>NC_140429.1:10223980-12745646 GCF_965140295.1 Lepidochelys olivacea
AGCAGCAATGTCCACAAGGTACTGCCAACAGCTTGTGTCCAAGGGCTTGTCTGCAGGCTTGCAAGTCTCTCTCCGTCCAAAGGGGACTTCAGGTATTTCACAGCTAACGCTACGTGGAGAGGCACAGAAGAGTGAAACTGCCAATAATTACCAGTTCTACTGACATCTACTAACTGAGCCGAGGGGAAACTCCTAGCATGTTCCCCACAAGGTGGATTAATTTATGTATATTCCAGTGGTCTTCTAAAAAATGGCATACATTAGCATAGATTGAAAATAAGTTCAGTGAGAACAAGCAGTGTCCACAATTTGTAATTAGGTTTGACTCAAGTCCCTGACTTTAAGCCCAGCAGAATGCAAGTCTTAATGCTTTGACCTGACTTCTACTGTTGCAGGGAATGCCTGTGGAAAATTTGAAGCCTAAGTCCTTTTCTTGACCCAGGGAGCTGAGGCAGCCTTTTTATCATTCCCATTAGCAGGAGAGAACAGAGAGCTGGTTCTCCCAACTTCCAGTCAGAGCCTGGACTGAAGCAGCTTTATGGACCTCCTTTGAAGATATGAGTGAAGATGACTGTCAGTTCGATGTATTGCTAGAATGTTGTTTAACAGATTATACCCCAAACAGAAGAAAATGCCATATTTGCAATATTTTGCTAGATTTTTTCAAACCAGATTACAGACAGAACTTTAACATGTCCTTGATGGACTGTGGGGCCCTTATTTAAGTTTAACCACATCATTGATAAGTACGTTGTGAGGTCTCAGCAAAATCAAAATCTGTAAGTCACTATTCACTCTGTGGGCAGGATCTTGAGTGGAGCCTTTTTCACTATAAGTAATGTTAACTGAATGCACAAATATGGTACGTTACCCAATGTACTGTAGCATGTAACATATAATGTACTTTGGCATGTTACTGGCCTAAACTGAATTGCTGACTTAATGCTGGTGTACTCTGAGTTAAGATCAAGTGTAGTATCTGCATTAGGGGGGGCTGTACTGGTATAATTACATCATACAAAATTCCTTAATGTAGACAAGGTTTAAGTGAGGAAGACAGTGATGATCGTTGATTGGGACAGTTGTGGCCTGTACTGAATTGCCTTGGCTGAGTTCTGAGGCTTGATAACTAGAGGGTTGGAGATCTGCCCTCAGGTATGCACTGTGGCACAGCTAATGGCATAAAGCAGGCAGAACGGACAGCATTGCTTCAGTGGAACCTACTGCAATGGGGATACTCAGGTATTGGTTCCTCATGTCCCTCAGGGGAAGAACATCGTAGTGGACATAAGCTGGTACTTTTCAACAGCTGTCACTGCCTGCTCTGTGGGTTGCTTTTGGTTGGGAGGAAGCTAGTTCATAGTTTTCACTGATGGTTGCCAACTTTTATCACAGTATCGGCATATCAAAAAAGTGTCTTAAACACACTGAGCTAGCCAAGGAGAGGCCCCTTCCCAAGACTTTATAAAACCAAAATGCTTAGTTGCTACTTTATGATACATCTGTTATGTGGCTATATCTATTAAATGAGAACAGGATACCTGAGTACCACTAACCTTAAGAATGAGTGCGCTGTTGTAGTTTTGTTATCCTGGGGCTAATTTGCAGTTACCTTCTGTCCTCAATCTGTTTTATCCAGTTGGGGGGTGGGGAGGGGAAGGATTAGGTATGGAGTAGGAGAAAGGAGGAAATATTTGTGTAGGTGGATGTACATTAAATGTTAACTTGAGTGATTCACACATGCCACCAGGCTCTTCCTGCTGGCCTTGTGGAGTGAATTTATTTAAGGGGAGATTTTAATTTTCCATGTTACTTTTCAAACAGAGGGCAAACTTAGATTTTAGACATCTTTTAATTGGAAGTGACAGCTAGAATGCCAAAGTGTCTGGTTTCAGAGTAACAGCCGTGTTAGTCTGTATTAGCAAAAAGGAGTACTTGTGGCACCTTAGAGACTAACCAATTTATTTGAGCATAAGCTTTCGTGAGCTACAGCTCACTTGCATCCCATGAAGTGAGCTGTAGCTCACGAAAGCTTATGCTCAAATAAATTGGTTAGGCTCTAAGGTGCCCTAAGTCCTCCTTTTCTTAAAGTGTGTTGGGTTACCTGCTCAAAGCAGGTTCATTACTTTCTTAAAGGCTGAGATTCAGTTCATGACTCTTTGCAAACGAGTATTCTTGCAATCACGTCTGTACCGCTGGACTTTTGGCCTGTCACGTCCTTGCAGCCGCACAGGAATAGACCAAATGGGGAATGATTGCTGTGGAAGCCGTTCAGCTCAAGGTTGAAGAAAATTCTTGCCATGGCTTGTCTCATTCCTCCTACAGCTAGCGCTTTTGCGGTAGAGAGAAGAGTCTGTGCCTCAGCAATGTCTGTAGGAGGGTTGGTTTTATTTCTCTCAAGTACATTAAACGAGAAAATGTATTTTCCTTCTTAAGTAAAAACATCTCCCTTAATGACTTTTTCTACTCTGCTTTGAGCAGGGGGTTGGACTAGATGACCTTCTGGGGTCCCTTCCACCCCTGATATTCTGATTCTATGATACGCTTCGTGGGGGCCTCCTCGAGGCGAAAAGGGCTAGGTCTCCAAGGGTCTACGACCTACAGTTTCAGCCGTTCTCGTACCGGACTGGGCTGGGGCCAGAGATTTTATTTTTTCCCTCTCTCCCCGCGGTGGGTGAAACTGAACTAAGTAGTCCAGGAAGAGCCGAAGCCCCAGAGCAGCTGGCTTGGAAAGACGCTCTTGCGCAACAGGTGCGTGGCGTGGGCGGGCGGGCGCGTGAGGCGGCGGGCTGGGGGGCCTGGAGCTGGCGGTCACGGCGGCCTCCTCCCCGGGGCTGCGGCCGCGCGGCCAGCGGAGCCGTTGTTCGGCCACGGGGGGCAGCGTCTGCGGCTTGCGGGAACGACACCGGTTTAAACGGCCTCTGAGGCCCTGTCCCGGCCCCTCCTGCTGCCTGTGGGGGCGGGGAGTCAGGGCCGGGCTCCTTTTTCCGCGCCCCCTCCCCCCCCCCCCGTCGCTGGCTGCGCGGTGTCCGTTCGGGGGGGGCAGCCCGGGGGGGGCACCTCAGCAGGCGGGAGCGGGGGCCCCAGGGCCCGGAGCTGGCGCTGAGTCACGGATCCTGCCCCCGCAGCTCGGGGCGGGGGGGCCGCAGCCGCTCTGGGGCGAGGCAAAGAGGGCGGCCCCCCTTCCCCCGCCCCGCCCCGCCCCGCCGACGCCGCGTGTGCGGCCCCGGCCGGCAGGCGGCTTCGCTCAGTCCTACGGCGCAGGCGCCGAAAGCCGCGTGCCTCCGGAAGTGCTCGCTGCGGGGCGGAAGTGAGGGGGCGGTGCCTGGGTGGCGGCGGGATGGAGCCGGAGTGGGAGCCCCGCGCTGAGTGCTCAGGTGGGGGAGGGGCCGGGGCGCTGCAGCCCCTGAGAGCGGGCGGGGGGGCGGGGGCAGCTCCGAGACTCTCCCCCTCGCGCCAGGAGCCCAGGGCGGGGACTCGCCCGCCGAGACCCTCCCTGCCCCCCCCACGGCCTTTCACTGCTGGGGGGCCCCAGAGAGACTCGCCCCCGGCCCCTCCCCACCCAGAGCCCCATTGCTCCTTGCCCCACAGTTTGCTGCTTTCCCTGTGTCCCCCTGTACCCACCCCTCCCCCCTCCTTAGAGACCTCTTAATCCCTCCCCGTCTCCGGACCCTGTTCTTCCCCCCGCATTGCCAGCACTGGGTTTGTGTGAGGAGGAGAGACCCCTGGAGGGACTTTCCTACCCTGGGACATTTTGAATGAGGGAACTTCGTCCTCCCCCGAGCCCTGGGAGCCTTTACAGTCACACACAGTGCGCGATCCCTTGGCAATAGGAATGCGTCTGCAGGGCGGGACACTTCACAATCTGTTTTAAAATTGCTCTCCTTCCCCAGTGAGTGGGCCTGGACGCATGGGAAAGCAGCGCCCATAAACCTTAGTGTGGGGTCTGTGGGGGAGGGGAGAGAAGGGATAAGGCCAGCTCTGAGGCCTGGAAACAGCTACAACTCTTCACTTTTTGGAATGTCCTACTCTTTTCCTCCAGGATATGAAGTACTTAGTGTTCTGTATCCACCTATGAGAGTATGGCCACACAGGGATTTTTAGTCATCTTAACTAACGTCCCTGTAAATTCTAGTGGACACAGGACAAAAATGTTTGTTTTTTAACCCTAGGCTGCAGCCTAAATACAACTCACAACAAATATTTGTGGAGTGTCTACACAGCGTTTACAGTCTTCTCAGTTAATGTGTTTAAAAATTCAAACACAAAACTGGTTTGCTGTTTTTTGTCCCTTTTCTGTTCTTTGACAACCTGTGAATTATATAGAGGGAATTAAATGGAAACCAGTTCCTTGATTCCCCCACCTTCTCAGTCCTGGAAGGAGAGGATGCCCAGAGTGTTCTGTAGCTGCATGAAGATCTGACAATGAAAGAGAAAAGTAGTAGGGAAATGTGTGCAATAGTTGTTCATCTCAGGCTGACGGTCATCTGGAAACACATACACGAATAAGTGCTAGGGGCTTTCCAGTAAGAGTTCAGAAGTCAGACTCAGACCCTGGGATTAACTTTTTAAAAAATCTCCTGACATTTAAACAAAACTAATTTTGGAAGGGCTGGGTTGCATGTCATGATTTTTTTACTCTTGGGGTTGTCAATATTCAAATTGGCCCTTTTAAAAGGGGTTAGTTAATTAAAAAAAAGTGGAGTGAAAAGATGAGCTCTCCCTGCCCAAACACATCATCTGAGACCTAGGAGTAAATCATAAGATACTGAAGCATTCTCTAGTCTACAACCCTACTAGGAAGATTTATAACAACAGAAGTGAATGTATTTAATGGAAACACTTGAAGTGACCTGTTCTGGGGTTGAGGCCCTTTTGTGTCTATAAATGCTGTTTGTATTCTATGGTGTTTAATAATAATCCATTAATAAACACACAAGCTATTTAAGTAATTGTCTTCCAACCTTGAAAATGTTCCTATTCAGGGCTTCCACAGTGATCTAACCTCTGCTGGAGTCTTTGCAAATTGCAGGATTTAATTTATCTCCAAAGTGAGGAGGAATAATTTTGTTTCATTTTTATCATTTTAATTTAAATGCCAGGTGCAGGCTTTGTCAGTTTTAGCCATCTGAAAGAAGCAGCAGCAAAGTAATGAGTTTGAGTCCACAAACAAACAAACAAAAGTTACTTGGTTTGGTACAAGCGAGTCTTGTGAAGTGATTTTTTTAAAGTCTAATTTCTTTTATTGTGGTTAGGTACAGTAGTATTTCCAGACACACTGGAAAATGTGTGTTAGAAAAAGGCAAAATAATTGGAGTATACCATTGTGTGCAAGATTAACTGGACCATTTTCAGACCTGCTGTAAGCAGGTGCAGCTCTCTTGACTTCAGTGAATTGGTACCCTTTAAATCAACTCTGGGTGTGGTCCAGTGGGCCAGTTCTTTCAAATTAATTATACAGGGAGAGCACCATGTTAATTTTTGACCCAGTGCATAAATTTTGCACAAATAAGCTTTTAGAAAAACTATGATCAATAGAAATGTTCCCTTTTTTAAAAAGTATTTGAATGGAAAATGTTTTTAAAATAAATAAATAGTGCGGTGGCTACAACCATATATTTTAGTCTTGTGCCTGAGGACCAGACACTGAAGCTGACTAGAAACAAATGTGAAAATGACTAGGCTTTCTATTATCCAAGCTGTTATAAATGCAAACAGTATGCAGAATAAATGGTGAAAAGTAAATTGGATTTCTACTGTTGTTTTACTCATCTATGATGGTGAGAAGCACGTTCTTGTAAATATATTTTTAATTCAAGAGTCCCTTTAATCTGAAGGAAGATTGCAAAAATACTGAGAGATGCCTAAATCATTGTGTTATAAGTGTTTCCAATGTGTACATTGAAATGGATTTCCTATTAGGAATCCTATAACCTAACCAGAATCTGATTGCCATAGTATATGGAGGAAGGAAGTGCCAATGTAGTAAGAGTGTACTGCCCCCTGGTGGTGGACAGTCACCACTACAGATTTTATAGCTCTTCCATAATTTGTTTTAATTTACCTGATGATTTATCTAACATCTGTTTTGATTGAGGTTCATACCCTTACTGATAGCATAATGGGGTGAGGCAAAGGGAATTCCTGTCCAAAAACAAGGAACTAATTAGAAATACTGAACACTGATAAAAAGAAAAGGAGGACTTGTGGCACCTTAGAGACTAACCAGTCCTCCTTTTCTTTTTGCGAATACAGACTAACACGGCTGCTACTCTGAAACCTGAACACTGATAGAAATTCACCTTTAATTTTGCATAAGATTTGACTTTTCTTCTATGAACATTTTTTTTTCACCCACCTTTGCTCCTTGTGTCCCTTTTCTATCCACCCTGGTGTTCTTGTGGTCCTGTGAGCAACACTTGGTGGTGCTTTTTGTGTAAAGACATCTAGACCCATGCAACACTGTGTTCTCTATCAATATGGTGGTTGTGGATTGTAGCTTTTTCTAAGCTTTGCTGCCTTCTGATAGAGGGTGTGCTGTGTGCTGACAGAAACAGGCTTTTCTTATGAATTGATTTGAACCTTCTTGGCATATTCATTTTAGGATTTTTTAAATATCCAAAGTGGTGATAAACATCAGGGGCAAAAAATATCTTATGTTCTTTAATAGGATTTACAGCTGTGAATGTGCTTTAATAGAATGTAATCTAGGCTGAAATCCCCCACCATAATAAATTATAACTTCACAATTTGGTATTGTATTCCCCATGTTTATTACTTTATTTGTCTGGTGCTATAAATGTTTGGGAGGGACAGAGGTATATCAGCAAAACCAAAAGTTTTGTGCGTGAGAAAACAGGAAGCATAAACTAATGGTTAAAGCCTAAAACTGGGACTCAGCCTATTTAGGCTGTTGTTCTCGGTTTGGCCACTGGCCTGCTCTGTGTCCTTGGGTGAGTCACTTTACCTCTCTGTTTCTCCGTTTTGCCCACCTGTGAAGTGAAGATAATGCCACTTCTTTATCTCACAAGGTGTTTTGAGGCTTAATTCATGAAAGTTTGTAAAGTGCTTTGAACTCTTTGTGTGTATTATAGAAAACGGAATCAGTAAAATTATTGAGTGGAGCACAGAGTGTGAACCTACAGGCAACCTAGCACCTACCATTTCTCAAAGCAACAAGGCATTAAGGGCTATGGGAGCCAAGGAAAGACTCATATTATCCTAAAGCTCCCTAGAGAACTGCATAACCGATCTGGAGTTTACTTAGCTGCCTTCCATGACTATGAGCCTGTTCTGATCATATCTCAGGGGTGGGCAAACTGTTTGGCCTGAGGACCACATCTGGGTATGGAAATTGTATGACGGGCCATGAATGCTCATGAAATTGGGGGTTGGGGCATGGGAGGGGATGAGGACTCCAGCTGGGGGTGCGGACTCTGGGCAATGCCAGAAATGAGGAGTTCAGGGGGCTCCGGGCAAGGGAGTGGGATGGTGGGGTGAGGACTCCCCTGGGGATGAGGAGTTGGGGATGCAGGAGGGTGGTCCG
Source organism: Lepidochelys olivacea (assembly GCF_965140295.1). NCBI lineage: Eukaryota > Metazoa > Chordata > Testudines > Cheloniidae > Lepidochelys > Lepidochelys olivacea. The sequence continues at coordinate 10,231,527 of NC_140429.1, forward strand.
GGCTGGGACCGAGGGGGGTTTGGAGGGTGGGAGAGGGATCAGGGCTGGGGCAGGAGGTTGGGGGACAGGGGTGCAGGCTCTGGGCAATGCTTACTTCTAGCAGCTCCTGGCAGCAGCAGCATGTCCCCCTTCTGGCTCCTACACAGAGGCATGGCCAGGCAGCTCTGTGCATTGCCCTGGTGCATTGCCCATGTGCATTGCCATGGTTCCCAGCCAATGGGAGCTGTAGGGGCTACGCTTGAGGTGGGGGCAGCGTGCAGAGCCCCCGGCTGCTCCTACGCATAGGAGTCGGAGCAGGGACATGCTGCTGTTTCCAGGAGCCGCGTGGAGTGGGGCCAACCCCATTCCCCAGCTGGAGCGGGGCAAGCCCAGGACCCTGCTCCCCGGCGGGAGCTCGAGGGCCAGATTAAAACATGTGAAGGGCCAGATGTGGCTCCCAGGCCGTAGTTTGCCCACCCCGTCATATCTGCTCTGAAAATGTCAGCCCAGAATACTAAGGTGTGTGTTAAACTGGCTTAAATCCTCTAGTTAAGGTATGGGGAGATAAGAGTCCCCTTAGCATATGTCATTTGCTTGAGTCAAGCAGTTGCCCTCACTCTAGTGAGCAGGAACCCCTGCCAGAGCATTAGAAGAGCAGTGAGAGAATAGAGTTCTGTAAATATGTCAGGACAATGATTTCTCTGTTCTGTGGAGGGCTTAAGTAGTAGGTGGGAGACACTGAGGGGATTCCAGCCCTCATCTTGCAATGGTCAATGAATTCAATGATGTTGGAAGGTGTTGGTTTGATAGCCCTAAAGGCTGAAGTTTTATGTTTCTCCAGAACAAATACAGGATGGCCAATGGGAGCTGCAGGGGTGGCATTTGGGGCAGGGGCAACGCGCAGAGTCCCCTGGCTGCCCCTAAACATAGGAGCCAGAGAGGAAACATGCCGCTGTTTCCACATGTGCATGGAGCGTACCCCACTCCCCATCTGGAGCGTGAGCGCAGGGCAAGCCCCAGACCCCACTCCCCAGCAGGAGCTCAAGGGCCAGATTAAATCGCAGGCCGTAGTTTACCCACTCCTGTTCTATGGTGTCCCCTGAACCATGGTCTCTTTCAGAAGGAACATTCTTCAAGTTTACAGCCTGAGGTTTATGAGGGAAGTACTGTTGGCCAGTAAGTAAAGATCTGTAACTTACAAAGATAGCTGAAGCCTGCAATACCTCTTTGTGTTCCTGAACTCTGTGTTTAATTCAGGTTTCAAAAGCCAGAGAGAAAATTTCCCCTGCCGAAAGCAGCAGTGACCCACTGAGGCAACTTCCAAGGTCATAATGAAACTGATGAATAGAAGAGACCCCTATTTTCGAGAGGTCATCCGGTTTGCAGTGTGTTGCAGAGCCCTGACACTTGTGCTCCAGGCAAGTCTCCTAATGAACACAAGACATTGTACTAAATGTAATATACTACTTCAGAGTTACCTCCTCAGTACTGCAGGGTGTATTTTGAGCTATCACGATCTTCCTGATTGTTACTGGACTTCTAATGCAGAGGCCTACAAGCAGCATCTGGGAAGTCATGTTGCTGTCAAATAGAAGTTTGACATGGTTAATTTACTTTTAAATTAAAACTTTTGTGTGAATTCACTGCTGTTGCAAGCGGCTGTATTGACAGTTCTATAGACTGAAGTCCCCTGTTTATCCACAAAACAGGTACGTTAATCTTCCCACTCAAACAATTCCCAAGTCTCAAGCCTAGAGGCACTATCTCTAGACATGAGGACATCTCAGTGCTCATGGCTAGGGCCCTACCAAATTCACGGTCCATTTTGGTCAATTTCATGGTCATAGGATTTAAAAAATTATAAATTTCATGATTTCAGATATTTAAATCTGAAATGTCATGGGGTTGTAACTGTAGGGGTCCTGACCTAACTGTGAAGGCAGCAGTGCAGAAGTAAGGGTGGCATGGTATGGTATTCGTAAAAAGAAAAGGAGTACTTGTGGCACCTTAGAGACTAACAAATTTATTAGAGCGTAAGCTTTCGTGTCACAAAAGCTTATGCTCTAATAAATTGGTTAGTCTCTAAGGTGCCACAAGTACTCCTTTTCTTTTTGCGAACACAGACTAACACGGCTGCTACTCTGAAACCTGCCATTATGGTATGGTATTGCCACCCTTACTTCTGCGTTTCTGCTGCTTGCAGGGCACTGCCTTCAGAGCTGGGCACCTGGCCAGCAGCTTCCGCTCTCTGGCTACCCAGGTCTGAAGGCAGTGCAGGAGTAAGGGTGGCAATACCGTGACCCCCCTACAATAACCTTGCAAAAAAAAAACCCATGACCATTTTTTGCATTGGGATCCCCAGTTGAGAAACGCTGGTCTCCCCCATGAAATCTGTATAGTATAGGGTAAAAGTACACAAAAGACCAGATTGTATGTGGGGAGACCAGATTTCACAGTCCGTGATGCATTTTTCATAACCCTATGAATTTGGTAGGACCCTACTCATGGCCCATTCACTCCTTAGTGTGTCTGCTGAGACTGTCAACAAGGAACCCAGCTGTTTTGGCTTTTGTGAAGTGAAACCAGTCTAACTGGGAAAGATATTGAGCGCCACCAAACAGCCAGCTGATAGTAACAACTTTTGGTTTCTACTGGGTTGGGATGGATTTGAACAATCATCTGAGAGATGAAAGGCTCCATATCTGAAAAAGTCTCCTAAGCCAGCCAGTTTCCTGGTAATGTAGGTTTCACTGTAAAGCATCAACTTTTATGTTTTTCATTACAGTTTGTTAAATGCAGCCCTTTTTTTCTTCTGTTCTCCTTCCCCTGTTAGTGCCAGCACTGACATAACTGAACAAGGGACACCCCTAATTCCGCATTTTAAGCTTCAGGACTGCTCAGTCAGATGCATGACTTTCGTCTGGCTGGGTATTACAGTGCTTTAAAATTTAGACCCTAGCCTCTTGAGCTTTCTGTTTTTCTCTCATCTGTTAAAACATGGTGAATGCCGCAAACTCACAACGGGGCTAGTTTGTTGAGAGTCCCATTGACCTTTCTAATAGGAAGGTCAGGGGACACCTGTGTGTCAGCTGCAACAGCAGCATGCTAAGCAGCAGAGACAATGGGAGTGTGATCTAGTGGCTGGAGAAGGGGCTTGGGCACTGCATTCACCTGCTGTGTGACATCAGTAAGACGCCCCCTCTCCGTGCCTCAGTTTCCCCATTTATAAAGTGGGCATCAAAATGTCCGTCTCACCAGCATGTGGGGTTGTGAAATAATCATTATAAAGCAGTTGAGAGGTTTAGATGGAAGCTGCAATAGTGTACATTCACTAGCACAGACAGAGTTAGAGCTGTTCTGGAGTAGAAATGAATAAACTGTGCTTCATAGCTAGCTACAGAATCACAGCCATTACAGAAAGAAAAGGCCTGCTAATTCATCTCCATTTCCCACCTCCTGCACCACAGAGGTTAATGCAGGATTTGGATTTTTCCCTGCATATTTTCCAGAGTGTTGTCTGGTCTAGATTTGAATGTTCCATATGATTTGGGTTTTCACCAGAGACTATGTTGTCCAATAGGTCTCACCACTTCGAACCTTTTCCCGATACTCAAGGTATGCTACACTGCCAAAAAAAAAATTTTTTTTTCTTTTAAATCAGGATAGCTAACCAACATTCACTAACTTGGGCTAAAAGAGCAGCAAAGACTCGGCAACTCAGATTAGCATCTCGAGTTAAAGCCCATGGGGAGCCTGGCCTTGAACTTGAGCTGCTAACACATTTCTTTGCAGTGTAAACATACCCTTAGCCTGCATTTCTTGGCTCCTGTTTATTCTCCCTTCTTGGAGTTAACACTTTGAGTCCCTGGAGTCCTCCTCCTGCTTGGGACTCCATTTGACTGTCTTCAATGCTGGAAGTCACAATAGAATGCTTGGTTAATTTCAGTTCTCTCCTTCTCTCTTCCAGGCCCTGTTTAACTTCTTGGTCCCGGATCATGCAGCAGATGCCTTCTCTCCTCCCCGCCTGTCAGAACCCAGCCTCTGTGACTGGTTGTCAGAATGGCTGTTGGGAGGCTTGTCACACTGGGATGCAGAGCACTTCTTGTTCATAGCTGAGCATGGCTACCTGTACGAGCACAACTTTGCCTTCTTCCCAGTGTACCCCCTCAGTGTGCGAGCCGTGGCAGAGGTCACATTGTGGCCTCTGCAAGGGCTACTGTGTTTACGGAGCCGCCTGCTCTTGTCAGCGGTGTTTTTGAATGCTCTCCTCTCAGTCCTGGCAGCTGCTGTCCTCTATGAGCTGGGGTGCGTGGTGCTGCGGTGTCGCAGGATGGCCTTCTTCTCTGCTGTCCTCTTCTGCCTCACCCCTGCCAATGTGTTCATGACAGCCGCTTACTCAGAAAGCTTGTTTGCTTTCCTGGTATTCACTGCCATGCTGCAGCTGGAGAAAGGACAGAGCTGGACCAGCGCACTTTTCTTCTCCCTTGCTGCTGGTGTGCGCTCCAACGGGGTGGTCAACACCGGGTTCCTCATCTATTCCCAGAGTAAAGACCTTGCCTTCGAACTCCAGGCAGGTGCTGGGACTGTAATGAAGCTGCCTCATGTCTGGAGACGACTCTTCCGCTTTGCAGCTTCAGTGGTTCTGATGTCTGCAGGGGTCTTTTTCCCATTTGCTTTGTTTCAGTCCTATGCCTACTTGAGATTCTGCAATCCTGACACCGGCTCTGAACATGCTGTTCCCAGGCCGCTCTTGCAGCTGGCTGTGGATAAGGGGTATCGTCTAGCGGCCATGAATGGGGTGAAACCTGTGTGGTGCTCCCAGGGGCTCCCTGTGGTCTATTCTTATATTCAAGATGTTTACTGGAATGTGGGCTTTCTAAGGTACTTTGAGCCTAAACAGGTACCCAACTTCCTGCTAGCTGCGCCGGTTACTGTGCTGGGCTCTTGGGCCGCCTGGTTCTACCTCACTGCAAATCCCCAGTACTGCTTAATGCTTGGGCTAGTGAGAAGGAAGAATGAAGGAAGGAAAGGAGAAGACTCTGATAAGCCAGTGGATGGATTTCGTTGCTTCAGTGTCTTCGTTTACACGGTCCATGCCACGGCTCTTCTGGCCTTTGGAATCCTCTGCATGCACGTGCAGGTGGGACATTTCAAGCAGCATATGGCAGTGGTGTCTTTAAAGGAGTTTAATGCGGTGGGCAAGGTGATAGATTGACAGCCGTGGAGGTGGAATTTGTCTAGCCACAGAACAAGGACGGGGGCAGTGCAAGCTTCCCCCTCAGCACATTTCATCGTGCTCTGTAGGAACCACTTCCAGGTCAGAGATGCCTGTTCAGTTTCCCTGGCCATTTAGTTCCTTTTCTTTCATTGACACTGCCTAAAAGGAGGCCCATTAGGTGCCAGGTGTGATGGGGACACTTATGCACTAGGAACTACCGGCTTGTTTCACTTTGGCCACTTATCTAATGGATGGTGTTTGTAACATGCTTATCACCAGGACAGCAAAGTGCTGCTAGTCAACTGTCGGGGGTAAAGACTTTGGGCCACTACCACCTTGGGCTGGGCTTGTACTGGTGACCTGGAAACGAAAAGCTCTGTAACCCCGTACCAGTCTCTAGAAGTGTTTTAAGAACTCACGTGCAGGAGGTACTCTCTCTCTCTTCCCCTGCCTCCCAATGTATGAGCAGGACTCCTCCTTCTGGAGTCTGTCCCCTCTCACTTGGAATCCTGTTAAATAACCTCTTCAGTCTCTGACATTGCTTTGGCAGGTCCCCAGCAGATCTATGGGTGTAAATGTTTGCATGTGTTCAGCAGGCAGGGATTAGTGGAGAATGTCTCTGGATTCCTCCTATGTGCTAACAGTCTGTCCCTCCAATTACTCTAGACCCTTCAGGGTTGAGGAGGGTTATAGGACATACATGCTAGAGGGGATGCCATGGAAGCTTCACAGGAATGATGCCTTTATCCTTCACAGGAGACAAACTGCTGCCATTCAATTTAGTACATGGGGGGGGGGAAAGGGGGTCATTGTCACTTTCAAGAAGTTGTTTGCGGTGTAGTTGTAGCCATGTTAGTTCCAGGATATTACAGAGTGGGTGAGGTACTATCTTATATTGCACTAACTTCTTTCCAGAAGAGCAAAGGGAGTTGTTTTAGGCCATTGTTTCCCCTCTCCACACTGTTCTGCAGAGTGCTGTGTACCAGCTAGCTGTTGCTGTCATCCACAGAGATGGTTGCGTTTTAGTGATGCTGCATGCATAGCATTTATAAAGTGCTTTGGGATCTTCTGAAATGTAAGGCTCTTCATAAATGTAAAATAGTCATCTTCTTATTTAGGGTTTGGCTCTCTCATTTTCCTTGGGGAAGATAGCAAGATTCAAGTCTTTGCTGTAGCCCTGCTCAGGAATAGGGCTCTGTAGAGGTTTTAGTAGAGATTTCTGCAGAGCTGTGGCAAGTAAACTGTTGCTGTGTTTTTCTGTAACCTGGAGGTTACTTGGCTGCTTTCACAGACATCTTTATAAGCGTAACCCTGAGCTGAGAGGCATTTTATTTCATATTATTTTATAATAAATTCTAGCACCATAAAGTGGGCCTATATTTCACTCCAATTTGTCAGTAGTCTGTTTGAGGCAGATAGATTGCACCTTTCATTCTTCAGAATCAGGGTCACTTAGAGTCACAGGCACAAAATTAATGTGCTTTTTTTCCCCCTGTTGTTTTCAGGTTCTAACCAGGTTCCTAGGCTCATCTACACCAGTCTTGTACTGGTTCTCTGCTCATCTGCTCCAGAACTATGAACCTTTGCTGTGGAAAGAAGGAACTGCTATCCAGACTGCAGCATCCCTCTCTGAAAAGCCCAGTGTAGGCAGCTCTTTTCTTGGATCGTTCAGAAAAGGGATTTCTGAAAACCCCATCATGAGATTACTGCTGAACTGGAGAATAAGTTCCCCTGTCACCAAATGCATTCTGGGATACTTCCTGTCCTTCTGGCTGCTGGGGCTGATCCTACACTGCAACTTCCTGCCTTGGACATAGTTAGAGTTTGAGAACATGTATTTGTGATGGACCTGCTAATGGGAACGGAATCACTGCTCAGAATATAAACTTTTGTATTTTTTTTTATTTCCAAAGGCATACAGAGCCCGCAATATGTGCACATGACTCTGCTCTTATTGCTGTAAACCTCATCCTTCCTCATTCCATTCTCCCCCTACAATTTGTGCATTACTGGTCGTATGATGGCTAAAATCTAATCTGTAAACTCTCTGGGGTAGGGGTTGTCTTTTTATTCTTATGTCTTCTGTGAAGCACTTTACCATAATTAATAATGGTCTAGTGAAATGAGTTATAGGTTAGGTTACAGTTGACATGTCTATCTGCAGAATACAAATTGGAGTTCTGAGATGGTGGAGATACTCAAGGAAGCATCCTCTAGCTCGCAGTGAGAAGCCTTCCTAGTGTGCTCCTCTTTCTGTAGGAGCGCCTGGGCATCATGGAGAACAAGTGGAGTCACAAAGGAGTTGGCTGGAGAGGTCCCTAGGGAAAGTTGTTAGAGGTTCTCAAGCTAGGGCATATGGAAATTCACAAGGGTGTATCAAAGTGTTTGAATGTTGTCAGTAAAGTTTGTGGACCTTATGAGAGTCACTTTTCCCCGCCAAATGAAAAGACTTCTCTAGCTTTGGGAAATTTGAGAACTGCCTGTGGTGGGGAGGAGAGTCAGTGTGACAGGGCCTACAGCTTGGAGAGTACTGTCAGGAAGTTGGACATTGAGGGAAGGAAATGAACATTCCTGTTTACTTCATTAAATAGTAGGGGAGTGTTGCCCTCTGGTTACAGCAGGGCAGAAGGACTGAGGTCTAATTCCTATTTTCAGTTCTGCTGCTGACTTGCTGTGTATTCTGGAGAAAGTCACTTCCTCTTTATGCCCTGATTCTACTCTCCCTTAAAGTGGAGACAGTGCTACTTCCCGCTCTCACCAAAGGATTGTGAAGTTTGTTTAATGAATGTGTGAAGCTCTTTGAGATCTTTTATAGAAGGCACAAAAGAAGGGTAAAGCATATACTGTTTTTAGCGTAAAACAGAATAAGCTAATTGTAAATGTGATAGTCTCCAGCTATCCAAGCTTCTGACTAGATGAAGGCTTTGAGGATACATCTACAAAGCAAGCAGAAAGCTGTGGCGCTGAGTCTCAGAGCCTGGGTCTACAGACTCAGGCTCACAGGGCTCCGTGCTGCAGTGCTCAAAATAACTTCAGAGCCCAAGCTCCCCCCTGAGCCTGAATGTCTACACAGCTATTTTAGCACTGCAGCATGAACCCTGTGATCCCAATTCTGTAGGCCCAGGCTCTGCTGCTGGTTTCTACTTGCCATGTAGACGTATTCTGGGTGTCCCCTGAGACTTCTGGTTCTACAGTATTTAAGTATAGTATACATATATGACCAGTTAATGATTTAGGGTGTTGTACATTTGCGCGTGCACACACTCTCTCTCTCTCTCTCTCCCTTGACAGTAGCTGTTTGTAGCTGGTCACCTTGGTTTAAATACTGCTTGCAGCAGGTCATAACTGCAAATTAATTTGGAAGATTCTTCTGAGGTGCTGGCAGTTGTCACCCCTTCAATTCCAGAAGGGACAGACTTAAAGGAAATGAGAAGCAGGCATACCTGCATTCTGGAACCTAACATCGCACACAGCAGTAGGCTAATGTAGCGAACATGACTGATAGTGAGACTTTAAAAACAAACGTACCCTGAAACTTTCCAGCTAACTGGAAGAGGCTATAGTGAGATTTTCCAAAACAGCCCCGGGATCCTGCATGCTGCCACTGAAATCAATTGAATTCTTCAGAGATCTGTCTGCAAAGATCTGCTTGTGGGATTGGGTCCATATTTTTGCGCCTGTAGAAGGCAAGTGTGTCTTCAGTGTTTAAGCTTTGCCTTCCCTACAAGAAAATTCTGCTGACATTTTTAGTCAGACTTTGCACTGGTAAATAAGAATAAAGATTAAACTTAAAACTCCAAATAAAACAATGAATAAAGATAGACCTGTTGCAATTTTAGTATCTCTCTGGTTGTCAAAAACAACTTGTAAACTGAACGCATTTGAACTGGAGTCCCTGAGACACAATTGCAAGAGGTCCTGCGACACACAAAGAGTAGCAGCACTCCAATGGGGGCAGAGGGCTACAGTCATTCATAAAACTACAGGAACCTGAGCTTGAACATGATGCCCCGACTGCCAGCCAACACCCAGGAGGCTGCCTCCTGCCTACACCCAGCAGCAGTGTCTTATGTTGCTGATGCCATTTCAGCAATTGCTTGCACAGGTTGACACTTCCTGGACTCCAGCTTCTGTTGCTTCAGGCTTTGCTGACCCTGGTTATTGCTGTGAAGGGGGAAGAGGCTCCTTATTGCACCACCCAGACTCAGGCCAATGGAACCTGTTTCCTGAGTGTGGGAGATCTCTTGGACATGTCTCACTCAAAACATGTTTCTCCCCTGACTAATGTGTGATCCATATCTGTGTCACTCATTTCCCAAAGCTTCCAGAGAACTGAATGGACCTTGAATCCTGACCATACACAGTTGTGAAATTTTAAATGTAAGAGGCCAAATTCTGTGCTTGTTTCCCCACTATTCAATTCTGCTGATTCCAGGTGAAACTTTGGGGGCAAAGACTTTAACCATAAGTTCATTAACGTCACAGTGGGCTGTGCCCTTTACCTACCCACTTCCATAATAGATGGTAAAAACGTCAACGAGAAACTGACAGAAATAGCAACCACAATAATGGTAGGGATGTGACTCAAACTGCACAGCAGGAAATTGATGATTCAGCCAGCCTATGTTACCCTTGCTGCCTTATGTACCAGTTATGGCTGTAGAGACTCAGACTCTATTCCGATGCACAAGTCCATTTCTGAGTGTTTCTGCTGCAGCATTATTCCCTATATCTATGCTCTTCATCATTAAATTATCTAGGTAGCAGGACATGTCCTATCCTTAGTTTCTTTTATCGATTTTCATCAAAGCCAGGACACTATTTGAAGTTTGGACCAGGTCAGTAGTGATCAAAAATGGTTACAGTCTTGAGGGTGTTTTGTGATATATATGAAATAAGTGTGATCTCAGTCTGTTTCCAAGTGGTACAAGTATCCCACCTCTCACCCAGAGAGCGAAAGGATTGAGTGAGCCAGGCAGACTGAACTCTCCTGGTTTGCCTGTGGGTGGTCCCTCCATCAGAAAGGTGAAACATGGTGTGGGTTAGGGAAACTTAACCTATCCTCAAAAAGAAAAGGAGTACTTGTGGCACCTTAGAGACTAACCAATTTATTTGAGCATGAGCTTTCGTGAGCTACAGCTCACTTCATCGGATGCATACCGTGGAAACTGCAGCAGACTTTATATACACGGCTGTTACTCTGTTAACCTATCCTGTGGATAAACAGAGGCCTTCAGTTTCCAGGGTGGTCAGCTCACCAACTTCCACCAGCACTAAATTCACTACAAACATTTATAAAATAAAATAACAAAACAATTTGACTTGTTACTGTTTGCTTGGTTAGATCTGTGGTTATTTGGGGGAGCTACAGTTACACTGGGTCTGTAAGGGGAAGGTGTCTGGTGGGAGGTGAGCTACAACTGGCTTGAAGTTGTGACCATCACCCAGGTGGCTGTTAACAGCTTAATTGGAGGAGGGTACACACACTGGTGGTGGTCCTGCTGTGGGAGTTGTTATAATGGGTTTGAGCCGAGCAAATGGGTTTGTATTATAATGGTGTTATGGTTTGGTAGGGGCTGCAAGTTGATGGTGCAGTGACTGGCCACAAGGAATGTTATACTGTGGTGGTAGTTATGGGAGTAGGGGGTGAGAGGGGCTAGGGGTGTTGTGATGGATTACACAAAAAAGGTTTCAGAGTAGCAGCTGTGTTAGTCTGTATCCGCAAAAAGAAAGGAGGACTTGTGGCACCTTAGAGACTAACAAATTTATTTGAGCATAAGTTTTTGTGGGCTACAGCCCACTTCATTGGATGCATTCAGTGGAAAATACAGTGGGGAGATTTATATACACAGAGAACATGAAACCATGGGTGTTACCATACCCACTATAACGAGAGTGATCAGGTAAGGTGAGCTATTACCAGCAGGAGAGTGGAGTGGGGGGGCGGGGGGAAAACTTTTTGTAGTGATAATCAAGGTGGGCCATTTCCAGCAGTTGACAAGAAAGTCTGAGGAACAGTGGGGGCTGGGGGGAATAAACATGGAGAAATAGTTTTACTTTGTGTAATGACCCATCCACTCCCAGTCTTTATTCAAGCCTTAGTTAATTGTATCCAGTTTGCAAATTAATTCCAATTCAGCAGTCTCTCGTTGGAGTCTGTTTTTGAAGTTTTTTTGTTGAAGAATTGCAACTTTTAGGTCTGTAATCGAGTGACCAAAGAGATTGAAGTGTTCTCCGACTGGTTTTTGAATGTTATAATTCTTGATGTCTGATTTGTGTCCATTTATTCTTTTACATAGAGATTGTCCAGTTTGACCAATGTACATGGCAGAGGGGCATTGCTGGCACATTGGTAGATGTGCAGGTGAACGAGCCTCTGATAAGAAAAGGAGTACTACTCTGGAGCCTCTGATAGTGTTGCTGATGTGATTAAGCCCTATGATGGTGTCCCCTGCATAGATATGTGGTTCTCCCTCCCCTCCGACCCCGCTCTCCTGCTGGTAATAGCTCACCTTAAGAGATCACTCTCGTTACAGTGTGTATGGTAACACCCATTGTTTCATGTTCTCTGTGTATATAAATCTCCCCACTGTATTTTCCACTGAATGCATCTGATGAAGTGAGCTGTAGCTCACGAAAGCTCACGCTCAGATAAATTTGTTAGTCCCTAAGGTGCCACATTTCAGAGTAGCAGCCGTGTTAGTCTGTATTCGCAAAAAGAAATGGAGCACTTGTGGCACCTTAGAGACTAACAATTTTATTTGAGCATAAGCTTTCGTGAGCTACAGCTCACTTCATCGGAACAAGTACTCCTTTTCTTTTTACAAAAAAGAAGCTTACAAGAAGTGGAAGACTGGACAAATGACCAGGGAAGAGTATAAAAACATTGCTCGAGCATGCAGGAGTGAAATCAGGAAGGCCAAATCACACCTGGAGGTGCAGCTCGCAAGAGATGTTAAGAGTAACAAGAAGGGTTTCTTCAGGTATGTTAGCAACAAGAAGAAATTCAAGGAAAGTGTGGGCCCCTTACTGAATGAGGGAGGCAACCTAGTGACAGAGGATGTGGAAAAAGCTAATGTACTCAATGCTTTTTTTGCCTCTGTCTTCACGAACGAGGTCCGCTCCCAGACTGCTGCACTGGGCAGCACAGCATGGGGAGGAGGTGACCAGCCCTCTGTGGAGAAAGAAGTGGTTCGGGACTATTTAGAAAAGCTGGATGAGCACAAGTCCATGGGGCCGGATGCACTGCTTTCGAGAGTGCTAAAGAAGTTGGCGGATGTGATTGCAGAGCCATTGGCCATTATCTTTGAAAACTCATGGCGATAGGGGGAGGTCCCGGATGACTGGAAAAAGGCTAATGTAGTGCCCATATTTAAAAAAAGGGAAGAAGGAGGATCCTGGGAACTACAGGCCAGTCAGCCTCACCTCAGTCCCTGGAAAAATCATGGAGCAGGTCCTCAAGGAATCAATTCTGAAGCACTTAGAGGAGAGGAAAGTGATCGGGAACAGTCAGCATGGATTCACCAAGGGCAAGTCATGCCTGACTAATCTAATTGCCTTCTATGACAAGATAACTGGCTCTGTGGATGAGGGGAAAGCAGTGGACGTGTTGTTCCTGGACTTTAGCAAAGCTTTTGACATGGTCTCCCACAGTATTCTTGCCAGTAAGAAATATGGGCTGGATGAATGGACTATAAGGTGGATAGAAGGCTGGTTAGATTGTCGGGCTCAACGGGTAGTGATCAATGGCTCCATGTCTAGTTGGCAGCCGGCATCAAGTGGAGTGCCCCAAGGGTCGGTCCTCAGGCCGGTTTTGTTCAATATCTTCATTAATGATCTGGAGGATGGTGTGGATTGCACCCTCAGCAAGTTTGCAGATGACACTAAACTGGGAGGAGAGGTAGATACGCTGGAGGGCAGGGATAGGGTACAGAGGGACCTAGACAAATTGGAGGATTGGGCCAAAAGAAATCTGATGAGGTTCAACAAGGACAAGTGCAGAGTCCTGCATTTAGGACAGAAGAATCCCATTCACTGCTACAGACTAGGGACCGAATGGCTCGGCAGCAGTTCTGCAGAAAAGGATCTAGGGGTTACAGTGGACGAGAAGCTGGATATGAGTCAACAGTGTTCCGTTGTTGCCAAGAAGGCCAATTTTGGGATGTATAAGTAGGGGCATTGCCAGCAGATCGAGGGATGTGATCGTTCCCCTCTATTCGACATTGGTGAGGCCTCACCTGGAGTACTGTGTCCAGTTTTGGGCCCCACACTACAAGAAGGATTTGGAAAAATTGGAAAACGTCCAGTGGAGGGCAACAAAAATAACTACCTGAAAGGGAGTTCCAAAGAGGATGGATCTAGACTGTTCTCAGTGGTAGCAGATGACAGAACAAGGAGTAATGACCTGAAGTTGCAGTGGGGGAGGTTTAGGTTGGATATTAGGAAGAACTGTTTCACTAGGAGGGTGGTGAAGCACTGGAATGTGTTACCTAGGGAGGTGGTGGAATTTCCTTCCTTAGAAGTTTTTAAGGTCAGGCTTTACAAAGCCCTGGCTGGGATGATTTAGTTGGGGATTGGTCCTTCTTTGAGCAGGGGGTTGGACTAGATGACCTCCTGAGGTCCCTTCCAACCCTGATATTCTATGATTCTATGGTGGGGTGAAGGGGACTGTGTAGCATTGCAGGATTAGGAATGAGTGTTTTGGGGGGACAGGAGTTATGAAGAGTTATGGGGTTTTGAGGGTTGGGGATTAGGGATGAATGGAATTTTGGGGGATCTGAGGTTTTTTAAGAATGTTACAGGTTTAAGAGAAAAGTGGGATCTCTGGGGGCTGCAGGGCAGACTTCCAGCCATGTGGGAGGTGGTGTGGCTGAGACAGTTGTGAAGTTATGGGGTTTAAGAGATTTGGCGAGAATGTGGTGTTCAGGTGAAGGGTTATTATGGGATGTCACTGATTTTTGGGGGGAGTGGGATTTGTGGGGTTTTGATGGGTTTGAGGTGTGTAGAGAGCTAATGAATGTAGAGGTAAAGGGAGTCGGGTGCTGTAGTGTTCAAGGTGGGGATTGAGGAGTTATGCGGTTGTTATGGCTTTAGAGAGCAGGAGTTTGGGTCTGTGGTATTGGGGTGGGGATATGGGAGCCTGTGGGGGTGTTAGATTTAGGGGGTATGGGGATTTGGCTGGGGGTGTTAGGTTTAGCGGCTGAGGGGGCTATGGAGGTGTGTAGTGTTAGGTTTAGAGGTGAGGGAGCTTGGGGCTGTGGAGGTACTATGGGTAATGGTGTAAGGGACAGTTTGAGTATGTGGTAGTAGAGGCTGAAGGGTAAGAGTGTTAGGGCTAAGGAAGAGTGGGGAGCTGTGCTATTGGGGTGTGGGTCAGGCTGTGGAAGGAGTGATGGTTTGGGGTGAGAGGGTTTGGGGACTGGGGATTGTGGGCTGGGGAGGATGATGCTTTAGGGTGTGAGGGGCTTCAGGAGATGCTGTTGGGATTGTATTCTGGGGCTCTGGCATGTTAGGAAAGGGGACTGAGCAAGGTTTGGGGGCTATGGGGTTTGAGGGCGGGGGCAGAGGAGGTTTGGGGGCTAAGGAGGGTGATGGTTTAGGTGTGAATTGGGGTTAGGGGCTGTGGGGTGTGAGGGAGGGGGCAGAGGAGGCTGGGGCTATGTGGGGAGATGGCTTGGGGTGATGGGTTAGGATGTGAGGAGGTTTTGAGGGCTATGAGGTGTCAGGACTGGGTGGATTGGGGGCTGTGGGGTGTGAGGATGGGGGAATTGGGGGCTGTGGGGTGAAGGGTTAAGGTGTGAGGGGGTTGAGGGGGCTGTGGGGATTCAGGCTGTGGGGTGATGGGTTAGGGTGTGAGGGGTTTGGGGGTACAGGGTGTGGGGTGATGGCTTAAGGTGTGAGGGGGTGGGGGGGTTGGGCTGTGGGGTGATGGGTTATGGGGTGAGGTGGAAGGGTGTGAAGGTTGGGTGGAAGGGCGCTGCAGGGCTGTGAGGTGATGGGTTAGGATGTGAGGGAGTTTTGGGGTTGAGGAGCTTGGGGGCTGGGCGGGAAGGGCGCTGTAGGGCTGTGAGGAGATGGGTTTGGGAACTGAGGGGGGTATAGGGTGTGAGGTGAGGGGTTAGGGTGTGAGGGGGTTTGGGGGCTGTGAAGAGATACGGGGTGTGAGGTGATGGGTTAGGGTGGGAGGGAGTTGGGGGGTTGTGAGGGGGTATGAAGTGAGGGGGTTGGGGGGCTATGGGGTGACGGGTTGGGGGAGGGAGTTGGAGGGCTGTGAGAGGGTATGAGGTTAGGGGGTTGGGGGGCTGTGGGGTGACGGGTTGGGGGGCTGTGAAAGGGTATGAGGTGAGGGGGTTGGGGGCTGTGGGGGGTGCAGGCTGTGGGGTGACGGGTTGGGGGGCTGTGAGAGGGTATGAGGTGAGGGGGTTGGGGGCTGTTGGAGGTACGGGGTGTGAGGTGATGGGTGAGGGGGTTGGGGGGCTGTGTGGGGTGCAGGCTGTGGGGTGATGGGTTAGGGTGGGCGGGAGTTGGGGGGCTGTGAGGGGGTATGAGGGGAAGGGGTTGGGGGCTGCGGGGGGGTGCGGGCTGTGGGGGGAGGGGGTTGGGGGCTGTGAGGGGGTGAGGTGATGGGTGAGGGGGTTGGGCGGGTTGTGGGGGGTGCAGGGTAAGGGAGTTGGGGGGCTGTGGGGGATACAGGGTGTGAGGTGATGGGGGAGGGGGCTGTGGGGGGAGGGGGTTGCAAGTTGTGGGGTGACTGGTTGGGGGGCTGTGGGGTGAGGGAGTTGGGCTGTGGGGGATATGGGGTGTGAGGTGATGGGTGAGGGAGTTGGGGGGCTGTGGGGGGAGGGGATTGTGGGGTGAGGGAGTTGGGGGGCTGTGGGGGGAGAGGGGTACAGGGTGTGGGGTGATGGGTTGGGGGGCTGTGGGAGGTACGGGGTCTAAGGTGAGGGGTGAAGGGGTTGAGGGTCTGTGGGGGGTGCGGGCTGTGGGGGGAGGGGGTTGGGGGACTGTAAGGGGGTACGGGGTGTGAGGTGATGGGTGAGGGGGCGGTGGGGTGATGGGTTGGGGGGCTGTGAGTGGGTACAAGGGGAGGGGGTTGGGGGCTGTGAGGGGTACGGGGTGTGAGGTGACAGGTTGGAGGGCTCTGGGGGATATGGGGTGTGAGGTGATGGGTGAAGGGGTTGGGGGTCTGTGGGGGGAGGGAGTTGGGAGGCTGTGGGGGGTACGGGCAGTGGGGTGACGGGTTGGGGGCGGTGGGGGAGGGGGTTGGGGGCTGTGAGGTGGTACGGGGTGTGAGGTGATGGGTGAGGGGGCTGTGGGGGGAGGGGTTGCGGGTTGTGGGGTGAGGGAGTTGGGGGGCAGTAGGGGGTACTGGGTGTGAGGTGATGGGTGAGGGAGTTGGGGGCTGTGGGGTGAGGGAGTTGCGGAGTGACGGGTTGGGGGTCTGCGGGGTGAGAGGGGTACAGGGTGTGGGGTGATGGGTTGCGGGGCTGTGGGGGGTACAGGGTGTGAGGTGATGGGTGAAGGGGTTGGGGGTCTGTGGGTGGTGCGGGCTGTGGGGGAGGGAGGTTGGGGGGCTGTGAGGGGTACGGGTTGGGGGGCTGCGGGGAGAGAGGGGTACGGGGTGTGAGGTGACGGGGAGGGGGCTGTGGGGTGAGGGGTACGGGGTGTGAGGTGACGGGTTGGGGGTGTGGGGGGTACAGGGTGCGGGGTGATGGGTTGGGGAGTGGTGGGGGGTACGGGGTGTGAGGTGACGGGTGAGGGGGCTGCGGGGTGATAGGTTAGGGGGCTGTGAGGTGGTACGAGGGGAGGGGGTTGAGGGCTGTGGGGTTGGGGGGCTGTGTGGGGTACGCAGTCTGAGGTGACGGGTTGGGGGGCTGCGGAGTGACAGGTTGGGGCACTGTGGGGGGTACAGGGTGTGAGGTGACGGGCTGGGGGGCTGCGGGGTGACGGGTTTGGGGGCTGTGGCAGGTACGGGGTGAGGTGAGGGGTTGGGGGGCTGCAGGGTGAGGGGTTGGAGGGCTGGCGGGGTACAGGATGTGAGGTGATGGGTTGGGGGGTGGTGGGGTGAGGAGTTGGGGGGCTGTGGGGGATACGGGGTGTCAGGTGATGGGTTGGGGGTGTGAGGTGATGAGTTTGGGGTGGCAAGGTGAGGGGTTGGGGGGGCTGTGGGGGTACGGGGTGTGGGGTGACAGGTGGAGGTACGGGGTGTGAGGTGACGGGTTGGGGGGTGATGGGGGAGGGGGCTGTGAGGGAGGGGGTTGGGGGGCTGTGAGGGGTATGGGGTGTGAGGTGACGGGTTGCGGGTCTGCGGGGTGAGAGGGGTACGGGGTGTGAGGTGACAGGTTGTGGGGGGAGGGGTTGAGGGTGTGGGGGGTATGGGGTGATGGGTTGGGGGGCAGTGGGGGGTATGGGGTCTGAGGTGACGGGTTGGGGGGCTGCGGAGTGACAGGTTGGGGCACTGTGGGGGGTACAGGGTGTGAGGTGACGGGCTGGGGGGCTGCGGGGTGACGGGTTTGGGGGCTGTGGGGGGTACGGGGTGTGAGGTGAGGGGTTGGGGGGCTGCAGGGTGAGGGGTTGAGGGGCTGGCGGGGTACGGGATGTGAGGTGATGGGTTGGGGGTTGTGGGGGGTACGGGGTGTGAGGTGACGGGTTGGGGGGCTGCGGGGTGACGGGGTGACAGGTTGGGGGGCTATGGGGGGTACGGGGTGTGAGGTGACGGGTTGGGGCTGCGGGGTGAGGGGTTGGGAGGCTGTGGGGGGTACGGGGTGTGAGGTGACGGGTTGGGGAGTGTGAGGTGACGGGTTTGGGGTGGCGGGGTGAGGGGTTGGGGGGTGTGAGGTGACGGGTTTGGGGCAGCGGGGTGAGGGGTTGGGGGGCTGTGGGGGGTACGGGGTGCGAGGTGACGGGTTGGGGGCAGTGGTTTGGGGGGTTGGGGGGTACGGGGTGTGAGGTGACGGGTTGGGGGGCTGTGGGGTGAGGGAGTTGGGGGGCTATGTAGGGTATGGGGTGTGAGGTGATGGGTGAGGGGGCGGTGGGGTGATGGGTTGGGGGGCTGTGAGGGGGTACAAGGGGAGGGGGTTGGGGGCTGTGAGGGGTACGGAGTGTGGGGTGAGGGGTTGGGGGGCGGTGGGAGGGTACGGGGTGTGAGGTGACGGGTTGGGGTGTGGGCGGTACGGGGTTTGAGGTGATGGGGGAGGGGGTTGGGGGGCGGTGGGGGTACGGGGTGTGAGGTGACGGGTTGGGGGGTGGTGGGGTGAGGGGTTGGGGTGGGGGCGGTACGGGGTGTGAGGTGATGGGGGAGGGGGTTGGGGGGCGGGGGGGTACGGGGTGTGAGGTGACGGGTTGGGGGGCGGTGGGGTGAGGGGTTGGGGGGCGGTGGGGTACGGGGTGTGAGGTGATGGGGGAGGGGGTTGGGGGGCGGGGGGGGTACGGGGTGTGAGGTGAGGGGTTGGGGGGCGGGGGGGTACGGGGTGTGAGGTGACGGGTTGGGGCTGCGGGGTGAGGGGTTGGGATGGGGGCGGTATGGGGTGTGAGGTGATGGGGGAGGGGGTTGGGGGGCGGTGGGGTGAGGGGTTGGGGGGCGGGGGGGGTACGGGGTGTGAGGTGATGGGGGAGGGGGTTGGGGGGCGGTGGGGGGTACGGGGTGTGAGGTGACGGGTTGGGGGGCGGTGGGGTGAGGGGTTGGGGTGGGGGCGGTACGGGGTGTGAGGTGATGGGGGAGGGGGTTGGGGGGCGGGGGGGTACGGGGTGTGAGGTGACGGGTTGGGGGGCGGTGGGGTGAGGGGTTGGGGTGGGGGCGGTACGGGGTGTGAGGTGATGGGGGAGGGGGTTGGGGGGCGGGGGGTACGGAGTGTGAGGTGACGGGTTGGGGGACGGGGGGTACGGGGTGTGAGGTGATGGGGGAGGGGGTTGGGGGGCGGTGGGGGGGTACGGGGTGTGGGGTGAGGGGTTGGGGGGCGGTGGGGTGAGGGGTTGGGGTGGGGGGCAGGGGGGTACGGGGTGTGAGGTGATGGGGGAGGGGGTTGGGGGGGTACGGGGTGTGAGGTGACGGGTTGGGGGTGAGGGGTTGGGTTGGGGGGGTACGGGGTGTGAGGTGACGGGTTGGGGGTGAGGGGTTGGGGTGGGGGCGGTACGGGGTGTGAGGTGATGGGGGAGGGGGTTGGGGGGCGGTGGGGGGTACGGGGTGTGAGGTGACGGGTTGGGGGGCGGTGGGGTGAGGGGTTGGGGTGGGGGCGGTACGGGGTGTGAGGTGATGGGGTTGGGGTACGGGGGGGTACGGGGTGTGAGGTGATGGGGGAGGGGGTTGGGGGGCGGTGGGGGGTACGGGGTGTGGGGTGACGGGTGGGGGGTGTGAGGGGTTGGGGTGGGGGCGGTACGGGGTGTGAGGTGATGGGGGAGGGGGTTGGGGGGCGGGGGGGTACGGGGTGTGAGGTGACGGGTTGGGGGGCGGGGGGGTGAGGGGTTGGGGGACGGGGCGGTACGGGGTGTGAGGTGACGGGTGGGGGGTGTGAGGGGTTGGGGTGGGGGCAGTACGGGGTGTGAGGTGATGGGGGAGGGGGTTGGGGGGCGGTGGGGGGGTACGGGGTGTGAGGTGACGGGTTGGGGTGGGGGGGTACGGGGTGTGAGGTGATGGGGGAGGGGGTTGGGGGGCGGGGGGGTACGGGGTGTGAGGTGACGGGTTGGGGCTGCGGGGTGAGGGGTTGGGGTGGGGGGGTACGGGGTGTGAGGTGATGGGGGAGGGGGTTGGGGGGCGGGGGGGTACGGGGTGTGAGGTGACGGGTTGGGGGGCGGTGGGGTGAGGGGTTGGGGTGGGGGCGGTACGGGGTGTGAGGTGATGGGGGAGGGGGTTGGGGGGCGGGGGGGTGTGGGGTGACGGGTTGGGGGGCGGGGGGGTGAGGGGTTCGGGGGCTGCGGGGGGCGGGGGCGCCGGCGGGGGGCGAAGGGCGCCGCAGGGCCGGCGGGGGGCGCTGCGGCGGGAGGCCGGCGGGGGCCCGCTCCCTTGGCGGCGGGGCCGGGGCGCGGGGGGCGGAGCGGACACGTCCCCGTAGCGAGCGCGGGCGGGTGGCGGCCGCGGCTCGGCGCGGCGGGGCCTGGCGGCGCCATGAAGGCGTGCGAGTACCGGCAGATCCCCCCGGGCGCCCCCGCCGCGCCCCCGGGCCCGCCGCCCCCCGCCCCGGAGCCGCCGGCGCGCGCCCCGCGCCGCAAGTGGGAGGCGTTCCCGGGCCGCAACCGCTTCTACTGCGGCGGGCGCCTCATGCTGGCGCGGCACAGCGGCGTCTTCGCCCTCACGCTGGGGCTGATCCTGGCCACCAGCGGCCTCTTCTTCGCCTTCGAGTGAGTCTGGGGCCCGCCGCCCCCTCATGCCCCGCAGCCCGCCTCTGCCCGGGCCCCCCGCACCCCGCTTCTGACCCGGGGCTCCCCCCCTACTCCCGCAGCCCGCTTCTGCCCCGGGCCGACACCCCCGGCATCTGCCCGGGGGCCCCCCCGTCCCCTACCCCGCAACCCGCTTCTGCCCCGGGCTGCCACCCTCGCTTCTGCCCGGGCCCCCCACCCCCGCAGCCCGCCTCTGCCCGGGGGCCGCCCCTAACCCCGAACCGGCCTCTGCTGGGGCCCCCCGCCCCCTTATCCCCTACACCGCAACCCCTTCTGACCCGGGCCCCCCCGTTCCCCCGCAACCCGCTTCTGCCCCGGGTTGCCACCCTCGCTTCTGCCCGTGGCCCCCCGCAGCCCGCCTCTGCCCGGAGGCCGCCCCTAACCCCGAACCGGCCTCTGCTCGGGCCCCCCGCCCCCTTATCTCTTACCCCCGCAACCCGCTTCTGTCCCGGGCTGACACCCACTGCTTCTGCCCGGGGGCCCCCCGTCCCCTACCCCCGCAACCCGCTTCTGTCCCGGGCTGACACCCACCGCTTCTGCCCGGGGGCCCCCCCGTCCCCTACCCCCGCAACCTGCTTCTGTCCTGGGCTGCCCCTAACCCCAAACTGGCCTCTGCTCGGGCCCCCCGCCCCCTTATCCCCTACACCTGCATCCCGCCCTCTGCCTGGGGCCCCCTGCCTGTGGGGCCCTGACCACCCCTCACCAGCCCCCAAACCACCCCATCATTCCCTGTCCCCCCCAATGCACTGCTTGGGGCCCCTGCCTCCCCAACCTGTCCCCTGCATCTGCCTGGGAACCTAGCTCCCAAACCACCTCATCACCCCTTGCCCTTCAAATGGATTGCCAGGGGACCCTGTCTCCCCAACTATCCCATTATCCTCCGCCTCCCAACCCCCCCGCCTATGAGCCCTAGCTACTAAACCTGTCCTCTGCCCTGGTCCATCACCCCACTGGCCCGGGATCCTGCTCCCCAATCACCCCTCCACTCCTTGCCCAGACACCCTGGCTCAGCCAGCGAACCACCCCCTGCCCAAAGGTCCCTGGCCCCCAGTCACACCCTGCCTGAGCAGGGGAAGCTCTGCATCACTAGCTCTCTTATCCCCCTCAAATAATTCTCTGCCTGGGCATGGGGAGCTCTGGAGTCCCCAACATCCTTCTACAACCTGACCCCCCATCATCTCTTGTCAATGGAGGGGGTTCTGTGGGTTGCTAACCCACTCATTGTCTCCAGATCACTCCACTTTCTGGAGAGGGGAAGCTCTAGGAACCTCTCACTCCACTTATTCCCTTTGTCTGAGGAGGGGGAACCCTGGTGTCCCCAGCCCGCTTTCCATTGTCCCCAAGTCCTTTCCTGTCTGGGGTGGGAGAGCTTTATTACAATTGGAATTTTGATTTAAATTAAATACAGGTTTAGTTTTAAATAATACACTTTTTAAATCAAATTAAAAATTGTTAGCCTATGTTAAGGCCTAAATTTATCATAATCTATTAACATAATTTAAAAATTAAATAAAAAAATTTAGTACATGTCTTCTGCCAACTTCTAAAGAAAGTTCCACCAGTTCATGGGGTAAGTCGCTGTGTAAGCACCTGGAATCAGGGTTTGTTGAAGTGTTAAATCAGCAGTAGCTTCTGCAGGTGCAGAGAGAATATTTTTATCATTTCGGTTTATTCATTTAGTTCAGTTCAATGACTAGTTCATTCACTGTTACAAAACCAACTGAGAGTTGAAGAAGCGGAAAAGCTTGTTTTCTTCTTCTCATCTATCAGTAAAAAAACTAGTTATGAGAGAGTTCTAACATCTTGAAGGACATGATATTAAAAACAATCAGTTCAGTTCACTAACTACAGATACTTCCGTTGTTTAATAAATGAGTTTTAAATGCAAAACATGTTTTGATAAACTTTTTTGTTATGTGTCCTGCACATTTAAGGTAGTTTTATTTCATACAAAAATTAAATGCTATTTTTGTGTATTTTAAATTGAATTTCCATCCAAACAGAGCTGGACACAAATCACAAGTAAAAAAAATTAACCATCATCTGGCAAATAATAAATGCATTATTCACCATTTTCTAACATAAAAATGTAAAAATTAAAAATCTGAATAAATGTAAGTTAAACTATATAATTTCTTAAATGTGTATTCTGCTAGTTGGTAAAAAGAAGCAGCAAATTTAGTGTTAAGGTTATATTTAGTTGTAAATCAACATGTTTTAAAGGTTACCAATCAATGAAACTCAACCTTCCTTTAGGAAAATATCTAAAAGGTATAAACATGATTAAAATTGATCATTTAAATCAAGGTTTTCTGCTTGCTGGTTTAAATCATGATTAAAATCGGGGATTTAAATCACTTTGACTTAAATCAGTCCACCCTGCTTCAGAGGCTATTCTGTCCCTCTGTAAAAAAGAAAGCACAGGGCTGCACTGCGTGGTGGAATTGGTTCTAGTCCAGTGGGGTTTTGTTGTTTGGTGGCTGTCTTGTTCTGAACAGCTGAATTTGGGAGTTGAAACAAAAGTTCTCTTAATCCCTTTGAACTGCCTCGTTGTATAGTGAGGCTGATTATTGTCCATGGACACCAGGAGTCGGACAGCTTGCGTGTCTGGGTTGGCGTCTGGGTGATTATCAGTGCTTATAATAGTAAAATCCCTTTTGCAGAGTGAGGAGTGGGAGCGGGACTGCAGCGCTGCATTATGTGAACAGCTGCGTGCCTTAGAAGTCTTTAACTGTCTTGCTGTGAGTGACTGAGGCTGCCCTCCCATTGTGCTCATGTGAGGGCAAACGTGGGCCCTTGTCTCCATGATGTGTAGTCACTAATGATGGGTTTCAGAGTAACAGCCGTGTTAGTCTGTATTCGCAAAAAGAAAAGGAGTACTTGTGGCACCTTAGAGACTAACCAATTTATTAGAGCATAAGCTTTCGTGAGCTACAGCTCACTTCATCAGATGCATATCGTGGAAACTGCAGCAGACTTTATATATACACAGAGAATATGAACCAATACCTCCTCCCACCCCACTGTCCTGCTGGTGGGGTGTGGGGGGGTGGAGGGTGAGAAAACCTGGATTTGTGCTGGAAATGGCCCACCTGATGATCACTTTAGATAAGCTATTACCAGCAGGACAGTGGGGTGGGAGGAGGTATTGGTTCATATTCTCTGTGTATATATAAAGTCTGCTGCAGTTTCCACGATATGCATCTGATGAAGTGAGCTGTAGCTCACGAAAGCTTATGCTCTAATAAATTGGTTAGTCTCTAAGGTGCCACAAGTACTCCTTTTCTTTTCACTAATGATGGCTCTCTGTACCTGTTCAAACAGAGTCATCTATTTGGAGGAGCATTGGCTCATGTTACAGCAGCATCTAATACAGAAATATGTCCCTTTTTAAACCCCTGGTGCAGCATGAAGGACACCCATGCCATATATAGATGGCAAATCTGAATAGAACTAGGGCCAGTTTCCCTTTCAGCTTCACACGTTGGGCCAAATGGAATCGCAGTAGTGCTGAATTTGACCCATTATCTGTACAGAAAGGTCCATAAAAGGCTCCCACATAACTCATTCAGCCTTGACACCTCACTGATGTCATTTTCTCAGAAGGTGAGACTTCCCAACGTGTCACTGATTTTTGAGATACGATTCTGTATCTCCAAAGAAATATAACTTTACCCTAAATGCACCCACTCTACCCACAATTGTGCTGTGTTACGACTGGCTGTTGCCTGCCACTCCAGAGGTGGCTGCATATCGGTGGTGCTGTGGGTATATAGTTTGTAAAGTACTGGGGGCTCTTTCCATTGAAAAGCACCCTAGAACTGTTCTTCCCCTGAATCCGCACACATCAATAAGGTACATACAGGACTCAGGCAGTGTGGTGGTTGTATGGAGACTGTTACATTCTAACCAGTCGTTCTCTTCAGTGTTGGGAAACAAAGTATGGTTTGTTCTTCAGATGGACTCCCTAGCTCTGAAACTTGGGTCCCATCTTCATGACAAAATCATCTGTGTTAGTTGGGGCTCCTAGGCGCTACTCCCATTCAAATAATAAACAGTAATCATTAGAGCAGCTGATTGAGGTGCTTGTGGGTGAATGCCGGGAATGTAAAAAACTTGTTTGTCTAATTATTTACAGCTGCCCCTTCCTTGCCAGTCACCTGACCCTGGCCATTCCCATCATCGGGGGTGTCCTGTTCTTCTTTGTCATCAGCTGTCTGCTGCAGACAAGCTTCAGAGACCCAGGTATCCTGCCCAGAGCCACCCCCAGTGAGGCTGCAGACCTGGAGAAACGGATTGGTGAGCCTTTCTCTCATGCATTTACTGTGGACTGTGCATGCACATGTATTAGAAAAAGCCAATTCTTCAAAGGCACATGGGGGTCCCTCTCTTGGGTCTTGGCACCCTAGCAGTAGATGGGGAAGGTTTTGATCGGAGATGGCATTTGGAGTAGAGTCTAAGGACAGACACTTGTGTCCAATTGACGGTATCTCAGAGGGCAAAAAATGTAAAGAGCAGGTGGTGATAGGAGGGGACTATCTGACCTGTCTAGTGCTAGCAAGCTGAGTCCCAAGATTGAGTATCTTCAGAGATGTAGAATTAGAAGTAATTTATTCTTCTGTTTAAAACTGTGATTCCCAAACTCTTTTGGTCAACAGTACCAATTTCCCAGACAAAGTACTGTACCAAACGCTACAGTCGACTCTATGTGCTCTTCCTGCCATGGAGCTCAGCTTGCTTCTTGCTTCCCATGAGCGGCGTATGTAGTAGAATACAGTGTGCACAGCTGCTAACTACCCACTCTCTGATTCCCCATTTGACTGCCCCTCTGGCCCAGCACAGAGGTTAATTGAGAGAGAGCCTGGAGTACCAGATACCTCAGCCTGAAGTATCATTATGGGAAATCCTCAGTTCAGAGTGACTGCGTACCGTGCTCTTAAATACTGTGCTATTACTCTCATCCTAGAGTGTGGAGTAGAGAGAGGTGTGCTGGTTCAGACAGCAGTTGAAGCACAGGGCTGGGATTGGGGGAGCCCTGATTTCTAGCCCTGGTTATGAAACTTACTCTCTGAGCCTTTGGGGAAGTCAGTTCACCACTGCTTCAGTTTCCCCATCTGTAAAATGGATATAATACCAACTTCCCTTCTTCTCAGGGCTTCTATGAGGATTAATTAGATGATGTTTGTGAAGCTGTGGCATTCTATGTAAGTGCTAAGAATTTATGCTTATTTCGTTAAACAGCAGGAGATATGATAGTACAGGTGTTTTTTCACCAGGGTTGGTAGGCCTAATCGTAGTGTGTGTTGAGTAAGCTCTTCAAGCCCCACTTAGGTTCTGGTAGATCAAATAAAAAGTCTTGATAGGAGCAGAGAGAAATAAAGCCCTTGTTTTGTTTCTGACTGTGATTGTCTCAATGGGTTTTGGTGACTAGAACTGGCACTGAGAAGAAGTTCTGGGTAACGCTGCTAATTGCAGGCCACATCCAGAGCATCTGAGACCAGTTCCCTTGGATTTTGTGACTGTGAAGCTTTGTCTGACATCTTTGGGGGCAAACGCTCATATGGGGTTGTTGGAAAGCCTGTCTTTTGAAGAAAATGGGGTGGGTGTGTTAGACACTACAGAGAACATCCCCATGTGTTACCCAAGTGCAAAGTATCTTGCTGCCCTGCTAGAGACGCCTGATAGCTTTTGTGGATTTCAGAGCAGCTTCTGATAAACCACAACAAATCTTCACTCATGTTAAAATGCAGACAATGGGGACTGATCCCAGATTATTTTGCCTAAAAAGGCATTTTAGACCCCTCTTCTCTGCTAGTTCTCAAAGGTTGCATGTCTCAGTTTGTTTTAATGCAATTGTAATAATGCTAGGTCAGCCCAGGTGTAATTGTGCCAAGGCTTGGGCGGAGGGGAGTCGGGGTGCTGTTCTATACAGACTGTGCTGTGTTTACATTGTGCTGATCAATAATATCAATGCACCTATACATAAAACTATAGGCTGGGGTTTTTAAAGCAACCTAAGAGAGTCAGGTGCACAATTCCCATTGAATTTTTCAATGGGAATTGGGTACTTAACTCTTTTAGGCTCCTTTGAAAATCCCAGCCTTAATATTAATGAAGCATATCATACAACTGAGTCCAGAGCCAACAGAAGACTCTACTCAGCACTCCCTCAATAGCAGCTGCTGCTAACTACCCACTCTTTGATTCCCCATTTGACTGTCCCTCTTTTATGAGTTCAGAAATAGGTGGCTGATCCCAGTAACTGACTTGTAGACTAGATACTGAGCCCCCATCTTCATACCGTGTTGCCAAACGAATAGCCAAAATAGTTGAGTCAGAGTGCCCAGCATAAAGTCCTATTACAATTTATTAATGAATTTGAAACAGTCCTCATATCCACATCCAGTGGAATCTTCCTCTTGATTGAAACTGACTTAAAATCTCTAGTTAGAGCTTGTATTTACAGGGGCATCTATTCTGCAGATCGTGAATTTAGGGTAATGAATTTGGGAATTAATGTTTTAGGGGCTAGGATTTGTCATTAGCCCAGTAGGACTCCTGTATTCACAGCTCTTATAAGAGGACAAGCATTGATGTGATGTAATGTATGTTTGTGTTTTTATGATGGCTGTATGATGGTAAGTGTGTGTGTGTGCAGAATATATGGCCTGCTTTTTGTAGTGTGTTACCCATAGTAACAAATGCTCTAGCAAAGCTACTGTGAGACTTCTGGAGTCTGTCACTGCTGGAAATGATCAGAGAAATATAATTTCTCTGTATCTGCCCAGACAACCATTTTGTGGGTGGTTTTTAAAACTAGCTAGCTGTCTTCTTCACTTTCTGTTTCAAAATCCCCTGAAGTAGTTAGTCGGTTAGCCCACTGCAGGGGCTACCTGTCATGTCAGCTATTGCTCTTAATACAATCCATTCATTTTCTTCTTAACATGCTTGACTGTGTCAAATCAGGTTTTCGAAGCCCTCATAAAAGGGTGTGTGGTGCCCTCCCTGTTGTGATATCAAAGGGCTTATTTTTTTAAAAAAGTGATATGCATGAATGTCGAAAGCCATTCTTCCCACCACTGCACCCATCCAGGTCAGCACACTCTGGCTACATGCACAAGTGTATCTTGCAGTGTCCTGAAAAATCTCCAACCATGGCCTTGGAGGAAGTAAATTCCATTTGTGCTACTAGTATGTATCAAACTTCAATGGAATCTGTCTGAAACAGTCAAGAGATCACCCCTCCATCTTGCCCACAATTCTACTGCTAAGCCTACTGTGCCCCTAAGCCACCCTGTCCATAGGCGGTGGGTGAACCTCCCCTTCAGGAAGGCTAGCTCCCTGGCCACTCCCCTTCTGCCTGAGGCCCTGCGAGCCGGAGCCCTGAGCGACCCCCACCCCCAGCGGCCCAGAGCCAAGAGCTGCCCCTGTTCCTTCCCTCCTTCCCCCACGGCCAGCTGGCCGACCCCGGGCCAGCCTGAGCCGCCCCAGCCCCTGGCTGCAAGCCTGAGCTCCAGGCCACCTGCTGGAGCTGAGCCCCTGCTGGCTTCAGGGGACATGGGGAGCAAGGACAGGGCTTCCCATGACGATGCCCCACAAAGGCTACTGCTCCTTAACTGTAGCTGTGCTGCTGGTGCACAGAACGGTTGTAGAAGAATCACACGTGTGTTAACAGCTTGTTACTTCCTTTGGTTGAGAACTGTTAGAGAGGAGCTTTGCTTCCTCCTTCTGTGTTCTAGAGATGTGTTAATGTTAGCAGGTGTGTTAGAGTGCTGCTTTAATGCTTACTATGTATATAGTGCCTCTGATTTTCAAAGTGTGACTGATGTTAATTCCTTTCAGCAGCCCTGCAAGGGTCATCCCTGTTGAACAGAAGGGGAAATTGTGGCACAAAGATTAAATAACACTCTGAGTAATGGACAGAGTTGAGATTAGAGCTCTGGGGGTCCTGGCTTCCCATCTTGATCTCAGTCCCCTCCATCACGCTGCCTCTCCAGTGTTCAGCTTGGATATGTATGAGCACCGCACAGTTGCATACCAGCCAGAGCTGTGCCATGCAAGAGGGGAGCAAGGCCCCAGTGGCTGGGGTGCCATGTGGAATGGGCCTGTGTGAGTCTGACTCTCCCCACTTCACTCTCACTCCACAGATAGCATGGGCACCTCCACCTACCGCCCGCCCGCCCGGACAATGGAAGTGGTTATAAACAAATACGTGGTGAAATTAAAGTACTGCTATACCTGCAAAATGTTCCGACCCCCCCGGACCTCTCACTGCAGTGTTTGTGATAACTGTGTAGGTAAGTCCAAGGGGTTCAGGAGCAGGTGAAATCTGCATAGATAAATGGGGTTCTAGTTTAAGCTCTTGAGCAAAAACCTTTCTGCTTCACCATAAAGGGCTTGAAAACTAAATAACAAACTTGTGATAAAATAATCTCTCTCCCTTCTCCCCACTTCAAACAAATGACAGATATGTACTGTGCCAACAGTGGCCTGTGGGCCAGGACACAGCAGGTGCTGTGCTCTACTGCCCTCTCCAACAGTACGAGGTAGGATTGTACAGGTGAAACGCAGCATATCTCCTATTTAAACCTACCGCCAAGCATCTGGGTATGAAATAAAGCTGCAGGATCTCTGTTCCCTTGGCCACTCTGTGTTGCAGTCATGGCGAATGTGAAGCAGAGGGGCCAGCATATGTTCTATCTTAGCCCTTCTGCCCCATGGCACCTGGTGCTAGATGGGAGGGAGAGCTGGAGGCTGAATGAAGGAGTGAAAAAAAGGGTTGGATACAGCCAAACTGGCAGATGTGAGAGGGACTGGCATGCAGCAGGAGATATTGGTGTGGCAGTGAGATTCCTGCATAGTCTAGAGTCTCTGGAGGAGCAGTTTAAAAAGCTGTCAGTCTGGTGTGACGTGTGGGCAGGATGGTGGAGTATAG
This sequence comes from Lepidochelys olivacea, assembly GCF_965140295.1. NCBI lineage: Eukaryota > Metazoa > Chordata > Testudines > Cheloniidae > Lepidochelys > Lepidochelys olivacea. The sequence continues at coordinate 10,261,031 of NC_140429.1, forward strand.
GTGAATGGCAGGTCCACTGAGCACACTGTTACTTTATTAATGGTCATTAATTAATTCATTCATTAACCTATGGGTGCAACCTTCTGTTCAAATCAGCATGTTGCACTAACAGTTGTGGATGCTGGGGCAGCTTGGAGACAGATGAAATTACTGATCTGAGAACTACCACAAAATTCAAGGTCACCTTTCTAAAGAAGACAGCTCAAAGACAGGGAGTTTGAGGCACTATTGAATGGCTTTCAAGGATGAGGCTTGACATCAGCGAGTGTCACTTGGTGGCACAGGATGCAGCCCCACCCAGCTTTGTCAGGCCTGAGCATTACTTGAATGGGAGACCTCCAGGATGCTTCAGGTTTTAGTAGCTGGCATTCTTCCTTCTGAACCAAAGCCTCACCGTAGTATTACGCAGTGCTGGGCTGCTAGAGTTACAGTTTTGTGGGTGAAACCTAAGTTGGAGGTCCTGGCCGCTTGTGGTTATAAAAGATGGCTTGGTCCTTTTTTTTTTGCTAGCGTAGGAGTGTTAACCCATGTGTCTTGGCAAAATTTCCATGTGGGTAATTTCATTCTGCCATCCTAAATTCCCCCTGCGGTTTCAACTGGATAGGATATTCTTCACGTCCTGTATGAAACTCTTAGGTTATCATAGAATCATAGAATATCAGGGTTGGAAGGGACCCCAGAAGGTCATCTAGTCCAACCCCCTGCTCGAAGCAGGACCAATTCCCAGTTAAATCCCAGTTATGTTACTATGAGCTGTGAAAGAGTTGATATGTTTCACCTCAGAGGTGGCTGCATTTCAGTGGTGGGTAAAGCGGTGTGTGTGTTGTTGAAAGGGCCCTGCCAACTTGAAATCTAGTCCATTCTTTTAAGAATCAGAAGTATTTTCAGGTATATTGCATCTGCCCTGGGTTCCCTTGCCAGTCTTTGTGGCTTTACAGTCAAATTTTCCTAACTTTTAAAATGCTTTTTCTCTTCACATGAATAGGGGAAATGACTAATGCAAGGGAACAGTGAAACTGAGTCCCCACAGTTCTGTCAAATGTACAATGTATACAGACTGAAGACATAGAAATGCATTTTCTCTAATGTCTTTCAGTTTTAGTAATTGTAGGTGTTACAAGAAACCACGGTTAGTTAGATCAGTATTCGGGCAAAGTGATTTTTAAGGTTGGTGTCCCTATAAAGTTAAAGACGAGCACACATACAGAATGCAAAGCACTATATAAATATAGTGACGGTGTCCTGTCATTCCGAGGTACTGGGCTAAAATCTTAGGTGGGCAGGATAGGGCAAAGGGCTGGCTTGTAGCCCCGAGGTTCCCAGGGGCTCTGCAGTGTTCACCCATGTGTGGGGAGTAAGATGCGCTAATAACCTTCTCTTGCTGCCTGGTTTCAGAGCGGTTTGATCACCACTGCCCCTGGGTAGGCAACTGTGTGGGGAAGCGCAACTATCGCTACTTCTACGCCTTCATCCTCTCCCTCTCCTTCCTGACGGCCTTCATCTTCGCCTGTGTCGTCACCCACCTCGCTCTGCGTAAGTACCGTGGCTGCTGTGAGTAACACGTGCCTCGCCCTCAGGCCATCACCACGGGCACCTGGCTTCGCACATCCAGGGAAGCAGCCTCTAAGTTTGTATTAGACTAGGTGATGGATGGCTCAGGTGACGATGGCGAGATTCAGGGCCTTTCACTGCTGGGTCATCTGGATGAACTGGTCGAGGGCTGCAGTAGTGAACTGTAAACCTTATTTTAGAAAATAGTTTGAGAGTTTTGGTGAGTGGATTATTTCCCTCCGTAGCAAGTAGGTTACAGAGTATGTCAAGGCTGCAGTGGGTTGGAGGTGTATGTGTACATTGCATCTACGTCTAGTCATGGCCTCTGATAGAAGGCAGCTTGCTTTTCAGCCCCTGAACCTCTTGGAGCGCATGCTGCACACCAGCATCTAGACTGTGGGGGTTTCTCAGTCAGCTGGGCAGATCCATGAAGCCTTTTGGGATGGGTGTGTACTTTGAAGCAGGACAAATTGGCTGGAGATGTAAATGAGCCTTCTTGAATTCAATACTTTGTCCTGTTTGCTTTGTAGGCTCTCAGGGAAGTGGATTTGTCACCACTCTGAAGGCAACACCGGCGAGATATCCTTTTAGAGCCTGCACCTTCCCATCTGTTCCCCTTTTTGTACACTGACACAGCTGTATCCCTGCAGGGTATTGGAGCAGAGATACTAAATCTATAGCTCTCTGAAAAGTGTTCTCTGATTTACAGCCCCTTCTGTCAGGACATTTCACTGTACTTTACAAACCCTAATGCACGTAGCCTCCTTACACCACAGTGGGGGACGGGCAGACTTCTCTGCATTTACAGGAGGAGGTGGTGATCCTGTAGCCAAGCTGGTGAGACCCTTTGTTCAAGACACAGTCTCTTTCTCCATTGCCAGACATGGTACATGTGCTTGGTCATGCACAGACGAGGGTTGGAAACAAGCTCCCTTTCTGACACGTGGGAGGACACCGGGAAAAGGGGGGATGTGACTAAATTGGCTGTAGTGAGTTCTCCCTTGATGGGCACTCGCAGAATAGCACAGACAGTGGGAAGGAAGCTGCATGCCTGCTTTGTTGGCTGGAATGCACTCTCCTTGCTATAGCCAGGGCTGACCCTTTTTCCCCAATGGAAGGGGTAGGGGTGAGAGTCCATTTCCTTGCTAGGAGTCTCAGCCAGCCACTCAAAAGCAAGGGCACCTTGCTGAGTCCTTTATGACCCTCGCAAAGTCCCTGTGCTTGTGCCCCCCACTGAGAGTCCTCACAGTTGCTGAGAGTGCCTCCAGTGACTGACTCATCCATTACTTGGGCCTGAGGCCTCTCCTTGCTTTCTGTGTGTGTGTGTGTGGTCTTGGAGGCTTCCTTGACTCTCTTTCCACCGTGCTGGAGCTGGTGATATGTTTTTTCTCAGTCTGGTCTATTTTGGGCCTCTCAGGTTTTCACACTTACCTAGTCGCCTCCAACCTGACGACGAATGAAGACGTAAGTAGCCGTGTGTCTCTCCTTCCATAGAATGGGACCAGAAAGGTGCTCTGGACATGAAGCCCATTCCTTTCTAAGCAATGAAGAGATCAGCCAAAATTCTGTTGCTGTCTCTGCAGCAGTGTGTCAGAGGAGGTTATCTTGACAGGCCCTAGGTGCTTGTGGCACTTTATTACAGAGCAGATTAAAGACAGCACCTTTGGGATGCCCCCAGAGTTTATCCTCTAATTCGAGTAGCCCAGCGGAGCATGCCAGTGCATGCACACCCCGGCAGAGTGCTCAGGTTTCAAAAGGGAGAGCAGTGTGTGTTGTTTGGCTGTGTGGAGACTAGGAAAAGAGGTCATATTTTAAAATACTAGCTAATACCCTTTAACCTTTGGGCTGCCCCTAAGATGGACCACAACCCGCTAACATATTTGTAAACAGGACTTACCTTGGGTACGCTAGATGCAAAGTCCTGTTTAAAATCGTGTTAGTTAAAACATGAGAGCTTAACATGTTTTGAAGCATGACCTGTTTCCCAGTCTAGATGTGTCCTTTGTTAATATTTGGACCACGGAGAAAGCAGTAGGGAGGAAGGAGGCTGAGTGGGTGGCCATTACTTGATTCAGTTTCTTTCCTTGCCACAGACTTCCTGTGTGACTTGGGCAAGTCCCATTGTCTCTCTCTCTCTGCCTTGATTACTCCTCTATGAAAGGGAGTTGATACATAGGGGTGTTATAAAGGTAAATGTATTAAAGGTTGTGACATGCTGAAATACTACTGTAATGGGGGTCTGATAAGTATCTAGATAGCATAGCTGTTTGTGTCTGTCTGGTTGCTTAAAGGGATTTGAAGATCACACTTCTGTCTGAAATATTTGTACCACCTTGTTGTTACAAGTGACACAATTGCTGTCTCAGAGAGAATGGTTTCTCTACTCTTTTACTTAGTGCATTTAACAGCACTTTGGGGCAATTTCTGCTCTCGGTTATACAGCGGAGATTCCCACTGAAGTCAATGGGAGTTACACCGCGTGACTGAGCCTGTGGTGCATAGTCTGTTGGTTTCCCGTGTTGCTTGACTGGCCTGTTTGTCACAGCAGCTGGGGAAAGGAAGTAAAAAGGGGAAGTGTGATTGTACACAAGCTGGCCGAGGCTCAGGGGCAGAGGTAGGATCTGGAACACCATCTAATTCCTACAGCTTACATGACTAAGATTTCAAGGCAACAGTGTTTCCTTAAACAGGCTCCTGTGGCGGCTCAACATGAAGAAACGAAAGGGTTTCTTTACATTAACAGAGCTGCCTATGAACCCTCTTGCTGTTAGCTTAGCTCCGTAAGTGCACTGTGTGCTTTCCAGAAATAAGCCCCTGCCTGGAAGCGCTTTCAGTCTAAATTTGGCAAACAAGAAATGACTAAAGTGAAACAGATGGATGGGAGGGTGGGGGGTTTACAACCACTAGACAAAGTGTGATGCATAGTACATGGTGTGGGAAATGTGTAACTAGTGGGCATTGCGACTTTGAGACTAAGCTTGGGCAAAGGCAAAAGGGCAAACTGCTCTAGAGAGGACGCGAGCTGCAGAAGGCCAGCTAAAGGTTGCTTGGTGCAATGGGTGGGGGAAGCTATGTCTCGCACAGGGACATTCTATCAGCTTGCCACACTGCTGTGGAGAGGATTTAGAGGTCAGGGAAGCGAGAGCCGTGTTATGGGGCACAGTGCAGAGCTCCACACCCCTCTGCCCTGACTTGGGACACTTCTGTCACTTCAGACCTGGGCTTTTCAAGCAATGTGTGGATGATACTGTCCAAGACACCCTCCCGTGTGACCTGGGCAGTGCACTGACCATCTCCATCCCCTCTCACCAGGCTGTCGCTTTCTAATCAGCCTATGTCCTTTCAATTGCAGATCAAAGGGTCGTGGTCAAATAAGAGAGGCTCAGAGTTTGCCAATCCCTACAGCCATAAGAGTATCCTCACCAACTGCTGTGCAGTATTGTGTGGGCCATTCCATCCCAGGTAAGAGCCTCCGATCCTCACTGGACTCGGGACTTGCACCCTGCCCTGACACAGCAGCCATATGTGGAGGTGGAGACAGGAGAGGTTAATACTGGCTCCCAGGAGCCAGGCCAAAGCGATGGCACAGGGCTCTCGGGTGGGGTGGGTAATTCTGAGGCTCAGGCCCAGAGGATAGGTAAATGTACAGGCGGGTGCTGACTGTTACTTTTCATCAATTTAAATCTGCTTAGTTCAGGGCACTCCAGACTTCGTTGTAGGGTGTAAACTGAGTGCAACTGGAATATCCCCCTGCAGTGTAGTAAGGGTGGGATATGCCCATTACAGGAGGGCCCGGCAGCTAATGGTAATTGCTTGCTATGGAAATATTTACTAGATTAGCATTTCCTCTTTAGACATTTAAAAATCCAGTGCCCTAAGGACCTCAGGAGGGCTAAAGGATGCATCCTGTGAGCTTTAGCACTACATAAGGAATAACCCTGGGCTTAAAGGTGCCCTGCAATGGACTTCTCAATACATCTGGCTTCTAGATGATGGAGAAGTTCTTCACTGCTTGTTTTTACACTGCAAATACAGGTCTTGTCTGCCCTGGCAGAGTCTGGTGACTGGAGAACTAGTGGAATGACACTCTCACCAGACTCAGGGCAGTGAAAGCTGAGTGTTCGGGAGAGTACAGATTTTAGACTGGTTAAATAAAGCTCTTTATTTTATTTTTGAACAAATCTTTAATTTCCATGACTAACTGACCGCCTGAGGGCGAGAGCTTTGTCTCACTCCTCACTTGTCAAAGAAGGCAGGAGGGCTCTTGCTAAATGTGCTCTTGATACAGCTCCAGGATCTCCAGGTGAGAGCAGACTTGACATTCCTGATATTTCTAAGGTGAAAAACCAGCATCAAAACCCCTTCCAGGTCATCTCTAAGTGGCTGGAATTCTACATGCATCTTGCAGCTGCTTTTCAGATCAAGATGGAGCATTGCATGCTGGGATGTGTGGTCTTGTGGAGGTCTTCACCTCTATCAGAGATGGGGTTGACTGCAATCCTCTCCATTTTATGCAGTATGCTGGAAACCTTAGACTTCTGGCAAGTAGCCAATGCTGTCCTTCGTCAGACAATTTGGAGACTCTTGCCTTAAAAGGACACAATGATTTCCTGTTTAATTTGATCCTGACAAATTCCCTTACCTGTGAATTATTTGCAACTGTCATTAAAGCAGGAAGGAATAATGCCAAACATTTCCTCATCTTTGCTTATTTGCTTCTTGTTTTTCACTGGTTTTGGATAATGAAACAAGAACAGTGAGTTCCACCCTCTGCTCTTCCCTGGGCAGGGTGCAGGGTCCTGGGTTGCAGAGTTCATGGGGCAATGTTGTTCACTGCTTAAACTGTATTTCCATTTTAAAAAATCATTTAATGAAACCTGGTTTGTAACTTTCAAAAAAAACAACCAAAAACCCCATGTTGGGTCTGTCCTACCGAACACCTTCCAACTGAGGAGCTCAGACTAGACGATCAGAATGGTCCCTTCTGGCTTTAACAGCTATGAATCTAACCCCATCCCAAAATAAAACTACCATGGTTTAGTCACATGAGGGCGCAGTTGGGCAAATTTAAAATAATCTCTTGTGTTGGGCTGTTGGGAGTTCAATCCCAACGCACATTTTGTAGCTCTCAGCCTGTTGAATGTTCCAAGCAGGTTTGAGACAGTGTTTCTTTTGCTGGAAGGAACCAATTTGAACTTACTGGGAGCATTCCAGAAATACTAACCTAATGTAAGTGTAATGAAATAATACAGGGAAGGTCTGCTGTTGCTTAACCTGTGCTCAAGAGGGCTGTTACACCGTGATTTAAGGAGGGTTTTTTTTCCCCTCTAAAGTACTTCCCAAGGTTCTTGTCATTTTCAGTGCTACTGTTACTATGGAGTCCATGGCAGTAAGTGAGCTAATCTATTTAAACATGATGAGAGCACTGTGAGGTAGATGACTGCTAATGGGATAATAGTATTTCGCTCCTGCTGTAGGGGGCCTCTCCAACTCCAGCCTAGCATAGTAGTGACACAAAGTTGTCTCTAGTTCTGAGTGGTCAGGAACCCATGTCATCCATCCTCCCACTGACACTTTGTCTGGCAGTCCCCACAAAGACACAAGCAGGACTTGGGGAAGCTTACCCTGCTGCTGTCACTATGGTACTGGTTCTGTGGCTGCAGTGGGGACTTGACTGTCCAGGGCGGACAAGCCTGCAGCTTCCAGGTGCACTCAGCTCACACCAAGAGATTTGAAGAAACGTCTTCCTGCCCAGAGTGCTAAGTGTTTTGGGCTCAGGTGGGTGCGTGTAGCCTTGCCGGTCACCTTGAGTTTTAAGCGACAAATGTTTAAAAACGTGCACAAGAAAAGTCTGAGCCATAGTTAAGTGCTTTCCTGTGTGCGGAGTCTGTTCCCTCTCTCCAGTCGCCCTCATGAGATTTGGCCGAGGGGATTTTCCTGCCTGCATTCAAATTCCCTAAACTTTGGACAATGCTGGCAGGCACAGCTATCCAGTGCTAATGATCAAATGCTGTCAGGGTTTGCTTCCTGCCTTTGAAATCCCTGAGAATCATAGAAATGTAGGACTGGAAGGTACCTTGATAGGTCATCTAGGCCTGTCCCCTGCACTGAGGCAGGACTAAGTATTATCTATAGTACACCATCCCTGACAGGTGTTTGTCCAACCTGCTCTTAAAGGCCTCCACTGATGGAGATTCCACAGCCTCCCTAGGCAATTTGTTCCAGTGCTTACTCATCCTGACAGTTAGGAAGTTTTTCCTGTCTAACCTAAATCTCCTTTGCTGCAACTTAAGCCCATTGCTACTTGTCCTGTCCTCAGTGGATAGGGAGAACAATTTATCACCCTCTTCTTTATAACAGTCTTTTACATATTTGAGGAGTGTTATCGTGTTCCTCCTCAGTCTCCTCTTCCATAAATTAAACAAACACAATTTTTTTCAGTCTTTCCTTGTAGGTCATGTTTCTAGATCTTTAATTATTTTTGTTGCTTTCCTCTGTACTTTCTCCAATTTGTCCACATCTTTCCCAAAGTGTGGTGCCCAGAACTGGAGACACTACTCCAATGGAGGACTTATTGGTGCTGAGTAGGATGGAAGAACAACTACTCGTGTCTTGCTTACGACACTCCTGCTAATGCATCCCAGCATTGGGTTCACTGTTTTTGTACCAGTATTATACTGTTGATGCAACAGGTGTTAGCAGCTCATTTTTACAGCATCACTGGTTGGCTTAGCACACAGCTTCAGGGGTTTGTTTCATGATGAACGTTGGTGTTTTAACCTCTCCTCTCTCTTTCCATCTTGTTTTCTAGTTTAATAGACAGAAGAGGATTTATCCAGCCTGATGCCGGGACCCCGTCCAGTCCCAAGAGTGAAATCCCCTCCTTTGGATCCAAGACTGACACCAGCATGGTAGGAGGCATTCCCTAGTGGTGCTGTGATATAGTCCAGGGCCTGTGCCTAGCTCCAGTCAGTACATTTCCCGTTATCTCCCTGACCTCAGGCAAGACAGCCCTGTGGTGCAGAGCTGCCAAAGACTCAGTCAAGCCATGCATTACCTTTTTATTTATTTATTTTTTTTGTTTCACTGTGATGTGGCTTACCTGGATTTTCAACTGCTACAGCCTGATGCCGAGCAAGACCTTGGCCTCAGCCAGGGAGAGGGGTTCCAACCACAGCTGGGAAGCAAGAAGGGCTGCTTGGGAAACCCCAACCTCTCAGAACCATCCAAGCTTGGAGTGTCCGCTCCAGAGACCTGCCATCTTTCCTGCGGGGATTAGCTGAATGGGCTGCGGTGCCTTGTGGAGGCTGAGGATGGGGAGGTGGACACAGCCCATGTCCCATCTCCTGTGCTCCATTCTAGAATGGGGGTTGGGTTTTGGGGGACGATGAAGGCTGAAAGCTGGGTCTCCCTGTTGTGTCGCTACAAATGCCTCCTCCGTCTCTGCCCCAGCAGTGTGAGGGGCAGCTTCATGTGTCAGTATAAACTACGTTCCCATCTGGGCCTGTGGAATATGTAGCGTCCCTTTCCCAGCAGCACCGGTACTTTTCAGAATTGAGGCTGGCTGGTTGGGATGACATTCCCTTTCCCAGGTGCTGGGGAGAGCGCTGAGGGTCCAGACCCCTATGGGGCACTGAACATAGGCAGGGAAATAGATGTGCCATCCCAGTTGCTGTTGAGTACTGGCTCTCACCTGGTCACGGAGAAGGTGCTGACCAACCCTTCCTAGTGTTGTAGCCCTTTCAGCCAGTAAGAAGCCATGCAGGGACAAGGATACAGCCCAGAGGAGCTCTTAGTTTTAATTGTTAGAAACAAAATAAGCAAAGCATTTTGTGGGTTTAACTGTGAGATGTTGCCCTTAAATGATAACCTGTTAGATCTCTGCCCAACACTAGGTGGCTAAAGTGTGAGTGGGCTCTGTGTGTAAAGAGCTTTAATGGCAATGTTGGTGTTGAAGAGGCACAGCTTGTCCAAATTGGGTTACCCTGAGTGCTGGTGTCAGTTAGCCTGCTTTTGGTTTGGATTCCCGGCCAGTAGAATAGAGAGTGGGGCCACCTGCTGGCCCTCTGGGAATGATTCCTCTGAGTCTGTCTGCCCCAGGGTGGCACCATACCTGTTGCTGCTCCTTACCAGGTGTTCACCAGTCTGCCTTGTGGATTACTGACACTGGCGAGTGTGTGTAGGAGAGTTACAGACACATTAGCAATACTTGAAATGCGTTTATTAAAAGCTGCTGGGTATTTTTGCACAATTTTTAAATTTTTTTCTAGGTAGTATTTTTTTATGTGTCGGTGTAGATAGCGCTGTACGTATCCCTGGCACCAGGGCAGAGATTTGCAATGTTTGTTCTGTGTTAAGCCACTTGGTTAGACACCCCTGGGCGTTGCAGTATGTATCGGACCCAAAGCCCTTTCATCTTTCTCACCTGTGCTTTTATCACTAATCAGTGCATTTGGGGGGCAGATTGTCACAGAGGTATTCCCCTGTATTCTGCTTTGCACATCGTGAATGACAGCACCCTAGCAGAGAATTGCCAGCTGCTGCAAACTTAAGGAGAACATAGGGTGCGTGGAAGGGGCTGGTATTGCTTAAGGCACCCCTCATTGCCCTACCCTGTGAGTCAGTCTGCTGAGCAGTGGTGAACTTCAATGGGACAATATTTAAATGCACCCCCCAACATGGTGTTCTCACATTCCATGCATTCCCTTCCTCTCTAGTTTTTGGCACTCTTTTGTAGCCCAGTTTTGTTGCTGGCCAGAAAATGTCACAAATCCTGACTGTTCAAAGAGCAGTGCATGAGATGTGCCCTGCCCCTCCACCACCCACGTCCTGGGGTTGGGAACTTGGGCCTGCATTTACATGCTGCAGGCTTCTTGCAGAAGGCAGTGGTTTTAGGTGGGGCTTTGAGAGAAGCTTTAGCTGAGAAGAATATTGGACGATTTCAAACCATTCCTTTTTGGAGATTTGATTAAAAATCTGCTCCTTCCACCCTGTAAATGTTCCTCTTGCTTCATGTTTCTGGCTCAGTATTCAAGTGAGATTGGGCATGGCAGGGGTGCTGTTGTCAGTGGACTGATCTGAAAGTACAGCCAGGGGTTGGCGGTGCTGCTGCCCTGTTATAGGTGTGGCTGGGGACTGGACGACTTGGGCTTCATATGCTGTTCTCAGTCAGTCCCCTTTCCAGCAGGGTGTCTAGTCCAAAGCCAGCCCCTATTGTTAGTGACCAAAAGCATTTACCAGCTGTTTCTCAGAGAAGTATCCTCACACACACACACACACACCCCATGTTAATGTTTCCCACTGCTGGCAGCTGAGATGAAGAAGGGTTGGTACCAGCATGTAGAATAAACTACCACCTGAGCCCTGGGGGTGACCCTGGCAGCTCAGGGGTGAGGCAGGCTGGCAGGGCAGCTGACACACCAGGCTACAGCTCATGTCCCTTGCTGCTCCTAGACTGATCTTCACCCCAGACGGATCAATGCAACAGTGTAAAAAGCTGCTGCTGTGTCTGGAAAACAACACTCCAAAATTCCTTTCCAGAAATCATCCCGCACAGCAGTTACCGTCTGTCTTCCCTTAGCCACAAATAGCCGGCGCACTAACTCTCCCCTGGCCCTGATGCCGTGTTTCATTGCTTGTGTAATGGTAGGACAGGCAGATGGAGTGTAGAGGGTCAGTAAAGCTACACTCTAAGAGGCTGCAGCTTTGATGGGATGGGATAGGAAAACTGACCCTGCCTCCTACAGGAGTTCAGAAGGAGGGAGAGGGAGGCAAACTCTCTCACTTCTATTTGAACCGGTCTCTCCTGTTATTTGCTGTAATAAAGTTATATTTTTAAAGTTAACTGCTTGGGGATCTGTTTGTTTCCTTTTATTGGTTCGGAGGCATGTTCCTCAGCTTCTGCAATGGGGTGAGTAATGATTCTCTGTCCATCCAATTAAGGTTAGATGGCTTCTTCCAGCTGCAAGTCTTGCCTGCCCACTGTAATCACTTCCCGCAGGACCAGGCTGGAAGGTATGCATAGCTGCATACCCCAGCAACTTGGTCTGGCCATATGGTTTCTCGGGGTTTCATCATTCGGCTGCTGAAATTTGACACAGCTCAAACTGCATCTTCCTACAGAGGCCTTAAGTTAAGCACCCTTCTCCCATCCCACTCTCCCTCTAACCCAGTCCAGTGCTGTCCCAGGATCTGAGAGCAGCCTGAGACAGAGTGCTCTGTCGCTGACGCAGTCTGCTCTGTCCCTGCCAGTGGATGCTGAAGTGCATAATCTCTGGTGTCTTCCCCAGGAGGATGCCTGCCAGGACTTTGCCATTTCCTGCACAGCCTGATGGGATCTAACACCCCCCTTTCTGGATGTTAGCCCTGCTTTCTGAGGGGTAGTTGGTAAGAGAGCACTTTCTTCTTCTCTCCCCAGTCCAGTGACTCATCTCATCCTCACTGCATGGTTTGCTCTGTACATCGAGCCCCAGCTACCCTCTGGTTTGTGTAGGCATTGATGTGTAGTGTGTGCCAAGAACCCTACTGGCGTTCCAACGTAGTGATGGGCAGTGAGCCGTGTGAGGCTGTGTGGTAGGTAGGTAAATTACCCCCAGCCTTGCAGAGGATTAAGTAAGCTTTCATTGCACTGCACTGCAGACTGAGTGAAGGCAGAGCAGAAGTGCTTGGCTGAGAGCTGCCGTGCATTACTTTGGGTTTAGGCCAGTTGTTACTAGAGCACGTAGGGTTGAGAGAGTAGTGTCGATTGGACTTAGTTTGGAGGGAGATGGGATGCACAGACAGAAGGGTTAGGGCAGTAGGGCTTTAAGTCCTGAATGGTGGCTACAAAGAGGATGGGATGGATTGCAGTGGTGGCTTTTAGCCATGGCAAACGAGATGCTGCTCTGGGTGGAAGAGAAGTCCTGCTGATGCAGTGGTGTGACATTTACAGCAAGGTGTGGCATGATCACAGGACTGGGAGCCAGGAACAGATTTGTAATCCTGGCTCTGTCACTGATGCACTTTGTGACTAAGTCACTTCCCCTTTCTGTGCCTGTTTTCCTCTCTGTAACATGAAACTCATCCTTCAACATGCCTGTGACACAGGTGAGTAATTTGTAAAAGTGCTTTGAAGAGAATGTAGTATTACATCAGTGCTTATTACTCAGAGACGAGGGCTGGAGATTCTGCAAGGACAGCCCTGCTAACACTTGCCTAACTGCCCTTCTTGTTCCTTCCACACACCGCTGATGAGCTAGTGTCCGCCAGAAGGGGAGCACTGATAATGCGCAGCTGCCAGGAAGCGTGATGGACCCTGCCCGTGTCTATTCCCTGTCTTCCCAGCACAGGCCATAGAACAGTTTGTATTTGACACAGTCAGTGACCCCTGCAGCCTGTTCCACAGCTGGTGCTGCTGGTGGTCTCTCCCGTGTGCTAGCCACAACAGGTGTGGGTGCAAAGGAAGTCATGGCCTAGCAGCTGTGGTGTAAACGGATAGTTACACACCTGCAGAGTGTCTAATGGTGGCTGCATGTGTCTTGCTCCGTTATTATTGTGGGAAGCGATACCCCTGCCCCCTCATTTTCCTCTCCCTGCTGAGTGCTGTCTTGCTCATGTGGTAGTCTCCTAATCACCCACACTCCTACTGCATGATGCTTGAGAGATTGCTCAGTAAGTACTCACTTACCTGTCTTGTTTTGAGGGGTCTAAACAGCTGGCGCTTGCTGGGTGTGGGTGTTACCAGAGGGCAGCTGCTTTAGCTCCTGAGGAGAGCATTGGCGGAGCCTCGCTTGTGCTGCTAACACAGGACTGGCCCTCATCTGACCCCAGCCTGTTCGGTTATTTCCTGTAGCTGGCTTGGAGGATCCACTCCAGCTTTCGCTCCTGTTACCTGACTCTCACTCTGGGATGTCTTGTACTAACCCTCTCTTTCTCTCCTCCACTTTCCTTTCTCTGCACTGACGGGGGGAAATCCAGTACGTTCAGGGGACTAAAGCGCTCCTGAGGACATGGATAATACCTGAAACAGCAGCCATTACCACCGCCTGTGCCTCCCCACGCCGGGGCTACACTACTGCACCTCGGTCCCTCCCGTGGCAAGAGAGGGGGGAAAGCAGCTGTGCAGGTGGGAAAGCCTTTCCAAACCCACGTGTGGTGCTGGCACGCTCTTCTGTCCCGTGGGTTGGAAGCATAAAGCCATAAATGCATCTGTTCTGAGTGCAATAACTGGAGTTTTTACCGTCTCCTGCTGCTGGAAAGAGACTCGTGCAACTGAACCAAGGCCATCGCTGGCTCCTGGGAACTAGCCTTACTCTGCAGTGATGGGGTCTCCCCCGCAAGAGACTGAAGATGTAATTATAGTTACTTAGATGAGCAGGCACGTGAGACTTTACCAGGTTTAGTGCGGTGTGTTCACAGCTGGAACAGTGGCCTTGTGAAGCAGAATTTCTGCCAGAGCTGGCCAGCAGGCCACCTCCCCAGCCGTGAACTGCTTGCACCATATGTATGCAGGCAAAGGACTCTCCTGTCTCCGAGGTAGTTAGTGTGTGTTAAGAGTTCACCTTTCAAACACTTACCAGTAAGTTCTGTGTCTTGGGATACACTAGTTTAGAGGAAGGGATTAAGTGCAGCAGTAGTTTCAGTAGTGACATTTGCAGTCCCTGTATAGATTCCTCCGCTACTGCCATCCGCCTTCTCGAAAGGACAGAGCAGAAAAGAGGGGGAGGAGGCTGGATGCTCTGACACTCCAGCAGCCACTGGCAAACCAAGTAGGGTTTGTAAAAGTGAGCTAGTGTAAACCTGTGAGACCCCACCCCTTCTCAGCTAGGCTCCAGTCTGGTAGGGTTTGAAATCCATTCATGCTTTTTACTTTTGTAACAAAATAAAGTTTCTCCTATTTACTGTACATGGGCATCGGGTTATTGTGTCCCCAGCACCCAAGGGGAACGCCTCCAGGCTGCTTTTACCAGTGTGTGCTTTTCCTTAAGTGGGTGGAGTGAATGAAGATGGAGCATAAAAGGGTTTGCGTATGTCTGGATGACCTCTTGTGTTAATCACAGTGCTGAAAGCCAGGAACTCCCTCATCCGAAAGCAGCTTTGGCCTGTGGCCTTAGGGCATGTTTGAGCCACCTCCCCCCCCCTCCCCCCCCGTAAAGTGGGACTGAAAAATGGCTTGTTCCCAGGAATGGGAAGTGGTAACTGAAGAGCACCAGATGTCTGGTGCTGAATTGTCACCATTTTTCCTGATCAGTACTAACCCAAATTCAAACCCTGTCAATGCTGAAATATCAGCCAGAAATCCAAGTCAAGTCATGGCCCTGTTGGCTGTCTCTGCAAAACTGAGACAGGGTGGGCTATGGCTCTTGAGGGGCAGGAAGGGTTGCTTCAAACAAGCTTTTTGGCGGGGCTCATGGTCCTGCATACGCTCTGCAGGCTCTCAGCAAGCAACTGACTGCTACAGGGGGCTATTTTAAGTGGCTTTCTAGAGCCAAGCTAGCAGACCTCTGCCTCAAGCCTCGCATGTGAGAGCTGCTGAAGTGAGTGCACAAGACGGGAGGAGGAGGCGATCCATGGCCCTGCAACAAGACATGGGGACTGGCATCTAGCCTCCGCTGAAGCTATTTAATAGGCCTCCCTTGGTAAGAGCTAGTTTTATATGATGTTACTTCAGATGCACATGCATTTAAATCCGACAGTAGTGGCTGGAGGCCACTCCAGACACCTTATTTCTCACAGCTGCCCCACAGGCAGGGCAGAGTCAGCCATAGCAGCATGAGGATGTAATGAGCTGTTTTCACACACAGCTGCAGTCAAGGTGAGCTGGCTACTGAGAAACAAAATGTGGTTGAGAGCAGCATTTGGCATTATGCTTAAAACATGTATGACAGACACGACCTGGGATGGAAAGCTGTAGACTGCTGAGACTGGTGCTGGCTTTGTCCTTCGTACAGCACCACAACTCCCAAGGTCCATCTGTGCCGTTGGCCTTCCCAGGGCAGATTAGAAAGAGTAAATGGGAAGGATTGTTTAAAAAAAAACCCCACACAGGTGCACTGGTGCTCTAACAGCTTTGCAAAGGTGAATGGATTTAGTGCTTAGAGTGCAAGTTTGCTGCAAGCCCCACAGAAAGGACAAGTGCCCCAGGCTGTAGGTCATAATGTGTAATACTGGGAAACGCATGTACCCCAACCTGTTGCATATTTGAGGTAGGTTAGTTTGGACTTTCATCCTTTATGCAGCTGCCTTCGGTTAAGGTTCGTGCAGTGCTGTCCTCACCAAGGGCATTCTACCAGTCCAGTCTGTGCACTTCAGCTGCAGACAGTTTAAAATGGAAGCAGCTCAGCCCATCTTGGCATAGTCAGCACTGGTGGCCTACACCGAGCTCTCAGTGTACATACCAGGCAAACCAAGGAAGATTGTTTGGTGATTGTTCTTTAATACTCATCATCTAATGGAAGCAAGCAAAGATTCCAACTGTAACTAGGCTGTAACTTTCCTGGTAGCAGGCTGGCAGAGCCTTCACCCGGCCAGGAACAGAAATGGTGGGATAATTCAGGGACCAATAGAGATCTACTGCTGAAAAGTGCTGCATAAGAGCGATGAATTCACCACTCGGGCAGGGAATGGAGAGAGTTTTCACAAGTTTGACACACATGTGGGGCTAGTTTCCTCTCAAGAACAGAGGCCTCTTCAGTGTAATTCTCAGCTCCTGAATGGCATGAGTGGGAACTGCACTAAGCCCCTTGTGCAGAGTGGTTGCTGGGGTAGTGAGGCTAGACCTCCCCTAAAGACAAGTGGTGGGCTTGCCTCCTATTTGAAGGCAGCAGCCCAAGCACTGTACAGCAGGTTCAATGGCTGGATGGGTCAAAAATTGCTTCTCAAATTCCATTTCCTGGGGGGGATGAATAGTTTGTCCCTTGGAATGTTCTGTGGGAAGGAACAAGTATTTTCAAAGGTAGGGGAGACTGATATGAAGGGGCACTCGGCTAAAGTGTGTGAGCACTCCTAGGTGGTGGCATCAGGAACATGAAAAGGATGGCCAGTCACCCATGGAAGCTGGCAATCTTGTGGGGCTTGCACAGGGTGTCCCCCAGCCTCAGGTACTCCGCCCACAGTACAGATTCAGACACCAGCATGTAGCTGTCCAAGCTGGGGTCTGATCCCAGTGCTAGCGTTAATACCCACGGCTTGTAGAGCTTTCTGGCTGCTTTCATAAAGATCACGGGCTCAGAACGTAGGTCTCAGTTAGAGCAGGACTCTGCCAGCAACACAGCTTCCCTTTGCCCTAATGGGGAATTGGGTTGAGCGCTGACAAAGCAGAACCACCACCATTCTCTGCAGCATCTAGGACTCCCACCCCAGAAGTGACCCGGCCCAGCTTTACTGAAATACCAAGATCTGACGAGTATTAGGCTGCCAGAGTCCTAGTTTTGTGTTAAATATAAATACTTGCCCTCAGCTAGGAATTAGTGTGTGTGGGAACAGTTTCCAGTGGAGTCAGGTGAGAGGCCGGTGGCTAGAGCACTAGGCTGGAGCTTGGGAGACTGGGTTTGAGTCCTTGCTCTGTGACAGGCTTCCTGCGTGACCTTGGGTAAGTCACTTGCAGTCAGATTTTCAAAAGCACTTTTGAAAATGGCACTAGTCTCTGTGCCTCAGCTCCCCCTATACAAAAATGGCGATAACGGCACTTCCCCATGGCATGTCAGTGGTGTGAAGATGGGGAAGATTATGTGTGAGGTGCTCAGATACTGTGGAAATACGTGCCAGATACGTACCTTAGTTAGCTAGAGAGTCCACCATGCAGTGTTAATTCCATCTCTAGGCTCAGGAAAGTTAGTTTCAAGCCTCAGTAGTGGTTTTCCTCGACACTTAAAAACCAGCTCTCTAGCCCCAGGATGAGAGCAAGAGCTACACTAGGCCATGCTATTTCCATCTGGCTTCACTCAGCAGGGGCAGGGACCTTTTGCAGTGAAGGGCTCGGACGTCAGCTGGGGGAGACACTCCACTGCTGTTTGCACAGATGAGTAAATCAGTGAGTCATGCAGCTATAACAATTTACCTGCAAACTGGGACAGCTGAGTTACTGACCCCACCCTCCCCTCCCCATGCTACAGCAACTGTATCCACGCAGCAGATAAGGCGAGTGATTAAGGCAGGTTTCAGTGCGGTGAATTTGTCATGAAGCCTTCAGGCAGCATCAGACAGAGGAGCAGTCACTCCTGGCAAGTGGGAACAGGCTTAATCAGTTTGAGAGTGAAACTTAGTGTAACATGAGACACAGATTCTAATCGGAGTAGCTAATTACAAAGCAGCCAAGCAATCGCAGAAATTGTTTTTCAAGCATCTTCAATGTAATCAAAAAGAAGAAAGAGCAATAAATGGTGAAAGGCCTGGTTTGACAATCGGATGGAGGATACAATACAGGGCAGCTTATATTTGACAAAGACAAGTCTGTGTCTCAGGTACACCCTTTCAACAGCCACAAGTCCCTCCTGCGTTTAGATCTGAGTCGTGTTCCCTGCCTCTCACATTATGAGCTATGCTGTTAGGAAGTGACTTTAGAAGCTCTTATTTTAAAGCAAAACTTCTGTTTCTTTGATGTTTGTAGTGGGGAATGGTGCTGTCTTTCATCTGAGGCATTTAACATCAAGTCGCACGAGTACACCATCGTGAAATAGGTGTTCCACACCCTCCCACAGTCAGTCCGACTCTTGGACATGCTTCCAGAGCGTGGTGTGCAGCAAACTTGGACAATAGCATCCTGTTCTCTCTGACACTAGTCTGTCCCTCAAAGGAAAATGGCACAGGTGATTTAAAAATGAACTTGGCATCATGTGGAAATTTTCTCCACCAGCACCTCCGACAGGCAGTGCAGGCTTGTTTAACGGTGCATTTCTAGCCTGCTCCTTTGCTCAGTAGACAGCTTTGGGTTGTACAGACACAAGTAGAAGGTGGCTTCTTTCTTACGCCTTCCTAGTTGCCCATAAACATATGCCTAGGGAAATAGAGGTCAGCTCTGATACATGTAGTTCAATTTTAACAGAAGTAAGAGGACTTCAATTTGAGGTATGATTTGAGCATAAGATTAGGAGCCAGAAATTCCTTGATTCTAATCTCACTCCTTTACAAAAGAAAGAAAAACAAAAATCCCCCAAACTTCTGTGGATTTGGACAAGTCACTTATCCTCTCTGCCTTGGTTCCCGAGGTGTACAATGGGGATAAATACTGGGGCCTTGCGGAATTGAAGAGCCCTGTAGACCTGCCAGCATTTTGGAACAGAAACGGCATTTTCGGAACTCTGCCCCATAAAGCCGGAGCTGCTCAGCCACTTTTGGTTTAGGAGCTTGTTCACTGCCTCTGGCCACTTCTGCCGCCAATCTGCCACCGGGTTCCCACAGCTGAGGACATTAGTGGGATGAAGAGCTGCATCTGAAATCTCCTGCATTTATGTCAGACTTAAAATTATAAAATGTTTGTGAGATTCTGGAAGGTGAGTTTAGGGCTGTTGGAAGCTGCAGGATCAGCCATCCCAGGGCTTGATGGTCTCTATCGAGACAGAGAGCAGGGACATCAGTGGGGCAAGATTCCCTCACACACGTTGGTAGGGAGCCTAACTCTGATCAGGAGGGGCCTCCTCTAGGCAGGAGAGACTAGCTCACCCTCCATGGCCTAGCAAGTCATTGGCTGCTAAAAAGGGGGCCAATTATGACACTGAGAAGAGTCAGCCATGCAAACTGGAACCAAACAGCAAGACCTCTGCTCCGGGTACCAGCCTTCTGCCCAGCAGGTCTCAGGGAGGAGGCCTTGCATTAAGGTGGATTTCTCTGACATTGGCTAGTACATAATTCGTTTAGTTCCAAGGTGAATCACTGCAGTTTTCCTTTTAAGGAGAGTACTGTCTGAGAGGAAGTGGGGGGAGGGGTTCATTGAGAGCTTCTCTGCCACGCCTAGCCATTGCTCCAGGCTGAGACGCCAAGCCAAAAGCTGATCCCGTCAGCAGAGCTGAACAGAGACTCGGAAGGCTCCCAGGGTGACTGCCTGCTCCTTTTCAAACCAGCCTCCTTGCAAAGCGGTCTCCTTTCCACCAGTGCTCCCAGCCATGGCAAGAAACCACCAGGTGCAAAAAGCCAAGCTGGCCGAGCAGGCCGAGCGTTACGAGGACATGGCTGATTTCATGAAGGCAGTGGTGGAGCACGGGGATGAGCTCTCCAATGAGGAGCGCAACCTCCTCTCTGTTGCCTATAAGAACGTGGTGGGATGCCAGAGGTCCGCCTGGAGGGTCATCTCCAGCATCGAGCACAAGACTGAGGAGGGCGATGACAAAGCGCAGCTGGTGAACGAGTACCGGGAGAAGGTGGAGGGGGAGCTGAAGGACGTCTGCAACATTGTCCTGGGGCTGCTGGACAAGTATCTCATTAAGAAAGCCAGCGACGCAGAGAGCAAAGTCTTCTACCTGAAGATGAAGGGTGACTACTTCCGATACCTGGCCGAGGTAGCCACTGGGGATGAGCGCAAGGAAACCATAGAAAATGCTCAGAAAGCTTACCAGGAAGCAATGGACATCAGCAAGAAGGAGATGCAGCCCACGAACCCCATCCGCCTGGGGCTCGCCCTCAACTTCTCCGTCTTCCACTACGAGATCGCCAACACCCCAGAGCAGGCCATCACGCTGGCCAAAACCACGTTCGATGAAGCCATGGGAGACCTGCACACGCTCAGTGAAGACTCGTACAAGGACAGCACCCTCATCATGCAGCTGCTCAGGGACAACCTTACGTTATGGACGGCAGAGTGCGCGGGAGAAGACGCTGGAGAAGCCGGGGAAGAGCCTAAGAACTGAACTGCAGCCCACCAAGCAGTGGTCACTCTCCCTGTCCCTCCTCCTTTTTTGTAAGACACGTCTCGGCTCCCAAAAGCTCTGCCTGGATTCCGACAGCAAAGGGGACTGACTGGTCTGTGCGTATGGTATTCACATGTTTTATCTTGCCTTTTCTCGTGGCAGCTTTGGGACAATCCCCCTTCCCCGACCTCCCCCCTCCTTCCACATTTCTTGTGATCTGCCCACTGGGGCAGTTACTGCTGTGGAAGAGCACTATAGCTTCACACAAACTTGGGTGTCCCACCCATTGCCAGTAACACCGGGGGTTCCTAACCCTCCCCAGCATTGGGACCTGGGCGGTGCCTCCTGGCACTTAACATTTAAAAAGGGGAAGCTGAGTTTGGTTTTTGGGGTAAAGACACCAAAACCTAGTCGACTGCAGCTAGAGAGTGTGCTCTCCTTTGCTTGCTGCAGGGTTCCTCTACAGCCTACTGGGTGTTCCTTGCAGACCGTAGGAAGCTGGAGGTGTTGGGCCATGGGGGGTTCTTTGTAGTGGGTTAAGAATGACAAACTTGAGGTGCCTCCTGTATTTGTGTACTGCCAAAGCCCCTGCCTGCCTGTCCCTCTCCAATAAAACTGCACTTACGCTCCTGCCTTTGTAGTCCTCGTAGTCACTTCTTTGCTGCATCCCGGTACGCAGCACGGCCCTGCCGGGGCACAGCCAGCGCTGCCTGGCACACCACAAAGCATGCATTTCCAAGGCACTGGAAGGGGAGAGGGAGTTCCTGGCATGCGCAAGTCTAAGCAGGGAGTGAGCATGGTACTTTTCCAGGCAGGTTCACGCATGCTAGGCTACCCATAGTGGCTCTGTGCATGAGTGCTGGACCTGAGCAGAGGAGCTAGGCTCCAGTAAGCCTTGTGAGCAGGTTTGTGCCCACAGAGAGACCAACATGACGTGAGACCTGGTTACATCTGATAAGTGATAGAAATAGGTGGGGTGGAGGGGCAGAAGCTTTCCTGGAAGCGAGGGACTTCTTACCCACCTGAAGGGAACAGCATCAGTGACCCTTCTTCAGGCCAGCACCAGGTGGCATGACCCCCCCCCCAGCTGTTGTCAATAATACTGGTTTTCAAAAACAGCCACTATAATTTTTTGGGCACTAACAGTCACATCCAGCTCTGCCCCCACAGCGTGGTACACGCCTCTGCGTTACAAGCCCACGTCTGACTCCAATTCACTTCTACTCCTGTGGCAAATTATAGCTTTGTCCCTGGAACTAGGGGTCAGAAACCCCGAATCTAATTAGGAGCCTTATGCCAGATTCCAGAGATGCAGGCCTTGTCTACATGAGATAGTGGCACTGGCCCAACTAAAGTGGTTATTTAAAACTGACGAAGTGTAACGGTGGCAAACCCCTGCAGTGGGGACACACGTATTGGGTAAAGAACAGGTCTATTTGAGTTTAAGCATAAATTAATTAGGATGATATTTAAATTAAGCTGAAATCAGCTGCTCAAACCGAAAGGAGAGTGACCACACAGGTTTGCCCTGTGTAACTAACTCAGAAAACCCACACGGGTGCACCGTGTACATAGAAAAATTCTTAAGAAGAACTTGCAATTGGGAGCCTTTAGGGCCCTCCCCAGGGCTGATCCTGACCGGCCTCCACGTAAGTAAACACAGCTTACTCTGTCTACACCTGGTGCTAAATCCTGTGTAAGGACGTGTTGGACTGCACAGTTTAGCGTGCTGTTTTCCTTATCCAAATGTGGACCATTTCAGGATTTCACATGGGAGCAGCTGCTAAACTGCTACAGGATTGGTCAATGCAGGCACAAAATGTACCCATGTGTCAGCCCTATGAACATGCCGTGGGCTCATGAGCAAGTGGAAGGTCACAAGGGTCCAGCCTTAGGCATCCTTCAGTAACAGCATTAAAGAAAAGAGCTGTTCGTTGGGCTGCAAACCTACATAAGCCACGGCGGAGCTGAGGGGCTGCTGCTGGGGAGGATGCATAGAAGACCAGGGAAGCTCAGCAGTTATTAAACTGGCGCTTTTCCAGCTCATTCCTTTGGGGAATGGGTGTAGCTGACAGACTGTACTGAGTTCAGCTTTTGCCCTCCACTAGTTCCAACTTGACAGATCATTACCATGAACTTGAGTCATGCCACCTTGGGCTATGAGCTCATTGGCTCAAGCAAAGCACAGGTGGGCTGGGCCGGCATTTGGATGGGAAACCAGGCTGCTGGAAGATCCTGGCGGTGGTGAGTCAATAGGCCCTGCCCACACTAGCCTTTCTGTAGCTCTCCCACCATCACTAGTGCCAGTAGTGACAGGGCGCAGCCGGCTCCTGGCATTTTCTCACCTTCAGAGAATATCAGGGTTGGAAGGGACCTCAGGGGCTCATCTCGTCCAAGCCGACCTTGTCATGTCGCGCTGTGTGAGCTGGGTTGGAGAGCACGGGCCCGGCTGCACGCGAGCCGCACTGAGGGAGTCCAGCGAGCGCTGAGTCAGCGCAGAACCGGACGCCCTGTGCTGTGCTGCGTCACCTCTCAGAGGGGACAGATACCAAGCTCCTGCCCACTTGTGGCCATTAAGGCTGAGGTTTGCTGAGTTGCCTGTGAGCTCTGGCTGCCCAGCGCCCATTCAAGTTAGTAAGAACTTGGGGGTCTAAATCCCTACCGAGGCTTTGAAAGTCAGCCTAGAGAGCCCAGCCTGCACGTCGCAGCTGGGAGGAGAAGCTCAGTGCACTTACAGCTGCATGCGGTGAGCTTCCGGCGTTGCTGCATTGCAGGGGCAAGTGGTGGTGAGGAGTAAATTCCGACCTAAGCTCCATTGAGCCCACAGCCGTGGGAGGAAAGGGTTCTAACTCCAAACGCCTGGCACCAGGTTCCCCACGGCACACAGGCTGCAGCCAAGGAAGAGCTGACAGTTCCTTGCAGGCTGGGAACCGAGTGGGTGGCCCCCAGCCCCCGAAAAGCCACTCTGACACGCTGACCTCTCTGGGCTCCCAGACAGCCGGCCAGATGAGAGTATCATGGGTAAGCATTGGGACAAGGCAATACATAACGTCCACAAAATGAAAACTCAGGGAGAGTAGGGAAAGAGACTTGCTCAAGGCATCCCAGAGTCAGCAGAAGAGCCAAGAGCAGGGGTCTCCTGATTCCTTGGCCAGAGCTGAACCCCAAAACCATCTATCCTTCCTCTCCTCCAGGAGCTCCACATCCCCTTAGGGAGGGGACTGACACTCAAACCAATAGCTCAGGTTTCCACAGCTGCTGCACTAAGCCCCTCCTTCACCATGTGCTCCAAGGCAGGTTAGATCATGTCAGCGGCCGCGGTAAGCAATGAGTGGTCCAGTATTCGGGGCTACACCCTGTTCCTCCTACTCAGATGCAGCATCAAAGGGGTCACTAGCCATGAGGACAGAAAACAGGATCTGGCCCTGTAAAGCGACCAGGTTGGGTGTCATGCATCCTAGTAAATGCCCCCCAAACTACATGCTGGACATCACTGTACCAGCCCGGGGACGGGAGGAGCTCTGTGCGACCAAACCAGTCTGGGCGCCCCTCCCCACTGAGCGACGGGGGAGCGAGGTGCTTTGTGCCGACCTCAGCACTAACGTCAGCACGGAACATTCCCTGCAGAGCTGCCGGCTTGTGCCAATTTCATCTCCGGCCACACCTCTGCCAGGCTCCATCGGGCACAAGGAGGCTCCACCCTGGAGCTCCTGGCGGCTGGGACTCTCTTGGCAGGGCCTCGGGTGCAGCGGCTGTCGAGGGCCCAGAGGGCTCGGTGTGCGTACATGCGGCCATCAGGAATACTGCGGGCAGGCTGCGATTTGCAGATGCTGCCCAGGAATGTGCAGCACATCCACTGAGCAGGGTCCAAGCCAGCCCCGCTCTTCCTGCTGCACACTCGCGGGGCTGGGGAGGGAGCACAGGGCGTTCAGCAGCAGGCCCAGTGTCTCGTGCAGGTCATGCCAGGGCAGAGCACTGCCCTGCGCCTTGTTTGCCCCAGACAGTTCCCATTATTTATCTAAGCAGAGCCGGGAGGTAGCCATAGGCCCAATGCCCCAGCACCAGGGAAGCTTGGCCCCAGGCCCCCCGCTGTGTGGCATGGGCCCTTCCCTAATGGCCCTTTACACCTGGTCACCCAATGCTTTTGATGGAGCCTCAAGTCCCCTGTGAGGGGGAGCCTTAGACCCGGGAACAAGTGGAGAGATTGGTACAGCTATGGGCGTGACTGCCAGCTCTGTGCACCACTCAGGGGAAGAGGTGGGGCAAGGACCCAGGACTTCTGGCTAGCGGTGGGTTCAACAAACAAGCTGGGGCTTGGTGCTGGCCCCTCACAAAATGAGCGGTGCGTCTCCTTGGCCCGGCTGAGTCACACGTTCCCCCAGACAGCTGACACCACTGTCGCTTTCTCCCCCGTGACCAGCATGTCCAGCAGCTCCTCCTTACTGCCAGCCTGCCCCAGCCAGAAGACCAGGCTTAAGGCTGCGGGTTCAAACCCACCCCTGGTTGGTAGCCATTTAAACTCAGTCCCATCCATAGGCTGTTTTCTGGTCTTTGGGACGCAGGTTGGTCAACTCAGTCTTGTTCCCATCAGCCCAGTCTCCACATCACTGAGCCCCCGGCCCCAATGAGCCCTGGAGTCTGAGCTCCCCCGCCACCACTGGCAGAGGTCCCTGCAAGGCACGTGTCTAGGCTGGGTGGGCATCCCGCCCATGCTGTCCCTGTGTAATGAAGCATCTCCAGGGCTGTCTAAGATTTCAGAGGCATCTGTCACTGGCAGGCCCTGATCTTGCCGCCATGTCTGCATGTTAACGACATGCATTATTCTGAAACGGGCCGCATCAGCTGGACCGTGGGCGTGCGAGACACAAGATTTATCGGGCTTCACAGCCCACTGTGAGGGAGGTTGCCTTATTATACTCAGTTTACAGAGAGGTAACTTGGAGTCATTGGCAGCGCTGGGAAGAGAATCCAGGCACCCCCTGCCTGTCCCCTTGGGACTCCCCGAGTTCCAGTTACTGATGAGGTAACGTGCGATTCCTTGGTGCTTTCCTGGGTGAGTGCGCTGATGTCATGTCGTGGGAGGCCAGTCTGTGTAAATCCGAACCTGTTTGCATCACCCCGGGCAGTACTGAGCCTGGAGAGTCCCCACTAACCCCCCATACGCTTTGCCCCCTACTGCCCCTCCTTCCAGCACCTGTGCTGTCCTTGAAGCTGCTCGACCAGCTCTGCCGTCTTCACCCCCTGCAAAGTGCCCGTCCCGCCCCACCTCCCCGGCAGCCACCTTGCTGTTTGCTAGCACCGCCCAGCATGCTGCTCTGTTTGGGGGCTGAACGCTCAGCGAGATGAGAACAAGCTGCGGCTGGGGAATTTCACCACATGCAACAGAGCATCGTGCTGGAGTGGAGAGATGGGACCGGCTCACTGTCTAGAAGGAGCCATTAGATCGTTTAGTCTAAGCTCCTGTGTATCACAGGCCATAGACCTTCATCTAGCTACCCCTTTACTGAGTCCAATAACTCACATCACCATGGCCTGTCATGGGCTGGAAGAGGGGCAAGCAGCATGTTACTGGCACTTACGAAGGATGCTAAACTGGGCAACAAATACAAGGACCTAATTATTAGACTTGTGAGCAAGAGACACAGCAAGAGTCAGCTGCACCCTCAAAGGGACGGAGGCTTTGGACTTGCTCACCCAATGGGGAAGGCAAGCTGCAAAGAGCAATGCCCAGCCAGACCTGGATGTGGGGGTGCAGAACAAGTGAGACATGGGGCTGCCATGCAGCATGGCCTGTGGGGCGGCACATGCCGATGCAAAATGCACCAGAGCAAGAAAGGCCTCGTCCCTCTCTGCACCCAGCCATGGTGCGCCTGCACCTGGAACAGAGTTCAGCTCTTCACGGGCAAGATACCGATCACCTGGGGCAGAATCAGAGAAGAGCAACAGAAATGACTGGGTGGGTGGGAATCGATTGCTGGAGGAAGACAGCGGGCTGATTTGGTCTGACTCAGCCAAGCCATGGCTAAGTGGAGCTAGGAACAAGCCAGTGATTAGCTAGGCTAGCCACCCCCAAAGGGCTGGACCTAAGAATGGAAATACTTTCACCAGGAGAAGCTTCCTCACAGGGCAATGTGTTTAGCCGAGAGTGGAAGAAAGGGCTGGCCTGAGGGAGACCCGGGGTCAGGTTCTGCTTCACCACAAATGTTGTGTGTAACCCTAGACATGTCACTTAATCTCTTTGCACCTCAGTTCACCCTCAGTACACTGGGGATAATAGCACTGCCCTGCCACCCAGGGGGTGTTATGATGCGCTCAGATACTAGGGTGATGGGATTATCAGTAACTAGCAGCCTCTTCTCCCAGGTAAGTGGATGAAGTCCCAGTGCATGGGACATTTAGACGCAGTCTCAGAGTACAGTATATCCTGTTAGCATATCCTCCCTGCGTATAGGGAGTTGACAGAGTCACCTAACTGGAGATTAGTTTAAAATTGGGAGATGGGTAACAGAGTCGAGTCTCTAGCCCTTACAGTTATAAACAAAACCTCCCAGCTGGGAACCCAGTAGAACTGATGCAGCCAGGTCTGCACACAGCCTGAACACCCCCTACAAATCCTGGGGGGTAGTGTGACCCATTCCGTTCCTCGACAGAGGGTGTTAACTCTGAAACCTACTGATAACACCAATGTCTAGTTTGTTAACTATTTCACTGCACTGCTGGATGTAGAAGCGGAAGTTGGAGCAAAGGCATTTGGGCAGCTTGTTGTTCTTAGTTTGCTTGAGGGTGGAAAGCAGAGGGAGAATGGACAAAGAATTTGACCCCTCCCTGAAAGTCATTTCAGCCCCCACCCAGCATTCCTTGCCCCATACCAAAAGCCTCACCAGCCTCCTGGGGGCCAAACAAACACGAATGCCTCCCAGCTCAGCAGCCAAAGCCTCCTGCTCACCCCACTCTTACATGGCAGTTACTCCAAGTCAGTAGGGGAGCATGAGGCACAGCCTGGGGGAGGGAACAAAACAGATTGCATCTGATAGCAAGGCACACAAATAACACAAGGGATATAGCCCGGGCAGGACAAGCCAGGGTGGGGGGTAGGTGCAGGAAAACTGGGGGTGTCACTACTGGATAGTGTAGAGCAAGCACACCACATAGGACATGGGCCTCAACTGTGGGGAATGGGGACCCACCAGTCCAGCCAGGCTACTGGTTCTGTGAGCGCCCTGTGAGCTCCGGGCCTGGGGATAAAGCCCAGACTGGCTGCAGAGATCACGGGCAGGTGATCAAGGAGGGCAAAGTGGGATTTGCTCCAGCTCAGTGCCCCCAAGCTGCTCCTTCGCTGCCATCGGGAACCCTGGGGGGCTCTTGCAGCAATGTCCCCCGCTCGGTGCCCAGGTGCTAGCCAGCTAAGGACTCGCCTGACTCCGAAGGGTTAATAGGGCGCTGAGGTGGGAGCTGCAGAGCTGGATTTCGACAGAGCCGAAATTACAGTGTTGCTGGGCAGGGTGGGAGGCGATGCTGGCTGCACTCAGAGCCGGTCTTGCAGCTTTTCCCAGGATGTGCCGCAGGGGCCGGGGCTCAGCAGCAAAGCCACTAGTAAGCATTTTATGCAGGCGCAGAGTGTGGGACGTTACACAGGCCCCGGACCAGCTGGGCCTTTGCTAACACAGCTCTTTGCAGCAAGAGGGTGAGCCTGGGTGGCTGGGACAGAGGAGGAAGACTGGGCACAGAAGCTGAAACGCACCCGCTTTTGGTACTGGCTGCGCATGGGGAGACGTGGGCTCCCAAGCCCAGGGACTCTGGGGCATGGCCACCCGCCAGCTCCCTAGGCGACTGTGGGGGAAAGAGGGCACTGGCCTCCTCTGGCAGCCCCCTGGGGAATCCCAGGCCTGCCCCAAATCTCAAGAGAGCCCCAGGGTTGGATGGAACCCTAGACGCCCCCCTCTCCCATCTCCAGAGGGGACTGCATACCGCTGCTTCTTCCCACCCTATGCCGGGGCCAATTCCCACGACACCGGCTGGCGCTCTATGCTGGGTCCAATTCCCACAACAACCCCACGCAAAGCAGACCTGGGCAAGAGGTTCATCCAAGCCCCTGTGAAGTGGAACTGCCGAGCCTCACAGAGCAGGGTTGGGCCCCGGCGCTCACTCCACTAGAGTCCGCGGGGCTGTCCGGGTGCAGCGGGGAGTGGAGCCCACCCTGCAGTATGGTGAGATGTGTATGGAACCCCCCCGCCCCCCCCGGCCGTGAAGAAATAAAAGCAAAGCTATCAAACTCATCGGGTGCATGGAGAACAAGTGAGCAAAACGAGCAGAATCACAGCCACACACCCTGCAAAGCCCATAAAGAGGCAGGGACGCACCTGGCACCAGCAGGCAAAGCACCCCAGGGGAGGGAGCTGCTTACACCTCTGGTGCCTGAGTGGGAAGAGCGTTATAACTTACAGCTCGCCCCTGCCCAACATGTGACACTGCAAGGTTCCCAGGCTAGGCTGACATGCCCAGTTTGCCCCTCATGTGTGGATGTGTGTGGGGGGCGGGGAGTGCCTGCAACCACCCACCCCACACACAAACCCTCCAGCCTGTTGGGGCTGAACCCCCCACTGGGAACAGTGATGGGCTACAAGCCTGCCTGCAGATCCAGCCTCCCCCAGAGTTCGGGGGGCGTTCAGGTTCACACCAGCACATGGGGCTAATTAAGGGGGCTTGTCCCTGCACATACCCCTCCCTGGCCTGGGTGAGCAGAGCTACCCAGAGCTCCTGTCTCTAGTGCAGTAACCCCTGGGTCAACGTCTAAGCCAGAACCCAGTGGGCAGGCAGAGGGCGCTTTTCACAGCTAGTGCTCTGGTTTGGGCCTTTCTAGAGGTGCTCTAGATTAAATGGATTTCAATCTTGATCTGAATTAGCCCCAGAGATCATCTCTGGATCCAGAGCCAAACTGCCAAATTTGTCCCACAAGGATTGGTGGGAGGAAGACGCAGGCTTCAGTTCGGGCCGCGCCATACCGGAAATAAGCCCAACTAGCAATAAAGTGTAGCTGGTTCTTCTCACTGGGACTGCAGAGATTCCTGGGTTTCTGGAAACTCCAGCCCAAGGAGAAGAGGGGGGTCTCTGACCCAGAGCCTCCCCCCAGCACCTGTCTGGCTAAGTCAGCGTAGAAGATGCACTTGGGTGTGAGGGCAGATGTCACATGGGCTGCAGCCTGAATCCTAGTCGATATTTAGGGGCCCTGTTGAGGCAACAAGGGATTCTGCCCAACACCCTCTCCCCAAAACTAGAACTGGACAGCCTGGCATTGAGCACTAGCTTAGGCTGCGACCTGAGCAGGCCCGTCCTAGCCACAGCAACACGTGTGCCAGGCTGCAAGACCCAAAAATGCACTCAGGGCTTTTTCAACAAATTGACATTGACATTGCACGTCCATTTGGCCCCGAGCTCACTGCTGACCCTCCACGGCAGCACAGGGCGCAACCGCTGCCATCGGTCAGTATCAGCCCCATGGTGACCAAGACGGCGTCAGGGACCAGCTCCTGCCAGCGTGGCTGGGAACAAGGCTGCATCGCAGCTCGATACCCGCATCGGCGGCTCTCGGTCTCAGCCTGACCTGCACCCAGCTCAGCTACAGGAGCTGAGAGCCCCAGACTGCAGCACTGGTAACCCAGCGCTTTCCAAATACGTTGCCTTGATGTCCAACAGATTTGAGGCTAGGTGGCAAGGTGCCATCGACGGAGACCCCCACCCCTTTCATGACCCAGCCCCCTGTATTGTCATAAGGCTAGTGGGGCCCTGAAGAAGACCCTGCACTGAGCCAGTTTTATACTGGCAAAAATTGACTGCATGGTACAATTTCCCCGCCGCCCCGGCCACACACACACACACACACACATCACTCCCTCATGTGACTTTTTCTCTCTCTCTCTCTCTCTCTCTCTCACACACACACACAGTGACACACGCAGACAGCGCCCCCTTGTGGAGTGCATGGGTATGCGCGCACACACAGCGCCCCCTTGT
Organism: Lepidochelys olivacea; assembly: GCF_965140295.1. Taxonomy (NCBI): domain Eukaryota; kingdom Metazoa; phylum Chordata; order Testudines; family Cheloniidae; genus Lepidochelys; species Lepidochelys olivacea. The sequence goes on from NC_140429.1 coordinate 10,291,411, forward strand.
GGCTCTCGCTCTCTCACACACACACCCCACCTTGTGGCACCTGGGGAGTAATAAGATGGCATGAAAGCCACAGCCTCCTCCCCCGCAAAAGGAGTGGAATATGCAGCCATTCCAGCCAGGCTGCTAAGATACTAAGATTTGTATAAGACCAGCTGCATCTCCACCGCCCAGCAGGAGCGAAGGGACATGTTGACGCCTGCAGGAGCCTGGAAGAAATGAACAGATTCCCTGCTAGGAATCATCCCCAGATCTTCCCGGCATCAAAGCCAGCATTCCTCACCCCACTCAGCAATGCTCCAGGAATGCTGGGCATTGCTCGCAGGTGAGCTCCAGCGCCCAGAACAGGGACCTGCAGGCAGGAAACCGTTCCTGACAGTGAAGCCGAAGGACCTGTGGAGTTGTCTCGCCTTGTGAGAAGGTGGCAGCCCCATCTCTGGGGACACAAAGGGAACAGTGTCGGGGATGAGCCCACCACGAGTCTGCAAGGGAGGTGGACCGTATGGGACCGACCGGCCTTTTCTGTTGTTATTTGAAGCATTTGCCATAGCACCCTGTCACTATCCCGCCTGTTCATGGGGCACATGGGGGGGGATGTTTCTTCCATACACTGGCTTTATGTGCCTACAGCAGGAGGACTCGGGGGGGACCCCTCAGACTGCACATAGCCACCTCCAGAAACGGTGCATAGCCTAGGTCTGCCAGCTCCCCTCCTTCCCAGGGCTGCAAGGGAAAGAGCTTCCCCCGGTCAAGCAGCTGTTCCCCCCGCCCCCGTTTTAGTGCAAAGAGCACATCCAGCAGCAATTCAGGATCCTGGCGCACCGGGAGGTGAGGGGGCTGCATTAGCAGAACCCAGAGAAGCTAGCCAGGAGTGCCCCCTGCTGTCTGGCGGCAACAGCTGCAGAGGCAAAGGTGCCAGCGTGAGGCCTCCCAGGCACCATGAGGTGGGGGAGGCTACAGGACATCACTGCGTGAAGCTGTGGATACGGCCCGCAGGGTCACCTGGCGCTGTATGGGGCACTGATCAGGGCGAGGCCTTGAAACTCCGTATATTAGCCCCAACCCCCCTGCTTCCCAGGAGCGACAGCAAGAATTCCCCCAATCTGGAAGAACACCAACCTGCTGAGCCAACAGGCCCGCATGAGAAGGCAGCTTTGGCTTGGCTTCCTCTTGGGGACTAGAACTCGGCCCCCATCCCGAGCTGAGTCATCCTCGGAGGAAGTTCCAGCCCCTACATCCTCCCCGCTCCCTTGTGCGAGGGGCGCGGATCAATTCCTATTTGTCAGGCAGGGAAAAGGCACTGAGGTGACTTGCCCAAGATCACAGTCAGGGGCTAGCACTTGGGAGTTCCTGGCTCCTAGGTCTGGCCTCTGGCTACGAGACTCCTTCGTCCCCTAGCCAAAGAGCCACCTTCCCAGGTTCTGGGGGTGACATTCACCCAGGACCGGCTCTAGGCACCAGCAAAGCAAGCACGGGCGTGGGGCGGCACATTTCCAGGGGCAGCATTACGGCCACCCTTTTTTTTCAGAAAAATCCACCAATGTACGGAAAAAAAAAAATACATGAAGATCAAAAAAATCTCCACTAGTGCACTAGGCCATGATGTGAAAAATATCATGTCACGTCGTGACACGGTCACTCATAATGTGAACGTGCATAAATGTGTAAACGTTAACGGTTACTGATTAATTAAATCAGGAATCATGATTACTCGCATGTACTGTGCCACCCTATCGGCGCCATTCGCACCAATTTCTGTGTCACGTCGGTGCAAGTGGTTATAGGGCTAAAATGCCGGGACAAAAACGAAAACGACTTTCCGGTGCTGCCTACCGGCAACAAAGAGAGAAACGGCAAGAAGGACTGGAAAAACTATCTTGTACTTCAAATAAAGTATTTTTAAAAAGCTGTCAATCAAGGAGAAAGCTCTAAGCAATCAATTGAAAGTGAATATTCATCAACTGATGAAGACCAATCGAACCAAAGATTATCTTTGTCAACTGATAAAGATGAACAACAATCCGACCAAAGATTATCTTCGCTAACTGATAAAGACGAACAATCACAATCCATCCAAAGATTTACTTCTTCAGCTGAAGAGTCCAGAAACAAAGAACTGTTATCCAAATCTAAAACTGAAGAACAATTATTGGAAGGTGGAGAGACTCACATAGGATCGGATCCAAGTACATGGCCGACAGTAATTACTGATCCAGTGCTAATGATTATTGTTAAAAAAATGTCCTTCAAAACTAGATCCTACGTTTGAATATCCATTTAATGAGTTGAATCGTCAATTTATGCCATCCAGTATGAAGAAATGATTTTTTCACTCCAAACACTGCTACAGCATTACACATTCTTTTAACATTACCAGTATCAGTGGCTTCTGGTGAGTGCAGTTTCTCAAAACTGAAATTACTAAAAAATTATTTGAGGTCCACCATGTCTCAAAATCGTTTGTCAGGACTCACAATCATTTCGATTGAAAGTACCACTGCAAAAAAAATTTAGATTTCACTGAATTATTAAAAGATGACGCAAGTATAAAAACTAGAAAAATTCACTTCATATAAATTCTTTTAAAGTATGAGAAACTGGGCGCACTGGAAGACACTAATGTTTTTCATTACAGTGTATAGTTGAACCCAAATTGTTTGTAATTGTGATTTTGTTAAAATTAGATAAGTACACTAGTAGGAAATTGTTTTATTTCACTAACTACAAATTCTGTTTTCATTTCTTTTTTAATTTTAAACAGTCAACAAAACAAAACAAAAAAACATTGCAAAGTGCAAATGTACAAAAGCCCAAAAAAAAGGAGGGGGGGGGCGGCCAAAACATTTTTTGCTTGGGGCGGCAAAAACCCTAGAGCCGGCCCTACACTCACCAGGGTCAAACCAAACTGCTCAGACTAAGGGACATAGATGCCAGCACCTTTCACTCCCCTGCGCCCCCCTGCTTCCCCACGGTGCCTGCAGTGAGCAACATGGTGATTTTAACCCAGTCTATAGCAGACCCTGCCTATGTGACCAGTTAGTGCAGAATTGCACCTACTTTAGGGCAGAGTGATGGATGCTGCAGATCAGAAAGTCCTTCAGTCACCCACAGAAGATTGATTGCACCTGCCTGTTTTATGCCTCACGTTACAGGAGCTGGTTTTTAATGAGGAGTCGCATGGTTGAATGGGTGGGTGAGGCCCATCGGTGGGCATTAGGTAGGTGAATGGGGACTGACTCCTACCATCGCCTGTATCAAACGTATCTTTTGTGTTTCACCCAAGCCTCCCCTAATTTCACCCCAGGGGATCTTTCTGGCAGCTCTCCCCACTTTAGGGGTAGCCTAATGCACTCTATTGTCTGCATTCACTGGAAATGTAAGGAGATCCTGTGGTTCCACCGGGATATTCCCATGTGAAGATGCTCTGAATACCTTTCTAGAGGGATCCTGAAATAGACAGCTGTCCATGTTATTTGCCCAGGACTAGAACAGCAGGGCGTGCAAGAGGTCAGGATTGTGATGCACTGGCAGAGTGGTGCGGGGCGCCCAGGACTGGAAAAGCTGGGCAGGGTGTTGAGGGGTGGGAGGGTGCGGACTGAAGGGAATTGGCAGAGAACAGCGGCTGGTGTATTTGCTGTGGGTAGGCTGATGGGGCGAAAGGGTGCAATCCAGGAGGCCACAAGGCCTGGCCTGGAGAGGATGGCCAGGCTATGAGAATTGGGCAGGATTGTGGGAAGAAGCAGTGGTATGCAGCCTCCTCGAGCTGAGCAGAGGGCGTGGCAGCGGTGCTGTGTGCATGGAGCTTGCGAGGAGTGGTACCACAGGAATGGGAAGCATCAGAGCGCTTGCTGCAGTCGCTTTCAGTCCCTGAGCTGCCAGCATCTAGCCCAGGGGCACAAACATCACCATGTAATGCCACATTGCAGGTTTCCTTTCGGCTTGCTTAGTGCTAACAGCATGCTGGGCAGGAGGGGTGTACAGGAAATGACAAGTCCATGAATGACATATAAAGCTGCTGATCTCAGCTGGGACGGGTGGGGTTAATCAGACATTGCCCCAGGGGCTACCCTTTCACACTCAGCTCTGAGCTCTTCAGAGAGACATGGCTCTTCAGAGAGACATGGCGCTTGTCTCTCTCGCCAACAGGAGTTGGTCCAATAAAAGATATTACCTCCCCCACCTCGTGTCTCTCATATCCTGGGCGCACACGGCTACAACGCTGCAAACAACCGAGCTGTTCAGGCATTTTCCTGAGGCTCCAGTTACTACAACAAACAGTCCTGACCCACGAGTGCGTCAATCAGCTCTGACGGCCTTGCACTTAAGAGCCCCTTACAGAGAACCTAGTGAGTGAGCTGAAACATGGAGACAGCCTTTGTGGAAGGGGAAGCCTGGCTCTGGTGGGAGTCACTGTGAACGAACGCCTGGCTCTGACTGATAAAAAGCCCAGTGGGTTTTATTTCAGACCAGGCAGTCACAATCCCAAAGGAACAGCTTCGATACTAGACGTCTAGATTCTTCTCTGACCCCATCACCAGTTTGCACGGGCTTCAGATGCAGCCATGAATCTATCCTCACAATCCCCTGGGGAGACAGGGAAGGACAATTAGCCCCTTTTTTCAGTTGGGGAAACTGAGGCAAAGACAGGGTAGAGTGACTTGCCCCAAGGTGTGCGGCAGAACTGGGACTGACTCAAGATCTCCAGTGTCCCAGTGTCTTATTCCCAAGATTCCCAGTGTCTTATTCACAAAATCTCCAGTGTCTTATTCCCAAAACTACCCCCATTCTCTTTATCTTTGGGACGTACTTGGCCCCCATTTCCACTGTATCTGACTGAGCACCCCACTGTCTGATGTATTTATCCTCACAGCATCCCGGTGAGGCAGGGCACTGCTATTAGTTCCCCATCTGCAACGGGGGGATGAGGCACAGAGAGACTCAGGGCAGGTTCACACTACGGGTGCGCCAGCAGCCTGGCTCGTTTTTCAGCTGCACTGCCGGAGTGGAGACACTGCCAGCAGCAATGGCAGGGGTTTTTCTTCTGCGGTAGGAAATCCTCCTCCCTGAGTGGCAGTAACTATACTGTGGGAAGAATTCTTCTGCTGACGTAGCCGCATCTCCACTGCAGTTGGGTCAGCATAGCTCCAGTGCTCAGGGAGGTGAATTTTCACACCCCTCAGCACTATAGTTATGTCGATCTAACTTTTAAGTATAGACCAGGCCTACGTGACTTGCCCAAGGAGTCTGTGGTGGAGCAGGGTCTCCCGAGTGCCAGAATAGCACGCTAACCACTGGGCCACTGTCCCCATTTTGACTAAAAATACCCCTGCAAAACAGACTGTAGAATAAGTCCCAGCCCCTTTCTTCTGCTCACCTTCCACCTTCCCTCCATTCAGACACCAATTGCTTAGACTGCCTCGCTACTGGCTGGGATCGGCTTCTCCACATCCTGCCCTAAACTGATAAGCAGTGTTCCTGCCTGCTCTTACACAGCTCCTATGTTCTGCCCCAGAGGCAGCTGCCTTTCATTGGCAGATGGAAGCAACTTCTACATATAGTAAAGCTCCCTAGCAAAGAATGAAAGACAGCATGTAATTTAGAGAGACAAGGTGGGTGAGGGAATATCTTTGATTGGACCAACTTCTGTTAATGAAAGAGACAAGCTTTTGAGCTACAGAGCTCTTCTTCAGGTTTCTGAGCTGAAGAAGAGCTCTGTGTAGCTCGAAAGCTCATCTCTTTCATCATCAGAAGTTGGCCCAGTCAAAGATACTGCCTCACCCATCTTGTCTCTCTCATATCCTGGGACCAACATGGCTACAACAACACTGCAAAAAACATGTAATTTAGTCAGCTCTGCTCCCTGTAAGCAAACTGTTCTGAATTAATTATTGTTTGCAGTGTTGCAGCCATGTAGTCTGAGGGAATATCTTTCACTTGATGTCACTTGTCTCTCTAAATTAATTACATCATCTTTGTTCCAAATCAGATCTTGTTTCCTTGCCTTCTCCACAACAGCAGAAATCACCAGCTCGGAAAGAGGGATCTTAGTATTAAACCGTAAATTAAGGTGACCAAATAGCAAATGTAAAATATCAGGACAGGGGATTTGGGGTAATAGGTGCCTATATAAGAAAAAGCCCCCAAAATTGGGACTGTTCCTATAAAACCAGGACATCTGGTCACCCTGCCGTAAATAGCTGGAGGGTGCTATGCAGCAGGAATGGGATCTGGAGCTTCTGGAAGGCCAGACTGCATGCAGGGCAGAGCCTCTAGCCTGAGCAGTCTTTGAAGGTGGCCTTTGTGTGGCTGATGTCAAGGTGGCTGATTGTGGGTCAGTAAAAGGCAGCTCTGGATGGTCCTGGCAGGAAGCAGCCCCAGGCCCAGCTGCAGGAGGCCTATTGTCTCCACCTGTTAACACTACAGGAAAGGGAGGGTGTTATCTCTTTCTGCCCTTCCCCCTTCAACGCTGGGAATGTTTCCCATCCCTCCTCCAACCCAGGCTCTGGCACAGCAAAAGGCCACGACTCATTCTCATAGGTCCAGGATGCTCAGCTGTCATTGTGCCTGAGGGTGGAAGGCGGAAGGAAATTACTCAGGGGGTCTTCTAGGCCAGGGGACAGGGTTTGGAGCTCAGCTGGACTGGTAGCTGTCACAAAGCCCTCCAAGCCTCTCTTCCTCCCCTCCCAGAAGCAAACCCATCCGGAGGGAGGGAGGCTGCCACTTCTTTCCCATTGGAGGTTGCACTAGAGATTTTAAACACAAGCCACCTCCTACACACAACCTGCTTTGTTGACTCATGACCCCTGTTATACTAATCAACCAATCCACTTTGGTACCCTAAAGACAACATCTCCTTGTGCACTGTGCCCTGGTGCTTTAACATACACAGCCTGCCCTCACTCTCCTATTATAAGGGAACCAGTTGGGCTGAATACAAGCAGCAGCCTGTAGATGAGTGAGGCATGGGGTCCTCACTTTTTCTTTTGCTGTAAAGATTGCCCAGTTCTCTCGTGATTTTAATCAAGGGGTTCTGTGATACTTGGTGTTTTGCAGAAAGCCCCAGCTCCTGGAGCCAGGTGATTCTGTGAAACTCTCAAGCTTTCATTAACAACAGAAGTCTCTTGTCCTCATGGCTGTGGAGAAAGGCTGTGACCATGGCCTGGGTGCAGCCTAAAGCAGTGGTTTTCAAACTTTTTTTCTGGTGACCCAGTTGAAGAAAATTGTTGATGCTCACAACCCAGTGGGGCGGGGGATGAGAGGTTTGGGGTGTGAGAGGGGCTCAGGGCTGGGACAGAGGGTTGGGGTGCAGGGGTGAGGGCTGCAGGGTGGGGCTGGGAATGAGGGGTTCAGAATGTGAGAGGGGGCTTTGGGCTGGGGCAGGGGATTGGGGTGCTGGAGGGGGTCAGGGCTTTGGGCTGGGGATGCAGGATCTGGGGCGGGGCTGGGGCTGAGGGGTTTGGGGTGTTGGAAGGGGCTCCGGGTTTGGGGCAAGGGATTGGGCCGCAGGGTTGCTAAGGCAGGCTTCGTGCCTGTCCTGGCACCGTGGACCGCGGTGCACCCCAGAAGTAGCCAGCAGCAGGTCCGGCTCCTAGGTGGAGGCACGCAAGTGGCTCTGCGCAGCTCTCAATTGCAGGCACCACCACCCCCAGTTCCCATTGACTGTGTGGCCAATGGGATTGCAGAGCTGTTGCTCGGGGCAGGGGCAGTGCGCAGAGCACCATGGCCCCCCCGGCCTAGGAGCCAGACCTGCTGCTGGCTGCTTCCGGGGCGCAGCACGGTGTCGGAACAGGTAGGGATTAGCCTGTCTTAGCAGGGCAGCATCACTGACGGGACTTTTAACGGTCTGGTCGGCAGTGCTGACCATAGCTGCCGTGACCCAGTGTCTTACATTCTGCGACCCCGTACTGGGTCGCAACCCGCAGTTTGAAAACCACTGGCCAAGGCTCAGAGACCAGAAGGCAAAGAAAAAGAACCAATTTTAAAAAAAACCCTCATGATTTTTGAATGCTTGGGCCAGCGATGCTGCCTGCTGTATGAGCACCCCGAACACTAAGGAGCTGCACGTCTACAGCAGAGAGCATTTCCTGTGTAGACCTGCCCTAAGGGGATACAGACATCACTGCTGAGGTGGAGCTCAGCCCAAACCCCAGAAACCGCTACACATGTCTGCTGGGTCTGCTGCAGCTGCTCCTCCTTAGAAGGACAAGGGGAAGGTGTGGTCTTAGGATCTAGATCCAGTTCCACTCCCCACTCCCATGTCCTTTTAATGCCGAGCAGCTGCAGCTGGCAGTCAGCGTCGCTCCTTCCCAGCACAGAGCTAGCTGCCATGTTTAGAGGCTCTTGGGGAACTGAACACAGAGGGAGTTGTGGGACATCCCTGCAGCCTTCAGGTTAAGAATCTGTGATCTACCCTGCTCAGGGTCACCATTATTTCCAGTCACTTTCACTACCTGCTTGCACTAGGCCAGTGCTGTTGTGTTTGGGCAGCCAAACTTGCAGGGGCATGTTTACATTCAAACAGAAAATTGATCTCAATTTAAACATAAAAGTTAATTTCATGGATACACTTCTATTCCCACTGGGAACTGGCTCTGGATACTTGTGTGTGTGTGTCACACATACACCCCTGTCCTGTGGACTTGCATGTTCTCAGTCACTTTCTTGTGAGATTTGGGACCATGAAGCGTAAAGGAAAAGGAGTTGCGGGGATGGGGAAAGATCTGCAAACTTGATCAATCCTCAGACAGGCTGAAGGTTCAGGTTTGGGTCAGATCTCATTTTATCCCAACTGATTTGCCAGGAAAAGGAGTACTTGTGGCACCTTAGATCACTTTAGAGAAGCTATTACCAGCAGGAGAGTGGGGGTGGGAGAAAACCTTTTGTAGTGATAAACACCCATTTTTTCATGGTTTGTGTGTATAAAAACATCTTTTGTATTTTCCACAGTATGCATCCGATGAAGTGAGCTGTAGCTCATGAAAGCTCATGCTCAAATAAATTGGTTAGTCTCTAAGGTGCCACAAGTCCTCCTTGTCTTTTTGTGAATACAGACTAACACGGCTGTTACTCTGAAACCTAATTTGCCAGGGTGCAGCTGAAACAGAAATGACCATCTGGGGCCCCACTGTCATGCATAGACTTGATCATTCAAGAGAAACCTCCCCCTCCCACAGTGGGAGATGATATCTCATTGGGTCCAGATCTCTCCCAAATACCCCTGGTGGGGGGACATGATTGAGTGGCCACTCACAATGAGAGGTCTCCACTGCAGCTCATCCAGAACCCCACCAATCCTTGCCCCACTGTTCTCCCACCCCGTATGGAAGCCTGAGCTCAGCTGAGCTGGTGGCTTTGATCAGCTCGCACTGTGAATGGTGTGAGAGGTTTCTCAGCTCTCTAGTGCAATTCTCAGCACCAGCGTGCTGGAGATTAGGCTATTCTCACCCGGCCCTCAGTGACTTTGAGTCACTCCAGGCAGAAAATCTCACTCCTTGTCCTGTACCAGCTCCCAGTGGCTTGTTAATCTGCATGCCAGAGCATCATCCGTTGTCTCCAGATGAGCCCCAGCAGAGGTTATTTGTCCTGTGAGAATCTGATCTGTTGTTAATTCTCTTCATCCTCTGAAAGGTGGGGGGTGATTAGGCAGAGAGATCCAGGTTTCCTGGGTCCCACATGGAAATGGTGGGGAGAAGAAGAGAGGCAGGAAACATCCCTGGCCCCCATTCAGCCCTGTGGGTGGGAAGGCTGAGATGCCTTTCAAGCAGTTTCTGTATCCGTAATGCACAGCAGACGGGGGCCAGCAGGCTGACCGGCAGGGAGAAATCAGGCAGGTGCTGCGGGCACACAAGCAGACGCAATGGATGGGAAGTTCTGCACCACCACATGCTGCTGTGTCTCACTGATTGCTCCTCTGGGTGGCACTGGATGTCATCCAGGCTTGAGGCCAACGGAAACATCTCTCTCACGTGGCATCACGCAGCTGATCAGGTGCATCATTTTTTCTCCCACCTACTTCCAAAGCATCAAGTAGTGGCCACTGTTGGAGGCAAGACACCCAACTCGATGGGTCATTGGCTAGATCCTCTCTTGCGGGCCCCATGTTTGAACATACTAGAGACGGACTCAAGCCAGATGCTTTCAATCTGGATTTGCAACCCCCTTCCTCCATGCTCCACAGTACAGGGGGTGGGGACATGAGGCTTGAGGCTGCTAAGGGGAAATGCAGAAGAGCTTAAAAGGTGGGTGGGACAAATGAATGAATAAAGTCATCTGCAGTGTAAAGAACAGAGATCAGATGGAAAAGATTGAGGGGAAAGGAATTAGAATCTACTTCCGACAGGGCTCCATTTAGCTGCATGCTAAGTGCATTTTCGTTATGAACTTTGAGACTGACTTAATAAATTCAGCATGACCAAGACCTGGGCTCCTGATTCATTGTTTTCATACGTGCTGCCCTCCCTCTCCAGCCACCATCCCAAGCTGAATATTTGCTAAGACTCCATGACACATGAGCCAACGTCCCGGCCCCCATGTCCAGTACCCTGCAATATTTCACATATGGGTGATGATGGATCACTGCCGCTGTTCAGGCACCTCTTTAACTCCTCGGACGTCATTGCACCCAGTGAGAGCACAAGGCGAGACCAAGCAAAACACAACAGAGGAAACTAAAATTGTAAAGGCACTGGGCTGGGAGTCAGGAGATGAGAGTTCAATTCTTGTCTTTGCCATATACTCCCTGTGTGATGCTGAACAAGTCACTTATGCTCAGATTTTCAACGATGCTTTAAGGGATTTGGACACTCAGGTATCCAAATCCTCTAGGCAGGTTTTAAAATGTCAGCCTTAATCTCTCTTGGCTTCAGTTGCCCATCTGTAAAAATGGGGTAATAATCATGTTTGGGTCCCCAGGCAATTTCCCTGCTTGCTATCTCTTTACCCTGGCCCTGCAGGCTGCAAGGCAAAGTTTGGAAGGAAGCTGGCATTTCCTCACTGCCTGGTTCTCCTGACAGGACCCACCACGTATTACAAAAACTTCACACTCTGATGGAAGAAACGTTAGGCACAAAGCAAAACTAAATGGCTGCCAATATCCTGAAACAGAATCCATCCATCTAACCCTCCACAGTGTGGACCCTGCATCATCATCTCACTTCTCCGGAGGCTCAAGCTACTTAAGTGTTAAAAATCCCAGCTCCCCAGCCCAAGGGCAAACACACACATTTCACTGGCCTGCAGAAAAGCCAGCATGCCAGCTCTGTGCCTGCAAACAGAGCAGACAGAGGAAAAATCCCCCAGAGTCTTCAAAAAGACTCCCCACCTCAAAAAGATCCATCCTAGGAGAGCAATCCCATCTCATTCCTACGCACTAACCATGTCTCAGTCAGACATGGGCCTGATCCCACATTCTGGAGCTTTGGGCAAGACCAGTCACATCCAAGCTTCATAACTTGGGCGTTTCTATAAAGGGAAACCCAAATTCAAACACTCTCCAACTCTGCTTTGGATCCAAATACGGCTGCTCTGGCCCATCTCTGCAATTCACTTTGCAGAGCCCTTGGAGACAGTGAGGGCTCAGGGAACATTGCTCAACAGCAGGCCGTATAAAATCAACTGCGTTCGAGTTACAATGCCAGCAAGCAGCTGAGTTCCCCATGTCTGCGCCTGCTGGTGCTCCAGACAGACTTGATAGGGAGAACATTTTACGTCCCAACGGGTGTGGTCTAGTGGTTAGAGCCAGAGGGTGGGAGCCAAGAGAGCTGAATTCTGTTCCTAATGTGCTGTGTGATCACTGTGCCTCAGTTTCCCTATCTGGATGATACTATATTTATCATATACTATCCCCCACAGGGATACTGTGAGGATAAATACATTGCTTGTGAGATGCTCAGGTACTCCAGAGATGGGGGCCATCTACGTGCCTAGGCAGAGGGTATTTACCGATCTCACAGTGGGGTTGTGACGCTTCGTTAGGTTAATATTTCTGCAAGTATTATTTATTATTCTTATTGTGATAGTGCCTAGGAGCCCCACTCATGGACCAAAGCTCCATTGTCCTGAGCGCTGCACAGACACCGAACAACAAGACAGACCCCGCCCCGAGAGCTGACCATCTACGTTGTGAGCTTCGTTACTTTGAAAACACAAAGGGCTACAGAAGTAGAAGTATCCTTTTCTCTGCAGAGCAATCCAGGCACCAGGGCCTCAGCCCCACTGCAATAAGGAGGTGGGGTGCACCTGGGGTGTTTGGGTTACAAGTACCGGGGCCCTAGCTGGTCACTGGTGTCTAGCAACAACTTTATACCTCCAGGCAAGGCCTTGTCCAGACTAGCCACACATGCGAAGTGGGATTTTAAGGCTTTTACTCAGCACTAATGTCGGGCCCCTTGTGCGTTTAGTCAAGCAACTAGACCTGAGCCAAGCCTTTGTGCGGGTGTGCACTGGGACTGAAGCATGTGCTCTGCTGAATCGGGGCCTTAAACAGGATTGTTACTGCCATCGGAGCAGGGAAAGGCAGTGATTCCCCCCCCTTAACTTGCTCTAAGCACTCAGTCACTGCCCGGCTGGGGCAAGCAGCATTTCGCCCCTTGCTATATTTTTCTGTGGCAATTTGCTACATATATTTGCCAATGTGATATTGAGACTTTTGCACAGTTTTGTCCTTCCTCCCCACCCTCCAGGGATTTCACAGGGGAAAGGGAGATGCTGGGGCAGAGGGGGGCAGGTGAGGGAGGGGTGGAAGGGGCTACAGCATTCCCCACCTCTCAAAGCTAATAGTTTCCTCGCTTGACGACTCCCTCGGATGGTTTGTTAGGACTGCCTTTTCCTGGACGAAAGATGCTCAGCAGTCAATGGCAGTGCAATCTCTTCCCCTGACCCCTGAACCTGGGGAAGCAGTGGGTCCAGGGACAGGATGGATTTGACAGAACCCATCTCCAGAGCAGGGAGATAGATTGGGTTTCCCACTGAGTTTCACATAGACATGAAAGCTTCTCCCCCTCCAGATGGGAGGAGAGCAGAGTGACCAGCCATACCTCCCGCTCCCTCCCCAGGCTGGCCAATCACCTCCTCATCTCTCTGGGAGGGGGCACCAGCTAGCTCTTTTTAGCCAATGAGAAAGGAATGCCCCCCCCCAAGCCTCCACAAGTCCTGCTGAGGGGGGCGGGGAGGAGAGGTTTAAAATCCCAGAAGTATCTCCATCCCCTCCCCAATGAGTCCCAATGACAAGCAGGTCTGGGCCTGATGCTAGGTGCTGGGCTCCAGGGCTTTGCGGTGGGATTCCCAGAGGGAGGCAGAGAGGAAGCCAGACACCATGAGCTCGGTCCCCAGCCACCAGTGGCTGGACCATGTCTTCAGTGCGGTGGAGAGTGAGTTGGAAATGGGCCCTGAGAAAGAGGATGTCTCGGAGAGGGAGATCAAGGTGGTGCTGGAGGAGAAAGAGCTGTGGATGAACTTTAAGGAGCTCACCAATGAGATGATAGTCACCAAAACTGGCCGGTGAGTGCAAAGAATTCTCTCTACCCCTCCTCTGAGCTGTCTGGAGGTAGCCTCTCCTTCCACCCCTCTATCTACCTCCCTTAAGTATCTTTAAGATGCCCATCACCAGTGCCTCCAGGCACCAGATACATACATTTACCCAACTGATCCACCAGGACCCTGTTCTCTTCCTAGCCCCCCTTTACGCTGCTCTTGTCTCCAGGAAGGTGCCACTGGTTGTTTTCTGGCTCTGAGCTCCTTGTGGCATGATCACCAGACATGGGGGGCTGGGAGGGGAGGCCTCTCCCCCCCCCACCATTGGGGGTAGGGGCCAAGGTCTAGGAAGCACCCTTATTTTGAATCCGTAGGGTTTTAGCGGAATTGCATAGCTACATTTGTCTGATTCGTACAAATTCCCCATCAGGGGCTTTGCTTTACCTGGGCTGTAAATAGCACAGAGTCTTTGTGCTGGCCCTCTGCACAAGGATGAATTTCACCTGAGCGATACGGAGACCGAGAGCTGCTGCAGAGAAGATGGCTCTGATAGATTCCGTTGCTGGGACAGTTATGTAGGCAGGTGGCGAGGACTCAGAATTTACAAACTGGGGTGTTCCCCCCGGCCCCACCATCCAAGAATGATCAAGGAAAACGGTAACAGGCTGATCACTTTGATCTGATGGGAGGTGAATTAAAAATGGTCAGTAGTTTCCCCTCCCAGTTACGGGAATGGGAGAGACTAGTCTGTTTGGTTTGAAAAGGAAGAAAACTGATGGCAAACAGATCAGTTTATATTAAAATGAAAACGAAGGTACTGCCCCTACTTACTCTGAAACTAGCAGTTACCAGGAAGGTTTAACAGCCGTGTTAGTCTGTATTCGCAAAAAGAAAAGGAGGACTTGTGGCACCTTAGAGACTAACCAATTTATTTGAGCATAAGCTTTCGTGAGCTACAGCTCACTTCATGGGATGCATACTGTGGAAAGTGTAGAAGATCTTTTTATACACACGAAGCATGAAAAAAAATACCTCCCCCCACTCCACTCTCCTGCTGGTAATAGCTTATCTAAAGTGATCACTCTCCTTACAATGACAGGTTTCAGAGTAACAGCCGTGTTAGTCTGTATTCGCAAAAAGAAAAGAATAACATTCATAAACCAGTTGGAGAACACTTCAATCTCTCTGGTCACGCGATTACAGACATGAAAGTTGCGATATTACAACAAAAAAACTTCAAATCCAGACTCCAGCGAGAAACTGTTGAATTGGAATTCATTTGCAAATTGGATACAATTAACTTAGGCTTGAATAGAGACTGGGAGTGGCTAAGTCATTATGCAAGGTAACCTATTTCCCCTTGTTTTTTTCTACCCCCGCCCCCTCAGACATTCTTGTTAAACCCTGGATTTGTGCTGGAAATGGCCCATCTTGATTATCATACGCATTGTAAGGAGAGTGGTCACTTTAGATAAGCTATTACCAGCAGGAGAGTGGAGTGGGGGCAGCAGGTGAGTGGGTTTGTGTGGGGGGGGGTACGGGGGGGGTGAGAAAAACCTGCATTTGTGCTGGAAATGGCCCAACTTGATTATCATACACATTGTAAGGAGAAAGAAAAGGAGGACTTGTGGCACCTTGGAGACTGGCCAGTTTATTTGAGCATAAGCTTTCGTGGGCTACAGCTCACTTTGTAGCTCACGAAAGCTTATGCTCAAGTGGATTGGTTGGTCTCTGGGGTGCCACAAGTCCTCCTTTTCTTTTTGCGAATACAGACTAACACGGCTGCTACTCTGAAACCTGAAATGCCACTGTGGGGAGAAGTTCTGTGATACAGGTGAAGGGTTAAGAAATACACTTGTTAAGGTGGCAGGAGAGAGACCAGCGCTGTAATTAAACCTGTGGCAGAAGTGGGTTTGCAATGACAGCTGAGAGGAGCAAAGCAGCCAATAAAGGTGAATCAAACAACTAAACATCTCCTCCTCCTATCCCCTGCGTAGGAGAATGTTCCCAGTGCTGAAGGTCGGCATCTCGGGCCTGGACCCCAATTCCATGTACTCTATCCTCCTGGACTTTGTGGCTGCAGATGGGAACCGCTGGAAGTATGTCAACGGGGAGTGGATTCCTAGCGGCAAGCCTGAGCCCCAGAGCCCGAGCTGCGTCTACATCCATCCCAAATCCCCCAATTTTGGGGCTCACTGGATGAAAGCCACCGTCACCTTCAGCAAAGTCAAGCTCTCCAACAAGATGAATGGAGGGGGGCAGGTAACTCTGGAAGGGGCTCACAGTAGGGTGAGGGGATAGCCAATCTTACAGCCCTCTGGAGAGCTCTAAGATACTTGCCCAAGACAGCAAGTATCTTACAGCCCTCTGGAGAGCTCTAAGATACTTGCCCAAGACAGCAAGTTAAGTTTCTATTTCCCTTATCCCATGGAAACTATTGAAGCAGCAGCATTCGCTTGTGCAGTCATTCTCTAGGGCTTCCAGTGGACAAGCTGGATTTCAGTTAGTGGCCCAAAGATGCCACTAGTTTGTCCTGAGCAAATACATACTCAAAAAGCTCACTGAGCACAGTGCAGGAGCCTAGATTAGAGAAAACTTATCGAGCAAATAGCCATGTGGTTACACCAGGCCCTATCATATTACATTATCCATGCACCTGCAGGACAGAGTGAAGGAGATACTGCAGGCATGGGATGCATGTCTCTGGCCTGCATACTGACTGCTTTTCTGGCACACTGAAAGATCAGGTCCTCAGATGATGAAGCTGAGCCTGAAGGCCACTGTTTAGTGTGTTTGTTCTGTCCCTCAGATCATGCTGAACTCCCTCCACAAGTATGAGCCCCGCGTCCACATCGTGAAGGTCGGGGGGCCTCAGAAAGCAATCAGCAGCTTTGCTTTCCCGGAGACCCAGTTTATTGCCGTCACTGCCTATCAGAACGAGGAGGTAAGTCGAATAATTATTTCCTGCAGATAAGAGTGCGCTAGGGGGTTTTATTGTGAAAGGCACAGCACTGTAGATCAGAGGCATGTGGACCACTTCCCCTGCAACTGTTCCACCTCTGAGATGGAACGAGGCAGCTTTTTAACAGCACAACATTTCAAGACAAAGTGAAGAACGTATCCAACTGGAACCCTTCCAATACTTTCCAGAACAATGAACTGTTTCATTTCAATGTCCCCGTTCTGTTCCCACCATCACCTGTCTCCAAGGGCATGCCCTCCTCCCTTGGGCAGATCCAATACACTGTATGTCACTTGGAATCCACTTCCCTTTATGGTGTGTATATCATAAAGCCTCTCCCCCCACCATGCAGAGACTTGATTCACAGAGCAGGGCCTGGGAGAAATCAAACTTCTGTTTGTCTCTTACGCTTACGCGCTGCTCCCCAAGCCAACGGGAGCGTTCGCACTGACAGCCATGGCAACAGGGTCAAGCCTGCAGAACAGAGAACAATCCCTCACACCTAGGAGATCGGGGAAAGTGAAGTGCTAACCCTAGGCCTGGACGCTGCTGGAAACAAAGGAACTTTAGGTCTCTGCTCGTGAAAGCCAGCTCTGGAAACAACTTCTGTATCTCTGAAAGAAAAGGAGTACTTGTGGCACCTTAAAGACTAACAGCTGAAGTCCACATAAGAATTAGAGCCAAATCCAGCCCTGATTTCAATGGTATTCCCTGGGATGTAAGGCTGGGTGGAATTTGGCTCTTAATGCAATACCCTGCTCTGCCTTCCCTGGGGAAAAAATGCTGCTTCTCTTCCGTTCTTAGTTTAAAATGGCTAGTGAGGAAGTGTTGTCTAAGGTAGAGCCTGGGGCAAGAAACCTGAGAGTTCTAATCCTGGCTCTGACACTTGGCAAGTCCCCTCCTCTATGCGTTTCAGCATCGCCACTTGTAGAAAACAGAACAGCTCTGAATCTCGGGGTGAGGGGACGGCGGGGGGGATGACGACACTATTTTGTTAACAGCTTCAATATGAGAAGCTGTTAGACAAGTGCTTATTAAAAAATAAAAACCACTAGCAGGCATGTACCACTCATGAGCAATCCTACAACGAACATGTAAATAAAAGGGAGGAAAGTTAGAATGATTCCCATTTCATGCTTCCAAGGAGTGAAGACAAGTGGATTTTAGGAATTCATGAGAAGCACCTTGATATGATCCAACATAGAAACAACAAAAGGGCCAAATTCTATTGTTATACAAATGTAGAGCCATTGTAACTTGCTTAATGTCAGAGTTAATTGCAATTTGATGATACCAGTGTGCCAGAGTAAGATTTGGCGGGGTGGGGAGGGGTGTTGGAGACATGAAGAAGGGTCAGGAGTGGCTGAAGGTTTATATTTAAAAAAGCTGAACTGCAACCGTCTTCTGTCATTTCAGATCACTGCCTTGAAAATTAAACATAATCCCTTTGCAAAAGCCTTCCTGGATGCCAAGGAGAGGTGAGTGGTGGCTGAGGGAGACTGAGGTCAGCTTGCATGAATCATTAGCAGTGCTTTGCCCCTCTTGCGCTCCTTTCATCTAAGTGTTTATAAAAGGGAATGAATTAATCTTCACAACACCCTTGTGAGCAACTGTCTCCATTTTACAGATAGGAAAACTGAAGCCCAGGAAAAAAACTCACTCAAAACCACATCAGTACCTCAGTGGCAGAGCCCAGAGATCCCACCTCACTTCCCCGCTCTAACCACTCTGCTCCCCCTAAAGCAGCTGGGAGTCAGGATGGCAACTGGCTGTATGGCACTGCTTAAAGGGATCCTGTAAATGAACTCTATTTAATGAATGCCTGACATTGGTTAACTGGAGACTTTATTCCCTCTCTATATTCTCCATGTAGGTGCGAGTCCAAAGACGTTCTGGACCCCAGCAACGAAGCTCATCAGTCTGGCTATTCACAGCGTGAGACTTCCTCTTTTCTGACTGATCTCTAGGACACTAGGACATGAACACACAAAAGGCCCAATCCTGAAGAGCACTGAGGCCTAGATCCCCCCAAGGGTATTTAGATTCCTAACTCATTTCAATAGATGTTAGGGGTCTAAAAACCTTTGAGGAGCAGGGCCTGAGTGCCTCAACTCCCCCTGGAGTCAGTGAGTGCTCAGGACATTCACAGGACCAGACCCTACCAGCATTTACAACACTTTCAAACTGGAGTCTCAGGTTCCTTAGCCCCTCACTGCTGCACTGGAAACCGGTTCAGGTGGGGGATGAAAAGTCCATGGTTTGTATGATCTCCAAATGGAGCCAACAGGACCTCGCATTGTTGAGATGTGAAATTCTCTCAGGCTCCGATTCCCAATGCTGACCTATAACAGGTATCTGATTTGGTGTCCGTCTCTTGCAACAAGCCTAAAAGTTAGAGACCACCATTTAAAATACCGCCAGCGTCGTTTCTGGACATTCTAGAGACTATGGGTAGCATTTTCAAAAGCAGCGAAGTGACCTCGGCTCCCAAGTCCAATTGAAAACCAATTAGACTCTGGCTACTACATGACTTAGGAACTTCTGCAAATGCGCCCCTTGTTTCCATGGTTTTGTATTTCTGATATTGCTCGTTTCCAGCCCAGCTCTGTGCCATGCCTTTGGACAGATCTCTGACAGGGATGCTAGCTGCCTAAAGAGCCTTGAGTTACCTTTGACTGTTTTCCTTTCGCAGTTGGGGGTTGGTTTCTGCCAGGCACCAGCTCTTTTTGTTCCTCTCCTGCCCAGTCTGCGTTCTCAGGCAGTCCTGGCCTCTCGTCTGGCCACAGCTCATACTGCGAGACACACTCCAGCCTGCGGAACCAGAGGGCCTCCCCTTATCCGAACCCATACAGCCAGATCAACGCCTCACCGAGTAAGGACACCCCAACCACATTCATCTTCCCTACTCTGGACTGGCCCAAGACTTGGGCTGCCTATGAAGTTAACTGCAGGACTCAATGCAGAGAGCGGGGCAGGGGAAAGAGAATTGTCCTTTAAACAGATGGAGCACATTATTAAATTGTTCCCTTAGGGGTGGCTTTTCAGAGGTGCTGAGCCGCAACAGCTCTAACTGACTTCAGCTGGAGTTGTGGGTGCTTAGCACCCGCTGGAAATCAGACCCTCATTGCCCAGCAGAGGCATCACCACAGCTGCCTTCACCCTTAGATACCCTCAGGGTAGAAAGGCCCATCTCCACCGGTGAGAGTGAGCACCCAGGCCTGCTCCTCTCTGGGTAAGGGGGGGCCTGCTGCATGGAGTCCTGTCCAGTGCGGGTGCACAACTAGAGCTTGCTGCCAAACAATGCAAAACAGAATCGGGCCGCTACTTGACAATCACTTCTATGCTCCACCCAGAGACAGCTGGATTTCAGTATTGGGGGAAGTCTTTCTATATAGCATTTGTAAAGGGCGTGGACAAAAATCTCATTTAATCTCAGTCTGTGGTACTGATCTGGCATCTATTACTGTAGCATTTGAGCACAAATGGGGAACTGAGGTACAGAGAGGCTAAGTGACTTGCCAAAGGTCTCACAGGAAGTCTGTGGCAGAGCAGGGAATTTAACCCAAGTCTCCCGATTCCCAGGCTACTGCTCTAATCACTAGTCCAGGGGTTCTTAAAATGGGGGTTGTGACTCCTCAGAGGGTCACTAGGTTATTATGTGGGGGTTTGCGAGCTGTCAGCTTCTACCCCCAAACCCCACTTTGCCTTCAGCATTTATAATAGTGTTAAATTAAAAAGTGTTTTTAATTTATGGGGGTGAGTGGGGGGGGTCGCATTCATAGGCTTGCTGCGTGAAAGGAGTCACCAATACAAAAGTTTGAGAACCACTGCACCAGGCGATCCTTCCTTTCTTTATTATTGTGTGTCACCATTTGCTCTACGTCCAAATAATCTATTTTTGCTTTAGCTAATTATGTAGATAACTCCACGGGCCTCTCCATGGTGCCTGCCCCTGACAGCTGGCCTGGCCGGAGTCTCTCCAGCTCTATGGGGGTTCTACCCGGCACTTCTTCTACCACAAGGTATGGCACAGACTTGGATCCTTTCTTCAAAGAGGGAGAGCGCTTTTATTCCTAGACTAAAGAATTAAGGAAGCTAAGTGGGGTTAATGTCCAGTGGTAGCTGGTTTCACACCCTGATTTTAACCACATGGAGAGGGAACATGGTGTCTCAGTTTAGTCCTTAGCTGAACTTTACCTGCATCAGGACACTGAGCACATTGTCCTCTCTATATGTTTAGGGTTAGAATGAGCCTGACAGCTCAGAGCAGAGGAGCTTTGGCAGTGCCCAGGGGATGGCAATGACTGAGGAAAGCAGGTACTCAGGAGATATCGGCTGAGGTTTACTGATAGGTGTAAGAGGGCTCACGACTGGAGTAGCATGGAGCGGTGCAGGTAGAGGGGGCAGCAATGCAGAAATTGAGGGTGTAAATCAAGCACAGCTGTGTCTGCAGGGGTAGATTTGCGCAGCATTTAGGGGAGTGAACACCAGGTGAATGGAGAATCAAGACAGCAGGTAGGCTGCAAGCTAAACTCTTAGCCTGTTGCTAAAGAGGTACAATTTTTTTCTCCCCACCTAGAATTTGCTTTGTAGGGAAGGACAAAGGCAGGAGGTGAAGCTCCCTACTCTCCCCTGCCAAAGATGTGAGGAGGGAGTTTTGCAGGAGGGGCACCCCTCACCCTGAAGGGGGCTTGTCTCCTCTACAAGAGCTACCTCATCAAGGGCCTAGTGAAAATGTGTAGCGCAGAGGGACCCTACCCACATTATATTTATGCCATAAGCCTTGGGCATGTCTCCAGAGGGGTTACATGACCTAGTTACAACACAGTTATGTTCTGCCCACATTGCAAATTTTAACCAGTCTCCTGCTAAGACTGTGGTGCAGTTACAGATGGGCTGTAAGTGCATTCATAAGCCTTAGTCTCATCCCGTTTCCTCACAGCTGAATGACTTTGAGCATGGAGGAGTGTATCAGAATAAGGACGCCAAGGAGAGGAAAGACCAGCTGCACTACTGGAAGTGAGTGAGATAAGCCATGATGGTAACTCTCTTTTCACCTTACAGTCAATATCCCAGCCTGTGGTCCGTCACCAGCAACTCTATCAGTCCTGCTCCTCAGTCCAGCTCCAACCCCCAGTTCCTGAGAGGATCTTCGGTCTCTTATAGCAGCTTGGCCTCTGCTATATCAGCCCCCTCCACATCCCCAGTCTACAACAATGCTCTGGCAGAGGTGCCCTCGAGTGATGGTCAGTGTGACTCCGCTATCCCCCGTCTAGCATCCACTTGGGCAACAGTCACTCAGACTTACTGACACTGAGAAGCTGCCCTCTTCCGTCTGCAAAAACAACTGGAAAGAAGCTGGCAGAGGGCAAAGAAAGGGGCAGCTGCACAATGGTGTGAACCTCTCTACTCTCACAGAACATAGCTGATTGCATAGTCCTACAAGATGAGAACATGTCTAAGAACCTCCACTGTTTAAAGGCTGTGGCATAAGATGGAAGACAGACTCTTATAGAGCAACCAGAGGATGATACAGGTGGTAATCTGTGCTCAGCAGCACTAGGGCATATCTCCAAGGAGAGATTTAGCTTTCCAAACTATGGGGGTAAAGCTAAGAAGAAAGATGCAACCTGTCCGACTCTCAGGATGGTGGAGCAAATGAATGCTGTCTTGTAGAGCGCATGTCCCAGCATAACAAACGTCCAGCCAGTCAGCATGTTATCACTTGCACATAGGAGACCCAAATAAAGGAAATAAGATCTTCAAATGTATGGGCCAAGATCTTGAAAAGCTGTGTATTATTTATAGAACTTCACTTGTAAATAAACCTTTCTGAAAGCTAAGTGTTGTTTGCCTTTTGCTGAAGATTGAAACCCTCCAAGAGTTCTTACAGATTTAAGTGCTGATAAGGGGGTTTGGAGCAGGTATAAATTTTTGGAATAAGGCATCCTGGCTGTAAGAAATCACGCTCTCAATTTACCATCTTCCTGCTCCTCCCTTATGGAAGTTGATCTCAGATACCAAGACTGTGCTTCCTCCAAATTAAGCAGCCGACCGCATGTGTTCCCAGAAGTTTGGCAAACCCTCTACTAAGACTAACTATAGGGCAAACCTCAAACTTTAATAGAGAGACTCATCCACACACATAATAAGCCATTGGCCTATTGTGACCGATCATTACAGCCCCTTCCTCTACAGATTCCACTACCTCTGCTCTCAAAGCTCCTCAAAATGTGTGTATGAGCCTGTTATTCAAATCCTTCCCAGATCCTACTGGAAAACCAACCCGGAGAGAGGGGGGCACACAACCAAACACCCAACAAAACAATATGTCATAAAATGCAGTGCTTAGAATGCTTAAGAGTTCATCCAGGGGACTCGGTCCTCTCCTTATTGGGGGATCATAAGCTCCATGAATCAACAGGGCTTTGCCACCTCTAGTCAGTGTGATCCTGTGCCTCTGTACTCACTTCACCCTCCACTCCCTGCCTCTTCCCCTACGGTCAAAGACCCAGAGCTACAGGTAATAAAGTGACTGGAATAAAAATATATATTCATTAATAGTAAGAAATACTATTCACCATTTTAGCGTGGGTCAAACTTTACTATGCCCCTTAGGAAAAGGGAAGAGAGAGAACACACTGTGCTTCAGTGAGATGTCATCCAACAAATATTATAATAAAAAAAAATAAAAAATTTAAAAAAAAGAAAAACCGTCAGTGTATTTAATCACTTCCTGGAGAATGGATTAAAAATCCCAGCTGGATTCCAGATTCTCACTTCAGGTCACTGGAACATTTCAAGATTGAAAGCTCTCTAAAATAGCTAACTTGTAAACATACCCAGCCCAGCTCCGCTTTGGTGATCCCTCCTAAATGAAAATGAATCAGGGAAGTGGGAATGAGGCTTTGGCTCTTGGGTGTTCCAGGAGTGAGGCTATTTCACACATAGGTGTCAGCAGAAGGTTAGCCGGAGTCATTTGTCGACAAATATCTAACTTGGAGGTATGTGGCAATGCGAGGTTGCGGGAAAGAGGGAAGACCAGAAGGAATTTGCTGCATCTGATACAAGCAGTGACTTACAATTGGGAGCTGGGGAGTCCTGCTGATAGATCAGCTCTGTAGAGTTCCTGCTCCATAAAATGAGACTTTCAGAGCCACATAAGCTTGCCCTGCATTTAACTCACATTTCAGAAATAACTACTGTCCTTTACCCCACATGATGTCTTTGTTAACTAGAGACATGATCCAAAACATAACCCTTCCCTGCTTCGGGGAACTCCCAGATTATACATCCTGTATAATCGGCTGTATAATTCAGTGGGTGCAAACTCACTTATATCAGCAACTTTTCTACCACCTCAGATTTAAGGCTCTCCAGTTCCAGCTCACTTTCAAGGGCACTTAGCAGAAAGAGTTATCAACAGGAATGGAATTGGTCCCCCTGCATTTCATTTTTCTTCTTCACCCATGTTGAGTCTGTCTAACATGTGGGTATCAGCAGGTACACTGGGGCCTGAGTGTCCAACAGGTAAGACTTGCACTGAGAGGTGGAAACAGCAACATTTCCCTGCGGGTTTTTCCACTGGAGCAATCATCCCATTACGTCCATCCAGTTGTAATATCAACACTTACAGCTATGCCTAAGCAGCAATAATTCATAGAGAGGTACAATTTAATTACTCCGTCTGACTCACCTAGTTCACGAACAGGAGAGGCCTCGTTATTACTTTCGTAGGGGTCTGTTACCATACGTGGTGGTCTGCTGCCTTGTGTTTGCTGATCAGGCAATTGCTATCTTCTCTCCTCTATGATCTCTGTGGGTTCGCATAATGAGGAAATTCTAATACCCAAGTGAGACATTGCTTTCATCTGGTTATGCTCCTTCCATCTCCCCCACCTCCCTGGGTCCTAAACCCTCCAAGGGCAGGGAGAGAATTTCAACATTACACTTGGTTTTAAGGTTCCTAAGTGACAAGATAGCACAGAGAGCAACTTCTACCATTAGCCAGAACGGAGAGAAAGTAAAATAATAAAGAAAGATACTTCCAGCTATCAAGAGGTCTTCTAATTAGAGAAGCTGAAAAGGTTAAAATTTAGATGGGACTTAGAAATGGATTTCTTGACCTATTACTAAGAACACCTTAATGCTGGAACTCTGAACATTTACTTTTCACTACTGATATTGTTTGTTTTTTTGCATTTCTCTCTGCCTGGAAAAAGAAAAGGGACTCTCAATTCTTCTGCACTAGCATACTGCTCCAATGGCAAACACTACAGGTGAATTTTAAAAAAATTACTTCTACCTTGGAAATTAAAAAAAGCCAAACAACATATAAAATTGAAGACCAATAGAAACATTTCTATCGAATTTGACCTAAAAATGCCCTCTTAAAGCACCACATTTCTCTGAGTCATAAAATTCACATTTAAGATTGAATACATTCCAAACACACACTCAAGCGACAGTATGGCTAACAGAAGAGCAGGTAAGTTTATGTCCCATGTGGACTACAGTACCAACATGCAACAGGGTGAGTCAAGGAGGGAGTTTCAATCTAAATACATGATGAGATGGCACTTCAATCTATATGCATAATCACTGCAATGTAGTTACCACTGTGGCAGAGAATACCACCAGCAGACAACACCCACTGCTTAACAATGCAGGCAAGACCCTACTCTTCTAAAAAGTGCCCCAAAAACTTTGAACATGCAGAGCAGACAGAACTTTGTTTTTTCAATTCTAAACTCCAGAGTGGTCTTCATGACATGACTGATATGAGGCAACCCAACCCTATGTATGTGTCACGTGCATCCCCATTCCGTCACCAACAAGCAACAGAGTAGAAAGTTTCCTACTCTGAGCCCCAGCCACAATACCGTGAGATGTAGGAAAATGCAGATCTCATTCTTCTACCATGAGTCTTTAGTACCACCCACGCTTATATTCCTACCAGCTGTTAGCCTACAATTCTTTTGTTTGCCCAGGGGAGGGTACAGGGGAAGAGAGGGAAACTCTCCTGCTAAGTTCTACAGCATGAAGCAACTAGATTATTCTTTACAATATTTCAGTTGAAAAGGGATGGAAAACTTGGCCTGAGCACAGGACTGGGAGCCAAGAACTGCTGACCATTAAAATGTCAGCTCTGCTGCTGAAGTTTTGATTAAGTCTCTTAACCTTTCAGTGTCTCAGTTTTGCCATCTGTAAAACATTATGAAACTGTAACAACTTAATCGGAGCCTCACCGGGGTGCTCTTTGGATTAATCCATTTGTAAATGGCTTTGAACATTACAAGCTAATTGCCAGGCATGATCAGTTTAAAAAACACAACATGTACCTGTCTCAAGCAGCCTCCTTCAGGGCAGACTCAGATCATTAGATGCCATTCTAGCAGAGATAGGTGCGTTCACACCAGCAGTTAACTAGCCTGATAACTGACTGTCTCTACCAGCAGTTAACTAGCCTGATAACTGTCTCTACAGCAAGTAGGAGCAGAATTACTCATGGTTCCCCCAGGGAAGTAGTGGGCACACCGTTGCTTGGGATGTTTAAAACTCAAGTGGGTAAAGCACTGGACAATCAATTGTAGAAAACAATCCCACAAAGGTGGAGGGATATAGCAAAGGAAGGTTACAGTAAAGGACCTAGTAGAGACAAAGAAAGACCTAACTTCTATGGTTTGCTACAACCTTTGCGGAGCCAGCGACATTCTTCTGCTGAACCACACAGGCTCTTCCCCAGTCATAAGCCTATGAACACTCCTGTTAGTACAGTTTGGGCAAAGCTTTCAGGAGCTCACAACAGGACATTGGCAGGGTTTTGTCATGCAGGGCAGAGAGACAAAATTTGTCCACTGGAACAGAGTGCACAAGAAGTGACCTCCTTTCCTCCACCCCATCCCAAGCAGATACTTGTCCTGCTTCCAGGTAGGTCACAGAAGGAAACCACAGAGAATAGAGTGCTTTTAATAGAAACGTGTGGCCGCATCTGCAATAAGGAACCTATTCATGGCTCGTCTTGTCCCCCATGCTTTGCAGCACTGTTGCATTTTCTCCACTTCAGGGGAGTTCACAGCAAACTCAAAAGTACAGGGTGAAACTAAGGGGTGGAGAAGTATTTTTGTTAAGAAAGAGCTGATGATTAAAAAAAAACAAACAACAAAACTCACACCTCTCCTCCCTCCCAGGGATGAATGGACAGGTGGCTGGCTCTCTAAGGAGTGGATACTCCTCACTGTGAGGATGCACAGAGGTCCCATTCAATACATGGAGAACTCATTCCACAAGAAGGAGCTCCATTCACTGCAGTAAATGCTGATTTGTCTTTCACTTGAGACGTGGCCTTGGTCATGGTGGTGAGGGATGAGACTTGGCAATAGTGGGCTCCTACATCTTGTCTGCTCTACAGAGAAGTTGTTTTCTTCTGCTGCTGCTGATGTCCTAGATCAGGTGAAAATTCTCTCTTGTTCTTGTAAGGAGATCTTGAATTTGCCCTGCACTCAGCTATGGAGGTCCTGATCTCATTGTCACCCAGAAAAACATAGCTCATATGCAGCAGGATCCAGATGCAGGACTGCATTCATACAAAGAGGGAGCTTAACAGCTGGACTTCTGCCCAGGAAGTACCAGGTCCAAGTCACACTACACAGAGGGCCCCTCATGCTCCTGATTGGAAGAGGTGGGACACACTTAAAACAGGAAGGGAGCTCCTTCCACTACAAGCCTGCTGAAAGATACAGGAGCACTATATTTCCATTGCTTCCTGTTCCACTGTTTTCTCCTGAGGCTGCACATACTTCTCCTGGACTGCAAGTGTGCTGATCATCCAGGAATCAAGGAAAACAAGGCAGCAAGAAGGGCTGGGGTTCAAAGCACCCTATGAGACAAAGGAGCTCTAACCTTCTCATCCGAGAATAGACTTCAACATTAGCCTGAAAGCTAACATGGGAACTAGTAGCATTGGTAAGATGATGCAATATTCAAATGCATTTGTAGTTCTTGCTGGTCCAAACAAGCTCCAAACAAAGTGGCATTAATTCAAATGATTAATTACGCTCTGTGGAAGGAACAAGCCCAGTGATCACGAATTACAGAGATACAGTCAATGACACCCCCCCAATTAAGATCCCAATTAGTGCCAAATGTGGTTGTGGTGGGTTTGATGTGGACCCTTGTCCAATAGGATCTGAGTTGAGACCTAACAACTCATTGTACACATGCCATTAAACAGCATCAGATAAAAGGTACTAATAACATGGCCTGAATTCAGACCTTGAGATAACAGGCCTATATGAAATCCCTAGAGCCATAAATCTGAGTTCAAGACTCCACACAGGAGAGAAGCGCAGCCAAAGGATACGATGTGAAGTGGAAATCAGCTCCCACTGCTGCAGACATCAGGGCTTCAAGGCTTCTCTGCTCCAAGTCTCCGAAGGAGTAGCCATTGGCTTTGTCCACTGCCTGCATCACCCGTCGCATACTCTCCTTGTCCTGGGAAGAGTGACACACAGTGGGGGTGAAAATGAGAAGCAGCAGCTTTAACAGAAGCATTAAGAAGAAAAAACAGTCAAGCAGTCTGAACAACTAGCAGGGATGGGTGCCATCCCACAGCCGCACGCTCAGCCTGGGTAGAGGAAAGGGAATGCCTCACAATTCTCCCTGGAAAGTGATTTCTTCCTTATGAAGAAATGAGTGTGTGTGCAGCTCCCAACATCAGCGAATGTAAGGTTCAGGGCTTTTTTTTTGGGGGGGGGAAGGGGGGGGTCATGGGGGAGAAGAGAGAGAGAGATGGGGGAAAACTGCAGCAGCTATATTGTGTATTCTTTCACTCGAGGGCGCAGAATTCCAGCCATTGGGTACTGGTTCTACTCATATAACAGCCAAAATGCCCAAGGAAAAACATAACCGACAGATCTCTGTAGCAAAGGGCTTACAATATAATGGATGGACTTGGCCATCTTTTAAGACAACCTGGTCTAAATAAGGCAGTTGCTCTGAACCTACATTGAGGATGCTCTGCAGCCTACTCTTGAAATAAAATTTCCATTTCCCCTGAAGAAATTCAGTGATCTACAGGAAGTGGTTTAGTGGCTAGCACAGGGCACTATATGTCAGCAAGTCCCAAATTACAGTCAGAACTCTAATAATGACTCCCTCCTGTGCAAGTAACCTAACTTTGCCACAGCATCCCTATCTCTAAAACGAGGTGAACGACACTTACCCTGACCTACATCACAGAGTGTGTAGGAGGATTAATGTGCGGAAAACACTTTAAAGAAAGTAACATGCTGTATCGTAGACATCAGAAGGGAAAAAAAGGTGTGCCAATATTGGGACCTGAAGAACTGTCTCCCTTCCAGTACAAAATTATTCTCTATAATTAGGGATTTGTTCAGTCTAGTTTTAAAAGTCCAGGTAGTGAGGCTTCCACCAGTGTCACAGGAAGCATCCTCCACAGCATTCCACACCCCACTGTCAGAGGGTTTTGCGGCAAAGTAGCGTGATCTGGAGGAATGAGTGCAGGACTGAGAGTCAGGAGGTCCCGAGATGCAAACTGGGCTTTGCCACTGACTTGCTGCGTGGCCTTTGGCAAGTTACTTCCCCAGGTCCAATACTATGCCCAAAGAAGTCAATAGGAGTTTTTCTATTGGCTTCAATGAAAGTTGGATCAGGCCCTTGATGCTTCAATTTCCTAATCTGTCCATAAAACAGGGATACTGATACTTACAAACTTAACCTATAAGTGGTGCCGGGTGATACCAATGCCAGCACAGTGCTTCAACAGGTGAAGTGCTATATAAATAATTCTTCTCCCTCCTGCTCCATTCAAATATTTGTATCTTCCCCTATAGTCACTTACACAACTCTAGTATACATTACTAGTATATATTAACTCCTTTTAATCCTTCCTTCTAACATTATTCTGCCTGTCAGCTTATTTTTGTTGCTCTTCTCTTGCTGCAAATTTATCGGCATATTTCAGTTGACAGTGCCCAGCAATGAATGCAGAACTCCACATACAGTTATAAGACAACTGTGTAGAGTGGGGATCCTTAATTCCCTGCTCCATGATGCAATGCCTATGCATCCCTAAACTGCATTAGCTTTACTTTTGCTGCTACATGGCATTTATAAATTCAGGCCTGATTTTCTCTCCATTCTTGCCACCGTGTCTCTCTCAATATTATAGCCTCCTTGCTTTCTCCATACTACTGAGTATCTCATATTTTGGATTCCCTCCCCACCCTGATATATTAGCTGTATTTTTCTAGAAGGAGACTCATTTGTTATTTTCTGCTCAAGTTTTCACTCTCTGTACCTCCCTTCTGTATTTCTCTGTCCTGACCAGAGTTTGCAATTTCTCCACGTTTAGTACCATTTGAGTTTCATTAGTCTCCCAAAGCCCACTTCTAGACCATTATCAAAGGCACTAAGAAAACTTGGACTTAATACCGCATGGGTAATACAGGGTTTTTGGTTTTTTTTAATATAAGTATGCTTATTCAAGGCTACAGAAATCAAGCTGTGAAATTACAGTTCTACTTGACACAGCTGAAGTCTGGAAAAAAAATAACATGGGAGGTGACAAGATTTCATTGTCAGGTGCTCATTGGGAGAACGGAGCTCCCTTTAGAAGCCCACAAACTTACTCTAGGCAGTTAATGAATCAGAAAGCTACGTGCAAAACATTCCTTGTCATTTCCAACCCACCCACACCTCAAGCTGGGTTACCTGGACGTTGAGTGGAACAAAGGATACCAGGCTGTAGTCCTCAATCACCTCCACCAACTTCTCATTGAGGCGACGGTAGTTCTTGAAGAACGGATCGGTGGCTAAATGGTCTACCAGATAAGAGAGATCTAGAACCTCGGTGTAATAATCCAGGTTGAAGGCTGCAAGGAAAGACAAGAAAAGCAGCTTCAGGACCAGGACCTGCATTTTTCCTATGGGTTTGGAGGTGGGGGGGTCCTGGCCCACCCCTTTCTTTGCCCTCTGAACATGCTCTGTGACAACATTAACTCCTCTGTGTAGCTAGCAGGGCAAGCTCCCTCTTCAAAGGCTCCAATGCCATCCTACCATCAAATGAGAATATGCAACAAAGCCCAGTGAACAGTGAGTCTCCCCATAGAGGGGTGAGTCAGACAGCTCCCCAGCAATCCCATTAGCACAAGAGGCTCCAGAGCTGAGAGTTTCCCCAACAGGTACAAGACGACTATTTCGTGTAGCGTCTCACACAGACTATGTCCCATCTGCTTTTAGAGTCAAATACAGAGTGACAAGAAGCAGGGAAGGAATGAGATGTGAAGACAAGCGAGAAGATACATCTTCAGAGGAGATTTAGAGAGGTGGAGAGATGGAGTGAGGCTGTTCCACATGGCAGGGGCTGGAGAGGGGAGAGCAGGTGAATCAAATCACATCTAGAACGGTGGCAGGTGCAACTACTTCCAGATTCCTCAGCAAATACGTTACTGAAACAGGGACTCCTTCAGATTCGCACCAACCCACCAATGTACAACTAACACCCCCACCTTACACATCACCCCTGAATTTCGCCCACTGAGTTTAAGTTGGTTTAAAATATATGTTAAAGGTGCAAGCTATACCACCTGAGACTTACTGAATTTGGCCCCAAGAGTGGCGAGGCTGTGTGAAATGTCAGAGAGAGGAGGTTGATGATTAGCTGGAACAGAAAAGGCAAAAGAACGAACAGACAGGTCTACGGTGCTACCAGTGGACCCTGTGGCCACTTCAGGATCTCCTTTTTCTTACTGAATGGCTTTCAAAGCGCTTACGAGAGTACTCATGCACACAGCTAACTGCACAGTCCAGAATATTTCACCAAGAACTCTGGGAGATGTTATATACTTTTCCTGTCCATCATCCCCAAGTTGCCGATTATCAGGAGGTTAGTTTCTCTCTGATAAGAGTCAGCTCCACAGCACTTCCCTTCTACCCTCTGCTCCTTTGCAGGGTCCACTCATTTTCCTTCCACGCAGGCCTCCTTCCCAAAGGCTCTTACCCAGCTTGCCATACTGTTCTATCAGGTCCATCTTAGAGAGGACGTTGACGTGGGGCAATTCCACATGCAGCATGGTTGAGAGGGAGGTGCAGAGAACCGAGATGAACTTTCCAGGGTCTGTGCAGTAGTGGGAATCCACCAAATGAACTGCAGCCAACTGCCAAATGGAAACGAGAAATAGTGCAAAATCAGAGGCAGGGCAGAATCTGCCTATGCAAATATGCAGAAGTCACTAAGGCAAATCTGTGACACAGGAGAAAGATAAAGGCATCCAGCCCTCCAGACTCATGTGGTTCTAATCAGAAAAAAAACCATCAGCCAACTTCTCCCTAGATGTTTGATATACTTATTTGTATACCTCTGACCACTAAGCATGATCCACTGTATAGGATATTGACCAAACAAAGAGTCGGGAGACCTGGATTGTTTTCCCACCTTTATCACTGATTTGCTGAATGACCTTGTGAAAATCACTTTGCTATGACTCAGTTTCCTCATCTGTACAATGGGGATAATGATACTGACGCACTTTTATAAAGTACTTTGGTATCAATGGATGAAAAAAGGTTACAGACATGCCAAACTTTCACCAACAACAAGAGAGATTGTTAAAGTTGCAACTCTTCTTCCACTTCAGCCCCCTCTATTCACTTGCTTGGAATTTCTTTCCTTTCGGGATGAAACTTTCCATGCTTGGTCTCAGCCCAAAGGCGATGGAAGTCCACGTTAAAACCAGTTTTGAATTACTGGACTGTATACAATTTTTCCACCTTTCCCATACAAGTATTCACCCCAAAATAACTCAATAACAGAGTAATTTTATAACATCCAACTTCTCTAGGACGAACAGTCGCAGTGTGGTTTGTGAAAGAATTAATAAATTTATAAACAATTTGATTAATTATTTTTCATAGATATGAAACAGACTGGTTTAGGATTTTAGTTCCGTTACTACCTGTCATACTATGAAATTGCACAAATGTATAACTCCATATTACAGAGTTCAATTGTGTCAACAGATAGATTTTTTCCTGTATCTATAGTGTACTGAAGCTTACAGACGTGCATAAGAACTCATCTATACAACTCTATAGTGATTTTTCTTTTTTCAGAAAGGATAAAAATTAGATGCAAAGAACTATGTGAATGCACCACCATGTTTATTCGAACACACACACAAATGCAAAAGTTAAGATTCTAAATAAGATTCTCAAGTAAAATTACGCAAAAAGAAAAGGAGTACTTGTGGCACCTTAAAGACTAACCAATTTATTTGAGCATAAGCTTTCGTGAGCTACAGCTCACTTCATCAGATGCATCCAATGAAGTGAGCTGTAGCTCACGAAAGTTTATGCTCAAATAAATTGGTTAGTCTCTAAGGTGCCATAAGTACTCCTTTTCTTTTTGCGAATACAGACTAACATGGCTGTTACTCAGAAAGTAAAATTACCTTACCCTCCTTGATTGTCCAGTATACCGGTTATACATTAATGGTCTAGCCAGTAATCCAAAGTATGAGATATATGTAATGTAAGCAAGACAGTTTTATTATGGAAACCTTCACTTGTGCATTTGCTGGCTTGTGTGTTTCAACGTACAAGAATGTTGCATTAAAATAAATGTTTGCATCAAGCACATTAAAATATAATTTGCCCCATAATTTTTAACTGAATGAGATCTGGGTTACACATCTTGAAAGATCATTTGAATTTCTTGGGATAGAATCCTTCAGGTCCAGAGTACTCTGGCATACAAACATTCCTCCCTATCCCAAGCTACAACGTTCACTGGGTTAAAATGTGAAAACTTTGTAGAAAGACACTAGGAGTAGAGCAAAGGAAGAGCCCTGGATTCTATTCTTTTGACTTGCTGGGTAGCCTTGGGCAAGTCCTCTTTGTGCCTCATTCCCCACAAAATACTTTCCTACCTTTGTAAAGTGCTTTTATATACTTGGTTGAATGGACCAATACACAGCAAGAGCATATTATTACATACACTCCACAGATTCATAAGGCCTGTCTGCAAGACGTAACACTTTTAAACGTAGTTCAGCAAACATGCGAGAGCTACGGGTGCTGAACCATCTTATTACTATACATAAAACCCAAAACATACCCTGAAGGTCCGCTTAGCTAACTGTGCAAAGACATTTTTCAACGCGCCATGGTGGGTGCAGAGTTCTACTTGCCCTGGGCAGTCAAACAAAAAGTAATGACCCTTGAGTTTAGCCAGCTTTTCCTGCAGCCAGTCAAAGTTGGCTTCCAGGTACTCCATGCAATAGATCAAACCACCATTGGGGCCCAGTTTCAGATTATCCATCACATCAGCCAGGGTGATAAGCTCTGAGATGTCCACAGCACACTGATAAGGAGTCCCTTCATTGGCTGGGTCCAGATTCACCACAGCCACCTTCCGTCCAATCCTGGACATGAATTCCTGCATGCCAAAGCAGTAAGTGGTCTTCCCCGAGCCAGGTGGCCCAATCACTGCCTGGCCAAAGGCCAGGCAAGACACATGGTTTTCTGACATGTCAGCTCATTTCCTTCTCCTCCTAGAAAGAGAAAAGGAAAAGGTTAAGACAGTGCTCTTTATTCGTGTTTATAGGAATATTATGCATTGAAAACTGAAGTTGCCAAGTAATTCTCAGACCTAGGGGGGCCTATCACGTAACACCCCCCTTTCACCTCCTGAGCAAGATGGAGGGACCATGCTAAGACAGGAGAGTAAGCCTCATTTTATCCTTCCTGTCTGGACAGTCTCCAGTCCCTTCCAGGCAGTGGAGTAGGCAATATCTCAGTCTGTCCACTGGCCCAAACCAGCTGCAGAAAATAACCACGATATAAAGGGCTACGCCGCTAAGGGAAGCGGATTCAGATTCTTGCTGACAAGATGTTGAGTGCCTTTGAAGTTCTTTCAGCCTGTCTAGGACTGTTACTTTCAGACACACCCATTACGGTTACCTTTACTATCCGACAGGGATTCCTGCACCTGGATAGTCAGAGGATTTTATTTTCCACTGGATGAAGATGGCTTTTGGTTGACGTTATAATTCAGTGGTCAGTCTCATTTTGGGACACAAAGTCAAGTCATTGTAACGGGTTCTCAAGCTAGTAAAAATATTAATATCAAACCCAAGAGAAAAATCCCTGGGCAGAGAGCTTAGAAACAATAGGAAGCACATTTATTTAAGGCCCTGGAGCCTGTAACACCTCCTCACTGCCAGGCTCAGCTTTGTGGGGTCACTGATGGGAGCATGGCTGGGGAGGTGGCCTGAGGGATAACGGAGAGGGATGAGATGCTAGGGTGGTGGTCGGGAGGAGCAGATGGGGTAAGGGAGGTTTGGGGAGGGAACCTGAGGGAGGTTAGACCACTGGGGGCAGAGAGTGAGGGATATTAGCAGATGCCTAGGAGATCTGGAGAAGCTTAGAGAGAGGAGGAGGGTCTGGGGAAGGCTGGGCAGGGGGACGGAGGGTCGAACGGAGCAGGCGCCCAGGGGTCCAACAGGGTTAAAGCCAGTTCCTAAAACAGCCTGAAAAAAGCGTGAGAGAGACTGTGTGTGTGTGTGTGGGGGGGGGGGGTGGTGTCTCATAACCCCTGGCCAAGTAAACGTTCATGCGTTTGAAACAGACAAGTCACCCTTTCTCCTGTGCACCTAGGACACGATCACACGCCGAGCTCACTAAGCTACCGATCCCCGCGGACTGCTGCCGTTTACACCGGGAACGACAAAGCCCCGCACGCGTGATTCACGTGAGACACCCTGCGACCGCGGGCTCTGGGGGCTGAGTGAGGCTCGGGGGGGGGTCTCTCTGGGATTGGGGGGTGCAGCGCCCGTCAGCGGGGCTGGGGGTCGCTGAGGGGCCGGGGCCCGTCCCGGGGGAGCGGCCCGCCCCTCAGGCGCTGGGGGGCCGGCGGGGAGCGGGGGCAGCGCGGCCTCCGCCCCCGGGCGGGCGACGCCCCGCGAGCAGCCTCACCTCCGCGGCTCCGCCGAGGGCCCCGCTCCTGCCCGTCGCGCCGCTTCCGGCGCGTGTCCCAGCTGCTCGGGTCCGGCGGGCGGGGCGGGAGCGAGCGGGAAGGTTCCGGGAGCCCGCTACGTCCTCGTTGTACTAAGCTGATGAATATTCATGAGGCGCTGCCCCCGCCGGGCAGGGCTGAGTTAGGAGATTGGCGCCCCCTGGCGGCAAGGCAGGAAAAGGAAGCAGGGCGGGAAAGCCCAAAGGCAATGGCGCCGTAGGAGCTAGCACAGCAGAGCGCCCCCTACAGCCTTGGGGGTGACAGGCAGCCTGCTCGGACGCTGCTCGAGCACTGCACTGGTTTCGCTGTTGATTAGCTTCCAGGCCTGGCCATGGCTCACCTGCAAGGCAGAGACCCCCGAAAATTATTTATCCAGGACACTGAATGCTGCGGGAGGGGGGCGGGGGAGCTCCATTCCCCGCCCACAGCTCTCGTTCTGAGCTAATTAATTTAACATTAAGGCAGAGGCAGCCCACTTGCATGGATTCACCAAGGGAAGGTCATGCCTGACTAATCTAATCGCCTTCTATGACGAGATTACTGGTTCTGTGGATGAAGGGAAAGCAGTGGATGTATTGTATCCTGACTTTAGCAAAGCTT
This sequence comes from Lepidochelys olivacea, assembly GCF_965140295.1. Taxonomy (NCBI): domain Eukaryota; kingdom Metazoa; phylum Chordata; order Testudines; family Cheloniidae; genus Lepidochelys; species Lepidochelys olivacea. The sequence continues at coordinate 10,327,476 of NC_140429.1, forward strand.
TTGACACGGTCTCCCACAGTATTCTTGTCAGCAAGTTAAGGAAGTATGGGCTGGATGAATGCACTATAAGGTGGGTAGAAAGCTGGCTAGATTGTCAGGCTCAACGGGTAGTGATCAATGGCTCCATGTCTAGTTGGCAGCCGGTATCAAGTGGAGTGCCCCAAGGGTCGGTCCTGGGGCCGGTTTTGTTCAATATCTTCATAAATCATCTAGAGGATGGTGTGGATTGCACTCTCAGCAAATTTGCGGATGATACTAAACTGGGAGGAGTGGTAGATACGCTGGAGGGGAGGGATAGGATACAGAGGGACCTAGACAAATTGGAGGATTGGGCCAAAAGAAATCTGATGAGGTTCAATAAGGATAAGTGCAGGGTCCTGCACTTAGGACGGAAGAATCCAATGCACCGCTACAGACTAGGGACCGAATGGCTAGGCAGCAGTTCTGTGGAAAAGGACCTGGGGTGACAGTGGACGAGAAGCTGGATATGAGTCAGCAGTGTGCCCTTGTTGCCAAGAAGGCCAATGGCATTTTGGGATGTATAAGTAGGGGCATAGCGAGCAGATCGAGGGACGTGATCGTTCCCCTCTATTCGACATTGGTGAGGCCTCATCTGGAGTACTGTGTCCAGTTTTGGGCCCCACACTACAAGAAGGATGTGGATAAATTGGAGAGAGTCCAGCGAAGGGCAACAAAAATGATTAGGGGTCTGGAACACATGACTTATGAGGAGAGGCTGAGGGAACTGGGATTGTTTAGGCTGCAGAAGAATGAGGGGGTGGATTTGATAGCTGCTTTCAACTACCTGAGAGGTGGTTCCAGAGAGGATGGTTCTAGACTATTCTCAGTGGCAGAAGAGGACAGGACAAGGAGTAATAGTCTCAAGTTGCAGTAGGGGAGGTTTAGGTTGGCTATTAGGAAAAACTTTTTCACTAGGAGGGTGGTGAAACACTGGAATGCGTTACCTAAGGAGGTGGTAGAATCTCCTTCCTTAGAAGTTTTTAAGGTCAGGCTTGACAAAGCCCTGGCTGGGATGATTTAATTGGGGATTGGTCCTGCTTTGAGCAGGGGGTTGGACTAGATGACCTCCTGAGGTCCCTTCCAACCCTGATATTCTATGAACACCATTAACAATCATGCACCCACAGCCTTAAGGCCAGCCTCAGCCCCCCTCATGCAGGGAAGCTGCGCCCTTGCCCCCACAGGGGCTAAGCCTGTAAGTAACAGCTAGAGTAGTGAGCAAGAGGTATCAAGGTGGCCCTCTGGTCCAGCTGAAACAAGGAGAGCATTCACACAGCACCCAGACACTGCTGGCCAGGGGCACGTCACGCAGAGACCAAGCTTTATATTTACAGATGCCCTCCTGTAGAAATAAAAGGGTTGTAAGAAGCTTCTTTAATGATAGAGATTTACTTGAGAAAGGAGCTCTGCCCCTCCCCTAATAAGTAGTTGTGTGTGACATGTTTAAAGTTTTTGTATGAGCGGGCCTAGGAGTAGCACTCATGGCCCAGACCCCATTGCGGTAAGTGCTGTACAGATAGATTTTAAAAAGCTGGAAAATAGAGTTAAACTTCTTGGTCAGGCCTTGATTAGTATAGCCCAAAATGAATTTGCCCAGCTATTGTTAAAAATAAATAGACATCAGTTTCAGTGTGTTCATTCTGTGTGCGAAGCTAGCCATCTATTCTCAATGGATGATTCCCCGGAGCCAGGCTGTGGAGGATACAGACCAGGCCTACTAGCAGAGGAGGCTCTCAGAGGTTTGTGAGGAAAGGGAGTTACTCTACATCCTTAAACTAGTTTTAGTGCTGTTGGGGTCACTGGGGCATGGCCACTAGGTAACTCGAGGGGATGGAAGGCCATGCATGTTGGTGAAGCCCCCTTGCACTAGGCCCAAGTGTCCTTGGTCCCCCCCCGCCTGCCTGGAGGCACTCGCAGCAGCTCTGCGTACTAGGCCCAAGTGTCCTTGGCCCCCCCGCCTGGAGGCACACACAGCAGTTATGCTGAGGATCTGCAACAATATGTTGCAGAGTCAGACTGCCTGAAACTAAACAAGACCAAACAGGGCAGATAGGGAAGAAAAATGCTGAATAAAGCAGCTTTATGTATAGTTTAACAAATGATACAAAAAATAAGGTAACTGGATTGGCTGGCTATATGGATACTTAGGGCAGCTTGCTATTGGATAAGTATGCTGAAGAAAGGATTTTATAAAAGCCTGTGTAACTTCCTGCTCTGTGTGCAGGATTTGAGATTCTATTCTCCCTGTAGTCTTTTTGAAGCTTCAAATAAACTTTTCTGCTTCTCTACCCCGTTGTGATTATTGGGTGAAGCACACCGGGTAGCGAATCAAACCCTGCTGTTGTATTGCCTCTCAGCACTGGGTGCTGGCAACAGTGCCATAGTGGGAGTGGATAATTAGATCAAACTCTTTCCAGCAGGTGGTTTCTAAGCCTCGTTTACTAAGGCCTCACCCCACGGGCTCATACTACAGGAATAAGCCATAAGCTGCTCTTCTGCCATGGTTGTCTAGGGGTAAAGCAGATTGTGAAGACAAGGAAAGAAGGTACAAGGTTTAGCATGTGTTGTTTTAACAAGCATGTCTGAGTGAAGGAAGAGAAACTAGAGTTATAGCCTGTGCTAAACTAATTAAGATGTGACAGCTAGGTTAGTTCAATGCAGGAGAGGCCAGTAATGAGATCCCTAAATATAGAGCTGATGTTACCTAAAACTGTAAAAGAAGAACAGAAACCTGAACTCTGCATTCCTCTCACCACACAGCCACAGTCTATGGCTGTGGCATAAACTGGCCATGTCAACAGGCACAGGCTACAGCCTTCCTGGGCAGATACTGCTGCTAATTAGTTCTTCTAGCTGCAGTGCAAAGCCATGAGGGAGAAGGTGGGGCATCTCTCAGTGGAGAAGTGTGTAGTTAAATACATGTGGGTAAAAAGAGCACAAGTGCTAGTCACTGGAGAAGGGAGCTTGATGTGCACATCCTAGCCTGTGCTTTTACCCACTTAGTGTCAGGTGCTGTACAGAGCGGAAGCACAGCTAGTCTCACTACTACTATAGAAGTCTTCATTTTATCTTTGGCACTTAGTACAGTGAAGGCCACCAAAAAGGTCATCTTGCCCCAGTAAGTTTTCATCTGAGTGCAGTATAAATACCAGAGACTGAATGATGCTCTGGACCAGTAGTAAGTTTTCTAGAAAAGTTAGGTTTTTTCCTGCTTGCAGACGGTTCATCTGAAAACATCTCACTGCAGGAGCCTAAACAAAACGCTGGCTGCTTCACACAACAGCCTTGCTTACAGTATTAGTGTTAACCTTCCCACTGCCAAACAAATAGGATCAAATACCTCAGCTGGTGGCAGGGATACTGGGACCCCCTCCTAATAAAGCAATTGTTAAAACAGGAAGACTTGCAAATGCTACAGAAGAGTCTGTTATTTCTTCCAGAAAATATATTAAGATTTTGCTTAGGGTCAGACAGCAGGAGAAGTCAGCCTCCAGGTGAAAAGCAGCATGGAAGAGGCTGTTCTCATACAAAGGTTCTGCTGTTGCTCTAGTGAAGGAGTCCCGAAGTCTCCGTTCAGCAGCAACTCTCATGAGGCACTGAGGCTCTGGTGAGCACTCTGAGTCGCTCGGACAAATGCCATGTCCTGTCTGTACTTCATGGCAGCGGGCAGCTGGCGCCGGAGTAGCTGGTCCCCATGGTCTACAGGCTGGGGCTCATCGTAGACTGTGGAGATGAGGATGGGGCCATCCCGGGGAGGCTTTTTCGGCTTGCTGAAAGTCTGCAGTTTCTCTCCATGGTACCTAGAGAGGAGTGGGCAGAGAGCAGTGTGTCAGTGCATCATTGTTTAGGACCTGAGAAATTGCTCTACACTAGCCCATATTTACCAAATACTAATAAAGGGGCCAGGCCCATTGTTAGGGCATGGGGACTAGGAATCATAGTTCCTAGGTCCTGTTCCTGACTGGCACCAACCTCTAGGTATAGTTTCATTAACATGGCTCCAAAATGAGTGAATACCCGTTTTGCAGGCCGTTAAGAGGCATGTTTGTAAAGTATCTGTATCCTATATACATGAAGAGCTCTGAAGGTGCAGAGAATCTGAAGTAGTTTAGGCATAAAACCTGAGCTGGCCAACTCAAAGCAGAGACAGAATTAATAATGTTTACTAGGTCTGCACATAGCATCTGTACCTAGATCAATTGTTTCCACACTCGCTGGATCTGCCAAACAAGTACTGTAGGTACCATCCCCTGTAGGCTCTGCTTTTAGTTAAACTTTTAGTTTCCAAAAGTGCGCACACCCCATCACCAGCATCATTGAGGTCACGCGCCACGTGCGTTTCAATCTCCGCTATAAGGGAGCAAAGAAACCGTTCACGAAGCAAGAGCCAGAACAGATTCTCAAGCTTTGAAGGTACCATTACAGACAATCCAGGTATTGCTGGAGGACTGCTGAGTAGCAAAAACAAGGGTCCAAGATTCAGGACTTGATCTCACTTGAGCTGCACAACCATAAGGACAGAAGCATATTCCATTCACCTCTAAATAGCATGAGTTGTACCAATACTCACATCAATGCTGCCTATAGAGACTGCCGCAGAACCCCCGGGGACATTCCTTTTAGTTGTCAATTACCTACTACATTTTACCTCTTGGTATGGGGCCATTGAGTGGCACTGTGCACAAGCAAAGAACACCAGAAGTTTGTAGCACTTACCCCAATCCTCTCTTGCACTTGGGATGCTGACCCTCATTGTCCAACGCTTCAGCCATTCCAGAGTTGCTGCTCCCCAGACCCTGTCCCTCCATCCAGCCCTGCCTCTCCAACACCTTCCTACCAATACCCTGGAAGAGAAGAAACCACTCCACGTAAACCATCATCAATTCTGGGAGTGAGTGGGCCAAGCTATTACACTGAGGTCAGTGACACACCAAGGGATCAGGCTTCATAAACAGCCTCTGTTGCAGAGCCTTAATGAGAAGGCTAGTCAATCCTGGCCAAGCGTCTTCTGCAGCTGTTACATGCATTTCTAAAGCCCCCAACCTTCCCAATATGCCACTAACTAAAACCCAGCTCCATGACACCTGCACTTTTACAGGGATTTATAAATAACTTTGAAAAGCAACCCTAAGAGAAAAAACAGTTTGCTAGTTAGTCCAAGTCCTGTAATTCTCCATCATTTCAAGCCTCCTCTGGCCAACTATCATTTGCCTCCGGCCCAGACACCATGAGCAGCACATATTCTAGTGTTACCTTGGTATATTTCTCAAAGGTTCCAATCTGTTGCCCTGAAACAGAGCCATCCTCCAAACCATCCCGGAGTCTCTGTTCCAAGCGCATCTGTATTGCATCACGGGCATCTTTATCACCTCCATCTGAGGACAAACATGAGACACAGCAGAACTTATAAGGGAAAACAATGTGATATTACAGTCCTTTCCCCAGAGACCAGTGAGCAGGGGAGCTTCTGGCAGCTTCCTTTGCCAAGTCAGGAATGTTGTTGTTCCAACTATGTTGACCTCTTATTTCTCATTTAAACTAGCTTTAAATGACAAGCTACACAGCAGCATCTTGAGAGGAAGGCACCTGGCTCCAAATGCAGGTTTTACAGTAAGTCAGATTTGAACAAGAGAATTTCATTAAAGCGTTTCAGAGACAATCTCGTTTGTTTTAAGTTGGCGCATTCACCTGCAATGCTGGAAACTCAACAGCTTCATTCTATAGCAGTGGCTCTCAACCAGGGGTATGTGTACCCCTGGGGATACACAGAGGTCGGTGTATCAAGCAACATCAACTCATCAACCAAGCGGTACATCAACTCATCTAGGTATTTGCCTAGTTTTACAACAGGCTACATAAAGAGCACAAGCAAGTCAGTACAAGCTAAAATTTCATACTATGACTTGTTTACACTGCTCTATATACTATACATCCAGGGGTTCTCAAACTGGGGGTCAAGACCCCTCAGGGGGTCACCAGGTTATTACATGGGGGGTTGTGAGCTGTCAGCCTCCACCCTAAACCCTACTTTGCCTCCAGCATTTATAATGGTGTTAAATATATATAAAAAAAGTGTTTTTAAATTTATAAGCGGGGGTTGTCACACTCAGAGGCTTGCTATGTGAAAAGGGTCATGAGTACAAAAGTTTGAGAACTGCTGCTATACACCAAATGTAAGTACAATATTTATATTCCAATCGATTTTATAATTATATGGTAAAAATGGAAGTCTGCAATTTTCCAGTAATAATGTGCTGTGACACTTTGTATTTTTAGGTCCGATTTTGTAAGCAAGTCATTTTTAAGTGAGGGGAAACTTGGGGGTATGCAAGACGAATCAGACTCCTGAAAGGGGTACAGTAGTCTAAAAAGGTTGAGAGCCACTGTTCTATAGTACAGAAACCAAAACTGACGAGAACAGGAGTGAAACCAGTTCACTAGTTTGGCTGTCCCAAGCACAATGCCTTGCTAAGTAGCCAATTATGCTCAGAGTTTTAAAGTTTCCTATTTCAATATTCTCAGGTGTTAATCTGGGAAGGTTTAGCATCCTGTCTTCTACGGACACTCAATAAGACACAGTATTAGACTTTTCAGTTCTGAACTGTTGACTGACTATGTCCCTTTATAACCGTCATCTTCAGAGCCAAGGTCTTGGAATATTATTGTTGGCAGTGGCATGAGGAAAAGTCATTATGAGATTTAACGTCTGCATCCCTGTACCAGAGAGGGTAAAACAGGAGGCTTTATACAAAGCATTAAATATCTCCCTCTTACCAAACTAGAGCCTCACTACACAGACTTCTGTTCAAAGGTCCCTGCCTATTTGAACTTGCTGTGGCTCCCAACTCCACTTAACATTCAGATCCCTTCGGCCCCACAGGAGCCTGGTGGAGAGGCAGCCATGCTTCTCTGCATTCCTGGTTCTGGAGATGCTAGACATTTGAGCATGTCTCGGTTTAACTGCAGCCCCAGTGGGAGTGCAATGAGTCTTGCTGCTGGGCCGCCACCAACACCTGTACATATGGGAGACCGTGCATTTCAGCTCAGATACCTTTGTCGTAGTAGATACTCATGTCCACATCCCAGTCATCTGCAGTCTGTTCGTCAAAGTCTGTCAAGAGAAAAACAGTTTGTGGAAATTAAAGGATCTGGGTCACGGGAGCAGCTTTTCTGTCAGGGGCATAGCCCTCCATCCAGCACAGCATTTTCCCCAGCACAGTAGAAGAAGTGTGTTAATATCCGTATGCAGTGTTGTTGTAGCCCTGTTGATCTGAGGATTAGAGACACAAGGTGGGGGAGAGAGTATCTTTTATTGGACCCACCTCTGCTGGTGAGAGACAAGCTTTGGAGCTCTTCCTCAAATCGGGTATGAAGAAGCTCTTGTGACCTGAACAAGAGCTCTGTGTAAGCTCCAAAGCTTGTCTCTCACCAACAGAGGTGGGTCCAATAAAAGATACTCCCTCCCCCACCTTATCTGTGTTAATATACAACATTTGTGGGGTCTACAGAAAGACCTGCCAGGGGGATTGGTGATAGCATAATGAGCCTTGTCTCCAGTCACTGGATCAAATCCAGCCCAGATTTGTGGTGTCTGAGGGGTAAGTTTTCCCGAACAGGGTTGCAGTGCTTATAGCCACAGAGGAGTTCACTCAGGGATGGTTCAGTACTCACCGATCTCTATTTGTGGTTATACCTGTTGGGCCCACTTCTGAAAATTCAGCCCCAAGTCTCGTTACCCCCAGTACTGAGTCTGTGGCTTACGTAATCAGAGTTAGCACTCAGTCCCAGACCCAGGGGACACACGTTTACATCCAAAAAAATAGCTAGCACTCTTGCTGGCAGTGGTGGGTATCTCAGACCAAGAATTCTGAATGGACACTGAAAACAAGCCACCCTCTCATCCCTAGCAGTCACCCTCCAGCTCAGGGAGGATGACCATTAGCAGAACAACATTTGAATGGGAGGAAACCTGCATTGCTTTTGTCCATGCTGGAGACTATCAACACACCAACGCTAAGTTTACTGAGTACTTGAAAGACTTGGGACTTTTGAAGGGTACTTTGACTGCCTGGCTCGTATAAACTCTTTATAAATACAACCTCTTCCATGTGAGGTACTGTGGACCAGTTGCTGACCATGTGGATGACCAACCAGATAAAAGGAAGGAGTCCTTCCTACAAATTACAACTTCTCTCCAATCTGTTTATAAGTTTGTCTAACTTGATTCCTATAAAACATACCCAGAGCGTCTCCAGATTTATTGCTGCAATTTGTAATCAAATCCTTTTGCAGAACACTTGATTATCGGACAACTTGTAAAGGTTCATACAACTGAGCCCTTGATAAAAGGTGTTCATATTTAGATAACTACTGTGCACAAAATGCCCCTCCCTCCCAAGAGGCCATGAGCAATATTACCTCCTTGCTCTTCCTGCCAGTACTGAGCATCTGTGTAGAAGACCAGCCCAGAGCCTCCCTTCTCCCACTTCAGCTCAATCTCCTCTTCAAACAGTCGCTCCTCTGTGCGTTCCTGATTGGTTACATCCTCATGCAGAGCCTCATGTCGTTCCCACTCCTCACACCTATCATCATCCTGCAAAGGAACAAGGAAGAAGGTTGATACCAATAAAGCAAGGGCACTTGCCCAGACCCAGTCTCCCCCAGCTCCCATCATATCACCCACTCTCCAGTTGCCCTGCTGAATATGTTCTCTATAGAACAGAGGCATTTTGGTCAATGCACTCTATTGTGGGCACATCACCTGCAATTTCCAATCACTGGCATTATCAGTGCAAGTCCCCTCACTCCTCCACTGAGCAAGGCTTTTCAGAGTCAATTACTTGGGAGAGCTGGTGAAAGAGCTTAATTCCCTCTTTCCACCCTAACCCCATTCATACACCATTTTATGAGTAAGGCATGCAGCTAGAGGACTTGCCACATGGCAAGTGCGTCAAAGTGGAGGTGGGTGTTTAAAAGTTCCAGCCTCCTGATCCTGTGCTCACAACTCTATGCCAAGCCCATCAGAAGGATTGCACTGCCACCCTGTAATCAGCTTCCCATGGAGAACAACTTGGTTACAATAAAATAAGCTTTGCTATCTAAGAGAACATGAAATAGCACCAAAAGCCTCATAGCCAGAGCTTAGCATATACAGATTAGTGTATATTCATGCTTTATAATACAATTCTCAGATACAAGATACTATCTGTATGGTACTGTTACGTAGGTAGATATCAGCACCCCAGGAAGCAGCAGCATTCCCTCCCTGCTGTTTACAGGTACATCTCTACCCCAGTATAACGCAGTCCTTGGGAGACAAAAAAAAAAAATCTCACCGCATTATAGGTGAGATTGTTTTATTTAACTTGCTTTGCCTCTCCCCCCCGTTCCTTGTCCCCTGACCACCCCCTCCAGAGACCCCCATCCCTAATCACCCCCAGGACTCCACCCAACCCCCCGCTCCCTATCCCCTGTCTGCTCGGACCCCTATCCACACACCCCACCCCGACAGGCACTCACCGGCAGCGACGGGAAGTGGAGCAATGTGGCCCCAGCCCGCTCCACTCCACCACCTCCCAGCCACGGCTTTCCGCTTCCCGCCACCCGTGAGTGTGGGAAGCTTGGGGAAAGGACGTCCTTTGCACTCAGCGGTGGCGGGAAGCGGAGTGACGCAGCCCCAGCCTGCTCCGCTTTCCTTGCCCTGGCCCCAGCCGTGTCGCTGGGGGGTGGGGAGAGAAAGGTCCCGCACGCACTGGCAACGGGAAGCGGAGCGCCACAGTTGACAACTGGTGGAGCGGAGCGGGCTGCTCCGCTTCCACCGCTGCCAGTGAGTGCAGGGGAGGAGGAGGATCCCTTTCCCCAAGCCCCTCCTCCGAGCGACACAGCTGGGGCTGGGGCAAGAAAAGCAAAGTAGGCTGCTCCCAGCCCCCTGTTAATCCCCTGGGCCACTCTGGGATTGCGGGGCCCCCAAAAGTGCTCCCCCACAGCTCCTGCCTCCCAGACCCTGGTGTGGGGGGGAGCCCCTGACCAGCCCCAAGACCCTCTGCCCCTTATCCAACCCCTCGGCCCTGGCCCCGCCTCTTTTACACACTGCTCAGAGCAGTGTCTCGAAGCTTTACCGTGCTGTATGCAAACCCCTGTTATATTGGGTCACATTATATTGGGGTAGAAGTGTCTATGGTTAGTCTTGCAATTTGGCAGGAGAAAGCCACTTACATCATCTGAATGAGACTCTTCTGCTTCCTCCTTTCCTGGTCCTTCCCAGTCTTCCTCATCACTAGTTTGAGTCATCCCAGTTCTTGCCAGGGGTCCCTTTTCCATTGTGATCTCCTCCCCCATGTCTGTATAAACCAGGTCTTCTTGTTCAACAGTCTCAGTGTCCCGATATTTAAAGGGCACATTCCCATACCTGCGAGAGGATCCTGTCTTGGGGAATCGTAGCTGCAGTTTCTTAATAACTCGGGGAGGCAGCCTGCAGGCCTTGATCAGCTCTAGAAAGACTCTCAGAGGGGTTCCCACATTCCCATGGGGCATAAACACAGGAGGATTCAGTTCAGGCAGCCACTTTAAGTCTGCCTGGGTAAACATTTCACTCTGGGTCTTATTATGAAGCTCCTTTTTATTTTTATATGGGAACACGCCCAAACCTAAGAGAAATAAATAGTAGATTATCAAATCTGTGATTCTGTCTCAAAGAGCACAATTTCACCAAGCTAGAAATAGAAGGCAGACTAAGAAAGGGAACCCATGATACAGATTTTAACAAAGAATTGCAGAAGAGGATATGTCAGAGGGCTGTTCTTGTTTAAGAATCAAGCTATGAAAATATGTTAACTGAGAATTTCATCAGCCGTTTGTTTCAAGCCTTTATAAGTCCATACCAATAGCAAGGTGGCATTGTTTTATGCAGCAGGACAGAGTTGTTTCTGGTCTTCAGTTACTCAAGTCATAAGCAATATATCATTTTCTGAAGCGTGCAATTGCTTTTGTGAAGCGTTCTACTACTGGAACCGCCAACCAGGTATCTATAGTCCAGGGCTCTCGTATGCCAGATGAGCTTTCATACTTTGCGGCCAGAACACATGCTAGCTGTAATTGCACATAACAAACCTGAAGTGCTTCCTCCCAGAAAGACATGTAACCCAACAAAGTATAGAGAGACTACCTTTTCCCCCCGGCGGGTGGGTGAATTTTGCAGCTGCAATTCAGCAACCCCTCTGTCCTACTTCTACCCATTTTACCGCCCACTGATATCTTTGTTGTGAATGCCATCCTTCCAACCCACAAAGAACTGGGTGGAACCCCTTGAGCTTCACAAGGAAGATCACTGGCCATTTGGAGGGGAGAAACAGGGGGTTACATAAACAATTTCCCCCAAGGGTTGAACCCACCACCTCTAGGCCACCGAGGCTCCTGCAAGCCTAGGAAGTAAACTACTTTCTGGGAAAAAGAAAGGGAGGACTTGGGGGACCTTAGAGACTAACAAATTTATTTGACCATAAGCTTTCGTGAGCTACAGCTCACTTCGTCGGATGCATCTGGGAGTGGTGGGAATGAAAGAAGGTAGAGAGGGGACTTGTACCAGCTTCCTCTCCCATCAGTAGGAGCCACTGCTTCACAGACTCCCCTGCTATGGTCAGCAACCCCTCCTCGCCCCCAAACGCCCCTATTACCCTTTCAAGCCATCTCCCCGCCCGCCCCGTACCTGCGTCCGGGGAGACTCGGACCCTGCGGATCACACAGCGGCCGGGCAGCCCGTCGCCCTGGGCATCCAGCCAGCGCTTGCCCGAGTACATGCGGAGCAGCCGCCGGGCCTGGCCGGGCCGCACCGCGACCAGGCAGCAGCAAGTGGCCGGGCCCGGGGGGTCGCTGCGCTCGGGCCGGTGCCGGTAGTGGAAGCAGAGGAAGCCGCCGGCCTCGGCGAACTGGCTGAAGTAGGAGCGGAGCTGGGCGGAGCGGAGCTCGGCCGGGATGCGGCTCACCAGGCAGTAGCGGGCAGGGCCCCAGCCGGGCTCAGAGCTCCCGGGCGACGCCATCTTCAACCCACTGGGCCGAGGTCACGTGAGCAGCGCCGCGGGGGAGGGGGGAGGGTCGACGCAGACACGCCTCTCGCGAGATTAAGTGATTGCGTCACTAGAAGGGGCGACGTCATCCTGTTGCAAGGGGGCAGGGATAGGGGTTCATTTCCCTGCCGCACATTGATGATGTCACAACAGTGGCACAGCTGGGTGACCCTATGGCGCAGCGGTATGACCTCAGCCTCCCTTTAGGAATGTGCCCCAGCATGGCCCAGCACATGAACATCATATCGTCATGGGAGCCCCGGGGGCCTGGAACGCCGTGATTTTAGGATCTGTGCGTGTGCCTCAGTGTTTCCAACTCTCGTGATTTTTATCGCAAGACTCATGGTAATTGGTGTTTTTTCTTAAAGCCCCAGCTCCTGGAGTCATGTGAGACTGTCAGCTTTCTTAAAACAAAAACCAAAGCAACTAGCCCTTCATAGAAATAGAATATCAGGGTTGGAAGGGACCTCAGGAGGTCATCTAGTCCAACCTCCTGCTCAAAGCAGGACCAATTCCCAGTTAAATCATCCCAGCCAGGGCTTTGTCAAGCCTGACCTTAAAAATATCTAAGGAAGGAGATTCCACCACCTCCCTCGTGGTTGCAGAAAAAAGCTTGGCAGCGTGACCTGGGTGCAACCTAAAGCTTAAAAACACAACAGGTAAATAAAAAGAACCCAAATGGATTATTTTAAAGTCTTGTATTTAAGGTGATCTCATGATTCCGGGGTCATGACTCATTTTTTTTGAACGCTTGGGGTTGGCAGTACTGGGAGCTGAAATCAAAGAAAAAATGACCAGACAAAACAGGGAGCAACCCAGAAATTACAAGCAGAGCCTTGTGGCAACCCCTGTTGTGAACAGACAGCAGAGGGTGCTGATGCTTTTTTAGACCTTTGACAAAATGGGTCCTGTATTAGCAGGTTTATCTGTGGTAATGACATTGTTTATTAGGTCCTATGCCAGTGGTTTTCAACCTGTGGTCTGCAGACTCTCGGGTCTGCAGACCATGTGTAAGGGGTCCGTGAAAGGGTGTCATTACCACAGAACAGTGGCTTTCCACCTGTGGTACATGGACCCCTGGGCATCTGTAGACTGTCTTTACAATTTCCAAAGCGGTCTGCACCTCCTTTTGAAATTTTTTAGGTGTCTGCAAATGAAAAAAGCTTGAAAACCACTGACCTATGCTATAACTCACGCATTCATCACTTCCTTACATGCTCAATAAAATAAGAATAAAACAACCATCTGGCGCCTGGTGTGGACTGTGTGAAATCAATTAATGGATCTCAGCTCGGTGCCCAGTGGAACGTGGCCACAACACTAAGCCACTGGCACAAATTGGCCCAGTTAATCAGCAGGCTCTGCAGAGAGGCCAAAGACTGAATGGACATCGAGCCTGAACTTTATTTTCACCGCTAGTGCCCGGGGGCTAAATTTTGAGGTGTGTCTATGCTGGGGGCAGGGGTAGGGACCACCCACATTATGTTACACCAACTAAGGCTCCCTGAGGCTAACACCCACTTACACCCAACTCTTCCACATCAATTCTGAATCTGGCCCCCTGTATACAGATTATACAGGCCACGTCTATACCACAGCAGCACAGTTAGGGCACTGGAGCTGTGTGTCTGCAGTGCCGTAGTGCAGATGCTCCCCACGTAGAGGGAAAGGTTTTTTCAGTCAATGTAGGTAACCCATCTTTCTGAGAGGCAGTAGCTAGGTCGAGAGAAGAATCCTTCTGTCAACATAGCCGTGCCTACACCAGGGGTTAGGTCTACCTAACTACAGTGCTTAGGGCACAACATTTTTCAAATCCTGTGCAACGTAACCAGGTTGATCGAAGTTTTATGTGTAGACCAGGCCTAAGGGAGTCTAGTGTTGCTGCTGCGCCACTCTAGCTTTTCTAATGGAGACACCCTAAGTGAGTGTCAGGGAGTCTCGTTTACGTATCACTTCAGAACCTGGCCCAGTGCCTTCAGGGTGGGACTGAGGTATGGTTGGTGAAGGGAAGCATCATAGGGGAAAAGTTGCAATTCTGCTTCCTGTGATTTTCCTGTTCAGTCTCCATCACTATTAATCAGACACCTTTCCTCAGCAATGTTTATGTACAACATTAATTTTGTTTTGCAGTTTAAGATGACAAATGCTGTCAAGACAGGATGCATTTTTGAGGGCATTTTCTGGAGACTGTGCCTCATCCCATTTGAATCATCTTTGGGTTCTCAAACCTGTGGCAGGCTTTTCTAAGTTTCAGTAAAATGCAACATGCACCAATGTTTCCAAAACAGAACCACCATTTTCCAAAATGTAATACATTTTATTTTAAAAAAAAATAATTTACTGAATTTTATATACAAATCACAGACTAACATCCACTCACAAAATACTGATGTCTGAACTCTGTGCAAAGGCTGTTTTCTTTGTATAGATCAGCACCTAGTACGGGGGAGCGGGAGCAACCAGTCAGTAGTCTAGGAAGCAGACGCTCTGCTGCAGAATGCTCTTGTGCAACCACTACAGCTTCTCCTCTATAGTGTGTACCATCTACGTAATATCACTCACTGTTACACAAATGGACATAAGATCACCAGCCCTACCTGTTCTTAATATCACTGCAAACACCTTCATAACATTTAGCTAAAATGGAGCCCTCAGCCACTTGAGCTCATGCATTAACAAAAGGTATTAGATTCTGCCACCCTAACATTAGTGGTACAAGCATTAAGTGGTACATTACTCAGAGTAGTCCCATTTTCCTCTACATGACTACTCAGTTTGAGTAAGGGTGGCAAAATGTGGCTCTCTGTGAACCCTTTTAGCTTTAATACCGTCTGTTTGAAACAGGGATAGATGTTTTATGGCTACTTCTCTAAGATTCCAAGGCACTTGGTTAACCAGTCACACAATACACACACAGGTACTATATAAGGGCCTGATTCCACAATACCTGGTAGCACTCATATCAGTGATTCCATTCACTCTCAGTACTGCTCAGCGTTAATACAGTTTGCAGAATTAGGCCCGTATGTATGCATAGACTGTGAGGGTGAAATCCTGGCCTCACTGAAATCAATGGCAGAACAGGCTGAGATTTGACCCTGAATCACAAAATTTGGATCATGCTCTAATCCAATATGTTGTGTATTGCAGGCCTGTTTTCAAAGGTACTGAGTACCCACAGAATCCACTGAGCATGGCAGGCAGAGTGAGTGCTGAGCACATCTAAAAATCAGGTTATGTGTGTGTAACAGAGGCTTTCTATGGCAATTTTATCCTTTAAAACGGTAAGACTCCATTTAGTTCAAAGCCCTTGTTTCAATCCCCTCCTTTCTCAGATAAGTGCTTCTCTGACCTGAATATTTCCCAGGGAAAATGTCAGCCCAGAGGATTATTTTGTATGGAATGTTTTAAGGACATTGGTCGTGCTTTTTTCACGTTACTGTGCAGTGAAATAGTAACATCACACACACTTCAGAAACGACTTGGCTTTATGAGTTCAGTATGTACAGGGGCTGATGTCTGCTGTAAACAAATGCTAAATAAGAGTTACATTCTTAAGTGTTTTGTGTCTTAGCTGAGATTTTCAATCGCTCAAGCTGTTGCCTGAGCCCAAGTGAAATATAAACACAAATCCAGGTGTCTGCAAGTCCACAGTATCTTTCCCACTAAATCCCCACTCCCAGATTAACATTACCGTCCCTTGGAACGCAACTCAATCCTCAGGAGGTGCATGTGAGAGTGGCCGCTGAATCTGATCTCTTAGGAGGCTGTGTGTGATGAAAGAGTCAGTCGCCTGCTGGTTATTTCGTACAGCATTTCAGTGATCACCTCAATAACGTCTGCATTGCCAATGATCGGTCGAAAGAAGAGATTGGTGATAAGTGCAGGAGGTATGGACCTCAAGGTGGAGGCAATCAGCAAGATGCGGGCAAAGCGGCCCTTGTCCTCTGGGTGGAGGGGCACTAGGACTTCTCGGAGCGCTTTCTGTGCTTCCCGTTGGAGGCTCTCAATGTACAAAGAGGCCCTGAGACCTGGGACATCTATGGAGAGAGAAACAACAGGAAATACAAATTAAAGTTGGACTTAGCTTGGGAAGCAGAGCCTCAGTCCCAGACTCTTACCGTGCATGTGCCTCTGCTGAAGGCTGGCTAGGCACTATTGCTAGCGAGTCACAATCAATTTCTACTGACCGCACACAGGCACAGGCAGAGAAATATACACGCCGCCTTAGCATGTATACATACCTTCCAAGGGACCCTAAAGTACTTCACTAACTCATACATGGAGCACCACTGAAATGCAGCCACTTCTGGGGTGGAGAGCACCAGTTCTTTAATAGTGTGTAACACAACAAGGGAGGCGAAATATTGATCAGTGAAGCCAGGGCAAACCCCAGCTCTAGCAAAACATGCCTTAACATCCTATTGTCCCTGAAGGATATGCAAGAACTCCATTTTAAAGTCTTATTTAAAATATCCCCTTCCCTCTTCACACACAGTAAACTGCATAGGACTCAGTTTATCTGCCTTAGAAAGATGAAGAACTGAATCAACCCTGTTAGGATTTGAGAGACTGCAAACCTAATGAGCCATCCCTATCAGCATAGTTGACTCCGAGATCTATGAATTAAAGCAGGTGACTGAGTGGGGAAAGTCACTTACAGCCTGAATTCCAGAAGTCAATGGGAGCTGGAGATGCTCAGCACCTCTGAAAATTTGCCCCTAAAATGCTCTGTGCCTCAGTTTTCCTGTCTGTAAAATGGGGATACTCCTTCCAGCTTGTAAAGTGATTTGCGCTCCCTGGATGAATGGATAGACAGATAGATAGATATTCATTGCTAGATGCTATTGTGTGCCATGCCTTCTCTCCCTGCCGATGGAAAGGTGTCTGAGGATTAGGCACTCACCAGGGTTAAAGAGAATGGCTCCTTTCAGGTAAGCATACTCCTTAGGGCTCAGGTCCAGGCTCCAGAATGTGTTCAGGCAGCACTGCAGCCGCTGCACCCCGGCTAGGGTGGGCTGTGTCCTCTCAGGCTCCTGTCTCTTACTCTGGCCATCAAGGAGAATCCTCTTGAGCATGCTAGGGGCTGGAGTTTCTATCACCTCGAATGTCACCATCTCCTGAACCAGCCCCAGAATGAAGAGGGGAGCCCAGCAGCTGTCCAGAAGCAGCAACTGGTCTCCCCAAGGAAGCAGCTGGAAGGAGGGCAGGTTCTTCATGAAGCTGACCGTTTTCACAAGGACATCAGAGGCTGCCTGGCAGGTGACCTGGGGGGTTTGGAGGCAGACGGTGCGACGTTTCTGGCACAGGCAGCGCTGCTGGGATGGGTTATGGCTGCCCCAGTTGTGGTTCAGGTTCTGGCTCAGGAGAGTATAGAGGATGGCGTTTCGGTTCTCCTCACTGCGGCACCGGCACCTCTCATAGTCCAGGTCCATGTTGCTTGTAGTCATTACTGAGCCTGGCAAGCGGATCCTGTCAGGTCCCAAGGAGGATGAAACTCTTGTGCACCTGGCCGGATGGATCTGTGAGCACGACTAGTCCCTTGCAAATGCTGCTGTATCAATCAAAGCTCTCTGACTGCAGCCTGCTTCTCCCAGCTCAGTAGCCCCTCTCACCTCCTTGGCTGTTATTCCTGGCTCTATTTATAAGACTCTGTGATGAGTGAAACACCCCCTTAGCAGCCTTGACTTCTCTTTGACCGAGCAGCATTCATTGAAAAACAACTCGACCCTGGACTAATTGGCTAGGGAAGTGGGGCCTCCACGTGGTGCCGATAAGAGTTTTCTCAATGAAAGTGCCAGTTGGGGCCAGGAGGATGGGACAGATCCGGATGACAGATTGAGTGGCCTTCTTATCTGGATTACCCAAACAGTATAAATGAAGTCATTAACCTTGCCCGTACCATGGCACCAAGGCCCCAGGTATGTAATCAGGCAATGCTATATGACAGGTGTCATTGCCAAAGAGTTCACACACACACACACACACACAGCCCTTGTCTGGAGCAAGAGACCAGTAGCAAAACAGCCTGTAAACTCTGGCCTTGGAAAGAGCAACCTGGAAGTCATTTTATCAGCAGGTTGTTTGTTTAACCTTGTTGACAACAGGCTGCCGTTGTTGCAGATAAAGAAAAGAAACCCAACGAACTACAAAGGGCATCTCTAGTACTCAGAGGAAGGCTGGAGCCTCAGGTATTCTTGCATGTTTCAGGGAGGGGGGAAATACAGGGGAGTCTGAGGGTCTTTTTACTTTTTGTCTTGATTTCCCTGGAGATTTCATCAGTTTATAGACAGGAATTGCATTAGACACAGGTTAGATACATGGATTGATATGTCTTCACATTTCAAGGAGTGAATCATAGAATATCAGGGTTGGAAGGGACCTCAGGAGGTCATCTAGTCCAAACCCCTGCTCAAAGCAGGACCGATCCCCAATTAAATCATCCCAGCCAGGGCTTTGTCAAGCCTGACCTTAAAAACTTCTAAGGAAGGAGATTCCACCACCTCCCTAGGTAACGCATTCCAGTGTTTCACCACCCTCCTAGTGAAAAAGTTTTTCCTAATATCCAACCTAAATCTCCCCCACTGCAACTTGAACGTGAGTGCCATGACTCAGATGAATTTTAGGGCAGGAAGAAGTCACTTAGTTGAAACCCCTATCCCATCCAGGCTCCTGGAGCCCAATCCTAAAGAACATGAAGGAAGGAAGAGCCATGCTGTCTAGTTCCTTGCCTTAGTGAGTTGGAGGGAAGCAGCTGGGAAAGCTAGGTGGGAATACAGAGCGGGACCTAATGGAGTGAAGAAAAAGGTAGATGACATGTTTACAAGGGAGCAGAAGACATCCACTTCCCCAGTGCAGGACAGAGGGGAACTTTTTGTCACTAGAGGTGCCCAGTGGAGATCACCAAACTATGAAAAGTCTTAGGAAAATAATGACTGCCGGCCCCCTTCTCCCAATGGTAAACGGTGTAATTTTCATAATGTTAATAGGTTCATTTAGACAGGTTGAGTCACGGGCATCTGTCCACCAGACCAGCATTGTAAGTAGTAAAGGGTTGATTTGAGCTCTCATTGATTTACTCTCTGCATGAATTTAGAATAAAATAAGATCAGCACTTCTGTCCCCAGATGTCTTACTATATGATCAGTGCCAGAATCCACAAATCTCACTGTGGAATTAAAACCAGGATAAGAGAGCTAGAGGAAGGTCTGGGTTACATATGAGCTATTATGATCAGATTAGGCAGAACTGAAGAGAAAGCCATCTAAGATGGCATATCATTGGAGAAAGGGCTGCAAACCTGCCTAATCTGATGCTCTGTGACCAGAGTTAGCATTTAGCAAAAGAAAGGAAAATTGACTGCTCTTTCAGGAGTTCTGCATCCCAGGCAAGCTTTATAGCTCTCTACCTATAGCAGCAGGATCAGAGGGGGAGGTGTCATGCTGTCTGGAGTGGTTCACGACCATGAGTGCCAACCTCAGGGCAGACTGTCAAAAAGCAGACAAACACCTCAAACCGGCTGTATGTTCAATAATTAAATTTCACCAACTCAGTAACAAATGTGAACTCCTGAAGCACTCTAACAATCTTACCATGGAGTCCCAGACAGTCCCCTTGGGCACTCCAGTCTATCTTGCCACCCAGGCAAGCTGGATGAGTGATAGTTGGTTGCCATACACCAAAGATCACAAAAAGATTCAGGTTGTTTCCAGTCCCAAGAGACCAGTCACTTACTCCAGGTCAATCTGTATTTCAGATCTTACACCAAAGATAACACTTGTAGCCAATCCTATAGTAAACTAACTAAGGATTCATTAACTAGGAAAAAGAAAAAAGAGTTATTTGCAGGTTAAAGCAGGCAACAGATATACATACATGAGTTACAGTCTATGGTTTCAAAAGGTGACAGAGATGTAGTAATCTGTCAGAACCAAATGTCTTTTAGGGCTAACCCAAGTTGACCCCGGAGGATCTCTGCTAATTTCCTAGCTCCAGCCCTTTGAGAGTCCAAACAGCAAAGAGACGACAAATTTTTGTGCCAGCTATCTACATTTCCTTTCATAATCCAAGTTGATGAGATGAGCTTCCTTGCACATAGCACCTTCATAGGTGTGAGAGGACCATTAATCCAGTCCTTGTATCGTGATGTTTCACAATGGTCCACTTAGTTTTGATAGCCCTTCTTGATGGGTGGGGGAACCACTCCTCCTGCCTGGGTCCACAAATTCAGAGCAACATTTTACAACTATAAAATAAAACTGACATACTACATTATAGAATGGGATACAGACATTACAAGTAAGATTAATGCATACAGCAATTTACAAGCATTTTACAGAAACTAAACATGTCTTTACAAGTCTAACACCTATCTTGAATAATACTAACATACAGGTGAGCTAGTTTGGTTTCCTTCCAGCTATCTATCTATCTGTCAGTGCTCAGCTGACATCTTCAGCCTTGGCAAAAGCTGGCATCTGATCTACCAGCATCACAGGAGGAAATAACTTAATGGCAGAACCTCTCACCTTCTCCTGCAGTGGGACTCAGATACTATGATGGTGAGCACGTTATAAGAACCTGGACAGAGAGAGGTTAGTTAGATTCACTGTTTTGAATTATGCAGAATTCCCATTGAAGTCAGTATGTTTGTCTGAGTTAGGATTGCGGTATTTTATGTAATGATGTAAGAGATCAGTATGACTGCTCAGAGCTCAAGTATGAAACTGCAGAAAAACCTGAGAGTCTCTGGATTAAGTTTAGAAGTGTGAGCAACAAGGGTGATGGGAGTCTACTATAGACCAAAAGAAAAGGAGTACTTGTGTACTCTGAAACCTACTATAGACCACTGGACCAGGGGGATGAGGTGGACGAGGCTTTCTTCCGGCAACTCGCAGAAGTTACTAGATCACACACCCTGGTTCTCATGGGAGACTTCAATCACCCTGATATCTGCTGGGAGAGCAATATAGCGGTGCACAGACAATCCAGGAAGTTCTTGGAAAATGTACGGGACAATTTCCTGGTGCAAGTGCTGGAGGAACCAACTAGGGGCAGAGCTCTTCTTGACCTGCTGCTCACAAACCGGGAAGAATTAGTAGGGGAAGCTAAAGTGGATGGGAACCTGGGAGGCAGTGACCATGAGATGGTCGAGTTCAGGATCCTGACACAAGGAAGAAAGGAAAGCAGCAGAATACGGACCCTGGACTTCAGAAAAGCAGACTTTGATTCCCTCCGGGAAGTGATGGGCAAGATCCCCTAGGAGAATAACATGAGGGGGAAAGGAGTCCAGGAGAGCTGGCTGTATTTTAAAGAAATCTTATTGAGGTTACAGGGACAAACCATCCCGATGTGTAGAAAGAATAGTAAATATGGCAGGCGACCAGCTTGGCTTAACAGTGAAATCCTTGCTGATCTTAAATACAAAAAAGAAGCTTACAAGAAGTGGAAGATTGGGCAAATGACCAGGGATGGGTATAAAAATATTGCTCGGGCAAGCAGGAGTGAAATCAGGAAGGCCAAATCACACCTGGAGTTGCAGCTAGCAAGAGATGTTAAGAGTAACAAGAAGGGTTTCTTCAGGTATGTTAGCAACAAGAAGAAAGTCAAGGAAAGTGTGGGCCCCTTACTGAATGGGGGAGGCAACCTAGTGACAGAGGATGCGGAAAAAGCTAATGTACTCAATGCTTTTTTTGCCTCTGTCTTCACGAAAAAGGTCAGCTCCCAGACTACTGCACTGGGCAGCACAGCGTGGGGAGGAGGTGACCAGCCCTCTGTGGAGAAAGAAGTGGTTCGGGACTATTTAGAAAAGCTGGACATGCACAAGTCCATGGGGCCAGATGCGTTGCATCCGAGAGTGCTAAAGGAGTTGGCGGATGTGATTGCAGAGCCATTGGCCATTACCTTTGAAAACTCATGGCGATCGGAAGAAGTCCCGGACGACTGGAAAAAGGCTAATGTAGTGCCCATCTTTAAAAAAGGGAAGAAGGAGGATCCTGGGAACTACAGGCCAGTCAGCCTCACCTCAGTCCCTGGAAAAATCATGGAGCAGGTCCTCAAGGAATCAATTCTGAAGCACTTAGAGGAGAAGAAAGTGATCAGGAACAGTCAGCATGGATTCACCAAGGGCAAGTCATGCCTAACTAATCTAATTGCCTTCTATGACAAGATAACTGGTTCTGTGGATGAAGGGAAAACAGTGGACGTTTTGTTCCTTGACTTCAGCAAAGCTTTTGACACTGTCTCCCACAGTATTCTTGCCAGCAAGTTAAAGAAGTATGGGTTGGATGAATGCACTATAAGGTGGATAGAAAGCTGGCTAGATTGTCGGGCTCAATGGGTAGTGATCAATGGCTCCATGTCTAGTTGGCAGCCGGTATCAAGTGGAATGCCCCAAGGGTCGGTCCTGGGGCTGGTTTTGTTCAATATCTTCATAAATGATCTGGAGGATGGTGTGGATTGCACCCTCAGCAAGTTTGCAGATGACACTAAACTGGCAGGAGAGGTAGATACACTGGAGGGTAGGGATAGGATACAGAGGGAGCTAGACAAATTGGAGGATTGGGCCAAAAGAAATCTGATGTGGTTCAACAAGGACAAGTGCAGAGTCCTGCATTTAGGACAGAAGAATCCCATGCACCGCTACAGACTAGGGACCGAATGGCTCGGCAGCAGTTCTGCAGAAAAGGACCTAGGGGTTACAGTGGACGAGAAGCTGGATATGAGTCAACAGTGTGCCCTTGTTGCCAAGAAGGCCAATGGCATTTTGGGATGTATATGTAGGGGCATTGCCAGCAGATCGAGGGACGTGATTGTTCCCCTCTATTCGACACTGGTGAGGCCTCATCTGGAGTACTGTGTCCAGTTTTGGGCCCCACACTACAAGAAGGATGTGGAAAAATTGGAAAGAGTCCAGCGGAGGGCAAAAAAATGATTAGGGGTCTGGAACACATGACTTATGAGGAGAGGCTGAGGGAACTGGGATTGTTTAGTCTGCGGAAGAGAAGAATGAGGGGGGATTTGATAGCTGCTTTCAACTACCTGAAAGCGGGTTCCAAAGAGGATGGCTCTAGACTGTTCTCAGTGGTAGCAGATGACAGAACAAGGAGTAATGGTCTCAAGTTGCAGTGGGGGAGATTTAGGTTGGATATTAGGAAAAACTTTTTCACTAGGAGGGTGGTGAAACACTGGAATGCGTTACCTAGGGAGGTGGTGGAATCTCCTTCCTTAGAAGTTTTTAAGGTCAGGTTTGACAAAGCCCTGGCTGGGATGATTTAATTGGGGATCGGTCCTGCCTTGAGCAAGAGGTTGGACTAGATGACCTCCTGAGGTCCCTTCCAACCCTGATAGTCTAGGATTCTAAATAAATAAATACAGGACACTGGGCCCCCTTTGCAAAATGTGCCATGGAACTCTTAGTGATCACAAATGCTCAGGATCTCAGTTTTACATTTCATCCTAAAGATGGCACTTCCAGCAACACAAGATCTCCTAATACCATACTGGAGCATTAGCTCAGAACTGCTTCAGAAGGAAGAGCTCCATATTCTGAATCACAATCACCACTAATGACAGGTTTCAGAGTAACAGCCGTGTTAGTCTGTCTTCGCAAAAAGAAAAGGAGTACTTGTGGCACCTTAGAGACTAAGCAATTCATTTGAGCATGAGCTTTCGTGAGCTACAGCTCACTTCAGCGGATGCATACCGTGGAAACTGCAGAAGACATTATATACACACAGAGACCATGAAACAATACCTCCTCCCACCCCACTGTCCGAGGGTGAGAAAACCTGGATTTGTGCTGGAAATGGCCCAACTTGATGATCACTTTAGATAAGCTATTACCAGCAGGACAGTGGGGTGGGAGGAGGTATTGTTTCATGGTCTCTGTGTGTATATAATGTCTTCTGCAGTTTCCACGGTATGAATCCGATGAAGTGAGCTGTAGCTCACGAAAGCTCATGCTCAAATAAATTGGTTAGTCTCTAAGGTGCCACAAGTACTCCTTTTCTAATCACCACTAAGAATCCCGAATTCCACATTACTACACATCTCCAAGGAACCCTAACGTAGATATTTTCTCTTCAATATGATACATACATGTTGCTTAATTTTTTCAGCCCTGGATTTAGAAGATCGAATAGCAATGGATTTGTGAGTGAAAATATAAGAACCTACTTAACCAACTACTATTTCAGCTTTTCTCTCCCCTCCAAAATCTGAGCAACCAACAAGATAAGGAAACACAAACACAAATTTCACCCAAAGGAGTACCTCCACATTTCCAAACTCCTTCTAACCTCTATTTGAACTGCACTTACAGCATATTATTGGATGTCATTTTTACAGCAGCTTTCATGCTGAAGGCTCCCACAACAGTGGATAGTCAGTACATATTGTATTCAACAGTGAGTGGAATGGAGATTTTGGCTAAGGACAGTGAGACAAATCCACAGTTCTTACTGAAAGTGCAGCTTGAAAGGGCCTTATGACCTGATTTTCAGATGGGCTGAGCACACAGTGAAGTAAAGGGGAGCTTCAGATGCTGAGCACCTCTGAAAATCATCCCACTGGATTTTGAAGATCTTGTCTGAAAAACCCACATGTAGCAAACTACATGGAAATAAATTTAACTTCTTCTGAAGAACAAAGGGCTGAAGAGAGCCTAATTATTAGTACCTGCAGTTCCAAGGAATCCCAATATTTCAAAACTGATTCTTAGATCATTAAACAAACATCTCCCCAAGATAGCCTCTTTGTACCACTAACACTGGAAAGCACCGAGATCTCTCTGCAGAGTAGCAGAAGCAGAGCAGAGTGAAAATGTGGCGCTTTGTTTTGATCAGATATATTACACTCAGAACAAACGGACCTGGCATTTATCTCTTGTTCCACCCCACTGTTTTGCAGCGGTCTAAAAAGAGCCCATATTTTGCCTTCCCATTCCAGTGCATAAGAAGAGGGGAACCTGATACAGTCACACTGTGGTCAAAAAGTCCCAAGCAGTTTAATCACTAAATTGTGTAGGTGCCTCAGCAACGAGCAGAGTAGCCCAGAAAGGGTGAAAACAGAGAGAAACTGTTCTATACAAAGGATGACATGTTGGGTGTTGCTTAAGAGAATGATCTGTCTTTCCAGGCCTCAGTCATGAAATTGGTCCGGGTTACTAATAACAGCATGGTAAGAGTTAGGAGCCATTTCCTCTAGTGACTATAGTGATACCGTCCTTTATCAACAGCAGCATGTTTGACCATTGAAGTGGATGCATCAGCTTGGTCATGTGTTTGCTGCTCCTGGTGTTTTTCATTGTGATTAGAGTCAGGAACATGTTACCTCCTTCAGTCAGTATGCAAGCTTGTCATCAGCAATCTGGCTGCCCTCGAGCAACAGAGAGTTGTCTTCCTTGGTTTTGCTTCTTTGCCCTTGGTTCCACGTGTGAGGCTGACCTATCCTTTGGAGGCGTTTGAGAAGCCCTGGTTTAAACGTTCCCTCACAGCGTTTGCAACCCAGACATCAAGGCCGCCGGGCCCGTGAGGAGAGGGAAAGGAAACAGGCTCCTCTAGTCCCTACCCAAGTGGAATGAGCAGAAAGTGTGGTACCCCTCCCCACATAGCCCTCCCTTGGTAGGTAGCACCCCGCCCCCCCCTTCAACCCCCAGGATGCCCTCCCAGGAACATGGAGTCCCATAACCTCTCCCTTTTGATCACCAAGGCCCATGACTCCTTCCCTTTGACCCCATCACAGGCATCTACCACCATGCCTCTCCCTTTGACCCTAATACAGGAGCCCCCCGGACACCCTGGGGCTCCCACCCCAGAACCAGGACCCTTTACGCCCCTCACGCCCCTATAACCCCTGACCTTTGACCCCTCCCCCTTAGGACTACGCGGCCCCTGCGCAGATTTTTCTGGAAGGCCCCGGACGTTGTCAGTAACCATAGAAACCAACGCCAAGCGCAGAACCTGTGTCGGGGCTCCCGCCTCTTCTCCGTGGATTGGCCGCGGCGACAGCCAATCAACTAGCAGATTGGGGGGATATGGGCGCGAGGATTGGCTGACGGGCTCAGCGGCCGAGTGGTGGCGGGGTTTCCGGTTCCGGTGTGAGGCATCGGCGGTGGCAGCGGCAGCGGCGGCGGGCAATGATGGGGCCGAGCGCGGCGGATGCGGCGGAGCAGGAGGAGCGCTTCGACGGGATGCTGTTGGCCATGGCCCAGCAGCACCAGGGCGGCGTGCGGGAGGTAACGCCCGGATGGACGCGCTCGTCAGGCCGCCCCTCCCCCACCTTCGACTCCTCCCCCCTGAGCTCCGAACCCTGTTCCGGGGCCGCGTGAAAGGGGGGCGGGGGCGGGGCGAGCTGGGGTGCAGGGCTCACCCCACCCTGGTTGGGAGCCCCCTGGAGATGAGTCTGGAATAAAGCTGTGATACCCCCCAGCTCCTGTGCACGTGCTCTGGTGGCTGCATTAAGCCATGTGGTTCTCCTCTCCCCCCGCCCGCCATCTGATGTGCCCGTTATTTCCCCTCCTGCCTTCGTGCTTGGCGACTTTGGTAGGGAAACGGTGATTCTTAATAAAGAGGAAGGGGTCGGTATGGTGCTTGTGTCCTGGGTCTGCGGCTGGGGTAGTCGTTTCAGAGGCAGGCATGCTCCTGTTGGTCACCCAGAGGTTGCCATGTTGCTGTTTGCCAGCAGCCTCTACACACGTTGTTATTGCTTCCACTAGAGTCCCCAGGACTCAAGGTGCCTGGGGTAATGGCTGGAAGACATTGACTTGAATGTATTTCTCATTAATATGGTGCTATTGACATGTATGGGCTTTCAGAGACAGCCAAGAAGACAAAATCCACACCCATGTTACAATTTCAATAGACAAAATACAAGCAAAGGGATGTAATATAAAAGTAAGTTGAATGAGTAGCTATATTAGAGAGACAAGGTGGGTGAGGTAATCTTTCTTATTGGACCAACTTCTATTAGTGAGAAAAAAAGCTCTAGAGCCACACAGACCTCCTCTTCAGGTCTGGAAATCATCATCCCAGTTCAGTAAAATATATTAGCTCACCCACTTTGTGTCTCTAATATCCTGGGTCCAACACAGCTACATTACATATATTATATCTATAGGGCAGGTTACTTGTTTGTCAATCATGTCATTGAGTCCTACCCCTGGAGAGTGTGACCCTAAGAAAAACCATATTGAGTCAGACCTATGGTTTGTCTAGCACAGTATCCTATTTTTTAACAGTGACTGGTGTTAGGTACTTCAGCGTGAGTGAATAGAACAAGGCAATTTATCAAGTGATACATCCCGCCATCCAGTCCCAGCTTCTAGCGTCGCAACCCTGATACAAGCAAAATTGTTTAAACGTGAGCCGTTTCTTTGGCCACAGAGATTTCTGTACTGACAGTCATCCCAAAATGTTATGATGACTGTTACATAGTGTTTCAAATGACCTAGGAAGATAAATAGGATGGTGAGGTTACCATGGGTTTCAGGATCAAGTCCCTGCCCACATCAGTCAGGGAAACCATAGTAGCAACAGCACTTCCTACTGACATAGTATAGCTTTTAGCTGAGGTGTGGGTAGGATTTAGTCTCAGTGAGCACTATTTTCCTTTCCTCTACCATCTCCCAGAAATTTTAAATTTCTTGCAGAAATTGCCATGCTGAAACATACCTATATAGTCTAGTCTTGTCATATGTCAGATGTCTAGGGCCTACCAAATTAAAGGTCCATTTTGGTCAATTTCACATTCATAGGATTTTAAAAATTAGTAAATTAGTACTGCTACCCTTACTTCTGGGCAGCTGGAGAGCAGCAGCTGGTGGCTGGAAGCCTAGCTCTGAAGGCAGAGCCACCGCCAGCAGCAGTGCAGAAGTAAGGATGGTGTAGTATGGTATTGTCACCCTTACTTCTGCACTGCTGCCTGCAGAACTGGGCCCTCAGTCAGCAACTGCCACTCTCTGGCCACCCAGCTTTGAAGGCAGCAGCACAGAAGTAAGGGTGGATGGTATTGCCACCCTTACTTCTGCACTGCAGCTGGTGGGGCACTGCCTTCAGAGCTGGGCGCCCGCCTAACAGTCAGCGCCATCCATCTGCCCAGATCTGAAGGCAGTGCAGAAGGCTGACCAGTAGTGTGACACACACACACCCCCACTCCCTTTTGGATCAGGACCCCCAATTTGAGACACTCTGGTCTCCCCTGTGAAATGTATATAGTATAAGGTAAAAGCACACAAGACCAAGTTTCACAGCGGGTGGCCAGATTTCATGGCTGTGAATTTTGTATGGCCCTACAGATGTCCGATGGAAGCAATTCCTTTTTGCAGCCCATGCATCTGGACCATTATGAAATGCTATCCTTTAGCTGTGCCATATTAGAGCATCTATTTGTCTGCTTCTATTGAGTCCATGTATCCTTTCCTTGGACAGTAAGAACTTTTCTTGGTTTAGGGCCTGGAAATGAGAATACTTGCTCAAATAGTTCTCATTTACCAGACTGTTTAAAAAAAAAAATTGTTCAGTGTGATACTAATAAGATTAGGAAAAAGTGATAAGGGATTGTAACAACTATTTCAAGACCTACAGACTTTTCTTGCAGCTGTGCAACAGGTTGGCTTTATTAAACTAGTGCAGTAGGTATTAAGACCTTGTTTGCATTGTTGCCACTCGGTAAAAGATGTAAGGGTGGCAATTTTGCAACAGAAAAGCTTCAAACAGACTCCAGCGAGAAACTGCTGAGCTTGAATTAATATGCAAACTAGATACCATTAACTTGGGTTTGAATAGAGACTGGGAGTGGCTGGGTCATTACACATATTGAATCTATTTCCTTAAGTATCTCTCACCTTGTCAACTGTCTAAGTGGGCCATCCTATCTGTGTGTATATCTAACTGTATGTTCCATTCTATGCATCTGATAAAGTGAGCTGTAGCTCACGAAAGCTTATGCTCTAATAAATTTGTTAGTCTCTAAGGTGCCAAAAGTACTCCTGTTCTAGTTTGCATTGCTGGCCATTGTTAATTACAAAATTTTACAGATTAATTTTCTTTAGTGAAGTCTAGGATACTGATTCACATGTGCTTTACTACTTATAAGTATAGCTGCAGTTTATAATTCTTCATATTTAAGTAAGTGTGCTGTAGTCTCTCTCTCAAAAAAAATAAGATTTGATCACATAAGGTCTCCCATGGCTCCTACAGCATTGCTCAGAGCTGAGGAATGACTTGGTGAGAGAGAGAGAACTACTGGGGTTTTTACATGAGCAAAGAGACCTAAGTTTGAGAGTTATTTTTAAAAAAAAATCCTCACACACCAGATAGTTTTAAGGTTATAATTCTAGAAGCCCCCACTGTAACTATAGTAGTCATGGTGCTTCTAAGGTGACTTCAAAAGGAATTTATCAGTCCTTGCCCATTGTATAATCTCATAAAAATCTCTTGAAGGTAGAGAATCCAGAAGGCATATCTTTGCAGAATACGCTAATTGTTTCTGATAAATAGGTACAGGAGTTTGATGTCAAGATTTAAACAGATCTCCAAGTAGACTTGGCTGGGGATTACAGTACAGAACATCAAAAAAAAACAAAAAAACACAAACCTCTCCTTACTGAGGCGAGAAGTACTGATGGGAACTAGCATCTCTTGTTGATCTGGTGGCAGTTTGGTGTCCTGGCAGGCCAAGAGTAAAGTTATTTTGTTTGTTTTCTCTTGGGAAGTTGAAATCTTTATTTCAAGTCTTCTGAAACTACTTGTCTTTTGTCTTTCAGCTTGTGAACACGTTCTTCAGTTTCCTCAGACGTAAAACTGATTTCTTCATAGGAGGAGAAGAGGGAGTAGCAGAGAAGGTAACTCCCCTGATATTTTCATGATTGATTTCTTACATATATAGAGCATAGCTTGCTCTATCTGGAAACACTAATTTCTGTGGCAGACGGAGTTCTCCATATTCTCCAGTTACTGCTCTGCCTCCACATGCTCTCCTATTGCCATCAGATTCTTTTTACTGCTCTATGGGCCTGACTTTCTGTGAAACTGCTGAAACATACTAAGGAAACAAGGTAATAATAGACTGCCCCATCCACAGCTGAGCATGTTTGCTTGTGTGAGTGGCATCAGTGGTGAAAGGTTGTTGGTTTTTTTGGCCATGCTCTGGCCAAAGGCTTGTTTGGAAAGCAAGCCTGCCAGACATACTGATTTAACTGTGACAGACACCGCAGGATTGATAACCCCAGGTTACCTTGTTTGTTCATTTCAGAAAAAGCACAAAGTCCGTCTCACTGCATATGTAGTTACCACTTTGTCTCTGAGCTGCAGGATACGACAGTGTTGGTGTGAGGCTGGTGGTTGCTGTGTGGGTGTGGGAGACCTGGACCCTTCTGTTTCCAGCAGGCTGGCATTCCTGACCCTACTGCAGAGTACTACATTTCATATTTAATCTCACAACAGACTTAAGTGCTCAAATATGAAGTACCTAAACTTTCTGAATGCCTTCTGTAGTTAGCTACATAGCAGGAGTTCCAAACTTCTTCACGTTGTGGACTGAGGAAGTGAGCTGTAGCTCACGAAAGCTTATGCTCTAATAAATTGGTTAGTCTCTAAGGTGCCACAAGTCCTCCTTTTCTTTTTGCGAATACAGACTAACACGGCTGCTACTCTGAAATATGTCTTAGTAACATCTCATGGAAACATTAATTTCCATACAGATCACATCCCCTCCTACTGGCTATTGAATAACATCTGTGGCCGGCAACTACAGCCATTCTTGCATGGAAAAAAAAAAATCAGTATTGGGAAACTAATATATTTGTAGGTGCTTTAATGCAGTTTAACAAATTCTGTGCTCTACCACAGAGCTGTTAAGTGCTCTACCAACCACTGCTGATCTGAAGGCCAGAGTTTGGGAACCACTGCCATATGGTTTTGTCAATGCTGCATAATGTATACATGCTGCATAATCTATGAAATGGAAAAAGAAGCTTTAGGATGAAAATGATGCAAATGATTAACTCTTCTTCCTCCCCTCAGTCTGGGGAGAGACGAGTTAGAAATCTACAAGATCACAAAGAGATTGGCATATAGTTATAGAAAGAAAATGTGATTAGCACTCCTGATAGTTTCAGATGACTGACACCCCTCCCCATTTTTTTTTTAAAAGAACCTTCCTGTGTTTGACTGAGGGTTTGTTTTTAAAATTATCATCCTCACTTTGGATTCATTCCTCAGTAAGGGCAAGTCTTTGACAAATCACTATACAGGCAGTGAACGATACCACATGCAAATACATATTTTGTACTTCTGGTCATGGCTATTCAAATGCTGAAGCAACTTTAAGGGTCTTCCAACATTTGAAACAGAGCCAATTTCACCGTCAGATGGTTGCAGAACACCCTGCCACTTGCTGCTGGGTATGCATCAGTGTCCTGATCTCAGCCCCTGACTCTCCTGAGATGCAGGTTAGGTGGACAGAAATAGCATGCTTCTCCCACCTTCGTTTGGGAAAGAACACTGAGCCTGTTTCACGCAGCTTTTTGGGATCATAGCTTGGAATTTGACTAGCTGTAGAGGCAGGAAAACCATAATGTTGAATCCTCTTTTGTGGAGGGAGAAAGATTCTGGAGAAAAATCTTTTCATAGGGCAGCTCCACCAAGCAGCACCCCCACAACAGGCTGTGGCCTGACAGGTTCTCCCAGCCTCAGTTTCTCCTTCTTATCCACACATGAAGAGAACATAGTCTGTCTTTGATACAAAGCTTGCCCTGGGCATAACTGGTACACACCATTGCAGTAATTCCCCAAAAACCTTGTAATAAACCCATTCTGCAGTTTCCACAGTAAACATATGAAAATACAGTGGTCCCCGTCCCCCCCCATTCCCCTCTTCAGGTTGAGCTCTGCCACATCACCGACCCAAGTCAATAACAGCACTCTGTTCCAAGTTCTTTTTACACCCATGTAGAGTCCCTCTCTCCAGGCCTTCCTGCCTGAGAGTGACCAGTCTTCTTGTAGCCCTTCACTCAGGTCTTTGCCATAAGAGCTCCCCCTCCTGCAGTGTTCCACTCCTCTGGGCCTCCCTTCCTGTAAGCCCTGCCCCTTGACAGGGGATCCACTTCCTGCATCAACCCTCTTTCTTCCAGGCTTGGCTTCCCCTCACCAAGCTGTATCGTCCCCTTTTTCCTAGGAGCCACTACCCAAGCCTTCCACTCATCTAGGATTCCCCACTTCAATCAGTTCTCACCAGCAGTTCTGTTCCAGTTCTTATATGGATTCAGCTCTCTTCCAAGCAACTCCTGCCACCTTTTCCTTGCTGCTCACTCTCGGGTTCAGGCACCATTCACCTGTTCTGACTCTCCCAATCTCCTGCCCTCAAGTGCCCATATGCCCTCTCTTAAGCCTAATTTGGGGTCAACTGACCAGTTGCAGGTGCACTGGCCTCTTCCCTCTTAAAGGGCCAGTGTTACCCTGTGACACACCTGTCTCCTTTTCACTTCCCTTCCCCAAATGAATTAGAATGCTATTTTAGTAGTACCATCCTTTTGGCTTTTTGGAGACTCAATTCCACTTCTATGTATACAACAGAGGGAGTGTGTTTTGAATATCATATCAAAGAAGATACTACAGGCCAGTGTTCCCTCTAATTTTTTCCATCCATGTGTGGAATAAATTTGTAATGTGCACCAATATTGAGGTAATGTGCAGATCTGTGTCACCAGTAGAAACAAAAAGCCCCATAATTTTTTAATTACCATAGGGATAATTATGCATTTTAGAACTCACTACTCAAAGAATTAAATTTTAAGCATAAAAGAAATAAAATTATGAAATGCATAGACCAGTCCAGAAACTAAAATAATAGCACTTTGAAAGAATAAAATTACATAGAATATATGTGCACTGCAGGAAGTACCAAGAAGTACCAACAACAACACAAGTATGAGTGTGCGTGTGAGAGAGACACAGAGACAGTATGCATGCTCTGGCCGCTGGGGAAGTCAGGGACTGTGCGCTATCTCTTTAAGGCACTCACTCATCACAGCAGCTCTCCTGCTCCTGAGCCCTGTGTTCTCTTCCCCCCCTGTGGAAATGGGATACATGGGCGGGGGGGGAGGCAGGGGAAGCAGGACACCCTGATATCGGCACCCCCTCTGTCCCCCCTCCACAGCAAGCAGGAGGGTCCCAGGAGCAGCTGTCCAGGGGTTCCAAGATAGAGGGCAGGAGCAATGTGACTGCAGAGCAGTGGGGGGAGGGCCACCTGAGCACATGCTGCCGTGGCTCTGCTAATCAAGTGCGTGATTCACTCCTGGGTGGTCCCTCAGCTTAGAGGGAACAGAGTACTGCACTCCTGCTGTGTACATAAAGATTTAATAATAATTGTATCTTTCTCCCCCTGTACTGGTTTGCAGTCAGTTGTATAATTAGCTGAGGTCCAGAATCTCTGAGCTGCTTTGGCCTAGTTCACCCTGATAAGTGCCGATCACATCCTTGGCACTTCTTCTGATTAAACTCATACCCTTTGATATAAGGAATCTCTTCTTCCCCTCCTCTTGATTCCCATCTGTGATGGTTACCAGGGGTACCCAGCATTGCTCCCACCTGCCCTGTATTACATTCTCCCCAGATGTTCTCTTTCCTGTCTGAAGAGCTTGTGTGTCTTCCATAGTAGAACTATGTTTTCACTACGTGCTGCCTTGCACAGTACCTCTGGCATTATCAACAGCTGGGTTATTTCTCTGGCTTCCTGCCTGTTTACTCAACTCTCCCTCCAAGCAGTGCAGCCATTTACGTCACAGACCTTGATATTCTGCCTTTCTTGGGTGCTCCTGGGGCAGGGTTATATGGTAACTTGGTCCCAAGCAATATAATTTGGTTTTCAAATTTTTAAAATCTCTCTCCCACAAACTATACCTTCTAGGTTTTTAAGTATTCATTGTTATTTCTTCCCCCCCGCCCCCTTCTGCCAACAGTGCAAGGTGTTTACAAAAAATAGTATGAATGCAAGTTCTCCACCCTAAATAGCTTACCATCTAAATATTAAATTGGATAATTATCCATCTAGTGTATATGGGGATGCTTCAGATGGGAAAGGTCTTCAGTGTACTCCACCTGGAAAGCATCCGGATCCAGTTATTATACTCCTATAACTTCTTCCACGGGGGGAATCTCAAAGCATTGACAAACACTAGTTATCAGAGCCTCCTGGTCCTCTGTGAGTTAGGACAGTATTCTTCTCATTTTACAGATGAGTGAGGCACAGAGACTACGTGAATAGTTTAAGGTGAGACTACAAATCCTTGGCACAGAGCTGAATATACAAACTAGGGTCCTGAATCTCCATTGCACTTTCACCTCTGCAAAGTAGCTGTTAAACACTGTCAAATCAAATGGTAGGATTTTACACTACACAAGGTACAGGGCAATGGAGAATCCAGCTCAAGGAGTACTTTTCTCCTATGGGCAGGGATTTGGAAAGTATTTTGAACTTTCCCAGATATTCTGTCAGACACCATCTCAAATCTGGGATGAAAAGAGGGGGAAATATCCCTAGGTCAGTGCTTTTGGGGAACGTGTCTGCTCTGCAGTAGACTTATAAGGGAGGTGAAGTCTCCCTTCAGCTGCTGCCACCCAGGTTCGGGAGTATGGTGAAGTCTTAAAACTCCTCCATCATTGGGCTGCTTTCTTTCAGTTAATCACAGAGACGTTCAACCACCACAACAAGCTGGCTCAGAAAGAGCGGAAGGAGAAAAAGGCCCGGCAAGAGGCAGAACGGCGTGAAAAGGCAGAGCGAGCTGCCAAACTCGTTAAAGAAAAGAAGCAGGAAGATAATGAGCCAAGGATCAAGGAGCTTACAGAGGAAGAGGCGGAAAGGTTGCAACAGGAAATTGACCAGGTGAGAGCTCAGTATGGTGCACGTGTGTGCACACACACATCTGCCTTTTAAAAGGAGACTGTCTGGGGCTAGAGCCAGCCTTCTTTGTTGGCTTGTGTGCAACCCAATCAGTAGTGACTGGTATAATTCAGTTAGAAGCTTTGTGCTTGTACAAATATCCAGAATACCAGGCTGGAGCAGCTGTTGCATTTCCAAGTTAATCTAAGCCTGTCCAATCTTTCTTTTCCTTGGTTCTCTTACAGGTTACTTTGCCCCAGTGCCCTCAGCAAGTGCTGTTATTGCAACAGAGCGCTCTGGCACGGTCTCTGAGTAACTCTCTGTGCAGTTACACTGGGGAAGGGAGCAGAGGAGGGCTGACACCATGCCAGACTGCCTCTCGGAGAGTGGGGCTTTCCTGTTATGTGGTGCAGTAGAGCTGGAAACCCCCCCAAGTTTCCTGTAGTTCTGAGTCATGCGCAGGTCTGCAGCTTTATCTATAGAAGGAAATGGGGCCACCTAGTGCTGTATTAGTACATTTCACTTGTCAGAGTTTCACAGATATCAGATAATCAGTCTGGGGGTTTGGGGTTTTTTTAAAACAGAAAAAAGAGCAAAAACAAGATGAGCCCAAAGATGTCTCAGTGAAACCCTGTGAGAATCAAACGGAATCTCCAGA
Organism: Lepidochelys olivacea; assembly: GCF_965140295.1. Taxonomy (NCBI): domain Eukaryota; kingdom Metazoa; phylum Chordata; order Testudines; family Cheloniidae; genus Lepidochelys; species Lepidochelys olivacea. Next base: position 10,363,095 of record NC_140429.1, read on the forward strand.
GCCCAGCAAACAGGTAATGTGTTCCCAGAGACTTCCTCAGTTCTGGGGAGGAGGAAGTGTGCATCTGAACAACATTGAGGTGGCCTCTCGGTATGTGGAGGAGTATGCCATTTGAACAGTGTGGAGCATCCTCTTTCTGTGAGAGCGTGCACTGGAGGTCTTCAGTGCTTCTGCCATCTCTACTCCCTGCCCATTTGGCGAGTGCAAAAGATTCTCAAAGACATTTCCTAATGTATTAAAAATCTGATGCTTTAAAAGGAAATCTCTGCCCTCTAATTCCAGGCTGGATCTATGTGGAGTGCCTTGGGCATCAAAAAACATAATTAACTGGAAAATCCCATATGAATTTAAAGAGCCATTCTTACTAGTGAAATGTATATGCAGGCTTGAAGACCTCTTTACTGATGCTTAAATTGTCTGTTTAGGAGACTGATGACGAAGAAGAAGAAGATGAGAAGGATAAAGGAAAACTTAAACCAAACTCTGGGAATGGGGCTGACCTTCCAAACTATAGGTGGACACAGACCCTTTCTGAATTGGATGTAAGTGCTGCCTTTGATTGGGGATGTGAGGAACTCTAGCCTTGAAACTTGAGGGCAGGCACTGCTATGAACTGTGGAGCCGTTGATGAGCAACAAGGTCAGCTAGCTCAATGATATGGTTTGTATTCTGGTTGTCCAAGAAGATAATAGTAACAGTGTTCAGCTGTAGCACACCCATAGAGGGAGAGAGCTTAGTAGACAAGATGCTTTGAGGCCTTTTTGTCATTCTGCCTCAATCTTGACCTTGTTGAAGTGAGACAGCACTCATAGTTTGCTCATCCTGTGCAACCCACTTGAGACCTGTCGGGCATCATCTTGCCAAATGTCTGCTTCAGCCCCCACAGAATCCATATATTTAATGCACAAAGAGCATGTCCTACTCTAGCATATACCGTGTAGCTCAGATGAACTCAAGGTAGAAAGTCTTGGAGCAGTAACACAAGGGGAAGTGAGAGATCTCTCTGATCCCTCTTTCTCTCTTTCCTGTCCAGCTGGCCATCCCATTCAAGGTGAGCTTTCGGCTGAAGGGGAAGGATGTGGTGGTGGACGTTCAGAGACGGCACCTGAAAGTGGGGCTGAAGGGTCACCCCCCAGTGATTGAAGGAGATCTATACAATGAAGTGAAGGTGGAGGAAAGCTCCTGGCTGATTGAGGATGGTAAAATAGTCACCGTGCACCTGGAGAAGGTAAGAACATAAATGCCATACTGGGTCAGACCAGTGATCCATACACACGGTATTTTAACATCTCAATCTCGGACAGTTCTTCAGGGCATGTCTACACTTAAAATGGTGCAGCAGTGGATACTCCATCTCCCCTAGAGGAGGTAGCTAAATCAACAGGAGAATTCTCCCATCGATCTAGCACTGTCTACACTCGGGTTTGGTTAGTTTAATCGTGTTGCTCAGGGGTGTGGATTTTTTTACTGTGACATAGTTATACTGATCTAATTTCCTAGTGTAGACCAGGCCTCAGTTTTGTCACCTAAAAAGAATGGCTCAGGTCTGGAAATTTTTCTCACATCCTGTACAAGGTACAGCAGGATGAATCAGTGATAGCATTCAGGCTCATGTCTGTTATACATCTCCTAGAGCCAGGAACCTTGAGAGTTAAGATTGTACTTCCACTCCTGTTCTTTGGTACAGTATTGCTTGAGCCTATATACTGCTCCACTTAGGAACATCAGTGTATTGAGGACTAGAGTCTGACCAGATCTTCAGCTGTAACTTTTAATTGGTCCTGGATTGGTCATTCACTCTTTGAGAATGGAGTCCGCTTTTCTTTAAAGTTGGGTGGATTATTGGAGCAAAGTTCTGGTCTGTCTTTCACCTGTGGTATGTGAACATCTGGGCACAGTTGGTGTGTCATGTGCTGGCAGGTTTCAGTGTGGCAGTGTTACTTTTATGTCATTTCAGTTGCAGTTGATTAATAATAGGAACATGGGTTTGCCCTTTCTGGACGCTGTCTCCTTGCAGATTGTTGCTAGCGTTGGTAATTCCTGCCATTTGGGATTAAACTGAGGTGATTGAGAGTGGGAAAGCCACCTTATACCCAGGCTTTATCTTCTGGCGGTCATTGTCATTTAAGGGCTACATGAGCTGGGTTTGATTCCAGTAACTCTGTTTCTTTGTAACAAAAAAGTAACCCACCTAAATATCCAGATGAGCATTTTCAGAGAATCTGCTGTTTTGTGAAGTGTTCTTTACTGCCTCCTCTCCTCTTTTTAGATCAACAAGATGGAATGGTGGAGCAAGCTAGTCTCCACAGACCCAGAAATCAACACCAAGAAAATTAACCCAGAGAACTCAAAGGTAATATCTGCTTGTCACCCCATTAGCCATAGTGAACAGGGGCTGTGTACGGTGATCAACTTGTGATCAAGGTTTTCTTAAACCTTTTGGCCTCTACCATGTATTCAATCTGCAAGCAAAGTAAATGGGGCCAAAGGACACAGAATCCAAAGGGGATGAAGACTTGGGAGAAATGTTGACCTATGAAACTATAAGAAGTGTGGCACACAACTTGTCTCAGTGCCCCATGAGAGACCTGGTCTGAATTAGAAGTGGGACTGTAGAATTTCTTGTGTCCTGGGAAAATAAGGTGTAAACTTGCCACTGCCCATGGTGACAATGTTGCATTAGTCTGAGAACAAACCTCTGCTCTGTGTAAGGAAAACCCCTTCCCCTGACTTCAAATACCATGAGTTCAGTATCAGGGGGTAGCCGTGTTAGTCTGTATCCACAAAAACAACAAGGAGTCTGGTGGCACCTTAAACAGAAGTGGGGTTTTTACCCACGAAAGCTTATGCTCAAATAAATCAGTTAGTCTTTAAGGTGCCACCAGACTCCTTGTTGTTTTCATGAGTTCAGTGTTACTCCAGAAAAGTTTGCTCCTATAGAATCCAGTGAGTGTTCACCTGGAGTGGTGTAGGGAGCATGTTAAAAGGAACATGAGGAGACATGTTGCCTCCTCATGGAACAGTTTTTGGATCAGAGTATGACTAACTGAATATTTGTGAGAGACTTTGTGAGTGTATTCCCTGACTGGGGTTATGGATGGCATAACTAGAAAGAGATGATCTAGCAAGTTAAATAATTCAAAAGCATGAGCTGGTATTGGCTACTTCAAAGCTACCCTGCAAACTGAATCCTGCACTCACTGCAATAAGGTTTTGATGTTGGATTTACAGGTCAGTTTATAAGTAGGTCTGTAGTTTGCATACTATAGTGGATTGAAATTTTACTGTCTTAATTCACTGTAAGCAGAGGTTCTGTATGTAGGCCATGGGGCCTGTGGTTTATTCCTCCATCTATAACAGAATCTCTTCGGGTTTTAGTTGTCAGACCTGGACAGTGAAACTCGCAGCATGGTGGAGAAAATGATGTATGATCAACGTCAGAAATCCATGGGGCTCCCCACATCTGATGATCAGAAGAAGCAGGATATACTGAAAAAGTGCGTACAGAGAATTCATCCATGGGTACTTTCTTCCCCACCTCCCTTGAGCAATTTTGTGTGTCAGCCATATGTCATGGAGTAATGGGAGGAGGGAGAATGACTGATGGCGTGTGAGACAAGTTTGGCCTTGGAACCTGTCTGCATTCACGTGCAGAATTCAGTTGCAATGTTTTAGACATTGACCCTCCGTGAAATGTGCTGTGTTGCACAGCTCTGCTCTAGGGCTAGCTTCAAGTGCAGGGAGTAAGACACAGCAGGTGGTGTCTTGGCTGGAGGTATTGTCTCTATGGAGCCAGTGAGATCACATAAAAGCTCATTAATCTCCCTCAACCTAGTAGCCCAGATAATCTTTCCTCCCCCACACATCCTATATTAGACAGTTGTCTCCAAGCCAATAGCACGTTTATATCTTTATAGCCCTGTTTGGCGTAACTGCACCTTGGAGTTCCTGTGAGTAACTTTCCTGACAAGGCTATATGGGGTCAGTGCCCACATCTGCTGGTGATGAGACGAAGGGTAACTGTAGGTTGTGCAGCTTCCCCTTGTAAATGCAAAACTGCATCTTTTCCCTGGGGTGAAACAAGGATTAATCTAGCAGGACAGTTTTTCTGCAGACTTTACTGGCAGTACTATCTGATGTAGTTTTTTGATCAGCACCATAGGGGCTCGTTCAAGCTAAAGGTCCATGAGGGTTATGTGCTGTGTGCCTCTAGTGAGATGACTTCTTGTTCCAAAACGTACATCAGACCCGAAACTGAGATGGTCTTCTCTCACCAAGAATCTGGGTTTGCCCTTGCTTCCCTGAGCAGTGTAGACAGGATCTCTTGTACACAAGACCACTTGTTGAATGTTCTCCATGAGCTTAGTCTCAGTGTTCTTTGACTGGTGGAGAATGGGCATGAAGTTTAGACTGTCCGGCCCATAGTGGGCTTTGGTGATGTCCAGCTACATTCCTGCTCTCTGGCAACAAAGTCCTCTCTGCTGACATGCCGCTGCAACAGCACTTCTCCACCGTCATGCAGAATGGGAATGTGGTTGCATATAGCCCTCTGCCTAGCCAGCGGTTGCATAGTGCTGAACTACATCGGTGGGTCGCCTCCTTGTACCATATTGTTCACATTGCATGATGCAGTATTTCCAAACCTGCTTGCAGTGGCAGACGGAGCATGAAGCTAATCAAAGCTGCTGGAAGAGCTGTACATTTGGGCAGGGTTTGGCCTAACTTTACTGGAGCTGGGTTTCTGTGCTATCCTTCTCTTGCTACTATTCTCACTACCTCAGTAGCGGAGACATCCCCAACATCCCCAGTAATATGTATGACTAAGTAATATGTCTAAGGTTCGATCAGAATCCCCTCACCCCTATTATCAACATCGCAGCTGCTACGTGTCTGGCCTGAAGGTAATAGTTCCCAAGGGTGTGTCCCATTAATAACCGTTGCTTGTTTACACCTGTTGGCCTTGATGACTGGGTAATGTTACTGATATTACTAACGGGAGCAGGAAGGAGTGAGGTGGTGTCCAGGGTTCCTTGCACGGGAAGCTCTGCAAATCAACATGGCTAATGTGAGACCTGCAGGCCTGGGGAAGGGGAGGGCAGCAGCCATCATGGTAGAAAGTGACAGTAGAGGGGGCATTGCTATCCTCTTCCTATGTGGAAGCAGCGATTAATGCCTCCCCACTATACAGGGGCTGTTGTGAGGATAGATTGAACAGTGCCTAGGAAATATCAAACACACCAGAGAGCATGACGTTGCAAAGTAACATTATGTAGCATGCAGCCTACCTAGCTCATTCACTTGTGCACCTTTCTTTCTTACAGGTTCATGGAGCAGCATCCAGAAATGGACTTTTCAAAGGCTAAATTCAACTGAGCCCCTTTTTCCCCCCCACCCCCTTGAGACATACCATGGAATGGGGCAGGATGTGCATGGGTCGGGGGGAGGGAAGGGTCATCTCCTGACCTTGGGCAAGTAAACACTCCTGTCGTCCCCAAGTGAACTTGCCACGGAAGCAGCTTCATGACTGGCATCCTCGCTGTTGTCAGTCCAGCACAATGCAAGGCCCTTGTATCAGTTTGCAGCAGCAGCGCCTGCCAGACCCGTAGCCAGCTGGCTCACATTTATATAGATCCCGAGGACCTTGCTTGGCAGAGAGGAGGAAGTAAAGCAAAAAAGGCTAGGCAAGTCAGGCTAAAGCAATGTTTGGACATCTCGTGGGACTGTCACTTGCCTCTTGGGACCCACTAACCCCAGTCCTTGGTTAAGAACCAGTCTAGTTGTGACAGGAGGGCAGCTGATGCAGCTGATGCAGCTGTCCTCCCAGCTCCTGCTTTGAAACTGGGCAGTTGGAGCCTTGATGGGCAAAATTCCATCTTCTCCCCCCCCCACATATGTACCTGCTCCAAAGCAAGCTGCACCTGTAAAACTTTTACAGGACACAGCACCCTGGCTAAGCCCCTTCCCCCCCCCCCCCCGTGTTTATCAGTGGAACAGCTGTGGCGTTTGGGGTCTTAGTCCTACCTTCAGTAATATAGCACTGCTCACAGTGAGTAAGTCCCTTAACTCTTCCTGCATGACTGCTCTGCTCTCGTGTAGGAACAGTTGGCTTATTCTGTAACGCTTTCCTAGCCTTCATCTGTTTGCCGTGGGGGAGCTCCTCAATAAGGCCTGCTTCACCCTTGGTCTTTGGAGTAGAGGCTAATGTGCCAATTAAACACCATTTTATCTACAACAGAGAAGGATTTTTTACTCCTCCCAGTCCACACTGGTACAAATCCATTTCAGTTATCAGAGGACATTGCGCCACTAGTCACCACACTGCTGCTCAAATTAGTGGGGAAGGGACTTTATGGCCTTTCTAGCTTGGGGGAAGCCCTAGAGCTGAATTGTGCCTGGGGAGTGAGGAGGGTTCAGTGGCTGATCTGCCCACTGCATGGGATTGGCTTAGTGCTGTTGTTGAGCTTGGTGAAAGTGGGACAAGCGGCTCACTACAGAGTTGAGGGGAGAGGTCACTAAAGTGACAGAGGGGTGTGCTGAAATTCTGCTGTCCTGTGAAGGAGGAGCACTTAAGCCCTCTTGCCTTTGCAAAGGGAGGGGGTGGATGGTAGGCAGGAGGAAGCCCTCTGGAAGCTTGATCTCTCCACCTATGTCAAGTTAGTGTTTTCCAAGAGGCCTCCTCTCTTTCACCTGTTGATTGGCCAGCAAGTGTCCCCTACATTCTCTCCTCTCTGGGGTGCTGCTGACTTGAGTAACTTGTTTTCTGCATGTTCATATCATTGTTAAAGCTGCACTTGTAAAATAAAGGAAATAGGGTGATGTGCATGTGTAATTGTGTGGTAAGTAGGGTGGGGATTGATAATGGGGCAGCACCTGGTCTGAAAGCAGTAGAAGGTGGAAATGGAGAACACTAAGGGCTGGACTGATGAGGGGTTTTAGGCCAGGGAGTCTCAAACTCTGCCTGGACCAACTGTGAGCTGCAGTGCCCTGTCTGAAACATTTGAAAGCAATAATGAGGTGGGGTCTGCAGGAAGAAGAGGCTGGTGCATTGCTGATCTGGGACTTTTAACACTCAGCTTGCCTAAGGCCGGGCACCACCTCTGACTTCCACTTCCTGAAGCACACAGCTCGGCCTGTGACTGAGCCTGGGCCCAGCTTGTACACTTTAGTCCGGGCTGGCCAACGGCCCTATTCTTTGGCCTACCCTCTGCCTATAGCAGCCCTGGTGCTCGATCTGAAGTAGCTGCCCGCCTGCCTGATCAGTGCTGCGCCTGTGAAAAAGGCTTGGTGCATAACATGCCATGGTGGCTTTTTTTCACCACACACATTGCTGTGCAGGAACTAGGCCTGAGCCCTGGTGTGGTTATGGAGCGAGAGCAGCAGGTCTTTATTTCTCACATCAGCTGCCTCTGTATCAGATGGAGTGGAAAAGCTGCCTTTTGGTATCACTGGAGGGGCTAGTCAAACTGCCAGAATGGGTAGTTGGGCAAAGGGGTAAAGTCCCCTCTGCCCATGTGCCTGGGCTGTTTGTTTTTGGTTTATAGCAGCAGGACACGGCAGCTTGTTTGCGCTCAGCTGAGCCAAGGCCAGTCTGTTCTGTCTCAGCTTTTGTACATTTTGGCCCCAGATGTCAGTACTGCCTGCACAATCCCCTACAGCAGCAGCCTTGTAACAGAGCATGGAGCTGGGCACCTGCCCTGACAACTGCCACTCTGAGGTGCAGGGGTGCTTCCTTACACTCTCTGCCTGAGCTTCCACCCCCGCTGGACAGGCTATGCTGTCACTTCACCACCAGTTCTCGTCGTTTCTGCCCTCACTGAAGTCAAGTGTGCAGACATAAGAAAAAAGTATTTCAGGGTCTTACATTAAAACTGACTGGGCCAGCCACTAACGTGACATGTGTAAGCATTATTTCTCTCTCCTGTGCAGGCTGAGCAGCTATATTAAGTTCCTGGAATGTACGGTTTATATATGCCAACTTTTCTGTCCAGTTCTGGTGTATAGCAGGCCAAAAAATCAGGTCAGCATATCTGCAGCATGTGTGTTGAGAGCCTACCGTGATGCTGAACTGCAGAGCTCAGAGAGGGGTAGAGAGAAAGTCACTGAGGGCAGGTGCCTGTCGGGTTCTGTCCGTCCCTTGAGGTGGGAGAACAGCAGGAGCAGTGGGAAAGTTCAGGCTAACCTCCATGCTTGCACTAGGCTTAGCTTCCAGCCTCGGGCCCCTCCTAACGAGTCAAGTTTCAGCAGCTGCAGTGGCAGAGACTGATCAGAGGCCAGACCTGCCTGTAGCACCGCCCTCCTCGAACCATGTCCTCAGTTCACCAGCCCCACTTCATCCCTGGCTGGCAGGGGTTGGTGTGGGAGAAATAGAGTTCGGTCACCCTGTTTTGTGGAGGGAAGTAGGGTCAGATCAAAGGTGAGGAGGAAGATAGATGAGCAAACTGCACCTCTTGCTTCAGATCGTGCAAACCCCACGTGGGGGCAGGGTTCAGTCTGCAGCAAGCAGGGCTCTCGCATCCATAGGCAGCCCTAAGAATAGTTATTGCTAACCCAGCAATGGAAATAAGCAGATCAAAGGTAGCAAAAGTCATTGGGATGCAGCTGTCTCTAGAACTGACGTGAGAAACCTTTTGACAAGCACCTCTACTAATTTTTTTTTTTTTAAATACAGAGCCTCCCCCTTGCTTTGACTGAGACAATGCCTGACGCTGAGCTTAGCTGCTGTTCTTGTTCACTTCATGGCTGTTAGGGGGACAAAACCTATCTTATACAGCACATGATGGTGATTAACTTCAGCCATACCCTTAAGATATTAAATCTCAATTTTCTAGTCCAATCTGGCACCAGACTTCCCATTTTAGGTGCCAGCCACCCAGGATTTGAGAGAGAATCTGCTACAGCAGCACCCCTATCACGTTAGCAGGTAGCTGCTGTTGATTCATGTGTGCAGGGAAATCTACCCCCCCCCCCCGAGAATGACCCTGCTCAAGTTATGGGAATAGACTGCAGCAGCTAACATCCGAGGTTGTGTTTGTGAATCAAAGCTTGGCTTTAGGCCTAAGCCCCTGGACTTCAACCCTTCCAGCCAGTGGAATGGAAGGTGTTTCTCCCTGCTGACCTTGTCCTGTGCCACTGCTGAGGTGTCATTGACTCCTGCCAGGGAAAGGTCAGTAAAAACAACACCCCCAACTGAATGGGTCATGCTGGAGTGAAATAAACCAAAGCAGGGAAAGGGGGTTTCTGGTTCCAAGCAGCTGTGAAGGTGGATCCACAATTGCAGATGTGAAGCAGTCTAGTTACACGCATTGTAGACACTTCCTGGGACCAGGAGTCATACTTCACATGATGTAAGTAGGCTCCCAAAAGCCCTGATACATCAGCTGAAAAACTTTTCCAGAGCTAAATTGCCAGCAATCCCTGGTAATGGTGAAAGCTTTAGACCTCCACCAGTACCGTGGTGAGCTGGAGCCAGTTCGCACGAACCGGTGGTTAAATTTAGAAGCAGTTTTAGAACCGGTTGTCAGGGTTCCCTGAGCTCCCAGCCGGGGAGGTTTCCCCCAGCTCGCAGAGCCTCAGCACGCCAGCGCTCCGCTCCGGACCACTCCCGGGCAGCTCTGCAGCACCTGCCGCTTTGAGTGGCATGATAAGGGGGCCGGGCCGGGGCTGGGAGGAGAGGTTGGATAAGGAGCAGGGGTTCTGTGGGGGGGCAGCGGTCAGGGAACAGGGTGGGGTTGGGTAGGCAGTCGCTGGCCCAGAAAGTCCCAGCCAGGATGGGGCTCAGCTGGGGCAGCCCCCCAGGCCAAGGGGGCCCCGACTCGCTGTGCTAGGGAGGCTGCACGGGGTAGGGCTATAGAAGGGGGCTGTTGGAGACAGGGCTGGCTCTAGGCAGCAGCAAAACAAGCAGGTGCTTGGGGTGGCACATTTCTAGGGGTGGCATTCCAGTGCCGTGCTGCCCCTGGAAATGTGCCCCAGCTCACCTCTGCTCCGCCTCCTCTCCTGAGCGCACCGCCACCGCTCCCGCTTCTCCAAACAGCTGTTTGGCATGGCAAGCCTGGGAGGGAGGGAGAAGCCAAGCTGCGGCTCAGTTGTGGGAGGCGGCAGTGGTGGAGTGGAGGAGAGCTGGGGTGGGGAGCGGTTCCTCTACCCCCCCCCCTTACTTCCTGTGCTCCCCCGCGACCCTCGCTCTCTTCCACTCTGCCTCTCCCACGCCTGGGAGGGACGGGGGAGAAGCGGAGCAGCGGGGTGGTGGGGGGAGCAGGTGAAGCGGAGGTGAGCTAGGGCGGGGGGTTGCAGGGGGAAGCCGTAGAAAGCAATGGTGGGGGAGGAAATGTGGCACACCTGGGGGAGGAGGCGGGGCCAGGGATTTGGGGAAGGGGTGGAACAGGGGGTGGTGGGACTCCTGCACCACCAGCAGGCACCTGGGATGGAGAACGGGCCTAGGGAGGCAGGAGGAGGCAGGACAGAGGTACATCCCTTAAATCAGAACTTTTTATAGGGAAGCGGTTGTTAAGATTTTGGCAGCTCATCGACTGCTTTTAACTGCTTTGCTACAAAAGCAGTCAATCATGCGGGTCAGTGCTGCCACCCCTTGGCAAAGAAAGGAGAATTCAGCACACAAGTACGTTAATACTAGTCACCATTCCCAAGCAGGTTTAACTTGAAAGGTGGTTTTCAAGATAGGGGCAATGTCCCCAGGCTCACTGCCCTGCTGTGGACACTCAAACTGCATGCAGGAAGCACAACAAAATCAATCATCCTGTGACAGGAGCTGGAGGTGCGGAAGGCAAGCATGCCGCCACGCAATAGAACGCTACAGGGAGCAGACAGGGGAGCTAGCTCTGCATTGTGCATAGGAGACAGACAAGAGCAGGAACAACAGAAGCAGCCCAACACCCACGAAAGATCTACTCTCTACTCGAGCCTTTGGGTTCAACAATGGTTCCTTAGGTCAGCAATTTATCATGCACCTCTTTGGCTTTGTCTACACTGCAGCTGGGAGCAAGGCTCCCAGCCCTGGTAGAGACACTTACTAGCAGGGCTCGAGCTAGCATCCTAACAGTTGTCATGTATACAGTGGGGCTCTGGCTCTCAAGCCCACTTGAACTCCTAAGCTTCAGAGCCTGAACTCCAGCCCAAGCTGCAACATCCAGGCTAGCTCAGGCCCTGCTTGAATCTGGCTGCCTGGGCTCGGAGGCTCACTCTCAGCTGCAGTGTAGACACATCCTCAGGGGGCCTCAGCTCTTCCCTTCCCACATATTTAGGCAAAGCCCTGAAGACTCTTTGTAGAGGTGTTTCCAGGCTGAAATACAATTCTCTCCCCCTCCCACTTTCCTTTTTCTAACACCAGCCCCTGTGTAGCTTTTTAAGCTACATGTTTAAACAGTACGAGAAGCAAACCAGGCTGTGGTACTATTTTACAAACAAACTATTCAGTAGCAAAGCCTTGCAGGAGAAAGAACAAGTACTAGGCATTTAAAATCACTGCTTTTTAGTTTGAACAGAGGCTGCAGCTCTCACTTTAAGGGAGGAAGCTAATAAGGACTGGGCTGGGAAAGGATCAAGGTAGAACAGTCCATTTTCCAACATCACTTTTTGACCACATGGAAAGAAGCCATTCAGTCATTTTCAAGAGGTGGGTAGGTGAGAGGAACATGGTGTTTATTTGCTTTTCTTTGCATGCTCCAAACAGTAATTAAAAAAACACAGACCAGAGTTAGGGTTGCTAACCCTCCAGAATTGTCCCAGAGTCTCTAGGAATTAAAGATGTCATGTGATGAAGCCTCCAGGAATACAATCAAAATTGCCAAACCTAACCAGAGTCTGTTCATTCACAGGAAGATCAATCGCTTTTTGCTAACTTTAACAAAATAAAACTGAATCACTGCCAAGGGGTTTGAAAGCAGGGGTCTGTGTATATAGAGTTGATTTTTGCACAAGGATGTTCTAGATTCATAAGTATGCAGAGAAACACAGCCAGGATGAAGGTGCTACCATGGGCTTGCGCCCACCCACTTCCCGGGTTTTCCAATAGGACCATGGTTGCTCAGGTCAATGACCTGCATGGTCCTGGATTTCTGCTAAGGGGCATAGTCATGTGACAGATCATAAAATCTCTGAAGAGCACCATTAGGTGGTTTTCCAATGGTGATTAAGACACATGCTCAGTAGAGACTTGCTATTTATTTCACTGAAAATCTTAACCAAAAAAATCAAAGATGTCAACAGTGAAATAAAGATGCTGACTCAAGTTCCCAAAAGGAAGTAAATTCACAGGTGGTTTCCCAATGTACCTCAGTCCTGCTCCTGCTGATTTTAGCTGCATGTTCATCATGAAGACTGCTTCGGGTTAAATCCACAGATATTTATGTAACTAACAGGTGTGAGAATGAGATAATAATGACACTTAGATTCATCATGAATCAGACTCTCTTTTAAGGTAACACCCATAAGTTGAAGGTTTTGTGAGCTCTCAACTGAGCAGTGGTAGGGGGGAAATCCTCTCTCACAGGTGTTCATTTAGACATTGGAGGTAAATGTATGTTAAAACCAGTCTGCCTAAAAATCCCTGTCCTCCTGTGTTGCTCAGCTCTTGGTCTCTTTTAGTGTTATGGCACTAGTTCCCTAGTCACCATATTCTTCCCAAAAGATCACTTGCCCCATTCAGTACCATGCCCAATACTGAAACTCAGCGTGGATCCAGAATCAGCAACTAAGGTTAGGTCTACACTGACAACTGAATGACAAAACTTTTGTCTTTTAGAGGTGTTAAAAAAAACCACAACAACCCTAAAAGACAAAAGTTCTGCCTCGACAAGCGTCAGCGTGAACTGCGTGTTGTCAGCAGGAGAGCTGCCGGCAAATGCCGCTCATTGGGGGTGGAAGTTTTTTGTCAGCAGAAAAGGCGACAAACAGCAGCTATGCTAAAAGCTGTGTAGTGTAGACACAGGCTAAGAAACTGCTGGACTGACAAACATGACAACTCTTCCAGTAGCAAAAAGATGTTGCAAATTCATTCAACACCCAGGCATGAATGGGGAGAACACAGCAGTCAAGAAACAAAGTGACACCCAGGCTCGGGAGTGAGAATTTAAAGCACTTTCACTGCTATTCTACAAGGAACCAAGAAGTGAGATGGATGCATTGTCAGATCTTTATTTTAAGCAGTCTAAGGTGGCAGAAGACATCCTAGTTACTCCCTAGAAATATTCTGAGAACAGCAATTAATGAGGGTTTGGAACCAAGGGCCAGCTCGGTATGATTACATGGCTCTTTGGGGGTCGGGACATGTCTCACCATGTGTGTACAAAGTGGGTAACTTGATGGGCTCCCAATTGTGGGTGAGGCCTCTAGTCACGGCTGCAGTACAAATAAGTAATAACTTGAGTCACAGCTTTTAGGATGGCCTGGTGTGTCGAAAATATGCCTGATCACTAGTACAAAACAACAGAGCAATTCTGTGGTCATCAGCCGTTCCCCACCACTAATTCAAAATAAGCTAACCCCAAACAGGAAGCTGGCCAAACAGAAGGGAAACCTACTTGGGTCCCATAAAGCAGCTGGAAAAGAGTAAGTGGCGCATCCTAGAGTGGCTTTTTGTGAGGGGGCTGCCCTGTGATTAGCTGGCTGCAAGCTGTCGGGCCCTCTTCCAAAGCTGCTTCGAAACAGACTGGGATAGTGGAGAAGACATTCTGTGGCCAGAGCCCAGTTGCAGGACCCGGATGAGACAGCTATTCAGAAAGCTGGCTGAAAGGCAGCTTAAGTTACTGCCACTTAAGTGGAGCTGGCCGTATTAGTTCTATATACCTGTTGCCCTGGTTCACCAATAAAACAGCTCTGTTCACAAGCAAAGGTTCTTCCCTGGCAGATCCCTTCCAGCCAACACCCACTGCCAGCCTAGAGCAAGGATTTTTTCCTCCCTTCATATTTTTTAAATGAAAATAAAGAACATTAAAAAGGAAGGCTGTCTCCCTGCAGGGGTCTGACTGGATATTTAGTGCTGGTGGAAGATGGCAGCTTGACAGGTCTACAGTCCAATGTCCTCTACTTAGCCCAACGGGTAAATGCAGTCCAAACGTCTTTCCCTGGACCTCCACATGGAGGGTCTATCTGCAGAGCAAGTGGGGAGTTTGGTCTCAATCTTTTGCCTCTATAGACAGAGAACCGTAGCTCCCAAATGGAACAGGGGTTGTGCTGGGAATCACTGGCTTGACACCAACCAGCTTGTTTCACACCAGCCACGCAACAGTGGGGAGTTTTCAATCATTACTGCCTGCAGCACCATTCAAATGGCAACTTAGACGTAGAAAGCTCCAGATTTCAGATCAGACTGAAAGGCTCCTAGCAACCCCTGACCTAACAAGGGGGATTTAAATCCCTCCCTCTCCCCAAACCAACCACCTTCCAATCCAACAATCGGGTCTCAATGGAGCCCCACTGCCACTAGGAAGTGTCTTGCAAAGAGGAGAAAGAAGGGTCTGGCACCAATTCTTACCACACCCCCATACCTTTGAAAAAGTGTATGACAAGGTAGTTACCCTACAAGCAGCCACACTCCCTCGTCTAATGACAAGGCTAGAGAGACATGGGAGTTCCTTTGATTGACCATCTCCCTCCCATCCCCTCCCCACCCCAAAAAAGGAGCGCGACAGCAGGTGCAGGAGCAGGACTTTGCAAACTAGCTACGAGATGAGTAACTGACTTTAAAAAGGCAAAACTGGTCCTTCAAGTCAGAGGGTCAGGAGAACTAAAAGCTCTGACCCCCCCCGCCCCCTGCTTCATGAGGGTGTGGCTCCTCCAGATGGATTAAATGAGTACAAGATTTGGGGATGGGGGAGAAGAGAGACACTGTAGAGAAGATTGGCCTCAGTTCTGTAGAATTGTCATTGACAGTGTCTTCCCTTTATTAACTCCCCCACACACATTTCCCTGCACACAGACAGCTCCCAAGAGGCTACTTTATTTACACAGACCCTCATTGCTCCCCAGACACCAGGCTGCATTAAATCAACCAGGGAAAAAAGATATACAGACTTAACACAATTGGTTAGTCTCTAAGGTGCCACAAGTCCTCCTTTTCTTTTTGCAAATACAGACTAACACGGCTGCTACTCTGAAATCTGTCATTAACACAATGGTCAACCACAAGAGAAACTTCTAGCTGGACCATTGCTGTCTGCCAGCTGCAGGGCACTACACACGCCCTTCTCTCCCAGACCCTTCAGCAAAGGATGTGCTTAAAATCTGCTTCAGGCTGAAATTTAAAAGCATAATTAAATAGGGAGCAATTAAAAAAAAACAAAAAACAGAAAGACGGAGTCCAACATAACATACAACAGGTTTGCCAGTTTCAGGAATTGTTTTACACCTCTAACACCCACTGGTTTTTTCACTCGGAGTTTTAAGATGCATACATTGTCAGGCACCATTGGCATAAATGGCTGTATAAACAGTTGTAAAAGTCTGCTGTTGCATCTGGGCAGCAGCCATGGGCAGCTCTTCCTGAAACTGCCTCATCATAGGTGCTATATGGAACCAGTTTGTTCCAGCAGTAGGCGCCAGGCTACGTTGTCACGTAAATGTGCATTTAAAAAAGCAAACTTATCCAAATACATATTTACAAACTAGTTCAGAAGCCAAGAGTCAGCAAGGCCCATCAAATGTAGTATGTAAAATATTACGTATTTACAGTCAGTCTCTGTTTGCCAGGAGTCAGGTCCTCACATGAACAAGTGGGAGGGCTTTTTCAAATTTACATTTCATTGCTTTAAAAACAAAGCCTAAGGAAATACAATCGAACTCACCAAAACTTCAGTGGCCCCCGCATTGCCAGACCATCCCTCTGAGCCCGCCAAAGGCCCAAACGTGGAACACAGCGCCACAAGAAAACACAGGCAAATGTGGAAGAAGCTTCGAAGTGATGTGGGATCAGTTATTTAGCCTAAATATCATTGCCGAGTCAACACTGATTCATGAGCCAGTGTTTCTGATGTTTCAAGTGATATGATTGAATCTGTATTTTTTAAAAGCAAGTAATTTACAAGAACAGCAAGTAGGTCTGAGTGGGACTTAAATGTGGCTCAGGTGAATGGTATGTTTCAAAGGGGTTCTGTCCACAACTGGCAGCTATATAAGCCCTACTTAGTGAAGTGAGGAACCAAAAGCTACAAATCTTTGAAAAGCACAGGAGGCAAACACAGGCTCTAGAGTCCCAACCTACAAGCTCAAGACACCTTTCCTTTGCTGAAGCACAGAAGTGCGGCATACACCAGGGCAAGAGCCCACCTTTGCCACTGTCTGTCTCTAGTAACACTGGACACCGGTTTCACTGCTGGTTAATTCCACCAACGAGCATTTCCTATTCCCCTGCTAAGGCACCGAGGTGTATAAACAAATCTCACAGCTGGTGTGTTTACTTCTGATAACGAGCCAGTGGAGATGCCAATGAGGTGCAGCCCTCAGGCTTCTGCAAAGCTGCAGCCCTCAAGGTCACCCAGTTTGGTGCCTTTAGGGTGGCCACAGCTTCTAGGAAAGAGGCTGAGCACACTGAACACCCCTGTGCGAAGGGGGGTGAGAGTCACATTTACACAGCAATAATCAGTTCCCTACATATACTTCATGGAGAGTTCCCCCAAAAAGCCCTTCTCCCTCCCTTTAAAGGCAACAGCAAAGTTTTCCAGGGAGCATTTCTAAGGAGCATTTAAGATCCCAAACACACAGGCAGAGTTACAGGGAGGACTGATTTGTAATTTTAAAAAAAGTCTGGTCTTTCACTTACCTGCTAAGACCCAAGGTCAGGGCTTTCTCCAGCAGTTCACATGATCACCAAGGGCTATGTAAGCCTTGGCAGGTGAGTGAGGGAAAAGCTGATTGGCAAATGAGTTATAAATCAACACCTTTGTCTATTTAATACCTCATGTCAGTGGTTCTCACCAGACTGGCAGTGATTTAAAGTTGTTACTCAATGGTTGCATGATAACCTGAGAGACAAGAGTTGGGTCGCAGTCCAGTTAGTCTCGTCAACAAGTTGTCCACATTGTAGTTAGCATTAAATGGCTTGGTTGCTTTGTTGGCACCCACTACAAAGAGGCCAAGGATTAAACGAACCCTGAAGGCTGAACTACCCTCTCTTTTCTGAGGTGGTCCCTCCAGGACAGGTGTAAGGCACTTTGTCAAGAAAGCTTGTCTGGCTACTGTGCCTAGAGGACTCAGCCTCTGGGACAATCAAGGCCAGCAACGGTAAGTAGACATCTGGGATCTTAAACAGGTGTTCTTACAGCCTTGGAGTTCACCTCAACAGAATTGCTACAAATGTAAAGACATTCCTATCATCAACAAAGCTACACAACATACATTAACATCTACAGTACCAGAAGGGCAAAAACTGTACAGCTGACTCTTGGAGCTGGGCAACAGCTGGATGTCTGATTGGGTACTAAAACTGCACTCCAAGAGTGGAAGTTCCCACAAAGGCAGAACATATTCCGTTTGTCAGTATCCCCTTGTCCATCTTCTGTTCCCAGAACTCATGTCCCACTGTCTGAATAAGTTCACTAGATTCATGGTCCATTTCCTCAAGGTTCTGTTATGATCCCCCACACACAGAAAAATAATCCAATGCACCCCACAGATTGAGGGGCAAGTTGAACTTTAACAAGGGAAAAAGAGAACTGAAGAAAATAAAGTGGCATAGCATGTTCTATATGAAAAGAGATGAGGAACTCTGTTTGCTGTAAGGCCCAGTGACCTCTCCCACCACAGAGTCCTGCCTTGGTCCATTATTCTAACAGTAAACCTGAAGCAGCGGTGCTCCAGACGAATCAGTCTCTGTGTCCTGGTAGGAGGAAGCTCTGCTCATTGGAGACCCTTGGAAAAAAAAAAAGGGGGGGGGGGGGATAAGTTCAAATAAAATGGCACAGACTGCAGCAGCAAAATCCTCAGGAGCTACACAGATACAGCTGCCATGAAGGGGCTTACGTATGGCGAGGGAAGAGAAAGCAGCTGACGCCCTCAGGCAGGGAACAGCCCAGAGTATCAGAGGCAACTTTCAGAAGAGATCCTGTCACTTCACACACACAGGGGAACTAGCAGCTCAGCCTACGGCCGCTCTCTGATGCAAAACATTAAAAGCAATATGGGAGAGGAACAGAGCCCAAGGCATCTGCTGGTAAATAATTCGCCCCCGCTGCTTCACTTCACTGTAAGTTACCCTCAGGCTGAAGTCAAAATCCCATCCTAACTATGCTTTCACTTCCCTTCAAACTTTGTCAAGAGATTTGGGGACTGAAAACCCTCAGGCTTGGTCTCAGGCCCCAGGAGAAAAGAGTGTGTGTGTACGTACATACGTACTAGCCTGGGTCCTCCCAATGAAGGAAATGGCCTCTATTCAACAAGTGCCGCATCCCAAAGTCACAATGGAAGCTGGAAGAGCTGTAGCCTTTGCTTTCTCACTATGACAGAGACAGAGGTGTTACCTGCAGCGCTGAACCGCCTCATGTTCCTGGCTATCACATCTGCTGTGGTTTCCTCTGATATCTGCACAGCCAAATCTGGAAAGAGAATTCAGAAGTGCTGAGAGGGGAGAGACTGAAGGTGTATATGGTGCCATGAGCAGACAAACCTGCCAGCAACATATAAAGTTCTCTCCCAACAGCCAATATCATTTGCATGTATCCAGCTGAGTATCAGGACTAAGCTCACTACTTCTTTATTCTTTAGGTTTAAGAAACATTCTTGTGCCTCTGACAACTATTGAAATACAATAAAGCAACAGCAACCCTATAACTAAGTAACCAGCGAGCCCAAAAATAGAATAGTCTTACTTCTTCCCCATCACATCCAACAATATTTGCTTCTTCAAGAGCCCTAAGACAGCGCGCCTTGTGGCATGTCCTGGAGGTGAGCAGTTTCAGGTACTCGGACAGGGGGTGCACATTCCAAAGAAAGAGGCCCTCCCACTCTGTCAGCAGCTCCCCCTTTTCTTTTAGGGTTAGGCAGCACTTGAGATACTTGCAGGTAACTAACACCTAAGAGAAGAACGATAGGGGACAAGCTAGTGACCGGCCTCAATGTGCAGTTCAGAAGTCTGGAAGTGGATACTGTTACGTTACTGGACTCTAAGTTAAGGAGGAGAGTAGGGGAAGGAAAGGCTTTCCGGAAATGGAATGAAAGATTAGAAAATTAACATGGTGAAACCCCACGATACACACCCAGCCAGTTTTCCAAGACTGTTGATAAACAATTGTTTCAGATTTGTTACTAGATTGGGAAAGTTCCTTCATGCTACGGGCAGAGAAACTGAGATTCCTTTGGCTTGAGAATGAGACACGGGGAAGAAAGCGTCAGGAGGTGAACATTATCCAAGAACAACATTGGCCAAGCTTAATTAAGAAGGCCAGCTTACTAGCCTTAGTGGAAGTGCTCTGGCATGTGCCGGATCTGATCATCCCAGTGACCTGAGTTTGACTCATGGCCTTGCTTCCTAAGATGGGGTTAGGGAGGAGAGCCAGGACTAGCACAGAACCAGCATCGCCAGCCCCTTATATCACTGAGCACAAACCCCTCTGGCAGAGTAAAGTATGGTGAGTCATCAAGAAGGATACTAGCTGCAAAGTGGGTTCTCAGGGACTTGGACAGTATTAAGTGGCTATCTTCAGGATTTAGAAGGGGAATAAGGATCCCCCTAACTCAGGAAAATAACCTTGATGCTACAGTTCAGTTTCCAACTCCACTCCCTGCAAACTCCAAAGTAGGAGCCTCACAAGACCAGGGTTTCCATATCCCAAGGTGAACCCAGCTCTCAAACACAGGGAGCTGAGCTGCAAAGCTAGTGTGGACAAGGGACTTGCACATACCGTCTTGGCTGGGGATTAGGGACTCCAGCATGGTTTCATTGCCGCTGTCCGGTGGGTTTCCTCTGCTCATCTTCTCCTCGTGGCTCTTGGTGGCAGGAATGGAAATGGGGGGCCGGACCCTGCTCTTCCGGGTGCTGATGCGTATAATGCCGCGGACTAGCCTGCACTCAGCATCCTGCTCATCCAGGTTGTAGTCCTGAGTGATGCTATTAATCAGGTCTGAGATCTTGTTGGTCTTCTCCAGGAAGACTGTGTCCGATGTGCACTTGGCCAGCTCATCAATCTGGTGGACGCTGAAGAGCTCTGTCAGTTTCTTGAAGATCAAGACATCAATCTCTTTGCTAGACATAGAGCTGCTCAACTCACTGAGATCCAGATCAGACTCATGGAAGGAATAATACTCCTCCGAGCTCCGGTGGCTGCTGGGGAGTGGTGGCTTTTCTATGCTGTTTCTGAAGGTCTTCTCTGGCAGGGGCTCTTTGTAGCACGAATCTGCATCTGTATGGTTGCCAGGGCTCCGGTTCGGATAGACAGGGATCCCCTTCAGTTTCACATCTGGGTAGCTGAAGCTGCTCCCCATGGTATTCTTTTTGATCTGGTTCCCATTCTTTTCAACAGGGGAGATGTTGGCAGGGCTGTTGCTAGGCACACGTCCATTTTGCTCTCTGTTTCTTCCATCATCAGTTGAAGTCTCCGTGTGACCCATGCAGGGGATGTGAATGCTGCAATTCTTAAAGCAGCCCCCACAGGCCACTATACAGCAGAGAACAGCCTTGGAGGCGTTCCAGGCCTGAGACAAAGAAAGACAGCACAAGCTCTGGGTCTGGGGAGCCTCTGCTGTGCCAGAAATAAAGGTAATTGTTTCTGCCTCCCTCCCGTTGGAGTCTTTGAGGTCAGCTTTGCGGGCTCTCCTGTCCCGTGCTTGCTGTGCCAGCTTGCGGCTCTGTTTGAGTTCAGGTGTGGATTTGCTAAACACCTCCAGGCTGATGTCACACTCTTTGGATGGGTTGATCCTTTGGGGCACAGCATCCTGGTGGGATAGGTTCATTCGGTGCTTGCTGATTATTTCTTGGGGGTGTCTTGTTCTCCTGCCCAGCATGGCTCACCACCTCAGGCACCTGAAGAACAAGGTCTCATGTCAAATTTAGAGCCATTGTCACAGTAACTTTGTCTCCAGCCAGCGTCTAAGAATCATCAGAGAAGGACGACACCTGGATCATCTAGCCCAGTGGTTCTCAAACTGTGGGTGTGGACCCCATAGTGGGTTGTGACCTGTTTTAATGGGGTCACCAGGGCTGGCATTAGACTTGCTGGGGTCTGGGGCTAAAGCTGAAGCCTGAGGGCTTCAAGCCCTGGGCGGCAAGGCTCAGGCTTCGGCCTGTGGAGACAGGGCTCAGGTTACTGGCCCCCCACCAAGGGCTGAAGCCCTCAGGCTTTGACCCCACCACCCTAGGCAGTGAGACTCAGGCAGGCTCAGGCTTCGGTCCCCTCTCCTGGGGTCATGTAGTAATTTTTGTTGTCAGAACAGGGTCATGGTGCAATGAAGTTTGAGAACCACTGCCCAACCCCTGACCAGGGCAATGTTCCCTGCAGTACTTTTACTAGTGCTTTAAACATCAAGTTTTAAGTGCCTTCCAAAAGGAAGCAGGAAGTCAGAAAAGCCACTTATTTTTTAAAATGCTACTTTTAGCGGCATCAGAGTCACTATAACCTTCAGAAGATGCTTCCCCAGCATAAATGGAAGGAGATTCAGACTCTGAAGTTGTTCAGAAGGCGGGTGGTCCCTGGGTTTAGCAGGCCAATGCTTGAGCCACTGAGCTATCCCTCCCCTCATCTTTGGAAGCTTTTAAAAATGAGTTGGACAAACACCTGTCAGGGATGGACTAGGTTTACTTGGTCCTTCCTCAGTGCAGGGGGATGGACTTGATGGCCCCTCAAGGTCCCTTCCAGCCCTACATTTCTATGATTCTAATATCAAATATTTGCTCCGTATATAGGTACTTATAGGTATTGGGATCAAGTCACCCCTTAGCCTTCTCTTTGTTAAGCTAAACAGATTGAGCTCCATGAGTCTATCGCTATAAGGCATGCTTTTCAATCCTTTAATCATTTTTGCAGATCTCTTCAGAACCCTCTGTATTATGTATCAACATCCTTCTTATAATGTAGACACCAGAACTGGACACAGTATTCCAACAGTGGTCACACCAGTGTCAAATACAAAGGTAATATAACCTCTCTACTCCTACCCTAACGAGGGCGACCACTGCCACTTTTTAAAAGTAGCCCTGCCAAAGTAACTGACATGGGGACTGGGAGTGCTTGGCAGATATTTATACATTGGGGATAAGCTTCCCTAGCCTCCGTGCCACTGTTTTCCATGGACATTTTGGCTTCGTTAGCCTTGGCTGATACTTATGTATCTTGCAGTGTTGTAGCTGGGTTGGTCCCAGGATATAAAAGAGACAAGGTGAGTGAGGCAGTATCTTTTACTGGACCACCTTCTGTTGGTGAAAGAGACGTGCTTTTGAGCGACACAGAGCTCTTCTTCAGGCCATCTGGTCTCACCTATGTATTTTATAAGATTAACACACACCCTGAGAGTTCCCCTTCCCTGACTCCTAGACATTTTAAATATAAAAACTCAGATAGCACCTTCTGAAAAAGAGGATAAGCACCCCCAGCTCGCATTGCCTTCACCAGGAGCTGTGGGTGCTCGGCACTGTTGAGTCAGGCCACCAGCTTTTGCTCAATTTCATCAAGTTTTCATGCACCAAAAAACCCATCTGAGCTGATCAAATTCTGCAAGTGGAGAGCCATTACTGGTCAGCAGGAAGACAGATTAGTCATAATACAGAGGTCATGTTAAAAGAATGACATATATCCAAAGCCCATAAAGTAATGGTCATTTATATAGCGCTTAGTATCCTGAGGTTTCAAAGTGTCTTATAAAGTGGGTATTATTGCCACTGTAGAAGAAAAAATATCTGAGGCACAGCAGTTAAATGACTTATCTAAGGTTGTGCAAAATACAGTGTCAGGGATAGAACCTATCTCCTGCTCACATCCTGTGCTCAATCCATTAGATCACAGCTGCACACTGTATTCACCACAAGATCACAAGTTTAAGACTATAAAGACTTCTCAACCAACACAGATATCAAACTATAGTCAAAGCCCAACTACCAGGATTCCAAAGACGTGTTCCCTTTGACCGTAAGCCCAGATGCTAAATTGTAACCAGCTGCATAACAATGGCAAATAAATATTTGGGTTAAAACCCACTTGCCAAATTGACACTGACAATGAAGTTGGTAGCCTTCTTCCTCCTCAAGCATCAATCTTATTTGAACCATCAAGATCCTTCTAAAGAGGTTAAGCATCCATTTCAGAAGAATGGTATTTGTGAGTAGTTGGAACTTCTAATTATCCAGGGTTTAAGATCTTCCTTGTTGAGAGGGAGAGGAAATCTCCTTCAAAATCAGTTATAAGAACGAGCTGAATTATCAAGTATTAAGGGGTCGCAGTGTTAGTCTGTATCCACAAAAACAACAAGGAGTCTGGTGGCACCTTAAAGACTACTTGGGCATAAGTTTTCATGGGTAGAAAACCACTTCTTCAGTTGCATGCATCTGAAGAAGTGGTTTTTTACCCAGGAAAGCTTATGCCAAATAAATCGGTTAGTCTTTAAGGTGCCACCGGACTCCTTGTTATTTTAGCTGAATTATCGAAACCAGTAAGCCAATAACCAGGCTGGCCACAGCTTTGACTCATCCCTATCTAGTACTGGAGGATTTGGAAACACTGGATAAAAGGGGGCCTTTCAGAACATCCAAACTGCTGTATTTCAAATTTAATCCTTTCTTGATTTCTAATGTGACCTGCATCCAAACACACACAACCCTCAATAGCTTTTACAGTTTCTTCAAAAACCACACTGCTGCCAGGGTTCAAACCTGCCTTACAGTGGTTTTGCTGACAGTAGATTGCGCCTCAGGACATCCAGGTTCTATTCCCAGCTCTACCACTTATTTGCTGGGCAATCTGGGGCAAGTCACTTTGCTGCTGTGCCTTAGTTTCCCCTCCCACCTCACATCTGTCTTGTCTATTTAGATCAAAAGCTCGTCTCTCACTATACATTTGTACATTAGCACAATGGAGTTGCCAATCTCAGTTGGCGATCCTAGACACCACTGTTGTACAAATCATAATAAACTGTTCATTCTCCTGAAGATTCACTACAGACAAATTTCAGAGTAGCAGCCGTGTTAGTCTGTAGTCGCAAAAAGAAAAGGAGTACTTGTGGCACCTTAGAGACTAACCAATTTATTTGAGCATAAGCTTTCGTGAGCTACAGCTCACTTCATCGGATGCAGTGAACTGTAGCTCACGAAAGCTTATGCTCTAATAAATTGGTTAGTCTCTAAGGTGCCACAAGTCCTCCTTGTCTTTTTGCGACTACAGACAAAGTTATTTTCACATAAACGGAGGTACATCTACCTCTGACACAAACACCTTGGGCGTTCCCAACAACACAGCACACTGCTACTTTTTAAAAACTTAACTAAAAATATTTTCCAAAGAAAGAGTAACAGACGTGCATCTAGTGTAACGATGGCACTGTAGGTACTGGGTCCGCAGCAGCTCTTTCAGAGGACAGGACATGAAGTGGCAACGGCTGCACTGGCGTTTGTGGTTCCAGTCAATCACAGGCTCCCTAGGAAGCTGATCACATTTCTTGAACACACACACACACACACCAGATCTGTCATCCCACATGGAGCCCAGGACCCTCCCAAGCCCAGCAACACACAGGGAGCACAACATGCGTGTCCCCCCCGCCCCCAGAGCGAGCGGGCTGGGGGAGGCAGGGAGGGGGACACAGAGTGCTTGGGTGAATGTCACACCATCAAACAGGCAGCCTGCTGGGGGGGTGTGGGGTGGGTGTTGGAGAAGGGCCGTCACAAGGAGCGGAGACCGATTCCGTGGGGAGGGGGGCGGAGAGCTCCCCCTGCCTCAAGGCAGCGAGGAATCCGCGGCTTTGGATCTCCCGAGGCCGGTGGGTTACACCCTCTGGTCCGCGGACCCCTGCGGGGCTGCGCACGGTGCCTACGATCTCCACAGGGGGCCCGCACACGACACCCAACCGCTGCCCGCGGCACACAAACCCCTAGCCACCGAGCAGAGGCGGGAGAACCCCGCCCCGGCTCCCCGGGCCCCCGCTCCCCCCGCGCGGGGTCTGAACGGCCCCCCGGGGCGGCCCCCGCCGGCGGGGTCTCTGAGGTGGGTCTGGGGCGCCCCCCCGCAGCGTGTCGGGGGGGAGCGACCTGGGCAGGGCGGGGCCTGCTCCCCCCGGACGCGGGGGGGGGCTCCCCAAGCGGGCCCCCTCCCGCCGTGGGGGGGTCGCTGGCCAGGCCCGGCCCTGGAGTTACCTGTGCCGAGCCAGGTGAACGGCGTCCGGCCCCTCCCTCACCTGAGCCAGGTGAGACCATGTGACCCGCCGCTACGGGCTGCCGCTCGGGACACGCTTCTCGAAGAGGCGAAGCTCCTCCCCCCGCTGCGGACGAGGGCCCAGGGACTGAGCTCCTGGGCCCTGCACCCAGCCTCTCGCCCCCGCCCCGCCGGGGACCTCCCGCTTCTCCGGGCCGGACCCTCCCAGGCACGGACCCCGGGATCCCCAGCCACTGATTTCTTCCCGCTCTGGGACTGACCCCCCCAGACACTGACACCCCCGGGACCCCCAAACGGGACTGACTCCCCCCCCCATTCCTCCCAGACACTGACCCCCACCGGGACCCCCAAACGGGAGTGGCCCCCCCAGACACTGACACCCCCGGGACCCCCAAACGGGACTGACTCCCCCCGCCATTCCTCCCGGACACTGACCCGCACCGGGACCCCCAAACGGGAGTGGCCCCCCCAGACACTGACACCCCCTGGGACCCCTAACCGGGACTGACCCCCCCATTCCTCCCAGACACTGACCCCCATCGGGACCCCCAAACGGGAGTGACCCCCCCAGACACTGACACCCCCTGGGACCCCTAACTGGGACTGACTCCCCCCCCCATTCCTCCCAGACACTGACCCCCATCGGGATCCCCAAACGGGAGTGGCCCCCCCAGACACTGACACCCCCGGGACCCCCAAACGGGACTGACTCCCCCCGCCATTCCTCCCAGACACTGACCCGCACCGGGACCCCCAAACGGGAGTGGCCCCCCCAGACACTGACACCCCCTGGGACCCCTAACTGGGACTGACTCCCCCCCCCCATTCCTCCCAGACACTGACCCCCATCGGGATCCCCAAACGGGAGTGACCTCCCCAGACACTGACACCCGCTGGGACCCCTAACCGGGACTGACTCCCCCAGACACTGACACCCCCGGGAACCCCAAACAGGACTGACTCCCCCCAGACACTGACACCCCTGGGACCCCCAACTGGGACTGACCCCCCCCCAAACACTGACACCCCCTGGGATCCTTAACAGGGACTGATCCCCCCCCAGACACTGACACCCCTGGGGACCCTCAAATGGGACTGACACACCCCCCAACTCCGCCCGGACACTGACACACCCTAGGACCCCAACTGGGACTGACTCCTCCCAATCATTGCTCCTGCCCCCCTCCAAGGAGTGTCCACCAAACCCTCCTCTCACCCTTCCCCCCACCAATTTCTGCAGCTACTGACTCCCCTCCAGGAATTACCCCCCACCCCGAGATCCCTTCACCCACTGACCCCCAGTTCCGGAGCTCTTCCCCTGAGTCCTACTGCTCTCCCAAGTACCAGGCTTCACAAGGCCTCAGCCGGGACTCCCCTATAGTTAGTATCTGAACACTGAAACTATTGGATGTACAGACCATGCGTGCAAAACGGAGTCTGGCCTAATGGTTATTGCAGGGGAGTGAGTCAGGACTCCTGGGTTCTACACCTGACTCTAATCTCTTGTGTGGGCTTGGGCAACCCACATCCCCGCTCTATGCCTCAGTTTACCTATCCCTGAAATGGGGATAATGATACTGACCACCTTACGGGGAAGCTTAATTAATTAAGATTTGTAACAGGCTTTGAGATCTTGAGGCGGGAGAAGCTGCAGAAAAGCAAAGCACTAGAATGAAGAAATAAGTGGTAGCCCACACTGAGGTGTGTTGGCCAGTAGGTGGCAGCCTTGACCTCCAGTAATTATTCTTTTTCACCTGTAGTTCAAACAAGATCCAGAAATGAGACAGGCCAGTCCTTGCTTACAGACAGCTCCCCAACCTGAAGCAAATACTCACCAGCAACCACACAACAAAAACACTAACCCAGGAACCTATCCTTGCAACAAAGCCTATTGCCAACTCTGTCCACATATCTATTCAGGGGACACCATCATAGGACCTAATCACATCAGGCACTCTGTCAGAGGCTCATTCACCTGCACATCTACCAATGTGATAGATGCCATCATGTGCCAGCAATGCCCCTCTGCCATGTACATTGGCCAAGCTGGACAGTCTCCACGTAAAAGAATAAATGGACACAAATCAGACGTCAAGAATTATAACATTCAAAAACCGAACACTTCAATCTCCCTGGTCACTCGATTACAGACCTAAAAGTCGCAATACTACAACAAATAAACTTCAAAAACAGACTCCAATGAGAAACTGCTGAATTGGAATTAATTTTCAAATGACACCATTAAATTAGGCTTGAATAAAAACTGGGAGTGGATGGGTCATTACACAAAGTAAAAGGGTTGTGAGCTCAATCCTTGAGGGGGCCATTTAGGCAAAAATTGGGGATTAGTCCTGCTTTGAGCAGGGGGCTGGACTAGATGACCTCATGAGGTCCCTTCCAACCCTGATATTCTATGATTCTATTTCCCCATGCTTATTTCCCTCCCCCCGCCCGCTGTTATTCACACCTTCTTGTCAACTGTTGGAAATGGGCCATCCTGATTATCACTACGAAAGGTTGTTTTTTTTCCCTGCTGATAATAGTTCACCGTAACTGATCACTTTCGTTATAGTGGGTATGGCAACACCCATTTCTTCATGTTCTCTGTGTATATATCTATCTTCCTACTGACAGGTTTCAGAGTAACAGCCGTTAGTCTGTATTCGCAAAAAGAAAAGGAGTACTTGTGGCACCTTAGAGACTAACCAGTTTATTTGAGCATGAGCCCATGGTATGCATCCGATGAAGAGAGCTGTAGCTCACGAAAGCTCATGCTCAAATAAATTGGTTAGTCTCTAAGGTGCCACAAGTACTCCTTTTCTTTTTATCTTCCTACTGTATTTTCCACTGCATGCATCCGATGAAGTGGATTTTAGCCCATGAAAGCTTATGCTCAAATAAATTTGTTAGTCTCTAAGGTGCCACAAGTACTCCTCGTTCTTTTTGCTGATACAGACTAACATGGCTGCCATTCTGAGAAATGGAAGTGGGTCTGGAGTTTTTTACAGTTCTTCATCCATCGCAGCAGAGCAGAGACACTCAGAACCCCCTCTACTTTTAAATTGTCTTAGCTGATACTGTTGCCAAGATACCAGCTCCTACTGCTAATAGCAATGTCCTTGTACTTCTGCATGTGCTGACATCTGGGGGCTCAGAAACGGTGTGGGAGAGCAGAGAGGAGAAATGAATGGTGGCATTGCATATAGCAAACCAAGCAGAGGCTGGAGCAAAGTGGCAGTGTCTTGACAAAGGAAGGGAGCCGGCAGTGCCCTGATCCACTCTCAGCGACGGGTAATCTGGACTGTTATGCCCTGCCCACACTGGCACCAAATTAAATCACTTTGAAAATGGTTTACTTGGAGGGTTTAAACTGTAACCATATTAAGTTAAAGCATTTCTGCATCCACACTAGTAGTCCAAAGGGCTGGGTGTTTGGAATCCTGGGGCAAGACAAGGAATCCCGCACACCATTCTTGCTGACCTGCACTGTGCTGCTGGGCGGGAAGCAGGCCTTGAGGGCTTCCCTTGAGGGCATGGTGCTGTGCACTGTGGGACTGTCTGGGCCATCAGACTAGCATGGTTCTGCAGAGGGCCACGTAAAGCTTTGTTCACACCACAATACAAACTCAAAGCATCAGCCTGTTACAATGTAGAGAGGGAACGTTGTCTAGTGGTTAGAGCAGAGGCTTGGCATCAAGACTTTGGTTCTGTTCCTGGCTCTGTCATGAACTCCTTCCATTATACTGTGGAAATCATCTCAAATCTCTTTGCTTCAATTCACCCACGTGTAAAATGGAAATAGTATTTCCCTGTCTCAGGCTCCTAGGTGCTGCAATAATACAAATTATTAATATTTATAAAGTGCTTTGAGATCTCTGATGGGAATTGCCATAGAAGGGCAAAAGGTAAATTCATGTCTCTCTTTACACATATGTGTACAAGAACACCACCACCGCTCCCTCCCCTTCCCTTTAGAGGGGGACTTCCAAAGCCCTTTTATGAGGGCCATGCCACTGCAATATGCCAAAGCATGGTCTGCAGCGATCGCATCCTTGAGTCATGCTTTGCTGTGTGCGCACCCCACTCCGCTTTAACCCCACCTTCAAACAGGCTTCTCTCAACAGGCCTGGAAACAACAAGTACCAAGGAGACAGTTTAAAGTAATCCACACATATGAAAACACAGCACAACCAAAATGAAACTAATCAACTCAAATAACCTGCTCTGTGGGAATAACAGCCCATCCCCCACAAGGGCAAATCTCCCTAATTACTAATATTTTAACCCTGCTGCCACACACGACCCCTTATCTAGCGAAACCCACGCTAGCCTTTTATTTATATTTTGAGATTTTTTTTTAAAAAGAAGGGACCATCTTCTGGTCTCCCAGCCCCGTACGTGAAAGATAATACCACAAAATTCACTAGGCTAATGTCGAACACCCAACCCCACTCTTTGCTTGAAGCAAAAGTCCACCTCACTGACATCCACTCTTCGTGCATAGATCTCAAAGTTCTTCGCAAAAGTCATCCCTGCGTTAAAGACGGGGAAGCCAAGGCACAGAGTTTACGGCCAACATTTGCAAGAACGGCCTCCGATTTTTGGATGCTCATTTTGAGACACCGTTGAGCATGATTTTCTGGGGTGCCGAGCTCCTATGACTCCCATTGACTTCATCTGGAGTTGAGGGGTGCTCAAGTCTTGAAAACCAGGCTCACAGTGGCTGGTTCAGGGCACCCAGAAACTGAGTCGCCCAAAATCAGAGGCCACTTTTGCAAATGTTGGTCTTCAGTGATTTGCCCGGGTCACACAGCCAGTCAGCTGCAGAACCAGGAACAGATCCAGATCTCCTGACTGGACCTTGCTGCCTCCTATGGTAAACCCTGTGCCCTGAGACTTGACGATCTCAGACCATATTGGATGAAGGAGAGGAGAGGTGAGTTCCAGAATGAAGAACTCTCCTCTGAAAATGCCAGACAGCAATAGCAATCCAGGGGGACTTACATGCTTAAAGTTAAGCATGTGCTTAAATGCTTTCCTAAATCAGGGCTTTAAAGATTTGCCATTTGTTTTATCCTAGATCTAATTTCGGACCTGATTGTGCAACACTACCAGGCACACTGCTTACCGGCAGGCCCAGTTGCTTTGGAGTCAATAGCCTGGCAGTAAGTGCTATGCCCAGTAGCCAGAGTTTGCAGGTTTGGGCCTGATTGTAAGACCCATGGATGCAGTTCAGACACTTGGTAGGTGCAGTGTGCCCCTCTGGTGCTATCTAAACAATGTCAAATGGTAATAACTGCGTGTTTGCTGAGGGTCTGAGCTCACGGGAATGACAAAGGCAGGGATCAAAGCAAAGAAAAGGCAGAAATCCACACAAAGCAAAACTTGGTCAAAAGCCTCATATGCACCTCTACAAACTGCTGCTATGTGGCAGGGACGGGAATATGCAAGCTGTGGGCTTGATCCAAAGCCCTCTGAAGCGTGTGTGTGGTGGGGGGGGGGGGTCATTCCTTTGGATCAGGCTCTGGGTGAGTTGCATGTCTCATGGCCTTGTCTCCACTAAACTTTTGTCTTGATCATTTCCTGCCAGAGCAGCCCCGCCTGTGGGAGCCAGGATGGGAGCCCCAGTGTAGACAGTGTTTGGGGAGATTTTGGCAAACCAGTAAAGTGCCTAAACCACTCTCGCTTGTTGCTAACAGTAGTCAAGTTAGCAGGCCGGACTGAGCCATTCTTGCTTATTGCTAAAAGTAGCCAAGTCAGCAGGTCATAAATTGGTCATGCAGCGGCCTCAGTGTAACCAAGGCAGCAGGGGA
The DNA here is from genome assembly GCF_965140295.1 of Lepidochelys olivacea. Taxonomy (NCBI): domain Eukaryota; kingdom Metazoa; phylum Chordata; order Testudines; family Cheloniidae; genus Lepidochelys; species Lepidochelys olivacea. The sequence goes on from NC_140429.1 coordinate 10,394,206, forward strand.
GGGCGTTTTAGGTGCCACGGACAGGGCTGCTTGTCCCCGTGCCCTTCCTGCTAGGTGTTGGAATTGCTGATGCAAATATTTTAAAAAAAACAAGAAGTCTGTTTATACGTGCCCCTGGGAATGTTTGTCAGGGCCCAAAGGCATGGACACTCTGAAAAAAAAAAAAAAATCTCTGGTTAACTGAGGATCATAAGGTGTTTGACCTTTTAAAACTGCTTGCTTAGCAAGTTTCTTTAAGGAATATGTCATTGTATTACTAATGTATAAATAACAGGGGAAAGTTTAAGGTAATTGGACTTCTCTCAGAAGGAGCTCTTCAGGAACGCTCCCTCTGGATGCATCTTGGTCCCCACTGGCAGACGGAAGCCTGGCCAGCAGAAGCCTGTTATGGTGCCACTCGAAAGCCACACTCAGCTTCGGTAATTATCGAGGGTTGGGGGTGTTTTACTAACCTATTGCGGATGTGTGTAAGTACTTGAGATTAAGAAAGGCTTAGCTTCAAGTAAAAGCACTCTTGCGTTGTCCTCTTTGTGCCAGCCATCTATAGGTTGGACGGTCGTGTCCTCCCTGATACCACCTGTCAAGGTTCCTCCCCCACTCTGAACTCTAGGGTACAGATGTGGGGACCTGCATGAAAAACCTCCTAAGCTTATCTTTACCAGCTTAAGTCAAAACTTCCCCAAGGTACAAAATATTCCACCCGTCGTCCTTGGATTGGCCGCTACCACCACCAAACTAATACTGGTTACTGGGGAAGAGCTGTTTGGACGCGTCTTTCCCCCCAAAATACTTCCCAAAACCTTGCACCCCACTTCCTGGACAAGGTTTGGTAAAAAGCCTCACCAATTTGCCTAGGTGACTACAGACCCAGACCCTTGGATCTTAAGAACAATGAACAATCCTCCCAACACTTGCACCCCCCTTTCCTGGGAAATGTTGGATAAAAAGCCTCACCAATTTGCATAGGTGACCACAGACCCAAACCCTTGGATCTGAGAACAATGAAAAAGCATTCAGTTTCTTACAAGAAGACTTTTAATAAAAATAGAAGTAAATAGAAATGAAGAAATCCCCCCTGTAAAATCAGGATGGTAGATATCTTACAGGGTAATTAGATTCAAAAACATAGAGAACCCCTCTAGGCAAAACCTTAAGTTACAAAAAAGATACACAGACAGAAATAGTTATTCTATTCAGCACAATTCTTTTCTCAGCCATTTAAAGAAATCATAATCTAACACATACCTAGCTAGATTACTTACTAAAAGTTCTAAGACTCCATTCCTGGTCTATCCCCGGCAGAAACCAGCATATAGACAGACACAGACCCTTTGTTTCTCTCCCTCCTCCCAGCTTTTGAAAGTATCTTATCTCCTCATTGGTCATTTTGGTCAGGTGCCAGCGAGGTTACCTTTAGCTTCTTAACCCTTTACAGGTGAGAGGAGCTTTCCCCTGGCCAGGAGGGATTTCAAAGGGGTTTACCCTTTCCTTTATATTTATGACACCACCTCTCACAGAATAAACGTTACGAAGAGCTTTGGATTAAAAGAATTCCGGGTAACAACAAGGCGATGACAGCTTTCAGAGTAGCAGCTGTGTTAGTCTGTATTCGCAAAAAGAAAAGGAGGATTTGTGGCACCTTAGAGACTAACCAATTTATTTGAGCATATGCTTTTGTGAGCTACAGCATCGGATGAAGTGAGCTGTAGCTCATGAAAGCTTATGCTCAAATAAATTTGTTAGTCTCTAAGGTGCCACAAGTCCTCCTTTTCTTTTAACAAGGCGATGGTGGCTAAAAACAAGTCCCATGCAAACACAGTCCCTGCTTTCACCAGAGAGAGGAGCTTGCGGGCACTGTTGCTTTGGTTTGGTGTCGTTCGCTGCATGGTGGTGGCATGCAATTATGCACGCTGGAGACGCACTGCGCTTTCCACGGAGCAGACCTGCCAGGCAGCTTGGCTCATTCACTCTTTTTTCCTGCTGCCTTGAGTGACTCATTGGATCTCTGAATGCTGATGACTCACCAGCCTGGAGTGTAGGGGTGGCGGATGCTTAGTTCTGCTCCAGGGTTCGGGGAAAGGAGAGAAGTGATGGGGTGCAGAGCACTTCATACTCAAAGCCTATCCCGGGACAGCTGGCTGGCAAGGGTCTGAGAAGAATGAGGCTGACATTTGTGGAACACCAAAGCACCCTGCCCAGCAGCAGCTGTGACTGACACGGGATTGTGTGAGATGCACCAGCCAGGCTGCTAGAAGGAGAGAGAGAGAGAAATCAGATCACAATGTGCTGTTAGTACCAGGCGGCTGGTTCCTTTTCAAAAGAGCACAGAGACTTTGGGTGGATCTGTTGAAGCCGCGGCAATGGGAGTATGGTGCTTCACTCCTGCTCATGTCGTTTTGCTGGCTGGGGTTTGATTTGTGTGCAATTCAAAGCGCTGCCTGGAAATGTGTTGCCTTTTTCCTCGTCAGGTGTCTAGAGTGCCGGTCAAGAGAGCGAAAATACCTCCCGGGCATTATTAATTTATTATTCTTGCATTATTAGAGACGGGCCCATGAAGTTCAAACTTCCCCTGAGTTCAGGGCTGTTGGGCTCTGGCATTTCACTTTGGCTCCAGCTCTATTTAAAAATACCTGGACACTGGTTTTCATTTGCTCATAAGATTCCTCCAACCTGAGCAGTCACCTTCTAAACTGGAAGTGCTCTGGGCTTTATTTGGAATAAGGATATGCATTGAATCCAGCTGATCTTCACTGCAGCTCTGGGGAATATGCAGTGCTTTAGCGATGGACACAGCTCAGGTTGGTTCCTTCCAAGTTTATGACCAACATTCTCCACTCTTCTCCCCAGTGCAAAGGCTGTCATGTTAGCGCTGGGCATTGAGCAGACTCTTAAGCCTAGTGACAGCAGGAACGTGGCCTGGGTAGGAAGAGAAGCTCAGTTTGCTGCTGAGCACTGTTCTGCGTCACGGTGTGGGCAAGGAAGCTGCATTAGTCAGCAGCACGGAGGCGAATGCATCAGACAGAACTGCCTAGCTCGCAGCACGCAAGGCACCTGCTGACATCAGGCCTGTTCATCAGGGTCTGTGCAGTGCATGGCCTGAGCTCCCAGAAGACTGAGGCTTTTAAAAGTGCTTGAAAGCATCTTTAGCGGAGGTCAGGCGTGCTGCTAATTTTAACGTCTGTTCTTTTCATTGCTACCAACTCTGGCACGGTCCTTACTCCTTCTGGAGCTCCGGGTGCTGGAGGAGGACTTTGAACATGCTCCAGTTTATGCCAGGACATTTCAGTGACCCCAGACACCCCTGACAATAATTCCATACCATGGTCACTCATGGCAGGCGGAGGGAGGGTCACAGGATTCACCCCAGGAGCTGCACATGAGCAATATTCCAGCAGTGCATCCACATTTCCTCTTTATCAGGAGCAATTTGCCCTCCACTAGTCTGTTTCTAGCTGAGGGTCTCAAAGCCCTTTGCAAAGATTAACAAGTTAATCCTCACAGTTCCTGTCCATCCTCAGATCCAGTGTCATTATCCCTGTTTTAGATGAGTTCACAGAAGCACAAAGAGGGAAAGGGACATGCCCAAGGTCATGCAGTGAGTCAGCAGCACAGCTGAGAATGAACCCAAGCAGCCTGACTCCAAGTCATGTGCTCTAGGGTGACCAGATGTCCCGATTGTATAGGGACAGTCCCGATATTTGGGGCTTTTTCTTATATAGGGACCTATTACCCCCCACCCCCTGTCCCAATTTTTCACATTTGATATCTGGTCACCCTAATGTGCTCTAACCACTAGATGTGATTTTTCTCTGCTCTCTTCTTTAGCTGGATCAGGGTCTGTGGAGTAGAGGGGAAAGCTGCAGCTCCTAGATTCCCCATGCTGGCACCAGTGACGCATGGGAAAAGCTCCTGGGCAACTGGGGAAGTGATAGTAATCGCATTAATTAATTCATGAAGGTTATATTATTCTGCACTTCTAAAGAGTCCACCAGCCACCAGCTTTTAAATGGTTGGCAGATAGTAAGGGCCAGCCCATGGCTCTCTGGACTTGTCTTCACTGCAGTGTTAGCTCCTGGTATAACTCCAGGGTAGCCCTGAACCCGCCTCCCATTCCCACACAACAATCACCAGCTCGAGGTAGGTGGTGTATTAAACTCAAGCTAACTGGGCATCGGGAGGTTGAAGCTCCAGTATGCCGATGCTCCAGCTAGTAATGCAGCGTGAGGGCATGAGGAAGCCAGAGGGACCAGACCAGCCAACCCCATCCTTGGGGTCAGCTTGGCAAAGAGAAGCCCAGGAACACGCTGCTTTCAGCAAGAACTGAAGGGCCAGTACACCCCCTCTCTGTTTCCCTCTCTCTCCCCAGGTCCATTAGTGTCCTAGGTGAAGCCAAAACTTTATTAGGGCCCTCAGTAAAGCTGAAAACCAGGCACCCCTAGTAATTTTCTTCTTGTTCCATTCCCATTCTCCCTCCTCCCAGCCCATCCTGGGCCCTATCAGCCAAGTTGTCCTCCCCCCCATGGGCATATCTCATGTTGCTGAGATATCTCATGTTGCTGAGATACTGCAACGGACGCCTCTATTCACAGTTCCCAAATGTGCTCCCAGGATCCTTTGCACCTGCTGGCAATGGCAGAGGGGTGCCGGGTGCAGATTACTGAGCAGGAACCTGGACTCCTGCTTGGACAGGGGACCAGGATGTGCAGACAGAGAAGATCAGGTCAGACAGGAGAGGGTCCTCGTAAAGCACAGCGACTGGCTCAGCCTCTGCCAAAGGCTGTCTCCGCCCCACCCCATCTGTAATAACACAACTTAGTCCTTCTGTGGGGCTCCCATGTGAGGAGTACACACATCAGCAAAGCCTCTCAACCTGGTCAGGGGTGGGGCAGTCCTGTTTTCCCCAGTTTACAGATGATTTAACTGAGGTTAAGTAACTTACCCAAGGTTACACACAGCAAGTCAGTGGCAAAGCTAGAAGTAGGACACAGGTCTCCTGACACCCAGCCTCCAGCTGTAACCAGCAGATAACATTGCCTTCTCCCCACGCACCCCCCCTTGAGCTGGTTCTGCTGTGGAAGGAGGGAAACAGGGTTTGTCCCATGCTGCTCATGATCACCCCCCGCCCCAATTCCTTCATGTGCACACAACAGAGACAAAATCTGCCCAATACCTAAAGCTTTACCTCTAATTCCTTGTGGGCATAAGCCCCCCCTTTGGCAGCATGCAGCTGCAGTCCACTGACTGAGGCAGGGTGTCTCATGCCCATGCCAGGCCCACAGGCCTCGCAGAGAGGATGTCAGACTCTGAAGCAGAGAGAAGCACAGTGTCCTTCCTAGTGCAGAGATGGCAAGGATGCTGGAGTTACCTTTGCCCCCGGGGTTAAATGGGTGAAGAGGGTGAACCAGGGTATGCCAAGGGAAGCAGAGGCAGCGTGGATGCATCAGAGCACCAGGAACAGCTGGGCTATTGCTGAATCACGGAACGCTAAAAGCAGATTAAATGTGTTCTCTCCAAATGCCTAGTCTCCACAGTACAATCTGTTTGAAACAAATCAGGACTCAGACTAGCCTGGAAAATATCCTGCCTGGAACATGAACTCCAGAGGGTGATGGGAGAGACAGGCCACAGCAGGGGAGGAAGGGATGTATCTATGTTTGAAATGGGTTTGCCCCCAGGTCTGACCATGACACCCCCAAACATTTCAGGGAAGCCGTAATCCTGTGGCATGGCCCCATCTCTTATCTGTATGAATGTGTCACCAATGGAGGTGGGGGGAGGGAAGGTGTGCACATTAGAGCATGTGGACACCAGTGTGCAAGGGGGGATTGTGTGTCTTGTTTCTGTCCTGTCTGTTGGAGGGTGTATGGTAGGTTGTGTGTATGAATGGTTGCAAATTGCTCTCAGGTGTTTTTCTAAATGTCTGCCATGTGTCTATCTCAGTGGTTCTCAAATTTTTGTACTGGTAATCCCTTTCACATAGAAAGCCTTTGAGTGCAACTCCTTCTTATAAATTAAAAACACTTTTTATATATTTAACACCATTATAATTGCTGGAGGCAAAGCAGGGTTTGGGATGGAGGCTCACAGCTCGCGACCCTCCATGTAAGAACCTTGTGGCCCCCTGAGGGTCCCGACCCCCAGTTTGAGAACCCCTGGTCTATCTATTGCTATGGGCAGTTGCTCCTGTGGCTTCTTGCAAGCTGAAAAATTAAGGTCTTACTACCAGGGAGGCAGTGAATAGGACCTAGGACTGGGAGTCAATATGCCCAGCCCTATTCCCCACTCTGCTACTGACTCTCTGTAACAAGAAGAAATTGTGGCACCTTAGAGACTAACCAATTTATAAATTGGTTAGTCTCTAAGGTGCCACAAGTCCTCCTTTTCTTTTTGCGAATACAGACTAACACGGCTGTTACTCTGATCTCTGTAACAAGGTGGCTCACCACTGGAGGGCTCGGGCTAACCAGTCCTGATCACAGAATGAGCTATCCCCTGGAAGAGCTCAAGGTGATTGCCCTAGAAAGAGCAGCAGGAGGCTGCAGTGGAGGGAAGGAGAGAGAAATACGTACATACTTCCTCAGCCCTGGTCTACACTAGGACTTTAGGTTGAATTTAGCAGCATTAAATCGATGTAAACCTTCACCCGTCCACACGATGAAGCCCTTTATTTCGACTTAAAGGGCTCTTAAAATCGATTTCCTTACTCCACCCCTGACAAGTGGATTAGCGCTTAAATTGGCCTTGCCGGCTCGAATTTGGGGTACTGTGGACACAATTTGACGGTATTGGCCTCCGGGAGCTATCCCAGAGTGCTCCATTGTGACTGCTCTGGACAGCACTCTCAACTCAGATGCACTAGCCAGGTAGACAAGAAAAGAACCGCGAACTTTTGAATCTCATTTCCTGTTTGGCCAGCGTGGCAAGCTGCAGGTGACCATGCAGAACTCATCAGCAGAGGTGACCATGATGGAGTCCCAGAATCGCAAAAGAGCTCCAGCATGGACTGAACGGGAGGTATGGGATCTGATCGCTGTATGGGGAGAGGAATCCATGCTATCAGAACTCCGTTCCAGTTTTCGAAATGCCAAAACCTTTGTCAAAATCTCCCAGGGCATGAAGGACAGAGGCCATAACAGGGACCCGAAGCAGTGCCGCGTGAAACTGAAGGAGCTGAGGCAAGCCTACCAGAAAACCAGAGAGGCGAACGGCCGCTCCGGGTCAGAGCCCCAAACATGCCGCTTCTATGATGAGCTGCATGCCATTTTAGGGGGTTCAGCCACCACTACCCCAGCCGTGTTGTTTGACTCCTTCAACGGAGATGGAGGCAATACGGAAGCAGGTTTTGGGGACGAAGAAGATGATGATGATGAGGTTGTAGATAGCTCACAGCAAGCAAATGGAGAAACCGGTTTTCCCGACAGCCAGGAACTGTTTCTCACCCTGGACCTGGAGCCAGTACCCCCCAAACCCACCCAAGGCTGCCTCCTGGACCCAGCAGGCGGAGAAGGGACCTCCAGTGAGTGTACCTTTTAAAATACTATACATGGTTTAAAAGCAAGCATGTGAAAGGATTAATTTGCCCTGGCATTCGCGGCTCTCCTGGATGTACTCCCAAAGCCTTTGCAAAAGGTTTCTGGGGAGGGCAGCCTTATTGCGTCCTTCATGGTAGGACACTTTACCACTCCAGGCCAGTAACACATACTCAGGAATCATTGTACAACAAAGCATTGCAGTGTATGTTTGCTGGCGTTCAAACAAACATCCATTCTTTATCTCTCTGTGTTATCCTCAGGAGAGTGAGATATAATTCATGGTCACCTGGTTGAAATAGAGTGCTTTTCTTCAGGGGACACTCAGAGGAGCCCATTCCTGCTGGGCTGTTTGCCTGTGGCTAAACAGAAATGTTCCCCGCTGTTAGCCACAGGGAGGGGGGAGGGTTGAGGGGGTAGCCACGCGGTGGGGGGAGGCAAAATGTGACCTTATAACGAAAGCACATGTGCTATGTATGTAATGTTAACAGCAAGGTTTACCCTGGAAGAGTGTAGCCACTGTTTTATAATATGTGTCTTTTTAAATACCGCTGTCCCTTTTTTTTTCTCCACCAGCTGCATGTGTTTCAATGATCACAGGATCTTCTCCTTCCCAGAGGCTAGTGAAGCTTAGAAAGAAAAAAAAATGCACTCAAGATGAAATGTTCTCCGAGCTCATGCTGTCCTCCCACACTGACAGAGCACAGACGAATGCGTGGAGGCAAATAATGTCAGAGTGCAGGAAAGCACAAAATGACCGGGAGGAGAAGTGGCGGGCTGAAGAGAGTAAATGGCGGGCTGAAGAGAGTAAGTGGCGGGCTGAAGAGAGGGCTGAAGCTCAAATGTGGCAGCAGCGTGATGAGAGGAGGCAGAATTCAATGCTGAGGCTGCTGGAGGACCAAACCAGTATGCTCCAGTGTATGGTTGAGCTGCAGCAAAGGCAGCTGGAGCACAGACTGCCACTACAGCCCCTGTGTAACCAACCGCCCTCCCCCCCAAGTTCCATAGCCTCCACACCCAGACGCCCAAGAACGCGGTGGGGGGGCCACCGGCCAACCAGCCACTCCGCCACAGAGGATTGCCCAAAAAAAGAAGGCTGGCATTCAATAAATTTTAAAGTTGTAAACTTTTAAAGTGCTGTGTGGCATTTTCGTTCCCTCCTCCACCACCCCTCCTGGGCTACCTTGGTAGTCATCCCGCTATTTGTGTGATGAATGAATAAAGAATGCATGAATGTGAAGCAACAATGACTTTATTGCCTCTGCAAGCGGTGATCGAAGGGAGGAGGGGAGGGTGGTTAGCTTACAGGGAAGTAGAGTGAACCAAGGGGCGGGGGGTTTCATCAAGGAGAAACAAACAGAACTTTCACACCATAGCTTGGCCAGTCATGAAACTGGTTTTCAAAGCTTCTCTGATGCGTATCGCGCCCTCCTGTGCTCTTCTAACCGCCCTGGTGTCTGGCTGCGTGTAACCAGCAGCCAGGCGATTTGCCTCAACCTCCCACCCTGCCATAAATGTCTCCCCCTTACTTTCACAGATATTGTGGAGCACACAGCAAGCAGTAATAACAGTGGGAATATTGGTTTCGCTGAGGTCTAAGCGAGTCAGTAAACTGCGCCAGCGCGCCTTTAAACGTCCAAATGCACATTCTACCACCATTCTGCACTTGCTCAGCCTGTAGTTGAACAGCTCCTGACTACTGTCCAGGCTGCCTGTGTACGGCTTCATGAGCCATGGCATTAAGGGGTAGGCTGGGTCCCCAAGGATACATATAGGCATTTCAACATCCCCAACAGTTATTTTCTGGTCTGGGAATAAAGTCCCTTCCTGCAGCTTTTGAAACAGACCAGAGTTCCTGAAGATGCGAGCGTCATGCACCTTTCCCGGCCATCCCACGTTGATGTTGGTGAAACGTCCCTTGTGATCCACCAGAGCTTGCAGCACTATTGAAAAGTACCCCTTGCGGTTTATGTACTTGGCGGCTTGGTGCTCCAGTGCCAAGATAGGGATATGGGTTCCGTCTATGGCCCCACCACAGTTAGGGAATCCCATTGCAGCAAAGCCATCCACTATGACCTGCACATTTCCCAGGGGCACTACCCTTGATATCAGCAGATCTTTGATTGCGTGGGCTACTTGCATCACAGCAGCCCCAACAGTAGATTTGCCGACTCCAAATTGATTCCTAATTGACCAGCAGCTGTCTGGTGTTGCAAGCTTCCACAGGGCTATTGTCACTCGCTTCTCAACTGTGAGGGCTGCTCTCATCTTGGTATTCATGCGCCTCAGGGCAGGGGAAAGCAAGTCACAAAGTTCCATGAAAGTGCCCTTACGCATGGGAAAGTTTCGCAGCCACTGGGAATCGTCCCAGACCTGCAACACTATGCGGTCCCACCAGTCTGTGCTTGTTTCCTGAGCCCAGAATCGGTGTTCCACAGCATGAACCTGCCCCATTAGCACCATGATGCATGCATTGGCAGGGCCCATGCTTTCAGAGAAATTTGTGTCCATGTCCTGATCACTCACGTGACTGCGCTGACGTCGCCTCCTCGCCCGGTATCGCTCTGCCAGGTTCTGGTGCTGCATATACTGCTGGATAATGCGTGTGGTGTTTAATGTGCTCCTAATTGCCAAAGTGATCTGAGCGGGCTCCATGCTTGCCTTGGTATGGTGTCCGCACAGAAAAAAGGCGCGGAACGATTGTCTGCCGTTGCTCTGATGGAGGGAGGGGCGACTGAAGACACGGCTTACAGGGTTGGCTTCAACAAAGGGGGTGGCTTTACATCAAGGAGTATTTCAGGCAGGACTTCATGGAGGGTTCCAATAAGAAATGGTGCACCTAAGTTATTGTTCTTATTGGAACAATGAGGTTAGCCTGGCCTCTGATTGATACATGGCTAGATTTACCTCGCTACACCTTCTCTGTGAGTGACTGCAGTGTGACCTAGAGGAATGAGTCCCCTAGACGGGGGAGGAGGCAAATGAGTACAAAACAAATCTGGTCTATTTCTTGTTTTGATCCACTCCATCTATCTTTTACATCTTTGGCTGGCAGCAGACGGTGCAGAAGGACTGCATGCCATCCACATCTCATGGCTGCTCGGCAGAAGATGGTACAGTACGACTGCTAGCCATCCTCATCTCTTGCCTGCCCGGCAGAAGATGGTACAATACGACTGCTAGCAATCCTCATCTCTTGCCTGCCCGGCAGAAGATGGTACAGTACGACTGCTAGCAATCCGTATCGCCTGCCTGCTCACCATAAGAATGTTCAATAGGACTGACTGCAGGACTAAAGAGAATGACCTGGTCAAGTCACTCCAAATTTAGTCCCTGCGCCCATGTCTGCCCAGGTGCTCCCAGCCGACGTGGCCAGGAGCACCTCGGACACGACGAGGATGGCTACCAGTCATACTGCACCGTCTGCTGCCAGAAGGCAATGGGTTGCTGCTACTGTGTAGCAATGCCGTACCGCGTCTGCCAGCACCCAGGAGACGTACGGTGACGGTTACCTGAGCGGGCTCCGTGGTATGGCGTCTGCACAGGTAACTCAGGAAAAAAGGCGCGAAACGATTGTCTGCCCTTGCTTTCACGGAGGGAGGGAGGGAAGGGGGGCCTGACGATATGTACCCAGAACCACCCGCGACAATGTTTTAGCCCCATCAGGCATTGGGATCTCAACCCAGAATTCCAATGGGCAGCGGAGACTGCAGGAACTGTGGGATAGCTACCCATAGTGCAACGCTCCGGAAGTCGACTCTAGCCTCGGTACTGTGGAAGCACTCCGCCGAGTTAATGCACTTAATGCACTTAGAGCATTTTCTGTGGGGACACACACACTCGAATATATAAAACCGATTTCTAAAAAACCGACTTCTATAAATTCGACCTTATTCCATAGTGTAGACATACCCTCAGGGACTAGAGATTCCTGGGAGTGAAGACAGCCTGGGAGTTGCCTGCAAAAGCAGTAAAGGCCCCAGGCAGGAAAGCCAAGAAAACTTTGTTTTGTAGTTGGATGCACTTGAAAACTTTGTTTTGAATGTTTGTTAATTTAATGTTTGTTTAATGTTTGTTAATTTAATAAAGCACATGCTGAGAAGGGACAGGAATGGACAAAAGGGTATATTTTTAGTTTTTTTAGCAGTCCAAGAGGGGAAACTGAGGCCGGCTACCTGTTGTGTGACCATCAGGTGCATGGGAGGCAGCAGCCTGGTTACTCTCCTTGTGGCCTTGAGCAAGTCACTTCCCTGCCACTCGGTGTCTTGCTCTCTGTTCCATACTTGATGTAGTATACAGTATCATCGGTTTAAAAATGAGTTTAAAAAACCTGGAGTATTTTTTATTTGCTTTCTGGCTTCTGACATTTTAGGGGCACCTGCGGGTCACATTGTCCAGTTTTTCTCTGCAATCATGAAGGCTAGACACTTTTTTTTTTCAGAACAAGCTGAGAGCCTGACATAATCCCATGACTCCAGGAGCTGTGGCTTGAAGTAAAACACCAGATATTGTGAGACTCAGGATAATATCATGAGGGTGGGTAACAATGCGAGAGCAGCTGGGTATCAAGTGTATTAAATAATAATGATCACATATACCTGCACATTTGGGTTGGGTGTGTTTTTTTGTGTCCTGGCTTGCAAAGTGGTGGTATCGAATTACCTGTATAAGCATATGTGCTAGTGTCCATTACTGGCAAGGCTCACAGACCAGCTTTCACATCAAAGAGGTTTATTCTGAGTGCTGCTAAATCCAGACTTCTCTGCTAAATTATTAAAAGCTTGTCAGCCTGGGCAAAGATCCATCAGCATTGCAGCTTGTCTCTTATGGTGGAGGCATTATTTCCAGGCACAAAGGGCTTGCGGGGTAACAGTTGTTCTTGGGATGAGGGTGGGTGCTCGTATGTGTGTGTGGGGGGGCTATGGCCTTTAATATCATACTTTCCCTTTGTTTGCATTCATCCATCTTCTCTCTGCTTGTGGGCAGTTGGACTGTGCGGTGCATCAGTGACGGATGGGACGCCTGGAGCCTTTTACGACCCGTCGGAAGGGCCGTGAGACACTCGGCCATGGAGCAGAACGCCCGAGATCTCTCCTCCGTGGTCTAACTGGGAGCCTTGTACTTCTCCCTGCTTTGCTCGGATGCTGGCACAGGCGGCTATGGAAGCATGAGTGTGCAGCAGCTGCTGGCCTCTTTACCCCTTGCTCTGTGCAGGTTTAGAGGACGTGGTGGTTAAAACACTTGAGCCCTGGAGCTGCTCCAGTGCTAGGCAATGGTAAGGGGAATCCTCATGGCAGATGATTCTATCACTGAAAGCTTGGGGTGGAAAAAGGAAGGAGTGCCCTGGATCCAGAACTACTGATGGGAGAAGAGCCATGCCAGTGTGAGAGGGCTCCTTGGATGGCTCCAGCTCAGGAGGTTGGCCTTAGTTGTGAGAGGCAGTGGGGTCCTGTTGGCTAAAGAAGTGGCAGGGCCTCAAGGAGGCTTGAGTTCAAATCCATGCTTAGCCACTGGCTCACTGTCTGGCCTTGAGTAAGTCACTGAGGGCCTGAGCCTGCACCCACTGTAGAGAAGACAAAACTGTCATTTCTACAGCAGTGGGAGCAGGATCAGGCCATTAACTTCTCTGCCTTTGGCAACTGAGGGGTAATTTTTAGTTACCTGTTTCCCAGGGGTGTTGGGGGATGGATTAACATGTGTGAAGTACTTTGAAGAGGGGACATGCCTTATTTGTGCGAAAACTTGTGAACTAACAGGGTCAGATTTGTAAGTACTCGGATCCAGAGAACAGCCAGATTGGGTGCTGGGGACAGGGGATGTTCCCTAACCCAGAGTTTCCTGAACCAGTCTAAAAGCAAATACAGGAAAAGTCAGAAAGGAGATCCATGTTCCAGTGGCTGGCAATGTAATCCAACACTTCCGGACTCAAGTGATAAATATTGACAAGGTGGGCGATTCTGTCATCCTTACTGAGGCAAAACTCCCCTTGAAAAGCTTCAGGATTCAGCTCACAATTACTGAGACTTCAGTTGCGTTTGATCTTGATTACTTCTGGGTGATGTACTGAGAATAGCTCATTTAAATAGAGCAGGGGCCTGCTGTCTGACTGAATCACGGCTATATTGTGGCTGATGAATCACACAGCCTGCCACAGTATAGCTGTGTATTGGAAGCCAGACCCAGGGATTGAAGAACGGATAAAAGGGAAGAACAAGGCAATCTGCAATGCAAGATCTGTAATATTCTAATTACATCCAAGTGCAAAGAAGAGCAAACCAGAAATAAAATGTACACTGAACATTAAAATAGCACAATGATTAAAATTCCAACAGGAAGCTGTCATACTGACATTCTGATGGCTTATAGTGAAGACACAATAAATGCAGCTCAGATTTGCATACATAAGAAAGGCAGGAGACTTTCCAAAGCTGTTGTCTGGAAAGTTCTATCATTAAAAAAAGAAGCCTTGGTCATGTCACTTATTCTTATTTATGATTCAGAAGGGAATCTAGTCAAAGGGTTATATGGTGCAAGGAAGAAGTCAGGTCTCCTGGGTTCTACTCCCAGCTCCACCATTGACTGGCTTTGGATAAATCACTTAATCTTAGTTTACCGATTTGTAAACTGGATATAATAATACTCACCTGCCTGAAAGGGGAGAGGTGAATATTAACAGCTGTCTTAGACGAAGGGTGCTAGAGAAGCACAAAGGATTATTTTCCAGCAGGAGTCTAACATATCATCAAAAGGGCAGCTCCCAGCATCATTCAAGGGTGAGGAAAGAATGAAACAAGAAGAGCTATGTCTAAAAACAGTCTGACCATCCATCTGCTAATACACTTCTAGAGATTGCTTTAGCTGTGTGGTACAGTGGCCAGGACACTGGATTAGGCGTCAGGGCATCCGAGTTCTCATCCCAGTTCTGCCACAGAGCTGCTAAATGATTGTAGGCAGTCACTTCCCCTCTGAGTTTCCCTGTTCGTAAAATGGGGATAACAATACTTAAGTTCTTTTGTAAAGTGCTTTGGGATCTATGGATGAAGTATCATTAATAGGATACTGCTTTACTTTAAATCAAACGTATTTTTGCCATTGATTTAAATGGCAGCAGAATCAGCCCCTAAGAATAAGTCAACTCAAAACAACTCCACCGCTGCTGGGGACAATGAAAGCAGCGGAGCGCGGTTGAAAATGTGGCCTCGTAACTAATTCCTGAGGTTTCTCCTTTAAAATGAACATTCGCAGCCAACAAACATCTGCATCTATATTGAGTGTGGTGCTCAGCAATTCACAATCCCAAATGATTGCACGTTTCAGCAAATTTCTGTCCAGTTCCCAGCTTCCTGTCTTTTTTCTCCTGTCTGCTCAGTTTATATTTCTGCCTGTCCGCCTTTCGTTTCCCTACGGCATGTTTCACCAGGTGCAGTTGATGTGAAAAGAGATGAAATATATGTAAGGAAATAAACAAAGTAATTCTCAGTCCCTGATAGTCAGTCACAGATAGGCGCCTGTGTGATGTGTGTGGTTCTTCATAGCCGAGCTATCGCAAATTAATTGCAGAACATGGCTCAAAAGCTCACCTGAGAGCACGAATACAGCCAAGGGAATTTCTGCTCTCCAGCTTAAGGAGGGAAAAATCAGAACAACATGCAATTATTTCATCATTAGATTTTTATCCAAGGGGAGCAAGGCTCTTTCTCTCCTTTCTTTATTGCTCCCACGGGCTGGGGGAAGATGCAACCAGTCTTTTCAAGATGTTTTTTTTCATTCCTTGGGGGCACAAGTTCCATCAAAGCAGAGTCAATAATTACAGAGGAGGATTTTCTGACTCATAAATTATACCTAGCACCACTCACCCTGTGGAGGGCTGTTTTGGAGTGGTGGATAGAAGGTGAGGAGATAATTTTGTATGCAACAACAAGGTGCGTCTTACAAAAGGGGCCTCGTTAAATAACAACGAAGAATATGCTATGGCACTAACAGTGGTCCCACAGTTAAACTGAGCCTGGATTTTGCCTTAGATTTTATACAGCACGTTCCACACATATATAAAGCAACAACTCAGGTTTAGAATAGGTATCATTCCTCAATATCGCCTTAGTCTATAACAACGTTTTTGTGCTCAATGTCTTGTTCAAGGGTGCTGTCAAGGTTCCTTCCCCATGCTGAACTCTAGGGTACAGATGTGGGGACCTGCATGAAAGACCCCCCTAAGTTTATTCTTACCAGCTTAGGTTAAAAACTTCCTCAAGGTACAAACTTTGCCTTATCCTTGAACCCTACGCTGCCACCACCAAGCGTGTTAAACAAAGAACTGTGTCCAGTTTTGGGCCCCACACTACAGGAAGGATGTGGAAAAATTGGAAAACGTCCAGCGGAGGACAACAAAAATGATTAGGGGACTGGAACACATGACTTATGAGGAGAGGCTGAGGGAACTGGGATTGTTTAGTCTGCGGAAGAGAAGAATGAGGGGGGATTTGATAGCTGCTTTCAACTACCTGAAAGGGGGTTCCAAAGAGGATGGATCTAGACTGTTCTCAGTGGTAGCTGATGACAGAACAAGGAGTAATCGTCTCAAGTTGCAGTGGGGGAGGTTTAGGTTGGATATTAGGAAAAACTTTTTCACTAGGAGGGTGGTGAAACACTGGAATGCGTTACCTAGGGAGGTGGTGGAATCTCCTTCCTTAGAAGTTTTTAAGGTCAGGCTTGACAAAGCCCTGGCTGGGATGATTTAGTTGGGGATTGGTCCTGCTTTGAGCAGGGGGTTGGACTAGATGACCTCCTGAGGTCCCTTCCAACCCTGATAGTCTATGATTCTAAGAACAGGGAAAGAGTCCACTTGGAGACGTCTTCCCCCCCAAAATATCCCCCCAAGCCCTACACCCCCTTTCCTGGGGAAGGCTTGATAAAAATCCTCACCAATTTGCATAGGTGAACACAGACCCAAACCCTTGGATCTTAAGAACAATGAAAAAGCAATCAGGTTCTTAAAAGAAGAATTTTAATTAAAGAAAAAGTAAAAGAATCACCTCTGTAAAATCAGGATGGTAAATATCTTACAGGATAATCAGATTCAAAACATAGAGAATCCCTCTAGGCAAAACCTTAAGTTACAAAAAGACACAAAAAACAGGAATATACATTCTATTCAGCATAGCTATTTTGCCAGCCATTAAACAAAAGGAAATCTAACGCATTTCTAGCTAGATTACTTACTAACTTAAGGAGTTATGAAGAGCATTCTTGATCTGTTCCCGGCAAAAGCATCACACAGACAGACAGACAGACCCTTTGTTCCCCCCCTTCCAGCTTTGAAAGTATCTTGTCTCCTCATTGGTCATTTTGGTCAGGTGCCAGCGAGGTTATCTTAGCTTCTTAATCCTTTAAAGGTGAAAGGGTTTTGCCTCTGGCCAGGAGGGATTTTATAGCACTGTGGACAGAAAGGTGGTTACCCTTCCCTTTATATTTATGACAGGTGCTTAGAACACAGCTGCTTCCTTTGGAGGAGCAAGGAAGAGCTTTCAATCCTAGGCATTGTGGCAGAAGCAGAGGTGATATCAAAACAGGTTTACTAACTGGCGAGAGGGCTGTTGTTGATTGCACTAGCTGGCAGCCAGGGGCAGGCCGAGAGGTGATGCAACAGTCTGATGTGGCGCTGATGTCTGACTGGCATGTGGCAGCATCGTCAAACTCAAGAGTTTGTTTCTTAACAATGTGAAATGCACGCCCATCCTGACCCCAGTGCACATATCCACGTGCATTAAGGCCCAGCTGTTAGCTGCACTGTGTCCTGATCAGAGCAGGAAACTTAAGAGGAAAATACCCCAGGACGGGGATGGCCAGTGCTGCTCCCTCTGTTTGCCAGCTGGGAGCAGATGTCACCGTCTCACTCCAGAATGCTCTCTCTCTCTTTTTTTGACGGTTCTGTGATCTCCTGTCAACCCAGCCCACTCTAAGCTTTATTAATAAAGTCTTATATAATAATGTTATTAGCAGTCATGCTGCACTATCAGCGTGTGTCAAGGTTCCTCCCCCACATCTGAACTCTAGGGTACAGATGTGGGGACCTGCATGAAAACCTCCTAAGCTTACTTTCACCAGCTTAGGTTAAAACTTCCCCAAGGTACAAATTAATTTTATCCTTTGTCCCTGGATCTCCACTGCCACCACCAAACTCTAACTGGGTTTACTGGGAAATGTAGTTTGGACACGTCTTTCCCCCCAAAATCCTCCCAACCCTTGCACCCCACTTCCTGAGGAAGGTTTGGTAAAAATCCTTGCCAATTTGCATAGGTGACCACAGACCCAAACCCTTGGATCTGAGAACAATGAAAAAGCATTCAGTTTTCTTACAAGAAGACTTTTAATAGAAATAAAGAAATCACCTCTGTAAAATCAGGATGGTAGATACCTTACAGGGTAATTAGATTCAAAACATAGAGAATCCCTCTAGGCAAAACCTTAAGTTACAAAAAAGACACACAGACAGGAATAGTCATTCTATTCAGCACAGTTCTTTTCTCAGCCATTTAAAGAAATCATAATCTAACACATACCTAGCTAGATTACTTACTAAAGTTCTAAGACTCCATTCCTGGTCTATCTCCGGCAAAAGCAGCATACAGACAGACACAGACCCTTTGTTTCTCTCCTCCCAACTTTTGAAAGTATCTTGTCTCCTCATTGGTCATTTTGGTCAGGTGCCAGCGAGGTTACCTTTAGCTTCTTAACCCTTTACAGGTGAGAGGATTTTTCCTCTGGCCAGGAGGGATTTTAAAGGGGTTTACCCTTTCCTTTATATTTATGACAGTGTGAATGATGAAACAGAGGATCTGCAGTTCCAGGCCACTAGGCTCTATTGACAAGTCACCTTTATTTTCCTACTGAACATCTTTATGAAGATGGGGGACCACCCTCACTGGGCAATAAGGGGATCCTGGAATGAGCTCACCCCCTTCCTAGTTACTGCTGACCCCTGCTTTGTCGGTCTGACTTTCCCTCCTAGCTCATAGCATTACATCTGAAGAGCAGATATTTTGCCTTTGTGATCCACAGCCCGTATAGATTTAGCAAAACATTTCCCTGAGGAAGCTGCAAAGGGATCAACTTCTCTCTACCTTCCAATGGCTAAACTCAAACACTGGAACTGAGGATGCCTGAAGCTACAGGCCTGGGAGAAACTGAATCAGGCTTGTGGTAGCCTCTCCATTTGTTCTTTCCGGTAGCATGGCAAGACGCTCAGACACCTGAATTCTGCAAACTGCAGAGAAAAAAACCATCAGCCCCAGAATCTTCGTTAACTGTCTCACTAAATCCTGGAAAGAAATCCCTATTCTATTAAGCCCTTTGAGGCCCTACCGCACCCAAGAATCTCACGAGGGGAGAAGAATGGAGGAGGTTTGTAGAATAAATGCACCAAAAACAATGTCAAATGTAAAGAATTCTTCTCATGGCTAGGCTGGTAAATAGAGATGATTTTAAGCTGTATATATTCATCTCAGCAGAGCTCTGAAGGCATATCAGATGTCTCTAGGTGCCTCGCAAGATAGTCTCTAGTCAGCTCCCTGCCCACCTCACTTCCCTTCAGTCTATTTACTGATGATACCCACAGAGTTAAACGACAATAACCATCACCATTCCAGGAACACAAAGTCATTACTTAGGGCAGAGTATTCAATGTCAAGCAGAGCTGTGTGGGGAAAAAGGAGTGTGTGTCTGGGAGGTTTGGGGGAAGGCTAGTGCCCTCAGACGCCAAGGTGATGGGCATGGCCTGAACAGAAGAGAATACAACAGTGTGAGTGTGTGAGGAGAGTGTTGCATTTGAGGAGAGTGTGGGTTTGGGGAATGGGTGGGGGGATGTCTGGGGAAGGGACGTGTATGGATACAGAGGTATTTATGGAAGGGGTGTACACCTGTACAGGGTGTGTGTGTATGGGGAGGGTGTGTATGCTTGGGTAAGGATGTGTGTTTGAGGAAGGGGTGTATGCCTGCATAGAGCCTGTGGGTCTAGGTCAGGGTATGGGGTGTGTGGGGCTGAGGTTTTGGGGAGCGTCGTGAGGGCTGCTTGAGCCGTGTTTGTGCTCAGAATTCATACAAATATAAGAATGGCCAAAATGGGTCAGACCTACGGTCCACCTAGCCCAGTATCCTGTCTTCCGACAGCGGCCGGTACCAGATGCTTCAGCAGGAAGGAACAGAACAGGGCAGTTATCAAGTGATCCATCCCCTGTTGTCCAGCCCCAGCTTCTGAGAATCAGCGGTTTCAGGCCATCCTGAGCATGCGGTTGCCTCCCTGAGCATCTTGGCTAATAGCCACTGATGATATCCCCCCTCCCCCGCGGAACTTGTCTAATTTTCTTCTGAACCCAGTTTGTAAATTCCTTCCTTCACGTGGAGTTTATTCCTGAGAGCGAGGGGGGCTGGGAACGGGCTGCAGAGAAGAGGGGAAGCTAGTGGACCAGGGGTGCGAGGGGGCTGGGAAGGGGAAGGCACCTGGCGGCGGGTGGGGCGGCGGGGCGGGGGCGCTGCGGCTCCGGTGACTGGCTCGGGGAAGCATCTCTCAGCTCCGCGCCAGCCCCCCGGCCCCTTATAAGGGCTGCCGGCGCCCGGCGCCGCTGCCACAGCGGCGGGCTCATGCTGGCCGGGGCCCCCCGGCCGAAGCGAGCAGCCGCAGGGGAAGGCAGCGGGGAGCAGCAGGAGCCCCCGATGCCCGGCAGCGCCGGCGCGGGCAAGCCCCGGCCGCGGGCGCAGGCGGCGGCGGCGGGCGGCTCGGCGCTGCCCGGGCTGGAGCTGGCCGAGGCCCGGCGGCGGCTGCTGGAGGCGGAGGCCCGGCGGCGGCTGGTGCTGGAGCTGGAGAGCCGGGTGCAGCAGCTGCACCGCGTCCTGGTGCAGGCCGAGCTGCGCCTGGCCGGCCGCGCCGAGAGCCTGGCCCGGCTGGGCAGCGGCGCCGGCCAGGCCCAGCTCCGCCTGGCCGCCCACGGGCAGCGCCTCAAGAAGAGCCTGCGGCGCTCCCGGAAGGCGCGGCCGCCCGCCCTGCTGGCCTCGGCGCTGGGCGGCTGCGTGCCCTGGGCGGCCGGCCGGCTGCGCCGCGGCCGGGGGGGCGCCGCCCCGGAGCCGCCCGAGTCCCCCTTCAAGAGGAGCCCGCCGGGGCAGCCCCCGGCCTGAGAGCGGCGGGGGGGCACCGCCTCCTCGCGAGGGGCCCCATCCTGGGTGGGGAGGACCCCTGTGCCGGGGGGAGCACCGTCTCCTCGCGAGGGGCCCCATCCTGGGTGGGTGTGAGGGGAGGACCCCTGTGCCAGGGGGGGCACCGTCTCCTCGCGAGGGGCCCCATCCTGGGTGGGGAGGACCCCTGTGCCGGGGGGAGCACCGTCTCCTCGCGAGGGGCCCCATCCTGGGTGGGTGTGAGGGGAGGACCCCTGTGCCAGGGGGGGCACCGTCTCCTCGCGAGGGGCCCCATCCTGGGTGGGGAGGACCCCTGTGCCGGGGGGGGCACCGTCTCCTCGCGAGGGGCCCCATCCTGGGTGGGGAGGACCCCTGTACCGGGGGGAGCACCGTCTCCTTGCGAGGGGCCCCATCCTGGGTGGGTGTGAGGGGAGGACCCCTGTGCCAGGGGGGGCACCTTCTCCTCGCGAGGGGCCCCATCCTGGGTGGGGAGGACCCCTGTGCCGGGGGGGCACCTTCTCCTCGCGAGGGGCCCCATCCTGGGTGGGGAGGACCCCTGTACGGGGGGGGCACCGTCTCCTCGCGAGGGGCCCCATCTTGGGTGGGGAGGACCCCTGTGCCGGGGGGGGCACCGTCTCCTCGCGAGGGGCCCCATCTTGGGTGGGGAGGACCCCTGTGCCGGGGGGGGCACCGTCTCCTCGCGAGGGGCCCCATCCTGGGTGGGGAGGACCCCTGTGCCGGGGGGGGCACCTTCTCCTCACGAGGGGCCCCATCCTGGGTGGGTGTGAGGGGAGGACCCCTGTACGGGGGGGGGCACCTTCTCCTCGCGAGGGGCCCCATCCTGGGTGGGGAGGACCCCTGTGCCGGGGGGGGCACCTTCTCCTCACGAGGGGCCCCATCCTGGGTGGGGAGGACCCCTGTGCCGGGGGGGGGCACCGTCTCCTCGCGAGGGGCCCCATCCTGGGTGGGGAGGACCCCTGTGCCGGGGGGGGCACCGTCTCCTCGCGAGGGGCCCCATCCTGGGTGGGGAGGACCCCTGTGCCGGGGGGGGCACCGTCTCCTCGCGAGGGGCCCCATCCTGGGTGGGGAGGACCCCTGTGCCGGGGGGGGCACCTTCTCCTCACGAGGGGCCCCATCCCGGGTGGGTGGGAGGGAGGTGAGGACCCCTGTGCTGGGGGGAGCACCTTGTCCTTGTGAGGGGCCCCATCCCGGGTGGGTGGGAGGGCAGGACCCCTGTGCTGGGGGGCACCTTGTTATAGTGAGGGGCACCATCCTGGGTGGGTGGGAGGGAGGCGCACCCACTTCAGCTGGGACCTGTGAGAAGGAGCAGCTTCCCCCTCCACAGCACTCTGATCTGGGACCTGGGTGGGATCCCACTCAGCAACTGCCTTTCCTGGGCCCTTTTGGGAAATGGAAAGTTGTGCTTGACCCACCCGCCTTTAAGTCAGCACCCGTGTCACCTGGGGGAAACTTGGAGGGAGAGCACCCATAGGGAAATGCATCCACTCTAGGCTTGCACTTGGGGACTTTCCATAGCACCCTTCCTTAGAAGGGTTCAGTTCTTGTGGGGCCCCAGGTAGCACCCCACCTTGGCTTGCAGAACTCCTGTTCCACGACTACTCACCCATCTAGTCCATGACAGCACCAGTGCTGGTAGATTGGCCTCCTGAACCACAGGCAGCTCCGCACAAGTGTAAGAGCTCTGATCTGTAAAGAAATGAATGAAGATTCAATTCATCAGGAGCAGAACAAACCCCAATGTGGGACAATCCCATGTCACATGTAGAAGACCCCAGTGTGCTGTGTCATGGCCCAATCTGTTTTGCTGTCCAGGGTGCTTTCAGACCAAATGGGCCCTCTAGAGAGAGACTGCCTCCCCCAGACAGACTGTCCTTACTGGCTCCTGCAAAGACTCATCTGTTTCTCCCACCTCATCAGGCTGCTGGCAGCAATCAGCCTGTTGCTCTGACTCTCTGGTCCCCTTTTGGAACGGGGGGACTGGATCCAAGAATCCTGCCTTAATTTACCCCTGCACATCTCCAGCCTGAGACTTCAGCAATCCACCTGGGGACATCACTACTGGACTGCACTGAACCTGAAGTATCTGCAGTTGATCAGTAGCTCTCTTGCAGTTTTGGACAATGTTTCTATTCATGGACCAATATCCACTGAGACAGCTTAGTGGGACAGAGACCAAAAAGGAACATTCTCCTCTTCAGTGATTGTAATGACCACAAAGCCTCCCAGCTGGGACATAAAGGTGCCCAAACAGAGTCTCCCGCAGCTTTGAATGAATGTTTCCATTTAGAAGCAATATACTCTCACATTCAGAATCGAATTGTTACATTCTGAGGTGCCCTAGAACTGAGCTAGACCTTAATCATGATCCCATAGAAATCTTTGGGAATTTTGCCACTGACTTTCATGGGGCCATGATTTGGCCTTAAGTTCTCCAAGAGGTTTGTGCCCTCAGGGTGAAAGTTACCCCTGGGAAGAGGGCTAGCACTAGGCCTAGGCATTGCTTACATCTGACTTGCCCTTTCACGTCCTCTACCTGAGCTTGCCTAGCCTAAGCCCACTGGTATGGGATTGAAGGAGTGTAGATGCTTTGTGCTGGCCCGCTGCACAAGGGTGGAGTTCAGTCTGAGTGAGCAGTACAATAAGCAGCGTTGACACTTCCCTGTTGGAAGTCCTTCAGGGCAAGGTTGGAATGGGTTCTGGTGGCAAACTCCCTTGCTGAAAACCTGCTTGCAAGTTTCAGGTTGGATACAAAGAACAGCGCCACGATTCAAGCCCTGTGCAGAAACAGAATCAACCATGTGGAACAAGTCACAAAACGATGGTTAAAGTATCTCTTTGCAGCGGGCCTCGTCCATCACTGGCTTCTATTGTTCACTTTGCATGGGACTCTTTGACTCTTCTGCCAGAAGAGGCTTATCTCATCCCTTTTATTTTTTTAAACTGGATCACTTTTTTGATCACACTGACTCATGAATGTTCAGAGACTACCTTGATGTGCGTGTGAGAGAGAGGGAGAGTGAGACAGCAGGTCTGTTATATAATCTTTGCCTCATGTTTATGCTGGATAGATCCAGAGCAGCTGCTGTAGCTGGACTTATACTGAATATATACATGTTGCACTTGGTGCTTTATAGCAGGCACTTTCTGGAAGTCGGCATGTTCATAAATAAATAACTATATATTTTATTAATTATATATGGTGTCTTGAGGGGTTGCTTTAAATATGGAAGGAGAGGTTGGGATAGGAAAACTGAAAAATAAGCCAAACAACTGCTTGTTTGCTAGCTGGGCTCTGCATCCCTTTGGCCTCCCCGTCACCTGGGTATTCTTACTTTTAATATTTTGTGTTAGTTGCAACAGAACCACAATCATTGGACTAGGAATATCTGTATTGTGCTGGTGCCTTGGGACATGAATGTGACTGGGATCTTTCTGTGCACAGGCATGGGGCACATATTTAGGACTGGTCTACAGCCCTATATGGGGATAACCCCATCGCTCAGGGGTGTGAAAAATCCTTGCATCTGAGCGATGTAGTTATACCGACCTCACGCCCTGTGTAAACAGCGCTGTGGCAGCAGGAAAGCTTCCCCTGTCAACACAGCTCCCGCCTCGTGGGGAGGTGGATTAACTACGCTGCCAGGAGCGCTCTCTCCCAGCGGCTTAAAGCGTCTGCATTAAAGCGCTACGGTGGACCAAGGCAGCGTTTTCAGTGTAGACTTGCCCTTAGTAACGGAGAGGCCCTGTCCTGAGGAGCTTGCACCTTGAGGACAAGACACAATAAGCAGGTGACGCAATCGCACACTGTGTGGAGAGAGGCCGACAGGGTAACAAACGTATTCGTTGGTAGTAATCTTTGCATGCCACCGGCTGGGCTGTAGTGAGATGGCCGCGTACAGGACAGGGGCCTCTCTTAGGGCATGGCCTACAAGAGGCTGGGGATAGACTTGGCTTTATATGGCAATAAACCCCATTCGTTGCCTGCACAAGGCCCTGTCTGAGCTCTTGTAGTAGAATGCTAAAGGGGAAACTTGCATTGCTCCTGAGCTTCCGGACAAGGCCGCACACGACTCTGAACTCTCTCTTGTCACAGTAAGAAAAGGAGGACTTGTGGCACCTCAGAGACTAACCAATTTATTTGAGCATGAGCTTTCGTGAGCTACAGCTCACCTCATCGGATGCATCCCGTGGAAACTGCAGCAGACTTTATATATACACAGAGAATATGAGTGTTTGCATTACAGTACAACCTCACTAATGCAAAATCCCTTGCTATCTGAAATGGTTACATCCCCTCCGAATCGAGCACTTATTAAGAGAGGTGAGGTTAAGTCCAGTCCTGGGCTGAGAGAGAAAACTGAGAATAAGAATAGATTTTGATCATGGTGAAATGTTCCATATCCAGTCTGAGGTTAGTGTATTTATTAATTGTCTGGAGAAGGCTGTAAACAACATATTCAGAAGAACAACAGGTGGTTAGTTGTGACTAGAGAAGACCATGGGGACCTGATAGCTAGGTGCCTGGGCAGCACCATAGCGGATGAAATTCCATACGGGTGAGTGAAAACTGATGCACAGTGGAGGGAATAATTTGAATGACTCATTACACCTCTGAGATTTAGGAGCACAGGTCTCACTGATAGTCAAAGGGGCCTGTGCTCCTAAATCCCCTGGTCACTTTTGAAAACTTTCCCGGGTCAATGCCATCTGCAATTCAATGCATTGGTGACAGGACTCCTACCAGATTAAAGCTCATCGGGGGTTTACTCTGTGTTTAATCTGTCCCTGCTGGGGTGAAATCCTACTGAAGTCAATGAGAGGTTGCTAGAATTAAAGTGGAGTAATAGCCAACACCTCAGGAGTCTGCCTATAGAAATGCAGAGACAGCACAGACTCACTCAGCCCCTCTGCTAGACTGGACTAAAAGAAAGAGCAAAGCCTAGAAGGAAAATCACCAGGATGGAGTTTGTCTCATTTAGGCCCTGATCCAGAGCCCACTG
Source organism: Lepidochelys olivacea (assembly GCF_965140295.1). Taxonomy (NCBI): domain Eukaryota; kingdom Metazoa; phylum Chordata; order Testudines; family Cheloniidae; genus Lepidochelys; species Lepidochelys olivacea. The sequence goes on from NC_140429.1 coordinate 10,419,920, forward strand.
GAGTCCTGGGGGTCATTTCATCTACTTCAAAAGGCTCTGGATCAGGCCCTTTCACTCTAGTCTTATTCCAAAGATTGGGGTCAGTGTTAAGCCACTAGGGAGTCAGGAGCTGGGGGAGGGGCAGGGCAGATGACTCAGTCTGAGAGCAAAAGAGCAACATTTAGAAGTAAAGTAACCAGCTCTTTTCTGCTTGCAGCTTCAATGTGACAACAGCTATTTTTGCTCCAAAAAAAGTTCACTTTCATATCTGAATACTTCATCGTTGTTTGCAGCTGCAATACCCAGCACAAAACTCCCCCCACCTCCACCCCATCACCCGTCCCCGCTCCCAAACACAACCTGGTGCCTCCAGCTGCCAGCTGGACTTTGTGGAGAAACCCCCAAGAGCCCAGATCACTGTTGTGTCTGCAACTAGAGCAGTGCACGGTGCATGTGAGATGCTACCGCTCCAGGCTGGGAGCATTTTACACGTGTTGTCAGTGACTGCACAAGGATCAGGGCAGCGATGAAGGGACTTTAAATGGCTCTGATGTGTTCATGACCAGATTTCAGAGTAGCAGCCGTGTTAGTCTGTATCCGCAAAAAGAAAACGAAAGCTTATGCTCAAATAAATTTGTTAGTCTCTAAGGTGCCACAAGTCCTCCTTTTCTTTTCATGACCAGACTAATTTTTGGGGGGGGGGGGGGAGAAGAGCAGGGAATGGGGACGGGACACTTGGGCATCTTGGATTTTAAAAAATTAACAATGTATTTTGGAAAGTGTAAGCTGCCTTTTCTCTTTTACAGTAAAACTCAGAGATTCTGAAGAGGGTCCAATTAAAAAAAAAAAAAAAGACCTTCCCCAATCATGTCCCTCGAATATCCTGGGACCGATCGGGCCACAGCTGCACAGGATTCTGAGTGCACAGTCCACTTGTGCCAGGGTCACCGGAGGGGGCTTTTTTCCCATGCTAAGACTTCATGTGATCTTAGCCCTTTTCATCTGGGATCTTAAAGCACTTTACAAACAGTACTGAATTGAGCCTCCCAGCCAGCGTGGGAAATTGGTCAGTATTATCATCCCACTTTTATAAAATGGGCCCTAAGAAATGAAGGCCCAGAGCCTCAGAAGTTTTAGGCACCTAAATCCTATTGATTTCAATAGGAGTTAGATAGCTAAATACCTTCCAGGATCTGATCTGAATTGACTTGATAGCTCTGTTAAGAGCAAAACCTACATAAGTGGACTCCTGGGTCCTGGGTTTCAATGCTAGGCCGTTTTACAGTAAAGAAACTCTTTGTTATTTTTTGAACCAGTTTTGCTTATAATGTACTCAGACTCTTGGGCCTCTTTCCATGAATACAATAGTCACCCATAATGACAGGTTTCAGAGTAGCAGCCGTTGTTAGTCTGTGTTCGCAAAAAGAAAAGGAGTACTTGTGGCACCTTAGAGACTAACCAATTTATTTGAGCATAAGCTTTCGTGAGCTACAGCTCACTTCATCGGATGCATACTGTGGAAACTGCAGAAGACATTATATACACAGAGACCATGAAACAATACCTCCTCCCACCCCACTCTCCTGCTGGTAATAGCTTATCTAAAGTGATCACTCTCCTTACAATGTGTATGATAATCAAGTTGGGCCATTTCCAGCACAAATCCAGGTTCTCTCACCCTCCGCCCCCCCCCCCCCCCACAAACTCACTCTCCTGCTGGTAATCGCTTATGCAAAGTGACCACTCTCCCTACAATGTGCATGATAATCAAGGTGGGCCATTTCCAGCACAAATCCAGGTTTTCTCACCCCCCCACCCCGATACACACACAAACTCACTCTCCTGCTGGTACTAGCTTATCTAAAGTGATCATCAAGTTGGGCCATTTCCAGCACAAATCCAGGTTTTCTCACCCTCCGCCCCCCAGAAGAGTTCCCAGAAGTCACCTACTACAGGACAGGCCCAACAAAGAAAATAACAGAACGCCACTAGCCGTCACCTTCAGCCCCCAACTAAAACCCCTCCAACGCATTATTAAGGATCTACAACCTATCCTGAAGGATGACCCAACACTCTCACAAATCTTGGGAGACAGGCCAGTCCTTGCCTACAGACAGCCCCCCAACCTGAAGCAAATACTCACCAGCAACCACACACACACCACACAACAGAACCACTAACCCAGGAACCTCTCCTTGCAACAAAGCCCGTTGCCAACTGTGCCCACATATCTATTCAGGGGACACCATCATAGGGCCTAATAACATCAGCCACACCATTAGAGGCTCGTTCACCTGCACATCCACCAATGTGATATATGCCATCGTGTGCCAGCAATGCCCCTCTGCCATTTACATTGGTCAAACTGGACAGTCTCTACGTAAAAGAATAAATGGACACAAATCAGATGTCAAGAATTATAACATTCATAAACCAGTTGGAGAACACTTCAATCTCTCTGGTCACGCAATCACAGACATGAAGGTCGCTATCTTAAAACAAAAAAACTTCAAATCCAGACTCCAGCGAGAAACTGCTGAATTGGAATTCATTTGCAAATTGGATACTATTAATTTAGGCTTAAATAGAGACTGGGAGTGGCTAAGTCATTATGCAAGGTAGCCTATTTCCCCTTGTTTTTTCCTACCCCCCCCCCCGACGTTCTGGTTAAACTTGGATTTATGCTGGAAATGGCCCACCTTGATTATCATACACATTGTAGGGAGAGTGGTCACTTTGGATGAACTATTACCAGCAGGAGAGTGAGATTGTGTGTGTATGGGGGTGGGGGGTGAGAAAACCTGGATTTGTGCTGGAAATGGCCCACCTTGATTATCATGCACATTGTAGGGAGAGTGGTCACTTTAGATAAGCTATTACCAGCAGGAGAGTGGGGTGGGAGGAGGTATTGTTTCATGGTCTCTGTGTATATAATGTCTTCTGCAGTTTCCACAGTATGCATCCGCTGAAGTGAGCTGTAGCTCACGAAAGCTCATGCTCAAATAAATTGGTTAGTCTCTAAGGTGCCACAAGTCCTCCTTTTCTTTTTGCGAATAGTCACCCAGTTCTCCTTCTATCAGACACACGTATCAGCTTGTGATCTAGTTAAGTACCTGATGAGTTTGTTTGTGCTTGGGGGCAACTTTCCTGCTCTGTTTCATTTGTAATGTTCAATTATCCAAAGACAAAGAGATTGACCCTCCTGGAAACCAAACAACAGTGATCTCTGTGCGGTGCCACTCCCAGTAACTTTCAGGGGATTGGCATGGCCAAGTAGTCAAAAAATCACTAGACCCCCCCAAAATTATGAGACTGGCTTACAAAATCACGAGATTTTAAATATATATATATGTCTCCTGGTTTGTAAACCTGTAGAGACTGTATTTTCAAGCTTCTGCCACCATAAGGGCTAGAAACTTACTTTCTTGTTTAAAGGAAAGCTGAGAGGCCCAGATAATCCCATGATTCCAGGAACTGGGGCTTTCAGGTTAACACCTAGTATTACAAAAATTGGCCACTCCGGTGGTGGGGCGTGTTCATATATGAAGTAAGGCCTGTGCAGTGCTCAAGCACCTGATCTGGAAGCCTTCAAAGTCCACCTGGCCTGGAGGAAGTTGATGTGTCTTGTTTGTTTTTAAACAGGAATTCAGTGCTATTTGATGGGAAACACCAGCAGGGCAGGAGGAATTCTAAGAGTCGAAGGGGTGGGGGATTCTTGGGTGTGTTGCAGCCACTTTATGATGGTGATAAAGTCACCTCATAATGCCACAGCCGACTCCATGCTGCTCACCGCCGCAGGGATGGTACTGGCCGGGGAGAGGAGGGGGAGTGGCCCAGTTATTCTACGGTGGCACAGTGGGGCTATTGCTGCTAGGAGGCACTGCCAGAGGGGCCGGAACAGCTGTTCCAGGTCAGGGGAAGTACAAGCCACCCCCAACCTGGTCCCTGTGTAGGATGACCAGACAGCAAATGTGAAAAATCAGGACAGGGGCTGGGGGGGGTAATAGGAGCCTATATAAGAAAAAGGCCCCAAAATTGGGACTGTTTCTATAAAATCAGGACATCTGGTCACCCTATCCCTGCGCGGGGCTCATCACTGGGCACAGATTCCCTCCCAGGATTGTAGCTGAAGGTCTGGTCTGCACAAAGTATAACTCTGTCTGTTAGGGGTGCGCTGTTTTATTGATAGTCACACCAGCACAACCGTAGCGTGGGCGTAATTATACCAGTATAAGTGTGTGTGTATACCGGTAGAGTGTAGTCCCCTTCCCTTAGGGGAATAAGCTATACTGGTACAAGTCCATTTACACTGGAATAACTGCCTGCACTCTAGGAGAGGTTGTATAGATAGATAAAGAGAAAATATCTGCATGCACTAGAGTGGGACTCTGACACCTGGGTTCTAGTCCCAGCTGTGCCCCTAGATTGCTGGGGTGACCTTGTGCAAATCACTTCACCTTGCTGTGTGCCTCAGTTTCCCCATCTGTAAAACAAGGATGATGAATTCTCCTTCCTTTGTAAAACACTTTTGAGATCTGTGGATGACAAATGCTAGATAAGGTGCTAGGAATTCTTAGTGTTATTATGTGTCAGGAAATGCTTCCATTTATTTTTGAATTTAAAATGATCCCAGTTTGCAGGACTCTGTGTTTGCAACTCTGCAGCAGAGAGAACCCTGCACAGCCTTGCACATCCCATCACTGAGACTGCTCCCATTCCAGCCCGTAACTTCCTGACCCTTTTCTAAATCAACTCACACCTGAAGGAAGAATACTGAAGAAGGTTCTCTGTGCCCGCTGCAGCCTTAATCCCATCAGGGACCCTTTCTTCAAAAGCAGGGCAGAAAGGGGGACTTTAATAGCGGCTTACAGGTTTCACATGTGAGAAGGAACACATTATCTCCCAGAGGTTTTCAATTAATAGTATGAAAAGCACAGCTTGGTCTTAAATCCTTCCATTTTTTTTCTCTCTGGTGATTATTTGCAAATCAGCTTTTGACCCAATTATAGGAGAACCTACTTAAAGGAATTGCAGGGAAAGACCTTTCAAAAAGAAATCCACGCTCCATTAAATGACACGGATTGAAATAATGCAGGAGCCTCTTTCCCTCACCCCTTGGTCACAGTGCAATTAGTCTCATCATTAACGGCTTTTCTTCAGCATCTTTTACTGCTCAGCTCAAACATTAATTAATTAAGCCTCCCAACACCCCCATGGTGGGAGGTTACATAGTATCCCCATTTCTCGGAAAAACGCAGGGTGGTCAAGTGTGTCTGTGATTGCAGGAGAAGTCAGTAGAAGAGCTAAAAATAGAACCCAGGCATCCTGATTTCTAATCACTAGCTACTTGGACGTGTTCAGTGAAAACACACTGCACATGAAATATAATACACTTCGCACCAAACCACCCCACTGGGACGCAGGGAAACCTGCAATCCCGGTAGAGAACTGGAGGTAGGGTGGGGAGTGGCAACCTCGCATGCCCACTCTGGAAGGTGACTCCCTCCTGTGGGGCAGCAAAGAAGCATCATTCTTCTCCCCCTTTCCACTGGTATAGGGAGGTGCAGAGAAACGAAGGTAAAAGCGTTAGAAGTGACCACAGATTTGGCAACGTACCTAGGGCTTGGTTTCCAGAGGTGCTGAGCATCAGAGGCTCTCACGGATAGAAGCTGCAGCTGCTCTGAAAACTAGGCCAAGGTGCATGCCCAAGAACAAGGCACCCTATACCCTGGCTGCTTTTCACATTACTGACTTAGCCAGTGTCACTCACGAATCCTGTAGCAAGGCCAAGACGAGAACTCAGATCTCCTGAATCTTCAGCCAGTGCCTTAGCCACGTGACCATCCTTCCTCTTACCACCTGCAATCTATGGCCCACCTGGACCAAATAGCTAATTCCTTCAAGATTTCTCAGGCTTCATTACAACTGGCCTTTTTACTCCAAGCCAGCCATGCCCCTGATCCCCTTTACCGCTAAATTCTCCGACAAGACACTTGTTCTCTCACAGCCTATTAACTCCCACACCTGCTCCAGGGCTGAAATCCATGGAAGAACCATCTCAAACCTCTCTCGGCTACTGTTAATGGATCCTACAGCATGGACAACTTGTATTGTAAAATTGTGCTGTCTTCTTTATTTCACTCTACAGCACCTATCACAACAGGGCCCCGATCCTTGACTAGGGTTCCTAGGGGCTGCCAGAATACATAATAAAAATGATGGTGAAAGAGGAGAGAGCATGAGTGAGGGCTGAAATGCCAACCCCCATCCAGTGTGGGAGATCCCATCGGAGAGAGTGGGTGGGCTAGCAGATTTTCTGGCCACAGATATGGATAAAGACTTGGCAACCGCAGTATAAATTCAAAGGAAAAATAAAAATTCCTTTGCCTCCTACATGGAGGGAGCATCCTTCTGACCCAGGGCTTCCATAATACCTATGTGTAGTCTGGTCCACTCGCCAATGACCAGCAATAATGTTCCCTAAATAGTGCTGGCACTTGTTGGCTCTCCAGGCTTATCTCGTTACAGTCTTTCTAGAAAAATTAATGTGGGATGTTAATACCTAAGCCCAGATTTTCTCCTTTGTGCTGCAGTTCGGTTCAGTTCTGATGAAGCACGTCAGTGATAGAGCACTGGGATCGCACCAAGAGAGGAATGCCAAGCAGCCCTGGATACCCCATCACTCCTCGGGACAAAGAACTAGAGAGTCTTCGGACTTGCCCGTCTCAGATAGGATGGGAATGGGAGTGAAGAGCACTGGGGAGGGGGCAGGATCAGCAGAGGATTCTCACTCACTTTGGTTATTATTATTTGTGCTAACATAGGACTCCTAGTTAGATTGACAGGGTGGAGTGGTGGTGGTGGGCAGTCGTCTCATGTAAAAACTGGGATGGATTATTTGGGACCTCTCCACTTCAGTTCTTCCGAAGTCCTTTTGTGACATTTGTACATCACAACCCTGTAGGCAAACAGCCTGCAGCCTCATTCAAATAGACAATGGCAGACCAAAGACTGTCCTGCTAAACAAAATGTGACAAGGCTGGATCACAGGGTTGTGAGGTGGATGGGAACTGTTAAATTCTTAACGCTGACATTTAATGTTGTTATCTCAGAAAGGTTTGGGCAAAGATGTGAAATGCTTCCATTCGTTAATGTTTGGTGTGACAACAATGCAAAAAACCAGAGACTATGTTGATTTAAAACACACAGGCCTAATACTGAATATTAACTGCAAAGCCCACAGGGTGCACGCAAGTGGGATGCTAGGAAAGTGGAATGCAAAGAATCTGCACTTCCTTCGCTGCAGCTGTTTGCAGATGCTGAAACCACGTTCATGTCTATGTGGTGACACAAGGGGGCAGTGTAAGAACTCCCATTAGGGACACAGCCATAGGTTTATCTGCTGCAGGAAGATTTTGGCAGTGATGAAATGACAGACGGTGAGTAATGCATTGATACAGTCCAAGGACACAGCTTTTGCAGGGGAATAGAAACACGAGTACATGTGAGGCTTATGGGCAGGAACTTAGACCAGAGGCAAACGTGCAAGGGGTGGGTGGGGGAAGGGTTATTATAGATTAATGAAAAAAAGAAAAGGAGTACTTGTGGCACCTTAGAGCTTAACAGCTGGGGGGAGGGATAGCTCAGTGGTTTGAGCATTGGCCAGCTAAATCCAGGGTTGTGAGTTCAATCCTTGAGGGGGCCATTTAGGGATCTGGGCCAAAAATTGGGCATTGGTCCTGCTTCGAGCAGGGGGTTGGACTAGATGACCTCCTGAGGTCCCTTCCAACCCTGATATTCTATGATTCTGTGAATTCATTGACATTCTGGAGCATTTCCTTTGAAGCCCTGGGCCTTGAGAAGAAGGGGCTGGGGGTGGTTAAAGCACTGGATTGGGACTCAGGAGATCTAGGTTCATGTCTTGGCTTTGCTACTGATTTGCTGTGTGCCTTTAGGGAAGTCATTTGAGGTAGTTTGCTGATCTGCACATTAGGGATAATAATATGTTCTTTGTCTATCACCCTCATCTCTTTATCAGGGAAGGGACTGACTCTTACTAGGTGTATGTAAAACAACTAGCACAATGGGACCCTGATCTTGATTGGAGCCTATCGGTGGTACTGTAATATTAGTGTTTTATACTGCTGCCCATCACCGCAGCATCTGGGCACCATCCACATAAAATCAGTAGCAACGAGCAATGTTCTTAGTGGACTTGGTGAGGGTCTCTGGCCCTTTTTCAGTTTTGGGGTAAAATCCTGCCGTATAACCAGACAAATTAAAATGGGGTTATTTGCTCCACTGATCTTACGGTTTCTTTCTGAGGAGAAACAGAAAACTGTTAGGCAACGCTGTTAAACTACCTCACCCGCCGCCCAAAGCCAGAATGTACAGCTTTGAAATGCTGATTTCCAGCAGCTTCATGTGCAGAAGCTGCTTTCTCTTGCTCCTGTTCTGCCTCTGATTAGCAACTTTGTAAATTAATCCTAACCGGTCTTGCGATTCTACGCAAGACACTTAAAAAGTGATTGTTCTTGGGCTTGACCACTTAGGGCGGAAAGGCTGGCCTAGAGGCTCTGGCAGTGGACTAGCCAGCAGGAGACCTGGATTTGATTCCTGGCTCAGTGAGCTGTAGCTCACGAAAGCTTATGCTCAAATAAATTGGTTAGTCTCTAAGGTGCCACAAGTACTCCTTTTCTTTTTGCGAATACAGACTAACATGGCTGCTACTCTGAAACCTGGCTCAGACAGTGATTTCCTGTGTTACTTGAGGCAAGCCACTTAATTCTGTGGTTCTCAACCTTTCCAGACGACTGTACCCCTTTCAGAAGTCTGATTTGTCTTGCATACCCCAAGTTTCACCTCCCTTCCAAACTACTTGCTTACAAAAATCTGACATAAAAATGCAAACCAGTATCACAGCACATTATTACTGAAAAATTGCTGACACTCATTTTTACCTTATAATTATAAAATAAATCAACTGAAATATAAATATTGTACTTACATCTCAGTATACAGAGCTGTATGAACAAGTCACTGTATGAAATTTTAGATTGTACTGACTTAGCTAGTGCTTTTTATGTAGCCTGTTGTAGAACTAGGCAAATATCTAGAGAAGTTCATGTACCCCTTGGAAGACCTCAGCGTACCCCTGGAAGTACGCATACCCCTGGTTGAGAACCACTGATTTTTAAATTTACTCCATCGGTGGAGTGCAGATAATACTTCTCACTCACCCAGAGGATCACCCACAACTATTTCACATTTGGGGACAACGTATACCTTCAAACCAGCGGCACTGCTATGGGTACCTGCATGGCCCTACAGTATGCCAACATTTTTATGGCTGACTTAGAACAACGCTTCCTCAGCTCTCATCCCCTAACGCCCCTACTCTACTTGCACTATACTGATGACATCTTCATCATCTGGACCCATGGAAAAGAAGCCCTTGAGGAATTCCACCAGGATTTCAATAATTTCCATCCCACCATCAACCTCAGCCGGGACTAGTCCACACAAGTGGACCATTTCCTAGACACTACTGTGCTAATAAGCGATGGTCACATAACCACCACCCTATACTGGAAACCTACTGACCGCTATGCCTATCTACATGCCTCCAGCTTTCATCCAGGACACACCACACGATCCATTGTCTACAGCCAAGCTCTAAGATACAACCACATTTGCTCCAATCCCTCAGACAGAGACAAACACCTACAAGATCTCTATCAAGCATTCTTACAACTACAGTACCCACCTGCTGAAGTGAAGAAACAGATTGATAGAGCCAGAAGAGTTCCCAGAAGTCACCTACTACAGGACAGGCCTAACAAAGAAAATAACAGAACGCCACTAGCTGTCACCTTCAGCCCCCAACTAAAACCCCTCCAACGCATTATTAAGGATCTACAACCTATCCTGAAGGATGACCCAACACTCTCACAAATCTTGGGAGACAGGCCAGTCCTTGCCTACAGACAGCCCCCCAACCTGAAGCAAATACTCACCAGCAACCACACACACACACCACACACAACAGAACCACTAACCCAGGAACCTATCCTTGCAACAAAGCCCATTGCCAACTGTGTCCACATATCTAGTCAGGGGACACCATCATAGGGCCTAATCACATCAGCCACACTATCAGAGGCTCGTTCACCTGCACATCTACCAATGTGATATATGCCATCATGTGCCAGCAATGCCCCTCTGCCATGTACATTGGCCAAACTGGACAGTCTCTACGTAAAAGAATAAACGGACACAAATCTGACATCAGGAATCATAACATTCAAAAACCAGTCGGAGAACACTTCAACCTCTCTGGCCACTCAGTGACAGACTTAAAGGTGACAATTTTGCAACAGAAAAGCTTCAAAAACAGACTCCAAGGAGAAGCTGCTGAACTTGAATTAATATGCAAACTAGATCCCATTAACTTAGGTTTGAACAGAGACTGGGAGTGGCTGGGTCATTACGCTAATTGAATCTATTTCCCCATGTTAACTATCCTCACACCTTCGTGTCAACTGTCCGAAATGGGCCATCTTGATGATCACTTCAAAAGTCTTTTTCCCCCTGCTGATAATAGCTCCTCTTAATTAATTAGCCTCTTACAGTTGGTATGGGTACTTCCACCTTTTCATATTCTCTGTATGTATAAATATCTTCTTACTGTATGTTCCATTCTATGCATCTGATGAAGTGAGCTGTAGCCCATGAAAGCTTATGCTCAAATAAATTGGTTAGTCTCTAAGGTGCCACAAGTCCTCCTGTTCTTTTTGCTGATACAGACTAACATGGCTGCTACTCTGAAACCTGTCATTAATGACCGAGGTGCTTGGATACCTCTCCAAGAGGAGCACGGACTTTTCCCTTGAGAAGGATTGGGCCAAGTGCAGTTTCTGTCATAGCTGGTTATTGTTTTACAGCAACATATACTGCGCCTTTGTGCAGGGCAAACTGCGCCCCTTGCCAGGTCTCCTAAAACTGGTTATTCTTAGCTCTGCAGGGAAAATCCCTCCGGATTTAGCAGGCATGTTCTGTGCCAACAAAGAGTTGGGGTGCAGCCTGATCCCAGAGAGGGCGAGGGTGGCCGGCAGGAGATGGGAAGTGAAAGAAGCGGGGGGGGGGGGGTTTCCTTGGTGCAGCCAAGTCCCCCCTCCCCCGGCCATACATTAGATCTGGCGGCTGGGGAGAGCTAGGGCCTGAGAAAGGCCAGGAGGAAGCAGGTGGAGTGAGTCCCTAGGCTGGTGTCTCCTCTGTCCTAGCACCTTCTCTCCTAGCTGATAGGGTTGGGATGGAGATGCCCTCCAGGGACCAGCGAACAACCACAGGGAGATTCGTTGAGCCGTTAACCAAGCTGCTGCCTTCCCCTCTGGGCCCAGGGGTGTGGGGAAAGGGCTGTGGTCTCCCACAGAATGTTTCCATGGTTTGTGCTGCGTGTGCCCCAACTCCCTGCTGTTGGAGCTGGTGATAAAAGTGAGCAGGATGAAAATAACCTGCCCCTAGTAACAGCAGGTGAATCAGTGACACGGTGCTCTGCCCTAGCAATTCCACACAGGGATTTCACTGCACTTCACATGCATTCCTTGAGCCGGCCAGCCCTTCTGGGGCCCTGCTCCTCTGCTGCAGAGTTAGGCCCCTGCCATGGGAGTGATGATACTGCTCCCATTTTACAGCTGGGGGAAACCGAGGCACAGAGACAGGAAGTGACTTGCCTGAATCACAGCCCCAGAACACTTCCCCTCCCCCTCATCATGCCAACCCTGCTCTTCGCTCCTGGGTTACGGCTGTAGCCGTGTGTGTGTGTGTCTATGACAGAGCAGGAGGGCAGGGCCATGCTCTGGAAAGACAAGGGCTGATCCGAGATGGGATGCATCTTCCCCCTGCAAAAGCCAAGGACATGGATGAGGGCTATTGGGTAGAGCACACAGAGGCCTCCTGGCATGTTGACTGACAAAAGGCCCCCGAAGCCATGTCCATAGGGGAGTGATTTTCCCAGCCTTTATCCTGGAGTCAAGGAGGTGCCTGCTGAGGGCTTTGTACTGATCACCACGTTCGCATGGCATCACTCTTACTGCTGATCTTACCAGCGATTGGGGCTCCACACAGATCCGGCTCCGTGCCAACCCCGTGGTTAACATGAGCTCCATCTCCACTTCCCCTCCCTCTCTATGCATGGGATGTCCTTGATCAGCGTCAACGCGCAGATAAAGAGCCTTCCTCTTCCAAAAATCATCCATCCCAGCCCAATAAACAGACACGCGCCAAGCCGGGGCCATGATATAAGTGCTTTGGAAGCATCGTTGGGAGGAAAGACAATCCAAACAATGCTCTCGCCGCCTCCCGGAAATATTTCTATAAGCCGAAGTTTGAGTCCCCCTCCACGCCACCTGGTCAAGGTTTTTCCAACAGCAGCAAAAACCAGAAGCATTCTGTAGTCAGGCTGCAGCTTCCTACTGTCAGGGCAAGACACCTGTGCCGAACCTTCCTGGCTTCACCTCTTGCAAATGCCCTTTGTTGCCAGGACAGTGCTGGCATGGACATCAGACTTCCTTTTTTGCTTCGTGCTTTCCCTTAGGAACGCAGCTCTGTACCTTTAAGAGGCTACTGCTGCAACAAAGGGTCCACCCTTGAGCCAGCTGAGCCACCCCAGCTGCAGACCCACTGACTTTAGTGGCCTATGGCAGATTTTCATCAGCTGAGGATCTATCCCCTGCCGGTTTGTTGAGGTGGCTCTTGTGACCAGTGGATCGTGGTTTATGGGATCTAGGTGTGATTGAGTGGACTGAGGGTACAGCTAGAAGTCACGACACTGGGTTCTGACCCCAGCACCGCTTTCTCTTTACCACGGCTGGTCTTTGCGCAAGAGATCAGCACCCTCAGTCGGGGCCAGCACCCTGGGTGTGGAGCTCTTTGGAAAGTCTGGCCCTAGTTTAGGTGTCTGAGGGGGCTGAGCTCATGAAAGTCTAGCCCCAACTGGGGGTGTGCTGAGCAGTTAGGCTCAGATCCTCAAAGTAACTCCCATTGGAATCTGGCCAACATGGCCTGGGGCAAGTCACTTAATTTCTCTATGCCTCAGTTTCCTCTTCTGGGGTAACAATACAGACCCACTGCTGTTAGGCACTTTGGAGAAATACAACTGCAAAATGCTACATTATTAAGGAATGACTTTTTTTTGTAACAAGGTGAGCAATAGCCACAGGACATACAGAGCAAGCAGAGCATCAACTGCACTCAGAGAGCAGCCTGACTTGCGGGGGAGCTCCAGACAGCTGTCTAATCTAAGAGCTCAAGTTACAAGTGACTGGATCATTTTGCCAGGATTGCTGCTCTGCCGTCAGATTACCTCTGATGGGATACAGCATGAGCGCCACATCTGGACAAACAAAGGAGGTCTCCGTGGGCAGTAAGCACGGTGGGATATTGACTCCCCGTCCATGGGAACTGGGTTCGCTTTACTCTCGGCTGGTGAAGTGCAGCCGCATGTCGGTGACGGATGGTGCCCCGGGGCCTGTAGCGAGTACAGCAATGCGTGCCACGCTGCTAGGAACGTGCCCCTCTAAATGCATCCCTCTCTCTCTCTTCCCCCCTTGTCTCTGTTCCCTCTCTCCGTGCCGTCCCTCTTTTCTCCCTTGCGCTTGCTCCCCTCAATCAGTGTGGGGGAAGTGAAATGAACAGATCCAGAAAATATCGTTCCTGAGGTTTGTGAGTAGAGAACAATCCCCAAAACCCTCCCCCCACCTCCCACTGCACCCCCACTTCCCACCCGGACTCAGAATGTTTATGGCCAGAAGGGACCACCGGATCATCCAGCCTGATCCCCTGTATATCACAGGCTGCTACCCACTACCCCCACACCAAGCCAACCCCCAGGATTAGACCACAGTATTACATTCCTCAGGAGACTGACTACTGCAAGTCCTAGGCAGAGAACAGGAAGGACTGAGGTGCACCGACCTCTGCAAGAGCAGTGAATTGATTTAGTGAGATGTACCCAGATGATCCCAGCAAGGGACCTGCTCACAATGGCAGACACACAGGCCCCCCAGGGCCTAACCTGCGATTGCCACAGCTTCACCTAGGGTGACCAGATGTCCCGATTTTTGGGTCTTTTTCTTATAGAGGCTTCCAACACACTCCCCCCCCCGCCCCATTTTTCACACTTGCTGTCTGGTCACCCTAGCTTCACCCTGGTTATTTTTAACCATGTTAGTTTCCATATGGCAGGATGGTGGCCAGCTCCATCAGGCCCAGAAGCAGGAGTCATGCCCCAAGAGCTGGAGCTTGGTGCCTTCTTGGACGGCTGGCCTGGTTCAGCAGCTGTCCATCAAGCCGAGGGGTGAGAGAACGCCAGGTCCTAGCTGGGGACCGACTCCCTTTGCAGCCAGGTGAAGGGCAGGCTGCGCCTCAGGAGCTGCCCACCAGGTGGTACTGTTGGGCTCTCTCAGAAGAGGAAAAATTCTTCCAACGGGATCAAAGGGGCCTCCTCTGCCCTCAGAGACCAGGGAGCAGCCAGCTCTGCCATCTCACTCCCCCAGCCACAGCCACGGCCCCTCCAGGGCTGCTGACCCGGCTAACTTTCCACAAACCAGCCCTTCCTGCGGTCCAGAGGAGCAAGGGCCTCCGTGCTCCAGCACCCTTCTCGTGTGGCACTTCCAAAGTGCTTCTCCCAGAGCCCAAAACACGGACTGCTATCATTTTAGATCACGTGGAAGCTCAAGTTTCCTGCTTCCCTCCCCATCACCTCAGGGCTAGCCCAGAGGTCATGATTCCCCCTGCCATCCCTTCATCTAGCATCTCAGGGCTGGTCCAGGGATCCCCCACCACGGCCAGAGCAGGGCTTGAGGCTGAGGATGGAGACAAAGGATTCCACACGAGCACTAGAGTGAAGGGAGAGCTCACGGCCCCTGCTTGGGCCAGGCCGGGGCTGGTAAGTCACAGTCAGAGCCCCTGCATGATGCAGCACGACCAAGGATGTGGGGAAACTGCAGGCAGCCCCTGGTGCTGACAGTACCTGAGCAGTACGATTCCCCCCCAACCCCCAAGGAGGAATCCAGCCTTGGGAAATGCTGCAAAGAAAGATGATAGAGGGGGGTGTAATACAGGGAGGACCAGCTGGCTGTCTCCCTGCTCGGGGGATTACCCAGGCTGCTTCTTTAACCTGGAGCAGGAAGCCCAGTTGGGGGCGGGCTGCAGGGAAGCAGAGACAGACTGAACAGGGTTAAGCATGAGTCTCTTTTTCTTGTTCTATTAGAGTTCCTTGTTCAGCGCTGGAAGAAAGCGACTCTTTACCCCTGTCACACACCGCTGCCTAGAGAGATTAGATAGCACCATTACCTTCCTTTTGTTGTTACTGAGCTCACACTTGACCCAACCGAAATCAGGCCATCCTTGTGGGAGGTTCTGTACAAAGGCATAGTCAGAGACAGCCTCTGCCCCAAAGAGCCGACAGTCCAAATAGACAAGGCAGACAAAAGGCAGGAGGGGAAACTGAGGCACAGAGCGAGGGAGTGACTTGCCCAAGGTCACACAGCAGGTCAGTGACAGAGCCAGGAACCGAACCCAGACCTCCGTACACCACTACCCACTAGACACCACTGCTCCCCCGTTCTCGGCCCTCTGCTCTAGGGTTCATTCCTGTCCTCGGCAGATCCCAGGAGGGGGTCACACAGCTCCAGTGCTGCAAGCTAGGGCTACAAGCAGCTCGGATATGGGAATTGGTGGAGCTGTGCTGGGCTAATATCCACCTACCTCATCCCATCCCCTGCCCTGGGGAACCGCTCCCGGGCTTTGTGGGAACAGAAAGGGCTGGCTGCAAGGCCCCATTTCCAGTCTTCGGGCTGGGGCTGCCAGTCCTGTTCTGCAGGAAACAGCTTGATTTATGGCGGGTGTTAATTATGATCTCAACGTGGGGGAATGGCTGGGTTATTTCCCAAGCCTCGGGGATGGATATCAGAACACAGGATGTGGCAGGCAGGACTTTTCTGGACAGTTGTGCAACGCGTCTCAGGCCGAAGCCGACGGCAGGGAGCATTCAACTGCGTGAGAAGCGTGTAACGCCCATGGGACACACAGTGCCTGCAGTGCCAATGTGGGTGGCGCCTATAACTCAGACCTTTTATTCGCTGGACACTGCAAACCTGGCTAGGCAGGGAGGAATGGGCCATTTGGACTCAGGTCTCTCTAGCCGCTTCACAAAGATGGGAGAAGCTGCACATCAGCAGGAGTGGGTGGAACAGGGCCCTGGCGCATGCAATCCACGTCCTGCAAAGCTCTGGCTGACGGGTTGAGTCAGGTGACCAAGACAGGGTTATGTGACCGCTTGGAGGCAGTCCTTCCTGGGAGAGGGCGCCTAGCACCTGCTCAAATAGGCAGAGGTGAGATCAGGTGAAGGACCTGGGACCAGCCAGCTGGAAAGTCTGGTAGGGAAGATAACCAGCAGGGAGTAGTGATAGAAGTATCAATGGGATGAGGCGTTAAAAAGGGGCAGACAGCAGGCTCTGGGGTGGTTTGAGTTGACACTGATTTGCTTTGTCAATAAACAAAACCCTGGAGAAAAGGCTTGCTAGTCTGCACTGGTGGGAGCTGTATTTAACATACACTCCAGTAAGTTGGTGGACCTGTGGATCGGAGCTAAAATGCCAAGCAGCAGCAAAAGATAATTGGGAAAACCCTAATCAGAGGGTGAATTAGACATGCTCCAGGAGCTTAATAAATACTATTAGTAACAGTAATGTTAACAGAAAAGGAGGACTTGTGGCACCTTAGAGACTAACCAATTTATTTGAGCATGAGCTTTCGTGAGTTACAGCTCACTTCATCGGATGCATACTGTGGAAACTGTAGTGGGGAGATTTATATACACAGAGAACATGAAACAATGGGTGTTACCATACACACTGTAAGGAGAGTGATCACTTAAGATGAGCTATTACCAGCAAGAGGCCGGAGGAGGGGAGAGGGGGGGATTTTGTAGTGATAATCAAGGTGGGCCATTTCCAGCAGTTGACAAGAACATCTGAGGAACAGTGGGGGGTGGAGGAAATAAACATGTGGAAATAGTTTTACTTTGTATAATGACCCATCCACTCCCAGTCTCTATTCAAGCCTAAGTTAATTGTATCCAGTTTGCAAATTAATTCCAATTCAGCAGTCTCTCATTGGAGTCTGTTTCTGAAGTTTTTTTGTTGAAGAATTGCAACTTTTAGGTCTGTAATCGAGTAACCAGAGAGATTGAAGTGTTCTCCGACTGGTTTTTGAATGTTATAATTCTTGACGTCTGATTTGTGTCCATTTATTCTTTTACGTAGAGACTGTCCAGTTTTGCCATGTACATTGGCAGAGGGGCATTGCTGGCACATGATGGCATATATCACATTGGTAGAAGTGCAGGTGAACGAGCCTCTGAGAGTGTGGCTGATGTGATTAGGCCCTGTGATGGTGTCCCCTGACTAGATATGGGGACACAGTTGGCAATGGGCTTTGTTGCAAGGATAGGTTCCTGGGTTAGTGGTTCTGTTGTGTGGTGTGTGGTTGCTGGTGAGTATTTGCTTCAGGTTGGGGGGCTGTCCTGCTGGTAATAGCTCATCTTAAGTGATCACTCTCATTACAGTGTGTATGGTAACACCCATTGTTTCATGTTCTCTATGTTTATAAATCTCCCCACTGTATTGTCCACTGAATGCATCCGATGAAGTGAGTTGTAGCTCACAAAAGCTTATGCTCAAATAAATTGGTTAGTCTCTCAGGTGCCACAAGTCCTCCTTTTCTTTTTGCGAATACAGACTAACACGGCTGCTACTCTGAAACCTGGCAACAATGTTAACATTCATTATGCAGTTGTCTCCCCAGTGAGCTAGGCGCTTACTGTAATAATACAAATGTAGGGCTGTCATATGACCCACCTGTCATCAAGAAGGGATGTCACACTTGCGCTTATTCTGCATGTCATGCCATATTTCCTCACTTCAGTGTCCAGATGGACACAAAGGTGTTTTTCTTGTGCTTTTCCACCGCCTCAGCGCTGATTTCAGGGCTGTTATTTGCGGCTCCCTGGAGCTGCCGTAAAATCAAATCCCATCTGTTTCCCCGCAATGAAGGGCTTGACAAAAAACAAACAAAACAAAAACAAAACAAAAAAACCCCCAGAAAATCCAAACCACTCCCCTTGTAACCACCCCTTGAATACTCAACCATCCCTGTCTTTGCTAAGGGAAACTCACGCTCAAGCGTGTTGTGTCAAAGCAAACAACTGACCCTCCCCCCCAAAGAAACTCCACCCAAATCTACCCTTTAGCCATCTGCAGAGCATGAAATCTCCCTGGATACCTTGCATAGAAATCAGCTTGGGAGGAAGCCAGTTTGGACAAACTTTTGGAACAGGGACTTTAGTCTCAGGATAACCATGTGCTGCCAATCCACCGCACAGATTGTATATTACAGGGTGCTCCAGGGCCACATGTCAACCGAAAAAGCAGCTCTGGGAAGAGATGGAGGAAACTTTCATCCTACAGGCCCTGCATCTGAAGCCAGAAAGGCTATTTTTTCCATCTTCCAATGCCACATTAATTAATAGCCTATTTATTTGTATAGGCCGGCTATATATCTGTGCAGCCCCTTGTGAAACAGGGCCCAGATGTGGTAGAGGCATCTAGACCCTACCGCAATATCAGTATGAAACAACAGCAACAAGTTACGACCCCACTGATCAAATGCATTACCAAGAAGTCCAGGGATGCAATATCTGCCTTCCATAGAACCTGAGGAAATTTTACAAAGGCAAAAAGTACAAGCCTCTTGACCTACGGCCAAAGACGACTCGTGCCATGCGCCGCAGATTAAATAAGTACAAAGAAAGTTTGAAGACCAAAAAACAGCAGCGAAAAGACTGCCTGTACCCTGTCCGGAAGTTTGCTGTTAAGGCATAAACCCTTTGCCTATGATGGATCTGTCATTTATATTGGCTAGCTTTTTCTCATTAAACATCAAGTTGTTTGGAAATAAATAAATAAAAATAGAGGTTAGAAACAGAGGGTTCGCTATACCCAATCGGACCATTGGTCCGTCTAACCCAGCAGTACCCTGTACCGGATGACTCAGCCCAATAGTGGTCCAACCGTGGTTGTGGGTCAAGTGCAGCTCAGCGTTCATTATCCTGGTCCTATAGCCGATCCCAGTTCTAATCCACAGATGCCGCCTACAGAGTACGGGCTCCAGAATTCAGCTATAACAGTCTGTTACTACGTCTGTTACCACGTCTCCCTCCAGTGGCTGAGCCCTGCTATTTGCAACTAAAGGTATGCCGACACCGCACAAATCTTACGGTGGCATGTAGAATACTACACTGCAGTAATACCCCCTCCAGTGCAGGTATAAATAGCAGCGTGGATGGTAAGGCACTGCTTAGGCGAGCAAAGACCTGTGGGTACGTACCCGACACAGCTCTCTACAAGCCCAAGCAGTGCCTGCCCTGTCTACGTGTTTATTTTTAGTGTCGCGTCCTGCTGGCTCCCTATTGCAGGAGCCTTTCCCCACTGCCGCGAAAGACTCTGGCAACAGGGAAAGGCTTGTGGAGGGGAAGGCAGCAGGGAAAGGCTCCATCAGCTGCCAGAGTCTTTCCTGCTGCCTCCATCCAGATATAGTCTTTCCCTGCTGTGTGTAGCTACACACCGCAGCAAGGACACAGCTTGCTTTTCAGTCTGCTGTGTAGCTACACATGCACTACACCCAGTGCTGTACAGTGTAGACTTAACCTCACACATTTGCACCTGTCACTCAAGTGGCAAGGGTGGTGGGAGTGTGGTAAAACTAATGAAGTGGCTAACGTAAGCTTTTTGGTGTTCCAGGCCGGGCAGTGGTAAGGTAGGCACAAAGGGTGTGCAGTGATGCCCTTAATAGCCTAAGCCCAATTTAAAGTAAGATACACAAAGTTGTAAAAATAAATAAATATTGTACGCTATCAATGGTTGGCAAATGTATTCAGTCAAACCACATGGGAAGTAGCCCAGGATGGCTTGTTGCAGTTTTTTGCAGGCCACGATTTCCAGGACTGATCTGTTGCTGAGCATTACTGGCTGGTAGACAACATGAACCTTGGCTGACTGGTCGTGCAGCCAGGATTTGCTTCTCACAGGAGAGAAGGAGGGAGCAAACGCTTTATTTCTTCCATGAAAAGTGGGTACCTGCCACATTCCCCAAAGGAGAAGTTGGTCAACTCCATTTCCCTGCATTTACCCTCAAGTACACTACTGGGTAAGGGCTTGTGCCGAAGGTCCCCTGTTTGATCCCCATGGATGACTTCTGGTGTCTGGGAGCAGGCAGTCACATTTGGCTACAGAATGCTCCAATTGAGAATCGCTTGCTGGAACCTGTATTTACCAAAGGCCACAGCTCTGCTTAAAAGTCTCAGAGACTGCAGTCTGCTCAATTTCATGCAGCTGAGCAGGGCTTCTGGTAAGTTGCCCACATTGGGACAAAGTTGGGGCAACCCTGCTTCTGAGGAAGGCAAAAGGCCACCATCTTGCCCCAGGGCAATTGCCCCAGGCCATACGCGGCACAGAAAGGTCCCTCGCTCTGTGCACAGGCAATTGCCCCAGCTCAGAACTCCGACATGCAGGACTAATTGCCATTTTGTCTCTGGTATCGTCACGTTGCCTTCTGCTACTGATGCTAAATCCCACTGGTATTTCCCAGGTGTTGCTAGAGCCTGACTTTGAGATGGGTTCAAAAACCCTTTGCATGCTGGGAAGACAGGATCTGGTCCTGAACTTCAGAGCTTGGACCATGTTGTCCCCAGTAGAGGGGGCTCCCTCCTCATCTGTCTCTTGGGCATTGTGATGTAATTTACCTCCCTCCCCCTAGTCAGTGGATCCCGGGAGATCCATCCAGATCTTGGAGTATAATGTGGAGGTGCCAAGTCCTGAGAGGCCTCTGCACTGGTTTGTACCTCCCCCGGGCATACTGGCAGCGCAGCTCAGGCCACAGAGTCCCCTGTTGCTATTGGAGCCGGCTCAAGGTGGGGGCTCACCATTGCCTCACCTACAGGAGTGCCACAGTAGAGAGCAGCCGTCCTCTGGCTGCTGCCACTCTTCCCCCTCTTATCGAAGGGGCAATAGTCTGAGGAAATAACTAGGGACCCTAATGCTGCTTCGTGCAGATTAGAAGCAGCCAGTAAGGAAGCAGGAGAACTGAAATAATCATGGATCTGCAGTGTCCCCCGCCCTCCCGTGGGGTATCAAGTGACCATGGGATCTCCCAGGGGAGGAGGCTCTGATATTGATATTATTCAGGGGGATAATATCAATAGGTGCCACACTGCTCCTGCTGGCTGGAAAGGGAGGGGAGTGAGAATCGGAGCTCTCCAAAACATCGCTGCTCCCAGCAAATGCTGATCCAGGCTGCCTAGAAGTGGAGATTGGGCTGTGCTCATCCCTTGAGTTCAGGGCAGTCGCTGGGAGGTGAAGGAATCCAGAGAGATACACGCATTGTGTGCATTTAACCCGTGGGACCCACTGCTGCAGGGGATTAATGCGCCAAACAATTTAGTAAGATCCAAAAGCAGGATTATGCGCTATGGGTAAAATCCTGATACCACGGAACTCAGTGAGAGTTTTGCCATGGATTTAACTGGGGCTAGGATTTCACCCTATCTGCATCTTGTATGAAATGCTCAGGGAGATTAGAGAGGCTACAAAAAACAGAAAACCCAGTAATAATGGGGGATTTCAACTATCCCCATGTTGACGGGGAACATGCCACCTCAGGCCAGGACGCAGAGATAAGAGTTTAGACACCATTCATGACTGCTTCTTGGAGCAGGTAGTCTTGGAACCCACTAGCGGAGAGACAATTCTTGATTTAGTCTGAAGTGGAGCACAGGATCCAGTCCAAGAGGTGAATATAGCTGGACCGCTTGGTAATAGCAGCCATAATGTAATTAAACTTAACATCCTTTATAGGAGGAAAATGCCAAATAAACCCTCCACGGTAGCATGTAGCTTCAAAAAAGGGAAACTACACAAAAAATATGGAGACTAGTGAAACAGACATTAAAAAGGAACAGTCACAAGAGTGAAATGCCTGAAAACTGCATGGAAACTTTTTAAAAACACCATAACAGAAGGTCAAACTATATGTATGCCCCAACAATAACCCCCCCCCCCCCCAACAGTAAGAGGACCAAAAAAATGCCACCATGGCTAAACAGAATAGAAGAGACAGTTAGGAAACACCAAGGTATATTAAAAACTAAAAGGCAATCCTATTGAGGAAAATAGAAAGGAACATAAATCTATCGAGTAAAGTATAATTAGGAAGGCCAAAAAAGAATTTGAAACACAGCTAGCAAAAGACAAGAGCCAGCTGAAAATTTTTTAAAAGTATATCAAAAGCAGGAAGCCTGCCAAACAGCCAGCGTGGCCACTGGACGATTGAGGTGCTCATGGAGCACTCAAGGAAGACAAGGCTGTTGCAGAGAAGCTAAATGAATTTTTTGCGTCAGTCTTCACTGCAGAGGATGTGAGGAAGAGTCTTTTTAGGTGATAAATCTGAGGAACTGTCTCAGACTGAGGAGTCAATAGAGGAGGGTTTGGAACAAATTGATAATCTGAACAGTAATAAGTCATGAAGACCAGATGGCCTTCACCCAAGAGTTCTGAAGAAACTCTTACGAAATTGCAGAACTACTAACTGTGTATGTAACCTATTACTTAAAATAAGCTTCTGTACCAGATGACTGGAGGGTAGCTAATGAAACACTGAGTTAAAAGAAAAAAAAAAAGTCTCCAGAGGCAATCCTGACAATTACTGGCTGGTAAGCCTAACTTCAGTGCCAGGCGAATTGGTTGAAATTATACTAAAGAACAGAATGATGAGACACTGAGACAAACGTGATATGTAAATAATGGGGTCCCCCACAGATCTGTATTGTGACTAATGCTGCTCAACATATTAATAAATGATCTGGAAAAAGGGGTAAACAGTGAGGTGATGAAGTTTGCAGATGATCGCAATCTTGAGTAATTTTGTAAGTCCAAAAGTTGACTGTGAAGAGCTACAAAGGGACCTCACAAAACTGGGTGACTGGGCAACAAAACAGCAGATGAAATTCAGTGTTGATAAATGCAAAGTAATGCCCATTGGAAAACAATCTCAACTATACACAGAAAACGATGGGGTCTAAATGAGCTGTTACCACTCAAGAGAGTGACCTTGGAGTCACTGTGGAGAGTTCTCTGAAAACATCTGCTCGCGTGTGCAGTGGCAGTCAAAAAAGCTAACCATGTCAGGAACCATTAGGAAAGGGATAGACAACAAAACAGAAAATATCAATAATGCCACAATATCAATAATGCTCCACCCCTTGAATACTGTGTGCTGTTCTGGTCGTCCCATCATACAAAAAAATATTGGAATTGGAAAAAGTACGGAGAAGGGCAACACAAAGGATGAGGGGCATAGAACAGCTTCCATATGAGGAGAGATTAGAAAGACTGGGGACTGTTCAGGTCAGAAAAGAGAGGACTAAGGAGGGATGTGATCAAGATCTATTAAATCAAGGATGGTGTGGAGAAAGTAAGGAAGTGTTATTTGCTCCTTCACATAACAAAAGAACCGGCGTCACCTAATGAAATGAATAGGCAGCAGGTATAAAACAAACATGAGGAAGTATTTCTTCACACCACGCAGAGTCAGCCTGTGGAACTTGTTGCCAGAGGATGCTGTGAAGGCCAAAAGTATAACTGGGTTCAAAAAAGAATTGGATAAGTTCATTGATGGACCTATTCTCCATGGCTATTACCCAAGATGGTCAGGGATGCAACCCGCTGCCTTGGGTGCCCCTAAACCTCTGACTGCCAGCCACTGGGACTGGACGACAGGGGATGGATCATTTGATATTTGCCCTGTTCTGTTCATTCCCTCTGATGCATCCGGCACTGGCTCTGTTGGTAGACAAGGTAGTGGGCTATGTGGACCATTGATCTGACCCAGTATGGCCGTTCTTATGTGGACACCAGGATTTTAAAAAATAAAACAAATAAAATAATCAGGGCTCCCCGTCCGTCCTGCTTCAGGGTGTTAACTGGTCTCTGGATGGGAGCCAGGTAGGAATATCCCACGATAAAGTGTTGCAAAGTCAGGTGCTTTGGGTCAGGTTCTGGAGGAGCTGGGGACATGACAGCTCCCTCTGGGACCACACCCCATGACTACTGCATTAGTTCTTTCACAACTGACAGTCCCAGCCAGATAGCAGCTGGCTGCTGAGTCAGCCTGCCCCAAGAACCGTGGGATTAGAAACCATCCAGTTTCTTACAAATCCCTCTGCAGCGTAAGCAGGGAGGATGCAGGCATTGCGGATTAGAGCCAAGAAGGTGGTGTGTTGCTGGAGTACCCATCTGGCCTGTGCTTCCAAAATGCAGGAAGAGGAAGAGGGGCCTTTATGACTCCAGGAATAATTCTAGCTAGGTGACAAGAGGCCATTAACAAAAACCACAGAACCAGCACTAATTCTCTGCCCTTCTAGCCCATGGCTCTCAAAGCCCATGAGCCTCAACACCTCAGAGAAGCAGGTTGGGATCAGTGTCCCCATTTTACAGATGGGGAAATGGTGGCTGAGCAACTTGCCCCATGGCTCTGAGCGAGTCAAAAGGAGTAAAGGACAGAGGGGATGCCACATGGGATCAGCCCTAGGGTCCATTTACCCCAGGGTCCCATCTCAGATAGTGACTAGCGGCCCACGCTGCAGAGGAAGGCGTACGAGTCTCCTTAATGGAATCTGCGGTCTGTGGGGGAAGTTACAGCCCAGCCAAGGACAGCGTACAGCCCCTGTTCTAGCTCAGGTAACTGGATATTCTTGTTTATTCATATCAACTGCTCATCCTTTCCTGAGTCTGGCAGAACTTTTTATCAGAGCCCAGAAGCCTTGATTCCCAGACCCCTGTTCTAGCCCTTGCCCCACAATCCCTCCTCATGGCGATGGCCTTTTAGGCTGCAGGCATTGCGAGGCAGCCGAGCCCAGTCGTGGGAGGGCACGGGCAGGGCAGAGAGTCCAGGGCTGAGGGGGTGGGTTCAACAGGTGGGCGAATCAGTGCTTTGCCTGCAGCGGGTTTTACCACCCTAAAAACAGAGGGCTTGAGGCTCAGAGGCGCTCAGCCCTCGCAACTGTCATCTCAAATTCCAACAGGGGTTCAGCCCCAAACCACGGGGCTAGTGCCGCGCCCCATCCGAATGGCAGACTCCAGCCCAGGGAGCTGTGGCGGAGACGCTGTGCCCCCAGGAGTGGCTGCTTTTCTTAAGGTGGGTGCAGACAGACGGTAGCTCCCTCCTGGGGGAGGTCAGCCAGGCGTAAGCTGGGTGCAGACCCGTTTCTTCTGGGGCGAGAGCTCTCCTTATTTTGCCCTCAATAAGGGACCCCCAAGGCCTCTCTTGCTTTTCCTCTCATTTGCTCTCCTCTTCCACTTCCCCATCACTGTCTGCTGGCTTATACAGGTGCCCTCAGGGCCCTGTGGTGAGTACAATGTGCCAAACGCCAGCGTCCCTGCTCCGTCTCTCTTCCTCTCCTCTGCCCTGTCTCCCCCTTTCTGGTTCCTCACACCCGTCTAGCCATTTCAGTGCTGACAGCTCTCCTGGCCTGACAAGCGTCGCCACCAGCCAGCGCTGCAGGTCTCTGAGGGCAGCACCAGCCTCACCTGGGGGAAGAGGGGGTAGGTGGGACAGGCCACGTGTCGGCCTGTAACCAACCTGGTGACAGGTTGCCACGTATCAGGAGCCTATTTCTGCCGGTCGCTCTGATCCCCACCACCCCTCCTTCCACTTGCATTACTGTGCTAAGCTTGGCTTGTGTTAGTTCCTCTTCCCAACTGAGCTCCTTAAGTCACTGATCTGGTTAAACCTCAGAAATCAGTTTGTTTTGTCTGAAAATTAATGGACCTAATCCCCTGGCCTTTCTGCTCCTGGCATCCAGCTGGGTTTAACCGCTTCAGCACTCAACGGACCAGCCGCGCGACCCCTCCTTGGCTCTGCAGGTGGAAGCAGAGCATCGAGCTCACGGGGTAGTCAGGTATATGGATGGTGATCCGGTTTTGGGGGCAGGAACTGTGCAATCTCACATTAATGGGGCAGGCCTGGAAAGTCCCCAGGCCTGTGTAGCATCCTGGCCTCTCTGTTGGTGGCTGGGCCACATATTGCGGGCTGGGTCTTTTAGCTCTGGCAGCAGAAATTCATGGGTTTGGATCCACAGGTGCCAGATTCCAGCCTGGGTGCCAGCAGCCCCTGCAGGGCCACGGTGTGACACATAGTGGCCCATATGCACGGCCTGGGTGCGGTTTACACCGGCAGGGCAGCTGGGGAAATCAGTGCCAGCACCAAGATTTCAATTGCCATGGCTCAAGTAGGAAACATCCAGAGAGCCAAGGAGCTTGTCCCCCAGGTCAGCCCTCTTGCTCTACCCACACATCTAGCCCCTTGGCTGAGAAAGCTTCACACCTTGATTATATTAGTGCACCCACCAGTATGCCTCCCACCCAGGACTGGGTGGGTGTGGTCAGGGAATGGCTCTGCCTCCAGGCACCAGCTCCCCAGAGTGGTATCCCAGAATGCATTGTGCATGTCTCAGCAGTCTGCTATTGGCACAGTATGCCCCCACAGCCTGGCTATCAACCGACACAGCATTTTGGGGAGGGGAGAAACTGGCAGAATGTGGGTTTTGGACTCCCACACCCCCCATTGTGTTTTGAAAAAAAGTTTCCCCATAATTTGAACCAGTTGTTTAAGGGAAATGCACTAATCCAACCGCACGTTCCTTCCGCTAAGTGGAGGGTCGAGAACTCAGATTCTTGTGGCCCTGCTTCTAAGAAGTCTGGGAAGAGGGAGGGGATGTTGAACTGTAAAAACCCCAGAATGCAGCAGCCCCAGAGAACGTAGAAGTTGGGGGTTCTGGTCCAAATCTAGAGATTTTTCCAAGGGTTCAAAGAGGACTCACCCTTGTCCCCTGCCCTGGGTAGCTGGCTTAATGCTCTTGAGCGCATGCCTTAGAATAGCAGCTGCACAAGGCAGGCAGGAATGGGAGGCTCATCTCATTCAGTCTGGCTGCCCAAATCTGATCACACTGCATCACTCATGCTGTGGTCAGGCAGCCCCTTCCAGCAGGCTCAGAGTGGTTTACATTATGGGCATTATTAATGACTCTTGGCAGGAACTGCTGCATTGTCCAGAGGAAGCATTTCTGTCAGGAGCCCTGGACAGCCTCAGAGACAGTTCTTACGCACTGCATCGGAAGGAGTCTCCCTCTCCCCCTCTTTCACTCCCAGGATTGTGAGGCATGAAAGCGCTCAGGTGATGGAGAGACTGAGTTGTGCAGAACTGCTCAGGCTCATGGCTAGACAGGGACCTGCGAGGGGAA
Organism: Lepidochelys olivacea; assembly: GCF_965140295.1. Classification (NCBI taxonomy): domain Eukaryota; kingdom Metazoa; phylum Chordata; order Testudines; family Cheloniidae; genus Lepidochelys; species Lepidochelys olivacea. The sequence goes on from NC_140429.1 coordinate 10,447,314, forward strand.
GGTGCAAGAAATCCAGCAACGTCAAATGCTTTTAACTCAGCATTGAGCTTTGCCAGTCACACTCAGAGGTTTTATTTTTATATTGAATAATGCCTGCGAGCCTCAGTCAGGGAGCAGGACCCGAGGGTGCTAGGCGCTGTACAAACACAGATCAAAGAGATGGCCCTGCCCTGAAGAGACAAGAACAGGTAGATTCAACAAATAGCTGGGGAAAGAACAAGGTAACAAAGAGACAATCCGATCAGCATGGTAAGCAGCTGTCACAGCCCACTAGCTGCCTAGCCATTGCCGAGTTGGTTGTAGGCATCACACAGAGTTAGTGCAATAAGCATAGATTTCAAGGCCTTGCCCAGGTTACAGTTTCAGTTCCAACATGGCATGCGCGGTTCACACAGAATTTCTAACCGGGGTAGTGGCACTCACATGGATCCATTCCCATCTCCTGTGGCTCTGGGCAGGAGGAGATGCTGAAGGTCACTGCCCCGCGTGAAAAAACAGCCATGGTCGTCTTTCCATGGTGCCTGCCATTCAGGCAGTATGGGAGTGCAGACCAGATTTCCCCAGAATGCACCAATATTAACACAGGTATGCAGCATGACACGGGTGGACAGGGACACAGCTGTACTGGGAAAACAAACGAACCCTCAAATCCTGTTTAAAATAGGAAAGTTGCTTGCGGGGGAGGAAAAGAGAGGCTTGGGACAGGAGCAAGTGAGCAGGATGACAGGTTAATCTCTGGCCCAGCCCGTACTGGCCAAAATTAGTGATTCAAAAATCTCAGCTAAAGCACAATTCAAACGCTGTCCAACAGCAGCGGAGTTGAAGCCCAGTTTGGCCAGTGAGTGTTGGGGATACCAAGCTGCATTAGAATAGCCATGTTTGTAGCTGTAGTAAGGACCACACTGACCAACTAAGCTAGTGATGGGCCAGAATCAGACCCCTGAAGCTGAAAACCCCTGGAGTCTGGGAAAGGTCAGATTCTGGACCACGCTTTGCAGCATGGGTCGTCTACAGCCCAAGTGCCAGGTGAGCCTAGCAGAACCCGGATACATATAACTCAGACTAGCAGTAGCAAGGACGGGGCTATTGAGTCCTATAAACTCCCCTGGTGACCTGTCAGAGGCTAAGTTTGCTGAACATCATCGGACAAAGGCACCTCTTTTTGTTTGATGCTAGACCAACACTTGGATTTTTAGTAGGGTGGGTCTCTGTGATGATTTCATTGCATTCATTGTTGCATCTAATTAATGTCCTGGAGCCAGATGCAATGGTGATGGGCACATGAAACACCCCCATGCACCTTCTCCCCTTCCCTCTTAAGTGCAAGTGCTTCCCAAGATAGAGAGATTTGGAGCAGAGAAGCTAACTGGCACAGAAATGGATTTAACTCATTAGGCCCTTCCTACTACTCTGCAACCATCTGCTATTCCCAGAGAGATGTTGCCTAGTCATTTGTCCATTAAGGGCTGTAAGAGAATTAATTTCCAAAGGCAATCACTCAGAAGGGCAACATCCCATTCCCACCCTCGTGCTCCCCTCTCCAATGCTGGGACGCATTTCCAGTGACGGGAAGCGAAGAGCCTTCATTCCCCAGCTATGGGGAAGACTGGAAAATCATATGCAAAGGGGGTTACACACCACTTGGACTGCAGCCTGGCTGTGGGGCCAGGGGCCAGGCTGTGGAGTAGCAGTACCAACAGCCCCAAGCGCTCAGAGCTCACGCCTCAAAAAAATTGAGAGTTTAAGCTTAAAAATCATCCCCCCCCCAAATTAAGGATCTTATATTTGCCTTTGAGATTTTGAGCTTTTAAGCTACTCAAAGGTCACATTTCCAGGCTTTTCTCTTCATCCATGAAGGCCAGACATTTATTTTATTTATATGAGGCGCTCACCTTCCATTTTAATCACTTGACTCCAGGAGCTGGGGCTTTAAGAGGGGGAAAAACCCCAACTAGTGTGAGGCTAACAATAAAAATCATGAGAATTAGCAGCACTGTGATGAAACGTATCCTGCCGTTGTTGAATCTAGTTAAACTCGGGTTCGAAATCAGTGTTCAATGGCTTTTGATCCCAGTGCACACCGGTTAGAAAAACTGTTTGGAGTTGGGACAATTCTGATCCATGGCTGGTTTGGCCGCTGTCCAGAAGGAACGGTCGGTTACAGGGCTGGCTGCACCTCTGTTCCCTCTTTGGTCTCGGAGTCCCTCACGGATCAGGCCTCATGCCTTTAGCTCCCCTGGGGTGGAATCACACAATTCTCCCACTCTCAGACTGGGCTACAGTTTGCTATGTATCCACGGGGCTTATTGCCTTCAGCATCACTTGTGGTGCTTCCCTTCAGAAGGCCGGGGGCAGTGGTGGACAGTAACCAGACAGGCCTTCTTCAGTTTAAACACGACTTTGGTTGACCAGTAGGAATAAAGGGTTTTAAATCCTTCTTCCTCGAAATAAGACAGTGCACACACACGGGCAGGAGCACCAGAAGAGAGCCCCTCCCCACGCTTTTTACTGGCCGCAAGGGCGAGTGACGGGGGGAGGGCCTCGGAGATTGGCGGCATGAGGGCGTGGCCTTGGTGGAAAGGGCCGTGCAAGGGGGCGGAGCCACATTTCAGGCACCGGTGGCCCCCCTACTTTTAAGGGCCTTCTGCCACTCCTGCACATGTATCTCTCTCACCTAGAGCCCTGCTGGTGAGGCCGGCAGGCCCAGCTTCTTCAGACTCCAGCAGGTCCTGACTGTGAACCTGAACAGCTCCCCGCAACTGCCCCCAGTCTCAGGACGGAGTCTGTTTAATGGTGTATAGTCCTTTTGAACTTGGTTCTCAGCACTGACCCCCATGCAGCCAAACCGGTTTTGTTTGTTGGCTGGAGCCTGGAGATAGGATCTTCACAGCTAACAGTTGAGACAAGGTCTCTCAACCCTGAAGCATTCACCAGCAGATGGCTTATCCTGAGCCATTCTTTATTCTTCCTGCTTGGGCCATGTCTACACTACAAAATTAAGTGGATCTAATTTACAATCAGCATTACATCACTTGTGCACATCTACACTAGGCGCCTTGTGTCGGTGGTGCATGTCCTCACCAGGAGCACTTACCCTGCTTGAATTGCCAGTGTGGGACGGCTTCTGAAAGCCAGCAACAGTCTCCGTAGGCAACACGGCATCCACATTGACACTGCATCGACCTAAATACGTCAATCTTGACTCTGTGCCGCTTGTGGAAGGGCGCTATTAGGTTGGTGTAGAGGGCGAGTTATGTTGGCGGGAGTCTAGACACTTACAGAATGAGGTCAACACAGGACAGCGTGTGTAGACCAGGGCTTGTTTTCCCACATGGCAAACAATATCCATACAGTAAAAAAAAAAAAAAAAAACCCCAAACACCTTATAGCCAGCTCACATGCAGTGTTCATAACTTGTTACACAGTAGATCCACGGCCACCACAGGGAATTAGAGGAGAGAGAAAAAAACAAAAAAAACCAACCTCATCTGTATTTTTTAAGGGAGATCAATTGCACTACACAAGCAAGTGTGAAACCGCTGGGGATTTTGGGTTGCCGTCTCTTAGGCTACTTGATGTTTTTCTTAAAGGCCCAGCTCCTGAAGCCGTGTGATTCTGTAAGGATCTCATAGAAAAGCAAGTTTCTAGTCCTTATGGTTGTTGAGCAACCCGTGCAAATCTGGTGTGAGGGCAGGCTAAAGGCACGGCAAACACAAAACCATCCACAAAGGAATTTAAGAAAAAAAATCTCATGCTTTTGAAGCTGATCTCCTGATGTTTTGATGTGGCCCCAACCCATGATTTCTGAAGGTATGGCATGGCCCTCCCTCAGCAAGATGTTGACCCTCAACACAGCCAGCCACTCAAACAAAGATAGAAGCATGAGGTCCTGAGAACAAACTTCTTTGGCTGAAAATAACCCACGGGCAGGGCACTGTTACCTAACTGCCCGACCTCTCAGAGTTAATTAACCCTTTGACAGCTGTCACAAGCAGCCCAACCTCTCCACACCAGGTGGGACACAGGCTAGCCCTTGCTCATGGAAAGGATTAATAATCACCAGCGTCCTGGATAAATTCCAGTTTGCATTATTACATTCACCTCCTTAGGTTTCCATAGCAGTTTTAATCGGATACATTATGCTTCACTTCCTGCACTAAATTGTTTTGCTATGGGCTGTTAAATTGCTACAGTGTTCCACCCCAGAAGCAGCTGCATTGTGGGGGGGGGGAGAAGAGATTCCTAAACACTGCTCATGAAGCACCTTGGGATTGGGAATCCCGCAGGTGCCATTTGTAAATGGTGGTAGTTCTCTCTCACCTAGGCGTGCTTCCAGTTCCCAGTTAAGAATCCCAAAGCCCATGGCATTTGGATCGGATCCTGGTTCCAAACGAGAGGCGCGCCTCATTTGTGGTGGCTGGGCCTGCTGCCTTGAGTGTCTGAGCACTTACTGCAGCTGAATTCCTTCCAGCCTGCCTCAGCACCTCTGGCGTGTGCGTGGAGTGATGCTGGTGGCTATATTGGTCCGTGACAGGCAGGAATGGAATGTGCCAGGGGAGCCAAGCAGGGGCCCCCTCTCTTTTTCTCCTCTTATGGAGCACAAGGGAGGGGAGGATGGGGGGCTGCCTGGGCCCCGTCACTGTGGTGGCTCAACAGTTCCTCTTATGGAGAAGCAGGTCGGGGAAGTCCTATTCTCCGTGCGCTGTCAGTCTGTGGTGAGCTTGCCCAGTCGCCCACCAGGCTCTCAGTCCTCTTTAAATGTGCACTGGGGAGCCATGTGCATCAGTGGCAGAGAATGATGGCTGCTCTGCAAATCGGAATGAGAGGAACTTCTCAAGATAGCTGCCCCCTGCCCCTGAACCACCTCGCAGGCCTGAGCCAAGAAGTTCAGATCCAGATCCATGCACGTCCAAAAAAATCACAACTGTGTTCAGCACCAGACCCTCTCTAGACTTGCCACGGCTGTAAAGTTACACTTACCCAAGTGCCCCACGGCTCATATGCAACTCCCTCTGAGGTGGAACATGCCAGCTTTTAACAGCACGCAGCAATGGATTATGAGAATTTTTAGGAAGGGGTGAATGAGATCGCAAGGGAGAATTTAGGCGTCCGACGTAATTACCCAAGTTGGAGTGTAATTAAACTCAGCGTCCGAACACCCAACTCCTGCACATAGTGTCTCATCGGGATCCTTAACAACAAGCAAGGAGTGTCTCGGTTTTATGTGTCACCTGAAATACAGACCCTCTGGCAGCACAGCCCCCCAGCGTTAGCGCCCTTAATGATTCATCCAGCACCATGTCCTGTAACACCAAGGTGTTTCTGGACAGTCTCCGAGACAAGCGCTAACCAAGCCAGCACGGCTTAGCTCATGAAACCTAATGAGATCACAGCTGGAGGTGCTATGGCTGAGTCCAGGAGAGTGAGTGTTTCTGGCCACCAGCTCCGTTTCCATGGAACCGGGATAAATGAACTAATTGCAACAAATTATAAAGTGCACTAAAAAAAAAGGGGGGGGACCATGAACGATACATTTCACCTGGATAAGAGCAGACCGTTCTCATTCGGATGCAGGGGGCATTACTGTTACAGTAATGCCTCCAAGTTGTGAATCATTGAGAGTCCCTCCCCCGGCCCCGAGCCCATCCCAGTTTGTGAAGGTGGCCCCTGGTTGCCAAAGACAGCAAGTTGCTAAGGGCCAGATTTTCAAGAGCTCAGGGCCAGATTTCTGAGGGCTCAGCACCCGCAGATGGGGCCAGATTTTCAGCTCTTGATGATCAGCTTCATTCCACTCTCTTTCTCCTCTTTGACTGTTCCTTCTCTTCTCTATCTTTCTCCCCCCGTCTCAAACCTCTTCGATCCATGGCTTTCCATTTTTTCTCCTCCCCTCCTTTTCCCATCCACCCCATCCTCCTCACTTCAGTCTCACCCCTCCTTTTCGTTCCCTCTGAGTCACCCATCAGCATGCCTGGCTTGGAGCACACAGGCGGCCAAAAGAAAGAACTCCAGCGGAGTGGAGTTGGGTTTCTCTTTCAGCTGCTTTAAAGCATAAACTTGACATTTGGGAAGGCTTTACCTAACCAGAAGAGGGCTGCTGGGGAACATCCTGCTCACAGACAGGCTGCCTCTATTGAGCCACAGGAGGCCAATGACAAGGAGGAAATATCCCTTCCCTGCAAGACGCCATGCAGCAGAACTACACAATGGCATGTCTGACCACCGTAAATCTTGTCACCATGCTGCACACTGGGGCCATTCAGCACGTCACAACTGGATCTTTGATCCTCCTGTTCCAATAGCCTGCTGCCACTCACATGAAAAAAAGAGAATCTCTTGTGAGGTGTGGGCAGTATAGGGCCTATGACACACAGTTTGGATTCCAACCAGCAGAGGATAGCAATACACAGACACTGCAGCCAGCTCATGAAAATAAAGTTCCGCTTACAGCATCAAACTCCAGCCATTGTTTAGAGAGAGTCAAGAGGGACTGCTGCTATGGCAACATTATATGTAACAAACAAGCACAGTTATAAAGTATGCTGCACCCTAGCGCCAAGTTGGGGGGGGGTGCCATATAAATATGCAGAAATGCTTTGAAATGAGAGAGGCTTGTGCTGAGGTTTTGCAGATTTAAGTTGTGCTTCAGGGCAATGAGATAATTAACCCGACCTGCCCTCATTCCTTTAGGGTACCTGATCATCTTGGACCTTTCAGAACCTCCACCGCTGAGCATCTGCTTCCAACATGAAGCCCTGGTCAGGCCAGTCAGAGGAGCTTGGAATGCCACTGGACAGGTTAGTGGACTGGGACTCCAAAGACCCAAGTCCTACTCCTGGCTCTACCACTCACTGGCTGGGTGACTCTGGGCAAGTCACATTCGCCTAGATGCTCAGAAGTATTTAGGTGCCTACCTCCCATTGATTTCATTGCCCCTACATACCTGTGAGGATCTGGGCCTTTGTCTCTCAGTTTCCTCATCTGTAAAATGGGGACAATGGTACCCTACTTTGTAAAGCCCTTTAGGAGTTATGGATGAAATCAACTCATTAATGGTCACACTTTATATTACAGGGTCCAGGGGTAAATGGTTTCTATGGAGGGTTAAATGATTAATAATGGTTATAAGCATATTACAGACATGAGAAACGTGTTATAGTTGGTTATTAGGCACATCAGCAGAAGGTATTATAGATGGTTACAAACCACTTGTGGGACTCATCTGATGAAGCGGGTTTTAGCCCACGAAAGCTTATGCCAAAATAAATTTCTTAGTCTCTAAAGTGCAACAAGGACTCCTGGTTGCTTTTTCATTCAGTTTCCATTTGTAAGTGGTTTTCAGAGGGTTCATAAAATGGGATCAGTTCAGTATTATAACAGGTTGTCCTAGCTGCTGGCACCAGGCAGCACAGAATGGGGCCAGGGTTGGAGGTAGGTCTAGTCCCCTCCAACATGGCTCACTCCTCTCTGGAGGGATGGCTGTCTGGTTGCCAAGCGATCTGCTCCTGCATTTCATGTTTGGTAAGGAGCTGGTTTCCTGGCATGCAGGCAAAGTTGCTCTTAGGTTGTGCTGATGCTGGGAGATGTTGCTTAACAAGTAAGTGACACGCCTTAGCGACCAAACACTGGAGCCCAGCCCAAAGGCAGCAGTAAGTAATGCAGGGCTGTAGTCTGCTTGAATCTTTGCAGGAGTTTCAATGGTTGGCACTGAACTGGCCCAGGGGAACCACACTGAGGCAAAGGGTACAAGACACAGGCTGGCATGCTGCAGGCAGGTGTTTGGAGTCTCGAGACGGACTCGGGTACAAGACATCCACTCAGCAGACCAACAGGTGATGAACGCAAGACACAGGGCCAAACTAAGGAAACTCAGGGCCTCAGGCACAACCCACAGAGGGCTTCCCATGGCCAGAGCCCTAGGTGGTACTCTCCCACCTCTGGTGGGATGGCAGCAAGTTTCCGAATTAAGATGAATGGGGGTAGTTCACACGTCTTGGAGCTATTGTTTCAAGCTCTCTGCAGACTCCGGTAGAGAATCAGTTATACTCAGCCCACATTTTCCAAGATTTTCATTACCTCCATAAGTAAGCGAGGTGTTGGGGATTTGGGGCAGTGTTGTTGTTTGTTTTAAGTGAAAGCGGAGATTCTGATCTCATTGTTCGAACCCGAGTCTGGGTTCCAAACACAGGTCTGTGTGGCTACACTTTAATCCACTCCCAAAACCCAGGCAGAAGCTTAAAAAAAAAAAAATCACAGAGAATCAAGCAGCCACAGTTGATTGTGCTCATGGAGAGGAACATTATTGTGGTTTTTGAAGACACTTATAGAAACTCTCTCCCTCTCCAAGGATTAAATGTAAAATAAATTCTCACAAGTTTTGCCAAAAAGACTCAGATCATTCCTAAGGATTCACTCATTAGCAAGTGTTTACACAGTGCCCTGAAGCTGCAACGAGCTATAAGGAAACGCTATGGTCCTGCTGATGATTTTAAATTCCTGGTAAAAGCTTTCTTTCCAAAACACATGAGAAAAAGGAAATCAAGGTTTACAAGTTGGACCCACTGACATCTGCGATTCACTCTGGCGAGAACAAGACAGTACATAAATTGCAATCTGCTGAATTGTCACTTACCGGCTATGACTGGGAATGGCATGGCAGGGTCTTCTCTCGCACCCCATCCCGATAGCCCCTCCAGTCGCCCCCTCTTCTCATGACTCAGCCCTCCAGCCAGCTCACATCTAATCCCACTGCTTGTGGGGTAACAAAGTCCAACAGCCTCACACCAAGTCTTTGATCCAAGATCATTACTCTATTAGTCTCCAAGGTCTTTCCACTACCTTCCTCACTAGAACCCAGGCCATCCCTTTCCTCTGGGTTCCAGGCCAGGGACCCAGTAACAAACAGGCAAGGTCTGTCTAGTCAGGACCCCCACATAGCTTCTTCCTATCTCAGCCTGCCTGTCTCACAACCTCTTCTTAGGCCCACTGAGTACCTGTATTCACACTACAGTCTCTCAAGATTCACCCTTCCTTTGGGGCTAGGGCTCAAAGGACTCCCCACCCCAGCAAATCCCATATGAAAATACAAACTATTTCTGCCTTCCTCAGGCTTGAGCTCTCATCCTTCTTAAACTGCCCCTGTGTCCCAGTCCTGACTCTTTCCCAGGTGCATCCAATTCCTGCAATTAATCTATCCAAACATGATCAGCTGGGGAATAGTTACTGTGTCATCGGCAAAGCTGAGCCCAACTCCAGGCCAGCCAACCTGTGCCACTGTCCAACTGCAGTGAAAAGCTACCGGCTATGGGACACTGTTACCAGTTCTCATGGGTTTATGGTGTCTCCTGATTTTAGGGGGTTTTTCTTAAAGCCCCAGCCCCTGGACTCAGGTGATTGGCTTTCCTTTACAAAAAGAAGCAAGTTTCTAGCCCTGGTGGTTGCAGAGAAAAGCTTCAAGATGTGACATCTGATGGCTCAAGAACCAAAGGCAAATAAAAAGAGCCCCAAATATACTGTTTTGAAAATCCCCTGGTTTTTAAGCCAATCTCATGACTTTGGGGGAGGGGCCTGACTCATGTTTTGAACGCTTGGGTTTGGGATGGCAATTCATTGACCTACATTTTCAAAAGTGGCTAGTGATTTTCAGTGCCCATCATGAGACACCTTGAAGAGGCCTAGATTTGCAGAAAAGACAGAGCACCCACCCCTGGAAATTAGGCCCTTTCATGGTGTCTCAGACAGGGAATCCAAACAATATAGGCCTATGTCACTGATGTGGTCCTGCCTATGGGCCTGATCTCGGGAGGCAGGCAGTGAGCATCTGCAACAGCCACTGGCTTCCAGAGGGGTCATGGTTGCTCAGAACATCTTAAAGACTTTGAAGAGGGCAGCTGGGAGAAGACAGCTTGGGGGCCTGACCACTTACAGCTGGACTTGGCAGCCCCAGAAGCAGACTCAACTTTCACATGTCCTGGCTGCAGGTGATGACCAAGGGAAAGGCCCAACAAACCCACACCCAGCCACAAGGGGGCACTGGTAGGTGAGTTGTTTCCATATCTATGGGGCTTGGTCTGGGGCAGAACCCAGTAGGGCTGTCCATAAATGACATAATGCATTAGGGTGCGGATGGGTCCTTGGTTCCTTAATTTTGTGTGTTTTGGTGTTACAAGAGGTGTGTGGGTCTTAAAAATCACCAAAAAATTTATGTCATTTATGGACAGCCTCCGTAAGAGGGGTCACAGGAGACCTAGGGGTTTCAGATTATGCTGAGCACCTGAATATTTGGTGCTTAACCAAACTGGATGCAAAGACTGAACCTTTTGAGAAATACCCATCTCACCCCAAGGCAGGGGAAGGGAGAGGAGGATGCTGGAGTCAGGGTTTGCGGCTGGCACAGGGTGGGTGGGGAAACTGAGGGGCAGATTCATCAGGTGTCTTATCTAAACGGCACAGTGGGAATATTCCCATGGGTCTCATCTCCCAGTGCCTTGCCCTACCCACTGCACCCCACTCTCCTGCTCTTTCCTCTGCTTCTGCTCCTCTTTCCCTTCCTGGTGTAACGTTACTGCAGCTGATGGTCTCCCACCATCTTCCCGATTGCCACGCGTCTGCCTTTTTAGAGATGACTCAATCTCTGTAGCTCTGTGGCTTCTGGTCCCCCATCTCCAATCAAGGCCTGAACTTCCAGCATTCTGCCTCCCAGCACCAACTTGAGCCCCCCCCCCCCTTGTATGTTAACAGAAAGCTCCAAAGACCACTGGCCACAAACACATTGCACCAGGAATTGTGAAACATGAGCCCGTGGCCGCACACAGGCCAATGTGCTGGGTGTGGGGACGGCTGGATTTTAGTGACACGTTGCAGCTGCGTGCTCAGAACCCGGTGGCTTTGGCTACTGGGCCTCACAAGCCTTTCCAGCGAGCAGAGCAGGAAACCAAATGGTATGAAAGCAAGCCTGGATCTACTGGAGAAGCATCACTTTGCCCTAGCCCAGGGAAAGAGACCCTCTCCCTTTGCCTTCCATTCCGGCTGGAGGGAGGGAGTCAGTGTACCAAAGGCTGGCCAGCGGCGTGAGCTGGGAAGAAGGGGTATCAGATGAAACAAGAAACTCCCGGACGACGTGAGCAATCTCTAGTGAGTCCCAACGACCTCCGATCCATCACTGTCCGTGGGAGACAGGCCTGCCAAAGGACAGAAGCAATTAATAAAGAGGGAATGGAGTGGGGGGGAAGGATCAGGAGTCACCTACTAATGCCATTGAAACCTATTGGGCTGAGTGTGCTTTGGGGAGGGCCAGACTCTCTCTCCTCGGGGTTCCTCTGTGTCCCTTCCCCTCTGCCCATGTGGCTCATGGCCCCAGCCCGGCTGTAAGCAGGCGTGAAGCCAGTGGAGAGGTAGCTGCTTGCACCCAAGCTAAACTGAGCTCTGCAAGCTGCGTCACTCCGCAGAGAGCCGAGGCTGTGAAGATGAGAGTTTTTGCATCACACCAAGTATCTCTTGCAACCCTGAGCTCCCTTCTTTAGCTTATCCCCCTCTCCCCCGTTTCTGTGTGGTCTGGAGAAGGGGAGGTAAAGTCCTGTGTGGCATCCCGCGGCTTCTGCCATGGGGATTAGAGAATCCCTCCCTGCCATGCTCTCTCTCACCCTCCACTGGCCTGTCACCCCTTCTCACTTTCCCCCTTTGTCAGTGACTAAGCCGGACAGGACAAAAGGTGTGTTTCCGGAAGGACTGGCTGCCCAGGAAGCCTGCAGCTAGAGGTTTCTGCCTCAGCATAGCTAGAGGGAATTGTTGGGAATTACGTCCTGCTCTTCATATTACAGCCATCTGGTAGCCGCAGGTGGGTTAGAACCATCATCCCCGTTTTACAGATGGGAAAACTAAGGTGACTTGCTAAGGCCATAAAGCGAGCTAGTGGCAAGGCCAGAACCCAGGTCCCATGACTGCCCCCCATCCACAGGGGTCCCCCCATCCACAGGACCACAGCCTTCCCCTCCCCAACGCCACTGCCTAGGCCAGAGCTGGCCGTGGAACAAAGGATTCTGCTCCTGGGGCTGGCAAACGAGCACCTGTCGCCAATGCTAGAGCGGACTCAACCCCTCCTACCAACGCTCCTGTTGTGGGATGCTGGGTGAGACTGTGTCCCTGCCAGCACCTCTGCACATGGCATTCATTTCGGGGGACACGATCGGGACACGGGTGGGAAAATAAACACAGTGGGCCTGATTCTGCCCTGGCCCTGGCTTTTTGCTAGTGATTCCAGCAGTCGCTCCTGATCTACCTGGGCATGCCAGGAGAATTGGGTCTGTCGGGCTGAATTTTGCTGCCCGTGTCTGTGCATACCCACTGACCTCAAAGGGGTGTAACTCAGAGCAGAATTCGTCCCATTGACTATGGGGATGCTGGGACCTTCTCCAAGCCTCTCAGAGCTGCTGCCCCACCCTAGATCCCTGACTAATCCCTGTTGATCATTCCTGTGGCTGGCATCTCCAGCAGGGAGAAGGGCTGGTGACTAAGCCACTGGGTGGTATCCCTTCTCCACCTCCACTGCCTCCTCGCCCTGCAGCAGAGTGCAGAGGGCAATCCTGCCGCTCCCCCCGGGGGATTTGATAAACAAGCCCCAAAGGGACCCCGAGTTCTCCCAGAAGGGGTGCTCATCCTGGGGGGGTGTGAAACATACCTGGTCAGAGCAGAGCCAAGGGAGAGGATGGTCCCTGTCCACCATGCACAGAGGCGCCAAGGAAGGGGAGACAGATGAGGAAGAGTGCAGGCCCAGCGCACACAGATGCCTTCCTGGGGTCAATTTAGCCAGCAAGCGAAGCTGTTCTAAGACGTACAGCCATGGAGATGGGGGATGGGTTTGTTTTGGCACCAGGAAAATACTGTCGCTGTTCTCAGGGTAAAATAAAGAAAACACAATATGACAGCTGAGCCACTCATACAAACAAATGTTTGTGGTTTGGCCGGGCAGTTGGTCGCTGAGCTAGCAGGGAAAGCAAGGAGAGCTCAGTCAGCAGGCTGTGCAAGCTGATGCACCTCGCTCGACATGCTGGGAAAGCCAAGGGAGCTGTTGGCATGCCGTGGGGAGTCAGTGAGGTCCTGCCCCGCCATCCAGGGGTCTGGAATTGGGCTGGTGAAGGCTGCAGGAAAGAATTCCCCAGTTCCGTTTCTCAGTGTTTACTCAGGTTGTAAGTGCTGTGGGGCAGGGACTGTTTTTCTCTTCTGTGTTTGTACAGGGCCTAGCGCCACGGGTCCTGCGCCAAAGTTTGGGAGTGCTAGGCAGTATCCCGACATGAAATATAAATCCCTTCAGTGCAATCACTCAGCTGACAGCTGCCCGCCTCACAATCCTACAACGTAGCCCAACACCACACTTACCTGTGACTCAGTCACAGGCAAAACCAGCAAAGCCCCTCCTTCCAACTGCGTCTCAAGCCTCAATCTGAGAACACCCTCCTAAGCCCAGGGCTACAGTGAGTGGTCTTATCTGTCATTCGTAAAACCCCACCCTAGCCGATCCCTGTTGCTCTAACAAGCTGACATTATTTTACCTTGGATTTATAACAATAGTGTAATGAACTGACTAGCATGTATGTGCATACCCGTGCCCTCTTATGGGTGTGACCAGAGCTTCTCAACTGTGTGTCATTAGCCCTATAATGCTGGAAGGTAAGGGAGATTCTCCTTCAAGTCAAGTGACAGGGGCTTGGGCTTTCTGAGCTGGAGGATCTGAGTTCTATCCCTGCTACTGCCAAAAAGTTCAAAGTGGGCACTGCGGTGGCAATAAAAAAGTTCTAGGTACCCATGGATTTGTCACAGTACAATGATGACTTTGAGTCGCTTTGTCCTTTCACGGTTTCAGTGTTTCTGATTAAATGTATCTGTGCTCGGGACCAGCAGAATTTTCCAGGCTACGTTAACACTTTCCATCCTGCATTCACCGCTCCGTGGACCAGGCCAGTTTGACTCACGCCTTCTTTGGTGTTCAGCTTACAGGAAAGGGTCACAATTCAGTTAAAATGGAACCTTTGAAGGCTGTTTGTGCGAACAGGTTTCTTCCAGGAAACAGGCCACTGACCAATTTATTTATTTATTTATTTTGGAGGGGGCAAAGGAGGACCTGGCCAGCCACAACAAGCCAATGACCCTATCAAGGGAGAGAAAGATGCAATGGAATCGGCTCACTGCCAGAAAGGTGCAGGACAATCCGATCAAACCGAGCCTGGGCAGTCCAGCTAAAGGGCCTGCCTCCAACAGGGCACTTTGTGCCAGGAAGAAACATCAAAGAGGTTCCGAGGTTTGCACCACTGTGGCGTTTCTGCCCTGGGGGGAGTGCATGGGCGCAGCTCCATAGGTACAGAAATCCCCAGTATAGACAGGCCCTGTGAGAACAAGACCTCAGGGAGCCATGGGGAGATTCTGGCCTTGGCTGATGCCTGGACTCCATGCTGCAGCCCCCTTGGGATCTGGCTTTTGGGTTTTTCACCATCTCCAGCCCCTGCACTCCTGAGCACTTCTTTGTTAGGAGGCTCGGCCTGCGTTGAGCCAAGGGAACCAAAACTCTCCTTCCCGTTCTCACATATGTGGTGGCTCTGTTCAGATGTTTGTCTTGGCAAGTGCTTTCTTACCCAGACCCCAATGGAGTCTCCAGCAGGAACGCTGCCTGTGGGCCAGGCACCAAGGATGGATCCCGTTCCAACTCAAAACTTGGTCTCATTTAAGGAAAACAACATATGGCATCGCTGTTCCTCATTAGCGCAACCGTCCCCACTGCTTCAGACCGGCGGAATCGGCTCTGCCCTGGGCTGCGGGGGCTGCCTCACTACCTCTAAACCCCAGGGCTCCCTCCAGCCCACGCAGGGCTGCAGCTGGCCAGCCAGCTCCTGAAGACCCTACAGTCATGGGCACCCGTGTAGCCTCTTGGTGCCCGATGCCCCTGAGGTCAGCAGTGTTCTCATGGGGGTGCTGCTCTCGGCTGAGCCAGCTCGCCGTGGCCAGTTGTCAATCCCGCCCCTCCCTTCGAGAGCCCACCTCCTGCCAGCTAACATGCTCCTATAGCTCGTCCCCTGGGCTGGCTGGCACAGCTGCTCTGCTGGGTCCCCCCACCCGCTTCGCTCCCGCTCCCTGCCACACCCCTCTTCTGCCTCCCCACTCCCAGAGCACTGTGGCCCTCGGTCTCATGGCCAATTGGGTGATACGGCCCTGGGGCAGTTGCCAGGTACCTCACCCCCAGAGTTCTGGAAGGGGCTGTTCTCTGCACCTTTCACCCCTCAAAGGTCATCCTCCCCTCTGCTCCAGAGCCTGCCCCGGGAGGGGGCGGTTTCCATGGTTTCCTCCATCACGCAGTGGGGCTGCCCCCATGCTCTACCCCACAGCTTCCCCAGCCCCGTACTGGGAAGGGGACAGGGTTCATAACTGCTGGCAATCACTCTGCTGGCAATCACCTAACGACCATCAGCCCCCCAGAGCCCCATGCTTCACTGGAGACTCACCCACTTGGGGGCTCTCCATTAACTGGGGCTCCCTCCCACACTTGGCTGTGGGTTTGTGTAGGTCCCAGAAGCAGCTGAGCCAGCTGGAGATGAGAGTAGGGGAATCTCCTTCAAGGCCTTTGTCAGTCCTGTTTCCCCAGCCTGCCAGCCGAGAGTTCACAGACAAGGAGCATCACCCCTGTTAGACGGCTGGATTTCTTCCCTCTGGCACAAGACGAGAAGCCAGAGTTCCATTCTCCCCCTCGGGCTCTGATGGAGCCCGAGAACACACAGGAATCACTCCCCTGAGCTCTGGCCTGGCCAAGGAAGAGGAGGCTGTCTTCCCCGGAGGGCCCGGCAGCCAGTGGTTTGTTAATTAATACCCCGAACATCTAAGGAAGCTGTTGGGAACCTTGCTGGGACAACAGGGTGCAGACAACACCCAGCTCTGCAGCACACCCCCATTTACCTCTCCTCTGACCGGCGCTCGCTGGGTCTTCCCAAAAATCAGCCCCTGGGTGGAGAGCAGCCGGTCAGAGACTGAAGTGATGCTGAGAGCAGACCTTTCACATCTATGCTGCTGGTGTTCACCGGGTCTAGCTAGATGAAAACTAGAACAGGGATGCTACCCAGGCTGGCTACAATCCTGCCTTTATTTGCATTAGGCAGGGCATTCATCCGGTATGGACCAGGCCAGTCCTGCTTTTCTAGGGTTTGGCCCCTGTCCGGTACTCAGACTCTGGTTCTGTGCAGTATCGGATGGCCTGGGGTTGCCCTTTTTGAAGAGTGCGTTTCTCCACCCCCGCTGGCATGACCTCGCACTCATGATGCATGCAAAGTCACACCGGCGGGGGGGGGGGGCAGGGCTGTGCACTCTTAAAAAATGGTGCCCCCCATCCCGTGCGGCATGACCTCACATGCACCGTATGTCCGAGGTCACAGCAGCAGGGGTGGGGTCACGGTGTTCCCAGAAGTACCAGAATGCCCAGGAATGCCTGAGTCTCCCCCCCACTCAGTTTGCACTGCAGACATACCCCCAGAGTTCAGTTCTACGCACACAAAGACCCTATAAACTACTCCAACCACTTCCCGGGCTGGGAAGGGAAAGAGACAGAAATTACCATTGTTCAAGCCCTGGGAGGTGCTCAGCGGAGGGAGAGGTATCACCCAAATACCAGGATAAACAGCTCAGATAGATTGAATGTTGCAGGCGCTTGGGAGCATTCAGGTAGGAAAACTACTTTCTTGGCCAGCACTGAGGATTGAACAAGGGCCCGCTCGAGCACTGTAAGCATCAGCGGCTACAGTTTGAGCTAAAGAGCTGACAGCGCGAACAGACTCGCCTGCCCTGCAGATCGGGGACGCCCCACGTGCTGATCAGTGGGTTACCTGGGCAGTCCTTCCACCCCACGGGCTAGGGGAGGGAGGCTCCTCAAGAAAACATTAGCTTTCTTCCCTCCAAAGGAAAGTGCTATTTTCCCACCTCTCTCCAAGTCCCTGTGGGTATAATTTTCTTCCCTCTGCTGCTAACAGTTAGGCCAACAGGGCTGGATGGGCCAGCCCTGGGAGTACTTCCCCGAGGCTCAGCGCTGGTCCTCAGTCACCAGGCAGTACCTCAACAGCACCCCTCCCTGCATTCCCACCAGAGGCCAGAAGGGTGGCCCCTGCAATAGCATTCTCGCCAGTCCCAGTACCCTGCCAGGCTTTCCAGAGGGCAGTCCTAATTGCACCTCTGCCAGAAACTCCTGCTGGAAAAACACTGCCGTACTCCCCAGCAATGACCACAAGCACTAATGCAAAGGCAAGCACGGTGCCCCCACTTCCCCTGGATTTCCCCCCCACAATGACACTGGGTTGCAATTCATAAGCCCCCCTGCCCAGTATGTACTTGGGGAATATTCTACCCTGAGTGACACTTGTGCAATCCCACTGACTTCCTTGGGGTTGCACGGCAGTAAGTGAGGACACTGAGGGGCTGACTGGGATTTCAGCAACCGGCCCAGAGAGCAGAGGAAAGATATTGCAGAGAGCTGCACTGGGACGCACCCCTAGGAACAAGCAGTGGCAGAGATGTTGTATGCTAATGTCTCAGAAATCCCTGCTGGTAACAGACAGTGTTTTCCTGTCCTGCTCGCCCCTAGAAACATACCCTTAGCTGCCTCTGGTGCTGGTGTGTAGGTGGGGCAGGGGGGCTCCCATTGGTTTCACGATGAGAATTTCAGGGGGAGACCTGTACTGTTAACAGACAGTATTTTCTTCCCTTCCCAGTGCGTTCCCCAGCCCTGGCCCCAGGACACACTGCCAGCTGGGAGCTGGAACAGACCTCAGTGTCTGGGACACTGGGCTTTGTTTCAGAGAATAAAGTTAGAACTGTTACTCAGCCGGATGCTATTCCAACAATTCCAGCCTCCACTTTCACTCTGCGATGGGGAAACATTCCTGGCCTGGTGTCTTCAGCCAGGCCAAGACAAATACTTGCTGGAAGAGAATGGAAAACGCTGGGGTGGGAAGGGCTGAACGATACAGAATTAGCTGCCCCCTCAGGATCTGCCTCATATGCATTGTACCAGTGCTTCCCTCCCTGCACGGCCTCTGCTAACGCCACCCTCTGCTGCTACTGAAATGATTTATACTCTCCGGGCAACAATGGCCTTTCATTGCCAGGCTGCTGATGTGACAGCCACATCTTCTATTTCAGCACTCAGGACTGCTTTCCAACACACCCCCGGGAAGGAGGCAGGCCCAGTCCATGCTCTCTCTCTCACACACACACACACTTCCTGCCTTGAAGAGCTTATTATTTAAATAGGTAAGATGCATAGCCGGGTGGGAGAAAGGAAGATGATTGTCCCCATTCTGGGCCCTTAGTCCTAGTGCTGTACCGTCCTTAAGGTGTTTGTCCTCGCAGCACCCCGGGAGGTAGAACAGCACTGTCAGCCCCATTGTGAAAATGGGGAAACTAAAGCAAACAAGCATAAGTGATTTATCTAACACCACTCTGGGGAGGCTGGGAATCAAACCCAGATCTCCTAAGTCTTAAGCCAGGGCCTTATCATAACACCCTCCTTCCTGCCAAGCACACTCGTGTGCCTTGGAGACAGATTGCTGCTCTCCCAAACCACCTGGGCAAGACCCCCCACTGCTACAGTCACTACGTATAAAACAGGGGGTTGGGAAAGCTGGCAAGCGACTAGGTTACTAAGTGGAAATATTGCAGTGGAACTTGTAGTGTTCAGCTGTGGGATAGGAACGAAGAGGGGTAGCGAGTAGTTGCCCGTCACTCGATCCAGTGTAAAACATGCCTAATTCACTAATAATTACTTCTTCAAAGTGCCCTATAGAAAGAAAAATTAAAGATCGAAATAATGACACACAAGGTGGCCAGCTCATGGACTTGCCGACACGCACAAACTCAGAGAAACGGGCAGAGACTAAGGCGGGCAGCAGGAAAGTCCCATCACTCTTTTTAGGCAAGTTCTCCATTTGTCTGGCTTAAAGGGCCACGAGCCTGAGTGCATGGCTGATCTGATGGCTAGAAGCTGGGACTGGACGGCAGGGGATGGATCACTCGATAAACTGCCCTGTTCTGTTCTCTCCCTCCGAAGCATCTGGCACCGGCCACTGTCGGATACTGGGCTAGATGGATCATTGGTCTGACCCAGCATGGCCGATCTTATCTCCCTGTCTCAACATGCCTCACCAGGCAGGGTTTCCTAGTGGAATTAGCATTAAAACAGTTGATTCCCAATTTCCCTTGGGATC
The DNA here is from genome assembly GCF_965140295.1 of Lepidochelys olivacea. Lineage (NCBI taxonomy): Eukaryota > Metazoa > Chordata > Testudines > Cheloniidae > Lepidochelys > Lepidochelys olivacea. Next base: position 10,466,540 of record NC_140429.1, read on the forward strand.
ACCCAGCGCATGTCAGTGGAGATGTGGCAACGTTCTCAGGCATTTTAAAATACCTTCTTGGACTTGGACTGAAATTTTCTTTTGTCATCTGGGGCAGTAGGGACAAAAATCCCTTTGTCTTTAAACAACCAAGGCACAGGCCTGGAGCAGCTGGACGGACCGAGACCACAGAAAGGAGCTTCCTGGCTGCTGAATGTTTTTAACAAGCGTTTGGTGAGTCAGAGATGAACTTTATATGATACTTAAAACATCCAGGGTAAAAGGAGAGCAGGCCTCTGCTCCTGCATAAGGATCCTTCACTTTCCTCTCCGCATTGTGTGTGTGGGGGGTTGCAGGGAAGGAAGTTCTGGTTTGGCTGGCCGCCCTGGCTAAGAGCACAACGTGCTGTCCTGCTTAAAGGTTAATCTGTTCTGATCTCAACCTAAGCAGCGTTGGTCTGAGTCACACTACGGATGGGAGACCGGCCAGGAGCACCCACATGCTGCATAAAGGTGGTACTCTCTTCCTTCTGAGTCAATACCCAGAGCCCTACTAGGGAGCAGCGTAGGGGGCATGCTTCCCCTTTGAGTTAGAGCCAACTCGTTCCCCTGGGGGATGCTGGCCCTTGGGCCATTAAGGATCCCTGGGCATTTTTCCCCAGATGCAGGTGCATTAGCTTGGCCAAATACCAACTCAGACAACCATGTGCTGTCCACCTACATTAACCCACCCGTCAGCTGATTCGCTCGCTGTTCATTTCCTCGCTCAAGCAGTTGTGTAGAGCTGCTGTTCAGAAATCTATACCACTGCTTAGCTGGGATCTCAAAGCACTTTCCAGACATTAATCACCACCACCACCCATGCCCCTGGAAGGCGGGTGAATAGTATTATCCCCTGTTGTAGAGATGGAGAGCTTGGTGCACAGATTGAAGTGGCTTGCCCAAGGTCACTTGCGAGTCAACGACAGAGTCAAGAGTAAACCCAAGGAGCCCGGACCGCCAAGCGGTGGGGGAGGGATAGCTCAGTGGTTTGAGCATTGGCCTCCTAAACCCAGGGTTGTGAGTTCAATCCTTGAGGGGGCCATTTAGGGATCTGGGGCAAAAATTGGGGATTGGTCCTGCTTTGAGCAGGGGGTTGGACTAGATGACCTCCTGAGGTCCCTTCCAACCCTGATATTCTATGATTCTGTGATTCTACTAGACCACACTGCCTACCCAGACTTCATTAAGTGCGTGATTCCAAATGCAGGAATAGAAGCTGTGAAGCAAATTCCCATCTCCCTGAGTCAAGGGGGGTGGTGGAAATATATAACTTGTGTCGCACCTGAGTCCAGAACAGCCCCACCCCAACATCCCAGGGTGAACGGAAGTGCCATTCTTCTGCACTGACTCCTCTGGAATGAGAGACTCACCTCAAAGCACAGTGCGGAAGCACCGGCTGATGCACTAATGTCTCTCTTCCAGAGGGAGTGGTGTGTCCAGCCGCCATGGGATTTCAACAGGACTCGGGCAACTAATTCCCTTAGGCGCCTTTGAAAAATTCCAACCAAGGGATTTGTGGTGCTCGAGTGAAACATCCTTTATTACTGACGCTCCCTTCTGCAGTGCAGGCCGTGAGCAAACAGCGAGAGACTTGGTCCTGGATGCAAGCAGCTTGCCCAAGCCAGGTGCCGTGTGACCACAACAGCCAACACCAGGAGAGGGAGGAGGCAGGAGAATGAATGGTGAGGCCAGGAAGGCTGGAAGGAGCGGGTCTGAAGGAGGGGACAGGGCACTTGGTGGATAAGGACAGAGGTTCGTGTGCTAGAAGCTGAAGTCCCTGGAGAAGCCTGCACTTGGTGACTTCGTTGCCTCGTGTGCCCGAGATAGGTGCATTGTGATATCGTAGAGATGTCGGGTTGGAAGGGATCCCAAGCGTCCAGCCCCCAGCTCTGACGCAGGACCCAGCACACCGAGACCGCATCCGCACTAGGGACCTCTGTACCGCTGGAGCTTTGCCGCTGTAAGCTTTCCCACCAGCATAATTAAATCACTCCCTAACGAGCGGCAGCAGCTCTGTCGGCAGGAGAGCGTCTCCCACCTACATAGCGCTGTCCACGCTGGGGCTTTTGTTGGTGAAAGTTTTGTCGGTTGGGGTGTGTTTTTTTCACACCCCCAACCCACGAAAGTTTTACCGACAAACGTGCCAATGCAGACAAAGCCTTCGACAGCAGCAGCGGAGCGAGAGGTTGGGTGCTGAAGGAGGGTAACAAAGCTTCCCTCCGCACACACGACGGTACCATTTTGGCCCGGGGTGCTCCCCAGGGGCTGGGTGTCCTGCCTGCGGAATACAAGGGAGAGCCCCCACCGCCTGGTACGCAGTGGATCCAGATTGCAGTTCTCCCTATCACCAGAGCAGGGGGTTACAGCTGCTGCCCCCTCCTGCCAAGAACTAGCCTGGAACACGTCCCAGGTGTCCTCCTGAAATATCATTCCTACCAGGGTTAACGGCTCACCTGCCCCAGAACATTACAGGACCCTCCAGCTGGAGGGCAACCAGCATGCTGCTGCATGAAGCAGGTGCTTCCCACTGTACCCTGGGATGGATTTGGAGAGGAAAGTACAGGGCTGGGAGTCAGGGAATCTGGGCTCCAAACCTGGCTCTGGCCTCATGCTTCCTGAGAACTTGGGGAAGTCATGCCACAGCTCTGTGCCTCAGTTTCCCCACCAGGGAGGCAGGGATCTTACTCCTGCCCTACTCCATGAGTGGGCCTGGGGCTCCATTCATGCATGTTTGTAAAATGCTGCAAGACGTTCCGAGGAAGGGTGACACACAGGGGCAAAGCATATTGTACAGTGTCACCAATTTCCATGGAAAATTAACCAATACCAACGGGGCAGGGGAAGCCACTGGAGGCTTAACCCTGCAGCTCTAGTTCTATTTTTCATCTGCATTTGCCTTTGTCTCCCAATGAGAAAAGCAAACAGCATTTTTCCAGAGGGAGGGAACCTTTGTGCCCCCGATCCAGGCACGGTGGCTACTCCGCTGCCCCTGGTATCAGAAAACAGAGGCAGATCAGGGGGCATAGTTGTTTTTCCTGCTGCCTGCACCGATAAACCCTCTCCTGGAATATTAAACAATCCACTCAAACAACAGCTCTCACCTCTCGCAGCTTGCAACTCGCCAGCCCCAAGCATCGCTCATGGTCTGCGTGAGAGAACCGGGCCAGTCCTAGGACCCGTGTGTAAAGGTCCTTGCAACGTCACTGTGTGAGGCTGCGATTCTGGTAGGGGGCTCCCCCGGGAGCTGCTGGAAGACGACAATGCATCGTGGAACAGGGTCACTGGCATAACTGGGACCTCATTATTATCCCAGAGAGGGTTAACGGGGACTGCACAGCCCTGACTGTTCCAATCTTACCACCCCCCCAAGGCGGACACTTCTTCCCAGCGCCCCCCATTCCAATCCCTCTCAAAGGGGGCTCAGTCTTCCTACCCTTCAGCTCATGCAGCCCAGCCCACTCCAGCAGGTCGCCCTGCTGGCAGAACGGATCTACCCCCTGCTCTGCGTCAGATTCAGTCTGAGCCACCTCCCACAACCTTCCTGTTTTAATTCACCCCAGTGAGGGCCACTATTGTGGCCAACACATCGGGACCTCCAGAGCTCAAAGCGTGAGCTGCTACAACTGGGGGGAAAGAGCCAGGGCTCCGGTCCTTGCCTAGTGGCGTAAGGCATTCATCCCCTCTGCACAGACGAGGACCTTTAACACACAAACGGGGTCACTCCAGCAGCCCATTTTGCTATGAAAAAACCCACCATGTGCCCCGGAGACACCAGTCTGCACTTGGGACTGGGACAACGGCATGCAGTGTTGCAGCGTTGGTACAATACACTGACCCTCTGCTGATATCCCTGGGGCCCACCACCAGCAACGAGGCAAGTCTAGGATCCAGTGAGGAAGAGTACAATTGCAGCGATGCTGACTTTGTCGTCCGTAAAAACTCACCGCCCGTGTCTTGTCTAGAAAGGAGGACATCCATTTATAAGTTGCAGTCGATCGGTCACAGCTTTTAAGGTCAGAGGGGACCATTGTGATCATCTGGTCTGACCTCCTGCCTACATGGGCCATAGATTTCACCCAGTGATTCCTGCAGAAGCCCAGTATCTCCTGTTGAACTCGAGCATCTCTTTAGGAAGACATCCACTTTTGATTGGAAGACTTCAAGTGATGGAGATCCCAATACTTTAGAAAACAACCATTAGCTACCTCAGCACCAGATGTGAGAGCCTCAAGGAGATCGCCACACATTTCATTAATGACATCAAAGCAAAAGGCACAAGACTTGGCATGAAGTTACGAAGGAAGACAGCTCCACTCCTATTTCCATATTAGGCTCATCTCCAAGATGACAGAACTCAGAGACAACAATATTACTAAGAGAGACGGGCCCAAATTAACCATCTTCCATCTATGATCAAAACACCCCCAGGTCTTTGGAGAATGTTGGGTCCAAAGCTAAACTTCACAGCCGGTCTGCATCCACATAATGGGTCTAATCAATGATTCACCTCCAAGACTCCAAACATTAGGGAAGTGGAGCTGGTGACTCAGGTCAATTGAGAAACAACAACAATGAACGTCCAGAGTCTTTCATACCAAAGGATCCAAGAGTGCTTTACAAACTTACACTGATTTATACACTCTACACAGGCTCAATTCTCCCATCTCTTAAATGCAGCCACCTCTGGGGTGAAAGCTTTGCACAGCTTGTTCCACAGAAAGTGAAGACTGCCTTTTGCAGCTGCAACTACAGGGGCCTTTTAAGGAGGCAGAATCTGAGGATGAAATCCTAGCTCTCTTTAAGTCAATGGCGAACTTCCTATTGGGGCTACAATGTCACCCTACCTGTCCAGATGGCATGTCACCAGGACACCAGGGCTAACTCCCCTACTCCTTGCATGGGGTCTTTTATTCATGGCCAAATGAGTCACCACACACCAAGTCCAGCAGGCCAGCCTTATGCTGGAGCTCTGGTTCAGTTCTGACTCAGTGAGAAGAGCGCCCCATTACTGAACTGCTAGGATCACCTCACAGAATAACAGTTCCACATGCAGGCCGAGACTTAATTCCCTTCATCTCCTTGCCATGTAGGGTTTACATTTACAGCCCGTTTATTACCACTTTGTATCAGGGAGCAGCTGTTTGCAATGCATGAGCTTCTAGCCCGCTATTGAACAATGAAGTGAGCTGCAGCTCACGAAAGCTTATGCTCAAATAAATTGGTTAGTCTCTAAGGTGCCACAAGTCCTCCTTTTCTTTTTGCGAATACAGACTAACACGGCTGTTACTCTGAAACCTATTGAACAATGAATCCCCTTCAGTGTGTACATGGCATTAAATAAAAAAAGCCCTCTGAGCATCAATATTTAATAATCATTATCTGATTGACCCTCTGGTTCGAATGAAAAAAAAAACAACAAAACCCACAGCGTAGCAAGGGGCTGAGCAGAAGTGCTGGGCATTTCGGGTTGCTCCTGAAACCACAGGTTAGAACAGCAAATATGGAAACAAAGGGAGGCCCGGGAGGTGAATAGAAATGGAACGCCCTTTTCCCAATCAGATTGACATTAAACAAACCCAGAGAGTGCAAAGCCCTTAACCTGCTATCGGCTTGCAGGACCAGTTCCCATAAGGTCTGATCCAAAATGGAAAGATTCCTATTAACTTTAATGGGCTATGGACCAGCTTCTTAAGGAGGGATTTTTCTTTTACACTGCTAAATTCTTATCCAGTAGGGGGAAGAAGAGGCAAACGGGAGCTGGCAACACTACATTGCAAATCTCACAATACTTTGTGGTTTTTCTTAAAGCTTTAGCTCCTGGAGTCAGTGGATCACATGAGAATCTCTGGTTGTTGGTTTTTTTTATTGTTTTCCTTTTTAAAGTAATTTTCTAGCCCTCATAGCAGAGAAAAGCCTGAAAATATTACCCTAACTGCTCAAAAGCCAGAAGATAAATACAAAGAAGCCAAAAGTTATTTTTGATTTTTTAAAAAAGTTTCATGGTTTTTAAGTCAATCTCATGATGTTCTGTGTGTCAGCTCATAATTTTTGAACCCTCGTGGGTAATAGTGGGTGGGCACACAAATTACAGCACAGTTCATCTGGTCAGAGTCCCAAAGTTTCAAAAAATCATCAATCAGACCCGCCCCCAAAATCATGAAATCGGCTTTAATAAATTAATGAGACTTTAAAAAAAGAAAAATTGCAGATCCTTTATATTTGTCTTCTGGTTTTGGGGGTCATCTTTTCAAGCTTCTCAACAAACAGGAGGGTTAGACCCTAGAGCCGGTTAAGGAAACTGTTTTCTCGTCCTGATAAAATTTCCAAGATTTTGAAAAATATTCCTGTCCTGAATTGGGGTGAAAGTCAAAAATCTCAAATGTTTCTGCAAACTGAAAATCTTAAAAAAAAAAAAAAAATTGGTTCAAGTTGATCAAAACATTTCATTTAGACGTCAACCATTTTTTAATAATCTTTTTACTCTAATTAGGTTCTATTTAAAAATGGAAAGTCATTTTGAACCAGAAAAAATGGATTTTTTTCCTTTTGAAAATGTCAGAATGGGACGTTTTAACAATTTTTAATTTTTTTCCCAAAACTTTCTTGAGCAAGAAACCCACCCTTTCTCACCGGACTTTCATTTCGATGACTCAGCTTTTATCAATAACAAACAGTTCTCTCGAAAAATTTCCAACCAGCTCTACTAGAAACGTACTTTTAAAAAGAAGATGACAACAGCTGAGGTTTCCGTGTAATCACAGGACTCCAGAAGCTGGAGCTTTTGAGAAAACACCAAATAGCGTGAGACTTGTGATAAAATCACAAGTGTTGACATCACTAGTGAGACCAAAAGCAACCTCAGATGCAGAATCTATTTCAGGCTGCATTAGTCTCCGTGGATCTCTGTTTCAGATGAGTTAACAGAGAGAGGGCGACAAACATGATTCACGAATGCTAAATTACGTTTTAACGATCATAGTGTTTGTTGCATTAACTGCGTGCTTGCACTCGCCACCAGAGCGCCCTCTCGTGTCAGGATGCAGCATTGCAGGGAATCTTCCTCTCTAGCACCCCCTTAGCCTGGTTCCACAATGGTCTGCTGCCTCTGTGGCCTCACTCTCCTGCCAGTTCTCCATCCAGACCCCTTCTGGGGTTCACAGAAAACAAATGAAACCTCAACTCAGAACAACCAGCAGGGTGTTAAGGTCCATAATATAAACAGTTCCTTCAGAGAGGTCCAAGACAAAGGTTGTCAAGACTAGGCCTGACTGGGTTAGCTTCCTTGGGTTAGGGCAGAGACAGTCTTCCTTGCCCATCCTAGCTTCACCCAGAACTGGCCCCTAGGCAAAGCAGCCTATTGGGCTGTGACAGGCCTCTGCCTGCTCTGGGCCCTGCTAGGTGCCAGAGACCAAATCTCGCTGGTGCTGCCTGCAGCTAATTGTGCATGGGAGGCCTCTCTAGGCAATCCCTGGAGGTCTGAACTATCACCTTCTCAGGGCAGGGTGTGCCAAGGCAGTGGGCCTCCAGCAGGGGGCAGCGAATGCTAGAGACACCCCATCTCAGAGGTATTTGGGGCACTTTTTATGGCAGAGGTGCCCACATACAGGCATAACCTGCTGCCCCACTCTGGCACGCATGGACGCTGAAAAAGCAGCATTAACACACCTGTACAGCTGAGGCCAGCCCTAGCATCGCTCAACTGGTCATCCCCTCCGTGCTGTATGTATTGTGGGCCCATTGCCCATCTTGCACAACCATGCAGACTACACCCCAAAATGTCCTTTGCATGCAAGTCCCAGAGGATCCCGTGGAGCCGTCTTTGTGCAAATCACAAGACGGAACTGGGGTGGCCTGATTCCACCCCCCTGTTTGGCTATGGCTTTTCTAGTGCACGGATCTGAACAGCTGGCCCCATCTGTTTAATACAGACACTTTCCCAAAACAAGCCTATAGCCCTTTAGAGAGGGTCTGGAACAGCCCTTTCTCCAGGGACATTATTACCTCCCCCTTTGTGCACATGTCAATCAAGAAAACTTCCCTGAGAGCTCAATCATTTAAGTGGTAGAACGGCCTCTTAAGGGAAGGTGTGGGAGGTCCATTGCACCGGTGGGGGATGGAGTCAAAGGGACTTTTCCATCTCTAGTTTACACCCCTTGCCCTGCTGGTCTCCCTTCAGTAAGAAATCCATCTCAGTCCAGCTGGCAGAGAAAACAGCTGGATTATTGCCCTCCCCCACCCCAGCCAATCAAACCCAAGCAATAATTCAGCTGCTTTATGCACATGAAGAACAATTAAGAACTTAAAGTAGGCTGCAGGGCTTTGTATTGCTGCTGGGCTCTCCCAGCCAGAGGCTTTAATGGGCACAATGTTTGCTTTAAAAGCACATTAATTTTGCCTTATAATTGCACTGTGGACTAATGCGATTGTCATGCTGCTATCTCCCTCCCCTCGGCTTTCCCGATGACCTCTGTGTTATGTACATAAATAATGCTAAGTCGCTGTAATCACTTATAGCGCAACCGAATCTGCACGGGGATACCACAGCCAGATCAGAAAGGCTGCTGTAAGCCTGAAATACTAGATGGCCAGAGCCCGGCAAGGTGAATGTTACGTATTAAGTGCTGACCAGCTGCTGCACCAGAAGTGGTTGACTGCGGGACAGGGCAAAATTCAAATCAGTCATGCAGCGAGTCAGGAATGTAAAGGGAGGCTGTAGCTTTACACAACAGGCGTAGAAAAACCAGCCACCAGCACCCTGCACTCTTCAGTCGGATACAGCAGCCCCACCTCTCCCAATAAGAACCAGAACAGTCAAAGGCAGATTGTGGGTCAGTTAAACTTCAAGTCTTGGTGTTTCCTTGGGATCATTTTTTCTTCTCTTTATTTTTTATCTAGCTAAACTACTTATCCAGCCCTCATTACCGCAGCATCAGAGCACCTCACAATCTTTAGGGTATTTAGCCTCACACACCCCTGTAAGGCAGGGCAGTGCTACCATCTCCAATGTGAAGAGGGGGAACTGAGGCACGCAGAAACTAGGGGACTCTTGGTAGCAAAGCAGTGAATGGAACCCAGGTCTCCTACATCCCCAACTAACTCCCCAGCCGCTGGGCCAGCTTTCCTCTGTGAAGGCCTTCACCCCCAATTTCCAGACACGGAGTTCAAATGCACGTGCGTCCACACCAGCTAGACATTAGCAATCCATCATTGTGTCTTTCCATTTGGAATGCCACCAAACCCAGCAATTACCCAGGCCAGTGCTTACATACATGGCCAAGTTTCAGAGTAACAGTCGTGTTAGTCTGTATTTGCAAAAAGAAAAGGAGGACTTGTGGCACCTTAGAGACTAACCAATTTATTTGAGCATAAGCTTTCGTGAGCTACAGCTCTCACTTTATCGGATGCATCCGATGAAGTGAGCTGTAGCTCATGAAAGCTTATGCTCAAATACATGGCCAAGATTTTCAAAAGCAGCTAGTGAATTTGGGTGCCCAACCTGACATGCCTTAGAGGAGCCTAGAGAGACAAGGTGAGTAAGATAATATCTTTCACTGGACCAATGTCTGTGGGTGAGAGAGAGCTCTTCTTCAGGTCAGGGAAACTTCCTCGGAGTGTCACAGCTAAATACAAGGTGGAACAGATTGTTTAGCATAAGTAGTTAACTCCTCTCCAGACACTGGGAGGAAAGGAAAGGGGAGGGGGGAGCGGCTTGGGGGTTGTTACTGGGTTATAGATAAGGCTCAGAATTTGTCATGGATCAGTCACGGGCAATAAACAAAAATTCAGGGATGCCCGTGACCTGGCCGTGATTTCTACTAAAAATATCCCTGACGAAATGGGGAGGGAGGAGGGTCAAGCACCCACAGGATCCCCCTGTTGCCGGGCAGCTAGGAGCTCCTGGGGGCCTGCTGCCAGGAGCGGCTGAGAGCTGCGGAGGGTGGGGGTGGGCTGCCTGCTGACAGCTCCAGCCCCAGGGCAGAAAATGTCATGGTTGTCTCTGGAAGTCATGGATTCTGTGACTTCCGTGACCTCTGATAATCGTAGCCTTAGTTATAGATTGTCGGAATAAGCCATAAATTCCCTCCCTCTCTGTTCAGTGCATGATTTTTAGTGTCTATCAAAGCGATGGATTTAAGCTTCCAGGGTTGTCCTTTGAAAGCATTGTGCCGTTCCCTTTGAGGAGGAGGACTGATAGGTCAGAAAGACAGTGATCGCTTTGTGAAAAGTGTTCCCCCACCGGTGATGTGGTGGTTTTATCTTTTGTCATTGTCCTGCGTGAGTTCATTCCAGAGCGTAGTGATGGTCTGGTTTCATCCACATAGCTGCCACTGGCATAGGTGCTGGAACTAGGGGTGCTGGGGGGGGCTGCAGCACCCCCTGGATTGAAATGGTTGCCATCATATCCAGGGTTTACAGTTTGGTTCAATGGCTCTCAGCACCCCCACTATATACATTGTTCCAGCCCCCCGGCTACTGGGCATGTAGTGCATATAGGGCACGTCGTGATAGGCATGTGTAGGACCCGGGGATTAGAGGAGCCTGTCAGAGGCGGGATGCTGGATGCCGACTGAAAATCAGATCCCTTTAAAAGGTCTTCAGCTGGGCACTCAGAACAACTAGCCATGTTGGAAAATCTCAGCTGGGCTATTAAATGCTATTAAATTTCAAGGGGGGCACAGATTTGTTACAACAGCCCACTGGGGGCAGCAGATCTCCACCTGCACTGGCAAAGGTGGGGGTGCACCATGTGGACTTGGGGGGCACAGCTGAAGCAGCCATGTCATTGTTTTCCTTTTCTTTGTACATGTCTTCGTGTCAATTTAGTGCTGGCGAAAGGTCTCGCTCGAGTGTCCCGGGATGATGACCTATTTAGCTTCCGAACGGGCAGTAGCAGTGGAAACATCGCTTTCTGTTGTCCACCATACCTGGCCTGAAGAGCCCTCCTCTGGAAGATAGAAGAGAGCTCTCTCTTCTTGGCTCCTTTTTATCCCTGGCTCTGCCAGCACCAGCAAAGGGTCCAACTAGTGCTAATCCTGGGGCACAGCACCTTTCGCACACACACCATTCACATCCAAACCGCTTGGCAACACAGCTATAAACGGATCTACCCACTAGTGCAAATCCCTCTGCTGTGTTTTATTTTCCAGCTAGGTGGATTTGGCTCATGACCATTTACAGTAACAAGTGCTACCAACTCACCCCTTTCGAAGCATGGCAGCTTATAACACGCTCCTCGGGCGGAGACAGCCTGCTGCATGGGCTTTGTGCTTAGACACAGCTGGGGACGAGTGCTCACGGATCGGCACACACCCAGGCGTGAGCTCTTGCTTAGTTAAATATTTTATAACAGCAACACGTAGGGATAGGGCAGATCATTAGGACAAAGCAAACAACTTTCTATTACCCACCCACAGATTGTTTTGAACTACTTATTACAGTCCAAGTCCCACTTTGGGAGAATTAGGTGCTCCTCCTTAGATAGGACACAGGGCTTATCCATCCCTTGAGCCCTCCCTGTCCCACCCTGGGAGGGAGTCATTTCTATCATCCCCAAACTTCAGAATCATTATACTCCCTACTTCTGCCCCACACAGGAACACGCTTGCCCCAGATCTCCTCAATTGTCTCTATCTGAGAGACAAGAACTCGCTCGTCCACCTGCAGGAAAAGCAGGAAGTTGGTATCAGATACACCCATCTGATCCTACCACATGATCTTCCCACAATGGTCCTGAGGAAGGTGAATCCCACAAAGTCCCAGCTGATATTGGAAAAATTCCTTTTTAGCCTTAAATTTGCTGATCATGCAAGCAAGAGTCGCCGTGGATAGTATTTTTAGTGAACTGGGTAGTGTTCATGGGTACCAGCACCTTATGCTAGGAGGAATCCAAACATCTCAGCGGTGCATCATCAGCCCTATGCTGCTAGTGGCTAATGGAGATTCTCTTATAGCTCTAATAGTAGAATGAATGTATCCTTTAGGAGCAGGAAGAGATGAGTGCTATCCCCATGGTTGCTATTAAATTTCAAGGGGACCACAGATTTGTTACAACAGCATATTCTATAGCTGTCCCTGATACTGAAAGCATTGCATTCTTCACATACCTCCAGAGCTTTGCTTAATAGTTACGGCGGCGGTCACACAGGGAGTCTGGAGGGAATTGCTTCAGCCTGGAGAACACACACTGGTTTCTCTGCAAGGTGTCCTGCCAATGTTGAGGCTGCTCAGTAATGGAGCACACCAAACCCTAAGCTGCCAGGTGGACCATGACTTGGAGGCATGTACTCCAGCTGCTAGTCCTTTTACATGCTAGCCCTGGCGAGTCCCACTAGCCACTCAGACATGTGGCTCAGGGAAAGGGGATTTTACTAGGGCTAGCAGGAAAGGGGAAGGTTGCAAATACCCTCAGTACTGAGGCTTAAACAGTAACCGTTCAGAGTGACCAACAGTGGTGAATGCTCCTGGGGTAGCCCAGTCGAGAGTCAGGGCTCTTCAAGCCCAAAACCCGGGATGTCCTCTCTCTACTCCAAGCTCTACGCAAGCAACTAGGGTTTCCAAGCCAGGCTCAGTGTCTCTTGGGGCCCCTCTGCACTGGCTCCCTGCCTAGCTGCTTCCCATAAGCCCCACACAGACCTGCACCCAGCTGTAAGATCTGGCAGTCAGAGCCTGTTCCCCACCCAGCTCTGCCTGTGGTTCCTAGGGAGCCTGCTCTGAACTGAGCATCTCTCCAGCTCCTTGCTTGCCATGCAGCTGCCACCTCCAAGTAGAGCCTGTAGCCACTTCAGGAACATCCCCCTAACCTGGCCAGGAGGAAGGGGATGTGCTGTGGAGAGGGGGCTGATGGGAGTCATCATCTCTGCTTAGCTTTCCATCCCAGTCTGTTCACAGATAAAAGTGGAACACGAATTTGCTTAACACAGAGGGTAGGAGATTGAGCAGAGTGGTTGGGTGACTGGGGCTCGGGCAACCTTTAACATAACAAGTAATATATTTAGTATCTGCTTTTTCTTATCAATTTCATTGTTTTGACTTGTGGCGTTGTCATTTCCAGATGCCCAACCCCTTCCGCCACTTCAGCAGAACTTGTCTTTCCACGCACTGATCTCTGATTAGATTAATGTCTTAATTACGCTGGCAATATGAGCAGTCCCTCAGGGGCGATTCCTGCTGTCAAATAACCAGATACTCCCTTTATGGCAGAAACACATGGCAATAGCCATCAACTCTCTTTGTGCTGGTTCACCAGGAATGGAAGTCCCCAGTGCAGAACTACGGAAAGCGTGCTAACTCTGAAGTAGGGATTGGAAACCGCATTGACGCTTGAGACAGTCCATGATCAGAATTCGTCAAACCAGACTCCACCGCCTCAGGTGAGGATATTCCTTAATGCTCCAGAGCGGTGGTTCCCGACCCTTCCAGATTACTGCACCCCTTTCAGCAGTCTGGGCATGGCCCTGGTTGACTTGGTGCTGGAGGGAGTTTAGGATTCTGTCTCCTGCTTTGCTTTCAGCTCCAGCCTTCTCCATCCGTCTCCATCTCCGCTTCCTCACACTGACATCCCCCTAACTCACCCGGCCAGGGGCGCGGGACTTCTCTGCTTTCACTCTCTTTCCCATCAACACGATTCCTCTTTGGAAGCACCAAGATGGCTGGCTGCAATTCTGCTCAGCTACTGCTCCGCAGGGCCTTCCCAGCGCCTCGCTTGTTTCCTAGGGCACAGAACGGGAGGGATGCCCATGAACCCCAGCTGTGGAAAGAGCCCCGAGGAGACGAGTCTGTTACAGCCCCAGCTGCAAAGCCTGGCTCTGCGGCTGAAGCTGTCGCAGCTACCGCTTTTAGGTCTAGAGGTCCCCGGCTCAGTCTCTGGTGGGTCAGCTAAGATGGTGGCCATCAGCATATGCACATAGCTTACAAGATACATGTGCACAGACCAAGGCCCACATGCCGGCTCCCAGGTGTGTTCAGGGTTAAAGTCCCTCTCTAAATAAATTCTCTCCTGTGCTCACCCATGGGGAGGACATCAGGGTGCAAATCACACCATTCTGTTGCCCCCATTGAATATGCACAGGCCCTGGCCCAGGGGTGTAAGTCAGAGCAATTTTGGGGCTGCTCTAATTTACTCCAACAGGCAGAGTTCTCTGTGGGACCCTATTGCCAGTTGTGAACTGACCTAGTGCTGGCTCGCTCTATCTTCCTGTCTACACCATGATGGGGAGGGGCAGGCTAGGAGCTGGCTATACTGCTGTACATCCCTTGAAAGCTCCCTACACCAGGGGATTCTCAAATGGCCAGCTAGGGCCCATGGGGCACAAAGTGAATACGGTGGCAGCCAAAGTATGCATACTCCCTTTGGGCAGGTTGTGGGGGGTCTGAGACTTTTCCACATGGTGTTCCCATTCCTAAAAACCACATTCCGGTGTCGGTCACTTCCCCTCCCTGCAATGGCTGGAGGGCTTCACGACATGGAATGAGGATGTTGGGACACAGTTAAGACAAGGAAGTAAAACCACTTTACTACGACAGGTCTCGTCCTGGCATATCCTCTCCTAGGGCCAGGGCTGCTTGTTGATTTAGACTGAGTCTCCCATTGCTCTAATCTCCCCAGATCTCTCCAGTTCAGGCCCTCTTGTGTGCTAGCTCCCCGCCAACTGTAGGGTCCTCAGCAAAAGCAGTCAGCAGCACAGAAATACCCAGCGTGAAGGAAGCCGGTGAGCAGATTATGCTTCTCCTGCAGCGAGCCGGACAGGCAGAGGCGGAGGAAGGGAGCTCTGGCAGGCACCCGAGGCAGCTTTGCTTGCAATCCATGCATCCAGAATGGGAGGTTTCCAGCACAGAAGGGCTTATCTGATGACCAGTTATGAATCCTCTCAAACACTGAAGAAGTCCAGGTCTGAGCCCCATGGCTCAGGGTGGTGTCATCAGACCCCCTGGGCACTCACCGCACTGACTGCAGCTTACAAACCTCTGGGAGAGCCTGGGACTGTTGCTGAACTGGAGTTTGTACCATGTGGGTGCCAGAAGTAGCAGCATCCCCTTTCACCCAAGCTGTTAGAGCCACACCTTGCGTGCAGAGAGACACAACCATCTCTCACTGAAGTCAGTGGCACCTACTCAAATTTTGCCCACGGGCTCCAGCTGTGAACCATTTACAGGAAAGAGCCATCTTTCCAACCCCCAAAGCTCGTGTCCTAGGATCCCCCTCGCAGCCTGCATGAGAAGCCCGACTATGGTGAAATGCGGAGACCCACAAAGGAAACAGCTGAGAAGGTCACATGGCTGTAATGAGCCAACGACCTGCACATGGCACCTCGGAAGGGCAGAGTGTGAGCTCAGGACTTGTGGCAATAGATCAGGCGTAGGAAGGCTAAGGCCCAAAGGGAGTAACTGGGAATGGTGCCTGGGGTAAATAGGAGTAAGAGGCTGCAATTGAACAAAGACAAAGGCTGACTATCTGGAGAAGCTTCCTAATGGCAAGATCCTTCCCAGATTTAAAGGGCCAGCCAGCAGTTGGGATGTCCAGGGTGGCCAGGCAGTGAGAGAGATGGGTTTCATAGGGAAGGGGCCTGCGTTCCCAGCTGTTTGAGGTGGAGCAATAGCTCAGTGGGTTGAGGGTTGGCCTGCTAAACCCAGGGTTGAGAATTCAATCCTTGAGGGGGCCATTTAGGGATCTGGGCCAAAAATTGGGGATTGGTCCTGCTTTGAGCAGGGGGTTGGACTAGATGACCTCCTGAGGTCCCTTCCAACCCTGATATTCTATGATAAGGAAAAGCTGAGATCTTCAGAAGTGGAGCATGTTGTGTATAGAGCTGAGCTTGGCTTCGCTAAGAAATCAGATGGATAGAATACAAACCCAGACTCTTTTGGGACACCAGTTGCTTCCTGTGCTTCAAATTTATCATCTCATCTACCGAGGACCCCCTTGTGGAAAATTAGCCAGCTTATCAGAGAGAGTCAAAAGAATTAACTTCATTCCCTTCCCCTCCAATTCCCCTGGAGAAGGCAGGATGGCCTTGCAGTTAAGGTGCTAGCTTGGTACTCTGGGAGTCAGGGTTATATTCCTGACTCTGTCACATTCTCACTGGGCAAGTCATTCAATCAGTCTGTAGCTCAGTTTCCCCATCTGTAAAATGGGGATAACATTTCTTCCCTAGTTGGAAAGATAAATCCTTGGACATCTGTGAGATGTTCACATACCATGCTGATAGGGACCTACATAACTAAGTAAGTGGATCACACTCCTCTGATTCTGTGATTAACACTCTCCATACAGAAATGGTTTCCCCATCTTAGTGATCATACTTGTCTGGTTTATCTGAAATCCTCACTGCGGAGATTGAACTATTCCTGGTATAGGTCCAGACGGAAGCACCCTGGCAGAAGGCTGCAGGGTAAGCCTGGGCTGCTGGTCTGGCATTGCACCTCTCTGCAGCACTAAGCTTCCTTCTTCACACATCGGCAAACCATGGCTGGCAGGGCAGGAGAAGCCCTGCAGTGATGCTGGCAAAGAGTGACAGAGCTCCCTGCAAAGTTTCAGTTTCCTAATGGGAGGCTAGATTTCATTTTGGAGGAGGCCACGTGATCAGTCCCCCTGAAGCAATCGCAGCCACACCTGCTGAGGTAACAAACATGAAAGGAATTCCAGCAATGGGGAGGGAAAAGCGGCCCGGGATTCCAGAAAGAGAAACAAAACTGGAGAAGAAAGGATGAAAGACAGCAAGGCAGCAGACTCCAATCAGGCTAATTAGAGGGTGGCTTTCCTCAATTATAGGATAATGTTTGAATTCCAGCCTTCGAAGGTTTATGCAAGTGACAGCTAACGCGGGTCGGGCCTGCTTTCCTCTCGCCCACACAAACCTAGAGTGAGCCGTACTCCTTTGGTATTGTAAGTAGAGAGAAGCATGACCCAGCTCACCCTGTGTTCCCAACACCCCACAACACCAGGAGATGGAAGGAAGGTTTGCAATTTGAATGCAGATCCTGCTTTGGCAAATGTTCTCTCTTGTTATAACGGCCTGAAGTGAACCCCTGGCCCAAAGGCCCCCAAACACAGCAGCTAGCCATCACCCAGTTAGGAGGCCGCGTGAACCGGTAAGTTGGCCATTGGATTGGGAGACGGGACCCCAGGCTCCATTCTTGGCTTGGTCACGTACCTGCCGTTTGATCCTGGCCAGGTCACTTCACCTCTCCCTGCCTGTTTCCCATCCCCACCTTTATCTGCCTTGTCCATTTTGATTGTCAGCTCTTCAGGGCAGGGCCTGTCTCTCACTCTGTCATGCGCAGCACCCGGCACAATGGGCCTCTGGTCTCAGGTGGGGCCTCTACTAGAACATCACTGCTACTAAGCGCACGCCAGACAGCAGCCCAATCTCCGGCCCTGACTAAAATGGCCTGAAGCTCTTTAACATCCACACAGAGCAGGAGGGTCTGCATGTTCTCTGCCCGCTGTCGCTGCCCGTGGGGTACAGAATAGCAACAGCTCGGCAGTTGGTCACTGGTGGTGGATTTGTTACAATACTTGAGACTATTAGCCGATATGGACCATCTGGGGCTGGAAGTGACCTATTTCTATAGCCAACCTCCAAAAGGAAAACGGAATTGTTGCCTCAAGTTTCCCGTCGGGGACAACTCGATGAAGTGGAAGAGAAAAAACATTGCTTCGTCGCTACCTAACATCTCCCCTTCCTCTGCTGGCCTGCGCTGCACTGAAACCAGCATCCCTCCCTGGTCCTATTCTTGAGCATGTAGCTGGCCTTGTTAGCCACGCAGAGATAGCAACAGCCCCCTGTAACTGATAACATTTTCCCCTTACCTAGCGGACCAAGGGAAGCAGAAATCCTTCTTGGTTGAGAGTCTAATGCCGGAACTGAGCGGTTTTGTGCTGCTTGAACTGGCCCTGGCTGCCTTAGCCCATCAGTACTTGCTAAACGGGAAGAACAGAGTGTGCAATTGATGGCTGTCCCTATAAAATACTAAGCCAGGTAAGCTGGAGCTTTTCCACAAATGCAAACAAGGAGCTTGGCTAGTGACCCAGGAGGCAAGCCAGGGAGGCAGCCTGACGCTAGCTTGGCTCTGCTCATGAGTGAAGCCAGTTGGCTGTGATCCTCGGAGGGGTCAATGCCCCGCCGTGGGGTATTTCCTTGAATTTCTGCCAGAAAGGCGGAACTGCTAAATGGCACATTCCAGTGACTATGACCCACCACTGAGGTGCACATGGCTTCAAGAGGGCGAGCCAGCTCTCTGCCTTCAGACTTTTTGGATTATCTCTAGAGCTGGTTTAGCAGTTGAAAGAAAAGGAGTACTTGTGGCACCTTAGAGACTAACCAATTTATTTGAGCATGAGCTTTCGTGAGCTACAGCTCACTTCATCGGATGCATACCGTGGAAACTGCAGCAGACTTTATATATACACAGAGAATATGAAACAATACCTCCTCCCACCCCACTGTCCTGCTGGTAATAGCTTATCTAAAGTGATCATCAGGTCACTTGTCATCAGATCATTGATCTGATGATCAGATCATCAGATCTGATCATCTGATCATCAGATCATTGTCATGCACATTGTGTAAAGAGTTGTCACTTTGGATGGGCTATCACCAGCAGGAGAGTGAATTTGTGTGGGGGGGTGGAGGGTGAGAAAACCTGGATTTGTGCGGAAATGGCCCACCTGATGATCACTTTAGATAAGCTATTACCAGCAGGACAGTGGGGTGGGAGGAGGTATTGTTTCATATTCTCTGTGTATATATAAAGTCTGCTGCAGTTTCCACGGTATGCATCCGATGAAGTGAGCTGTAGCTCATGAAAGCTTATGCTCAAATAAATTGGTTAGTCTCTAAGGTGCCACAAGTCCTCCTTTTCTTTTTGCGAATACAGACTAACACGGCTGTTACTCTGAAACCTGTCATTTAGCAGTTGAGGGGCTCCCTCCCTCCAAAGCAATGTATGAGGGCCCACTCCCTCCCCAACTATGCCAGAGCCCCTTCTGCCTTTGAGAACCAATAACGGTACCTGCCCGTGGCAGCAAGCTCTGTGTGCCCACTTGGTTGTAGGGCTCCGGGTCTCCAGGGCATGGAATGGGAAGCTTTCACCACAGAGCTGTTGTTAGGAAGGTTTGTCTCTGCCATGGCACTCTGGAGCCAGAGGTGGACAGGACTGCAGCGGCTGGGCGTGTGCCCACAGCATGGGATCCGGTGCTGCTGGATTGGTTGCAGGGGCCTCCGCGTGACAGACAGCTCGGGTTCTACAGAAGCGAGGCAGAGGAGGAGATGGCTAATCGACCTGAACAGGTTGCCGAGGCTAGAGTCGACTTCGAAAGTCAGCTCTCCCCACCCAACACGGGCCCCAGAGGTGACCAGCAGAAGTCTGGCAAAAAGCCTGTGGAGCTAGTTTACAAACACAGCCCCCACATGCACCCAGCTCCTTAACAGACCAAAGTGCCTGTAACTGCTACTGTCCACAGTCAGGGCCTGACCGATACACTGCCACTTCCATGTCCGTTAGTGGTTTTGCAAACGCCTGAGACGTGGGTATTGTCCGTGTCTAAGCGATGCCTATCACCAAGCCAGAGCGGTTCTGTACTAGATGGCTAGTTTGTCATCAACACACACAGATGAAATTCCTGCTTCCTTTGCTAGGGCCTGCTGCATACTCAGCTTACCCATCTGCAGCGTGTCGGGGAATCAGATCAGCAGACCCGAACCCTGCATCTTTTCATGGATCCTTTGTAAAGTCCTTTATTTCCGCAGCTTCCCAACACTCATAGGGCTGAGGTCCTCTGGCTACACTTGCCCCTGTGGGTGACTAGACACTTCAGGGACCGGTGCAGATCAATACCTACAATGGACTAGATGGATAAAAGCTACGGCCCAAATCAAATCCTCACAGACCAACTCACAGTGCCTTATTTCCACTTGCTTAAACAAAGCCTTGAACTTCACTGGCTCTTTATTCTCCACAGCTCAAGGAGAGAGGAAAGTTGGGGCTGCAGCTTAAACACCAGACTAGGACTCAGAAGACCTGTTCTGCCGCAGGTTCCCTGAGTGGCTTGGACAAGGCAGTTCATCTTGCTGGCCTTGTGGCCCCAAGGGAGCAATATTCATCCTTCTTTTCTCCCTGCGCTCGGGTATGCAGATCATAAGCTCGTGTGCATGTCTTTTACGCTATGTTTGTACAGCCCCTAGCACAGCGGAGCATTGATCTGGTTGGATCCTTCTGTGTTACCGGAATACAAATAATAAATAAACTAAATAATAGTAACAACAGGCCTGCTCCTGCCAGATGCTGGCTGTCTCAGTTTCCACTGATGTGACTGTATGAGGCCCTACCCTAGGACTGGGCTCTAAGTGACATTAAGGGACAGATTGCGATGTCCTTACTCATGTTAAATAGTACCTTGCACTACAAGTAGTCTGACTGGGATTACTAGTGGATTAAGGCTCTACTCAGTGCGTGCTAAGGTATCACAGAGTTATACTCTGGCCCAGAGTTAGTATTTCTGGTTCAAAGACCAAATTCTGCAAGAAAGAACCATCAGGTACATTACAAAGCCCTCAAGACAGATGTGGAAACATGGGCCCTAAGCCTTCAAGGAAGCACAGATTTTCCACAACTCCCACGGACGTTAACGTAGATCCAATGCTGCAAATTACATTGCAACTCTCTTGCTTTATGCCTGTCCAGCCATGCCGAGAATTAGGGGTTGTTTTTGCCAGGGTTGCAGCCCTGGCCGAAGAGTTCAATGACTAAAAATGGACTCAGGCAGACAATTATCCTTTCATGGAGTGAAGGCTGATGCTTTCGGAAGATCTATGCTGCAGCAATGAGAAAACCCCTCTGCTAAGTGTAATTATACCCTTGGTGACCTGTACTTTGCAATTTGCCATTTCCATGCTAGTATACCGGAATTGCTACAGTATGAGCCATTGACTGCTGTTTGGGGTGGGGGTGGTGGGGGACTGGCTCAGCTGGTTCCACCACTGCTATTTGAAAATGGGGGGAAGGGAGGGCGGTGGGTTGGTAAGTAGCACATTAACCTTATGTCCAGTCTTTAAGGAATTCATTCAGCATTCATTACGAGAGCAGTAGTTACATGAGTCATTCTGTGAATATGTGGATTTAACAGGGACTTCAAGCAGAAGCAACATATAATTGCACATTAGAAGAAGGATGCTTAAAGTAATCAGATGTTCCAGCCACAGTCCACCACCCTGCTAGCTTTATTGGGGGAAGGGGGGGAAGGGAAGGGGTGTAACCCATCCAACTCCTCCTCAGGCTCAGAGACAAAATGTAGGCCGCACAAACACCACTCAGGACACCACTTGCTCCCTTTGCAACCAAGGCAGGGTGACACTGCTCTCAGTGAAACCACATTTTGACACTGCCAAGATAAGAAATGTAAATATGCCGTGGTGGCACGACAGGGCAAGGATCAGCCGGAGCGGTAGGCATTGGGATGGATCCTTTGGGGTGCTGAGGGCTCCCAAACCCCACTGACTGCAGTAGAAGTCAGGAGCCTGCCCGCGGACCCTCCCAGGATCGGGCCATGAGGATTGCTCGGCTGGAAACAAACACAAGTTGGACAGTGATTATGCCAGGTCAGTGTTCTTGGAGAGCAGTCCTGTTTTAGGCAGAGATGAGCATGGTGCTGGAGGACAGAAGTTTCATAGGCAGTTAGGAGCAGTTGAGGACGGAGTTTAGCATGAGGGGGTGAAAACGCACGCTCCCTCTCATTACCGCAGCAGGGGACAGCTTATCACATCTCGTCTTAACCTTCCTATTGGCCCAGCTCCGTCAACGTGCCGGCTTCCAAAACCAAGGCTCCCTCAGAACACCTAGCCCCTGTGGAGCGCTTCCCCCACCTCCGTAAGGATCGTTGTCCTTATCTTCCCAACGGGGTCACTGAGGAACGGAATAGCGAAGAGACTCTCCCGGGGCCAAAAACCAAGACAATGGATGAGCTGAAAGTATAACCTGTCTACTGGCTAGCATGTATTGTGTAGTTGGGTTACCCATGAGATGCAGGAGACAAATTGATCTAGGGCTTTTTACTTTGTTGGTTTGTTTTAAATAACACTCCCGAGCAGGAGTACTAGCTTGGCTGAGCTAACCATTCGTGCAATCTGCTCATCTTCACATAGCAAGTCAGTGGCTCAGCCTAGAGGGAAGCATCCCCATTCCCAACCCTAGCCCCCCCATGCAAGACAAACCTGTAGGGTGAGGCTGGGTCCTCCTAGAGGAAGATCTCAGGCATTGTGTCTGGTCTTCAAGCACAAGGGCCCAGATAGCATTAAAGGCCAGAAAGGACCATCTAGACTGACCACCTGTATATCATAAGCCACTCACAGGGGATTAGAGTAGATGACCCTTGCGGCCCCTTCAAACCCCCTGGTTCTATGATTCTATGAACACCCACACACAAAACCCAACAATGGAAATTAGATCAAAGTATTACAGCCCACAGGAGACTAACTATTATGTGCCACGGATGCAGTGAGCTAATACCTGAGGCCCCTGAGATGCCAGGGAGTTGACTAAGTGAGGTGTACCCAGATAATCCCAGCAAACGACCTGCACTCCATGCTGCAGAGGAAGGCAAAAAGCCTGCAAGGTCACTGCCAATGTGACCTGGGGAAACGTTCTTTCACAACCCCACCTATGGCCATCAGTTAGACCCTGAGCATGAGCCAGCCAGCTAAGCACAGGAGAGGGAACATCCTCGGTGCCATCTCAGAGCCCTGGCCTTCCCTGTGCAGCAGCTCATCTCCAACTGTGGCTCTCTCTCAGAGAAAGGAGATAAAAAAAAGCCACCAACGGGAAGTTAGGAGCCTAAACATCTTTGAGTAGGTGCAGGTGCAAGAGCCATAAGAAACAATATCCCCAGTAGAGTAAGGGAAGCAGGGCAAATAGTCTACAAGCAGAGGGCACGTGCTGGTGAACACCGCCTCTACAGCTGATCTTAATGGGAAGATACCACGGGCCAAGCCTTCAGTTTCTCAAGTGTTCCCAGGGGCCCATGCTAGGATAAAATGAAATCCCATTTGTGGGAATTCAGCCTAACCTATAATCTCAAGTGAGCAGCCAATGGCTGGATGCCAGAATACAAGATGTGCTCATTCCAGTCAGCAGTAGAGCAAGTTATCGTCTGCATATGTGTTACTTTGAAATGGAGGTGGTGCTCGGTACCTCAGAGAATCAGGCTCTTTGCTTGGACAGCATTAATCAGGCAAGCTGCCTACACTCTCAAGAACACAGTCAAGGGACAGACAACTTCTGTGACGTCGTCTGTCCTATCCCTGCTGCCCTGGGTCCGCTGGGAACAAACTGCCTTCCTCGTATCTGCAGATCAATGAGACATTTGTCTTGTGCTTGGCATCGGGCAGGCTGCAAAGCTTCCGTGCGCCGGATCGCCTAAACACAGCTATAAATGGAAAGAGGAGCCTCACAGACAGAGGCTGGTCTCATTCTGTGCTCTCACATTAGCACATTTAACACCCCAGCATCACACCAGCAACAAGGGGGCAGCGTGGCTAGAGGGGAAACTGCAGTGTAATGTAAAAGATCAGCTAATTGCCACCTCTAATTACAGAGATTAGTCCTGTCACGGCATTCAAAATGCATCTTAATTGCAGGCATTAATAAAAGTGGGTGACACCCTCTGAACTCCAAGGTTAGGGACAACAGCTGAGAGCTACAAGATTGCGTGTCCTTAAAACACGGAGCTGGCGGCAGTCCAAGACTCCCGGGTTTCGCTGTTTGTTCATTTTCTGAGATGCCTGGCCCAGACCATCACCTCCTGGGACCTGTCCCCTCCAACGGCAGAAACAGCAGCCACAGGCACTTTGATGAACATAGATTGTACAGCCCAAGCCCTCGGAAACACTGTAACTTTCTACTATGGACCTGGAGCGCCAAAACAGGCCTGCCTCCTAGGCAATCCTATCTCATGGACAGATGGGGAAACCAGTTAAATGACTTCAGCCAAGGCCACATAAAATCCGTGGCAGGGCTAGGAAGAGTCGCCAGATCCGACTCTCATTCTTGGGCCTCGGCTATCCAGTAAGCCTTCTCCATTTCATTAAATACAGTGAGTTCCCTTTAAACATCACTGAGTAGGGGTGACAAATCTGTATTTATATTTGCCATCCAGCCAACGTTACTGCAGCAGCTTAGGCTGTTCTGATGGCTCATTGTTGGCCTGCAACTGCCTCTGCAAAGTGGTGACAGTAGCTTAAGGGAAGCAACTCAGAACTTCTGGGACCTTCTTTTGAGCTCCCGTGTCGCAAGCTTGGCACATCAGACTTCAGATCTTAGTCTATAAATCGGAAAGCCCTGCCCCAGCCCTGCCTTGCCAAAAAAGAGGGAGGTGATTGCAGAGGGAACACCTACAGCCCTCTTAGCAAAGGCATTTACCATCAGCTGCCTCAAATGGAGAGAGGCGGAGGGGGGTTTTATGGCAAACTGATGGCCCTAGGGAGGGGTGCTTAGGGCCACCTACTACTATTGATGGAAAAGCCAGCAGCCAGTTTGGGAGTAAAGCCCTTAACAAGGGTCAAGAAGCAACAGGTTCTTCAGAACAAGCCTGTGCCACCAGGACTGCCGCTGTCCCCTTGCAAACCATATGGCTCATGCTGGCCCGCATCTCCTCACGTGGCATTATGACACCAGCATACGCGGTCAGCAAGAAATTGGATTGTCTGCTGCATCCATATCCCTGCAAAACTGAGGCTCTCCCATGGCCCTGGATGCTGATGCACTGTTGGGAATTTAGCTCTACATGCTGCACTAGGAAAGACATCGCTTTATAAATGAGAAATTAAGCCCAGAGCAGGTGTTTTAAGACTTAATGGAACTGCTGTGTCCCCCATGGCCGAGCTAGGACTAAGATGCCACTACTAGAGTTTAGGTATGCACACAATTTGAATACAACCCACTCGCAGCTGTAGCATGCCTCTCTCTTTGTTCAGAGCAAGAAAGAGACCCCACGTTTTGAGAAAATATATATTTTTATTTGGTTAAACAAGAGGGACCCAAATCTCAGTTGTAAACATTGATAGCTCCTTTCTGATAACTAGTACTTTCCACCAGCATCCCTTTGTATAGTTTGATCCGCTCCAACAATGAAAGGCCCTGACAACTCTGTCAGGAGTTTTGCTGCTCCACTCAGGCTCACACCAATTGAGAGAGGCAGCTTATTCACTAGTTCATGCACAGTCATTGTGGGACCTAGGGGTAGCATAGAGAAGACAACCTGAAAGGGAACTAGAAAGAGTCACTTTTAAAATGACTTTCTATTCTCCCCAGCCCCTGCAAGCTAAGGCACACTTGGGGTGGGTAGAAGGAGTTTTGAAGGGGATATGAAGTTTTAGTTCATGAAAGTTACATACCAACAAGATGCATCAGCTGTAAGCAGTGCGCAAGTATCCTAAGAGGCAGGGCTAGGAGTTGGTTTCAGTAGAAGCCAACAGCTGTAGAAGAAGGGCAAGACTCCTCCTGCTTTGGAGAGGGACAGCAATGGGTGCATTCCTGCCTGGGTTAGGCTGGTGCCAGCCCAATAGCAGCAGCCACATTGGACTTAGGACAAACGGGATTTGGCCTCATGGTGTTTGGTCTAGAAAAGCATGTGTTTCTTGTTGCTGGAGATGCCATCCCGTTCATGGCTACTGTAACCGAACTTCAGGCAGTTCTAGCTCGATTTCCCATACTAAGGAAGTATCACAGCTGGCTAGGCATGGTGATTAGTGCCAGCATTTTCAGAACAGCTCACACCCCCCCGAGGAGAGGTCAATAGTGAGAGCTAAACTCAAGTGACCAGAGGGGAGCCAAGCATTTTTGAAAGTTTGCACCTATCTAAGGTGTCTACCCCACAAGACGTTAAGACTATGTTTACACATCTAGTTGTAGCAGCTGAGCAATTTACCCACTTGAGGCTCTGTCAGTGTTTTACAGTCCATTGCTGCCACTTAGTAAGATTGCCCCCAGCAGTGTTTAAATACTCCCCACACAATTTTCACAGAGGCCAAATGTTGTGGGATAAACTATTCCCTACCAACTACTGCTAGCCCGTTAACACCCTCCCAGGGCCAGTGATTTGACAAGCAGCTCGGGAAGGAATGGTGCACTATATTGAAGTAGAAAAATCTTGTTGGGTGCTGGCATGCTTCTCTCTCTTCCTGCCACATGAACAGAGCCTACTCCAGAGGCTTGAGTAGGCTCTGTTCTAGGGACTCAACTGCCTGAAGTGCAAACAAGGAGCGTTTAGGCACCATGATTAAAAGAACCTAAATTCCAAGGACTGTGCACACAGTCCTCCAATCTCATGCCAACTCATCCAATTTGTAGATCTATCAGTCATTTTTAGTGGGGGCAGGGTCTGAAATAGTAAAGCTACCCTACCTACCCTTGTGTGTGAAGTAAACAACAAATCTGTTGAATTTAATACACTGTATTTATTTGTAACAGATTCTAAAGAATCTAGTGAGTCTACGTCAAGTCCATTGCATGACAAGTGATACAGATGCAGGGGGAAAATATGTACATTTGAAACAAAATTAAGAGTGCCAGACTACTGGAATCTTCAGATTTTCTACAAGTGGCAGCATCTCATCCTGCAAGGAATCAACCACTCCCATTCCCCACACACTCCACAAATCAAAAGTGCAGCCTTCTTTTAAGTTTTCCCCATCAAGCCTTTAGCTGTAGGGAAATTTTACATTCTGTTAGAGAAAGAGGGAGTTCTGTCACTGCCCTGGAAAGATCAGAGTTTAGTGCATCTACCTTTACACTTTGTGGTAAGGAGTATGAGAGAAGCCTCCCTGCCCGAAAAAAGAAAAACGTGCAGCATGCTACAGATCAGCTGTGTTAATAGTAAGTTTAATAAAAAATGCAAAGCCAGGTCTCCCCTTAAAGTGAGTCTCTGAGTGAGGATTGCATGTCTAGAGATCCTAGTTAGTTTTCCAAAAGACATCCTTTAAACCAGTTTTTCAGCACAAGGAAAAACTAAATTTGAAACCCCCCTATGTCAGGCATTGCCACAGGAAGCAGGCTCTGGGCATCAAGAAGTTACATGTAGCAGAGTTTACCCCATAAGCTGTATCAGGATTACTTGTGTAAATAAACTTGTACAGTCTGAGAGCATGAGGTCACAGTAGGTTTAACAAACTATGACAGGTAGTGGCAGGGCCCTGTTCTTACTGGATAAAGATGAAAGGAGCAAAGTTGGAACAGATTTGTTTAAGCCTGTTAGTATTCAGAGAAGTGCATGCACAAGCTCCAACCCTCCCTCCCCATTCCCCCCTGAAGGTAAAATTCTGGTTATACATATTCCAAGTATCTAATCTTTATTAGATTGTTCAATGTGCCCAGCTGTGGTACAGTTTTATAACCAGAAAACAAGTTAGTAAAAATAGTCAAGTATTAGCCTCTGAGGAAGCACCATGAAGTGACTAGTGTTGTCTACTCCCAGAGCTGCGCACTTATCTTTTTGAAGAGAAGATGCCTGATGTCTCAGCTGTACCAGCTTTACAAACCCATGCATCGTTAAGTCTCAAATGTGATGTTGCAAAAGAATGGGTAAGCAGTCCAGACATCTCAGGGCAGGACTGTTTGTACTCCACACACACCCCCACAACTTCAAAGGCAGAACATTTGCCTAAGAGACACTAAAATGCTCTCAGACAAAGGTTTGTTGTGGTTTTTTTAAAAAGACAGTTTTTTTTTTTTTTTTTTGCACAAAAGAAGTCATGTTTCATTTCTAAGCATTTTACATTCGTAATCTCATATCTGTTGCTCAGATGTGGAATTGTGTAGCTGAAAAAACAGGCTGCTTTTGACAAAAGGACCAAGGGCACAGGAAGGAAGATTTATTCTCTAGCCAAGGCAGGCTAGGATCAAGAGAATCTGCTAGGACTCTACAGCTGAATCTAATACTTGAGGGACAGGGCTCTAAGCATTTTACCTAAAACTGGCTCCAGCCTACATAAAAGCAACTGCTATGGTCAACGGTTTGACTAGCCAATAGTTGGTTTGTGCTTCAGGACAAGCCTGGTCTTTCCCAGATTGGCCAGCTGGCCACTGGTTGGTTTGTGCATTGAAACCATACTGCATGCCAAAAAGCAGCAGCATTTCAAATTCCCTAGAAGACATAGCTTTGTACTAGTCTAACCAAGGGCAGACTCCCAAACAGATCCTTTGCTTTACTGTTTATGTACACAAGTTGCTGAAAATTTTGGCACTGCTGATTTGGGAGCTTTTTA
The DNA here is from genome assembly GCF_965140295.1 of Lepidochelys olivacea. Taxonomy (NCBI): domain Eukaryota; kingdom Metazoa; phylum Chordata; order Testudines; family Cheloniidae; genus Lepidochelys; species Lepidochelys olivacea. The sequence goes on from NC_140429.1 coordinate 10,494,813, forward strand.
GTGACTAACTGGATAGGCCTCTACTGCTTCCCATCTCCATAAAGCTCTGCACAGCATTCTCCACAATGCAATTCTTCCCCAGCCCCAGTGTCTCATGTTACATTCAATGCCAACCCCCACCTCTGTGCAACTCAGCTTTGACTACTATTAGATACTATTAGCTAGTCCTTCACGAGCAGCAAGCCATGCCAAAAGCCTTCGCAATATGTCACCTGCAATCCAACATCTGTTATGTTACGAGAAATGATCAAATGACCCCCTCCCATCCAAAACAAAAACACATTTTCATCAAGACATCCCCACACAAGCACTTGGGGACCATAGCCCCTGCCAAAAAAAATAAAAAAATAAAGGTTTACAGTACAATTGTGTTTATATTGTTACAGGCACTTAACAGGATTCTTTGGTCCTTCAAAGGAATCAGCCACTCTGGCTTCTATCTTCAGAAACCATGAGTCTGCACAACCCTTAAAACCTCCTGCACTAAAGGAAATTCAGACTGATTTGCATTTCAGGGCAGTGCAGCTTTACCTTTAGCCTAACCCTACAATCCCCCTAACTCCCCTGTTGCCTACATAATTCATAAGTCTTCCTGCAAACATTTCAGATCTACAGTTTCCATAACACTGCACATCCAATCTCCACAGCGTATAGCAGACAGCTAGTTCCAACAAACTTGGGAAAAAAAAACTCTTGAGAAAGAGTCCAGTATATTGCCTTTTGTCACAGTTCTTCCAGAAGGCTGGCAAGGCCAGGGAGCAGCCTGGACTACAGATCCTAGAGAGTGTTGTCCATGCTCAGTTACAAGGAAGCCATGTTGGGTAGGAGTGACTGCAAGGCAAAAGGGGCTGCACATGGGTGACATAGTAGTTGAAGTTTATTTCGCTGACATATGGTGCTGGCTGATAGTAGCAGGTCACATTGGTTACTGTTGGGATGATGTTCTGCTCAGCCAGCACCCTCACAGCCAGCATGGCAATGAGGTTCAGAGTTTGCCTCCTTTCGTGTCCCATCAGGCACACTGTACTTTCATTCACCACTCGGTGTAGGGTCATCAGGCAGTCATACCTTTTGCTCTCCATCCCAACAAAGTGACTCTGAAGATAACACTCGAGCTTCCGCTGCTGTTCTCCAATGTCAGAAAAGTCTATGAAAAACCTGGAGCACATGTACCTCTGTAACGCCTTCATATCTACTTCTGACTTGGGCTTAAACCCCCTCACCAGGAGATTGCAGTACTTCAGAAGCCCACCACCTCTGATTTCTTCTGGGTTCCTGGTGGCAATGATTCGGTTCCTGAGATGGTCCATTGCCTCCCCAAAGTCCCCATACATGCTTTCCCCAGTGATTGTGGGGTGGAAGTTCTCAGACATGGGGTTCTCTGAGCACTCTCTGAATAGTAACAGAGAATCCAATATAATCTGGAAGGAGTCCACACTGAACTCAAACTGCCGTCTGAGAGAGTCCACAAATTTGAGTTCCACATTTTTCCCACTGTTATTGGACAGTGATATAAGGCTCCAGCGGTCTGTTTCATTACATACTTTCACTAGCTTCTGCACATATGCCTCCTTCAGAGTCATGGGGGTGATCTTGTCTTTGTTTACTCCTTCTGGGAGGAAGTCCAGGAGACAGTCCATGACCACATCTTTAACTAGCTGGAAAGAATCCTCACTCTTCAGATCCACACAAAAAATGAGGTCCAGGTCTTTGTACCCCAGGCCACTATCTTGATGTAGGACATGGCTAGCTGCTGAGCCATTCAACCTGACATTATGGACTGCAATTCCCTTCTTTTCCAGACGGCTGCGGACCACCTGAGATACAGAGAGAGAGACACACACAGACAGTCATTGTCTATATAGAACACTACTTTAGTACTTAGACTGGGATGTTAGAACTGAAATTGGGCTTGCATGTTGAAGTAGGTCATGCCAGCATAACAAAAAGGAGATGGTTATCATTCCTATTACAAACAGGGAAGTTTGGAGGTACTCCAGAGACAAAGGCTACAGAGAAATGTTCACTTCAAAGGCTATGTGTTTGCAGCAGCCACAGGATTTAAAAGGGGCCTCAACTGCTTGTTCTTACATTAAAGTGCTCCTGGCAGAAAGTGAACATCTGTACTTCTGCTTCTGTCCTACAGCGGTTAACTGCTCCCACCCCATTATCTCCAGGCAGCAACTGTCTGAGCAGGTTCATTGCAAGATCTGTTTCCTCAAGTCTCTTGATTCTTATCAAATAAAAAAGTCTTAAGTAACAGTTTTGGCCATTAATCTGGAACTGCAACTGATCCAGGGAGAAGTGCCCAAATGCAGAAACAGTGACGTCCCACTTTTTATTTGATTAGAGTAGCTGTAGCATGTTTCAGAAGATGTTCTCCCTAACCTTGCCAAGACTCATTAAAGGCAAACTAAGAAGCTACAGTTGCTAAAATGCACTTGCCATGAGTATGCAAGTTCATGTCTTAACTGGTAAGTGTATCCTAATAATTTCCAGTGTGTCAGTATTTTGCATTTGACACCTTGCCAGGTTTAAGAAGCAGTTTTTAATCTAACAGGTGTTACCTGAGCAATTTTAATCGTGCCTCCTCAATATTGACACACCCACAAATACACCTCTGAAGCTTTGTTAAATATGAAGCTGAATCACTTTCGTGATTACTTAAACATGCATTAGGGTGAAATAACCCTATGATCATAAAATATGAACTACCTATTCCAGACATCAGCTAGCAATTGAGGATGGTAACTTCCTCTTAGCAAAAGATTTGAGCTCTATATTAAACTCAGTCAGGACCTCAAACTGAGTACTTTGGCAGAGACTCATTCGTCATCTTCCTTTAATATCAAGATATTCAGACAAAAAGTTGAAAATTAAGGCTGTGAAACCAACATAAAGAAAGCCTCAGAATAAAAAAAACAAAAGCTAAACTTCAACTTGATTTGCCTAATGTGCTCCTGAAATTGACGTGTTTGGGCCCAACAGGCAAGAGGATTATTCCAGAACAAATAGTTCAGCCACAGCTTTGAATGTAACTGGAACCAGTTCCAGTCTAGTAAAGTTTTTTTTAAAATAGAGTTCAACTAATCTAACAATTTAAGCTATGCTCCACTGCAGTTATTGACTGTGACTCTTCCTTTTCCAGCTGGAGAGGGTGTCCTATTAACCAATAAGAGTCAGACCCATGAACTAGACTAAGAATTCCATTTTGGATTAAGTTTAACAGGAAGTTGGAGAGCCACCAATACTTACTGGAAGGTTAATGGTATCAAAACGACACTAATTTATATCAGCTAGTTTTGTGAAGGCTAGGTACTGCAAGTCTGAAACTGCACTTTCAAGCAAGTAGAGGGTATCCTGGTGAAAGCTATGAATGTTGGAAAACACGGAATTTAACAACTTTTTTACACTTGTGATTTTTACAAGATGTGGTTCTTATGCTGGCATTTCCTAGTTACTCTCTGGCAGGAGCTACTGTAGCTGAAGTTGGACATTTGCCTGGACTCACTGCCAAATTTTAAGATTCACATATCAAGCCACAGGGAACGAGTAAGCCATCTACTATTAGAGATGTCAAATACCCACTAGTGCATGCACCCTTACCAACATGTCAGGTAGATTAGTTTTAGATCCAACTAAGTAGTTAGGAGTAAGTTCACACCAGATTTCGCGACAGTGCATAGTTAGGTTGCTCATTTTCACATACTGAGTAGACATTTCCATCTCCCATTTAATGGGCAAAGAATGCTTTCTACCTAGGAATTGTTTGTTTATAATAGATTCAAATAAGTTCAGAGTACAAAGTAAGAAACTTCATACCAATTATGGTCAATCACAGTGACCACGTTAGACCAGATACAAAATTGTGTCTTTTCCCCCAGGTACATATTATTTTGAATATGATGTGGGGACTACAGTTTGTACTAGTCAGTCTAATATTAGATATAGGTGAAGAAGATTGATGCAGTATCAGGAGAAGGGTTTGGATTAAACTAAAAGTCTCAAACCGGAGATCTTTGCTGTATACAAGTAATAGAAACTCAGACCCCGGCTGGCTTAAGATTCATCCCAAGACCTAGAAGACAGAAGTTTTAGATCCATGGTTCAATATCCCCGCTCTCTGAAATTCAGTGGGGTTTATGGTTGCAGTTCTCTGAATAGTCCAAACGCCCATGGCCAGAAGAGTTTAAAACATTAACAGCCCACGAAGGTAGAACACTGGCTATGTGTCCAACTGCCTAACAATACAATCCTGCTCCAATAGAAATAAATTGGAATTTCTCATTGACAAGAATGGCAACATAAGAACAGCCAGACTGGGTCAGACCAAAGGTCCACCTAGCCCAGTATCCTGTCTTCCAAGAGTGGCCAATGCCAGGTGCCCCAGAGGGAACAAACTGAACAGGTGATCACCAAGTGATCCATCCCCTATCATCCATTCTCAGCTACTGGCAAACAGAGGCTATGGACATCATCTTTGCCCATCCTGGGTAACAGCCACTAATGGACATATCCTCCATGAATTTATTAATTTTTTTGAACCAAGCCTTTAGGAGAATTCAAATGTCTGGAGAGTCTCTCATGGATCACACCACACTGTTCCAAAGGATACCTGCCCATGCAGAAGGCTGGATACAAGTAGTAGGATCTGTTGTCCCAACTGTAGAGCGAGAAGAGCATTTGAAATCTATTACTCACTGCTAGCACTAGGATAAAGCAGAGGAGATAGACAAGTGTTCCTAAGAGGATTGTCAGTTTCATCAGAAGCAGGTCAGTAGTACAGAGTACCTCACTATATATGGTACAGCTGAGCAATTCTGACAATCAGATGGCAGGCCCAAACAAAACCGGCCTGCATTTTGGCCTGGTATTCTCTACATCATGAGAGTAGCTGGTTATATATAACCAAGCATTACAAAGTGGCTGCCTTTTTAGGTTACTTGTTTCAGATTACTCAGACCTAAACGCTGAGACTGCCAACGTGCCTGGTCAGAATTACTGTCTTCAGTATTTACCGTAAGTTGCTAGTGGCAAGATTGTAAACATCCTTTAATCAGCTATTACACAGCTGAGACTAAAGGAAGAAAGTTTCACTCCAGTTTAGTTACTGTTCAGGTATTAAGTTTCACAATTGGTGGAACATTTGATGCTAGATATCTGGCTTCTGCCAATGTCAGCTTTCCACTACTTTACACAAATCAAGCTTGGCACTCTAATAGCTTCCTATCATTTGCTTCATTAAATCTTTCGTGTCATACATATGCACTTCAACAAAATTTGAAAGTCCAACTGAGTTAGCATGAATTTAAGGGCTTTACGTTAGCCGAAGTCACATTGCTTTGCATAAAAAAAGGCATTTTTCAAATGCCACTTGATCAATTTCCAAACTTAAGTGAAGTACTCCAAGAGCTAGAGATCTAGAAATCCTAGATTAGTTTCTTGTGAAAGCCAGTTTGTGAATAGACTTTTTAATTAGAAGCCAACATGCTTGATTTTATATTTGATGAGTCATTACTAAGGAATGAAGAAGCCTCCCTTCCGTGAATATGCAGCAGCTTACTTGAACTAGACAACCAGCAACCGTATTAGGATGTTATGTGGAAGATGTGTGCACCTGATGCACAAATGGAGACTCAAGGATCCACCACAGTGCAAATGCAGAGACCACCAAGCCATGGGGCACTTGTTCGTGTGTTCAATCTTTTCATTTTCAGGAGATTGAGTGCTCTGCATCTCCTGAAGCCCTCAAATGAATGTCAAGCCTTTCTACTAAGCTGTGAATGCTGCTATTTCCATTTGAAAGAAGTGTCATATTAAAGCACACTGGTTACAACTTTATGGTAACCAATCCCTGTTAATTTGGGAAGATTAAATTATGGCATAGAGCAGTGGTTTTCAAACTTTTTTTCTGGCAACCCAGTTGAAGAAAATTGCTGATGCCTGCGACCCAACAGAGCTGGGGATGAGGGGTTTGGGAGGGGCTCAGGGCTGGGGTGCAGGCTGCAGGGTGGGGCTAGGAATGAGCTCCAGGTTTGGAGGGGCTCAGGGCTGGGAACAAGGGGCTTGAGGTGCAGGGTTGGGGCATGGGGTTACCTCAGGCAGCTCCCAGTCAACGGCACAGCACAGGTGCTAAGGCAGGCTTCCTGCCTGTCCTAGCACCGCGGACCATGCTGCGCCCCGGAAGCAGCAAGCAGCAGATCCGGCTCCTAGGTGGACGTGTGTGCAAGTGGCTCTGTGCAGCATAATGCATTTTATGCCAACAGTTTAAATATGCACTCCCCTTCAAGCTTTGCAACCCAGATTTTGCAGCTCTGGGAAACTCCAGTTGGCACCACTTGAATCATTGGACAAGCTGATATTCTGTTTACTCTGCCTTAAGTGAGAAGTAACTTATATTTACAATTCATTTTTAATCTAGTGTTTTGGTAAAGAAGCCAGTTTCCAACTTGTTTTGAGTTCACAGTGATCCTTTCACATTAAGCATTACTTTTGTTTTAGTTACCTATGGAGCAAACGATAGATTAAGTCCCTAGTGGTCCTAAATCCGCCCATAATAAAATGGAACAGAAGACATTCTCTTAAATGTCTACTGACACTGCGATACAAGTGGTGTAACTGTGCGAGCAATACTAACTGCATCAGTTTGTCCTTACACAGCTAAAGCTTCGCTTTTATTATTCAGACCTCAGAAGTCTGGAATGGGGTCATCGGGTCCCAGCATTAATTTACATTGACAAATCCAGACACTTAACATCTCCTTGACATTCTGACAAGGGAGGCTGAACAGTATTGCTTTAAGCGGCATAAAAAAGGCTCAGCTAATTCACAGACTAGTTGAGGTGGCCATGAGTGCATTTTTTGCAGTACCTGCTGCATCTATCCTATTGTAAAGCTTCTCACAGCCTTCCTGTTACAGAAGCTAACCTGGGCTGATGGAGTCTGAATTTAGTTATTACAAACATCTGTTTTTAGTATGTGCAGTAATGTAGTCCCATGTTGCCCTCTACTGATGTGGCAGTTCTAAATGAAATTTACATGAATAAGATATTAGATTATGCATGTTGTCCTGGATCCAAGATGGAGTTTTTAGGTTAACAGGAAAATGTCAACATGAAGACAAGGGACAAGCCAAGATGCAGTAGAATATCAGTAGATACAGGGAATCTAATACGAAGGCAATTCTGAATGACTTTGCCTGTGATGACCCCTCGGTTTTCTGTACATCACATGCTTCAGTCTGGGCGAGGCAGCAGCAAGATTCAGAGGCCTTGCATAGTAAGAGATGGATGCAGAGCGAAAAATCTACTATCTTCGCTTCGGCTAGTAGAAGTATTTGCTTCAGCTGGAGAATTCCTCAGCCTGGGTGGCAAGATGCCATGCGTGAGAGACTGAATATCACAGTCTCAGCAGTTTTATTTTCTGCTAGCAGACTTCAAGCCCCATATAAGCAGACAGCGAGAGCAAGCGCGGGACCAGCCTGAGTGCAGCCTCATCAGGGCAGAGTCCAACACTTCTGCACAAACTACTTACGAAAAAATCAGTGAGTCAACAGTGGCCTCTAAAGTTTCTGGTGACCTCCTTCTCCTATACAGGAAGCCTACCAGCTGGTTTAGAAAAACTGGAGATGTTTCAGGTAGCCCCATAGCATGCGCCGCTATGGAGGAGCTGCCCTTGCCCAGACACGCACTTGGTCTCCCATCAAGCAGGGGGATTTAAACACAAGTTGCTCTGGAAAGGGAGACACCCTTTGGCAGAAAATACTGGGTCTCTGCAGATCCCAGCTCCCTCCCACCCCCATGGCAGTTTCTCAAACAGGAGCGGGTCAGAACAGCTCCCATGGGAAGGCGGCCTTTGCCAAGTCACAATGCTCATGTGCTTGGGGGGGGGGGGGACACCCTTTGAAACCAGCTTTAGCTAGCCGATCTGCTGGCTTCCAACAGCCCAGCGCGCAGGACTGCAGCAGAGCCCGTGAACAACGCTGGGCAGGAGCCACCGCACACTTCTACAGGATAGGGGTGACCTTTAACAGGGAGGTGGGTCGCAGAAGGGCCTACAAGGCCCCCTCCTTTGCCAGCACCAGGCACAAGGGACCCCCCCTCCTTCCCCACCATTGTGGTCACACAGTGGGGAGCCACTGGTCCCTCCCCCCCCATACCATGCACAGTGCAGAGCCAGGCACCCCCTCCCCCATACATAGTGGGGGCACCAGGCACCCCTCCCCCCAGCATTGTGCACAGTGGGGAACCAGGCACCTCCTCCCCAGGACCATGCATGGCAAGGGACCCGCCCCCCCCCTTGTCGGGGGGGGGGGGCTCTAGCCAGCACGGACCCCCCCGCCGGGGGTCTGAGGGACACGCCCCCCCTCACCTGCACGATCCTGCGGGGCCGCACGGACAGGGTGGGGAAGTTGCCCCGGCCGTGGATGGGGACAGCCTCGCCCAGGATCTGGTCCAGCCGCTGCACCTGCTCCCAGCTCAGCACGCTGAACCGGCCGCCGGGCCGCTCCGAGCCGCCAGCCCCGGGCGCCCCCGCTGACAGCATCGCCACCCGCCCCGCGCCGCTCCTGGGAAACGCCACCGGAAGCCGAGCTCAAGTCACCCGGAAGCGGACAAGAAAGCAACCGGAAGTGAGGGGCTTTTTAAAAAAAAACAAACAGCAGCAGCAGCAATTATTCTGAGGGGAACTTGCTGAGGGGAACCCGTGTGAACCGGCGCCGCGCGCGAAAGCCCCTCCGCTGCGCGCCGGCTACGCTGAACACTGCGGTCACCTCAGCCCCCGGAGCCGCCTTATATACCCGCCCCGCCGCACCCCGATTGGCCTGGCCCAGCCACCAATCCCCGCAGCGCTCCGACTCCTTCCAGCGCTCTCATTGGCCGCAGGGAGGAGCGGGAGGGGGAGCTGCTTTCCAGATTCGCCAATCGGGGGACGGGACGGGCCGGGACGGGCCGGGGCCGGGGGAGGGAAGGCGGAGCCAAGGAGACGGAGAGGGAAAGCTGGCTCTGGCCCGAGGCCAGGCTTGTCCCCGTCGCTGGACGGGGATCCCGTCTGTGATTGGTCAGGGCAAGAAGGCTGGGATTTAAAGGGACACGCACCGGCCGGAGGGAGCTAGAACTGCCTTGGAATTAGAGGGGATCTCGAGGAGGGAGGGGGGAGCTGGAGCTGGGGGCTTTGGAGGAGGGGGCTTTGGGAGAATGGGAATGAAGTTGGGACTGGGGGTGTGTGGGAATCTGGGGACTGGGGTGGTGCCCTCATGGGGACACCAACAGCAGCTGGGAACAACAGAGCCACCCAGGACTTTGACAGAGCGTACAGGGCCCAGCTGTTTATTTGTACTGGTGCTAGGGAGAGTCACTCTTTCCCCCACTCCAATCACCCTGCAAGGTCCTAGTTCGGTGCTGATTTACCTGCAGGGGGAAGTCAGTGACACCCTACTCTAAACCATCTGTCCCCTGGGTCTAGACATTCAGCAGCTTTCCGGTCCAGGAAGTATATCTTCTCCTGCCCCCTGACTTTCTGTGGTTTGCACGGTCATAATAATACCTTGCATTTTATGACATTTGCTAAATATATGGCAATGCACTGTTTACTTCAGTCCATGGCTTCAAGGCTTTTGCATAGCTTTCCTCCCCAACTAGGAATTTTGTGAAGAAGCTTCAGCTTGAGCCATCATCTACAGTGCTGGTCATGAGGAGTTAAACATGCGTTATGGTGAGAGATTAAAGGAGATCATTCTATTAGTTTATCAAGAGAAGGTTAACAGGCAACTTGATTGCAGTCTACAGTTACTGACACAGGGAAAATATATCTTATACCAGAAGGTTCTTTAATCTCGTAGACAAAGGCATAACACAATCCATTCTCAGGAAGCTGAGGTAATTGAAGTTCAAAATGAAAATAAGGTGCACATTTTTAAAAGTGAGGTTAATTGACCACTGAGCCATTTTACCAAGGGATGCGGTACATTCTCCATCGCTTGGAGTCCTGAAATCAACACCGGGTGTCTTTCTAAAAGACATGCTGTAGTTCACCCCCAAGTTGTTGAGTTAGGTGCAGGAATTGCTGAGTGAAATCTATGGCCTGTGATACACAGGAGGTCACACTAGACGGGCATGATAATCCCTTCTGCTCTTAAAATCTCTGAATCTACAAGAGTGCCGGGGTGGATCTGTGCTGTTCTTAGTGAGTGGTATAGTGATTGGCACGGGCTGGAATCCATGTTGGCTTAGTTACTCGGAAGTCAACATGTGTAAGTTTTAGCAGGCTCAGCAACTTGAACTGTAAGCTCTTCGGGGCAGAGAATACTTTTGGCTCTGACTGTACAGCGCCTAGCACAATGGCCTCAAACTTGGTTGGGACCTCTAGGCCCTGCTTTCACACAGATAATCATGTTTTTCTCTCTTTTCAGAATTGGCTCATCTCAGAACCTTTTTTTAATGTGTACATTTTTATTTCTGGATTCCAGAGGGTTCACGTTTCAAAATGACCATTTTTGCAGCCCCAGAGTTGCAAGTGGTGGAATTTATAGCTAAATAACAAGGGAAGATCTGTCCCAGAGATCTTACAATGGAAACTGGAATTTCCTCAGTGAGAAGCAATAAAGGGTGGAGGAAGTGGGTATGGAAGAACGAAGGGTGCAACAGTGAAAGATCGTGATGTCCATAGTGTTATTTATGCAGTTTACTACAATATATTAAGGTTTGGGGGTAGTATCCATAGCAAGGTCTGGGCTGGGGAAGGAGGGAAATGAAGGCGCACAGGATATGGGAGGCTATTCCAGCAGATGGGTCAATATGAGAAATGGCTCATCTGCTCATGGAAGAAGATAGTCATAGATATGTAGGGCTGGAAGTGACCTCAAGAGATCACCCAGTACATCCCCCCCACACACACACACACACACTGAGGCAATATTAAGTATACCTTGGGATGCCACTGTGATACTCCAAATGCTAGTTTCTTGGGTGCAGTGGCATCCCTAAAAGTGTCAAAATATTGCTTATCTGCTCATGACGTCTGCACACCTCACAGCACAGATTACACCCAGCCCCAGAGAGGAGAAAGAGACTGAGGGGCCATATGGCACTCTTTAGGGAGAGAGGGAAAGAACCAGCTGTCACGGAGTGTGCGGGAGTCCAGGCCCTGCACCCCTCTTCCTGGGATTCACTGAGACTCTCAGCCAGCCAGTAAAACAGAAGGTTTATTGGACAATAGGAACACAGCCTAAAACAGAGCTTGTGGGTACAACCAGGACCCCTCAGTCAAGTCCTTCTGGGGGGCAGGGAGCTTAGACCCCAGCCTTGGGGTTCCCTGCATTCCACCACCCAGCACAAAACTGAAACCACAACCCCTCCAGCAGGCTCTCTCCTGCAGCCTTCGACCAGTTTCCTGGGCAGAGGTGTTACCTTTCCCCTCCCCGTCCTGGCTCAGGTTACAGGCTCTCAGGTATCCCATCCCAGATGAAACTCCCCTGCCACATTCCCAGGTCAACACTCCCCCCTCCCTACTGCGTCACACCAGCATTGTCCTGTACTTCATGGGGAACTCAGCTCATCCCTGAGCTGAGATGGAGTGATGGGATTGATCATTCCCTTCCAGCCAAGAGGCTCCCTAGCACTGGGAACAGAGGGCTGCATATCAAACAGGGATGATAGTTGCTGCCTTTTGCTTATGAGCACAAGTACACCTGCTTCAGAGTTATTAACTGCAGACTGGCTACGGGTCAGCCACAGTCCTAGGGCATTCCATTGCTACATTGCGGATAAATTTGTCTCCGTGGATTAAATCCTGCTCTTAGTTACACCCATGCAATCCATTTGACTTCAGTGGAGTTGCTGGGGTGTAATTCAGGGCAGGATTGAGCCCTGTGACTGCCTATGGTTCATGGTGTTTTATGATAAGTCATAACCACCTGAAACGAAACGAACGGTGACGTGAGAATAAAACCTTTGCCCAGAGAGGCACCTCTGTTTATACACTTCCACCCTTTCAGCTCTGCCGCCAACCCAGCCCAAGAGGTAGAGCATGTAACGCTGAATATATATATGAAATATATATATATATGAAAGCTATATAGTTTTCATTTAAAGCTTTGTCTAGTCTGGCATTGTCCTGCCACAGAAGCTGTTATCTTATGATAAAGTCTAAGCAGGTAGCCAATTCCGCTGTAGCGTTTCAGACTCTGGCTTTATTAAGCATGGCTTTCATCACATTCGGATAGAGAATTGAAGAGGGCTGTGGGGGCATGGTTAAGGTGGACTCAGGAGGCATTCTAGTAGGATCTAAAAGACAAGTTGCTGTCTGAGAAAGCTACCATGGGAAACATTCAAAAGAGGGAAGGAAGAAGGCTGCACAGTTCTGGAACAAAGGAGTTAAGCACCCACATGTCCCTGAAAGTGCCTTTGAAAATCTCAGCCTGGAAGAATAATGGGGAAGATTTTTCAAAGCACGTAAGGGATTTAGGAGCACACATTGCATTGAAAATAATTGGGACTTGTGCTCTTAATTCTCTTTGGTGCTTTTGAAATTCCTCCTTTAATCATAATGGTTATTATTATAGTTGGTGATTATATGCTATGATGGCGCTGCAAAGGCATGCAGCATTTGATTAAACTGAAAATCCGACACATTCACTAACTGGGGGAACATACAGTCTAAATGTCCATCTGCCCTGCAGCTTCAGACATTCCAGGAACCTGCTCACCATGCAGGTGACACCCAAGGTGATTAAAGTGCTGGTCCATTTTACAGTGGAGATAACTGTGTCTCTGATCTGTGCTAAAGCCTTAGGTCCCCATCTTTCAATCAGTCCCCTGTGCCTGTCTGGGGCTCCCTCAGAGTCTGGCTATGTGGAGCTCGTTGGACTTCCCAAAGCTCTACTGTGGATCAAGAACATGGCTAAGTTCCCATCCACACATCAAAATTATTTGTACTCTTTGTATTGAGATAACACCTGCAAGGCCCAGTCAGGGTCCCTTGTGCTAGACAGTGTTCACATATATACCAAAAAGACAGTCCTTGCCCCATTTAACTTACAATCAAACTATAAGACAAGAGCCAACAGGTGGATACGATGAACAGATAGGGGTTGCGGGGGCAGGGGAAGGAACACGCGCTAACAGGGAAACAGTTACGATCAGTGGAACCAACAGCAGTCACAGCACCCACTGCCTAGCTATTGTTGCATGTTTTGTAGGCATCACAACCCAGAAGGGTTTAAGGCGGGATTTGGAGCACAACAAGGTGGCCTTGAAGATTTTTATGAGGAACTCCTCCTCCCACACATAAAGTTAGCATGGGAGAAAGACCACAAGCTAGACCAAAGAGCGCTCCACGCTGGCATTGTTGGGGGAGTGGAGGCAGAGCTGCCAGCTCTGTCATGTATATGAGATGATAGCTAAGGTGAAGATAGGCCCTAAAAATGAAGACAAGTACTGTAGTTTGTGCTGGATGTGATGGGAAAGGCGAGCCAGTGGACAGATTCACTGATGTGGCTTCAACTCCCATGATTCCTACAGATTGGGCATTGCATTCATGAAGAGCAGAATTTGCCTCTAAGACGTGATGAGATGAGACAAGCTAAGACGTCGGACAGTGGCTCAGGTGACGGAGGGTTGGATTATTGATGAGAAGAAAAAGGGTGGTGCAAAGAAATGTCCAGTTGATTACATAAGAGATGCACATTGCCACGGGCTTCTGAAAAGAGCAAGGAGCTCTGGGAACCGAGGAAGATAACGCTGGCTGGTTGAATGAGCAAATTAAACACAGCCTGGAATACACAGCTCCATAGTTAGGGTTGATAACTGAATTATCCAAAAGAGCCAGAGAGAAGAATGCAGGAGGCAGAAAAGAGGTCAGGGTTAATTTCGTTCTTGCTCAGTAATGATTGCACTAGCCACCTACTGAGTACTAGTTGTCCTAATAAATGAACCTCAAAAGTATCAGTTTTTGCCCCTCGTAAAGTTAGTGGTGTCTGGTGAGTGTAAATGGAACTGGGAGCCCATCTTTGCTGCTATTTATAGTAAATGCACCCAACTGGCAGAGCTGATGCTGAGAGCTATGATTGGGCTGTGTGCTGGGCAGCATGCAGTAAAATTATGAAATGTCCGGTAATACTGAGACTGCCATGACCTGGCTAGTGTGTATGTGCTCAGAACAGGCGTTGACAACATAGCAGTTAAAATGCCAGTGGTTTATGGCACCTTGGTCTATCACAGGTGGGTCTGTGCCATCATTAGTGACAGTGGGTAGTTTTAGTGAGGAAAGGGGAGTGGAGACAAGGTTTATTAGTTTTACAGACTTAAATGCTGCCTGAAAAGCATAAGCAGCGGTCAGCTCCCTTGCCTTTAAATCTGCTCCCACCAGGAAGTGCAGAAAGCAGACGCACTCGCTTCGTTATTATTGGTCTTGCTGGAAACAGCCTGAGATGGCGCGAGGAACATGCCCCAGCAGGTCTAAGGTTAGGAAAATAGCCGAGAAAGAATTCCAAACTGGGTTTCCAATGGATGGGTTCATTGAGAAAAGCTCCTACTCTGCTCTTTCAATAAGAGTGTGATGTTTGACCAGGTGGGCAGGAGGGATGCTGAGATTCCACTGTCATGGCAGGGGATCATCTGGATAGGCACTGGGTGGCTTTTGGGGTGGCAATCAGGTGGGTGGGTGAGCTGGAGGCCTCTCTGGGGCCTCTCTGGAATTTTCCTAAATGGGGCTTTGCTAGACATAGACTGGAACGCCTCCAGGGCAGAAACTGGCTTGTTCAGAGGGTTAGAATGGGTTGGAAGAGGCAGTGGCCCCTTTTTAGGGATGTTAAAAGTTTTAGTCAAGACCGTGGCTTTGTCCCATCTAAAAGGCTCCACCCAAATAAGCAAACATGGACTCCTCAAGGTGTTGGAGGCAGAAGGCAGCAGAGAAACCTCCAAATCAGGGACCGGGTGATGGAGTAGAGGATGGAACTAGAGGGCGGAGGAGGAAAGTTTCTGTGGGATGGTGCCAGAACTGGGAGGAGGAGGGTGGGTCTCAGTCCGATTCCTAGCACACAGGTGTCTATATTGCTAAAATCACCAATAGCGATGCCTCCAGGGCAGTCGCAGGAGAGGTCAGAGATTGAATGGGCCGTGAAGACAACTGTGTGACCCTCTCCCTCTTGGAAGCGATTCCTGCGGATCAGGGCCAGGGCCTAGCAGCTGGGTTGCGCGTGGGAAGCTTGCACTCCTACTGCCCGTGTTGTTATCTCCTCTGCCAATGAAAAGAGGATGTGGGTATCTGAGCCATGGTCTGGCACCTTTCTCCAGCCTCGAATTCCCTCAACGGGTCTCTTATCAAGGTACAGCTGGTCCTCCCCAAACAAATCGTTGGGAGTGATTTCCCAAGATCTAATGCTAATGCACAGGGCACCCTCTGTATAAACACAGCTGCCTCTGAGGTGGTGGATGTGGATTTAGGAGGTGGAGTGTTCTCTCGCTTCTGTGTCAGAAACCTCCCTTAACAAACGGATCTCTTTAGATAGCTCCTGTTTATTCATAGTGAACGCATGTCACGTTTCCAAAGGCATCACGGCCTTTATGGGGGTTCCCAGATATACTGCAGATGCTAGTGTACAGAACAATGATGCAGCTCATAAGGGCGGATAGGCAGCTTATGCACACAACAGACTGCGTCACTTACGCCCCACTCCAACACCACAGTGGGACCTCTGTCCTGGGGTGAATTTCACCCGGAGGGCAGACATAGTCAGTAAAGTCCATTATATAAGTATCTCCCTGTTGAGTTTCAGTGCCTTGACTAAAGGAGCCAGGGACTCCTTAAATCTCACAGACACCCCGAGAATGAAGGGGCTTAAAAATCACTGGAAGAATTGGCCAACAAGTACCTGAAAAAAAGCATTCAGATTCTTTTTGAATTAAGCTTTGACACGGTGATATTTTTTAAAATCACGACCAAGAGCCCAGAGTGTGGGATCGGTACCTTGTGCTGCTTTACCAGTGGAGAGAAATTACGTTACATTGGTTCCTGAAAGCTTCAAATGAGGATAATTATATTGATTACTGGAAATCTGGGCCCCATTGTGGTAGGCATGGTACAAACAAATAACACAGACAGCCCCTGCCCCAGAGAGCTCACAAGCTGGGACTGTGCCAATTTGTGACTTAGTCGACTGCAATGGGGTAGGGATAACAGGTGTGCGAGGACAAGGGGCCAGCAGAGACAGGTGCATGGCAGTCGCCAGTCATGCCACCAAAACACCTGTGAGCACAAGCCCCCAGACCAATAAAGCATCTAAGTTACCATTAGTCACACACTGGGCTGTGAGAGGCGCAGCATGACTTGGGGAGGGAGTGTGGTTTAGTGGTTAGGGCAGGGCCTAGATTCTGTTGCCGGCTCTGTCACTGACTCATGGTGTAACCTTGAGCTTCGGCTGTCAGATGAAGGATAACAACACACAAATTCCTCACCTAGGTGTTGTGAGGTCTGGTTAATTAGTGGCTATAAAGCACTTTGGAAGGTGCCCGTGTTATTAAGCTCTAAAGGTTGCTCTGCATCTAGGCAGGAGGGGCCTGAGCCAAAGCCCATTGAAGTCAGTGGGAGGCGTTCCCGTGATTTTGGTAGACTTTGGAGCAGGCCATGGGGTCAGAATTCCCTCAAATGGTTCCAAAGGTGCCGCTGAGATGAACTGTGTCCTCCATTATGGAAACAGGCCAGATTTTCAATCCAGATTTTCACCTGGGCTTGGTCAGGATTTCTGTGAATCACTAGGATCAGGATACCTCAGCCTCAGAGCGGGTAAGATCTCAGATGGGTGGAATAAATGAGAAGAGACCTCAGAGTTCACCTCCCTATTGTCAAAGCCAGCTACACAAAAATCCTAGAGGTCACAGAGGGAAAAACCCAACTGCATGCAGGGGGCCAGTACAAGTCTTATATACACTGCTTATCACTAAGGACTTTAATGGTTTCTGTGCTGTATGCCAGCCCCTGGCACAGTGGTGAATTTCACACTCAGTGAACTCCAGGGCCTTCTTCCCATAAAGTGATGCTGATAAGATCTTGCCACAGCAGAATGGAGAGATGTGATTTGCAAGGGGAGGACATTAAGCATGGTGTGGGCGTATCTGCATATGAACTGAAGCTTCCCATAATTTAATGACTAGTATAGTTCTGGATTTGGGACAAAGCCTCCCCTCCCCCACACAAATTGCCTGGACTTCTCTTCATTTGCTGCATTAGACTATTCAACCTTTGGCTCTTAATGTGCTGAGGAGACTTGACAAGTACTCCGTACCTCTCTGGACAGGCAGCCCATCTGCTTTTGTACGTTGGTCGCCAGGAGCTGTCTCTCATTCTAGTGGCTGGTAGACATCCATCCAACCTACATATAGTGGCCTACCGGTGACACATGAATTGCTTTGGCTGGAGAAGACTCTTGCATTGTTGTAGATAGTGGGCCCCTGTTTTGCTGGTGTGAGGTTGTTGCTAAGTAGCACACCAAGATTCGGCTGGCCCACGAGCTGCTGACCTGAATTCAGTTCCTCCTTGGCATGCTGGGCTGGTCCCTTTGGGATCATGGTAACAAGCCATCTGAAGGTCTTCTTCAGCATCTGACCCCTTCCTTCCTACCTCCTTGCAGAAGCCTTGCAAATGCATGTTGCTCGGAGGATAAGGCAAAGTCAGAAGGTTGCAGCTTCCCGTGGTATTTGTGTGTTTGTTTGCTGAAGGAGCTGATTTTGGGGCAGAGTTTCTTATAACAGCCTCTGATGTGCGTTCAGCTCACCTGGCCTGTGGCAGCATTCCCACATCTGCGAGCGCTGTGGATTCACACTAACAATCCCTGAGCTTTCCTCTCTGATTCCTGCAAGTCTCCACAATTCCCTTCTCCTTGCAGATGTTTTTTAAGGCAGCAAGAACAAAATTGCCCCCAAGGGAAACCCTTTGCTGATCTCTCACCGGGATCATTTATTTCTCACTCTGTGGAAATGGTTTCTCCAGTTTGGTCTCTGGGGCCTAATTTTTCAAAGCTGAACGAATTAAAGACTCACAGCACTGTAAGATAGGCCAGTATTTGCCCCTATTGTAGAGGTGGGGAAGCTGAGGTGCAGAGAGGGTACGTTCCCAAGGGGAGTGAGACTTGCCCCCTACCCCAAGTACTTGACTCCTACTCCTGTGCTCAGACTGCTAAACCTCTCCCAATCCACACCGGTTGTGCTGGGTTCAACCCCCATCATGGTCCCGTAGGAACGACACCTGCCCAAGTAGGACAAACGGAGATACCCGCTGTCAGCACTTTGGCGGAGCATCAGCAAAGCGCTTTTACATAACTATGGCCAAGGTCCTGCTTCAGATGGGATTGCCCAAATTGCGCCGAAAATGCTTATTTCAGCACCTTCCACCAGCCTGTGTAAACTGCCAGCAGCTGTACTTTGCCCCTGGCTGAGAGGGGGAGTCACCACCTCACCAGAATGAGACAGCTGCTCTCACAGAGAAGGAGGATGGTCTTGTGCCTAAGGGACTCACCTGGCTTCAATTCTCAGCTATGCCACTGACTCCCTGTGTGAACTTGGGCAAGTCACTTGATCACTCTGGGCCTCGTTTCACCATCTGTAAAATGGGGATAACAACACACTTCCTGTGTCTGTCTCGCCTATTTTGAGTGTGAGCTCTTGCATGCAGGGCCTGTCTGTCATATACAGTACCCAGCATGATGCAGGCCTTGATCGTGGCTGGAGCTTCTAAATACTACTGTCATACAGGTGCTATCAGGGGCTCTTCCCCCCAGTACTGGGTGAATTCCCACTGTCTGATAGTGCCTGCTTAGATTGATGTATATCTAATCATCCTCTCAAATACTTTGGAGCTAAATGATTCCTGAGGATAGCTGGGTTACACTATCTCCAGGGGGTCTAAGATTTTGGAAGAGAGATTGTTTCAGAGCAAAAAGAGGCCAAATGTACGACACCGGCTCTGTTGCGCTAGAGATGGGACACAGCAGAAGTTACCATGGCTAGCTCCGGTGTGACCCAAGAGCAAATTGACCATGCTGGTTTATGGTTAGCGCACACAACTTGTTCTGGGCTACCGCAGTGTGTTTACTGTGGCAGGAAAGGGCGAGACAATTTCTGAGTTTCTGTATATTATAAGCTCTGGCACTGACTTCCTCTGTGATCTTAGGCAAGTCACTTCAACCTCTCTGTTCCTCAGTTTACCTCTCTGCACAGTGGAAATTATAAGAATGATGATGACGATAATACTTACAGGGCTGCTGTGAGGCTTAATGAGTGCCTGTACTGGGCTTTGACAGCCTAAGATGAAAGGCACTACCAACGTGCAAGGTGTTATTACAAAAGCATGAGCAGTGATGCAGGGTCATGGAATGACACCAAACACCTCCGCTGACTGTTCAGGAATTGGCAACCCGCAGATGATGGTGGGGTCCATGTATTGATGGATATCTTGGGGACTGGCTTGGGGGCACCTGCAGGATGCTTCTGGTGGGAACGGGGATCCCCGGTTGCCCTTTGTCTTCCAGAGCCCCCTGCTGTTAAGAGAGAGCGATGCAGGCTGCTGTGAGACAAGGCAGAGGTGTCAGGCTCTCCGTCCATCAGGGCTCACGCAAACAATGAACGAGGGATTCCTTACCCAGGCAGTAATCCCGGGGCTCTCTCTATGGCCCTGTCTTGGTCAGGGAATCACCCCCAAACTCCAGGGCTCATCCACTCGACAGGAGAGAAATTATACCATGCTGCTGAGATACACAGGATTAGCTGAGGGCTCCTGGCCTTACCCCTCACCTGCCCTGCCCCTGCCCTCCTAGCAGACTGCAGTGGAGGGGGCCCTTGGAAGCACAGCTGTGCACCCCCCACGCCCGGGTGTCCTGAATCCCCATTCCTCTGGTGCAGTGAAACCCGCTGCAATGCTGCGGTGCGCAGGGCCTGCTGCAGCTGGCAGTGGATGGGCAGCCTCCATGCACCCTTCCTGTAACAAACACACCAGGCTGGCTCTTGTCCCCCGGTGCCAGCCTTACTCAGACCCACAGCCATGCTGGGTGTCATCACTGACCATCCGTTTCATGTTCCTTCCCTCTGCACTGGGGTGTTCCCAGGGCCCTGGGGTGGGAGGGGGGAACCACTGGTGCTGCGTCAGCTCTGCCCAGGCAAACAGCAGGGAGACAGACTGATCACACCGCTCCCTGGCATGCCGGAGCAGCTTCAGCTGTGGCTCGTGTTCCAGGCTGAGGCTCGGAGCCTGCCCTTCCTGCCTCCCGAGGGAATCAGACAGTCGGTACTGCCTGTTCCGAGAACATGGGAGAGGGACCCACCTGCGCCTTAGGCCAGGCTGCCTGAACGCGGCTCGTACGGATGCAAAGGGGCAGGGAGCTGGTGGCTCCCAGACCATGTTCGATCCCCCGGCGGCCGGGCCCATAGACTAAAGCGAACAAGCAGGCAGGTGGGGGAAAGTGGACCCTGTCCTGATGCCCATGTAACAGCTCCAGCCATAGTTAGTCACACTCCCAGGTCCTTCCCTAAGTGCTCGCTGGTGTCCTCCTGGGCGGCCTGCATTTCCTGCCACAGCCAACCCCGGGGCAGAGAGCTCTGGGGAAGCAAGTCTCCTAGGGGCCCCTCCAAAAGCGCCTCCCTGATTATTCCCTTGGGGCAGCTGCACAGCATGACCCCCCCCTCCCTCCCAGGGAAGTGAATGAAGGAGCCTGACTGGGGACAAGAACCCGCCACTTTAACTGGCCCTGAGCGTCAGCCACCAGGAAGTCCTGTGCCCGCTGACACCAATCTGGCCCCACTCCTGCAAGTGCAGCCGAGCACAGTGGTGCTGACTCCAGAGAGGCCATTGGTGCGAACAAAGCCCCATGCACGCATACGCGGCTGCATGCTCGGTACTTAGTTCGGGGCTCTGTGTCACTTTCAGGGGGAGCAGGGCTAGGCCGGAGGCCTATGAACGCAGCTTTGGGGCAGGCTGGTGCCTTCCCTGAGCTCTGTATTCCCTGCTTTTTGCTCGGGGTCTCTTGGGTCCTTGCTCTCTACGCAGCAGGAAGACTAAGGGAAAACCACGCTGACAGATCGCTACCCAAGAGCCACGGTTATTCCCTATGTACCAACATACGAGCCCGGCTACCGACCTATGTCACTAACCTGGCAGCATTCTCATGCCTCCTGCAACAGACGACAGAGAGAGAGGCCCGTGAGAAGCAGTCTCAAATGTGGCCACCGTGGCCGCCTGTGGCCACCAGTGGCTTTTCTTGCAGCCACAGCCTCCTGGGCTGTGACTGGGGGTTGGGGGAGGGGAGCAGCAGCCCCTCACCCCCGTTGCTCCTCGATGCACCACCTTGGTGTTGTCTGCTGGGGCTGCAAGCAGGGGTTGGGCGCTGCCCCCCTCTGGAGACAGCTGGGGCACAATGCTGGAGGAGCCGGTACCTGGTGAGTTCCCCACCGTCCCAGGGGCAGTGGGGCAGCAGGCTCCGGCCACCTGGCTTTAAACTTCATCCCCGTCCCCCGGCCATGGGGCTTTGGGCTCTGGCTCTGGGGCTTTGGGCTCTGGGGCTTCAGACTCTGGCCCCCCACTGTCTCCCCCGCTCCACCCCCCAACTCGATCGCCCTTGGCCTTAACTACCTACTCCGACCCCCCATCTAGGAGTTAATTTGTCCCCAGGCTTGGCAGGGCTGAGTAAATCTGTTGTGAAAAGTGATATTAACAAACATGCAATAGACTCACTAGCTAGCAATAAAGAAAGTACAATGATTTAAACGTGTCTATGTGCCTATTATTTGTTTCTCCTAAAGCCAACTAAGTATTTTAGGGAAAAGCGTGAGCGTGGCCACCAGCTAGGGTGCCCAAATGTGCCATTTCAATAGGGACAGTCCCGCTTTTGGGACTTTTTCTTACATAGGTGCCTGTTACACACTCTGAGGCCACCAAAAAATTTACCCTGAGAACCCCTGAGCTAGAGGGCTCCTAACTCTGTGGGATAGGCCCCAATTCCTGTCCTCTAAACCACAAAGTCTGGATTTGATGCCAATTTGGGATTTGGCTCCCCCCACCCCCGAATTAAGGGGTGAGCAGCTCTGGAGGATTTGGGGCCAGGTCCATCCCTGGTCCCACCCGTAACGTCCTTTCCACGCACACGTTGCCTGCAGCATCAGCAGTCGCTACGTGTACCTGCCAGAGACGTCAGCACCAATTCCAAACGGCGGTTCTGGAGCCGTTAATAATTCGTTTGTTTTTCAAGCATTGACCTAAGCTGAATGAATGAGCCCATTAGCTAACGAAGGCAGCAAGTGAGTGGGGTCTGCCAGGTAAATATTTGCCAGGCGTACTTAATTAGCTAACGGATACAATCTCTGCCCATTTGTCACAGTGACACTCGCCAATTAGGCAGCAAACCTGGAGCTCGTTTGTGCTGGGAGCACTTGGCCTTGGCACCACCTAGGAGCCTAACTTACCTTCCGGAGCAAGCACTGGGCCAGTGGGAGACACAGGTGCTCCGCATCTCCCAGGACGGGGCTCACGTCAGGGCTGATCTACGCAAACCCTGCTGTTCAAAGCCTCTTCCACTCCCACCGCTCTGACCGGGCCCCTTCGCTGGCTTCCTCTCGCCCTCCACAGCTTCTCCTTTTCCCCTCTGAACCCTGAGCTGCCTCTCGGTCAGCTGACCCTGCCACCTCCTGCCCCGTCCACTCTGCTCACCGCTTTATTGTCTTCACGCCTTCTTCCAGGCGCCCCACTGAACGGAGCCGTCTCCCTGGCCTTGGGCTGAATTCTGCTCCCCTCCTGCAGGCGAAACTGCCCTTAGCTCCCTCTTCTGTGTTACGCAAGCCCCAGAGAGCCGTGGTGGGTTTGATGGGGCTGCGGCCAGGGTGAATTGTACAACCTGTAAATCACAGGTGGGCAGGCCTTCGGGGCAGCCCCCGCCATCGCTGCAGAGAGTGAGACCCAGTTCCATCCCTGCACCAGTGCGACAGCTGGACGGGGCTGGCAAGGAGGGGGCAACTTGCACCTCCCCCATGCGGAAGCTGGTTCAGCCCAAGGGCCACCGCAGGGACCCAGAACAGTTGGGGTATTGACACCCTCAGCCGCTCTCCCTTCTGCCCCAAGACCTCCAGTGCTTGCTCCTACAACAGCCCCTATGGGCTGGGGGTGCAGCGCTGGGTATGTGGGCTCTGAGACCCCCAGAGTTGGGCTCTTGTGCCAGGAGTATTCCATGGCAGGGTGGGGCTTACAGCCCCTCTGAGCTGGCTAGGGCAGCATAAAAGGGCTGCAGCTCACTGGGCGTTGATGCAGCGTGGGCGGGTAGACAAGTGGGGCAGTTCACCCCAGGCCCAACCCTCCCTCCAGTGCTTTAAAGGGCACTGAGTGAACCCTGGGCCCAAACCTCCGATGCCCTGCGCCCTGTGTGGTCGTTTGCACCCCTGCCAAATGAGTGCGCCAGGGAGGTCCGAGGCGCTGCCATGCTGACAGGGTGGCACGTCACACTCGCTCTGCACTGGTGCGAAACGCTGCACGAGGGGCCGGGCATCGGGGGGGCGGGGCCGTCTGGCTGTCATGTGCCCCAGGCTGTTTTCTCAGCTGCCTTGCCCTACAGAAATGCACCTCTGTCGTCCTGGGCGCTCTGGGCAAGCTGCCCCCAGCCTCACCGCGGGGGGATGTGCTGGAAGGCTGCGGTGACTGGAGTGAAAGGTCGCTGCGTGGTTCGCTTCAGCGATTCCTCAGTGCCTGCCTCGCTTCCGATTCAAGAGTCTGTAAGGGCACTGAGCTTGGCTGGGCCGCTATTGCTCCTTATTTCAGCCCTGGGTCCCGGGTGGGCACCGCCTGTGTAATGCCCGTTGGCTGGCAGCCGGCAGGGTCACTGGGCCCTGAACCTGCAGATTGGTGTTTGCTTTGAGCCCGATGCTGGCGTCTTTACTCACTGCTTCCATGACGAGCTCCCGGTGACACCGGGAGCCCAGCGACCGGCCTTGCGCTGTTCCCCAAGGAAAGGTGCCGGCCCCACCTCGGCCCTACAAGCTCTCCCAGGCGCAGCAAAACCTCCACGCCGTGACTATTGTGCCTGTCCCAGAGCCCGCAGCGCCCTAAGCAGACCTGCTCCTTGGCTCCCCAGTTCACACTCAGCTCTCCCAGGCACTGTGCTTTGCCTGGCGCTCAGAAGGGGTTGCAGAACTTTGTGGACACACAGCAATGGCCCCGGGGTCCAATCCTACCCAGCCTGGACTGATAGAGACGGAAGCCTCCTGCACCTGCGATTGGTTTGGTGCCCTGTGAACCGGGCTCGGTCAGGCGGGATCTGTGACAGTGTCTTTGGGGGCTGTTGTATGAAGTCTCTGGCTGGTTGATGTAGGGTTGGGTTCTGCTCTGTGGGGAAGGGTGACCGCTGCTCCTCCGGGAACTAAAAACTTGGGAGGGGAGGGGAGTGATTAAGTTACTGAGCCTAACCATTCTTGAGAGTGGAGTGGTTCCCACAGGCTGGGGCAAGCTGGGCTTTCTACAGACGAGGAGCCAAAGGCTTTTGGTATCGGGATGAGCTTGAACTGACCCAGGGCCTTCAGTCTGATCCAGCAAACGGCCAGGCCCTTCGGTCCAAGGGGCAGAAAGATTGGAAGGACTTTGATCAGCTGGTGCCCCACTAGATGGATGGGTGACTGCTGGAATGGTTCGTGTGTGTTCAACTCTGCATTGCTTGTAATATTGTCTCTGCGATGGTTGTGCTTGCTTAGAGAGAGCTGTGGGGTACCTTATAACTGCTGGCCGTACATTGCTCCTCACCCTCGGACAGAAAGCAAGGCCCAGGCGCTGGCCTTGAGGCTGGCGATATCACAGCAGAGGACCATTGGTGCCAACTGGTAAACTGGGGTACCCAGCTCCTTTGGGAGCAGAGGATCTGGGATTCCCGTGAGTAGCCAGCGTCAGGAGGTGGGTTTCACAGGCGAACTCTTCGAAGGGGACTGGGATGCTCCGATTGTTCCCCCGCGAGGCAAAGACAGGCTGGCCGAGCCCGGAGGGGGGTGCTCGAGTGGCTGACAGGCTGGTGGCATTGACACCCAGCTGCCAGAGGCAGGGGGGCTAACAAGGGGCCTCACAGAGCTGTTAAGCCTCAAACGCCACCTTCAAAGGTCCCTGCCCAGAGACAGGTGATGGCTTGAGACCTGCCTGGAGTGGCCCATGGAGCGAGTAATGCAGGTGCAGTTACGCTGAAATGTGACAGGGTCTTCCACTAAGATCCCGCTGCCACCCGTCAGCTGTTTGAACAGACAGCTCGCCCCAGCCTGCGACACCCTCTTCTCGGCCCCGCCGTGTAAGGAAAATAGCCTTGAGCCCAGCTTCTCCTCTGAACTAGGGGCTCCCATGGAACTGAAGCTGCTTTCAGGGGCTGGGGTTGTCAGCAATGAAGCTTGGCAAGGCTTCAGGTGTGGACGGGTGGACGGGTGTTGCCAGGCCCCCTCGGCTATGCCCGATCACACAGGATACGAGCCTGTGACAACCCCACCCCCAGCTAGTGGGGTTTGGCTCCAGTTGTAACCCCGCCTGCTTTTAGCTCTTGCTGGGACAGGCCCCAGCGTTCCTGCCAAGACAGCAGCTGGGAGCGATGCTTGGCATCGGGCAGCTCGGTGCCAAGTTTTGACGGTTGTTAGCACACTGCCACCCTTACGCAAAGCCCACGACCGCAGCTGGCAGAGCAGGAGACCAGCGCCTTGCCCCTTGGCCCCGAGCAGCAAGAACCTGGGTGGGATCCAGAAGCTTTCTATAAGGAGGGACGTACACTGTCCTCTTCAGAAAGGTTATTGCCCCCGAGCCGAGCTCCCTTGCCCCATGAGAGGCTGGTGTGATGGCGGCTCTGCCCTCACCCATCGCTGCAGCGACCCAAATGCCGGGCAGGGTGGCCGAGGAACAGCCCCAGGCTGGGAGCGATTGGATGTTGGACACGGGGAAGCCCAGAGGACAGACCCCCTGCACTGAAGCAGCTGATTCCCTGTTCCTGTCTCGTCTCCCAGTTGGGGATGGGGCCTGTCCCTATGCCCTCCCGCCCCCTTAGCAAAGCAGGGCTCAGTGCATGCTCCCTGAAGCCCTCTTCCGCCGGCATCGCAGTGGGGACAGCTTTCCTTTTATTAAATCCTTTTGCTGTTGTTCCCAGCCGACACCCAGAGAGCCACCAATCCCTCCGTTTCCTGCCTGCAGAGACCTCTAAATGTGTCTTATTGCAGCAGCCAGAGGACCCCGCCGAGATCAGCTGTGCCAGGCACTGCACCGACCCACAGCACAAGCCAGGCCCAGCCTCAATCAAAACACACAAGAAAGGCAAAGGGGGAGGAGTTATTTATCACACCCATTTTACAGATGGGCAAATGGAGGCCCAGAAAGGGGAAGTGACTTGCCTGGCTCGCCCAGCAGACTGAAAGCCAGACAAGTGTGTTGATAGGCAGGGGCAGCTGCCGTTTTGGGAGGCAGAAAAGATGGAGCAGGTTACAGAGACCCCCACCACCCCCACTGGGCTTTCCCATGGAGACTTTAAGGGAAATAAGGAGAACAAAAGTAATCTAATAAAGAGATTCAAGCTGAAATCACATGTGGGCATGTGCGTGTGAAAGATGGCGATGGCTGAGGCACTGACCTGGGACTCAGGAGATCTCAGTTCGGTGGCCAGCCCTGCCACAGACTCACTGTGCAACCTTGGCCACGACACTTAATCTCACCATGACTTAGTTTCCCATCTATAAAATGGGGATAACTAGCAATTTCCTATCTCCCCGAGGTACTGTGAGGACTGATTTCATTCATGGTAGTGAGATGCTCAGATATGCTGGGGTTGTAGGAAGCCCCAGCTGGACAGGAAATTACAAGTAATTCTGGAGAATTGTTGCTCTTGGTTCTCAAGGAAAAGAAACAATGTGCTGTGCGTCTGGCTGGGGAGGCTGAGTGGTCAGGCAACATTTCAGCACGATCCCTTAAGAAACGCTGGTGTTTCACTCTTAACACTTCTCTACAAAGACAAGTGACTCAAACGCTCTTCTCTGGGGCACCTGGCTCTGACAGTGAAAGCAGAAGGGTGGGCACATGGTACCGGCTTTGGCTTAGAGCCCTGGAAGCCACCATTAGCACAGCCCAAAGAAAGACACCACGCCATCAAAACAGAATGTACCATTGCAACATCCAATGACTTGGTCCTGATGGCCCTCACAAGGATTCCTCTCTCCTCCCACGCATCCCAGGGAGAAGGCGAGTGGCAGAGTACAGAGGAAAGCATAGTAATGGGCATTCACAACTCATTTGCGAAGGGAGATGCCCCATGCAAGACCCAAGCTGGGGAAATTCTCCTTGCCTTGGGATGCTTGTTTGTACATGGCCAGCATTCATGCATGAAGTTGGCATAGCACATCCAGTAGTTTGGTCCAGGGCCTAGGGGCCAGGAAATGAATGTTCTACTCCTGCTCGGGGAAGGAGTATGGTTGGAGCAGAGAATGAGGAGTCAGAAGCCCTGGCTCTGTCACTGATTTGCTGTACAACCTCGGGCAAGTCACTTCCTGTCCCAGTTACCCTGCCTGTAGACCAGGGTTAATGGCACTGACCCACCTTTGAGGGGAAAAGTCTTCTCATTGAAGGTGCTGGAGAAGTGCAAAGTATGATTTCAGAATGGCGGGGTTATGAACTCCGATGGCTAATCACCCGACATTGTCTCAAGCTGCAGCCATTCACCAGCACTGGGACTAGCTGAACCATGGAAAGGGCTCAGGGCAGTTCTTTAGCCATAGAGGTGTTTTGATTGACAGCTCGTTCGGGCCATTGGGCAGCTCTTTGAAAACGGCAAGAACTTGGGCCCATCCTTGGACGTGCCCAGGAAAGTGCGTAAGACGTCAAACGAGGACTCTCAAAGACCAGGCACCTGCTGTCCCTGCAGAACGGCAGTGATCCCAAGTCCACAGCAGAGAGCAGGCGCTGGCTTTCACACTTGCAGAGCGATGCGTCCGAGCACAAGCAATATGAAACACATTTCCTAGTGCAGGGTTTGATCCTGAAATCCTTACGCACCCGAGCCCTAAGCCCATTTCAATCGCCGCAGTCTTGCCAACGCTTGTGGGTTTTTTTCACAGGTTTTCTTAAAGCCGCAGCTGCTGTAGTCAGGAGCATCCTGGCTTTCATTTAAAAACAAAGTTTCTGGCCCACATAGTTGCAGAGAAAAGCCTGAAACCATGAAACAAGCACGACCTAAAAGGTGGAAAGAAGAAAAAGGGAAGGCAAATAAAAGGAACCCAACTTACAAAAATCATGATCTGTAAACCAATCTCATATTTTTGGCAGGCCAGCCTCAAGCTTTGTGAACATTTGCCATTGGCAATATTGTCTGTGAGACAACGCGGATAAGGAAGGGTAACAGGGTCTGGCTCCAACTTACCTGCAAAGACCTGAATTCATGGTTTTCCTGATCCAGTTAATGAAATATCCTCCCCTCCCACCCCGACCGACTGTGGCTTAGCTGCCACCGAAACAGAGGATTCTGGACCTGAGCCTCGTCAGGTCAGATGTTCAGAGAAATGGGGAAGAGCTAGGCAGGGCATGTCTAAAATGCCAGTTAAATGGACAATGCCACAGGCCCTTTTCGGAGGGCAAAGCATAAAGCCATGAAATCAATGCTATGAGCTTCATTAAATCAACAGGCAGAGGCTGCCTAGTGGAAAAGCCCAAGTCGACGGGTGGATGGTTTGTCCCGTCCAGAGAGATCTTTGCAAAGTGGCGGCGGGGGGGGGGGGGGAATTGCCTACCAGAAAATTGCTAGGAATTGGGAATGCCAACTCTGCTGTCTCTGCGTCCGCTCTCCTGGGTTAAACATGCAGGCAACCAAATCACACACTCTAGCAACATCCAGGCCCCAGTTTAGCAAGGTATTTAAGCATGTGTCTAATTTTAGGTACATAATACAAATTCATAATAATAATGAACATCAACTAGTTACATGCTTCAAGTCAAGCATGTGCTTAAGTACCTGGCTGAATCAGGGCCTTAATTGGCAACAATTAACAAAAGGATTAAAATGGTACTTCTATAAAAAAGACATGGCCCCTGAACGTGTCACTCTGCTGCATACCACAATTTCATGTTGACAGAGAGGGCAGAGCTCAGATCACCCTGCTCTCAAAGCAGATGCCGCTGCCGTTTGAACTTTAAAGGACAATCCCCTTTAAGTGTCAGCAGTACAGGGCCTATGACACACAGCCAAGGCATTCCGATTCCATCCAGTAGAGAGCATCAGTGCACACAAGCATGACCCAATTCATTATTAGATGAGTGCCCCATAAAATACATAGGATGGTTTAGTGCTCTGCGCTTGCGCTACGTTGATGACATCTTCATCATCTGGACCCATGGAAAAGAAGCCCTTGAGGAATTCCACCATGATTTCAACAATTTCCATCCCACCATCAGCCTGGACCAGTCCACACAAGAGATCCACTTCCTGGACACTACGGTGCTAATAAGTGATGGTCACATAACCACCACCCTATACTGGAATGCCTTTATGCCTACCTACTATGCCTCCAGCTTTCATCCAGACCACACCACACGATCCATTGTGTACAGCCAAGCTCTATGATACAACTGCATTTGCTCCAACCCCTCAGACAGAGACAAACACCTACAAGATCTCTATCAAGCATTCTTACAACTACAATACCCACCTGCTGAAGTGAAGAAACAAATTGACAGAGCCAGAAGAGTACCCAGAAGTCACCTACTACAGGACAGGCCCAACAAAGAAAATAACAGAACGCCAATAGCCATCACCTTCAGCCCCCAACTAAAACCCCTCCAACGCATCATCAAGGATCTACAACCTATCCTGAAGGATGACCCATCTCTCTCACAGATCTTGGGAGACAGGCCACTCCTTGCCTACAGACAGCCCCCCAACCTGAAGCAAATACTCACCAGCAACCACACACCACACACCAGAACCACTAACCCAGGAACCTATCCTTGCAACAAAGCCCGTTGCCAACTGTGTCCACATATCTATTCAGGGGACACCATCATAGGGCCTAATCACATCAGCCACACTATCAGAGGCTCGTTCACCTGCACTTCTACCAATGTGATAGATGCCATCATGTGCCAGCAATGCCCCTCTGCCATGTACATTGGTCAAACTGGACAGTCTCTACATAAAAGAATAAATGGACACAAATCAGACGTCAAGAATTATAACATTCAAAAACCGAACACTTCAATCTCCCTGCTCACTCGATTACAAACCTAAAAGTGGCAATTCTTCAGCAAAAAAACTTCAAAAACAGACTCCAACGAGAAACTGCAGAATTGGAATTAATTTGCAAACTGGACACCATTAAATTAGTCTTGAATAAAGACTGGGAGTGGATGAGTCATTACACAAATTAAAACTATTCCCCCCTGCTTATTTTTCCCCCTATTGTTACTCACACCTTCTTGTCAACTGTTGGAAACGGGCCATCCTGATTATCACTACAAAAGTTTTTTTTTTCTCCTGCTGATAACAGCTCACCTTAACTGATCACTCTCATTATAGTGGGTATGGCAACACCCATTTCTTCATGTTCTCTGTGTATATATCTATCTTCCTACTGTATTTTCCACTGCATACATCCGATGAAGTGGGTTTTAGCCCATGAAAGCTTATGCTCAAATAGATTTGTTAGTCTCTAAGGTGCCACAAGGACTCCTCGTTCTTTTTGCTGGTCCTATGTTTACTAGTTACCAATACAACCAGTCTGATACATTTTCTCCTGTTATAAAATAATAAAGCCTCTCAGCAGAAGCATCCAAAAGCTTGGGGAGGATGGTGTCACCTTGGCTCATGCCCACGCACCAGGACGTAACTTAATTGCTGGAGCCCAAACCCAGCTATTAGCAATGAAATAACAAGTTGCATGAATGGCAAAGGACAAATTCATTTAGAGATTTCAGCTTCCAGTGAGCTGTAGCTCACGAGAGCTTATGCTCAAATAAATTGGTTAGTCTCTAAGGTGCCACAAGTCCTCCTTTTCTTTTTGCGGGTACAGACTAACACAGCTGCTACTCTGAAAGCTTCCAAGGTGTCATTCTAACAACCCTGTAGGGAATGGGGCTCTCTGCGTGCCTTTCATTTGGCATCCCAGCCCCTTCTAAGAGGTAGATGTTTATGATCTCATTTACACCTGGGAAAACGCGCCACTCACCTGCAGAGCCTGGAATAGAACCCAGGAGAGCTGACTCTCACCTCCCGCCTTAGCCACAAGACCACACTTCCACCCGGCAAGGCCCAGCTGAACCAGTTTGTGAAAGGCCGGATCCAGGTCACATCTGCTCCCCTCCTGCAGATGAAGCCTCATCCCAGCCCCAGGCCTGGAAGTCCAGAGAAGTTTAATGTGTTGTTTTTTTTGTTTTTTTTTTTTACTCTTTGCCTGGCTTCTGTGCTCCCAACCAGGTCATTCCCTAGGGCCTGATGGGGCTGGGAGGAGGGTGAGTTCAGGGGGGAGCTTGCATGTGCCAGAATTGTTGTGTGAGTCCGGGCCAGGGCAGGGCTGGAGAAAGCTGGTCAAGATTCTCCTCTTTCCTCAAAGTGCATGTGAAGGGGAGTCTCAGCCCAGGCGAAGTGTCTCCACCAGACTGTCCCTCTAGTCGGCTATCTCAGCACAGAGACCCAGGATGCAATGGGCTGTGGGGAGCCTAGAACACCGCTCTCGTCCCTGAAGAGGCCATTACTCAAGACCAGGGCTGAGCTGGGTAGTGAGGGGGTCGGGGAGACCGTGCCTTGTAAACAGAAGGCTTCAGTCTCCAGGGCTGTTAGCTGGGTAGTGCTGGCCTAAAATAACGACTGCCCCAGGAATTGTCCTTCTTGCCGGGTGGCCAGACGGAGGCCAGGCTCCAGCCAGTGCACTGGGTCTGCTCAGCATCAGGCAAGGAGAGGGAGGGGACTATCCACCAACCCACCCCGAGCTCAGCCAACTTCTCTTCTCTGTAATGGGATCTGCCCTGAAGGTGGATTGTGGCTCCCAGGAGGACCCACAAGCCTGGCCCTGGAGGCTCCGTCCAAGGCCTGCATGGCTGTGTCAAAGCCAAAGTGGAGAGGAGGGTCTTTCACCCTCTCTTCCATACTCAGCTTGGAGCTCATCAAGGGGAAGGCCAAGCCCAGAAACCCCCCTAAGCTGATGGGCTCTTCCTGGGACCCGGAGCCCGTCTAGAGCAGCATGTTCTTTGCTCTCGCTCCCCCGGCGCAGTCTTGGAGACCGAGCTGATGGCCAGTCTGTTCTGTGGAGGTTCTGAGCCTGCTCTCCTCAGGGCAGTACCTGAGCACTTTCCAGCTGTGCATTAAATGACATGCCTGCCCCCTCTCAAAGGTGGCTCATTTCCCCTCTCGTTCTCTGCATTAGGCTGTTGTGCTACACTTCGGAGCTGGCCTCTTTCATGCTGGGTGTTAAAATGGATTCCTGAGCGTGAAAGGTCTCCTGGGACTTTTTGACATCCCAGCAATGTTAACTCCAGTGGCCTGGACAAATTCCAGTAGGGACAATATTCTTCCTCTTGCAATTTCAGTTGGATACAGTTGGTATTCATCATTTCCTCTCCTAAAATGTTTTATAGCAGTACTGTACACTGTTCAACAGCGGCTGGTTCCACCCCAGAAATGGCTGCATTTCAAAGAGTGGGAAGGTGTGCTCTGGGAATCTCTAAGCAGCAAAAAACAAAACCCCCGCAGTAGCGAGGCTCAGAGCCTGCGTCAACTGATCGGGGCTCGCGCTACAGGGTGAAACATGGGGGTGTCGATGTTCCCAGTTGGGCTGGAGCCCGGGTTCTGAAATCCGGCGAGGGGGCGGGTCTCAGAGCTCGGGCTCCACCCTGAGTGGGAACATCAGCCCTGCTATGTGTAGCCTCATAGCATGATCCCGACTCAGTTGACCTGGCCTGTGGGGTTTTCTACTTTGCAGTGTAGACGTGTTCTCTGTGTCTAGAGCTACCCCATTCATTTATCATTGGGGCTGAAAAGTGCTATGGAAAGAGCTAATGCTCAGGGTGGGGTGAGATGGTCCCAGCCATTGGTGGCTGCCGCTTCTAGCGCATCGGGCCTTTGGTGGGGTGTATTTTCCACGAACGAGGGGCTACTGCCGCATCTTAGACGCCACAGGGGCGGAGAAGTCACTAGCAGCCAGCAGGTGCTCTGCAGGGCTCTCCAGTTTCACTGGGATTCCTGGAAAGCCGGTTTCATTTTGTTCCTACGGTAACTGCACGTGCAGACACCGGTGGGTCTAGGCATGGAGGTGGATGTGCAAGAGGGCACACACGTAGACATGGGAGGGACCGTGCAGGCGTGTGACGATACGCTGTGGACTGTGCCTGAGAAATCCAAAGGCCCAACCCTTACCCCACTTGGGGTGGAGGGAACAGGGTCAGACCCCACATCTGCAGAACAAGCGACAGTGCTGTGTCCCCAGGACCCACGGGGACCTGGCCTAAGGGGCTCCAGGAGACGGTGCCATCCCTCTCACCCCTGCAGCGCTCGGCCAAGGTGTGCAGGCCTGTCCGCACCCTCCTTTGTGTCTCTCTCCCAGGGCAACTTCGCCAAGCCATGGTGTAAACACCAGCTTTCTGGGACGGCACACCCCTCTGCCTGCAGGCTGCTTGCCATCAGCTCATTGCCAAGCGAGAGCAGAGACACAAAGCACCTGTGTGACTGCTTGCTTCTCTTCTCCTTCCCCCGCCCCCCCTGCCTTCAGCGGGAGGAAGGCCCTTGCACCAGGGAACGGTGGACTTTGCCAGCCGCTGAGCTGGACGCCTGTGAAATCTCCCAGCTCACTAGGGATACGGGCCCAGTCTCCTGGCCCGCAGCAAGCATTGGCCGTCTTGTCTCTGGCAGTTGCTTCTCAGAGCAGGGATCCTCCTGACGGAAGCACCTCGGAGCTTTGCCCGTGGCAAGTAGGGTTGCCAACTTTCCAATGGCACAAAACCGAACACCCCTGCCCCGCCCCCTGCCCTGAGGCCCCGCCGCTGCTCACTCTACCCCCCCTTCGCTCCCTCGCTCACTCTCCCCCAAACTCTCTCACTTTCACCAGGCTGGGACAGGGGGTTGGGGTGCGAGAGGGGTATGGACTCTGGGCTGGGAGTGGGTGGGATCAGGGATGAAGGGTTTGGGGTGCAGGACGGGGGCTCTGGCTGGGGCCAAGGGGTTCAGAGTGCAGGAAGGGGTCCGGGGTCTGGCTAGGGGTGTGGGCTCTGGGGTGGGGCCAGGGATGAGAGGTTTGGGGTGAAGAAGGGGGCTCTGGGCTGGGGTGCAGGCTCCAGCTGGGGGGTGTGGGCTCTGGGGTACAGGAGGGGGCTGAGGGCTGGGGTAGGAGGTTGTGGGGGTGTGGGCTCTGGGAGGAAGTTTGGATGCAGGAGGGGACTCTGGGCTGGGGCAGGGGGTTGGGGTGCAGAAGGGGGTTTGGGGTGTGGGGTCCCGGTGGCACTTATTGCAGCTCCCAGGAAGCGGCCAGCCTTAGGCATACACAGCATACACGGCTGCATAGGGCACCTGAAAATTTGGGGCACCCCTGAGTCTTAGTATCCACCCTCCTGCCTCTTCCTATCCCTGTTCTGACCCTTCCTGCAAGCTCCCACCATAGCAGGCTGCTGCAGCCTGGTGAGTCTTCCTCCAGAGGGGATCTAGAACTTAAAAATGAAAAAGCCTCCAGCCTGCCAGGCCTATTAGCACAACACTGAAACTGTTAAAGAGCCGTTCAAGTGGCATTGAAGCCATTTAAGAGGCATTTGCTAACCCCCCCCCCCCCCGTATATACTGTCAGTTTCCGAATTTACTGACAAAACCAGTTGGGCATTACTGTAATATTTACTCAGAACATGTTAATCTAAGAGGACCTTAGTTTAAAATTTGCTTTAAAAATATTTCATTAGTGTGTTGCTGAAGATTATAAAATCACATCTCTAAAAACTCCTTGCATAGATTTTTAGATGCCCAATCTGAGTATTCATCTTTAGCTTTAAACACCTGGATCTTCAGACATAGTTTTTAAAATAAATCCTTCAAAAGACCACCCTTATCTAAAATACACACGCGAGCCTGGGCTGCATAGGGGCACCAGTTTAACAATACTGCATAGGGTCCCATAAATCCTAAGGCTGGCCCTGGGGTGGGGCTGTGTATTTAGCAGGGTCCCAGAGGGGTCTGTTCTGGGTCCGGTACTATTCAGTGTTTTCATTAACGACCTAGATAATGGAGTGGAGAGTAAGCTTGTAACAATTTGCAGATGACGCCAAGCTGGGAGGGGTTGCAAGCACTTTCGAGGCCAGGATTAGGATTCAAAATGACCTTGACAAACTGGAAAATTGGTCTGTAATCAACAAGATGAAATTCAATAAAGACAAGTGCAAAGTACTATGCTTAGGATGGGAAAATCAAATGCACAGCTACACGATGGGGATTAACTAGGCAATAGTGCTGCTGAAAAGGATCTGGGGGTTCTCGTGGATCACATATTGAATAGGAGTCAACAATATGATGCAGTTGCGAAAACGGCTATTATTCTAGGGTGTATTAACAGGAGTGTTGTATACAAGACATGGAGGTAATTGGCCCACTCTGCATGGCAGTGGCGAGGCCCCAGCTGGAGTCTTCCGTCCAATTCTGGACAAAGTGGAGACGGGCCAGAAGAGAGCAACAGAAATGATAAAAAAGTTTAGAAACTCTGACCTGGAGAATTGTTCTCCATGTCCACTGAAGGTAGAACAAGAAGAAATTGGCTTATGCCGCAGCAAGGGAGATGGAGGCTAGATATTAGGAAAAACTTTCTAACAATGAGGGTAGTTAAACTCTGGAACAGGCTTCGCAGGGAGTTTGTGGAATCCCTGGGGGTTTTTAGGAATAGCTAAGACAAACACCCGTCAGTGGTCCTGGCTCAGCACAGGGGCTGGACTAGATGACCTCTCAAAGTCCCTACCTTTCGATATCACTGCATTGTCCAAACAGCCAGTTACACCTCACAGCACCTGCAGGCATTTTCTCCAGGCACAAGGAGGTGAAGTGACTTGGGCGAGGTCACAAAGCAAGTCAGTGGCAGAGACAGGAATAAACAACCCCCCCACATGGCTCCTGACTTCCAGTCTCCTGCTCTGTTAGACCCTGTACCTCTGACAGGTGAGGAAACTGAGGCACAGAGAAGGGAAGTAGCTTGTCCAAACTCACAGATGGAGCCAGTGGCAACAGTGTCCTGACTCCCAGCCCTGTGCTCTTGTCACCAGAGACAAGACAAGTGCTGCCTGCAAGAGAGGATCTAGACTTAGTTTACAGGTAGGCTTGCTAACACAGACAGGTGATTGTTCTGAAATGGGAACATCAGCTTCCCCTCGCCCTCCCACTGGGCTTGCATTCAGAATCCAGTGTTGCTGTGTTTACACACGGTAGGATGTTGTCTCTGTTCGAAGCACCTTCCATAAGTTCTCTCCCTTCTCAGGCCAGCCCTGGGTGCCTAGGAGAAAAGGTCACTTCACACGTAGGGAAACAAGAGAAGTGGAGGAACTTTCTCCAAGCCCCAGACTGAGGTGGGGTCAAGGATTAGAAATCAGGTCTGTCCAGTTTCTAGTCCTATGTTTCCACCACTAGAACACACGTCTACACGGAGACAGAAGCCCAGGTGGCCACGGATTTGGGGTGCCCATCTTGAAAATCTGACCGAAACCCTCAGCACTAGGCCCAGATTTTCAAGTGCGCAGCACCCATGTGGGCACCTGACTAAGAGCTCAGCACCCAGCTGCTCCTTCTAGGACACTTGCAGCCAGATGAGTAGAGGTCAGCACGCAACATGCAGAGCACTTGTGAGAATCTGGTCCTGTGGGGCTGATTTTCAGACCTCATGAGCACCCCCCCCCCCTGGGAGCGGAGGAGGCTCAGCATGCCTGAAAAATACCATCCAAGCTAATACCTCGTGATCTAAAATCACTGGCCTCTTCTGAAAATTTTGATCCCAGGGTATTTCCTCTGTCATGCCTGACTGAGCTGCCAGCAGATCGAGAATCCGCATCTCCGCCTCTTTTTCAGAAGGTGCTCGACCCCCCCGATTCGACACCTCCCCTCCAGAGCCTTTCTAATCCATGCCCCCCTCCCCTACGAGCCCCGCTCCCACACCCCGCCAGCTGCCAAAGGAGCGCCACGAGACCTGGTTTCTATTCCCAGCTCCAGCATTAACCTGCTGTGTGATCTTGAGCAAGTCACTGCCCCTTCTCTGCCTCAGTTTCCCTCCCATCCTTTCTCTGCTCTGTCTATTCAGACTGCAATTTCATGGGGGCAGGCCCCATCTCACTAGGTGTCTATGCAGCACCCTGGGCTTGGGTGGAAGGTCTAAATGCTTCTTAATGCCAACACTGAGAAAGCGGTTAAGCAGAAAGGACATTGAGAACTGACCACTGTCCCGTGCAGGGCTGCTGTCTGACTTTCTGACGTGCCCTTTTTCTCAGTTTGCAGAGATAAGCAGTGGGTTGAAGTCTGCATTAGTCAAACCCAGGGACAATTAGCTGAAATGCGATGGTCTGTGCCCTGCTGGAGGTCAGACACCAGGAGCTAATGATCCCCGGCTGGCCTTAATATCTCTAATCAGAGCCTCCAGCCACCCTCTTGGTTCGCCGTTAAGTTTCAGGTTTCAGAGTAGCAGCCGTGTTAGTCTGTATTCGCAAAAAGAAAAGGAGGACTTGTGGCACCTTAGAGACTAACCAATTTAGTTTCTCACTCCCCAGAAGAATTTTTAAACTCCCACAAACCAGTTTCTTTGCAATGAAAAGTAAAATTCTAGACAAGCCACTCAGTCCTGTGTGTGTGCATGTGTGGGGGAAACGTCATTCCAGCTGGGCCCCGTCCTGTTGGCAAGGTCCCCTTTCAACCCCCAGAGCTAGCCGCAGTGC
This sequence comes from Lepidochelys olivacea, assembly GCF_965140295.1. Taxonomy (NCBI): domain Eukaryota; kingdom Metazoa; phylum Chordata; order Testudines; family Cheloniidae; genus Lepidochelys; species Lepidochelys olivacea. The sequence continues at coordinate 10,532,697 of NC_140429.1, forward strand.
TCTGCCAACGCCAGGTCAGAGCTAAGCATCGGGCTCCGGCACCAGCACCAGCCTTTCACCCTCCTGCTGGTGGCTGTTCAGGCGATGGCAGCAGACGGGCAGAGCATAGGCATAGTTTATTGACCTGTCCTGACCCGGCTAGACTCGGGCCAAGGGAAGGAGGAAACAGGCTTTCCATGGGGTGGCTCCTGCCCCACACATCTGTGGGGAGGGAGCAGGAGTCTGAGAACCAGGTTTGCAATGCCAGCCTTTTGAGAGCTGCATTTCGCAGGGCCAAGACCCTTCTCTCTGCAACAGGACAGGCTGGGAGCTAGGCGTGCAATGCTCTAGCTTTACCGCCCTGCTCTGCCCCCTTCATTGCAACAGGTCACCCGCTCCTCTCTCTTCCCCCCCAGCGCGGGCTGCCTGGCTGGCTCAACCAGTCAGACGCACCCCTCCCAAGCACCGAGCCAGGAGCTCCCCCCAGCCACCACTGGCTTCTTTTGCCTAGCCTGTGAATACAGAGTTAACATACCCCACCCCTAAGGGCTACAGGCAGGACGGGCCCCCAGTGGAAGATTTTCCTCTGTAGCAGGAGAGCTGTTCCCCATAGAGCACTGAGGTCTGACCGGGTATGGGGTGGGGTGAGATCCCTTGCAATCAATACCCGTGCTAGCATCATCCCAGTACCCCCAGCTTGCACCACCCAGTGGTGTTGAGAGCACCAAGCCCTGCACTGTACGTCGGCCTTGCTTTCTGGCTGGGAGGTGGAAAAAAATAATCAGACCCACGCCAAGCTGCTGTTGGCCCTTTTAAGGTGCAAGGGACAGAAAATAAAGTTGAAGAGGGCAGGAGATTAGAAGTGCCAACGAACAATCTCAGCCTGCCCTTGGCAGAGCAAACAGCCCGGGTTTGTGTGTGTTTCCATCGGCCACGTGCCCACGCGGCATGGTTCTTTCCAGGGCTGGAGCGAGTTTCCATGGAGGGGGAGCCAAGGTGCTTGTGCTACGCAAACCATCCCCCCTCACCTTCACCCCTGGCAGCGGGTCAGCCGTCCAGCGGGGCAGAGGCTTGTAGCGACGGTGATGGACTGTCCACCCAGCGTGCCCGCTGCCCTGCAACAGACCCAGTCCATCTAGCACAGTATCCTCCTGCATCACGGAGCTGCCAGGCCGGGGCACCCCAGGGCCCACTGTCCCAGCGGCCAATGCACCCCCAGAACCCAGCTCGGTGACTGCTTAGAGACTAGACCCGGAATTTTCTAAGCCTGGCCACGAATCTTGGGGAGAGTCTCACATTTCCTGGTTCCCTGCTTGAGCCACCTCAGACCATGGAAGTGGCTGGGCCCCCCCTGATTACAGGCCTCAGCACCAATGAGAATCAGGCCCTGCGTAGCTCAGGTTGGGCCCCCAAAGGCTGAGGTAGCCCAAACCAGCATTCACTTTAGAATGGCCGGGCCCAAGCAAAGAGGAGGCGGGAACGGAGGCTGAATGGAGCCTCCTGGGGCTGGTCCAGCAATGAGCCACCTCACCCCTGCCTTAGCCACCTTCTTCCGGGACCCTTGAACCAGGAGCCCAGCAGGACTGGCCCGGGCATGACAGCTGGAGCTCCTGTATCTACCTGCTGTGCAGGTCTCTGCTTCTCTGGGTCCCAGCTTCCCCAGAGGGAAAGCAGGGGATCTAGTTCCTCACGTGCAGAGGAGGGAGGCCCTGACCTCCATAGAGCCCTGGGCCTCTGGCCATGGCAACTTCCCGTCCCACAGCCCGAGCCCTTTGCTCCAAAGCCATTGTAACGAGCCTAGAGCCAGCCAGGAAACTCCTCGTTCTCTCTGCCGCACACCATGGCTGCCCCGAACTGGCCCTGCTGTTGGCACAAAAACTCACAGAGCCCACACATGTTTGGAGCAGGTGGGTCTGCCCCTTGACCCGAAGGAGAATCTCCCCAGGCAGTTAGCAGTATAGGGCCTATGACACACAAGTGTCTTACACAGATTGTAAGCTCTTCAGGGAGGGGACTTGTTGTTCTGTGCTTGTACAGCCCCTAGCTTGGGCCAGAGGAGGGGGTAAAAGGCACAGGGAAGTGGAAGGAAGGCTCCTGGAACCCAGCGTCAGAATGCATCATGGGTCCCATGAACAAGCCAGCCATTCCCAGGCCAGCTTTCCGCAGCAACTCCTCCCCAGGGACTGCTGACCCCTGTCATAGTGAGCTCATGTCACAGAGGAGAGTCAATTAAAGCCATGCCAGAGACCTCCAGCAGGGAAGCTCAACATTCATCAGCACCTGGGCAATTAGAGCTAATTATTTTAATAAGGCAGACCAGGTCAGCGTCCTCCTCCTGTTCAGTGTCGAATGCCTCGCCCAGGGCTTGTAGGGTTGCTAGGAGGAGAGCTGTTTGAGCCTGCAACTATGCCAGCTCCTGGTGGGAGATCGTGGATGCCATCAGCTAACCTGGGGCAGGCTGGTTTACTATTTGAATGGAAGACCACCAGCCCTACTCACAGTGGGGATAGCCCTTCAACTGGGGGGGCCCTCTCTCTCCAAACCAGTGCTGGGGGACCTCATGCCGACAGAGGCATCTGCTTGCAAAGGATCTGACGGCAGACTTTAAGCATAGCTGTTTCACTTCCTATCCTAAATTGTTGGGCTGTGGGCTGTTAACAGTGCCCAGTTTCCCCTAGAAGTGGGTGTATTTCAGCTGTATGCAATTTGATTTCCTTATGGGGCTACAGTGGTGCACAAACGCTAAGTCAGTGACAGCACCTTTCAGCCAGGGTGGGGGGCTGCTATGTACATGCACCAGCATCCCGCCCCAGCTTCTCTACACCCCCATTAGCATCAGCATCTATTTAAAGAGACATGGGCCCAAGAATCCTCCACTGTTTCACATATGCTCCATACAAACAAAGCCAATGGGTGCCTGCTGGGGCCAGTATCGGGTGGCAGAGAACAGCCTTGACGCTCATTAGGAAGAGCTAGTTCTCATAGATCCACACCCAGGGGAGCAGAAGGTCCTGGGCAGTTAAGCTGTGGGGGTGGGTACTACCCGTACAACAGCTGTGCGGAGATCGACCCAGAACCAGGATCCTCCATCATGCAGGTTCTGTCCAGGCTTCTGACCCAGCACCTCCTTCTTGAATCTTCAGAGCACCAGGACAAGTTGTTGCTCGTTTAACACTGGACTGAAGGAGAGTCTGTCCTTCCCCTTCATTGTGCAAATCGGGGGAGACACAATCACACAGGCACCAGGGTGGGGCATGAGGCTAGGGGTAGTGAATATCGCACAGGCTCTGCAGCGATAGACCAGGCTAAGGGGTAGCCAGGCCTGGAGCCAGCAAGCTGTTTTGCCAGGGCAGGCCAGACCCCCCCCCCCAGCCCTCCTGTTAAGCCCATGAGATACAAGCAGCCTCCCAGCAAACAGCCAGGCCTGGCTTGTTGCAGATTCCAGAAGGCTCCCCACCCCGGGGCGTATGAGTCAGGGCACCTTCGTAAGAGGGAGCTGGGCGCGACACTTGGAAAACCGGTGGAGTAACCAAAGCACTAGTGCCTTGACCCAAACCAAAAGGGAGAGCAGCCAGGAGGCTGCCAGGACAGGGCAGGGGGAGAAAGAAGAAATATCCAGTCCCCAGAGCAAGGTCCCATCTGGCTTCGTACCACTGCCCGAGCACAGCTGTCACAGCCAGAGTGAGGGGAACAGTCACCACAGCCCTAGAGAAGGATCGAGGACTTGCTCCGGCACTCCATGAGGACAAGGGCAGCACTCCCCTTGACTCCACCTCTCTGGTCCCTGATTACTCAGTTGGACCCACTCTTTTCCTTTCAGGCTCTGGCTAGCCTTGTGCCTAATCACAGAACTGGGAGTCAGGCCTCCTGGGCTCCATTCCCACTGACTTACTGGGTCAGCTGGTCATTGCCCTTCTGTGCCTCAGTTTCCCCACACAGAGGCACCGAGCAGCTTAGATTAACATTTTAAAACAGGCTTTGAGAGACAGAGCTAGAGACACGTCCATTCTTCTCTCTTCAACTGATACAGGCCCCAAGAGAGACTTCCAGCAGAAAAAGGTCATTGCTCCGACCCCTCCAGCACTATACGATACTTTACGACAAAACTTAGAACCTAAGGCCTGGGTCCATTAGAACAAGTGTCTGCTGCCAGGCCTTGATCTTTGTTTTTCCCCTGGTACGGCAGCTGATGATTTATGTAACTCCACTAGACTGGAGTCTACTGCAGACAACTCCCTGTAGGCCACGCCCACACATGGGCAGAATCAGGGTCAAAATGATCCATGCGGAGAGGCCACTGGAGTGGGACTGAGGAGCCCCACGTTCTATTTCTGGACAGCCAGGATTGAGCACTTCATCAGAAAGACAGCCCCTGCCTGGAGGCAGAAGGCCAATATGAACATGCTGGCTCTTCCGTTTGAGAGCCTCAACTCAACTGAGCCCCACTGGAAGGGCGCGTCCCTTTCATCTCTCTTTGCACAGGCCAGTTTGGCATTGTCACACCTGACAGCAGCAGAACGAGACAGATACAACAGGCAGAGGGGGATACACCCTAGGAAACTCTGCTGGCCAGTACCGAGTGGGGTTTGAGTTCTAGACAGAATAGCCACATGAAGCTGGGGTTGCCTCTATCTCCCCCCTGACACCGGGAGAAGAGCTGTCCAGTAGGAGGGGAGAGGGTATATTGCACTCCAGGATGATGGTGGCATGGCTAAGGGAGGCTCGGGGCTGGGACACAGATCTGGGCTCATTTCTTGGCTCTGCTGCAGATTCCCTGTGTGACTGTGGGCAAGTCACTGAACCTCTCTGCACCTCAGCTGCCCCCTCAGTAAAGGGAAGATAACTATTCTCTTCCTCGCCCAGACGTCTTCGGTCTTGGGTGCCTGTAAACATCTTGCGACAGGGGCTGTCTGATTCCAGATGAGTACAGCGCCTGGCACAATGGGGCCATGTTCTCAGCTGAGGCTGCTAGATCACAAGTAATAACCCTCGGCAGCATCTGCCCAACTCCCCACATGCTTTGTAGCCAGCCTTCTACAGCCAGGATCAATTCAGGCCCCAGGCGATTGGAGACAGACTCCAAAGAGCTTGTTTGGATCCTTTGGAGTGGCAGGGCTGCCTGCATTGAAAATTAGGGATCGCCCTAAAAATAGTTCCATCTGTCCTCCTAAACCCAGTTTAGGGAGCGTGCAGACGGCCCCTAGTTTCTGAGCATCGGTCTGCCCACCTAGCATCCAAGAGAGACCACACGTGAATGTGCACTGCCATCTGCTGGCTGGAACTCCATCTGCCTCCAGGCCAGTGTCCTGCTGTGTCACCCACCTGCCATGAACATCAGTGTCCCTGGACGCTTACAAGTGAGTCCTGCCTCCTCCATCCTTTGGGAATGCTCCCGGTCTCAGGACTACCCCCTATGGGCCTCGCTCCGCAAGCAACAGCGGCAGCAACCAGCCTGCGAGTGGGTTCTGCAAATGCCAAGCGGAAGTGCCCTAGACTGCTACTAGCTTTGGGTTTGCACTGCCAGGCTCGGCTGCAGCATGACAAGGATGCTCTAGGTTACTGCTCATCTTAGGTGCATCAACAGCCCTTGGTGATGGGGCTCAGCGTAGTGCTCCAATTCCAGAGGTAGGGAAGAAGCAAGATAAATGATGCAACCCCCAGGCAGACCATCTGGTCGTAGCTATTAAAGGGAAGGTTTGCAGTAGCTAAAGCAGAGAAGAGGAGTGAGGAGGGCCTAGCGCCAGCCCTGTTGCTGACTCACCATGTTAGCATTTGGCAGAGTGCAGCCAGGGTAACTCGGTTTCCCCATCTGCAGGAGGATAGTACTTACCTACCCGCAAGGTGGTGGGATGGCTACTTATAAGCGCTGCTTTGAGGTCTTTGACTGGAAGCTTCTAGAGAAGAGGGTGGAAGGGTCCAAGGTCAATGAAAACCACTAAAAATTAACATTAATTTATTAGAATAGTCATGAAAAAAGATCTTCTTTACAGGTGTTTTATACAAGAGAGAATTTTCATTGCTTAATTATTCCTTCCGGAGGCAGAGCACTGCACATGCCCCCAGAGACAGGCACATTCCTGTGGACTCCCTGCCTCTGGGCGCTCCGAAGCCATGAGCTGCAGAGACCCCTGCGTCAGAGAGATATTGCACGTCAGAGGAAAACCGCGCCGCCCGCCCGCCCCCTAACCCCGGCCCTGCGAACGGGCTGGGTGAGCAGGCGTGCGGGAGGCTCGCTCTTTGGATGGCGGAATGGATTCACAGATGGAGCAGGCTGGGTTGAGGCATGCGCCCCAGCCAGGCCCACCAAGTCACTGGACACACACACAGCATTTACTAAAGGCAGACAGGCTAGGAGGATGCTGTTTGCGCAGGCAGACACCGTGTGGCTAAAAGGCACGGCGCAGGGCACAGAGCAGAGCGCTCCAACGGGGCTGTCTAAGTGCTGCTGGAGGAAGACAGGCACCAGAAGGGCTCGCTAGGTGGCAGGTGCCCTTAAAGCCAAACTTGCGGCACGCCCTGGAGTGCCCTCGACAGGAGGGGCAGCACCCACGGGGTCTCAAGAACTGAAGACTTTCTGCCTGCTCCAGAATGGACAGCCTGGGCCCTCGTCCCCTCCCCCATGCCTGCCTCCCCCTGGCCCCAGTTTTACATACACGGCCCCAAAGCAGTAGCTGTTCTATGTGACAGCCCCTTGACGGGCAGCCCCAAGGATACCTCCGGCCACTAACAACCTAGGAGCCCCTCTCTGAATACAAAGGAGGGGAGCAAAGCTTTGCAGCCCAGGAAAACTAGACCCAGACTCCCAGGACAGGGGGAGCGTCGCAATAGCCAGTTCCAGATTCTCCCACCCAGCATGGGAGGAAAGCGGCCCACCAGCAGCACAGGGGTGGGGATGGCACCGTCCAGGGGGTAGTTTGGAGCAGGAAGCTGTACTACATGCCAGGAAGCAATCAGAGATGCCCATGAACAAGTCCATCAGTGTGGGAGGAGGACTACCAGCTCTGGGAACACTCTACAGACCCCAACCCCTGGAGCCTGTTCGGTTGTGAGGCCATGGCCCCGTTTCCCTGGACTTTCCCCTTTGGCAGAGAGACTTCCCTGCCTGTCAGAGGCCATTAAAGCTTTACATTAAAAAAAGTGCAGTGTGAGGCCAAGGAGGAAGCATCCCCAGCCAGGCAGGGGGAGTGGCTTGGACGTCCCAAGGCCCAAACCAGATTCATTAAGTCACCAGGTAAGAAAATATCCGCAGCAAAAAAAAGAAAAAAAGCGCATTCTCTATGTACAATAAACCCATCCAACCATCTTTGGTTCAGAAACGCTCCTTGCTTTTATACAGAGGGGTGTGTGTGTGGGTGGGTGGACTCCTAGATCATCAGATCAGAAAGTCCCCAACCAAGTGGGGTGGGGGTCAGGGCATTCTACACAGTGACTGTGCCCCGAATAGGGAGGGAGTGCGCAGCACAACGGACTGACCCTGGAGGGGACGATGGATGGGCTGGGGCTCAAGCTCCCCAGCAGTAGATTACTAGCGACAGCTTTTAAGTGAGAGAGAGAACGCAGAGCAAAAGGAGACTTTCAGGGCATGGAACCACAGTGACCCCCTCTAGCTATATGGGGGTTTTACCCACCCCCCATTGAAGAACCTAAAATGCTGCATTCACCCCAACCCTGAACAAATACATTTAAAAATCTGGCTGCCGGGGGGGGAGGGCGACAGCCTGGCAGATGGAGGCACCAGCCAATGCAAGGCGACAGCGGCCACAGCACCGACTGCAGTTCTAAGCCAAGCTGGGCCCCTGCTGAGCTGGGGGAGAGGGTGAGCCGCGCACCCTTGAGGCTGCTGGAAGGAGATGGGCTGTGTGTTAGCACCTGCAGCAGAACAGCAAGGGGTTTCCAGCTCCTCTGCTAAGGGTCACCCTCTGGTTACAACAGCCTCAGCAGCAAGGCAGGCTGCTGCGCTGGCTCTGGGACAGGGACGTGAACTTACAGCGGGTAACCAAGCTGGGCAGAGGCTAAGCCCAGAGTCCTGCTTCCCTCACGCAGACTGTCCGGGGAGTAACCCACAGCCACACACGTTGCAACAATCCCTGAGTTGGTAAAGATTAGGGTTGCATCTGGGGCAGGGTAAACAGCACAGATCTGCCCTTGGGGGAAGTTTCTCCAACAGCTGCGAAGTGCCTGGGTAAGCCAACTCTGCTGGTAAACAGGCTCCTGTCGAGCAGGGCTCCTTTGGGATTCCCCCGCATTCAGCGAGCATCGCGGCACTACCAAGGGAAAGCGGGCCAGGGCAGCGCATGAAAGCTGAAGAACCAGGCTGGAATGCATGGGCTCCCCTCCTCGCTGAAAGTCACTGGGGTCTTCTCCTCCGCTTGGGCAAGGGATTCCTCACCTGCCACAGCCAACGCTCACTCGGCAGCGCTGCCCGGGCAGCAGCCCCATTCCACCCTCCCAAACCCAGAGAGTCGCGCCGGGGAACCAATGGGAAATAAAAATCCGTGTGTGTGCAAGCAGCTCCCCCTGCAGGCCAGATCTGGCAATGCACCCACTGCTACTGCCCTTTGCGGATGAACGGCTCGCCCTCCTCAGGTTCGGGCTGAGGCCCAGGGTCACTCAGGCACCGCATCATTCGCTGGTTGCTGGGGCTGTCGCCGGCCCCTGGGGTGAAGACGTCGTCAGTGCCCGGGGAGGAAGACTCCTTCACGTGCATCACGAGCCCTTCCTCGTCCTCCTCGGGCGAGGGTGGGAGGCGGCTCAGGCCCTTCAGCTCCTCGTTCACCAGGTCGACGGACTCCGGAGACTGGGGTGAGGCCGGGTCGATCGTGATGATAGGTAGGTTCCCCGAGTCCGACTTGGGCTCATACGCCAGCGGGTCTGGAGAGAGGGAGCGGGGCGAACACAGTCACCATCTCAGCACCACACACAGCTGCCCTCAATTCACTCAGAGGGCCAGGTGGAGTTTTCTTAGACCACTCATTAAAAAACAGTGTGAGGGAAGTGGAGTCTAGTGGTTAGGGCAGGGGGGGATGAGAGTCAGGACTCCTGGGTTCTATTCCCAGCTCTTGAAGAGAATATGATCTAGTAATCGGGGCTGGGGGGGGGACTCAGAGTACAGACTCTTGGGATCTGTTTCTACTGCTGGGAGCGTGAGCAACTGGTTGGTGGGTGGGGTGGAGGGCTGGGGAAATGGGAGTTAGGACTTCTGGGTTCATTCCCGGCGTTTTGAGACTCTGGGCAAGTCACTTGGCCCATTCCTAGCCTCGGTTAACTTGTACGTAAAAAGAGTTCACAATACTACTGACTGACCACACAGGCAAGTCTGAGGCTTCAGTCAAGGTCTGTAAAACGCTTTGAGATGACAGTTTTATACATGGCAATAAATCGTCACAAACCTCATGCCCAGAGCGAGGGCAGAGTTTACTTTCTAAAGAGCGAACACTCAAGGCTTAAAAAAACCAAACGCCGAGGAGACGGGACCCTTTAAGGCAGCCCCACTCACCCGGCTGGCTAGGAAGCCCAGGAGAGAGGACACTGCTAGCTCAGCACAGATGCCGGCTATGTAAAAACAGGGCTTGAGCTGCATGCACCTTTTTGAGTGTCCCAAGAATATTTGCTTTGCCTGGGGCTCGGGACAGCGTATGGGAATCTACAGCGTATGGTCCCTGCCTACAGGGCCCAGTTTGAGCTGCATGCATGACACCTTCCCCGAGCAGGAGGCTCAGCGGCAGACTCAGAGCCTCATCTTCAGGGTGCTGAGCACGCCCGACTCTAACAGAAGTCAGTGGGAGCTCAGCACCCCGGGAACTGGGCCCCGAACAGCTGTGGGTCACCTATGCGGCAGCAACTGGACCTTGCCAGGAACAGCTCGCTCCAGACAGCTGGAAAGGCTGCCCCCTGGTGGCCATGGGTGGGAACGGTCAGCATTTCTGACCATTTCCTCTATACTTAACGTTCTCACTCCAAACGGCAATGTGGGTTTCTTTTCTATTCCCTGGGTGTTTGATTCAGACCTTGCCAATACAGTGTTCCTCAAAGTGTTGGACATGCTTTGGGGGGGAGGAGAAGGGGATGGGGAGGAAGAGGGGGAAACGACACATAGGACTAACGGGGGGGGGGGGCCTGGACTGGTGGGCGTGGCAGTTTCCCCCTGCGCTGTCCTGCTAATGTGGCTAGGCCAAAGCGAGGGGCAGCAGGAGTTCAGCTAGATTTTAGGGGGAGTTTGTCACACTGGGAACTGAGCAAGGCTGGTCTGGAAGCAAGAGGAACAGGAAACTGCAGGGGACTGTGTCATCATGACCAGAGCTGGCCTTTAAAAGGGAAGTGTGAAGAGCAGAAGGGGTCACTATCAGCACAAGTGCAGCAGAACAGTTGCTGTAAGCAACACCCCATCACCAAGTCTCCCGTGTCATCCCAAGCCACCTTTTACCCTCCCCCTCCAGAAGCCCCCACATACCTGAGCCGATGCGTGCCCTGGACATTGTGGGAGAGTCGAGCTTGTGTGCTGGGACTGTCAAGTAATTGTTTATCTGAAATCAGAAGGCAAAGCGGGCATGAGCTCACATTTCTAAAGGGCCAGGACAGGGGTCTTGCTGTGGGCAGCACCCCACTGGGGATGGGGCGAAGAGAAGCAGTGAGGCTCCCAGTGGATCCACAGGAAACAGATGCACCATTCCCAGCTGCAGAGATAGCAGCAGGAGCTCTGGGCCGGCTCAGCTGCTCTGGTGAGGGACGCACCTTAGGAACAGCTGGCGGGGTTACTTAAATGCCCTAAACCCCACCGTTGTCAGGAAGGAGAGCCACGGAGGGTCGCCACATTTCACTGGCTGCCACTTGGGCCCAGCCTGTAACGTCTCCTTCAGCGGTAGTGAGAAATGCTCTGTGCAAATGCCCCCCTGACCCGCCCCAGCAGCCAGCTGTCAGCTCCCGCCTCTCCAGCGCACCTTCTGCTCCAGCTGCCGAGCCTTTTGCCTCCTCAGCAGCATCTGGTTCCAAGCTTCCTCGTAAGGGTCGGCCACCAGCGTGTGCCGGTTGTATGATCGCAACTGAGGAGGAACCCAAAAGGGATCAGGGTAAGAAACATGCAACGCACCCACTCTCGGTCGCAGAGCCCTGGATCCTGCCGTGTGAGAAGCTGAGCATGTTCCCCAGCACAGGGACAGAGCTGTCGGCAGGTTTCCAAGGAACTCCCAGCATGGTATTTCCACACGTCTCTTGAGCTGGCCGCAAAAGTCCACAGATTTCATCACAAAAACCAATGAGACTGGTGCTCCTAGCTCACCGAGGAGCCCCCAAGGAATGACCCCCACTCACCCTCCTGGCTGGCTACAATAGCCCAGCCATGATCAGAGTTCAGCAATGCCTCTCCTACAGCAGCTTCCCTCCTCCACTCCCCTCTGGCTGTGCAAGGCAGCACAGGTGACATTTGCCCCCTACTCCACAGCCGAGAGGCTCTCTCTGGAAGCCCTTGACCCTTCCCACCTGGAGGCCCCAGCTGAGATCAGGTCCCCCTGTGCTGCACCAAAACACAGTTCCTGCCCCCAAGAGCTTACAAGCCAAGGGCAGGATTATTTTCCCTGTTCTACAGCTGGGGAACCAAAGCACAGTGAAATGCCATGACTTGGCCCACATCACAGACGGTGGCAGAGCTGGAGAACTGAACCCAGATCTCCTGGGTCCCAAACCAGGGCCTTAACCACAAGGCCAGCTTTCCTCCCCACACCAAGTCAACCTCCAGCCCAGCTGTGTGGTTCTTCAGGTCAGTGGGGGTCCCACTTCAGCCTCGGTACAGCCTAACTAGGGAAGGGGAGGAAAGGACCGGGAATTGCGAAGGTAGACAATGGGGACGAGGCAGGTAAGTACACTAACGGGTGGGTAGGAAATGCAACACGGGCTCCAGCTGCCCAAGGGGATGGGCTGAACCGCAAGGGGGCAGCCTGGGGCTAGATTCGGGTCATTACCCTCTGCCTGGTTTTCTGGAGGTTGTTGCGCAGGATTTTCCGGATCTCCTCCTCTTTGTCCTTGGACAGCGCTGGCAGGATGCGCTTCACGGGCAGGGCTTTGGGATTGATGTTCCTGAACAGACAGACAGCAAAGATAAGGGAGGAAGCGAGCCTCAAAGCCGGGCTTTATGGCAGCCGTGCGGGGAGGCACTGGGAAGAGGAGGCTGAGCAGAACGGCGGGAAGGAGGGATTTAGAGCCAGTGGGAGCCGCTGACAGAAGTTAGCTACCCCTGTAAAGCAAACAGCAGGGTGTACTCACTGCATGGAGACCGTGGAGATGGCAGAGGGGATCTTGCCCAACCCTCCACTCTCCACCAGCTCAATGGCTTGTTTCATCTCCATCTTGTGATAGAAGGCAATCAGCTGTGGCTCCTTGGACCGCTCGCCCGCGATCAGGCACTTCTTCATGTACTTCTTGTTGAAGCGATTCAGCCTACCCAGGGTGCGGGGATGGGGAGAGAGAAGGAGATGTGTCAGGAAGTGACTCTAAAGTCCCCCACCCCATTTGATTAGCGTCATGCCCAGCATCCTTGTGTCTTCCCATAGAACCAGCGAGCCCAGCAGATCAAAAGGGTTCGGTGCTTCTGGGTGCGGAGGAGTCTGGGCCCAGGCGTCAGACACGCTCCCCCCGTGCCCAGGGCCCCAGTATGCCTCAGAGACTGAAGAGCTGCACATGCCCATCAGCTACAGGTGACACCAAGGCCAGAGGGCTACCCAGGACCGGCCAGTGCAGCTCCTGCAGCATTGGCATCGGATCCACTGAGCACAGCAGAGGGTTGCTGGGTCACGCGGCGAAAAAAACAAAGGCACAGATGCACCCTGCTGCCAGTGCTGACCCTCCCGTGCCTGGCAAATCCTTCCCTCACTCGGTAGCGAGTCCCCCATGCTCTCTGGCAACCCCACTACACAGAGCAGGCAGCCAGGAGGTAGAGCCAAAGCTGAATTTCCCATGCAGTTTGGGAACGTGCTCTGGGCTGCAATTGGCTGGGTGGAATCAGAGGGCATCCTGGCTGGTGTGGGGAAGAGGACAAGGGAATACAGGCCTCTGGCACAGCATAGCTCCGTGCGGCTGCACCACCTCCCTGTGCTTCTCACCATGGGTTCCTGGAATGAGGCGGAGCGGGATTTCAGGGCATTGCGGGAACTGGGGGACCTGAGCTTGCTAGGCCGCATCTAAAAAACTCTGGCTTCTTTCCCCAGCTTCCCCCCACCGCCCGCACGCCTGCCGGCGTCGGAAAGCCTGCACACACGGGAGCCGCACTCACTTGTCTTTCCAGTGGTGGTGGCCGTAGTGACCACATATATCCTCGATGCCAGTCAAGAGATGATCCAAGAACTGGAGAGGGCGCAAAGCAAAAGCGTGTGTTCAGCCTCGGGAGTGTGCACCGGCCAGACCTCTCTCCCCACCCCTCCCAGTTAACCCAGGGCTGGTGGGCTGCCATGCTGAACCTTGCTCAACTGAGGCACAGCTCCAGGAGGATCGGCCTCTGGGTGGCAGCACAGACCTATCCTGACTGGCTGCTCGGTTAGAGAATGTGCACTAAAAACCGACAGTCCTTTAACAGCCCCCCTTACTTTGGATACCAGCTCACAGGCAGCGCCTGCTCTGCATGCCAACCTGGGTTACAGCCTCTGGGGCAGGGTAGCAGAAACAGAAGAGGACTAAGGCAGAGAAGCGCAGGAAAGCAGCGCCAGAGAGGGACCCCGGGTTGGGAGAGCCATTACCTGGGTGTGAATCTCTTCATTGATGGAGCGTTTCGTCTCTTGCTTCTTCTTCACAGCCAGCAGATCCACCAGGGGGCGAATGGTCATCCCCTAGGGAGGAGATTATACCCCCGTGAGAACCCTCACCCAGCTGAGAGCGTGAAGCACTGGCATCAACCCTGGTGGTGGCACCATCCTTACCCTGGAGCAAACCCTGCCCTCTGGAGTCAGTCCTGTTACATGACACTATGGACCCAGGCACTCCAGGTCCCTTCTACCTCCTCCAAGGCCTAGGACTGTCACTACTGGAGATAAGAATCAGGCCGTATATTTTCTAGCTGGGTCGTACCCCTCTGTCTGTGAGGTGCAAGCCACCCTCCTGTCCCTTTGTGCCATGGGAATCCCACGGTTGGTCCCCAGGAGGCTGACATTATAGGGGGACCTTTCCTTATAATAGACACCGAAGCACAGAGGTGATGCCAGGCAGCGGCTGGAGTCACTCGGGACTTATCATGACCTTTGAAAGCTGCTGAGAATCACGAAGCTCACAAAGGGACAAATCTTCAGCACACGTGGCGTTTCGCAGCCAGCGATCACGAAGAGCTGGACAAAGGCAGACAAGTGTCACTACCCCATTCTACAGACAGGGCAGCGGAGGCACAGAGAGTGGGAGGGATCTGCCCACAGTCATGGAGTGAGTCAACAGCAGAGTGAGGAACGTCCAGAGTTCCTTGCCAGGGTGGGTCGCTGGGCTGTCCCACAGCTCATCCTTGACAGCAGCCATGGACCCCAACATCTGCTCCTCAGCCAGAAGTGCCAGGGAAACAACATTCCTGACTGACTCCTATCATCACATTGTCAGGGTACCTGGCTATGCACCAAGGCCAGGAAGGGGAGTTCCACCTACCTGCACGAAGACCGTGAAGAAGATGACCGTGATGATGGCTGTGAGGAACATGTCTCTCATGTCAAAGTGCTTGTAATCCAGGAGGTAACCCAGCGAGAAAGCAATGGCCCCTCTCAGGCCACCGTAGGCAATGATGAACTGGTCCTTTGGGGTCAGTTTTACAATGCGGAATTTATTGATGAACCAGGTGAGGCCCAGGACACCTAGAGAGCAAGCAGGGAGGACAGAACAGACCTCCTCCAGGTTACACAAGCAGAGTCACATTCACACACACACGTCCCACCCCGCCGGTCAGCCCCTGACAGATACCAGCCATGTTATTCCATCAGCAGAACCGGTCACATGCAGCACAAACCATTTCCATTGGGGGAAGGGGTGAAACACAGAGCGCTCCAGTGAAAGCAAAAGGCTGACACTGCTAGAACCCCCATGCTCTGTGAGGGTCCCTCTCCCCCATCCCAAATCTTGGCTTGCAACCCCCAAGCTCTAACCATCTTAGTCCCCGGCCTCTAGACGCAGCATATTGTCTGGTACAGCCTGTGCTAGAACCTGTCACGGGTCTGAGCCCAGCCCAGGCTGGCAGTAGCCAGATACCCCCACTTGGAGGCTGCTCAGGGCTTGGGCAGGGCAGGTCTCAGTCCAGTTCCCCATGGACAAGTGTCTACAAAGGAAAATCCCAACTGTCCCTTGCCTGAGGGCTGGAAGGGGCCACGCAGGCTAAGCAGCCTCCCCCAGGGGGGCTCTGTAGCCCAGGTCAGAGGCAGTGTCAGAGAAGGGAATGGCGACGGGGCGTGCGCTCCTGTTCTGTGGATATGCACAGGCCCCTTTGGGCTCCAGGGGAGTCAATCCAGTGCTCAGTTCACCCAAGGGAGAGCACTGGGTGGGATCTTCCTAACAGGGGGAAAGTGGCGTCTAGGGACCAGTCTGGCCCCTAGCCTGGTTCAGCCTGTGACCCGAGGCAGGCTGGAACCCAGCCCTCCAGAGGCGAAGTGCTGGGGCGCGAATGCAGCCTGGCACTGCCAGAAGCCCCAATAAAGGCTCCTCCCAGCCCCCCTCCGCAGTGCTGCATGCTCCCTAGAAACCAGACAACTGCAGCCTTCCAGCAACGTGCTCTACCTAGCGAGGACAAGAATAGCAACAGCCCCTATCTAGGGCTCCGAGAGGAGCCAGCTTCACATGGCAGTACCGCTGCTCTCCAGCTCCGGGGGTTTTGCGTGAGAGCGACCCCACCAGAAGGGGCAGTCCCCAAGGCCCTAGCACCTCACCTAACACCCTGGCGATGAGGCAGAAGATCAGCGTGCTGATGATGAAGGTCCAGTTCCAGTAGTGGTTGCCGGCCACGGTGGAGACCCCCAGGAAGATGAAGATCAGGGTCTCACTGACGCTGCTCCACATCTTCAGGAAGTACTTGATGGTGGTGTGGGACTTGTGGGAGATGTTCGCCTCCACGTAAGGGCGCATGACCACGCCGGAGGCGATGAGCCTGCAGGGAGGAGGAGGAGGAGGGGAGAGGACTTAATACACCCATGGAAACCAGCACCCAGCAGGATTGTCCATCAGCTCCTTGCCCTGGGAGCAGCACTGGCCTCAGCGGCACCTTAGGGCTTCTCTGGCTTATCACAGCTCAGCCAGTCAGCAGAGACCCGATAAGAGAAAGGCAGCGCTGCACAGCCTGAAGGACAAACACCAGTGCAGGTGGGGCCGGAGTCCGGGACCCACCTGCAGCTACTTGGAGCCACCAAGGAAAGCAGGAGAGGAGTTCCCGGGCAGGGCACGGCTCAGGAACTTGACTGGACACAGGCTGGTGCTGGAATTCAGCCCTGCCAGGCAGAGGTGCTTTGTTAGCAGAGTGCCCAGCATGCTGCATCTGGCATGCTGGCCTCTCTGGCAACAAAGCACTGCAGTGACTCACCAGGCCCACAATGCAGCTGATAAGGCTCCATTCACAGCAGGAGTGACAGGCAGGGGAAGGAGGCGGCAAGGCCTCTCTCTAGCCCCAAGGGCAGGGCAGGAGAGGTTGCAGAAGCAGCCTTAGTGTGTGTAACACAACGAGAGCTCAAGCCACCTGCAGTAAAAGCAAACTCTTCAGGTTCTCCAGGATCACTAAAGGTACGGGCTAAGCTGCAATAAAAGACTCACAGCACGGCCACAGCTAGCCCGAGTCAGCTGACTCTCGGGGCACAAGGCTTGGGCTGCAGGGCTATAAAACTGCACCATAGACTTTCAGGCTGCAGCCTGGGCTCTGAGACCCTCCCCGCTGGCAGGATGTCAGGGTCTGGGCTCCAGCCCCAGCTCAAAGGTCTACACTGCTATTTTTAGCCCTACATTCCCAGTCAATTGACCTGGGCTCTGAGATTCGCTGCCGCGGGTTCGCAGTGTAGATGTACTCTAAGGGGCTCAGCATCCGTCCACGGGTAGGAATGGAGCAGCAAAACTGACCATGCCTATTGTTACAGGCCTGCCACAGAGCTAGAGTCGCTGGAGCAAGAGGCTGGGTTCTATTGCTAGCTTTGATTGGTGTGAGCTTGAGAAAGACTTCTCTTATGCCTCAGTTTCCCCATCTAACATGCCTGGAGGCCTTCTGATGACAGTGCTACCTGAGTGCAGAACAAGATTACTGCTGAGAAGGAATTAAGTGGTCCGTCCTCAAGTTCACTCTCCAGGACAGTTTCCACTTCTGGAACTAACATGATGGACATTTGAATTCCTGTCCCCATGCAATTTAAAACCCTGAAAAAGCCTCTGATCCTCTGCAGGGTTTGGCTCTTGCTGGTGACCACCGTAGGCCCGACTGACGAACAGGAAATTCGCACTCGGTTAATCATGGTGATACAGTTCGTAGCAGTCCCTTCCGGCCTTGGAATCGATGGTCACTAGTCTGAGACTTCCCAGAATTACTTCCTGTTTGAACTACAGCAGGCCTTAGAGAAATCCCCAATCTTGAATTAAGAATTGCCAGGAAGGGAGGATCCGTAAATTGCTCTAATGGTTAACCACCCTCACCCTATTTCCAGTTCAGTTCCTCTAGGTCAGGGGCTCTCAAACTTCATTGTACTGCGATCCCCTTTGGACAATAAAAATTACTATCTGACTCCAGGAGGGGAGAGTGAAGCCCAAGTCTGCCTGATTTCCACTGCCCGGGTTGGGGAGCCAAAGCCAGAGCCCCACTGCCCTGGGTGGGGAAGGGGTCAAAGCTGAAGCCCAAGGGCTTTGGCCCAAGCCAGGGGGTCTGTAACCTGAGCCCCATCGCCCAGGGCCGAATCCCTCAGCTTCAGCCCCGAGCCCCAGTAAGTCTAAGTGAGACCTGGCAACCCCATTAAAATGAAGTCCCGATCGCAGTTTGAGGATCGCTGCTGTAGTGCAAACCCCTGATGTCGGTGCATTGCACTGAAATAACACAGGCTTTCCCCAGCTCAGCAAGTCTATGCTAGGGCCCTGCACTAGCAGAATCAACTGGGGCAAGCGCATAGCAGGTATCACTGGGGCCAAGAACATGGCCTGATTCAAAGAGGGACTGGAGGTTTCTGCAGAGAACAAGACGATCTGGAGCTATTGCAGGAAACCCTAGAGCACGCTGTGAGGGATCATAACCTGCTGTGTCAGGTTAACACAAGCTCTAACAGGGGTCAGGAGGAGATTTCCCCAAGGGCAGATTATCCCTTAGCTGCCTACTGCAGGATTTCTTCCACCCTCCTGTGAAGCCGCCATCAGAGAATGGATGCTGGCTTAGATGGATCAGGGGTCTGATCCAGCGTGACCACTGTTACATCCCTAGTTATGTCACTAGGGTGCGTATACACTTAAAACACTCCAGTGGCCCAGCTGCACTGCTCTAGTATTAGACACTACCTACGCCGGCATAGGTCTCTCCCAGCACTGTAAATAACCCACCTCTCTGAGGTAGCCTGGTCAAAGGAAGAACCCCACTGTTGACCCAGGGACTTACGGTTGTTGCTCGGGGGGGTGGGGTGGATTTTTCACACCCAAGTGACTTCGTTATGCTGACCTAGTTTTCTAGTGCAGGCCAGGCCAAACGCAGCTCAACCCAGATAACTAAGCCCGGGCAGAGAGCAGATCAGCGCGCTGACCGTGACGGTCCTGCCCAGCCCGTACTCACGCCATGATGCCGGAGAGGTGGAAGAGCTCGGCCGACAGGTACGCCATGTAGCTGTAGAGGAAGACGAAGAGGGGCTCAATGACGCGGATGTGGGAGGTGAAGCGGGAGGTGAAGGCGGCAATGACTCCATAGATCACGCCGACGAAGATGCCGCCCAGGGACACCACAAAGAAGCTGAGGAAGCCCAGGATGATGTCAAGAACGGTCACCTGCTCGAAGTTGGCATACTCTTCGAAGAGGTGGTAGAGCACCTGGAAAGGGAGGGGAGGGCGAGAGAGTTGGGGCGATTTCAAGCAGCCAGCCATGCTCCTGTGAAGCGCAGGGAGGGTGGGCTCTCCCCCTGGGGGGAGCTCTGATCAGAGGCTGCCAACACAAGATCTGCATCAAAGGGACTAAGCATTAGTCTCTGACATGGCAAGGAAACATAGCGAAGCCCCTGGTTCCATAGCCAGCACCCGCCCTGCTGTGCGCAAACCCTTTGGTAACTGCTGTCCTGGAATATTTGTTCAATCAAATCAAATGCAAAAGCAAGTGGCGCTCGGCTGCGTGCGACACACCAACACCCCTAGGGACGCAGCAGCTGGGAAAGGGTAGGGGGGAAACCAGCCCTACGGGCTCCCTTCCCTTCTGATTCGCTGGTGCTTCCCTTGATCTCAGCACCCTGCCTGCAGGGAGCATGGCTCTCCAAAGCAAGCCTCGTAGCTCTTATTGTTTAAAGAAAAGGAGGACTTGTGGCACCTTAGAGACTAACCAATTTATTTGAGCATAAGCTACAGCTCACTTCATTGTATCCCAGGAGGGCCCAGAAGCGCCAACTGCAACACAGGCCTCCTTGTGTCTGTACAGCTCCTAGCACAGTGAGACAGAGGCCCTGCTCGCAGTCTAAAACGGACAAGACAGATTAAGGGTGGGGTCCCCCCGGGCTATGGAGATTGAAAAGTCAGAAGCTCCTGTGGGCTGCACACTGTAACAGCAAGTGGAAGACCATCAAAATCCAAGAATCCCTGCTCAAGTTCGGCTATCTGGCTGCAGGCACAAGGTTGCCTGGTTAGTTCATTGCACACTGTGGCTGATCCATGAGCCAAACCCAGCATAGCCGAGATGACTTTCAGGGCTACAGGATTCAGCTCCAAGTACTGTGTCAGCCGCAGCAGAGCAATGGGCTAAGCACCGTCAGCTGCAGCATTCGCCCTGGAACAGCACTTTACCACCAGGCCGCCATGCACGCAAAGAGCTGGTGCCTTCCCCACGACCTAGCAAGAGCAGTTAAGAGCCTGTGGGGCAGAGAGTCTTGGGCAGACAGCGGGACAGGCACGACTCCTCTCTCTTTGCTTGCCCATCAGTTTCCTCATCACCCTTGGTAGGCTGTTGAGCAGCCCACGCTCTGAAGCGGACAGAAGGGACATACAGTAAGAGCCATTGTACCCAAAAGGAGCACAGAAGATTACAAGGAAGGGGGAGGCGTTCTGCTGTCTGTAGCACTAACCTCTAGACACCGAGGCAAGCCAACGCCTGCACTCTCACAGCCAGCCCTTGGACCGGGATTTCCCTTGGAAACACCCAGGCCCAGAGCCCTACTTCATTCCTGGGACGCTGCTTTTGCTTCCCTGCCGCAGGCTTGTGGGGAAGCGTCCGCATCTCGCCAGAAGAGACTATTGCCCCGAAGATTACAGTAAAGGCCAGTCTCTTCCTCTTCAGGTCTCTATCTACACAACCCCCTCAGGGCCAGGGTGTAGCTTAGCCCCACGGGACCTTAACCCTGCCCCCAAGAGCCTTCCATCACAGTCACCCATCTATAGCCAACCTCCTTGCTCAGTGCTCTAGAGCAGCCCAGGGGCCAGGCTAACGCAGATCCCTTTTCTTTCATTTCACACCTGGGACACAGGTGTGGGGCAATCATGCTGATAGCCAGGGTGGGTACAGCATCAGTCAGGATGTAGACCCCAGCTTCCACTTAGCTAGAGCATCCTGATAATTCTTTCCTTTCTATTGCTTGGCGACGCTCCTCCGCCAGTTTCCATGGCACTGGGCTGCAGTTTTACAGCCTCTTCTCCTGAAAGGTCGAGCTGTTTATTCAGAACTGGGCTCTTAAAACAACTTTCTGGAGGGAAGGCTTCTTAAGCGCAATGATTGCAGCAGCCGAACAGGTCCCCCTGGGAGGGGCTGGTTCTGCCCTGCATAAACTGGGGATGGAAGAGAGCCATGATCCCGCCCTCCAGTCAGTCAGCCGCACCTGGGCACCCAACAAAGGGATAAACCTGTTAGACAAGTTGCTATCTGCAGAGCTGGAGGCCCTTCCCCAATACAGGAAGGGCCAGAAATCTCATACGCCCAGCCTAGCCCAGGGTGGGTCAGCAAACCCCATTCCTTTCCCGCGCCTGCCCACCTGCTGCAGGGCCGGCTGCAAGAGAACAAAGGCAATGACCAGCACTGCAAAAACACAGCAACCCAGGCCCAGCAGACAGTTGGCCCGTGATCCCTTTACTGCCCCAGGTCCAGACTTTGCCCAGGCTGCAGGGAAGGGCAGGGCAGATAGGCTCCCTGGGTGTGTGCACATGGCAAGCGGCAGGCAGGCAGAGCTATGGAAGCTCGTAAGGGGCCATGCACACGGTTCTGTATAAAACTAAATGTTGAAAGTGAAAGTGAAGCCTCCTTTAACAGGCCTAACCGCTGGCTCATCCTGAGAGACCCCCAGAAAGGATGCAAATGCAGTCTCTTGCAAATGCAGAGTTAAGCGGTTGCTAGAATGCTCTTGCAATCGGAAGGCAAGAGTCTCCCCAGACTCTCATCCCTGGTCCAGAGGCCACGGCAGACCTCACGTTCTGACGGATGCACAGGCCATGACTGGTGCCACGCTTCCTCCACACAACCGAAGGCCCCTGAAATGTTCTTTGCACGCCACACCTAACGCAAGGCGGGAGCGTGCGTGGGTGGTGCATCGAGGGCTTTCTGTTGCCAAGAGCAAGAGCAGACCCAGATTTCTAGGGCTCAGCAATGCAGCACATTCTCAGCTTATTTACAGAACCATGTCCCATGCCCAAGCAGCAGCTGAGCCCAGCTTATCCCCTGGAACTGAACAACTCAGACACTGATTTCGCTCCAGGATTAGCACCCATGTTGCCACAGACATGGGTATGCTGACCGGAGGCAGATCTCCACAGCCAGGAGCTCTGACACCGGTTCTCTAGTGATGGCAGGTGTCAGAACTGGCTCCGACCCTGGTTTCAGAATATCCTGTTTGAAGGGACTCGGAGATACCTTAGTTCTCCAGCCTGGCCAGTCCCCTGAATGATCCTCGCAGACCACTTTTTATGGCTAGCCCCCAAGGACGGACGGTCTGGTCCCAGAAACGCTTCGGAGCCGAATGCCAAGTCCCAGGTGAGCTTTGATGCCTATACATGTAGCAAACTGCTGAATGGTTTCCAAATATTTACCCCCTTCGGTCAGTGTTAAACATCCCCACACCCTTCCCTTCTCTCCCATGATCAACCGGCACTAAGATCTTCTGCGGCTCGACTCCTGTTCCCACCAGCAAGCCCAGCCTATCCCCTGGGGCAAGGAGTACACAGGCAATCTGCTGGGGAGCTCGGGCTAGATGGGTGAGACCCGAGCGCATAGAATAAACCTGCACCAGCTAAGCTGGGCCTCTGAGCCCACGCACAGCCCAGCCCTGGGAGAGGTTTTCCCAGGGCTGCCTATCCAGGCAGCAGCACACAGCAAAGCAGGTCACCCCTTGACCTTGTGGGAGAGTTTAGCCAGGCTTGCAGTTTGGCCCTTATCAGCAGAGTTTTCTAGAGACATTAAAATAAATCTTCCAGCACTGTGTGGGAGGGAGGAATTTGAGGCTTGGCTGAGTGCTCTAAACCAGGCATGTCCTCTCTCAAGTTTAAACCAATACAAAAAGCCCACCAATCCCAGGCAGTGTTGACCTATCCAGATGAAGAGGTCAGAGCAGGCTACAGGATGGGGATAGGAA
This sequence comes from Lepidochelys olivacea, assembly GCF_965140295.1. Classification (NCBI taxonomy): domain Eukaryota; kingdom Metazoa; phylum Chordata; order Testudines; family Cheloniidae; genus Lepidochelys; species Lepidochelys olivacea. Next base: position 10,555,376 of record NC_140429.1, read on the forward strand.
AGGAGAGAAGACGCTGCTGCCCTGGGCAGTGAAAGGCTCACATCAGGCCCTGCTCAGACTGGGGTCCAGGGAGGAACTGTACAACTTTATGCAAAGAAACAGGAGTTAAAAATAGTCAAGCAAACTCCAGCTTGAGGAACCTTTGGGGTAGGGTGGGAGACAGTGTAGCTGGGTTGCTTCATTACCAAGTGACAGCGTGTGTATCAGAGGCGGTTTCCGGTCTGGCTCCTCTCCAGCCCAGCTGCAGCCCGCAGAGAGGGATAGATGTATCACTTCCACCATACAGCAGAAGATCCCAGCAACCCAGCTGCCCCCATCCGCTGCCCACTCACCCCGACCAGAGCGCATCAGCGCTGCCAGGAATCAGTGCAGAGAGGTGTGTAATGGGAGCGGAAGTTGTGGGGGACACTACTATTAATGATTGCTATTATCACAGCACCAAGGAGCCCCAGCTGTGGGTCAGGGCCATGCTGGGTTAGGCACTTTACGCATACAGCCCTACCAGTGGAGACCCGAATTCTACTCCTGCCCCGACACTGACCTCAGGCAACTCACTTACCCAGTCCCCTCCGCACCCGACATGCTTTACCCGAGATCTCCAGATAAGCCCTATGGATGGGCTAATAGTATCATCACCCACATGTAACTCAGGCTATGTCTACACCAGATTTGCAGCACACAGCAGTGAGGACCTGGTGGCACAGACTGCACAAGCTCACTTGACACCCTCCCCTCCCCGTATGCACTCACTTGTGCAGCCTGCACAGAAGTTTGCACCACCACATCCTCACTGCTCACTAGCTAGCTAGAGCACAGCAAGCTTCAGCACCTCTACACAAGCTGCAAGACACACCCCAGGCTAACCCCCCCCATCCACTTCCAAGCCAGAGTCTAAGGGGAGATCTAAGTTAGTGCAAGTCATATGCCAGGGTTTAGCAAGCAAAGCATCTAATCCAGTGGTTCCCAAACTTTAACAACCTGTGAACCCCTTTCACTAAAATGTCAAGTCTCACAAATCCTCTCCTAAAAATGAGTATTTCCAGGGATTTTCTCCTTTACCAGAGTATAAATTATAAAAAACAGTGATCTTGGAAATATAAAATTTGTTTTTATGACATGCTTATTACACACTATTTATTATTATCATTACAGTATTTTTATTACATTATGAAAATGACAAAACTCTTCCACAATCTCACTTTCATAGCTTGTATGACTTGGAATAAGCCTGTTAGAAGACAAGGCTCTTATGTTTCATCCAGGAATATCAGATGTGAAACAGCATGAAGGTATTTAAGAAGCCAAATCAAAGAGTTCCTCCAACAGAAGCATTCGGGTCTTGAGCAGTCCGACGCACATTAAAACAAAGCTTAAACTTGTTCTTCATAATAATTTTAAAAATACCACCAGCTGCCTATTTAATTTTAAAAACAGCAAAAAATATCCCCCTCCCTTTCCATTTCTTATAAGGAGTCTTGAAATTTAAAATCTCCTCAGTGTGATGATATGCTTGCTTTGATCTGCTTAGCTCTTGGAAGTCCAGGGGCCCTGGGCTGCTGGCCCCAGGCTGTCCAGGGTCCCTAGGGACAGCTCTGTTTGCCATTCCCCCCCCCCAGAACCCCTGTAACATTTTGCGAACCCCAGTTTAGAAACCACTGATCTAATCCAATCATATCCACGCTGCCCTCCAGTCTAGACTCTGCTGCCCTCGAGGGAGCTCTGCCACCAGAGCAAACCCAGGGCCTTACAAGCAGCTTGACACGTGCTTCACTCACCACAGTGACGGCGTCATTCAGCAAGGATTCCCCAAACACCAGGATGTGCAGGAGCTCATTGATGTGGATCTCCTCAAAGACAGCCAGCACCGCCACCGGGTCCACTGCCGAGATGATGCTGCCGAAGAGCAGGTTGGCCAGCAGGCTGATGTGACCCAGGCCAGTGCCGCTGATCTGGCACACGGCATACATCAGCCCGCCCAGGAAAAAGGCGTTCCAGAGCGTCCCCACCACTGCAAAGATCAAGATGGTCCCCAGGTTCTCCGTGAACTGGCGCAGGGGCAGGAAGTAGCCGGCATCCAAGATGATGGGCGGGAGGAGGAAGAGGAAGAAGATGTCCGACTTCAGGATTGGGGGACTCTCCCCGACCCCCTTGATGAGTCCCCCAACCAGCAGCCCCACCACGATGAGGAGGCAGCTCTCCGGCACGATGCTGGACACAGAGGGAATCACATGGAAACCTAGGTGAGAGAAGACAGTTGCAGCCATGTTACAACAGGCAGCCCGCCCCTATGACAGTGAGCATCAAACAACTGAGACATGTGTTTGCTGATTAAAGGAAGGGTGGTCTTGTGGCTAAGGCACTGGCTTGGGACCCAGGAGACCTGGAGTCTATTCCCTACTCTGCCACCGACTCAGACACCTCGGGCATGTCACTTCATCTCTGTGCCTCAGCTGTAAAATGGGGATATTAGCACTGCCGTACCTTAGAGCTGCAGACAAATGTACGTGAGCGGCTCAGATAGGAGGGTGATGGACTAAGATGACCCGGCAGATCTTTGTTGTTCATTTCCAGGCCAGGGAACAGAAGAAGCTATGAACTTCCACGGGCAGTAGCAGCTGTTAATGGCGTGGCTTTACGGCCACCCCAGCGCTGCCCCACACTCCACCACTGCTAGTCTGAAGGGCTCAAGCTGCTGACTGCTACAGCTCTGCTCATCAGACCTACAAAGCTTATACCCAAATATGCCCCTGGTGGAGAGTACGCTGCCCACACAATGCTGCTACGAAGGACACTAGGCCAGCACAAGTTGGCTTTTGCAACACACCCTTAATACCCCTGGCTGCCAGTCTCCTACTCAAGGAGCCCATCACCTCTAGCACAGACACTGGCCACTGACTCAGAGGCAGATCCACCGCTCTTTTGAGGCCAGTCAGAGCAGCTCCTTAGCCTTCCCTCTGCAGCAGAAACTAGCTGAAACATCCAGCTCCTTCCACCATAGAGATGGGAAGGTCGCTCGACATGAAGAACTTGGCAACACATCCTCATGGACCAGGGTTACTCCTTTGTTTTGGGAGCTGAGTCGGGGACTTGTTTTTAACTTGCGAACTCATCCTCACCTTGGGGCATAGGGGAAGAAGGGCAGGATGCGAGCTCACTATATGCCTAGACCCAGCACACCCTTCTGCTGGTGTAGGAATCATTACACCAGATCCAACCAGTGCTCCAGAGAGGTGTTTTATAATCCTATTTTAAACCATCATTTCAACCAAGTTTCCAGATACTGATGCAATTCCCTAGGTTTTACCCAGTGCTTTATTTTTAAGACGCGAGGCACATATGCTACCCTCCAGTTTCCTGGAACAGGGGCGGATTTTAAATGAGAAATCCCATCCTTTTGTTAGCAGCTTGGCCATTTCATTCTTCCGAGCTCGTGGCTGTACCATCTGTTCTTGGTGACGTGGCAAACAGGAAGCTTTCCCCAGTGAAGGAAGGGGTCTAAGTTATCAATCGTTGAACCTAGATTTTCTACATGGATTGAAAGCTCTTTGGGACAGGGGACATCTTTTTGTTGTATGTTTGTACAGAGCCTAGCACAATGGGGTCCTGGCCCATGCACTACAAATAAATATATAAGAAGTTGCAGCTCTTACACGGCTGCAAAGATAACTTTCCAAATGAGAACCAGCATAATGCTTTCCTCTTGAATCTGCAGAGACACAGCCCCAGTGCTTCTGGTACTGCCCATGGTTTCACCTTGCGGTTGCTTGAGGAAAGCTAACAAGGCTCTGGTCAGTTCTGTTATATTCAGAGGGCTTATCATGGGGGGAGGATGACCCCCCTTCACCCCCTTTCTTCTCCCCACACCTCATCACCTAAAGTTTCAAGAAAAAAAAATAGCACGCCCTGCAGGATGCAGGAGCCTTTCGGGCTAAAGGGCCCCAGAGGGGTGGGGGAGAAAAAGAGGACACATTGTCCCCTCTGGGGGCCAAAATGGGGAACCTACAGGTGGCTACAGAGAGGGACTTGAAATTTATCCACCCCCTACCTGTCAGAGACAGATATGAGAGCCGGAGCCTTGGGACAGACTCCTGTCATGGATCTCAGGACCCTTCTCCTCTCCAGGAGCAGGTTTAGTTCTCTGGCTAGCAGACATCTGATAGGCTTTTCAAAGTAATAATTAAGGTAGCAGAGAGAGACTAGTAACATTTTTAACACCTGCCTAAGGGAGGGAAACAAAACCCAACCCAGCTTCATCTCTGCAGGTGCCCTAGCTGCAAGGTGAACTAGCAAGCCAGGCACAGGGAAGAGGACATCTGCAGCTTGTGGATCAGGCAGACGGGGCTTCCTGCCTTCCAAGCCAACCGTGCAACGCAAGCATCTTGCGGCGTGCGCAAACGCAGATCTGGATGGCAAGTGCCTAGTTCACCTGGGAATGCGGAGCTGACACAGCCTCTGCTCCGCAGTAACATCCCGCTGCTGTCACCCGATTTTGGTGCTGGGACGGCTAAGGCACAAATTCGAACACACGGCTGACGGTCAAGCAGTGAGTCAGCAGTTTGCTCTGATCACTAGACTGAATCATGTACCCCCAGGTTAATAGGATTTACAATGAACAGGCCTAAAGGACGGAAATAGATTTAGAATCATGTTGGCTTCCACCACCTCCAAACTGCTACCTCTGCACAGCGAGGGAGTGGCTGCAGAGCTCCGACATGGGGCAGGGGTTATTTCCATACCCACGACGTGAAACTAGCCAGTCTGGGGTTGGGCTCTGGGCTGAACGAGGGGGTTTGTGATGCTGCAAAGCTCTAACAGCAGAAGGGGCATTTGCAGACAGACAGAGTTACGGCTCAGACAGAGTTACGGCTCAACGAAGGAGGGAAGGAAAAATGCGTAACACTCCGGCTTCCTTTCTCAGGGGGCTCGGCCCAGAACGACCATCGCACCAGTGCCAACTGGCTGCTCCTCGGGGAGGGGCTCCTGCACACCCCCACCTGTTAGAGTGCCTTAGTCGGAGGAAGCAGCCCCAGCGCATTGGCGATATTTTTGGGGGGGTGGGAGGGCGGGGGATGTGAGAGACAGGCATTAGCACCAAGGGACGTTTTTTAAATGGGGGAATTTTCGCGCTGGGAGAAAACGTAGGGTTGACAGCCCCAGAGAACAGAATAGTGAAGGCAAAGGTTGCGGCCGCGCAAACTTCCTGCCCTGCCCATGAGCCTCAAATCTGAAGCACATGCAAGTGTGGAACTGTCCATCCGTGAGGGGGAAGTTCGGTCTATTCAGCCCATTCAGTCCATGGCCTCTGCTGAAGCCAGTGAGGGGACCCAGGGGTGCCAGTTACAGTAAATCTGCGTGAGGTGGATATTTGGCCATTGTCTCATTCATGTCACACAGGCCAGACAGTCATCTGGTCACTACAGCCCTGGTTTTTAACCAGAGACCTGGAGGACAGAGGCTCTTAACCCCATTGCTAGTCCCCTGATCCATGCGGTTACCTCTGGCACCAGCTGCCAAGAAGGCACATCCAGTGGAATTACTGTTAGCCAGCTGCAATTAATCACCATGCACCAGACCTGCCATTGTCACATACAATCTAAGAGTCTGAAGGGGACGGAAGGTGGTGGAGGATCTGGAGAGGAGGAAAAAGCATCCCCTGCCTTTCGCGTCTGCTAGCGGGCAACCGAGGGAGGAGTGGGGGGAATCATTCAGCTCTTATATTAGGCACACTGAGGCAGTAAAATATGGCAGAAATGCAACCATGAAGACTAAACTGGCTTCAGCCTCCCACCCTAGGAAACAGGCCCCTCCCAAGGTGATGCGCTATTGGAATTTGTCTACACAGTAGTAAAAGACCCACAAAATTGCGGTGCAAACATTTGGGCTCAGGCTGGAGCTGGGGCTCCGAGACCCCATAAGGGGCGAAGGGTCTCAGAGCCTGGGCTCCAGCAGAAGCCCACATGTCTGCACTGCTATTTTTAAAGCTGCAGCCTGAGTCCCCCAAGCCCAAGTTAGCTGACCCAGGCTCTGAGACTTGCAGCCCAGACACACCCTCAGGAACTGACTGGAGCTGCGGATGATCGGACCTTTGCAAACCAGGCTCTGGGGCTTGAAGGCTAAAATCCCAACCTGGTTTCTGCCTTGCACAAAAAGCAGGGGTAGCAGTGGAGTATACCCGGGTCCCTGACCCGGCTAGTTACAGGACACACGGCTTTTGGCGCTTCCGTTGCCACTACCAGACACAGCCACATCTCTCACTTACCCGAAGTCGTGTCGCTCTTTAATACACGTGTCTGTTTCCCAGGAGAGGCGTTAAAGCAGAGGATTGAAAAGGTTTGTATTTCCACTGCATAGGATATTAGTGTTCCTCAACCTTTTTGATACCAGGGACCAGCTTGCTGCCTTCCTAAACCGTGTCAGGAAAATCTCAGGGAGCAGCAAGGAGGCTCCCATGGACTGGCACCGGTCCACAGACCTTCGTTGAGAAACTCTGATCCAATGCACATCAGCCCTAGCCAGATCATGGCTTAAGCTACAGGCATTGCAAGAAATCCACAGTGAGTCAGTCAGGTGTCACTTGCTAAATATGTTCAAGGATTGAATAATATCCTCTCCCCCCAGCAATTCAGTGTCTCTCACTTTGTCTCTTTCGCTCTCAGGATTCCATTAATCTGGAGAATCCATGTGCCAGTGCCAATTAAACATCTACAGCCTTTCTGTGAAGCCCTAAAAATAAACTTACATGGGCTGCACATTAATTAGGCCTTTGATCTCGCTGAATTTCAACACACTCACTCCCCACCTTCTTCTCTTCTTAAAGAGCGCATGAAAGCTTACTTCTACCGGGCTACTGCTGTGATCCCATGGAGACAATTACCAGCCTCAGCCCGCCAACGACGGAAAGCAAGGAGCATTAGACCAGCTCATCGCAGGGAGGAGAGGGGGTAAAAAACAGACAGTAATGGCAGCAGCGTACCCACTGCTGGAATGGAGAGCACACCCACCCTCAGACTGCCCCAGGCCGGATGTGAGAAAGGAGAGACAGGGCAGTGAGTGGGAGAGAACGGCCCTTGCAGTGCAGGCTTGTGGCACACAAGCAAGGCCAAAGTTCTAACACCACCTCACTTCTAACCCCACCTCCGACACCGACTTCCTGTGAGACTCTGGGCAAGTCATGTGTCTGCGTGCCTCGGTTTCCCCATCTGTAAAGCGGGGATAGTATTTACCTGCCTGGACCCTCTGAGTGAAGCTGCGAGGGTTGAGGATTTATTCCAGAGGAACTCTGCAGAGGCAGATTGCTCCTCAAGGGCTAAGCAGCCATATCAGCTGGGGCAAGGCAGCTTTCCGGTACAGTTTACGCCAATAGCATGTGCCAAGCAGCAAGCTCGCCAGAAGAGCTTTGCGAAGCATGCAGGGCCTCGTTCATGCAGTGAAGAGCGCCAAGGTGTTTCTTGGGCAGGAGGCGAAAGGTGACAATTGGCCTTCTGATTATCATCCCATTGGAACAGGATTCCCTGCCTAAGCATCCAATGAAGTGAGCTGTAGCTCACAAAAGCTTATGCTCAAATAAATTTGTTAGTCTCTAAGGTGCCACAAGTCCTCCTTTTCTTTCTGTGGATACAGACTAACACGGCTGCTACTCTGAAGCCTAAGGACTGCCACCCTCTGAAAGGCAGAGGCTAATCCAATATTAAAACGACTAGAGCAGGCTTTATAAAACCTTGCAGCATCCTCACCTCCCAGCTGGGTGGGGATCGTTCAAGAGAAAATTATGTACATCTTTCTCCCATTAAGTGAAGCAGGCACAGGACACCAGAGATAAGGTTCCCCAGCACCCATTCACATCATTTGCTCATTGCTGTTACCAAGGGAACCTCCCCCTGCCTCATTAGAAGCTCTTGTCTTCTCTCAAGCTCTGTGTGCTGTACGGCGCAGGTGGGAGTGTGATACATCTGCGACATACAAAGGACAGAATCACTAACTCCAGCTGCTTTGTCCGGCAGAGCTCATTAGAATCATAGAATCTCAGGGTTGGAAGGGACCCCAGAAGGTCATCTAGTCCAACCCCCTGCTCGAAGCAGGACCCATTCCCAGTGAAATCATCCCAGCCAGGGCTTTGTCACGCCTGACCTTAAAAACCAGCAGAGGAGAATGCAGAACCTGCTCTGCTACCAATAGCTTCTGTCCAGAACACAGCCCTGGGCTTCAACGCCAATTCTCTTCCAGCCTCCCAGGACTGAACAACAATTTAGATCTCTGCTCCCTTCAGGGGAACATGAGCAGTCTAGCATTGCATGGATGGCCTGGTAGTTTCCACGTGGGAAAATTACAGAACGCATGGGCTTGCTCAACTGCTGACGGTGTTGCATAAGGGTTATACAAGCTATTTGTCATCTCAGGGCTGAACCCAGCATGGGTTCACTGGGGCACACAGATGCTGTTTTGCTGCTCTCCAATCCTCCTGCGATTTCAAATGGATCGCGTGTTCTTCACTTCCTGCTCTAAACTGTTGTGTTGTGTGCTCTTCAGCCCCTGCTGAAGCCTAGCCCTGTCTGTACAATGCGTGGTCAGTGCTTTGGGACCCTCTGGGATGTAAGCTATGGAAGCACAAAATAGGGTAAGAGAAAGACATGGAACTGGCTGTAAAATGCCACATAACAAATCAAGTCAGGGCTCTATTTATTTTAACAATCCAAATTTAATACCTGGCCCAGGTTAATGCTGATCTCGGGCAAATCTAGATGTATGACGCACATGGATATCAGCATATGGAATTGGGCATATCTAGTTCAGGTAAAATATTAATTATTTGCAGTGCTTAATTTGTAATGAAAGACATGTCAGGGTTCAGGCCTTTTTTTTTCTTTATTTACACTTTCATAACAGAGGTGGCAAGCCCAGCGGTGCTGGGGCTACTAATGGCCAAGCCCTGGCACAAAATTAAGCACTGATTATTTGTATTGTGGTAGTATCTAGGAGCCCCAGTCATGGACCAGGGCCCCATGATGACAGGCACTGTACAAACAGGAAGATGGTCCCAGCCCCAAAAAAGCTGATTCCAGCAGCCTATTTCAAATGAACGAAACTGACATTAGAGACCATTGCTGCTCCTTGGTGTCCTGATTTCAGAAGTAAATCATTTTTTGCTGCAGCACAGGGCAGAAGCCAGTTTTGTTCAATATCTTCATAAATGATCTGGAGGATGATGTGGATTGCACCCTCAGCAAGTTTGCAGATGACACTAAACTGGGAGGAGAGGTAGATATGCTGGAGGGTAGGGATAGGATACAGAGGGACCTAGACAAATTGGAGGATTGGGCCAAAAGAAATCTGATGAGGTTCAACAAGGACAAGTGCAGAGTCCTGCACTTAGGACGGAAGAATCCCATGCACCGCTACTGACTAGGGACCGAATGGCTCGGCAGCAGTTCGGCAGAAAAGGACCTAGGGGTTACAGTGGACGAGAAGATGAATATGAGTCAACAGTGCGCCCTTGTTGGCAAGAAGGCCAATGGCATTTTGGGATGTATACGTAGGGGCATTGCCAGCAGATCAAGGGACATGATCATTCCCCTCTATTTGACATTGGTGAGGCCTCATCTGGAGTACTGTGTCCAGTTTTGGGCCCCACACTACAAGAAGGATGCGGAAAAATTGGAAAGAGTCCAGCGGAGGGCAATAAAAATGATTAGGGGACTGGAACACATGACTTATGAGGAGAGGCTGAGGGAACTGGGATTGTTTAGTCTGCGGAAGAGAAGAATGAGGGGGGATTTGATAGCTGCTTTCAACTACCTGAAAGGGGGTTCCAAAGAGGATGGATCTAGACTGTTCTCAGTGGTAGCTGATGACACAACAAGGTCTCAAGTTGCAGTGGGGGAGGTTTAGGTTGGATATTAGGAAGGTGGTGGACACTAGGAGGGTGGTGAAGCACTGGAATGGGTTACCTAGGGAGGTGGTGGAATCTCCTTCCTTAGATATTTTTAAGGTCAGGCTTGACAAAGCCCTGGCTGGGATGATTTAGTTGGGGATTGGTCCTGCTTTGAGCAGGGGGTTGGAGTAGATGACTTCCTGAGGTCCCTTCCAACCCTGATATTCTATGATTCTATGATTTATTTTATTTTTGGAAGTCTCCATAGGAAAAATCCCAGATGGGAAGGATCTCCTCAGGCAGAGCAGCGTTATTACAAAATGACTCACACAGGATGCCTGAGAAGAGTAAACAGCCTTCATTTGCTAATGAGCTAGGAGCATTAACAGCAAGCCAGCTTACACAGGAGTGCATGAAGCTCATTTAGGCTGCTGGCAGAACGCTGCAGGGGGGGAAAAAATCTCTGGGGCTAATGACTCTTGCTATCAGACACGTCAAATGCCATAAAAACTATCAAATGCAAGAAAGCTGAGTCAACATTAGTGCTGAGAAATCAAACAATCAAGGAAAAGGAAATCCAAAAGATAGAGGTTTCTATTAAAACACTGACTTGGCCATGTCACATCCTGCATGTGTTCCGGCACATATGGGCAAACAGAAGTTAAAGACACATTGAAGGAGGCAGACAGAGAAACCATTACCCAGATGCAATGTGGTCAGGTTACGGTTAAGGCAGACCCTAATTTATTCAAGTTCCCAACCAGAATTCTCAACATTCACTTCAGGGAAAACTGAATGCAGCATAATCTCTTCTTGCCCTTAAATGCCTCACACCTAAAATTTATGATCTTTTAAGCAATTAAGGACACCTCAGAGGCTGGACTGTCGCTGCAAAAAAGGTGTGGATTTTACACTGAGATTGGTAACTCAAGATCATTCTCAATGTAAAACCTTAATGGAGGCAAGGGACAGGTAGTTTTTACCTGTGTGGTTAGTCAAGCTCAACCCTACACATTCCCAACCTGGCACTTGCCTCGATGTAACTAGTCAATGTAATAAACTAGCTGTGCCTTGTCTCTCCGCTAGGATTTTGCATTGAGATAGATGGGTGTGCTCTTACGCTGAGTTGGCTATGTGTTGCAGTGAAGACATAGCCCACGCTGATGAGTTTCCATAGACGCCCCATGTTCTAAACAGATTTACTGTCAGCCTGCCACTGAAAGGCAAACAGAAGCAGCTCTACTGAGCAAGTCCAAGCACTCAATTTAAAAATGTTTATGACTAAGGCCTTGCACCTACACTTGCTCACATGTGGACAGACTAGCAGTGAGGGATCTTCTGCTTATGCAAAGGCCCACGGGAGAAGCCCACTTGTGTGCTACCTACTGCAGGAGTGGAGCCTAGCTCCCTGGTAAAGCGCTTTGACATCTGAAGATGGAGCGCTGTATAAATATTAATAAAATCACTTTAGCAAGACTGATCTGCTTTTCGACAGAACGGCATGGGGCGTTTTCCCTTTGGCACCGAGAATAAGGTTAAACGAGCCATGTTCAATGGCTGCAGCTAGCAACATCAGCATTATGCAGCTGCTTGATGTCCGCCAATGCCCGCTTTCTTTACTCCCTAATGACTCTGAAAATGGTTATGCTGAGTTTTCCTCAAACTTTCTAATCAGAAGCTACATTCGGGCTGAGTCCAAACCAGGTGACACAAGAGAAGAAATGGGGGGTGAAGAATGAAAAACGGATCTCACGCTTTTTAGTCAGGCTTGCTAACAGTGGACACCATCATAAACTGGCCCCTCACTATAGCAGGAGGTGAGTGATGGTGATGGGAGGTGATCTTTTAACTAGAGCTAACATTTGTACCACTGCAGCTAAGATAAAAGTGCTATTGAGGCTTGGTGGTATTTATTATTGATCAGTAGATCTCTAAGCGCTCCATAATCTTTAACCCTTACAATGCCCTTGTAAAAAGAAAAGGAGGACTTGTGGCACCTTAGAGGCTAACAAATTTATTTGAGCATAAGCTTTCGTGAGCGACAGCTCACTTCATTGGATGCATTTGGTGGAAAATTCGGTGGCCAATACAGACTAACATGGCTGCTACTCTGAATGCCCTTGTAGGACACAGAGGTGCTATTATCCCCATTTTACAGATGGGGAACTTAGGCATAGAGAGACTGAGGCCCATATCCACAAAGGTATTTAAGTTTCCTAACTTCTGAATTCAGTGGAAGACCTTTGTGGCTCTAGGCCTGGGTGACTTGCCCAAGGTCACACAGGAAGTGTATGATGGAACAGGGAATTGAACCCAGATCTCCCAAGTCTTAGGCCTAACCACTGGGCCAGGCTTCCTTTCTCTAAAGGCAATCTGGTTGTACATAGTTGCCCATGGAGGGGCGGTCTCGAAGGTATTCTTTGTGCACTCTCCTACCCCATCCATGGACAGTGTTTGGATCATTTATTTTTTTCCTTCACCACCCACTGATGCACGAACAGCTTGCCAGCCACAGTCAGACGCAGCATCAGGATTGTGATCTAGCAGGACATGTGCTGTCTCTTGGGGTGCTGACAGCGATAGCCTGGATTATAGCTACTCATCAAATTGAAAAGAATCCATCCAGTGCCATGGAACAGGTCAGATCTGGCAACAGACTGAGCAGGAAGAGGTTGCAAAAGAGGCTGGATGCTAAATATTATGGCTGAAGCAGAAAAAGTTCCAGAATGTACAAGGAGGGGGGAGAAACATTCTTCTTAATCTCTGAGGACAAGACAAGAAGCAATGGGCTTAAATTGCAGCAAGGGCAGTTTAGGTTGGACATTAGGAAAAAATTCCTAATTGTCAGAGTGGTTAAGCACTGGAATAAATTGCCTAGGGAGGTTGTGGAATCTCCATCATTGGGGATTTTTAAGAGCAGGATGGACAAACACCTGTCAGCGATGGTCTAGATAATACTTAGTCCTGCCTTGAGTGCAGGGGACTGGACTAGATGACCTCTCGAGGTCCCTTCCAGTTTTATGATTCTATGAAATACCTAGATTTCCTACCTTAACTTCCAAAGCAACTCTTTTGGTGGAATCCCAGCAGACAGCTCAGTAACAGTAACTGATACTATGTCATTAATTCCAACGTGTTTTACTGCTGATTAGCTATGGTATATCTAGGAATCAGTTCACCCACCATTGAAATGGTACCACCTCTGGGTTGGAAAATAGCAGCTGTGTGACAGCAACACTGCATGGACATTGTAGAGAAATATAGACGGGGGTGTCTATCCTCTCACAGTGCTGTACAAGAACAAGGAGTCCAATGAAATTGAAAAGCAGCAAGTTTTTAACTAATAAAAGCAAAACCTCTGTTTTACATGATGCATAATTACCCTGTGTAACTCTGCCACAAGGTCTAATTGGGATTAACAGTTTGGTAGGTTTTAAAAGAGGATTACTCACAAGTCTATTCTTAAAAACATCCACAACTATGTCAGATAGCATAAAATCACACCGGGCGGGCACTAGTCCCTAACTGCCTGGGGTTCAGAAGAAGTTCCCTCTCATGGCAAGTAACAGAGATTGTGCCTTCTGGGGTTTCTTGCACCTTCCTCTGAAGCATCTGGTATTGGCCACTGTCAGAGACAGGACAGTGTACTAGAGGGACTACAGGTCTGGTTCCTACATACATTTCAGCAGCGAAGAGCACACTGTCCCAGTGAAGCTGCCCAGGAATTTTAGGCAGGCAGAATGCATATGCCAGGGCCCCACAGTCACCATCCCTCCTCTAATGGAAAAGATTAAGAAACGAGGGAGGAAAAAGCACTTCATATATTCTCTCTGCTTTTGTTCGATTCCAAGTCCCATAAAACCAATGTCTTGAAACAAAGAGGGATGGGAGAGGAGCCAGAGAATGCCAACTTCCCATGCTAACATTTGCATTTACATGTGTTGTTGCCCAACTGAACCGGAACAGAGCCGGAGCCAGTCTGCCTCTCTGCATTGGGAAGGATGACTGCAAGCAAGATGGCTCATCCCCAGCATAGGCTGTTGCCCCAGCGCCATGAGGATCCTGCAAATCAGACAGCTTTGATGACTGCCATCCATACCATGGCGCAATGGGGTATCAGTCAGGCACATGGCTTCAGCCCTAGAGTTTCTAAGAGCCTGGACTCTCCAGCCAAGTCCAATGAAGAGTCTCAGATATAACCCATTAACTACCTTGTAACCCTCCCTTTTCTATCTCAAGCTCCCAAGTGCTCACAGACAACAATGCAGGAGGACAGCAGCACGGGTTTCACTAACAGGACAATGTCCATAATTGGATGTCCTACCATCAGCCACAAAGGAAAGGGAGCATCCCCTACAGCTAAGGGCAAGTTGCTTGAAAGCTCAAGAGCTTCCTTTGATATCATACCTTTGGGAGCATCCTCCGACTACGAGCAAATATTGGGAGCATGGGAGAAGAGGGAGAAAGATCCACAGGTAAATCAGGGCTTGATCCTGCTCCCACTGGAGTTACAGAGGGCTAGAATACTATGTCCATTGCAGCAGAGCAGACCCTCACCTGAGCAGAAGATGAAGGGCCATGGGAATTTTACTCCAGTTTTCTGAACAGAGAGGAGTCTAGGACAGTGGAACTCCAGACTGGAAACCTCACTTCACTAGAACTCTAATTGTGATCCCATGGATGGGGAGCCAGCACCTTTTCACAGTTTAATATCCTCCTCTCCCACACACAGCACCCTGTCTACATTACAGTCAGGCACGTTGGGATTACAGGGCACTGTAACAATGTCCTTTGCCAAAAACTGCAGGGCTTGAGCAGAGAGAGCGCTTCTCAGTAGATCTGTCCACCTATGGTACTTATCTGGCCTCCATTAGCATAGCATCTGAAAGCCTCACACAGTAGGTTTATCCTCCCAACACTCTAGCAATGTGGAGCGAAGTCACAGAGTGTAAACCACTGGATTATCCTCTCTCTCGAAAGGCAACATAGGCTGTAGACAGACTTCCAAAATTTGGAACAATTTCCATTGCCATCTGCAGCCAGTCACCACTAAAATTGTCTGAAACCTGTCATTAAAATTAGGTTCTCTAAACTCAGTGCTCTTAATAACATGCCCCACTATTATTGCAGGGAACACACTTCCATCTCCAGACACATCTTATGAGTTACCGTTCTGCTTTCCCAGAACGGGAGAAACTGAGGCACAGAGAGGGGGGAAGTATCTTGCCCACGACCATACAATGACTCAG
Organism: Lepidochelys olivacea; assembly: GCF_965140295.1. Taxonomy (NCBI): domain Eukaryota; kingdom Metazoa; phylum Chordata; order Testudines; family Cheloniidae; genus Lepidochelys; species Lepidochelys olivacea. The sequence goes on from NC_140429.1 coordinate 10,570,493, forward strand.
GGTCAGAGTGGGGAATAGAACCCAGGAAATCCTGATGCTCAGCCCACCAGCCCATGCTGCTTTTCAGTAGGTCAGATATTTTACAGCAATAGCCCTTTTCAGAGAGGACTGAATACCAAGGACAGGAAGATGTTGCTCTTTTGTGTGACTTCTGGATGACACTAAAACCCCCGGGTCATCAAGTTCCAAACCAAAAGTGGAAGACCTCAAAGAGAGGATCCCCCCTACTCCTCCCAATTATTAACTGTGGTTATTCCTTTGCTGTTATAACTAGGATTGTGCTGCCCTTAGCCCCCTGATGGGAGGATAGTCTGGATGCAGTTTTAAAGGAGAAACGCAGTTCCCTCCTCCAGTCTCTGCTCAGCCAGCTGATGCATACAGCACAGAACGAAGAGCAAAAAGTTAAGTCTGCAGCAAAACTGCAGCTCCTAGAGCAGACCAGCTATTTGCAAGGAAGCGATACTCCCAACAAAACCCTGTGGCTCCCACCTCACCGGAGCTACACCATGGAACTAGACCCATTGCTGTTCCTAACACAGCACAGGGGGGAAGCCACGAACAGCTGGAAAATAGATTAACACAGGAGGGGAGCGGAGCATGCTCAGTTGGGGCTGCCCTTCTGAAGGACACTGCAGATAACTTGCTCCAGCAAGATAGACACACCTCAGGTCTCTGTGCAACCCAAGAGTCTTCGCAACAGGGCTACCTTAACTCTTTAGAGAGAAAAAAAAACAAACAGGAGTACTTGAGGGTGCCACAAGTACTCCTGTTCTTTTTGCAGATACAGACTAACAAGACTGCTACTCTGAAACATAACGCTTTAAGAGGCTACAGCTGGCAGGTCAACCCCATCCAAAGAGCAGCAGTAAGAGACTATGAACAAGGATGCTGCTCTTTCTAGACTCGACTGAGGGGTTAAGTGCTGAAACGTATATGCATTTCAGCAGCCAGACGGAACACCCTCCCCCAGTGTTATTTACTGCTTTCAGAGGGATTGACAGGTTCTTGCTCCCCTATACAAAAAGGATCAGCGCAGCTGTACAATTGACTGTGTTGACACCAGAGTCACTCTAGGAGGTGGATAAACTGTGATCCAGTCACTAGATGCCTGTGGCTGCTTAACAGGGGAGCAAGCGTGATCCCCTTTTAATACAGTTATCCTAATTTTGGTACTTATATGGCCAGCCTCCGTTGCCACAGTAACTACGTACCTAATCCAGCTGCAGTCCTGCTACATCCACCACCTACGAATCCCAGCGTCCTCTCTCATCCTTCAGTTGGCCCTTTGAAGACCACTGTATTCCACGCCCATTTAAACTCCCCCTACCACTTCTATACCAGCTTAATGAAAGGGGCCTGCTCCCCGATGAACTAACCAGTGCACCTGTTTCCCCGAAGAGCTTGCCAACTAAATTTTTTGCCCAGCATTAGGAAAAGACAATTTCCACCAGACTATGTCCAGCTATGAACTTAAAAAGGCAGAGGATAGAGTGGGGGTGGGGAGTTGCCGCTAGACTGGTACCTTCTTTTTCTGAACGGACTAGGAGAGAACACATGGTTTCTGGGCTAGGCAGGACAGACAAGCACTAAGCTGGGTGACGCCTCTGATTGCACACATTTCTTTACTCCTGTTGAGCAACTTGTCATACAACGGGGGAAGGAATGGTCTTTGGCAGGTAGAGTATGGGTCTGGGAGTCAGGACTCCTCCTGAGTACTATTCCCACTGACTGACTGATTCCAAGGGTACAGTGACTTCATTTCTGTTTTCCCATGTATCACCATAAGAATACTGCCACTTCCCAGAGCTGCGAGGCTTAATTAGTGTTTACGAGTGCCTTGAGATCCACTGAAATGCGAGAGATTACTCAATTAAAATCCTGTATATCTGTGCATTTTGGAGTGAGGGTTTGTGGAATAAGCATCTGAGACTAATCTACTAGCTCATGGCTAGCATCCGATCATCATGTGGAGGAGGGAAAGCCGATTCCTAGTTAGCTACTTCCTCAACTACTTCCTCTCCTGGCTAGGTGGAGAGCCGTTCCCTAACCCTGCCCTCCAGTTACTCATTTATCCAGACACTGAGTGAGTTTCCAGGGTCCTCCTTCACTCCGGGGAGAGGATCCTGGAAAAGGTCAGTTGAAAGGCATCCCCTGCCCCCTAGCTAATCTTCCCCAGACACAGGCATGGCTATGAATTCAAAAGTGCTTCCTATGACATTATGGAATGTTATACCCAGGTGCTTTAATAGAGTTCTACCTCAAAAATCCACATCCCTCACAGAGCCCCCAGTAGGCAGGGGGGCAAATGGGACCAACCAGCCCACCGAAATGAAAAATAAAAGCCAAAGGAAGACCTAGGGCTCATGCAACCCCAGCAGCACCAGGCAGTCAGCAGTAACCTAGATGCTTTGGGGTAGAGACAGAGATTAGACATGCCCTGAGGAAACTAAACAGCTAGTGGTTTACACCTAACAATAGACCAAAACCAATGCTCATGTCCACCCTGCAGTTAAGGCCTTAACACTTAAATTATATTTGTTAAACCACATTAGGCCACTCAATCACCTGCCCCATCCCCAAAACTGAGATTTAAAGAGGGATGAGCCCCATACCACATCATCTTGGGAAGCCATCACATACGCGCTTTCCCCCACCTCCAAACTTCTTGGCTTCTCCCCCCACTGCAGCTCTCCTTCCCCAGGGCGATATGAGGGCTGGAGCCAGGCTGTTTGCTCCTCCAAAAACACTGACATTAGTTGAGGGGCAAGAGAAAGTACCAATCAAAGGCTCTGGAGCCAGAATCAACACAAAAAGCCTCGTTGAGGGGGTGGGAGGAGTAGGAAAAGAAAAGAAAAGAAAAAAAAAGTCCTATGGCTCCCTCAGACAGAAGGATGCAATCTCCATCCAAATTTTCCCTAACGCCCTTGGACTTTGACCTAGGCTGCTAAGCAGCAATTTCAGAGTAGCAGCCGTGTTAGTCTGTATTCGCAAAAAGAAAAGGAGGACTTGTGGCACCTTAGAGACTAACCAATTTATCTGAGCATAAGCTTTCGTGAGCTACAGCTCACTTCATCAGATGCAAGTGATGCATCCGATGAAGTGAGCTGTAGCTCACTAAAGCTTATGCTCAAATAAATTGGTTAGTCTCTAAGGTGCCACAAGTACTCCTTTTCTTTAAGCAGCAATTGTTATTTCATCCAGATTCAATCAGCTAAATGGTGAACTCACTGAACCGCCGCATGCAGTGGGCCCTTTCAGTAGCTAGGTAAGATCTACTAGCGTCAACATCCTGGTTTGTAGTTTCTAGCCATTTGCAGTCTGCAAATGGTGGGCATTGTATACATCAGCCTCATTTGATGACATTCAGACCAACAGATGATTTGGGTGGGTGAAGGGAAAAATACTTGGCGGTAGCCCTGTCTGCAGAATTGCTGCCTGATGAACTTCATTAAACAGCTCTTAACACCGGAATGGGGCACTGGACTAAAGTCTAGGAAAGACACATTGGCCAGTGTAACTTAGATCTGGACTGAGACCTCTAGGAGACAACCTTCCCATTTAGCTCACGTACAGACCTTGGGCTCTCTTTTCTCACACAGAGCCAGATCCCTGGCTGATTTACCCTGGCTGAGCTTTGAGCTCACAACATTGAATACAGAGTGGAAACCCACCCAGGCTAACATTAAGTGTCCAGCTGGTTTGCCGTGACCAAAGCTACCAGGCATGTCTTGCCTTTGCACTGAATTCAAAAGAATGTCTCTGGAAGGTACCAACAAAGGAGAATGCAATTGTGTTTTCTGTTTAATAGCTAGGAAGATTTGTTGCCAGCTCCCCAAAGTATGATCTTTTCCTCTCTTTCATTTGGGTCTCTCACCACTCCTTCCTGGAATAAAAAACAAAAAGTCCACAAATGTGCTCACCCAGAGATCCCACCTTAACAATAAAACGTTCCCTTGCTTTTCACACCTTCTTGTATTACTGCAAACAAAGCTGCTAATGGATTAAAGGAAGCTGCATTTCCCATATTAGCAGATTAACAGGTACCTGATACAGTTTAACTTCACACACACTTACATGACAGTCTTACCGCCTACAAGAAACCAAACCCACATGAGAAAGCGACCTGCCCAGACCCAGTCACTTTGCAGAAGATAAAGAATGTTAATCATATCACGCCAGCCCCTCATGCTATGAATGAGTCCAAGCTTTAGACCTACCGCAGAACAGGAGAGAACTCCTGTAGATTACTGTAACCCAGCCACCCAAAGAAATGTACTCCCCACCCCCGAGGCATGTGAAAGGAACAGTTATTCAGAGCTTTTGACGAATTCCAGCTGCCAGAATGAGCAAAGGCCACAGGGACGAGCAATAGCTGGAATAGGCAGATTGTGTCTTTAAACAGTTGAATTTCACTGGGCGCTGAGGAAGGTCAAGCCATCTAGACAGAAGGAAATGGGTACAGGCTGCCGATCTTCCCCTTTCAGAGCAACACAAGCCCCCTAGGAGGAGTGCCAATCTCCTTGCCATTTTTTTTGAGAGCAAAAAGCCTGCGGGACCATGGCTGAGTCAATAAGACAAGAGTCTCTGTTCCAACACATTAAAAGCTGACTCCTCACACTATTATTGAGCCATAGGAAATCACTCCCTGCTACAGCTTCAGGGCAGGGTGCATCTGGTCCACATCTCCATCACAAGGGCCTTGTCTTCACCAAGGAATTTTTGGCTCAGATTTCCTGCCCGTTTTTATCACTGGATGCAGCTCCACCAATGGGAGAACTGGTGTACATAGGGCTCAAAGGCAGCTACTGGGCATTTTAAGCCCCACGTTGTCTACTATCGCTCAGAGTAGCTCTATAGCATACAGCCACTGCCAGATTTGGAGTCCCGTCGATTATATCACTCCCACCAGCAGTTGCGAAGGTGGATAATTTTTAATAGAAAAATTTAGCACAGGACTATGCAAAGCTTAAGAGCCTGGGAAACTGCACCATTTCACCCTGCGAGCTACAACACTGCCAGGTGCCCACAGCGGTGCTCATACCATTTCAGGTAAACTCTGTCCATACGCAGCATCCCAACTGCTCTGCATTGTGTGTACTTATCACACCGTTCCCGGCACAAGACCACTATCCACTGCTTTGTCCAGTTTTCTCCTTGTAAAAGGCAAACTCTCAAGTTTCACACATATCAATTGTATATGTTTAGAAATACATGTGTAGCATTAAGGCTTTTATTTTGCAAGTGAAACATCTACTATGTTCTAGAGCATGCAGCCATGATCAGAGGTCATGGGAGAGGCATTCTGGAACGGTGTTGGGAGGACCAATTGCAGCGATGCAGCTGAACAAAATGTCCAAAGTGACACTGCAATGGTGCAGCAATCCAACAAAGAGTGCAAAGATGAACCTTACTCAGAGCAAATGCAATGTAAACAGGGCTGAGTACAGATGTGAGAGGTGTTATAGGTACTGTAGGTTCTTGTGACACCAATTCTCTAGTGCAACCGAGCCTTTTGAGCTCCCAGCATCAGTTCCAAAATATCTTTATTCCCTGGAGGAACAGGCTCAAATCTCAGCAGAATTGAATCAGTCCATTGTCCTTCTGAGGAAGATACACTGAGATGTAGGCAATTTCTGTGAGCTGTTCTATTAGATGAAATCTTAGGAGTATGTGCTATCTGTGAATACTAAAGATCCGCTGGTAGAGGTTTACCCATGCATCCATGACCAAAATCCCCCATCCCATTCTCAATTCAGGATGTTGCATACTGCTTGTCTGCCTGGCGGCAGCCCTCCAACCCCAAAAGCAGCTGAATTTCAATGGCATTGCGTATATTTTGTACAGGACTTTGGGATTCTTTAGGATGAAAACAATGATGTAACCACAGAAAAAATGTACAATTAAACAAGGTACTCTGATCTTTTCCTTAAAAGGCTGTGAGATTAAGGCATTTTAAAAGCCGCTAGAAGGCTGGAGAAGCTTTGGTGCTGAACAGAACGTCTATGAGCCCAGGAATCATTCATTTAGCGTTTGGCCTCAGAGTTTGGGTGGGAGGCTCCATTTCATCTGTGGTAACAGAGCTGAGGACTTGGCTACACTTGCGAGGAAGAGTGCATTGAAGCAGCCTCAGGCACCCTAGCTCACTACCCATCCACACTGGCAAGGCACACAGAGCGCTCTGACTCCACGGCAAGAGTGCTCCTGGTGCTCCACCTCGGCGAGAAGATTAACACTTGGTGCCCCTTGGCTGAAACGCCCGGGTGTCAATGTGAATGAGGTGTTGCATTACTGCGCTCTGATCAGCCTCCAGAAATGTCCCATAATCCCCTTAAGTCAAGTGGCCACTCTTCTCATTGTTTTGGAATCGCTGCAGGAATGCAGATATGTCCTTTGAAAGCTCCGTTTCTGACAGCCCGCTGCTTATCTGCTCTGAGACAGAGCAACCATTACTGTGGAATGCTGAGGGGGGGTGGGAGAGAGGGGGTCTGCTGCTGTCTGAACTTACAAGACAGCATGCTGACATGCTCTCAACCCCCCAAAAACCCACTCTCTCCCCTCCCACATACATACAAAACACACTCCCTGTCACACTTCACCTCCCACCCCCATTTGAAAAGCACGTTGCAGCCGCTTGCATGCTGGGATAGCTACCACAATGCACTGCTCTCTCTGGCCATTCCAACAGCTGCTAATATGGCCAAGCCAGTGTGCTTGTAGCTGTCAGTGTGGACAGATTGCAGCGCTTTCCCTACTGCACTCTGCGAAGGCTGGTTTAACTCAAAGCCCTCTACATCTGCAAGTGTAGCCATGCTGTAAGTCTCAACACGGACGGAGACTAGAGGCTGACAGAAGAATGCTGCAGACAAGGTCAGTCAACCAGCCAAGAAAGAAATCCCTACCAGCAACAGATAGATGCTGTGATAAATGAAACTGGGTTGGGGTAGCTCCCTTTTATGGACACCCACCCAGCCAGCAGCTATAAAATCCCTCTTAGTAGCTGTTCTCCAATTGCTCTACCTATAAAGGGTCACTGCTATTCATAGGTAAAAGGAAGTGAGAGGGCACCTGCCCAAAAGAGCCAATGGGAAGGCTAGAACTTTTTAAAATTGAAACAAGACTCCCCTTTTGTCTGTCTGTAGTTCTCCTGGGGAGAGGCGGACAGGGCAGCAACTATGCTGTAAGAGTTTGGGCCAGGTATGAAGAAATCATCAGTATCATACCTAGAAACTACTCATTTAAAACCCCAGATATGTAAGTAGATCAGGAAATGTCTGGGAAGACGCAATTAGGTTTATTCCTTTTATTTCGTTAGGGCTTGTGGATTCCTCTGTTCTAACGCCAGGTGCTTTTGTTTTGCTTGTAACCTTTAAACTGGACCTCAAGAAAGCTATTCTTGGTGCTTAATCCTTGTAGTTGCTCTTTTAAAGCAATAGCCTGAGTTCCCAGATATATTTTCTCCCTTTTTTTGGTCAATAAAATTTACCTTTAAGAACAGAATTGGATTTTTGTGTCTTAAGAAGTTTGTGCACATGTTGTTTAATTAGCTGGTGGCAACAGCTGATTCCCCCCCGCCCCGCCCCCTTCTCTGCTCTTCCCCAGAGGAGGGGTGGGGGTGGCTGAAAGGGCTTGAGGAAGGAATTCCCAAGTGCTCCTTCCTGGACTCTCAAGGGGTTCTGCACTTGGGTGGTGGCAGCATCTACCCATCCAAGGTCAGAGAAAAGCTGTAACCTTGGGAGTTTAATACAAGCCTGGAGTGTCCAGTATTAATTTTTAGAATCCTTGCAGGCCCCCACCTTCTGCACTCGAAGTGCCAGAGTGGGGAATCAGCCCTGACAGATGCCCTGGAAGGCAGTCCTGCTGGGGTGGATGGAACAAAAAAAGTTAGTGTACATAAGCTTCTTTTAGTATAGGCCAGAGAGATTGATTTCTTAGAATTCAGGCCAGAGAGGCCTTCTGCTGAACAGCCACATGCCCAAGAGCCCCCTCAAATGGAAAGCCAGAAGCTGGGGAGGGCGGAGGGGGGGAACCAGTGTTTAATTTGTAACTTGTCATCAGTCACTTGCAACACACATGGTGGCTGTGACCTTTTCCAACAGCGGGATATGCTAGGACGAGAGGGCCAAGTCGACTATTCCCACGCTCCATCCATTACACCTAACACTATAAACTCTAGCTCCGTATGTTTAAAGCCTCACATGTGAAGTGTATACACTTTCTTGATCTCTAGAACTGGCAAAAGTCAAACCAAGAGTGATTTGCTTTCCAGCTGTCTCCAGTAACCCCTAGGGTGCAGCTATCCCTCCAGCTGAAGGAACAGTAAAAGGCACTCAGGTACCATGGTGATGGGTGCAGTACAAGTGCCTAGATACTGTAGATAGATACTGTATTTCTGTTTCTAAAGCCACCAAAGGATTAACTGGCTGTTGTGCCCAGATGAGATGGAACAATACTTGGCAGCTTTCCAGGATCCAACCACAACATACAGCAACCTTCATCCGAAGAAGCAAGATGGTCTTGCAGTTAAAGCACAGGACTCGGAGACAGGAGTTCTGGGTTCTTATTCCAGCTATGCCACCTGGTTTGAGACTCTTTGTGTCTCATCCTGAAATAGGGCTAATACCTGCCCATCTTCAAGGATGTTGCATGGCTGAAGTTTTTGTTGTTTGTCAAGGACATTGAGATCCTCAGACAGAAGGTGCTGAAGACAGACGAAGGGCTCTCAGTGGTTAACAAATGTTAATTAAGTCTAACACCAACTATATCCATCTCCATCAATGGGGAAATTGAGGCACAGTGACTTACGCAGTGTCATGCAGGAGGTCAAAGGCAAGGACAGAAACAGAATCCAAGAGTTAGGATTTTTAGTCTGCTGTTCTAGCTACTCAGCAACGGTAAGGGTATTGGAGAAAAGGATCTGCTATTAGAGACCAGCAAGTTCAGTGCAATAATGGAACGTTGAGTGTCCAAGCTCCTCACTTCCTTTCCTCCATCAAATCTTACATCTAGTGACTACTAAGTCAAAAAGCACCACACAAACAGATTTCCTGTTTAAAACTAAAGAGTGAGGGAGTTCTTCGGATTGATTGCTGTCCCTGCCATCCAGCCCTCTATAAAGCATTGGCCCTGAAGTCAGATAACTGCAGAGTATAGCAGACAATTAAAAAACAAACTAAACAAAAACCATTTCCACCCACACTGGAAACCAGACAGCAAATCTTACTTGTGGTTTGTTCTTACAAGCCTGCAAATTTCTAGGCCAGCACTAAACAGGCACCTAAGTTTCCACCAATTAACTTTATTATCCTGACATAGGCAGCTGCTCATCCAGACCAGCTAATGTCTCTAAACAGTCCAGGGACAGTCTGACTGCTTCCTTGGTCCCCTGCCTCCAAAGTAATGAATGAATTTGGACGGATCAGTTACTCAAACACTTCTCCAAGAGCTGCAGAGGTGAGCAGCTCACAGAACCACATTTGGTGCACCGTCTCCTGCAGGAGACCATAAAGAGCCTGACTTGTTTACTTACCAACTCAGCTACACACAGTTTTTAAGAGGGTCTGAAGTTATTTTAGCTTAAATCGATGTGTAATAGATTTCAGCTAACCCAAGTCCACACCGGGGGAGGGAAGACACGGGGGGGGGGGGGACGACTGAACCTCATTGCTCCATCCTCTACCAGAGCAGGGTTTAGATCAGGCCTACGTCATTGCTCTTCTAGCCACATAAAACCATTTTAGAAGTGGCTTCAGAGAGCAAACATGCTGTTTGTCTCCTTGGCGAGGAGGAAGGCTCATTATTGGGGCCTTCCTTACTTCCTCCCAGACCTGGTTTAACATTAAATCCTCCCTAAATTAACTGCTTATGATTTGGCAAATAAGCTATAGTACAAACCAAGACCACCCGCTCCTTTCACCCGCTCGCTTACCCCTTCTTGGGGCAAGGAAACGGACTCTGGAGGGGGCTGATAAAGCAGAGGGATGAAAGAGATAAACATAAGCCGCGTGCGTGGAGAAGATTAAACTCATGACCCGGTCATCTGACACAGAGATGTACACAGAGCAGACAGTCAGCACTTATGCCTTGAGTCACAGAAACAGCCACTCTGACCCTAACTGAGAAACTAGGGCCTTCTGAACTAGCTGGACAGCTGCAAGTTGGTACAGGGCTCCCATTAGCCAGCCTACAGTGCTCGAACTCCACGAGATGATAGTACACTACCACCGTCAGTGCAGCTGGGATATTCACCACCCCCACGTATGCAAGGCCAGCCCTGGTCACTATTTGAATAGCACCTTTGTCTCAACAGCACTGATTTAGCGAGTTGAACAAGTCAGGCAGTACACAGAGTCCAGGATCAGCTTACAGAGGAGACAACATTTCCGTGAGTTACCCTAGATCACCATCAAATAATCTGCCAACAGGAGACTCCACAAGACATTTCTGTTCATTTTTCAGGGCAGGGAGAACTAAAGCAACACGAAGCGTTTACACACATCTCCTCTTCAGAGCACTTGACAGACTCTGAAACCTGTCATTAACAAATCAATTTTATTTGAGCATAAGCTTTCGTTAGCTACAGCTAGCTCACGAAAGCTTATGCTCAAATAAATTGGTTAGTCTCTAAGGTGCCACAAGTCCTCCTTTTCTTTTTGCGAATACAGACTAACATGGCTGCTACTCTGAAACCTGCCATTAACAAATCAGTTACTCCCCTGTGGAGTAGATATTCATTCCCTTTTTACAGATGGGGAAATGAAACAGCGAGGTTAAGTGACTCACCCAGGGCCACAGAGTGAGCTGGCATTGGAACCAGCATTAGAAATCAGCAGTTCTTGGCCCCAATCCTATGTTTACATAATACCTCACCTTCAACCAGAAGAAAAGCCAACCTCTGGAGGGAAAAAGATACTAGGCAGTTTCCACTTGCCAATATGGAACTAAAACCCTACCGTGACAGTCTCAATTGTCACCCAGAGATGTGCCCTGGCCAGACAGGGAGAAGAACATTTCCATCTAATTTGGAGAGGATCACAGCTGTTGGTGGGGTGGGAAATGCAGATACTTAATTCTTCAAGACATAAGCCCATTACCAACTGTCTGGTGTTCAGAAGAAACTTCTCCCATAGCCACCTTATCACAGAATGCTCCAAGACAGGGTTTCTTGCACCTTTGTTTGTAGCTTCTAGTTCTTTCCACTGCTGGAGATAGGACACTGGGTTGGACAGAACATAGGAGTCAGACCCAAGCAGGCTCATGTTCCTACAGCAGATATTGTAAAGTCATAGCCCTCACTAAATTATATTTACATTACAGACACAGTCCCCCAAGCCTACTCCCAACACACAAACTGAGATTAGCAAAACTGTTTAAAACTGTTTAAAACCCTACATACAGTTTTTGAACTGGTTTAACTATGTCAGTTGGGGTACATGATGGTACAGCAAAGGCTTTAGACATGACCCACACATTTTTCCCAGATTTCAACTGTAGCAACACGCGCCAAATGCCACAAATAACCAGGCTAGGAGGGATCATTTAGCATAGTTGGCTGCAGTTTGTGGGAGTTTTATAATAAAAATTGTGCAAGTTATCCAACCTTTATAGATGCATAAGGTCACCACGATGCAGCTTTTAACACAATCATTAAACAGCTATGGAACGCTGGATGCTAAGGCTGATTTTTGACAGTCACCATTCCATACACAGCTACAGAATAAGGTGGTCCAATTATTCCTCCTTTTAAAGGAATTATTACCACTTCCTGGCCTCTTGTCTTTTATTGCACAACACAGGTTACAATCGTGAGAAAGGCCTGCCTGCTGTGCCTTAGTGAAGCCTCCTAAATGGTTAATAGGATCATAAGACTTGCATCAGTCATATTAATAGGCCATAAATAAACTCACCAAGTCAAAGAGCACAACTGCTCGTCTCAGATTAGAAAGACATATTTACCAAGTCCTGAGGGAGAGTGGGAGGGTGTGGACAACAAAGCTTCTAGGGAAATAGTCCATTGGTCTCCCCACCACCCTGCACTATTACCCTCTGAGTAGGAATGGTGGGAATCACAATGGAAATATTCCTGTAGCTTCCCAGACCAAAAACCAAATAGCACAATTGGCAATGCATGTTGGTCCTTGGCTTTCTGGGAGACGAGAGACACTTGGTACATTCCACATCAGCATCTAACATCACTTGCCGTTTCTTGAGCCATTTACAGTAATGGCGACAGAGGCAGTTTTGCAGGCTATACCTACAGAAATCCCTAACACACTATACTCCCACGGGGGGGAGGGGGGGCGCGGGGGGGGGAGGAGGGGTATATGGGACCTTGCAGTGGTCAGTCTTTAGAGCTGTATTCAGACACAGAATTAACCGTTATCATGCAGACAAATATTGTCTCATTCTTTCCTTGTACTCCCCCACCCCCATCAGACTGTCTGTACCCCTCTGTTGTTTCTTGTCTTATACTTAGATGGTAAGTTGTTTGGGTTAGGGACTGTCTGTTTGTTCTGTGTTTGTACAGTGCCTAGCACAACAGGGTTCTGGCCCATGACTGGGGGCTCCTAGGAGCTACGATACAGAACCAGCCCCCTGGAGTCATCCCCAGCAGCACACACTGGAGGGAATGTCTATACTGCAATCACAGGGTACGACTGCAGCTCTAATGGACATACCCAAGCTGGCCTGGGTCCTGGAACAATGATGCTGCAGCTGCATGAGCTGTACAAACCTGCCGGGAACCCTGGACGATTTCTTGCAGGGCTAGGCTGCGCTGATGCTTGCGCTGACGTGTCTTCACTGGTTTTGGACCTGAGCCAGCTAGATTAACTTGGGTATGTTGGCTCAAGGTGCGTTCATTCACACGTCATGATTGCGGTACACACATATCCTAGGAGAGAGCCAGTTCAGTTTCACACACAGGTGACCTGCAGAATCACTACTGGCTCCATTCATTTAGTCTTTGGGTTATGCAAAAAAGAATTAAAGTTTCAAACCCAAAGGAATTCAGATTGCAATGGAAAGAGGCCTCCCAAAGAGAAAGACCTTCATTTCCTTTTTTTATATTTGCGTAAGAGTATGCCAGTGAGGTTTGTGCTGCTGGAACCTCATGCATCAGGCTCATAAACTGCCACTTCACTTGGGTCTGCCGCTAAGATTTAGTATGGCAGAAAAGTGACTGCCAATTTGGGAATATTTCTGAGACTGGAAAAAAAAAATCCCACTGCAGATTAGCAGAAAGGATTTTTCTCTAGCAAACATGTCCCTCGTGGGCTTGGTAAAGCTAGCAAAATTATTTTTTTCCACCATTAAAGGGAATACAAGAGCTGTCCCCAGGAGCTTATTGTACTGCAACTTTCACCGCCTACCTGGTGACACAGAAGACTGGATGCTGTGATGCCTGAGAGTCACTCCTAATTGAGGGAAATGCATTTGTTTTCTTCTAGTTATGAATAATACTTTGCATTTGTTGGACTTTCCACCTGAGGATCTCAAAGCACTTTACAAATATCAATTGCCGCAAAGGCCCTGTAAATAATATATCCATCTTACAGAGGAGGAAAATGGAGGCACTACATGGGTTTCCTCAGTAGCCAGACCAAGACTGTGGAATGAACTCCCATAGGAACTAAGTACCATCACAAACCTTACCATCCTCTCTGCTCTAAGTGCAAGGTGCATTTATTTGACCATGCCTTCTCTAACATATAGCTCTGTGTGGTTATACACATGAGTGATGCTAGTCACAGGGGTTACTACAGTACTGAAAGGCATTCGCATGCCAGCATGAACACAGTACAGCACACGGTCGTGTAGGCAAGGAGGATAAGCAACATGCCTAATGTACCACAGCAGGGTGCAGACCACATCCTGGGCTTCCAAAGTCAGTCAACAGTCAAGACCTCCCTGCTCCTTTAAGGGGTGTTTTCCTCACTTTGGTGTACCTAAAGTGGGCTTGTTGGGAGCCTTTCCCTATGATCCCTTTGAAATCAACAGAAGCAGATTCAGGCCCTAAAATGGGGGTGGCCAACCTGAGCCTGAGAAAGAGCCAGAATCTACCAACGTACATTGCCAAAGATCCACAGTAATAAGTCAACAGCCCCCCATTAGCTCCCCCACAGGGCCTCCCACCCACTAGTGGCCCCGCCCACCAGTGCCTCCCCCTCCCCCTCCCTTCCCACTGCGATCAGCTGTTTTGCTGTGTGCAGGAGGCTCTGGTGGGAAGTGGGGAGGAGCAAGGGTGCTGGAAGGAGTGGGGGCCTGGGGCAGAGCCAGGGGTGGAGCAGTGAGCGCCCCCCCCTGGCGCACTGGAAAGTTGGCATCTGTAGCTCCAGCCCCGGAGTCGGTGTCTAGGCAAAGAGCTGCCTATTAACTTCGGAAGAGCCACATGCAGCCCCAGAGCCCCAGGTTGGCCACCCCTGCCCTAAGAGATAAGAAACAAGTGCTTAAGGCCTTTTCATAGGGACCGGTTGGAGAAGGGGAGTACTTCCTTAACTAGTGCTACATAAAGTAGACTCAGTAAGGCTGCATTCTCACAGTATATTCCTGATGGATTTCAGTTTTTATTTGAACAAATTAAGCCTCGGGGAGTGAAAGAATCCAATGTTTACAACACTGGTGCGGTAATTCATTCCTCATTATCGTTTGCTTCTAACGTTTCCTCCCTCAGTACCCACAATCCATTCACCGAGCCACTGGACCAGCTACATTCACAAGATTCAGAACTTACCACATTACCGAAAGCATTTTGGGGCCACTCTCCTATGGAGAAGTCTATAGCTTCACACCAGGAAGGGATGTGTTTCAGGGGGGAATGGGTTACAGTAAGGCAAGCCTATTTTTCAACACAGTAACAAAACACTTGCTGAATTTCTGTTTTGCTTAAATGAAAAAAGTGGGTCCTCTGAAAGAAGATTATTTCTTCAGCATCCAAGATCTCTACCTACTTACAATCCAATGAGAACAGCATTACCTCCCTCAGTACTGGTGCCAATAGATAACTGGTATTTCCCCTCTGCTCCATTCTCCACTTAATCTGGCCTTCATACCCTGACCCACCATGTTTAGAGATGCTATCTGGAGTGTACCTACCAGCACTCAAACAGTGGTTAACTTGCTAGGGAATGCTAGCGCAAGTGCCTTTGATGATCACAGTTGTGGCAGTAGGGCAGAAGATCTCAGATTCATAGTTTTTAAAGCCAGAAGAGAATTATAGTCATCTTGGTTGGCCTCCTGCATAATGCAGGCCAAAGAACCCCATCCAATAATTTCTGCTTCAAACCTGTCACTTCTGTTTGAGCAATAGCATATCTAAAGATATCTAGTCTTGGTTTAAAGACTGCAAGTGACTGAGAATCTGCCATGTCCCAAGGTAAGTTGGTCCAACAGTTAATTACCTTTATTGTGACCCTAGTAACCACAACCCTGAATCATTTACGGCTTTATAGGTTAATACCAACACCTTGAATTCCACCCAGAAACGTACTGGGAGGGAGTGTAGATCCTTGGGCAGTTTTGTGACTTGCCCTCAACCTGTTCATTAAGAGGAAGCTTCAGGCTAGGACATTCCACACTAGCTTCAGTTTCTGAGTGGTCTTGAGGTGTAGCCTGATAAGGATTATATTTTAGCAGACACTAGGGCTCCCTGAGGAGTGCTCTCCAGGGGGGTACAGGATACATTTACACACTTGCTCATGTTCTTCCCACTCTGTAAACAACCCATATTTCATGTGAGGAATTTTTCACCGCTCACACCCTAATTGCATTAGTACTTTCTTCAGTTCCCTCAAGGAAACTGTTTGGATCGTTCTTCTGTCCAGGCTCCAGCAGCACACAGACAAGCAAAAGAAAAAAGGCCATGGCCAATCTCCTTTTCAAACCTCAGTCACGCTGGCAAACTGTATGAAAAGGCAGGAAAGAAATAGCTGTGTGCATTAGGATCACTCACAGATAAGGAAGCGAGAAAGACCAACACGGTTGCTTCTGAAAAGAGTGTTTATTATAATTAAGAATAATTTGCACTTCTATAGCACCAGCCAGACAAGAACCTCAGAATTAATTTACTCATGTTCATGAATCAAGCCTCAATACCCAGGCAGAAAATGTATTATCCTGATTGTCCAGATGGGGAAACAGGGAATCAGCCAAGCTGGCACAGAACGCAGCTCTCCTGATCCCCAGTCTGTGCTTTACCCACGAGACCAGGATGAGACCCCCAGGCTCCAACAATCTGCCGAGGATGCACAAGGAATCTCAAAGTGAACCTGGTTTGGGTCTTTCTAACCAAAGGGGCCCCATGGCAAACGTGGTAGTTCTAAAACTAAGCAAGGGCCAATTTATGGAGTCCAGCCCCTTCTGACATGTACCTGTCCCGGTTTCAATGGGGCCAGATCCCCAGCTAGTGTAAATCAGCCTTGCTCCATTGGAGTCAATGGGGACAAACTCCCCTGCCACCAAGAGCCTCACTAGACAAACAGTGGGGCCCTGCAAGGGCAAGAGCAAACAAAAATGGTGGAGAGGGATAAACATACAATTAAGTAGGTATCACTGTCTCCAACTACTTTTCTCTCAAGTTTCTGGCCAGTCGGCGAGTCCCTTATAGGCATCATGGCAGCAGTTGGCTTGCTGTTCACTGGTCACATTTCCTGCCTCCTTTCTGGATACTCTTATTGGTTCAGCCAATACAACAACATGAGCAATTTGTGCTTCAGTTCTTTTATTGCTCACCATTCCACTGACAAGCAAACCAGCTCTGCTTCCAACCTGGTCAGAAGCTTGTGGTGACATTCAGAGCAGCTCCCTAAATTCTTCTAGGAAGAGTAATTCTTCTAGGAATAAGACTGATACCTTCTTAAAGAAACCTGTGTTACTGTCATGATGAGGAGAGCTCGTCTGAAGACAGAAAACTGGTCACTAGATGCATTTCTTGGATCTTTGGTTTCAGAGTCCAGTAACAGTGAAAGCTCCCCACGCCTGCACGGCATAAGCTCTGCCATGCCTCAGAATGTCCCGGGTCTCCTCCCACCTGTGAGTAGGTGGCTTCTGGCATGCCTGCCCTCAGGCCCAGAATACCTTCCCCACTCCTACGCACTATGCAGCCTCATTCTTCTCTTGATTCATGTCTTTCAGCCAAACTTCTCCCACACTGGTTTCTACTCCAGCCTCTTATGCCATGGTAGGTATCTGTACCACACTCCCCACTGTGGTATCTCATCCTCAAACCTTAGACACTGAAAAATCCTAAGATACAATAAATACCAATACACACGTCTTGTTGGGTCCTCTTCTCATAATGTGTGGGCTTTTCAAAAGTGCTCAAGTCCCATTTCCAGAAGCGGCTTAGGTATGTGGAACCAAAGGGTAAAATTGTTAAGAGCACCTATGTGACTTAGGAGCCTTAGAATCATGGACAGTGGGAGATTTAGGTACTTTTGAAAAGCCCATCCATTGCAAAAATATACCGGTCTTGTTGGTTGCTCTAACAAAAATATCCTGTGATCTTTTACCCTATCCCCCTCTAACTCCACTTGTGTTTTGTCACTTTGTTGTCCTTTTCCTAGCTCAAATTGCAAGTTCTTTGGGGCAGGAACCTCCTTCCTTTTTATTCATTGTTACAGTGTCATAGGTGTGCATGTGGCACTTTGAAAAGGAATTAAAAAGAGCACTGAATATTTGGCTGCAGGAATCAGATGCCATTGCAGGAAGCGGTCTGCTGAAGTTAGTGACATTTCTGAGACAGTAACATAGGATTACTGAAATAGATCTCGTCCTGCATATTGTAAATGGGCCAAGAAGCCTAGCCTAACAGACATCAGAAACGTCTTTAATTCCACTACAGCACACTGACTATTATCCATAACACGGGGTCTATAGGTCTACATGGAACAGGAGGAAAGCCTGCAAAGTGTTATTTTTCCAAATAATAGATGCTCAGCTCAGATCACTTTACAGCTAATTTAACGTAGCTAACAATTACATGGATATTTTTGAAGTATTGGTTGATGTCTGCTGCTCTGAAGAGACAGGCTGGTGTAGCGGTTGTTGTGGACCAGACAACCCTGACCCAGACGTTCAGAAAGACCAAGTGCTGTGAAGAAAAACCAGCGATGACTCAGTAATTATAACAGGCTCCAACCAAACAGGAGGGCTGCATCAGCTAGTGATTTAAGGTCTCACATGCTAGAGGGAGAAAGACAAGGTGGAAGAGCATACCCAACAACAGGTACTGCCTCCCAGGGACTCTCAGCATGGAGGAGACATCTAAGCATCACCCCACAGAGTACAGCTTGACTGTCATTGAGCTACGTCTTAGAAGAGGCGCGAAAGGCCGTAACTCCTGCTGCCCTCTAGACCTGCAAGGTGACTTGGACAAAGATGCTCCCAGGAGCAGGATCAAAAGTTTTGTAAGCTCACATCCAAAGCCTTCTTCAGTGCAACATGGAAGGCTTAGAGAGAAAGGATCTGACATGCTGCCACACCTTGAACCCGGACAATTCCCAACACAGGGCAGTAATATTTTGCACTTCTATAAAACAGAACGGGGGTCTCCAAGTGCTTGATTGACACAGTTAAACCTCAACACTCCTGCAACGTATTTTTACTGCTCAGGTGGGGAAAGTGTGGCACACAGGTGAAGTGACTTACCCACGGCCAAACAGCAAATCTGTGGTAGAGGAAAAGCCTGACTGCCAGTCTCTGGGCTATTCTGCTATAGACTGGCACTGAAAAGAGACGCCATGACACTATTACTGCAATTCGTTAGTAAGTCTTTATTTGCATTCCTTGCGCATTCTTTCCATTTCAGTGGAAATGGGAGATATTTATTTATGTCTGAACTACATGCCTGTCTCCTGGGGCATTGGCGCTGAAGGTCAGCTCCCTCTCTCTAACCTTGAGTTCTGAAGTCACAGGCGGTTCTAGTACTACCAACTGATGCTGCACTAAGAGAACATTAGCTAACAGCATTGTAAGCAGGCAGGGGGTAAAGAAAGACCTAGGAGAAACGTGAAAGAAAATGAAAGGGTGAGTGGGAGAGAAGGTGAATCAACAGCACAAGAATCCATTTTTGTCTTCAGTGAGGCCATGTGAGCAACAGTTTTAAAATTTCTACCCCAAATGCCCTACCAGATACTCAGTGCGAAAGCCAGGGGAAATCATCTGTGCCTGCTTCACACAGATGGAGGATTCTTTACACGGCAGAATTGCTGGTTAGAAGCTTTGCTACCCCCATCTCCTCCTGAGTGGGTGGTGATCAAAGGCCATCTACACAACTGAACTCGCCACATGGCAAATTATGTTACAATAATTCAGTTTCCACTAATACAACTAATTCCATATAACCAAGCTCCCAAATGAAGATAACGGGTGTAACGCTTCCAAAATCTATTATGGTTAAACCATGGTATGGTTCCATCTAGACAAGTGAAGAGAAACTGTTACAACACATTTCCCGCATGTTCAATGGGACCTAAAAGGTGTTTCAACTTACATCCCCACAGCCTATTCCGGTGCATTTCACTGAGCATTCTATCTTAAAATGCCTCTTAATTAATAAATAAGTCAGCATCAGTCCTAGCCTCAGGTGCTCCATGGCTGGTGGAGATCACGGCCACAAGTGTGTTTGTGTTACACTAGCACTCATTTCTAGTGCCGGTTACATTCTCACAAGCTGGCAGGTAACTGAAATTTGCAAGATAGCTGCTCTTTGAAGCACGGCACAAGAAGAGCACGCCAAGGTCAGCCAATGTGCATGGGCCTGAGATTCCAAGGAATCGGTTGCCTCAAGACTGGGCTGGTAGGCCAAGCAACTAGGACGCTGAGGCTCCTGCAATGCTGGCTCGGCACAGATTAAACCACCATACAAAGATTCCCCAAGGGACTCCTTTAAGAGAGGAGTTTTTAAAATCAGGAAGGGGGGGGGGGGGAGATTGAGGAATGTGACAGAATAGCTGAGGTCTGTTGACCGTGATAACGGCCCATTAATTTTTACCCCAAGCTCTTCAGCTTCTTTCCCACTGGCAGCCCGTCCATATTGCCGCCAGTTATAGATATCCAGAACAGCACTTCACAGGATTTTAATCCTGTCCCCCGGAGCTCTGCAATAGCCCAGGCATGATTATTCAGACTAGCTGTTCAATCACCAACTCCCTGCCTCAGTTGAGAGGCAGCCTGGTCCAATGGACTAAACCCAGAACTAGAAAACAGAAGCTCCTGAGTTGTAATCCCAGCTCCCGGAGCGTCTCCCTGTGTGGTTGTGGGCAAGTCAAACTCTCTGCACCGGTTTCTCTATCTGTAAAATAGCAGGAATATTTTTACCCACCACCCAGGGCTCTCACAGGTATAAGTCAAAGTTTGCAAAGGGCTTTGAAAATAAAGAGAACTATATACAGCGCTAAGCATTATTGCTATTAGCTATTCCGATCCTGCCCTCACTTCATATTAGGCTCTGTGGGGAAAGCAAGCATGAAAGGTTTGGAGGATAAATCCTTGGTCTGGTTAATCAAACCTGGAACTCCCAAGTCCTGTCATTTTAGATTCCACTGCATTGATTTGTATCAGCCCCCACAATTACAGATTTGCCTATCTGTCTGAAGACTGAATTACACAGCCAGAACACCATGAGCTATAGGGGTGGCACAAGGAGTGAAGAGTAAGCTACTGCCAGTAAGCATGCTCCTCCCAGAAGCAGGGACATGTTCCCTAACAGAAGGGTTCTCAACCTTTTACTTTCTGAGGCGCCCTCCAAACGTGCTATAAAAACTCCACAGCCCACCTGTGCCACAGCAACTATAAAAGTCAGGACCAGAGTTAGGGGGTAGCAAGCAGGGCAATGCCCAGGGCTCCATGCCACAGGGGGCACTGTGAAGCTAAGTTTCTCAGGGCCTCAGGCTTCAGCTCCATGCAGTGGGACTTTAGCTTTCTGCCCTGGGCCCCAGCAAGTCTAGCACTGGTTCTGCTTGGCGGACGCCCTGAAACCTGCTCGCGGCCTCCCAGGGGGCCCCAGATGCCAGGTTGCTCTAACAGGTACAACCACAGCAATGATCTTAGCAACTCATTCATTTGGAAGACATTGGATTATATGGTTAAACCACTAGTTTAAGGGATGAAAACGGGAACTATGAGCTAAGACCCAGAAACACACTAAGACAGTTATCTGACCCAGCATCAAAAGCCTTGGAAATAAGGAAGAGGAAGGGGATGGAAGAGGATGTTCTATCTTTGCTCTACAGCTAGAATTCCTAACAGGAGTGAGGTAACCTAGGCTGCGGTATATGCTGTCCCCCCAGCACTCCACAGTACACCTCAGTTACCTGCAATGGGTTCTCAGACACCCTTGAAAAGCTGCAAGACTGGTTCTCCTCCTAAAACATGTACCCCAGACTCTCACAATCCCTTCGATGTGTGAGAAGCGACAGGCTCTGCTACTGACTAAAAACATCCTTAAAACAGCACAAACAGCCCTAACCCACAATGTAGAGTTCTGCAGAAACTGCCCTGTCGCAGCCTCTGCATAGCCACTACAGATCACTCGGACAAATGAAGATGCTCACAAAAGAAGGCAGCCAGCAAACCTACTGGAAATTAGAAATTTCCTAACCCCATTTCCCACCCTCAGCACATCATATTTCCTTACAGGGTATTTCTGCTGCCTGTCCTGGTGCTTTTCACCTGCGAACACCAGTTTCACATCTTGCACACCAACCACAAAGCATGCCTCGAGACACACTAACAGGACTGAAACCGGGTTGTGTGTGGCTAAAGGCCAGAACAAACAGCAACCTCCCCTGCCCCGGCTTCTACCAGCACATACAGGTTTCTGATTTCCCCACCCAATAGAGCATCAGAGGGGTAGCCGTGTTTGTTCTTGTGGATACAGACTACGAGGAGTACGGTGACACCTTAAAGACTAACAGATTTATTTGGGCATAAGCTTCCGTGGGTAAAAAACCCACTTCTTCAGATGCAACTGAAGTGGGTATTTTACCCATGAAAGCTTATCCCCAAATAAATCTATTAGCCTTTAAGGTGCCACCGGACTCCTCGTTATTCCACCCAACAGAGGTAAGGAAGACTGTAAATGCAGTGTAGTAACTGAAATCAGTTACTACACGTTACTTAACATATGGAACACGTGCCAGCTGAGAGGGGACTATGGCTACGAAGAGAAAAGCAACGGTATTGCTTATTTGTCTGGCACCTTCTTCTAAGGATATTTAAGAGCACTTAAAAAGACTTGCCCAGCTTGTGTCAGAGTTAGGGGTGAAGACAGAAGCCAGGAGTCCCGATTCAATACCTGCTCTAACCACTCTGTCTTCTGGGCCTAAAGATTAACACTTATATCCCTAGATTCAAACAAAAAGTTGAGAGGCCCACAGGAAAGTATTAAAAGCTGTTCATGTCTACACAGACACTCCCTTTCCACACCAACTTTGGGGCGGGGGAGGAGAAGACATTTCTATAATCTCAGGCAGCAATCAGCAGTTTGCCCTGAATTATCAGTCCAGTGCTTGGGGTCTGTTACACCAGAACCAGGGCAGATACAGCCAGCCATGAGATTTCCCAGCACAAGCACCAATCTTTCTTTTAGCTCTCAGAGTCTGATAGGAGCCTGGTGTAAGATTCAGCAAGTTACAGAGCACTACAGAAGAGCCTCTAGAGGTGTTAGGTTTTAAATAATTAATGGTAAGAGTCAGGAACAAAATAAAGGAAATGCAGGTCTCCTCCTTCTGCCCATGACCATCCAAAACAGGAACAGGCAGACGCTTCATCTGCACTCTTGGCATGAAGACAGAATATAAACAGACATCACAAGTTGGAGAGCGGCCAGTTTGACCTCTACACTGAGAGTCAAAAGCCAGCTTTGAAATCTAGGCATGCAATAGGACCAAGTGTGCTCACGTCACATTCTGGAGAATTCAACTGGTATTAATCCTGCTGCAGAAGTTCTGAGAGATTTTCCGTCAGAACCTCAGTACCTCAGACCCGGTTTGGGATACTCATCTCTCCAGGGTATCTAGGTACTTATACGCCCCAACTTTTAGAGTACCTCACAATCATTAATATATTTATCTCACAACACACCTGAGAGAGGGGAAGTGCAATTATCCCTATCGTACAGGTGGGGAACTGAGGCACCGAGAAACTAAGTGCCTAGCTCAAGATCTCACAGGCGGTCTGTGGTAGGACAAGGAACTAAACCCAGGTCTCCCAAGTTGCAGGCTAGCGCCCTAACCACTGGACCATCCTTCCTCAATAGGGAGGTTCAGCTGTAAAAGGAAACAGAAGTGATCCATCTGAATTTCTTTGTAACAGAATGGTCAACAGTTGCTACTTCTATACCATATTTCATTCACGGATCTCAGACCTTTACCAATAAATCTTACAAGACCCCTATGAAGCAAGTTTTATATCCATTTTACAGAGTGGAAAGCATAGAAAGGTTGAGCAATTTCCCCGAAATCACAGGGATACTCATCAGGAAGAGAACTCAGGAGTCCCAACTCCTAAGCCTGCAAGTTTGGGCACTGTATACATACCCTCCACCCACACCGCATGCAGAGAAGTGGTGCCAACATACCCAGTTTCATGAGGCATGCCAGCAGTATCCAGAGCGAGATCTCAAACGGTATCCGCACATGGGTGTAGTCAATGCCCAGGACAGGGAAGGCTTTCCGGTACTTGGCGTGCCCAGTGCTGGTGTGGTTGGTCAGAGGGCGAATCTCCTGGGAGACATCCAGAGGGGCTGCAGTGAAGTCCCCAGGTTCACTTCCACTGATAACTGCTGGGTAGTGGTGGGGTGGCTCAGAGGCCAGCATCGGATTAGGCTGCAAGCCATGGCTGTGAAGCAAGGGCAGCAGCCCTAGGAGGGCTGCCACAATGAACAAAAAGGGCAAAGCGCGGAGGGAAGGGGCACCACGGGAGCCTTTCGCCTGCATCTTTCCCTTGCCCTCCAAGAGAGCCCGGCTATTTCAGAGGAAGTCTGCCCCCGAGGGCTTCATGGGGGGTGCAAAGGGGCCGCTGCAGAGGACAAGCAAGCGCGAGGGGAGGGAAGGGGAGGAGGGGACAGAGCCACCAACAGACCGCTCCAGTCTTCCCCTGGAAAGTGGATTTAAAAAAATAAAACAACTCCCGAGACCAGAACCGGGCCGGACGCTGGCCCGGGGAGCGGCAGAGCCTGCAGGCAGGAAAGCCGAGCCCCGCAGAACCCAGCGCAGTGCGAGACACCCTCCCCCGAGCTGCGGGAGGGCACAGCAGCAGCCCCCGGGGACAGACGGGCCGGCGGAGGGAAGGGGCAGAAGCCGCGGGGGCCGCCCGCTGCAGAGATGACGGGAGCAGCCCGCGCCCCGGAGAAGCCGGTTCCTCTCTGCCGGAGAAGGGCTCGCCCAGGTCCCTCCCTCCGGCGGGGGAAGGCCGGCTGCCTGGCGGCCCGCCCTGGGGCTCCCCGCCGCTGCGGGTAGAGGGGACCGGAGGGACGGGGGGTGTTGCAGGGAGTCCCCGCAGCGCAGCCCGGCTCCTCCCGCCTCGGACCCGGAGCTCCCGCCCGCCGGCCGGCTCCCAGCCTTATACCGCCGAGCCCAGGACGCGGGGAGAGGCCGAGGCGCAGCCGCAGCCACAGCAGCACCCGCCGGCCGGGAGCAGCAGTGCACAGGGTCCCGCTGCCGCCGGCCCCAAGACAGGGAGAGAGGGCGGGCCCGGCCCGGCCCTAGTCCTGCCCACGGGACTCATGGGGCAGCCCCAGCATCCAGGGGAGCCGCTCCTCCTGCAAGTGGGCCCAGCCCCCTAAAGTCGCCACAATCCCAGATATAGAAATGCGGCCACCTCTGGGGAGTAGGTATCAGCCCCTTAGCAAAAAGAAAAGGAGCACTTGTGGCACCTTAGAGACTAACCAATTTAGCAGGAGCAGCAATGGAAGAGGTGGGGGAGTTGGTAGCCAAGGGCAGTGGGACAAAATCCAGCTCTTAAGAAAAGTGCCGTGGGATCTTTAATGGAGCAGGAGAAGGAGAGGTGCCATGGTGATGGGCCCCTAAATACAGAGAGAGAGAGAGAATGACCACACATAAAACATACAGGAATTTAGAGGTGGTCTCATTCAAACAACTTCTGCGCTCAGCAAACTCCCTAGAATTCAAGCTCCAGCCTGTACAGTCTATAAAATAAACACAGCAAGGAAATTCATGCAACAAAGCATACCAAGGAACACTGGACATTGTGAAAGCAAACCAGCAAAGCCAACTAAGAGAAAGTATAGCCTGTTTTAATTTACTTTTTATGCATGTGTACAAGTAGAAAGGAGAGTACTACCAAGGATACAGCCAATGTACCAGACCTAACCAAACCTTAAGACCTACACAGCCTCCTGGGACTAGATTAAAGGTTAAAGGTTACCTTGTTGAAGGTATTTAGGTGCCTAAAGACAAAGATAGGTGCATCATAGGATTTGAAAAAGTACCCCTCATCCCCAGCCCCACCCCAGAGCCCACACCCCTGCCAGAACCTTCACCCCCCCACACACAACCCAACCCTCTGCCCTAGCCCCTACCTCCAAGCCCCCTCCCGCACTCCAAACCCCCCACCACACATCACCTCCACATTGATGCACATAGCAAATTTCATTTTGCACATGGACATAAAAAATTAGAGGGAACACTTGTGGTGGGTATCATAGGCTGGGGGAGGCTGAGCCTCCCCAGACAGCGAGGCACGGCCCAGTCCACATTCCGCCCCTAATCCCCCTCCTGGCCCAACTCTGCTGCTCATCTTCCCCTGTGCTGTGGCCCCCAGCTTGGGCTGGGGCTGCGCTGCCCACCTGGCGCTGGGGCGGGGCTGGTGGCCTTAGGCAGAAGGGGTGGGGCTGGGGCTAGCCTACCCAAGCCAACCAGTCACACACCACCCATGCTGACTCCCATTGGAGTTAGACAACTAGGTGCTTTTGTAAACTCCCACTAGGTGTCTATTTGTATCATTAGGCACCTAATACCTTTTAAAAAATGTGGTTCTTGGCTGTTAAATCCAATCAAAGTGCCACCAGAAAAGCAGACCTGTAAAATAAAACCATGGCAGTAACATGGAAGGCTTTGTAGTGAAGCAGGTGATTTTGGGGAGTCAGCTGACATGAACTCTGTTCCTGGCTCTGCCACCCGTCCCTGGGCACAACACACAGGGCCTGCAGGTTCCATTGAAATCAATGGGAATTTTGCATTGTTTTAGTGGCAAAACTATATACCCATTTATCTGCCAAATGTAAAATGGGGAGGATGATATGTCCCTACCTCACAGGGGTGTGATGAGGATAAATTCATGAATGTTTGTGAGGCACTCAGGTACCATGGGGATAACTCGAACTCTCAGCTTGCAACACTCCCACTGAAGCGAACCAGAGTCCCATGCATAGCAGACTCAGGACCTTGGATTTCACTGGAGTGGGTCTTTGTTTTAAATAGGCATCGTCTCCCAGGATGCTGTGCTGCAGTTTAGATAGACAGAAGAGGAGAGTTGAATACCGGACTACAGGAACTGCAGGTTGAGTATCTATCACTGAAGGATACATTGCTCAATAGATCCTTACTCCAGAGTAGGGGAGCTAACGGTCTGGCAGTTACCCAAGAGAACCAACGAAGAATAAACCTGACTAATCTATGACTAGAAAGAAGAGAACATTCAAATGAATCACAAGTCTGAACAGGAACAGCCAAATGTGTTAACGTCTCACTTCTGCTTAGATACATTCTGGACAAGCAAATTCATCAGCAAGGAAGTCCTGGGCTTTACATTTAGCTATAGGAAGAGCTTTGTCACATGCTCCTGAGTAGGGGCCTATTCCTGAACTATTAACCATGATGAAAGTTTTGCCATTGGTTACAGAAGGAGCAGAAACAATCCTCCTCCTACAGAAATCAATGGGAAAACTCCCATTAACTTTAAAAGGAGTTACAATTCCTAGGATCATGCAGGTAAAGAGACACTTGTCCAGGGCACTCACCTGGGCTGGTTCTCTTCTGGAAATAGAAAGATTTGACCTAGTTACTCTGGGCACTATCTCCACAAGGGTGCCAGGCTTTATCTAGATCACTCAGTAATTGTGTAAGTAGGTGCAAATTCCCTAGACTCTGAGAATAGGATGTTTGTCAATTAGGACATGGGCTCCAAATTAATTTTTTGCTATTTTGGTCAGACATTTCACAATCAGCTTGACTGAAAGTAACCATAGCTGGGCAATATCTCCTGGAGTCTATCCACTATGCTGAAGAATCCCGCTTTCTAAAATAGTTGTAACTTAGTGCGAATTCCAGAGATTTATAATGATGTTCCCTGCTACCCACAATCCCTCTGACAGAGATCATGAGGAACTGGGTTAAGTCTATGTAGAGTTCTATTGCCCATACAACCTCTGATAATCTGAACACCGGGCTACCCCTACAGTGCAGAAACATACTCTTCCATTCATCAAGGCATAGCAACTGTCTCAGTGCAGATTACTAGTTATTCATGACTCACATTTTATGGGGGGAGTCAAACTACCCACTGGAGATACCCTCTATGGATTTTAGAACATGCATTTACCTTCACACCAGGAGGAAGCCTAATTAATTCAGTTTAAGCTTCTTGATCTGCAAGAATAAAGAAATGCAACTGTATGGAGCAAGCAAACAGGCCTTTAAAAGTATCCAGTCAAGCAAATATCATCAGTCATAACACACTAGATCTTATTCTGCTGTATTCTTGAAAAAAGAAGCTAGTGCCATGAACATAGTCACCTCTACTGTATATCTAAGTTGACCACTGTCTTCCCTAGATTCTGGAAATGCTTTGTTTCTCTTTGTGCCTCTTTCTTCTCTTTGAGCAGCCCGTAATGAAGCTAGGGCCTGTCATCCTTCCAACTTCCTTTTCAGAAAGTAAAGAAAAGACCCTCCCACAGCATCCCAAACAAAGATGCACTTAATATTCCACAATCTAGAACTCATGGGAACAGCCAATAGCCTTACGTTATGCAAGTTCCAAAAGCCCTTTCTCAGTTATATTTGCACATTGTTCATGCAGAATTCAGCTCCACTGGAGCCATACTGGAGGAATTTGCAAAATAACTTGCCTTTCTATGGCATCCTTGATCAGAGGATCTACAAGTGCTTCACAAACATTAATTAATGAAGAGGTAAGCATTATTTATAGCCATTGCACAGATGGGGTAAATGGGAGACTACGTTGTCCTAAATCACATAATGAGACAGTGACAGATCTGAACACAGAAACCAGAAATCCTGACTACCTAGCCCCTATGCACTGGCCATTAGACCACACAGCTATTAAGGACAGGTTTCAGAGTAGCAGCTGTGCTAGTCTGTATCTGCACAAAGAAAAGGAATACTTGTGGCACCTTAGAGACTAACAAATTTATTTGAGGTTTCAGAGTAGCAGCCGTGAGCATAAGCTTGGTAAGGTGAGCTATTACCCGCAGGAGAGCCAGGGCGGGGGGGGGACCTTTTGTAGTGATAATCAAGGTGGGCCATTTCCAGCAGTTGACAAGAACGTCTGAGGAACAGTGGGGGTGGGGGTGGGGGAGGCGGGGAATAAACATGGGGAAATAGTTTTACTTTGTGTCATGACCCATCCACTTCCAGTCTTTATTCAAGCCTCAAGCCGTCAGGAACAGTATCCCTGATAATATCACGGCAAACCTGGTGGCTGAACTTTGTGACTTTGTCCTCACCCATACCTATTTCACATTTGGGGACAAATGTATACCTTCAAATCAGCGGCACTGCTATGGGTACCCGCATGGCTCCACAGTATGCCAACATTTTTATGGCTGACTTAGAACAACACTTCCTTAGCTCTTGTTCCCTAACGTCCCTACTCTACTTGCACTACATTGATGACATCTTCATCATCTGGACCCATGGAAAAGAAGCCCTTGAGGAATTCCACCATGATTTCAACAATTTCCATCCCACCATCAACCTCAGCCTGGACTAGTCCACACGAGATCCACTTCCTGGACACTATGGTGCTAATAAGCGATGGTCACATAACCACCACCCTATACTGGAATGCCTCTATGCCTACCTACTATGCCTCCAGCTTTCATCCAGACCACACCACACGATCCATTGTCCACAGCCAAGCTCTATGATACAACTGCATTTGCTCCAACCCCTCAGACAAACACCTACAAGATCTCTACCAAGCAATCTTACAACTACAATACCCACCTGCTGAAGTGAAGAAACAAATTGACAGAGCCAGAAGAGTACCCAGAAGTTACCTACTACAGGACAGGCCCAACAAAGAAAACAACAGAACGCCACCAGCCATCACCTTCAGCCTCCAACTAAAACCTCTCCAGCGCATGATCAAGGATCTACAACCTATTCTGAAGGACGACTCATCACTCTCACAGATCTTGGGAGACAGGCCAGTCCTTGCTTACAGACAGCCCCCCAACCTGAAGCAAATACTCACCAGCAACCACACAACAGAACCACTAACCCAGGAACCTATCCTTGCAACAAAGCCCATTGCCAACTGTGTCCACATATCTAGTCAGGGGACACCATCATAGGGCCTAATCACATCAGCCACACTATCAGAGGCTCGTTCACCTGCACATCTACCAATGTGATATATGCCATCATGTGCCAGCAGTGCCCCTCTGCCATGTACATTGGCCAAACTGGACAGTCTCTACATAGAAGAATAAATGGACACAAATCAGACGTCCAGAATTATAACATTAAAAAAACAGTCGGAGAACACTTCAATCTCTTTGGTCGCTCGATTACAGACCTAAAAGTGGCAATTCTTCAGCAAAAAAACTTCAAAAACAGACTCCAAGAAGAGACTGCTGAATTGGAATTAATTTGCAAACTGGATACAATTAATTTAGGCTTGAATAAAGACTGGGAGTGGATGGGTCGTTACACAAAATAAAACTATTTCCCCATGTTTATTCCCTCCTCCCCCCGGTTCCTCAGAACGTTCTTGTCAACTGCTGGAAATGGCAGCATTACTGATTATCACTACAAAAGGTTCCCCGCCCGTGCCCCCCCCCAGCTCTCCTGCTGGTAATTGGTCACCTTACCTGATCACTCTCGTTATAGTGGGTATGGTAACACCCATTGTTTCATGTTCTCTATGTATATAAATCTCCCCACTGTATTTTCCACTGAACGCATCCAGTGAAGTGACCTGTAGCTCACCAAAGCTCATGCTCAAATAAATTCATTAGTCTCTAAGGTGCCACAAGTACTCCTTTTCTTTTTACAGCTATTAATGTTTTTGTACCTCTACTACAGTCTATCCCTATATATCTGATCCATTTATTTCTCGGTTCCTACTGCTTTTTTCATTCATGAAGAATATCCTAGCATGCCTGCCTCTCTGCTTTTAAGACATTTTTTACATCCTCTCCCTGTTTCTCCCAGCTGATCGTAACTTATGATCAGCTGAGCAAAGTAGATGAGATGCAGCCTTCCTTCCCTGCTTGATTCTCTGCCACATCCCCTTGTAAACCAAACCCAAAGAAGTGTGGAATCGTGTGGCTTTTCTCTTCTCAACCTCCGATGTGTGCAGCAAAAAAAATTGGGCAGTAAATAATACTCTATTTAATTTTGCATTTCATTATAATTGGCATGGGCTAACATTTAGCACCTGCGAATGCAGGTTCTATTGCAAGCTCTGCAACCAACTTGCTAGGTGACCTTGTGCAAATCACTTCATCTCTCTCTCTACACTTCAGTTTCTTCTTCTGTATGACAGAGATGGTAATGATACTTGTCTACCTGGCAGAGTGTTGAGGCTTAAATAATTAACACATATAAAAGACTTTGAGATTATCCAATAAAAGGTGTTGTACAGGTGAAAGCATTATTATTTAAGTACAGAGGCTAATTTACAAATGTAAATGAAAAATATAATGAAAATATAAAGCTGATCTTACAAAGCTTATACAATGCATAGAAGCAGTCAGATAAGAGAAGATAAATCTACTTGGTTCTCTCTTACGTAAGAGCCCTAGATACAGGATCACATGGGACCTGTTTTCCTAATAATTCCATAACAGAAGCCCTAATGAGATAATCTCATCTAGTTCATATTATATTTCAAACCCTTGCACATTCAGAATTTCATAAATATAAGTCTTCATATAAGGCATATGTGCAACATCACTTACTTAACACTGCTATAGAGAAGGTAATTTTAAAATTCCCGAATTTCATTGTTTACATTCCCAATTCAAGTTGTGTGTTATTACCCAAAGTTTTTGGCTTTTTATTATTAAAGAAAGAGTGGGAGATAAGGAATTGGGTGTTTATTGAACATTTAATTTAAATGATGTGATAAATGTCTATTTTAATGTGAGTGTTGGAAGAATTATCAGCTCTCCTTTCCTGGCAGTTTTATTCTATTCTTCCTGCACGTTGCTGGATTTTCTGTCTTCAGAAATCTCCTTTTAAGTGAGTTGTGTAAAAGACCATGTATATAACATGTAGAGTCGGCAAGTGGGAATGAGACTACTTCGGTTACATTCCCAGCTTTGCCACCAATTTTCTGTGTGACCTTGAGAAAGTCACAAACTCTCAGGGCCTGACTCTCAGAGCTGCTGAAAACCTGCAGCTCTCCTGACTTTCAGCTGGAGGTGTGCATGCCCCCCATCTCTGGAAATCAGGTGCTGTATTCCTCCATTTCCCAATCTGTTAAATAGAATAATGACACCTCTCTGCCAGGGGCCTCTGTGGCTTAATTAGTTTTGGTAAAGTGCTTCGAGATCCCCAGACAGAAAGCACTAAAGACATGAAAAATATTGGAAAGAAGGTTAGATGGTTGGAAAGAGAGTAATGGATTCTGACTTTTTAAAAAATTACTTAATCTGGTGTTTGCATTGTTGTTGTAGCCATGTTGGTCCCAAGATACGAGAGATACGGAGGTAGGTGACGTAGTATCTTATTTAACCAACTTCTGCTGGTGAAAGAGACAAGCTTTTGAGCTACACAGAGCTCTTCTTGTCTGGGAAAGGTAAGTTAAATACAAGGTAGAACAGATCGTTTAGCATAAGTCGTTAACACATATTGTACTCCTTTTCTTTTTTCATCTTGAATGTTTCTTACTTGTGGCACCTTAGAGACTGACATTTATTTAAGAGATGTTAAGAGTAACAAGAAGGGTTTCTTCAGGTATGTTAGCAACAAGAAGAAAGTCAAGGAAAGTGTGGGCCCCTTACTGAATGAGGGAGGCAACCTAGTGACAGAGGATGTGGAAAAAGCTAATGTACTCAATGCTTTTTTTGCCTCTTGTCTTCATGAACAAGGTCAGCTCCCAGACTACTGCACTGGGCAGCGCAGCGTGGGGAGGAAGTGACCAGCCCTCTGTAGAGAAAGAAGTGGTTCGGGACTATTTAGAAAAGCTGGCTGAGCACAAGTCCATGGGGCTGGATACACTGCATCCAAGAGTGCTAAAGGAGTTGGCGGATGTGATTGCAGAGCCATTGACCATGATCTTTGAAAACTCATGACGATCGGGGGAAGTCCCGGACAACTGGCAAAAGGCTAATGCAGTGCCCATCTTTAAAAAAGGGAAGGAGGAGGATCCTGGGAACTACAGGCCAGTCAGCCTCACCTCAGTCTCTGGAAAAATCATGGAGCAGGTCCTCAAGGAATCAATTCTGAAGCACTTAGAGGGCAGGGAAGTGTCAACAGTGTGCCCTTGTTGCCAAGGCGGCCAATGGCATTTTGGGATGTATACGTAGGGGCATTGCCAGCAGATCGAGGGACGTGATCGTTCCCCTCTATTCGACATTGGTGAGGTCTCATCTGGAGTACTGTGTCCAGTTTTGGGCCCCACACTACAAGAAGGATGTGGAAAAATTGGAAAGAGTCCAGCAGAGGGCAACAAAAATGATTAGGGGACTGGAAGACATGACTTATGAGAAGAGGGTGAGGGAACTGGGATTGTTTAGTCTGCGGAAGAGAAGAATGAGGGGGGATTTGATAGCTGCTTTCAACTCCCTGAAAGGGGGTTCCAAAGAGGATGGATCTAGACTGTT
Organism: Lepidochelys olivacea; assembly: GCF_965140295.1. Lineage (NCBI taxonomy): Eukaryota > Metazoa > Chordata > Testudines > Cheloniidae > Lepidochelys > Lepidochelys olivacea. Next base: position 10,603,527 of record NC_140429.1, read on the forward strand.
CAGTGGTAGCTGATGACAGAACGAGGAGTAATGGTCTCAAGTTGCAGTGGGGGAGGTTTAGGTTGGAAATTAAGAAAAACTTTTTCACTAAGAGAGTGGTGAAACACTGGAATGCGTTACCTAGGGAGGTGGTGGAGTCTCCTTCCTTAGATATTTTTAAGGTCAGGCTTGACAAAGCCCTGGCTGGGATGATTTAGTTGGGGATTGGTCCTGCTTTGAGTAGGGAGTTGGACTAGATGACCTCCTGAGGTCCCTTCCAACCCCGATATTCTATGGTTCTATGATTTGAGCATAAGCTTGCGTGAGCTACAGCTCACTTCATCTGATGAAGTGAGCTGTAGCTCACGCAAGCTTATGCTCAGGAATGCATCCAATGAAGTGAGCTGTAGCTCACGCAAGCTTATGCTCAAATAAATTTTTGAGTCTCTAAGATGCCACAAGTACTCCTTTTCTTTTTGTGAATACAGACTAACATGGCTGCTACTCTGAAACCTGTCATTATTCAAGATGAAGTTGCCAGTTAACACCTCTTCAGTCACAGGACAAAAAAAGGGGCTTAGTGGGTTACATATTGTTGTACTAAGCCATAAATCAATTGTCTCTATTCAGTCCATGGTTTTAGTGTCTAGCAAAAGTTATGAATTTAAGTTCCCAAGCTCACCTTTTGAAGAAGTTGTGCAGGTTTTCTTTGAGGATGAAGTCTGAGAGGTCACTTAGGAAACGCTCACTTTGTGAAAAGCATTCACCCTTGGGCGATATGATGCTTTTAACTTTTATCATTTTTCTGTGAGAGTTCATTTGAGACAGTTGTGATTGTCTAGCTCAGGGGTAAGCAACTGTGGCAAGCATGCTGATTTCCAGTGGCACTCACACTGCCTGGGTCCTGGCCACCAGTTGGGGGGTGGGGTTCTGCATTTTAATTTAATTTTAAATGAAGCTTCTTAAACATTTCAAAAACCTTATTTACTTTACATACAACAGTAATTTAGTTATATATTATAGACTTATAGAAAGAGGCCTAAAAATGTTGAAATGTATGACTGGCACGCGGAACCTTAAATTAGAGTGAATAAATGAAGACTCGGCACACCACTTCTGAAAGGTTGCCCACCCCTGGTCTAGATCCACCCAAATAGTAGTTATCGGGGCATTTAGTGCACTGGATGAGGTACATATTGTGACAGGCATGTGTAAGCCCCATGGCTCTCACAAGGTGTGTTGTGGGAAGGACTGATCATTGCAGCAGTGGAGATATGTCTATAGATTTTGCATCTGTTGTTCTGGCAGGAACAGGTGCTGCTTTGAGTTGGTGTGTCCTGGTCTGCAGGAGCTTGCTTCTGATGATGAACTTGCAAGGTTGGGGGGTTGTTTGAAGGCCAGAAGAGGGCATTTGGGACAGATTTCTTTCAGCATGTGGTCCTCATTAAGTATGGTTTGTAATTGTTTAATGATATCCTGTATGGGTTCAAGTGTGGGGTGGTAGGTAGAAACAAGGCATGTGCTGTCAGGGTTTTTTTCCCCTGTATTGAAGCAGGTTCTCTTGGTGGCCTTTGGGATCCATGAGATGATCTACTCTTGTGGTGTATCTTTGTTTGGTGAAGGTGATTGTAAGTGTATTAGGGGATGTAGCCCAGACTTTCTCCTCAGGGCATATTCTGTGGTATCTGAGTGCCTGGCAGTAGATAACATATTTCTTGGTGTGTTTGGGGTAGTTACTGGATCTGTGATGATCTATAGGTTTCTTCTATATAGTTGTCTGTACGGTTCCATTGTTGAAACTGATTGTGGTGTCCAGGAAGTTGATGCTGGTGTAGGAGTCTTCTAGAGCTGTGTTTCTCAACCTTTTTGATACCAGGGACTAGCTTGCTCCTTCTTAACTGTGTCAGACAGATCTCAGGGACCTGCTCCTGTTCACAGACCGGTCGGTTGAGAAACACTGTTCTACAGGGAGTTTGATGGATGGGAGGTGGTTGTTGAAATTGTGGTGGAAATCTATGAGGAAGTTTAGGTCATCTGTCCAGAGGATGAAAATATCGTTGATGTATCTCAGGTATATCATCAGTTTAATGTTGCATTTCTCCAGAAATTCCTCCTCAAGGTAGCCCATGAAGAATTTGGTATGTTGGGGAGCCATCCTCGTACCCATCCAATGGTTTGGGCAAAGTGTTTGTTGTTGAATGTAAAAATATTATGGATGGAGGATGAAATGGATGAGTTTGGCAATTGTTTTTGGGGTGGATATCTGAGCGTTGTCCATTTTCTTGTAGATAATTGAGGCAGGCAGCGATGCTGCCATTCTGAGGGATGTTGGTGTATAGGGAGGGGACATCCATGGTGGCAAGGACAGCGTTCTGAAGGAGGCTGTTAACCTTCCAGAGTTTCTGGACAAAAGCAGTTGTGTACTGCGGTACCTTCTCAAGAAAACGGATAGATGTGATAGTATCACCATTTTAATTGAGAAGTACCACAGGAGGAAGCCAAAAAAAGATGAGAGATTGCAAAAGTAGAGGTAGCGGTTGGTCATTGGTTCTACGGCTTCGCTGGGGTTCAGTGTCTGTGTGTGTGTGGGGGGGAGGGTAGAGATCTCATGGAGCTTACATATAGTAAGTGTTTTAAGAGGCTGCTGCTCCTTCTGTAGAAGTTAGAGAAGGCAGAAGTTTTCTCCTGCAATGTTGCCAGGGCTGAACCTGGAGGCATGGGACTGTGGTTTTAAATGCACCTTAAACAATTAAATGTTACTAAATGGTTTAAAATATTGAATTGCAAAATAAAGGATATTTTGATTTTAAATGGAGTCTAGGGATTCTTGGAATTTTAGTAACTATAAATTTTTGCATTTATCTAATCAGTTGACTGTGGCTTAACTTCACTTACCATGACAAGCCCAAATCAGCATTGTACTTCCCACCCCATGACTTTGATCTGAAAAGTGAGGCACAAAAAAAATCTGTTAGTTGGTAAAACAAAGAGCAATGTTTAGTTCTCTCAGAACTGCAGGGATCTGTGCTTGAATGGTGAAGTGAGGGAGCATTTTTGCAAACAGTGCCACCACCTGGAAAAAATACTTCAACACAGCAAAAAGGTCCAAGCCTGGAGCTTCCTAAGATAAGACCAGGTTCCTCATTTGATTTCTAGGACAGTTTAGTATGCAGACCAGATAGTCAAGCTTAGGCATTTGAGTTTTCCTTACCAGACTTGGAGATGTCCACTTACCTCGCCTGGCTCTAGGTGATTTGAAGTTGCTCCGTGGGGTTATAGCAGAAGGTGGATACAGTGAATACTGCAAGCCGGAGATTCAGAATAGCCTATGCTCTAGAGTAGGTCGAAGGGAGACAGGACACAGCCCTGGTGGGCTGGAACGCGAGGCTGGGGCTCAAGAGGAGAGCGACCCTGTAACATGGTAACAGGTGAGATGGGGCTTTCGGGACAGTTGGAAACCATAATGGGTTAGAGCAGGACACTGGCCTGGGAGGAGCCTGGGAGGCATGACACCTGTGAGGCTGGGTTTCAGGTGCCATGGTGAAGTAGAGCAGGAGATGGGGAATTGGAGCGACCTGGCTGTGGTGGCATGCGGCAGGACAGGGAAGGGCCTGAGGAAGCAGGTCAGACGGGCGGCGGTGGCCATGACTCAGGGAAGTCCTAAGGGCGCTGATGGGTAGGTGGGTGAAAGGGAGACTGGGGGCTTAGCTTGGCCTGAAGACCTGGCTGGGTGGAGAGGCTGTAAGCTCAGCATGGCCTAGGGACCTGGCAGGCCAGCGTGCTAAGAGGGCGAGGCTGGGGTGGACGTGGCTGGGACTGCCCAGGAGCCTGGCTGGAGGAGAGGGCACAGGAAGCGGAGGGAAGGCGCCGGTTTGCACCGCGCCCCCCAAAGGGGGCTATTACTTATCAACTCCTTTTATAGTCTAGTGTGGGCCGCCCGCCCTCCTTGAAGAAACTACAATTCCCAGCAGGCGCGGCGGCCCTCCAACCCCCGCCCTCTTGACGCATCTGCGGGCCGATTGGCTCAAACCGCCCACCGAGCTGGGAATCCCTTTGGTCGGGGCTGCAGTCACTCCGAGCGCGGGCAGATAGACGTTATAGGCGAGGGAAGGGGCATTCTCGAAGCGAATCCGTGCTGTTGGCGTGGCGTAAGGGCTGCCGCGGGGAAGGAGTGGTGGCGCAGTTGGCGTGGCGCAGGCGCAGTGCTGGGGGAGTTTACTGAGCCCCAGACAGCTGGAGGAGATAAACAGAGGAGGGGGCTGGGGAGGGACCGAGTCCCAGCCAGCCTGGGGCTGCGGAGCATGGCGAGGGGCTAGGGGGGGCAGCCCCACCCGCCGAGGGATCCGCCTGTCCTGGCCCAGGGGCCGGGCCGTCCCCTGCATGGATGGAGCCTCTCAACTTCCACTCGCTGCGGAGCGTGCGCGCTGAGGAGGCCTGACAGGTAACACCCCCCCCCCTCCGGCCAGGTAACTGCTCCCCCCGCCACTACACCCTGGGCAGGTAACTGCTCCCCCCGCCACTACACCCCGGCCCTGCCCCCCCCTCCGGCCAGGTAACTGCTCTGCCCCCCCCCCGCCACTACACCCCGGCCCTGCCCCCCCCCTCCGGCCAGGTAACTGCTCCCCCCGCCACTACACCCCGGCCCTGCCCCCCCTCCCCAGCCAGGTAACTGCTCTGCCCCCCCCCGCCACTACACCCCGGCCCTGCCCCCCCCTCCGGCCAGGTAACTGCTCTGCCCCCCCCCCGCCACTACACCCCGGCCCTGCCCCCCCCCTCCGGCCAGGTAACTGCTCCCCCCGCCACTACACCCCGGCCCTGCCCCCCCCCTCCGGCCAGGTAACTGCTCCCCCCGCCACTACACCCCGGCCCTGCCCCCCCCTCCGGCCAGGTAACTGCTCCCCCCGCCACTACACCCCGGCCCTGCCCCCCCCTCCGGCCAGGTAACTGCTCCCCCCGCCACTACACCCTGGGCAGGTAACTGCTCCCCCCGCCACTACACCCCGGCCCTGCCCCCCCTCCCCAGCCAGGTAACTGCTCTGCCCCCCCCCACGGCCACTACACCCCGGCCCTGCCCCCCCTCCCCAGCCAGGTAACTGCTCTGCCCCCCCCCCGCCACTACACCCCGGCCCTGCCCCCCCTCCCCAGCCAGGTAACTGCTCTGCCCCCCCCCACGGCCACTACACCCCGGCCCCCCCCCCCCCCTCCGGCCAGGTAACTGCTCCCCCCGCCACTACACCCCGGCCCTGCCCCCCCTCCCCAGCCAGGTAACTGCTCTGCCCCCCCCGCCACTACACCCCGGCCCTGCCCCCCCCCCTCCGGCCAGGTAACTGCTCCCCCCGCCACTACACCCTGGGCAGGTAACTGCTCCCCCCGCCACTACACCCCGGCCCTGCCCCCCCTCCCCAGCCAGGTAACTGCTCTGCCCCCCCCCCACGGCCACTACACCCCGGCTCTGCCCCCCCCCCTCCGGCCAGGTAACTGCTCTGCCCCCCCCCCTCCGGCCAGGTAACTGCTCCCCCCGCCACTACACCCCGGCCCTGCCCCCCCCTCCGGCCAGGTAACTGCTCCCCCCGCCACTACACCCTGGGCAGGTAACTGCTCCCCCCGCCACTACACCCCGGCCCTGCCCCCCCTCCCCAGCCAGGTAACTGCTCTGCCCCCCCCCGCCACTACACCCCGGCCCTGCCCCCCCTCCCCAGCCAGGTAACTGCTCTGCCCCCCCCACGGCCACTACACCCCGGCCCTGCCCCCCCTCCCCAGCCAGGTAACTGCTCTGCCCCCCCCCACGGCCACTACACCCCGGCCCTGCCCCCCCTCCCCAGCCAGGTAACTGCTCTGCCCCCCCCCACGGCCACTACACCCCGGCCCTGCCCCCCCCCCTCCGGCCAGGTAACTGCTCCCCCCGCCACTACACCCTGGGCAGGTAACTGCTCCCCCCGCCACTACACCCCGGCCCTGCCCCCCCTCCGGCCAGGTAACTGCTCCCCCCGCCACTACACCCCGGCCCTGCCCCCCCCTCCCCGGCCAGGTAACTGCCCCGCGCCCCCCCCCACGGCCACTACACCCTAGCCCTGCCCCCCTCCCCGGCCAAGGAACTGCCCCCCCGTCCCCGCCACTACACCCCGGCCCTGCCCCCCTCCCTGGCCAGATAACTGCTCCCCCTCCCCGCCACTACACCCCGGCCCTGCCCCCCTCCCTGGCCAGGTAACTGCTCCCCCCCGCCACTACACCCTGGCCAGGTAACTGCCCCCCCTGCCACTACACCCCAGCCCTGCCCCCTGGCCAGGTAACTGCTCCCCCGCACCACCACTACACCCCGGCCAGGGAACTATCCCCCCCTGCCACTACACCCCAGCCCTGCCCCCCTCCCCGGCCAGGGAACTATCCCCCCCTCCCCACCACTACACCCTGGCCAGGGAACTATCCCCCCCTCCCCCTCCGGCCAGGGAACTATCCCCCCCTGCCAATTTGCCCCTGGCTCCCGCCCCGCCCCCCCCGGCCAGGTATCTGCTCTCTCCTCCCCACCACTACGCCGCTACCCCCCATCTAGGTAACTGCCCTTCCCCCACCACTATACCCCTGGCCCCCCTGCCCCCCGGGCTAGGTAACTGGCCCCTCCCCCACTACGTCCCAGTGGGCCCCCCTGCTAGGTAACTGCCCCCTCCCCATTACACCCCCGACCCTGACCTTACCTCCTGCTAGGTTACTGCCCCTTCCTCCATTAAACCCCTGGCCCTGCCAGAAAACTGTTTCTCCCCCCGCCCCACTATGCCCTGGCCCTGTCCCCCCACCAGGCAATTACTCACCTCCCCCACTACGGCCCTGGCCCTGGCAGGTAACTGCCTCCCTGGGTGAGGTAACAGCTCCCTTTCTCTGCCACTACACCCTCTGCCCCCCAGGTCCTCCTACCCTGGTGAAGTAACTGGCCCCCAGCCCTGCCAGGTAACAGCCGCATCCTTCTCCTGCTACACGCCCCTGTCCTGCCATGTAACTGCCCCCTGCCCTGACAGGTGACAGTCCCATCTTCATATCCTCACTGCTGCATTCTCATGACAAGTAACTACCCATTCTCTTCCCTGCTACACCCCCTGCCCTACCCCTCCCAAGTAACTGCTTCTATCCCTACATTGTCACTCCTTTCTCCTCCTGCACCCCAACAGGTAACTGTCCCTCTGCCTCCACTCTCCCCCACATGTCTGCCTGCCCTTTGCATACCTACTGCTCTTGCGTTCCCCCTGGCAGGTAATTGCTTTGCTTGTCCACTCCCTTAACTAACTGCTTCCCTCCCTGGCTGCCCCCATGCCTTCCCTGTTCTCCCCACTTTCTTCTCCATCCCCATCTGGTAACTTTCCTCCCTCCCCCTATTTCCCTTGCCCTGACATCTCTGCCCAGCTTCCTGTCCCTTGACAGGTGATGTGCTGCCATCCCTCCTCCTGACTCCCAGCCAAGTTCTTGTTCCTCCCAGGTATCTAGGGTTATTCCGTAGTGACACCCGCCTCTGGACAGTTGGGTTTGAAAACCTAGTATAAGTCTGAGTTTGTTTAAAAACAAAACAAAGACCCTCCACAAACTCTGCCCCAACCAAGCTGATCCCTCTGAGAAGTCGTATGCTGGATTTTAGGAGTAGGGAGTGGAGCCCTGCAACATGACCTGAACCCGATGGGACCCAACTGCACACGTTGGGGTCAGGTGGGAAAAGAACGAGATCAGTTTTGGGTTAGATTAGCTCTCTTCCTCCTCCCTCTAGGGTCAGTGTGATGGCAGCTGCATGCACCGGTGGCAGCTTTTCTGCTGCCCGCCATCCCCAGCCGCACTCTGTGTGTTGCGGATGGAGTGTGCCAAGGAGTGGCAATGCCTCTCACTCTGCAGTGCACACACAGCAGGCCATGGTGGATGGCAGGAATAGGGCATGCAGCCACCTGCACGGATAGCTGCCATGCTGACCCCATGGGTAAGAGGGGGTGATGGCAGCTGTGGCGTTGGCTCACCTTTGGTAGGAACAGTCAAGGTAGGGTCAAAGTACTTGACCCTCTCCAGCTTGGGTTGGACCTAAAAATGAGGCCCGAGCAGATTTCTAGTAGAGAGGTTATTTTACTTCTGTGTTTGGCGCTGATGGGACTACTGCTGGAATCCTGTGTCTAAGTTCTGATGTCCACAATTCAAGAAGGATGTTGATCGATTAGAGAAGAGCCGCCAACATGATTAAAGGATTGGAAAACATGCCTTGTAGTGGCAGGCTCAGGGAGCTCCATCTATTTAACTTTCACTTTAAGCTAAGAGGTGGTTAGATCTGTCTCTAAGGACCTGCATGGGGGGCAAATATTGATAATAAGCTCTACAGTCTATCGGACAAAGGTATATCAAGAGCCAAGGGCTGGAAGGTGAAGCTAGACAAATTCAAATAGGAAATGAGGTGTACATTTTTAACAGTGAGAGTAATTGACCATTGGAGCAATTTACCACTGGTTGTGGTGGATTCTCAGTCACTGGCAACTTTTAAACCAAGACTGGATGTTTTCTTAAAAGATGTGTGTTCTAGTTCAAAAGGAATTACTTTGAGGGAGTTCTGTGGCCTGTGCTATGCAGGAGGTCAGACTCGATGGGCGCAATGGTTCCTCCTGGCCTTGGAATTGATAAACCGTGCTTGGGGGTTGCCAGGCCTTTGTTGCTCCTCCTGTTGGGTCCCTTCCTCTGCCAGGCCAATGAGCCACTTGCACCTACAGGCTGTTGTGTTTCTTAGTCTCCGCTCTAATCCCAAGAGGGTGATTATGCCAATTCAGGGATGAGTGGCTGTGGAAGGATGCAGTTTAAAGTAAGTTTGCAGTATTGCAGCCCATGCTGTGTCTGTTGTGTGGGTTAGCTTCGTTCTGGGCATATCCGAGCTCCCCTGTGACAGAAAGCTAAGAACCCCTCCAAGTTGTGAGCTGGTGCTGCCAAATCTGTAGTTCCTTTCCCACCTGCCTCATCCCATTCTAACCAGCTTCTTTCTCTGATGGCCCAGATGTCTGAAGAGTTAGATAACAGCTCTGTCCCCGTTCTCTTTCCCCTTGTTCCTAGGGGTTGACTGCTGCTGACAGCACCTTGTGCTGGATTTCTGCCCCCCACTAGCTTATTTCCCCTACTTTTCTAAGCCTCGTTAAAAGGGAATCTTATCAAGGAGCAATGACACTGTGGTAGGCATGGGGGGAAAAGGTGGGTGGAGCTAGTGTGTTGGTGAGTACTAGCTTGTGTTGGATGGGTGAAAATAGTTTGTGTGTTGAGGGGGAGAGTCATGGAAGTTTTTCCTTGAGATAAATCATATTTCTGAAAGGACCATGGGGAGGTAGAAATCAAAATATGACTCTTTTTTCGGGTGGCCTTGGATTTACAGTCTGAGAACCCTGAATTATGCCCAGGAGGTTTGGGATTAGATCACTCATTTAATGACAACCTGTAGTGGTTTCCTAGAGGACTCCCTCCTATTCACTTGGCATTGGCAGAACTTTTTTGAAGCGTAAGTGATACCAGGTTTGAACTTTGAAGTACAAAAACTGTCAAGCTCACAGGAAACTTGTATACATGTGTAGGTAACTGTATGTATAAGGACAGGTTTCAGAGTAGCAGCCGTGTTAGTCTGTATTCGCAAAAAGAAAAGGAGTACTAGCTCAAATAAATTGGTTAGTCTCTAAGGTGCCAATAGTACTCCTTTTCTTTTAAGTATAAGAGGTGTGTGTGGGGGGGGATGATTTTTGGGGAGGAAAGGTAGTTAGTGGGTTAAACTAAATCTGTTGTTCGTACAAAAATCTAGTAGGACTCTGAGATACAAAACAGATCAAGGACTACAGCTATCTGTATTTTGACTGTAGTGACTTCCTGCTGCAGGGGTCAGTTGGAGTTGACCAAGAAGGCACAGAGTGTTCCTGAGCAATGAGCAGGACTACTGGGTGAACTAGTCTGGTAAATCTTGTAACTCTTTTGTGGAGTTCTTTGGGAGTGTCTTTCCAGGAAACTGCTGCTGTCTGTGCTCCTAAAGTACTTTAACTCCACAAACATTAACTGGGAGGCTGGTGAGGCCAAAGCCTGTAGAATTCTGCAGATCATTAAGTTTTGGCTGCAAACTTTAAGAGATCAAACTTTGCAAAGTGTCAGCTGCCTTTGTAGACCTTGTCTGTTCTCCAGCATCACCTGCACAGGATTGTTCTGTTATGAATTATGAAAAAGTGCTACAGAGGATGGGGAAGTTGGGATGGGGAAGAGTGTGAGAAGAGTGTAAGGATGAAATCCCATCTGCAGTATCTCCAGACTTTGTGGAACGGTGAGCAGCAGGTAATTAAAGGAAAAATCTGTTCTGGGTTAACTGAGTTGATCATAAGGACAACTGCATGAGGTTTGTATGGGAAATATGTTCCAATGTGGCCTAATACCCTGGCCTGTTTATATTGCTTTAGCGTTTTTTAGTAGTATAAGAGTTCAATGTTGCATGTACCCAGAGTGAAGTTACTCACAGCACAGATAGTGCATCGGTAGTAATCGTGTAAGTTTACTGTAGAATGTGGCACAATGGTAGGGAGCAATCCTTTCTTCCCAAGAGATGCCAGTGCATGCTTGGGGAGGGGGGCTTCCAAATGCATTTGCCCCTTTGCCTCTCTGAGACTATCAACAGGGAGGGGAGAGTCTGATGATGATTTTGTGACATGGATATATCTACTAGGAACAGATCTGAAACACACCCACTTGTTTTGCACAAACCATAGAAAAGCCAAAGGTGACTAATTCTCTATTGTCACTGGTTTGAATCCAGCCCAGGTCCTGGAGGTGAGAAGGCTCCATCTCACTACTAATCCCTTGACGTACCCAGTCCCCCTACCTTGTAGCAGAAAAAAATCCCTCATTTTAGAGGGGAGAGATCAGGAAAGCGGAGGATATCAGACTTTCTGATCTTGTCTCTCACCAAGATGCGAATATTGAACTGAACTTTAAAGTAACAAAATAATAATTCAGTTAGTGCTTTCTCCCTCGGTGGAGGGTGCTATATGGAGTGCCGGGAAAGAAACCAAGTGAACGAAGAGATGGGAATGTAAAGGGGTTCCTAGTAAAGGAAAGAAAATGGTAGAAACTAGTTGGAGTCACAGGTGGGGTGAAGAAAAATGTGGTTGTATTAAACCAAGCCTTGTAAAAGTAGATCAGATGCCCCTTATAGTTTTGCATATTAGCTGGCTTTCAAGGCATGGCCTGAGGTTCTTCCCTAAGGTATTAGGTCCCACTGTACTTCCTGGAGCACCTTGGTTTTTCCTGCAACATCTCTGTCCCATCTGAGTTTTTAGCCTGATCTGGCTCATAGCTTGAGGTGCTGTAGCTACAGACTGCAGTGGGGCATTATTATGCCAGGGACATTCAAGAAACTCCCTGACAAAATACTACCAGCTATATGGTATAAAACTATGTATAAAATAAACAAAATTAAACCAGTTTGCTCTTAAACAGATTCCAGCTGGGGTGGCTCAAAACATGCTTTTTTGAATAACTAGGAAATATCTAAAAATGAGCCACATGAGCAGAGAGACCTGCTGCTAGAGAAACATACGTTGACTGATACGTTCTGTTGGGGGTAACGAATGTGCATGGCCTTTTAGAATCCTAGAAGATCAGGTTTGGAAAGGGCCTCAGCAGGTCATCTAATCCAACCCCCTGATCAAAGCAGGACCAATCCCCAACTAAATCATCCCAGCCAGGGCTTTGTCAAGGCTGACAGTAGAAACCTCTAAGGATGGAGATTCCACCACCTTCCTAGGTAACGCATTCCAGTGCTTCACCACCCTCCTAGTGAAAAAGTGGGACATCCAGTAATCATTTGGACAAGAATAATTAGAAGCCCTTAGATGTACTTCCCAGGAGATCCATAAGGTTTAAGAGCCTTAATCTAAACTTTAATTTAGAAACAGATCCCAAAATAATCAGGGACAATTATCTTTAAATCTTAAGAGTAAGATAGGATGACTAACAGAGTGGCAATCCAGTTTATTAATAGTGAGCACTTATATAGTGCTCATCTGTAAAGCACTTTAAACACTAACTAGCCCATGTAACTCTTGTGAGTTAGGTAAGCATCAAACATGTGGCGAAAGTGAGGCAGAGATTGTGATTTGCAGATTATGTCAAATTGCGGGGTGGAGGGTTGCTTTCTCTTTGGAGGAGAGGATCCAAATTCAAAACTACCTTGACAAATTGGAGAACTGGTCTGAAATCAACAAGATGAAATGTAATAAAAACAAGTGCAAAGTACTATGCTTAGGAAGGAAAAAATCAAATACACAATTACAAAATGTGGAATAGCCAGCAAGGCAGTAGTAGTGCTATAAAGGATTTGGGGGCTATAATGGATCACAAATCGAATGGCTCAACAATGATGCAGTTGCTGAAAAGGCTAATATTCTGGGATGTATTAAAAGGAGTATTGTATGTAAGACACTGTGGGTAACTGTCCTGCTCTGTTGGCACCAGTGAGGTTTCAACTGGAATATTTTGTCCAGTTCTGAGCGCTGCCATCCTTTAAGAAAGATGTGAACAAATTGGAGGGAGTCCAGAAGAGGGCAACAAAAATTATGAAAGGTTTAGAGAACCTGACCTATGAAGAAAAGTTTAAAAAAAGTAGGCATGTTTAGTCTTGAGAAAAGATGGGGTGGAGAGAGGGGGAACCTGATAAGTCTCCAAATATGTTAAGGGCTGTTACAAAGAGGAGGATGGTCAATTGTTCTCCATGTCCACTGAAGGTAGGACAAGAAGTAATTGGCTTAATCTGTAGCAAGGGAAATTTAGGTTAGATGTTAGGAAAAACTTTCAAACTCTAATGGTAGTTAAGCTCTGGAGCAGGCTTCCAAGGGAGGTTGTGGAATCCCAGGGTTTTTAAGAACCAGTTAGACAAACATCATTGAGAGATGATCTAGGTGTCCTTGGTCCTGCCTCAGTACAGTAGGCTGGACTAGATGACCACTCAAGGTCTCTTCCAGTCCTAACTTTCTTTGACTTTCCCGGGACTACAGACCATGCCTGATCTAGGATTAGAAGTTGGGAGATCCCGGTTCCCAGTCCCCTTCTCAAACCACTAGGTGATCATTTGGGACCTGCAGTCCAACTGGACAGATTTGAAGTTTAAAATTAGTTCTCTTGAAGAAGGATTTAGGATCTTGCAGGTTTGGTTCTGAAGACCTGTTGAGCAATGAAGGTGTAGATGAAGAAAGAAAAAAAGCAATTTTTCAAACTTTCTCTCCGAACCACCACCACTTCCAAGACACACAGACTTACATAATTCTTCCTGATTAGTGTTTAAAATCTTACAAAATTCAGAATCAAGACCAAATTCTTACTAGGCAAAAGTAAACTGGAAAGCATGAGAGTAAGCCGCTTGACCATTTTGTCCCAAGCCATTCCCCTCTTGCTCTTGTATCAGCCAAATGCTTAAAAATAAATGTGCAAAAGTCCTTTCTGGGTTAAGGGGCATGGGCGGGGGGTATTTAATAGAAGTGCAAATTGTTCACTTATAGACTTGTGCAGTGGTGGTAATGACTTTAAGTTGGGACAGTCCTTAGCAAAGACAAGTGTCTTGTTGTAAGAGTAACTTGCTCTTTCCCCCCCCCCCCCTTTTTTTTTTTTTTGACATTTAGTGCTACTGATACGCAGGATTGCCAGACCTGAAGACAGAAATTCTTCATATAGCTGCAGAACAGGTACAGCATGGGAAGCACTGGGGCGTTTATGTGCCCTGTCCCACTAATATTCCTAAATCATGCCGTGGAATGACCACCAATACGGGCAAAGGGGTAGCTGAGTCCTATTGACTGCTCTGAGAATCCTAACAAAAGACTTCATTGGTGGTTCTGTGGACGCTTGTCACTGAGAGCGAAACTATGACATCCCAAACTCATTCCAAACGAGCTACCAAACTGCCAGCCAGCTGAGCATAACACCCTTCTGGTTACAGCAAAACTGGGCTGAGTCTGAATGGTCAAATGAGTCGAGACTCCATATCTCATTACTCAATCCCAAAAGCTGGCCCCCTTGCAAAAATAGCGAATGACTGGCTTGTCTCTGTGCTCCTTCAGCGAACTGGTAGTTCACGATGTTCAAAATTGCAAGCGGGGGGGAGGGGATTTATTCATAAATGGAACTTTCTGAGATACTAAATGCTTTTCTTGGGCCACTGTTAACAAGTTGAAGAATTTGGGAAGTCCCCTACTCTTGGCTAAATGTCAGTTTGTGTTGGTCTATGTGGAGAAGGAGGGAGATCTTCATTTTTATGAAGATTTTTATGTACATCCGCTTACCTGCTTGGCATTCCGACTGACCACATAGAGTTGAATTAAAAGGGGTTATTAGAAGAAGCAGGAAACAATACAATGGCTAGAGATAAGATATAGATTCCCAAGGCTGGAGCCAGCACTGGGCATGGAGGTTTTGATACTGACCTGTGCACAGGCTGGGTGGCCCACTGAAATGAGTCGGGGGTGGAGGTGACGCTCCCTCTCTGAGCCCCACCAAACGTTCCTCCACGCCCCCCCTCGGGGGGTATGCCTTGCAGTTTGAAAACTGTTGATGTAATCTGACCTCCTGTGTAACACAGGCCATTGAACTTCCCCAAAATAATTCCTGGAACAGATATTTTAGAAAAACATCCATTCTTGATTTTAAAATGGTCAGTGGTGGAGAGTCCACCACGACCGCTGGTAAATTGTTCCAATTCTTAAGTACCTTCACTGTTAAAAATGTGTGCCTTCTTTCCAGTGTGAATCACTTCACCCTCCAGACATTGGGTTGTGTTATACCTCTCTACTATCTCCCCGGGAGGGGGGTGGGGGGAGGGGAAATGCTTCAATGATCCTTTAGAGAACTATGGGTGGGCTATTAATTTGGATGTGCCTACATGCCTGACTCCAGCCAAGTAGTAGGCTTATTTTTACAGGTCTGGGGTCTTAAGATCAGAAGGACATGAAATCGTTAAAAATCCCTGTCTGGAGAGGAAGAGGGAAGTCGGGGAGTGATCAGTAGCTGCTTAGGGGGAAACGGGGATCGGTTCTGGGTCCAGTTCTCTTCAATATCTTAATGATTTAGATAATGGTATAGAGAGTACACTTATAAAGTTTGCAGGTGATACCAAGCTGGGAGGGGTGACAAGTGCTTTTAAGGATAAGATTAACATTCAAAATGGTCTGAAGTAAATAGGATGAAATTCAATAAAGACAAATGCAAAATACTCCACTTAGGAAGTAACAATTAATTGCACACGTATAAAATGGGAAATGACTGCCTCGGAAGGAATACTGCGGAAAGGGATCTGCAGATTGCAAGCTAAATTAGTCAATGGTGTAACACTTGCAAAAAAAAAGTGAACATCATTCTGGGATGGATTAACAGGAGTGTTGTAAGCAGGACACGAGAAGTAATTCTTCCACTTTACTCTGAGCTGATAAGGCCTCGCCTGAAATGTGGTGTCCCAAACTGGACACAATAGTCCAGTTAAGATTATGACAAATTGGAGAAAGTCCAGAGGAGAGCAACCAAAATGTTTTGTCTGGAGAAAAAAAGACTGAGTGGGCACAACAGTTTCCGAAAAAGGTTGTTACAAGTAGGAGGGAGAAAAATTGTTCTCTTTAACCTCTGAGGATAAGACAAGAAGCAGTGGGCTTAAGGTCCAATTTGAATCGCCCTTGCTGCAATTTAAGAAAAATTTTGTCAGAGTGGTTAAACACTGGAATAAATTGGCTAGGGAGGTGGTGGAATCTCCATCACTGGGGATTTTTAAGAGCACGTTGGACAAACACCTGTCAGGGATGGTCTAGATAATACTTAGTCCTGCCATGAGTGAAGGGGACTGGACTAGAAGACGTCTCAAAGTCCCTTCCAGTCAAACACTTCTGTGATTCTATGAAACCCTTACATGGTGAGGGACTGAGGCAGAGAATGCAACAGGGGCAGTTGGTCTGAGATAGAGGCCCTGCGGCATTTCTGAGGCAGCCAGGCTTGCCTAGGTTTTTGAAGAAGTGATGAGATTTAGGCAAGACCCAGATGTGCAGAGCTCTTGGGATACTAACCCTTTTATCTGTGTGCTGTGTACCTTGGGGTGAATGGACCATATGTCTGTTTAGAAAAAGTGGTTTTGAAGCACTTTTATCTACCTCTGATCACAGGTTCATGGAGACCGGTGTCTTGTAGATGCCAAATCCAGTTGGGCCTATCATGTTATCACTGTTGGAAATGGGATCTGATGCCCTGGGCAGAGTTGTAGAACCGTGGGGCTCTCATCAGAGGGAGGGAAGGTAATTAGTGAAGGCTGTCATTGGGGGTGCACGCGTGAGAGACTGCAAAGGGGTATAGAGTACTGACCGTACACTGGGAATAGGGGGTTTTGTAGCCTGGCAAGGCAGTGTAAAGTTGAGTAAACAATGGAGATTCACTCTGGAAGAAGTGCAGGTAGAGACCTGTTGCTTGGAAAGATTGACGCGGAGGTACTGTGGGAAAGATCACAGGTGAAGCTTACTGCTGAAAAGTCAGTCTATTAAAACTTGATGTTCCCTTCCCAGAGAGGTCAGTAGAAATTCTCTTATCTTCACTCTGAGCCTAGCAGAAAAGTGACTGACTGGAAACAGTCTTTACTGGTTTCTCTGACAAAGTAGTTTATTTTGCACATTGATGTTTTTTACCCAGGACTGGCCTTGGGGACAAGTAATGATTTGGTGCCCTGTGCTCCTGGGGGCCCTGCAGTTCTGTGTCTACCTCTGAGTTGGAGTCAGGCTGATCTCCTTTGCCCAGTGTTGGGCATAGAAGGGGAGGTAGGAGCCAACTCCCCATCCCCATTCCGCACAAAAAATATCTGGAAGGGAGTGTGACAATCTTATTTGTTTCCACTGGGTTTGCTGCTGGGATAACCATAGAATGCATCCGATGAAGTGAGCTGTAGCTCATGAAAGCTTATGCTCAAATAAATTTATTAGTCTCTAAGGTGCCACAAGTACTCCTTTTCTTTCATAGAAGATGTGTTATTCCCTTATGGAATTTATCAACATTGTTGATAAACTGGCCTGGATAACCAGAGGTTAGTTTAAAAAAAAAAATCTGATAGTTTAATCATCTTACCTCAAGGTTAGAAATATTGATGACTTGTATGCATTCACAATGCTGCCTTTTAACACTGAGTCTGGGAGGTGGGATTAATAGGGGTAATGTTAAGATCACTTGAAAATGTAAGGCCTCTTAATGGGCATACACACCAGCTTTCTGGTAACACTTCATGTGTAAACAAAATCTGGATTGAGTAGCGAAGGCCCAGTAGTGCTGGCCATACCTAGAAATGCTACAGACATGCTGTCCAAACTCCCCTCTTCTCATCCTGATCTGCAGCACCTTCTTCTGTTCAAACCTTGAACTTCTGATGTGCAGAATTTACAAAATCTTGTTTTAAGATGTGTGCAAAGAGGTAAGAATAAGACAATAACATTCACGGTCTCTCCTGATCTATTCTAGGAATTGTTCCCAGGCTTCTGGGGTGACAGGCTATCCCACCTTGTTTCTTCTTCTCCACAACCCCATTCACCAAGACCTATTTATCTGATCAATGACTGCTACACACAGCTAAAAAGTTCACGTTTAGGAGTTCTAACATTCCCTGTTATACCTGAATTTCAATCTCTGCTTAGCATTTCCTGATTCTTACAAGTTTAAATAAGATCCTGAATGTTACCCTCATTTGGAGTTGTATACTGAGAGCAAGCTAGATTAGTTCTCATGAACTCTCGTTAAAGAGAATGTCACGTTTAATTCTGGTACCCTATAACATAGAATGTATATTAAAACTTGAACTTTCAAAGCTGGGTTTAAAAATATTGAAACAGTGACAGGTACAGCATCCTTAATAATTGAATGAGATTAACCTCACTGAGAGCTGATGTTTTATTTATACTCCCATCAGCTGGACCTCCTGTTGAGAACAGGATTGAGACACAAGAATGTATTTCACATTCGTATGCTGAGACTCAAATTTCAAAGCCTTTAGGCAAGTTATGTTAATATACTCCCTGAAAATTAACCACCTTTATTATCTCGGTTAGTTTGTTCAAAACCGATCCCTCCTTGCATTCAAAAAGTCACCATTTGCTGATCTGAACTGTCAAGATGGCAGCGATGTCTGATCACGAATTCGTCTTTATCATATCGAAGGAACACTTGTGCTCTTCTAGTAATTTACTGTAGTTCATAATCAAATGTAGTAGTGATCAGTTGTGTTCAGTTGCGATTTGTTTTCCTTTTAAAATGGAGCCTCCTGACTAGAAGCAAAAGGCTAGAAAGCATACATATGGAAGAGCTTGTACACACTATCACTTACGTCTATATAATGTCTGACGCACAGGGGTGTGAATAAGCCACTCCCTGAGTGATGTAAGTTACACTGACCTAACCACCAGTGAGAGCTTTTCCCACCAACATAGCTACTGCCTCTCAGAGAGGTGGTTTTATTATGCCGATGGGAGAGCTATCTCCCGTCGACATGGAGCATCTTCACCAGATGCACTGCATCGGTGCGGCTGCGATGCAGTAGCCCTTCTGGTGTAGACTAGCCCAGTACTCTTATTACATTGATTGGGTTGGGGGTAGGAGGGACCCAAGACTTGCATCGTTGACAGTCTCAGTACTTTCAAGGTCTCTGCTTCTTACAGGGCTTCCCTAGAAACAATTGTTCTGTCATTTTACTGTCAGCCGTCTCCCTTCTGCCCTTCTGAGTCCCTGCTTCTCACTCCTGAGTTTCATGAAGGAGCCTTGCATGAGCCTCACCAGTTCTTTTTGCGAAGGGAGCTCAGCACTGCCATTAGTTGGAGACAACACTTAATTAGCCATGTGTATAAATGACCTGTTAAGTTTTTCTTTCTCTGTTTGTAGGTAATTAAATGTCTTTACTGTGGATCTCCGCATTGTTGGAATGCTTGGATGCACTGCACCTCCCCCTATAGCTTTCTTTTGTCTGCCTCATTGTGAGAAGATGGCAAAAGTAAACATTACTCGAGACCTCATCCACAGGCAGATCAAGGTATGTGTCATCCCAGACACTTATTTGTGGTTGGTGGATGGGTAAGGAGAGTGTAATGTTCATGCTGGAGCAGTTCTGTGGGGATAGTCTTCACAGAACTAATATCTGCCATACCCCATCTTGCTGAGATCTTGTTAGTTTTCAGAAGGATTGACACTTGGCTGGGAAACTTTGCTGCAGGAAGTTGTGCTGTGGATTAGGTAGGGGGGCACTTTCCTTCAGAGTAGATATTGAACTACTGCCCAAGCATAGTGTTGGGGATACTGTATTGGTGGAGTTACCATCTGGATGAAACTTAAGAGGTTGTGGTGACTTGTGATCAATTAAAATCCCTTTAGTAGATTAGAGGTGTTAACCTCTGAGCCCTGGCCAAGTTTCAGCTCTGACAAGTCTATACTTTAACTTCCTGAGCAGTTTCCTTTGGCCCCCCAACCTGAAGCAAATACTCACCAGCAACCACACACCCCACAACAAAGACTAACCCAGGAACCTATCCTTGCAACAAAACCCGTTTCCAACTGTGCCCACATATCTATTCAGGGGACACCACCATAGGGCCTAATCACATCAGCCACACTATCAGAGGCTCTTTCACCTGCACATCTACCAATGTGATATATGCCATTGTGTGCCAGCAATGCCCCTCGGCCAATGTACATGGCAAAACTGGACAGTCTACGTAAAAGAATAAATAGACACAAATCAGATGTCAAGAATTGTGACACTCAAAAACCAATCGGAGAACACTTCAATCTCTTAGGTCACTCGATTACAGACCTAAAAGTGGCCATTCTTCAACAAAAAAACCTTCAAAAACAGACTCCAATGAGAGATTGCTGAATTGGAATTAATTTGCAAATTGGATACAATTTACGTAGGCTTGAATAGAGACTGGGAGTGGATGGGTCATTACACAAAGTAAAACTTATTTCTCTTTGTTTCCCCTCCTACTGTTCTTGTCAACTGCTGGAAATGGCCTACCTTGATTATCACTACAAAAGGTCCCCTCTTCCCCCCCCCCCCTTTTCTGGTAATAGCTCACCTTTCCTGGTCACTCTTGTTACAGTCTTTATGGTAACACCCATTGTTTCATGTTCTCTGTGTATATAGAGACAGGTTTCAGAGTAGCAGCCGTGTTAGTCTGTATTTGCAAAAAGAAAAGGAGGACATGTGGCACCTTAGAGACTAACTAATTTATCTGAGCATAAGCTTCATGCATCGGATGCATTCCGATGAAGTGAGCTGTAGCTCACGAAAGCTTGTGCTCAAATAAATTGGTTAGTCTCTAAGGTGCCACAAGTCCTCCTTTTCTTTAAACTTTTTTCTTTCCTAAACTGTTGTCATGCTAGTATTTGTATTTCTAAGGCACTCATTACCATTGTGTCTTCGAGTTGTAGTATGGTGTATTAATTGTTTGTATCTTAAATTTGTAAATGCTTGGGAACGAATGAGATGAAACATGCAAGATTATAATAATGCCAGCACTGCCTCCTTTCCAGGTATTGGGCAGGAGGGCAGAACATCCAATGCTCTGACTTAATTTCCTGCACTGTGGCCCTGTGCCCACAGTGGGGAATGCAGTGGAACTTGATTAGTGGCCTATAATATGGCACCAACAAAGTATACACATGCTGCTCTGCCACTCTCTAGACTAAAGTGTTAGGTGCTCAGTGGTTTGGGCTCAGGATACCTAAAAGATTGTCTAAAGCTCCAGGGCAAGGACTGCAAGTAGGGTTACCAATAGTCCTGTATTGTAAGGGATGTCCCTTATTTAAATAAAATACCGTCTTGAGCTGATTTAATAGGGGACAGACACCTTTTATCCCATATTTCAACCAGGGTAGTGCTATTTGTTGGCAACTTGATCTGGTGCACAGGGTCACAATGCCACTCAACTTTGGCCCAGCCACCCCTCAATCGTGCCTAAGCAGCCCCTGGACCTCTGGGTTTCTCTGGTATTTTTTAATTAGTTTTGGCAACCTGTCTGCACAGTTCTGCTCTTCAAGCACAATGGAACTATGCATAACAAGGATAGATCCCATTCGGACATGGGGTGGAGCTTTCTTAAGGGCCGATCCAAAAGCGTGGAATGAACTTTCACAGGAATTAACCATCAGACCTTGCAATTTTCTGCTCCAAGTGCAAGGTGCACTTTTTTTTATCTTACTTTTGCAAATATAAACAGTATACATGTATTCTATTAAATTATTTAAAAACACCTTTATCCTTGTGGGGGAGAACATATTTCCAGAAGGGGCTCAGATATTATGGTGACAAGGTCTATATAAGAAGCTTAATGGTATAGAGCCTCTCTGCATTTCATGAATAAAGAGTTAGGGTGATATATGGTGTAACTAGAACATACTGCCTCTCCATTTAGCCTCCCTTCATCTGAGCCAACTACTAACCTATCGATGATCTCATTAAGGAACACAGGGGAACAACCGTCCTGAATTTGTATTGGCACAGCACTGTGGTAACTGATCTCTTCTCTGTGGAACAGCCTATGCTAATAGTACTGCAGTTGTATGCCTCTGTTCTGTCCCTCTGTCTGTGTGTCAAAGAAGGCTGTCCAGTACAATATCCCAACTATCTCCTGTCTAGCGGTTAAATGTCTCAGGAAGACTGAGAATAGCCTTGGAACAGTGAAAATGCAAGTGTGGATTTTGTAGTAAAATGACACTTGGTTCTCAGGACAGGGTTGTATGTGTCATGGTAGATTTTTCTGAATAGCTCTAGTCTAGTGCTTGCATTATCCTTCAGCTGTGACTTGAAGCTTCTGGCGTTCAGCCTGTTCTTGCCAAAAGATCAGGCATCCTTCAAACTCTTGGGTGTATCTTTTTGGCAAAAAATATAAAACAGGCAACCCTTCTTTTTTTTCCTTGGGTCACCCTGATTCTTATCTCAGGTGCCGGACCTGTCTGTGCCTGGCAATTGGGGTTTTATCACTAATAGTGGTGAAATGATGGCTTCTCTCTCTTTCTGAACTGGAGAATACAACAAACCCTGTGCGTGAGTGTTCTTCAAGCTGATAAGAAAACACAGAGGAAAGGCATCTGGCTGGTGCCCTGGCCCATTTTGGGAGGGAGTTTGTGTGTGTTTTCGATGATTGACTCTGCTCCTCGGGATAAGGGAGTGTTCTGTGCTTGCTGTAGTAAGTGTGGTGGTTTTCCTTCACATAGGAGAAGGGCGCCCTGGGCTTTGAGCGGCACTATCATGTTACTGACCCATTCATCCGACGCCTGGGCCTAGAAGCAGAGTTGCAGGTGAGTGAAGAGTGCAAGAAGAACAAAACTACCTACCTGTTCCCCGTTAAAAACTACATAACACGCACCTGTCTGAGCTCCATAGACTTATAAACTCTCTTAAGAGTCCTGGTTTGTCTCCTCAACACGAAGCACTTCTAGCACTAGGCTCTAACTTACTACACCCTACAACATCAGCTGTCTTGTACCCAGGACAGGCACTAATCCTAGTCATAGTTGTTTTTGACATAGGCAAACCTCTTCTAGTTAAGTCTGATGGCCTGACTTCTTCCTATGACATTTGTGGCTGCAGTAAGTTCCTTAGAAACTAGTAAGCGAATTGTCACACTGCAGTCTGGCGCTCCCAAAACAGATTACAAATCTTTGAGAGTTTGTCTTCCCATTGGTACAAATTCAGTCGTCCCCCCTCGCCCCCATACACCACTCTTCAACTCTGTCTTCCTCTCCCCACTAAATCTCCCACCCACAACCTCCCTAAGTAGGCACTCCAGCTGTTCCTTTTGTAATCCTTTGTTAAATAGGCTGAAAGTATTTTGCACATTCACCCAAATGCAAGATGCTTCTCAAAGGGAGGTAGGCAATGAAAGCGTATCTTCCCTGCTTCCCCCAAGGATCTGTGCACATGATTCTCAGCCTAGCCAAGAGCTTTTGAAACAAAGTCACCTTTCCTTGTGTGCAGCAGTATCTCTGCGTTAGCCTCTAAGGCTGAGCTGCTATTGTATCCAGTTGTAAATTATTATTTTTCCCAACAAGCTAGAGCATGCCTTTCTTTCCTGGAGGTGCCTGTCTGAGGTGTGGGTAGGGGTGTCTGAAATGGAAAGCTGCTTGCATCAGAACAAGTTGTGTGGGGTGCTTGCTATGTCCTTCTCTCATAATAGTCCTTGATAAGTCTGCAGTTTGTGTAACATTCTCTTCCCTTCTTTGCACAGGGTCACTCTGGATGTGTCAACTGTCTAGAATGGAATGAGAAAGGAGAGTAAGTATGTGTCTCGATTCAGGGATGAACAGACTGATAGCCCAAGCTCTCCCATGAGTGGGCTGAGGATCATCTTATCATAAGGGGCCACTTCCTCTTCCCAGTGAAGTAAATGAGGGCTCAGGCTAAAGGTTTTGAACTATAAATCCAGATTTTGGAAATGAAGCTTATTTTGTTGGCTGCATCTGGAAATGCTCCTCTTGTGAGTTGGTAAAACTCACAAGAGTTTTGAGTGTGTGAGCAGTGGGGGAGGTTTAGATTGGATATTAGGAAAAACTTTTTCACTAAGAGGGTGGTGAAACACTGGAATGGGTTACCTAGGGAGGTGGTAGAATCTCCTTCCTTAGAGGTTTTTAAGGTCAGGCTTGACAAAGCCCTGGCTGGGATGATTTAACTGGGAATTGGTCCTGCTTTGAGCAGGGGGTTGGACTAGATGACCTTCTGGGGTCCCTTCCAACCCTGATATTCTATGATTCTAAAAGAAACAGGCTGGATGGCAAGTGAAGGATCCTCTTCCATAGAGGACTAGAGTACCATCCACTTAACTCGGGTTGTGGCACAGTGGATCTTTGGGATTTGTAGCCTTATATGGGGCTGGGGCGGGGGATTTTTTTTTTCTTTCCCTATGCTGTAGTCTGAGTGCTTCTCTGGTGGGGAAGTAGAGGGTAGAAGAGTCCCTGTCTCCATTTGATAACTTTCTGCTCTGCACTATCATACGCTAAAGCATTTGTGTTTAATAACTAGCACAAGTGAAGTAAACCATATCCACCTGGGAAATGTAAGGGAGAGTCTCTGCTGTGTTTGAGCCAATTACCAACCAATTGCCTACATTCTGTCCTCTGGTCCTTGCCCAAATCCATAAGTCAATGGGAGTTTCATGTACTTGAGGGAGGAATTTGGCTCCAAAGCAGTAGTTCTCAGGCTGAAGGTCATGGCATCTGTTGGCACCACCATCTGATCACCTGTTTCATGCCTCTTCCACTGAAGTAGACCAGTTCTGCCACTTGTGACTGCTTCTCCTGGCACACACGCGTGTGCACTCATAGGCACCAACTTCTCCTGGCGCTGGTGGGTGCTCGTGCCCCTCAGCCCACCCCATTCCAACCCCTTCCCCATCCCCGCCCTGCCTCCTCCCCTGGACGGGCCGCGTTCCCCCTCCTCCCTCCCTCCCTCCCACAGTTCCTCCCGGCAAGCAATGGGAGGAGAAGCGGGGAAGGTGCTCTCAGGAGAGGAGGTGGAGGCGAGATGAGATGAGGTAAGCTGGGGCAGGGTGGGGAGCTGCTGGTAGGTGCAGAGCACCCACCAATTTTTCCCTGTGGGTGCTCCAGCCCTGGAACACCCACGGAGTCAGCGCCTATGCACACACTTATGAATCACTGCATGGATTCTGGTGTGGGGCACATTTGAGGACCAGTTGTGAATGACAGGATGTGGGCTTACAGGATGAGTGGCTGAGCAGCTAATCATAGCTGGGAATGGAGCAATGCTTGTAGCGCTCTCCCCTCTTGGTTTTTTTCAGCTTGCTGGCATCTGGCTCCGATGACCAGCACACCATTGTCTGGGATCCCCTGCATCACAAGAAGCTTCTTTCTATGCACACTGGGCATACTGCAAATATCTTCTCTGTCAAGGTGAGTGAGGCCCCAGGTGTGTGCGTTTGAAAACGAGAGGTATAAAGAGGGCACGGTTGGATGGGGCTCCATGTTTGACTTGCATGAAAATAACTTGTTTAAATGTTGCTGGGGAATATTTTTCCATAAGCAAGTTCTCCAAAGAGTACTAAATGTAAAGACTTTCAGTATTAGGAAAAGTTATATTAGATGTAGTAGTCTGCGTCTGTCTATGCAATTCTCTGATTTTGGCCACATATCCATATGAATACTGGCAGTGGTGGTTATATCAATCCAGGTGGGGAAAAAATGCCGTAGAGAGAATTGCATTGTATGTCAAATTGTTAGAGACTTGTACAGCAAGCAGATGCAAGGAACGTACGTAATTACAGAAGGTTACTCCCACATGCATAGAGAAAGGATGATCCAGTGGTTAGGGTGCTAGTCTGGGACTCAGGAGACCTATGTTCAGTTCCCTGCTCCAGCACAGACATTCTGTGGGGCCTTGGGCAAATGATTTAGTCTCTCGAGAGTGCCTCAGTTTCTCCATTTTACAGATGGGGATAATAGCATTTCCTTACCTCAGTGCGGGTGCTGTGAGGAATAAAGATCGAGAGGTGCTCCATTATTACATTAGTGAGCACCATATAAGAACCTTACATAGCTCTCTGGCCACGTGGCTTTGATTGCTACTCTGCTGCTGTTGGGAGTGGCTTACATCTTCCTGTGAAATGTAAGAGAAGTCTTTAAATGGAGGAAGAATTTGTTTTCAAACAGTCCCTCCTTACTGAAGGAAAACTGGAGACTGGTCACTTGTGTCATGCTGAGCACAAGCAGTGTAGCCAGAGTTGGGACTGCATGCAGAGCCCTACAATCTAGACTCAGTCTTGCCTTCTCCGTAAATGCTGCAAGAAGGCAAGAGTTGCTTTGCCTGTTGCAAATAAGAATGACCTGCTATCAGACAAGCTTTGATTTCCCAGCCGGGAGCTCCTGTTTATTGCATTATTGCCTGTAGTGATCCAAGCTCTTTCAGGATGTAACTAGCTACAGCAGCTTGTTGCAAAGGGAGATGCAGCAGCAGCTAGGCTATAACTAAGGGTGGATGACTGTAAATGGCAGTTGAAATGTCTGAAGCTCGTCGAGGTTTGAATCTCTGTTCTTCCTTCCTTGGGGAGGGATAGCTCAGTGGTTTGAGCAATGGCCTGCTAAACCCGGGGTTGTGAGTTCAATCCTTGAGGGGGCCATTTAGGGATCGGGGCAAAAATTGGGGATTGGTCCTGCTTTGAGCAGAGGGTTGGACTAGATGACCTGCTGAGGTCCCTTCCAACCCTGATATTCTATGATTCCACAGTTCTTGCCACATTCAGGGGATCGGATCCTCCTCACAGGAGCTGCCGACTCCAAGGTGCATGTTCATGACTTGACTGTCAAGGAAACCATCCACATGTTTGGTGACCACACGAACAGGGTCAAGCGTATTGCCACGGCTCCTATGTGGCCCAACACTTTCTGGAGCGCAGCAGAGGATGGGCTAATCAGGTAAAAAGCTTTGGTGCTTGTTCAGGGGAGTAGCTCTTGGTGCTGTGAGAGACCTTTTATCAGACTAGTCTTGCTTGAGTGGTCACTGACACCCTTAGTTCACTCAGTTCCCTGCCCCTTCCTGTTGGGTTGGCACGGTTCAGTTAATAAATGAAGGGGAACTTTGGTTCACTGGCTTGACTATTACAGACCTTGTCTGTCTGCTTCTTGTGACTTTATTTATTATTTGTATTGCCATAGCGCCTAGGAGCCCTAGTCACTGACCAGGACCCCATTGTGGTAGGCGCTGTACTCAGAACAAAAAGTTGGTCCTGCCCCACAGAGATTACAATCTAAGTATAAGACAGATGGATACGGACAGGGATGGAGGGGGTACAAGGAAGCCGTGAGGCAATATTGGTGATAGGACAGTGGTCTCAGCACATCAGCCGCTAATGGTTATCAAGTTTTTGGTAGGCCTCGTGGCAAAGGAGAGTTTTGAGGAGGGATTTGAAGAGTGGCTAATGAGGTAGCTTCTTGGATGTTTCTGGGGAACTCCTCCCAAACATGAGGGGCAACGCAGGATGGGAAACTGCAAAAGTTATTTGAAAAGTTAACAACTGGGTAATGGAGGCTGGTATTGTGGGCCAATTGGTGGTGAGTGTTGACAGCTCAATGGTGAATGAGAGAGAAGTGGGGTGGGGATTGATTGAGAAGAACCTTGAAAGTGAAGATACTCGGGGCTTGTTTACACTGGCACTTTATAGTGCTGCAACTTTCTCCCACAGGTGTGGAAAAAACACCCTCTTGAGTGATGCAAGTTTCAGCGCTGTAATGTGTCAATATAGACAGTGCACCAGTGCTGGGAGCTACGCCCCTCATGGAGGTGGCTTTTTTTTTTTTTAAGAGCACTGGGAGCGCTCTCTCCCAGTGCTGTGCCGTGACTACACAAGCCACGTTAAAGCCCTTGGCTTATGTTTTGAGTTAAAGAAAGGGGAGGCAGTGGAGGGATGCAGAGAGGGGTGATATGACTGGCTAAGAAAATTTATCTTTGCAGCGGCATTCTGAATGGACATGAGTGGGGCAAGGTTGCATTTGTCAAGGGCAGCAAGAAGGATGAGCACTCGGAATCGAGTTTTAGCTGTGTGGATATGAGAGGCCATATCTTAGATTTTTAATATTTTATATTACTGTAGTGCCGAGAGGCCAACAGGTTAAGGCCCTGTTGTGTTAGGAGCTGTACACATATATAGTGAGAAAATTCCTGCCCCAAAGAGCTTGGTCTAGTCTCTCTCTCTCTCCCCCCTTCCCCCCCCCAAAAAAAACAACAAAAACCTGAATGGTTCAGCTTGAAATAAAGGGCATCTTTTCATAAATAGAGGAAATGAGGAGGGCATTTCCTGTTACAGAAAATGAGAGATGAGAAAAGAACAGTCCTATCTCCATCAGAAGGAGCAGAGGAAGGCAGATGCAATTCCCTGTGAGATTCCTCTCCAGAACCCTCATTAAGACTCTAGAACAACTAAAGATACTACCCTCAAAGAATTTATTTATTCCAGGCTTAATACTGGACCCTGGGTGTGTGGTAGATCAAGACTCGGAGTTCTTGTTGGTGCTAAATAAATTCCCATGTAATACAGACTTGTCAGTGGAAAATGTTGGTTATTCTGGTGTCAAGGCTTAGCTCATAAAATCAAGGAGCTCCCAGTAGACCTGGGACACTAGAAGCATTAGTGTGACTGGAGGGGAAGGGTGTCCTCTTTCCTCCTCAGACACCATCCAGTCCTCTGTAAAATCTAGGTCACTATTTAGCAGGAATAACATGGCAGTATCTGAATTCTTCCTCTGCTTTCCATGGTGATCAAGCTAAACTCCCTTCTGTTGCTATGTTGGTTCTTCCTGGGCACTGGTTAACTAACTCTCTCTCCCTTCTGCCTTGTAGACAGTATGATCTGCGAGAGAACAATAAACGCTCAGAAGTCCTGATAGACCTGACTGAATACTGTGGGCAGCTGGTGGAGGCCAAGTGCCTCACTGTCAACCCCCAGGATAACAATTACCTAGCGGTGGGAGCCAGTGGGCCCTTCGTACGGCTCTATGACATACGCATGATCCACAACCACAGGTAATGGCCACCATCACTCGTAGGACCTTCTCGACAGGGAAGTGAGTAACACGAGACCTGAAAGAGGCCTTGCATGGTGGGAATGGGGCATCCAGAGGAGCTGGCGATCATCCTTCTCAGCTGTGCAATGGTACTAAGTTTTCTTCCCCCAGCATCCTTTACATACAGGTAAGTGGAACTGCCTAGCACTCTTGTGGTGACTTGGGGCAGGTTTGCAATTGCTCAACTGTCCCACCTTCTTTCTTTGCAAGTAAGAAAGTATATCTCAGGGCAGGTTGAACTCAGGCAGTTAATTGTTTTTAATCATAAAACCACTTTCCTTTCTGGCTAGAAAAAGCATGAAGCAGAATCCCTCGGCGGGAGTCCACACGTTCTGTGACCGGCAGAAACCCCTTCCGGATGGTGCAGCACAGTACTATGTGGCAGGTACAACTACTGTCCTGATATGACCATTATTTCTATCTGGCAGTGTCTAGGAGCTAGGGCAGCAGTGGGCAAACTATGGCCTGCAGGCCACATCCAGCCCACCGGCTGATTTAATCCGGCCCTCAAGGTCCTGCTGGGGAGCAGGATCTGATCAGGGTTCGCTGCACGTGCCATAGCTCCGCACGGCTCCCAGAAGTAGTGGCATGTCCCCCCTCTGGCTCCTACGTTTAGGGACAGCCAAGGGGCTCTGTGCAGTGCCCCAGCCCCAAGTGTCACCCCCACAGCTCCCATTGGCCAGGAACTATGGCCAGTGGAAGCTGCAGAGGTGGCACCTGCGAATGCGGCAGTGTGCAGAGCCGCCTGGCGGCACCTCCACACAGGAGCCGGGGGGGAGACATGCTACTGCTTCCGGGAGCTGCTTGAGGTAAGCGCCACCCAGAGCCTGCACTCTGAGCCCCTCCCATGCCCCAACCACCTGCCCCAGCCTAGAGCCCCCTCCCGCAACTTGAACTCCTCATTTCTGGCCCTACCCCAGAGCCCTCACCACCTCCTGTACCCCAACCCCAATTTTGTGAGCATTCATGGCCTGCCATACAATTTCCATACCCAGATGTATCCCTCAGGCCAAAAAGTTTGCCCACCCTTGAACCAGGGTCACTGATCAAATGCAGCACCAGAAAAAACCCAGTCCCTGCCCAAGAGAGCTTACAGTCTGTTGCATGTGCCTCCAGGCCTCACCGGTTATTATATTATGAAAACCAGGATTGTCCTGCTCTGCTTTCCTGCAAGGCTATAAAATACTGATACATTAATTAACCCGGGGGGGGGGGACGACTGGATAAATGTAGATCCCCCTCTCATTTCTGGGTTGAGTTCACACCTGACATAGATTGCTAAAGAACTTGGTCTACCGATGTATGTTGGCTGGCCTACATCACAGCTGTCCCCTTGTCTGCTTCATTGCGGAGTCAAGAACTGAATAAACCACAGAGACTATAAACTCTCCTCGAGGGGGAAGCATTTGTGTTCCAATGTGAGGGGAAACTTGGCCTCATTCAGTACCTGTCTTGTGGGCACCTGTTTTTCTGTGCCCTTCACTAGCACTAATCACTCTTTTTTTCCCCCAAAGACCCTAATATAGATTGGTCTGAACCACCGCACTGAAACAGAGGTGAATGCTACAAGTCTGACTGGAAAACCAGTCCATTAAAAAGGATCAGAATTGTACCCTGGAAAGCCTTATTTATAATAAGGCCCCACCATAGGGTCCCTTTAATGTTCTTAATCCTCCTGTGTTGGCCATTCAGTCCTTGTCTGGTCTATCTGAAGCAAGAGAACCCATGAGTGGGCTGAGCAATTAATGCACAATGTGTTCAAGAAGCCTGTATTCTGCTGTGCCAATGAGCCAAGTCACGGAAACATTATTAGAGAACTGAAAAATAATGACGTTCAAATGGAGTCTTCCACTGGAGTCAGCCACTGGAATTCATAGATCACTGGAGCTTCAGGATATTCTCACTGAAGCAGTGTTTGGCTGCCTTTTGGATCCTAGCTGGATTGCAAACACCAGTCTTCAGGGGCTGATTCCTTTATACCTGGGCATAGTCATGCAAAAGGGCTTCTTTAAGTTTTGAGGGCAAGTCTTCCTGCCTTGAGTAAGAGCCCCTCAGAGACTGATGTAAAGACTTATTATATACAGCAATAGAAAACTGGGAAATAGCTTGGAATGTGACTGCATTTCATTCATGTGCTCTATTTCAGCAGTCTCCCTCAACACATGATGGCCAGTGTGGAGCAGAAGATATTGAGGGCTACCAGTTAAGCAAGTAAACTGTCTTTCTCCTCTGCAGGGCACCTCCCAGTGAAGCTACCGGACTACAACAACCGGCTGAGAGTTCTAGTCGCCACGTACGTCACCTTCAGTCCAGATGGCACGGAGCTGTTGGTCAATATGGGAGGGGAACAGGTAGGATGCTAACTGAAGTTCAGGAATAAGAGCTTTACATAAGACTGTATTAGCTGGGTCATGATGTCTTGACTCACCCATATATTATTCTACAGAGTTTATCATGCCTTGAGCAATTCGTGTGTGTCTGTAATACACTTTGATTCAAGTGGCTGTTGTGTCAGGGATGTAATTGTTACACTCTTACATCAGAGGTCAGCGTAATGTTAAATTTGAGTAGCATTTTCACTCTGGTTTTGCAGTTGACATTTGCTTATCGGGAAGAGCTGCAGAAATTGTTTCATGACTGACCTGGGAATGAGTTGCTTTAGGAAACCTGCACGAATTCCTATACTGACACCTCTGGCTAGTTCTATAGTAGAATCTAGTGGAGGAAGAGCTGTCTTTTCCTAAAAGAAAAGGAGTACTTGTGAGCTGTAGCTCACGAAAGCTTATGCTCAAATAAATTGGTTAGTCTCTAAGGTGCCACAAGTCCTCCTTTTTCTTTTTGGGAATACAAACTAACACGGCTGTTACTCTTTTCCTGTAGAGACAATGGCTTGCACCTGGGATGTTTGACAGGTTTCAGTCTAAGCATTAGGTCTTTGTAAAGCCTATTGTGAATCTCTTCCTGGTAGAAATCAACTGCAAATCGAGGGCTGGTTTAGTTTGCAGTGAGATATGTAAATCCTGTTGGCAGAGCTACTTCTAAGGGTTAGAGGGAACTTTCCTTGTGGGCAGGTTATTCCATAGCCATTCTCAGCACCTTCCTCTGAAGCATCTGATGTCACTTTGAGAGAGTGTATTGGGCTAGATGGACCTTGAGTCTGATCTGGGCTGGCAGTTCTTATGCCAAGGCACTCTTGCTCAAGGGCTTTGTGGGACAGAATTCTGGGCTTCTCTAGAAGAAGGGAGTCTTCCTTTTGCTTATAGATGGTTTTCCCTCAGTCTAGTGTGACCCACTTGCTTCCCATTCTCCACTGCTAATTGTTTACAATCAGGTCATGAACCCAAGGACAAAAATGGTTCAGTAACCTGTTTGTACAGGCTGAAGTAAAATTTGTAGGTTGTGTGTGCAGTGGGTTGTTTTTGTTCGTTTTTTTTAACCCTATTAACATTGTAACTGGAACTTTTGCCTTTACTAACGATTCAGTCACCGGTCAATTCTTGCTTACGTAGTATGTTTGGTATCAAGGGGGCTTTATCGCCCTTAGTTCAGTAGTACAGATGTCTCATTTCTCAGCACCGTTCTTTCTGAACCTCTTACCTTGTCCCAGTGCTGGTACTGCTGCCCGTTGTCTCCTTGCTGTGTGTGTGTGTGTGTGAATAACATTCTACCAAACTCAGAAATACCGTAGATGGAAAGCAAAGCAGTTGGCTGGGTGGGTGTTCTATCCTGCTCATCGCCATGGTGTCACTGGCTGTGCGTTCAGTCCTTGATGTCTCTCTCTCCCATTGCCTTGTAGGTCTACTTGTTTGACCTGACTTACAAACAGCGGCCGTACACTTTTCTCCTGCCAAAGAAGTGCCACTCTTCAGGGGGTAAGTGTGCTGCTGTATGGGAAGTGAGAGCAAAGCCCAGTGCGATTCCGCTTTCCAGCGTGAAATCTGAGCTGAGTGGGAACTAGAAAAGTGAGTGAGGGCAGCACAGTAGCAAGGCTATTTCTGCAGTGCTGTTAATGCTCTGACTTCCAAAACCCTTCAACCGAGCCATAAAACAGGTGTCTCAGGGTAGAAGGAACTGAAATACCAAAAAGGTGGGGGGGGGGGAAAGGGGTTCTTAAAACTGTGCATAAGGAGTAAGGGAGGATTTAACGGCTTCAAACAATATCAATATGAGACTGCTGGTCTTCCTTTTCTTCCCTACCCAAAGGTACCTCAAACAACTGAGCTGTGGTGCCTGGAGAGTGGAGAGACTGAATCGTCTCATTCCTTAGCACTACCGCCTGCCCTCTGCTGCACTTGTAACAAACCAACTCCACCCTGTCAGGGAACAGAAAATTGAGGCAAAGGCTATGCTATGGCAGACTGCCAGGAGAGGGCACCTATACATGTGGTGGAATGCCTGTGTGTGTGTTTTCCCCTCCCCCCCCTACCTTTTGGCAGTCCTGGGGCAGTCTATACTGTGGCATGGAGCCTTCCCAGCCTTGTTTAACCTCCATACTAGTAGGGGTGTTGGTCGGTCTCACACTCTCTCCTGTGACATCAGTTGGTTGCTGCTCCTGTATGCAACTAAACTACTCAGGCAAGTTGGCCAGGGAGCAGAAACTAAAAGAGGATCATTTAGTACTAAGGTAACCCTTAGGACTGCTAGCCAAGCAGAAAACATCTGCGGAGAGGACCGCTAGAAGTGAGTGCAGGACTGGGAGCTAGGCAATCATGAGGTCTAATCCAAGTTCAGACATAAAGTCCCCTCTGCAACTTTAGTGATGTCCCTCCCTAGCTCATTTTCCCTACCCCTAATGTGAGGCAAGTGTTCTTCTTTCTGTATTTGTGATAGCTTCTAAAATGGGAAGGTGAAGAGTTAAAAGCATCAGGTGTGGTGGTGGTGGCTGTTTTGCTTTTTGCTTCCAAAGGGTTAATGGTGATGAGACTTTATCTCATGCCTTAAAAGGATCTGAAAGCAAACATCCCTAGACAGGAGCCCAGACTGGATTCCAATCCCCTTGCTTTCTTCTGTTGCTTCTCACTCAACATCCACCTTCCTTAGCTCTACAATGTTTTGCTTTAACTTAATTTCAGTGTGTCCTAGTCACTTATTAAAAAGGTAAGGATGTCTGGGGGTGGGGGGTGTAGTTCAGTGCAGCTGACGTAGCCATTCTATAAACTTAAAACCTCTACTAACCTGAGGAAAATACAGTGGGTCATGGCTTGTGCCCAGGCCCAGTCTGTTGAAGGTAATACTGAATGCCCTTCGCATGGTCTTCCATTTTCTGTGGGAATGGGGAGGCGGGAGAAGATTGGAGAAGCTGTAGGTGTATTCAGCTTTCTTGCTTGGGAGATCTGTTGTGATGGATCCTGCAGAGTATTTGTAGCTGATGTCCGAGGGGGTCAGCCAACCCTGCCAAATGTGTATATCTCCACATACTTTGAAGTAGGAACCAGACTCACTGAAGTCCGTGGAGTTGTAGCTACTTACCTCTGGTATGAATTGGGCTCCTGCTAGCCTGACTTTGTGTTGGTGGAATAGAAAGCCCAACCCCACAGAGGAGAGTCTGTGTAATCCGTTGCAGGATTTTACTCTTCAATTTACTGAGTTTTTTACAACCCCCCAGAAGTTCAGAATGGAAAGACATCAACCAATGGAGTGTCAAATGGCATCCATCTCCACAGCAACGGATTCAGATTGTCTGAGGGAAGAACACATATCAGGTGAGGTGACAAATTCGTTTGGATGAGGTGCCCCTCTGTGCCCTGTGCTCCCAGTGAGACCTGAAGCTGCTGACTGAGGTGTGAAGTGGAATTCTTCTTCACTTACTAACGCAAAGATTACCCATGAAGCTTTGTTCTGGGATTCCCTTAGCTGCTGGTAGTAAATGGACTGCAAACTGGAGCTAGGTTAGGCCAAGAGCATGATGGGGAAATCCTGGCTATCAGGATCTTTCTTCTTTTATGGTTGTGTTGAATTATTGCTGATTAAATCCACAACTGCCTGTCATGCGTGGAAACTGACCTCCTTTACTTATCCATAGCACAGTCTCTCCTTCTAAGCTGAAGGGAGTGCCTTTGGGGGGGTGGAGAAAAAGATGACTGTCTCCATGCCCCATGGTGCCCTTCTCCCCTTTGCTGGCAAAGGGATCCATTGTGATCTGGGCACCTGTTGGCTGTGAGATGATTTGACAGCCTCCGTTCACAGATCCCAGGACAGCCCTTGGATGGTCATGACTCAGTCGTGATCATCTTGGCCTGGATTTGAACTGGTGACTGGGTTGAATGGCTCTTTGCCATTACCAGCATCTACTCTACTTCTCCCTTTTTAAAAGGACTAAGTGTAGTTGGGGAAGCAGAGGCAGACGTGAAGTTGAACACGTCTGGTTTTTTGGGGGTTCCGCTAGCTTAAGGTGCTAATTCATCAGAAATCTTTGAAATGTCAAGAGACTTAGTGCAGCCATGTGAGCTAGCTTATTTGACTCTTTAAAAAATTGTGTAACTGAATGCAGATTTAAAACCAATTTAAGAGAAATATGGTTTACACCACACAACCTGTGGAACTTGCCGCTGCAAGGTATCTCTGAAGCAAAGAGATACGAGTAGAATTCAGTGAAGAGTTAAGCGCTTCACACAGATAATAAAAGCACCTATTGTTACATTACTTAGTGTTAAAAAAGATGGGAGTTTTCATGCACCAGGGCATAAGCCAACTCCTAGCTAACAGGGCTTCTAAGGAAACTTCCCTAAGATCAGGTTATTCCATTATGTGGCTTCTTGTACCTTTTGTGAAGCATCTGGTATTGGCCACTGTCGGATATTGGACAAGATGGACCCTTAGTATGACTGGGGTGGGCTCTATTCCTTTGTTTTTCAGTGTAATGGAATTCTTCTATTAGACTTTCAACAATTTGGTCTAGTTAAATCTCTTCAGTGTTACCATAGTGATTGTAACCCCACACCTGTCTATCCCTGCAGTCCCCAGATTGAGCTGCCTCCATATCTGGAAAAAATTAAACAGCAAGCCAATGAGGCATTTGCATGCCAGCAGTGGACTCAAGCCATCCAGCTGTACAGCAGAGCAGTTCAGAAAGCACCTAACAACGCCATGCTGTATGGAAACAGAGCCGCTGCCTACATGAAGCGCAAGTGGTAAGTAAGCTGGACTCCTTTTGTGGAAGGCTAACAAAATGAGTGTGCGCTGTCAAACGTAGCGTACCACAGGGTTTGGGCATCAGTACTGCTAAGTATACAAAGTTATGGGCTCCAGACTTGGGTGTGACCCCACAAGTTCCTTTCTCTTGGGCCCCATTGCTTGGGCTCCTAGCCACATTTGTGCAGAGTGGGGCTCATCTAATAGGATAAAACCTACTGAAGGATATTGTGAAATGTAGAATGGCAGAACTGTGTATGTTAGAGACTGGTTACAGATGGTGTCTGGTCATGAGATGCTGTTAATAACTCACTTCATTGCTCGCTGATACACTCTCTGTAGCTTTCCGTTTCTTTATAACGTTAGAAAAAGTCTGTAAAAAACCAATGTCTCTCAAGCAGCATCTGTAGCTCTGTGATCTGGTATAGGGAATGTTCCAGTGAAAGGGCTTATAGACATTCATCCCCTGATGAGGTAGAGGTTCTACTGCTCATCTGGTTCAATCCTTGTTACGTTCCTGAAAGCCTAAGACTCCCTGCAGGTCGGTTGTAACTGCTCCTACTGCTAGCTTAATCCAAATCACCACCACTGGCAGAGCACCTCTAGTGTGAGGTGTATTAATTCTCATACTACCTGGACTAGCCATGTCCTGCCATACTAGAAACTACCTGGGATCCTTTCAGTAACACTGCAGGATTATGGTTAATTTTTGGGCGCTGTCGAAGGCTGCGTCTGGCACACTGCTGAATGCATACTGCTAGCATCTGCAACAGTTAATGTCCCTTCTGACAACAGCCAGAGCTGCTCACACAAAATATGGCAAAGCTGTTTTAGGCGCATGTGTGCATGCGCGTGCTCACTCTCTCTCATAGAATCTCAGGGTTGGAAGGGACCTCGGGAGGTCATCGAGTCCAACCCCTGCTCAAAGCAGGACCAATCCCCAATTAAATCATCCCAGCCAGGGCTTTGTCAAGCCTGACCTTAAAAACTTCTAAGGAAGGAGATTCCTCTACCTCCCTAGGTAATGCATTCCAGTGTTTCACCACCCTCCTAGTGAAAAAGTTTTTCCTAATATCCAACCTAAATCTCCCCCACTGCAACTTGAGACCATTACTCCTCGTTCTGTCGTCAGCTACCACTGAGAACAATCTAGAACCATCCTCTTTTTGGAACCCCCTTTCAGGTAGTTGAAAGCAGCTATCAAATCCCCCCTCATTCTTCTCTTCCGTAGACTAAACATCCCCAGTTCCCTCAGCCTCTCCTTATAACTCATGTGTTCCAGTCCCCCAATCATTTTTGTTGCCCTCTGCTGGACTCTTTCCAATTTTTCCACATCCTTCTTGCAGTGTGAGGCCCAAAACTGGACACAGTACTCCAGATGAGGCCTCACGAGTGTCGAACAGAGGGGAACGATCACGTCCCTTGATCTGTTGGCAGTGCCCCTATTTATACATCCCAAAATGCCATTGGCCTTCTTGGCAACAAGGGCACACTGTTGACTCATATCCAGCTTCTCGTCCACTGTAACCCCTAGGTCCTTTTCTGCCGAACTGCTGCCAAGCCATTTGGTCCCTAGTCTGTAGCGGTGCATTGCATTCTTCCGTCCTAAGTGCAGGACTCTGCACTTGTCCTTGTTGAACCTCATTGTTTGGCCCAATCCTCCAATTTGTCTAGGTCCCTCTGTATCCTATCCCTACCCTCCAGCGTATTTACCTCTCCTCCCAGTTTAGTGTCCTCTGCAAACTTGCTGAGGGTGCAATCCACACCATCCTCCAGATTATTTATGAAGATATTGAACAAAACCAGCCCCAGGACCGACCCTTGGGGCACTCCACTGGATACCGGCTGCCAACTAGACATGGAGCCATTGATCACTACCCGTTGAGCCCAACAATCTAGCCAGCTTTCTATCCACCTTTATAGTCCATTCATCCAGCCCATATTTCTTTAACTTACTGGCAAGAATACTGTGGGAGACCATGTCAAAAGCTTTGCTAAAGTCCAGGAACAACACGTCCACTGCTTTCCCCTCATCCACAGAGCCAGTTATCTCGTCATAGAAGGCAATTAGATTAGTCAGGCATGACTTGCCCTTGGTGAATCCATGCTGACTGTTCCTGATCACTTTCCTCTCCTCTAAGTGCTTCAGAATTGATTCCTTGAGGACCTGCTCCATGATTTTTCCAGGGACTGAGGTGAGGCTGACTGGCCTGTAGTTCCCAGGATCATCCTCCTTCCCTTTTTTAAAGATGGGCACTACATTAGCCTTTTTCCAGTTGTCCGGGACTTCCCCCGATTGCCATGAGTTTTCAAAGATAATGGCCAATGGCTCTGCAATCACATCCGCCAACTCCTTTAGCACTCGGATGCAACGCATCCGGCCCCATGGACTTGTGCACATCCAGCTTTTTTAAATGGTCCCGAACCACTTCTTTCTCCACAGAGGGCTGGTCACCTCCTCTCTCTCTCTCTCTCTCTCTTTCTTCTCTCCCTCCCCTGTAGAGTAGGACCATTGGATAATGACTTACTATCAGCATATCAGATCTCTTGTACTGCTGTTTGTGAGAAACTCCCTCCTGGTAGGAGTTCTCCTATCCTGTTGCCGAGATGCAGAACTACCAGAAATCCGATCTGAATATTGGTAGCTGGCCAGTGGCTGGTATTGCAAAGCCAGGTACAAAGGCTTGGGAGCAGCCTCGGAAGGGTGTAAAAGTCAAGGAGGGAGAAGACTCTAGGGTGAGGCAATGGGATGGAATTGTGAAAGGGGAAACATAGGTAGAGCATCAGGGCAAACTTCATTCATGAGGTGTTAGGAAAAATGATTCCCTTTACTAAAGAAGTGGGGTTGGCTGGTACATCTGAAACTATACTGTGCTAAGCACTAGAAGGTGAACAGCAGGGTATTTCTTCTGATGAGAAGATGAGCAGTTAAAGCTCCAGCAGGTTTCTTTCCTATGTAATTGTGACGAGGTCCCCAACCTGGACTGGGACCACTGAACCCACCAGCCTGGACTGTCTCTCGCACTGTGGTGCTAATATCAAGCTACAAGCTGCTGATAGGCACTGCAATTGTACAGCTATCTACAGGCAGGGACACACCCAGCTGAGTTACATGAATGATCACGCAGCCACTCATGACCCATCAATAGAGGGGCCGCAGCCAATTCCCCCCCCTGCATTCCCTAGCCTTGAATCCCAGAAATATACCGTCTTGCACTGCTCAAGGTTCCCTTTGACCACGCAAACTCATCAATAAGTTTGCCATTTCTTCATAGGAAAGTGGACATGCACCAGCCTTTGTAATCTGAGTTGAGATTCCCCAAGCACTTCAGCTAAAAACACAGTTTTAGATAAAATATAAAACAGATTTATTAACTCCAGAAAGATAGATTTTAAGTGATTATAAGGAGCAGTCCTAGAGATCAAATTTGGTTACTTAAGAAATAGAATTTTAGACTGCAAATTTATTTTTAACTGGAACAGACTAAGTAAGATTTGAATCAAACAGTCTCTTACCCTAACAGATGGTACAGGCCGCTTACAGTTCCTCAATACACAGATTGGTCCCAGGCTGGAAGGGGGTCTAATCTCCCTAGTTCAAAGTCTTTATCTTCCAGATGATTTCCTAGGTGTTCAGATTGGGGGTGGGGTGAGAAGCCAAGTGATGATGTCACTGCCTCTTTTTATACCTTCTTCTAGCTGCTAGAAAGATCCTTGCTGTGATGTGAGAGCCAGACAGTCTCCATTGCCTACGTGAACTTTCTGAGAAGCTTCTGGGAGAGTGGATTCTTTGATGGGCCATCAATGCCTGTCTGGCCCTCGTTTCTTGCAACAGAAAAGCCGGCTGTGGGCATCTCCCAATCTCACACGTTTCAGTAGCATGTACAGCAATACTTGATAACTTCACATACGCTGATAGTACACACGGTCCAACAGGATATTAAGGTTCAGCAGATCAAGACTTTTAAAATACCTCACAAGGCATGCATTGTACAAAACCTATCCTAATCCTATGACTGTGAATATGGGGGTTCCCAGGCGCTACATTGCGGTACAGAGTGCCAGAGTAATCTTTGGGATTTAACTGAGGGATATATTAGTAACTTGCCAGGAGCATAAAGGATGTGGTGACTGGCTCCTTTTCTCCTGCCAAAGGCAGCTACCAGCATCCCTCAAATAGAGGCTGGGGTCTCACATGAGACAGTGCATTGTATCCTGGCTCCTCAGCCCATGTTGGGACACATTATCCTCCTGGGCTATGTCCTCCATACTCAAGATGGGGACAGCTGCAGGCCAAGCTATAGAACTCTATGGGCCTCCCTTTGGCCTCCCTCTCAATGAATAATGGGCAGGTATAGAAAGAGGAAGACTCTGGATTGGGAAGTCTTAGCCTATCCCCCACTCGTCCCTAAAGCTACTGCTCGTGGTCTGTAGCTGGTTTTCAAACATAAATGTTCTGTCACTTAAAATCTGCAAATGCCCAAGTTTGCACTTACAGGCGAAGTTTCCTAAGCAATCTTCACTGGCTGCAGTTAAACCACTTTATATCTAAAGCTTTTGAGCTCACATGATGTCAAATCTTGTAACTCTGGGAGAAGGAAGCTGCTGCTTTAGAATAGCAAATTCTTGATATCCAATCTGTCTGGCTGTTTCCAGTTTGACAGTGGAGACTGAAGTCTTTTTGGGTGTGTCAAAGTAGCAAACCGCCAAACTAACTCTTTTTAAAATACCGAGAGAGCCACATTCTGTCTCCGTTTCACTTAAAGCTTTGCCTGTGGTCAAGTCTCTTCTTGGATATCAGCTGCATAATAGAAAACTTGTTTTTTAAAGCCATGATTTGAGCAGGGGAGCCTGCATCCACACTGCTGGATTGATGGTATGGTGCTTCTGAAGGTGTATAAAAGTGTTAAGTACTGTGTGTGTTCATGCTGGTTCTGCCACTAATTTCACAGAGAAACCATTTAACCTCTCACTGTCACACTCTTCCAGCTGTAATGTAGGGCCAGTATTCACCTACCTCACGAGTTGACACTTACTGCGCTAAATTCAGGCAGGTGCAACTTCATTGTTTACACTAAGTCTGAAATGAACCCATTGTTTGCAAAGTGCTTTGATTTTTCTTTGCACTAGAAGGTGCAGGTGATGATACAGCTGTCTGAACTGTTGGTCTGCAAATATATTTCCATAAATAAAAAGCCTCTGGGCTGATGACCTGCTTTCAAATTCCATTCTGTGGAGAAGTCTGCTTTACCTCACACAATCTTCTTGTGACTCACTAGATTTGGACTTCCGGGCTGACTAGGACTCTTTTGCCATCCCTGCTGTAACAGCATAGCACTGCCCACAAGACATTTCTAGGGTTGGGATCGTCTCTTAAAGCCTGGTGGCCTCATCACACACGTATCTTCCTTCAGGGGTCAAGTTGATGCGGGAGGGGGAGATAACCATGCTCTTCCAAGTTCCACCCACATGAGTCCTCTAAAACAAGGCATTGCTTGTAGACTGTGCAGATGTTCAAAACCCTGCATGTGCTCGCTGGGCTCATTGGGCGTGGCTCCATTCATTGGGGCCCAGATGGCCTGCTTGACTCACTGATAGTGGAGGGAAAAACAAATGGTGATCTTCCCCCATGGCTCCAAAATGAGGAATTGCTCAGGGCAGTTTTATACTTAAAACACTGCATTGGTGCATCTGTGCTGCTGTAGTGCTTAAGTGTAGCTGCTCCCTTCGGCATTGTTTATCCACCTCCTAGAGAGGTGGTGGCCATATCATGGTGCTGTCTACATGGAGGGGTTGGTTGGATTTTTCACAGCCCTGAGTGATGCAGTTATACCAATTATAGGTCTGTAGTGTAGAGCTGGCTTCGGAGTTCCCCTTTTCTTATGTACTTTCATGAGCAGTGAAAGAGCTAGCAACGTTCATGTTCTCAAATATCAAATGGGGCACCTGAGTTACCACGTCACTGAGATATATGGGGCAGTTCACGCTTCTGAGAGATTGTTCCAGGCTCTGGCAGATCAGTTTGCTCTGCTCAGATTTGAGATTATCTGTTGCAACCCAAACAGTGTGAGTGTGTGAGGCGGGGGAGGGGGTCGAACCCCTGAGTGATGTAAGTGCCAGTGTAGACAAAGCCTAAGGCCAGGTCTACAATACAGACCTAGATCTGTGTAACTATATTCCTCAGGGGTGTGAAAAATCCATATCCCTGAGCTACATAATTACGTCTACCGCTGCGTAGATAAACTGTCTGTCTGCCCACAGGAGAGCCTCTCCCACTGGCATATCTACGGCCTCTCGGGGAGGTGGATGAACGGCCAACAGGAGAAGCTCTCCCGTTGGCTTAAGAGCATCTCCAGTAAAGTGCTGCAGCTGTACCGCTGTAGCGTGGTACGTGAAGAAAAGCCTTAGACTTTATCTTTAAAAATTCTGAGACTGGCACAGGAGGGCAGCTTGGGAGAGTAGCTAATGCTGCTGCCTGCCAGCCCGATCAAAACCCTGGCTTCCATCCCCTCCTTCAGCCCACATCTAATATAACTAAATACCAGAGTGAAAGGTTTGTCAGGTGTCTGCTTCTGGGATGCATGCTGAGACAGGTTGGCATTGTCCTCCACTTTCTCCGATAGCCTTGGGGTACAGGGCAATTCAGCATTCTTTAGCCTAAATATTTTTAAACGTAACCAGTTGGATGTTATGATTTGGATCAATAGGTACCAATCGGGGTTACAGAAGACCTTTTTAAAAAAACAGAACAAAACACCTCAGGATGAACATGAATTGCGGGAGGAGAATGCCACTTTGGAGACACATGTCCATCAGGAATGTAAAATCCTGATGGTTTTATATCCCCCTGCTGAGCATCTAACTTGGCCATTGGAAAGGGAAATGTGCTGCTACGCTGTTTCCCCACAAGAGGGAACACTTGAGCTGCTCTGCTCGTGGAAAGGTATCTGTGCCCTAGAGCTCTCTTCTGCAGGCTTGGCCTGGGGACTTACCCCTTTGGGGATGGGGGATGCCCACCACTGACTAGCTTTCAGCAATGAGACTTGATCTGTAGGACTTAAAATAGTAGCACAGGAAACTGTTGTGCTGCACATTAGGGTGGGAGGCAGAGACCTGGTCCTCAAACAGGAGGTGGTCTCTCTTCTGTGTGGAGACACATTTCTGTCAGCTGAGCTCACAAGGAGCAGCTGGGAGGCGAAGTGAGAGCTCTTGTGAGAAAGGAAGTGCTATTGGAGATACTTGAGCAAATGGGAAGCCCACGGGTACAGGGAGAGCTGAGAAGTAGATGACAAGTTCTCGTGTTGTACAAACCCTGGAAGAGGGTAGTGGATATTTAGGTCCCTTCAGGGTCTGTTCTTCTCTCTGCAGGGATGGGGATCACTATGATGCTTTAAGAGACTGCTTGAAGGCCATCTCCCTGAACCCAGGCCACCTGAAAGCCCACTTCCGCCTGGCCCGCTGTCTCTTTGAACTGAAATATGTGGCAGAAGCGCTGGAGTGTCTGGATGATTTCAAAGGGAAGTTCCCAGAACAGGCGCATAGCAGCGCTTGTGATGCACTGGACCGAGACATCAATGCAGCCCTCTTCTCTAAAAGTGATAATGGTGGGTGCCAACACTCAGCCCTTTGGGTTGGATTCCAGTATAACCTAGGATGGAAGTCTTTCCCTAAATTACAACCCTTCTATAAAGTGAGGCTCATTGAGATGCAATTGGTCCATAGATTTATTTGATCTCCTGGCTGAAAGCTGTCTCCATAACTGCACCAGCTATCTTGTGATTTGCATCTGTTGGTTATTTACGGAGAGTTCTGAGTTTCGTAGTATTTTATGGTCTGTCCCTTCTTGCTGAAAATTATCCCTTTCCTTTTAAAAGGGAGGTTCCTGAAGCTTGTGCTCCTGAGACTACAGGTTGCAGGGGGAGGGTCCCAAACAATGAATTGATGCTTATATAAAGTGTTGGATTCACAGCTCTGGAGGAAGGTCCTTGTGCCACAGAACAGGTACAGTATGGGCAGTTTCAATGCAAGCTTCCTGCCAGTATCCTTCACCTCTTGGCCAGAAGGCACCTCAAGGGAAAACCTCCCCCAATGGTTTATTTGATCCTTGGTTTTTGGAGGTTACCACTACCAAGGGGGGTAGTTATGAGATGGACATCTGCCCTCCAATTGGACTGAACTTGCGCTGAAGAGTCATAATCACTTTTGGTCTTAAGCTGCACATGGGTTCTAGGATTGGTATTGCAAGAAGAGGGTTGAGGTACAGAGGTGGGACAGTGAGAAGGAAGTGTGTACTCTAAGTACCTGTCCTCTGGATAAACTGGCCTTCGCTCTCAACTAGACCTGGCAGCTGAGTACCTCTCAACTAAACTTGCTGGAGAATTCTCTGCTCCAGCATGTGATGTGTGAGGAGGAAAATATCTCTGTACTCTTTATCCTTCCAGCTGAAGACAAGAAAGGGGGCGGGCCAATTCGGCTGCGAGCAACTGGGCGCAAAGACTCCATCTCAGATGATGAGATGGTGCTGAGGGAACGCAGCTATGACTACAAATTCCGGTACTGTGGCCACTGTAACACCACCACAGACATCAAGGAGGCCAACTTCTTTGGCAGGTACATTGACCTTGCATGGTAAAGGTGCAGCATTTCAGTTGCACGGAACAGCAGAGTGCTGCTGTCCAGTGGATATGTCATGATGTGCAGCCCTAGCATGGGTGGCAATGAGAAGATCTTGTTGCTTCTAGTCTGCGGGGTTTTTTGACCACTGCAGGAACAGCAGAAGTGGCACTCTTCCATGGATCACTGGTTAAATGGTAGGTCAGCATAGAGATGACTGTTCATCACAACTTTCAGTACTCCAGCACTTAGTGCCTAACCATGTGGGCTCTGAGAATGGAGGGAAATGACACACAAGACTACCTTTTGTCACTATCTAGAAATGTCCCTTTCCTTGGGGCGCTGGGACAGCGCTGTCTGAATCTGGAGGTCCGTCTGGTTTTGTGAGATTTCCCTGCTCGGTACAGTGCTGGGAAAGATGCTGATGAGCCTTTAAGTGCATGGTGAAACCTAGTGCTGGATCTGAGTTTTGTCACTAGCTGATT
The DNA here is from genome assembly GCF_965140295.1 of Lepidochelys olivacea. Classification (NCBI taxonomy): domain Eukaryota; kingdom Metazoa; phylum Chordata; order Testudines; family Cheloniidae; genus Lepidochelys; species Lepidochelys olivacea. The sequence continues at coordinate 10,648,322 of NC_140429.1, forward strand.
CTCTGAGCTAGTTTTGTGTGTTGATGAGAATAAGGCTAACCAGGCAGTGGCTTCCCTACCTCTCAGCCTAATGGACTTACTTGCTCCCACCTTCATCCCTCAAACCTATGAGAATAGCCATCTCCTCTGAGTGTGCAGTGTAATAGAGAACAGAGCCCTCCTCCACCCTCTCCTTCAAAGCATGACTGCTGGCTTCTCTAACAACCCTGTGATCTCAGCAGAGCCCTTTGTTCTTCCCTTCCTAGCAATGCACAGTACATAGTCAGCGGCTCAGACGACGGGTCTTTCTTCATCTGGGAGAAAGAAACTACCAACCTGGTGCGGGTGCTACAGGGGGATGAGTCTATTGTGAACTGTCTCCAGCCCCACCCGAGTTACTGCTTCCTGGCCACCAGCGGCATTGACCCAGTTGTACGGCTCTGGAATCCCAGGCCAGAGGTAAGAGAAGTAGCAGAGCATCTATAAAGAGGTGGGTCCTGGATGATGGACTTTAGGACTCCAGGCCAGAAGCCATTGTCCTGATGCAAGCAGAAGATGAAGACTGATTACGGGGTACTGGGATAGTTGGATGGATTCAGAGTGAGACTTCTGAGTTTTGTTCCTGGCTTTGCCATTGGCTCACTCTGTTTTTGCCTCACTGTTGCAATTTGCAGAAGGATGGATGACCCTGGCAGCTGTCAGTATTACTCTGAGAGTAAATCTGTGTGTAGCAGAGTAGTAAAAAGATGCCCAGGTAGAACACACTTTCAACTTCTTGCCAAAACACTTGTTTTCAAATGTCATCCTGTGAGCTCCAGGTTAGGCTGTGGACAACCTCTTCTGAGCCAGGCCAGGGATGGCTGATTATGCAAGAGGCTGGGGAAGGCCTGGTATTGGAGGGAGGCTTGGAAAAGGGAAGATGCCTTTGATCATAAGTGGGGCTAAGGTCTAACTAGAACCAAGCATAGCATAATACAGGCTCTGCTCGCCAATGTTTCCTGCCTCCTTTTCACCAGTGCACCTCTCCTGACCTGGAATAAGCCTTGCTTTTTCAGCACTCGTGAGATGGCTTTTTTAAAAACCAAGCCTCCTTTCTTAATGCTTCCAAAGGAAGGATGATGTCAGGGGATTGCCCAGGAGGGGAGGGGACACTTGCAGTGTTCCCTCTACTTTTTCCAACCCACGTGCGGAATGAATGTTATGTGCATCAATATGGAGGTGATGTGACACATCACCTCCATATTGGTGCACATAAAATTCATGTGGCAGGGGTGTGATCGAGGGGTTTGGCATGTGGGAGGAGAATCTCTCCCCTGGCTGCGGCAGGGCTGGAGCTGGGTTGGGATTGGGGAAGGGGCGCCACTCCCCTGGCTGCGGTAGGGCCCGACTGGGTTGGGGCTGGGGGAGGGGCACCTCGCCCCGGCTGCAGCCTTAGTGGCTGCACAGTGCTTAATAGGCGACTGCGTGGCCGCGCAGCTTAGAGGGAACTTAGGGAACTTGTCACAATGGGCACCTCAGCCTTTGCTTTTCTCCTCTTTCCCGCCCCTTCCCAAATAAAAAACCCACTGCGACTCTGTGTGCCATCCAGTGCATCTTGCCTGAACAGAGAGTCCTAGAACCTCAGGGTTGGCAGGGACTTCAGGAGGTCAGCTAGTCCAGCTGCTGCTCACAGCAGGACCAATCCCCGATTTTTGCCCCAGATCCCTAAATGGCCCCCTCAAGGATTGAACTCACAACCTTGGGTTTAGCAGGCCAATGCTCAAACCACTGAGCTATCCCTCCCCCAGTCTCAGATGCCCCAGCTAGCAGCCCAGTTGGAGAGCCAGCAGGCAGTGCAGCGGGACTAAGTGCAGGCAGCTGGGCAAAGAATTCTTTTAAGGATGGCCAGCAGCTTGGTCATTAAGCCACTGTATCCAACCCCTGCTTAAATCCTAGTTTAATACAATCTTTCCCCAGCACAGGCCTACAGATTAGAGCAGTGGTCTCCAAATTGGATGGTGCATGGCAGCAGGGGTGCTGCTGGACAGCACTCTGCCATTTTTTTTCCTTCGGCGGCAGCTCTGCACGTCCACGGCTGGTGTTCCCCGCCTGCGGCTGGTCTTCTGTCGGCAGCGCGTCTGCGGCAGATCTTTCGCCCTTCATCCTGGGGGTGTGCGAGCCAAAAAGTTTAGAGACCACTGGATTAGAGGATGCCTAGTAGCATCATGCTGTTGGGCTTGTAACATGAACATACAGCCATTAGGGAGTGGACCAGCCCACTAGTCTGGTGTCCTATGACCTGACTTTCACCCAATTTTCAGTCCAGAAGACGTGAGCTTAAGGCTCCAGAAGGGAGCGGGAGAGATGATACATCCCTCTCCGGTGTGCAAAAAATTACACAGTTCTGGTGTCCCCTCATGTGAGTGCCCTCCCAAAGTGGTCTCTTTTCTTGTTTGCAGAGTGAAACTCTCAATGGGCGTGTGGTGGAAGACATGGAAGGTGCTTCCCAAGCTAACCAGAGACGAATGAACGCAGACCCCCTGGAGGTGATGTTGCTGAACATGGGCTACCGTATCACAGGACTGACCAGTGGGGGGGCTGGAGGCTCGGATGATGAAGACAGCTCAGAGGGGCAAGTCCAGTGCCGGCCCAGCTAAAGCAGAACTGCTTGTCCTTCCTGTAATTGTTTTGTTGAAGGGGAACCTGGTTTCCTTGGTTCTAAACTTTCTCCGACTGCACTGTTTCACACTATGCACAGAGTAGGACAAGCTGGCAGGGGCAGGAGCGGCCTTCTCATTAGACCACCGCCACCATCTCTCCCCCTCCTCCTCGTCACACTACTGAGCAGCATGGCAATGCAGTCTGGGATTTGCCTTTAGTGGAATTTAGTCCCTGCAGGGATTTTGAGTTGTCTGTGAGCAGTATAAATTGGTGACCTTCTCCAGCTGGAAGAAGGGGCATTGGCTACATTCATGCATTTGCAGAGGATTCTTAACGTCCCAAATAAAATGTAAATCTAGGGCAGGGATTATGGAATAACTTTACTGCAGTGATCTTGGTCTCTGAAGCTTGACTTAGCTGCTCTGCTGCCGGCCCTGGGTCCCTGGTCTGGGGCTACTGGTCATAATGGAAAATCTCTTTGGCCCACTGAACAGCTCGCTAGCATTCATCTGGTCTCCATCTCTCACCGTATGGTCCTTGAAGGGGCCTGTGTTTGTGTTTAAAAATGGGTGATGGCCAATCCTTGTCTCTGGGCATCTGCCTTAGTTGATGAGTAAATGGAGACATTGAGTACATGCAATTGGAGGGGGCAAACTGCCTTCCCAGCTTTAATATCCATTATTTTCCTCTGTGTGGCTTGTGAACCTGTAGAGTAAAGATGCAGTAATGGGAGGAGACTTGGCCTGGGGTATGAGGCTTGGGTAACTAATGTGGGCAGAGCTACCAAGGAAAGTGGCTAATAGCACTCTTCCAAAGCTTCCATCTCCTTCACCCAAAATACTTTTTAGATCCATTTACCTTCTCCTTTCCTAGCACTCATGCCCTGGTGTTGGGAATACTACTGCCATGCACTATTGCATCTGGAGTTTGAGCTTCTAGAAGGTGAAATTTTAGTGCAGTCAACTACTCAATCTCTACTCCTGGCCTCAGCTGAGACGATGTCTCCCTGCCTCCTCACCATGGTGACCTCCTACCTGTGCAACAAGTAGAGGAGGTACTGTGGGTTAGTGATCCTCTCAGGAGCAGTCCTTGCTTTCCCTACTTTTCCCTTGCTAACTGCCCACAAAGCCAGGACTGGTGCTTCATATCTTTAGAACATAGCACTGTATTTCCACTCTTTTGTTTCCCAGGTAATTTGCAGCCCTGTGTCCCTTCTTGCACTTGCCAAACAGTAAATGTACAATTGATCTTACACAACTGTGCTACAGCCTAAGCAGAACTGTGTTTTTTATGACTATCAACTAAAACCAAAGAGCCCCCGGAGATCTTACTACTTTCTTGCACTCTTTACCTTTTGCTGCTGAGGATATAAATATGCTAACATTGGTCCCAGGAGTGTGGGGGTTGTGTGTCTGGGCATGCTGCCTTAGAGCTGTTTCCCCACATGGCAGAGTCCCTGGTCTTCCTGTACCTGTTGTGGAAGGGTGAGTGGCCCATCCTTCCTTCTCTAGCAGCTGTGTGCTGCCATGCATTGAAGGGAGGATTGGCTGGGAGTTGGCTGATCAATGTGACTGTCTTCCCTCCCACCACCGCAGCGCACTCGACCTGCTTTTCTGTACAGCAAGGGTGAGCCAAGTATGATCTAAAGAGGTCTGTGGTGTGTCCCAGGGCCTAATCCCTTTGTAGTACAGTATCTACACTGCAGTATTCAGCAGACCCCTAGAAATCAATGCTCAACCTTCCACCTGCTGTAGTCCAGGGGGAGCTAGCTGGGACCATGTGGTCTCTGCCTGCTGCACCTCTGCCTTTAAGACACAAAGGCAGCCAATGTTTGCTCCAGCTTACACAGGTGAGGCTCAGCCCTGATGTGCTCTGGGTCACTTAGAGATGCACCCTGGGAAGACTGAGTGCTCCTGTGCTCTTCAGAGCCTCAGGAGACTAGGACAGATGGGTTTTCATAGTCCAAGCAAACGTAACCTCAGATCTTCTTCCATCCAGACAAGACTTTCCTGGGACAGGCCATCTCTTGGTGGGGGAGGGTGCTTATGCCGTTCCCATTCTTGCCTGGTTAACCTTTTAACATACCACCAATATGGTACATGCGACTCTTCACACAGTTGTGCCCATTTAGTTGTGTACAGGCTACTCCCCGCACCAGTGTGCCAAAATTTCCAGGTGCTCAGTGTTTAAAGTCCAGTGGCAGCAGAAAATGACTCACTTGTTTGGGGTTGTGGGGTTTTTTTTTGTTGTTTGTTTTTTTTTTTAAAACTGGCTTGGGTTTTTTTGGCTAAGATTTTCCAATAGACACGCCTTTCTTTCTCCTCCCTCTCCTTTGCAAGCTTTTGCTGGAATACCTTTTTAATTCTCAAATCTACTGAGACTAGAGATTCTGAAAAGAACAGAACCACAAGCTCTCCTGGGGTTTCTCTTTCCACTGAGCTTATGCCATGGCAGCTGTTTTTCTGAGTGCCAGTGTAGCTCTCCTACCTGCCAGCTGCAGTGTGAAAGCTACAAGATTTCCTGTCTCTGCAGTGGATAGCTGCTTTTTTTTTTATGGCTGCTTTTTGGATTAAAAAGAAGGAAATAATAGTGGAGCTGGAGGGAGGAGTCCCTCTGGCCCCAGCCCCTCATTTTGGACAGATTCTGTCTGCTTTACTGCTTGTTAATGGGAAATTCCATATTTATTGGTGAAGGAAAAACCTACTGGGGAAGAGATGTTGCTTTATTTACCTCTGCTGTTTTCTTCTACCCTTCTCCTTGAAAAGAAGCCCCTCCCTTTTTTGGTTAACTCTTTCTAACCGAGGATAGACAGAGATTACTCCTTTATTTTTGTATTTTAGCAGTGGGAATCTCCTTAGAGCCTCTAAGATTCCTTTGGATGTTGCAAAGACAACTGCTCATAGCTTTTTAAATATTTAGAGGACAGTCTCCCAGCCTCTACCCCTGCAGTTGTAGAGATAACACACAAGCCTTACTGTCCTCATTAGCAGGAGCAGAATATTTGTTTCTCTGGTCCCTGGAAGAGAAAGGGTTAAGCAATTAAACAGTTCTTTGTTCTAGTTCTCTTTTGTGTCATTTGTTCAGGGGATTGTGCTGCCCCTATTTTTCCCCCCCCTCCCCCCCACCATTGACCGTGCTTGGCTGGGAGGGGGAAAGAATCAGATGACTGGAGGGATGACTATTAAATACACTTAATAGGGTGCACAGGCTTCTGCAACTCAGTGCAGTGTGTGTGTGGGGGGGGGTGTCTATAAAAGAAGCTTTTTATAGGATGACCTGCTGGTAGTGACTATTTTCAGTAGTCCTCCACGGATGGAGTACTGACTTTGACTGACCCAGTGGCAGGGGGAGCAGCAGCTGTTCTCATGCAATGTGGGGGATGCGTCTGACCTTGGGAACAGAAGCATCCTGCCTACACTTATCTCCAGAAGTTCCGTCAAAAATATCCTGGCTGGGGTTTGGACTAGATTGGCTGCCCAGGGCATTTAGTGGAGGAGACAAACTAGCCCGCCGGTGTGATTGCCTTGTGTAAGGATGTGGGATTAGTTTAGTTTAGTTTCCCTACAGATCTCTTCTAAAGAGACATGTAAAGGGGAGCTCACATGCTCCATGGCCACTGGGGCCTGTGCCTAATTCAAGGATGTGGGGGAAGGCCCTCCTGTGGGGCCATGGAAAGAAGATTGTGGAGGAACTGAGCTGTTACTTCCAGCTGGGGAGGAAATGGAACTCTTCCTATTGGTAAAATAGCCCCTCTTAGGCATGGAACTCTTCTTAAATGGTCACCTGTGTCTGAAGGAATAAGCACTGCACAGCACAACTGATCCAGGTGTTAAGGGTCGCCTGCCTGACTCCTTCCACTGCAACTGAGCTGGCTTTGCTTTCTGGCGAGGGAAACACCCTGTAAAAGCACACTGGCCACCTTGAGAAATATTTGTACCTAGTGCATTAATCCTGGGTACAGAGCCAGAGCTGTGCCCTCTCCAGAGAACATTGCAATGTTTCCCTCGGACTGTGTGCAACCTATTCTCCTACCCCCTCGGCTGTGCTGTGGAAGCACGGGCCCTAAATAATGGAGTTGGCTGTTACCAAAAGGGAGAAACAGCATGTTCCAGCGGACCCAGTGGAGTCCATTAAAACTCAGGGGAGCTCACCAAGTTAAACCTGCTGCTCTCAGCACTGCTTTGCAGCCACCCCCTCTGTGCAGTGTGGCTGGGAATGACAATGCCAGCTGAGCATTGTCAACTGCCCTAAGCAGAGGCCTTGCCAGCAATCTCTTGACACCTTAAGGGCCCACTAGTTTCATGCTGAATCCCCGTGCTTATGTTGTGAGCCATCTGAAATGTCATCGTCCTTGTAATATCCACCTCTGCTTTGACAAAGCCGTGACAGCTCCGTTGCATTCCAAGTGGCAGCAGCAATCCTGTTTGTTATGGATGAAAACTTCCCTGCTGCCTTCCACCGCTTACCCAGCAACTGGATTATACAGGAAAGCCACTTCTCCTCCTCCTTACTACTACGGTAGCGATCCTGTCCTGCTTACTTTCCTGGGGGAAAAGTCCTAGGAATGCAGCATGTAGATAGTCTCAAGGGTTGGAGAGTGCCTTCCTTCACCAGCAGACTTCTGAATCACCACCTAATGTGAGGGCTGCTTCCTCTGTACGTCTTGGTTTACAGGCTATAAATGTTCCTGTGTGGTTTAATGATTCAAACCATTTTGATGTTGCTGTGGACAAGAAGAATCTGTCACAAGGCTTTTTCTTACTACGCTCCCACAGGAAAATATCTGAGTGCTTAAGTTAAACTTTGTGAGCAAATCTACAGCTTTCTGGGGCCAGTTCCTGGGTGAGGTGTGGTATCCAGGACTTTTCTACCAGCGTTGTGGGTGTTCAGTCCTTCGCGGCATCCGGTGCTTGGGGTATACAGGCACCTCAGTCCTGCTGTAAGATAGCTATCCAACACCCTGACTTCCATTTTTTTCTGTTCACACCTTGTACCGGTTGTTAAGAGACAGCTCTTTAATACTAATCTTCATAAGAAAGTTCTGAGAGGGTCTGGTTTCCCAGCTGGCTGACCAGAGAGTTGAACCTACCAGAACCGTGCTGTTAGTCAACCACCAGTCTCTACTCAATGTGAGATTATTAAAATAACTTGAACCTTGAGCTCTGGCAACCTGCTACTAGACAAAAAAAAATCTGTTCCATTTATCTTCAGCCTCGCACTGCTCGTTCAGTGCTGCTTTCTCCCCAGCTGTATAAAAGGGTAGTTTGCAATAAGGAGAGAACCAAGTGTTCACTGACTGACTGCACAGGAAATGCCCTGTGTATTTCTGAATCAATCACAAAGGTGTATGCGGGCTTTACTTTCGTCTCTGCTGTTAAGCCTCCTCTGGCAGAGTGTCTTCAGAGGTGAAAGTAACTCTGGCAGGAGGCTTCTGGCCTGCAGTTGTTCCAGTTCATGCACTTGATCACACCAGCAGATGCACTCTATCTACTATGCCCTTATTAGTGTGTTTTAATAATTGCATCAGCTCTTGAGCTGAATTTGTGGGCAGAGAGGTGGTGGTAAAGATGGAAGGAGCTAGTTGGAAGCAATTAAGAACAGGGAGAGGTTAGGTTGTGTATCTCTAAATGCTGAAGAGGTAAATGTAGGCTCCCTGGAGCCCCCTGGAAGGGAATAGTGATGAATAGCTCTTGGGCTGAATTCAGCCATGAATGCAGGTAAAACTGCTGCCTTCCCCCCCCCACGCGAAATGGTGGTGCCTCATTGCTTGATTTACATTACAATCTAGTGGTTTAGTACTGCAGTGACACCCGGTCAGTGGGACTAAGCTGTGTCTCATCTCTAACGGGAGGTGGGAAGAAGTATTGGAAGCACACCACAAAGCAAGCTGCTTTCTGATGAGGGAAATCTCTCTTCTGAAAGTAGTGTCCCTACCCTAGTCCCCTTAGGAGTAGGACAGGCCTGGCTTACAGTCCTCACTGTCACATGAAACGAGGCTGCCTCTGGACCACACCGGTGCCAGCCAAGAACGGGGATGAAGAGCCCTGTGTGGGCTCTTCAGTGTGTTTGTGTTTACTGAAATCAGTGGTAGCTGTGGATGAGAGAGTTGAATGATCCCACATCTGGCTTTCTGGGATTGTTCCTCTATCATGGCTCCACTGGAAACGTAACTCTTTTCAGACTTGCTACACCTAGAAGCTGCCACATGGATTGGTGAGCACCAACTTAAGTGAGAGGCAGGGAGGGGAAAGTGCGGCTCTGAAATGGCATTGATCCAGAGAAGCCTCATTGTTAAAGGATGGGATGAGGGAGCAGCCTTGGTTTTTGGTGTGTGTCCCTGCTTGATATCACCACAGCCAGAAAGAAGAATCTGACATTTCTGCTCCTGTTTAGAGGCTGTCAGATTGCAGAAGGCACAGGCCACCAAAAAAAAAAAAAAAAAATCCACCCACCATAGCTTTTCACAGGGAAGGGAAGTATATTCAAGTGTCCTCTGTCAATTTTGCCTAATTGACATTCCAAACCGTTTCCCCAGCCTCTGGCCCACGGCATCAGCTGCCCCTGTGTGGCTGCTGCTTCATTTGTCAACGTCGCTGCCTTTTTTTTGCTGAGTGGTTTGTTTCTGGCAGCTCCTATAATGCTTCAGCTGTCACAACAGGCAAGGCTCAAGAGAAGGCTGCTTAATGAACAAGAGCTGGCTGCATGCCTGCTTCTTTCAAGCCTCTACTATGAACATCTTAGCCACTGCTTGAAAGGAAGCAAGCAAGAGATGCAATTGAATTCCTTGCAGCCTGGGTCCTATCTATGAAGAAATGCCACCTGCTTGGATGAATCCAATCTGATGCACTCCTGGGGCTCTTCCTTCCCAAAATGGATGGGCCTGATGTGTTCTTCTCTGAAAGGTCTTGGAGCCCCTGGTGAGCGATGAGCCTGCAATCAAGTGTGGCAAGATCACTTCTGCTAGTAAATTCTAGCCTAGGAGACAGCAGAACATTTCCTAATAACATGAGACCAGGGTCACTGGGAATAAACCCACCAGCAGAAGAACAAAGGTGGGAGGGGGAAAATGTAATTGGATATGGTACTGCTCTCACAGTGCTGCTTGTGTATGACTGATGTTCCATCCATATGGTGATGCATGGAGCATGCTGGCAGCTATTTTGTGTCTCAAACTATTTCCCCCATCCTAATTTTATTCAAGGAAGAATTCCTTGCGGCTTCTTTTTCCAACTGCATCCACTTCCGCCTGCTGACTGTTCCTATCCTATGCAGATTCGTGGGAGAGGAATGGCAACAATGAAAGCTTGACCTATCTACCAATTGTCACTAGACAAGGCTTGATATCGCTGCAGCTGTCCCCTCCCTCCACTTCAAATGGATGGATTTCTACCTGGGGGAACCCTCCTGTAGAGTCTAAAAAAGAAATGTGATCTGCTAGTGTGGGTTATTTCCTGTGTGTGTGTGTGTGTGTGTGTGTGTGTGTGTGGTGGTGGGGGGTGCGGAATTAAGGAGACTCTGGAGATGAAACGTATCTCTGAATTATCAGTTCAAATCCTGCCCCAGGACAATTGGGTTCCTACTTTCTCTGACAGCTTGATCCACACCACTGCAAGAGAGGCCTGGTTGTTGGCATGCTCAGCAGGGAGCCAAAAAGTCCAGATTGTCTGAGGACGAAACTCTTTATCGCTAGAAGTGGCCCTGTCATTGTTCCCCATTCCCACCGAAGGCAGGACAAGAAGTAATGAGCTTAAGGTGCGGCAAGGGAGAGTTAGGTTAGCTATTAGAAATTGTTTTTCCTAACTCTAAAGATAGTTAAGTCTGGCATAGGCTTCCAAGTGGAGTTGTGGAATCCCCATCACTGGAGGTTTCAGCAGCTTGGACAAATTCCTGCTAGGGGTGGTCTTGGTCCTGGCCTCAGCACAGGGGCCTGGATTTGATGACTTCTTGAGGTCCTTTCAGCCCTATATTTCTGTGATTCTATGACACTGCAAGGGAAGCTTAGCCTGTTGATGCCACTGTGGCCGCTCCTATTCTGTGCCTGAAGAGAGGGCCTAGGCCTCAGTACTGTGCAGCTGGCAGCCTCTATCAACACTAACAACCACCCTATTGACTAATATGAAATGGGCATACTAGCTCACGCGGGCAGTGGCGCCAGAGCAGAGGACAATGTGCGAATCTTAACAGCATCCCCTCACGCTCTTGCTAAGTGCTGCAGCCAATGACTATTCATCCTTTGCTTTGTTCTAGACCACCCAGAAAAGTTAGTCTTTTAATCAAACACTCAAGGGTTTTGTGTTTTATTGTCTGTCCTAGATGTGACCATATAAACTGCATGAAACAAGCTTGGCCTTGCTTGTTGGTAGGGGAGAATTATTAGGGCAGGAACACTCTCCCTTTGATTTTTCTTCATGAGGTTTGGTAATGGAATATCTCAACATTTACCTCCAGGTTACCAGATTGAAGCCTGGCATGGAAGAAGGGTGTTACAATCCGAAGGCTTCTCTGTTGTCTGGGAAATGGATTGATGGGTGTTGACCCAGTTCATATTAGATCAGTCTCCACATCAAAAATGCCCTTGTGACGGTTGGCTTCCTTATGGGAAACATTAGTAGAGATATCCAGGAGTGAATGAGCTGGATAGACTGAATGTAGCTCTCTTACCTAAGGGTAGTAGTTCTAAGGCATTGTTTAGTCCAGCATTCAAGGTAGGATGTTCGCTAATGTGCTAACTACCATCTTCTAACAGTTTTTAGTGTAGGTAAGGCAATGTAGACTGACATGCTAAGCTTGTTGAGTCGAACCCTCAGTCCCTGCGGACTGATTAGCACAAAATGTACAGTGCCTTGTTTATACTAGACTCTCAGAATGTGTTAGCTGACATCTTTAAATTCTAGTCAAGGCCAACCCTTAATCAAACCTGATGGAGCACGGGGGAAGCTTGCAGTGCTGGTCTTTATACTGCATGTGCTCTGTGGCTAGAGGATCTCAGTTGCCAAGGTTTTCAAACTGGAACTTTTCACCAGCCTGAAATACATTTAAAACATATAAACACCCCTTCCTCCCCTACATTATATTTTCCAGCTACTTCTCTCCCAAAAAAAAAATCTCTAGATAATGCAGTTAACTTTAAGGCAGGAAGGGCCCCACTAACTCAGTTTAACAGTGAGATGTGTAGGCCACAGCAGAAACAGAGGCATGGAGCTGAAATGGGAAAATCAACTATGAAGGACATGATCTCCTACTTGAGAATGAGCCCCATGGTCTATGAATTTATACTCTGCTAGCTATTGGGAATAACACTCAACCTTTCTTAATAATAAACTGCATCCCCAAAACAACCCTTGTATTAATGCAGTGCTTTGGATTGCACTGCAACCCCTTGGTGTTTTAAAGAGACCTTGTGCAGAATGAAGCCAGACATACAGGCATAGGAACTAGTCCAAGACTTTTACTAGCAGAGCTCCACCAGCTGGCTTCTAACTCTGCAACACTTTAAACATTACTCATTGCTCCTGTGAGCTGCAATAGCAGCACCCTGCCACAGCAATCTTCTAACCTTGAAGGGAAATAGTCACAGATCTTGGTGTAAGGAGGAACCAAGGACTTCTAGAAGTATAATAGGGGTACATAGAGGAATGTGCTGTATGTGACGCTCATCCAGGTAACGCATCAGCTTTTGGTAGGAGCTAGGATAAAATGTCCTGCTCTCAGGATACAGTGAGCCAATGAGAGTGGTTTGGACAAGGTAATTAACCCATTTTCTAACTAGTACAGCAACTTACCCCTCAGTATCCTGCTGAGAATGTTGTGGGGTTGGAACTTGGAATAAATAAATTTCTTTTTCAGCTTCCTCATGTAGTTGAATTCAATTTCCTAATAAAGGAGTTATTTTTCTAATTTGATTCTGGATTTGTAACTATTACTCTAAACACAGTACCAATCCCTGCCGTACCTCAGAGAAATGTGTCTGTCTGAAGCTTGATTAGTTAATATTTATAAAATGCTTGGGGATCCTTGGCTCAGATTCACAATGGAAGGGCCAGGGATGTGTTGTTTCTTCCCAGAGTTATTCTTGTATTTTACCTGATTTTCTGTTCTCTTCTTGATTGATAGTTACCTATTTCCGTCCTCCCTCAGGTGTGCTGCTGTTGTCCCTACACGTTCTCCCATCTGTCCTAATTTCTTTTAACTTTTGTACCTAATATAAATGTCCTCAAGTTTTCCTTACAGATTCCCATCCAGGACTTTGGAACAGTAAAGAAAAGATCCAGCTAACCATTCCTAGAGTCTACACTGAGCCTAGTACATGCAAAAGAGGGTTAGGTTTGCTGGAGTTTAGCTAGTGCTGCTGAGTGGATACCCATGTGATACAGACATGATCAGTAAAGGTTATGGTCATCCATCACTGTCAAGTCTCATTGCCTTGATTTATGGGTCTCCCAGCAACTGAGAACACAACACCCTATTCTGGGGGAACAAAAAGCACTACTGTGATAGTGGCATTAAAAAAAAAAAAGTACCACCAAATCTCCTGCAACAATGGATGAATAAATTCTCAGCATGAACCAGAAACGAAGGATTCTGAAACCTTGGACGAGACTTGCAAAGAGAAGGCAAAGCAGAGAAATCTGTCATTCCTGCAGAGGGGACAGCTTGTACCAGCTCCAAATGGGGAGTGCTCCAGCCATCCGTGGGCCTGTCACAATGCAAATGAAGCATCAGTGATGCAGACTTTCTATGAGGAGAAAGAAAGAGATGATCCCTCAGGGGTAGCTCTAATGAACAATACATAGCTATTCCTGCTGCTTCAGTTTGGCATCATTAGACACAAGCTGTTGTAGGTAGTACTTTGTTAGGAAATGAAGAAATTCCCCTTTTTGGGCATCCAGCCAGGGCCTTTGATGTAGCTCCCAATTCATATGAATTTATAGCATTTCCTTTCCAGAAGGAATCAGCACTTAAATCCGTCAAAGAAATATTGCACCACCTTGTAGGTGTAGGGGAAAGATTTGCTTTTAAGAACATAAGGCTGTGTTTTTTGAGGACTAGGCCACCCTTTAGAGGACTACCCCTTTAATGACACACAGTCCTTATGGCTGTTTTTTCATTATTTATTCTAGACTCTCCACAGAGCTGTGGTGAAGAGCGGTATGGAAAATAGCAAAGTCCCTGTCCGTTGAAAGGCAGGTATGGTTCAGTCCAGCTAGAGCAGGGCTTAGTCCCAAAACTCAGATTTAAATCTGAGCTGCTAGAGAGTCTTGGGAACATTTGGATCTGGAGTTTTGGTTCAGGCTCATTGCGTGGCTGGTTCATATAAATATCTCGTCATACCCAGCAGTGGAAACGTGACCCTGAAAAGATGCAAGATTTGATGCGGATGAGACGCCACTGGCAGGCACCAGCTTTCGGGCTGACATAACCTAGAAGAGGTGGCCTGCCAGGAGCGAGGGGCTTGAATCAGCACCTCCGACACCTGTGTGGACGAGTCTCGCTCTGGAGGTTGCAACCTCCAATTTCCTGCTGCAGGAGGGGCTGGAGGAAACGCACGGGCCTGACCCCCATCCTCAAAGGGGTTTAGGCAGGAAGCAGGCCCATACCTCCAAAGGTATGTAGATGACACAGTGCTTCCCCCACCCCAAGGAGGGGTGGGATCTGTGGCCCTATGTGCACCTTGGGGCCCAGCTCCAGTTCTGGGGCAGGGCTCTATGGGGGGGCTGGGGGTGGGGGGCCGTGTATGGGGGGCTGGGGGGGGCGGGATATAGGGGGCAGGGTGGCTGGGGGGGGCGGGTTATGAGACCAGAGGGCCCAGGGAAGGCCGAGGCAGAAGGTGGCGCGCAGGCCCCGCTCTCCCTAGTTACCAGACGGCCCCGGAAGCGCCCGCGGTCTCCAGGAAGTGACGCGCTCCCCGGCGATGGCGGAAGCGGAGGCCGCGGGGGGGGAGATGAAGCAGTTTAATGGCGGCCCGGGGGCCGGGCTAGAGCCCGAGCGGGGCCGCTTCCCCTACTGCGTGGTGTGGACGCCCATCCCCGTGCTGACGTGAGTGCGCCGCGGGGCGGCTCCGGGTGGCCAGGGCCCCGCTCGGGGTCTCGGCTGCCGCCCGCGGGGCCTGGCTGCGTGTGTCCGGCTCTGCCCTGTCCCCGGGCTGCTTTGGGCGCCGGCCCCGCGTTACTCGTTGGGCGGCCGCCAGCCCCTTCGCGGTAACTGGGCCAAGGGGCGCCCCCCGTCACGCTTCCGGGGCGGCTTAGCCTGGGCAGTGCCCTCGGAGCCGGCCCCGGGCGCCTCTCTCCGCGGGCTGCCAGATGCGGCTCCCCGTTGAGCCTCCGGAGCCCCCCTTCCTGAGCCCCGGAGAGCCTGGGCTTCCTGTCCCGGGCCGGGGGGGGCTTAGCTCCATTCCAAGCGACGTAAGCTCGGCTGACAAGAGGCCCTCTTCCCGCCGGACGGGGATCTTTGTGGTGGGGGATCGTGGCCTAAGCATCGCTCTTTAAATCCCTACCTTGGGTGGTACCAACCAACCAAAAATAAAACACCGTGGCCTAGGGAAACGCTTCAAATTCTGCTGAACAAAACGTGTCGTAGAAACGAGGCGTCCTTGTGGCGCCTTAGAGAAGAACAAATTTATTGGGGGCATAAGCTTTCGTGGGCTAAAGCCCTCTTCATCGGCTGTGGGTTTTAGCCCACGAAAGTTTATGCCCAAATAAATTTGTTCGTCTCTTAAGGTGCCACAAGGACTCCGGGTTGTTTTCGCTGCTCCAGACTAACACGGCTGCCCCTCTGAAACCTGTAGTAAAAATGTTAGCTGAGGTACCAGCGCCGTCGGCTAAAAGCCATGGTGCTCCATTGGGTGGAGACCTGGGTTTGAATGTTCAGTGTCTAGCTCCCTAGCCCTGCCAGAACGGTCAGTGCTGCAGAGGCAGTGCGTACAGCCCCAGGGTCAGGGTGTGGATGGTCACAGGAGAGCCTGCTTGACAGGGAGTAGCTTGATGAGGTCTATAGAAAGTCCTGGCCAGTTATCCTAAATACATATCGTAGCTGTGAAGCATGGCTCTGGTTCAGGGAGTAGAAATGGTGGATCCTGGGGGTACAATTAGGAACCATGAAGGTTTTTTTCCCCCACCCTTGCCTCTCCTGTGCTTCAGATCTAATAGGTTTCCCACTACAATGAGCATGGATGATCACAAGGGCAGCCAGGAGCCGACTCACAATCGCTACTTTCTCTGTGGCTTTTCTCCTCGCTAAGACCATATAACGTGTACGTTTGTCGAGTGCAAACCTCATGACTTCAGGTTTTTCTATAAGAAGGCATGGTCTCTTGTCAAGGCTGCTTCTGAGCAGCTGCATGAATTTTTACAGTTGGCTTTAGATATGCCCACTGTAGCAGCATGTGGATTTATTAAATAGTTTGAAGCAATTTGAGAAAAAAATATTTATAATTCCTTTATAATGATGGCTGGGTTATTTTTGGCATGTCTTTTCCAATTTTCTTTCATGCAGTTGGGGGAAACAACCCAAACACAGCCATCCCTAGTGATGACCAAACAAGTACATGCAAAATCAGCACACTAGAAAGAGGCATTTGAAAGCAATATAACCTTTTGTTGCAATCTGACTAAAATATCCAAAGCCATAATGAAATTATTTTGATTTGTTTGCTGCTTCTTTTAGTGGCTAGGGAATAGTTGTAGCAGAGCTGAGATGGGGAGAAAAGATATTTTATGCAGTGTACCAGATATCTGAATGATAACCCTTCAACCTCAGGTGGAGAAGAAAAACCATATTACAGCGTTCATGTTAATGAATGCTCTAAGGTTGCAGACCAACTTTCATTGTAACTCCTGTTTTCACCTGCTTAAACATTCCAGGCTTCATCTCATCCTAAAGTACTGTTTAAAAAAGAAAAGTGAAGAAAAAATCTTTTCAGCTTTTTAATTAGCTGATTAAGGAGTAAGACATGTATCCTTTTAACAGACCACTGGATATCTTTTCTTTCTCCTGGATTTCCCCTCCCATGTCAGTATTGACAACTTTTTGCAGAATCATCAGAAATCTCATGAGATGGTTGTGATGCTGTGAAATTTCTTGTTGTTTGGCACAATTATCAAATTTTCCTCCTCTCTTCCCAGTCACATGGGCCATTCAGTCCCCATATCTGAATTTAGAGTTTAAAAACTAGGTAATCTTTTTAATGTAGGCATGTCTTCTGTAATGTTTAGAACTTCAGACCCAACAGCATCCTGGCAATCAAAAAATGAAATTGACTGTAAAACTCCCCCTATGTAAAAGTGAAACTGTCTGGTTTGTTTTCGTTGTCCAAGATAGTGAAATGCAAAGAATAAATAGTGTAAATGGTGAAAAGTAAATAAAAGTCATTAGGGGGTTGGGGAGATTGGCTTAGCCCAGCCTATAAATATTTAGCGCTAAACAACAACTAAGGCCTGGTCAACACTTGAAAATCAGATCAACCTAGCAACAGTCGCTCAGGACTATGAAAGTAATTGCACCCTGAATGCTGTGGTTAGGTCAACCTAACCTCTGGCATAGACGCAGCTAGATCTACTACCACCTTGTGAAGTGGTGGATTAATTACAACGAAAAAACCCTTTCCGTTGAAGTAGGAAGCGTCTACACTGCAGTGGCATAGCTACAGTGCTGCTGCCATGCCGCTGTAGCACTTGTAGTGTAGACATAGCCTTAGGGTGTGGGGACGTAACTCTGCTAGCTCCCAAAGGCTGTAAATACCGAGGAGGAGGAGAAGATTTTAGGATAGCACAAGATAATTAGATAAAAATATAAACTGATGTCAAGAAACCTTTGGAAAAACAGGACCATTTAGGCTAGGAAATATTCTTCCTAGTGGTGGGAGCCCATTGTCTGGGGGAGACACAATAAGTTTTCAGTGAAAAACAGACCTGGTGTCTTTTGTCCCAAACTTAGATAGTAAACCCCTTGGGGCAGGGGCCGTCTTTTTGTTCTGTGATTGTACAGTGCCTAGCATTGTGGAGACCTGGTCCGTGACTAGGGCTCTCAGGTGGTGGTGGTATTGAAGTATTTGTATGATTGTAAGTATTGGTATAAAGATGGGTTAGATGACCTAATAATTTTTTTCATTGATAACTTACGAGATTCAATTTGTCTTCAAGAGAGCTTCCTTCTAGAGCCAGTGCATTTACCCAGAAAAACTAAAATGGGGTTGCTTCAGATAAAGATTGAAGTGCTCATTCCTTCCTGGTTTCAGATGGCTTGCACAGTGGTGTATTTTGAGAGCAGCATCAGGCCCTGAGACTCCTGTCTTTGTAATAACTACAATTAATCATATTAAAAGCTTAAAGTCTTGGTGTCAATGCAAAGAAACCTAAATTTGTGGAATTGCTTGTCCGGGTGGTGTGGGTTTGGGCATTATCTGCTTTTATATTCTCCTACCTGTATGTGTGTACCTGTGTGACCTAGCCTCTGCCAATTTGTGCTCAGATCTGCTTTATTAGCTGTCACGTCTCTTCCCCCCTCACCCCCAGCACCTACCTCTAACTTGCTTGCTCTGTCTGTCTTTGTCCCACACAGTTCATTGTGTAACCCAGTGATTTTCAAACTTTTGTACTGGTGACCCCTCTCACACAGCAAGCCTCTGAGTGCTACCCTCCCCCCCTTATAAATTAAAGACACTTTTAAATATATTTAACACCATTATAAATGCTGGAGGCAAAGCAGGGTTTGGGGTGGAGCCTGACAGCTCGCAACCCCTCATGTAATAAACTTGCGACCCCCTGAGGGGTCCCGACCCCCAGTTTGAGAACCCCTGATGTAGCCATTCTAGCAATCTTCTGACGGAGTGTGTGATCAGGGTGAGACATTTGACGCCGACATTTCATTTGTTATCTTGGTAGATGGCTCTTCCCTATCATCGGCCACATGGGTATCTGTACGTCAGCTGGAGTCATTCGGGACTTTGCGGGCCCTTACTACGTCTCCGTAAGTAGGTGATGGTTCTGGTTGATAAATGAGGAATTTGAAGTTGGCCTGGTGCCCACCCTCCTCAAATGCTTGTGAACGGTTCTCTCGGTGTTTCACATTTCCAAAGTGAAATGAAAGCTTGAAATAATTGCTGCATAAATCCCTGAAGAGCAGAGAACTGCTGTGTGTTTAATTTTTTTCCACTGGCTAACCCTGTATTGGATTCAGGGCAGATACAGCCATGTTAGTCACCTTTGTGTTGAGGGCTGGCCAGTGCAGATAAGCTGGTTACTGCGATCAAGGATGGGCTAATTTGTTTTATTGAGCAATAAGGGAAGGGTGTCTTTTGACCTCTTGTACCTCCAGAGAAGCATTAGATTCCAGTGACAAGGGTTAGTCTGATGTATCCCACAATACAGGTGAATATTGCCATTTTTGGGTCAAAATCAGGGGTCCAATATTAGTGTAACTTAGAGATTGAGGGGGCTAGGAGAAGATGCATTTATTGAATTTTGTGTGGTCTGTATTCTCCTTTCTCCTTTCTGTAGGAAGACAACATGGCGTTTGGGAAGCCGGTGAAGTAAGTGCTGCTGTTTCTTTTTATTAAACTTTTAACAAATTCACATGGAAATGTCCTTAATTAACTGAAACCAACATAAATATGTAGTAATATAGGTAACAGTCTCAGAGATCAAAGGCCCTAATTCAAAGGGGCAGCTAGTGTATCTGTGCATTCCAAGAGAGAACATTAAATTAAATCTGATTAGAAGCATGACTGCAAAGTTATGGTATTAAAATAATGAGAGAGTCAATATTTACATGACTATTACAGCGGTTAAGAGTTTATATTAAAGTAGAATTTGTGGCAATCAGTTGCTGAAAGTAAATGATATCAAAAACTGAGTGATAAACAGTTAATATTCCCATCTTGGTTTTGATGTTTTTATTTGCCATGATGCAAATCAGCTCCTGATTTTTGGACTTTATTCAAATAAACAAGTATGTGGATGGAATTAGGGTTTTAAATTCCACATGAAAACTGGAGTTCAGAACCTAATTTGTTCCACATGTACAATAATCCCTTGCTAGCTGAGGTGTAACTGCTTTAGGTTGGAGGTGGGGGGTGGGGTTCTCCTGATGCCTTCTTATCACATGCACCTCTCTAGAACAATGCAGTTCCTTGAGTTCACTGAGCCTCATTAATGAATGACTGAGGGTTTGTCTGCTGACTCCTGCTTTAAATAGCCCCCTAATGGGGAAGGAAAGGAAACTGAAAGAACAGAAGGTGTAGTGATTAAACTAGGGGTTCTTGTGTCTTCCTTGTCAGGTACTGGAAACTGGATCCAAACAAAGTGTACTCCAGCAGTCCCAATGCTTGGGATACAGCTGTGCATGATGCCTCTGAGGAGTACAAGCACCGAATGGTAAGACTTGCTGCCCCGCCTGCATATAGGCTAGTCTTGATTTAACCAGGTGCAGTGAAACAAGGAAAATCCTGTATTTTTTTTCTTAATAAAATGCTACTCTTAAAGAGCTTGGACAAATCTTCTAATGTTTCTTGCTCTTCTCCCATCTGTGAAATGAAATTTCTTGATGGGCTGATCCCTTTTTATGAAGCAGTTGATAAGAGCTATGTGATCAAAGCCAGTTCTTGACTGTTTTCTGTGTCATGCTCTATCCTCATGTCTCTGCATCTTCACACTTGCCTCGTGAAAGGCTTATGTTCTTGCACTGGTCTTCCATCTCTAAGGTAATATGGAATCAGAATCCTTCTGCTTACTTACTGCTAAACTGGGAGTAAGCCCTGGGGAATATACCCTCTCAGCAGTTTGTTCTGAACTAGCATCCAAAAGCACCAGTGGGATTGGGGTCCTGTTGAGTTCTATTAGAACTTATTATCTGGCTAATTTTAGGGGACAATCCTGCCCCAGAACGAAGAGGGACGGACCTGGAGGAACCTAATGGAGACCGAAAAATTCTAACTTCATGTCCCTTTCTATTATAGCACAATCTTTGCTGTGACAACTGCCACTCCCATGTGGCTCTGGCCTTAAACCTAATGAGATACGATAACAGCAGCTCCTGGAACATGATCAAACTTTGCTTCCTCTCCCTCCTGTATGGGAAGTATGTAAGGTGAGCTGCAGACCAGTCTAGATCCTGCAGGCGAGGGGATCTGTTTATTGAAGGGCTAGCTTCTCAAAGTTTCTGATCCTTCAGTGTTTTTCGCCACCCCAGAGAGAAGTGGTTAAGCTTTCACCCATATGTCTTCCAATTGTGTATTGAGGACCGTAGGGCTCAGCTGATAGCATACCTGCTCTTGGCTGGATGATTGTGGGCTCAGTGCTTATGAGGAATCCTGACACTAGCGCACAGCTAAGTTGGCAGGGTTGCTGTCCTTTTTACCAAGATGTTAAGAGCAGGCTTCCCATGACTGGTGAAAGCTCAAGAGGAAAGAGAGATCACCAGTGTCCTGAGCAACCCTATATCTCCATTAAAGGCCAAGGTGTGGTGTGTGAGGTTTTGCTGAGCTTGTGATCTCCTGAGATACTAGTGTTTAACATTTTGCTTTGTGAAGTGCTTTTGGGGGTTTGACCTATGAAAAGTGTAATCTAAAGCAAATCCTAGTCTATAGCTCCCCATGAAGTCTTTGGCTGCCTGACCCTGGGTCTGGCCACCGCTTGTAATGTTCATAACTGTGACCATACTTGGCAGTGGCCTATGTCAGCCACAAATTTTCTTCTCTCTCTTTTGTGTTGTAATAAAATGAGTCCCATTTTTTTATTAGGATGTCCATCCACTGCTCTTTGGATTTTTCTCCCAGACCTTTACCACCAAAATTGCTTTCAGCACCATAATAGCGTTCACCTGGGCTTTGTTTAAAAAGAATAACTTTAGTGCCAGTTTCTCAGTCCTAGGGAATGTGATCCTCTGTAGACGCAGAACAGATAGAGCAGGGCAGTAGAGTACAAGCTTCCCCAATACTGTCCTGCAAATGTTTTTTACCCCTGTTCTGGAGGAGCCTCTAGGGGCTTTTAGGGGAGTTCAGTCCCTGTGCCTTAGTCAGTCCTCGGCCCCGCTACTCAAGTTGCCAGCTGTAATAACATTTCATTGCATTTTTGTAACATGGGAATTTATGACCTAGGACTGATCTGATGTGACCATCCCCTTTCATATAGACATCAAATAGCCAGCCAGTGCTAACTGCTGGGCTGGATTTGAACTGACAGCAGAGATCAGTCTGGGTCCGGTTCTGTTCAATATCTTCATCAGTGATTTAGATCAGGGCATAGAGTGTACTCTTATGCAGTTTGTGGGTGATACCAAGCTGGGAGGGGTTGCAAATGCTTTGGAGGATCGGATTAACATTCAAAATGAGCTGGACAAACTGGAGAAATGGTCTGAAGTAAACAGGACGAAATTCAATAAGGACACATGCAGAGTACTCCACTTAGGAAAGAACAATCAGTTGCACACATACAAACTGGGAAAGGACTGCCTCGGAAAGAATACTGCGCAAAGGGATCTGGGGGTCATAGTGGATGACAAGTTAAATATGAGTCAACAGTTAGGGTGATGGTTCCTCCCTTTCTAACCTGCAACTCTTCAATTATCCCCAAACATTTCTCTCCCTCCCTACCCCCCATACACACCCTCATTATCCCTTATCAGCCGTGTCTCTTTTTAATCCTCTTTCTCTCTCTTGCAGCATAGGGGGGTTCATGAAGACCTGGCTTCCCTTTGTCCTTTTCTTGGGGGTGATCCTGACTGTCATTCTGACCCTTCACTTGCGGTGATGGATACCGTGCTTCCCTTCCATTGGTGCACAAGGGATGAAACTGTGGTTGCTGGATCCAACAGGTTGGGGACACAGGACCCTGGGAGTCACTACAAGAGAAGATGGCATCTTCACTCAATAGTAACGACTCTCACTTATGCTTCCTGGGACTGATGTCTGTCTTTCTGTTTTGTTCCGTCACTGGGGTCTCCCAGTATTTGGGGGCTTGGGGCCTCTGAATTCTGCTGCTCACCCCCCCGCTGGTTGGTTTTGGGAATGTACCCTGTAAGCAATGATCTCAACACAGGGTAATGTTGCAAGGGCTAAACCTGCCTCTTGGTACCTGGGCTGCCTCCTTAGCACAAGCAAATACTCATTGTAAGGTTTTCTGTGATCCCAGGCTGCCTTTACATTACTACTTATTTCCTCTCAGTAAACTTCATCATATGCTTCTTAACTATTACGCTGCCCAGATATGGTGTGAGTTCTGAATTTCTGAGGAGGAGAGGAGGGATCCCCTTATTGCACAAATCTCCTATAGCACACATTTTCAAGTGGAGATTCAAGTCTGTTAGTGGCCATGTTCACCTACTGCGGTATATAATGCCACTCTGCGCGTGTACACTCTCCCTTGTACCTGGTAGCGAAACAAAAGTGCTGGTGGCAAAGCATTCCTCTGATAACATTCATGAGCATTCTCCTGTGGCAGGGCAGCGCTGCTATAAATTAGCAGCCTCAGAATGAGGGGCATTGCACTAAAGCGTGCATAGATGTCACGCTGTGGAATGGCTCGTAGCAGTCCGTGCACTTCCAGTAGCATATTACTGCAGAGATCAGAATGTGCACATCTGGTCCAGGACATGGACAATGTAGCCCCCTTGCTCCTGCCTTTGCCACGTCTTCCTAAAATTGCTACTCTTTTCCTGCAGCAGTTTACTTTTCTGGAGTCCCTAACACTTATGTACCGCAGCTTAGCCACACCCTTGCAATAGACTTGGTGATGTGACAGCAGCACCAGCATACTCATGGGACAGTATGTTTAGCTGTGGGTCTCTAAAACATCTTTGCTCTGCTGTGGAGTGAAATACTTGAATTCCAAGCCAGCTGGTGAGTACAAAATATTTATTAAAAGAAGTGTTTGAAGACACAGAGTTCCTCAAGTGCAGTTAACCGCTTCCTTTAGGCCTGGGCCTATGAAAGGTAGCATCTATCCCATAGTGCCGAGTGGTGGCAGTTTTCCTACAGCTGGTCTCAGGTTAATGAACATGAAGATCTATTCGCTTCCAAAGCGGATTCATTATTACACTTTGAAAAGATGGGAGTGCTGCGTTACACTACCATGGCAGCACTAGACTGTGCCTCATGGGACCCCTTATGAAAGCTAAAAAAAAGATTATTGGTGAAGACGCCAACTTGATAGCCCTAGAATCTGCTCACGCACCACAGTAGAGACAGCACAGATGTGGGCTACGCAAGCTTCTCATAGACATTGGCCAATAAATGTGCCTCAGTCCTGAGCTGGAGGCACTTGCTGGGAAAATCCGTTTGTTCATTCCTTGGCCTCTCTGCTAAGGGTGCCACCCAGGGTACCCAATGTGGTGGCTGGCTTCGAAAAGGTGCCCATTTGTTTGCTGTGAACTGGGGCAAGCACACCGCCTCAATCACAGAGCAGGGATTCATTTTTCAACTCTGATGCTTTAAAAGGACAATTCTTTACCGCAGCCAATGAATTCCAGCCTCAAGTAACTGTGTCGTCAGTAGCTCTCTACATCCCTTGCTTAGCAGCATGCCATTTTCACTGGTTCCTATGCCTCTTGAAAGACGATTCCAAACCACATTTGTTGCTTTCAGAACTCTCCACGCACTCTCCTCCAGTTCAGGGGGAGGAAAGGGGCTTCTCCTGTGTAGCTCCATCTCTCCTCGCTGGCATCTAATTCTCTTTATCACCAAACACTTTCCCTCCTAGCCTAGGAAGGAGACTGTGTAGACACTGCCTTGTCTTTCCCTTACACCTGGAACTGAAATCCTCTTCTCAGTGTCTCTCCGGCATTCAGTTATTTCAAGCATGAGCAGAGAGCAGGCTGCTGCTAAGTGAACTCTAGGCTGATTAGATATTCAAGGTCTCACATCAAAGTGAACCTTAGAATGAGCGTGTGGTGTCTTATCAAGTTACCTTGTGCTACTTCAGTTATTACCTGGCGAAGTTACTACTGAAGTAACAGGCCTAGCCAATTGAATAGGAAAGATTCCTACACTGCTTTCCTGTGTTACTGCTTGAAGTGACCTGCCAAGAATGACATCAAGGAAGACCTAGAAACCTCTGTGCCCAGAGCTAGAAGCCAACCTGCTTTGAGCAGTAGTAATAGTCCTGATACACATTGGGTCGACTTGTAGGAGTGCTTCCCTGATGTCTTAAGTATACAAGCGTTGCCAAAGTTGAAGCTTTAACACTGTCAGTGGCTGAAGCAGGAGCAAGTCTACTGGCCCCTGTGTATTCTGAAAGCATGTATGCTACCCTGACCATGCGTATGCACTCCTCCCCCACCCCCGAATCTCCTCCCTGTCAGGAGCATTAGAAACACTAATAGCTCCAGACTAGAGTATTGTAGGATCTGACGTGGGGATTGTCCAGTGCACCAGTCAAGTCCTTGAACTGATTCAGGCTGGGAATGAATGGGTGAGCACTTTGACTGATGCGGCAGTAACAGAGCTGGGGTCAATGCTTTGTATGAGTCCCAGCTGAGCGACCAGCTCCCGCTCAGGCCTTGACCCTGGTTTCACAGATACTGAAGGAGTGCCCAGCTGTGCAGGGCAGCCTAAGGTGGCTACAATCTAGGAGGAATCCTAAAGTTTAGGTACACTGCAGCCAGCGGAAATATCCTGCCCTTGAATGTGCCAAGTTGCCCCACTCAGGAGGGCTGGCCAAAGGAAACTGGGAGCAGCAGAGCTGTGCGAAGAGACATAAGCAGAAAACCAGGGGCCTGTGTCTCTACTGGTAAAATTCAGACCCACCAAGCCCCGGAAGCAGAAGTGCCAATGGAAGTTATAGCGTGGATGGGGGAGCAGGTGGATTTTTATGACCATCTTGCCTAACCAGGAGCTGCCCCTGGAGGGAGCTACACATCTGACATTTTCCCTTGGTGTTGACAAGGCTGAACTGGGTGCCCTGGGCTGGTGGGCAGTGAGTGCCCGCTGCGTGCAGCTTTCTTTACGTTGCCTACAAAGTGCATGTTGCCCCTTTTAGAATGGCTGTGTTAAAGTTGAACACCCAATGGTAAGGTGTTGCCATTGGTCTATGTACCCCTCTTGAAAACACTCTCCCTCTAGGGTCTAGCCCTTCCCCACCACTCTCTCCACTGCTTGTCTCAAGCAGGTCTGCTGCAGAGCTTCTTGGATTTGCCTCTGTTCTTTATCGGGGCCGCTGTCCTTTGGGTTTGTTCTCATTATCTCAGAGGGGTGTTGGGCTACTTTGTCAATATTGAACGCTGCTGCTGTGATTTCATAATTCCAGTGGTGGGGAAAATAAACTCCTTTCTGTGTATGTCTCCAAGTGCCGGTTCTTTCGTTGTTCTGTCTCCTTTTCTTCCTCTAGCTGTCAGTGAGGAGAGAGGGATGTATTCCCTGGGCCCAGCTCACTCTGCCCTCTCCCTACTCTGCAGGTCTCAGGGCTGCAGTCTCCAAACTGTGTTTCAGCTGCAAGTCTGTGATTTCGTCCCACCTCAGGTATCCTGACCCACGGTCATTCAAATGCCATCTCTCAGTGCTCCAGTTTGCCATCTGTGATGGGAGAAAATGGGGTTCTTGGCAGAACTGAATAATGGCCCAAGCGTTATCCTGCCTCAAACGGGGAGGCTCTGGCTTCCTCTTCAGAACCCAGCTTTGGGCAGAGGGTTGAGCTTACCGTGTGCAGGGCTCCAACTTCTGGTGCTACATAAGCAGGGCGATGCTGTCTTCTGTGGTCCTGCAGCTGGCCCATCTGGTGCTCAGTCAGCACAGGTATGGTCTCTGACATGGCTTGTGCTTCAGGCTGGGGCCCTGGGGCTCTTCAGGCATGTGTCCTCTCCTCCCCACCAGCTCAGCATCTCACAGTCTGTCCTCATCACAGTTACAACTGAATCTGAGGAGTTAGCTATGGCCAGGTTAAAATGGGGAGTGTAAATGGGCCCTTTTCCCTGTTCTGGACTGGAGCTCAAAACTTGATTGTCCCAGGCTTCAGTGCAGTTGCAGTCCCACCTACCCTGTTCCCTCTGCCTGCTGTTACCGCTCAATAGGCTTGAATTGCTAATCCTTGGAGATCACTGACAAAGTGATAGAGCAGGTGCTGAACCAACCTCCTGGGAGAAGAATGCTCTCTTAGATAAGCCCCCTCTTGCTTCGGGAGGTTTAGCCCACTTAGCTGTGAATAGATTCCCTTTTTCATTGTTTAATTCTTCTGCATCCCTGTTTTCCTAGAAGCTGCGTGAGACTCTCCAGTTCCTTATCCTGCTGCAGAGCCATCCTCCACTGCCCTCTAGAAAGACAAAGGTCCTGGCTCTTTCATTTCACCGAAAGGGCAGCACTTGGGAAGGAGGTTCTCGCAGTTGCGCAATGTGAGCTGCGGTCTAACCACCCTGTGGAGGGGCTGAATGGAATAGTAGTATGCAAACAGGCCTAATATTGCCGGGTGCATCCCCCCACCTAAGCCTGTGGGGTTGCAGGGTTTAAAACAGGCCTTGGACTAGAAGGATTGCTACATAACAGGCAACCAGTTGCCCATTTAATCTGCTATCCAGTGGCCAAAGCTGGATGGTAGAAGAAAGGGGGAAACCTTAAAAGTCAGTCATGACTACTCTTCCTGGGCCTTTAAAAATTCTCCCTAATTATAAAATAGCACCGCTGCACAGAGTGAAGTCTTTTCTGCCCCAGTCTCCTTCACTGTCATGGGCCGTGGGGTCTGAAGCCTCCACCTGTGGTCACGTAGGGCTGCACGTAGCCAGGGAGCCCATAGTCCACTGCCAAACATCTGACTGTACGTGCTCCAACAAGAGTGTTGCCTAATGACTCATACTGCCTTCTAGGCCCTGCTCAGCTTCACTCCCTTCCCCTAGTAAGAGAAAGCCCTGCTCTGCTCCCCGCATTGCTGGCTGTGCTGCTAGCTGGCTTCTCTGTAACTTTTTTCCCATGTACCATGGAGATCACAGGGCTGGTCATATGTGCAAAGGGATCTGCATGGGGCTTCATAAGTCCTGCTTTGCAAAAGGCCCCATCGAAACTAGGACCAGTCCTGAAGTCCTAAGCTAGTTTGAGATCCTGGTGAAAGAGGGAGGGTATGATTGTGCCAGTATTGAATAAGGCCCTTGGAGAGATGGGAAGCACACATGGAAAATCTCTTTCCTCCAGAGCTCAAATGATTACCAGCTGCACGTTAACCTTTGATTCCCCTCGCTCAAGGAACTTCACTGGTGCGAAGGTTCTATGTCCCAGTGATGTCACTTAGCAGGCAGCTTTTGGTGCTCTGTTCTGCGTTCTGGTAACCTATTGCTGCCCTTTACGAAGCAGCAAAACTCAGAGCATTTAAAGCGGCAGGGAAAGACTCACCAGACATTACCATGGGCCTTGGTGTAATGAGACCATTTCAGTCCACTCGTGGTCTTCTGGTTTACAGTCTCAGCAGAGGGCAAGGACTGAATGGGCCATGGACGCTGCCCTCTCCTGCATTCTGAGATCTGTTCTGAGGCACATCAGCTGGGAAGCTTGCCCTGCTAGTGCCCTGACATAAACCCTGTTCTGTGAATGGCAAAAGGCCTTCAGCCCCCAGGGCTGCCAGTCTAGCACCATTCCCCAGTGCTACTCTCATTAGCTTGCATCTTTAAGGCTGAATAATTTTTGTGGCTAGTTCCTCTCTCAGCAGGAGCAGCTGATCCTGGGTCTGGAGAGTTGTTTGGCACAGGGTGTTGTCTGCTTTATGTGGCAGAGCCCACAACAAGGTGGAGGAAACTCACCGTGGCACCAGGGCTTAGACGTGCTTGAGTGGGCAAAGTTACCCTAATGAAAAGCAGCTCAGTGCTGCAGGGTCACGGGAGAGGCGCCTGCCTTGATCTTCCTTTATTAAATTCTTCTAAGCGTTGTTTGTTTTGGCTGGCACCATCTCTACCTCTGCTCCTGAAGCAATGCTAGTTGTGATTTCCCCCAATGACTGAGTGCGCTGCCGGCTTGCTGACCTGCGGTGAAGCCATCCCAGTTGCTGCTCCCATCCCCAGCTGCTGTTTGTGCTGCTAGAAAGACACTTCTTGCATTTCTGGGGTCATCTCTCTCTCTCGGATTGAATTGTCTCAATCAGACACGTCCGGCATTTCAAACTGCAGGGAGTGGTGCAGCGTTTGCTACCAGAGTTAGTGGGCTGGTACTGGGCTTGTGGGACGGCTAACCAATTTGGCTCACAGCTCAGATCGTAAGAGGAAGGGATGCGGGTATTTTAAGTCTTTGCTTTGAGAAATCTCCCCTCTACTGTCCCCTGTGTGCTTCTGGGCTGCTGTAATAGAGAGTGGTGTAACAGTATTGGGAATAAAGAAAAGGAGTACTTGTGGCACCTTAGAGACTAACCAAGGTGCCACAAGTCCTCCTTTTCTTTTTGCGAATACAGACTAACAGGCTGTTACTCTGAAACCTGTCAGTATTAGGAATGAGCTGTACCGCTCAAAGCACCTTTATACCAGAATAACTGAGTCCATGCTAGGGGATTGTACTGGTCGATCGAAATTGATTTCTAAACCAATACAACACCTATAGGTGGATACGCTTGAATTCTGGAGGAGCACTAGCTCCAGCCTGGTTAAAGCGGAGACCGGCTTTATTTTTTAATAGGTGCTATTTCAGTGTGTTCTCACATGCACATGCCAGGGCTTTAGACACTGCTGGGCCGTGTCGGAGAAGGAGGAGAGGTCATGGAACAAATTTGGAGTCATTTCATCACAGGACTTCTGAGATACAGACCGTCCCCCTGAAATGTACATACCTAAAATCACGGACAGGCTTGTACTCGGGCAGCTAGCATACGCTGCCATGGCTACCCTGTTGTGTTTAGTGCGCTAGCTCGATCACAGGTCGTGCATGTACCTGAAATTATCCCTCTAGTGGCAGGGTAGATGTTCCCTCAGTGCCTGTCCTCTCCGAGGTGTCTCCGCTGAGAGTCCCATTTGTGTGATGATCACCGGGAGCAAATAATAAAAAAAACAGCCTCCTATCTAGCACTTGTTCTCAGTAGACCTCAAAGTGCTTTACAAAGGAGGTCGGTATAGTTATCTCTATTTTACAGGTGGGACACTGAGGCACAGGGAGAAGTGACTTGCCCTGGGTTGCCCAGGGCGTTAGTGGCTGAGCTGGGAATAGAATCTAGCTTTCCCGTGTCCCAGTCCAGTGCTCTGTCCTTTAGGACACACTGTCTCCCTGGCCTGAACTAGACTGAGAGCTAGGTGGAGGAAGTATGGCCTTGCGGCTCAGGCTCAGGCTCTGGACTGGATCTCATGAGGTCTGAGTTCTATTCCTAGCTCTGCTACAGGCTTCCTGTGGGACCCTGGGCAAGTCACTTAACTTCTCTATACCTCAGTTTCCCATCTGTACTGAGTGATCATAATGCTTCCCTACATCCTAGTGTTGTGAGGCTGAATACTGCAATGTGTGTGAGTCACAGACACGACACAGAAGAAATCTATTTTAAAATATCCTGTAAATAAAATCTCTCTTCACAATTACCTTCAAATAACTGATCATTAATTTCAATCATTACAGCCCTGAGCTAGATTTGAACCGGCAATTTACAACTGGAAGGCTACATACACGGTTTCCAAATGAGAGTGAAAGGAATGAATGGACTGCAGTGAAATTCAAGAAAATAAGACCATGGAGACATTGAGATGGCATGATAAGTCCCCAGAGCAGCGTTTGAGTGACTTATGTCATCACCGGAGACCCCACTAGGGAATTCATTATTTTTACAACTTTAATATATGGATCTGAGCCTCCATGCATTTCCCAAGCACTCAGGCATGTACTGCAGTGCGCATCAGACTCAATGGTAGCTATTAGTGTAGTTACCGTCAGGATACTAACAAAGGGATTTAAAGTCAGTGTGAATCAGGCCATTTGGACTATATCTCCCAGGGAATGTATGGAACTGGATGTGCTAAAATAGCCACACTCCATTACTGCAGTGTCAGGACATGGGAATGTGACTTTCTGATGCTAGGATGGTGTAGCTGGAGATTAGTGGTGGCAAGTTACCATAGTGGTGAGCCTGGGGGAGGACAGAGGACACACATGATTGTTCTGATTTCTCTCTTGCCCATTGTGCTCCTGATGTGGAGAGAGACTAAGGTATTTAGGCTCCTAACTCCCATTGATTTCAATGGAAGTTAGGAGCCTAAATATCTTTGTGGATCTGGCCCGAAGTGCGCTCACGTCCACTGGAGCTCAATGTGAGTTGAAAGTGCCAACCAACATCACACGGGATCGGGTGCCGACCTACCAAACGCTCTTTGTCAAATCAGCAGGTGGGTTCTACCACCCTGGCGGGCTTGTACTTGATGGCAGCCTGAGAAATTAACCTTGACAACCATCAGTTGCTGAGGGATTTTCCAACACCAGACAGTGGCACTAATCAATTAGAGTGCAGTTTACAAAATGAGCATGTAGAAAGCATTGGGTTATTTTAGGAAATTATAAGGGCCAGATTCTCATTTATCCTGAGGCTCCTTTATGCTGCCACAGTGGTGTAAAGGGACCTTAGTGAAAATGAGATGACCTCCTAAGTCGTTTAGAATACATGTCTGTAAGTGAAGCATTTATGCCCAGATCCTCAAATTTATTGAGTTGCCTAAAATACCTAATTTATTTAGGTGCCTAGCTCCCATTGATTTCAGTGAGAGTTCCTTTGAGGATCTGGGCCTTGGAGAGTAACATGTATGCTCACCTCTTTGAGGAGTACAGGACCCCCCAATAATAATAATAAATGCTTAGCTGTTATTGGTAAAAGTAACTTTCAAAGGTAAGTTTACGATGCACATAGAAAACCTGGAAGGTTTATCATTATTATTATTATCATTAATGTTTAAATTGGGGAATGTTCTATTTATCTGTTTTTTGTTTGTTTGTTAGTTTAAACCTTGTTTCTTTTTCTGGAAGACTCTATGGATGACTGGAAAGCTAATAGAATTGTGAAATCACAAGTTCCAAGGAAGCGATTGGAAGCAGAGAGAGATTTGCTACATGCACGTTGGGGTTTTTCGTTGTGTTTTGTTGAACTCAACTTTCTGACAAACAGGGACAAGATAAAAGATTTAGCAGCCCAGCCCCTTCAGGAAGACATCAAGAGCTTTCACACCAGTTCTCTAGTCCCTCAAGGAGACCTCCAGCCATGCACTTGTGAAGTCACCAGTATACTAGTTCCCTAGTCATCCATAGAGTCTTCTGGGAAAACATGGTAAAAAAACACACACACACACCCAAACCCTGAATTATAGTATTTAAAAAATAAAACTGAGCCAAATTCTCCCTTCCCCCGTAACATTTTTTAAACCAAAACTTTAAAGCTTTTTTTATCACAGCAAAATGAAAAAGGCCCAAGCCTGATTTCTTTGTCCTTTGCAGATCACTTTTAATTGGTGTTATGGGCATGAGCCAAAGGCATTACATACTCTGTCTGTCTCCTGGGTTGTGTCTGCCCTGATAGCCTGAGCTGTGACTCTTGCTGCTGTCCTCATCTGGCGAAATGAGGCAGACAGAGGCCTTGTTTTTTGAGTGCTTTTGTGAAAGGGGGCGTTTAGACTGTGACCCCACGTTACAACTCATGCATGTTTCAGCACCCTCCCTTGCATCTAGCCAGGAAATGGAGGTTGGTCGCAACCCACCCGGCCCTGTTTGTGTCCTCCTGGGCATCATGTTGCCCAGACTGAGAATCTACATTGCAGAACCAGATTTTGCTGGAGAAGAGGGGGGATAGAGGGGCAGTTTGAGATTAGATCTTTATATATCCCTGCTGGAGCTCAGAAAAATGAATTCTAAACTAACCCCTCTGATTTCCAGAAAGGAAACCATCACTGAAACTACACAGACCTCCATCACTTGCACCAGCTTAGGTACCTTTAACTAGAACTCCCTTGGCTTTGATGGAGCTGAGGTCGGTCTCTGCATACCAGCTAGCCAGCTACTGCCTGTAATAGTTGACTCCAACCTGAGCTGTGGCCATGCTAACTTGAACTGCTAACTTGCCACACGTGGCAGCGAAACGAAATCCGCTCAGTTCTGTAGCTGAAAGTTTCCATGGCCAACAGGTCTCCCGTGCACCCCTCTAAACATTCAACGCCCTGCTGTATCCTTGGGACTGTAGGTCTGATTCCTTGCGGGAGAACCCCTGACATTCCCCATGTGAATTAACATTCCTGGGCAAAAGAGAATTTCTTTCCGGTGGGGGCAGGACAAAACACACCCAGCGGGAGACGCTGTGAAAGGGAGGGAGTGCGCTGTGTGCACCAGTGGTCATGAGCATAGCTGTGGGGTTAGCTGGAAGGCTGGCTTTGATGTGGGGTCATTTTGCCACAGCTGGATGGAGGGGGATGTCTTTCTCATCCAGTTAGCAGCCCCTGCATCAAAGGGCTCCCTGGTGAATGGTATCAAATTGCACTTAAGCTTTAGCACATTAAGAGCTTTTGAAATGACAGCAGCAGTGTCTGGGCTGCCTACGGCCCTGGTGCCTCATGGGCTGCATCCCCCCTTGTCATGCAGGGCAACTAAATAATCCGTTTTGTTTTCAGGGGAGGGAGGGGGATGGAAGCCCTGGGGCAGGGAAGGCCGAGGTAGGCTGGGGTTTAGGGCTGCCAGCTGTCTGGATCTCACCAGGAAGGTTTCAGACTTCATTCCTGATCAAAAACATGGCAGAAAAGCTGAGAGATCCCGCTTGGCCATGTAGCTAAAACCCTTCAGTTCCCAGCACATGGGAGCTCCGTGCTCCAAATCCAGCGCAGAGGGAGAACTCTGTGATCGGCACATGAAAGGAGAGAACAGGGCAGAGAGCACTGGGAATAGCTCTGGTGGGAGGAGATGAGGGGGAGTTTGGCCCAGATGGCCTTATGGAGGCTTATTCTCAATCTGCCACTTGAACTGAAGTGATGACAGTGCTTAGCACAGCCCCATTGCCTTCCACTGGGCCCTAGGGCTCGCATTAAAGACATATCACCGCACTCCAGTGAGGTGGGTAAGGAGTCACTTCATCCAGCATTGAAGTGCAGCCACTTCTGGGGAGGGGGGGAGGAAGACAGCAACTGTTTAACAGTCCACATCAACACTGTATAATAATAACACTCCCTACCTCTTAGTGCGTTCCAGCCCTAGATTTCAAAGCACTTTACAAAGGAGGTCAGTATAATTATCACTGTTTTACAGATGAGGAAACTTGCCCACGGTCACCCAGCAGGCCAGTGGTAGAGCGGGAATTGGAACCCAGATCTCCTGCATTCAAGTTTAGTGCTTGATCAACTAGGGCAGGCAGTGAGGGGAAAGCCTGTATCCAGGTGAAACGGAAAGGGGGCCGAATGTTAAAGTGAGCCTGGCACCAGGCTTAATGGCCCTACTCTTAAGGAATGTTTGTTTGATGGCTGCCAGTAGTTAGGCTTTTGACTTTACAGCTCATCCCTGGGCACCATGTGGGACTCTAGCTCCATGTTGACTCAGCAGGAAGACTGTCACATCACCTGCAGCGACTGCGTACTCCTTGGTGGTTGCCCTTCCAACTCTGTACCCAGCCTGGTCAGCTTGTGAGATTTAGCGGGATCACGTCAGCACAAGATGGGAGGGCAAAAAAGCTGTCAACCATTAGAGCATCTAAGAAAGGGGGCTTCATATTAATTAGATCATACTGATTTGTACCAGTCCAAGCAATACTCTGCCAACTGGTCTCACCCTCCCAACTGGCAATTTAGCACATGGGTGCAAATAGGTTTGGCGACGAATCCTGCTGGGTTATAACCCCTTCATCTGTGACACAAGAGTGAATCGCTGACACCTGTCCCCTTCTTTGCAGAGGGTGGAGATGCCTTCTTTGATCCTGGGGGTCTAGGCACCCTGGGTTAGGGTAGAAGTTGCTCTTAGAAGACTCTGAAGTCCTGGGTGGTTGTTTTTCTGTTGGTCACAGATAACTAGTGCAAGGTCCTTGGGTTGAAGACCAAGGTTATAACTCAAGACCAGGTTGGCCATGTGTCAAGCTCTGCTTCGTTAGCCTGGTATGCAGAGTCAGCAGAGCTGCTGCCTGGTGACCTACAGCCCTGACTCCACTCAGGGGGCAGGCATGAATCTTGGTTTTAGTGATGGAAAATCGGATACGTTCACTTTTATACTAGGGGAGAGGAGCAATCACTGGTAGTAAACAGGACTTTGAGAAAGTCTGAAACTATCATTCTAACACTGCTCTGCCCACTTGGTACCAGCATGGTGCATTGGCTGCTTTCTCGCTTGCTTTCTCAGTTCCAGGCGCATTCCGGGAATTGCAGATCAAATTACCTTTTTCAAACCTTTTAACTCGAGGAAGACAATAACCCCCAAGTACAGGGGAAGGAGGTGAGTATGGGTTCACCATCCACCCCCCTGCATGCCATAGTGTCCAGCTCCATGGGGAGCCCTGCATCTTGGTGCATAGGTAGGCCTGGGGGCAGCAGTGGGGGAGAAGGAGTGAAGGCGGAAGCACTGATCCACTGGTCCTTGCTGCCTGTGGCAGGTGTTGGGGGTGGCCACTGGTATGGCAAAGGTTACTGATTCCATTGCTGCTCTGTGGGCTGCTCAGGATTCCACCCCTCCCAACTTTGTGGGATCCCTGCACCAATCCCACCTATTTGGGCTTGAGGCAGGAAATAGGACTTGCTCCATCTTTTCTCATGTTAAACTCCTGCATCCTTGGATTGTGCATTCATTACATTCACTCCCCGTTCATTTCAAGACCCTGTTTTTTAAAACCTTCCACAAACTTACACTGAGGCTAATGGGACCATTCACGTGAGAAAGGGCTGCAGGATTGGGACTCTTATTTCACTCTGCTTTCTTTTCTTCACTCATCTAGCACTGGCCTCCTTTCTGTCCCTCCCAGGGTGGTGGAAGAGCATTCTCCTCTGCAGTTCTTGCCACCTGGAACAGCTTTCGTGTCATGTCTCTCTCCACCTGATCCACTCTCCATCTGTTTTCACATCTCGGCTGAGCACACAGCTTGCGTCCCTTGCTTCTGCACCTTCATTTCTCTCTCTCTTTCTAATTCTTTCTTAGCTGTGAAAGGCGCTATACAGAATGAGGTTATAGTGTATTACAGTAAGGTGACCAGATGTCCCCATTTTATAGGGACAGATCTGATATTTGGGGCTTTGTCTTATATAGGCGCCTATTATCCCCACCCTGCACCCTGATCCTGACTTTTCACACTTGCCTTCTGGTCACCCTATATTACTGGCATGTCGGATCTGTTTCATTGAGTGAGGGAATTCAGATCAGGCTCTCGGGCTAGGAAGCCAAGTCTCTCGGTGTCTCCGCTACCAACTTGGCATCACTTTCTGATCTGAGCAGAGGTGAACCTTACCCTGATTTATAAACCTGGCAGGAAACAAAATACTTGTAAAATTGAAAATGTCATTCATCTTTTCCATCTTCCTGGGACAGTGAGTCAGCAAGGAACAGTCTGTGACTCCTACCGGCCCCCTGTGCATGGGGCCTTTGTTCAGTACGAGAAATCAAATGATATCCAGCCCACCCGCTAATTCATTGGGCTGAAACACCCTTTAGTGCTTTGTCATAAATCTATGTAACGGAGGGGTCTGAACAGCTCGGGGGATTAGTGATCCTCTCTCGGAGACCAGCCTGAGTCCATCCTGAGCTGGGAGTAATTGAAAGTCATTCCCATCACATGGCTGTTTGGTGGCCAAATGAGTTTGGTGAGCCTGACTCAGTTCAGCACATCTCCGTCACAAAAAACACAGTTAGAATCGACAGTAACTGGTCTCCTGCTTGGCACTTGTTGCAGAAAAGCCAAGGTCTAAATGACAAATGGAAACTGAGCTCCCCTCTTGCTCCCTCCAGGGCAGGCATTAGGCACGCTGGAGGAAGCTTGCCCTGCCTTCTCCTTTGCTGTGCTTGCATGATGCATGGAGAAAGAGAGGCCTTCAGTCTCCAGGGCTGGTAAGTATTTCCATGCAATTCCCTGTGCGAGGAAGACTCTCTGGGTGAAGCCTTAGAACCTTCTGGCCCGCGAGAGTCTGTAAAGTGCTTTTTGATCCTTCAAGATGAAAGATGCTATGAAACAAAAATAGTTATTAGATGCTGCTGCAATGACTTACAAGGAACTCTTCTACCTCTGGGGACTTTGGGACACACCAATAAACTGTGCGAGTGGAGACCTGAATTTCTGAATGGAATTGTTTTCTCTAAAAACAATGTTGTAATTCAGCGTTCTGTCTGTGGTGTAACTTCCTAGAGAGAGTATATAGAGTCATTCATTACCAAATATTTTGTAGATTGTTTGTCTGGACAGAAGACAGATTGAATTCTATCCACCATCTAATGCCAAAGTTAGCAATGATTCTATCTTCATTTGGACAGCACATAACACAATGGGGTTCTGGTCCATGTCTGTGTTACAAAAATACAAATAATTTCACCCATTATCAACCAGTCTTTCTTTCTTTGGTTGTGTGAAATTTCTCATTACGGGTTTTGTCTTTTAACCTAATCTTCAGATGATGTTGGATCTTGGAAGAACCAAATTTGGTTCATGGTCTAAATTATGACAATGGTCCAGGGACTAAATGTAGCAAAATGAAGGGGGAGGGAGAGGAGGTGAACATGTCTCTAGGTGCATCTGGTGGTTTAAATCATTGGGATTTTTTATACTTTTACATGTGTTGTTTCTGTGTGTTCAGCCAAGCAAGAGGAGGAGGATGGGGGAATGTAACTTCTAGCTACGGGACTTATCTAGTCTCCTTAACTATAGTATCTCAACATGTCATTATTTTGAATGTATTCTCATAACACCTCTGTGATGTAAGACTGTGTTATGATCACCATTGTATTGATGAGAGACACAGAGAAGCTAAACAATTCCCCCAGTTACACAGGAAGTCTTTCTGTGAAAGAGCAGGGAATTGAATGCAGGTTTCCTATGTTGCAAGCTAGTACCCTAGTCATTAGGTTAGGGCGAGGGTAGTCAATTATTTTTTGTCAAGTCTAAATTCCTTGACCAAGGTATAGTCAAGGTCTGGACTCCAGAGAAAATAATAATAAAACAACAACAATAATGAGAATAAACAATAAATAAACAAAAAGATTTTGGGGTCTGCTCAAAAGCACCTGGTGGCCCAGATTTGGTGCAGTCTACTTACTGACTACCCCTGGGTTAGGGCTTTCACTAAATGACCCTGGGGTAGAAATGCCTGCTCTGGTGACGGCCCATCATCCACACAGCAGCTGCATTTTGCCATGTAGTAACCTGTCACTGAATCAGAAGCAGACCCAGGGGATAAAACTCCACACACAGGATGAAGCCATGTCTTGGGCAGGCACACACTTGTACAGCAGCTGCTGCTGACAGACTTGGGCTCCCTGTACCTTTACCCTTGGGGATCCCCTGGGGAGCTTGTCCTGCTAATCAAGTATTTCTGACTTGGGCTAAGTCATGTTGTGTGTGTGGATGTGCCCATGGTTTGCCTGCCTGGCTCTGCCAGACTCTGTATGTGGTGTGTGTGGATGTAGGGTGGTTTGGCCTACCCGGCTCCGCCAGACTCTGTGTGTGTTGTGTGTGGCTGTACCCTGGCTTAGCCTCTCCCAGTCTCTCTGTATGCGGTGTGTGTGGGCCTGGTTTGTGTGTGTGACTTGTGTCAACCTGTGTGCGATCTGCCTGTGACTGATTTGTCACTCGGTGTGGGTGTGTCTGGGTGGGGGGCTGCCTGGCTGCCTGGCAGTGGTTGCCTGTGTCTGGCGGTCCGGCCCTGCGTGGGTGCGTGGGTGGGTGGGCGACGTGTAGCCTGGCAGCCCACACCTGGCGTTTGCCTCCCCCTGGCAGCACATGGCAGCCCCGGGCCCCCCAGACGCCGCGGGCCGGCAGGATCCTTGGCTGCGGGGGGGACGGTTTCCAAAGGGCCCGCCCCCCGGGGCAGCAGCAGGTCCCGCGGGCCGCGCAGGGGGGCGAAGGGGGCCGGCTGGAAGGAGGCGGGGGGCCGGGCAGCAGGCGAGTCCCCACCCCGCCGGCCCCGCCCGCTGCCTTTGAATCCCGTTCAGCCCCTTGCGCGCTCCCGGCGGAGCCCGGTGGGAAGGGGAGCGGATTCCTGCCGGCGGCGGGGACACGGTGAGTACCCGGCCAGCCCAGGCTGGGGGGCCCCGGCCCCGGGGGAGGCTCCCGCCCACCCGGCCGCAGGGCAACTTCTGCGCCCCCTGGTCACTCGGGGGGCGAGATGCGGGGACCGGATCGGGACCGGCGGGGAGATCCCAGGAGAGGGAACAAAATGCCCGGAAACTTTGGGGAGAAGAGGGGGCGGGGGTGTGCAAAGGGCGGGGCAGCTGGGGGTGCAAGGGGCTGGGAAGGGGCGGGGTGCTGGGGGTGCAAAGGTGCTTGTGGGGAGTGTGTGTGCAAGGGACCGGCAGAGGTCGGGGTGTGTGTGCAAAGGAGCCTGCGGTGGGGAGTGCAAGGGGCTGGGGGGGGGACTGGGGAGTGCAAAGGCGCTTGCGAGGTGTGTGTGTGCAAGGGACCGGCAGAGGTCGGGGTGTGTGTGCAAAGGAGCCTGCGGTGGGGGGGTGCAAGGGGCTGGGGGGGGACTGGGGAGTGCAAGGGGGCCTGCAGAAGACAGGTGGGTGGGAGCAAGGGGACCCTAAGGGAGAGGTAGGGAGGGGATAGAGATCATGGAGGTATAGGAAAGAGGGGAAGAAGGATAGTGGGGGATGAGATACTGCTTAAGGGACCAGGAGTGTGGGGTGGGGGGCAGGGAGTGCTGACCAGGGTGCAGTGCCCAGGTCTGGGGTGCAGAGTCTCTGCACAGACCCTGGGCTGAGCCGGTGGCATGTCTATGTTAACAGCTCTCAGAGGAGGCTTTGGGGTGGGTTGGTTTGTTTAGCATCATGCTGGATTCTAGTGGCCCCCTTTGTCTGCAGGCGTGTTGGAAATGTCCCTCCTGGAGCCCCCCCCTGCCAGTCTGGGGTCCTGGGCGCTCCTGCTCCTGAGCCTTCTCCTTGCCCCGCTTGCCTGCCAGGCTTGCCCAGCCCCCTGCGAGTGTTCGGAACCAGCCCGGACTGTCAAGTGTGTCCTGAAGGAGCTGAAAGCTGTTCCAGCTGAGATCCCCAGGTACACCCGCAACCTCTTCATCACCAGCAACCAGATCGCTCTCATCAGCAGCCAGGACTTCCAGGGGCTGCCCAACCTGGTCACGCTCTCCCTGGCCAACAACAGGTAATTCCCCAGACTGCCTGTGAGGCTGGGGTGGGGGATGGTGCTTGGGGCAGGGTAAGATTCTCTCTCCTTCACTTAAGGAAATACTCTTTATTTTTACACTGTGCACTGTGGAACTCACTGCCACAGGATGCCCCTGCAGCCAGAAGCTTAGCAGGATTCCCAAAAGGATTCGATGCTTGTAATCAATAATGAACATCCACGTAACCCTCTTGCATAAGGAAAGATCAGTTTATTTCAGAAGGGATCTAAACGCTTATGCTTCAGGGAATGAATCAGCTGCTCGCTGGTGGGGGTTAGGAAGAAACTTCCCCTATGGGCAGGGCATTGCCCATTATGTGGTTGCTTGCACCTCAGAGATGGCACAGCAGGCTAGATGGAGCACTGATCCGGCATGGTTATTCCAGTGTCTGTAACCCATTTGTAAATGGCCATGGCTGTAGCTTCTTGGCACCGTACACTCAGCATGCCCCAGAACCTTTAATTCTCTCCCATGGGACTCAGCGGCTCTAATCTTCAGTCCCATGAAAATGTCTAATTTTCCCGTTGTTATAAATATTAAAAGTGCTGCTGGATCCCATGGGGGAGCCTTTGTCTCGTGAGCCAGAGAAACGGGGTTCCCACTGGATTGTGCCAAACCTTACAGGGCCCAGTCCTGGATGAGTGAGTCCGTAGGAAAGCAAAGCTCTCTTTGGCCTTGCAGAGCGCCCATTAGCAGTGCAGCATTCTGGCAGGTATTTGGATTTTGTACCTGCAGGGCACATTCAGGAGGCTGTTTGTGTCTAGCGATCCTAGGACCTGTAGAGGACCAGTGTTGAGGAATCTTTCATTTTACCTTGGTGTGTGCAGGAAGCCAATGCAATAAAGTATCTGGGGAGCAGGCTGGCAAGGAGTAGTGGGCAAAGCATTTGGGGGAGTCCAGATAGTGGCCCAGATCAGTGTGGTATAAATGGGAACCCTGAGTCCCACTTCCCACCGCCTGCAAGGCCTGATGAGCACAGCAAAGCTGGCACGTGCAGAATTAAATCTGAACTTGTCCTCAGCTCAGTGTGTTGAGAGCCCTTGGTGCACAGATGGCAGGCAGGGCATGCTGCTTTTTGGAGACCCCTGCCCTGTGCACTGTGATGGATTTAAGGCAGAGCATCAGCTCAGCCTTGCTGGGAATGAGTTGGCTTCTGGAGGGTGCGGAGCTGCTCTAATGTGACTTTTCTGCAGGCTTCCACCAGAAGAACTTCTTGTGAAAGTGACTTGAACTGTTCAAATCCAAACGCAAAGGAGTGGCCTTAAAATAATTCTACTGGGAGCTTGGGCTGGGTACTGTAGGATGCTGAGCACGTCCTCCTGCAATTGTTGGGTCCAGGTCAGGACTTGGGGAGACCCTGTGTAGTGACTAGCAGCACAAACTGTTAGTCCAGGAGCCAGAGGGAACCACAGGACCCGTCTGTGACTCAATAAAGAATCCTCTTTCTATCTGTTATAACTAAGTCCTCTCCCTTCCATGCTTCAGGGAAAGAACCAACCTCTAATCTAAGGGGTTAGGAAGAAATTTCCTCTGTGGGCAGGTTAGTCTAGAACTGCCCACTGCAGAGTTTCTTGCACCTTTGTCCAAGGTAGCTGTTGCTGGCTGCTGTCAGAGACAGGATACTGGGCTGCCTGGACCGTGGGTCTGATCCTGTCTGTCCTTTCCAATGCTTTGTACCAGGAGGGACACTGCAAGAGTACTTTGCGGGGTCACTTGAGACTCGGGTTTGCCTGTCTGGTCTGGTCCTTTGTACCGGTTTCACTGCGTGTTGTGAATATTTGTACCTGGCATTTCTGAAGAGGCTGATTGAGGTACCTCGGCAGTGCTGCCAGGGGGTCTCTCGTGGACTTCAAACAGGGATGCCTTGTATGGCTGTGCTCCGAGCATCAGTATCTGCGCGTGCTGGGACTTGGCCGTCTGCACCAGAGAGAGCACGTGAACCAGAGGTGGGTGGTGTCTGTAGCAGATGGACAAAAAGGAGCGAAAATCAGATACATTCACTTCCTGGAGTGTTCTCTACAGGGACAGGCCTGCGCAGTGCGAGGGAAGTGAACTTAGTGCGGCCTTGACAACCCTGGAGACTGGAGCACTCGATTTAGCCACCGAGCAGGCAGCAGCAGGAAGCCAGCTACCCTGCCAGTCTCAGGCATGGTAAAGGGTGTGCAGATTGTCCCTGCTCCTTGAACTGTCCATCATGACAGCCAGTAAGGCGCCGTTTGTACCAGTGGTTTTGTGAAGGAATTGGGCTGAGATCCACAAACTCGTGTCATGCCGGCAGCTGAATGCTGTCAGATGTCAGTACCAAGCTTGGCTGGATGCAAACCAGCATCCTAGGGGAGGAAGGCTGCTTACTGGGTCCCTGAGCCTTGGTATGGAAGGCTGAAAACAGGTGGGAAACCAGGAGCTGTTTTGCCAAGGGACTGCCAGACTGGATCAGACTGGGGTCTACCTAAGCTAGTCTCTTGTCTGCCAGTGCTCCAGGGGAAGGTGCTAGCAACTCTGCAGCAGGCACAGGTACTGAGGTCAGTTTCCCCTCTGGTCAGACATCACTTGCGTCTACATGCAGACCTCCTCTACCATCCGCGCTCCAACTCCCCTTCCATACGGAGTCCCAGGAAGACACA
Organism: Lepidochelys olivacea; assembly: GCF_965140295.1. Lineage (NCBI taxonomy): Eukaryota > Metazoa > Chordata > Testudines > Cheloniidae > Lepidochelys > Lepidochelys olivacea. The sequence continues at coordinate 10,690,750 of NC_140429.1, forward strand.
GAGCTAGCCTTGATGATGCAGGGGGCGGGGGGGGGGAATTGGGGGCTTGCATGGATGCTTCACCTCTAATGGCACCTGCCAGATGTTGCCTGGGTGGACCAGTGTCTTGTCAGTGCAGTGTTCCCATTCCCTAGTGGGCTGTAAGGTCCAGAACTATGAAGAGAGCCTGCCAGGCCTTTTCACAACCGGTGGGTTTCTGAAGAGCCTGGGGCTGTTCGCTTTGGTTCAGTAAATTGGGGTCAAGTCCTCCCGCAGCATGGAGGCGAAGGGACCACAGAGCCTTTCTCCAGAGGGCTGGAGAGAGCATGGCACCAGCTCCACTTCAGAGGTCTGGCGTGTAGCTCTCCAGTGCCCCAGGCTTTTTGGCTGATACTTCCTGCCTGTCCCAGAACTAGTGCTTAGAACGGTGTTGGGCAAGGCTGGCAAGGCTTAGAGGAGCCCATGGCTGCAGCTTTCCTTGGTTCTCATAATCCTCTGTGGGATGCGCCTGTCTCTGGGGTTGGGGGTGAGGGGCTCACATCCTCAGGCCAGGCCTAGCTGTGGAGTTACAGGACCATGATCAGGAGCTGCCAGAGGATGGCAGTTGGAGACCAGTACATGGGGAGGAAAGGGGCCAGAGGGCAAAGACTCTCCCTCCCGCATGGGGAAGAGCCAGCGCGGTGCAGTGGGGAGGAAACATTTTGTACCAACAGCTGTAGCTGGTGTAGGAGAGCGGAAGGGAAAACCCATCATTGTGCTCCTGATCTAAAGAATGTCTTGGGCTCCATCTAGCAGGGATGGCTGCAGATGTTCCCTGGGAATGCTGGCCATCTTCTCTCAATGCTCCTTTCCTCTGCCCCTCCCTGTTCACCCAGCCCCTCAGCGGAGTTTCCCTGTTCTCACTGGCTAGGAAAAAGAGGCAGGAGCAGCCGGAGCTGGGAGGCAAGCAGGGAATATCCGCCATCTCTTACAAACACTTCACCCCAGCAGCCCAGTTGGTTCAGCTGAACGTGGGAGAAGGTCTGGGAAGTGGCTTTGTCCTCCTGCAGGAGCTAAGTGCATGGCATTCATTGTTACCCAAGACATCCTGCTTGGCCTGGCATAGCTGTCCTGCCCTGAGAATGTATTAGGGTCCCACTGATCAGTGACATGTTCTGGTACCCTCAGTTGTGCTGGAGCTGGCGTCGTGTGGCCCTTGTTCCTGGCCTTTCTCCCCTCAGTCTTGGTCCTGGGCTCTCCACATGCAGCTCCGCTGGTGCACTTCAGTCCTGACCTGTTTCAGTCTGGGGTGGTGATTTTTGTGATCTGACCAAAATACACTGGGAACTGAGCTGAGTCCATCCAACTCGTGTCACTTGTGTCCTCAGTAACATTTCAAAGCAGGCCTTCGGAGGAGAAGAACCTGTGGGCTAGACCATTGAATAAGTCAGCCCCTTTTGCATGGGCCTCTTTAAAAGATCCCCTTGGTACCCACTGCCAGATCAGGTACATTCAGCAGGGGGAGGAAGGTTTCATCGTGACTTGGGGACCTGTCTCGGCCAGGCCAGGGCAGGCAAGGCTCCGGTTGGCCGCATGTGACTGGTGCCTGATCCCCATGTTCTGTGTCACTCCCACCTGGCCAGTTCCACGGGATCGGCGCTTCTCACCCCGCCGCCAGGGAAAAAGAAATGCTGACATTGCCATGGCAACATCCTTACAGGAGACGCAGCTTGGAAACAGACTCTGGCAGGGCCGATGCTGTGGGAACCTCTCTCTTTCTCGATTGAGACCTGCCAGGGAGGAGGTCGGTACCCCTGCCTGGTAATCAGCGCCTGGGTTTGGATTGGAACTGACTGGCTTGGGGAAGAGGCAATGGGCTAGTGAGCCTGGATCTCTAACCCACAGCCAGCCGGCATTGGTGAGCGCAGGCTGTACTGTCAGACGGCCAGTCAGTGGCTGATGCAGATGGAGTCTGCATGATTCCTGTCCTTAGTGGGCAAGTGTCCACATCACCAAAACCACCTGCCCATTAGCACTAACAGGCCCCGTTGTTGGCCAGTTCAACCAAGGGGCCCAAGGCTGGCTGGACTATGGGCTTTGCTCTCCTCCCACTAGAGCCCGCTCTGGCTCAGAGCCAAGGCACGCTGGCAGGGCTGTGGGGAGCAGGGGGGCTGGCACTGCTGCCCATGCTGTAGCTGTTCCCCTGGGTGGAAGACTTCAGCCTCCAGCACCTTTCACCAGCACATGGTCCTGAGAAGCTTCGGGATCCAGCGCTGGCCTGAGAAGGAGAGGAGCAGGTGCCCGATGTGGAGCAATGAGCCCACCATGTCTCCGCGGCAGATGGCCAGCTGCAGCTCAGCCTGGAGCAATTCGCAGCGGCCACTGGCCTCTTTCGGGGGCAAAACTGCAGCGCACTTGCTTGCACAGAGGCAGTTTGGGGGTGGGTTTCCACCACCCTGCTCCACCCCACCAATGTGATCTTTGGAGAAGGCTAGATAGCCCCCTAGAATAAAACCAGGTCTGCTGCTGCCCAGCCAGACCCTGTTCCCGCCCTCCCGGCAGGGGAACAATACAAAGGACTTGGAATTTATTACGTTCTTTTGTATCTCTATTCACTCTGTGTGGTGTGAGGGCGTTTGAGGCACTCTAGTTAGTCTGCTTGGAGCAAGGAACTTTGAGCCAAGTTCCTGGGTTCTATAGCTAGAGTCATAGAACCAGGGGGTTAGAAGGGCCCGCAAGGGTCATCCAGTCTAATCTCCTGCCAAGGTGCAGGATTCGTTGTGTCTAAACCATCCAAGCCAGGTGGCTGCCCTGGGTAAGCCATTGTCCAATCAAGTCACCGAGGCCTACATTTTTTCAGAAGTAGCCTCTCATTTTGGCTTTACTCTCTGTGTCTCAGCTTCCTTCTCGGAGGATGGTGGTGAGGGGCCGATGGTACTTTCTGCTGAAGGAGGGTGGTGAGGGGTAATGCATCAGCGTTTGCAGAACTCCTCGAAAGATGCTAGAAGCCTCCTTAGTAGTATCCTCTTGGGATGCAAGCCCTGTGGCGGCTGGTGGCAGAGATGTAGTTGACTGACCAGCATTGTTCCAGCCATGGGACTCTCGGCAGGAGAACCAGGCTGGGCTGGGGCTGGTGGGGGCGAGGGAGCGTGTTCCCGTGATCATGTTGATGGGCGTGTGCAATGTTTAAAACTGTCAAATGGCTCTCACGTCACACACAGCCTTGCGAAAAGACAACTGGGAAGCAGCATCTGTGTCCTGCTCCTGGAATGAGATCTGCAGCCCAATGAGGTCAGTGACAAGACTTCTGTTGATTCAGTGGGGTTTGGATCAGTGAGCCCTTCATGGCAAATACTGTCTTCCCATGTGTCTGTACAGCGCCTAGCATCCTGGGCCTCTGATTCTGATTTAGAGCCTTTGGGCACCACTGCAGTATAAATAAAGCAAGTTCCATGATCTCCAAATACACAGCAGAGTAAGGAAGTGGAACCTGCTTCCCAGTTCCCTGTGTCCCATTTATCTACCAAAGAAATTAACACCAACTGCCAGCCCTGCTTAGTGTCTTTGCTACTCTGCTGTGTGCAGTCAGGGTGCAGGAGCTCATTGCAAAAGGACTGGAGGGAAGGGAGACCTGTGCAGAGGACAGCCCCAGTCATCGTCTCTGTGGGTGTCATGAGGCTGCAGCTTTCTCCTGGAGTATTTCTTTAGCAACTGGACTAGGCAGCTGGGTGGGTTAACGTCTAGGCAGAAACCTTGCTATAGCTTCTCCTTCCTGGGTGGGCCTCCGTATGCTCCCACAGTGGCTTTGGAGCTGTGTTTAGCCACGGTGGCAGTGAGCCTGGGCACAGAGTGGGGAGAAGTGGCTGCCATCTTAACATAGTTTAGTATTCAAAGGGTGGTCAAACCCTGGCCTGGATGAAGTCAATGGGGGTATGTCTACAGGGCAAGTAGACACCCGCGGCTGGCCCGTGCCAGCTGACTCAGGCTAAGCAGCAGTTCAATTGCAATGTAAATGTTTGAGCTCTGAGACCCTCTACCTTGCAGGGTCCTAGAACCCAGGCTTCAGCCTGAGCCCGAACGTCTGTACTGCCGTTAAATAGACCCTTAGCCCAAGTCAGCTGGCACGGGCCAGCCGCAGGTGTCTAACTGCAGTGTAGACATACCCTGTGCATCTTGCCATTGGTTTCCGTGAGAGCAGGATCGGGCCCCATCCTCAAAATTCTAGGCTCGTTCTGTCTAAGCCAGTGCCTGAGCTACCAGGATGTCTTGGCTGTAGGGCAGAGAGACTAGAACTTGCTGCTTGCGTCCGTTTAAGTAGGAGGGGTGCTTAGCTCAGGGCTCACGTTCCCCCTTGGTTGCGTCTGGGTTCTGTAAGAATCGCTCCTCTTCATAATAAAAACGCCACCTTCGGAGCCAGGGGTGCCCGACAAACGGCAGTCAGTTAGCCCTCCCGCCGCACTGATAGGGGTCACGTCAAGCACCTCTGAAATCCAGCTGCCGCCTGGAAACACCCCAACCCGTTCGCCTCTAGCCAAACAGAATGGGTTGGATTCCGAGCCTACGCTGGCATCCGCCAGGAGGAAGTGCGTGGAGCTAGACGAGGTAAAATCAGCGTTGGGTCAAGTCACTTCCTCGAGAAGCGGCTCCGACTGCAGGTGTCAGGCGTGTTCAAACCCAGATTTAAAGGGCCAGCGTGCGGCAAAGCACTGCACACACAAGCCTCAGTTTCTGAGAAGCCATTTCCAGCCTCTGCCTTTGGCTGATATTTAGTAGAATGTTGCCTGAAGCTCAGGCATGGCAGATGCCTGAAACTTCAGGCGTTGCAAAGGAAAGGAAGCGTCAGCGCGGAAGCTGTCCTGAGCTGCTCCTCTGGCTTATTACTCGGGACGGTGGGACTGAGACAAAACCCTCCCATTTCCCTCTAATAATCCCATGAGCCACGAGGAACTGGGTCTCTTACCGGTGCCTCAAGCAGCCAGAAAACGGGCCTGACTCTCCAGTGACCTGGCTAACTGCAGTGGAGTTTCTCCTGATTTACACCCAGCTGAGTGGGAGTAGGATCAGCCCCTATGTTTTTATTGTATGGAACCAGAATGGTCCAAGGAACATCCCAAATCCACACTAAAGACTCCTCTGGGATCAGTATGTTCCCAGATGTCACAGGAATGTTACAGGCCTCCAGCCAACTCCTTTGTGGGGGGAACGAGGCCCTGTGCTAATGGAGAACTGAGCGCCCTCACCTCCTATTGAAGTCAGCAGGAACCGCAGTATTCAGCGGTTTGCAGGATCGGGCAGCTAAGAGCAGGAATAATTCATGCTCTTGAAATTGACTGACACTAAGTGGCGTCACCCTGCCCCCACCCCCCTGGGAAAGGAGGAGAGGAATAAACAGTTCATGCACAGGCCTTTTGGCCACCCCGGGTCCCTTTGTCGCTCACATGTGGGCGGCATGAATGATGAGGAGCATCTGGAGTTAATCACCTTCTCGGAGGGTGGCTGACTCCTGCAGATCCTCAGAGATGTGTTTCCACCCACAAACATTTGCATTTTGGAGACCAGCATGTGCACATCTGACAGTGGAATTTGGTTCTGTGGGTGTGATTTAAAACTCTGCTTCCCTTAAAGGGACAGTGGCAAGTTCCAGAATAACACTAAGTCCTTCTGTGGTGGTGGTCATCCCTCACCTCTCAAATCACTTTACAAAGGTGCAAATGGGGAAACTGAGGCCCAGAGGAAGTGATGTGACTTGTCCAAGGCCAGACAGTGAGTCAGTGGCAAAGGCGAGAGTAGGAAACTTTTTACTGAAGAATCCAAGGGCCGGGCACACACGACCTGTTGCATGAAATATCTTCAGAGGGAGAACAAATATGTCCTTGAACATGCAGGTTTCTTGGGATCTATGTAGTTGCAACTGGAGTCATTCCCTTCAAGATTCAGGTGTTCATGGAAGAAGGAAAAGATACAAAGGTTCTTGTGCGTCCCTCGCAAGCAGGAGTCCCAGTGTTGGTACTGAGAGCATGAAGGCTTCTCTCAGAGGAGAGACCCCAGGTGGTTAATGATATTGTCTAGGCTTTCTAACCAATGGTTGGAAAAGCATCCAAAATCAGATCCCACTGGGCCCCACACTCTTGTTAAATGTGAAGGGAAAGTTAGTGCAGGTAGGCAGTGCTGCTTGCCATCCCTACAGGCTGAAATCTTCCATTTGCCCACGGCGCAGTTACTACGTGGACCTCGCCAGTGTATCTCCGGCTTGATGCAGAGGGGAACACCCTTAGAGGTGCAAAAGGAGTTCTTTCTCTAGGGCCCATTCATACCTGCCCCCTGGGAAGTGGACTTAGACCCAGCAAACTCATTGCATATAGGCATTGACTAGTCATTGGGCGGTAACAGCTTTAGGTCTGGGTGGGAAGGGCGACCTAGAAGTGAAAGGCCCCAGTTCCGAGCTGCTGGGCCGTTGCCAAGGGATGGAATCGGAGTCATACTTTCTGTTGGGTCTCCTGGGATATTTGACATGAGCATGACCATTTCTCTCTCCCACCCCAGGATCAGCGCTGTGGAGTCCCAGGCCTTCTCTGCCCTCCCCAGCCTGCGTTACCTGGACTTGAGCAATAACCGCTTGGCTACCATCCATCCTGACGCTTTCAGCTCCAGGAACAACTCCATCCGGGAGCTGAACCTGAGCCGCTCGTTCTACAACTCCTCCGCCATCCGGCCCGTGGCAGCTGCCATAGTCCAGGGCGGCTTCCGGAGCCTCTCCAAGCTGGAGCTGACCAACAATGAGATAGTCTACCTGCCGCTGGGCATGTTCTCCAGCCTCCGCAGCCTCCGGCACCTGGACTTGAGGAACAACTCCCTGGTGGACATCAAGAACTCCACCTTTGCTGGCCTCCACCTCGAGCACCTCGACTTGACCTTGAACGCCCTCAAGACCCTGCGGATCGAGGCGCTGGCTGAGCTGGGGAGGCAGCTGCGCCTTCGCCTCTTCCTGCGGGACAATCCTTTTGTGTGCAACTGCGACATCGAGGACCTGGTGAGCTGGCTGAATCAGAGCCAGCAGGTGGCCGACATGGAGAAACTGGTCTGTGTCTTCCCCCGGCACCTCCAGAACACATCCCTGTTGGACCTGGCCGGGGCAGAGCTGGGCTGCCACTCCAGCCAGCACAGCAAGAACACTCTGCAGACCTCCTACGTCTTCCTGGGCATCGTTCTGGGCATCATCGGTATGGTCTTCCTCTTCGTGCTCTACCTGAACCGCAGGGGCATCAAGACGTGGGTGAACAGCACGCGGGATGCCTGCCGCGACTTCATGGAGGAGTATCGCTATCATTACGAGATTGACTCCGACCCCCGCGTCACCCAGGTCGCCACCTTGGACATATGAGCACGTTCCTCTCGGGAGCCCGCGTGGGGCTCTTTGGATGGCTTTGTGAGCTTCCAGGGGTGGCCTGGTGCTGCCCATCTCCAGAACCAATTCATCTGCTTGGTGATGAGCTGCGACACTCCTTGTGACGGAGTTAGAACTTTTTTCTTCTCCTGTCTGAGGGACCTTGCTGGGGGGAAGGCGCAATCTTCCCCTGCATGGTCTGTCTCTTGCACTGCATTACTGGCCCTAGGGGAACCCCTCTGGCAGTGGGACTCAGCCTTGGGCAGATCTCTTTGTGGGCATTATAAAGGGGACACAGGAAGGGGATTTCTGCCTCCCTTTGGCTTCAAGCTTCCATTCTGTTTTTTTTGGGATGGGAGGCTCTATCCAATGCAGGGAGTTGCTGCAGTGGGAACACAAGAACTGCCCCGCGGGACCAACCCACTGGCTGTTAGCTCGGCATCCCCGCTCTTCTACAGCATCAATGCAAACCTTTGATATAATGCAATAATAAACCTTGGGGGTACGTGGGAGATTCCTTCCTAACCCCAGCTGAAGATCAGCCTACGCCCTGGAGCATGTGGATCGAGAACCCTTGGAATGGTTAGTTTAGCTCTGAAGCCACTGCGGCCAGTGGAGGGAATGAGCTGTGAAAACCCAGGGCTGTGTCTCCAACGCCTGCTAGGGGGCCCCAGGCCGGCAGTGACAGGACAGCTGGGATTTCACAAGTATCCTGGGATGAAAGGGCTAGTGTGGGGGACTCTCCTCCTGCTTTCTGAGATGCTGGCTGAATCCTGGGGACACCAACAAATCCCTCCTCGCGCAGGTGCCCCACAGGAGCTGGGCCGGGAGGGAGGGGAAGTTTTACACGGGGGGGGGGGAGGGTAGGGTTCTTTTAGGGGTTTTAGTACTGTACATATTGTAAACCAGGGGAATAGATGTGGGGGAGGGAGGATTTTGTTTTTCTCAATGCACTGAGCACACAGAATAAGTGTCCCAGCTGCTGGCAAATTCCTGTTACGACCTAAGGCCCAGATTGTTAACGCTACGGCAGCGGTGCTCCACGCAGTGTCACGATGCCCAACTGACTTAGGAGCCCAATCGCACTTTCCAAAGAGATTTAGGCAGTTAGGCTCAAGGGGTTAGGCTCCCCAGGCAGCCTGGTGTTGGGCTCTGAGTGCAGCAACGTGATAGCGTCACCGGGCTGGGATCTTCCATGCAAACCTTCCTCTGGGGTGTCAGTTCGGGGGTCACCGCACGTGCCGTAGGGGCTGACGGTTGTACTCCAAACGGGATGGCGGCTGCCTTCCCCCCGAGGTGGGGGGAACGTGCTCTTATTGGTTTTGTTGCCCGATTCTGACCAATAAATGATTTCTCAAACTGTGTCTTGATGTTGGTGTGAAATAAAAGGTGTCTCCGAGCCCTGGGGGAGCTGGGCTGCAGCTGGGGAGCAGAGGTCCCTTAGCGTGGACTCTGGGCAAAGTCCAGAGCAGGCGCTGTATGGCTAGACTGTGCACCTGGTTCTGGGCTGGGGCTGACCCTCCTTGTGGCCTCTTGGCAGGAGCCTCTAAAAGCCAGTCAGGGGCTCTGGCCATGGTCCTTGGCAGCTGGACTGGCTGAACTCCTGCAATAAGAGACTGTGATCTTCCTTTTGGGACAGCCTCTCCAGCAGCCACAGGGTGTGAGGGTGGCATGGGTTATGCCATACAGTGACATACCAAGACCACGACCCGTTAGCTTTTTGCAGGGGCTGATTCTTTGAGGGGGAACGCACTGTAGTGCAGTATTACATCTTGTTGGATGCCTAGGGAAACTGAGGCACAGACAGCCCGATTCACCACTGCCCTGCAGGGCAAAGGGGACATGAAAGGCTGCCATCCTGTGTCTGCAGCAGGGGGATGGTGAACTGGAGCCAGAGAGGTTAAGGCCCATTGTGATAGAAGGGTAAGGTGCCTCAGCTCCTGGTGGCCATCTTGAGACAGCTAGTTGCTGCAGGAAACCAGCCCCCCTGAACGCCAGGCCTCAGGTGTCCCAGGATGGAGACACCCCAGGGCCAGACCCCTCTAGAAAGTGCCGCTCTAAGACTTGTTACAAGGGCTCTCAGCTGCAGAAGGGAACCCAGGAGTCCTGCGTTGCATTCCCATGTTCCAAAAAACCGCCCTGTCGAGTTGGCAGCTGCTGGATGTTAAGGAGCGGGTGGCCAGAGCGTAGCCACGTCCTCTGGACAGAATCGATCCATCCTTTTCCTCAGCCGCTGGCCAAGTGTCTCAGGCTCTCCAGCACTGCCTGCTCCCGAGGGCGGTGGAGGCAGAAGCCCCAACTATCCCCAACGCGCTCTGTCCTACTGCTGGTTTCATAGCCTCCCTCCAGCCCATGGCCAAATGATGCATCTTCTGGTGCCCTCGGAAATCCAGAATCCCATCTCCTGGGCTCCCTCCTGTGATCTCATTCACAGCGGCTGCCGTGGAGGGTGGATACACCCCTGTGTGTGTTTGTGGCATTTCTTTCAGCCCTCTGGTTCTCGGGGTGTGTCTGCCCTAGGGGGAAGAAGTGTGGTTTCACCCCCGGGGAGCTAACACAGGGTGACGTCCTAGTGCGGACAAGGCCTGGTAGTTTCCACACCTGTTGGCTTCCCCCTTGACATAACAACAACCGGTGTGTAAATGACCTCTATCCGGCCTACACTAGGATGTTACCGCGGCCGAGCACACCTTGTTTCTTAGCCAAGACAGGGCAGGCTTTCGTCTGTAAATTGCCTGGGCTGGGCTGGACTGGGATTAGCAGTCGGAGGGGCAGGATGTTAGGTGCTGTCAGGCGCTGGGAGACCGGGGGGGGGGGGGGGGCGGAAAATATTGCTACAATTTCAAAACTCCCGTTTTCGAGGCCTGACTGAGACACTGCTGGTATAAAAAGTGGGTGTGTGGAGTGGGGGGAGAATGAGGGGCCTTACGGGACAGTGCCCCAGGAGCGTCCCAAGGTGTCGGTGGGGGAGCAGAGCGCTCTGGAGGGAAGCAGCAGCCCTTTCCTGGTGACAAAGAGTGAGCGGTGAGTCTTGAGAACTAAGCTCTGGATGTCTTCCAGGGGGTGGGGAGCACCTGGGCCTCCCCGGCCAAGCTCTCTGCCTTGCCACAGGCCAGCAGTGAGCCCCTGGCACCAGTCTCTTTGCAGAGACTCCCTCACCCCAAGCCCGGGGGTGTTTTCCAGCTGTGCTGGGCGTCTGGATGCCATTAGTCACTAGGAGCAGACTACCTGGCTGCTGAGAGGGACCGTCAGCTGCTTCCTTCTTCCCCAGTGATCTCCACGTAAATCGAGAGAACGACTTGCCCGGTTGGGGGAGCGTCTGCTTTGGGGGGAACCACCTGCATGCTGGCACTGCCAGGAGAATTCTGCACAGCTCCCAGAGGGCTCTGACGCAGCCAGATCCCCTTGGTCTTTCTTTTAAAGGCCGGGACTGGGGAGGGAGGTGCTTTTGTTCCGAGAGGTATTTCCTGTGACCTCGAGCAGGAAAACATCCCGGTAGCATTTTGGGGGCAGTGTGGGGGGAGGGGGGGGAGAAGCTCACACAGCTGGAGTCCTGAGTGATATTGTCAGGGCACTGCTGGGAGGAAGCTCACACTGTGTGTGTGTGTGAAATCTGTCATTGTGAGGGCACTGCAGAACAGACGATGGGTTCTGCAGGCTGGACTGGCCAGGGGGTCACACAGCGCCCCCCGGCAACCTTCAAAAAGGGGCCTCTCACCCCCCCCCCCCCCGCCCCACAGCAGCGAAATTCCCCCCTTCCTGTCAGAGGCTGCTGAGAAGTGGAGGTGCCCCCTGGGTAGGGGCCCCCGGATGCACTGGCCCTGTCTGGCATCTCCCCTAGTCGCCAGAGCAGGAGGGCGGCTGATGGAGCAGGAGACCCCGCGGGAGGCAGCGGGACTGGAGACTCTCAGGTGCAGACGGGCCGGTGGGCGCTCGTGCCTCAGCTGGAGCCTTCACAAGAGCTCAAGCGTGCCCCCTTGTGGCCACAGAGGACTGGAGCCCGATGCCCGAGGGGCGAGGCCTTCCTAGGCGGGGTTGGGTGGGTTTGTGCCAACTGCTTGGTGCCCCTGCAGCCTGGCCGAGTGGCAGACAGCGAGCCGGGGCCGGGGAGAGGCAGGTACCCAGGGGGAGGAGGCCGGATCTGAGCAGGCCCTAGTCTGAGTCCTGCAGCCCTGTGTGGAGCAAGGAGCTGTCCGTGAGACTGTTCCCAGCCCCTCACGTCTGGTGGAAGCCAGCAGGAGACCTATTGCTGGAGACGGTTAATGGATCCGTTAGAGAGAGAGAGGCAGGGCCAGATTAACGCAGGGCCTTTAGGGGCTGCAGCCGAGGATCTCAGGCTAAGGGGGGCCCCACAACAGGCCTGCTGACATGGGGGGCAAAGGGGACAATTGCCTGTTCGACTTAAAAGAGCCCAGAGGCCCTGGCCACTGCTGGCAGTGCAGGGGGGCTAAGCAGGCTCCCTGCCTGCCCTCGCTCCGCGCCGCTCCTGGAAGCGTCCAGCACGTCCCTGCAGCCCACGGGGGCGGGGTGTGTGTGGGTCTCCATGTGCTGCTCCCGCCTGAGTGCCGACTCCACAGCTCCCATTGGCTGGGAACTGCTGCCAATAGCAGCTGTGGGGGCAGTGGCATGCTGCAGAGACCCCCCTGACTCCCCCTCCTAGGAGCCAGAGGGGTGTGCTGGTTGGTTTTGGGAGCCGCCTGACGTAAGGGCCGACCCCTTGACCCCCTCCTGCATCCCCGCCCCCTGCCGCAGCCTAGAGCCTGCACCCTCTCCCGCACCCAAACTCCCACCCAAAGCCCACATCCCCTCCCACACCCAAACTCCCACCCAGAGCCCACATCCCCTCCCACACCCAAACTCCCACCCAGAACCCACACCCACTCAGATAGGGGCCCCATAAAATCGAATAGCCCTGGACTCACAGGAGAGTTAATCTGGCCCTGAAGAGAGGTGCTGACCGCTGGGGTTAGGGGATTCTGGATCCTGACCCCTGCCATGGGACCGGGTACTCGGGGTACTTGCCTTCTAAACAGTGAGTCAGGAGCCACAGTCTTCAGTTCTGTGGCTCCCGATAGGGCCCCAAAGCCACCTGCTGAGGGTGGGCAGAACTCTCCTCCTGAACCCCTCAACCACGGACAGCCCTGGGGTGTGCCGAGGGGGCGAAGGACCTGGCTGCAGACACCAGTGGGGCTGCATCCCCCTGTAGCCGGAGGGGGAGAGAGCAGTGGGCCAGGGGCACCGTGGCCAGCTGCGTGTCGAGGCGACTCACGCGAGTGACGCCCCGGCGGGCGCGGCCTGTGGAACTGAGCCGAGGCTGGCTCATAGATACCCCCCACCCACACCCACATGCTGGGACGGCAACGGCTCCCTGGTGGGGTGGTCAGCTGTGCCCCATCTGGGGGCAGCCAGGATGTAGGCTCAGCTCGATTTATCCCTGGCAGCTACTGGGAGCACCCCCTGGGGCCTGGCCCGGCAGGGAGGGTGGGCAGCGATTCAGAAGGGAAGGGATAGGGGGGGGTCTCTGTATGGTGCTGGCACCCAGGGCTCCCCCGTCAGGATCAGGCCCCCTCGTGCTGGCTGGCGGACCATGACCCTGCCCTGATGAGCTCCTGGTCCAGCCGGGTCTCTCTGGGTTGCGGAGACTCCGCAGTGTGCGCGGCTGGGCTCTTCGGCTATGCCACCCCCTCGTGTCTGACACCGCCCAGTCCGGTCCGGCGGGCGGCTCTTGCTCCAGGCCCGAGTTTCCTCTCGGCTCTGTGGGTAGGTGTTTCCTCCCCTCTGCGGTTGACTCAGCCTTAGGTCGGCTGCTGTGCAGCTTTGCAAACACAGCAGGGGTGGGGGTGACGGAAGAGAGCAAACTTCTGCTCCTCCGGAGGAGGCTCAGGGCCCCTGGAGAGGTCCCTGCGAGGCCCCAGCTCACCTGGCCGCCTTCTCCTCCCTCCAGCCTAGGCGCCCACCTGGACAGGTAACGCACCTCCTGCGCTCTCCACCTGTTGCCAAGATTGGCGGGGTTTGGGGAGTCTGAACCTCCAGGAGTACGATGCAGCCACCCCCTCCTGCATGCCCTGCAGGCCTTGGACCTCACCCCTTCCCTGCAGAGGAGGAGCCCCTGGTCCCGGTGGGGTGGCTGGTGGGTATGGGGAGGCAGTGCTTCGAGCTGACCTCACAGTGCCAGCTGGCAGGTATTTCCTCTCCTGGGTCCTGTTCAGACACGAATGCCTGGCTGGTCTCTTGGGAAGTCTGTGGTGTGCGGGGTGGGGAGCTAGCTCCAGGGATTGCCCCGCTTCTCTGCAGCATGGCAGGGGTACCCACCCCATCTTCCTCCTTCCTGCCTGGAGCACGGGCCGTGGTACTGCCAGGGGACCAGGTTACCTGGAGCCCCAGCCCCTGGTCTCGTCAGCAGGAGGTGTGCCGCTCTCCCGGGCAAAGGGGCTGGGGTCTAGTTGGGGGGTGCGGATCCATAGTCACTGGGGGTTGGGAGCGCTCGGCGTACTGGGCCCAAAGGCTCCACTTCGGTGGGGACTGGATTTGTGCAGGAGTGGCGTAGCTGCCATGCTGTGGGTGCTGTCCTCTGGCTGGGATCGGAGACCACGGTCCTACTCCTGCGATGGCGAGTGGTCAGGGTGGAAAACAAAGACCCAGAGAACTGGCTGGAAAGCAGGGATGTACATATCTCTGTGCACCTAGTGGTGGGGTGTGCTGTGAAACAGCTGCCGCGTTTCACCCCAGAGGTGGCCGCATTGCAGTGCTGAAGCACAGAGAGCCTGGTGCCTGGCCGAGCGTCGTTCAAGCTTGGGAAGTGCTCTGGGTGCGGGTTGTGTCTCAGCTCGCAGTGCAGTGCTCTGGAGGGACGGGAGCGGGGCGGGGTGGGGTGGGGGGCGTGCGCCAGGTTTGCTTCGGGTGTCTGCGCCTGGCGACGGGGCTGAGGGCGCGGGTGTCCATGGGTGTTGCTGGAGAGCCGCGCTCCCTGGTTCAGCCGATTTTATTTGGGGCGCTATACTGAGCGGCTTTCATAAACAAACGGGGCTGGCTTCCCCCACCCCCAGACCCGCTGTGTGTGTACGCCACCCACCCGCGTCCCAGCCAGGCACGGCCGCAGAGCCGCAGCGAGCGCGTCTCTAGTGGGATGGTCAGACCTCAGCCTCTGTTTTGATTCCTGGTGCAGCGGGCGGCCGCTCTGGAGGAGAGGCGCGTGGGCTTCATTTGCAGCAGGCAGTAAACAGGATGCTGCCCGTGGTGGAGATCAGCCTGCAGCCCATGGAGGCAGAGAGCTGCGTGGAATTAACAAGACAGCGGGAACCTCCTCCAGAAGGTGCTGCCTCCCCGGCTCCGGCCCCAGCTGCTTCATTCGCTGCTGAAATGCAGCCACCTCTGGGGTGGGGGAGCAGGGCTCAGCCAAGCCCGCTGGCCCATGCCTCCCCATCCTCTTTCTATGTGCCATGAAATCCCGGACGGCCGGAGAGCGCAGGCAAGGCCTTGGTTTGTTCGGTCTCTTCCCAGAGACCCCAGCTTCTCTGTCTTGGAAGGGCGAAAGGTGGAGCCGTGGGCTGGGCCAGGAGTCAGCCACTCTTCTCCTCTGCAGTCGGCTTTGCTTTCACCTGTCCCAGGATCTCTGTGCAGGGGGGACCCACCCTCTCCCCTGACTTCTGTCTCGGCACCGATGGGACTGCAGCTCCCGGGTCGCTCGATCCTGGGGGCTCCATATAACTGGGAATCCTTCAGGTCCAGGGCTTCCACCGATGGGGAGGAGGGACAGGGCAAGGGGCGAGGGGTAGGGCATGGAGAGGGGGTGCTTGTGAGTCTGGGGTCGGGGGGGTGCAAGGGGAGGGCAGGGGCTGCGTGCTGTGTGTTGAGGGGATGTGGAGATGGGCCCCCGTTCTGTGGGGGCCTCCATGGACCATTCCCCGTGGGAGCAGGGCCGCCCCGAGGCCCAGGAGGGACCTGTGTAGAGCTGAAGGGAGCCTCCCCGCTGGGAGAGGCCCATGGAGCCCAGGGCCCCCAGCCCACCCTGGGGCTCGTCCCGGGGGCAGCGCGGGCACCAGGTCCCTATGGTGTGCTCAGAGGTGGGGCAGTGACGGGCTCCGGTGAGAGCAAGGCAAAGATGCCCCCACTCCCGGGGGGCTGGCAGGGACTCCCGAGGGGCAGCTCCTGGCTAGCCCCAGAGGACAGTGGTCATGGCAGGGGAATCAAAGCCAGGTCTCTGCCCTGGAGCTGGGGGGACATGACCCTCTGAGAGGGAGGCCTCAGGTCTGGCCATGGGGACCCCCGGCCTGGCAGCGGGGCTGGAGGGGGAGTTGGGCCTCTCCCCTGCCCCGCTCCGGCCCCACCACTGGAGGGAGGATGGAGCTGGCATGCCCGCTTCCCGGTGCCATCCAGCCCAGGCTTGCACGGGGTTGGGGCGGCAGGCTGGGACCTGCTACTGGCTTCCTGCTTTCCTCGTCCACCCCCCGCCCCGCCCCCATGCAAGCAGGGTGGGGCATGGGGGCAGGGAGAGCGCTGGCAGCTGGCAGTGGGCCGCAGGGACCCGCTGGCGATGCTGGGGCTGCCCAGTGGTCCCTGCTCCCCACCCCCAGGTGGGCCACACACAGCTCCTGGGGGAAATGCCAGCTCCCTGGTCCTGCCCCTGCCAGGTGAACAACCCAGGCTGCACCTCCCTGCCTGGCACAGGGCCCAGTGGAAGGCAAATCCCACACTGGATTCCTGGTTTGGCTGGATCCCAGCCCTGCTCCTCCCTAGGTACTGGCTCAGTGCCCAGCCCCCAGCGGCCGGAGGAGGGGGAACTGTCCTTGCCCAGAGTAAGTTGTCGGGGGGGGGCTCGCCTTGGTGCTGGAACTGGAGCATTTCCGTGCCCTGGTGGTGCCACGGGCCCGGCGCGCGCTGCGTGACAAGGGTTGCTCCTTTGACTCTGCAAATGTTTTCCTTCTGGGAGGGGCGCTGCATTGGTCCCAATCTCCCTCCCCCGCTGGCTGTCCCGTTAAATCCCAGCTGCTCAGGACTGGGGATGGCACAGAGCCCAGACTGACGGCTGCAACCCCCGCCCCGGCGCAGCTGGTACCCTTCCACCAGCAGCTGGACACCTGGCGCCTGCCTGGTCTGCGCTATGCCCGTGTGGGCCTGCCATGGGCCTCACGCCGCCTGCCCACAACTGGCCTCCACCTCCACTCCGGGTTCCAGGCTTACATTGCATTACAACCCTAGACACCAGGGGCGCTGATTGGCAGCTCAGGGCAGCATCCCGTCAGCCAGCTGGAGTCCTCGGAGCAAGCAAGCCCTCTGACTGGCCCCCGGGCTGGCTCCCCGAAGCCCTGCTTAGCTCTGCCCCACCGGCGGCCAGAGGCCATTCTCCGTGGCCCTCGATTAGATGGGCCCAGTGAGGGGAAGGGTCACGCGGCAAGTGGGGGAAAGAACTCGGACGGTTTCTGGCTCCTAGTCTCATGCTCAGTCCACTAGGCCATGCGGGGTGAGCAAAGGCCAGGCCGCAGGCAAGGGCAAATTCAGAGCCTGGCTCTGTTGCTGCCCCTTTCCTGCCCCAGTGTGACATGCAATCTCGTTTCCTCTTCACGCCGCTTCCTGGCACTCAGCAGACTGGGCGATGCCCCTTAGCCCCCACAAGCTGCTTCTGTTGCAACCGCCCTCTATCCTCTCATGGCAGGCTCTTTCTCAACGCAAATTGCAGGGACAGGTCTGCGCAGGTCGCTTGCTGTGTGGCAACAGCCAAGCGCATCTGCAGCCCAGGAGATAGGCCAAAGTCAGGGCTTGGCTCTTGGCGCTCTGTGTAAGAGGAGTTTGGGGGGGCTCAGTCCAGTTCCTGCTGGCCCATTGTCCCCATCCCAGAAACCACCATTGCACCTGGCACCAACTAGCTCCTACGTGGGTGGTCTTGGGGACTGAATGCCCCTCTGGCCCCCAAAGGGGGAAGCCCCAGCCCTACCGTGCGCCCTGGAAAAGTCCCTCTCCCTGGTGTCGTGCCGCTGTGCTGCAATGCGACCGGGGAATGCACCAGCCCTTAAAGATACAACAAGGTGCTTTAATGCGCCAGGAAAGGTTGCCCTTCCTGTTGCCCCCTGGAAAACCCCGGGGATGACTGGCACTCTCCGGGCCATCACCCCCCAGGGCGCAGCCCTGGAATCCCCTTCCTTAGAAGTTTTTAAGGTCAGGCTTGACAACGCCCTGGCTGGGATGATTTAGTTGAGATTGGTCCTGAGGGTTGATCTGGGCAGAGGGTTGGACTAGATGACCTCCTGAGGTCCCTTCCAACTCTGTTATTCTATGATTCTATGTTTCTATGATTCTAACACGGGCAGAGCTCGCTCTGAGCAAACACCCTGGGCAAACACAGACACAGCTGGCTGCGAGGGGGACTGGCCCCTGACTGTTGAGTGGGCTGGCCCAGAGGCAGGGACAGGGGCTCCTGTGCTGCATCTGGCTTGTGGATTTAGTGGGGACCCAGGAGTGGGCTGACTGGGTCGCCTGGTTCTGGGATCTCTCACCCATGTGGCTGGCCAGGGCTCCAGGGTGCTACTCTTGGGCTGATTCTTGGTTTTACCATTTGGGCCACATAAAACCCTGGTGCAAGCTGGGGTGACTCCTACTGACAAGGGTGGGAATTGCACCCCCTTCCTCCAGGCCTGAGTCCAGCCCAGCACCATGTCGCATCCCCTGTATTGCGAATGTCTGGAGAAAGCTGAGTGGGGACAGCGCTGCGGGGACCCTGCTGCCGTGCGGCTAAGGTGACAGAGTGACCCAGGAGATCGAGATTCTGTTCTTGGCTCCGCCACTGCTGCTCTGGGGCAAACTGTTGCCCCGTTCTGGGCCTCAGTTTCCCCCTCTGCAATAAGACCCACCTCTGGCGAGGCTCTGCTAACCAATGGCTGAGGTGCAGCGAGATCTTAGCCTGGAAGGGGATGGAGAAATTCCAGACATTTTATTGTTAGTCCTTCCTTCAGATCTGGCTCGGTGGCTGCCCCCGTTGTAGCCGCAGATGGCTGGACAGTCCATCCCCGCTCGGAGACCAGGGCTGCTGAGCTCTTGCTTTGCCAGACTCCCGAACTATCTGGGAGCCAGCGCCTCGATCCCGTTCCCCACAGCGCCTCCTGCTGGACGAGGCTGGGGCTGGGCTGGCTGCGCTTTCCCCCTTGCGGCCGATTCGCCTGCCCCGTTGCCTCCTGCGGGGTGGCAGCAGAGCTGGGCGGTTACGACACCCGGATGTCTGGCTGGAGCGTTTGCTGCAGGCAGTTGAAGTTGCTGGTTTGTGTGGGTGGGGTGGAGGCGGGGGAGGAAGGCCTCTGCTGCTGGCAGATCTGCCCTGCAGGTGCCGGTTACGTCGCTAACAGAGGCTCTTCCATCCCCAGGAGGGGGCCATCTGCCTGCAGGGGTTCAGAAGGCCAGGCCGGACGTGCCCTTCTGCCCCCCAGGGCCGGGCTCGTTCAGGGTGAGCCTGGCAAAGGTCAGGGTGTACCTGGCTTCGAGTGGCCACAACGTGCCCGGCGAGCCCTTGCTAGGGGCGTCCCTGGTGTCTGAGGGCTGGGCCACAGATGCTCGGGCATTCTGAGCCCAGGCCGGGGGCCCGGGACCTCCTGTGGGCAACTCGCGCCTCGCTTTCCTGGCTAGCAAGGCGTTCTGCGGGGTGGGAGAGGGGGGGTTACTGATTGGCAGCGAGACCAACACGTTGTTATGGACCTGCCGCCAGCGGGGGCTCCTGGAGACTCGTTTAGTGGAGGGGAGATGGGGGCTGTGTGCGGGGTCGTGGGCAAGGGTGACGCTGCAGATGAGCAATGGCTGGGGGCAGGGACGCCAGGCTCTGTACCTGAGCCAGAGGCCCTAGACACACCCTGCAGCTCCGGCTTCCCCTCCCAGGCTGCTGGCAGCCGAGCGAAAGGAGAATGGCGTTAGCTGGCCGTGGGGGTTAGCACACGCACACCCCAGCTACGGGCGCATGGGAGACCCGGACTGAGCGTGTCCGACTTCTGGGTTTGCCCGGTTCTGCTGCCAGGGTCCCTCAGAAGCCGAGACCCGTTCGGGAGGTGGTGGCCGGTCCCCAGGCCCCTTCCTTCCCCGCAGGCTCCTGCATTAAGAGGGGATCTGGGGTGGTCCTCACCTCTTTTGGCTCTGTCTCCGCAGGCGGTCGAGATGGAGCGTGCCCTGCTGATGGGCCCACGGAGCGGTGCGGACCGGAGCTGAGGGCTGCCACGTGCTTCCCCGCCCCCGCGTTGGGCGCGCCTTGCTACCTTTGGGCCCTGGCAAAGTGGCAGAATGGCTCTAGCGGACAGCTGCCCGTCATCCCCCTGGTTCTGCGGCGGGCAGTGACGGGGTGAAGGCACCTGGGACTGAGGGGCCAGGGCTGACCTCGCGGCTTGTTCCTGGGCTTGCTGTGCGTTGGGAGGAGAGCCCCGCGGGAGAGGCGTGGCTCTGCCCCGGGCAGTACCAGTCCTGTTCCCCGGGCACAGCCAGCCTCACCATGGCCCAGGACATAGACACAGATGCGCTGCTGGATCTGAGCTTCTTGACGGAAGAAGAGCACGAGGCTATTGTGGAGGTGCTGAGCAGGGACTTGCGGCTCAGGGTGCTGGAGGAAGGACGCATCAGGTGAGCCCAGGAGATGCTGTCGGGTGCACGCCTGGTCTGCACATGCATCTGCGGTGGGTTAGTTCAGCTGGGGCAGGCCCCCACGGGGAGGCTTTCATTCCAGTTTGAGCGGCTTATTTCTTTTTGGCTTAAATGGGTCCCCGGTTGACTTAAGCTCGAGCCAAGCCAGCGGGAAGCCGAGCGGCCACACAGCTGTTGAGCCGGGTGGGTTAGCGCTAGGTCCTCATGGCTGAAAGATGGGATTGTACATAAGCCTGCTTGTGTCCCTGGGGCCCCAACGCACAGGGGGTCTTTACCTTGGTCATAGATCATAGATCATAGAATATCAGGGTTGGAAGGGACCTCAGGAGGTCATCTAGTCCAACCCCCTGCTCAAAGCAGGACCAATCCCCCATAGTTGCCCCAGATCCCTAAATGGCCCCCTCGAGGATTGAACTCACAACCCTGAGATTAGCAGGCCAATGCTCAAACCACTGAGTTGGTGTGTCAAATAGTAATACCTGGCTCTCATCAGCAGAGCTGAAAGCCATTTACAAAGCACATCAGCATCAATATCCCCCTTTGTAGAGATGGGGAAACCGAGGGACGGAGCGGTGCCGTGATTTGCCCACAGCCACCTGGCAGCAGAGCCAGGAATAGCACCCAGGTCTGCTAAATCCAGTCTGGTGCTCTATCCATTAGGCCACATTGCCTTCCAAGTCAACGGCAACACTAGACCCCCCCACCTGGGATTAACCTCAGCTAGCTCCACGGAGGTAAAATCTACAGCCCCTTGGTGCCGCTCGGATTTTGCACCAAGCTGGCGCTCTGGCTGTAAGGACCCACCTCTCTCTGCAGCGGGGAGGCACGGTTGTGCCGGTATCTTTGCTCTGCCCTCGCTGGGAGAAGGAGCCACGTATCACCGCGTGTGCATATTCTCGGCCCCGCTGGGCACCTTGGCTGCGTCCTCATGAGGTTCAAAGGTTCATTTTTAGGATTCGCTTTGACCAGCCAACACACATTAAGCCTGCAACTGCCCGGTCCACGCTGGGATCAGGGAACACGTCTTTCAAAAGACACCTGGTTCCCATCGATGGACGGAGCCCGAGTGTAGACAGGGGTTTGTGATCTTAAGATTTTATCCTGCTGCCCGTCACCTTGGTGTCTGAGCACATAAAATCCATGGCATAGAAGTCCCTAGTGGATTTCCTGGAGACTCTGACTCTCCTCTCTCTACAGGTTAAAAACTCTGCTTGAGGAAGGATTGTTAGTTTGGCTTTTTAAGATTAATTTTCTGGGTTTTGTTGTTTGGTAGTAGGGGTTTGGGGTGCACGGGGTGTCGGTTTGGGGTGCAGGGTGATCAGTGTCATGGTTTGGGGTACAGCAGAGTCAGCATCATGGTTTGGGGCACAGGAGGGTGAGCATTGGGGTTTGGGACACAGGAGGCATCAGGGTTGGGGTGCAGGGGATCTGCATTGGGGTTTTGGGTACAGGGCGTTGCCAGTGTTGGGGTACAGGGAGATCAGCATTGGGGTTTGGGGTATGGGGGTACCAGCATTAGGATGCAGGGTGATAAGCATTGGAGTATAGGGGGATCATCTTTGGGCTGCAGGGGTGTCAGTGTCAGGGTCTGGGGCAGAGAGGGGATCTGCGTTGGGGTGCAAGGGGATCAGCATTGGGGTTTGGGGTACAGGGAGTACTAGCGTTGGGGTGCAGGGCAGAGAGGGGATCAACATTGGGGTGCAGGGGGATCAACATTGGGGTTTAGGGTACGGGTGGTGCCAGCATTGGGGTGCAGGGAGATCAGCATTGGGGTTTGGGGTACAGAGGGTGCCAACATTGGAGTGCAGGGGATCAGCATTGGGGTTTGGGGTACAGGAGGCATCAGGGTTGGGGTGCAGGGGATCTGCATTGGGGTTTGGGGTACAGGGGGTTGCCAGTGTTGGGGTTGAGGGAGATCAGCTTTGGGGTATGGGGATACCAGCATTAGGAAGCAGGGTGATAAAGCATTGGAGTATAGGGGATCACCTTTGGGCTGCAGGGTTGTCAGTGTCAGGGTTTAGGGCAGAGAGGGGATCAGCGTCGGGGTGCAGGGGGATCAGCATTGGGGTACAGGGGGATAAGCGTTGAGGTTTGGGGTGCAGGGGATAGAAGCGGGTGCCGGTGCTGGGCGTGTCATTCTTAGCATGGAAAGGCTTTAGCAAAGCAGAAGGATTTGCCTTTACCGAGTTTCTTTAAGCTGCTCAGACTCTGTGGCCTGATCCCCCACTGGAAGTTTGCACCGTTCGCCTATGGGGCGTGTTGGCTGGCCAGGTGGGACCTTGGGGGAGAGGCTGGGGCTGGCCGTGGGCAGCTGATGTGTTTGTGGGGGGGTTCAGCCCTCGTTGAGTACTGATCATGTCTCCTGGCCAACAGCGGATGGGTAGAACAGACGGTGGGGGGGAAATGGAAGCCCAGCTGCTGATCTGAAGCAGGCGGACACCAGCAGTGGGCTGTGGTTGCTAGTCCCTCCCGGGTGCTGTGATGGGACGAGTATGTTTCCGGGAAGTGGCTCAAACATTCCCCCTCTCCTCGCCGCCAGCAAACTGCGTGAGTCCGTTTCTGATCCCACCCAGCTGAAGATCCTGACCGGGGACTGGTTCTGCGATGTCCGCTCCAAGTGCCACCGGCACAATCACTTTGGTTCTGATCTCGTTCGGGCCTCCATCCGCAGGAAGAAGAAACCCAAAGGTAAGAGCTGGGAGAGGGTCTGGCCTCTGGGATCTCAGGGGAGCTTCTGCTGGGTGCCTGATGGAGGAGAGGGACCCAGCACTGAACGCTGCCTAAGCTGGTGCATGCTGGTCAAATCCTCAGGGAGCCTCATGGCAATCCCATCATGTGTTGCACGCCCTTGCTGCAATTCTGAAAACGGGGGGAGGCCCTGCCCGCCCAGGATCAGAGAAAGTCTTCTGCATCTGACCAATGGTGAGCTGCCCAGCCCGAAATCCCAGGGTCAGCTGCCTGGATGTCCATGAGCCTCTGCCAGGCTAGCATGGCAGAGGTGTCCTGACTCTCACAGCTGCATCCAGTTGTGTGCCAGCCTGCCCTGGTGTGGGGCTGTCCCCATCTAGTGGCTGCAGCTTGCTGAGAGGCTGGCGAGGGACCCGGCTTTGTCCCGTGGGGACGTCGTGCCCTAGAGGCCCCGATTTCAGTGAGCCGGGAATCCGACACTGGGACAGGGCAGGGAGGGGGAGATGTTGCTTCAGTCCCTTTAGATTTCCATGATCCCTGTGAGCAGGTGAGCGGGGGCCGAAGCACAGTGCCAGCCTGGGGGACCTGGAGGTGATCAGTGAGCCAGCATTCGAGGAGGAGGGTACGTTTGATGTGCCGGATGCTGAGGACAGGTGAGAAGCTTTTTGGCTTAGAGGCCCAAAGTGGAGAGAGGAGGAATTGTGTGTGTGTGCGGGTGGGTGTGTGCCTCTTTCCAGTTGTGTGAGGGGAAGGAGTGTGCATTTGTGGGTGTCAGTTTCCTGATGCCACGCACCCTTTAGCTGTGTGCGTGATGGGAGCAGCCTTGGTAGGCTGGTAGCGAGCGGGAGCGGCTGCTGGTAGCAGCGGTGACTCGGGCCCCGGGGAGAGGAGTGTGGAAGGGGCTCACTCGTGGGGTGTAGGGAGGGTTTTGTGGGTGAAGGAGAATCTCCACTGGCTGGCTGGGAGGAGGGTTAGCAAGGGGCCTGCTGCTGCTTGCATCCTCCCTGACTGTAAAGCTGGCTGTTTCCTTCCATTAGGGGGACAGGGAGAAATGGATGGGGCGGACGGGGGGAGGTTGAAACAGACACCTGGGCGGATGCGGGAAAGAAGCAGAAACAGAGGGGGAGATAAATAAGTGGGAAGCCAGCGAATGGGGGCAGGGAGAGACGGATGGACAGCCCCAGCCGGAGGCTGCCCCACTTTTGGAAGAAGGGTCTATGAAGAGCAGAGCGGTGCACCCACTTCCTGGAGGAGGAAGCCAGACATCTTGGTAGCCTGGAGACTTGTCCAGAAAGACTAATCATTTTCTCCTCTCGCAGGCTTCCCCAAGAGGCTGCTCACCAGCTGCCCCATCCCATAGAGGCTCAGGTCAGTTGCGTCTTGTGACGTGGGCAATTTAGAGGTGTCCTCACAGGAATTACTGCCCCCCACCCTGGTGCAGACCCGGCCTTGTCTAGTGAGGCGCTCACCAGCAGGGTGGCAGCCCGGGGCCATGTGTCGGCATCTGGGCCTTTGTTTTGCGTTAAATGCTGAAGCAGTGACGTGGGGGCTGCCGGGTTACAATCGCAAGAGGCTGGGAAAAGCAAAAGTCGGGCTGCCTGGCTGCGTGGAAGTAACATATGAAGCTGCACATTTAACCGGAAAAGCAGGCTCAGAAATGTCTACAGACGTCCAACCCGCTGGAGTTACTGTTACTGGCGGGATGTGCCTTGACTTGCCCTTTTCAGACTCTCATTCCTTAGCCAGTCTCCATTATATTTGCAGGAAAAGGGGTTTTGCCCTGAATGTCCTTGGTTCCTTCCCCACCGCTCCCAAAGGCAGTGGGTGGGGAAAGACAGTGATCTGATACATGGAGGCGTTCCAGCGGGCTTTGGAGTTTATCAAATAGAAGCCAGTCCCAGAGAGCACAATTCTTCCCATCAGTGGGTGATCCCAAAGGGTTAATAGTAGAGCTGGGCTCAGATGCCGATCTGGATCGGAGGGTTCCCAGAGTCTGGGGCACAGGGATGGAGCCCCAGGCCTAGCCCTGCCCCCAGCCTGGCCCGGCCACGGCTCTGCTCCTGGTCCCAGAGCCAACCCCAGCCTCAGCCCCCTTACCCTGTCCGCCCCACTTCCCCACCAAGCTACGGCCCCCACGCCTGGCCCTGGCTGTTGGGTGTGTGTGTATGTGGACAAGGATGGCGGGGGGAGGGGGGGGCACGACCGTGAACAGTTTGGGGACCACTGCTTTGAAGAGTATAAACTGCACTTCCAGAGCAAACCTTCCTCAGTCTGCAGATTTAAATTTACAAAGCAGCTGTTTCGAATATACAAATAATATTGGAAGTGGGGTGTGTGTTGCTTTTTTGCTGCTGTCATTGTTACTTGGTGAACTTCCTAGTTCTGCGACATCACAGTCTGAAGATCTTGGATAGTAATTAATGTGATTTGCATATGCAGATCAGCCCGATAAGAATGTATTTCCCCAAAGAGCCCATATAAGTGGAGTTGGCCTGTTTCTTTAACCAGTTTTCTTGTCTCTGTAGGAGGACACAAGTCAGTCTAGCAAGCAGGAGGCTGAGGGCAAGCCAGGTAAATGTCCCTACAGCCTGTTGCAATTGCATGGGGAAATGGGATGTTGTAGGGTCCCCGTCTTGTAGGTCTCTCGGCCCGGTGCCCCGCATGCGGGCTGCGGGCCCCGGGGTATTCTGACCTCGTGTCCCACAGACCAACCCAAACGCCTCCTCTTTGTTAACGCAGAGAGCACCAACCCGTTCTACCCATTGAATGCAGAGGAAGAAGAGGTGGATACTGATCCGTCCCCGGACAGCCTCGTCACAGGACAGGTAGGAAGGTGCTTGGGTCTGCCCCTGGGCTTTTTATGTTCTAGACAAACCCCAGTACGGAAATCCTCACCCCCCAATCCGGGCTCTCCATCACCACCTGCGTCACTTACTGACAGGGCCAGTCATGGCTGGGGTCCCTGCCACATATTCTCCCCATCTCATAGCTGGGGCAGGTGTAGGACACCTGGGCCAGGTGTCCTACAACAACTTGCTGATTGGTGCAGAGCGGGCTGGCACTCACCCACACAAGAGAGCATTAAATCAGCTTAAAATGGCTTCAAACCAGTTATTTTAAATGCAGCTCATCACAGAATCATAGACTATCAGGGTTGGAAGGGACCTCAGGAGGTCATCTACTCCAACCCCCTGCTCAAAGCAGGACCGATCCCCGACTAAATCATCCCAGCCAGGGCTTTGTCAAGCCTGGCCTTAAAAATATCTAAGGAAGGAGATTCTTTAGCTCAGACAACAACCTGTGGGGCTGGCTGCTGGGGGGGATGAGTTGCAGATGTTCCTGTGCCATACTGGGGGGGGCGGGCGGTGGGATGCTGCATCTGTTCCTGTGCAGGGGTGCGTGACACTTTTCGGGGATATCTGAGATGTCGGGGGTGAATCACCACCTGCTTATAGCCAGAGGGAGCCCTGTCTGTGCCCACCGGTGCTCCGCTCTGGGCTCTCCCTGTGCAGGCTGGCAATATATCCCTCCTGCTCCCTTGTCTTCTGCACAGCCACAGTGGACCCCGATCTGCGGCCTCCAGGGACGCCGTGCACCCCAGTTCACAGAGTTCAATGCTCTCCTTTGCACAAGGCACTTGGCTGGGTCTAGCACAAACCCAGACTGGTGCTTCTGTAGTGGAGCGTCAGCGTCAAAGAAACACAGGTTTCGGGGTTGAGAAGCACAAGGTTACAGGTCAAAGGAAAACGAACACGCAAGCTAGAGTCTGGATTTCATAGCAAGGTCCTGTCCTGGCGGAGAAGGTGTTTCTCACCGTGCAGCGCTCGGCCAGGCCTGAACGCCGGGAGCCACCTTACAGGAGTATATCGAATAACGGATATATAACGGAGCCCAACTTTTGCTCTTTCTTTGTCTCATATCAGTTCCAGCCCCTTGTCTCTTACCCTCGGGGTCCCCTAGTCAGAGACTTTCCTTGGGGTTCTTTTGTCGCTCTAACGCCAGACAGTCCAACACCGGCCAGCTTCAGGGGTGTCCATTGTTTTTGGTGTTGGGTGAATTACCCTGGAGACCCCCCCCACCTCGTCTCAGGTGACAAGTTTCACTTTGGCCACTGGGACACCTGATCTCCCCCATGTCCCATACCTCTCAGCCCGGTTCCCCTACAAACACCGCGCGCTAACCAGGCCGGCCAGCTGTTCTTCGCTTTCGGCTGCCCCGCCCCACGACCCCGTCGGTGAAACAGGGAGACGCTGGTTGGTACAGGGGTGAAACACCTGCCTGGCTCTGTACTGGCATGAGCTCTGCAGCCCATTCAGGCAAAGAGCTCAGTGTCGCTCCAAACAAGAACCGGCCCTGCGGTGACCCAGCTCTTGGCCCTACTGCTACAGGCATGGGCTGGGTCAAGAAGGCCCCTCTCCCCGGGGGTCAGGAATGCCCAGGTGGCCCCTGCTCGGCACGCACATGGGCTGCTGAAACGGCCAGCACGGAGCAGTGTGGGAGTCAGGAGGCTGGGCTATCGCTCTGTCTTGGCCCTGGTCCCTGGGTTGGGGCTGTGTGGGGCGGCGTATGTCCGGCTCACGGCTCCCTTGGGGCCGGTTTGCTTTGTGTTCCCCAGAGTAACGGGGCCTTTCAAAACGGCCAGGAAGCCAGTGCCGGGTCACCCCCAAAGAGCAACAGCGTGGACCCCGTGAACAAACTGATGAGCTCCTCTGTATCCAGCCTCAGCTCGTCCACGGTATGGGCCGGGGCTGGGGACAAAAACCAGGGGTGGGCTGGAGTGGAAGGCTGTTGGCAACTGGGGCAGAGGGTTGGGTGGAGAGCTGTTGCCGACCAGTCATTGGTTGGCAGTTGGAGCAGGACGGATGAGTACTGGCCCTCTGAGTACTCTGAAGCCTACTGAGGTGTATGCCAGGGCCTCTGCTTGTCCATTTGATAGTCCCTTGGCCATGCAAGGGTCGCTGCAGCTGGTAGGTCAGGAGTGGGCTCAGCACTTAGCCCTTCGGGCTCTGTGGCAGGGGGATTTTAAGGCCATGTCCCCATCACATGATGCAGGATTTTACCGTGTTTCAAGGGGCCATTAACGTGGTCCCAGCTTGGGCTCCCCTCTGCGTCTCTCCTCCTGTCTCCAATTGCATTCTACCTGCTCTGCCTGTGGGGGGGTCCCTCCCCCATTCTGACCCTCCTGCTCTGACCCCCGTCCCGCGCCTGCAGCTGAGTGGCAGCATGATGAGTTTGTACAGCGACAGCGATGTGGGGAATGTGGAGGTGCGTGGCTGCATCCAGTTTGCCCTGCAGTACGAGGCCAGGAAGAAGGAGCTGCAGATCCAGGTCATCCAGTGCCGGGACCTGGCCGAGGCCAAGAAGCAGCGATCGGACCCGTGAGTGCCGCAGTGGGGCAGGGCCCGCTGGGCTTGGACCTCCCGTCCTGACGTGCTTAGGCTCAGATGGCCCTGCCAATGCCCAGACCAAGGGCACGGTCATAGGGGCTTTCCGCCCTTCCCCCCAACCCCACTGCACCATGGCGCTGGGCAGCCAAACAGCCCCTGTTGGTCAGAGTGCCCTGTCCAGGCAGTCCTGCCCCTGGGGGAACCCCTCCCTGCCCCCAAGCTGAGAAACCAGGTGGCCTTAGGCTGAGAGCTCCCCGCAGGATCAGGACTCCTTGATTCTTTGCTCTGCCCCAGCCTCCCTTTGTTGCCTGCAACCCCTACCCCCAGACACCGATCAGGGCTGGCTGCCTGCCCTGCCCCTGGACCTGGCTGGAGGGGGGCTTAAACCCCTCCTAGCTCTGGGGCATCCCCAGCCTGCTTCAGGCCTGAGCAGCCCACACAGCTCAGGGGCACTGAGGCTACAGGACCCGGCTATTCAGCAGGGAGTGCGTCTCTGGGGCTGCACAGACCAGTGACTCAGGGAGGGGACAGCGGGCCTGGGGAGTGAGAGGTAACAGCCTGGCCAGGCACTGTCCTGCCTCCCTCTCTTCCCCCCCCCCCCGCCCCTGCCTGCAGTTTCAGGTGTTCAAAGGGATTCCCCTCCATGTCCTGGCCTAGCAGCTTGTGCTGGGCGCTGTTCAACAGCTGCCTGGCTGCCGCAGAGAGGTGGCTGCATGTCAGTGGTGGGTGAAATGAGATCTGTAGAAAGCCACCAGCCCAGATTGCTAGTGGCCAGCCACAAATGCCAAGGCCCTCTCCCCGCCCTCCCCCATTAACTATGCTGGGCCAGAGAAAACAGCCACACCCATAGTCTGGACACAGTTCTACCGGTGTAATGATCCCACAAAGCAGTCCAGCTGGACGAGCTGTACGCTGTCCGTTAGCCGCATACCTGCGTCTACATTAGGGGCTGCTCCAGGATAACTGCCCCTAACTGACAGAGCTACACTGGGACGGAACTGGTACATGCCTATCCGGGAGCCTGGGTCAGCGTCTGCCCCCATCTCCCCGGGAGCCCTGGGTCAGTGTATGCCCCCGCACCCCCCCAGGAGCCCTGGGTCAGCGTGCGCCCCCCCTCTCCCCGGCTTCCAGGTATGTCAAGAGCTACCTCCTGCCAGACAAATCCAACAGCAAGCGCAAAACGACTGTCAAAAAGCGGAGCCTGGACCCCATCTTCAACGAGACCCTCAAGGTAAGCAGGGTGGGGGCGGAGGCTGGGACTGGGGCAGGGCATGGGCCCTGCCCCCTGCGGAAACCAGAGGGGCTTGGCCAGGAGCTGCTCTCTGGCTAAGAGGCACTGAGGGGAGGACAGTGCAGGGGGCAGGTGCGGCTCCGTGGAGGCTGGGGAAGGGGGGGGTTGTTCTTAGGAAGGGGTTGGGGGTCTGGCCCCCCAGTAGCTGCTGGAGGCTGGGTCCTTTGGGCAGTGAAGCTTCCATGGACTGCATGGGGCTGAGCGTTGGCCTGGGAAGCAGGGGGGAGGGGTACATTCCCCCCCTGCCCCAAAGGGCATCTACTCAGCCCTGGGGAGGTGGGGTGGGGGGTGCTGCAGTGTAGGGCCGGGTTGCCCCTGAGCACTGCCCACTAGGCACCACTGTTCCCAGCATCTTCTCTCTTGCCGTCGCTCTGCAGTACAAGATCGAGCAACTGGAGCTCCAGGGCCGGATCCTGAACCTGTCCGTCTGGCACCACGACTCCTTGGGGCGTAACCTCTTCATGGGGGAGGTCGAGCTCGAGCTCAGCTCCTGGGACTGGAGCAACACAGGCCCAGTGTGGTTCAGCCTCCAGCCCAGGGTGAGGGATGGCCAGCAGGCCCCGGATTCCCCACTGCCCCGTTATCCCCACTGCCCTCGCTCAGGCCCAGGGATTAGCGTGTGACCTGCCGAGCAAGCCCCGCAGCTGCCAGCCCCCGGAGCCTTGCTGGGGCCCAAGCCAGATGTGCTTTAATTAAGACACGCACCCCGTCCCCGGGGCCAGAGAACAGGCGCTGCCCCATGTCTTTCCCGGTTGCACGTGTCCCCCTCCCCAGCTGATCTTGCGGCTCTCAGCCATAGGCCTCTCCTGCCAACTCTGCTTCTGCTCCTTCCCCATCAGATGCGGGTCTTGCCTGACCTTCTCGGCAGCAGGGGCAAGCTGCTCTTCGCACTAAAGTTCATCCCCGCTGGTACTGAAGGTGAGACTGGGCATGTCCCTCGCCTGCACGGACCTCAGGCTAGTGCCCCCCCTGCCGCCCCCGAGCTGTAGGAT
The DNA here is from genome assembly GCF_965140295.1 of Lepidochelys olivacea. Lineage (NCBI taxonomy): Eukaryota > Metazoa > Chordata > Testudines > Cheloniidae > Lepidochelys > Lepidochelys olivacea. The sequence continues at coordinate 10,721,056 of NC_140429.1, forward strand.
CTGTGAACCCAGTGACTACCGGGTCCCTCTCTATTTACTGGGCCCAGCCCTGAGCGGGAGCCCGGCTCCCACCCTGAGCTGGAGATTACTCAGCCCTGCAGTGGTAGGCAGCTAGTGGCCCCGGCTGGAATGGGACTGTCCCTGGGGCAGGGCAGATGCCGCGCCCAGGTGCCCCCCTCACCTCCCCAGGGGCATGCACAGGAATAAAAATGTGGCCACTTTTGGAGGGGCACTTTCTGTGCCACCCCACAACCGGAGGAGCTGACCTCCCCCTCGCCCTGCCAGGGAGCTGCCTTCCCCCACACCAGCTGGAGGAGCTGGATCTCCCCCCACAGGCCCAGGGCCAGAGTAGCGGTCATCTCCCCCACCCTGGCCCCAGACTAGTGTAGCTGGCTCTCCCCCCACGGCCAGGATAGCTGGTTCTCACCCCTCCCCCCAGAGGACCTTGCTCTCCTTGCCCTGACCCCAGAGAAGTGCTGTGGCCCCCGCCCCCTTTACACGGGTCCTTGCCCCCCCATCACTGTGCTTTCACCTCTCTTCTAGGGGCTGGGCTCCCTCCCACGGGGGAGCTGCACATCTGGGTGAAGGCAGCTCAGAGCCTCATTCCCAGCCGGAGCGGCACCCTGGACTCCTTCATTCAGTGGTAAGGGTTGGGGGCTGTGGCCATGGGGGCGGGCAGGCAGGGCTGGAGCGGGGGAGACAGGCTGGAGGTGTGGGGTGCCCGGTAGCCATGCCACGCTGGAGTTGGGCTCAGGGTGGTGCCAGGCTCGCTGCTGCAGAGATTGTGGGACAGGGGCATGGGGCCTCTACCCCTCCACTAACACCAGCCCCCCCCCACCTCTGAGCCCCCCCTTCTCCCCTGGCCTCAGCAGTTCACAGGCCAGAGCAGCAGGGGACCCGCTTTCTTCCTGCACCCCCATGCCCCGGGCTCTTGTGCAGGGGAACCACCCGGCAGCCCCCTCGTGCCCGGTCACGGCCCCGTGCCCTGGGCTCCCCCCTCAGGCTGCGCTTCCCCCTCCAGCTACGTCCTGCCCGACGACAGCAGGACGAGCTGCCAGAAGACGCGGGTGGTGAAGCGGAGCCTGAGCCCCGTGTTCAACCACACCATGGTGTACGACGGGTTCCAGGCCAAGGACCTGAGCGAGGCCTGCGCCGAGTTCACCGTCTGGGAGTACGAGACCTTCTCCAAGCAGCAGCTGGGCGGCATCCGGCTCAGCCTGGGCACAGGTGAGCAGGCGCCCGGCGGGTGATGCCACGCAAGGGGTATTCCTGGCCATGGAGTGGGGCAGGCGGGCGGGTCCTGCGTGCCAGGGAAGGGTGGCGCCTGCAGGGGGCCGGGTTAGGCCACACTGGCATGGGCACCTCTGCCCTACTGTGTGTGTGTTCCAGGGGTGGCGAGTGGCACCCCTGCCCCTGAGGCTGCCCCAGAGCGCCAGCCCCTACCGCTTCCCTAACCCCCCTCCTCGCACTTCCATCATCTCTGGGATTTCCCGAACAGCAGCCCTAGGCCTAGGCCGTGCCCTCGGTCCGTTCGCCTCGATTCCTCTGCTGGGGGCACACAATGCCAGGCTGTTTCTGCATCCAGGGCAGGGGTTAGGACTCTCGGCCCAGGCAGTCACAGCTTGGCCTAGACCTGCCCTGTGGAAGGGGACCATGGGCGGATACAGAGAGGATGGAGGGGGGGCTGGCCGCCGGCGCCCTAGGGCAGGGCCTGCTGGAGGGTGGGAGAGACCCTGCCCCCCAACAGGGGCTATGGTGGGCTCAGACCCTCCTGCGCCCAGCCGCTGAGGGTGCCGCTTTGTCGTTATGCAGGAAGCAGCTACGGGCTCCCGGTGGCGTGGATGGACTCCACGGAGGAGGAGCGGCAAGTCTGGGAGAGCCTGCTGGCAGAGCCCCGCCAGTGGATAGAAGCCCTGCTGCCCCTGCGGACGAACCTCACCCCTCGGACTTAGCCCCTTGCCCCGGTGCTGGCTCTGAACGCCTCACCCGGCCCCTGCTTCAGGGGGATGGTGAGCCCATCGAACCAGCAGGCAGCTGCCCCCCGGCTGGGAATTGCCGGGCCCAGACGTATTGGCTAGAGAGGAACCGAGCTGCCGGGGCACAGGCCCGGCCTCTCCCTGTGTGACTGTACAGAAAATAAACCCCACGGGGCGAGCCGCGGGGCTGGGGGAAGATCTGTGCCCACCTGGCTGGTGCTTTCGGCTGATGCTGCTGGCGTGGGCGGGCCGGGAGGGGCTCACCGCTTCCTTCTGCCCCCACCCCGCGCAGGGGCTGCTGGATGAGCTGGATTCAGACAGGCCGAGGGGAGCACTGCCTCCTTGGGGATGCCAGCCTGGGCTGAGGTGGGACAGGGCTCCAAGCAGCTGGGCCCACAGCCTGCCCCAAGACCCCCACCCAGCGTGGGAAGAACCTGCTTTCATTTTCCCTTTGCAGACAGGGGCTGCCCCCTCCCGCAATGAGGATGCAGCCGGGGACACAGCTTGGAGGCTGTTTATTACAGTGCTGGGCACTTCCCTGCTTGCTGGAGCTCACGGTCACTGGGGAGGAGGCTGAGGCCCCTGTGGTCCCGTTACTTTCACCAGCAAAGCCCCATGGTCCTGCTGCAGCAGCCTCCTCTGTCTCCTGCAAAGGCAGCAGGGTGGGCACCTCCTTCGCCAGCCGGGGGCGGGGGAGTCACACAGGTGCGATGGGCAGGGCGGCAGCCGTCCCTCAGCAAATGCTCCCGCTCTCCCGCTTGCTGCCTAGGGTCAAGCAGAGCAGTGGGTGGGAGGCTGCTCTGGGCCATGGTGCCCAGCAGAGCGATGGCAGGAGCCACGTGCCAGCTCGAGGGCAGAGGCGGCGTGACCGGTTGGCAGGGTGTTACGGCAGCAACCTGCTGGTCAGCTCTGGTTGAGGGGAGTTGATGCCACAGGGGAGGTTACGGCTGTCCCGTCTCTCACGCGGCTTCCCGCTGCGCCTGCTTGGCCAGGGATTTCCGGTGCTCCTGGATGGCTCCCCATAGCTTGCACACCAGCCCCCCTCTGGCAGGGATAGATGGAGACCGAGTGAGACACACCCCAGACCCTGCGCCCCTTCGCACCGGCTGCAAACAGCCTCAGTAATGCCTCGCCCTCCGTCTGGCACCCAGGGGACAGGACAGGGGCCACACCGAGGGGATGGCCTCTGTGAGCCCCACGCCCCACTCAGCACAGGGACTTTCCCGGGCAGAGCTGCCGTGAAACGCACCCAGGGCAGAGTCTGCTCAGGCTCCCAGGACGGATTCATGGTTCGCCAAAGCCACTCGCTCCCATTGTGGCTGGGCTGGGAGGGACAAGCCCTAGGCGTGGCCTCGTGGCCCAGCCAGCAGTGCCCCTCTGGGGATGAGGGCTGGGGCAGCGGCACTGGTCCCCCCCCCCGCCGCCCTACCTGATGCCGGTGTAAAGCAGGTCATCACGGGTGGCGCAGGTCAGCAGGTCGGGCAGGGTGAAGCCGTGCTGCAGGAACTGGGGGAGAAAGGAGGCAGAGCTGGGATGGGGCCACCCCACTGGCTCCATGGGGAAGGGAGAGCTGGAGGGCTGGGCATGTGGGAAGGACACCCCAGCCCCAGCTGCCTCTTGCCCCGGCACCTGGCCCCCACCCCACCAAAGCCTAGGGGAAAGGGGGCAGGTTTGACACTGGAGAGCAGGGCCCCTGCAGAGAAGTTTCCCCGGGGCCGCGCTTCTCCTCGGTGCCAGCCGCGGGCACCGCGAGTGGGCTTGGAGCGGAGCTCCGCCTACCCCCGCAAGGAGAGGGGCTGGAGCCAGCCTCTCCCGCTCCCAGCATTGCTAAGGCCGGGGCCGTGGCTCATGTGGTGCAGGGGACGTACCGTCTCGGTCGCAGCCTCATCCGCTCCGTGGCTCTGTAACCAGGCAATGAGGAGGGCGTCCACCGCCCCCTGCTGGGGCCCCCGGGGGTGCGCGGCCAAGGCTGTGCGGACAGAAGGGTTCAGACCCGGGTCAGCCTCCCCCAGGACTCTGCGGGCTCAGCCTCCCCCGTGTCTCTAGGCTCCGGCCGTGTGCCCCAGAGCCGTGGGGCTCGGAGGGAGACCCAGCCCCTGCCCAGGTGTGGGCAGCTGGGGGAGAGACCAAGGCGTGTTCCACCCTGCCATGCCCACCTCCCCCTGCCCCTTCCCCACTGCCCCTAGCAGCCCCAGAGAGCTCCCCCAGCCCCTCTCCGGCGAGTCCTGCCATCGCTCACCTCGGGGCTTGGATCCCTGCAGAGCCTTGGCATCCTGCTCCGCGGCCCGGAGCACCCTCTGCAGCTGCCTCTGCAACTCTCGCTCCTTCTCCAGCAACGCCTCCTGCAGCCTGCCACGCGCGCCGGGGAGGCAAGGCGGAGAGCCTGGGAATTGAGGGCCACGCTGGGGGGGGGGTGGAGGGGTGGGGGCGATTGCTACTGAGCACGTCAGTCCTACTGCAGAACCACAGCTGGGAGCCCAGCCCAAGTGTGGATCCTAATGCCCTTGGACTGGGGGAGTGGCACCGCCCTGGTGGGTGGATCCAGGCCAGGAGGGGGGCTGTGGGGTGCGCCTCCCGACCCCTTGGGCCCAGCACTGGCTGAGGGCCAGGCTCCTCGCCCCGTCTCCCCTCCACGCGGGAGATCAGCCGGGCTCCTACCTGCCCGTCTCCACGCGGAGGCGGCTGAGCTGCTGCAGGAGTGGCAGGGAGTCCGCCGGGGGGGGACGGAAGCCCAGCTCGGTGCTGGTGCCGCTGCTAATACCAGAGCTCGGGGTCCCCACGCTGGGCTGGCTCGGGGGAGGAGCTGCCCCCTGCGCCTCCGGATCTTCCTCCGCCTCGTCGTCGCTGCCACCTTCATGGGCTTTGCCCAGGGGAGGCTGCGGCTTCACCCGGAGTTCTGGGAGCGCCGGGAGGAAGACGGTGAGCGGGGGAGGTGGCTGGCCTGGGGTAGGGACGGTGGGCAGAGGGCTGTGAGCCCTAGGGATGCCTCTGGGCACTGGGACCTGAGGGGTCAGTGCAGCCCCACAGGTCCACGACTAGCAGTAGCGTCCTGCTGCCTCTGTTCTCCCAAGGCGCTATGCCCGGGCAGGCGCCCCGTGCTTCCTGATGGGAAGCCTCCCCGCTGGAGTCAGGGAGGGCAATGCCCAGCGGCCTCGGGCACAGAACTCCACGGGCAGGGGCACAGGGGTTCTGCCAGCTGAGGGGGTGGAAAGAGCTGGGTCTCAAGGCCCTGGCTGGCAGCCTCCTGCTTCCGTCTCTATATACAGTCCCAATACGGAGTGTCACCTTAGCAGCCCCCCAAAGCACTCCGATGGGACCCCCACCCCAGCCGCAAATCCACTGCCGTTCGGCTAGGGACCCAGCTGCCGCCCAGCCAGGCCCCAATTCCCCACGGGGCTGGATCCAAGCGGAACAGGAGCCAGGGCCACCAAACAGCCCCATGTCCCCCCCCCCATCCCCCCACCAACGCACCCGTCACAAGGATGGTGAAAGCCGCCTGCACGGCCTGGCCCATGAGGTTGTCCAGGGCGAACATCCAGTGCGGCTTGATCTGGTGCTGCCGTAGGAGCTCCTTCACCTGCAGGGAGGAGAGAGCATGGGCCACACCGACCCCACCGCAGGCCCAGAGGGGCGACCCCCCCTGGCTCTCTCTAGGGTCCCCACCAGGCCTGGGTTACAGAAGCTCCGCCCCCTTTGTTCATTGGCCACACCCACTATCCTCCTGTGACTGCCCAGGTGAGGCAGTGGGTGCTCAGTACTTGTGCAATTGAGTTTTAAAGGTCACCGGCCAGGTGGGGAGGGGGAAGTGGCCTGGCCCAGCCCGGCCCCCTCCTGGGAAGGGCTGAGTACTCACCGTGTCCTGGAAGCTGAAGAGCGGCACCTGCACGTGGCGAAGGCTCAGGTCCTCCGCCCACAGCAGGGCCTGGAGCCCCAGCAGGTCCTGGCTGAGCTGCCGGCGGCTGGGGGAGCGGATGTAGCTCTTGAGGCAGGACACCAGCTGGGCGATGTGCTCCGAGGAGAGCCTCCCTCCTTCCCAGCTCTGAACGGGGAAGGGAAAGGCTCAGCCCGGGGGGGACCGACTGGCTCCCAGGCCCGGAGCTCGCAATGCTAGGGCGGCCTCCAAAGGGCACCCGGGAAGGCTGGGCTGGCAGAGGGAGGGATCTCAGACTCTCCCTGGGCCAGAGCTAGTGAGTGGATGGAGGTCATACGTGACAGGCCCCAGGAAAAGGACAAAGGCCGTAAAGCTACTGGAGACCCCCCTCTCCGGGGCCAGGCTAGTCCTGTGCTCTGTGGCTGATGAGCGGCCCCCAGCCCGGGGCAGGGAGTTTAGACCCTGACCTGCCGTGGAGGGGTCCGAACCGCATGCTGTCTGCCCCATGCAGGAGAGGGGTTGGGCCCACTCACGCTGCAGCTGGAGCGGCCTGGCTACCGAGCCTTCGAGGGGCTAGCACTGACCTGGCTCTGGGCCTCCACCAAGGCAGCCACGATGCTGGGCTGCTCCTCCGTCAGGATCTGGTGCAGGGTGGCCCTGCGCTCGCTGTCCTTCTTCAGCAGGAACATGCCGCCGTTCTCCTCGGGGGTGGGGGAGCTACTGCAATCCAAGCCAGCTGGCTCCTCGGCAGCCCTGGGGAGACAGGAGTGGAGGGCGGCCAGCAGGGACATGCAGTGAAGTCTGGGCACTTGTGGGGTGGGGGGCAGTCCTGTGCTAGAGAGAGGATTCAGGACGGTAGCTGACCCACTGCGGAGCCTGGGATGGGAAGGACGCCTCCCTTACATGCTCCAGGGGGAGCCGCCCCACAGCGCTGCAGGCCCTTCGGGCTGGGGGGACAGGGAGACTCAGGGTCATGAACCCCTGTACACAGCAGCCCTTCTCCTGGGGAGCGAGGGACACCCGGGCCAGCGTGGGGGACACTGAATCGCGGGGACAGCTGGGGGGTTTGTCATTCGATCCGAATCTCCCTGGACCAAGAATCCCCAGGACAAAAAAACCCCCCGAACAACCCCCTTCCCCAGGCCCCTGCCATCGGCTACAGCAGCAGCTTCCGGCTGCCAGCCGGTGAACCGGGCTCTGGGAACACCAGGAACAAGCCCTCCTGCTCCGAGGGAGCGGCCGCTCGGCAGATACCCTGCGTCACGGGGCTGCGGGGAGCCGGGCGCTCAGGAGAGCGGAGTCTGTGTTCCCCACTCGCCTGCCCCATCCGCTCCGTGGGCCTGGAGCGGGAGGTGAAATCGCACAAAACTCAGCTGCAGGGACAGCTGCTGACCACCAGGTGTCGCCCAATCCCTGCCCTACAAACCCACCCTGCTGCCTGCGGTCAGGTCTGGCCCTACACGCAGGAGGGGCTGGGGGAGGCCTTGGGGTGCAGCCTGGGCACATCCGGCTGCTTGATCCCCTAAGGCAGGGGGCTCCCCTTCGACTTCAGCGTGCAACAGCTACCGCCCCGAGACCGGGCACCCTCCAGGAAACCCAGCCAGGGATAAATGGTTGGGCATGGGGCTGCCGCTCACTTGGGGGCACTAGTGGGGAATGTACCCATCAGGCTGGAGGCGCAGTGTCCAGCTGTGTCACTGGGTGCAGTGTGTAGCCCTATGGACCCCTTCCTCCCCCCCAGCCCGAGATCCTCAGACTCCTCCCGAGCCTGCCCCTCCTTCCCCCAGAAGGGAAGCCATACCCCAGGTAGCTGCATCTCTGGGCCACCTTGCTGGAGCTGTGGGCTGGCGAGCTGCTGTCTGCCTTGGCAGCTGTCCTGGGGGCCTTTAGGGGGAGGGGGGGGCTCCTGGCCTCGCTGGCCCCCTCTGCTGCAGGGGCCCACTCAGAGGCAGGGGAGCTGGCTGCAAAGAGACAGGGTTGGTTACTGAAGCTCCTCCAGGGAATGCAGCCCACCTGCGAGATACCATGTCCTGCCCCCCCCCAGCTCCCCTGGGCTCCCCCCTGTCCCTAATATCCTTCTCCTGCCTCCTAGCTCACCCGCCCCCGGTGCACCTCCCTCTGCAGCTGGCACAGCCTGGTTCCTGGCTTTCTTCCTGCTGGGTGCTGTCAGGAAGGGCTCCTGGAGCAGGGCTGCGGCGGGCGCCCGCTTATCCGGATCCACCTCAAAGCACTGGAGGATGAAGGCCTTGGCTGCCCCCGACATGGAGTCAGGCACCTCGGGATGCATCTTGAACATGCCCACCTGGCGAGGGAGATGAGGGAGGGGCCATCACAGAACCCTAGCAGGGAGCGGGCCCAGTACCCGTACAGCCAGGCACTGCCCAGAGAGGCACTGTCCCTTGGCTCACCCCCCCACAAGGTACCCCACGGTGTGAGCAGCACCAGTTTCCCCCACGTCACCCAATGGGCCTCAGCCCAAAGCCCAGTCAGGCCTTGGTCTCTCTGCTGAGGCTGCCAATGAGGGGCCAGTCAGTGCCCATGGCAGCCGGACTGGGGCAAGGCCACCGGTCCACTGGGAGCTGCAGCGAGACTCACCCCCCATTTTGTAGCGGGGGAAGCCATAACCCTCCCCCGCCAGCCCCCACGTTCAGAGAGGAGCCCAAGCAGTCAGCCCCCACCCCACCCTCCCCCAGAGGTACCAGTGAGCCCCGTCCTCGCCTTGAACATGGCGGCCTGCGGGCTGCCCAGCTCATAGAACGGGGGGTGGCCCGTGGCCATCTCGATGACGGTGCAGCCCAGGGACCAGATATCGGCCGGCTTCCCGTAGCCTCGGGGGCCCTGGTCGATGACCTCTGGGGCCATGTACTGCAGGGTGCCTGGAAAGAGACCAGAGCAACTGAGGGAAGCCAGCCCCCAGCCCCGCCTGCCTGCCCCAGATCAGCCAGTGCCCCCTGCAAGTCAGCGAGCCTCTCCCAAACCCAGATGGGCTGGGGACCCCTTCCCTCCCCTCCTGCCAGGTCCTGAGGATGCCCCTGTGCATGGTGGGGAGATGGCAAATGGCCCCTTCCCACAGCCCAGCATGCCGCAACCCAATGGAGCGGGCGGGGGGTTTGCACCAGAGCCCCTCACCTGTGAAGGTCTCGGCGCTGGGGCTCATCCCAGCCAGCCTCTTGGAGGTCCCGAAGTCAGAGATCTTCAGCACCCCGCTGTAGGTGTTGATAAGGACGTTGTCTCCCTGCCAAACGCCGCCCCCCCCCAATCAGAACAGCTCACAGCTGTGGAGATCCTCCTGGGGCAAGTGCTCAGAGACAAGGGGTGCTCCCCCCCCCACCCTCCAGATCCGCTAATGCCCCTCGCTCCCGCTCTGTCCTACTCTGGGGGTCGAGGGTGGATCCACCCTACCTGTGGGGCCAGGAGAGGTGGAGGGGCCAATGAGACCAGCTGCAACCAGATGCCCTAGAACTCCCAGAGTGCGGGGGGGGGCAGGCCGGGGCCCCTGCTTGGGACTCAGCGCAGAGAGCCCAGCCCCTGGCTAGCAGCCTCGTGCGTGGTGGAGTCGCTGGATTAGCCCGTCATCCCCCTCCAGTCCGGGGAAGGCCCCGGACCCCATAAACTGGGTGGTCCCTAGTCAGCTGCCGTTTCTCCCACCCCGGGGAACGCCCTCACCTTGATGTCCCGGTGGACGATCTGGTTGTCATGCAGGTAGCGCAGGCCCTCCAGGATCTGCTTGGTGTAGAACACGATGGTGGGCTCGCTGTCCTTCAGGGGGCCCCACTTGGAGCGCAGGAGGGACGAGAGGCTCCCTGGGGACGGGGCAGGAGATGGAAACCCCACTGAGCCCGTGTGCCCGCCCCGAGGCCCCACCCCGCCCTGCCGAGCCCCAGCGTCACACCCCAGTCCCAGAGCTGGCACAGAACAGGGCATTGTGGGCAGGGCAGGAGCCGTACTGGGCTATGGGGAAGCAATGCAAGGCCATTAGGAACCCCCTAGAAGGCCCCAGGCCACATTCTGGGGCTAGAGCCATGGGTCGCCAAGGGTGGGAGGCAGCTGGTCTGGGACGTGGGGTCTGCGATAGCCCAGACAGGCCAGCTGGAGGGCAGCACGTCCCCAGACTGGGGCACCCTGCTCCGTGCAGGCCGCCTCTCTCCTCGGCATCCCCAGCCTGGGGTGGGCGCTTGCTCGGCCTACCTCCCGGCACCTCCTCCATGAAGATCTTGATGAAGCCGTCCTGGCTGATGGAGCCCAGGTACTGGACGATGTTCCGGTGTTGCAGACGCTTGTGCAGGGCGATCTCCTCGTGCAGGGGCTGAGAGTACCTGCCCGGCGGGAACCGGGGGAGCAAGGGTAAAGGGCCGAGCCTGCCTGCTCCCTCCCCAGGGGCTGGGCAATGGGGCTGCAGTGCCCCGCACTCAGCAAGGCCATCCCCTCCTAGTGGGGCGGGAAGCGCAGGTGAGAGCCACGCCAAGGACCAGGCAGGTGCACATCCCCCCCGATACTAGTGCGCTCACACCGGGACTCTTGCACACCAAGAGTGCACATCTGTTCACACTCACCTACCTCCCATGCCCCCACCCCCAGATCACCATGGGCGGGACCCACTGCCTGAGGGCCACTGGTATCAGGCATACCCCAACTCGCTAATGTCGGATCCGTACCTAATGGGGGTCATGTGAGGGGCCATCGGAAAACCGATAACACCCTGATCTGGGTAACACCCCAAAGGAAGGAAACACGGAACTGAAACGTGTTCGAACCGGACACGGCGGGGGAGCCGGCTGCTGCCCGAATTCTCCATCCAGCTGCAATCACAGGCCGTTGGCCACTCGCTGGCACAGAGCGGGCTGCAGGGCAGATCAGGGTGTATCGCGGAAAGCACCGGTGGGGGAGAAACCAGCCTGGAGCCATCTCCATCAGATTCCCTGGCCCCTTTCCGCACAGCGGGGGCACTGGTCTCGGAGGAGACGACATTGCCAAAGACCTTGGCCTAGAAAAGACCCCCAGGGATCTCATGCTGGATTCAATACCCTGGTTTGACTTTACGCACCGACACGCAGGGCTTGCTCACCAGCTGGCTGGGAACGACGGGCACTCAGGGCGACACGGCCTCGGACTGCTCTGAACCCCAAAACGTCCACAGGAAGCACTGCCCCGTCCCCCAGCGGCTCCTACCTGCTGTCCCGCTCCGGGATCTCCTTGATGGCGATGCGCACCTGGTTGCTGAGGTCCCGCCCGGCGTAGACAACCCCATAGGTCCCCTTGCCCAGGATCACCCTGTCGCCCGTCTCTGTATATTCGTAGTCGTACTGTGCGGGCCAGAGCAAGGTCAGAGCGCCTGGGGCTAGCGAGCCCTGCCTAGCTCCTCATGCCCCCCCGCCCGCTCGGCGAGCTGCGCTGCCCCCTGCATCATGCCCTGGGACTGCCCCCCAGCATCCCCCAGAGACGCCTGCTCCGAGTGCAAGACCGCCCCCACCCCCAGCGCTCACCTCCAGGTCCTCGTCTGGGCCGTCGCCCGCCTCCTCGCCCCCCACTGCCAGCTCGGCCACGAAGGAGTGAATCAGCTTGCAGAACCTGCCGGCAGAGCAGGGAGAGCGTGTCTGGGCGTGGCCCCACTGCCCAGCCCCTCCGGGGGGGCTCTCAGGCTGGGCGATGAGCCCCGGAGAACCTCCCCACCACTGAGCCACCACCCATGGGCTCAGTGACCCGCCCCGGCAGAGCTCCACCCCTGCTGGCTGGCAGAACCACAGGATCCCTGGGCAGATGCAGCAATGCCATGTGTGGGGTGGGGGCTAGGGCAGCCCCACAGACAGGGCACCATCTGCCCGGGTGGGGAGGAAGTCTCTTCCAGCTCCCTCCTTGGCCTGGTCCTCCACCCCTCAGACCCAGCCCAGAGCAGCTGCTCCCCCTCCCCAGCAGGGGCTCTGGGACGGGGGACAGATCCTTTATCCCCTGTCCCCCCAGCTCTCCAAAGCCATGGTGCCAGGGGGTCCCTCTGCCTCCCCATCCTGCCCCATCACCAGCACCTCTGACCCACCAGTGGCAGTGGCATTGGGTGGTCCCTGCCCCTTCCCCACCCCAGCGGCATTGGGGGTCCTTGCCCCTCCCCCACCCCGTGCCCCAGCTCACCATTGGCAGTGGTGCTGGGTGGGGAAGTACAGCTGGAAATCCTCGGCCGTGTGCAGCACGTATAGGAAGCAGCAGCGCTCATCACACTTGGAGATGCTGGAGAGAGAGAGGCCAGCCCCACACCCCACAGTGAGCATTGGGGGCAGGCGGCGGGAGGAGGCTCCCATCCGAGCCTCACCCCAGGAAACCCCTCCTGCTCCAGCGTGCTCATGGGCTGCTCTGCCCCTGCGGCTCGGCACTGGGCCCCTCACCAGGCCGGCAGCACTGCCAGCAGGAGCCATGGGGCTGTAGAGGAGGGGTTCGGGCACATCCAGAGCTCTGGGGCTGGCACTCCAGCTAACAGGGCTCCTCCCCCCTGGGGAAGCCTTCTCCCTGCCATGCCAGCCCCCTTGGGGAGACGCTCAGAGTGTTCTGGGCGAGCCGTGCTTCTTACCCCCCACTCCACCCCTGCAGGGCCGGGGAGCCTCTCAGAGAAAGCTGGGGGGCTGGTCACTGAACGAGCCTGTTATGCCATGGCTCTTGGAGTCTGCTCTGCCAGGCAGCACAGGACCTCCCCAGCTGCCCACCTCCTGCCTACGGGCAGGTACCTCTCTGGCTTCTTGTGCCATACACAGCTGGGGAGGCCAACACCTACTATGAGACCCAATAAGGGCCGGGCACTCAGCTGGGGGAGCCAGGTCTACTCTCTGCCAGGCTTACCCCCTGCGCTCCCAGCTAGCCCTGGGCATGGGAACCAAGATGGACACTTGCCCAGTGCAAGGAGGGTGCTCGGGGAGGAGGGTTCTGCTGGGGACACAGAGAAGATTTCCGGGTGGACGCAGGCTAACCAGGGAGTGCCAAGGCTGACGGAGAGGCTATCCCAAGGGGCAACAAAGAGTTAAACTCCTCACCTGATTCCACGGATGGAGGAAGCCGGAAAGGTCCAGCTGGAGATCCCTCTCTAGGGGGAAAATAAACCCGAAAGAAACATGCAGCATGAACAACCAGAGCCCAGAAAGTCGTCGCCATTGTAGGGAAGCAAAGGGGTGGGCTTGCTCCCTGGGCTCCAAGCCACCTTACCTCCTCTGGGGGGCAGATGTGGCATAGCGTCACCGACTTTTCAGCCTCGCTATTGCGAACCGTCAGCTGGGCTGGCTGCAGGACTTTGGTCAGCTCCAGAATCAGCACCTGGAAGGGAGGCGGAGAAAGAGGCTGGTGTGGGGCGGGGGTGGTCTTTGCCCCCTTCCATTGCATCCCCAGTGGGCTGGAGGCGGGGGACCTCAAGGCAGGGCTGGGGGTGAGGGCCCCAATCAATGCCGATATTCTTCTCCTTTCACCTAAGGATCCTGCTTCCTCCTCTGGAGCCCCCAGTGTCCCTCCCTGATACACCCCCCTGAACCCCCAGGGCATATTTTAACCTGCAAAGGGCCGACTTCAGGTTCTGCTCTCCCCCTGCTGCCAGGAGCTTGCTCCGGACCCCTACGTAGCAGCACTGGTGACTGAAGCCAGCTGACACCATCACTCCTGCACACCTGTCTGGTTTGTTACCAGGGTAATGGGGCAGCAGTAGCCTCCGGGTCTGTCTTCACCACACAGCTGGCCGGGCTCTTCCTCGGGTGTGGCCCTTAGCCCCCTCCCCACCCCACCCCACCCCAGCCCTCCTATCCCAGGCTCGGACCTGGGAGCCGATCACTCGGGGTAACTCTGCCCTCACCATGCCTTATTGTTGGCATGTGCCAGGCCAGAGGCAGCTCTAGTGGTGGGACGGGACTCAACGCACCGAGCCGACCCGCCGCACCGAGCCAGCTGCGCCAAGCGCCCGCGGGCTTCTCACCGGGCAGCACTCCGTGGAGACGAAGGGCTGGCAGGAGGCCAGCAGGAAGCCCATCCAGAAGTCAGCCTGCTCCTGCTTGGGCGTCTTGATCTCCGGGCAGGTCTTGAAGTGTTTGTACAAGAGGAAGGTCTCCATGACGGAGGTCAGGTACCTGCAGTGACAGCCAAGGCAGAGCGCAAGATGGAAGGGAGGGACACCCCACTGAGGAAACAGCTTCTGGGCACTGACAGGCCTCCCGTGCTGTCCCCCGTGTGCCCAGGACCGTCAAGCTCTCCCGCGGTTCACTGCAAAAGCCCCACGGGGCGGCTCATGCCCAAAAGCCCGCGTGAAGCCTCCCATGCGGGGGGCCGCTCGGGGAGACCCTTGCCCCGGAAGCTGGCCAAGCTGAACCCAGCCCGAGAGTCAGTCAAATGCCGATCTGGCCGCCCCTCGCAGAGCTCCCCTCCTGGAGGCACTGGCAGGGTGCTGCCATTTGGGGGTCCCCGATGGGCTCGGGGTGGGTGGGGGGAGCTGGCATTTCTGCCACCTACCAGACAGGGGCATTGAGCTTATAGAGCTTCTCCGAGGCCCGGATGACTTTGCTGAGGTCGTTGGCCAGGATCCAGGAGCCCAGGTAGAAGCCCACATCCCAGTAATACTGCATCTTCTCCACGCTGCCCTTATTGCCCAGAAGGCAGCTCAGCTTCACGCCTGGGGGGCGGGAAGGTTCCTCTTCACTGCTGAGGGCAGGGCAGGCCCATCCAGCCACCGCCCTGCCCCACGCCGCCTTCCCCCATCCCCTCAGCTCACCCCCACGCTTCCCCTGCTCCGGCCCAGCCCCGCCCAGTCATAGCCCCACTCCATGCTCTCCCCCCCACCCCTATGGGTCAGTGCCCCCACCCTTACCCCCTGCTCTCGCTCCACCCCCACCCCAAACCAAAGAACTGTCCCCCGTCTCTAGCAGAGGACGTTTCCCCTCCTCTCCCATGTCCTGTGCAATTCCACTGGCAAGGGAAGCCAGGACAGACAGGGTCCGCCCCCCCCCGAATTCCAAGGGACCCCCTCAGTGACTCTCTCCTGGCCACAGAGTGCAAGAGACACAAACCCATAAACCCCACCCACCTCACAGCTCTTCCTTGGGCCATTGTCCAGGCCGTGCCAGGACTAGGGCAGAGCCTGTTATAATCGGTGCTTTACACACACACGCCGGGGGCAGAGGAAGAGCCACTCACCTATTTGCCGGAGCTCCACGGAGGTTTCAAACTGGTGCCCGGCTGCTATGAGCAGGACAGCAGAGTTAATCCCAGAGTGGAGGCTCGGCTCCGTGTCAAAGGCTTTGCTGTACCTGGGGAATTCAAACATGCGGAAATGCCAGTGACGAAACCGTCACCCGGCCGGATCCCAGGCAGCCCCACTGAAAGGCAGCCACTTCTGGGGTGGTTGGCAGCAAACAACCGATACATGGCAGTGCAGGGATGGGGCATTAATCCCAATGCCAGGGGAGCCAGGACTCTCAAGGTGCCAAGGGCGGGAGGGTCTCTAATCCCCACTTGCTGTAGACGGGTTGTAAGGTCTCATCTGGAAGACTCCATAAACTCAGCTTATCTGCCTCTACGTTGTCCCTTCTGGGAACTGAACCTGGGACCCCAGGTGTCCAGAACCCAGTGAAGCCCACGGGCCCACGCGCACGCTCAGGAATGGCTGCACACTCAGCCCTTCGCACACCCGGACAAGTGCAAGTGTGTCTATGCTCAGAACCCCACTGGCCCAAGGAGCCCACCCCAGTCTCCCTGGCACGGGCCTCCCCACCCCGCATCTCCGCCAGAGAGAACCCCCCTCACCAGTAATAGGCCTGGTCCCTTTTCTCCGTGTCCGTGAAGCCGGAGCCGATGAACAGGTCCTTGTAAATGCGGCCACACATGCAGTACAGGTCGGGCGCCGCCCCTTCTCGCCTCTCCACCACCGGCAGGAGCACGGAAAGCGCCTTCTCCCGGTCCCCAGGCTGGTTCCGCCTACCCAGATATGGTGCGTGCTCACCCGCGATGCACGCTGTCCCGGGCGCTGCCAGGCGCAACGAGCCAACGCCCCAAAGAGAGAACTGGGGGGCCAAGTGCCGCTCCCCAGGCCCCTGGCCCCAGCAGGATAGAATCCCCCCTTCGTGCTCCGTCGCTGCAGACCCCGAGGGCTGAATGGACCCCCGAGACTGATCTCCCCTCTTATCCCTGGATTGGGCAGGGGCAGCCTGGCGGAAGCTTGCTCGGATGCTGCCCGGTGGAGAGAGGATTTCAGGCTTCGATCCTCTCAGCCCAGCACCACCCCCTGCCAGGTGGCCCAGCACGCTGGGTGCCCACTGGCAGCAGAGGGCGCTTGGCCCCCCGGGGGGCTGGGAGCGGGGCCTGGGGTGCCCGAGGAAGCGTCTCACCTTTCGAGGGCGAAGGTGTAGTGGAAGCGGATGTTGTGCTGTTCGGCCACGTCGCAGGTGGGCAGGGCCTGGAGCGTCTCCACCAGCCTGATGATGGCGTCGTAGTCCTGCCGAGGAAGCCAGGGCTCAGGCGGAGCAGACTGCCATCCGCATCCCGCAGGAGGTCCCAGGTGGGGGCGGAACAGGCCAGGCCTGACGCAGCACAGGGGGCTCGGCAGTGGGACGGGCAAACCACGCCACTCGGGATGGCGTCCGGAGTGCAGTCGAGGACAGGCGGTGGGGCCTGCAGAACCCCGGTGTCCTGTGGGAGACCCTTCCTCCAGCACGGCCACCCCCCGACATAGTGACAGCCAGGCCTGCTGGGCAGCCGGTGGCAGCAACACACCCACCAGGCGCTGCGATTCTGCTGGCCAGGGATGGGGGCTCTGCAGCCCGGGGACCCTGGCGATCCCCCATCAGCTCCTCCTTGGGGAGCCAAAGGCCAGTGCTGCACATGGTCGTGTCTGTGACCCAGGGCCAGCAACCTCCTCTGAGAGCCACAAGCCAGGGCCTACCCCGGGCAGCGACTCCACCTCTGCCACCATCTCCAGGGACCTTGGGCCGGTGCTCCCAAGGCCACGCTTCCTTCCGAGCACCCAGCCACCGCCCCCCTCACCCATCTCCCCACCCACCCTGCTGGCGCGGGCTGGGGGCGACTCGCCTGCACGTCCCGATAGGACAGGAGGAGGTTCATGACGATGTCCAGGCTGAGGAGCTCCACATTGTCCAGGCGCTGCTGGATGTTGGCCAGCTCCCGGCTCAGCTGCTCCCCGCTGTACATCTCCCGGGCCTTGCGGATGTCCTGGCGGATCGTCTCCCGGAAATAGCCGCTGGAAAACAACCATGCTCGGAGCTGAGTGCAGCCCACTCCTGGATCAGAGGCCTGATGGGGAGGGAGCCTTTGACCTGCACAATTGCCCACTCTCCCCTGGGGGCACTCAGTGGTAGTGGAAGGGGCTGGCTTGACACCCCTGGGGTCTGAGGGCTCTGGTTATCCACAGGACAAGGTCCCACCTATCCCACGTGAGAGGCGAGTTGCCACGGCCCAGTCAACCCTCAGCCTCTCCACCAAGATAGAGGACAAGGGAGACCACGTATCTGAAGGGCGCTACCTCTCACCAAGGAGGGCTCATCTGGGGTGGTCCAAAGGGGGTGGAATGAGCAGCAGATGGAGCTGAGCTGGGCTATGGAGAACATAGACTAGGAAGGTCTCCTCCTGGCAGTGAAGTCTCCTGGAAGGTGGAGTTGCCTCCCTCCATGGAAAGGGGTGGAAGCCCCATTGCCTGGCACAGTTCTGGGGCAGGACAGACCCTGGAGAGCAGGAGGCAGGGAACTGGCCCGGCCCTGGGCGTGCCCAGAAGGGGTCAGCGAGGCCTTTGCCCAGCTCTGGCTTGTCTTGCCCTGGACCCGAATTTCACAGGCTGAGATGTCCCCGTGGGCGCTGAGGGGCCAGACAGGCTGCACAAGGGGAAGGGAACTGCACGGGGAGTGTCGCCATGCAGGGGACGTGCAGCCCCCACCCTGCCGTGGCGGGGACCCATGAGCTGGCGGGGGACCTCAGACTAGGGCGGGGCCGAGCCGGGAGGGGTGAGGAGCTGGGGGAGGGCGTGACACAAAGCCCCTTTCCCCCCAGTTTCACTTCCTTCAAGTCCCTCCCTCGCCGCAGGGGGGGGCCCCCCAAGCGCTCAGACAGCTGCAGGCCCCACAGCCCAGTGCTGGGGCTCCCCAGGCCTTCACAGCGAGCTGGCTCCAGAGCACCACTGCAGGGCTCCCCCCGCCCCCGGTAGCCATCATCGCCCCGGAGCCCCACGCTGGCTCCCCTGGGCGTGCACCACACCTCCGGCCTCAGCCATGCTCTCAGGCCCGCAGGGAGCATGCAGCAGGCTCCGGAAAGCAGATTGCACCAGCCTGGAAGCACCCACTCCCCCTGCAACATCTCTCAGCCCTGAGCCTTTCCTACTACACCCATCACCCCACCCCCGGCCCGCATTCCCATGATTGAGAATCCCCCAGCAGGAGGCAGACGGGGCCCCTTGCTGCGATCTGCAGAGGCTGACCCATCTCAAAGGCAGGAAATTGCGCCATGCCTGAGTCATTGCATCACAGTTCAGCCCCTGCAGCTCCAGCCCCACATATAGGCCTTCCCTCTCCTCCCCCCAAAGGAGGCAAGAAGACAGTGCGGTGCAAGGCTCAGAGCTGCGGCAATCAGCGGAGCTGCGCCAGAGACCAGATCACGGTCAGAACCAGCCCTTCCTGTTCCTGCAAGCTACATTTACTGGCCTTTCAGTGTTGACCCCCTGCAACGGGAGTGAGATTGCTAGGAGCAAAGCTCTGAAATTCAGGCGATTTAACTGGAAAGGGGATTGCCACCCGCTTGGGGAATGGCAGGGAGCCTCGGTCTTTAGAGGTTTCCCACCCTCTCTTTTTTGCAGTGTGGATGGAGGACAGGAAAAAGGAGAGAGAAAATACCTTTAAGCTGCAGCCCATTGGCTTGCTCCTAGCTTGTGCCACTCCCATATGGCAGGGGGCTGCGGAGTGCAGGGAAAAGCCCAGTTTGCAGAATACCTAGCTCCTCATATCCAGAACTTGTATGGTGCTTGCTCCAATCAGCGACTTCCCAGGGCGCAGGGAGCCCCAGGAAACGCCCGAGCATTGAAACACCACGACGGCTAGCGGCCATGACATTACTCGGGGGAGCAAGCTTTTACTGCCATTGGCATCAATGGGGCTGGTCACCAAGAGCAGTGCAGGGGAGGGTTTGAGCCAAAGGCCGTTGAAGTTAACAGGAGTCTTTCCATCGCCTTCCGGCTGCTTCGGCCCCCCCCATGCTCAGAGCTGGGTGGTGCCCTCCGGTTCTAACTCCCCAGCGCTGCATTTATGCCCCTGCCTCTAGATGCCAGTCAGCCAGAGGCTCGTGCAAGCCCCAGCTGGGCCCAGCAAAGACTCCCCTCAGTGGTGGTGGGAGGCAAGGGCCAGTCCTCTCAAGCTCACTAATCGGCGGGCATTGCCACGCAACCCCCCCGGGCTTCGGCTGGAGCTGGTTTCCAGGGGCCGTGCCCTGCCCTCGCTGAACGCCCCTCCTGCGGATGCGCTCGGCCGGGCGGTACGGTACCAGGAGTTGGTGGGGGTGCCCTCCAGCAGCTTGGCCAGACGCCCCGCCAGGGGGGTGAAGAAGGCCTCCACATTGAAGCTGGGCTGGAAGAGCTCGGTCAGGCACTTCATGGTGCTAGCATCACAGCACAGGACTTTGTTCTGGGCTGTCACCACGTAGGGGATGAAGGTGTAAGTGCCGCAGCAGTCCTGCCAGGAAGAGACGGGGCGCCAGGAGTCAGGGGGCTGGGAGTCTCCCTCCATGTCCCCCCCACATCAGCCCATCCATTCCCTGGGCTCTCAGCCCAGATGGCCAGCCAGGAAGACCACGTGGTCCCCATATGGGTGGTGGCGTTCGTGACAGAGACGCTGCTGGGCTGAGACCCCACCAACTCATCTCACATAATGCCCTCCAGACAGCCGGAAAGGAAGAGGAACGGGATCTCCCCAAGCTCCATCCAAACCCTGCCCACTCGACGTCACAGCCCACACAGGCCCTTTTAATGCCATCTGTCCCGCTCCTTTGTTGTGTGCTCCAATCAGCAGTGAAAGATTTAACAACCTTGGTATTTACATAGCCATTATTAAGCTCCAGAGTTAACACCCCACTGAAAAACACTGAGGCTGCTCACTAGGGCATAGTTGTTGCCACCTGACAGCAGACAGCCTGAAACAACTTCCCTGAGCCAGCGAGAGACGTGAAAGGCTTCCTACCCCATGCCCTCTCCAAACAGGTTCCTTGGGCACAGGGTATTGCCAGGCCCATGTGCGGGGGTGGGTAATCCGTAGCTCTTAGGCCGAGGGGAGTTTGGGCACCTGAGCAGAGGCAGGTGGTGGTGAAGGAAGGTGTCCACGCC
Source organism: Lepidochelys olivacea (assembly GCF_965140295.1). Classification (NCBI taxonomy): domain Eukaryota; kingdom Metazoa; phylum Chordata; order Testudines; family Cheloniidae; genus Lepidochelys; species Lepidochelys olivacea. Next base: position 10,741,226 of record NC_140429.1, read on the forward strand.
CCAGCAGGAGCCTGGACCCACCCCGAGCAGCCAGGAAGCTGCAGCCTTGCTTTCCCAAGCTAAGCTTGTGTCTCTTAGGGGTCTGCAATCATTGGGCTGGGGAGGCCGAGAGCAGCTGCACCTAGACTTTAGGTCACAGGCAGAAGCGCATTTGGGGGCTTCAGGCACCTTTAGGCCCCCCGGCCATCTCTGCCTGATGGCAAACCAGGTGCAGAGAGAGCAGGGACCAGCTGGGAGATTCAGCTGGGCATGTCCCATGTGATCAGCTCCCTGCTACCGAGTCTGGGGCATGGGGGGAGCTCTGTCCTTCCCAGCCTGTTCCTGCTGGAACAGCAGGTGGGTGGCGGTGGGTGCATAAACCAACTCTAAGCCGCACTGACAAGAGCTGTTTGCAAAATGCCCGGACTGGAACAACAGGGGGGTGCAGCAGGCCAGGGCTGAGAGGCACAGCCCAGAACTGGAATGACAGAGAGGCGGCTAGAGGTGAGGATTGAGGAGCAAGGAGCATAAACAGACAAGGTAAAAAATATAAATTGATTCACAGACAGTAAATCACACTTACGGAGTTCTTCTGGCAGATATCCTCCTAGAAAGGGAGCAAGAGGGTGGATATTTAGCTGTCCATTCAACTGACACAGAACACATTAGCCCCTAAAACTAGCCAATCTGGGAATCTATTTTACATGGTAGGTGGTGAGACAGCAGGGTGATGGGCAGCAGAACACACCGAGACAGAAATTCACTAGGACCCCAGCACTTCCAACACAACTAGACCTTTCCAGGGACGTGCTCAGTTCTCTCCCCCCAACATCCGAACTGCAACAGAGATCAGGGGAACAGAAAAGTGTATCTATTTCTGGTGGGATCTGGCTGGGTTTTAACGCTCTCCCTGTATGAGTGCAGCACCAACTTCGGAAGCAGAGGGTGTGTGCAGAATAGGTCATTAGTTGGGATCATTTCATTCCTGGGAAAAACAAGACCTGTAACATTTTGCTAGCTCAGGGTCCCTGAGAGGAGGGCCTGGAAAGGAGGCAGTCTGCATTTTACAGCCAAGCAGCAGATCAGTCATTTGCTCTACGCTTTCCCCCCTCCTCTGTGGCCTGGCGCTGGAGTGCCCTTTAATCCCTCCGTGGGTCAGAACCACACCCTAAATACGGCACTTGGCTCAGTACTGTCTACGGAGGGGAGGTCATGGGAACATGGGGGGCTTAGGAATTCATAGGTACTGGGGCATTTTTTCCTAAAAGGACCAAGGTGTGACTATCTCTGAGTGGTCCCTATATGCTAGAGACTCTAAATATCACACGATGCCGATTGCTGTTGTGCCCCTGTTTCTATAGTCCCATGACTGCTGTAGCAGATCTCTCCCACTGCTACGGCTAGAGATGGGGGCTTTATCCCAGGGAAAGGCCAGGCTCCAGGGCTTGGCGCCGTGGAAAGCGCTCCTGTCTAATGGTTCCTGAGACTGCCGCAGCACTTTCCATGCTGGAAACAAAGAGAGAGAAAGCAGCATACGGGTAATCGGAAAGACAGGGATTTTAAGATTCCCAACAGCCCACTAGGGCTAGATGCACTGGAGTGGCCCAGAACAGATGCATTCAGGGCCAGTAAGCTTTCCTAAGTACATGACCAATGATCAGAAATAAAATGCTTAGACCCCCAGCATCTCACTGATTGTTGTTCAAAATCCCATTTGTTTTTCTGCCATTTAGATCAGCTGTTCCATTCCGGTTCAGAACTGTGCTTTTTGTACAGGCATCATTCCAACCCAGGAGAGGAAGGATGGGCTTGGGGCTAAGGCACCAAACTGGGTCTTGGGAGATCTGCGATCAGTTCCCTGCTCTGCTACTGACTCCCCAGGTGAGCCCTGGGTAAGTCACTTTGTCTCTGTCGGCCTCAGTTTCCCAGCCGTACCAAAAAAAAAAAAAAAGAGAGAGAGAAAATACTCTTTTTCCGACACCCTGGGTGTTGTCTGTTTGGACTGTCAGCTCGGTGGGGCAGGGACTGTATACTATGCTCCTGTCCAGTGCCCAGCACAGTCGGGGCCCGATCTCAGTTAGAGCTTCTAGGTGCTACCGTAATACAATAAGCAGCAAGTTCAAAAAGTCCAGTGATTGGATCAGCTGAGCCTGCTCTTGCCAGTTTCCTCTTGCCCGGGCGTTTCCTTATCACAGGAGATGGACGATGAGGAGGGGTAATGCCACATTGCCAGGTGTCTGCAGCCTCCCCCTATTCTGCTACCCGGCCAGTACACAGCTGAGAATCCCCGCCGAGTCCACGTTGCTGGCGAGTGCCAAGGGCTCAGCAGAGAGCTCGCCTTTAAAGCAGCCCACAGTTTTTGCAAAGCAACAGGGGTGCTGCATTCATCTAGCACTTCCTATCTCAAGACCTCGGCCTTCTGAGGGAGGGAAGTATTGCCATTCCGGACTTACGAATGGGGAAACTGAGGCACAGAGAGGTGACATGATGGGGCCAAGCAGAGGCCAACCCAGGCATCCTGGCTCCCAGTCCGCTGCTCTAACCACCTGATTTTACCTCCCTAACGCTTCCATCTCCCACGCGTAACCAGACATTTCCCGGCTAACGTGGCCATTTCTCGCACACGCAGTGGCGAAGAGCTCGGTGGCAGCTTACGGAACAGAGTGGACCCGGTTTCCAACGCCGAGGGGCACCACCCCCACTCACCTTGAGGGCCTGCAGGTCCGGAAGGTCAGTGTGGCAGCACAGGAGGACGTTGTTGGTCATGCTGAAACTCTCCCGCACCCCGAGGTGGTAGAAGAGCGTGGGCTGGCACAAGGAGTTGCTCACTTCCACCACAGCCACATCTGCGGGGAAGCAACAAGGGACCATCAGACGCCAGCCTGCATCGCTCAACGTGCAGCTGAGGACAGGTCTGGGGCACTGGGGAATCTCCCTCAATCCTCTCCCCTGAGCCCTAGGGAATAGCAAGGAGACTCACTTTGCAGGTTTGGAACATCCTGGTGATGGGGTGACATGATCAGGTGACACTGGAGGGAGGGATAGCTCAGTGGTTTGAGCATTGGCCTGCTAAACCCAGGGTTGTGAGTTCAATCCTTGAGGGGGCCATTTAGGGATCTGGGGCAAAAACTGGGGATTTGAGCAGGGGGTTGGACTAAAAGACTTCCTGAGGTCCCTTCCAACCCTGATATTCTATGATTCTATGATCAACCCACGGGGCTAGTGACTAGGCACGTCCCTCACCCTGGATGCTGGGTCTCACAGGCCAGCCTGATCACTACCTCTCCTGGCCAGAGACCGCTCAGTGCAGCTCCACCACTCTCCTTCATCCCCTTTGCAAAGCCCATTGCCTGCCCTGGCCATTGCACATAGACCACCACGCCCAATTACTCAGCACAGTGAGGATACTTCCCCACTGCATCCCCAGCCAAGGGCTCCTGCAGGCAGCAGTTTCACGGCTTCATCTCTCTGTCCATCTCACATTCCCTCCAGGGTAGCCGAGCGATAGCTGACAGAGGGGACCGAACCTGCCACAGGCTGTTTAAAGGCCCAGCCCCATCTCCCCTGGGGTAGGCAGGTGGGCTGATCGTTGCTACACATACGTGCAAGCAGGTTTTACAGACCATGTCAGCGGACCAGGAAAAGCAAGACGCTTCCCCGGACCCGCAGCTAGAACAGAACGGGATGCGAATAACACGGATACTGTGAGGCAAGGTCTTTTGACCCCCAGTGACCATGCAACAACTCACTTTGCGCTTCACCATCAGAGGGGTAACAAAAAACAGCAGCACTTCAACCCTCGCACCCTGCCTGCACTCTGAAGTCCAGCTGTATTACAGCACCACTGGGGGAAACTGAGGCACGGAGAGCTTAAGGCCCCATTTCCTGAGGGGCCAAGGACCCACACTTCCTGTCGACTTCAAGCAGAGTCACAAGTACCCAGCAGCTCTTGAAAAGTCAGGCCCTGGCATGGTTTATCCAACGTCAGTAGTGGAGCCGGGGACAGAACCGAGGACTCCTGAGTCCCCTGTCCCTGTGCCCGACCCAGTCAGTGACTCTGGCCAGCAGCGTGGTCCTAGAGGGCACATGCCAGAACAACCGGCTCATTCAGCTGGCCAGGAGCATTGTGCGTGGGTTAGCCAGGCTCTCTCCTTGGGATCTCTTTGTCTCACAAGGCTGCCAGCCAACCTCCTGGCATTATCGATAAAACAGTGCGTTTCCTCCCCCAAGCCTGGCTGCCTGGGTTGGAGCCAGAACAGAGGCGACAGAGGCTGAAGGTGAGATGGGACCATTCAGATGGAATAAATCACATTAAGCAGAGAACATCCCCCTGCCTAACCTCTCCTAGGGGGAAGGGAGGAATCTTTTCCTCCAGCCCCCATAACCCACTGCCAAGGGCACAAATCCAAGCCACGCCCCCCCAGGCCATGGGATGCGGGTGGCTGTGGTCCCTCCTCTGCTCCAGAGGAATCGGGAGCATCACAGATGTCGGGTGAGGAAACCCCAGATCGACAGGAAGTCGGTGACCACACTGCACAAGTGTGTGATTTCCACATCATTTGACATCCTTCTGCTCCAGTAGCTTCTGGCCCCGGAGTCCTTCTTAAAGGGCCAGGCTCTCACATCCGATTTGTCCTTGAAGGGCATGCACGGAGTGTGACGCCCCTGTGGTGGGGAGTCTAGCAGGCCAGCAGAGTGGGGAGCAGAATAAATCTGCCTCCCCCCATGGCAGATTTAAGAGTCAGTCATCAATTATAAAGCCAGAAGGGACCACTGTGATCACCCAGTCTGACCACCGTCATAACAGGCCTGAATTGGCTCCTGGTGGATCTAGAAAAATCTCCTTTAGAAAACCAGCCACTCTTGACTTAAAAATTGGCAGTGAAGGGAGATGCTCCAGCAGCTTCTCGGACACGTGAAAATAAACGAGAAAAGAGAAAAATCCACAGTCCAGAGAAAGTGGCAGAACCAGTAGCCACAGCAGAGTGGCCAGGGAAGGATTAGTCCATTGACAAAATTTGGTATCCACATCCGATCTGCACACATGGTCTGTGGACATATACAGATTTGCAGATCCACTGAGACTGGAAGCCCTCTGACACCTAGTGGGACATCCCCTGCCTGGTCAGGATTGGGGTAGTTAGCACTGCCAGGGTTTCTGTTGCATCTGTCCTGGTACCTTTCATCCCCACTAAATTCTCTGTGTCTCACACGCACACAATGCAAAATATCCACACCTCCACACACTCCCCTCCTGGACTGCGAGTCTGTGACCCCATTTTGCTATAACTCAAACCCCATTTGCAGGAACAACCCCATTTGGAAGGGATATTTTATTGTCTGCTTCCAGGCAGCACCATCCCGCAATGCTAATTGAGCGGAGAACAATCAGAGATGCCCAGATCTGTGTAACTGACAAACCTTCATTTCTTTGTCATTCTTCCCCCAAGATGACAGGGAAACAGTAAACAGGACAATAAGGAGGAGGAAACAGAGGCTGAAAGGCAGGAAGGTCTGGTGCTTAGCACACAGCACTGGAAGTCAGGTGAGCTGGGTTCTAATCCCACTTCTCACACAATGTTGCTCACTGATCTCTCCTTGGGCAAGTCACTTAGCCTCTCTGCAAACTTTCCAACACCCATTAAATGAGGGTAACAGAATATAGAGAAACCTCACCGTAGGTGCTGGAACTAGGGGTGCGGGAGGCACTATTATATCCAGGGTTTACAGTGTGGTTCAGTGGCTCTCAGCACCCGCACTGCACAAATTGTTCCAGCCCCCCTGTGCAAGACTGTTCACCGGTGTTAGAAAGGGAAGGTGCTAAATCTTACACAGAATCTATCACTGTCTAGGGACTTCACAGCAACCCTCGGGACAGAGCTCTGAGCTCCCTGTTCCAGAAGGCCCAGGCTCCTGCCATGGGAGCGAAGGAAGAATCTCCACAGGGAGATAACACAGGGTCTATGACACACAGTTGAGCAGTTCCCACTCCACCTGGTAGAGGTCAGTGGTGTACAAACACACACACACTCACTCCCCAGCTGATAACAGCCCTACTGAAGATTGCTCCAGGGGCCGGGTGATTTCAAGGAAGGAGAAGGCCCATTTCATCTGCCAGCAGCCGGCCGGGGAGGGGAGGGGGGCATGCCCAGAAGCAGCCCTGCTCTCACCCGCATCGCGAACAGCCCTGGGGCTGCAGCAGCTCCCAGGCTGGGGGCTGAGACACAGAAATGAGGAGTGAACACCCCCCCCTCCCCCAACCCCGGATCCAGGCCGCGGGGGGAGGGCTGATGGATGTTGCGCCCGACCCGTTCGCCCAGTTTGGCCACCAGCCGCGGCCCCGCGCCGGCGCCCCCGCAGGCTGAGGCCGGCCCCAGCTCATCGCACGGGCCGGGGCTCACCGGCGTTGTAGAAGCAGTCCAGGGGGCCCGTGTCGCCCAGCGCCAGGGGGCCGAAGGGCACCGTCTCCAGCTCCGCCCGCACCTCCCGGCAGGCGTCCCGCAGGCAGCGCTGGGGCAGGGACTCGGCCGAGCCCCCGCCGAGGACGTAGACCACGCGGAGAGCCCGGCTCCGGCTGCTGCTCCCCCGGCGGCCCGGGGCGCCGGCCACCGGCTTGCTGGGGGCGATGGCCATGGCCAGGGGGTCCTGCCAGTAACTCCCCGCCCGCTCCGCCCGGCCGGCGCTTCCCGGCCTGCTCTCCCCGTCCATGCCGGCGCCTCTCGCCCCGCAGCCTCGAGCTCCGGTGTGTGGGGCGGGGGGGGGCGCACGTGCAGCGGATCCCCCAGCCCCCCGACACGGGGCCGAAAGGCTGGCACGGCCGTTTCCGCCCGGAGCGCCGCCGGGCCCCAGTTGGGTCAGTTGCCGCCCACGTGGGGCCCCCGAGCCCCACCCACCAAAACACTTTCCCTGTGTGAACGCCTGAGAGTCGGGGAGCGGCAGCTACCCGGTCCCACGCCTTCCTGTGCAAACGCAGCCGCCGCCGGGCTGGCAGGAGCCACGGGCGGCTGCCCCACCATGGCCTTCTCGCCAGGGGAATGAAAAGAAAAGTAAAGCCATCCTTCCCCTTCCTGCCTGAGGCCTCCAGCTGGGAGCTCCCCTCTCCTAGTAGCCTGGGCTTTAAAAACAATCCAGACCTGGGTTGCATCTTGCAAAGCGGCCTCCAGGAGGCTGGTGGAGGGATTTATGGCCAAGGTCGAAAGCTGTAAAGGAGCATGGCTCCCACCCGGGGATTGACACCAGCTGAGGAGCTGCTGGCCCCATGTTTGCAAAGAAAGGCCCCGATCCTGCAAGCTGGCCCCCAAAGGCATGCCCTTGGACCTGTGCCCAGGGTGCAAAAGTGCACGGATCCAATTGCAGGGTTGGGGCCAAAAAAATGAAACCTCTTGAGTATCGGGGTAGCCGTGTTAGTCTGTATCCGCAAAAACAAGGAGGGGTCCGGGGGGCACCTTAAAGACTAACAGATTTATTTGGGCATAAGCTACGGTGGGTAAAAAACCCACTTCTTCAGATGCATGGAGGGAAAATTACAGCTGCAGGCATTATTATGCTGACACAGGAAGAGAAAGGAGTTACCTTACAAACCTCTATGGTTTCTTCCCGCTCTGAAAGGCAGCGGCCCAAATTGCAAATGCATCTTTTTGCACAAGCAGCCTTTCCAATGCGTGTGCACAAAGGCACAGTGCAATGATGCGAGCAAGCGGGCCCCTGCATTGCGGGCCCCTGCATTACAGACAGGAGCGGACAGATGCACCCATGAATTTTGCAAACGCATTTCTGGAAGCACTTACGTCGCATACAAGCTCAAGTGCAGCTAAAGATATTTAGACTCCAACGAGTCTATTATGAACTCGAGATAAATAAAAAGACAAATGTGCAAAGCCTAATGTGCAGGAAACATTGTGCAGTTGAACCTCCATTATCTGAATATCAGATATTTGGATAACTGAAGTTTTTAGCGACCTGCCAGTGCAATTATCATATATCAGGGAAGACAAACCTGTGATGGAAAACAGGGGTGGTTCAGACACATGGAGCTGCAGTTAATTGAGGTTCAGTTTTTCCATAGCGAGAGATGTGGAGGAAAATGAGTCTAGCCAAAGTGTGGCTTTCAGCGTACAGGATGGTACAAACAGAGAGTCTTTTATGACCGGGGAAGTCTTTGAAGGCAGTACGCAGAGAGGAATTCCCTCTACTCTCATCTTGTGGTGTGACATGCTATCGCCTTGGGCGTTCAGTCCCAGATTTACAAAATATCTTTCACTCTCTTCAGAGAGGGACTTAGGTGGTTTCAACCCGCCTGATGTTTGGCCAGCTTTAGGGGTGGCTGCCCTGGACTGCAAAGCTGGGTATAGGAATGCGTGTGTGTGTGAGAGCGATGGAGAAAGCAGCTCAGAGGCAAGGCTCCAGGAAAAACACAGCTTTCGGCTCCGAAAAGCTGCACGCATACATCAAAGGCTGTTTTGACTCGCTTCGCTTCCTTTCGCCCCCGCCTCATGCAGAATGTCCGTCCCCACTCGCTTCCCCCTTTACTCAGTACTTCCAAAAAGCAGCGAGCGCAGGGCGGTTTGGCTTTAGATGGGCCGACGGCGGTGACGGGAGAAAGGACATTTTCTTTCTCTGGAGCTCAGAGATTTAGCGGGTCCGCTGGGAATGGAGTCCCAGGCTGGGAGTCTGTAATGGGCCAGAGGTCACTTGGCCCAGGGGGGCTGCTTTCCTGGAGCCATTGTTGGTTTTTAATTTGGGGATTAATCATCCATTCACCTCCTCCCATGCTGGGATAAAGGGCAGAGGGGCGGGGAAGGAAGGGAAGCCTCTGTGTGGTGCTTTCAAACTGCACCGAATTGCCTAGTTCTAAAGAAACTAGGAGCCATGTGCAGCATGGAACTAGAGCTCAGAGCTGTTCTAGAGCTGGACGCTTGGCTGGGTGGGGCGTCGGGATGGCATCACTGTGACGAAGCAGGACTGTTCTTAATGTTTCCTCTGCATAGTGTGGGGGTGCCTCAGTTTCCCCTATGCAGTTCTTAAGTATCTCAGTGGTGGGATAAGGGCGTATGATCGTTGCAGATCCCTAGAGGGCAGGTGTGTGCAGGGGTCTGGACACAGAGAATGGCCGACACTGTTTCCTGGCAACTGATGGCCTGGCCCTTCCCCCCCCCTACAAGGTGAGAGCTAAAGGGTTGGAGAACAAAGGAATCAGGTGACCTCCTGGCCCAGGAAAGGGGAAAGCCCAGAGGACGAGGGGCTGGAGGGAGTTTCAGTTTGGGGCTGGCTGGGACATGGAGTGAAGTGCAGACGTGGTTGTCTGGTTCACTGCCCCCCAAAATGGACCCAGCTGAGGGGTCCTGTTCTCTGAACCTACAAGCTCTGTTTTAGACCATGTTCCTGTCGTCTAATAAACCTTCTGTTTTACTGGCTGGCTGAGAGTCACGTCTGACTGCGGAGTTGGGGGGCAGGACCCTCTGGCTTCCCCAGGACCCCGCCTGGGCGGACTCGCTGTGGGAAACACACGGAGGGGCAGAGGATGCCGAATGCTCCGAGGTCAGACCCAGGAAGGTGGAAGCTGTGTGAGCTGTGTGTCCTGCAGACAGTCTGCTCATAGAAAGAAAAGGAGTTCTTGTGGCACCTTAGAGACTAACCAATTTATTTGAGCATAAGCTTTCGTGAGCTACAGCTCACTTCATTGGATGCATAAAGTGGAAAATGCAGTGAGGATGTCTTATACACACAGACCATGAAAAAATGGTTGTTTATCACTTCAAAAAGATACAATTAACTTCAGCTTGAATAGAGACTGGGAGTGGCTAAGTCATTATGCAAGGTAACCTATTTCCCCTTGTTTTTTAGTCTCTAAGGTGCCACAAGTACTCCTTTTTGTGAATACAGACTAACACGGCTGCTACTCTGAAACCTGCTCACAGAAAGGAGACTTCCCCAGAGTCCTGACTGGCTTCATGGGGAGCAGTTCCAGAGCATCGCCCAGGGACTCCGTGACAATCACTGAGAGGACGTTTTATAAAGGACCCAACAAATACATTGAAGACAATGGAGGATGCTCGTACCCCAGCCTAGGACCTGACAGATCCATTTGTGACTAACAGGACTAGCCGGTAGATTCATTCTCCCCATCTGGACAAAGGAATAACATAATATTTACTGACCTCCTGTGGGTGTGGGGACACTGACTTCATTGTGCAGCTCTTGCAGATCCCCGAGGGAAGGGTGCTGAGCGACATATAAATGTTTGTAATAACACATGGTAATGAGTATGACCCAGAGGTGCTAAATGAGCTTGATCCAAAGTGGGCGTCTCTGCATTGACTTTAGTGGGCTCTGGATTGGGGCCAGCGTTAGCCTCATGATGCACTTTTGCCCTAGCTGGCTAAATCCAGCCAAATCGCCCTGCAGCCGTTCCCATGGGGAAGCAGCTCCCCTCCCGAGCCAAGTCAGCTGTTCCTGCTTCCCAGGCCAGGGGGACCATCCGGAACTGTTCTGCTCATGACGCCATGGGCTGTGGCTTGAAAGCCGGGCCCCCTTCCGGCCCTCCCTGGGCTTTAGGGAGTTCTGGCTGCAAACCTAAGAAACCAAACCAAACCGATCGCTCTGAACCGGCCCCAAAGGGCCCTTGGAGGTTAGTGCGCTGGAGACGCTGACCTACAAGCCAGCACCATTGACTTCGGTGAAATTGTTGCTGCGAGTCACTGCTCAGCAAGACCAGTAAAGGGTCCAGTCTGGCTTGTGGTGATCTGGGGGCTCCTTCTGGGAATAGTGTCACACATGGGCCTCACCCCGGGGGTCAAAGCATTCAGGCCCCCTGAGCCAAGAGGCTGGTTCTAAAAAAGACGCAGATACTTGCCCCCAGGGAGTCAGGGACCTGCCCCAGGTTTGTGGCCATGTCGTCTGCGTTTGTACCTGTGTCGGCCGCCTGCCGGGACCGAACCCTGGAGCTAATGCACAAGCTACTACTGCTTGAGCTCCAGCGCCGCAGCACGAGATAGGAAGGGTGGCCCAGTGGTTAGGGCCTGGGCTTAATTCCATCCTCTGCCACAGGTGCCCTGCCTGGCCTTGGGCAAGTCACCGGGGGCCAGATTTTTCCAGGATTTAAGTGCTTCCCAATGCAGAGAGGCCAGCAGGATCTGGGCCTTAGGGTATGTCTATACAAGAGGCACTGCAGTCTAGACGCTTATTACAGCAACGGAAGGGGTTTTCCCATCAGTGTCGTTAGTCCACCTCTCCGAGAGGTGGGAGCTAGGTCAAGGGAAGAATTTGACATTTTTCACAGCCCTGAGTGATGTTGCTAGATTGATCTGAGTTCTAGGTGGAGACCAGGCCTTAGTCACAGGATTGAATCCCACCCAGGTCAGCTGTGATCATAAACGGCCACCGTTTTGGTGAGATGTGAAAATAGTGTGATGGGTCTCAGGCCAAGGGGCCGGGGCCTTCTCAGAGTAATGCGCCATTCACAAAAGCAAACAGCAAGGGAGAAAACTCAGACACGTGAATTAAACAAAGTCCAGGACATGCTGACTGGAAGTGGGAGAAGATAAACAGACCTTTTCTATGTACACATTATAATTTGGAGTGGCACTGAGCTACCAAAGCAATGAGAATTCAGGAGCCATATAGCCATATAATTCATTAGATCGATTGATAGATAGATCGATAATTATAAGCTTGCTCTAGGCTGGCTCTTTGCAGAATGACTATTGAAGAAGACCCAGATCACATGCTTCCCTACAGAGCCCCTTAGGCTGCAAGCAGGACCAGGAAACTGCCTGAAATTTCAAGTGGTAGCTCAAGACACGGTTGTACCACAGGTTTCTATATACCAAACGTCACTCTTGTTGACAGCTTCTGCAGAGAAGCCAAGAACCTGAACGATCCACAAATCCATGTCCCCCCATGAATGGACTGCTCCGATCTGGGTGAGCAACGTCTTGCCTGGGTGTTGTGGGAAGGGAAGTGCTTACATTGTCACTGCCTCATGCCGTAAGCCCCCGAGGTGAGCAATCCAGCACCTTGCTCCAACTCTAACCTCACCCGTGGATAACACAGGCTGGAAAGGGCATTGCTCTGATTAATAACAAGGAGCTGAGCAAAGTGACAGAGAAGAACAAAGAAAACATAGCACAACCTCTCAGACACACACACACGAGGAAAAACACACAATGTGCAAATATACTATAGGCTTCAGAGAGGATTTTCCCTGTCCCCATTGAGCTTTGGCCTGCTAAACCCAGGGTTGTGAGTTCAATCCTTGAGGGGGCCATTTAGGGATCCAGGGCAAAAATTGGGGATTGGTCCTGCTTTGAGCAGGGGGTTGGACTAAATGACCTCCTGAGGTCCCTTCCAACCCTGATATTCGATGATTCTATGAAATAGCAGGTACTGGACCCGACAAGTGGCATCGTACCAGACTAGCTGGACTAGGCTAATTTGCTTAAAAACTCCGGACAAGCTATGGCCTCTGACCTGGGATGACAACTCCTATGGGCCTCCGTTCTCGTACAGCCTGAGCCAAAGGCTACTGCAGCCAGTGGGAAGGTTCCCAGTCGCTTCACTGGGCTCTGGACCAGCGGTAGGTGCACAGGCTTCCCTTGCTGCAGTTGTTTCTGGCTAGCGGACAAGGTCACATGAAACTGACAAGCCAATGGGCTTGAACAAACAAAACAGGTCGAGGAGACCTTCAGCCCTCCCGAGTGCTGTCATCCTGGGATCAAAGCCACCGCCACAGCTGGGCAAACTCAGCCCAGCCGGAGCTGCAGAAAAGCAGCTGCAGAACGCACAGGGAACGTTTAGATGAGAGCGATTTCAAACCAGCAGCCGGGAGTGATGCTTTTATTGGGAGCACAGACGACAGCAGCCGCAAGTGCAGCGGTATCGGATGACATACATGCCAGAGCAAGCCTCGACATGCGTGTAATTGGGTCTGACACGCATACCCATGCACAATGACACGTATGTACACACCCAAAATCTAGATCATTCTGGAGGCCTGATTTGGGCAACTCTATTTGAAAGCTGTTTCTGCAGAGGATCGCATGCTACCACGTTGTGTGGGGACATGCACTGAGCTCACCTATTTATTTGCCTCTGAGCACGTGATGGCGCTAAGCAGCCTTCAGACAATCTGGACACAACATGACTCAATGCAATGTCAGATGGCGAGGCCAGGAGAGCAAGGATCTGCCCCATTGCCCTGGGAGTGAGGGGAGTGATTGCATCAGGAAGGCTGTCCTCGCGGGACCTTAGGGATGCACTGGGGACTTGGATGATCCCAGGAAGGAGTCTTTTATCCCTCCGGAGACGGGGTGTGTGTAATCACTGGAGGCTCCTGGAGCTGCTGCAGGGGGAGAGGAAGGTGGTTTGCTGCAAGGGGATCTAGGAGGCGACTCAGTCCTGCTGTCTCGGGCGTGCCCCAGATGCACAGGTTGGACGGGGCCCCCGTCTAGCGGAGCTTCATTTCTGTGCGTTTGTAGGGGTTGCCAACGCCCTGGCCAGAGACCCAGTCAATGCCGTATCTCTGCTTCTTCTGCTCCCCCACCGCGTAGCCCCCGTTCAGGTTGGCACGGTAGCAGTTGATGTACCACCAGGCACCATGCACAGTGAATGCGCAGTTCTGCGTCCCGCTGTCGTTGTCATGGTCGTAGGTGGAGAAAGGCTTCCTGTTGTGGACACCCAAGGAGTCACCTGTGGGACACACGAGCCCTCAGTGCCACAACAGGACACAACCGCACCAGGGCATGACCTTGAGCAGCAGAGAAATGGGAGCATTTCCCTTGCCAGCAACGTATCCCTGGAGGCAGCCTGGGCTCATGGTCTGGTTTGAGCACAGGACTGGGATCCAAGCCTGTAAGATTTAATTCTATGGCTGTGTCATGCCAGAGAGCAGACGAGACGTGCTTATCACGGTGCCTTTTGGCTTTAACATCTATGAATCTGGGAGCCCTGGGTTTGCCCAGGGCACTAGAGAGCCACATTTTTCCCCAAGGTGCTAGACTAAGTTTTCAAGGCCTCAGCACCCACAATCGGGATCGGATTTTCCACCGAGCTCAGCGTCCACCGTGCTGCCGATGTGCTGAACTCGGTGGCAAATTGTGCCTTTCATGTCTTTGCCTCAGTTTCCTCAACTGTGAAATGGGGATGATAATCCACGCCGATGCAGTAATGCTAAGCATGTCAACAGCACATTACGTAATGAATCCTCATACACTCCAGGTGGTAGGTAAGGACGTTATCCCCATTACATGGTGGGGCACAGCAAAGACCCTGATATCCTATGATTCTATGAAAGGCTGTGACCTACCCAAGGTCACGCAGTGAGTGTCAGAACCAGGATTAGAACCTCAGGGTTCCCTGAGTCTGGTCCTGCTGTCAGTCCCCAGGGGGGAGGGTGGTATTAATTAGCTAATGTCTGTAAAGTGCTTCAAAGATGGGCAAGTTCTAAGTGTTACTGTTAGCAAAGCTGAGCTGGCATTCATGTCAGATTTTCCCTGCCAGCAGCGCTCTCGGGAGAAGCGTGCAGAGCCGGACAGGGTGCATCTGCGTAATTCAGGCCAAGGAAATGGATTTCCGAGGCCCCTAGAGATTAACCACCTTAGTGCACGGGAACCCTGAGCCAGCAGGAGCCCCAGTGGAGGAGACAGACCCATTGCAAAGTGGGCCGGCGTGGGCTTTCCTCCCACACTGCTTTGCTGCCCCCCTACTTGGCTGGTTTATGATGATTGTTAACCCCTAATGCTCCACGGATCGGTTTGTAACGGAATGCAATCTTCAGTGCCGTCATGGGCACGTGCTGCATCCCCTCCCACCCTCCAGCGAACATGGGTGCCACCCACGGGAGCGTTGCACTTCCCTTGGCAGCGAATGGGGTTAATGCCTGGAGAAGGAGGGGGGGGGTTTGACGCTGGGCGCAGGCGGCTGCGGTGGGGCGCTGCCTGGGGTTTTGGATGCCAAGCATCCTGAGCGCGTGCGATCTCTGCCAAGAATCAGAGGCTGCAGTAGGTGGGGGAGGCCACGGCCTGAACTGTGCATCCCTCCCTGCGTCCATGCGCACCCCTGAGCCCCGCCTGGCCTTTGGCTGAGATCCCAGCAAGGAGACAGACAAGGAAGGATCTCTCTTTGCCAGATGTGGGAGCTCCCCACAATCCGTGTGTGCTTTGGGGGGGCAGCCGGGATAGGCGTTTGTATTTGTGTGTGTGATCGTTTGAGACCTAGATCTGTCTTTTGCCTCTCCGGCCGTCTCTTCCAATCTTGTTTTGTCTCCTTAAATCCCAGTGTGACAGTTTGAGCCACATGTGCTGTTCTTCTGCCTACTTTAAATTGCTGGATAGCGTTGCTGCTTTCCTCCTCCCCGGAAACAGCTGCATTGCAGTGCTGGGTGCCTGGCTCCCCAGAGACCCTCCATTCTTTACCCCCCTCACAATAGGGTTTTTGGGGCATAATCCGTGGACATACACAAAGTGCTCTGAAACCCGCCAGGGGAAAGCAGAAGAGGCGCCCCGAGGGTTAAGTATTAATGATGACCAGTCATTATCAGGTGATTACAAATGCCTGAGCGACCCTGGAGAAACACAGCCCCTTTCATGCTTTGCTGCATCCCTCGCTCTGGGAGGTTGGAAGCACATTTCTTTGTAGGAGCAGCGAAGGGAAGTGGAACATGTGCTGTCTCTCCCACTCACACACACAATGGGACAGATTCTCTCTCCCGCCTTGGCCTCTTTGTGCCGCTCCCGCAGCGTGCCGGGGCCCAAATTGTGCTGCAAGAGGCGGGGGTGTAGTCCCCTGAAGGAGGCACTGTGTAGGTCTCTGATAAGCAGCCCATAGGCCCCCATGAAGCCCCTGGCACAGGGACAGAAGGGGGTGTCTCCACAGTATATGGTGCTATGGAGACTCTGAGCTGCTCTGGACTGCGGGGCAGCCCTCGGGAGTTTGCTGGTAGAGCATCCCTGGGGTTGCTCTGATTTACACTGGGGTCTGTTTGAGCCCCAGAGCAGCCCAGAATCCCAAGGCTATAAAAGTGGCCTTTGCCCACCTCCCCTCGGGCTGCCCCTTTAGGTGGTGCAGTGCAGAACGCCAGCCAGACACACACCCCTCACCTGCAGAGCCGCCGAGGAACGTCCCCAGAACAAGCTCGTACTTGTCCTCTTCCCCCTTGAGTTTGAAGGACCGGTAGCTGGCAAAGGAGCTGCTGTCATTAAAATTCACCAGGTCCACACGGAGCTGGAACTCGCCTGAGGGAAAGGGACAGAGCCCAGCGTTAGCCAGGGGCCCGTTTTGGCTCCCACTCACCTCCAGGAGGCGGATCTAGGTGGGCCGGGGCTTCTAGCCACAAAGCAGGGAGGCTTGCCCAGCCCAACACCAGCACAGCCAGGGGTGTCTCCGTCCCTGTGAGCGATGCCATGTTTTTGCATGGCACTAGGGCAGGACAACCAACAGTGGGAACTGGATGAGAGGGAGGGGAGGGGATCCCCTGGGGAAAAGGAGGGGATCAGGGGAAAGGGATATTCCCACCCAACCTGGGCATTTCCAGCTCCTCAGCAACACCCTCCAGAACCCAAGGGCTGGATCTAAAAGGCCTCTCATGGGTAATGGCTGCTCGCTTTTGCCCCCTGGAGAGGCCCTGTGGAATAACAGCCCCAGGGCAGGCCAGAGCTCCCCCAGGACAGCTGCTGGGCTTCCTTACCGTCCTGGGTGAGTTGGTGGAGGTTCTCATTGCCCAACCAGAACTCGGAGAGCTGGTTCCCGAAGCCCTTCTTGTAGGAGCTCCAGGTGCGGTAGAAATCCACCGAGCCATCCATGCGTTTCTGGAACACCTGGAGGAGCGGAGAGAGAATGGGGGCTGGGAGCTGACCCGGCAGCCACACTTCAGACAATAGGTGCAGCCCTGACTGAGCTGGGCCATGGAGGATCCAGAAGAGCAGCTATGGGGAGACTAGCTGGAAGTTAAGATCAGTTGGGCTGTCCAGTCTCAGGCTTCAGGGCATGAGTTTGTCCCTGGCTGGGGTCAGGAAGGAATTCCCCACTAGGGTAAAATGTTGCACAGTTGGATACAACATGGGGTTTTGATGCCTTTCCTTCCCCCTCCACCCTCAAAGCTCCCAGCGGTAACTATGGCTGGAGACAGGATAGAATGATCTGTCTGGAGGTGGCTCCGTGAAGCAAAATCAGCTCCAATTCCCACTCCCCACGTGCTGGGGAAGTACCAAGCTAGAGCGGCTCTGGACTTTGCTGCTTGGACCCAGGCCTAGCACATTCAGCGCTGGCAGTTAACCTCGGCCGAGCCTGTGAGTGACACCCCTTTGTGACAGCCCCATGGCCTCCTTCCCCACCACTCCCCCCACAAGTGCACAGCCAGCCAGGACGTTCTGACACAGCAATCAGAGGCAGAACCATGGTCCGCATCCCTCCCATCGCCGTCCTGTCAGGGTGTCGGCCTTGCACACTGCTAGCCACTGGGGACTGACACCACGCCTGGGTGAGCGACAGGAAATCTTACAAACCAGAGCAAGACACATGTGTAGGCCATGCCTGCAGTCAGGGAAAGGTGAGACAGATGCATCTGCCTTCCCCCAATCTCTGCTCCACTAACTCATGGACTGATAACCCCAGCTAACTCCACAGCCTGGGTTAACTTCCTCTGCCTCAACCCCTCCTGCTGATTCAGGGAGACACAGCGATCTTCTTTGCTTCCTGCCCTGCACTGTAGCTTTACTGTGCACTGTCAAACAGCTGCCCCATCCCACCCCAGAGGTGGCTGCATTCCAGCGATGGGTGACGTGATTCCCCATGGAGACGGGTTGTGAAGCACTTGGCAGCCCTTCAGGGTGAAAGGCGCTACTGTCCCGCTATATATGGGTAAGGACTGATTCTCTCTTTACCCCTCCCCAGCCACATCACGGCCATATTCTGCTACCCGTGCGTAAATCTCTCACACTGCACTGGGCATAGGCAGCTCTGGATGTGACTTGATCCCCCGTTTCCATCGCTCTGGTGCTAGGATACTGCGCTCACCAGCCAGCCTCCACCGTCAGTGTCCATGTCGCAGAAGACCCTCAGCGGCCGGCAGTCCGGCAGGTAGATGGTGTGCCAGCCGCTCAGGAACTCCCCTTTGCCCAGAAGCTCCTTGCAGCTCTTTGGCCCTGGAATTAAGGCAGAATCTGGTCCCTGGGGAAACGTCTGAGGTCTCGTCTCCTCCCAGAGAGAGGAGCACAGAAGTGAGGAGGGGATGGGACGGAGTGGCTGCCGAAGGAACTCTGAGATCACCTCGCAGTGACAGGGGGTTACCGTGCTACCCAGTTAGCGGCCACAGCAGGCTCCAGGAACCTGGTTTAGGCTAAATGTCATTTCAGGAGGATTTCATCTCCATGTAGCGCTTAGAGCAGGGACAGCTGGGAGTCTGCACTGCCGGGTTCTAGCCCCAGCTCTGGGACGGGAATGGGGTCCAGTGCTTAAAAGAGGAGAAATGCCTGTCAGGATCCCTGGATCCTAGCGCCAGCTCAGGGAGGAAGTGTGGTCTAATGGTTAGAGCAGGGGGAACTGGGAGTCTGTACTCATGGGGTCATCACTGACTCACTGTGTGCCACAGGGCAGGTCACATCCCCTCTCTGTGACTCAGTTTCCCCATGTGGGGCTGATAATACTTTCCCACCTAAGTGCTTTGAGATCCTTAGAGGAAAGGCATTATTGGCATGAAGGGTGCTATCATTCCTGTATTACTGAACGGTGTGCTTTCCCAGCCGAAGGAGAGTTAAACCTTCTAAAGCAAGCAGACAAACAAACAAACGCAGCCTGCTTATTCCTTTGACGTAAAGGCTCCTGCAATCGCAACAGACCCGGACTAAACTGCTCCAGTGAGTAGGTAGGGGCTGGTCCCTGAAAGGGGAATATTCACTGCTCCGGAATGATGGTCTTTTGGTTAAGGCACTGGAGGAAGACTCAGTGGACCTGGGTTTCTAACTCTGCCATCGACTCCCTGTGTAACTTGAGCCAGTCACTGCATCTCTTTAACTAGCTCCGGGGGGTCAGTCCGATGAGCGTGGGGTACCCCGCGCAGCTCTGTGCTGCATCGTACCGACCTCTTCGTCCGTCCACCCCTCTTGGGCCCTTAAGATCTCCACCTGTAAAATGGGGCCAGGGCTGCTCCCTTGGTCCGTCTTGGCTATTCAGACTGTAAGCACGCTGGGGCAGGGACCATCTCTCGCTCTGTGTCAGCCCATCCCCTAGCATGACGGGGCCCTGATCCTGCTGGGTGCCTTGAAGCAACGGTACCATAATGCAAACCATAATGCAAACAAGGGTAAGTCAAGTTGCAGTGGGGGAGGTTTAGATTGGATATTAGGAAAAACTTTTTCACTAAGAGGGTGGTGAAACACTGGAATGCGTTACCTAGGGAGGTGGTAGAATCTCCTTCCTTAGAGGTTTTTAAGGTCAGGCTTGACAAAGCCCTGGCTGGGATGATTTAGTTGGGGATTGGTCCTGCTTCGAGCAGGGGGTTGGACGAGATGACCTTCAGGGGTCCCTTCCTACCCTGACATTCTATGATTCTATGATTTTTTAAGCGCCGAGGAGGCAACCTCACCGTTCTGGCAGAGGAAGGAAGGGTCTGGGTGGTCTCCTGCCATTCCGAGAAATAAAAAAAAAAACACAGTTAGAAAGCAAAGCTGAACAGTCTCCAGCCGGCGCCCTGGAGAACTTGGCCGGATGAGGAGTGCAAGGTTCCTGGTTAGCTGCTTTTCCTGCTGTTTCACAACTGTGTCTCTTGTTTGAAAGGGGTGTGTATAACTGCCCTCCTGCCTTGCAATGTATGGAGGAACCGCGGCCGTGTGCTTGCAGCGTCTGTGTGCAACGTTCGCGGCCACCTGCTCTCCGGAGACCTGAGCCAAAGCCCACTGAGGTCGGTGGAAAGGCTCCCTCCCACAGAGGAGGAGGAAAGCCCCCTGAGGAGGTGGAAAGGCTCCCTCCCACAGGCTCCCTCCCTGATCGGCCCCCTGCGCCATGAGAAGAGGTGGAAACGCTCCAGAGGCAGCCCGTTTCACACCACCACGGGGGTGGGGGGGCGATCCTGGGTGCCGTCTCATCTCCCTGACGCTGGATGCCCATCCCAAAGCTTCATGCTGACCCGGGTTTGCCTGGTCCCAGTGCCCATTGCAATCAATGATAAGGGCCGCAGTGACTTGGGGTGGGGGTGGGATCAGGCCCTGGAGCCCTATTAGCAGCCCCGAAGGCCCCTCTTGAAAGCCACAGGAGAATTTTGGCAGGACAGACTAAACCTACTGGAGCCAGAGCAGATAGGAGTGGACCCCAGCACAGGCCCAACGCCTCTTGAAACAGGGGGCACAAAGCCTGGCTCCCCATCTGAATTGCTTGCCTCGACCAACAACCCCCCCCATGGGGTGTAACCTACACCCTCAGCCCCCCTCCTCCAAAGAGCCTTGCTGCATAGTTACCTCGTTCCCCCTTCGGTCCTGCTTTCCCGGGCGGCCCCCCAGCCCCTGAAATCCAGAGCAGACAGAGAGACTCGGTGAACGCAGGCAAGTGCTTGAGCGCAGCTAAGACGCAGAACATGGTCCCCCCGCAGGCTCTTTTAAAAGGGGACAAACGGACGGACCCAGAGGAAAAAGAAGGGAAGCTCTCAAAGTCCATCACTACTTGTTCCCATAGCAGCCACAAGAAGTGTCTCATGTGGGCTGCTCAGCCGATCCCGGTGGAAGAGGCCCTGCCATCAGGCCTGGAGGAGGTGTGTGGTGGGGGTCCTTCCCAACCCGCCAGGGGCTGGTCAGTTGAGCCTGGGGTGTGTGAGAGCAAGAGGCACCGGGGGGCAGAGGGCCAGATTCATGGGGCGGTGTGGCTATTCCAGACGGAAGGGCGGCTGGCAGATGACGTCGTGCCTTGTTCTTCCACCAGTGGAGGGCGTGCGGTTCATCAGGGACTAATCGACGTGCCAGGAGGGGTTGATCCATCAACCACACACAGTCTGCTAAGGACCATGCACCAGCCGGAGTGACCACGGGCGATGAGGTCGCACCGGGCACCACACAGCGAAGGGCCCAGTTCAATACGGGGTTTGCACCCTTAGCCAGAGATTCCCTGGTTCAAGAGACACCTCTAAGCCAGTGGGCTCCATCCTCTTCTGGTGTAAACGGGGCTCAGTAGCTGACGGAGTCTGATCCCCTCCTTGTGACCGCTGCGTTCTCCACCTTCCCCACAGACCCAATGGGAGCGGGCCCAAGACCACCCCACAGGCCCAGAGGGGCACTGCTCCAGCTTGGGGGCAGCACCTGTTGTGAGAGCCCCTCCCTCATCTCCTACCTCTCAGGCCAGGTTGACCGGGTGCCCCCTTTTCTCCAGGGCTTCCTGCTGCGCCTGGTGTCCCGGGGCATCCCTGTAATATTGTGAGTTTCTCAATGCCAGAGAGCCCCACCACCTTCAGCTCTGTGGAAACACAAAGAGACATGGGAGGAGGCATGATCCCAGCACCTGCTCCGGATCAGCCCCGGTGAGTCAGCTGGTGAGATGGTTCTCAGCATCGCTCTGTGCTCGGCCTTACCCTGGCCCCGCTGATAATTACCGCGGGCCCCTTGGTCTCTGTCTCTGGAGGGCTCTGTGGAACGAAGGCCTGGTCTCACAGATCATCACAGCCCAGTGAGGGACAGGGAAAGGGACCCCAAAGGCATCTACCACCACCATGTTTGTGTTGCCTCCCTGCTCTCAGCGATCACCGGCCCCACGATAGCCAGCGTCTTCCTACTCCACTGGCCCTGCGCCATGGCCCCCTCCACACGTGGGCTCCGCATCCCCTGGCGCAGGGCTGGTCTAGGGTGTGGGGACTGGTCCTGCATTGGGCGCTCGGAAATAAATGCTTCCCTGGGGCCCCACGTGGGTGGGCGGGCAGTTGGGGAGCTTTCACCCCATTCTTTTATCCACCTCCCCACACCCTGTTTTCTATCCACGCCCCCCGACCCTGGGCTGACATCCCACCCCAGCCACGTGGCCTTCACCTTTTTACAACCAGCTTTAGCCTGGGCGGTCGGGATTCCTGGCCCATGTGACATTGGGGTGCATCATCCAGACACGCTCTCCCCATGACAGGCACTCCCCTGAGGTCCAGCCTACTTTCCCCCCGGCTCAGCTCCAGCCCATCACCCGCTTGGAGCACCAACACCAATCCCTGCAGCCAGCCCAAGGGGCTCAGCCCCCAGGACCCCAGCCTCAATGCCCCAACTCAGACACTGCAGTGCTGGAGCCAGCTAAATAGCTATAGAACCCCCCTGCCATCACTAGGCAATGTGGGTGCCTCAGAGCTCAACCTAGCCCCCCATTTACAGCCCCAAAACAGAGATGCTCCTACCTGGGCAGGTGCCGGGGTCCCCAGTGATCAGCATCCAGGTGCAGAGCCAAAGCAGGGCTGGAATAAAGCTCCAAGGGCTGACTGGCCACATCTTCACTCTGTTCTCTCGTGAGCTCCTCCCGCCCCCAACTCCCTCTCGGGTTATGTACATTCCAGGAACAATGCCCTGGTGGGGAGCTTTTCCTGGGAAGTAAACCGGGCTTCCCACTATTGTCCCAAGGCACAAAAGCTTGCCACCCCCAAATACCATCCCCCAGAGGCCATCTGGAGAGGTGGCGTCAGGCCTCTTCCTCCAGCACAGCACAGCATGTCCGATCCAGCTCTGGCCACGCAGCCCTGGCCTTCAGCCACGGGGCTTCAGATGCCAGCTTGTGGTGTGACGAAGCGGGACTGTTCTTAATGTTTCCTCTGAATAGTGTGGGGGTGCCTCAGTTTCCCCTATGCAGTTCTTAAGTATCTCGGTGGTGGGATAAGGGTGTATGATCATTGCAGAGCCCTAGAGGGCTGGTGTGTGCAGGGGTCTGGACACAGAGAATGGCCAACACCCTGTTTCCCAGCAACTGATAGCCTGGCCCTTCCCTCCTGCAAGGTGAGAGCTAAAGGGTTGGAGAACAAAGGAATCAGGTGACCTCCTGGCCCAGGAAAGGGACAAAGCCCAGAGGAGGGGGGGGGCTGGAGGGGGAGTCAGTTTGGGGCTGGCTGGGACATGGAGTGAAGCGCAGACGTGGTTGTCTGGCTCACTGCCCCCCAAAATGGACCCAGTTGAGGGGTCCTGTTCTCTGCACCTACAAGCTCTGTTTTAGACCATGTTCCTGTCGTCTAATAAACCTTCTGTTTTACTGGCTGGCTGAGAGTCATGTCTGACTGCGGAGTTGGGGGGCAGGACCCTCTGGCTTCCCCAGGAGCCCGCCTGGGCGGACTCGCTGTGGGAAGCGCATGGAGGGGCAGAGGATGCCGAATGCTCCGAGGTCAGATCCAGGAAGGTGGAAGCTGTGTGAGCTGTGTGTCCTGAAGACAGGGTGCTCACAGAAAGGAGACTTCCCCAGAGTCCTGACTGGCTTCCTGGGGAGCAGTTCCAGAGCATCGCCCGGGGACTCCGTGACACATGGCCACACAGCATCTGGCTCTGATCCCTGGCTCCAGCCACGTGGCGCCAATCCCCAATCCTGGTGGCAGCTGCTGGCCCCAAGCACTGACCGCCGTCCGTGCGCTCCAACCCCCAGCCCTGGCTGCTGACCCCCGGGGTGCAGATCCCCTGCACTGGCCTTGGGCTCCAGCAGGTGCTGGCTCTGGATGCCAATCCCTGGCGGCAGCAGGCACAGACTCCAAGTGCCAGCCCCCAATCCCAGTGGTGGCCAAGCCCTGGCCGCGTGCTCCGACACCAAGCCCTGGCCCGTAAGCCTGGGCACTGCTCCTGGATGTCGACCTGGATTCCGGCAGGCACTGGCCACAGGTGCCAATCCCCAGCCCCAGGTGCAGAACTCCAGTCACATGGCAGTGGGCACCAACCCAATGCTCCGGCAGGCGCTGGCCCAGGATGCCGACCTCCAGTCCTGATTGCGCTGCAGCAGGCTCCGGCGGGTGCTGGCCAAGGATGTGCAGCACCGGGCATGGACCCCAAGCGCCAACCCTGGGCTCTGATCCCCGGCCCTGGCCATGCAGCTGTGGGTGCCCACCCTGGGCTCCAGTGAGTGCTGGCCCAGGGCACTGACCCTCAGCGCCGGGCACCGACCCACACCCCCGCCCAGGTCATGGCGGAGCCTCCTGCATCCATCCTCCCTGGCCCCCGCTGCCTCGCCCCCCACCCCTCCGTCCAGGTCTTAACTTAGAATCATAGAATCTCAGGGTTGGAAGGGACCCCAGAAGGTCATCTAGTCCAACCCCCTGCTCGAAGCAGGACCAATTCCCAGTTAAATCATCCCAGCCAGGGCTTTGTCAAGCCTGACCTTAAAAACCTCTAAGGAAGGAGATTCTACCACCTCCCTAGGTAACTTGCCAGGACTTGCTGTAAAAAGTGATATTCACAGCATTATTGAGTATGCAAAAAACCCTACATAAATAAACGACTGTGGACATGTGCATATTTATTTGTTTTTCCTAAAGTTAATTAAATATTTCAGGGAAACGTGGATGCAGCCGCCAGCAAGAGCTGGTGGCCACACTCTGAGACCCCCTGTCCTCGGCCACATGCCATGACAACGCCCTGCAAAGGGGAGACACACACACTCGCTGGGGCAGTCCCACTCTGTGCTGAGGATTGGGTCGGGCTGACAGCTGTAGTGCTCAAATGCGAGGTGCGGTGCCGAGCACAAGGCTGGGAGCCAGGAAGTCGTGAGTTCGGTTCTTAGCACTGAAACAAACGCCTTGCTGCGGCCGCCTTTGCGTGCCTCAGTTTCCCCATCTGTGAAAAGGGGATAACACCGTCCCTTCACAGTGGGGTCCAAAGCTCACATCCCTGGATGGTTTGGTTTCTGTTCCTACGAATAACAGGGAGGAGAGCAGAACACAGACCAAATCCTTCACTCCCAGTGGGGCTAGGCAGAGCCAAACCCCACACTTGGAACATTCCCAGCCCCGGCCATTCACAGCCACCCCAAACACAGCACCTCCCCGCTGCAACCCCATGTCCCTCTCCACTCGGGCGCCGGTTGATCACTGAGCGTAGCAAGAGGATCCCATTGCAGTGGCCAGGGGCTTACTGCTGCTCAGGATCAGGGCCTAGGGGATGTGGGCCAGGCCCAGGGGCAGCCATGCAGTTCAGCAGCCTGGCTCCCTGCTGCTGGCCCTGGAGAAGAGGAATGCAGCTGCCTGCATTGCTGAACAGCCCCATTGTCAGCAGGCCACGGGTGAGAACTAATCACCCCGGGCCCAGGTGCACACACGGTGTAGAGGAGGCGAAGGTTAAGTCCATAACTGTCCTCCCAGGACAGCCCAGCTCCCCTCTGCCCGTCCCAGGTGTATGCTCCAGATCCCACCCACCAGAGCGGGGGGCTGCCAGCTGCAGGAAACTTGCTCATCAGGCTACCGCGGCGCTGGCAGCTCCCTGGATGTAACGCAGTCCCCGTCGCTCCCACACATGACCCAGACACCCAAGAGTCAAGAACAAGAAAGTGCTTTTATTTACCTCCTCTGCGTGCAATGACTCCATCCCCCCGCAGCGCTGCGTGGCCAGGGGTTGGAGCCTGGAGTCCCACCAGCCTGGCTGGGGCTGCAGCCCGCCCAGGGGAAACGGAGCCAGCGTGGGGAATAACACAACCAGCCCCCTGTGAGAGCAGATTGGGCCTGGGAAGGGGAAAAGGCAGCTGGCAGGCACCAGAGAGATGATCTGGGGAACATCTTGGGGGGGCCCTTAGGCCACCCTTAAAGAGGAAACCAGCAGTGGGTTGTGGGTCCCTTGAGATCTCCAGAAGGAACAGCACTAGGAAGCTCACCTGAGCCTAGGGGAGACCTCTCCAGCCCCTGTAGCCTGGGAAAGCCCTTTGTCTGAGGATCAGTCGGCACGACTGAGCAGGGGTTACAAAGATGAAGGCTGGTGAGAAGTTACAGGCCGGGATGGGGCAGAGGGCTCAAGGCATGTGCATGGGAGTGGGGGGAGGCATGTTCCTCCAGCAGACAGAAGGTGAAGGCCCAGTGGACTGCTGACCCCAGGCAAGTGGCTGACCCAGCTTTGCCCCCCTCACCCACTGGAATTATAGCAGGAAATGGGAGCTCGCCAGCCCGGGGCACAGGGCGGGGGAGAAACGAACAATCAAACAGAGCTAGAGCTGTGCCGTGGAGGGTCCGGCGAAGGTGGTTTGAGCCCATCAGCCCCGGGGGTCCATCCATCCAGAGAGGGCAGGGCCAGGAGGGCACCCTGAGCTTTCCAAACAAGGCAGCGACATTAGGTCTTGCTGGGGACTGGCCTGAGCCTGGGATGGAGCGTGTGTGGTCCCGGGGCCAGGCCTCCCCGTGACGAGTCTAATGGACCACATGGCTCCAAGCCGGAGGACCCGGCCTGGCAGTGCTTTGCATAGCTCCACGGCGCCCAGATCTCCTGCCCCAGCAAGCGGCGCTGAAGGAGGGAGAGGGGCGCTGCTGCGAGCAAGCAGGGCAGCCGGAGCACTGACCGCCTCGTCTTCCATTCCTCCTCCCACAGGAAACCACTTCATCGCACCGCCCCGGGGATCAGCCGTCAGATCCTAATGCGGTGGGACAAAGAAGAGAGCTCACCAGCGAGGGCCGAGTCCTACTGCAATCGCTGCCCGCCCCCGGCGCAGCCATTCCCCACCCTGGCGCAGGCTGCTGGCTCAGACAGGCCTGGATGCCCCAGGGGCTTGGCAGCGCAAGGAACCCTTCACAACCAGGTCGCTGGTTCAATCCCAGCCCAGGGAGGCAGCTCTCAGCAGAGGATCCTCCTCTGTCCCTAAACCAGGGCAGCACCATCCCGCTGTCGATCTGGCCCCAAGAGGGTAATGTAGTTAGATGGGCAAATAAACCATGGGTGGGGGACGGACAGACAGACACAGGGCTGCTTGTAGGGAAACAGGCCAATTATGCACAGCCCAGGGACATGGCTCCTTGCTTCCCACGGGCAGATTGTACTGGCCACCCCCGTCCTTGTCCTTGAAAACCCAAACGTTCTCAGCCTCTCCCCGGCCCCTTAGGACCTAATGCACACGGCGGGTGCTGGAGATGGTCTCCCAGAGACCCTTCTATCAGAGAGCCTGACACGATAGCAGGGGCGTGGGCGCACGCCGGCCTCAAGGGCCCTTCGCACGCCTGGAGGACAAAGCTGGACAGGCATCCATTTGCCCTCGCAGCCTGGCGGGGCAGGGGAACCAGATACCTGCTACGGCAGCACCGGCCCATGCCCGGCAGGTCAGCCCAGTTTGCCCGGGCCCGTGTAACTCTGCCAAGCGATTTCCACGCCTTGAGCTGTCCTCAACCTCCCGCCCCTGCGCTGGGATCCACCCAGCAATAAAGAGCCACCCTGGAGAAATCAAACCGTGCAGCTTTAATTCCGCCCCCGCGCTCACAAGGCTTCGGCCCACTGCACACAGCATGCCCCCAGCCGCCCCCCAGGGACCCACACGGCAACACAACGGCACAGCAAGAGCACGCAGACGGCTGGGGGGGGAGCGGGCAGAGGGAGGGGTACAGGCCCTGTTAACCATCCCACCTTCCCCTCACAACGGCTGCGTTGGGGAAGGGGGGACAAAGCGATACCGGCAGACATGCTGCTGGCCCGGGGGGGGGGGGGGTGGCGGGGTGGGGGCGGTCAGAGCCGTCTGCTGCTAAGCTACCTTGAGCAGAGCCACGGTACATCCAGATAGATGCTGCCATCCAGACAGAACGGGGAGCTGCTGGGGATGCCAGTGGCCAGGAGCACCCTGTATTTTAGAGATGGCCCCACAGCGAGCCAGCATAGCATCACCTGCCCTGCCACCAGGGGGCGGGGGGATGAACAAAAATCCTCCTCGGGATTCAGCAATCAAGTGAGAAATTCAGGGACAGGATTATTTGGAAATTGCTCCGGGGGGGGGGGGGGGGCTCAGGAAGAGGACACGAGGGGCAGGCATCTCACTGCCTCCCCGACGAGCCCCGGCAGCAGGAATTGCCGGAGGGAGAGCTCCTAAGACCCGCTCTGAGCTGGACGCAGTTTTCACACAGCTGGGGGTGGCGGATGGGCTCGGGGATAATGCACCGGGCTGGGGTTCAGGGAGACCTAGATTCGATTTCTGATTGTGCCATCGAGTCCATGCGGCACGCAGTTCAGGCCAGATTTTCAAGAGCCCAGTGTGCGAGGGGCTGACCTCATTGGAAGAGTCTGGCTGATGGGCGTGCAGGGAATCAGTTCCCTCTCTGTAAAACTGGGATAATCCTTCCTCTCCCTCTTGAAGACAGTCAACCTCTTGGGGCGGGGTCTGTGTCTCACTCTCCTCTGTACAGCCCCTGGCACTGGGGGGCCTGATCGTATTCGGGTCTTCTAGGCGCTACAGTGCTAAGAGAACAGACCCTGCCTGCTCCGTTCAGCGTACTTGGGAGTGCAGGGGGAAGGGCCGCGCAGAATTGCTTCCAGCAGGACACACTCCCCTGCAGATTTCAGAGGCTCTCCTCATTGTTGTATGTCCTGCCGCTTCACCCCTGTAACAACGTCTCTGGCATCTTCCAGCCAAGGACCCCACAGCGTTTTACAGGTAGCTATTACTAGTGTACAGCTGGGGAAACTGAGGCACAGAGGTTCTGCAGCGAGCCCAGTGGCAGAGGCAGGAACAGAACCCAGCCCTCCCACTCTAACTCCCCCACTACACCACTCTCTCCCTCACCAGGGCCACGCGAGCACCGGAGAAGCCAATCAGGCGGGGCACAAGCAAAGGCTTTCCACACAGCCTGGCTGCACAAAGCCAAGCTGGAGCCAGACTGAGGACGCTTACGTAGGGAGGAAGGGTTGATTTCCCAGTCCACAAAGGGGGTTGTTTGGGAACTGCTATGACAGCAGAGAGCCTTGCTGTAGCACAGGGGCTGGGGCGGGGGGTAGAGACGGCCAGACGCCAGCCAAGAAAACGCTTGTGACAGCAGTGGGCCGTGGTGGTGGATGGGAACAGGGTAGCATCCCATTAAATAGCTGTGGGGACATTACTCAGCTCCATCCCTTGAGTGGGGCACTCGGCCCCGCCTTTGGGCAAGGAGACAGCATTTTTATACAAGCGAACGGGCTAGCCAAGGCCTGCATGCCCCCTCCGTGCAGCACGCAGCCAGGAAGGGAGCAGGCTGGGCTAACATGCTGCCCTGGAGACACCCCCAGCCCCAGCGAGGGGCAGCTCCAAGGAAGGGTGAGGTTTTCTCTTGTTGCGGCCGTGGCCCATTTCCCGTCGCCTTGCTCGCGCACACAGCCACACCTACTGGTTCTCCTCCCTGGCGCCGGGCAGCGTGCAAGGGAAACACAGAGAGAGGGGACAGCCCCTGACATTAGACACAGGCCCAGCTCCCTGCCCAGCGCAAGACTCTACCCTCCACGCTCTCCTATGGGGTGTGAAGGGAGGCAGGGGCCCTACTCCCACAAGAGAGAAAGTCCCCGAGCCGGGACTGGGGCTGAGAGAGGCAGGGCCCCAGGTGAAACGAGGCGAGCATGTGCCCAGGACTTGGGCATGCCCAGAGGTCAGTCCCTGCATGGTGTATGGTACCTTGGGCAGGGGAGTCAGGCCAAGTGGGTTCATCCTGGAAAGGGGAAGGGGGCTCTGGATGGGCTGGCAGGTGGAGGAGCGCATAGGCTAGGGAGCAGCAGAGGAGTGTGGGTGTTGGGGGGCTTGAAGGGGCCCAGCCCAGAGCCTCTGGAGATGCCCTACCCCAGCACGGGGAAAAGAGCGAGCGAGGCCCCATTTCATCCAGCTTCAGTGACTCTGGCCCAGCCTCCCCTCTCGCAAACGGCCACTTCCCAGCTCCGGCCCATCCCCACATGCCCCAGCCAGGCCACAGTCAACATGAGGGTTTAAACAAGGAGGGCTCCGGCTCTGCAGCAGAACGAGCTTTCCTAGGGGCTGAGTCCCTGGATCCTGTGTCTCTGCTGCGAATGGCAGGAGGTGGGGGATGATTCGGGGAGGGGAGAAGCCAGCTGGCAGGCACCAGAGAGATGAACGGGCGACAACAGATGGATGAGGAGGCAGAAAAACAACCAGATGAGAAACACATGGGGGACGAGTCTCCACCAGAGGGAAAGCTGGGGTTTATTGCTCACAGAGCACGCGCGTTGGGGAGACCTGGCCTCTGCAGAGCAGGGAGAGGCAGAGCGGATGCCCCAGTGAGCATAAGGGGGACAGGACAGGGGAAAAGGAGAACACGGAAAGTTTCACAGCAGGGCCTGCATGAGCGTGAACCAGCGATGCACGGCCACGAGCAAGAGAGAGGAGCCTGGATGAGACGCCACACACGGCCACGTGCACGCAGCTGGCGGAGACAGACACGCAAGGGTCTCGCAGCGCCCAGGGGAGCAGGTGCAGAGACCCCAGACGCACACGACTGCCTAGCTGTGGCAGGGGAAAACATGCCCACGGAGGTTCTAGACAGATTGCAGTCAGTGCTTTCTAAACACGGGTGGAAAGATGGGAGCCAGACAGTGCTAAGCCCCCACCCCTCCCCCCGGGACCCGGCTGGATCTAGTAGCTGCCCCGTGTACAGCTATGGGTGGGTCAATATCGAGCCTATGGCACCAGTGGGTCTCCCTCTATGCCCCATCACACACAGCCCACGTGGCAGGGCTCGCCCCCAGCCGCTCCCGGGATCGGAGCTGTCCTCGAGCCCCAGGACCGAGCCTGGCCAAGACAGTGTGTGTGTGTGGGGGAGCTTACAGTGTCTGGTAGGTGCTGTCCTTGGACTTGAGGAACTTGACGATGAAGTAGAAGACGGCCTGGATGCTCAGCACGAGGACGATCCCCCCCACGAAGCTGGCTGAGTTGAAGCCAGGCGGGCGGAACTCGGGGGTGGCCGTCAGCGGGGGGCCGGCTGTCGTCCCTGTTGGGGGAAGCAGCAAGGGCATTACTGGGGCCTGGCGCCACGCGCACCCCCCTGCAACGCCACGCTCCTTCTCCCGGCATGCCACCTGCTCCCTAGTTACTGGCCACCTGAGCAGGCTTCTGGGCCCTTGGGGCCCCGAGCCCAGATAATAGGGATGCTGTCCTTGGTGCTGAAGGCAAGACCTCTCTCCTGCCCCTGGCTAAGCAGGGCTTCCCTAGGCAGTGACGGAGGGAAAGGGCCAGGAGGAAGAGATGGGAGATGCCCTAGGCTCTGGAACAGGCTCACCTAAAGCTCTCCAGGAACCAGGAGGGGCATTCCACCCGGAGAGAACACTGCCTTCTCTGCCAACGCCCCAGCATGGTGCCAGGGGGACCGGGCCATCAGAGATGAAGCTGAGGTCCTGGTTGTTTGGGACGAGGGTCATTCCAGATCCCATGGCACTTCCCCCATTCTCTTTGGCCAGCAGCATCTCTTCTTCCCCACCCCACCAGTGCTGCAGTGTACGAGTGGGCAGCTGCCTCCCCCCCAGAGGTGGCTGCATTCCAGCACAGCCCGCATGCTCGGATTCCTCTCATGATCTAATCTCCCAAGCCCAGATGGCTTCTCAGGCACCGAAGCTGATGGTGACGCAGCAGCTGGTTGACTGGCGAGGAAGAACTAGACCCGTCTGGCGGCAGATGTGAGAGGAAGGGGCAGAAACACAGAGCAGCGGCGTTCTGCAGCCTGATATGTTTTATAACAGAGTGAAATGCAAAGGGTCGGGGGTACGCTGCAGGTCCCCCATGCACACTACAGACTCCAGAGGGGTCACTGGAAGGAGACTGTTTACGGAATGGAGTTTAACCCTTTCAGTGCTCTCGCTCTGCCAGCCCGTTCCTCTGTCCACAGCACCTGCTGCAGCAGAGAGTTTACTGCAGAGCAGAGACTGCGTGAGTGTGAGTGTGTGAGAGCGAACCACCTGCATGCGGAATGGGAGGACTGGGAAGAGAAGCCATCAGCTGCTCTGCTAACGAGAGCGACTGCCCATCAGAGCCTGGGCTGGATCAATAATTCACAAAGCTCCGGGATAAAGTTACTCATTTTAATTAGCTGAAAGCTCTCTGATTCCTGCTCCTCCTTCCTGGAAAAAGGCTCCTTCCCATAACACTGCCGTCCCGTTCCCCATACTCCCACCTGGTTACCCTCCCCACCCGCCCTAGCAAACAATGAGCCAGGAACTGGAAAGAGTATTTGTGCCCATTGCATGCTGCCTGCCTCCATTTCCCCAGGCAGGTGCAGCTGGATACGGTATCCTCTTCCTATCCCATGCTGCATTGCTACAGCCTGTCTCACAGGTGCTGGGGTCCTCTCCACCCAGAGCTCTTACGAGCCCAGGGCTCGGCTGCATTTTAGTGGGGAGTGAAGCAATGCTTGGAGAGTCTCTATGTAAAATCAGAGGGCTCTCTCTCTCACTTGCACACAGGTCTGATTTTTCCGAACGTTTGGGCCCCAAATACACATGCAAAATGAGTGTGCAAGTTGATCAACTTGTGATACTCTGCATGAGCGATGACCTGGTTTGCACGAACAAATCACAGTTAACTGTGCCTATAAGTTAGTATGCGGGTGTCTCACACCCCCTTGTAAAAGAAGTCAGATCCATCGTTCAGACATAATAGGTAGCGCTGGATGCTTCACAAAAGGCACCGCACGCAGCCCGGGGAGCTCGGCAGGGAGAGATGTCAGCCACCCCTGCCTTAGTACATGCTAGGCTTTCACCAAATATTTGGAGATCCCCAAAATGGGGCTCTCCCCTATGTGACAGTGCTCTGATTAATAGAATACTTTGCCTTTGTATAGCACCGGGCATTAACCTAGAAGCACTTCAGGCAGTGATTAGTAACCCTCCAAACTCTCCCTGGGATGGCAGGGAAAGAATGTCATTATTCTCCTTTTCAGTGCAGATGGAGAAACTGAGGCACGGAGCGGGGGAGGGACAGGAGGACTTTGCAGAAGTGTCACAGCCAGCACTGTCAGTGGAACCCAGGAGTCCTGAGGGCCAGGCCTGTGCTTGAATTACAGCACACGCTTCCCTCCCCCTGTTTCTGCAGGAGAAATTCTAGAACGAAGAGACATTCAACTGGCTGTCTGCCGCGGGAAGGAAGAGTGAGTGTTCTCACCAAAACAAACCCTGCCAGACTCCTCCCCGCTGACCCGAGCCTGGTGCAAGAACCACAAATTTGAACTTGCCTCTACTCCAGCCTGCCACTGCTGGTCACCCTAGATCCCCACCTGGGTGCCACTTGCCTGGCGTGAGGATCTCTGGCTCCTTGGTGGGCGCTCTCCGGGGCTCCTTGGTGGGCGCTCTCCGGGGCTCCTTGGTGGGCGCTCTCCGGGGCTCCTTGGTGGGCGCTCTCCGGGGCTCCTTGGTGGGCGCTCTCCATGCTGAGGGGGCAAGGGTGGCAGAACAAAACAAGGTGCTTAGAGGCCAGAGTTCCTCTCTGGCTCTTACCATGGCTGGGACTGGAGCAGATGGGACTGGAGCTCCCCCACCGTCACTGTTCCTGCCCCGTTCCCTACAGCGTCCCCTGCTGGGAGCGGCTGGGTCTCATGTAGCTGGGGACATCAATTGGCCGTCAGACATATCAAGTTCCCCAACGGGTTGAGCCCATGGAACTGCGCCTTCTTCTCCCAGGACAGGCAGCCCTGCTTATACCCTATGCATGCAATTAGCTGCAGGCAGGGGCTCCTGCACACATTTAGTCAGAGGTGTTTACAGGATCCTGGAAGCAGCTAGGACAGGAGTAGCTAGCTGCTGCCTTGATAGCCAGTGCTCCTGCCACGTTCTCCACAGCGCCTCCTGCAGGGAGAGGCCGGGGCTGGTCTCACAGCTGCGGTTCTCTTACACAAAAGCAGATGATAAACAGCAGCAATACCAGGCACTTACATTGAGACCATCAGCTCGCACAGCGCCTTGCAAAGAAGGGGGAATATCGTCCCCATTTGACAGATGGGAAAATAAATAGCACCTGAGCCAGGGACAGAATACAGGTCTGCCGAGGCCTGGTGCTGCACTCCACCCACGGCCTGTGCGGCTGCGTTCACCCCGGGAAGTTACCTGGACACGTAGCTGTGACATTGTAGATGGAGCATGTCTCCTTGGTGGCTTCTCCCTTCCCAATGCAGTCCCCAGGCCCTGAAGGAAAGAGGAAAAAACTTCCACAAAACTCCCCTGAGCAAACCTGCCCTCTAGAAAACCCTGCCATTCCCCCCCGCGAGGAGGGCTCTGAGTGGGTGAGGCCTGGCTGGCGTGGGGAGACAATGAGCGAGACTGTGTGGTCAGCCTGGTAAGCCACACATGAGCGCTGGGGAAGCAGAGTCTAAGGACTCAAAAGTCCAAACCTGCCCAAATGAGCATACGGGCTTTGAGTTTGACATGTCCCGACTTTGCCTCAGCAGCCTCTGCTCCCCCAGGCCCTGCCCAGCATCACGCCCAGAGCTTGTGCGGACGGCATCACGCTTGGAACACGATCTCCCGCGGGGATGCGTTCCTGAACGGCGTTTCTTGGACGACCGGCAAACCTCTCCCCCCATCGGATCCATGCAGCTTTCATCAGGGCCCGTGGTTTGTACCGACAATTCCCCCAGGAGCTGTAAGTCCTGGGAGAGCCCCATCGTAGGCTGAGACAGGGACTGGCTCTCACCCTTGGGGATATTTCAGTTCCTGGAGGGTGGAAGAACAGCAAGGAGATCACATCTCCCATTGTTTTGTCCCTATAAGTGGCTCTCTCCAGCATTAGACACCTAACCACAAATTCCAGCCTATTTGGGATCCACAGACCCCCAGATCGATGGGATCCTGTGGAACTCAAGTCACAACCCTGGCGTCAGCTCAGCTGCATGAGCTCCATCCCCTTTGGAAAGCCAGTTGTTATTTTATCATTTCAGCTATGGACCCTTACATAGCTTCACTCCAGACCCCAGTAACCTGGCAGAAGCCCATCCCAGCACATGGCGGCTGGATGAAGATGGCTGGACCAACAGGCAGCTGGACCTAGCATGGCACACCAGAAACCCATTCCTGGAGAGCGAGAGGCAGCCTACTGGCTTGTCAGCCACGCAGACAAGCTGTTCAGATGCCACTTCTAGAGCAAGAGGTCATGGTTGACTTGCAAGCAGAGCAGAATCTGAGGCATCTCACCCCAGAAATGGCTGCATGTTACCAGCAGGTGACGTGATCTCCAAATAGACAGACTCTGGTTACTTTAGTTAAAGTCACCAAAGGAGCCTGGGCTTCCCAAAAGAGTTTAAACAAAGTGGCAGGTATTTTTAAGCTACTGGGTTTTCTGCAGGTCCATGTGCTTGGGCTGATGGGTCGGCTTCTTCTTGCCGCACATTCTTCTGTCTCAGTTATCTGCCCCACCCATTGGGAAGTGGAGGATTTTCGATTCCATTATCTCTGCTTCTCCCTCCCCCCGCACTCCCGACGACATCAGTTGTTATTGAAGGTAGCAGCAGAAGCATCCAGAGCCCCCTCCCAAAGCAACAGGACACCCACCCAGAAAACAAAGATGCCGTGTGCTGTTCTGTTCAGGGCTGGCTGGGCCCTGGGCTTTAAAGCACCAGGGGGAGATTTGAAAGAGACAGACTCCCACAGCAAAGACCTAGTGTCTTCCATGGGTCACAGAGCAGGGACTTTGCAAAGACTCCAGCTTGGAGAGCTCATGCAACACTGCATAGCGGGACAGAAGCAAGAGAATGAATTACACGGATGAGCAGGAAAGATCCTCACGCAGTCGCCAGTCTGTCACTTTTCCTCACTCGGCTCTGAAAGGGACAACCCAACTCCCCTTGCCCAGCTGGGCCTGATCCCCTCGGTGCCCCCGGCAGAGCAATGGGACAGCGGGCGTGGCAAGTGGCTCTGCTGGCCACAGCGCGCATAGGGTGGGCCGGGGCGTACACACCAGAACAGCGAGCGGAGTTTGTTCTTTGCTCACTGGGGGAACTGGGCTGCCCGGCCACCGGAGCTTAATTTGTGCCTGGGGTTGGCAGGGCTCAGCCCCAGCCTCTCGGTGGCACGCAAGGCCATGCTGGGCAGAGGATGCCAGGGTTACCGCTGGAGCCCCGGCACTTCTGCCTTTGCAAATTAAGCACCGCCAGCCACGGCAGACTGAGCTAGCAACCCACCAGCCCTGCACCGGCCACCAGGTGGCGCTGCTGCTGTTGGCCGGCGGTGGGGCTGGAGGGGTGAGGCCTAGAGCCAGAGGTCTTTGCAGGGGGTGGGGTGGGGTGGGGGGGGAAGACAGGCTGCACCCGCCAGTAGAAGCAGCTGGGGGCGGGTGGCACTCGATACCGGGGAGCGTGATTCACGGGGCTGTGGGAGGCGATGGCTTAGGACAGGGTGGGAGGATAATGGGATTTTTGGCAGGTGAATGTGTGGGGGATGCTGGGTAATTTGGGGGGTGATGATGTGACTGGGGAGGGGCCCCCCACTAATGACTCTTGGTCCCCCGTCCCCACCCTTAATCAGACCACAGTAGGCCAGCTGTTGCCTCTCCGCTGGGTTTAGCGGCTCCCTGCGGGCTGGCTCCTCACTGTACCGCAGAGGCTTTTGCGGCGGGCAGCTGGGCCTGACCTCAGTCTGGCTTTCGAGCAGGGCGCTGCAAGGGAAGAGGTGGCCAGACTAGCAGCCAGGGAAGCCAGGCCTCAGCTCACAGAACCAGCCGGGGCCCCTCCGCGTCCTCCGTCTATCCCGCAAGGAGGAGAACTCTGCTTTCACCAGGGTGGTCACCTCCACTAGAGGGCTGAGCTGGGGTGGGGTGTGGGTTCCCCAGCATCCCCCATCGAGACCAGCGTCCAGAGACAGGGAGATTTCTCCAAGATGGTTTCCGTAGGGAAGCAGGACATGACTAGGTGGACAGTGAAGAAACCTTCCGTCACTGAATCACTTAGAAAGCTTGGAATTCAGCTGTCAAAGGGCAGCAAACTCCCCACCACCCTGCCAACATGAGAGGAAGCAGCTCAGCCTAATCCCCCACCCGGCTAGCAGCGCCGAATACAACCAGCAGCGCCCTGTCTGGCCCGG
The DNA here is from genome assembly GCF_965140295.1 of Lepidochelys olivacea. NCBI lineage: Eukaryota > Metazoa > Chordata > Testudines > Cheloniidae > Lepidochelys > Lepidochelys olivacea. Next base: position 10,778,104 of record NC_140429.1, read on the forward strand.
GGACAAACCCGCCCCAACAGAGAGAGCGCGAACGCAGACCCCTGCCGGGAAAGGCAGTCAGGAAATCTGTCCTGAAACCATTCGCAGTGGAACCCTCTCCCGATACCCCGGTGACAGCCCGATACCCCGGTGACAGGTGCAGCGTCCGACCCATCACGGACACTGGCGTCGGGAGAGAGCACATGGCCTGACCACAGTAAAAGTGCCCACCCATTTGGGCACCTGCAGAGAGGGCCGGTCTTTCCAAGCCCTCAGTGTGACCCTTACAGATGGGTTTTCTGAGCCCTCGTGAAAACCAGACCCCAGTTGTGGGTGCGTAGACTCTAGCTCAAAGGGAACAGGGCCCACTAACACTTAAGACACTGGTACTTTCCAGGCCACCAGCAGAACAATCCTAGGGCCTGTTTCTAGCCATTTCCTGGGCCCAGGGTGGGTCTGAGAACCGTGCCAAGGATTCGCCCTACACGGAGGGTTTGGGAGAAGGCTTTAAGATCCCTGCTGACGGTGGAAGCTGTGCCGATGTTTGAACACAACCGGCTACTTCCTGGCCAGCAGGACCCATGGGGCCAGGCTGCAAAGGGTTAACACAGGAGAACTCGAGGTGCTCCCCCACCGTACCTGGCTCCTCCAAGGCTCCGCAGTGCATCCACACGCAGTCTGTGATGTTCCGGGAAGCGTCTCCTTCAATGCACCTCTCACAGGGCTCCAGCTGTTTGCACTCTCCTGCCAAAACCAAGAGGACGCCAGATGTCAGGTCACAGCAAGCAGCCGGGTAACTAGCCCGCCCCGCCGTCTTTCTGCTTGGAGGACGGGGCACGGAGCCATGAGACGTCAAGGTTGAAGGGCACCTCGGAACTGCTAAGTGAAGCCTTCACAGACACAGAACAGTCCCCAGCCCCCTCGGTTCTGACCTGACCGGGGGCCTTCTCGGGAGCCTGGCCAGCATCCCCCATGGGCGACTTGGTACCATGGCCTCTGAGCGACACTCAGACCCAGCAAGCCACGGCCCCGGCGAGCGTCTGGAGAGTCAAGACATTCCAGCCCTTGCCCCCTCTTGGAAGTTAGGTGGATTAGAGTCTAAGGATTAGACCCAAGAGAGGTAGAGTTTTGTGGTCTGAGCACGGGATAGAGTCAGAGCTCTCCAAAGCCTATGCCTCCCTGTCCTCAGGCACGTCACTTCAGTACCTAAATACCTTTGAAAATCTGGGCCTCCGTTTCTCCATCTCTGAAAGTAGGACATTCATTTTCACATACCTCACCTGGCTGTGGCCCTGAGCTACAGGTGTCCCGCGCTGAATGCCCTCCCCAGAGAAGCAGAGAACACCCCAGTGCTTTACATGGAGCGACAGCCATGCCTTGCGCTGACCTAGCCCTTTTAGTCACAGATCTCAAAGCACAAATACACAGAGCTGGGCTAATGGCTGATTTGTTTGGATCCAAGCCAGTTCTGAAAAAACTCACTTCAGGATGAACTGACTGAGGGGTTTTTGAATTTTCAGTGAATTGAAGACCTCCATTTCGGGCTGTTCCAGAGCAGGGCCTTGGCCCTGGGTTCCCTAAATCTCCGGTGACTGCCCAAAGCACCGGGCTAAGGGCCATAAGGGTCTGTGGGGCCGTGGCTGGATCACCTCCTCCTCCGGTTGTTTTTGTGAATGGCCCAAACTATTTGGGTCAACTTCCCTGTGCTACCCCTGGGCAGTTCCCTCCAGAGGCTGGGGCACTGGGACAACCCTGCAGCACTCCTCACCTGCACCCAGCTCTGGGTGGAGCCACGTTGACCTCGCAGGATTCCTGTAACCAGCCCCACATTCTGGGGCTGCTGTCCTAGGGCGACAGCCTGCTTCCTCCGGCCTCCTGCCTAATTCACTGGCAAAGCCTGGTCATGGGAGAGCCAAGGATTCGCTGCCACAATGGGTCCCAATCCTGAAATCAGTGACTGAGAATGCTCAGCACATCCCAGGAGACAATCGGCACTTGAGAGGATTGGACCCATAAAAACTATCTGGGGTGGAGCATTCACAGTTAAAGGCTGGTCTCCTGGCTAATGCATTGCACCTGGACTCAGGAGAGCTGGGTTTATTGCCAGTTGGGTGACCCTGGGCAAGTCACTGAAATAGCTCCATACCTCAGTTTCCCTACCTGTAAAATGGGGGTCATTCCTTTGCCTTGTCTACTTAGATTGTAAACTCTTTTGGGCAGGGACTGTCCAGATCCCGGTCCACACAGCCCCCAGCCCCAGGGAGCCCTGATCTCCCTTCAGGTCACTAGAAATAATGATACAAGTAGCAGCCTTCATGCTCCGTGGCTATTCCCCCAAACTGGGCCTGCTTGCTAATGGCCAGATACTTGCTAACGGCTAGGGTCCATTCTAGAGAGAGAAGCTCTCGATGGAAAGTCCAACCAGAACCTGGGTGTCAGCACAGGATAAAAATCAGAGCGCATCCTAGCTCCCAGCAGCATGAGCCTAGCGGTCCCCAGTGTTTGCCTCCCAGAACTGCAGCCAGGCTGGGCTTTTTTCTAACAGGGGTTTGCCCCCTGCCCTGGCCCTTGCTGGCTTAAAAACACAGCCTCCCCCTCCCCCACCCGGATAGGCGTTAGCAAGTCCAACCACTATCACCGGTGGGATCCCACTGTGCCTGCCCCCCACATTTACTCATCACCACCCCAACATTTTAAAAAATAGCCCAGGGGAAAGTAAAGTGAGTCACCCAGGTATCGAACGGGCATCTCGTTTTTATTTTCGGAGAACTCTGTTGCCCCTGCGTTATTTGTTCGAAATGGAAGCAAAGTTAGCCAATAAGGAGGGGATAGAGGGGAGGCTGCGCGATCTAGTGGTTAGAACAGGCCCTTTGGTGTCACGACAGCAGGATTCCTCCCCAAAGCCCACGTAGGCCTGGGCTGAACTTGAAGCACAGGAGTCGAGGGGGCTACTCGTGCAGCGGAAGGCACGCGGGCGTTGGTCACTGTTTGTACAGGAAAGGTTCATTGGCTCCGGGCACCCCAGGCTCTGGGTGTCCAACTTGTGCCCTCGAGAGCCTGTTGTTCAGAGGGACGGAGTGCCCGCCGGCCTTGCTGATAACAGCCGGCGTTGGGGGCACTCAGCACTGTCATGAATCAGGCCCCAGATCACAAGTTGAGCACCCAAAATTAGCAATTACCTTGGAAAAACCTAGGCACCCATCCCACAGTGAGCTCCACTCAGGTAAATCCCAGCACACCCATGGAGGTCACTGCCAGTTTGGGGCCCTGGAGGACCTTAACCTGTGTGCCTCGGTTTACCCCCTTGGGAGGGATGCCCACCCTTGGAAAAGCTGGACTGAGACACATTACAGGAGCAAAAAGGATGATTTCGGGACAGCTAACGAGCAGCTTAGGGTCTGAGTTGAAACAAAGGGTCCTTCAAACCAGCTGGCCATTAACCACTAGGCGGAGCCTGACCCACAGGCCATTCCTGCTATTGCAAACCATGAAAAGAGAAAAGAAAATAATTAGGCAATTACCTTCCTGCATTAAGTTAAAAGCTGAGCCACACATTGCCATGGATACAGTGTTTTGGTGCTAACACTCCTCTTTGCCTAGCAGTTAAAGAGCTGTACAGTAACCAATGGGAAAGCAGGACTTTGTTCTCAGGGTTTCAGGCAGGTTTAGAATTTAAGTTATTTTTATCCTGCCAGGCACAGACACACAGAATCAGACATTTTGCTGAATGCCGCCTATTCCGATGCTTTACACTGGGAATCGGGCAGCTGGAGGGAAAAAACAACACACAGATTGTTGCTAAGCCCTGGTGAGAGGTGGATTCAGATTCTAGAGCACCAGAAAGTCCCAGCTGCAGAAAGGTGAGCGAATCTGCAAGCGCTCGTCCCAGACTGGCAGGCAATCAGCTGAGCTGGAGAGCTCGGTGAGGAATGATTTAGGTCTCTTGTGGGCCATCCCCCCACCCCCGAGCTAGAAATCCCCCCCGAGCTAGAAATCTCTCCCAAGCATTTCATGTGGGAAATGAAACAAGAGCGGGATTTGCATGGTGAGAACACAGAGCTCACGCGAGTCCCCAAGGAGGCAGGGAAACACAGGTGCACAGTTTAAGCTGGAAGTTACAGCAAGGAAATTGACCCTGCACAAATCGGTTCCAATCCCCTAAAGAGAGAACCCCGCAAACTGAGGGCCAGATTTTGAGCTCAGGTCATACCCCCATTTGGGAACATTGTCCATTGTCTGCCCCAGTGCTGGGAGCTTAGCACAAGGGCTGCTCTGGGCACCAGCCACAGATCTGCTCTGAGCAGGGTCACAGGATAGTGGCGGGTGGCCGGTCATGGGTTACCACTGGCCTGGAACTGGTCAGTGGAGGAATGGGTCACAGAACCAGGCGAACGCAGCCCCAGCCATGCAGTCCAGGGGGTTTCTCTGCCTTACCAATGGAAGTGAGAACAGCAGCTGATCACAAGCCCCAGGCTGGATTTGCTGCCCTGCAAAGGGCTCCCCTGAACCCCAGGACTTGGGAGGAGCCTGAGCCTGGACCCAGCAGCGTCCCCAGTGGTAGGAGACCCAGGAGGGCTCAGCCAGGTCACCTGGGATTGGGGGGAGGGGGGGAGTTGTTTTGAAAACAAACTCAGCGCTGTCCTGCCAAGCTGCACAGGGCTTGGGGGGAGAAGGGGGCAGAGACCCTCGTGCTCTGAGCTTCCATTTTCAACAAACCCAGACTGTGGCTCCAGCCTGGGAGCGGGGTCCCTGCTGGAGGGGTCACCCCGGGGGGAGGGGGACTCCCGGGGGGGCACCCCGGTCCCTCTGCGTTCCCCAGAGGCGCTGGAGCTGGGGAGGGGGAGAAGCTGCCACCTACCTGCCCAGCCGAGAGGCAGCCAGGGCGCGCAAAGCAGCGCGCAGCAGAGCGCAGCCCGCCGCGCCCAGGTGCGGGGCGCACCCATGTCTCCGGGGGGCAGGAGCGAGTCCCCGGCTCCGGCGGTTCGTCACTTTCAGGGGAGCGAGCGGGGCGCCCGGGAAGCAGCCGGAGCGGAGCGAGCTTATGCGCGCAGGGGCGGGGAGCTAGCAGCCAGCGTCCCGGCCGGGGGCGGAGGAATAGCCAGGTGCGGCCCCACCCAAAACCACGGGCTCCTTCGGGTGCTGCCCCTGTCGACCCCGTGGGGGCGCAGCTGCTTCTCCAGATAAGCCCCCATCTTAGCCAAAGGAGGGCACCCCCCCGAGATGCGACCTCCCCATATCCAGGGCAGAGGCCAGGGTCAGAAGCTCCCCCAGGTGCACACAAGCCCTTTCTCTACCTGCTAACAGAAATCCCACGGCTCCTCCCCAAATAGCCCTCCCTTTCCCCAGGAATCTACCCCCCTTTGGGCAGGGAGGTCAAAGGTCTTGGCCAAGGGGCAACTGTGGGTGCCCAGTTTGCACCATGACTAGCGCCCAGTGAACCTTCGCCAGCAAGTTCCAAAAACATGCACCAACATTTGCTAAATTCCTGGAATTCCTCATTTAGGCTGGAGTGCTGAGCCCTGGCACCAGGGTGGAGAGCTCCGGGCTGCGGGTGCAGGTTGGCAGCTGAGCTCCTTTAAGAATCGGGCCTTCAGTGTCACCGTGTGCACTGAGTCCCTTGGGGAAATGTCACCTCTTCTCTAAGGGCCTACCCGGGAGCGTCTGAAAAGCTAGCCCGTTGGCCCGGGCTCGTTCGCACAGCTGCCGGGGGCGGGGGCTGCACTCAGGCACACAAACAGAGTGGCCGGGATGGACAGGGCCTAAGTCAGGACGTTCACAAAGTTCCTTTGAACATGTTTGCAATGCTGCTTGCTGTTTGCATTGTGCGCTGTGCTTGCTATTTATTGCGCCAACCGTCAGCCACTTGCAGCTCACTAAAATGAGTCCTGACGGGGAACCTGAGGTGTGCAAAGAAGGGTGCAGGTCTGGAAACAAAATCCAAACTTATTTGCAAATGCTGCTGCCCAGTCGGCCAGAGGGGAGCCTCCATGAAACCTGCAGGGGAGGGTCCTAATTCTCCCCTACCCTGCAAAGCAGCTGTACATGTGTGTAAAGCTACCAGACCAGAACAGCAGCACATCTGAGCTCACTTTGTACGGGAGTAAATGACACCAACGCACCGTCAACCCATGGAACTCGATGCCGGGGGTGTTGTGAAGGCCAAAAGTGTAACTGGGGCTCAAAACAGAATTAGGTACATTCATGGAGGATAGGTCCATCAATGGCTATTAATTAACCAAGATGGTCAGGGATGCAGCCCCCTGCTCTGGATGTTCCTAAGCCTTTGACTGCCAGAAGCTCTGAGTGGGCAACAGGGGATAAGAATGACCCTACTGGGTCAGACCGAAGGTCCATCTAGGTCCATCTAGCCCAGTATCAGCTGTAGCTCACGAAAGCTTGTGCTCAAATAAATTGGTTAGTCTCTAAGGTGCCACAAGTCCTCCTTTTCTTTTTGTCTTCCAACAGTGGCCAATGCCAGGTGCCCCAGAGGGAATGAACAGAACAGGGAATCATCAAGTGATCCATCTCCTGTCACCCATTCCCAGATTCTGGCAAACAGACTCAGGACACCCTCCCTGCCCATCCTGGCTAATTGCCATTGATGGACCTATCCTCCAGGAACATATCTAGATCTTTTTTGAATCCTCTTATGGTCTTGGCCTTCACAACATCCTCTAGCTAAGAGTTCCACAAGTTGACTGTGCGTTGTGTGAAGAAATACTTCCTTCTGTTTGTTTTAAACCTGCTGCCTATTCATTTCATTGGGTGACCCCTAGTTTTTGTGTTATGAGAAGGAGTGAATAACACTTCCATATTTACTTTCTCCATACCAGTCATGATTTTATAGACCTCTATCATATCGCCCCTTAGCCATCTCTTTTCCAAGCTGAAAAGTCCCAGTCTTATTAATCTTTCCTCACACAGCAGCCATTCCAGACCCCTAATCATTTTTGTTGCCCTTTTCTGACCTTTTCCCTTTTTTGAGATGGGGCGACCACATCTGCACGCAGTATTGAAGATGCGGGTGCACCATGGATTTATATAGAGGCAATATGATATTTTCTGTCTTATTATCTTTCCCTTTCTTAATGATTCCCAATATTCTGTTTGCTTTTCTGACAGCCGCTGCCCATTGAGTGGATGTTTTCACACAACTCTCCCCAATGACTCCAAGATCTTTCTTGAGTGGTAACAGCTCATTTAGATCCCATCATTTTGTACATACAGTTGGGATTCTGTTTTCCAATGGGCATTACTTTGCATTTATCAACATCTGCCATTTTGTTGCCCAGTCACCCAGTTTTGTGAGGTCCCTCTGTAGCTCTTCACGGTCTGCTTTGGACTTAACAGTCTTGAGTAGCTTGGTATCATCTCCATCTGGGATGGATCACTTGATAATTCCCTGTTCTGTCCAGTCCCTCTGACGCACCTGGCATTGGCTACTGTCCAAAGACAGACCAGCTAGTTGTATGCTCAGGTTAGAAAGCAGCATTCCCAAATGAGGGTCCCCTCCTCCATGCTGCCGACTGACCCCCGCCATTCAAAAATCCTGAGTCAGGCCCCCAAATTACAAGATTTGCTTAAAAATCATTAGATTTGACATAATAATAAAAGTTGGATTCTTTTTATTTGCCTTCTGGTTTTCAGCATTTTGACACTTTTCTCAGCAACCATGAGAGCGAGAAACTTAATTTCTTTTTGTGAAACCTGAAATTCTCATGTAATCAGCTGACTCGGGGAGCTGGGGCTCTAAGAAAAACCTGGAATATCTGAAGACTTCCAATAAAATTGCAAGAGCTGGCCACGCGGATCACCCATGGAACTCACTCCGTGTGATGGGCTGTCTGTTCTAGTCAGTCAGGCATGGTGGATATGAGAGGAAGGATAGCCCACTGGTTAAATCACTAGCCTGTACCTTTGAGACTGGTCCAATTCCCAGCTCCAACACAGACCTCCTCTGTGACTTTGGCCACCTCACTTAGCTTCTCTGTGCCTCAGTTTCCCATCTGTACAATGGGAGTCAAAGCACTGCCCTGCCTCATGGGGCATAGCGAGGCTAAATACACTAAAGCCTGTGAGGATCTCAGATGCTACGGTAACAGGGGGCCAGATAAGAACCAGAGACAGATTCATTTAGCCCAGTCGCTCTCTCAGACTCGTGTGTGTCATTTCATACCTGGGAAAATGCCAAAGTCGCTCCTAACGTTTCTGTGGGAGGTGCCCGTTCCCCAGCACCACAGGCTTGCTCAGCCCTACTCTTGCCAACGATCCAGTGGAACATCTGCAACATCCTTAGTTGCATTTGCTGTCCAAACCAGCTGCTGTATAATTTTATATATGGTGCTTAAAGTGAATATGGGGGGGGGGGGGGCGGCAGGCCTCAGAGACCTGGCCAAACCCCCCAACACTTAGATCAACCCAGGTCACGGCGGGGCACACTTTAATAACTGTCTCACTTTAATCACTGCTGCTCCCGGGTTATGACAGACCCTCCCTTTTGGCCAGCAGTCCGGTAAGGGCTTGACCCAAGTCCAAGGGAAGCCACTGCATGTTGGATCAGGCCCTAAACGAAAAAGCTCCCCTCTTCTGCTGTCTTACAAAGCCACCCAGCTCTTTCTGTGTCTCTGGCTGGGCTGAGCGGCATACGCGTTTGCCCACGGTGCTGTCAGCACAACACCCGTAGGACACGCCCCACAGTTCTGCCACTCTCAGGGGGCCGCTTCGCTGAGCACAGAGTTGCCCATTGGACAGCACAGAAAAGTTTAAAAGAAGGAAAGGATGAAAAACTGAGCCCTACCAATCCTGGGTCTTGTGACTGGCTCTGTGTAACCTTAGCTCTGAACACCGCCTCCTGGTCCAGCTGGAGATTACAGCCAGTCGTTCAATCCAAACTCCCCCACACCCTGGTTTATGCAGCAGGAGGGGTGAGATTTTTTTTAAAATGCCCAATATTTCCCTAAAGCTTCCAGATCAGCTGTAACCCTGCCCCTTTCTCCAGACTCAGGGGGACAATAGGGCTTCTCATTATACTGTCGCATCCGGAGGACCTGAAGGAAGGAGAGATCACACAGGCTTTTAAAGGCCCGACAACCCTCTGCTGCAGACCCCTCACATTGCAGTGGCTGTGTGCCCTAGAACAGGCAGGATCCCCAGCCCACTTTACCTTTCGCTTTCTATAACCTCAGTCCTTCTTGAAGCATGCCTAGCAGGTGGGCAGGGGAAACCCATTGCAATGGTACACGACGCTAAAGCAGGAATGGAGCATTGCCAACTCTCACCTTTTTTGGTGTCTTCCTGAAAGCCTCGGCTCCTGGAGTCACGGATTAGGCAAGAATCTCAGCTCTCCTTGAACAAAAAAAAAAAAGGAAATAGGTAGCCGCTGGTTGCAAGGAAAGCATAAAAATGTGACCCCTAAAGGCTGAAAACCCAGAAGTCAAAGAGAAAGAATGCAAAATGCACTGTGGGTTTTTTTAATCTCATATTTTTTGGAGGCCAGGCTCATAATTTGTGCACGGGTGGGGTTGTCAAATACTGGAATGCCAAATTCCACCTCTGCAGATGTAAGAGTCTAGGGAAAGGGCCCGTTTAAATAGCAAATAGGATACAGGATCATTGATTTACAAAGAATGACCCCAGGAGCCGCATGGATAAAAGGAGCAGCTTTTCCGTGATATGATGTTGCCTTGACCCCGCTACAATTTATCACAGCACCCTGGTTAATCATAGACTGTGAGGCAATTTATTTGAGTTCTATTTCTGTTCTGAAGTTCTACATTTTGTGCTGTTCAAATGTCACTCTATGTACACACCACACACACAGAGAGACACACACCCCTCTTTTATACGTTCTTGATTAAGGAAGACACATAAGGGGAGACAATAAAATGAAGCTGGAGATTTGCCAAAGCTGGCTCGCAGATTTAGCCACTGAAATCCGGGGGAAAGGTATTGCTAAATTTCCCTTTGAAAATCACAACTGAATATTTCAGGATGTAAATTAAACAAAGAAACAAACTTAAGTTTTATTGGAATGCCTGATGTGCAACAACAGTCACATGGATTCCTCCCCCCCACACACACACACATCCACATCCCAAATGTTCCTCTTTGGGGTGAGAACAAGGGAAGGGTCAGGCCAAAGAGTAATTGTGTGGATGATGAAGGTCTGATCCTGCTTGTCACATGATGCAGCGGGCAGGCAGAGCTGTAGGAAAGAGATCTCTGTGAAGGGTGCAGAGTGGCTAGCAGCGCATGCTGGGGGGCTAGTGTTTGGCAGCTAGCAGCCTGTATTCCTGAGGGCCTCGAACCCCGGCCTCGTTCTCCAGTGCTGCGCTACGTGGCTCCCATTCCCCAGCCGACGCTTTCGACTGAGCTCTCTGCTCAGCCCTGACTACAAGTTCCTGCAGCTGGGAATAATGACACCTCCCGAGGTGGACACTGGACGATAAGAAAGCACCCAAGTAAGCGAGCAGCGTGTGAAGGGTTAACATTCCCCGGGACAGAGCCACTCCAGCAAGAAACCGCCCAGGGGTTCCTCAAGCAAAAGCTGAAAAAGACTCTGTGGCAGGATCTGATCCAAACCCGATGGAGTCCATGGAGCCTCCCAGTCACTTCAATGGGCCTGAGGTCAGACCCAAAGCGTCCTATTTGAGCAAGTGGCTGGTGTGTCGTTGTGGGTCCGGTTTCCCCTTGGCAGTCGCCTGCTGGTGCTACTTTACAGGCCTCACCCTGCTTAGCTTTCCATAGCCACTGCCACATTCAAATCAGCTCAGCTCTCCTCTGGCAAACCCATGCGAACGGAGGATTTGCCAGGGCTGCCGTCCCAGCTCCATCTAACGCAGCAGAGTGGGAGTTTAATGTATTTCCACCTGGCTGTATGACGAAGCAGTCAAGTCACTTGGAAATCCTACGAACTCTTGTGCAGATGGCAGGTTGGAAAGTTAGGTCCTGAGCCTACAACTGGGTCCGTGCTGATCGAAGTCAATGGGACAGCAGCACACCCGCACTGGGGTCTGCTCACCAGGATCCACCTGGCTTGTCATGGGGCAGCTCCCCTTTATGGGGCGTTACTCTTTAGGGCCCAGGCTGCCTGTGACTGCTTTATGAAGGCTCCACCTGGGGGTCATAGACTGCCCCGGGTAGCTGGTTAGTACAAGCACCTGGACCCAATCTCAGAGGGGAACTCCAGAAGGATACAGGAAGCTCCTGTGGAGAGGAGCTCCCAGGAGAGGCCTGAACCAGAGGTCTAAGCAGGGAGCCTAAAGGGTGAATTCTCCAGGGAACCCACTAGAATAAAGCCTGTCAGAGGTGCTCCTAGAGCAGGGAACCTCCTAGACAGGGGTCTGCAGGCAGCTGACATCCACAAGGGTCTGGTGTCAGCCGGGGTCTCCCAGACACGGGCTGGAAGCCCGGCCTAACAAGGATCACCCGCTATCCCTGGAGAAGTGTCGCTGTGGATGGACCTCCCCAGATCCCTGACAAGGATCTTACTCCGGTAGGGACAGAGCCCGGAACCGAGAGAACCCTTGAGGAAGAGCCTGGTAGAGGTGGGGACAGATGGACTAAGAATGACCTGGCCACCCAGCGGAGATGTTGGGGTGAAAGTTTTGTTTACATTCTGCTCTGGCTTTTCTGTTAATCAACAAGACTCTCCACTCGGCAGGGTTCTTGAGCACCTAAGGGTCTGTCTTGACTTGTTGATACCCTGGGTGAGGGAAAAATCAAGTACGGGCTCACCTACAATGCCACGCCCGCCTGCAAGGGGGTGCACTAGGTCAGCCTGCACCGACGCTGGGCCTTCAGGATGACGGCTGGAGAAACAGGGAGTGTTGATCACTGCTCATCCCCTATTAGAGAGTACAGATGGTTACACAGGAACTGCTGGCCGGGACCAGACCCCAGGTCCGTGTAGCCTGGTGTCCTGTCTCCACCAGGGGCGAGCACCAGCTGCTCCAGAAGAAGGTACGAGAACCCCGCAGTGGACACATATGGGATGCTGTGTCGCCCATGAAGGGCCAATCCTAAACCTTGTGAGGCCCCATTCTGCACGACACCTGGAGGAGCGGCACACGCTGAGTGGGGCATCTCTCCTGCCTCATGTTCCTAAGACATCCAGGCCTGAAAGCTCAGCTGGTTACTATCACTGCCAGAGGCGGGGCTGTACAATCAGATGCACCCCCGCCCCCCTTCTCCCCCCCCCCGTGAGTACTGTGAGTGTCAACCCTCAGCGTGGGCCACGAGGTGAAGGCGATTGCATGGTGGCTGCCAGTCGCAGGACTCCGGCCCAGCAAGGCACTTGAGCACATGCGTAATGTTTGGCACATCCTTAAGTGCTCTGCTAGATCAGAGGCCCAGCCTGTGAGCTCTTTGGGAGAGACTGTCTTTTTGTTCTGGTCCAGGACTGGTTCTCCTAGACTCTTCCCCAATACCAATCAATCATAGTTTTCAAATATTCATAATTTAGTTGTGTTGCAAGGCAAAAAATGCGCCCATCCAGGGCAAAGCCAAGAGCTCACCTGGGCCAAGCTTCAGCTTTTCTGAAAGCAAAGCTAGAGTTGTATTGAGTCATCCAAACACTTTGCTTTTAAACCCTTCGGAAGAACATTTCCTCCACGTCTGATTTCCTTGTTCTGCTCATTCAAACACAAAAGCACTGCATGACACATCTCCAACCATTCCAAAAGATTCCTCAAGTAGGAGGCCTTGTAGCCTGATGAATCGATGCTTTGAGAAAGCGATAAGCAACTGAAAACAGGCGTTTGCACTAGAAATGCCCCGAGACGCAGTGACGGAGCTGTGTGAGAGCACCCAGCAGTGGAATACAGAGCAGAGCAGGGGAGACTTGCATTTGCAAGGCTGGAACAGAGAAAGGTGCCACAGATCAGGAATGAGCGGCATAGTAGGGGGGCTGCAGGCTAGCACTGAGGTGTCTGGGCAGAGCTAGGTGTGGGGAGCCCAAGAAGAGCAGGGGTGCTGCAGGACAGGACTGAGAGGCATGGGCAGAGCTGTGATGGGGCAGCCCAGGACTGGAATAAAGGGGCTGCTGCAGGTCGGGATTGAGGGGCATCAGCAGAGCTGGGGGAGGAGAAGCCAGTTTACACAGTGCTGACCCGGCTAAGTCTGGTGCCGTACAATGCTGGTCCCAAGACAGCTAACCCCAGCATTGCTGCAATGCTCACGTGAGGCTGCTTCCTGCCCATGAGCAGCCCTGATGCCAGGGAGATGGGCCCTTAGCGCCCCCCGCCCCGCCCCGCCCCGAAGGCTCACACAAGAGATTCAGGCCCAGCCCTAGGCTGTGGTTTCAGGGAGCGCAGACCTGCCTTCGTCGTAGGGGGGCGCGGGGGGCATTGTCACCGAGCTGCCTGTTCAGGTACCCAAGCACACTGGAGGCTGCTGGAGAGAAACACGGCTGGATCAGCTGATAAGGCCCCTGGCAACCCATCTGCAGAGAGTGGAGCCAGACTCAAGGATGGTTGCCATGGAGATGCAGCTTCCAAAAGACTGAGAGCAACGCTGGAAAGTCGGGGCCAAATGCTCCCCCTCCATTGGCTCCTGCTAGGTTGCTGGGGAGACAGCCTCATTGTCAGGGTGCCACCCATCCCAGGCACCCCCAAATCCAAGCCCCCTTCTGTCCCGGCGAGCAGCACCAGCCACCGCGCCTGCAGCCAACGCAGGGAGATCCCAGCCTCTCGCTCACCAGCCTCCTGCCGCTCTGCTCCCAGCAAAACCAGTTTGGAGGCCGCAGCTGGTGCCGCACTGGTGTGTAACGTGGCCGTGAGACGCTCATAACAGGGATAGCAGGGGGCTGCAGGCCAGGACTGAGGGGCATCGACAGAGCTATGGGGGGCAGAGGGGAGCCCAGGATTTGCAGCTGGCCGTGGTTTCCCCCAAAGCTCCATGCATTTCAATAGCCCCTTGGGTGCCTTGGGGTCTTTCCCCTTTATGGCCCAGCGCTGGTTTTGTTCCACAGCCTGGTCATGCACTGGGAGATACAGATGCCCCTCTGCTTATCCTCCAAGCAGGGATAAGGGCGGTCAGTAGTGCTCTCTGGGGAGCTGGTCCTGTGTGGGAATTAAGGGCCCCTCTCCACCTGGCAAGCACTCAGCCAGCATCCAGATGGCTGGCAGATGCTCCACCCCAGCTGGCACCTGAGGGCTGGGCTCATTAAACCCTGGCACAGGGTGGTTGGGAAGGGGATGCTGGACCACCTACCTTCCCATGGACAGTAGGTGGAGCCCGCTCAGTCTCGCAGCACAGCTCCTTGCTCACAAAAGACGGAGCCTCTGATAGCGCCTGTCTGGGCACCCAGGGATGCTCTGTCATGTCACTGCTGCAGACGGAGGGAGTGTAATGCAAAGCCCACCCCACACCCACTCTGCATCAGGTGCCGTGGGGCTGGCTGGGCTCGGCTCCCACTCCGGGCATTGGGACCTGGTGCACGGGGTTGGCCCAGCTGCCCCTCCATCATGACGACAGGGGGCTGGCTGGGCCAAATTTGAGTGAGTGGTGCTACGATCCAGATCACACGACCACTCTCACAAATTTGGCCCATCTGGCCCCCTATCAGGGGAGCCGGTCCAAACCTGAGTGGCACCTGAGTGGAGATCGCAGTGCCCAGAGCAGGGAGCCAAACCTAGCCAGCTCTGTGGGACTGGTGCCACATGGGAGCTGCTGCTCTGGTACGCACTGTGTACTCATTCCATTAACGTGCATATGACATAACATGGGTAAGAAATATTTCGTGAGCCAGATGTTTTTGGCACTGAAGCCATTCCCTGGGTCATGACAGGCCACGAAGGTTTTCACGAGTCCTGAGCCCAAAACAGGCTGAGAACTGCTGGTCCGGGTGGCATGCTGGGGTATTGGCTCAGTCCTGAAACACACAAGAGACCTCCTCCTGCTCTCCTGGGGGAGGGGGTGAGGCACATGGGGGTGGGCTTGTGGGGAATCAAGTGCTCCAGGTGGGGAGAGACGTCCCCCTGTTATTTGGCTCCTTTGGTTGGTTGTTGTTGCTGAAACGAATGTGATCCACGGGGTCAGCAGCACCTGCCCTCCCGGAGGCTGTTGTAAATCCGGAGCAGCCCCACTGCAGCTAGGGGGAGGGGGGTTGTGCGTGGGGGCAAGGGGAAGGGGACACTGGCGGAACCGACAGCAGAATCTGGCCTGCTGCGTTTCCGTCAAGATCTCCAGGCTGCACTGGAATTCTTCACCCCTGGGCAGAACCACAGCGCTGGGCCAGCCACCCTGTCCGGCAGCTGGGCCGGCAGCTGGAGCGAGAACCGTCTCATTAGCTGACGGCTCAGGGGCTGTCCCACCTGTGCCTGGTGTCGCTGGTCCCGGGAAGAAAGGAGCCACGGCAGCAGGGGGCTGGCACAGACGCTTCCTGGCTGCGAGCTCAGCTCTCACAGTTGTTCAGAGGGGAAGGGACGGTGCGGCCCAGAATCCGAATCAGAGCAGTCCCTGGAAAAATCATGGAGCAGGTCCTCAAGGAATCAATTCTGAAGCACTTAGAGGAGAGGAAAGTGATCAGGAACAGTCAGCATGGATTCACCAAGGGCAAGTCATGTCTGACTAATCTAATTGCCTTTTATGACGAGATAACTGGCTCTGTGGATGAGGGGAAAGAGGGGGACGTGCTGTTCTTTGACTTTAGCAAAGCTTTTGACACGGTCTCCCACAGTATTCTTGTCAGCAAGTTAAGGAAGTATGGGCTGGATGAATGCACTATAAGGTAGATAGAAAGCTGGCTAGATTGTCGGGCTCAACGGGTAGTGATCAATGGCTCCATGTCTAGTTGGCAGCCGGTATCAAGTGGAGTGCCCCAAGGGTCGGTCCTGGGGCCGGTTTTGTTCAATATCTTCATTAATGATCTGGAGGATGGTGTGGATTGCACCCTCAGCAAGTTTGCTGATGACACTAAACTGGGAGGAGAGGTAGATATGCTGGAGGGCAGGGATAGGATACAGAAGGACCTAGACAAATTGGAGGATTGGGCCAAAAGAAATCTGATGAGGTTCAACAAGGATAAGTGCAGAGTCCTGCACTTAGGACGGAAGAATCCCATGCACCGCTACTGACTAGGGACCGAATGGCTCGGCAGCAGTTCTACAGAAAAGGACGTAGGGGTTACAGTGGACAAAAAGCTGGATATGAGTCAACAGTGTGCCCTTGTTGCCAAGAAGGCCAATGGCATTTTGGGATGTATACGTAGGGGCATTGCCAGCAGATCGAGGGACGTGATCATTCCCCTCTATTCGATATTGGTGAGGGCTCATCTGGAGTACTGTGTCCAGTTTTGAGCCCCACACTACAAGAAGGATGTGAAAAAATTGGAAAATGTCCAGCGAAGGGCAACAAAAATTATTAGGGGACTGGAACATGTGACTCATGAGGAGAGGCTGAGGGAACTGGGATTGTTTAGTCTGTGGAAGAGAAGAATGAGGGGGGATTTGATAGCTGCTTTCAACTACCTGAAAGGGGGTTCCAAAGAGGATGTATCTAGACTGTTCTCAGTGGTAGCTGATGACAGAAGGAGGAGTAATGGTCTCAAGTTGCAGTGGGGGAGGTTTAGATTGGCTATTAGGAAAAACTTTTTCACTAGGAGGGTGGTGAAACACTGGAATGCGTTACCTAGGGAGGTGGTGGAATCTCCTTCCTTAGATATTTTTAAGGTCAGGCTTGACAAAGCCCTGGCTGGGATGATTTAGCTGGGGATTGGTCCAGCTTTGAGGAGGGGGTTGGTCTGGATGACCTCCTGAAGTCCCTTCCAACCCTGATATTCTACGATTCAAGCTGGGCCTGCACGAATCCCCCCTGCCGTGTCCCTCCAAGGGCGCTGGGGAGGCTGAGTAAAGAGACAGGGCAGGGAGCCGAGACATGCAGCCAGGCGCTTGGAAGTTACCGGGGGAATCAATGCCTGGTGGCGCGGGAGGCTGGGCTTTTGGCAGTGCGCAGCTACTGCAGTCCCAGCCTCTCCCGACAGGAGGCGCCGTCGCCACACTCCCAGCAGGAGGTGCTGTGACCGGGAGCTGCTCCGGTCCAGCGCGGGGCTGCGCTGGCGGGTGGGAGCTCCGCGGCTCTCGCCCCATTGCCTCCCAGCGGGGAGAGCTTGCGCGCTCCCAGCCTGAGCCGCCCTGGGCTCCGGGCACGGCTGGGGGAGCTCCAGCCGCACGCGCGGGCCCCCCCCCCCGGCTGCTCCAGTCCCTGCGCGGCTGCCCGCTGCGCCTTTGGCCGGTGCCTGGCTCTGCCCTGCCCGCGCGGGGATCACGCGTGTCTCCTGCCTGCTCCGGGGCGGTGACCGGAATCCTGATCAGGCCGATGTATTTTCACTCGCCTCGGGCTGGGCTGCGCGGAGGAAGCGGCTACGCAGCTGCTGGGGAGGGAGGCGCCCGCGTTTGGGGGCGTCGCGCAGAGGCTGGGCCCTTAACCCTTCGGGGCCTCTCCCGGGGGAATCCCCCTCCACCCTGCCCGCGATTGGGAGCATCCGGACGTCCCTGGGCCTGTCTCCCAAGCCGGGCCCCAGGCTTCGCTTCGCGGCCGCGTGGCGGCTGCCCCTGGCTCGCGTGTCCGCGGCGCCCCGTCCCGTCCCGGCAGAGAGTTCGCCAGGGCTGCACGGCCACGCCGCTGGCTCCCGCAGGCGTCCGCGTCCAGGAGCCGCTCAGCCCGTTCCGCTGCCCTCCATTGTCGGGTGTGGGAACGCGGCGGACGCCCTGCTGCTTGGCAGCGGCCCCGGGTGGAGGCTGGGCGCTGGAGGGGCTGCTCCTCTGCCCGTGCGAGGCAAAGCCGCAGAGTGCGTGGAGTTGGGCTGACAAACTCGGGGGGGAACGGGCTTTGCAGCGGCCTCTCCCAGCCCGATCCTGGCCTCCCTCAGCCCGATCCTGGCCTCCCTCACCGGTTCAGTTTGCTCCCCAACCCAGTTTGTTCAAGGCAGGTTTGAGCAGCTGCTGGCACAGCAGATTGTGCCCGTGTATTAGTGGCCCCTGCTGGCCCGGTTCATTCCAAAGAGACAGTGAGGTTTTTTCCCTCCTCTTCTTCCTCCTGTGTGACGCTGTCCCCGCTAAGGACAGGGGCTGTGCTGTTAGGCAGTACCACCCTCCTGTAACAGGTAAAGCAAGCAGCTATAACTACAGGCACATACAAAGAGATTCCCACACAGCTTGAGTCCCTGCTTTGTCTCCCTTGTTTACCAGGCTCTGTCCCCTGCCTGGAATTTTATTCAGCACAGGGGGACACCTAGTGGCTGAATAATATGCAACAAGTAAACACCTCATTACAGGGACCGTCCATCCACTCCTCACACCTCCATTCATACTTGGTAGGCCACTGCCATGTGGAGATGGGAGTTTAAACTCTAGATTCCCCGCATCCCCCCATGTTCAGCTGGCCTCCTGAGGGGGAGTGAGCTTGGGAGCCTCAGTGGGGTCATCCAGTCTGAGCCACTCACTGGTTTGACTCTCAGCACTGGAGTGGGAGGGGGTTGAGAGCACAGCAGAGCTCCTGGGGTGGGGGGGAACGGGACATACACAACTAGGACAGACAGGAGGAAACAGACAGACCACTGAGACCAGCCTGTTTCTCCTTCCACTCACAGGGAAGTGGCTATTCACTTGGCTCCAGTCACATCCATATTCACTAAAGGCCAGATTCTGAGGTCCCCGTTCTCAGTGCAGCTGAGCATCTGCAGGTCCCGTCGCCCTTCCTAGGAGAGACAGGCACTCAGCACCTCTGACAAGCGAGTACCTACCGAGCCCACAATCCTATGGCATCACTGCCTGCGTGAACACTGAGCAAAGGAGAGCAGGATGCCACACCGCTGGATATGCGTGGGGCTTTGCTGAGCAGCTGCCGTGCTCTCTAGCATGGACTGGTCAGCGCCAATGCCCTGAAGGGAGAACCGGTGCTGGGGGAAGGCCAGACACAGGATTTGGGTCAGATTGAATTGTGCATCTGATGGACACGAACGGACCTTCGAACCACACTCAATCCCCGTTGGTGACACGGGTTCCTCCAGCTCCATCCATCCATCTTGGGGATCAGGCTGCATTGGCCATTGGGAATGGCCTTCCCCAGCCAGGCTGTCTGGTCACACCCAACTCCTTTCGCCCAGAGCCTCACAGGAATTTAGGCGCCTAACTGCCATTGATTAGGCCCATCTGGTGTCTGTGTGAAATGAGTTTCCTGGGTTTCAGTCCAGTCCCTACAAAGCAAGAGTTGTAAAAACCCAACATCACAGCTGTCACAAATCCCCCATCCCGTGATGACAGCCTCAGCACTGAGGCCTAAGACGGAATAGGCCCTATGGAGACTGAAGTCCCCCTGACTCCTACAGGTGCTCCCCCGGGACAGGCAGCAGCAGTGTGTGTGGGGGGGGGGCGCTCTGGATACACAGAGGCCCATGGTCACTAGAGCTGCCAATCTGGCACCTTTCACCAGAGCTAAACTCAGACACCAGGGTGGGAAGCAGCCATTGTGTAAAAGTGAAACCCTAATTATTATTAATTATTATTATCAAAAGCAAGGCATTGTTGGAGGAGGCTGAATGGCTGTGTAATTAGACTTATTAGGGGGTGGTTACATTTTAATAACTGCCTTAACATCCAATTGGTATTTAACATATAACAATTCACCAGACATTTGAACTGGCAGCTCAGCCAGGACAGCCTAGTGCAGCTAAGGGCATCTGGGTCTGGGATCAATCATGGGGAGGAAAAGTCCAACACGCAGAGATCCCAGCAGATGCAGACGCAGCCCCTCCTCCTCACACCACAGCCTCGGCAATCCATTTCCCTGGTTGCTGTGAGACCTCACATATGATTTTCAGCCCATCAGACCTGGGCAAAGCCGCTTTCGCCAACCAGGCAGGTTCAGGGCTCTGGGGTGATGGATGGCTCCTACCCAGACTGGATGAGTAACGCCCTGCCAAAGCAGAGTGCAAACCAGCTACAAGGAAGTCAGGCAAAGGGGTAAAACTTCAGCCCAAGCAGGACCAATCAGAGACAGTAGAGATGGGTGAGACTGACGTGCGTTACACACCCATAGCAGTGTCAGAGCACGGCAGTATGTTCCATTGTGGAACTTCCCATGTTCCTATTGCATCAAATGAAAACCAGCGCTGGGCATGGCGGCCACTGGATGGCTGAGCCTTCATTTCTGAGACAGGCTGAGAGCAAGTGACGAGGGCAGGTCGTGACGTCAGTAAGCAAGGGGAGCGAGCACACAGAGAGCCAAAGAGTTGTGCACAGTGGAGCAGTGTTAATCGGTGTATCCCCAGAGGCAGGGATGCAGGGAGAAAGGTCAGTTCTGTGGTTAGTGTGTGTGCCAGGGACTCGAGAACTCAATGATTCTATGCCCTGCTCTGCCATAGATCTCCTCTGTGACCTTGGTTCAGTCACATAGTCTCTCTGGGCCTCAGTGCTCAGCCATTCAATGGACATGCTGTGAGGATAAATGTGTTGAAGATTGTGAGCTGCTCAGAGACGAAGGTCCCCCCTTTTATAGTTTTTGTGTCTCCCCTCCCCCCAGAAAACATTTCCAGCGGAGATTCAGGAGACAGTGTCTAAAGGGAAGGATGTTCCTTGCTACTTTTCCTCACCTGTTGGAGCATCTTGTTTCTCTTTCTTCCCTCTCCTGCAAGTTAAGCCGAGCACACGCTCCTTTGAGACAGGCGTGTCTGCCCACCTCAGTTTGGAACATATATTAAGAACCCCATAGAGTGGAATCCTGTAATTTCACATACACCGTTGCCACACATATTTTATCAAGGCAATACTGACCAGCAAATTATGAGTTTTCAAATGATACCTCACAAGACCTACTTTGTACAAAGATTATTACAACAGTGTATAAGGGGTGTACACAGGGTACATGCTGTCGCACAGCGAACTGCCCATGCTCTAGAAAGCTCCAGTGAAGAGGAAAGGGCAGAGGAGAAACAGTGTGAAACTGAGTGGGCTCCCAGCTCCTCGCTGAGCTCACTTTACAATGGAAACATTCAGGCTAGGAGAGCCAAAGCAGCCTAAGGGAGTTAGGTGCTGAAATGGCATTGAAACTCAACAGGAGCTGGGCACCCAAGGCCCTTTGAAAGGCTCAGCCTAAAATTGTATAACTCCCTCCCCCACTCCCTGGCAAACTTTGGAACTAATCAAGACACCTGTCAATCATACTACTCTCGCCACTTACTGTCCTTCTGCTTCCCTCTTGGTCTAGGCATGTCTAACCCGTGCAGCACTGCGGTGATGCTTTGGGGGAGCCGTTTCACCTCTCCAACGGGTGAGAGTACTGCCCCACAGGAGGACCGTGAAGGCTCATTAACAAAGATAATTGTAAAGTGCTTTGGGATCCTCAGCTGAAAAGTGCTATAGAAAGGCAAAGCAGCAGGCTCAGGACAATTCCTGTTTGGGACCTCAGGGCTTATGCTTTCAAAAGTGACAAGTGATTTTGGGGGCCCATCTTGAGCCAGGAGGTCCAATTCTCAGCAGGCAGGTGCTCAGTGCTTCCTGAAAATCCAGGGCCTCTTAAAGTGGCCTCACCCTGGGCACCCCAAAATGGAGGCATCCAAAATCACTGCTTGCCTTGGAAAACATAGGCCTGAAAATGGTCTTTAAAACACCTGCAAACAAGTATCCAGCTTCAAACCAGCCTACTTGATTGCTCCGAAGATAGATTAATAGATTCATAGATATTAAGGTCAGAAGGGACCATTATGATCATCTAGTCTGACCTCCTGCACAATGCAGGCCACAGAATGTCACCCACCCACTCCTGCAATAAACCTCTCACCTATGTCTGAGCTATTGAAGTCCTCCAATCATGGTTTAAAGACTTCAAGGTGCAGAGAATCCTCCAGCAAGTGACCTGTGCCCCATGCTGCAGAGGATGGCGAAAAACCCCCAGGGCCTCTTCCAATCTGCCCTGGAGGAAAATTCCTTCGCGACCCCAAATATGGCGATCCCTGAGCATGTGGACAAGATTCACCAGGAAAGAATTCTCTGTAGTAACTCAGATCCCATCACATCTAACATTCCATCACAGGCCATTAGGGCTATTTACCATGAATAGTTAAAGATCAATTAATTGCCAAAATCATGTTATCCCATCATACCATCTCCTCCATAAACGTATTGAGTTTAATCTTGAAGCCAGATAGGTTTTTTGCCCCCACTGCTTCCCTTGGAAGGCTGTTCCAGAACTTCACTCCTCTGATGGCTAGAAACCTTCATCTAATTTCAAGTCTAAACTTCTTGATGGCCAGTTTACATCAATTTGCTCTTGTGTCCATATTGGTACTGAGCTTAAATAATTCCTCTCCCTCTCTGGTATTTATCCCTCTGATATATTTATAGAGAGCAATCAGATCTCCCCTCAGCCTTCTTTTGGTTAGGCTAAATAAGCCAAGCTCCTTGAGTCTCCTTTCATAAGACAGGTTTTCCATTCCTCCGATCATCCTAGTAGCCCTTCTCTGTACCCGTTCCAGTTTGAATTCATCCTTCTTAAACATGGGAGACCAGAACTGCACACAGTATTCCAGGTGAGGTCTCACCAGTGCCTTATACAATGGTACTAAAACCTCCTTATCCCTACTGGAAATACCTCGCCTGATGCATCCCAAGACCGCATTAGCTTTTTTCACGGCCACATCACATTGGCGGCTCATAGTCATCCTGTGGTCAACCAATACTCTAAAGTCCTTCTCCTCCTCCATTACTTCTAATTGATGCATCCCCAGTTTAAAACTAAAATTCTTGTTATTAATCCCTAAATGCATGACCTTAAACTTCTCACTATTAAATTTCATCCTATTACTATTACTCCACTTTACAAGGTCATCCAGATCCTCCTGTATGATATCCCGGTCCTTCTCTAAATTGGCAATACCTCCCAGCTTTGTATCATCCGCAGACTTTATTAGCTCACTCCCACTTTTTGTGCCGAGGTCAGTAATAAAAAGATTAAATAAGATTGGTCCCAAAACCGATCCCTGAAGAACTCCACTGATAACCTCCCTCCAGCCTGAGAGTTCACCTTTCAATATGACCCGCTGTAGTCTCCCCTTTAACCAATTCCTTATCCACCTTTCAATTTTCATATTGATCCCCATCTTTTCCAATTTAATAATTCCCCATGTGGCACCGTATCAAATGCCTTACTGAAATCTAGGTAAATTAGATCCCCTGCGTTTCTTTTGTCTAAGAAATCTGTTACTTTCTCAAAGAAGGAGAGCAGGTTGGTTTGGCACGATCTACCTTTTGTAAAAGGTAGGGAGATGTAGTAGAATCTGGACAGATAGAGGTAGTAGAATCCAGATAGACAGACAGATACTATATACTGTTCTTAGGCTGAGAACTTTGGTGCCAAATTAATCTTGTAACAAACATTCATGGCCAAGTTATAAGCCCTGTGGGAGAAATCAGATCGGCTTTGCTATGGCGAGATTGATGCAACTTTAATGGTGGCAGTTCTTATGACTAATTGAGTGGATGCAGCTCATGAGGAAGGCTTAAAGAAATCCTATTCCCCCCTGTTTTTGTTGGGTGAGGGGGGAATGCATGGTATCCAGTCCAAATAAGGGCAGGGACTTGTCCAAAGCCCCACAACACATTAGCAAAATCTCTTGGCCCTCACTCCTTTGCCCTAATAGTGAGATCATGCTGCCAACCTGTTAGTTAGTGACCAATATTGACATGGCGCCTTTTAGCCAAAGATCCCACACGGCCAGTACAAATGATACAGGAATTGCTTTGCACCACACAGCACTGAAATGCAGCCACTTCTGGGGTGGGACGCTGCAGATGGCAAACAGCACAAAGCAACACTAAATGGTTGAGGGAAGGACATGAAAAACAAACATTACTGTGTCCAGTGGAAATGCCCGGGGAACCTTTCGGCAGACAGAAGGCAATTATTCAGCTGGAATTTGACCAGAACCTCGGGATCAGCATTCTGACATTTGGGACCTTTCTTGGATAGTGCAAGCAGCAGGAACATACTGTATTAGGTTGCTTAGTGAATGGCTTGGAAACGCGGGATCCATCTAATATACTATCCCGCCTCTGACCACGGCTAGTATTGTTGCCTTAACAAACGTGCAAGACTCCCAAAATGGACAAAGTTCTGACAAATTTCTCCCTAACCCCAGCAGTCAGTGGTTGGCTGAAGCATGAGAACCGATACCAATGTTTATCCTACAATTACTGTCACGTTGGGTGGTATTCTTATTAATTACATTAACATCTAATCCCTTCTAAAAAATCCTGCTCAGCTTCTTCTGCCAATAATGATCTTGTATCAAGAACAGGAGGACTTGTGGCATCTTAGAGACTAACCAATTTATTTGAGCCTGAGCTTTCGTGAGCTACAGCTCACTTCATCGGATGCATTCAGTGGTTTTTCCACTAGTCTCTAAGGTGCCACAAGTCCTCCTTTTCTTTTTGCGAATACAGACTAACACGGCTGCTACTCTGAAACCTATTTTGTATCAGCGAGTTCTGATGGCTAAAGTGGTGTTAAAGTTCATCTATGCGTACCTTATACCTCCTGTTCAAGTCTACCCAGTCCTGGCTTCCCTGCCTCATAATGCCTTGTAAATTATCTTCTCTCTCCTGACCAATGTGTGAGACACGTCTATAGAATTTGTACTAACTCCACCTTGAAGCCTTTAGGGGTGGGATGAATAGCCACTGATCATATTGTCCCAGGGGTAGAGACCTTTATCTCCAATCCACCAATTCTCCCTAGAGGAGGGATCTGTGGCGCGTGGGGATGAGATGCAGAAAACCTACGGCTTGTGAGGGTGTAGAAGCTGCTTTGCTCTCAAGCATGTCGGAAAGAGATTACCTCTGCAGCAAAGTGAGTCACCAGTCCTGTGTATCCTACGCAGGTTGATTCATCACACAGCTTTTCAGTGCTGCTGTCATGGGCTGCATGCTTAGCTTCTCATTCTATGTGTGTGTATCTGGATCCAGGCCTTCCTCACGCCACACACTGCAGTGTCCTCTTCCGATTCATCTGGCCACAAACCTTAGCCCAGGGCCGTTCAGAATTCCCAGCAGAGCCAATCAAGCCAACCATCTCTGCACCTGGCCCACGTGGGCGGTGAGGCGCTGAGGTAATTGAGTGAGGAACACAATCAGATTGAATCCTGCTTCCCAAGGTCAGTGCAATGCCTCACGTACACCCACACGCACGCAGAGGCTTTTCCAGCCCACCTCCCCACAGTGGGGAAATTGAGGAGCAAGCACATTTTAATTGCCTGGAGAGACTCAAAAGGTAGGACGATAAGACTCCGGTTCTTTGGTTTAAGATCCAATCTGTGCCAGAGAGGGCAACACACCTGTGCCGACAGCGCCGGGGAAGGCACGCGTGGGGGCGATCATAGCACTGCGGAGAATGGGCAGCCCTGGAGATCAAGGTCCTCTTTGTAAACACAGAGGCAGGGCTGCCTTCGCCCACACATCTCGGTCCTGCCCTGCCAGGATCCCCTCTAGTGATGACAGGGGAGGTCAGTCTCCACGGCTGAGACCCACTGACTAGGGTTTATTTATTTCATGTGCACAAAGGCCCATTTCCCGTCTTCACCAGGGGCAGATCATTCCGAACACTCCATATGGTAATTAACATATGGGAGCATCCCCTAGTCAGAGCAGAAGACCACGAGCCAGGATTCTTGGGTTCCCTTTCTGGTTTACTGCAGGACCTTGGGGCAGTCAGGTAGGCCCAGATTTTCAGAAGTGGCTGCCATTCTTGGGTGCCCAACTTGAGACACCTTGGCCCTGATATTCAGAGGTACTGAGCACTGTGACAGGGTCAGGCCAGATGGCTACAGGAGAGTGATTGAAAGCAGATATATTATCCCCAGATTAAGCAGGTCCCTTTCCCCTGGGTAAGATAACAGGCGGTTCCAGAACAATCAGGAACTTGCTGGAACCAGTTAAGGCAGGCAGGCTAATTAGGACACCTGGAGCCAATTAAGAAGCTGCTAGAATCAATTAAGACAGGCAGGCTAATCAGGGCATCTGGTTTAAAAAGGACCTCACTTCAGTCAGTGAGGGGCGTGCATGGAACTGAGAGTGAGAGGGAGTGCTCCTGGAGGACTGAGGAGTACAAACATGATCTGGCACCAGGAGGAAGGTCCTGTGGTGAGGATACAAAAGGTGGTGGGAGGAGGCCATGGGGAAGTAGCCCAGGGAGTTGTAGCTGTCACACAGGTGTTACATGAAACACTGTAGACAGCTGTGAGCCACAGGGCCCTGGGCTGGAACCCAGAGTAGAGGGTGGGCCCAGGTTCCCCCATCCCCCCAACTCCCTGCTGGATACAGGAGGAGTTGACCTGGACTGTGGGTTCCACCAGAGGGAAAGGTCCCTGGCCTGTCCCGCAACCCACATGGTGGATCAGCAGAGACGGCGGGGATTGTTCTCCTTCCTTTTCCCCATGCTGGCCAGTGATGAGGTTAGCTGAGTGAACGGCAGGTTTGAGCCACGAGCAAAAGTGGGCAAACTGAGGGCTGCCGTGAATCTCTGAGGCGAGGAAATCTGCCAATAAGTGCAGGACCCATCAAGGCAGAGGATGAACTTTGTCACAGCACCCACAACTCCGTGAGCCTCTGGGGTAAGTACTGCCCCTTACCTCAGGGGTGGAGCCCCTACTGCTCCCAAAGGGAGCAGTGGGTGCTGGCAGGGGCAGAGGTGAAGTCACAGGGTGGGTAGCTGTGTCATAGCATGCCTAGGACACCAGATTGCCTTAAACCAGCCCAGGTTTGAGGACAGGGACAGAGGAAAGAAGGGGACCAGCAAACTCCTGGCTACACAGACCCCCACCCAGCTAACCTGTTACTGAGCGCAGGGGGTTGGGCTGCATGGGGATGCCATAGTTTAGGAATTATGATTAATTTCCTCCCCCTTCTCTCTCCACAGAACTCCCCCTGCACTCGGGATTGAGCCCTGCCTCACCAGTCAGCTCTGCGTGCAATCCCCAGGAGCAGTAAGAGAGTCACACATCTGCCTCCAGGCATGAGAATACTGATGCAGAGCGCATCCAATTGCAGATGTGTGCCCGGGGGTGGTTTTGTAAAAACACGTATAACATGCAAAAGGAAAGATAAAAGCCTCATCGCCAGGGCCTTGGATTAATTTAGCTCTGAAAACACTGCAGCAGGTAGGGGATTGATGCTGATGGAAAGCTCTACAGGCAGGAAAGGTTTACTCCTGCCTGGGAAACTCAGAACAATCTGGACAGTCCCTGCCCCCAAAGGGCTAACAATCCAAACAGGCCAGCCAGAGGCTGGGAGGCCCAGGAAGGGGAAGTGACTTTGGCCAAGAGTCAATGGCACAGCTGGAAATTGAACTGACAGCTTCTTAGTCCAATCTAAGGCTTTTGCCAAAGACCAACCTTCCTGTCCATGTCGATGTTGAGATGTAGCTAATGCTTTGAAAAATGTACCGTGCTGTGTAAGTGCTAAGCACTGTTATTTGACGTGTCTCCCCAGAGAGACGCGTACGTATGGCTGCCAGCCCTTCCCTTCACATACACATCTGCCATGTCCATTAAATGCGGTTACCTAGGCACATCAAGAGGGCAGCGTATCCTGAAATCTCCACTGCAGTCGAGACGCTGGTTTGACAGAGAGTCCCCTACCCACCCCACGGATTCTGCTGGGACTGTATAAAGCAGCACCGGTAACCCAGTGATGGTGGGAGCGACATGCAGGAGCTACTGAGCACAGTTCAGACAACGGTGTTAAGGATCTGACATTCGCAGACAGCCTGTCCTTTGGGTGGGTCCCAAGATGCTTCTCGAGTGTCTCCGCCTGTACAAACCACATGCATGTGAATCTCTCTGCTGAAATGCAGCCAGCTCTGGGGTGGGCAGGAAGCTGTCGCACCCAGCGCAACAGCTCATGTGGAGCAGGGACCATGAAAAACAAACCAGGGTCTTTTCCGAGTGCAGATCGCAGGGACAATGAAAAACAAACCACATGCTCTTCCAAGTGCAAATCACACTCCTTCAACCCGGCCTTCATTAATAAAAGCACAGATGACATCATTGAAACACACATAGGCAATTTCCTTCTGGAGAGAAAAAAGGAAAAGGAACCACCGATGCTAATCAACATTGCTTCGAGCATCATTAGGAGGTGCACAGATACCAGGGTGATGGGTTCAGTATAAGAACCTGAAAAGATACACACCCAGGGAGAATGCTGATCCCCTGTTGTAAATAAACAGCCATCCCAAATAAAACTAGCCAATAAAGCCCCTACACCATGCCTTTGTGTTATGTCAGTATCGACCATAAGCATCACTCCACATTGTTTATTACAGTCCACAGGAGCTTTTCGCTGCGCCCATGTCCTCCTCCCTGTTCATTTGTCAGATCCACTACTCATGTGTTTAGACTGTCATATCTTGGGAGCAGAGATTGCCTATTATGGTGCAAAGGTACAGCTCCAAACGTCAGCAGGCCTTGATCGCTAGACAATGCCACAACACAGAGAGAGGGTACAGCTCTCAACCACAGGTCATTGCCTTTCACTGAAAAGACTTTGAAAATTTGCAGCTCAACAACACCAACAAGCTGAGGTTTTAAAGCCCTGGTTAATCAGTGTTGCTGGAGGAAAAGCCAGACCCCAACTCCCGGGGGCCTGCAGCTCTCTAGCCAGCCTCTACCTGCGAAAGTGCAAGAGTGAGCAAGAGTTTTTCAGCACCATTAACAGCTCCTTGCCCAAACACCCCTTGGGGTAACGGGAGCCTAGCACTGATCAAGAGCAGATTGTTTTGTTGGGCCCAGAAATAGCCTGGCAGGTGGCACCTATGGCTGGATCAAATTTGCATCCCTTTTGTTATTTCAGAACAAAAGTATCCATTATTCAGCTGATGCAACTCAAGAGTTCGCCCCTAAATACTTCAAAGAGGCTCCTTCCAGTGCCTGCTTGCTCTACCAGGATCTAATTACAGATCTATGACTGGCACTGGGCTATTATATAACTTCGGCTGCTTGCTATTCCACTGGTGAAAGCTTCAGCCATAAAGGGAGGACAAACATCCTCTGTTTCATTCACTACAGCATGCTAGTGGCTGTCACATTTGGAACGTGCCTTTTGTATAAAAATACAACGAATTTCCTTTGGGGTTTGTTTGCTGTAAATAACCCCCAAATGAGACATTCTTGTAATTTAACTGCTCTCCGCCCGCCCACCACAGTGGGGATAAAAACTTTTGGTTTAATTCAAACATCCTTCCTGAGAATAAAAAGACATGTACCACAAAAAGGCAGTATGCTGCTTTGGAGAGAGGCACCTGGAGATAGCTGAAATGTAGACAGTGATTACAGAGCTCAGAGCTCGGGCCATTGTGAGCAACAAATGACCCAAAGCAACTTCCCAGTATGTATAGTAAAAAAGCAAAATCATTAATGTCCCTTTTAAAAATATAGGCCCTGCAGCCCAGATCCTCAAAGGTGTTTAGGTTTCAGAGTAGCAGCCATGTTAGTCTGTATTCGCGAAAAGAACAGGAGGACTTGTGGCACCTTAGAGACGAACCAATTTATTTGAGCATAAGCTTTCGTGAGCTACAGCTCACTTCATCGGAGTGAAGCTATAGCTCACGAAAGCTTATGCTCAAATAAATTGGTTCGTCTCTAAGGTGCCACAAGTCCTCCTTTTCTTTAAAGGTGTTTAGGTGTCTTGTGCCTATTGATTTCAATCTCACTGATCGATTTCAACAGGAGCTAGGTGCCTAAAGACCGTTGAGAAAGCCCACTGTATAACAATGATACCAAACTCTCACTACTGGCTTGTCTAAACCTACAGCACCACACTGGTGCAGCTGCATGGCAGCGTGCTTTAGCGAAGGGAGGGATAGTTCAGTGGTTTGAGCATTGGCCTGCTAAACCCAGCGTTGTGAGTTCAATCCTTGAGGGGGCCATTTAGGGATCTGGGGCAAAAATTTGAGATTGGTCTGTTAGACAAGATGATCTCCTGAGGTCCCTTCCAACCCTGATATTCTATGAAAATGCTACTATGCAGACAGGAGTGCTCCCACTGGCATAGTTAATCCACCCCCACAAGAGGCAGTAGTCCCGTTGATGGGAGACATAGCACTGTTGACAGGCGGGGTTAGGTTGGTCTAACTACGTCACTCAGGGCTGTGGATTTTTCACACCCCGGGGTGATGTGGTTTTACCAATGTAAGTTTGTAGTGTAGGGCTGGCCTAAGAGACACAAGGTGGGTGAGGCATTATCTTTAATGCACCAACTTATGCTGGTGGAAGGAACAAGCTTTTCAGCTTCACAGAGCTCTTCTTCAGGTCTGGAGAGCATCCAAGCTAAATACAAGGCAGGACAGATTGCTAAGCAGAAGGGTTCACAGGAGTTGCAGGAGACCACTTAAAATGAAGCAGGCAATTAATATCTCTGAAGTGGGAGGACAATGGAGGGTTAGTAGGCAGCAGAGTGTGTTACTAATTGTAATGGCCCATAAAATCAGTGTCCCTGATTTTAGTGTCCAGCAGAGTTATGAATTTAAGTTCTCAGGGTCATCTTCTGAAGATGGTGCAGGTTTCCTTTGAGGAGGAGGACTAAGAGATCAGAGACGGAGCAGTCGCCATGTGAAAAGTGTGTGCCCACAGGTGACAGGGTGTTTTTGTCTTTTATCCTTTTCTGAGTGAATTCATTTGAGAGTGCAGTGATGATCTGGCTTCACCATGGCTGCTGTTGGGACAGCTGGTGCACGGGATGAGGTACGGCACATGTTGTTAGAGGCATGTGTAGGAGCCATGGATCTAGAAAGGTGTGAGGTGGGGGGTATTGATCACCATAGCTCTGACACCATAGCTGTCCATCAAACTCATTGGGCTTGGGATCAGGGCTTTACAGCCAAGTTTTAACTGCAGGAGAGGAAGGGATCCTGCCTCAGTTTATGTCTGTTCCTAGCCTCCAGCCCTCTGCTGTGGCCACAACCCAGGAACACTGAACAATTAAATGTGGGGGGAGAGCGAAGCAAAACCAGGATCCCCCTCCTTGGAATCCATCCATCTGATTTCCCCCCTCCCCGCTCAGTGTTCCCCATGGAGCTGTGGTTCAGCCCCATCAAACCAGCTGACACAGCTAGCTAGGCATGGACCGATGCAGCCGCAGCTGCTGCCTGTAAAGGCCTCCTGCAGTGAGAGCGATTCAAGGAAACACGCCCCCAGCCTGGGAGTGCAATTCCCACACTGCACACCTCGAGCCTGCTTCCGCTCTGACACGTGCTTTGGGGGAGGGGTGGGGAGGAGCTTCCTGTGCAAGACCCCCCCACGCACACTCCACCTAATGGCTTGATGCCTTCCCCCCGTGCCCCCCCCAAGACACTCACATCAGGGAGAGGAGGATTTCTCTCCCCTCCCCCATAAAAGCCACCTAACGCACACTTCCCTGCAGCAGCGTGGCGTTTCTCGGCTCTCCAAGCCCGGCCCTGGCGGGAAGGGCTGTCTGCCCGGAGCTCCGCTTCCCAGCCCTGCTGCGGGGCTGGCATCGCTTATTCTCCAGGCGATGAATTATTCAGCGCTTGCTTGTGAAACCCTAGCCCGGGGGGAGGCAGAGGATCACTTCTGCCCCTGGACCAAGGGGCCAAGTTGAGTGTGGGGGGAGTGCTTCCCTCCTCCCCACCCCCAGCCTCCCCGGGTGTGGGGGGCAGCTTTGCAGGCTTGATTTCAGACCCCAGCGCTGCGGGAGCCGCAAGCTCTGTCAACCCACATGGGGAACTCGCCCCCTCCCCGCCCCCTCCAAGATGGATCACTGCGACAGGCGGTCCCGCGCGGGGCATGGCCAACCCCCAGCTCTGAGCCACTGGCCTTGTTGGCGTGACATTGACCCCCCCCCCCCGCCGCTCACCCTGAAGGCTTTGGGGTCCCTGCCCCACTGCACGGGCAGCCGAGCCCCGCTCAGCGCCAGTTTGCAGCAAGCAAGCAGCTCCCCTCCCACCCGGCATGCCAGGACCCCACCGCTCCGGGGAACAGCCTCGGCTGGGGGGCACCGCCCCCAAGTGGGGGAGACCGCAGAGCAATGGCTTGGCGGGGCTGCCCCCCGCTTGCACCGCAGCAGCGGGCGCCGCAAGGACGGGCAGGGACTGGGGGGGGGGGGGGGAGGGGAGGCACCTGACCGCTCCCGCGAGCCCCAGGCGGGGGGGGGGGGCGGTTTATGAATGGAATTCTCCAGTGGGAACCCAATTACTATGCCGCGCGCCGCTCCTCGCCCCACAGGTGATTGGCTCCTGCGTCCCATTGACGTCACCCAGCAGAGAGCCAAGAGGAGCCGCAGGCTCAGGCAGCGGCAAACCGACCCCCCCCCCCAAAAAAAAAAAACCCAGGGAGTGAGTCACCCCCAAAAGGGGCTAATTCACTATAACTCCGCGGCGTCTCCCCCAGCCCCGTCTCACTGCAGCCGCCCATGGAACGGAGCCCTCCGCCTGCATCCTGCCAGCAGGACCGGAGCATCCGCGGAGGAGCCGCAAAGGATCCAGGCGGACTTCCCTGCCCCAGCGCACCAGGTGAGGAGCCCCCCTCTGCATGGGGGGGGGCGAGCCCTTTTTGCGTCCCCCTCCACTGCAGCTAGACGCAGCTCAGACGCCCTGGGCCCCCGGGCGCGTTGGAACTTGCAGAAGAGCAAAAATAAGGTTTAAAAGAAGGAGAGGGGTGTTGTAGACATTGATTCCTCCCCCCCGGGCGCCTTAAATGTAAAGCAAAGTCCCGCTCCACTCGCTGGCAAGTCGGAGCAGAAAAGGTTCTCATGTTAATCTAGAGACTGGGGTTATAACTGAGCTGAGGGTGCCGCTTTCGAGGTAGAGAACTGCATTAAAAATTCAAAGAACACGGGGGGGAGGGGGGAACCAACCCCCCAGCAGCCACGAAGGAGCAGTAAATAAGTGGTTTCAGCAATACTAATGCAAATTAAGATGCATGGCAGGACTGAGAAAGCAGCTCTTTGGCGGGTGACAGAGTAGATCTGCCAGAGCCCAAGCAAGGGATGCAGCGTTAAAAGAGGACAAAAAATGTAATCAGGCAAATTGGTCAGAGAGGCGATGCCCACCCTGCTCTTTCCATTACGGAAATTTAGCTCTATAAACTTTACAGCATCAGCAGTTAGGGCTAAGTTGGTAACAGCCCCTGCGTGACAAAACATTTAGCTTCAGCTGAGTGTGGAGTATTTATCCACTGCAATTGTGCAATGCATATAGCTCAGTGGAAGCAAACACAGGCAAGGAGACAACTGGATGAGGGATTTTCCTGCCCCCCCCTTTTTTTTTTGCCTGCTCCAAAAAAAAAAAAAAAGAAAGAAAGAAAACAGTGTAAAACTGACCAGAAATATCCTCCCCGTAGGAGCAAATCGTGAGCATGCTGCACACCTGGGTAGCTTAAATCAACTGAACCTACACCGTAGCCTAGCTTGTAAGCTTTGATCAGAGCCAGCTTTTGGAGAAAGCCAATGGGAAGCAAGGTGGGTGAGCCTACCCCTGTGAAATCTGCCACCAAGAGAGACTGGACACTGATTAGTGCTCAGAGATGCTCATGAGTAACTCACAGGTACAAGTCAGTTTGCATGCCAGAGCCTTTGTATGTGCAGGATGACACTAAATGGAACTTGGTGCTATGCTTCTGCAGGTCACACCTGGACGTCATGAACAAGGACATGTCCCACAACTCCACTGAAGGCCAGCAGGGCCGGTTTGCAGCCAGTAATGGCAGCAGCAGCTCCTTGAACCTCGACTCTGTGGTGCAACCTCTTGCCCTGAATCCCTGGGATGTGGTGCTTTGCATTTCTGGGACCATCATCTCTTGTGAGAATGCGATTGTGGTAGCTGTCATATTTTACACCCCTGCCTTCCGGACTCCAATGTTCCTGCTCATCGGGAGCCTTGCCATTGCTGACTTCCTGGCCGGCATGGGCCTTATATTCCACTTTGCCTTTGTCTATTGCATCCAGTCACAGGTGGTGAACCTCATCACTGTGGGGCTCCTGGTGACCTCGTTCACTGCCAGCGTGGGCAGCCTGTTGGCCATCACCATAGACCGCTACCTTTCCCTCTACAATGCACTGACTTACTATTCAGAAAGGACGGTCACCAGGACTTACATCATGCTGATCCTGACCTGGGGGTTTTCCATCTGCTTTGGGCTGCTGCCTGTCATGGGCTGGAACTGCTTGAAAGATGTCTCCACCTGCAGCATCGTGAAGCCCCTGACCAAGAACAACCTCATCATCCTCTCCATCTCCTTCTTCATGGTCTTTGCGGTGATGTTGCAGCTTTACGTACAGATCTGCAAGATAGTTTGCAGGCACGCCCACCAGATCGCTGTGCAGAGGCACTTCCTGGCCACCTCACACTACGTCACCACCAGGAAAGGCATCTCCACCTTAGCTGTCATCTTGGGGACTTTTGCTTCTTGCTGGCTGCCCTTTGCCATTTACTGCCTCCTGGGAGATTACACCTACCCAGCCCTCTATACCTACATGACCATCCTCCCGGCTACCTATAACTCCATGATTAACCCCGTTATCTATGCCTTCAGGAACCAAGAGATCCAGAAAGTGCTGTGGACTGTGTGCTGTGGGTGCTTCTCTTCCACAATACCTTTCAGGTCCAGATCTCCAAGCGATGTCTGACTCATCAGCCCTCAGTCCAAAGACCCATTTGCACATGGAGTTCCCCTTTTTGCACAACCACAGAGATTTTGTGAGAGCTCTTAAAAGATTCCATGTCTCCTCTGATTCCCCTTTCCTTGTGTGCATGAGCTGCTCTCTTCCTTTATTTTTCCACTTTTAGAATTTACGGAAGAAAAAAATATTTATTTTTTATCCATAAATAAAAAATAAATAAAGTATATTTGAGAGTGTGTGAGCTCCTCCATGACTATTTTCTTTGACACAATATTGATGGTGCATTTTTTTAAAAAGAGAGAGAATATCTTTTCATTCCTTTGGCTTGTAAACAGCCTGGTTAATTACCTCAGGTCGTCAGACATTATTTTCCACATCAAAGATCCATTGTTTCCCCTGTAACAATGGATCAGAACCCAACCAGCTTTTTTTCTGTGGTTAAATGTTTATGTATTATTTATTTATTTATTGTTATTTATGGCCAGCTTTTTCAAGACAATAGATTGTTCTGAACTCTGTAGTTTGCTGCCCTCTAGTGTTCACTCTGTTTTAATACAAAAAACTCATGATGGCTCCTTTTGCATGTTGAGTACCCTGGGTGGTATTAGGTAATGGAATGTTTTAATTGTATGAAATATAG
Source organism: Lepidochelys olivacea (assembly GCF_965140295.1). NCBI lineage: Eukaryota > Metazoa > Chordata > Testudines > Cheloniidae > Lepidochelys > Lepidochelys olivacea. The sequence continues at coordinate 10,813,348 of NC_140429.1, forward strand.
ACAACTGGAGCGAAAAAGGGAAGGCTGCAATACTAGACTGTGCCTATAAAAACCCAAGGGCTCAAATGGTCAGAGTTGCTTTCTAAACCATTGCACTAGAGACTATTCAATTAACTAAAGTTTCTGTCCCAGTGGAGAGACAGATTGCACGTGTCCAACTGGCCAGATTCAGAGGACAGCTATTCAGGGTACTATATGTTCTTCAGGTTTGCATGAATCTGGAAAGGAAGCAAATGTAAGAGGCACTTTAGACATTTGAAAATCTCTCTGCATTGTTGCACAGACTTTTGTTCCATGTGATTTGGAAAGTACTGTATTCTTGTTTACAATCATAAGAGAAAAATAAAGATAATTTGTGATACAACATCTGGCTGCCGCTTGATTTATGTGGGAGGGAGATATTGGAAGATCATTGTGGGTGAGGGGAGTAACTGGAAAGAGACCGCTTCACCCTCAATAAATTACGAAGCGTTGGGTCCAATTAATGCCACCTTCATCATAGACTCTGGAGACTGAAAAGAAGCGTCAGAGCCCCCAGCCCATCTCCCTGGAGCCAATGCAGGATTCTTCGCTATGGCACATTTTCTAGTGTTTTGGCCAATCTTGTTGTAAAATATCCCAAGTAATAGTGCCTCCCTCTGTCCTCCTGGGAGACACTTCCGTTGTTGCCTAACACATCCAGTTAGCTGGAAGTTCTTCCGAGCTTAGGGGGCTTTTATTCAGTTGGGGGGGGGTCTCTGGGTCCAATTCAGAGTCCTTGTCCTAATCCTCAAAGCTTTCATCATCTGGGACCGGGCTACCTCTCCATCTGGGACATATGAAGATGTCTGCCCTCCGGGGGACCCAGGATGAAATTCCTAGGAGCCAGAGGGGCAAAGCAAACACAGTGCTGTGTGTCAGAAGACTAAACATGCTGCTGGAGATCTGAATGATCGCTCGTCTGAGCAGTTATGATGAGGGGAGAGGAGAAAAGGAAGGCAAAAGCATTCTGAGCTACGTCACTGCACAAAAGCAGTCTCCACACTGATTCACTGCGCATGATCTGTGACTGATGTGTGGTCATTTCTATCTCTGTGACCCCTGAATAAGCCCAGGGGTTAAACAGAACTAGATTGGAGTGTGAGATTTTCTCCTAGTGCAAACAGCAATCTGATCCCCATGGCATCCTGAAACTGCATGACACTGAAGAGCTCTGGGCACCCTCATTTCAAAACACAGGACAGTTTGTGGCACTGCACACACGCAAGGGACGGCTTAGCAGTTTGAGCATCAGGTTTGAAATGCTGCAGCCACAGGTTCAAATCCCAGCAAAGTTGACTCAGACCTTTCTCCTTCTCTGACCGAGTTCTGTGCAGTTGACTGCTTTGAGGGGTCCTTTTGAATGAGACTATAAAAACCCAGGACCTGCCTGCTCTGTGGTGCCATGACACCTTCACAGGAGTGAGGATTTAGCACTTCCTCCATTGGCCTGTCATGCAGCATGCTATGCACAGGTTGGGTGCCACCCTCCAGCCCAGAGGGAGGTACGTTGCAGGGGGGCTGCTGCATGGACACCAGCCCAAATGCCACAGTCGTTCATTTTTCCTTTTTACTCAGGCAGAACCTCCCGTGTGACTTCCTCAGGAGCTGTGCTCAAGTTAGCAGGGAGTAAAACAGGAGTCAACATGTCACCACTTGGCCTGTAGTTTGCAACAAAAGGAAGGGGGAGGGAGGGGCTGTTCCTAGATTGGCTGATGGGCCAGTGAGTAGGGTCCTAACCTAAGACTTAGGAAACCCAGCTTCAGTTCCTCATTTCCCCACAGGCAGTTTGTGTGGCCCGTGGCAAGACGGAGTCTCCCTGCATCTCAAATCCCCCGCTGTAAATTGGGGACATAATAGCACCTCCGAGAGGGGCTGTGAGAATGAACACACTCAAAGAGAACAAGGTGTTCAATTACTAGGCCATGTTCGTACCTATGTTAGAAAGCTACACGTACAATAATGTTACTGGGGGGGGTTGGCTGTGGTCCAGAGGGCCCATGATTTTCAGATGTGCTCTAAATTCAGCTTCAGCTGCCCTGCTCCCCTGTAATTTAGGCTCCTATATTCTAATACAAGGAACTCTTCTGTTTCCAATCACTCAGGGAAACAGATTGCGGTGGCTGAAGTCTGGGAAAGGAAAGCAGTTCCCAAACTGTGGTGGTTTGGGTTTATTTCCTTCACAGGAATGGCTCTGGCAATCAAAATGCAGCTAACGCTGGAAATGGCTCCAGGCTAAAATCACAATGGGTGGGAATGGTGGCACAGAGGGAGGGAAAGGAACATTGTTCTCTCTGGGCACCTAATCTTTGTCCTCCCCGCCTGGGTCTCATAGCAGCCACAACAAATAAATCATTGGTCTTTACATGCACAATGCCTCGCACGCGAATGCTGCAGCCTCAGCAACTCATGAGACAGCGAAGAGCAAGAACAAGAGTCACAGGCCTGACGCCCCCTTAGAATGAGGGGAAACAGCATCTGCCTTTGTACTACAGCTCCCACAATGCACTGTGCTGGAACTGTTCAATGGGAAGGAAGGCGGGCCGGGAAAAGGAACAGCCAATTAAAAGGCGGCTCTTGAGAGGCAACCAGAGCTGAGAACACTGACCCCAGTGGAGGTCAGTCCCATATGGGGTCAGCCCCAGGTGATATATATATATATTTTTAAAGGAAACAGAGTTTCCTTCCTCTTGCTGGCCTTGGTGTGAGTGCAGGTTCCAGCGAGAGCCAGAAGCATCCCGTGCTGGAAGCTAGAGAACAGCAGACACTAAGTCAATACAGAGCTAATGCAAGGAACCAGAGGGGCAGCCCTGAAGACCAAAGCCTTCTTGATAGCTAGAGGGCAGGTATGGGGCACTTATTCCCCATAGTAGGAGGGCCCAGTTTTGGGAATGAGAAGGTTTTTATTCTCAGCCCATGCAGTCCTGGATCTCTCTGCTGAATCTATTCAGGAAGCTGAGAAGGAGTGCAGATCATGTAACCTCATTCTCTTCTGGACGGAATCAGAACTACTACACTGCATGTCATAGGCCCTACACGGCTAAAATCAGAGGGAGATTCTCTTTTAAGTTAAGTATGTGGGAGGAATGGCGTTGTGGTGTCCTTTGTGGCTACAGTGTGCAGCACAGTGACTAGCGTGAAGTTCTTAGATGGCTACAAATTTGTTACATTTCATAAAAACTAGCATGCAGCTGTTCGGATTTTGAGCCCGTTTAGGCATTTGGGTTAGAGGGTGAATCAGGATGGATTCAATGACCCACAAACCTTGCAGATTGTTCTCATGAGATTTCAGCCTTAAATGGCTGAAGGCTCCATCAAAGGAGCTGTTCTTGTGACATTTCTGCCAGCTTGGCGTGAACTGGAATGGGGACCCATTTGTCCCCGTGTGGTTTCGGATCCAATGTGCACCCAATCCATTGGGAGGAATTAGACTTGAAGCTGTGGATCTGGATCCTGCTCCTGAAATTCAAAGAGGTTCTGATCTAGGGTTCCAGGTTTGGCCCCTCCCAAATAAAAACCATTAGACCGATTAAGTAAAGATGCAACAGAAGGTCTCCCTACACCTCTACTTTCCCCCTCAGTGTGGAAACACTGGTCAGTTTCTCTTTGTTTGGATCAGTTTCACGCTCCAGAGATTCAGACATAGTGCAAGATTATCGAGTTTGCTTTCCAACACCCTAGAGAAGTGCTTAATTTTTTTTTATAAAGGTTTCACTGAAATTTAAAGAGATATTCTTGAACACATTTCCACTGGGCACACACCATCCTTCCTCCAGCATCTCCTCCCCCTCCACAAAGAGGGCTGTGCCCTACGAAGCCTGAATACGAAGAGTTATTGCAGAAACAGAATGTTATGCTCTGTCTTACAGTCATGCCTGGAGGTCCCAAGCAAGATCTGGGCCCCATTGTGCTGGATGCTGCACAGACATTGGGAGAGACAGTCCTTGCCCTGAAGAGCTGGCAACCGAAACAGACCTAAGCAGACTGAGGGAGGGAGGGAGGGAGGGGAAAGAGGGCCCCAGATAGGGAAAGTGACTTGCCCAAGCTCACGCAGCAGGGTCAGTGGCAGAGCCAGGAACAGAACTTGGCTCTCCTGAGTTCCATGACCATGATAAGGCCAGAAGCGTCCACTGTGATCATCCAGCCTGACCTCCTATAAAGGAAGCCGGCTGGGGCTGCTAGCTCTCACGCATTCATTATCAGTTTGGCAAGTTGCTGCTTTCAGACATCCAGAAAATGAAACCCGTCCCAAACCCAATGCATCCACATTTGTGAGCCTCAAACTAGAGCCATGTTTAGCTCCTGCTCCTTCTCTCCCCTCTCCCTTCCATTTTATACCCAGTCTTCCCCATTTTCCAGAAGGGCAGACACAGTCCCAAATTCCCAAGATCAAAGGAGACAGTCAGCCTCCCTAACTCTGTGTACACACCATCAGAGGCCCAAACGAGCCTATGACCTAACCCCTGGCAAAGACAGGATTGCTGCCTGCAGCTTGCTTAGCAGTTTAACCTCTGACTGAGCACCCCTGGAATCCCTGTCCACTCTCCCTCACCTCCTCTTTGTGGATTTGGATTCCTGTCCAATTCCCTGCTCCGTCAGTCCCACAGCAGGTGGCTGCTGCCTCATATCAGTGTCAATAGCTTTTCAGCCTTAGAGAGCACGATGGGCTAAGTAGACTCCAAACTTCCACTGGGGCTAGAATACAGGACCCGGATCACATGGCAAAACCCCCAAATACTTAGCAACCTATTCTGTTCCGGGAACGCTAATTGTTGAAGTTATTAGGAATGGCAGGTGCTCAGCACTTGTGAAAACCAGGCCAGAACAGGCAACACTTGGCCATCTTAGTTGTGTGGCAAAGGCCCATGGGCATTGATGGTACTATTGTAATAAATATCTGTGTCCTCCATACCATTAGGTCACATTAAACTAGTCAGAAATGCCCCCCCACCACCACCAGTCACCCTGGTTTTGCACGAGTGAGCTCCCAGCTGCTCCCACTTGGAAGCTGAGAGACCTACAGAGTCAGGTGATTCTTACCTATAGCTGCATTCCTTTCCCTCCTAAGCGGTAAATCAGGCCAAGCTTGGTGCAGGGAAGTAGCAGACACCCAGACCCCACACACAGCCTTGATGTTTGCTTTCACAGGACACAAACCAGAAGCAATTCCACAGTAGTTCCAGGCATGGTTCCAGTCCTTCAGCTCACAGAGCATGCAGGACAGGGCTGGATTAGACAAACACCTTCACGTCAGAGACTAGCTTGTACCCTTTCAAGGGAAAGGGATCAGAATCTGTAGAAAATAAAAATGCACTAAGTAAACAACATCATGAGTGCAACTGTTTTGGGTTAAACCACCAGTGTTGGGGCTTGTATGATTTCTAGATGTTGCTTAGGGGAAGCTCCCTTGAAGGGTCTCAGAGGCGGATTGGACGGGTGGGCCAGACTGGCTGCACCCTGGGGTCGGCAAACAGGAAGGAACAAGCAGCAATCAAGAACATGGATCCACATCTGATGGTTTCATTGTGTGTATCCCCTAGTCATTTTGCAACGACTTGGGCACACATTTTACTACAGCCCCCCGACTGCTCTCCAATCACTTGGGCAGTGCCCAGTGCACCCTTCCATAGGCTTGGAGTTCTGTCTGCCTGCCCAAATCAGTGCCAATACCCTAGGCAGCCTCGAAGGCCCGGGGGGATAAAGGCGGCTTGTTTTCCATATCCTGTCCTTACGTGGAGCAGGCAGAGGACAATATTTAGGTCTCCGCCCAGGGCCATGGAAAAGATTAGTCCAGCATTGCAGGACCCACTGCCAGGGACAAGGTTCACAGCCAAACGTACCTCAGGCAAACCAGAGAGAATTGTCATAGGCAGCAGAAAACACTGCAGAGTTCCTGGCTTTTGTATAAACAAAACAGCAGCTGCAGGGTTCTGAACTGGTTACCCAGGGGAGAGGCCAGGTTGGCAAGGTTCACTCACTTTCCTCCGGAGCAGGATTATCTGCTCAGAGCAGGTGGGCTGAGCCCTTGTGAAAATTCAGGAACTGGCAGACCATGGTCTTTCCTCTGCTTCTTTGTTAGCTGTACGCAGCTTTTTCCTTCACCAGCTTCATATGGGATGGAGGCAGAACTGGGTCTAAAGTGATGGAAACTTCCAAGATGTATTCCCAGCTCTCCCCTGACCCTAGGGGCTCTGCAAAAGCCATTTCTGAAGGGGGGGGGGCGGGAGGGAGAGGGCTATCCTGATTCTTTTAGCAGATGAGCCATTATCTTTGCTTCATCAGTTCGCCTCTGACTGAGCACCCCAGGAATCCCTGTCCACTCTCCCTCACCTTCTCTTCGTGGATTTCCAGTATGCTCCCAAGCGGATTCCCATCCAATTCCCTGTTCCGACACCAGTCCAATTCTCTGGCCAGTACGACACCTTGAATGGGCGGGTAACCCACACGTTAGCTAACTCGGGTTAAATCATCAGTGAAGATACATCAACTTGGCTTTTAACTTGGGTTAGCAGCTGGACTTCAAGCCCAGATTCTCCCTAGGGTATGGGCTGGAACTTGGGCTTTTGAGCCTAAGGGGTTGGCCTAGCTCCCACCCAAGCCAGAACGTTCACACTGCTAGTTTTGGCATGCTACCTTAAGCCCTGCTAATGCGAGTCTGTCTACCCAGGCTGGGAGACTTGCTCCCAGCCGCAATGTAGACACATCCCTATAGGCTTGAACTCAAACTGCTAACCAGAGCTACTTTCTCTGCAGTGTAGACGCACCCATAGGTACAGGGCTAAAATGTACTGCTCTCCACTCACTGTGTTTCTAGGGAGCAAACACCAGGGAGAGGGCTGCAGATTACATCATTTGAAAGTAACCATGGAGAAATGATGGCTATTCTTTTCTCAGCGAGAACCTTCCCCTAGCAACCCAATGACTAGCCTCACCATCTCAACGCTGAGTGCAGGAAAATGGGCAGAGGGTTTTCCATGCTGCTTCTTTATGGAGGAGGTTGTCAGCCAGGCTTACACCTCTCTGTCCTGTCTGCTGCAGATTCATTCATTGCTCCCAACCATCCAGCAAAGCAGGCGGCGCCCAGATGCTCCTGAAGCCGGGTTTTGCTATGCCCAGGAGCTGAGCTGCTGCTGACATGGAACAGGCATGGAGAAGGAGCGCTCCAATCAAACAGTGCAATATGGACGATGAGGAAGTGAGTTGTGTGTCCACACATGCCCCAAACCCTCCCCCCTTCCCTGTATTTAATTACCTCCACCCCAAGTGCCCTAACTCTGGTGAAGGGTGCCTGAGTGCCAGCCATACTGGCCGGCCAAATCAGTGTACCTCTACCCTCTCCTAGAGGGGCAGCTTTTGTGGCCAAGAGCAATGGGCATTCTCCATGTCCCCATTCAATCCTTGGCTCTTCCACGGCTGCTGATGGCACTGCTTGTTTGAGACAAACTGAGCCAGTAGAAGCTCATTTCACATAGGACACTTGAAGAGCTTTCATTACTAGTCTGAGTTAGATCTGAATAAGCAACCTAGAGCTGAAAGACTAGGCATGATCTGCTGAGCCTTGCTTCCTAAGAAGGCAAAGCTGGGTGTGCAGGAGACGATCAAAAGGAGTCAAAGGAGGATCAAAAGGAGTCCCCCAGCTGCCAGCATATTACCGACACCTGAAGGGAGTGGGATCAGCAGGATGGTTTGAGTGACACTGTTGCTGCAGGTTATAAGTGTTGTGAAGAAAGCCTTCCACATGCAAACAAAGCTTAAACTGACACAAAGCAAGTTCGCACTCATCGTTAGGAGCCTTCAGCCAGAACCGGTAGCTCAGAAATGTGAAATACTTCTATTCATCTCAATGGGATGTTGACTCTCAAGCCTAATGATAGTGCTTTAAGCACACCGGATTTTCAAACATAGGTTACAATTATGCACTCCACTTGAACACTTACCACAATTGTGCCCACAGCTCAGGTGACTGCACCCACACAGCTAGACAAACAAAGGGCAGAGACAGTGGTGTGGTCCTTTAACAGAGATTCCCTTTTTTTTTTTTTTTTTTTTGGCGTGGTGATGCTGAATGAGATGCTAACTACAAGTCTGGGGCCCAGCTTCAGAGGTGCAGAGAACCCACAGCTCCCCATTGAAGCCAACATCAGCACTGCTGAAAGAACAGCTCTCTAGTACCAATCGTGGGTCACGTTCTACACTCCAGCTCAATACCAACCTCCTCTCGGTTGCAGTGGGAGTTCTGCTGTGGTTATAGGGCTGTGCATTTGGGCCAGGGCCATGCAAATTCAGCACAGTCTGCAATTAAAAGTGTGACTTGGCCCTCTCCACAAAACGAGCTTGACAACTGCTGCCTTAAGCCCGCCCCATGCAGGAGTTGGCCTTTGTTAAAGCATCTGAGCTGCTGTGCTGCCAGACTGCAGAAGCGCTAGCTCCAAATACCTAATTCCTCAGGCACCCTGTAGTTCTTTGTGCACCGCTGCGAGCAGATGGAAGAGTTACAGATAAAGCCATACACGGCTCAGGAGCTTATTTCCTTTCCCCACCCGCCTGCATAGGCAACAGCAAAAAGAAGCCAGCCATTGCTAAGGGCTGATCCCACATTCCTGGCACACCCAGATCGCAGGGAGAAGGAAATGGGTGCTTTGGAGGGACTACACATGCAGAAGAAGATAATCCTTCCCTCCACTTCTCTCCCACCGCCCTTGGATGCTTAAATAATGAATCTGGCCTTGGAAAGGGGGTGACATTGGCAGCATTCTGCTCTGCCACACATGGGGAGAGCAGGCTGTTAACACTGATCGAAGCTGGCAGGGCCTGCTCTCGCCTTGGTCCCAGAGGGGGAATTAAGGGAAAGAACATGACGTCAGCAGTGGAAGGGACCGACATCCCACTTGTCCAAGGCAGCCGGCAGCATCTTCTTGGTGCTGCTAACACCACCTTGAAGGAGAAAATTAAATGGGTCTTTGGAGACCTGGGTTCCTGTGAAGCAGCATCCCAGCCAGCTGCGCTTTAGCACTGAACTCCATGGAAAGAGAGACGTACACACATCAAATGCTTTGGACAGGACCAGAGTTGCAAGGCACAGGCAGACCCAAGAGACCCTCACAACTGCCTCAGTGAGCAGTTCTTGCTCAGGAAGTCACGGCTAATGAAAAGGAGAACTTTGAAATGCAAAGCACCAGTGCACAATTAACCTTGTCGCTATATCCTTTACTGCTCGGGTACTGGTTGCAGGGAGGCTGAACTGAACCCGCAACATTGGGGAGGGGAGGGGGGGTGCATAACTGATGAGAGATCATTTTGATTGCACTGCTTGGCAAAAATACAAGAAATTGTGGCAGTTTTCCTGGAAGGCAGGTGCACTTCCTTCTGATTTCAATCACGTCTGTGTGGGCTCTGCTGTAACATTGCATGATGCAACCAGGACTAGCCCTAGACTGATGAGCCAGCTGCCCAGAACTGCCCACTCCACACACAGCAAATCATCCCGTCTCCTCTCACATACACAAGGTCTAATCCAGCTTGCAAGACTCCTATCCTTGCAGCCAGGCTGTCCCAGTTCAGGACGACACAGCCTTCCAGGTAACGTGTACAGCAACTACAAGGACAGTAGATGATGGGATCCATAGGGAGGAGAATCTGGTATTAAGAGCTTTCCACTGATCAGCGTTGTGCACATTTTTGGGGACTGACTGGGGAGACTGCTGCTATCAGAGAGTTTGCAGGTCAGCAGCCTTTAGAAAATGAAAAGCTAACTAGGAAGGGATTAGTAACTGCAAGAACATGAAATTTTCGTATATCTGGTTCTCCCCTTGAAAACAGGAGCACCACATTACTCTGGCCTTGGCTGCTAATGACAAACCAGAGGCACACTGAGATTCCAGTTCTAGGACAAGCTGGCATAGCTAAGACTGCACCTTTTATGTCCAAGATGGGCTTTTCCGATAGCCAGTGAATTTCTAAGGTGCCTAGCAGGCTTGGGATGTAGGGGCCAATCGTAAACAACCCTTCCTTCTTTCTCCCAACCCTTCTCACAAGTAGCTCTGCAGTAGCTGTGCTGGAAGCTCATTCTGGAGCTGGCAGGAATAACCCACAAATTAGTCTAACAAGGGTTTGCAGCGGGGACTGTATCAGCCGCAAAGCGTGAAAAGGCACAATGCTGCAACATGTGCTTGTGAACACAGAAGTCGATAGGAAATCTACATACTAGCAATTCAGGCCTGAAGTTTGTGGTAGAAGTGGGACAGAGTTTGAGACAAAGGCTTTCATTGCTCCCACGCAATCTGAAATAAACATATTCGTGCAATAGGTTTACTCAGCAAGTCGTTTGCAAGACAGTCCATGAGAGAGCATCACAAGCACAATGGGGCTAGGCTGCAAGTCCTCCACCCATGCTAGTTGATTTGTGCATTACGCCGTTTATTGTAAGTGGGCCTGTTCAGCAGCTTTTAAAATAAAGCAAACCCTGTGTAACTCTGCTCTTGGGAAAAATGCCACAGATTCTTCTCTGTCTGTGCAGAGGTTTGCCTCACTCCCTAGATGCCATTTCCTTTCCTAACACTTATGCAGCATGGCAAGCACTAGTTGGCTGCAGAGATGGCACTTTTCCACCCCAGAAGCAGCTGCATTTCAGTGGTGGAAGAAGAGATTTTTGCACATATAATGTTTGCAAAGGGCTCTGGAATCTGTAGACTCTTGGGATGGTAAACCCAGAGACAGATTTAATGCTCTTATTAACACAGCTCTCACAGTTGGCTCCAGACTCAGAGCTCCAGCACTGCTGGGCTCCTGCATCACAATGGCCTTAAAGGGATACATCGCAGGACACTTTGGCTACACAGACACGAGGCGTTAACATGGCATCACCCATAATCCTGTTCTGATACTCCTGTTCTACTCCTAGGCCGGGGAACTTCTAGGTAAAGATAAACAAGTCTCGGCAGCTGGGTATGGGTGGCAATTGTAGTCTCAGTTTGGTTTTGCCTGTCTGTTGGTAACTCTCAAGTCCTCTCAAACAGTCATAATAAGAGCTTCTCAAAACCCAATCTCTCATGGGACCGCCATCCTCAAGGCCATAATGGAAGGGTCAGATCTTTGCCCTCTATCACCCACAGGCATCATTCCCAACCTGTTAGCCCCGGACTCCAAACTGACATGAACACAGGTGTTGATTGGATAGAAAGGTTTTATCAAGATTTTTTTTAAAGTTTACATTTTTAAAAAACGAAGATTTTTACATGTACATTACAAAAATTGCAAATAGGATCTTCATCAGGGGGTGGGGGGGGGGAGGAGGGGAAGAGACCAAGCAGACTATAAAAAAGCAGTATGAAAACTTGGCTAAACAGCACCTGACAGAGGAAAATAGAAAACAGGCACTACTAGGAAAAACAGAGAAGGCCAGATTCCGAATTCAGATACATAAATGGAAAGGCAGAACTACTGCACTGAAGCCAGTAGTGTTAATCCTGATTTACACTGGCATAACAAACCAAAATCCGGCTGTCAATGTTCACTCTGTGGGGTAAAACAAGTTGTTAACCTCGATGCCAAAGACGTACAGTGTTCTGCTGGAGAGACTTTAACAGGGTTTAGTTTTTGATACTTCTCTGCGTTCCTTTGGTCTGAAAGGGAGTAAACCCCATTGCTCACAACCCAGAGAATCCTTTCCCACACCCCTTTTCCTTTGACACCGTAAGACTCATTTGGCTCCTTATAAGACATGGTGCATCTCTTCCCCACCAACACAACTTTTGCACAGAGTAGACCCCCAGGTTACAAATGGAATAATTACTCTTATAAATATATTTATATCATATAGGAAATAAGGCACTTCAGAAGCATCATGGCTCTTCTAGTTCTACATCATTCTAAACAAGAAAAAAAATGGGTTAGTTTCTAAAATGAATCAAAGGGAATAACGTTAATACAGTAATAAAATCTGATCCACATCCCACTTCAAGGCTTTGTAAAACAACAAGAGAGACAGAAAACCTGACCCAGGGCAGCTATGAGACAGGCTTGGCCCATCCAGGACAGGTACTTTTAAAGCAGGCATATTTAAGAAGTCCATGGACTGCAATTCTCTCTCATGAAGTTATACTTCACACAGTTTCTTGGCCATTTGGGACTTCCAAGAGCCCCTTCCCTGGCTCTGGTCTGGTGCACTGTGACTGATAAGGAGAGGAGAACCAATGAAGGTCACTGACTGCAGATGAGCTTCCAGGCTGAGCCCTGGAAACCTGTAGTAGGCATACCCTATGTGCAAGTGTGTGGGGGGAGAGGGGAGAAGGCTGAGAGAAGCTGCCAGGCACTACAGCTGAGAAGAGAGAGAGAACACAACCAGGATCAGAAAGGAAAGAAAACCCGCCCTGTCCAAACATGCTCTGTGAAGTGACAACGCATGTCAGCAGATCCAGTGGCAAATGACTCCCAATAAAAGCACTGGCTAAAGGCTGCACTGGATTTGCATGACCTGCAACCTGGGTTAGACTGGACAGAAATACAAAGGCGTGCCTGGACACCTATTAAAATTCTTATCCCCAGATTTGTGAAACACTGGCAGCTCCCTCCACTGTGCTGTTTGGAATGTACCTATCTCTATGGTCATATGAAATAAGTTAAGAACACGCGAAACCAACAAAGTGACCAGGAGGCTGTTTAGCCAAGCACATGCCCCTTGCATGAATAGGTCAGCAGCCCTACAGTTAGAGCCATTTGGGTACAACCATCTTGCAGAGAGGTTGTTCTTGGCACGTATTTTCTTCCCCTCCCACTATTCCCCCCAGGTTGAGGACCCATGTTTCAGATCCACTCCTAAGGACCCCAATGACTTTAAAAGCACAATTGTTTTTAAACTAGACTTGAATAAAGAAAACATTGTTCCTTCTATTGATGGGATCTCTGATCAGCATAAGTGGGCATTGCTTCTTTATGGCCACCCAGCACAAAGGGGTAGACTTTACTGCATAGATGTTTAGAACAACACTGGACAGAGCCAGGAGAATGGTCCAGAACCATCTGGCACCACCTCTCTTTCTCCACAATCCAACTGGTGGCTTGCACACAGATGGATTGTCCATTTAAGGTCACACGGGATATCACACCTTTCAAAGCTTCAAATGAAAGGAATATTAGCTTCCCCTTCATGAAATGGGGCCAGGTGGAGCCAAAGCAATTTTAAAAGAACCCAAGTATGGAATTTTTGTGTTCCTAATTTCCAGTGCCCTGGAGTGCATTATGGCTTATTGGCACTGGAGGATTGGAACTAACATTGCTCTCATATTCTTGTCCCATCAGAAAGTAGTGTAAGTTTCACTGCCTATGAGCTCGTCTTCACTATGGGGGTAAATCAAACTAAATTACGCTAATCCAGCTATGTGAATAACGAAGCTTAGGTCGACGTAACTTAGAGGTCAATTTACCCTGGTGTCTTCACTATGCTGCGGCGACAGGAGATGCTCTCCCGCCAACTTCCCTTACCCTTCTCGGAGACCTGGAATACTAGGGTCAAATGAAGAGTGCTGTGCCGTCTATTTAGCATCTTTATGGTCTTCACTAGACCCGCTAAATCAAGCCCTGCTGCATCGATTGCAGCAGCATCAATCTCCCCATAATGAAGACCAGCCCTATGCTCTCAGGATTCTACCTTACCCACTTGGCTTGCTGCCAAAATATAGCAGTGCAGAGATTTAATAAATTAACCTCACTGGTGCTTTCCAGTCAAACTGGAACTTGACAACACCTGCACCGAAAAACGTGGTCCCCTAGCCTCCAGAGAAACCTAAGATCTAGGCCACTTCATTTATTCTCTCTTTCAAACATTAAAAAAGGGAAAGGTATTGAAGAAAATAGCAACAATCCAGAAAAGCGAGAATTTAAAACACTAAAAACAAAAACCCAAGAGGGTTTTTTTTTCCTGGCAATACGGCAACCTCTGGCTGTATCTTGTGTCCCATGTATTAGTGACATCTTTGTTTTGATATACAAAAGCAGTAATAAGGCAAGTCATAGAGGGAAGGGAAGGAGAGGCACATGTTGGCAAAATACTTCAAAAAAGTAAAGGCAGAGCAGAGAATGGAGAGTTGGCCATCTGCATGGTCTCTCTCCCCATAGCTGGATCCATGAACCACATGGGCTGGGATCTCTGTGAAAAACTTAGGAACTGCTCTTTTATGTCACACTGACTGAGACTTCGACAGTCAAGCCCAGATAAGATATTAAACAAGCACCTGCTACAGAGAGGTTTTTGTATCTATCCTGTTGGAGGTGCTTGCACTCAACTTAAAAATGTAATAAAAACAATAAAACCTAAGTCAGCTAATCTAAAATCCTCATTTCCACCCCTACCTGTAATGCAACTCCTGGGAGCAGATCAGGAATTTGTAAGTTTATCTGGTAAAGGAGATAATTCTCAGAAAAGGTTGCATTAACTACTGGACTATGGATGCGAAGTAGTGGAAAGATGGGCTAGATATAATGTTACTGATGGCTGACTCAGTCCACAGAGACACCCCACCACATGTAACCCTCCCCACCAGGGTAGGAGACAGCAGCATAGGCTAAATACTGGCATTTTCTGCTGCTCAATTCCCCGCATAAAGTACGCCATCGGCTTCAATGAAAAGCACCTGTACTCAAACTGACCAAAGTGCTGCCCTGAATAGGCCAAATGAGACACTGATGCGTCGCCTCCTTGCCCTGGCTGGTAAGTTAATTGTAGACACACTGAACACCAAATGAGCCTGAAGCCTATTTGGTGCTCAGAGCTCCCTTTCTCCCCACCCAATACCACTGGTTACATCTCCTGCTCTAGACACACTGCAGAGCTCACTAGGTAACAGATGAAAACCTTCCCAGCACAGCAGAACCTAGCAAGCCCTAGCTGTCACTGCTTAGTTTCCACAGCACACCAGAGGCAGGAGGGAAACTTTCTGACTTGGTAATGCCCCTGCACACCCAGACTGGGCAGCCAGGTTAGCGTTTTCCTAAGGCTGCGTCTCTTAGTTCAGCCTCCTTCAGCAGCTGTGGAGGCTCAAACCAGGCTATTGGAGGGGGTAGAGGCAGCTTTTAAAGAAAACCTAACCCCAGGTTTCCATGTAGTGCACCCTGCAACCCCACAGCTTGAGAGAGCTTTTTAGGCAGGTTCGTTTTGAAATGCTAGAAAAATGATGCTTCCATCACCAAAAAAAAAAAAAAAAAAAGGATTGTTCCAAGGATTATTTAATAATGGGGTGCAGTCTGGAAGAGGAGACATTTTAAGCTCATTTTCTAGCACTACTCCCAATATTAACCTGAGAGGATGACAGAGTTAGGTCCACTATATCCTAGATGCTGCTGCAATGAGAAAACTGGCTGAAAATGCCCTCCTGAAGAGCCCTTTGGCTGCAATAGGGTCACGGATCTTTATTTTTAAAAAAAACCAAACCATCCCAAAGGCTCTTTAACCGTGTTTTGTTCTGTGGCATTGCAAATCTGGTGGTCTATGTTTCCTTTAATGAGCAAGCACCACTCCTCCTCCTGCTGGAAAACAACACTGCAACCCACAGCATCTTGCGGGGGACCTTTTGGAAAGGTGAGTGCAAGTCATGCCAAAGGGGATTTGTTGAAACCCCTTAGTACATCTTCGGTTACTGGAGGAGACAGGAAAAGCTAAAAGGCTTTGGCAACCTAGGAAGTACTTGGCTCTTTAAGAAAGGGGTCAGGCCAGTGAGGAGGAGCGTGGGGAGCAGGACCATGGTTAATCAGACCACTCGTCACCAAACTCCGAAGAATCATCCTCGGAGTCACTGTATTCCACAGCGATGCGGCGAGAGAGGATCGTTGCCACGTCATTGCCCCCAATGTCCCGCTTCTCCTGTTCCCGCTGTTCCTCCACTTTGCGGAGCTGGAAGCCTGGCAAGGGGAAGAAGCCAGAGAGGCGGTCACTTGACGGTGGGATATTTCATGCGGTCTACAAAGAACTGTTGCTCCAATGCTGTGCTCTGAATAGCCCTGGGCAGGGCCTGATCAATGCCTGGAGTGCGCTGGGCCAGCCTGGCACAGAAGGGGGCACACAGGTCAAACCACTGACCAGCCTGGATAGGTTTGGAGCAAGGGCGACTGGAGGAAGCCAGAGGAGCTGGCTTCTCATACTCCTCGCAAGCGCTATGTGTTGCTTCTCTAAAGGCAGTTTGATTTCAACTTGGGAGCTGCATTGATTCTTACGGGGCAATCTGCAAAGGTTTAAAACTAGAGGGCACCCTCATCGGGGTGAAAAGGGGAGTTGAGGTTCTCTTTGGGTTAGATCATCTACAGGAGGTATGTGTCACAAGGAGCAAGCCAGCAGCAGTGCTGCCCATGGGACGGCTCCCGTGCTTCCGTGCCCTGGAATCTCCCTCAGAAGAGAGAATAGCTAGGCTTATGGGAAAGAGGATATGTAAAAATCACAGCCAGGGCTTACCTTGACGGATCGCTGAAAGCAAGTCACTTCTGGCATCAGTCACAGGCGGCAAGGAAGATTTTGGCTTGGAGGCCGAGGAGTCTGGAGACAGAAGTGGAGCCGGTGCACCATCCATGCCACTGGAAGACAGAGGTGGGGGGCCAGGAGGGGGAGGAGGGGGAGGAGGGGGAGGAGCACCATCTGCTGGCTGAGGTGACGGTGGTGGAGGTACAGCAAAGTATTCTGCTGCTGGAGGTGGTGGCGGAGGAGGAGGGGCAGAAAAATCGGGATGAGGAGGGAAGGAGGATGGAGATGGTGGTGACGGCATCCCTGAATTTGGAAATCCTACAGGAGGAGGTGGTGGGGAAACTCCCGACATTGGTGGTGGGGGGGGAGGAGCAGGAGGTGGAGCGAAGCCTGGCCTGGCACCAGGTGGGGATCCAATTGGAGGAGCTGGTGGAGGATGGCTTGGACTGACCAGGCTGGATCTTTTTTGTCCTCCAGAACCAGAACCTCTTTGGTTGTCTACTGGGTAGCTGTTGCAGGAGGAAAGAGTAATATTGGGGGTGGGGGCAGAGAAAGAGAGAGAGAGTACCATTAGCTTTGAGCTCAGATTAGATTGAGTTTATGTAATCAGAGAGGATTTTGTCCAGCTTTCACCTCCAACTCCCAGCTTTTACTGAAGTTCTCCAGGGCCCTGGTGCTGACTATCCTGCTGCATTACTCTTGGCTAGGAGAACAGAACTGACAGCTGACACTGCGGCTGAGAGAAACACTATCGGATGTCCCATCAGCCCGCACAGTAACAGTATACTGTACGAGCCAAACACCAAATCTCTCTCTGCCAGAGGCCAGACTGCCCTCTCAGCTCAGAAGCTTCTAGAGAAATGCCAGTCATTCTGTATCCATTCAGCCGCTAAGCAGGGATGTCTATCAAGGTAACCTTTAGTTCTTGTTTTCTATGCTATTAACACATTCACTGATTCTTTACTGGAGCACTGGTGATGATTTGTCACCTCTTGTCAAGGGTCTAAGGAAAAAACGGTAATGGGATCCAATACACACTGAAGGGAAATATGGATTCATAAATGACTGAATATAACTTTCCATTCGCAGGAAACATTAGTGCCCAGAAAGTGCTATGTTACCAGCTTACATACTGGTAAAAGGAAGCTTACACTGAATGCTAGCAAACAGAATGCTTTTGCCTCAAAACCTGGCAAATTAACACACAGCCTATGGGGCTCCTCTGATACGCCATGGAGACTATTGGTCGTTTTATAATGAAGGGTCGATTTACCTCCACCCTTTTTCTCAAATAAGAGATTCAGGGGACAGCCATGGCTTTAAGTAATTGCCTAAACCAGGACAAGTTTTATCGGAAGCACCCATCTCCACTCTCGCCTAGAGAGCTGCCGCAGGACGGCGTGCCTGTCTCAGGCTGTGACAGATTGGTATTTGCAACTCAGACTCACAAGCTATGCTGCCTTTTGATACGTTTTAGTCAAGCTAGCACTATAGCATTTGGCAGTCACCTATTCCCTCTATGTATTTACTCTTGCCACACTTTTCTGGTTCCTACTAGTTAAAAGATACTCTCGTTTTGACCTCTAACACTGAGCCAATATCAGGCCATTCTGGAATTGGTGTGCAATGGACCGGATCCTGGAGAACATTGATGTCTTGGGGCAATGAGGATGCTCTAGACCTTGTAGGAGACACTAGGGCCCCAAGAACTCGAACTATGAGGTCTCAGAGCACCTACACCCTGCACTTGCAAAGATCAGAGGGGAAAGTGGTGACAGTGTAGGAACCCAGTAACAGGGACTGTTTCTGTGCAGAGTGCTGTTGCGGGATGCAGGACCACATGCTCTCAAGCATTTGTATTTGAAGAGGGAGACAGATCAACTGGGCACCCAAAACTGGGCCGAGATTGTCTAATGGAACCCAGATTCTATGAGGATGGGTGCTTCATACATATGGAGAATTCACAGAGTAAGAAAAGTGGGCTAATGCTCTCCTGTTAGGGTATTATGGGAAGTTTGGGGCTTTAATTTAATTAATTTGAAGAGAGAGCTGGACAAATTTAAGAGTGTGATTGTATGATGGGGTTGCTTGTGATCGTAGGAGACAGGGTTCAATAGCCCTGGAGCTCGCTTCTAGTTTATGTCTTATGTTCCTAAAAGCTCATAGTTCGGGTTTCAGCCAGACACCTGCAGTGGTCAGGAACGGATTCCCCTCCCCTTTCAAAACATGTTCTGGGGTGTTTTTTAATCTCCTTCCTCTGAAGCATCAGGTACAGCCATGGCTAGAGATGGGACGTTGGACAGGAAGGGCCAGGGTTCTGAGGTGGCAGTGAGCATTCTCGCTCTAAGGTGCTTGGCTGGCTGGTTCTTACTCACATGCTCAGGGTCTAACTGATCACCATATGTCAGACTGGGGAGGAATTTTTCCTCAGGTCAGACTGGCAGTGACCATGGGGGTTTTTGCCTTCCTCTGCAGCGACCCTCACACATATACACATGCTGCCAGGATCATTGGGTATATGTCACTTAATCAATTCCCTGCTGTTGGGAGAGTCCTTGGGCACTGATGTATCTTGGTCCTTCCTATTTCTGCCTGTGGCACATAGGAGTGTAATCTCCTGTGGGCTGTAATACTTGGATTTAATTTTGGTTATTGGGTTCAGTGTGTGGGTGCTGGAGGGAGTTGGTGGCCTGTGTTTTACACAAGGTAAGACTAGATCTGGTGGTCCCTTCCAGCCTTAAACTCTATGACTCTATACTGACAGGTGTTCTCTCACTAGGACTCTTACTTATGTTAACCGAAACTAAACATTAAGGAGGGGTCGTCATACTCTTTGTACACTTTACTGACAGGCAGGTTCACTCGGGTCTCAATACAGTACTTAGTTAGCTAGTGAAACCCACTAACATATCACTTTGCCCCACCTACTATTTCTCTGTGGCCGAACAGGTCTCGGAGGTTTACCTAAAATCCAAGGGTGGTGGAGGCAGGCTGTCCTCTGGGTAGGATGGAGATGGTGGTGAGACAGAATCAGACTGCGGTGGTGGTGGATAGTAGCTCATTTCCATGCTCTCATCTGAGCCAATGCTGCCATTCTGATACACCACATTAGGGGGATATCTAAAATTAAAGATAGCAATGGAACAGGGATACCCAACTTCCTCCTCGCCTCCAAAAGGAGTACTTCCAGGACGGTGCATCAGGGAAACAAAACCAGGAATGCAGGCTGCTCCACCGCAAGTAGCCTAGTTATTGGAGCCATGCTCAAGTGCCTCACTCCAAACTTCAGACTGGAAGCTCTTCTATCAGGAATGTCTCAAGCGCTGTTAAAAGCCCAGCACAACGGACCCCGAGTCACAATCTGCACCTCTCTGTGCTACTATAATACAAATAATTTATTCAAAAGGGACACCATGTGGCTCCAAATCATGTATTTGTACATAAGTCATTTCCTGATCTAAGTTTCCTGAAGCATTTTAGATTACTGGAAATTGTTCAGATTTTTAGACATTTAAAATTCACTTTCACTCATTATGGCTGTTTATTCTCCGTGTGTCTCAGTCTGGACAATGGAAGTCGACTAGTTATTCTCACTTTTGTTTATTGTTAGTATCCAGACAAGTTTATTTTCAGGTTTTTATGCATCAGCACAGTAATTCAGTGCGTGGATTGCCAACACTAAAAGAGAATATTTGTGTTATTTTAAAACAAAACAAATATTTCTATTAGTTTTAGGGTTGGTAAAAGCTTGCTCTTAAATCTGGATTATGGGCAAAAACCAGACTTGTCAGGTCTCATTTACATTGCACACTCTCCATGGCAGCATAAAAGTCCTAATGTAACCATGTGCTCATTAGGGCAAAGGCTATCACCTCCTACAGGTTGGGAAAGCACTTAGCACATTGTGGATGTAGTCATAAGTAAATTTCAAAGTATCCAAAGCTGAAACATGCAGTGTTTTGTTTGGGCCACCCCCAAGTTTGACAGTAGAGTAAGATCACTGAAACAAAAACAAACACTCTTCAAGCCTCATATCAGAACCTACAGCGAACTAAAATGCATAGGAGAATTTGTAGTGGGAAATAGTGAAAGCAAGGAAAAGTCAGTCTCAAGTCAACTGACTCGGCTATTAAAAGAAAAGCAGGTTTTATTTTTAAATATAAAATGTGTGATTAAAAATAAGATTTTCTTAAGTGAAAAGAGCCACAAATGGCAAGAAAAGAGCATACTGGGAAGTGCATTTTGGGAATTCAGTTTGCTTCCCGCCAGACTGGTGTCAGAAGTTAAATTAAATCCTGAATAGGAGGCACTGAAGAGAGATCTGTAGCTGAAAAAACTTGGATCGGAGGAGAAAAGTCCTAAATTTTGAAACAGGAAGCGGGGCTTATGAAAAAGCAGTAAAAGAAACGGTGCCCCACCACCAAAGGTTAAGAGTGAAAAGAAAGAGACACAAAGCAGTTTTGGGAATGTCTGCCTGCCCTACTCACTGGCTTTCCTCACCACAAGAGGCTCCTATATTAATTCAGCCCATAACTACAAGGAGACAAAGGCTACTAAAATTATGTCACTTTAATGCCTTGAGTGCTGCTGTGAGAACTTGGGAGAGAAGGGTCAGCACCACCTTTCCTGCTGATTTCTCATGGTGGGGAACACCTCTCTCTGCAGATAGCAGCCAACCCTCCATGAACCCCAGAAAAGCCTGATGCCTATGAAGCACTCTCAGAAGAGCTTCTGTAGGTTTGGAAGTATGCCACAGAGTCTGCACTCCTCCTTCCATACGATATCCCCACGCTCCAATGCATGGCTTCTGGCCCTTGCTAATTCTGTTCTGGGCCAGACAAAACTGGTGACCCAGCTATAAAGGGATGAGTGATGATGGGCTAAAGGGACTAAGTCCATGACATTTCTGCATCTGTGGGATAGGGGAGCCGAGAGCAGAAGTAGATTTGCTTCTGAAGACCACTCACGCCACCTTGTTTAAACTGTTTAGCTTCTTGATTTATTTCACAAGTTTTAAACCAACAGACAGATTTCCTTTAGAGAATCTGATTAGCAGGGATATCGATCCACACTGCACAGCAGATCTGGAGAAACTGCAGAGCAGGGTGAATTGCATTACCATCAACAATGCCAGACAGCTTCCCTTTCACAGAGGGCTGCATAAATAGCCAGATTCACTTACCCAGCAGGTCCTTGTCTGTCTTTTGACTCAACAAACTCCTGTCCCATTTTCAATTTCTCCCACTCCTCTTTTCGGGTTTTGATTTTCCGCGGATTCACATTCCCTCGGTTGGGATTATCCTTCTTCTCTTTCTAAAGAAAGAAAAGTAAAGAAAAAGACCCATTAAAACTGAAAACGTGTTTGGATTTAGTCTGTCCTTATTCCATCTCACTGGGAGGGGAGGAGGAGAGATAGAGCCAACTAACATTTTAAGAGATTACAAAAATCTTGGGATTCTTTGAGACTGCAGTAGAGTGAATTTAGTACTGGTGGAAGGATCAAGATTTGCCTATATGAACAGTTAATTTGTGGCAAGATGGGGATGGGGGAGGTCAATCTACCTTGAACTAGCCAGCTGGGCTCTATATGCCCACGTGAACGATTAGTGCACGGCAGGTTAGTGAGGTAGATTTACACCCTATCTTGTTGCGCACTAACTGTTCATCTAGACAAGCCCTCAGACTGAGATACGAAAGGCCTCTACCTACAGAACAGCTACTGCACAAGTGGCAACATAAGCATGAACTTTCCCCCTGTGCTCCAACCAGTGTGCCTCAATTCTGGCCAGGAAAGATGGTTTCTGGAGTGAAAGGGCAGATCAGTTTCCCGAACCTAGGGCTTGCCTAAACGGCAAGTTACTGGGCACCAAGCCAAGGTGTGCATCTATAACGCACCTGCTTGCCATGTAGTAATGCCCCATGTGGAAACGGCTACAGCACAATGAAAGTCCCAGAGTGCCACAATATCAACACGGGATGTTACTGCACAGCAAGAGTCTCACCCTGGCTTGCTGCACAGCGTCTTACAATGTGGACAAGCCTCTAGTGCCTCTTTGGTCTTTGCGTTGAGGCTTCCAAAAGGAAGCCAGTTAATAGCAACTTGGAAGTAGGGTTTTTGTTAGGCGGACACCTGCCCACAACGAACTGGGCTAAAACCAACCCCATTCCAAGGATTCCACTATGCCGAAACTCTCGCTTATACTCTGACTGCAAGGTCATGAACTACTTTGAGATTTGATGTTCCAATCACTTACATTGTAAGTCAGATTTCCCCAAACTAAGCCTTGGAGGTATAGTAAATGAATCCTTTTATAATGCAATTTACCTTGTAATTCACTAATGTCAAAAGGACACTCAAGTGCAGCAATGGGCCAGTGTGGTGGTGGGTTTTTTTGTAGTTTTACATGGCTTAAACACTTCCATATGTTAAAGTGTAACTGGATTTTTAAACTTAATCTCTTCACTGCTGCCAGAACAGGCACACCCGTTTCCTTCAAAGGTACTGGTGATGATATTCCGGTTACATCAAAGCATACCAAAGGTAATAATAGGGTGCTTTAATACTGAGCAGAGATGCCTGCAAGATACTGCAAGAGTACTGAAGAGGTTCTACGTTTGTCCTTGCCACCCAAAAGACAGCATTTACTGTGCTAACGCATCGAACGCCAGGAAACAGATGGTACAAAGCTACGAAATGAACGAGCATCACCATCCAAACTGTGTGAAACTCAGAAGAACAGATTTTTAAAATCTCTCCACTTTAATAAGCAAGGATAATAGTAACAGGCAACAAGGAATATTTTTTTTTAAAAGTATAATTTTAAACTTGACCGTATACCCTCTAAAGAGCCCAAGTGAAAGTGAAAACTTGGATTTTGAAGAGAAACTGTCTCCTAGGAGTCTCTGGCTTTTCCTCCTGCCTTGTCTTATCTACTATTTCTTTGCTAGCATTCAGCAACGATGCCCCATCCCCTCACCCTGTGCTTCCGCTTTTCTTTCATGATATCCTTGGTGTCCTGTAGCATTTTCTCTTTCCAAAGATCAAAGAAGTATGAAGGGTCTGTGTAGAACTTGAGTGCCTCTTTGCCATCATCCCTGGAATAGAAACACACACAAGGAGCCAGTCAGGTGCTTGTCTGATGCCCAAAGATTTCAGACACCCACCAGGTGTCAATTTCTATCAATCTGAAACAAGAGGCCAAATATTTTGTACTCTTTCTCCGTCCCCTTCAAATAGGTGTCTCTCTACCTTTGAGGAGCCACCCACTCCACCGGCTAATTTAAAACCACCACCACACCTCACCTAATTTGAAGCCACCACCGCTTCTCAGCCGTGGCTGAATAGTTAAAAGCGCTTGACTACAATCCTGAAGGTTGCAGGTTTGAGTCTCACTTGATCTCACACTCAAAGGCCACCTCCAGTTCACCCAGCTGCAAAATGGGTACCTGATGCATTGGGTCAGGGCAGTCAGACATGATGCTGGCCAAATCACTCCCTTGTGTGCCACTGGCTATGACACTGATGTGCCCTAACCGCATCAGCCTGATGAGCTGTGGCTCGGGGGAACTCTGACCAATCTCCCAGCAAGGCTTTGCACTATGATTCTCCTCTGGTTTGGGAATACATAGTTTTGATTTCTGTACCTTAAGTAAGGTGCAAGAACTCCACTGAGCAGCTACTCCAACGATTACAGAGGCAGCAGCAGATGTCTGTCCCCACCGCCCCCCCTTGTCAAACACCCCCCCCCCCCCCGCCTCTCTCTCTCCACACATGCCCCTTCCCATCCTTCCCCTCCCCATCTGTCTCTTCCAGATAGCCTGCTCCACAGTAACGCCAATGGATACAGGCTTGGGCACATGCACCTCCAAATGCTGAACAGAGTTCTTTTCAGCGACAATCTCCATCCTTCCCACCCCCACCCACCAGACTGGGGCTCCTGCTATTTCCTCCAAGACATATTACACAATTATGTGCTGGGACTTTTTGGCAAGTTCCCTCCCCACCTGCCCGCCCTTTCAGAAAAATCTCCAGTTCAGGAACTCCAAATCGGACCAGCAGCATCCTTGAAAGTCAGGAGTGTGTATGCACATGCCCGCCCTCCTACTTTGCAGTACAGTAGCATCTCACAGAAGACAGCTGCCTCCAGCTATCTGTAATTACTTTTCACCTGTTCAAAAGACATATACGGATGTGGGCTAAAGAAATATTCATACTCCAAAACCCCTGCTCTACGACTATCTACAGACACTCAGACCTCAGTGGTTCAGCAGCTACCCAAAAGAGCCAGAGTTGTGTGAATTCATAGTTTCACCTACTATAGTGCTATATATTCACATTTAAACAACAGGAGGAGGAAATATTTAACTGTTTTTATATATAATATTCTCACAGCAAAAGGACTGACCAAGTATTATTATTTTATCAACTACAGTTGGTTAACATAGTAAAAGCCTCCTGATTGGTTAATATTTAAATCTCACAGTGTTTCAAGATCACATGCTGGAAAAAGTCATAGGAAACGAACTGAAGTGCCAATTGCAGCTCCCGAGCCTCAGTTTGAATATCACTGATCTACAGGATGACCTAACATGGCTAGACCGTTAAGGATAAGGGCTTTATGCAGGTTATACAGCCAGGGTCTAAGCTGAGTCAGTCACCTGACACCAGGAATAGACCAAATAATGCTCAAAATCTAAAGGAGTCTGCTGTATCCATTTGGGTCAGTGCCACAAGCAAATTTATGTCCTGTAGTTTCCAAGAAGGCTCTTGGAAAGTGACCACGAGATCACACAGAGAAGTATGAGAAAATACATCGTATCCAAAACACCTAGCAATGTTACTCAGTGCCATTCAAGACTTGTCTCCTTAAGGCACCATCACAAAAGCAACAACGTAACTATGTAATTTTTCAGCTACCTTTATTTGTGCAACCCCAGAAGCAAACCTACAAATAATCCAGCTAAAGAACAGCAAAGGCCCGAGGCACCCTAGTTAGGTTACTCCATTTCCCTTAGGGACTAGTGTTTCTTGAGTAAGTGGCTTGTGGCCCTGGCCTTTGGGTGAGCACCTTTCTCAGCTAACTGTGGAGGAGATGTTCCCTACAAGGGAAAAAAAGGAGCTACAGAGATGCTGCAGCATTACCTGTAAGTGGAGAGAATGTTGAGAGGTGGAGGAGTATTGCAGATGCCGTATGTTTCAAGGACGGGCACCGGGAGAGAATCTCTGTCAAAGAGCTTCTGGTCCTGAGTGGTGGAGCTTTTGAAGGCCTTCCTTGTATTAATGCCTTGTAGGGACACTAGGAAGGAGGGAAGCAATGGAAAGAGAAAGTGAAGGACAGTTCGACCCAGGTGATTGATACAGAAGGCCAAGTAGCCACATCTGATTTCAGTTACAGTTCTCAGCACTTTCTATGGTTGGGTTCCTTTTTCCCCACAATACTCTTGAGAAAAGAAACTCCAACCCTGTCTACACTGAGATCTGAAACTGTTTCAATATGGCTCTCAAGAAAGGTGCTAAGGTGGTTTCAAATTTCAGTGTAAACACAGCCTGAAAATCATGCTGCCACACTATTTACTGAATAGCCAGCCAATGGACATGGAGACTTGCTAGTGACCACCTCCAGCAGAAACAGACTTGTTTGGAACCACTCCACATGTCACTAGCAAAGTATTTTTCAAGACAGTAAGGGAAAGAGTTCCTGTTAGTGGAAAGGAAAACATATGAGCCTCTAGCACACACAGCTTCAAACTCATTTCAAGGCCATGAGCTCTGCTGGTTTGATGGGGCTCTTTAGCACGCTTGGTCTGAAAGTGCTGTGCTCCGCTCCATTACCTTCTTCCTCTTTGGGATCCAGCTGAGTGACTTTGACTTGTAAGCGGTCGACCCTCTCGACTAGAGAGCTCACCCGAAAGGCAAAGGTGTTGGCCTGAGTAAACAGCTCTCCAAAAATGTCCTCTGCAAATTTACCTGGAATATTCAAAGGGCTGTATTACTCTTTGAGCTGTATTATACTTTCCACCCCCAGCCCTTAATACTTGAGTTCTCCTGATCCCCCCGCCCCAAACCAACCTGCTGCTTCTTCCACATTAGCATCAGCAAGCTATTTACTAGCCTTTACAAGAGTGAGATTTGTTATTTTCAAGTTTGGCTGTGTTGATACCACCCAAGATATTAGCACAGAGGGCGAGCTGATGCACCGTTCCAGCTAAATGACACCTTTCTAAAGGATCTTTAAACAATGAAATACAATTGAAGTATACTACTTAAGTCTTGAATAAAGTAATAGACATGGGTGGACACCAGCCAAGTTGACAGCGTGCTGTATTAGTCTGCATCTGATTGGCTTGCAGTCTCTTTAGGGTTACATGATGTTGTTTATTAACAACCAGACATAGCTCTATGGCACTTCAAAAGGCTCCCAAATTATAAATCACTGCCTTGCAGTAAGGCCTCTTCGAGGGTAACTGGTACCTATTTTAGAGTTAATTGTATTCTAGAACTATATGGTATATTCAGGTCTTGACCCTAAAGCCATAGCCACATTCACAGACAAGGATACTGACCCATGCATTCCTTCAGATAGAGCAACACCTGAAAGACTGATGCTTTCCAGATTATCTAAATATAAATAAATGCTGGAGTATTTCACTACTACTTTCACTAGAGTTTCTTAAATGTGATGAACCCTCTGTAAAACCTCAGACTGCTCAGTGAACAGCCAAGACAAATGTTACTATTCATTCTTTGCACTGCGGTAGCACCTATGAGCCTCCACTCATGGATCATTGTGCCGGGCATTGTACAAACAAAAAATGATAGTCCTGCCCCGAAGAACTTGCAAGCTAAGTGGATTCAGACAGGTGGGGAGAGCAAGGAAACAATGAGACAATATTGGCCATAAGAGGCAGCAGTCTCACCATACCAGTCGCCTCTATTCCTCCACCAGAACCTGCCCTTACCCAGTCTTGGGCAGAATCCTGCCTATCTAAACATTTATGGCCAAGCCTGTCAAAAACACAAACCTGAAGTTAAGCTTCTAATAAGCCAATAGCCCCCCTTGAAGTCAGTGGGGGCTGTCAAGTGCTGGGCACTTTTGAAAAATCCTGTCAGGCAGTCAGGAGCCTAAATAAAGATGTAACCTTAGAGTCCTTTTTTTGGGAAATCTTGGCTTTTAGCACAAGTCATATGTGTAAAATGGAAATTGCATTTCCAACAGCTGATTCCAGAGGGAAGGAGGGGAAAAAACATCTAAGTTAGGCTATCATTCAAGGGCAGCTGTCTCCATGACATCTACGAACATGAGTAAAGAGTCTGCACTTTGAAGCAATACTAAACTCAAGCCCCTATCCCTGCAGTCATTTTATACAAGGGTGCTGTGTCTCTGAGTCCTAGAACCTAGCCCCGTGACTCTGTTTTCTATGCAGGTTGTGCACAGTGTAATTCTCCTCCCCCTGCCTCCCTTGGTAATATAGGGTTTGAATTCAGGGACCCTACTTTTGCCCTGCTGACCCCCCTTGTCCGCTTCCCTGTGTTAACTCATAAGAAGATATTCATTCCCTCAGACACAGGAGTCAGACAGATCTCATTGTAACAAGCTTTCATGAAGCATCCTCTCTGTTCTACCTCACCATAAGAGCAACTCACACATTTTACAAAGGATGCTACAATGAAAGGAGAGGGAAGGTTCATCTATAATGAAACTTGACAGACCTCACAGCAATAACCTCATACAACAAAGTTGTTACGTGTTTCCATTTTAATGAGATTTGGAACCCAATTCTGAATTTCACAAGGAAAAGACTACAGATGTTGGGAAAACCTGAACAGTTGTTTTGCAGTGCTGAGCAGTACACTTTAAATATACAAAGATGAGATACAAACATGGTTATGCACACTGGTGTATGTGCTTGGGTGTATATTTATTCCTCTAATGGCATAACTGTGTCAGCACATGGTTACTGTATAGGATCTAGTATATGCTTTTGTATTTCATGCACATTTTTTGGATGGGGGCAGAGATTAGTTTTCAGGGATTTAGCTGCTTGATTGATTTTACTTCAAGAGAAAAAATTACAATCAAAATTATCTTTATCATGCACTTGCAGGAAGACAGACTGAATGATTTAATAGGTCTTTCCCATTTCTAGCTTCTATGATTCCACAGAATTAACAGAAATGCACAGACTGCCTCTCCAAAGTGCTACTGGCTGTCATAGTAACAAAGGGCAAACTCACTGGAATACGAATGCGGCACAAGTTTTATGTTTGTGTCTTTGTAAAGAGGTTGTGGTGTACTCGGCATGGCTGCTTATTCACTTGACAGGTCTGCCGTCACTTACTGAACTCTCTTCAAATTACTACAGTATTCAGCACATGAAGAAATATTCCCATTTTCAAAATAACGTACAGACAACTGGGAGAGGAGCTTGGTCATTTGGGTCTCAACATTCTGCAGTAATTAGCCCAAAGACCAGAGCACTTACAATTCTGTCTTCAACCCTGGGGATGCATAACAGGAGAAGATGCTCAATTTTATTTCCCTCCCTCTGCATTACCCTCAAATGCACAGTGATGCGCATGAGTGTCAATACGAACAGCCTGTCTCACAGGAGCTTCCCCAACAGCACTCCTGGTTGTGTCTGTGATTGGTCCTCCCCACACCCCAGAGCGAGGCTCCCTTGGTACCCTCCTGATAAAGGAACCAGGCTGTGATCTGGCTTCCAGCACTTCACTCTCTGTTCTGAGGGATAAGCAGAGGTGCTTTGAATATTGTGAAATGCACAAACAAGGTCTAAGCCTGAGGGATATCGCTGGTGCTCTGTCTCACAAACCCACAGCATGCCTTTTGGATCTGGATCAGCTTACTCTCTCTATCTGGGATTTAAAGAGCTTTACCGTCCTCCCCCTTCTCATTTCATGCGCACAGGATGGATTTTAAGAGAACCCTAATGCTCCGTGACCATCTCAGGAATCACATCTAACTGTGGAACCGTGAGGGGCAATTGACAATGGATGGGTAGACTGGTCTTATCCATTACTGCACATTGATATTTTTAGCAACAGACTTAATGCAAGGCCTGTTGGTATCAGATGAGAACCTGGAGGCAGCACAGGGGTTTTAGTGATAGCAATGTGCTTTCACTACTGGAGAAACAGGAAAATTTTTGCCGGGAATCCTCTCACCCATGTTCACATTGCATGAGAGAAAAGGTCTATCTTGTGAAGGGAACAGAGATACTTATAGGTCCTAGAGTGAATTTAAACAAGGTACGAATCTGTTTATCAAAGCATTTGCAGGTCTCATTTCAAGGCCAATGAAACAAATATTGAGCAAAGGGGGGCTAATCTGAATCCAGAACATTTTAATGGAGAAAAAAGAAGTTGAGTACAGGCACAGTGATTCTTACCGTTTATTTTTGTTATAAAGCTTGGGCCTATGTTTTCACTTTGCCCCTCATAAGGCTGCCACCACCTCACTGGTAACCATTTGTGCCGCTGTACCAACATGCGGCCCGCAAACTCCAATATCCCAGAGGCAGTTCTTAGTCTGAATTGGGGACTTTCAGGCTTGCAACACCATAAATGTAGCACGGGCAAACAGGCCAGAATCTGTGTGTGCGTTTTGATTACCCTTCATTAAAAATGATAAATTGTAGATTAAACACAGTTGAGCTACAATTAATAGCGCATGCAATTACAGGCGCTTTCTCCGACAAGGCACTGGCCACTCCGAGAGCCTCCCATTTTACAGCCCTCAATTATGCTCCATCCTTCCATCTACAATTTTGCTGCAGCTCTTCCACTCCCCTCCTCTCCAATTTTCTTTTTGTTGAGGAGGAGGTGGGAGAAGGACAGGAAATTAGCATCAGAGATGTCTTTGGGAAAATATGTTAGCATTACCCAGGGAAGGCAGATGGGGGAGAAATAGGAATACAAGAACAGAAAGGGAGCTAATGACTCCTGAGGGCAGCATGCGGGCTCGCAGTGGTACTCACTCAGGCTGCCCAGCTGTCGAATGACATTTGCCAGGGTGATGTTGGTCATGCATTCCAGCTCACTTCTAACGCTAGGCAACGTCTGACGGCACAGGTGCCTTGGCTCAATGTTCCTCGTTACTAACGGCATGGTGGACCCGCTTCAGGCAGTGTTCTAAAAGATGAAAAACAACCCAAAAAAGAAACAGGAAAGGATTACTCACCCACACATTCCAGGCACACCAGAGCCACGATGTTCATTTTCCTGCTCTGAAACAGCTCTGTGTATCAGGCATCTTCTTCCCTCCCCACCCTTATGAAACTGGTTCTTTGAAAATAAAGATCCTGCTGTTCTACAGCTTGCAGTGGAGAAGCAGAGACCTGTTGGCTCAAGGGTACAGGCAGCAAAGGAAAACTGCCCATCTTAGCTGAGCAAGGGACTGTTTACATTACTGCTGCCGCACCACCCTTCCCACTGATGCATCTGCACTGAACAGTCACACTCCTTCTCCAAATATTGCAGAACATCTAACGACAGCTACTGTGAACCTTTCCATAGGAACATTTTAATACGTCCATTTTCGAACCAAGAATGTTAACAGAAGTTAGCACTTCTGTTACGCCAGACACACTGACATGTACATTCCCTCCCTCCTCACCAACAGAACAGACAGAGAGGGCTCACATGAGATAACAGGAAGTGCTTGCAGCTGACCAGGAAACATTCTGGTGACTGTTTCTTATCCTTCAGGCTGTGCCCCTCCCTTGTAGGAAATTCCCATGTGACCTAGTTTCTACAGATCCATCGTTTTAGAGTTAGTGGTTTATCACATTGGTAGCTTTATAAGGATATGTGGGAGGAAGGGGGTAGAGCCCAATGCTGAAAGACATCAACATTGATCACTACACACAGCGAGATGAAACTTCCAACCCCAACTTCCAATTCTTCTAAAATTTACGGAACACAAAAGCTTCTGAAAGTTATCCTTCAGAAAATGGTTGCGTGTGTGTCTGTTGCCTGCCCAGTACTTTGTAACAGCAAAATCTCCACTGCTAACATGCCTAACTGTTAAAGCAATAGATTAATTCTCTTATACCTCTTGCCCACAAAAAGAAAATGGAACTTCAGCTCCTGAATAATGGAGCACAGCACAAGCAGTTAGATACACCTCCAAAATCTCTAACATGAAAGCAAATATATCCCAACTTCTTGATTAATTTAGGAAGGAAAACAGTCTCTCTTGTAGGTCAGATGAGAAACAATGCTATAGAAACAGACGCCTCCCCTTGTGATGGACATGCTGATCTGCTCAGGATGGGTGTAAAAATAAAACAGGAAGCTAACAGCCTGGGGAACGTGGCTTCCTGTCACCAACAGCAACAAACCAAGAACCAAAATAATTTAAAATCAGCTGTTTGCTCTTGACTTTGAGCCACCCTTTGATAGTCTGTGGCAGCTGGCAGCTTATCTTTGAGGTCCAGGAGTCCTTCCTGGATGCTTTTCTACTAGGACGTTAAGAAGAAGGAGTGGGTATTATCTCACCAATTACCTCACAAACCAGATTTTGAATTTCCAAATTTGACCCGTTAATGCAGAGGAGTTCAAGGTCTGGAGCACTGCAGGGTATGCCAGGTATAAGGATGCTTTGTTACAGTACCACCAAACTCCATTATAAACCAGTCATTTAGTTCACTTGTCACTGTGAAACAGAAAGAAAAGGAGTACTTGTGGCACCTTAGAGACTAACCAATTTATTTGAGCACAAGCTTTCGTGAGCTACAGCTCACTTCATCGGATGCATACTGTGGAAAGTGTAGAAGATCTTTTTATACACACAAAGCATGAAAAAATACCTCCCCCCATCCCACTCTCCTGCTGGTAATAGCTTATCTAAAGTGATCACTCTCCTTACAATGTGTATGATAATCAAGTTGGGCCATTTCAGGTTTCAAAAGACCAAAAAACCTAATGAAAGCGATGTTGATGAGTCAAACCTAAAAACCAAGAAAAGCAGGAAAATTAACAGGGCTGAAATCCCTCCCTCTTAGACCTCCCTGTGCCTGGGTAGTGTAAAAGCCATCAGATAGTTAAGTACAGAGTGAGCTAAGGAAGGACTTCCACCATTAACTCTAAATTCCCTGCATTTTGTGGATTAAAGCCAGACCCTTCTAAATTCTTCTGTCACGTTAGGTTTTTGTGCTTTAGCTAAGCCAGCGTTTCCGTGCTTCCCCTGGCAGCACCCCGTAACAGCCACACCCGCAGCTCACATATATATAGGGCTGTAAGCTTAGGTAGTACCTATCTTTCTCAGGCTTCTCCTGTTTCTCTTTCTCGAGCACTGACTCATACGAGCACATGTAGCTTGGTTCCACAGAGCTATCTGTGGGCATCCCACTGACCTAGAGCAGGGAGTAACCTTCTGGGGAGAGGGGAAGCCATCGGAGGACAGAGCAAGAAAAAATTAAAACCACAGGAAAGATACTGAGAAAGAGACCAAAGAGCACAGGAAAAAAAAAAAAAAAAGAACCCTCCCCTCGCCGCCGCCCCCTCCCCCCAAGATATTGCAGCAACTGTGGTAAAGTTATGACTAGGGCCCTACCAAATTCTTGGCCATTAAATGCATCACGGACCGTGAAATCTGGTCTTGTGTGTGCTTTTACCCTATGCTATACAGATTTCATGCGGGAGACCAGTGTTTCTCAAATCGGGGGTCCTGACCCACAAGGGGATTGCAGGGGAGATGTAAGGTTATTTTAGGTGAGTCGCGTTATTGCCACCCTTACTTCTACACTGCCTTCAGAGCTGAGCAGCTGGTGATCAGCATCTGTTGGCCAGGCGCCCGGCTCTCAAGGATGCACCCCGCCAGCAGCCGGGCAGAGGTAAGGGTGGCAATACCATCCCAGGCCACCCTTACTTCTGCGCTGCTGCCTTCAGAGCTGGGCGGCCGGAGAGCGGCAGCTGCTGACTGAGGGCCCAGCTCTGCACAGTACCGCAACCCTCCCTTCAATAGCCTTGCAACCCCCACACCACTTCTTTTTTGGGTCAGGACCCCAACAATTACAACACCATGAAATTTCAGATTTAAATAGCCGAAACCATGGAAGTTATTATTTTAAAAATCCTATGACTGTGAAATTGACCAAAATGGACTGTGAATTTGGTAGGACCCTAGTTATGACACAGGAGGGACATGGGGACCACTCTACTGCCAATCTAATGTGTGGGGAAGGAGGAGGGGGAGAAGGGCACACTCCTCTTAGGAGCCACTAGCTTAAAACTATGTTGGCTACGCCCCCCAGGAAATAAGGACTTGTCTAGACTGTGATGTATACACTGCTTTGTTTGAAACTAAGGCAAACAGCAAAAGTCTGGCAAAAGTCACTGTTTACACTGGTGCAGTCTATCTATGCTGGGGGGCTGGGAAAAGGGAGAGGATGCAGCATTACTACAAGGCTTCTGTCACTGGACCCTGCTCAGAGGCTCCGGGTGTCATGGCACAGGGGATGTTGCAGAGAGCCACCCAACTGCCTTTGCAGTAGCTAGAAGGTTCTTGGGAGGAGGGCAGTTAAAGAAGAATTCTCCTTTTCCCTTTCAGCAGGGACAGAGGATTCAGGGCTTCAGCTTTATCAGACAATTACTAAGCTGGAGACAAGGCAGACATGATACCTGGGGCCTCTGAGCAGAGCCCAGTGACAGAAGCCTTTAGTAATGGCTGAGCCCTCTCCCTTTTCCCAACAGCTGTTGGGGTGGGGTAGCTTCTCCACACGACACTGCATTTGGACATCGAGGCCCCTCTCATCTTGTAATATTAGTCTCTGGTTAGGAGGTTTATCCCTCCACTTATTATATATCTTGTAAAATTTCCAAGCCCTACATATAAGTGGATGGGAAGAGGAAAATCATGCAACTGATTAGACACAAAGAACAGTGTATTTGAGAGAGAGATTCTGGGGGACGTATAAGCAGAGAGAGAAATGAGGAGGGGAAGGAGACAGAAAACAATGCTGAGAAAGGAAGAAAGGAAACTAGACATTACAGCAGTTCAGACAATGCAATTGTGAATAGCAGCGCGCACCGAAGTGATGCTCTGTAACATCCCCATGTGGACACCGTGGGAGCAAACTAAAAGGTTCCTGGTTTGCGTTAACGTAATCCTCTAACTCCCCACAGCTCCACATAGGAGAGCTACAGCATAGCACTGTCGTGCACACTGCTATTCGTGCCCCCGTAGTTCAAAGTGCAGAGCAGTGCAGCCATACATAGACAACACAAGGATAAATGCACCATGATCTAGGAGAAAAAAGAAACATAGTCAGTGAAGCCAAGAAGGAAAAGGTCTAGTAAAAATAGGAGCCTGCTAGTAAGGTTCATTCTTAAAAATTCATTAAGGAGAGCTGATCCACAACATGCTACAAATAAATACAGAACACAAAGGACAGTACACAACTACTTTATTCTTTTAAGTTGTAGGAACATGACAGAACAACTGGTTTCCATTCTGGCCAGTACCACTAGTCATCAGGATAGTAGGTGTCAGGTAAACGTTTCAAGCTTTGTGTGATATATGGATTTAGATATTTCCTCTCAAATCAAATGAAATCAGTTGTGAAGTGGAGATGGGATAGAATCCTTGGAGAGCAGTCATATGGATTGGTTATTGAAAGTTTAGACTGGGCTATGTTTAAATGCTGCAGTTTTCAGTATATACAGTATTGTACAAAACTACAAGAATACTTTATGGATCTAAAGCACCCACACACTTCCTGTTGTGACATGGGGTGTGGCTAAGGGTGGCCTGTCATTTCCATAGAGAGGAAACATTTTCAAGTCAGAGATTGATACAGAATACTGGATAGGGAAAGACAACCACACAGAAGGACAGCACCACGCAGGTCAAGGAACAACAGGTCAGTGCCCCAGCTGCTACTCATTGCTGACCCAAGCAACAGCATGACCTGGCAGTTTCACACCGCTGCTTGGTTGGGAAAGCTGTAAGCAGACGCACGGAAGCTATTTCTCTGCAGACAACACTATCAGTTTAAAGTTATCCTCACAACCATAATTAACAACTTTTTCAAATGAAAACTGAGATTCTTTAGAAATTGATGACTTAGTCCCTTTCACTTGCATGAGAACTTCCCACTTGACAACTGTATTTTTTTTCAAGCCCTGGAAGAGGACACATGACTGGGATAACTTGGAAACACGATTTCAGAATTAGCAATAGAAGTCTCTCCTCCTCATCCCAAAATCTGAGGAGACTACAGGCTGAACTGCCCAATGGCCAGCCATCTCCCCTCCTGCCTCTCCCATAGCTGCAAGTTCTATCACTTCCAACCAAACATTGCCAGGATTTGTCATTTTCTCACTCCTTGTTGACATCTCTATTTATGCTTTTCTGAGTGCTCATCTCTTCTTCTACAATTCCATCACCCCAAGTTCTTCCTACAAAAATCTGCTGAATGCTGCAGCAGACTCTCTCCTTCCAGGAAGCTCATACCACCACTCCTAGATTCCTAGCAGTCTTCCACCCAGCAGCACCCTCCCAATTTCAAAACTCACTACGCACTTGCTCCATACTCTCTCTCATGCTACCTCCCCCTGCTTTCGTACTCCACACCCTCTGGTCTTAACTGCCTCCTGTTTCTCCACAGCTGGAGAGGTGCCTCCCTGCTGCTCATGGAGACCAGCCTATCTAGAACTTTAAACCGTAAGCAACCAGGACTTCTTCTTGAATCTGTTTCTCTCTTTAGCACAAAATTATTCAACCCAAAACTTGCATCGAGGATACTACAAAAAGATAAGGTAAATTAACTAATTAATAGGACAGAAGACTGTAAATGGAGAAATGCAACTCCTAATGCTGGTATCTGCTTATCTACCACAAGGAACAGAAAGCTTAACTTACAGTGAACTACTACTAAGGCTTCTGGTCAGCTGGATATTACAGGTATATTGGATTAGTTGACTACGGGGACTCAAATCCTGCAAACTGGGCTCTGCCACAGTGGATCCTACAGGAATCACAGAGTTCTGGACTGAATTCAAGTAGAATTGGTTTATTTGAAACAGTTCTTGCCAGTCTACGAGCCCTTTGGACAGAGCTGCACCCATATTCACCATTCTGAAAAACATGGCTGGAACAGCAAACCCCATGAGACAGAACAATTGCCATGAATAATTAGGGAGATAGTTTTCATCAAGTATTAAAAAGCAACACAGTGACATCCCAGGATTAACCATCTGCTTTCCTATATGAATTCTGTCAGTGAGAAGAAATCACTGAAATCAAGACCAAAAGCTTCTCTACTGTGGACTTGGGGTGGGGAAGACCACCACCACAGCTGACAACCAATTATTTGTTTTCTTTTCTTGTAAAGGGCTCAGATACCATGGTCATCATGATGGTGAGGAGAAAGAAGAGAGTCTAAAAACAAAAGGTCACATACTTCACAAACTTTGCTTACAAGATTTGGGAGCTATTTTCTCACTGATATTTGAATGACTAGCATTGCATTAAAGGGAGTTGCCAATATAATTCCCCACCATTAGTGCAAGAAGGGACTTCTTGTATTAGAAACAATCTGAGAGAAAATTTTAGCACCAGAAGTAATATCTGCCACAATGTCTGGTGCAACACAGCACCTGAGGTGGACACAGCGCATTTTCAAGTGTGTTCAGGTCACTGATAACCCTTCCCCAGCAATCAAATTAAAGTTTCTGCAGCATTGATTGCTACAAATAATCCTCCCAAACACAAAGAGCATAGCAAAGAGGAACTGGCCTCCAGCTAAGCTCCTCAGAGAGCAACCTTTGGGAGTATTAGACACACCAGCAGGTTTGCGAATGAGAGGGGAAAGAGATAATCAGATATGAAATTCCCATCAGTATGAAATGGGACTTAGTGGCCTGCCAATGCAGACTGACCATTTACTCTAGCGTCTATGACAACTCTACTTTAAATTTCAAGCTTCTCTCAGCAGTAACTGCTTCCCCATCAAGCTGTAATGGCCAGAGAGACTGGCTTTTGCATAATCTCAAAAGGGCAGGGGGGCAGGGGAAGAGGACAAAGCAGCCAGACACACAGGGAGAACGGGAAAAAACAGAAAAAGGTCAACAGAAGGTTCTGCTGAGAACTCACGGCAATATCCAAGTGCACAATGTGGCCACAGAGAAACGGGATGCAATAATCAGAGATGCTGCTGTTACACGCTACCCTAAGAGAGGAGACCTACCTAGCAATCAGTACTGCTTCTGAGCAATGGGGAGTGAAATTACAGAGCAAACTGCCATGTGATGCCACAGACTATTCCACTCCGCCAGCTGTAACAAGTATTCAGTCCCAAAAACATGTCAGATGCTCATCTGTCATTAGCTTCCAAGCCTGCCAGCAGCTGAACAAGAATCAGCAGTGGAAGGCAGCTCCGGACTGCTTTCTTTCACAGGGGTCTATTCTCCCCACAAGTCAGAGGATTTGTGAGGGTAAAACCCACATGCATAGGAGAAAACATTCTCCAACATCTCTTACAGCTCATTAGGTCCTGAAAGGTCAGTCCAGTCCAACCCTTTGCCTGCCATCACATAAAAAACTTCCCTGAAGCTAGATCCACACTCATTTGAAGGTTTGCCCAATCAGGTAACTACCCTGTAGTTTACCATCAGTAAACACAGGGGGCCCACCTCAAATCACCAAATCCAGATGTTGATAAGAGGGATCCTGTGGCACTATAAAAGAGAGGCAGAGCTGAAGGAGCTGCCAGCCCTGCAAACCCACCATGGAATCTGAAAGCCAAGCTGTTCTTTTTTCTGGCATGCATCACCACACCACCACTCATTGCTTTCAAGGGGATTGCACAGGTGTAAGTCAGAATTTGGGTCTTCATTTGGGACTTAGTTATCAGTTCTGATGACGATGAGCAAGCCAGAAAAGAATCCAGCTCACTCTCCCATAGCTGGGTTGGCACTACATGGTTAATAGGAATTGAACTGTGCGTCACTAAAGCAAGCCGATATGACCCAATACAAACAGGAAAATCTGTTGAATAAAAAGCTGGCCTTTCTACACAGCCACTTTTTAAGAGAAGAACTCTGCTTTCATTCATTCAACTGAAAAACAAGTTTTAAACAAAAATGGTCATCTGTATGAGACTTTATTGGTCCTTGACTAAGCATACACACAGAACTCAGACATTTAAATAAAATTTTAGAATAGTAGTGACAAAAGAAAGTCAGTATAAAACAATCAAAACAATTGTCAGAAATGTTTAAGTCTCAGAATTCAGAACTACTGACACCAATTATCTGCAGAAAATAAAGCTCAACAGCAGAAAGTTTCAGCTCTTGGCATGTAGGGGTACACCAAAAAAAGAGATCAGCTACTTAAGTACTGGCAGCTCTTTGCTGTTGCAGCTGCAGGGGAAATAGGTGGATTAGAAGTAGTGAAACATTCATTTGAACTCGACTTTTTTTAAAAAGGTTGACTAATTTTGGCAAGGACCCACAGTTACTAGTGACTCCTGGGAACTACAGGCCAGTCAGCCTCACCTCAGTCCCTGGAAAAATCATGGAGCAGGTCCTCAAAGAATCAATCCTGAAGCACTTGCATGAGAGGAAAGTGATCAGGAACAGCCAGCATGGATTCACCAAGGGAAGGTCATGCCTGACTAATCTAATCGCCTTTTACGATGAGATTACTGGTTCTGTGGATGAAGGGAAAACAGTGGATGTATTGTTTCTTGACTTTAGCAAAGCTTTTGACACGGTCTCCCATAGTATTCTTGTCAGCAAGTTAAGGAAGTATGGGCTGGATGAATGCACTATAAGGTGGGTAGAAAGCTGGCTAGATTGTCGGGCTCAACGGGTAGTGATCAATGGCTCCATGTCTAGTTGGCAGCCGGTATCAAGTGGAGTGCCCCAAGGGTCGGTCCTGGGGCCGGTTTTATTCAATATCTTCATAAATGATCTGGAGGATGGTGTGGATTGCACTCTCAGCAAATTTGCGGATGATACTAAACTGGGAGGAGTGGTAGATACGCTGGAGGGGAGGGATAGGATACAGAAGGACCTAGACCAATTGGAAGATTGGGCCAAAAGGAATCTGATGAGGTTCAATAAGGATAAGTGCAGGGTCCTGCACTTAGGACGGAAGAACCCAATGCACAGCTACAGACTAGGGACCGAATGGCTAGGCAGCAGTTCTGCGGAAAAGGACCTAGGGGTGACAGTGGACGAGAAGCTGGATATGAGTCAGCAGTGTGCCCTTGTTGCCAAGAAGGCCAATGGCATTTTGGGATGTATAAGTAGGGGCATAGCGAGCAGATCGAGGGACGTGATCGTTCCCCTCTATTCAACATTGGTGAGGCCTCATCTAGAGTACTGTGTCCAGTTTTGGGCCCCACACTTCAAGAAGGATGTGGATAAATTGGAGAGAGTCCAGCGAAGGGCAACAAAAATGATTAGGGGACTGGAACACATGAGTTATGAGGAGAGGCTGAGGGAGCTGGGATTGTTTAGCCTGCAGAAGAGAAGAATGAGGGGGGATTTGATAGCTGCTTTCAACTACCTGAAAGGGGGTTCCAAAGAGGATGGCTCTAGACTGTTCTCAATGGTAGCAGATGACAGAACGAGGAGTAATGGTCTCAAGTTGCAGTGGGGGAGGTTTAGATTGGATATTAGGAAAAACTTTTTCACTAAGAGGGTGGTGAAACACTGGAATGCGTTACCTAGGGAGGTGGTAGAATCTCCTTCCTTAGAGGTTTTTAAGGTCAGGCTTGACAAAGCCCTGGCTGGGATGATTTAACTGGGAATTGGTCCTGCTTTGAGCAGGGGGTTGGACTAGATGACCTTCTGGGGTCCCTTCCAACCCTGATATTCTATGATTCTATGACTCTGCTGCATAGAGCTGCTAGCTTCAGATATGCAGGTAAAGTTTAGATTATTCAGATAATCCAGAAGTATCATCTTGGATTCTCAGATATTACAATTACACATGGGAAAAGGATGGATCAGGGGACTGGTAACAAGATACAATCTTCCATCTTTAGGTCGTTGATTCCCATTTGGCCCAGATCTGGATCTTATATCATTAGCATCTGAAAGCTATTAAATGAGTATGTCTCAACCCTTTCCCAGTAGATGAGAGTCCACAGCACAATCACCACTTCATTCAGCATCCTTGGCAATCTCAGGAGACAGACCAATGACTGGTCTGGGCCAGGGAGACAATTACTCTTTGAGCCCAAGAGCAGGTCTCTCCAGATCGGGAGTGAGATGCATTACTTGGGCATGAGGGCAGCGTGGAGGAAGCTTGCACTGTCATTTTCCATGAAGAACCAGAGTTACGGATAAAATGTAAGATGTCTCCGGGGCTCTTAATCTAACACTTTCTAACATCACTAAATTGACCTAAAATACATGTTTTCCAGTCAACACATTTTCAACTGGCTTTCTGAATAACTGCTGCATTCCTAGCTGTGTCATATATCACCAAAAAATGCATCCAAGTCTCACAGCATTGCTACACGAATGCCTCCGCAAAGCGACAAGCCAATTTCTGCAAATGGTGCGCGTCTGCTGAGGCAGGCACCACTCACTACCTCATTCCAAAATTGAGTCAGTGCTAATAGGAATAGCAGGTTTTCTTTCACTCCTGCATGCTACCCTCCGCTAGCCACCAGAGGGGGCGTGTGTTTGTTACCATAATAAAACATTCACTGGGCCCTTACGAAGCCTCAAATCTCACATTGGTATATTTTCATCACACAGCAGAACATTGTAACTGGTGTAAGCAGTTTTTGAAATGACTTAAGTCGAAGCACGTTTTGAGCCTCTTTTTCTGCAAACTGTTACACCTCATTTGCAACTGAGCCCAATAAACCTTCCCACCCGTCCTTAAACATACATTACTCTTTCTAGCAGAGTTCCTAAACTATATTTTATTAGTGAAACAAAGAAGCAGCTCTAACTCTTTTCTGAACAGCTCAGCTGCTCTTTCAGTTTCAACTCATGCCTAGATAACTATATCACAGCAGAGTGCCTCTACCCTTCCGCCACACTTGGGGAATACTAGAAAGATAAGTCTTTTCTTAATTATTAAATGTAAATAGCTCATTAAATATAATCCAATTACTTTAATTGTAAGAAAAGAAAGTAATTACAATATGTACGGGTATTCTTGCCTGAAATGATTTAATATTTTAATCTTTCCAGCATTATTATTTTAAGTTAACCTTTGACATTAGAAAATTTGAGGGAGTTGATGTCTTAAATGTTATTTTATGAATATCTGTGGGGATTTCAGTCATGAGCAATTTTAGAGGAAAGAGATAATGATTTCTACATAGAGTCAAAATAAGATGTAGATCCCTTGCAATTACAAAAGTAACAGGATATGGCGTTTGAGGCAATAAAACATGTTTTACTGCCTCAGAGAAGTCAAAAGTCAGAGATGGAAAAGAACTGTAAAGGGGGCCATTCAAAAACCCAGCATTTTGCTACTCTGCAGTAGGGCCCTGATCCTGCAAACATGCACGTGCTTATGTTTACTACTGCAAGTCGTCCCACTGAATCTTTCTACAGGCTAACAGTACACACAGGGTAGGGGACTCCAACTGGGTGAGTTTACAACTTGAACCAGGCCAGTAAATAACAGGGATATTTTTAAGGTCAGGCTTGACAAAGCCCTGGCTGGGATGATTTAGTCGGGGATCGGTCCTGCTTTGAGCAGGGGGTTGGACTAGATGACCTCCTGAGGTCCCTTCCAACCCTGATATTCTATGAGGGGTTCCATCACCTCCCTTGGGAGACTATTCTCCAAGTGAAAATCTCCCCCCAGAAGGGAGTTCTAGCTTAGGTTTTGTACCAGCACCCAGCCCACTCTGTCCTTTGTTTATTCTCATTCCTACTCCTACCCATTGCACCATGCCAGGCCATTCTTCCCCAACCTTGGTGTTCGCACTTTTCGGATGCTCAATCCTTAATACCTGGTCAAGCTTTGTTTTGTTCTTTCTTCATCTACAGGAGGGCTAAGTAGTTATCAACCTCACTGATATTAGAACAGTATCTTCAGAATGAGGGAGAAGTGGAGTTAGTCACCTCATACTCACCCCACCGTGACAGCTAGTTTAAAATAATGAAATGCACTGTACAAGAGCTCCTTAAGATCAAAAGCTTGTCTCTCTCACCAACGGAAGTTGGTCCAATAAAAGATATTACCTCCCCCACCTTGCCTCTCAAATACACTGGGCACATTTAGGTTAGATCACAATTATAAGGAGACT
Source organism: Lepidochelys olivacea (assembly GCF_965140295.1). Lineage (NCBI taxonomy): Eukaryota > Metazoa > Chordata > Testudines > Cheloniidae > Lepidochelys > Lepidochelys olivacea. Next base: position 10,856,063 of record NC_140429.1, read on the forward strand.
TTTCTATTCAGAAACCCAAAGAGATTTAGAAAGCAATAAATTAGTAATACGTTTGGCAGAATTCAATTTTTATTTTTTTTGTAATTTTGACAAATACCTATGTTTATTTTTAAGCATTTTTAAATGTATCCATTTACATTTTTACAGTTGCAGGAAACTGGGGGTCAGAGTTATTTAAGGACAGTGGACACTGGAATTTAAAAGTTTTACAACTGTAACAAATTGTTTACATCACATATCAAGTAAATATCCTTAAATTAGCCTCTAATAAGTTGTCAAGCAGCATTTTTCTTACTTTGCCTATCTGTAAATTTTAATGATCATCCATGGAAACATTTCTTCATGGGTTTGCGTGTGGTGTATGGTGAAACTGATATTTACTGACATTCACCAGTAAAAATCTAATCTTCCCAAGCCTAGTGACAGTGCAGCAACCATTATGTGCTCCGTAATCTCACTCTCAAGCCTGGACATCAGAATTGTTTTTTGTGAAAACCAGTGATGGGATGCTAGGCAGGATACCAGGGTAAAGGTTCCTTTACTCTTTTTGTAAAGAGCCTAATCTCTTTAGCAGCCAGAAGAGAATGCTAGAAGGAACCAGGATTTAACCCCTTCTCCACCGGACAACAGTGCCTTCAGATCTTGTATGATTCAGCAGCAGCCAGACTGAGGCCTACATAAAAAAGTTCACTCAAGTCAAAATCCAAGACAAAGCAGTTTGTAGTTTTCACATGATCTTGCAAGTCCGGTTGAGTAGTCTCTAACTCAACCTCACCAACTACAAACTGCCTTGGCTTCCCTTGAGTTAAGAGCAGACCTTTTTCTGTAGTGAAGGCAAGAGGTAGGAGAGAGAGCAGTCCCTTGGTTAAACTGCTCACAGGGTATTCTCAATGGAGACCTTGATTCTGAAATTCACTGTCTCCCTTGGTCTTCCAGAGAGCAGATTTAATGGACTTTAGAGCATGCTAGCAAGACCCCAATTGTTTTAACCAGGCTTTCTTGGTTTGGGAAGATAGGCAAGTGTTGATTAGGATTCAGTGGCAGATGACTGTGGAATCATCTGCTGGCAATGGGGCAATTTTTTTGTTTTGTTTTAACTGTAATTTAATTTTTGCATGTGCTGAAACTGTCAATTCAGACACTGCTGCTTTATGAAAACCTCTCGTGTAAAGCCAGATCCTAGAAGCGACATCCTTGACTCAAGTCTGAATTCTCAATAGAGACCAAAATACAACTTTGTACAAATTGGTTGATTATGTGTTTTATAATTTAGCCTCTAAAGGGGAAGTGGTCAGTTATTTTATGATGTCCAAGACAGAAGATAAAGCTGTATTTATAGTTACAGTGTCTTCCTCCAGCAGAGGCTCAGACCAGACGCTGCTGGTATTGAAAGGACAGGATTTGGGGGGCGGGGATGTATTTCTCTCTTCTATTTGCAGCTGTAAGACCAAAGGCATAAGAATGGATTTTCACTTACTGTGCACAAAAGCAGAGTGTATGCAAAAGGGACTCTCACTTCTGCTCTGGCAGTGCCAGCAACTCACAACACTATTTGCTAGTCTTGGGGCAGTCATAAAACTTTCACCCATTCATTCAACCTGGGTTGCCATTTCCCCTCCCTACCAATTAAGTCCTATTTTTTGCACTCCATGCATGAACTGCAGCTATACCATTCCATCAGACATTTGTGTCTGATGGCCTCCTCTGAATGCCACTTAGAGCCTCCCAACGAAGAGCTGGTTGAAACCAAAGCATCACTCATTCCTCCAAGCAGAAGAAAAGAACTTAGCTACACAGAGACTTGAAGCAAGACTCTAAAAAAGAAGAAAAAAGGAAGGCACTGAAAGAGGAAACATGAGAAATGAAACATACTCTGTCCTGTTCTGGTAATATAATAAGCCAACAAATGCTTAGCAAAGCTACACAGCATATGAACAATTAATGCAAACCTGCTGTGAAAAAAAGTGACATCAACTCACTGGCTGTCACAAACCAAACCATTATCCCTATTAGAAATTCTAAACAGACCAGTCATGGAGGAGCCAGGACCAGAATACTATTGTGTTTTTCCACTACACAGTATCTTAGTAGGATAGGAAGGGGGTAGGGCATACTGTTCTCCCTCCAGCACATGTCTTCTGTCTAACTTCTGTCAGAGCATGCTCACCTAAGTCACCTTCACCAATGAAGCCTTTTCTAGCCATCACAAAAAGGCACAGCTCATCGTTCCCATAACAATCTCTCTCATCTTTCTTTACAAAAGGAAGGTAAGAACCAATAATCCAGCTCTACAGAAGGGGAAACTGGGGCACAGAACAGTTAAGTGACTTGTCTAAATCATATGGAATGTTAGTGGCTGAGCTGCACACAGAATGTTGTTCCAGGCCTATGCCCTAACCATCTGTCCTGAAATAAGGACATTTCCACCACAAGCCCCTTTTCTCCTGTACAAATCAAGGTCTTCATTTCATGAAGAAATTGTTCAAACAGATACACTGCAATCCAGCAGGGAAATAACAGGTTTTCCCACACTAAATCAGCCCTTTTTAAGAAAAGTACCTATCAAACAGCACAAAATACAAGGAAAAGAGCAACTATAGGTAAATGTTTTCCAATGTAAAACAGATAAACTAGAGCTCATTTATATTCTTACAGCAACTTTAAGAACTGATTCATTTTAGCAAGAAACACCTTAAACATGTTCCATCCCATTCTCTATTGTGTGCTATCTCAAAGAGCAATGGTGGATAACCTTCAAAATAACAGGTCACACATGATCTCAGAACAACAGTCTTGTAGGTGGCCTCAGGGCAGATCTCACACACAGAAGGGGCAGAACAATGGAGGCCTTCAATAATGAAACAATCATTTATAAGCACCTTATATCTGTTTATCTCCAAGAGCTTTACAATGCTATGTAAGTCACTACTAATCCTGAACACAGGTTCAAGGATTTTGGGTTAAAAATAAGACTGCACAGAACAGCAGGAAGGACTGCACAGAATTCCGGAGAGGAATGGCATCGGTGACACCCCACTTTATTTGCAGAAGCAGCAATACAGGCGGAGATGGAGGGTGTAGCACAGAACCACCCAGGCCACCCGAGTCGAGAATTAACTAATCACTTGGATCTGTGATGCCATTGAAGATGCTCAGGCACAGCCAATCAGAAAGCAGGGATAACAGACCAACTAGCACAAGAAAAATTGTCAAGAAGAGCAAAAAATTCTGAGAGTCAATGTCTGTTGTCTGCTCTCTCTGTCCTCCAGGACTCACTGCATCCAACCCTAAAGCATCCTCTTCCTGTATGGGCATGCAGCAGGCCTCCTCTGAAAATGGGTGAGATGCTATCGATCAGGAAGGGAAGGTCCAGGTCACCTGGAGATGTCAAAGCCAAGTTAGAAGTACCTTCCAGACTAGGGGGAGTCTATGTGCGGGAAGTGTGGCCTAGTGCAGAGAATACTGGACTGGGCTCAGGAGACCTGAAGTCTATTCCTGGATTTTGCACTGACATGCTGGGTGAACCTGGGAAAGTCGCTCCACGGCCCTGTGCCTCAGTTTCTCCATTTGTAAAAAAGACAATGATGATAATGATCTCCTTTGTAAAGCACTTTGATGAGAAGCACTATATACAAAGACCTAGGTGTTGTTATTAGGTTCATCTTGCATACCTGCAAACACCAGTTTCTGCTACCTGCCCTAAAATTAGCAACTCCAGAGTCTCTTTTAGAACCCCCCCACCCTGCCCCCAGCAAATTCCTCAGTTAGGACATGCACGGGGAAAGTCTGTTCTCCCATGCCTCAACCAATGGTACTATTATACCAGAAAGCTTCACTACAATTTCAAGAATTAGAGGGGGGACCTTGGGACTGTTTTTTAGCTTTATTACTACAAATGTGAGTTTTGCATTTGCGTGTGATAAACACTATGTGCAACCTATGGACTGTGCGCCTGAACAAAACACAACCCAAGCTCATATTTCAGCTTTTCTGGGAGGAGGAAAAAGGGAAGAGTGTGCTCTTTCACTCTCCACTCCTCTTCTTCCACCCCCACCCCCCACCTCCAGCAGTGAAAAAACTAGAAAGCTCCCAAAGAAATAAAAATCTTATCTAAGTCTGGGTGAGGCCACCACCCTGTAAACATCTAGACAAAGCCCTTATGAGCCTCCCCTATATGCTATGATACGTAGGAGACTCGATATAGCCACTCCCCAAAAAAAGATAAAATACAGTATGCAATTTCTTTTCTTTATCACGCAGAGTTGCAGTGAGAGGAAGTGAACTTCACCAGGGTAGTTCTGTTCTGAGCACTCATTTGATTATGAACCATCAACAGTTCCTACACAGAACTTTTACTATTCAGTTTTCACCTATCTAGGCACTTATAATGTGCATGTGTGGTGTCTAAGGCACTGATCCTGCAAATATTTATTATTAGGCATGGTATTGCTCACAGTACCAAGCACTCTTAAAAACAAGGCTATTGCTCAAAGTACAGTAGTAAGCACGATGCCCTAAGCACCTACTATACTGGAGAACAGTTGCATTTTGTCCATATAACTAAAGATTTAAGGCAATGAAGGGGCCAAAGACTTATAGATGTTATGTGCAAAGGACAACAATATCAGGCCTTTGGTGTGTCATGTTATTCTCCCGCCTCCATTCCCCCCCCCCCCCCAAGTCAGACTTGCTACTTGCGGGACAAGCTACAGATTTTACTTCTAGTTTTTCTACTGTGTGTTTTGCACACCTAGAGCATTCTTACAGGCACTACACAAGACAAAAAATAAATGCTGAGTCTTTGGCCAAAGCATATCTTTGGCCAGTGTTAGCCCTCAAGAAAAAACCTTCACTTTTAGCAAAATAGACTTTGCAGAAGTCTAATATCTCTTACATACAGAGACACCAGAAAGTGTAAAAACTTTAACCTGAACCATGCAAACAAGAGACAGGAAAACAAGTCTAAGATCTTTCTAGTCCATTCACTTTCTGGTCTGTGCAGGACTGTTTCTTACTGAGTGTTCCACTGTATTTTGCCCAGTCCTCAGTATCGGTGTTACGTCTAATTAAAAACACAACGGAAACCTTAGTTTGAAAGAATAAGATACTAAACTGAGTCCAAAAGGCCTATCTGAAAAGGGTACTAGAATGATTAAAGTCAAGCCTTTTATGTTGTAAATCTGCCTACTGTACAAGAGGCTGTCAATCAAAACCTTACCTAACTTTTGTAGCAGGACTAACCCCAATCGATTTCCCCTGTTTTTCTCCCTGGGATTTGGGTGAGGGGTCAGCAGAGCTGGACTAACCAACACAACTGGATTTAAACAGTGCAAACTTCAGAAGACTTAACCTACTCACCCACACCACACCACACATTTACCTAAGCTTTGAATGAATGAATGAATTCCATCTAAACCAAGACCTGAAGAATCAGTCACATTTAAAATATGCCAGAAACATGGTTTGGTATTTATACATAAGGTTTTTTAAAATATTTGTCAACAAATGAATCAGTGATCACAAGAAGTGTTCTGAACTGTAAGCTTAAAAATTCATCTATTTTTGTTCATCTATTTGGTATGCAATACAATTCCTAGTAAAGTTGGTATAAAATTCTGCTTAACAGAATGTTATTAGTTAACCATTCCTACAATCTCCAATAGTGACAGCTCTGTATTTCTCAACAGTTCCATGTCTCTTTCCTTACTAAGGGCATGTCTACAGTACAAACTTAAATTGACTTAAGTTTGTAGTGTAAAGCCAACACACAGCCTCCGTAGTAATTAAGTTGGTTGTGCACCTCCACACCACACTCCTTGTGATGGTGGAGTGCGTCCTCACTAGCAGAGCTTGCATCAATGTAGACAGAAGTGCACTGTGGGTAGCTATCCCATAATACAACTCACCAGTCACTAGCTTGTTTTATTTTTAAATGTAGCATTCCAGATAAAGTAGCGCATTTTGTATCAGTTCTACTGCCTATAGCAGAGGTGGGAAACTATGGCCCAGGGGCCACATCTGACCCTTCAGACATTTTAATCTGGCCCTTGAGCTCCCGGCAGGGTTCAGAGCTTGCCCCTCTCAGTGCATGCTGTGACTCTGCACAGCTCCCGGAAGCAGCGGATGTCCCCCCTCCGGCTCCTACATGTAAGGGCAGCCAGGGGGCTCCACATGCTGCCCCCGCCCCAAGCGCCGCAGCTCCCATTGGCCAGGAACCGCGGCCAATGGGAGATGCAAGGGCGGTGCCTGCGGACAGGGCAGTGTGCAGAGCTGCCTGGCCGTGCCCCCACATAGGAGCCGGGGGGGGGGGGGATGGGACATGCTGCTGCTTCTGGGAGCTGCTTGAGGTAAGTGCCATCCGAAGCCTGCACCCCATACCCCCACCCATGTCCCAGCCCAAAGCCCCCTCCCACAGCTCTGAACTCTTTATTTCTGGCCCCACCCCAGTGCCTGCACCGTCAGCTGGAGCCCTCAACCCCCTCCCACCCTCCAACCCCCAATTTTGTGAGCGTTCATGGCCCTCCATACAATTTCCAAACCAAGATGTGGCCCTCGGGCCAAAAGGTTTGCCCACCTCTGGCCTATAGCCTGCCTTACTCCAACTGTCTTCAATTTTTATTCTCTCATCTCTTTCCATTATTATGGGTTGTACTGTACACACTTCTGTAAATCAAGGCTTGAAAAGTTCACCAGAAATCTACTAGGCAAAACCAGAATGAAATCTACTGGTAAATGGACAACACAGCTTTCCCAAACAGCAGCTGAGTTGTCGGTTTCACTGCTACTCACAGGGTTCTAAAGAAAAATAGTGAAACCAACCACGGTCTTGTTAATTTTACTCTGCAACTGCTTGGAAAGAGTCTGGCTAGCAGCAGAAGTACTAGAACCATCTGTTTGCAAACTCAGGAAGTGGACAATAAAAACGTTAACCTTCCAAGGAGGAACTGAATGTCATCTTCTTGGAACTCTCATCCATTCAGTGTGTCACTCTGTCCCCATAGAGCGTTGGCTGGGCTACATACTGAGGCTGATGATCCTGCTACAGCTTTGGCTTAGACGGTCTTTTAGCCCAAGTAGTAGGGGCTCATGTTTTAAGATCCAGAGGTCAATCACTGCTGCTGACAACCCACCTAGGGGAGCGGCATTACAAGTGATGATTTGCATGGAGGATTTGAATGGGGTGGACTTCTTGTGAAGCTTGGGAGGAGCTTCCCCAAACCAGGGTTTTCTTAAGTTAAAAATATAAAAACATCAATTCTGCAGCTGTGTCTGGCCTACCTTCACCAGCCAGATACAGCTTTGAACTTACTCATGAGTCAGTGAATGGATTTTCAAAGTCATGCTACTATTGTCTATTTTTAAAATTTGTAAATATTATGTAAGTCTGTAAAAGATTTTAGCAATACATTTTTACAAGAGGCCTGATATAAAGTTTAACCAAAATATAAGACAAAAACCCACACAAGAGTTAAAATAAAAGAAATGGATACAGAAATTCTACTGAACAGTAAGTCACAACAATGGACATTTTCATTCCAGTGGCTTCTAATAGCAACCAGCTCTGCAGCCATGTAGAACTGGTGCAAGAAAGTCATGGCTATTTTCCTTCCTCATTTGACAATCAGTTTGCGTAGGGGTGCACTCTGTTCCCCATAAAGCAACACAGCTTGTCTCAGTTCTACTGCAATGGGCCACCCTCATTGTCTGCTGGTCTCCCATATTTTTCTCCACTTTCAACTTTTCCTTCTCACAGGATTGCCCACTCTTCTGGGTGCTTTACAAATGAAAGGATCACCAGGGGCTTTAAAAACTATAGCCCCATCTACACCAGGAATGTTTTTAAGAGCTTCCCATCATTGACAGTACCAGTTCTGCTCCACTCATGTTTGCAGTGTTGGATGCCCTAAAGTACTGTTGGTGCCACAAGTACTCCTTTTCTCTGGAAATGGCCCACCTGATGATCACTTTAGATAAGCTATTACCAGCAGGACAGTGGGGTGGGAATAGGTATTGTTTCATATTCTCTGTGTATATATAAAGCCTGCTGCAGTTTCCACGATATGCATCTGAGGAAGTGAGCTGTAGCTCACGAAAGCTTATGCTCTAATAAATTGGTTAGTCTCTAAGGTGCCACAAGTCCTCCTTTTCTTTTTGCGAATACAGACTAACACAGCTGTTACTCTGAAACCTAAAGAAAACAGGCTGCCAACATTTTTAACACCACATTGATCAGACCTGCTCTTAAGAGTTATACAACATGATGTTAAGAATGCCAATTGCCCCATCTGAGCTAGGACTTCCAGTGTTGCTAACACAAAGGGGAATTGAATCAGTGTTGGCACCCATGAAAACTTTTAGAAAAATTTCCCTATTGTAGACAGGGCCTTTAGGCCAAACTGTGACTAGTATGAGGAATTGTTGTAACTGACGCGCTCCAAAAGGTAAATGACTGTTCATATCCTGAAGCAGCAGCTTTAGTGCAGAACTATGTACTAATTCAGAACAACCTGAAGAATATCCCCAGGAACTAAACTGTGTGGATGTTACAGCTAGGTCAGTTGATCCAACTACCCCACCATATTCAGCAGCATCCTCCTAAGTCTCCTCTTGTAGAGGCCCTGAGGAATCAGAATTGAAGAAGATATTTTCCACCATGCATTGCAGCAAACCCAGGGTCACACCCCAATCTGTTTCAAGCAGTACATGTATATCACACAGTACACCACTAATTGGGAGTATATTTGTACACATTCACACACCCACACATATATGTGAGATAGGGAAAGAGGGGAGAAGAATCAATTCTTTCACCACCAAAATGCAGCCACCTCTGGGGTGCGAAGGCAGCAGTCAGGCAGATAACCGTTTCATACCAATGCTCCACAATTCCACTCACAAAAAACTTGCACCAACAAAAACAGCCAGCTGCACAAACAGGCAAAGTTTTCACACAAGCAAGCGGGCACATTCACGGGTTTTGCGCGCACCTTTAAGGGGGCTCTTTGAAAACCCAGCAGCCAAGCATAGCACAAGCCTGCAAAGAAAAAAATAATAATAATCTTCCACCCAAGCCATAAAAACAAAACCCCAAATCCGCTCCCAGGCCTTCTATCTACTTTAAGGTGCCCTATAAAACCCAGCACCCCATTATCTAAGCACGTCCCATGCAAGTCAGATCTACACAGCAGGGACCTTAAGGGGCTTCAGGGGGTCTTCCGCTCTCTGCCCGCCTCCGGTTAGAGGGGAAGACAGCAAAGCCCCTTAAAAGCTTGGTAGCTGGGCACCCTCCCGTACACACCCCCGCCCCCCCCCAGCACAGGGGCGCCCCCCACAGGGCCAGGGCAGGTGCCCATGAATTTGGCAGCCGCTATTGGGGAGACTCTGTGGAAGTGTCACCCCAAGGCGGGGTGGGGGGGAGGCAGCCAGGCCCCCCCGCACCCCAGGCCAGGCCGGGGGAAAGGCCCTGGGGAGGCTCCGGCGCGGCAGCGGCACCCGGGGCTCACTATGTGGCAGGAAGCAGGACCCGCCCCACCCGCGCTGCTCCGTATCTGGCAGGGGCCTGGCTGCTGCCCTCGAGCAAAAGGGCCAGCGCGGGAGATGGTCGCCGCTGCCGACGCGCCCGCTCACTCACCCCGCTAGGCGGCCTCGCTTTCTCCGCCGGCTGCCTCCACTCACCACCACCGGGGCGGGCAGCCCCTACCGCCCGTCCGCCATTCCACAACTCCCCCTCCCTGCCCGGACTGAAACTCGCCCCGCCTCCCCGGCCGCCGGTCCGCGGCCCAATTGGCTCCCCACCTCGGCCCTTCGGCAGCTGATTGGCTTCCCGGCCGCGCCCGTCAAACTTGCTACGCAACTTGCGTACGCTCCCAGCGCAGCACGAGGACCCCACCCAAGCAAGCCCCACAAAGAGAGTCAACAAGGTGGAACGTGCCATATGAGCGCTGGGGGGGGGACGACACACACCATTGGATTAAACTGAACAAGATTTCCTGGAGGTCAATCAAATCTTTTGAATTAATACGATACTTTTAAAGATATGTCACGGTGATTAAGAGCAGTCGGAAAAGATTGTGCTTCCTGATTATTTTCCGAAACGCTTGGCCCGCCCCTTCCTGGACTCCTCCTCCTATGACTGCACTTGGTCTTTGCCCTTCTTCTCTATGGCGTGAGGCCCTCCGAGGAAGGTTCCACCTGTGGAAGCGGGGGGGTGTGTGCACAAGCATGACTGGCCCATTTGAGAAACAGAAAAGGGGGGAGGGAAGGAGGAGATTCCAGTAGGGGGCAGGAACTTGCAGAGGGGTGGGAGAGGGCAGAGGAGGGAGGGGTGGTAAGAGTGGGCAGTAGTGTAGCAGTGGGTAAACTGAGGCCACGTCTCACTGGGGGAATAGGGAGCTTAGGTTAGGTTAGTTTACCCACTTCATTTTTTCACACTACACCACCGCTGGAGGGGTGGGACAGGGACAGACAGAGGATAGCAAAGGCTGGGAATAGCTGCGGTCCTGCGGGGGAGCCTCCCTTTTGCCCACAGCCTGGTGAGGGCCCTGCAGCTGGAGAAAGCGAGGGCCTGGGCTGAGATAGGGCCCAGTTGGAGATGGGGAGGGCAAGGGAGACTGTCGCAATCTGGAGATCCTGGGCAGAAGTAGCAATGGGGAAGGGGCTGGCAGAGATGATGGATCAGGAGGTGGCCCTACAATAGATGGTGAGGAAGCAGGAAGCGTTGAGGGGGTGGGGGGGGGCAGGCCCACCAAAGAATGGAGGAGGACCTGTGGGAGCTAAAGAGGGTTTTTAGGAGAAGACAGACGTGGTAATAGGGGTGGCCATACAAGAGAGGGAAAGGAGTTCGCCTCTGGCACAAATGGAGATGGCCCTCCAAGGAGTGTGGGGGAAGCAGGGAAGGAGTTGCAAGAATTAGAGGGGACCCTGGTGGAAGGGGGAATGCCATAAAGGAGGAGGCCTGGTGAAGATGGGGCAGGCCATGGGAAACAGAGAGGAGCCCGCAGGATTTTGTAGTCATGGGGAAGGCTGGGAAGGAGGTGACAGCTTTCATTTGGTGGCCATCTGCCTCCTCCATTGCCCTTCCCCTCCACCCCACACCCCCAGGGAGCTTGTTCCAACTGTGCTGTGGAAGAGCAGGGATATGTTGTTAGAGAATTTAGGTTGTGTTGCTACTAAACAGAAAAAATGTCAGGAAGTAGAAATATTTTGTAGAGGGAAGGAAGCCCTTTTTTAAATGACATCTTGTATCCAGGTGGCATGTTGCATCCACAGCAACCAGGTGTTTGGGGAGCTGTCTCAATGCTTCATTAGTGGCATTTCTTTTTGGGGTGCAAGGCAAGACTTTTTGTTAAACCCTTTTGGAGACCCTAGCTCGACAGACCCAAATCCTGTGATATTTGGACTGTGCAAAGAAACTAGATATATTTGATCTAGTCCAGCTTTTGGCCCTGGTCCTGCAGGCTGATCCATGTGGATGAAGCCACTTTGACTTCAAGCCAATTTGCTTGCAGGCACAGAGGTCTATCTGTGTGCATCTGATAGCAGGATTGGGGGCTTAGTCTCGGCTTCTAGCAGTTTCTCTTTCATTGGTGTCGGGAGATTTTCTCTCCCCAGTAAGGCCCAGGAATTCATTTGTAATATTCCGCTAGTAGCAGAGACAGCATAGTCCAGTTTGGCATCCCCTGGAAAGAACTAAATGAATCACCTCATTATAATATGTGAGTTGGGAAAAGACAATTTATACAGTAAAATGACAGGTTTGAGAGTAACAGCCGTGTTAGTCTATATTCACAAAAAGAAAAGGAGTACTTGGGGCACCTTAGAGACTAACCAATTTATTTGAGCATAAGCTTTCATGAGCTACAGCTCACTTCATCGGATGCATACTGTGGAAAGTGTAGAAGATCTTTTTATATACACAAAGCATGAAAAAATACCTCCCCCCACCCCACTCTCCTGCTGGTAATAGCTTATCTAAAGTGACCACTCTCCTTACAATGTGTATGATAATCAAGGTGGGCCATTTCTAGCACAAATCCAGGGTTTAACAAGAACATCTGGGGGGGGGGGGGTTAGGAAAAAACAAGGGGAAATAGGTTACCTTGCATAATGACTTAGCCACTCCCAGTCTCTATTCAAGCCTAAGTTAATTGTATCCAATTTGCAAATGAATTCCAATTCAACAGTCTCTCGCTGGAGTCTGGATTTGAAGTTTTTTGGTTGTAATATCGGAACTTTCATGTCTGTAATCACGTGACCAGAGAGATTGAAGTGTTCTCCGACTGGTTTATGAATGTTATAATTCTTGACGTCTGATTTGTGTCCATTTATTCTTTTACGTAGAGACTGTCCAGTTTGACCAATGTACATGGCAGAAGGGCATTGCTGGCACATGATGGCATATATCACATTGGTGGATGTGCAAGTGAACGAGCCTCTGATAGTGTGGCTGATGTGATTAGGCCCTGTGATGGTGTCCCCTGAATAGATATGTGGGCACAGTTGGCAACGGGCTTTGTTGCAAGGATAGGTTCCTGGGTTAGTGGTTCTGTTGTGTGGTATGTGGTTGCTGGTGAGTATTTGCTTCAGGTTGGGGGGGCTGTCTATAGGGAAGGACTGGCCTGTCTCCCAAGATTTGTGAGAGTGTTGGGTCATCCTTCAGGATAGGTTGTAGATCCTTAATAATGCGTTGGAGGGGTTTTAGTTGGGGGCTGAAGGTAACGGCTAGTGGCGTTCTTTTATTTTCTTTGTTAGGCCTGTCCTGTAGTAAGTGACTTCTGGGAACTCTTCTGGCTCTATCAATCTGTTTCTTCCCTTACGCAGGTGGGTATTGTAGTTGTAAGAATGCTTGACAGAGATCTTGTAGGTGTTTGTCTCGGTCTGAGGGGTTGGAGCAAATGCGGTTGTATCGCAGAGGTTGGCTGTAGACAATGGATCGTGTGGTGTGGTCAGGGTGAAAGCTGGAGGCATGTAGGTAGGAATAGCGGTCAGTAGGTTTCCGGTATAGGGTGGTGTTTATGTGACCATCGTTTGTTAGCACTGTAGTGTCCAAGAAATGGATCTTGTGCGTACTGGACCAGGCTGAGGTTGATGGTGGGATGGAAATTGTTGAAATCATGGTGGAATTCCTCAAGGGCTTCTTTTCCATGGGTCCAGATGATGAAGATGTCATCAATATAGCGCAAGTAGAGTAGGGGCATTAGGGGACAAGAGCTGAGGAAGCGTTGTTCAAAGTCAGCCATAAAATGTTGGCATACTGTGGGGCCATGCGGGTACCCATAGCAGTGCCGCTGATTTGATGGTATACATTGTCCCCAAATGTAAAACAGTTATGGGTAAGGACAAAGTCACAAAGTTCAGCCACCAGGTTAGCTGTGACATCGGGGATAGTGTTCTTGACGGCTGGTAGTCCATCTTTGTGTGGAATGTTGGTGTAAAGGGCTTCTACATCCATACTGAATCATAGAATATCAGGGTTGGAAGGGACCTCAGGAGGTCATCTAGTCCAACCCCCTGCTCAAAGCAGGACCAATCCCCAATTAAATCATCCCAGCCAAGGCTTTGTCAAGCCTGACCTTAAAAACTTCTAAGGAAGGAGATTCTACCACCTCCCTAGGTAACGCATTCCAGTGTTTCACCACCCTCCTAGTAAAAAAGTTTTTCCTAATAGCCAACCTAAACCTCCCTCACTACAACTTGAGACCATTACTCCTTGTCCTGTCCTCTTCCACCACTGAGAATAGTCTAGAACCATCCTCTTTGGAACCACCTCTCAGGTAGTTGAAAGCAGCTATCAAATCCCCCCTCATTCTTCTCTTCTGCAGACTAAACAATCCCAGTTCCCTCAGCCTCTCCTCATAAGTCATGTGTTCCAGACCCCTAATCATTTTTGTTGCCCTTCGCTGGACTCTCTCCAATTTATCCACATCCTTCTTGTAGTGTGGGGCCCAAAACTGGACACAGTACTCCCGGTGAGGCCTCACCAATGTCGAATAGAGGGGAACGATCACGTCCCTCGATCTGCTGGCTATGCCCCTACTTATACATCCCAAAATGCCATTGGCCTTCTTGGCAACAAGGGCACACTGTTGACTCATATCCAGCTTCTCGTCCACTGTAACCCCTAGGTCCTTTTCCGCAGAACTGCTGCCTAGCCATTCAGTCCCTAGACTGTAGCGGTGCATTGGGTTTTTCCATCCTAAGTGCAGGACCCTGCACTTATCCTTGTTGAACCTCATCAGATTTCTTTTGGCCCAATCCTCCAATTTGTCTAGGTCCCTTTGTATCCTATCCCTGCCCTCCAGCGTATCTACCACTCCTCCTAGTTTAGTATCATCCGCAAATTTGCTGAGGGTGCAATCCACACCATCCTCCAGATCATTTATGAAGATATTGAACAAAACCAGCCTCAGGACCGACCCTTGGGGCACTCCACTTGATACCGGCTGCCAACTGGACATGGAGCCATTGGTCACTACCCGTTGAGCCCGACAATCTAGCCAACTTTTTACCCACCTTATAGTGCATTCATCCAGCCCATACTTCTTTAACTTGCTGACAAGAATACTGTGGGAGACCGTGCCAAAAGCTTTGCTAAAGTCAAGAAACAATACATCCACTGCTTTCCCTTCATCCACAGAACCAGTAATCTCATCATAAAAGGCGATTAGATTAGTCAGGCATGACCTTCCCTTGGTGAATCCATGCTGACTGTTCCTGATCACTTTCATCTCGTGTAAGTGTTTCAGGATTGATTCCTTGAGGACCTGCTCCATGATTTTTCCGGGGACTGAGGTGAGGCTGACTGGCCTGTAGTTCCCAGGATCCTCCTTCTTCCCTTTTTTAAAGATTGGCACTACATTAGCCTTTTTCCAGTCATCCGGGACTTCCCCCGTTCGCCACGAGTTTTCAAAGATAATGGCCAATGGCTCTGCAATCACAGCCGCCAATTCCTTTAGCAGTCTCGGATGCAACGTGTCCGGCCCCATGGACTTGTGCACGTCCAGCTTTTCTAAATAGTCCCTAACCGCCTCTTTCTCCACAGAGGGCTGGCCACCTACTCCCCATGCTGTGATGCCCAGCGCAGCAGTCTAGGAGCTGACCTTGTTCGTGAAGACAGAGGCAAAAAAAACATTGAGTACATTAGCTTTTTCCATATCCTCTGTCACTAGGTTGCCTCCCTCATTCAGTAAGGGGCCCACACTTTCCTTGGCTTTCTTCTTGTTGCCAACATACCTGAAGAAACCCTTCTTGTTAGTGGCCAGGATGGTGTTACCAATATAAGAATTGAAAGGAAATAGACAACATAAGCAAGCTGTAAGCCTTACAGAAGCAGATGTGTTCACGGGCCCCAACCCTGCAAAGACTTATGCATGGTCATCTTTTCACACGTGAGCAGTCCCAGTAGAGCCAATGGGCATAAGTCATTGAAGAATCGGGGTCTGAGTGGAGGAACGACTGGACTGAGACACAGGAGGCCTGAGATTCTATTCCCATGCTGCCACTGGCCTGCTGGGAGGCCTTGAGCACGTCACTGCTTCTCCCTGTGCCTCCACCCCCCCACCTGTAAAATGGGTACAATGATACTGATGGCATTGGCAAAGCACTTTGGGCTCTAGTGATGACGCAGTATATGAAGGAGGCAGTAACAGTGCGTGAAGATGTGCACTGCTACTTGAAACATGGATATCCCCTTCTCTGACCAGAAATGGTATTCTCAAAGGAAAGAGAAGAAACAGGAACCAACAGCTTCCATCCACATCACAAACTGCAGGTGTGGATAGTTGAATCAGAATTTAAAATATACACAATAGATGCACCATAGTATGGTACTTAACTCTTCTACCCATTCACTTATTACAATTTTTTTCCTGGCATACAATTTTGTTTTCTTCACTGACTCCTTATAGACTCAAGGTTCACACCTAAAATACACAGCTAGCTGGAAGAAGTAACGGACAGATGCACCCAATTAATACTGAATAAGACACGCATGTCCAGCCATTCAAAGTTAATAATCAGATGTTAAAATAAACTACAGTTAACAAATCACAAAGTGCTATCCTCTAGCTTCCTGAGTGTTTTTTCAGTTGTGTTGCTTTGGTGCTGATTTGTATCAGTTGCAAAATGTTGTTGATAGTACAACATGCTGACATCAATACAGTCCTTCCGGAGCACAAGCGCCATCCTTGGGCCAGATTTTCTGGTTCACAGGGATGATGCTTTGCAAACTGGGTGCATTTCCTGATTCTCTGTTGACCCTGGTGCAGGGTAGAGCAACCTGGGGAGTGCTGTAACTAGAGCTAGCTTGGCAAGAAACCATCCACTAGTTCAGAATAGCGGGAGTGCATCATGGTCCAGCCACTCCTCCCTCCCTGTTCCTACATGCTCTTCCTTGCCCCTGCAGGGAGGATAGCACGGGACCTGACCGTGCTGACTCTGCACTCACTTGGGACTCCCGCATACCAAGCAAGGGGGATGCAGCCAGTCTTCAGTCCCTTTGCACGGTATGAGCAGTACAAAGCATATGTAGCAGGAGAGAGAATGTGCCCTGTTGTTCCCCCCCAGGATCTCTATATGGACCCATGGCACATAGGACATGTATGATACTGTAAAGGAGCAGACTCACCCCTCCAGCACCTCCTGCTGGTCATTGGGGAATTAGCTCTTTCCAGCACAGAGCACCCTCTGCAAGCCGGTGATCCGCACAGCTCTGGCCCCCCTGTCCCTCACAGACCCCAGTGCCCCTGTCTCTGGGTTCTGCCCCCTGGCAGCACCCCCACACTCTGCCTCTGGGTCTCCCCTTCCTGGGGGACCCCCAGCCCCCTATCCTCACCTTGCCTCAGTCTGGGCTACTGCCAGTCATCACCAAGCCCCTGCTCTCTGGGGCAGACTGCAGTGTAAAGGCCACTCATCATAGGCAAGGGGGTTCGGACCTGTTGCCTTCCTCTGCCTCCCAGTACCTCTGTGGGCCTTGGACCAGGCCCTACAGCCTGGGGAGTTGCCAGCCTGGAGCACCCCACTCAGCCTGCTCCTTCCCCAGCATTGCACCACCCTCAGTACCCTGTCAGCCGGGCCCTGCTCTCACACGGCCTGGAGAGAGACTCCTGGGCCCCTGGCTCACAGCCTTTTTATACAGGCCAGCTGGGGGCCTGATTGGGGCATGGCCCAGCTGCGGCTGCTTCCCCAATCAGCCAGCCCCAACCCCAGCCCTCTCCAGAGCTGCTTTTAACCCCTTCTATTTTAGGAGCAGGGTAGCCACCCCCCTACAGATACATTAATATTTCTATGCATTTCTCGCCGCTCCTGTCAATTCTTCCCCTCCTAGTGCGCAGCACCTTGGAAAGACAAGCCATCAGCAGCAAAGGCCAACAGTGGCTGAATGCTGCAGCAATCGGGGCAAGCGTTCTCATCACTCAAGATCTCACCTGTCGCCATCAGCACCTGCTACAGAACGCTGCACCAGTGTGGCCTGACACCCCTCGCTAGCACGCCTGGGCCCGCACGTATCCCACTTCCCTATGCCTTTAAATATTCAACCCTGGCAACCTGGCTCCGCCCCGTCTTCCCTCTTTGACCTGTTCAAACAGCTACACTCTTCTCCTGGAGAAACCACCCTTGAAATCAGTAGGCACGCTCCACCCCGTCTTCCCTCTTTGACCTGTTCAAACAGCTACACTCTTCTCCTGGAGAAACCACCCTTGAAATCAGTAGGCACGCTCCACCCCTTGCCAACACCCCTCCACCTCTCTCCTGTGGTAACAAGCTTGCACAGCTCTAAGGCATGGACCTCGGCCACATCTCCTATAGGAAGGCTTTGGAGGGTTATCACCTCCAGGTTTTCTATGTGGCCAGTCAGCCGTTCCCTTGAAGAGGATTTGCCTCCATTGATAGCTGTCACAGTCCCAAGGGAACCCTGTGATCAGTATCTGCCCTGCAACCTTTATTGCTCCGCTGTGTGAGAGACTCTCTGTTTATAACCCCTGAATAATATCTGCTGAACTGCAATATCCAAAACAAAAGTGATTGATACCCCCTGACACCTGTTTCTCTGTAAGAGATGTGGTCGCCTGCCAATTGCCTTCCTGTATTTTCTGAATGTAAATGATTCTCCAGCTCAACTGCCATACAGACGGCCAAAGTGACCAGAAGAACAGTCCTACGCCGGCCGTAGCTGTGGCTAGGCATCTTTTCAGCTATTTTGCTTGTGCCGTCTTTTTTTACAATGGGAGAATCTAATGCTCCTATAAGAGGCGGAGAACGCCAGTCAATGCCCTGGGAAGGTGTATTACAGGCTTTTCCACAACATACTGTCCTACGGATGAGCCTCAGACTGACTCGTAGGGCCCTTTTTATCCCACGCCTTGACCCTTCCTGAGCACAGGCTATCATGCAACATTAAACCAGTGTGTTGTGTCTGCTAATGTCATTGTGAACCATTGAAGGGGACTAGGAGACGCTTGTCCAAATGGTGTCTTCTGTCCATTGAGATCCTTGGACTAACGGAGCTTGGATGAAACCAGGACACATCATCCCTTGTGACCTAACTCAGGTCTTGGAAAGAGAATGCTAGTGCATTAACTCACTGTACCATCAAACTGCCCTTTGTGAAGCACTGACTACATGATTGAACTGTACAGAACAGAGTAAGACACGGTCTCTGCCCCACACTGTGAAAGGAACCTGACACAAGGCGTGAACCCACACTGCTGAGCTCAGAGCCAAGATACCTTGCAACTGTGGTTTGGTTCTGCAAATAATGATCTCATGGGTTCACGCCTCTCTTACATGCTGACTGATGCTTGCATCAGTGAATTTAGTAATGCTCCTGGCAAAGCGTAGAGGGCAGGAGAAAAAGTTCCAAGTCACAGTGCTAACCTGGAACAAAACTGAAGGGATATGGCGACAGTGTCAAGTAACCCCAGGCAACGAGTAGGTTGACCTTGTCCGTGAAGAAAGAGCAGTGGTTTGGCACTCTGTGGGTTTGGGGTGGATAGGAAACACTACAAAGAACAAGGCTTAGAGTGCTTGGATTTGGGGGGTTCACCTGTGCAGTGTGTCTGGGAGGATTCTGCTTCTGTTTCTTGTTCTAAGTTGCAGGGCATGTTTATAAGGAGCTTGCTAGTGTCACTGGGAGCCCTCTCAGACAATTAACATTGTTCAGTCTTTAAAATGGGCTAAGCCCAGGGGCTGATTCTTGCAGGATACTCAGTGATACTTGTCAGGAGGAAGGATCGGCTCATGATTAAGTCTTGGGCCTGGCAACCAAGAGGACCTGGAGTTTATTACAGCACTGAGTCTCACATCCTCACAGGTATTTAGGCTCCTGACTTCCACTGAATGGAAGTTAAGAGCCTAAATATCTTAGAAGGGTAGAGTGTTGTTATTACGTTATAGAATGAGCAGGAAGGGAGGGAGGTTCTGGCAACATCCCAGTGCCCAAAGCAAAGGAGCAGGCCCTCTGAATGTCAACAGGTCATTCCACCCCATTCCTGTAAGGGTATGAGTGTGAACCAGCTGGTGCTTCCATTGAATCAAAAGAGCCCCGAGGTTCAGATCCACAAAGACCCCTGGGTCTTAAGACCTGATTTTGAAATCCACAAAGACCCCTGGGTCTTAAGACCTGACCTGGTCTTAACACCTAAGAGTACGGAGGAGCAATAACAACCTCACAGTTAAGGTGTCAGCAAGTTTTCTCTTTAATTCTTAAGCGCTTAGCTTTGGAATGGAGGTGCAGGAGCAGCCCTTTCTTCTCTTTCTCCCCCCCCATAGCTGGCTGTGGTTTTTCGCCCAACAGGGACCCGAGCCAGTGCTGGTGGAGGGCAGTTACAGGAACACGGTGACATTTACTAATCAGCTCTAACCTTAGATCCACACGCAGACTGTCTCGCTTGCTGTCTTGTCTCCATGGAGACACAGCAACCTTTGCTCACTAGTTAATGGTATCTGGGAACAGACACCACCCTTCCTCCCAACACCCTCTCCCGCACACCGGGAGGAAATGGGAACTTGCCCACTGCAGGAAAACCTGTCTCTTTCCTGCAGGACAATTTGCTTCTGAGACTGGGGAGGAAGATGCCCTGTTTGCGTTGCTAATAGAGAAGCAAGCAGAACAGGGCCCTGCGTGTGTGATTGGGGGGAGGAGGGGGCGGGGGACTAGTGCTAGTTACGGTGGAGCCTCACAATAGTTTAATAGCTGGAGAGATCATCTTATTCTCCACAGACCCGCCAAGAAAACATATTCAAGGGTTTTTTTGTATTGCAGTAGTGATAAGGGTCTCTGTCCATAGAGTACAATGGTGTCCTTGGCAGGGTTCTACATTGCTAGGCAGGGCAAAATTTGTGCAGTTCATGGCTCTCTGGTGGATGTCCTTCCCTCCTCCTTTCTGCAGCTGACACACGCAATCATCCAGCCCCGAGGGTCAGCCGGGCTTGATTATTTAACAGCAGATTTCGGGGTCGGTGCCAATGAAATCAGCCAAGCATCCCGAGAGGTTAGGGTGACCCAGATGCCTCGGTTTCCTGAAGTTATAGTCACACATACCAAAAAAAATCCTCATGTATTTAATACCGACATGACTGAGTGACCTGGGGGGCCTGCTACGGCAGCAGGAAAGTCAGAGCACAAAGCAGGAACTCTGCTGTACACAACTTCCTGGGACAAATGCAGTGAGTTCCAACTGCAAGGGGGGCCAGGAGCATGCTCCCTTCCCAGAAGTGCCCTGCTCTCATCTATTCTGTTCTGCAATTAACATGGGAAAGATGCCCATTACCTGCTACCAGATAATGACTATGATTAGGCGTATCTCTGCAGCCAGCCGAGATCTAAATGGTTTTGCGCACTCCAGCAGAATTTGCAGTTACAAAAAAACCAAGAGCAATAAAGTGTAAATAAAAGACTAAAGAAAATAGTGTTGTCCACCACGAAAGAATGCGAGCAGAACCAGCTCTAATGACATTTTATAGCACCATTCGGTGCTAGCGGTCAGAGCCTTGGGAGGGATGAAGCAAAATAACTGGATGCAAACAGACCCAAACCTTTGCCCAAAATTCGAAGCTGAACTTTACTTTGGCAATTCCAAAAATGTGAATAGCCTTCCTCCCCCAGCCCCCTTGTTTTTAAAAATCATTTACAAATTTGCACTCCCTGGTTCTGGACAAAAACAGATGAGCTGAAATAAAATGAGACGGGCATGTCGTCAGGACAGCCTAACCCAAGTCGTAGGAGTTGCTGTCTCAAGAGAGAGCCAGCTCTCATGGGATCTCCAGCCCACTTTGTAGACGGCATGTGGGTGCAGCAGTGCTCACAGGGCCAGATGAGTCTTTGTGGAACGTTTCTGCATCATTAAATATAGATGTTGGCTGGAAGTCTGAAAGGCGCCAACAGGAGTTAGGTGCCCAGGTCTAACTGAATCCGAGCGTGAACTGGGCACCGACCTCCTTTACTCTGAAAATCCCAGATGATCTTAACAGCACCAGGCCGAGAGGTTGCCGGTCCCTGCAACAGTTGCAGATTCCGTGCCTCTCGCTTCCATTTGGCAAACGCACTTGTTGATGCATCCAGGCTAGAATGGCTCCCCCAATAACAGAGCACTGGCAATTCATCTCCCTTCCTTCCCAGGTCTGCTGTGGCCATTTCAGTGGCTTTTGGAAGCGGGGGGCCAACACAAACAGCAGCCAGAAGCACTGCTGTACCTTCTCCCATGAGGCATCAGCTCAGCTTCTTATTGCCTGCACTGCCAGGTCTGGGTGCCCGGCACGCTCCTTGCTTCATCAGGAAGGACGAGAGCTGGACACTCAGGCTCTTGCGTGTGCTCAAGGCCAGAGCAGTGGTTAGATGGTCTTGTGGGACAAGGTATTTGGAAGCTCCGCACCTTTGAGTCTCAAACTGGTTTTTAGGCCCCGTTGAAGCATCCATCTGAGTAGCCTTTGCCGCCAGAGTCACAGGCCTTGGACCTCAGTTAGCGCATCCTGGGTTCATCTTCAGAACCCCTTTGGCTGCATCATCCATCCCTGGGATGCAGCAGAAATACAGATTCCACCCGGGGTGTGTTGTGGCCAGCTGGGACCTAACAAGCACACCCATTCCGAGCTCGGCCAGGAGCCAGGTTTGAAAATACCCAGCCCCATCCTCACAAATTGTTGTGCCCCCTTTCAGTACATCCAGGACGTGTTGACCCAGCTCAGGGTGTAGGAGCTGCTGGCATTGAAGAGTTCTTTGTGCAGGAAGAGCTGCGGCTTCTGCAGGTCCTTGAAGCTATGGAAGAGCCGAAAGCCTCTGGCCTCTAGCGCCTTCAGCAGGCTGTACCAGTATCGCACCACGGCTGCCTCGCTCCCGCTGACCTCAAAGCCGGGCCAATGGAGGTGGATGGTGAGGATCAGCTGGTGCACTACGGCCACGGTGCCATCCACGAGGATACTCTCCAAAATCTTCCACTCGGCACTGGCCAAGTCTGCCTCCAACACGTCGATCTACCCCGGAGAGAAAGAACAGGCAAACTCAGCTCCTCTAGTCAGCACTGCCCAGGGACCGGTGCCGTCACGGGAGGGGACTAGGCCGGGGCTGGCCAAGAGACGTCTGAAAATGAGACATCTGGACACGCCTGGAAGTGGTGAAGAAATAAGCCCTACTGCTCTGAGCCAAGCCCTGCCAACATCCTTGTTTAAGGCTGTTTCTGAGAGCCGAGGAGTCAGCAGGCCCGAAAAAGGGGAGGTGTCCATTGACGTTTGCAGCCTGATCCAAAGTCTATTGAAGTCAATGGAAAAGCTTTGGTCAGCGCCAGTGTGCAGTTATTCTGTTAGCAAGAGCGGAGATGCCCTCCAGCTGGGGACTGGCCGAGGGATGGATTAGACCAGAGGGACTCAGCCTGCTTTACATGGCCCTTAAAAGCAAGTTCTACTCGTGGGCACCTCCCATCACAGCCTCCCAACTGGACCCTTCGCTTTCCCGATGGCAGCCAGAAAGCCCAGGAATGCCCAGGGGTAGCAAGAGGATGAGATGGAAGTAAAATCAGCTAAATGTGGCAGGGGTGGGCTTTTTGGTTACATCCCCCTATTTCATCTCTATGCTGTGGATTTCGGCTCTCTGGGATCAGGCTGGGGCATTTATTGGGAACAAAGGCCCAGATCCACAAAGATATTTAGGCTCCTAACTTCCACTGAAATCCACAGAAGCAGCCCTATTGCTCTAGGATGGAATTTTCAAAGGAGCTGGGTTCCCAAACCCCATTAAAATCCAATGGGAGTTGGGCGCCTGATTCTTAGGCACCTTTGAAAATTCTAGCTCTAACTTCTTCAGGTCACCTTGCACATCAGTTCTGTACTCTCGCATATTCACTGCCCTTCCAGTTTTGGTGTCTTCCTCAGCTTGGTTTGAGGTTGAATTTACACCAAGGAAGACGTGAACTAGAGGCCTGAGATGCAAAGAGGGAACTGGATTTTAGCCATGGAGCACTCTTTGAGACTCACTGGATTAGACAATCCAATAAGGCTTCTCTGTCTTTGACATCTAACGGATGGATGGTGATGTGGGGGATGATGCTATCAAATGCCATTACCTTCTTGTGGCCGAAGTCCTCCATGATCTGATTTAGCCTCTTGGCACGGCTCCTCCGTCTCTGTGAGGAGGTGACTGGGCGTCGCTCGTGCCAGTCCAGCCACAGTGCATGGTGCTGCACCTGTCCTTTCTGCCAGAGGTCGGTCTGCTTGTACGGGGTCAGGCCAAAACTGTGCACCTGGCACTGCAGTTCACTCATTCGCTGGCTGAACTCAAAGCCCCTTTTGACCATGCTACAAACGAAGAAAGGGAGAGAGGCACTTTCAGGCTCTGCAAAGTTAGGCTGACCTGCAGAATATGCAGGTGCAAGGCAAAGCAGGATGGGTAATGTTATGCAAACTGAGGCAAAGGCACCCTGGCTGACTTGGTTCAGCCTTCAGCTGAGGTTCAAAGCAGGCGTGTTTTCTTTACCCTTCGTATTGCTTTTCAGATGCAACCTGTCACTGCCCCCACCACTGCCAATAGGGCAGCTAAAGGGACTGCAAGGGGGTCATAGCTGAAGAAGCAAAGGGATTCGCTGGAGACATCAGATCTTATGGACGTTCTGCAGCTTCAGCCCTGGTCTGCACGTATCGGTGTGAACCCTTTTCCAGAACTGGTTCCCAGCAACGGTACCAGTTTAGAAAACTTAAGTTCTTAGCTGCACCAGTCAGTGCCCACTGCACATACCACCCCCCGGCCTCTGTCCAGTGTTGCACCTTTAACCTGCCTTGGAGTTTTGGCTGCTCTGAGCCCCAAGCATTGGGGCAGACTGGAGAGCAAGAGAAAGGGAAAAGAAGGTTATATCAGAGCACCCGGGCCCAGTTAAGGGAGGGAAGGGCAGCCCAGAGCACCGACTCTCATGACAGGTGGGCACCCTGGCACTGTTCTGGGTGCTGCTGGTGCCGAACCTCTGCTCTAGAGCCCGCAGGCTCAGCGACCTGCTCAAAAGGGATCCCAGCAGGCCTGGAATCTCCGAGTCAGCAGCAGTCACTGGTCAGAGCTGCCCGGGTGCACATGGATCAAGAGCAGCTTCTTCCCCATCTGCACCTGCAACCAGTCCGAGCTGAACAAGCACAAGAATGAAGCCTTGTTAGAGGCCAGGAGTTTCACACAGGCCTTCGGGGCTCGGTGTTGGCTTCAGTCACTGTGGCTAGTCATGACTCAGGCAGCCAGAATGTACCCAAGAGGGGATGGTGTTCACCACAGCAGCTGACTCATGGGCGTGTAACAGACTCGCAGACAGGGAAGTAGACGGCTCCCAGGACTGGTGAGGGAACGTGGTGATATTAACCTCTTGGTGGCCAGTCTCATGTCACTAGCAACTGAAAAGTCACTGTCTGCAGGCCGGGTGATGGCCTGTGTGAAATGGGATGCTGATCCTTCTTGGTGTGTATTGTGGGAGTTGCACATTCCTCTGATGTCTCTGGTTCTGGCCACTACTGGAGATGGGAGGCTGGATTAGGTGACCATTGGTCTGATCTGGCCTGGCAAATTCTAATGGGCAAATCTCCAGCACACACAAAATCCCCACCACGATCAGCCCTTCTGTTGGCTGTCTGAACCAGGCTGGGGCTGAGCCGGCCAATGAGACCAAATGACTCTCCCACCCCTAGAGAAGAGTCCATCCAGAGCTGGGGTGCACACATTGGTGGGTAGCATGTAGAGCGGGAGCTGGCCCGGCTGCCAGCTCTGCTGCCCCTGTTCTGTGACGCCAGGGACCTGTGCTGGCAGGGGCTCATAAAACTATTGCTTTTAACCAGCACTTCAGTCTAGAAAATAGACCCAAAGACGGACGGTTTGCTCAGGAGGCCTCCGTCCCGAGGGGCCCAGGATTTATACCTGATGGAAGGCCATGGGGTCACAGAGCAGAACTGGTTGGAAAAAGGAGCCCCCAAAACCCGAGAACCCCCATTCTGAACATTTCTTACTGGTTTTTTCAGAACTTGGATGAGATTTTTCAAACACTGAAAAGTGTCGGTTGGAAAAACCGGAGAGTTTTGTTTGGATGCAATTTGAATTTTCCACGAAAAATGTTACTGAAAAAGTCAAAATCCAAAAAACAGTGACCAGCCCTCCTGTCGAGTAAGTATCAGTCCCGACCACCCAAATCCATCCTTCCTCAGCCGCCCTCCCTGCCTCGGTCCCTCCGCAGTTGGGGTGCCCGCCCACGGGAGCCCCGTGCTCACCTGAAGGTATAAACCAGGCACCTCTCCTGCTGCAGCTTCAGCGACCCAGTGGGCATGTGATCTAGGCACACTCGCCACGCCCCGGCAGTGCCGGCTGTGAAAGCCTGGAGACCAGCCTGGCTCAGAGCTCGGGAGCAGGGCAGCTGAAGGAGAAGGGAGAACAAAACCGGCCCTTTAGCTGGGCTGTGGATTGGGTTCATAACCAGGGGCTTGCGAGGTGCTTGGCCCTTGGAAGCTCTGTTTTCATCACGCCTCAGCAGCCATCCCCTGCCTGAGCCCAGTGGCGGCCAGTTCTCATCAGCCGTATACAGAGGCAGTTCTCCTCCCCCACCGAACCTGCTCTTCGTGTCTATGCCAACAAGCCAGCACCATCCCTCTCCAGGAGAGCTCACTTCAGCTCAGGATCCTCCAGCCCAGGTGCACCAATGCCCCGAACCCTAATGGCCCCATAGGAATGACCCCTTTCCCCCTGCCCTGGGCCTCCTTCCTAGCCTACCTCTGTACTATCTAGAGACCTCCCCATTCCATCATGGCCCTCAAGGGATGGGACTCTGCAGGGCTGCCTCGTCTCCCCCACAGGCCCCAGGGAGCTTTCTACAGCACTGGTCGGGGATTGGGATTTTATCTCCCCCACCCCACAGATGCTGCCCGTCTGCAAGCCACCAGGCCACTCCTCTCTGATATGTGAGAGGCGGGTGCCAGAAATGAGGGCAGAAGAGGAGAGAGCGGAGCAGTCACTGGAGGGTGGGGGGGAGGGGGAGTAATCGGGGGAGAGGCAGAACCCCAAATGCAGGTCACTGCTTCTCCAGCCTAGAGTCTTATCCAGCTGGAATCCAGGCTCTTTCCCAGGTGGAGTGCCTGCCGGAGCTTTTATTCCCACCTCTGGGCCATGTTGTGTAACCAGGGGCTGGCGTGGTGAGTGACCTACCTGGGGGGTGCTGATGTACGTAAGGAACCGCTCGGCTTCGCTTCGGAGGGACTGGCTACTCCCAGCCCAGGGCTGCAGGGCCACCTCCTGATGGGTTTTCTAAGGTCACGGAAATAAAACGCACAGTGAGTCAAGGGCTGGGAGCGCTGGGGCATGCTGGGAAACAAACCAGCCTCGGCTCCTGAGTGTCTAAAAGGATTCTGACCTGGCGGAGGAACCAGCCAAGGCACTGAAGGGTTTAATAACCCAGAAACGCTGGCTCCGCACGGCAGCACCCCAGGAGACTGGGCTTTTATCGGCTACGCGGGGCTGGGCAGCATTTGGATGGGAAACTTCTAAGGACAGCCAGGGTGCTGCAGGGAGACATGTAAGTGACGCAGTGCTCCTCTCCTCTGAGTCTCTGCTGACCCCACTGCGCTGCGCAGTCCTAGGGGGCAGGGAGCAATGGGTAGGTAAAGCCATTAGGGGGCGCTCTCCCCTTTGAGTCAGACTGGCCCCAGTGGCCCAGCACAATGCTAGGGGGCGCCGTGCTGCAGGGAGCAATGGGTAGGTAAGCCATTAGGGGGCGCTCTCCCCTTTGAGTCAGACTGGCCCCAGTGGCCCAGCACAATGCTAGGGGGCGCCGTGCTGCAGGGAGCAATGGGTAGGTAAGCCATTAGGCGGCGCTCTCTCCATTGAGTCAGACTGGCCCCAGTGGCCCAGCACAATGCTAGGGGGCGCCGTGCTGCAGGGAGCAATGGGTAGGTAAGCCATTAGGGGGCGCTCTCCCCTTTGAGTCAGACTGGCCCCAGTCGCCCAGCACAATGCTAGGGGGCGCCGTGCTGCAGGGAGCAATGGGTAGGTAAGCCATTAGGGGGCGCTCTCTCCATTGAGTCAGACTGGCCCCAGTGGCCCAGCACAATGCTAGGGGGCGCCGTGCTGCAGGGAGCAATGGGTAGGTAAGCCATTAGGGGGCGCTCTCTCCATTGAGTCAGACTGGCCCCAGTGGCCCAGCACAATGCTAAGGGGCAGGGAGCAATGGGTAGGTAAGCCATTAGGGGGCGCTCTCCCCTTTGAGTCAGACTGGCTCCAGTAACCCAGCGCAGTGCTAGGGGGCAGGGAGCAATGGGCAGGTAAGCCATTAGGGGGCGCTCTCTCCTCTGAGTCAGGCCTGAACCCAATGGCCCAGCGCTGTGCTGCTGGAATGGAAATTTCTTTTGACTGAGGTGTGAAGCTGAGGCCCTGATCAATCGTTCATAGCCACTATAAGCTCTTCCGACACATTTCACAAAGCAGGGGCGCTAAGCCCAGTGTCCTGGCCATATTCCAACTCAGGTAATTGTGCTCTGCCTGCCTACAATTCTCCCTGCAGTTTCAGCTGTGGGGTTAACACACACACCACCACCATCACTAGCCGACCCACACTAGAGAAGAGGAGTGTCATGAAGCATTGCTGCAGCTGACCAGGGTCCCCCACTGTGTGGGTGAGCTCCTGTCGGATTTGCCTCCCCAGAGCTGCTGTGGCAAAATGATGGGGCTGTAGGGCTGACCAGCTAACGCAGGAGACTTTGCATTTCTAGTGCCTCTCACCTGAGGGGTGCCACGTTCTTTACAAATACTGCTTAACCATGTCTCACAACCCGCTCCCCCATCACGCCCCCACCCCCACCCCAGCAGTATTACCCCCATTTTCCAAGTGGAGAAACTGAGGCACAGAGAGGGTGAGTAACTTGCCCAAGGCTATGTTGCAAGTCGGTGGCAGATCCCAGCATAGAGCCCAGTAGTCCCAGCTCATAACCCTGTGTTCTGACTCCTAGGGAATGCTGTCTCCTGCACGAGACACTCCACGGACAGTTCCCAGTACTGTGCTCCAGGAGAAGGAAACAGAAGCTCTCTCCCTTCCAGCATGGGTGGAGAAGGGGCAACGTGGGAGACAAAGGCCCCTTTGCACAGGCAGGAGGCTTTGAGTACAAAGGGAAAGTCAGCTACTGCAGGAGAAGGGCTCTGTATCTGCTCTGCCTTATCAGTGAGATCAGCAATAGGCCTGCAAACAGCCCAGAGCCTCCTGCTGCTGCTCCTGGACTGGCAGGTCGTTAATTATGGCCAGAGCCATCCTGAAGCATAAGCAAACTAATGACCACCTGGGGCCCCACATCCCAGGCAAGCTCCATCCAGCTCACAGGTTGGCTCAGCCTCCCTCTGCACAGGTAGGGTCAGCAGAGCCAGCTCCCTGCCGGCCCCGTTCCGGCAGCAGGATCAGAGCACGGGATGGGGGGGCGGGGGGAAGTGGCGGAACCTCGGCAGGTCAGGGCTTTATAAAACGAAAAGCTGGTCTTCATGCCAACCGCCTCCCTGTCCCGCCTCCCACGGCGGCCGGCGGCCTCCCCACACTCAGAGCCCACCACTGGGTTTTCATTGCCTGCTCCCTATGCTGCTACACAACACCAGAGCTGGACAGCCAGGCCTCCCAGGGCTTGAACAGGTACCTTGAAATCCAGGGCGAGCCAAACCCCTCCTGCACTGCGGCCCACTGTCACGAGGCACAGGGGCCACTGGACCAGCAGATATGTGTCCTAGCTAAACCTTTCCCCCAGCCTAGCCCATGGTCCTCCCTCCCGGAGCTGCCACGTTCTTGGCTTCATCACCCACATGTTCCCCAATGTTCAGCGGTGGTACCAATCTGCAGACCCTACCCGCATCCGTCTTGGGGGCATGGCGAGGGAGGTGGGAACTGGGGAGGTGTGGAATGAATGGAGAGGCATGGGGGAGTGGTGGTGAGGGGCTGGTGATGGTAAGGAGGTGTGAGGTGGGAGTGGCAAGGTGTGGGGGGCAGCGGGTGGGGTACTGGTGGGAAGGGGCTGGAAGAGAGACGTGGGTATTGGTGGGGGTGGTGGAGGAGAGGTGGAATGCTCAGGGGTAAGAGAGTGGAGAGGTGAGGGGCACTGGTGGGGCTGATGGGGGAGGTAGCGGAGGTAGGGTGGGGGCACTGCTGGGGGCTGATCGGGGGGGAGCAGAGGAGAGGTGGGGGGTGGGGGCACTGCTGGGGGCTGATGGGGGGGAGCAGAGGAGAGGTGGGGGGTGGGGGCACTGCTGGGGGCTGATGGGGGGGAGCAGAGGAGAGGTGGGGGGTGGGGGCACTGCTGGGGGCTGATGGGGGGGAGCAGAGGAGAGGTGGGGGGTGGGGGCACTGCTGGGGGCTGATGGGGGAGAGCAGAGGAGAGGTGGGGGGTGGGGACACTGCTGGGGGCTGATGGGGGAAGCAGAGGAGAGGTGGGGGGTGGGGACACTGCTGGGGGCTGATGGGGGGGAGCAGAGGAGAGGTGGGGGGTGGGGGCACTGCTGGGGGCTGATGGGGGGGAGCAGAGGAGAGGTGGGGGGTGGGGGCACTGCTGGGGGCTGATGGGGGGGAGCAGAGGAGAGGTGGGGGGTGGGGGCACTGCTGGGGGCTGATGGGGGAGAGCAGAGGAGAGGTGGGGGGTGGGGACACTGCTGGGGGCTGATGGGGGAAGCAGAGGAGAGGTGGGGGGTGGGGACACTGCTGGGGGCTGATGGGGGGGAGCAGAGGAGAGGTGGGGGGTGGGGACACTGCTGGGGGCTGATGGGGGGAGCAGAGGAGAGGTGGGGGGTGGGGACACTGCTGGGGGCTGATGGGGGGGAGCAGAGGAGAGGTGAGGGGTGGGGGCACTGCTGGGGGCTGATGGGGGGGAGCAGAGGAGAGGTGGGGGTGGGGGCACTGCTGGGGGCTGATGGGGGGAGCAGAGGAGAGGTGAGGGGTGGGGGCACTGATGGGGGCTGATGGGGGGGGAGCAAGGAGAGGTGAGGGGGCACTGCTGGGGGCTGATGGGGGGGGGGAGCAGCAGCAGCGATCTGGCCTGGAACTGCAGCTCCTTCAGGACTCAGCTGAAGTGGGCGAGCTCCCTGCGTCCCATGCGGTTCGCAGGCATGAGGGGCAGGATGGGACACGGGTCCCCTATCGGGAGGGGAGGGGGCCGTGGGTGCTAATATCTCCTCTTAATTATCCTAGACACAAAGGGGCTGGGCCCAGCCAAGATCAGCCGCGTGGGGGATGGAAGAGCAGGAGATGCGAGGGCGAGTGGGGACCCAGCACGCCGCTGGAACCTCTCCCTCCCAGCCAGAAGGAGGGCGCTGGAGGCTGGACAGCCCCCGCTGCCTGCTGGAGCCGGCCCAGGCTGCCAAATGAACTGGGGGGGGGGGGCAGGAGGGGCGCGAGGCTAATCTCCACGCTGATTCGGCTGAATTCCCAGTGATGGAGGTTTCTTCTTTTTTCTCCCCCCTCCGCGATAACAAATAATAATATAATCCCCTTAATCCCTTCCCCTCGGAGCCTGCATTCCGCACAGAGACAGGAAGAGCAGAGCTTCTCCCACCGCTGATAACTCAGACAATCCGGGCCCCTGGAAAATGAACGAATGCCTTGGGTTACATTGTGCCCCCCAGCTGAAGAGCTTTGCCCTCCCCTCTCGGAGGATTCACCGCGGCCAACCTCTCCCCACTCACCCCGCAGCCCCTCCGTCACCCACGCATTCTTCCGGTTGTTCGGGGCCCCTTTCTACCTCGGGCTAGGCCCTGCCCAGGCTGCCTGGAATCAGAGCTGGGGGTGATATTTACCAGCTCTGGGACTGGGCCCTGACTGCCCATTGACATGTCTCTTTCGCCTACCCGCTCCCAGATGTCACCGGCTTCTGCCGGCGAGGCAGGCTGCGTGGCATTCGGGCAGCAAAGCGTTCAGCGGGAGTGACAGCCGAGAGCCTGGCAGGGCGGCAGCCACCTCTCAGCAACACAAGCAGAACCTCCACTGCAGTGGCCAAGGCCCCCCTACTACACACAACCAGCTGCCGAGCTGGGAAAAGAAGCCACAAGCCCTGATTCAAAGCCCCCTTTGGGTCCCGTCCACCCCAGAACCAAGAAGAACCGGATACCCAGTCCCTGCTCTCCTCACTCAATCATATTCCCTCCCAGAGCCGGGACCAAAGCTCAGGAACCCTGACTCCCACCAGTCCCCCTACTTGAATCTCTAAATCACACTCCCGCCTAAAGCCAGGAATAGAACCCAGGTGTCCTGACTTCTTCCATCCCTCCCTCCCTATCCGTTCTGGTGCCTGGATTTTGTTTTAGACAGTTGTTGTGTACGTACATACATGAGCACACACACAGCAAGTAAATACCACCCCTACCCCCTACATAAATCAACCTTCGCTTTTATTCTCTAGCTCTCCTTTCCCCGTGCTTTGCTGATCTCAGCTCCTCCGGCCTCCAAAACAGCTTTCAAAATTACTGGAGAGTGGAGACCTTTGA
Organism: Lepidochelys olivacea; assembly: GCF_965140295.1. NCBI lineage: Eukaryota > Metazoa > Chordata > Testudines > Cheloniidae > Lepidochelys > Lepidochelys olivacea. The sequence continues at coordinate 10,888,005 of NC_140429.1, forward strand.
AAGCTGCCCCCAGCTGTGTCGGCTTTTGGTTTCCCTCCCCCGCAGGCTCAAAACACGACAGCGAGGGCCACGTTTCTGAAGCCCCACACAAAGGATGAGTAGTGTGCCAAAGACAACCCGCCCTTCCCTCCACCACCACCTTAGCGCACACGCTCACTTGCTCTTGCAAACCAGATGCCCAGGGTGCACACGCAGACAGAGGAGGCATGCGTGTTTTGCACAGCACTCTTGCTAGGCAGGGCTTTGTAAATTCAGCCCCCATTAGTTCAAAAGGCACCAGGCTGTGATTGCTTAATATACAGTCAAAGTCGGAGCAGGAAGGGGCTTACATGGCTCAGGGGAACAGTGACAGGCGACCAAAGTTGCTGGTTCAATTCCAACCAAGGGCAGTAGTGAGTGAACGTCACCGTCCCCTTGGCTGGTATGTGAAATGAGTTTGCTGGGCCTCAGTCCCGTTTCTACCAGGGAAGCATGTACCTCCTAACCCCCTCCCCCCACATCAGAGCTGGGAGGGCTGGCTGCCAGCCTCCCGTCCTGAGGCCAAGGGTTAAAGGGGCCCTAGAAAAGTGCTCTCTGGCTCCTGGGTGTGGCACTCCTGCGTGAGTGAGAAGCGTGTGCTGCTGGGGAAGGGTGACCCTCCCTGGGAAAAGCAGGGGAGGTTTGGCGTTGCCGCTGCAGGGAGAAGTCTCACCTGTGCAACGTGGGAAAGGAGCTGTGCACGGCACAAGGTTTGGAAGAACCGGATGCTGTTCCCATTTAATTGACAGAGGTGACTGCACCCCATGAGCGCCTGGCCCCGTGCCTGTCAGTCAGAAGGCTCAGGAGAGGTCACGGCATCGCGCCATCTCTCAGAAACTCCCTCCCAGACACCGGGACACTTCCTCCTCTCTGAAAATCTCGCCGGAAAGCCATTCTGGCCAGGAGATTTAAAAACAAACAAAGGGAAAGGCTTCCGCTAGCAACACACACTCAGCCCACAGGAAACGTTGCCACAGGGGGTGACAGAGTCAAAGTCTTCGGGGGGGGGGTGCACAAGGAGGACAGCTTTATGGCTAGTAACAGGGGCCGGATGGTGTCACGGCTACAAGCAGAGGTCTGGCTGTCAGGAGATTCAGTCTATGCCCAGCTCTGCTACTGACAAGCTGGACAAGGCATTTCCCACCCCCATGCCTCAGTTTCCCCATCCATAAAACAGGAATAGGAGTTCTCCAGGCTGTGAGGGGAATTATTGGCACAGGGCATTTTGATCCGCAGCTGGAAAGCTCTGGAGAAAGGGCAGATCGTGAAGTCCGTCGCTAACTCCCTATCTGACCTCACTCAGGCAACACTCCCAGTGAAATCAGTGAGAAGTTGCCTGCCCAAGGGAAATCTCGAAACCTTTCAGGCCACATCTGCTGTTGAATCAAGGTGCCAGATCTGGCGGATCACAGGTCTGATCTGGCACAACACTTTCCTTTTCTCTTCAGCTTGTGATTAACATGCCAGGTGACTAAAGTTAACAAGTATAAAAGATGCTAGGTAGGAGTAATGGCTGTGATTTCCAAAACCAGTAATTTTAATGAGAATCGAGTGGCCAGATTGCAGAGGCAGCTTTGAAAATCTCAGCCAGCATCTATTGGGATTACATATAATAACTGGCTACCATGTTTGTACCTCACTGCCCTCTTCTGACTGAAATTAGAAACACACAACAGTGTCATAGACTCTATACTGGTAACAACTAATGAAGATTCTCCTTTGGAACCACTCATAGTGGGCTTTCATAGAATCATAGACTATCAGGGTTGGAAGAGACCTCAGGAGGTCATCTAGTCCAACCCCCTGCTCAAAGCAGGACCAATCCCCAACTAAATCATCCCAGCCAGGGCTTTGTCAAGCCTGATCTTAAAAACTTCTAAGGAAGGAGATTCCACCACCTCCCTAGGTAACACATTCCAGTGTTTCACCACCCTCTTAGTGAAAAAGTTTTTTTCCTAATATCCAACCTAAACCTCCCCTACTGCAACTTGAGACCATTACTCCTTGTTCTGTCATCAGCTACCACTGAGAACAGTCTAGATCCATCCTCTTTGGAACCACCTTTCAGGTAGTTGAAAGCAGCTATCAAATCCCCCCTCATTCTTCTCTTCCGCAGACTAAATCCCAGTTCCCTCAGCCTCTCCTCATGAGTCATGTGTTCCAGTCCCCTAATCATTTTTGTTGCCCTTCGCTGGACTCTTTCCAATTTTTCCACCTCCTTCTTGCAGTGTGGGGCCCAAAACTGGACACAGTACTCCAGATGAGGCCTCACCAGTATCGAATAGAGGGGCAGGAGGAGTTGAGCTCTATCCCCACTGCCACTGCAGAGTACTGAGTTGCCCAGGTGTGGCTCAGAGCCAGCTGCAAAGTCCTACGTGACTGTGGATTTGTGTGTATATCACACACTCCCCTGTACCCAGGGTGTGCAAAGTCTCAGAACAGCATGTTCAGACAGGTTGTAACACCTGGGCATAGCCGTGTGTCTTAGCACACAGCAGCCTCCATGCTAAATTCCTTCCCTGATGCTGAAGTCGGAGCGCGAATGCAGTTTAATGCTGTTTTATGTTTAATCTCTCTCGTGTTGTTTAACAGTAATCTTCAATAAAAGCCTTCAACTGGCATCACATCTAGTGCCGGGGCTGTGGGGTGAGGCAGTCACTTCACCAGCGGAAACCCATCCATCCCCTCTCTGCCGCTGTTGATACGGTACCAGTCTGAACCCGTGGATAGTTAGCCTGAAGCTCTCCGCCTGCACTGGTACACACACGGCGGGTGGTTTTAGATGTCTGGATGACGCAGACGAGAACAGTCAGATGGAGAGGCTGCAAAACCCACACCAAAAGCCCCCCCCCCAACCTGCAGCAACGTCCCTGTCCATCCCTCTCCTCCCACCGGGTCTCCTGCCACCGGTGGCCGTGGATGTGGGTATACCTGCCACGACTAGCCCTTTTAACGGGGGGCCCCAGGTGTAACAAGACTGGCTGCCCAGGGGCCCTTAATAGGGGACTGATTGATCTAGACTGTGTCTGCGTGTGTGTAATAACCGTGCTTCCTCACTCTCTTCAACAGGGGATTGTGACAGCACATGCCTGTCCTGTGTGCAACAGCCCCGGCTGGGTCTCTGGGAGAGGGTTCCTGGATGTGAGTAACAGAGCTGCAATGCGTGACTGTGAGATCGCACGGGTGTGGACATGCATGCAGGTCGGTGCGTGGACCAGAGGGAAGGGGGATGCGTCAGGACTGCTGTCTTGCTTCAATTCTGCCCTCCCTGCAGTGATCCCATGAATTTCCACCCGAATGAACCCCCGGGAACTCTTCAGAGCCCTTCTCTCCTTGTAGGCAATTTGTGGGCGTCTGGAACTTTTCTCAGCCTTCCATGCTGCAAATGGATGGGGCTGCTCACTCGAGGGTGGAGGGGATGGGATTCCTAGAGAAGTGGCAGGGCGGGGTGAGGGGAGGCAAATTCCTTCTTTGTTCCCAAGGGAATAGAAAAGTTAGAAAACCTGCAGTCCCCCCTCTGGCTCTACTCACCCCGCAGCCAGAATCCCTGCAGCAAACCTGACAAGCCTCATTATAAAGAAACTCTGCCCGTTACAATAGGAAGCAAAGCTCCTAATCTCAGCAGACAGAGGCGTCGCAACAAACCAGGACAATTCACAGACACCCCTCAAGAAGGCAACTAAAACAGCACGGAACACGTCTCTCTACCCTGGAGGTTCGCTCCTGCCTGCTGCAATGCCAGCCAAAATTTCAGCACATGGGCAAGGCTCCACCCTGGCCCCCATCCAGCAAACCTTACTGAACCGAGTAGCACTTTTACGCAAGGAGGCTCAGGGCGAGCATGCAAACCCATCTTTGCACGAGAACGGGGCTGCAGAATCAGGCCCCATGTTAATGCAATTCCAAACCCACCTCCTGAATAGAAAAAAAGCCATAATACAGAGGGGCAGGGACCCCCAGGGAGATGCCAGTAGAAGAAGTAGATCACTGGCCTATGGAATCCAGGCTGGGCTGGTTAATCTCAGGGCTGCTCATTAACCAGGAGCACAAGCTGCCAGCCCATAGGGTCACTGCAGCGGTGCCCAGCCCTGGACTAACCTCCACCCTGGGGCTGGCCGTTCATCGCCCTCTGCGTCCTTTTGGCTTGGGCCCTTCCAGACATTAAATGCACCCACTTCCCCGGGTTCCTTACGTGCCCCTTCGGCCTGAGTCTCGCTCTGAATCCCGTTCCTCAGAAGCAGCAAGCAAAGGGAGAGAAGAGAAGGAGATTTAGTGGGGGCAAGCGCAACCCCCACCTCCACCCCAAAACCAGACCGTCTTTCTCCCTCTCCCTCCCGCACCCGCTCAGGGGGGTCCAGTGCAGAGGGCGCAGGGGCGGGGAAGGGAGTCAGGACAAGGAGGAGGAAGGCTCTTTGAGAGCCAGGGGAGGAAGGGGGAGCAGGAAAGAAAAGCCAGAGAGGCGGGAAGCCAGGGGGTGGCTAGTCTGGAGTTCAGCGCTTGGGGAGGGAGCCGGGCGCCCCGGAGAGGGGCTGCGGGGCAGAGCGCAGGAGAAGCGGGGCAGGGGGCTCCGGTTCCTTACGGGCGGGCCGAGGTTCTCGTTCTCATCCTGGTAGCGCTGCAGGGAGCCCGGGCTGCGCCCGCCTGGCCCCCCGGCCGGGGCTGCCGTCCCCGCGTGGCGGGGGGCGGCGCTGCCCGGGGCGGGCCCCCCGCGGATGGTGATGATGGTGAAGGGCCCCGGCGCGTCCCCCGGGCGGCCGGAGCGCAGCAGGATCTGCCCCAGGCTCAGCACCCCGCAGCCCAGCAGCAGCAGCCGCAGCGCCGAGCCGCCTCCCATGGCTCCCGCCGGCTCCTCCACCTGCAGCCCCGGCCGGGACCGGCCCCGGAGGAGGGGCGGCCGGGGAGGGGCCGCGCAGCCCCCGCTCCCCGCCCGGCGGCTGCATTCCTGGGCTCGGGCTCCCAGGCCGCGCCGCGACCCTCCCTCCCGTGGCGAGCTCGGGGCCAGGCGCTCAGTGGGGCCGCTGGACCCGGACGGAGGCTGCTCGGACTCTGCCCAAACTTTCCCCTGCCCGCCGCGCTGGGCCCAAGCCCCCCCCTGCCCCCTGCCCTGTCCGTGCCAGGTGCCCAAACCCTCCCCTGCCCCCTGCCCCCTGCCCTGTCCGTGCCAGGTGCCCAAACCCTCCCCTGCCCCCTGCCCTGTCCGTGCCAGGTGCCCAAACCCTCCCCTGCCCCCTGCCCTGTCCGTGCCATGTGCCCAAACCCTCCCCTGCCCCCTGCCCTGACCGTGCCATGTGCCCAAACCCTCCCCTGCCCCCTGACCTGTCCGTGCCAGGTGCCCAAACCCTCCTCTGCCCCCTGCCCTGACCGTGCCAGGTGCCCAAACCCACCCCTGCCCCCTGCCCTGTCCGTGCCATGTGCCCAAACCCTCCTCTGCCCCCTGCCCTGACCGTGCCAGGTGCCCAAACCCACCCCTGCCCCCTGCCCTGTCCGTGCCATGTGCCCAAACCCTCCCCTGCCCCCTGCCCTGTCCGTGCCAGGTGCCCAAACCCTCCCCTGCCCCCTGCCCTGACCGTGCCAGGTGCCCAAACTCTCCCCTGCCCCCTGCCCTGACCGTGCCAGGTGCCCAAACCCTCCCCTGCCCCCTGCCCTGACCGTGCCAGGTGCCCAAACCCACCCCTGCCCCCTGCCCTGTCCGTGCCAGGTGCCCAAACCCTCCCCTGCCCCCTGCCCTGTCCGTGCCATGTGCCCAAACTCTCCCCTGCCCCCTGCCCTGACCGTGCCAGGTGCCCAATCCCTCCCCTGCCCCCTGCCCTGACCGTGCCAGGTGCCCAATCCCACCCCTGCCCCCTGCCCTGTCCGTGCCAGGTGCCCAAACCCTCCCCTGCCCCCTGCCCTGTCCATGCCATGTGCCCAAACCCTCCTCTGCCCCCTGCCCTGACCATGCCAGGTGCCCAAACCCACCCCTGCCCCCTGCCCTGACCATGCCATGTGCCCAAACCCTCCCCTGCCCCCTGCCCTCTCCGTGCCATGTGCCCAAATCCACCCTGCCCTGTCCGTGCCATGTGCCCAAACCCAACCCTCCCCCGTGCCCTGTCCGTGCCAGATGCCCAAACCCGCCCCGGCCCTGTCCGTGTTACATGCCCAAACCTGCCCCTGCAACCCTGCCCTGTCCTTGCCAAGTGCCCAAACCCACCCCTGCCCTGTCCGTGCCACGTGTCCAAAACCCCCCCTGCCACCCCTGCCCCCTGCCCTGTCTGTGCCAGGTGCCCAAACCTGCCCCACCCTCTGCCCTGTCCATGCCACGTGTCCAAAACCCCCCCTGCCCCTGCCTTTTCCGTGCCACATGCCAAACCCTCCCCTGCCCCCTGCTCTGTCTGTGCCACGTGCCCAAACCCTCCCCTGCCCCGTGACCTGTCCGTGCTACATGCCCAAACCCTCCCCTGCCCCCTGCCCTGTTTGTGCCATGTGCCCAAACCTTCCCCTGCCCCCTGCCCTGTCCGTGCCATGTGCCCAAACCCACCCATGCCCTGCGTGTCTGTGCCATGCCAGTGCCCAAACCCTCCCATACCCTGCCATATCCGTGCCTTGTGCCCAAACCCTCCCATGCCCTGTGTATCCATGCCATACCCATGCCATGTGCATGTCCATTCTGCGCCCATGTATGTGCCCAAACCCACACCAGGCCCTGCTGTGTCTATGCCGTGCCACGTGCCCAAGCCCAACCCAGACATGGGTGTACCCAGCTCCATGCTGTCCCACATCCATGCTAGACGGTGCCCAGACAAAGCCAGGATGGTCCATGCCATAATTTCATAGCCCAATAGTCTATATTGCTCAGACCATGCCTACCCGCTATTGTCCCCATCCATGTCTATCCAGACCTTACTGGGCTCTGGACCTAGGCAATGCTGCCAACGTGGCAGCTGCAGGAGGCCCTGGGCTCATGGGGCTCCCATCCCGGCAGGGACACATGGAAATGCTGCTGGTGGCTTGTTTACTGCTGCACAGGGTGGTGTCTGGGTTATTGGGTCCCCCCCCCCCGACTGGATCTGTGCGTGTTCTCTCCTACTCCCGTGGGGATGAGCCTCTCCCACAAGGGGCAGGGCGAGGCAGTGTGGCCCAGGTGGGGTTGTACACTAAACTTTAGGTCTTGCAGCAACGGGGTGGCACTTGTATGGATTTGCCAAGGACCCACATTTCCCAGGGCAGCTCTGTTTATGCAGCCTATGCCAGGGACAATGCATTGCCATGCCTAGCCCCGATAACGGCCAATTAGCTGGCTATGCCTCACCCGAGCCATATGCTGAAGGGCCTGGACCATGCGGTACAATGCTAACCCTCTATATAGCTCAGACTGTTAGCGAAAGTAGATGGATTTCTGATGGGTCCATCACCATGGTATCTGAGCACCGCACCGCATCTGCACCAGGCCTTCCCAAAGCCCTGGCCATGCTTTGGAGAAGTCTGCCACCTCCCACAGATCCTGCTGAGAGCAGAGCTAACCTGAAAAGAAGCCACAGGCTCCTTTGCCCTACATGGTCCCTTGCCTTATGGAGAGGCGGTGCGGTCTGATCGACAGACCTCTGCACTGGGAGTCAAGAGACCTGGTGTCACGACAGGACATGGGCAGTCTGACCTAGTGGTCAAAGCAGGAGTCAGGCCAGGTCAGATACCAGGAGGTCCAGAGGCCAAGCCAGGCCAGAGGGCAAACTGAGAATCGAGTGTCAGGAAGGATCAGGTTACCAGGAGATCAGAAGCAGGAGAAAAACTCAAGAGCAGAACCTCAGATTGATAACCAGCTTCAGGCCAGGACGCCAGGAAGTCAAGCCAGAGGACCAGGAGCCACAAGGGGGACACAGTCCAAGGCAAAGTGAATCCCACTTCCATAGACAGCTTCCTGTTCCGGTGCTGGGTTTAAATAGGGGCTGTGGACCAATCAGGGCCCTCAGCATTTTGCCAGTCAGCTCCCAGGACTGGGGCTCCGCTGCCTGAGTTCAGCTCCTTATTCTGAAAGCACTCGGCACATCTCAGGATAGGAGGCTGGAGCCTATCGCAGAGCAGTGTTCGAGACCCACGGTCCCCAGCTTCAAATGTCAACTCCGCTGTTTGACTTCAGACAAGTCACTTGCCCTTTGTCTGTTTATAGATTGTAAACTTTTGGGGGCCAGGAGTGACTGTTACCATGAACAGCACCTAGGACAACGGGGCCCAATCTTGATTTGGGCCTCTAAGCTACCGGAGATATCACCTCTCCCCCCTTGTGCTGTCGTAATGGCGGAAGCACATTCTGCTGCCAGGCAGTAGGTTTGTAGGGCTGGGGGCAGACATGTTTTAAAGCAGTCAACATAACACCAGTTTGAATCCGGAATCACTTCTGATCATAGAGATCTATATTCTATTTCGAAACTATGTAAATCATGGGTTTCAGAGGAGCAGCCGTGTTCGTCTGTATCGGCAAAAAGAACAGGAGGACTTGTGGCACCTTACAGACGAACAAATTTATTTGAGCATAAGCTTTCGTGGGCTACAGCTCACTTCATCGGATGCGTTCAGCTGTAGCTCACGAAAGCTTATGCTCAAACAAATTGGTTCGTCTCTAAGGTGCCACAAATCCTCCTGCTCTTTTTATGTAAATCATGTTTGATAGATATATGCTATTACAATTAATTTATCAACTAAATGTGACTATTTCAGCACCAAAAACGAAAAAAAATCTAAAGTCATTTTCAAGTAGCCTCGGCTGGCAAAACTTTGTAATCAACGCCACACATCTAGGAGCTGTGCTGATAGGAGAGGCAGGATTACGCTGATAAAAAACATAACGATCAAACCAATCGGCAAAGCTTTGTCTCAGCCACGTGACTAGCGCTTGCTGGTTTTAACTGAGTCTTAAAAATCAAGACAATCAGATCAGGCGTTTGAAAACGCTGACCGTTTAAAGGTGGGGACATTCTGCTGTGCAGCTGGTCCTTTTAAAATGCTCGTGGCTTTCAAAGGACACTAGCAAGCATCTTCAAACTTGGCTCAAGTTTCAGCTCTCAGTGAGATCTACACAGCAAGCTGACATTGCAGTGCCTAGCATCAGTCTCTCGCTCACGGTGCCTGAATGAAAATGATTCACTGGCCATAGGAAGGATTCCCCCCCGCCATACACTAGTGACTAAGGTAAATCTGAATGAATTTGTCTGCAACTTTGCAAAAATAACAAAGAAGAATAACCTTGGGGCTGAGACCAAGCATAAAGAATGCTTCTCTTCAGAAAATTAAGAGTGACTGAAAAGAGCGATTTGAATGGAAATTAGAACTTAACCATAACACCTACAGTGTAGCACTTTATAATGAGGGCAGAAAGGGTAACGGGACACCTGAGCCCTCAGGGAGACAGAAAATCAGGGTGGTCTTTGTAAACAAGTTCACAATTAGACACCAGGGCCCAAGTCACCATAGCTCTGCCCCTTGTGCAGTCATTTACACCAGTGCAAGGTGAGTGTGACAATGCTACCAGTTCAGAAGGCTGTAGCATTTTGCACCCTTTTTACACTAGTGCACCAGGTGCAGGGCAATGATGCAATGGGGGACCACAAGCAATACAGCCTGATTCAGGTGAATAAACAGGGAGCCGTGGAGTGGAGCGGCCTGAGCATAGGGTTGGGAGCCAGGAATGCCTGAGTTCTAATCCTGACACTGACTCACTGTGCAGCCTTGGGCAAGTTCCTGCCACTCCCCTGTGCCTCAGTTTCCCCAATAGTAAGATGGGGCTTTAATGACACTTTGCCACCTCTCGAGGGGGAGGAGGAGTTGGTTAACATTCACTATGTACCTTGAAGGACAAAACCATTCACTACGAGAGCCCCAGTCTGACTCTAATGACTAGTCATGCCTCTCGTTCCAAGGCCCTGCGCACACTGGCTGTGCCTGTCCCCCAGCCCCAGTCACTCCACTGACCTCAGCAGGGGCTGAGGGCCCCCGGCCCCTTTCAGGAGGTGGTCGGCGTCAAGGCAGGGGCTGGGCAGTGCACTGTTAGCCTCACTCCTGCCAAGCTCTGTACCCCGGGGGCGGGGAGGGGAGCCTGCCCCCTTCCTCTCTGCACTCGCTCTCTTTTGTCTCTGCAAGTGGCTCTGGAGTAGGGGGGGAGGCCAGGGCCTTGCTCTAGCTCCACGTGAAGGCGAAGCCTTGGTGCTGTGTAAACACCAGCTGTATTAAGAGTGAGCGGCTCCTTCTAGGTCAACAGATAGCTGAGTTGTTGCCAGGCAACGGCCCGGCTCCTCTTCCTTGCCAGCCTCGCTGGGTGGCGTCGGGCACCTCACAGCGCCGCGCGCAGGCCAATTCCAGCAGCCGGCCTCGGGGCACACGCTCTGCACAGGGGGCCGGGGTGGCAGCCGCCATGTCATAGCCTAGCCGGGCGGGACGGCGGTTGCCCTGTGATGGGATTTCAAGGAAGCGCGGGGGCATTTTGCTGAGACACGTTGCTCATGCCCAGCTTGGAGGCCTCCATCCGTCCTCGGCCAAGCCCTGCTGAGACCCACCCTACGCCTTGCCAAGCATCCTGCAGCTTCCTGGTGCAGAAATAACGCTTTGCCCTCAGCCGAAGAGGGAGAGATCATGGGTATTGGTGCTATGGGGGAGAAGGGGGGGGCTTTGAAACCCTCCCACCCAAACACCTGGACATAGCTGACACCCCACAAAGCTTGGCTGAAGCCATCAGCCCCCCCGCAGGAGAATGATCTCTTCAGCCTGCACCTGTGATCTCCTTGCTGGTGCCCCATTCTGTCCAGGAGCTGGATCCACATGGCTCTTTAACACCCCTCTGCACAGGGGTATCAGGGACCTCAGGAGGTCATCTAGTCCAACCCTCTGCTCAAAGGAGAACCAATCCCCAATTTTTGTCCCAGATCCCTAAATGGCTCCCTCAAGGATTGAACTCACAATCCTGGGTTTAGCCGGCCAATGCTCAAACCACTGAGCTATCCCTCCCCCCATGGATGTAGTGGGACGTAAGCAGTAGGTAGACCTTGCATCACTCCCTCAACCGCAGGCAGGAGGGGTTAACTTTAAGGCCTGCTGTGGCCTTTTGCAATAAGCAAATCCAGTCTCAATAAGCAAATCCAGTCTCGTGCCTTCATTCGGGATAAACCAACAGTGGGGTGGCTGCTCTGGAGACATCATCCCCGGAGAGCTCCTGCAAGCCCTCCATCCTTGTTACTCGGGCCTTTGTGCCCCTGCAGCGACACCGGCTGTGCTGTGAAGTGGAAAAGGCTTGTTTGGAAGCTGCCCGCGGCAGCGACAGTCACCATGGAGCAGCCTCTTGCGGCTGGTGCATCGGGGCAAATGCACCTCCAGAGAACAGCTGTGGGGACCAGTGGTGAAGGAGTTAGAGGCCCTAGAGTGGCTGGAACAGGTGCTGTCTTCTCCAGTCTGTGCATGTCTCACCGGCCTCCCACTGGTGGCAGTTCTGGCTGGAAGCCTGTGCCCCATGCTGAAGCTTTCCAAGCGGCTGCATATCCTACCATGTAGGAGTGAGGGCTCAGTCCCTCTAACTCTGTGTGAAGGGCCTGTCTCAGGCCCCACTGGCCCATTCTGTTTGCCCTGCTGGCAGGGGAGCAGTTTGCTGATGGGGAGGGAGGCAAATGTGAGGGCAGCCGGTGCCAGATGCCAAGCCCCACTCAATCCTTCCAAAAAGCCACACAGCGCTTCCTCCTGGGCCCATCCCCTTCACTCACCGCAAACACAGCCCCTCCCAGCAGGCCAATATCAATCGGGGACTGTGGCCCTTTAAATGCCACTCTGCATCTGTCTGCCTAGGCCCAGTGAAGACGGGGTGCTGGCCCTTTAAACCAGGCACCACCGGGTCACGCTCAGAAGTGGCAGATTGGCAGGTGGCTCGGGTGGGTGGGCGAGCGGGGGGCGGTGTTCGGATTTGTTTCCAGGCTCTTGTTTGATTTGGCCATGATGGCATAAGTGGGAAGGCAGGAACTTGGGAGGTTCTTTTGCCTTCAGAAGAGAGGTGGGGGAGGGTGTCCTTTCCCTTGGGGGAGTGAGGAAAGGCTGGCAGAAAGTGTGTGTGTGTGCTCATGCGGGGGTCAGAGACAAAGAGGGGGAGCTGGAGCCGCCGAGGAGGCTGGTTTAGCACTCCCCCCAAAAAGGGGAAGTGGGGTTTGCATCGGAGAGTCCCAACCCCCGCCCCCCATTCTCTCCTGGCACTGTGCAGATGTCTTTCAAGCCTCTCATATTCGCTACAGCAGATCTCACTCCCCCCCTAATCCCCCCCAGTCCATCAGTATGGATCATGTGTTTTTCTCCATGGCAACCTCCTTCCTCCCCCCCGCCCCAACAATGCAAAAAGCACTTAACTGCAATAGCCATGACCCTGCGGATCTTGCTAACCTCTTCCCACCCACAGGTAGCTGGCGCGCTTTGCCAGCCTCTCCAGCCCAGAGGCCCCAAGGCTGTTCCCTCCCTCCTGGCTGCCGGTGGCGGGTTTAGCTTCCCACCCACAGGTAGCTGGCGTGCTTTGCCAGCCTCTCCAGCCTGCAGGCCCCAAGGCTGCTCCCTTCCTCCCTCCCGGCCGCCGGTGGCGGGTTTAGCTTCCCGTTCCTGGAACTTGCGCACCAGGCTCCTTGACGCCACTGGCGGTTTTCCCATCCGTCTCTCTTTCTTAACCTGTCTGCAGCCCAAAGTCGACGTGCCCACCCCCTCCCTTCGCTGGCAGGGAGACGCGTGACGAGAATCTATCTGTCAAGCGCCCAGTCGCTGTGGTCTGGAAAGCCCCCTTCGTCCTGCGAGCTGGGGGCCCAGATCCCTCCCTGACACCAAAGGACAGTAAAGGGTGCAGCGCCGTGGCCAGGAGAAAGAGCGCCCGCTCTGATGCAAGTTCCCCACTGCCTCGAGTGAGAGGCGGGCTGGGAGGGGAGCAGTGCGCTGTTCAGTCATGTTCACGGGGCCACGGTCACATTGCGCAAGGGCAGCCTGGGTCTGCTGCCTCGTGCTCCGCCAGCCGCTGCTCCAGGGCGGGGGAGATTGTCCCAGGATCTGCTCCCTGGCTGGTGGACACAGAATCTCTGCTTCCAGGGCTTCATGCCCAGCACTCAAATCCGGACCCCGGGGCTCATTCCAGCTAGGCACGGAGCCCTGCTGCCCCCAGGAGCTGAGCACCTGCTGAAATCATCGGGACACCGGAGCACTCAGTCTCTTGCAATAACTGCTCAGTGGAATCACAGGGCTGCTTTCACTGCCATCAATGGGAGTTTTTCCATGAACAGGGGAGCAGGGCTGGCCCTCAGCAGGGCACGCTCGTTCCTCTTCCTGTCAGACTTTTCCCCACAGCCACAAAAGCCTCCTTCCCTAACCCATTCTCCCCCGGCCTTGCCTCCCGCTCAGCCCATGACAGCCACCTATGAACTCTGCACTCCACCACACCCACTGGCCATCTCCTCCTCCCCTGCCTCCCCTCATCACATCGCTCATTACAGGGGCCTGCCCTTGTCTAGCCCCCAAATCTGCTGCCTCACCTCGATGACCGCACCCGATTTACAACATTTGTGCTGAGTCAGGGAGCACCCAGCTGTTCCCAGCTTCTGCGGTGATAAGCGCATTCCAGGCGCGAGATGCCCCAGAACAATGTGAGCTGCACTACCGGACCAGCTACCATCGTCCTGCTACAGCAGTCGCTCTCCTATGCCCCTTGCTTTTGCGTATCGGACAAATAGGAGGTACAATAATAATAACAAAACTTTTAACCTCCAAGCCACCTTCCAGCAGAAGATCTTAAAGCACTTTGCAATTGCTAAAGAATCCAGTGTTCCAGTATCAGAGGGCACTGAGGGTGAAGAGTGGGGCTTGCCTATTCCCAAGGATCACAGTTCCAGTTCTTCTCCATTGGCCCTATCCATTTTGTTAGCCTTTAACCTTTCATTCTTCCTTAAATCCCTCCATTTCCAGCTCTTATGGTCGTGGAGAAAGCGCTTCAAATGGGCCCCCGTGGCGGGCTGTGTCTCTACGCCTGCAGACAGACAAACTGGAAGAATAGTTCGGAGAGGTTCGGATTTCCCCATTCGTCTGAATGAGGTGTTGACTCTGAAACATAACAACTTGCTGCCAACACTGTTGCCTATTTCACTACTGATCCAAGTAATGAGTTTAGTCAGTGTCTGGATAACACAGATGTCAGATACAGCAAAGAGCAATTAGGCCCCGTAATACCCTCCTTGCCAGTGCAGGATTAGTCTGTAGCACTATATTCTTCCATCTAGCTTTAAAAGTCCCAAGCAATGTGGCTTCCCTCTCTTCCCCTGGGAGCTTGTTCTACTACCCTCCTGGGCCCCTCCCTCACTGTTAGGCCCTGGTTTTTGCAGGCTACATTTTCCTTCTCTTGATTCCACCCTGTTACTCCTCATTAGGTGTCAGGCTGAAAGCAAGAAGGAGGCAGCAGTCACCAAGGGAGAAGGGGCAATGTAGTCCCAAGGCAGAGCTGCTTGGGGTGATACCATGGCCAGTGGGGCCACAGCAGACTCCCAACACTTACCTCCCCCAGTACTTCAGCTCCTGATTATGCCCATTTCCCAGTCAGGAAAACCAAGGGTGGCCGGAGGTGATTCACCCCAAGGTCACACAGGATGAGCTGGGATTAAAACCCAATAGGCCAGGCTGCCCCTCCATGTGCCCTCCCTCCCCATAGCCCCTAAGCCTGTCCGCCACTCCTGCTCACCTTGTCCCTTGCTATAATGGGTGATGCATTATAATGCACCGGGCTGGAAGTGCAAGGCTCTGCCAGGAGACCTGTGCTCACCCCTCACCTCCTTCCTTGTCCAAGCTGTCACCTTTCTCTGACGGCCCCGTCCACTGCTATTTGTCTCCCCTTCTCCCTCCTGGAACCTGCTTCTCCCCCTTCCACACCAGGGTCAGGGCTTTAGCAGAGCTGCTCCTGAATTGCACCCATCCAAAGGCAGGAATCTGGTCCCAGCTGGGCACCTGGTTGCTGTTTCCAAAAAGCATGTGGTTTCTGCAGCCCTTCGCTGGATCAGGCCTTTCACCAGCTCTGCTGGCCCGCCCTGAGCAGAGCTACTAACAGGGACTGCAGCCTGTCTCCCAGGCCCACTAGCCACTTCCATCCCTGCTTGTAAGGAACAGAGGCTCTGGGCAACTCTTGCCTCTCTTCCCCCTACATCTTGCATGGCCAACCTCAAGCATTCAAAATCAGTCCCCACCCCGCTCCCCGGCCCATCAAATTATGAGATAGGGTTAAAACTCATGAGGTCTTTTAACCCAGTTAGACTTGGGGGGTTGTTTTCTTTGCCTCCCGGGCTCAGCGCGTCACACTTTCAAGCTCTTCTCTGCACCACAACTACCAACGGACTCCCCCTGCCCCCCCCCAATAAAAGCCGAGATTCTTGTGTCACTCCACAACGCCCGGAGCCGGGGCTTTAAGAAAAGCGCCAGCTACCGGGCACACTGGCAACACAGCCCCTCTGTAAACAGGCTCGCTGGCACCTGCCTCCTCCCGCGCCTCTCTGGCCTTCCCCACTGCAGGTCCGGGACGGTCCCGGCTGAGCCCTGACTCTCCCATTTCTGCTCATCCACCCTGCAGCGGGTTCCCCCCCCCCGGCCATGACTTTGGACACAGGAATCCGGCAGCACCCAGCCACCCCCCTCAGATCCTGACATCTGTCCCTGCCTGCACTGAGCCAGCACCAACCCCCCCTCTCGGAACAGGGAGGATTTGAAAGGGGAGAGGAAGGTGGGGAGGAAAGAGACAAAGCAGAAGCCATTTAGCAGATAAAGAGAAGGCGCCTTCCCCCTGCCAGTGGCACCTTTGCAAAGCCAGGCCTGGTAACAAGCGAGGAATTCAGCCCCAGCGCCAGACTCAGACACTGCTTAAATCCCACAAGATCTATGCACCGTGTAAGTCCTGCTTCAGCCCTTTGGTGCAGCCGCCTCTCCTCCCCAAAGCTCCTAGTGAGTTCCACGTTCCCGCCAGCGATTCATCCGCCATAGAAGAGAGGAGCCCCGGAGCTCTTTGCTGAGCCTTCTGTTTGCTAGTTGACTTTTTCAGAGCTAGGCTGAAACCTGGCTTGGCTGCTTTCTCCTTCTGCGTTGGAGGGCAAAGGCCGATCTCCCGAGCCCTGCCCCTGGAAGAGGCTGTTCCAGGCTCACTCAGGCCTTGTCTGAGCTAGATTTCAGACTGGTTTCCCCGCAACAGTGCGTGTTTAGTGCCACCCTGGGTTATCTACGCTTTGCTGAACACAGGGTGGTAAAAATGCCCGGGTCCCACCAACACCAGGGTGATTGCACCAGCGGCTGGGAAAAGGATCCTAGCATACGTCCACACAGAGATTCGCACTAGCCGAGCTCGAGCTAGCGTGCTAAAAATAACACGGTGGAGGTTGTGGCCCTGGTAGAGGCTCGGGCCAGACTCCCAAGCTTGGAGTCACCTCACCCCCTGGTCCACGCCGCTATTTTAAGCATGCTGGCACACGAGGCCCGCTCCCAGCTGCAGGGCAGACATCCCCTCAGAGGCTGGCAGTCCAAATCCCAATACTGACAGTGCTGCGTGCAAAGCCTGGCACTGTGAATCACATTCACTTGGCTGCTGCCTGTCACTCAGGATACTGGTTATTTCCAGCAGGCAGCTTTAAACTCCCATTAGCTCCGGATCTAGCCTCGTAAGCAACACCCATCCCCCTCCCCCGCCAACACCCAACCCCCCAGCTAATGCATAATCACAGCATCTCACGCCATGCCAGCTAATCCATTGCAGA
Source organism: Lepidochelys olivacea (assembly GCF_965140295.1). NCBI lineage: Eukaryota > Metazoa > Chordata > Testudines > Cheloniidae > Lepidochelys > Lepidochelys olivacea. The sequence goes on from NC_140429.1 coordinate 10,904,774, forward strand.
GCTCCAGAACCCCCTTGCACACCGGGGGGGGGGGCAGGGGGGGAGGGCGGGGAGACAGACTCCATTAAACCCCCCCCCCCAATCATCCTCTCCAACCGTTAACAGAAGCAAAGAAAAGCAGCCTCATCGCTCAATATATAGGTTTCTTTTAATATAAAAAAGTGCCTATTAAAAATTCCTTCCTAAATACACAAAAAGACCAGTCGAGTGGGAAAGCGAAAGGGACTTTTGGGGGGAACGAGGGGTATGGAGTCAAGGGGGCCTTTTCAAAGAAATCATAAAGCAGGAGGAGCTCATGGTCTTTAATGAACGGATGCTCAGAGCAGGCGCTCCGCCTGAAAGTGACCAGATTTCTGCTGGATTTCATACAAGCACTGCGCAGTAACGGACAACACAGGAGGGCTTTTTTTGTTTTTTTTTTGTTTTGTTTTGTTTTTTGCACAATCCACAAAGCTGTACATAGTTTCCAAACCCTGGGAAAGGGGAGGGGGGCGGGATAAAGAGGGGGGGCAAAAAGAAAAAGTCACCCACCCACCCACACACACACCCCCTGAGCTCCTCACAGGCGCAGCTGGGAAAGCATGGAGGAAGGAATACTGGTGTAGCGAACAAGTGGCAAACAAGAACTCAGACAACTCCTTCACCCTGGCCCCGCAAAACCCCCCCCTCCCCTGAAGCTCCCCTCCCCCCGCCAAGCAACCCCCCCTTCCCCCACAAAGAGGGTGCGGTGTGTGGTTTTTTTTTTTAAATCTTTTTCTTCCTTTTTTTTTTTTTAATACAAATTTGGATCTTTGGGTGTGTCCTGCCAAAAACATTATTAATAATAACAAAAATAAAACTAAAGTCGTCCTCGTCATAAAAAAGGCAACTGAAACCCAATGAACCCATGCGGAATTTGCACATCACAAAACCACAGCAGATGTACAGAATGCAATATACAAGACACGATTTATAATAAAACATTATATACAATAAATAGGTTATGGTTACTTTTTTTTTTTGTCGATCGATCTGTAAATAAATTGTCTCAGTGCATACTGGTGGGTTTTTGCTTCTTTCGCCTGCATATTTGCCTTTCAACTTTTTTTTTTTGGGGGGGGGATTCTTTCTTTTTAATTTTTTTTCCGTGTGCGGGTTTTTTGTTTTTGATTTTTTTTTTTTACATTTTTCTTTTCTTCAAAAGTATATACAATTGCTGGTTTTGTGCAGAAAAAAACAAACAAACGAACAGACATCCCTCTGCTTCCAAACAGAGGAGAGACCGGGGGGGCATCTCTGCTGCCAAACAGAGGACAGACCGGGGGGCATCTCTGCTGCCAATCAGAGGACAGACCGGGGGCATCTCTGCTGCCAAACAGAGTGGGGTAGAGGAAGAAAGTTGTGGGGGAGGGGTCTGGAGAAGTGAGGCGGAGAGGCCAACCCGGGGCGTAGATCAGGCAGGTGAAAGGCGGCGCGACGCTTTTCACTCTTCTCGCTGGGATTTTGGTGCACGTTGATGCTTTGGGAGTGGGGGACACGCCCCATCTCCCCACGCCCCTGCCAAAAAAACAACAAAAAAATATCTGCCCAGAGCAGCCGGTGGATGCTAGACTGTGGTGTAGCGAACTCATGGCTGGGATGGGACAGGGTGGGGTCTTCTCATTTGTTTACATAAGCTGCAAAAGACAAAGGAGAGAGGAAATTAATGTCACACACCTGCCTTCACCCATTCACTGGCATGAAACAGACATTGATGACACACTACGCGCTCACCCCTGGAGGGCTATGGGTCTGATCCAACACCCGCTGCAGTCAGTGGGGGTCTTGCCATGGGGGCAGGGCCTGTGTTTTTGTTCAATGTCTAGCACAACAGGGGTCAAAAGCTGCAGAAAGTATTTAGGTGCCTAAAGCCGCTGCTAGGCAGGTCACTTACTGCACGATACTACGAGGATGAGGCGGGACAAGAACCAGTAGCGAATCAGAGAAGGGCACATGGTGCCCAACTCCTCTGCATCTTTAGGTGTCTAAACACCTTTGAACATCCAGCCCCTGGTCCACGGCTGGGGTTCCTAGGCACTGCGCTAGGTACTGTACATACACCGAGGCCAGGCCCAACTATGGTGCTCAGCAGTGTGAAACACCCACCCCGAGTTAAGCCGAGCTAACCCCCGAAACAGCGCTAGAATTCTTCTGTCGACCTAGCCCCCACCTCTCGGGGCGGTGGAGTCCCTCCGCGGATGGGAGAACCCCTCCCGTGGCTTTAGTCAGCATCTACCCTGAAGTGCAACAGTGTCACAGCTGTGATTGTAGTATTTCAAGTGTAGACAAACCTATAACAAGAGACAGGCCCTGCCCCAAACCGTTTATCGTCTAAATAAACCTGGCAGACAAAGGCTGGGGGAACACAGAGGTGCCAGGTGCTGGCCATATGTTCTCTCTCTCTTTGGAAGGGGGGGGGGACTGGACACTGGTACAAAGTCCCACAGGAAACCTGAGACAGAGGCAGGAACTGAAGTCAGTTGCACCCGAGCCCAACGCCTGACCCACAGGCCCCTTCTGCCTCTCCACTGGCAGCACTGGGCACCGTGCCAGGTCACCGTGCACTCCTCACCGTTACATATACGCCCTGTGAGCCTGGGAATGCTCTCGGTTACTCTGGCGTGAGTCAGCGAGAGGGGATCAGGCCAGTATAGTGTCAATAGAGGTGTCCCAAGTGCAGCTCAAAGCCCAATCCGAATCCAGACTTTGGTGCTGAGGTTCTGTTAGATGACCGGGCCCGTTACAATGACACCATCTTGTCGTGGGCTGAGAGGCAGAACCACTGAACTTTGTGGGTCATGCCGCTCATGAAAAGTCTCTCTTCGCTGCTCAGAGGTACCTGCACCTCAGGGTCCCACCATGACCATCTGCAATCACACTAGCGTAGGATACAAATTCCCAGGACTCTCAGTCCTTCTGGTTCAGAGCTGGGGGTCAGGAAGAAATGTTACTCATGGCGTAGGATTGCAAAAGAGCACACAGGATATCTACTGTCTGCTCTGGCCAGTACCTGTCTGCTCCTGGCCATTGTCAGAGAGATGTCTCACTAGGTCAGCCAGGGGTCTGGTTTTCGTTTGATACCCGTGATGAGATCCAGGTTGCCCAATTTCACAGCTCCAGATGGAACCCAGTTTGTTTCAAACCGGGGGGTTTGGCAGGATTCTGAAGTTCAGAGGCATTTTAGCATCTAGAGCAGCAGAACCTGTTTAAGCCAGAAGGGAGCCAGGCCCGGCCCAAAGCACATGGGGAGAAGGGCAAAGATTTCCCCGCCGCATGGCAGGTGACTTTCTGAGATGAGCCAATGCATCTTCTCCAGAGCTGAGCTCACAGCGGGGACCTGGGGGCACGTGCAGTACCCAGTCGGCACCATGGCACCTTTCCTGGGTGCATTTGAGGACCAGACAGACATGTACGGTGGGGGCGGGAGGGCATGGGTGCGGCTGCTTGGCCACCCACAGCAGAGTAGGGGACCCCATGTAGGAACCAGACCTGCACTACATCCATTGTGTTAACCGCTACAAGAAACGCTCCAAGGGCCAGGTTCCGCTCTGGGTTACACTGATGTAAAACCTGAGTGACTCCACCGACATCAGCTGCCGGTGAGCCTAGAGGGCCCAGCTTTGGAGGACAGGAGAGACCAGCGAGCAGGAGGATCTGGAGCCACGAGAACATGGAGGAATGCGCCGGCGTAGCCCCTCAGGAGCCCACTAGGCCGCCGAGGATGGGGAAGAACAAGGAGAGCTCAGGCCTGAGCCAAGACTAGTTGTCATAGATATGGAGCTAGGCTGGGCTGGGCTTGCTGCGGAGGGGTCCTCCCAGCAGCAGGCCCCGATCCTCTGCTGGAGTCACTCCGTGCAGCTCCCCCGGCTCCGGAGGACTCCAGCGCCCCCAGGGGAGTTCTGACGAGCGGTGCCCACAGAAGGGCTGGTGGGCATGGGAGCAGCGGGAGTTTGCTCCGCAGGACGGGGCATTAGCCTGAGGGTCGCCCCGCTGCCTGAAGCGCCCCCCCTGAACACGCAGACAGCCCCCCGCACTGCAGAAACCCCTCCCTCTGTGCTGCTCCTTCAGACCCCCATCCCAGGGTCAGTCTCCCCTTCGATTCATTCCTCCTCCCCTGGAAGGGGCTGGCTTGGAAACGGGGGCACAGTGGCGAGGAGGTGCCCACCCTCCGGGAGCTAGAGATGTTGACAGCGCTGCAGGCCTGGTTGTCACTCTCCCACAGGCCCCACAGCCAGGCCCCAGAGCTTCAACTTCTCCAGCCCCAGAGACCGAGGGCTCCTGCCTGGGCAAGGGGAAGGCTGTCTCCGTCCCGCCCTGGAGAGGCCTTGGGGAGTTCTCAGAGGCACTCAGTGCCTTGCAGGATCAGCCCATGGGCATGAGAGGCTGGAGGTTCAGGGGAGCTCAGTGCAGATTTTCATAGCAGCCGGGGAGGCAGCACCGGCTAGAGGACAAGGCACTGGGCTGGGAGTCGGGAGAACCTGGATTCTAGGCTCTGCTCGGTCTTGGGCACATCACGTCTCCTCTGTCCCACCCCCTCCCTTGTCTACCATGTCTATTGAGATTGTGAGTGCTTTGAGGCTGGGCCCGTCTCTCACTGGGGGAATGTATAGCGCCTAGCACAACGGGGCCTGGATCAACTGGGGCCTCTAGGTGTGACTGTAATAACAACAGCTCAGTGCCCGACAGCTCCCACCATCCTCAGTGGGGTGTGTGTGTGGGGGGGGCTCCCCACTGCTCTCAGTGGGGTGTATGTGTGTGGGGAACTCCCCATTGTTCTCAGTGGGGTGTGTGTGGGGGGAACTCCCCATTGTTCTCAGAGGGGCAGGAGGGGGATTCTCAATGGGTGCCGAACACTGCTGGAAGTTGACCCATTTCATTAGGTGCCTACAGAGAAGCTGAGCTTGTCTGAAAACCAGGCCCTTGGGGCCCTTTGCTGAGGAGTTAAAAAAAAATAATCAAAAATTTCATCCCCACTGCGGGTGAAAGGCCTCACCTGAGCCCTAAATGTGCCTTTCCTAAGGCAGTTCTGGTCTGTTAATTCAACATGGATCCATTGTCAAAGGAGAGCCCCTTACTGAAACTGAACAAGTGAGAAACAAACCTGGCTCACCATTAGCACCAAATTACCTAGCCCCAGAGGGCTCTAACTGCATCCTGGCGAAGGGTTGGGACTCAGGACCCAGGGGACCTCCTTTTGCAAGGCTCAGGGGTCCCGCCCGCCAGGGCAATGGGCAGGGGCAGGGAACAGCCAGTGGCTTCCCAGGCAGAGAGCTGGGATGGAAATGGAGGGGTGGGATGAAGTGGATTCATGCTGGAAGGATCTATCAGCCCTTGCGTGAGGACCATTACATGCATGAGTGGTTGAACGTAGGGAACCCAAGGCAGCGGGCTTTGACAGAGGATCCAAGTCATGGGTTCTTACCCTGGGGGGCACGGACGGGGTCATGGGTTGGCAGCCAGCCTACCCTTCCTATACTGCCAGCTGGGAAGGGCTTGTGGCCAGCTCCTGGCCAGAGAGGCTCCCAGTGCAGAAGAAGCACTGATCTGAAGACAAGGCAAAGAAACAGGGTTCTACACACAGACAGGCATTCAGACAAGCCCCCCACCCACAACCACGCATGCCCACAGACACGCATGTGCACACACGGACATGCAAATATGGACACCCGTCCACTAACGTGTGTCTCTCCCCCCCACACCATGTGCCCCCCACACCAACACGCATGGGCACATGCAAACAGGCGCGCACCCCCCGAAACCAGCAAGTGCCCTGTTTTTCACACCAAGTTCCATAGCCAGCGACTCCAGCCACATGGAGCCGCCGGCTGCCCCTTTGCCTAGCGGAGGCAGCCTGCCGAGGGGGCGCAGCAGAACCGTTTCTCCACGGCCCTGATTCTCCTCTCCCCGGCAGCCTGATCCGGCTCCCAAAGGAGCCAACGCAAAGACTCCTGTTGACGGCAGTGGGAGCTGGATGGGATGCGGAGACTGGTGTAAATCAGGAGCGACGCCGCTGAAATCAGTGCAGGGCCATGGGAAGGTGAGCGGAGACGCAAGCCCAGCACCATGGGTGGTCCCTGCAATAGGTGGTTGCCAGTCAAAATCAGGCTGAGCTGAAGAGCCCAGGAGGCATGGGGACAGCGTGTTACGGCCATTCCTATTGACCCCTGATTTAGGCACAAATCCCAAAGCCAACAGCCTCCTTCACTGAACAACCCATGCGAGCGGAGGCCTCGGGAGCCAGGATCCACTGACAGCAGCAGTCAGTGACTGATGCTTCAGACAGGGCCTCCCACCACCCAGACCCACAGGGCACCTGGCCAAGTACGGGGGATGGGGGAGAATCCCTCCTACAGCCCCGGAGTGACCAGTTTATGGCCCCGGTGAGAATCGCCTGCCCTCCCATCAGCACGGACGGTACCCCCGGGTCTTCCAGTCCCACTTCACAGATCCACCTCCCCTCAAACTCCACCCCCAGGACAGCCTCACAGGGAGAATGTTGTTAACCTTGCACTGGGCCAGCAGCTGTAAGCCCCCCTTTTTCCCAATACACCCCGGGAATGTAAGATCCGGGGTGATGACTGCCTGCTGCATGGGGTGAAGTTTGAAGGAAAGGGCTTCTTGCCCCCTCTCACCTGACCCCTGCACAGCGGGCGAGTGGGCCCAAACCCAGCCCTTTATGTCTGTGGCTGGAGATGCACGCGTCCGTGCTTCTACCAGTCTCGCCATGAACAGGGACGGAGAACATTTCACGTGTCCTGCTGGGGGCGAAGGCTGCTCCCCGAGCATCAAAAACCTCCCCGAACAGGGATGGTAAGTGCAGATCTTGGCCCACTCAGGCCACGCTGAAATCCGGGTGCCTGCAGGTGTGTGAGGATCTTCCATCTCATCAGCCCTACGGTGGTTGAGGGGGCACTAGCCGGGAGGGGGTGATGGGAGAGGAGAGCTAGGGGGAAGGAGACCGTGTAATGGGGAAGAGGAGAGAGAGAGGGGAATGCAGGGCAGCTCAGATCCGATCTCAGACACGCAGGGCCAGACCCAGCCCAGCTGCTGTGACGCCCACAAGGGCGAGCGAGGGGAGAATCTAGCTCCTAGTTCCATGAGTGAGACACGAACAGACCTGGGGAGCGCGAGGGAGGCAGCGTCCTCACTGCATTTTGGAGCGTCCCTTCCTCTCCGCCCACGAGCTACACTGGGGGTCGTGCCAAACCCCAGGAGCCTGTCCACTGATCTCGGCTGGCCGTGGTGCTGGGACCCCCTCTGCCGCCCCACGGGGTGTCTGGCTTGCCCCCCAGCCCAGGAAGGACTAACGCCACGCCACAGTCTGCGGGGGCCCTTTCTTCAGGGCACAGCTTTAGGTTTCCGCTACAAAACTCACAGAGTAACTCAACCAACAGCCTTCCCCGGTCCACACCGGCTGCGGGACACAGAGGCCTTCCCCTTCGCACCCACAGTTAGCTCCCCCATTAATTCAGCCCTCCGCAGCAATCACCAACCTGAGCCGACTCTGATAACGGCACAGAGCGGCTGACTCCAGCCCCCCAAGAGTCAACAGGGGAGAGGGACGACCCCTAACACACACATACACACACACACACACCAGCTCCCGGAAGCGGGTCTGGGGGGCAGAAAAGACATAGCAGGGGGACGGGAGATCCTGCTCAGTTACTTACCAGGCAATAGGTGTGTCTCCAAGATCCACTGGTGGAGTTTTTAATATATATATATATATATAATATATAAATATATATATATATATTTGGCTCTCCAAAAAAAAAAATAAAAAAAAAATCAAGCAACAAAAATACCCCCAAAAACAAACACACTGGGGAACAAAAAATAAAAGAAACCCTCCAAAACAGCAAAAGTGGCGGAAGAGGGGACGTAGCCAAGTCCTCGGTCGGCATCCGTGAGTTTTTCGTTCGAGTTCACAGATCTCATTTATTTTTGTAGAAAAACCAATCAAACCAACCAACAAAAAATCCCAGCCCCACCCCCCCCAGCCCCTCCCATCGCTGTCCCGAGTTGTGTTCTGCTGCCTTCCCTCTGTCAGCTCACACGCATGCAGGCGGGGGCGGGAAGGAGGCGGCTGCTGTCCGATTGTCTTTCTGCGAGAGGCGGTGGAGCAGGAGGTGTGTGCGGGGGGGACGGGGGACAGGGGACGGACACGACAACACGGCTTGGTCCAAAAATCACAGCCACGTTGTTCAGAGACGGAGCGAGTTCTTATTGTTAAAAAAACAGGGGGCTTCTCTCTTCCTCTTCTCTGCTTTCTTTTTCTTTTTTTTCTTTTTTTTTAGAAAAGCAAACAAACAGTTCTCGATCTCAGTTAAATACAGAACTTGAAAAGTGTTCCAGAAAAAGTGCTGGCTAAATTAGCTCTGAAAAAGAGAGAGACAGAACAGCGGGGTGAGAAGAGGACACAACAAACACAGCCTATCCCCTTGGAGATTACTGATGATACGCGTTACGGTCACCCCTAGACAGCTCAGTAGAGATCAGAACCCATTGTGCCGGGTGCTGTATATACACGTGGTGAGACACAGCCCCTGCTCCAAAAAGCTTCTGGTTTTAACAGTAACCCTGACAACGGGCCCGATTCTTGTTTACACTAAGGCCCCTTCACACGGCGTTGGGAGCGTAAAGAGGCCATAAAGTCCATGGGAATGTGAACTGCTCTTCCAGAGCAGCATCAAGTGGCCAGAGTGTAAATGAGAATCAGGCTCACACGGTAGGAGAAATGAAAGACAAATTAAAAAGACAAATGAAAGCCCCATTTTATGCCGAGAGAGACTGGGGCAGTGCAATAAGTGGCCTGTTTTGCAGACGAGCTCAGAACTCTTAGGAAAATCTGGCTCCAAGTGGCATGCTGAGCGCTGGGCATTTCGGGAGATCCAGTCCTTATTCATATGCTAAATGGGAGCTGGGCCTAAGTGACATGCCCAAGACCACCCAGGACATCTGTGGCAGAGCCAGCTCTCCCAGGGCCCACAAAGACGGACCTACCCCTCTCCCTCTGGCTTTCCCCTGGCTTCAGTGGAGTTACTCCTGATTTATACCTGTGTGTGTGTGGGGAAGAGAGGAGGCCGATGTTAGAACAGAGTCTCCCTGTTCCAAACCATCTCACTCCCCAGAGAGCGGAGATCCCAGCCCACATACCTTCCAAATCTTGCCCTCAGTTAGTTTATACCCAGGAAGAGCAGTTGAAGCCAATGGGCCTTTTGCACCAACCTGGGCCATAGATCTTTACATCCTGGGCCCTGCCCATCAAGTCTATATAGTCTGGTTTAAGGCTATTTGCTGGATTACACCTACTGGTCAATAACCTCCCATGTCCTGCCTCTGGCCGATCTAATGACAAACCGTCCCCGTCAATGCCCCTCAGCCCTCGTGCAATGTTCTGCATGGGAAGCAATGCCTCCTGCCCCTGCAGCCATCAGCTGGTGCCTGGAAGTGAAAGGCTGGATGATCTCTATTGTGAATAGGGCATGGAGCATGGTCTGGGTGCAAATGGACTCACTGGGAAAGGGATCAAATAGCCCGGGGCGGTGGCGGGATGAGGAAACAGGGAGCTCTCCAAGCCCTAAGTGGCTATGGAAACCTGGGGCCTGGAACTAAGCTTGGACCACTGGTTGGGATGCTTAGGCAAATTCCGTGCGAGGAGATGTAGGGGGAGCAGGTGCAAAGCAGGGCAGGGCTCTCCTCTCTGCTGTAGCCCGCACAGGATCCTCAGAGCCTCCTCGACAGCCCGGAGGGATTGGACAGTTATCACACTCTGCAAACAAATGCACAGTCCTTCCTAGCAACCCAAGCTCCAGAGAGCCAGCGAGGATAGCTGGCTCCTGACAGCACCCTGGGTTCAAGTTTGGGGATCAGGCTTTCTCATGGAAGATAACCCCACCGCAGCTGGAAGGGTGTCCTGGTGCTTGTGCATAGCCACTGGCTGGCAAATCCAGGGGGGTAGGATGCCCAGGTCCCAGTTACAGAAAGGTGAGACCAGCCCAAGGAGCAGCCAGTTCTGTTCTGAAACCTCTATGGCACTGTCGAGGGGGATACACAGTCCTCTCCCTGCACCCTGATCCTCGAGGGACGGCTCTCCTCTACATACTGCAGCTAGACGCATAGAGACGCTAGCATCAGGGTGTCACCTCCCCGACTGGGTAACGTGAGAGGTCCTGTGCCCATGTGTCGGCAGAAACACGAACACGTGAGCAGCACCGGTTCCGCTCTGGGCATTCTCGCGAGACCCCGAGCCTGTCACCTGAGCCTTGCTGGGGGATCCGCTCCCCAGCCCAAGCTGAGCTCACCCCCCCAACCATCCATTCATTGCCCCCCCCTTGTCCCGCGGGGCTTCCCCCTCCATTCCTTCCCTTGATCCTTGCCCCCTCCCGCTTTATCCTCCAAGATTAGCTGTGCTCTCCCAACGTGGTGGCCCAGGCCTGCGTCCCCGGGCATTAGGGGCCAAGCTCGGTGCCTCCCCTCCCCCCGAACCCCCCCAGAACCTACCCTGTAACAAAACCTCGTTGTCCGGTTGGCACTTTAGATGACACTACAATGAGGTGACTGTAAAAGTGTCCTCGGGGTGTTGCTCTACCATTGGACCCAAAAACCCGCTCTTCTGGGCCGCGGCCATGATCGGATGCCCTTGGGGCGGGAAGCTCGGGTACCTGTAGTTGTCCTGCAGCTGCAACATAGAGTCTCTCGGTACTGGGGAGATATTCAAGTCATTCATCAAGGGGCAAGCGTACGCCCCCCGGTGGTGAGCCCTGGCCATCTCGAGAGGCTCCTTCTCGCCCTTGGAGGTGTTGGTGTTGCTCAGGTGGGGGTTGAGGCAGGAGGCGTCAGCCCTCCCCATGAAGTCCACCAGCAGGCCGGCCCCGGTTTTGTTGTCGTAGGGGGGGCTCCTGGTGCTGGAGTTGGGTGAGTACCAGTAGCTGGGGTTTTTGCAGCTGGGGGAGTCGTAGAGGGGCTGAGGCATGGGGAGGTCTCGGCAGGCCATGTGCGCGGGGTGGGGCAGGCCGCTCCCCGGCATGCTGTGCTTGAGTGATTCGCAGGCCGGCAGCTTGCGGATGTCGCTCGGCCGCAGGTCCTCCTTGAAGGCCAGGGTCGGGGAGCAGTTGGGCGAGAAGGCTTTCTGCAAGCTGGCCTCGAACACAGTCTGCTGGTTCGGGGCAGCCAGCTGGTGTGGCAGGGCGGGGAAGTGTTTGCTCTCCAAGTCCGTCTGGCCCAGGCCGGGGGAATCGCTCTGAAAGCCTTGGACGAAGGTCCCGTCCGAAGGGGTGGAGGGGTTCATGGAGTAGGGCCCAGCGTAGTCGCCCGGCTCTCGCTCGCCGAGCCCGAAGCCCCGGGATTGGGAGGGGAGCGGGGACATGCTGCTGTCACCGCTGTAATAATCCAGCCCCAAGTCCGTGCTCTCTTGAAACAGTGCGTTGACCTGCTGGGCTTTGGTGGGGAACTTGGCCTTCCCCGTGCCCCGCTCCTTCTTGGAGGCGCAGGCCCCTCGGGAGCCTCGTGGTTGCCTGGGCCCCGTGCTCCTCTTGGACGGATACACTGAGGAGGAGGAGGAAGAGGAGGAGAAGTTCAGATGGGAGGCGTCGAACATATCCACCTTCTTCCGCCTTCCCCGCCCGGGCTTGGAACTGCTTTGGAACAGGACGCTCTGGTTCCAGTTGTAACCCGGGGCCGAGGAGGCCTCGTTCCAGTCCATCATGAGCTTCTCCAAGCTGGACAGGCTGGACTGGCCTTCGCTGGACGAGGCCTCGCTGTTGGCCCGCCTGTACCCAGCTGGCTGGTTGAACTGGGTGCTGTCAGAGGAGGACTCAGAGAAGGTCTCCGAGACCGTCTGCTGCTTGGCCTTCTGGGGGGTGTAGTTGGAGATGTCCAGGATGACGTTGGGTTCGTTGATGTGGCACTCGAAGCCCGGGTTATAGAGCTGGCTGAAGGCCTCGGAGCTCCAGTCCAGCCCACCGTAGCCTTGTCGGAAAGTCCACTGGGCAGCGCTGGGGAACTGTCGGCAGTTCTCGGACGAGGGCTGGAAAGAAGCTGAACCTTTGGGGACCATGTAGCCGCCGGGGGACACGGTGCTGGCCCGGCTGTCGCACCTTAGGGGCGTGTGTGAGGAGCCGGAGAACTGGCCTGGCTCAGAGCTGGTGAAGAAGGAGGCCTTGCTGAGTGGCAAGCTGGGCCCCACTGTCTGCTGGGCGTAGCCAGCGCTGTGGGCGCTGCTGGGGGACGAAGGGAGGCTGTTCCCGCTGCCGTAGGCGAAGCTGCAGTCCTTGTTGTTTGGACAGTCTTGGGCAGCGGGGTACTGCTTTCCCGGCTGGAACATGCTGGAGGCCGTCACACTCTGCCCCGAGCCGTAGCTGCCATACTGGGCGTAGCTGGCGGTGGCGGTGGGGTGAGCGGTGGGCGACCTGGAGACGGCCGAGGGCGGCACCAGCTTCTGGAAAGCGTCAGCCCCGCGGCAGTCTGAGGCGGCCTGGGAGACCCCGTAGCCGGCTGCCCGGCTGTGGGAGAAGGACTGCCGGCTTGGCAGGACCGCGTGGAAGGGTGTCTCAGTGGTGGCGGCAGCAGTGGGTGTGACTTTGGTGCTCCTGCCTGGGTAGGAGGCCAGGCCCCGCTGGCTGGGCATGGCGTTGGGCGGAGCTGTGTAGGTGGCCGAGGACTTCCGGGACTCGGACCGCGAGGCTGAGAGGGCAAAGTCCAGCAGGTCCGAGGAGTCGTCCGAGTCCAGCAGGGAGCGGAAGTAGCCAGTGAAGAGGTTGTGCCTCTCCTGGTTGACCTCCGTCTGGGAGGATGGGTTGCTCCCGGTGAAGAAGCCGGCCCGGCTGGAAGAGCTGGACTCCAGCGCCGAGGAGTGGAACGCCCGGGACTCTGCACCTTGGTAGCTGCAGTTCCTGCTAGCCTGGCTGGAGAGGTGGCTGTGGTGGGGCGCCCACGGGCTCCCCTTGTCCCCGGCCCACTCCGAGGTGCTGTCACTGAAGTTCTGGCTGGGGTTCTGCTCTGGAAAGAGCACCCCATTCTTGCGGGCTCGCCTCTTCCGCTTGGGCTTCCCCAAGGGATCCGGCTCTGGCCGGCCCCTCTTGCGCGGGTGGACGGGGTCGGCGTGCACGGCCGCGGGGGCCTTCTTCTTCTTCCCGATGCCCTCGAAGAAGTCGCTGAAGGAACAGCGGGACGAGCGGGCAGCATGGCCCCCTCCCCGGCCGCCAAAGCCCCCCGCCTTGCCCCCGCGCCGGCGGAAGCCCTGTACCCTGTGCAGGAAGTGAGAGATGCTCTGTGTGTCGGGGGCCTGGTGGATAGACTCGGGCTCACTGGGGGTCCAGCAGCGCGGTGGGGAGCAGCGCCCTGAGCATTGGCTCTGCCGGTTCAGGAAGGCCAGCTTGGCCAGCACATCCGAGTAGTCGGCCTTGCTGTCGTTGGTGTCGGCGATGTAGGAGGGCTGGGGCGAGGCCAGCTTCTGCTTCCTCCTCCTCCTCTTCTTCACCTCCGGGGTGGGCTCCTTGGGCTTGCCTGGCCCCAGCAGCAGGTTTTTGGGGGGCCGGCCCCGTTTGCGCTTTAGGATGATGGGCATCTCCCCAGGGGGGAAGACCACCACCACATTGCGGCCATTGTTCTTCATCTTCAGCAGCGGGGTGGGCTCCATGGACGTGCGGGCCGTCAGCTCCTTGCCCTCCACGCTCAGGTTGCTGCTGAGGGAGGAGACCTTGTAGGTGGTCTTGTTCCTCCTCCCCAAGGAGACGGGGATCTTGGCCATCTTCACCACCATCTTGCGCACCCCGCGGCATTTGCCCTTCTTGGCCTGCAGGGCGGCCTTCTGGACGTCGTCGGCCTCCGGGGTGGGAGCCGCCAGCAGGATGGATACGCTGGGCTCGGGCGGCCCCGGGGCTAGCTCCGCTGGCATGGCCAGGGGAAGGACTCGGCTCTCGGCAGAGACGTCCACCCTCCGACCCCGCCCCGCCCGCCGCCGCCGCCCGAGCATCTTTGGTTTGTCTGTTCTGCGCAGCGCGTATTTCCGGTGGTCGTCCCCGCCCCGCCCCGCGCCCCGCCCCGCGCAGGAGCCCCGCTTCATCACCTCCCCCAGTTGGCAGCTACTGAGGCGGGGCTGCAGCGGATGGGACCCCAGGGGCTCGGCTGCCATGAGCTGGGGCTGCGGCTCCAGCAACTTGGGCAGGGGCTCTAGAGACGGAGGGTCCAGTAACTGGGCTTCGGGATCTAGCAGCTGGGCTTGGGAGTCTAAGAGCTGGGGGTCCAGTGATTCGGGCAGAGTATCCAGGGCCTGGAGTCCCAGAGGCTCAGACAGGGGCTCCAGGGACTGAAGCTCCAGAGACTCTGACAAGGGCTCTAGAGACTGGAGCTCCAGAGACTCGGACAAGGGCTCTAGAGACTGGAGCCCCAGCGACTCTGGCAGCGGCTCTAGACTCTGCAGCTCCAAGGACTCGGGCAGGGGATCCAGAGTCTGGGCATCTAGTAGCCGAGGCTGAGACTCGAGAGACTGAGAATCTAGTAACTGGGACTGGGAATCGAGCTCCTGGGCTGACAGCAACTGGGGCTGGGGCTCCAGAGACTGAGACTCCAGCAACTGGGCCCCTGGGCAGCCCAGAGAGGCCAGTTCGCTCAGTATATCTGCGTCAGCCAGCTCAGAGTAATCCGTGGTGTCTGGCTCGGAGCAGCTGGCTTCGTCTTGGTTGCCGGCTGGCTTCGAGGCCGGGGCAGCACTGCTCTGGCATCCTGGCGGCTGGGGACTTTCTCTGCCCCCCTCCATCTCCTCCTCAGAGGGGGCCGGGTGAGTCTGCCTGGGTGGCTCAGGTTTGGCGTTGCACTGTGCCACCCTCTCCTCCGGGCTGCGAATGCTGTTGGCCAGCGTGGCCGAGGAGAAGAAGCTGTACTGGAGATCTCGGTCCCCGGCACTGGCCGGCGTCCGGCTCTCCTCACTGGGGGCTGGGTGGCTGTTAAGCCGCAGGTTGCCGCAGTCCAGATGGACGCCACTGTTCTTCAGGTCCTCAGAGAGCCGGTTGAGGTCCTTCATGATGTCGATCAGCTGCACCACCGGGTGGAGGTTGATTCTCCCGTTGCCACACTTGCTCTTCAGCAGCGAGACGATGTTGTCGACGTTGCAGCGGCCAGAGGCCAGCGTCGCATTGGAGAAGGTCTTGGGGGCGCGGTCGTGGGTGGCTGTCTCATCCAGGCCCCCCACCAGGATCCGGGGGTCACTGGCACAGCCCAAAGCGTTGGTCGAGGAGAAGTCCTCTCCCTTGGTGGGACCAAGGGCGTGGAGGCTCTGGCACCTGTCGGCCGGGTCCCCATGGAGCAGCGAGCCGGACTGGTGCTCCCTGCCCAGCGCCGGGCAGGAACCCTCAGGGAAGCTCAGCACGCTGCAGGATAAGGCCTTCTCTGCTGGGCACGCTGCTGGCCTCTGCCCAGGATGCCCTGCCTGGTAGAACTTGGGCTCGCGGACGTAGTCAGGTGAGCTGCGGATGGCACCAGATGTCACCACTGGGCCTGGGGGCTTCACGCGCATCCTGAACTCCTCCTCTCCTGGATGCCTCTTGGTGGAACAGTTGCTGACATGGGTGTCGGAGAAGCCAATGCATGGACCTGAAACAGGCAGAGAAGCAAAGTCAGACTCTTAATGCAGGGCAGGGCAGTGCTGGGCCAACTAGCTTGGCACCCTGTGGGCTTCCAGTGGAGGGGTGAATGCTCCATAAAGCATGGTACAGCGATGCCTACTGGGGAGGGCTGGAAGGGACGGACGTGGTACACCTGGACCGTCTCTGCCGGTGTTTGTCCAACCTGTTCTTAAAAAGCTGCAAAAACGGGGATCCCACAAGCGCCCTAAGGTTCCTGCTCCAGAGCTGAGCCCCCCGAGAGCTGGAAAGCGTCTCCTACTAGCCAAGCTAGATCCCATCACAAACGCAATGCTGTGATACCCCCCACCCCTCCCCGACACAGAAGCCACAGCCGATGCCCGCTAGCAAAATCCTTCCCCCGCAGCGGAAGCCTGCCAGGGCCGGACCCCTACCCATCTCTATGGCAGCATCCCAGGAATCCTTGGGGCCCCCTTACCCACAGAGCTCCCTGCCCCAGCTCCGGTACGGGGTCAGCACTGAAATCCCTTCTGGGAAGAGCCCACCCGCAGGGGCAGGGAAACGGGAGCTGCTGGGAATCGTTTACAGGAGTGAGGCTGCCGATACCAAACTGCCCCCCAACCAGTCCTGTGGCTGCCCCACAGCTGGGCCACAGGGCCCGGGCTGGATGAAAGGCCCCAGGAATGGCACTTACCCTCGGCCTTGCTGCTCCGGCTGTTACACTTGAGCTCTCTGCAAAGGGAAGAGAAGAGGCGTTTAGCCCAGAGAACGGGACCTTCCCTGCACAGCCTGCAGCTTAGATTCAGCTCAGAGCCCCCAGCCCCGTGTCTGCACCTCCCACCCCCTGATTCCTCTCCGCCACCCTGGACAGCTAACTCACTCAGAGCTCCCCCAGCTGGCACGGGCTGTAGATTTCTGATGTGCCCATCACCATGGTATCGGGGCCACAGTAAGAATGCCACAGCGGGGCTGCTCTGATGGAAACCAGCGTGTGTTGCATATGCCTATGGCATGGGCTGGATTTGGCCCAAAGCTCTGGGACCGAGGCAAGGATTGAAGGCGTCTCGCTAACCCTTTCATTCGACGCAAATGGTCTGGTCTCAGGCTGACCCCTGGCTGGCCCCAAGGGGGACATGCCCTTCTGCTGCAATCGGGCAGGGTAAAATCAACAGAGGAGCATGGGATTTGGGGCTCCGTGCGCTCCTTTCAAACACAGATAATGCACCTGACCTGTGCCGGGCCTCGCATGGCTGAGCTACGGGCTGGGGAGCTGCCCCGGGCCTCGCACGACTGAGCAACGGGCTGGGGAGCTGCCCCGGGCCTCGCACGGCTGAGCAACGGGCTGGGGATGTGCCCCGGGCCTCGCACGGCTGAGCTACGGGCTGGGGAGCTGCCCCGGGCCTCGCACGGCGGAGCTACGGGCTGGGGAGCTGCCCCGGGCCTCGCACGGCGGAGCTACGGGCTGGGGAGGTGCCCCGGTCCTCGCACGGCTGAGCTACGGGCTGGGGAGCTGCCCCGGGCCTCGCACGGCTGAGCTACGGGCTGGGGAGCTGCCCCGGGCCTCGCACGGCTGAGCTACGGGCTGGGGATGTGCCCCGGGCCTCGCACGGCGGAGCTACGGGCTGGGGAGCTGCCCCGGGCCTCGCACGGCGGAGCTACGGGCTGGGGAGCTGCCCCGGGCCTCGCACGGCGGAGCTACGGGCTGGGGAGCTGCCCCGGGCCTCGCACGGCGGAGCTACGGGCTGGGGAGCTGCCCCGGGCCTCGCACGGCTGAGCTACGGGCTGGGGAGCTGCCCCGGTCCTCGCACGGCTGAGCTACGGGCTGGGGAGGTGCCCCGGGCCTCGCACGGCGGAGCTACGGGCTGGGGAGCTGCCCCAGACTTTGCACGCCTGAGCTAAGGGCTAGGTCTTGCACGCCTGAGCTACAGGCTGGGGATCTGCCTGGGTCTTGCATGTCTGAGCTACCCCTGCCCTTCGGCTGGGGATCTGCTCCAGCCTTTGCAGCCTGTCCCATGGGCAGGGATGCTGCCCCTGGTCTTTGTACACCTGCTCCACAGTCCCTGGACCTTGTGCACATTTTCCAGCCTGCTCCTTCAGCCTCCTGGTCTCTTTGCACCAGGCCGAGAGTGACAAGCAGCCCACACCAAGGGAAAGGGCTTTGCGGACGTACCACCGCTAGGTGTCCCCTGTGAGCTACGGATCCTCCTCCAAGTGTTTATGCATATTAACCGGTTAAGCCTGTGCACTCCTGGATTCCTTCCCCACTGCCCCCTCCCCTTCCCCGTCAGCAGAGCTACTCCCACCTACTGCTTAAAGTTTGCAACCTGCGCTCCTTGTGGCCTGAGAGAAAGCCCCTTTGTATTCCCCTTTGTGCCCAGCCAGCCAGCCCTTTCCTTCCACCCAGTCGCCTGGAGAAGCAAGCACCTGGCACTAAGGTTTGGAAATGGATCAATGACAGCCTGGGCGTCCCCTCCCCCCGTCCTGGGTCTGCAAGGAAGGAAGGAAGGGGACGAGCGAAAGAAAAGTTCTTTGTTCCCAGCTTTTCCCGAGGATGGATGGGCCCGGAGTGGAGATGCCCCAGGCCCCATCTCCCCCCGCGCCCCACAGGCAATGCGAGGCTCTTCAGGGGACATGGCTTCATTCATCCTTCCAGAGCAGAGAGGGCCGGGGTCTGGCCCCTGGCGGTCAGGCCAGGGACCCTCGTCAGCAGCCTGAGGCAAGGGGAGAGACCCCCATGTAATGTCCCCCACCTGGATGGGCAGCTCGTATTGCAATGAGGGGGGCCCTCACCCCCACCACCGAGCAGCTCTTCACCCCCACACACCCATCAGCTGTCCCCTCTGGACGGCTGGAACCCAGCCCCACCCCCAAGGCCAAGCTTTTCCTGGGAGTTAACCCCCGTTCCCTGAAGAACTGTACGTAGACGCGTCGGGGTTCTCCTGTCGCTCCGGTCAATCCACCTCCCTGAGAAGCAGTGGGTAGGTGAACGGAAGAACCCTTCCGCCCGCCCAGCTGCGTGGGCACTGGGCATCAGGGCTACTGCGCTATGACTCACGGGACGTGGGATTTTTTGCAGGTAGCCAGGTTGCCCTGCATTTTAGGTGGGCAGCCAGGCCTGCGCTGAGCCGCTCCCTTGGAGCCACATGCTGCCAGGCTAGCTGGACCGAGAGCACCCAGAGAAGCGGGAGGCTCTCCCGTCCGGCCCAGTGGGGTGTGAACGCCAGCACGATTAAACACGCAGCAAACACCCCCCCGCGCCAGGGCTGCAGCTGCGAGGCTGGGGTGGGACCCCGCAGGCTGCTCTCAGACTGGGCCCAGCTGTTCCGGCCTTGTTGCTTTAAACAGGCTAAATAAGAGGAGCTGCTGGCTCTTCCGCGCCCCCCCGGCACCACCCTCTCTGCCCCAGCCCACATAAGGCAGGAGTCTTTCCTCCCTCCCCCCAGCAGCACCAAACAAAACCCATTCGCAAGACAACAGGAGAGGGGGAGGGGTTGGTCCGCCCCTCCCTCACCCTGGCAGGAAAAGGGCACCTGGCCACCGAGGGGCAGGGTAAATCAGGGAGGGGTGGGCACACAGCCTCCTTCCCCGGGGGCTGGAACTGTGCAGGAGGCTAGGACACCCGAGGGCCAACTTCTGCCCCCTCCTGCCAGGCCTCGTCCCTCCTTTGCACCCCTCCTTCTCGCTCCCTGTTTAGCGTTCCCCCCTCCTCCGCCTTCCTGCCCCCTCCCCAGCTTTCAGGTGTGGTTTTCAATGGCTCCTGCCCTGCTCCGAATCCCTTCCACCCCCGATAGGGTGACCAGACAGCAAATGTGAAAAATCGGGACAGGGGGTGGGGGCTAATAGGAGCCTATATAAGAAAGAGGCCCCGAAATCGGGACATCTGGTCACCCTAACCCCCGAAGCCCCTCCACCGCTCATGGGAAGTTGCTGCAGCAGGAAGTGACCTCAGCTTTTTGGCAGGCCCCGCTGGGCACTGCCGTGTGCTAGGCCCGGCTGGGCGCTGAGCCATGCTCTCCAGCACCCTCTGCGGGCTGGGACGGAAGGCCCCCGTCTCCACCCCGCCTGCCCCAGCTCGGCCATTTCAGCCCCACCACGTGTCCCCCCTTTGTCAGCGTCGTCTGCCCCACGGCTCGGCTCAGGCTCCTGGGGCCTGCCTTTCACACACCGGCAGGGGCCCTGGCTCCCCTTCCTCTCCCGCCCCCTCCCCTGGAGAACACCCGGTGCTTAGGGCTGCCGTTTCCAGGCAACGCTTGGCCAGATGTGGAGTGAGAAGGGTCAGGATCCCATGGAAAAGCACCAGAGCCAGCAGGGATCAAACACAGCGCACGGCTGTCGTTATGTGCGGGGCGGGAGGAGAGGCAGTGCGGGCCAGTGGCTGCAGCGGGGGGACGGGTACACCAAGAGACCCGAGTTTGGACCTTGGGCCAGTCGCTTCACTGCCCCGTGCCTCAATTTCCCCTCTGGGTTAATGATACTGACCAGCCTCCCTGGGGCAGAACTGCCATGGACAGAGGACGCAGTGACGGGCAGTGGGGAAGCTCCGGACATTGGGCCCTGTCTCTCCCCGGCATGGGCACAGAGAGGGGTGCTGGCAGACGTAGCTGGGGTGACCGGGTTATTTCACTGCACTTAGGAAACAGGCTGCCTGCCCGGGCAAGCCACCACGGCTATTCACAGGCAGGTTCTCTGTGCAGCGCACGGCCCGGGGCCTGTGCTCCCCCGGCGTGCTCAAGGGGCAGGCTCCGTGGGGAGTCTCTGACAGCAGCCAGCCTGGACAGTGAAGCTGGGTTTTGGGCTAAGTGCTGGGTGGGTTTTACAGCTGGTGAGGGGCGAACTGGGCAAGCTCGAGGTCTAGGCAAGCTTGCCCTACATAGCTGTGCTACTGCCCCTCAATCCCAACCTGCAGCCCCCCGGCCCGCTACGCCAGCCCTGAGGTCACCATTCAGCACAGAAAGATCAGACAGCCAGAAACACCGAGGTGCCCACCTACTGGGAGCCCCCCTCGAACAAAACACAGGTGGAGGTCTCGAACAGAGGTGGGCAAAGCCCAGCGCCAACCATTTGTCCCCTCCAAGCTGGGCATTCTGATGAACGGAGCTGGCTCCAAACCCAGGCTGATGAAGGTCTGCAGACCTGAACCCCTCACTGCCCCAGTCAGTTCGTCCATCCTTAGTCCTGAGTGCCAGGCGAGGGCCAAGTGCCCAGGTGCTACCACCCCCTTCGCTCACCGCCCACCCCACCCCAGCTGCCGCAGAGATGGAGACGCTCGCCGCGGGGCAAAGGCAGGTGCTCCGGGGAGGCAGCGCTGGCAGGCCCAGCTGCTGGGGGTGGGGGGAGAAACACAAAGGCCCCATTCAACCCTGGGCACAGCCCCTCTGCAGCACGTCTGCTCAACTCAAGGGGCAGGGGAGAGATAGGCAGCACAATCCACCCGCGTGGCTCCCCCAGAACACCCTAAGGGGCATGAATCAGATCTGCAGGCCCAGATCTTCAGATGGCCCCGGCCTCCAGTGCTCTGGGGAAAATAAAACACAGTGCTGCTCTCCCATCCCTTATCGATAACGTGGGGCTGCCCCTCCCCATAGATAACATGGGGGGAGGGATAGCTCAGTGGTTTGAGCATTGGCCTGCTAAACCCAGGATTGTGAGTTCAATCCATGAGGGGACCATTTAGGGATCTGGGACAAAAATTGGGGATTGGTCCTGCTTAGAGCAGGGGGTTGGACTAGATGAGGTCCCTTCCGATCCTGAGATCCTGTGACAACACGAGGCTGCTCCCCCACTCCCTTGCAGAGAGCACCAGGCTGCCCTGCACCCTGGAGCCGTTACCTTGGCCTCGAGTGCTTGCAGTGCAGATTCACTTTGAAGTTCCTCTCGCCGCCGTCCGCGTCGCCGTCAGGCTGGTGCAGCCCGGAGCCCTGGGCGTGCTGGAACCACTCGGCTGGCGGGCTGGCTCCGTTTTCCAGGCCGATGGGCTGGCAGGCGAGGGAGCTCCCATCTGTGAACGAGCAGCACACAGACCCGGGTGCGTGAGCCAAGGGGGGGTGCAGGGTCCCGTGTGGGGGGCAAGGAAGAGGCAGGGGAACTTGGCGGTGCTGGGGGTTTGTCCCAGCGACAGGGGAAGGGGCCCAGAAACGTCCTTCCCGCGGGGGGAGTGGGGGCAGCAACGGCGCCTGGGGCGCAAAGGGGCAGCGGCTCTCTCCCACCCCCACCCCCCCGCATGGCAGGCCCTGGGGAGGCCGCATTCGGCGGCTGGCGAAGGGGGCTTATGCAACCAGCAGCACAGAGCCCAGCATGGCACTTTGCTGAATCGTGCTCCGCTCTGGCATCTTAAAGACAGGCTCCCACAGGGTTATTCAGCCTGCACGCGTGTGTGTGTGTGTGTGTGAGAGCGGGTACAGCCAGCCGCACAGGCATTCACGCCTACCCATCTGTCTGCAACTGTCTGTTTGTCTAAGCCACTCTCCCTCCCTCTCCACCCCAATGTGCCGGAGAGAACTGACAGGCTCCCTCTGGCCACTGACGGAGGGGTGACGGCACCTCCTCCTCCCCCCGTTTCGCCTTCCCCCGTGCCCGAGGTCGCTGCTTGGGCAGCGTTCGGGACACAGACGGCTTTCGATCAGCCTGGATGGAAACACGGACGTGGCTCAGTTCTGGCTGGCTCCCGGACACAGGGCCCCGGCCTGTCCCGGTGGCGTCAGCTGCAGGCCCCGTGCTGACATTTCCAGTGTTTTTCCAGGGTGATTCCCCTCCTGCCCAGCCACCACTCGTCAATTCAGCCCCAGCCCCATCTCGCTCTTTCTTGGCTTCTCTGGCTCGTGTCTGTTTGTCCGTCTCACTCAGGATCTATCAGAGCCCTAGAGGAAATCAACCAGGCTCCAAGCTCTGCATTAGCGAAAGCCCTCACCTAGGGCTCCCCCTGCCCGTGGGTATGCTGCTGGGTTGCGGTTTTTGCTCTCTCTTTGTGTGTTGGTTGGTGCAGATGTGCGGGCACTAGGGAAGGTCTCAGTGGGTGTGTGCATGCCTGTGTCTCAGGCTCTCCTGGATTGTGTTGCTCACTCTTTGTGCGATTAAGAGTTGGTGTTATTGTGGGTCTACCAGCCTCTCCTGCGTTCGTATGTGTGTCTCTGTCTCTCTTCCTCTGTAACCTTATGTGTGTGTGTCTGTATCTTTGTGTGTCCGCCGGTGCCCCTCCCAAGTGTGTCTGTCTGCTCCCCACCCTTAGCCTGTGCGACTGTCCCTCTTCCTGTCTGCCTGTGTCCTCCCCCAACACACACACACAGAGCATGATCCAGACTTCCCATTGCTTGCATTAGCGTGACAACTTATCAACAAGGCAGGGAAGGAGAATTCAAACCTGTCAGTTACTCAGTCCAAATCTCTTCCCCTCCTCAACCTCGGGTCTCCCGGCTGGCACAGAAATGCAGGCAGCTCTGTCTCCAGCCCTGCAGAGAGCTGCTGCTGGCCTGGGTGGTGTAGAGTTACACCAAGGGGCAATGCGGAGCACCAAAGTATGCACTAGAAAGACCGGTCTAGTCTCTCACGCAGCTGCTAATGCGCCCGGAGCTGGGAGCTGCTGGAGGAGAGGCAGGCAGGAAGCGCACAGATGACTTTCCAGAACAGCCCCCGGGGTACCAATTTCCCCCCCCCCCCCCCGCGCACATGCTGCTTTCCCTTTTAATTCGAGTGAAACGTGGAGAGACTGAAAACCAGTCAGGGACTGGGAGCCTGCCCTGCTGCCGGGACTGGGATGGGACCAGAACCTTGTCTCAGTTCAAGAGTGGCTACGTCGGGTTCGGGGCAGTTTTATGCCGGTATAAATCAGGGCAGGCCGTGGCCAGGGCGATGCAAGCTCATGCCATGCACCGCCTGGGCACACCCAGTCACAAGAACACCGAGTCACCCGGACACACCCAGGGCAACACACGCTGTACACAAACACACGCGCACACATTGGCCCACACGCACCCCGAGAGACACACACACAGCTCCAACCGGCTTCTGCATGGGCTCCTCTCTGGCTGTAACAAGACCACACTTGCTCTGGGTTATTAAAGCCTCTTAACGACTAGGCACAGCCCTGAGCAGCTGCTGAGCAGACAGAGGGGAGGCAGGAGGCAACTCCCCCCCACCGCAGGCCCCCAAAAGGCAGAGGGGCTGGAGCACACGGCTCTGCGCTAGGCATAGGGGTGGGATATGGGGATCTGCAACGTCTGACGGGCTCAGCTGCTGCTGACGCATGACGGGCCATCAGAGGATGCTCACCTGGCCAAGCCAGAGACTGCGGCCTCCGCCCTCCACCCCTGCTCTGGGGCCTTTCCAAACGGAGGCCCGGGGCGCACCAGAATGCAGCCCCCTGCCCTTGGCCGAGCGAGCCAGGATATCGGAGGCACCCTCCATGGGGGTCGGGGCAGAGTCTTTGCTCCACCAAGCTGGCAGGGGAGCGACTCCAGATTGGCACCCCTGGGACCGGGTGCGGAGCTCGAAGGAGCTGTGCATCAAGAACAATACACCTGGCTCAGTGCAGAGCCCGCAGGTGGGCTCTGCAGCGGGGCCCAACCAAGCACCCATCAGAGCCACCGGCCTGAAGAAGTGGCGCCATGCCCCACTTCTCCTCCGGCGCAGCCCAGCGAGGCTGGGGTCCAGCCCAGTGTCCCCTGGGGCAGCGACGCGGCTGTTGGTGGGGCAATAGCAAGGCTTGCTCATGCAGATAACCACGGCAGGCTCCCGGCGAGCCTGGTGTGAACGCAGAGTAACTCCTCTGTGTTCCATGTGGGGTGACTCCGGATTCCCACCTACAACACGGACAGCAGGGCCTGTTGCGGGAGGCTCCAGGCCCCCAGAATAGACCTGGGACTCGCTCCCCTGTGTTACACAATGGGCACTGCCCGACACAGCCACCTTGCTCCTCTCCCAGACGGCCCCGGGCACTGCCCGCCCGGCTTCGATGCCCAGCAGGAGTTGGGGGGTGGGACCGATGCCGCATGTGCCCGGGGTGGCAAGCTCCCACCCTGAGCCGCAGCCTGGCACAGCCCAACCCCCCTCGGCTGGGGCGTGCTGAGCGTTGGCAGACACAGCCCAGAGAGGGGTGGGAGTGGGCTGGGGGGAGGGGCCGCTGGGCGGATGCTCGCCACACAATGTTCACTTTCACCTCCTCTGCTCTGCCTCAGGCAGCCTGCCACATGTTCTGCATTAGGAGCTCTGGACTTCACCATTCCCGGGTTCTTAGCCAGGGGGAGTTTTTCCTCCCCCCCCTTCCCTCCCTCCCTCCCTCTCTCTCTCTCTCTCTCTCTCTCTCTCTCTCTCTCTCTCTCTCTCTCTCTCCCTGGTTACAAAACAGGACTAGAGACCACACAAGAGAGAGAAGATGCATGGAGGGAGAGAGAGAGATGCATGGGGTGGGAGATGTATGGGGGGGGGGGGAGAGAGAGAGATGCATGGGGAGAGAGAGAGAGATGCATGGAGAGAGAGAGATGCCTGGGGGGGGTGGGGAGAGAGAGATGCCTGGGGGGGAGAGAGAGAGAGATGCCTGGGGGGGAGAGAGAGATGCCTGGGGGGGCGGGGAGATGCATGGGGGGGCGGGGAGAGAGAGATGCATGGGGGGGGAAGATGCATGGAGAAGCGGGAGGGAGGAAGAGTCACAGAAGGAGAGAGGGAGCAATGCACAGGGTGGGTGAGAGAGAGATTGCAGTCACCTCTGTTTCCCACCTCCTGACCCCTGGAGCCTCGGAAAGATAACAGCCCCGAAGAGTGCTGACTCGCCTTTCAGAAATCCAATATCCTCCTGCCTACCTGGGCTGTTAGCTTCCCCCCCCACCCCAGGATTAATCCTGCTGCTGAAAATCTTTTAATTAGTTTAGCAGTTTCAGGCTTCCTGGTGGCAGGAAGCAGAGACACAGACTCCGCCAGCCCTCCCCTCTCCTGGGAGGCTGTCCAGCGCCCTCTGCCCCACACCGGATGGATGGGGGGGCAGAGGGGGCTCCCTCTGAAGCTCTAATCCCCCCCCCCCGCTAGAGAAGGTGACTCCGGGAAGGACACAGCCTCTTTCAAGGTGTTTAATTCAGCCTGGTGCTGAGCTGGGTGGGTGGGGGGCAGCTGTGTTCAGGCCTGCCTAGAACCCCTCTGAGCCCAGCAGGCGGACAGGGTGGCCTGGGCTGAGCGCGAAGGGGGAAAGCTAGGCCAGGGCTTGTTTGCTCCAAGGACTAGCCCCACCCCGGTCAGTGCCACAGCCCAGCCCCGCACGCCTGCACAAGGCTGGGGTAACAGCGAGGCTTCGCTGTGCCGCTGGCCCACCCAGGCGACAGCTGCTGGCCAGCGGTGCCATGGGGAGACTTCGTTCGGAGGGGGAGCGAGTTGTCATCAGCCCAGCGGAAAAGCGGCAGCCTCCCATAGGGAAGTGACGCACCCCGCCTAGCCATCGGAGGAGCTCATGTTGGAGATGAGATCGAAGTGGGAATGTCCTGCAGGACACGGATGGGCACTGCCACTGAGCCCACCCGGACACCACGGGGATGGGCTCTGCACTGAGGCCTGGGGCCCGCCCAGAGACCACGGGGATGGGCTCTGCGCTAAGGCCCGAGGCCTGTCCGGATACCACAGGGATGGGCTCTGCACTGGGGCCTGGGGCCCGCCCAGAGACCACGGGGATGGGCAGACAAACAGCAGTCACCCAGCAGCTGCGCAGACTGGAGCGCAAAAGACATTTGCCGGGTCTGGACGGCGCCTGCTAACTCCTTCACGAACCGGGGTGTTGCACTGAAAGAGCGCCACACGCTGGCCCCCTTGGGCGCAGCCACCTCACCCTTCCCCGGCTTCCCAGTTGGCCAGGCCGATTTGTCCTTGGCTCCAGAATTCTTCCCACCCCCCTAACGGCCCCAGTGCCCCTCCTTGCTGGGGGGCCGCTGGGGTGGCGAGATGGCAGATGTGGAGCTCTCTCAATGCCACCCTGTCGCTCAGAGCTGTACCCCAAACAAACCTGCTCCCTCCTCCCTCTTTCTGCTCCTCGGCCATTTGTAGACGGTGCTTTGTTGGCCCCACATACCCGCAGCAGTCACGGCTCAGCCCCCGCCAGCCCCAACCTGCTCCATCGAACAAATGTCCCAGGAACCAGGCCTGGGCTGGCTGACATGAATGGAAATCAGCAGGGTGCTGACTTCCCGGCAGGTGGGTTCAGAGGGTTTCTGTGTTTGTCCAACCTCCCCCGACTCAGCTCCTCTCCTGAGCTCTGCAGGGGGTCAGGGGAGATGATCTAATGGGCCCTTCTGGACTTAAAAGCTACATGAGTCCAAATTCTAGGAGCCCTCCCCTCTGTGGCCCTATGCAGCCCTGGCCTCCCACCCCACCCCACCTCCTCCTGCCCCCTCACACTCACGTCGCTCCCCACCTTGCTCCCCGAGCCCTGTGGCTGCAGCATTGACCTGCCCTTAGCGTCCTTTCCAGAATACGTCCAAGGCAGGGTCCCTGCCCGGGAGAGGCCAGCGTCTGCTAGCTTGGAAAGCCATCACCACGCCCATCCCAGTGCAAATACCACCACCACTTCCCCCGCAGCAGCGCTCACAATGGCGGGGCAGTCTCTTCACCCCCCCTTCCACAGCTGGGGAAGGCAGGCAGAGAGGGGAAGGGCCGTAAGCCAAAGCAAACAGTAAGGCAAGCAGCCCAGCCCAGCCAGCCTGGATTCCCAGGCCCGTGTCCCCCACGCTGACATCTCAGCAGCACTGGGGGAGCCATAGAGAAAGGCTCAGAGCAGTGGGGGGCGGAAGAGGCCTTCAGCAGAGACAGGGTGGATGGGGCAGAGGAGAGGCGGGGAGGTGGAGGTCACTTGGAGAGAGGAACAGACGTGTGTAGCGTCCCAGGGGCAGGAGCTCAGAGGTTACCTGGGCGGGGAGGCACAGGTAGCCCCGGGGTTTCCCTGGGAAAGTCCGAACTTTAACGATTCCCCCACATCCAATAGGCTGCTTTATATCAAAAGAGAACAGAACAAAGTATTCACCTGTGCCACCCACCAGAGCTCTGCACTGGGCTGGGGGAAGGAGTGCCAGAACGCTCTCCTCCCCACCCCGGGCACGCCCCCAGAACTGGGGGGTTCTGTTTAGTTTCATTACAGATACAAAATGCAGATGAAAAATGCACGGGCCGGGGCTGGCCAGGTCCGAACCCCGCCCCGGGCCGCAGGGCTGTGAAGAGAAACAAATCCACATTCTCGGTGCAATAGGGAAACTGAAACGCCAAAAGAAACAAACCCAGAGATCTTCTTTGAGCAGGCTCCAACTAAATCACCTTCCTCCGGGCAGTCAGTCCCAGTTCCGACACACTGATGCCCAGGAAGAATCTGGCCCCATGGCTGTCTCTGTTACTCTCCTGACTATGCCCATTTCTGTTCCCGTCCATTCCTCAGCTGCCTTTTCTCACCATCTGGTGCAAGAGCCTTCTCCTCTGCAGCTCCCGGCTGTATTCTCTGTCTATTGCCAAACTGCAGGTCTTTCCCCCCCCTTGCCTGATTTTCCAAAGGTCATGCTCCCTCTCTGTCAGCACAGTGACTGGGCTATTGAGCGCTCTGCGGCTCTTGGGGGATGAGGGGGAGGTGGAGGAGCAAAAGGAAGGACGGTATTGTGGTGATGGCTGTGGACTGGGACTCGGCAGGGTGGGATTCAATCCCTGGCCTTGCTACAACCTTCCTTGGGAAAACCAATTAGTCTCTCTGTGTCTTGGCTCCCCACTTGCACAATGGGGTGATAACCCCGCCTCTTGTCTATTTCGATCGGAAAGTCTCCGGGCAGGGCCTGTCTCGCACTGTTTCTGTGCAGTGCCTGGCACACCGGGGCCCTGGGTAATACCCTAGAGCAGGGGTAGTCAATTAGATTTTTGCTCAGCTCCAAATTTCTCGGTCAAGGTAGAGTCAAGGTCCAGACTCCAGAGAAAACAATAAAATAGAATAACACTAATGACAATAATAAGTAAATAAAAAGATTCCAGGATCAGCTCAAAAGTATCTGGCGGTCCGGATTTGCTGGTCCCCCCTGCCCTGGAGTGACGCCCTCCCAAAAGCAAGTGGCGGTACATTGTAAACGCAGGGTCCTTCAAAGCCAGGGGATTTCAGAACGAGAACTGGGGGCTTAAGATGCAAACCGGAAGAACCACCAGGGATCGCGTGCCCCCCTTCCCGCTCTGGTGAGACAGCTGACACAGAGCATCAGTGAAGGACTCAGGGCTGATGGCAGTGGGGACAGTGCAGCCAAAGACCTCCTGTCACCAAATCCGTGGATGCGCATGCAGATGGAGTTCAGAGACCTGCCTGTGACTGATGCTGGATTCAGGAATAAGCCTCTTCCGGGATTCGCCGGCTGCCCAGCCCCGCAGGGCACTGCAGCAGGCTTTCCAGAGAAGATGAAACAGGCACACGCTCGGCTGCTCTCACCCCCTGGCACCTCCTGTCCATGCTACTGCACATGAGGCTCGCCTCGCCGATGCCCCCGCTCTTCCAACGCGTCACTGAGCCCCCACCGGCCTGGGCACGCTCCCGCTCGGCGCGCCGGTGATGAGCTGGGATGGATTCGCAACTCCAGCCTTTTAACAAGGACCACCCCCAACGAGTCTGTGTTGTGTGGGTGGGGGGGTACCTCGGCGTAGCAACTGCAACCCTCGGCTTCCTCCCCCCGATTCACACAGACGTTCCGGGGGAGGGCAGAGACCTCAGAAGAGAAATTTGTCCACCCAGCTTTGTCAGTGCCCCAGAATCCTGACCTGAGACCCCCCCTCCCCCCGGCTATACCACTCGTAGCTCCTCCCCCATCTCTGCCAACTCCCGTCTGTCCTGACACAAACCAACCCCCCTCCTGTTCACCTTCTGCTTTCCTCTACCCCAATCCCCCTCAGAACAGATCTGCAGCTCCTCCATTCCTGCTGTGGGCCTGGGGCACCCCACAGCCTTCCAGATCTACTCTACTTTTCGGCAGGGGCAGCCGCTCATACTGAACCACAGGGTGGCAGCAGCGCGGCCAACCCCAGTGTTAAAAAAATCATGACTCAGACCCCCCGCACCAAAATCACAAGATTTGTTTTAAAAATCACAAACCATGGCGGTGGTCTTTTGTATTTGTCTTGCACCTTTCCAAGCGAGAAACTATTCCCTCACCGCCACCCAATGAAAACTGAGATTCTCACATAAATCCCAGGACTCCAGGAGCTGGGGCCATAGGAAACCCACGGAATCATTGCGAGACTTGCGCTCAAACCACAAGCGTCGGCAACGTGGCTGCAGATTGGCTGCGTGAAGACTGAGGGGTAGGTGGAGACCAATGAAGCCATTTTATCCAGTTCATTCCAGCTGGGAAGCCGGGGTTTTGGAGGTGAAACACCAGAGGACTAGGAGGGGTGTGTGTGCGCGTGTGGCAGGATTGTTTGATCTGAACGATAGCCATCAGCCTGCAGAAAAGAACGACTCTTTCCCGCCGTGCTCCCATCACTGTTTGCAACACTCGATCCTTCCTTTTCCCCCCACCACTGACTTTTTTTGGGGGGGGGGGGGGAATTTATAATGAGGAGACAGAACAGATGGCCAGAGTGTTTCATCTTAGGTAGCGGGTTCGGCAGACTTACCTCAGCTGCTGGGTTTCCTTTCCTCCGATAGCGCCCCTGGGAGCAGAGTTTCCTAGGTTCCAGGGAGCTCTGCTGCCTGGAGCAGAATCGGGTAGCTAGCCGGGGAAGTTCTCTCCAGCAGAGATGGCCGCAACCCAGTTCCACTCTAGCGGCAACGGCGAATGGAGAGAAATGTCACATGTGAGATGCTCCATGGCGGGCGCTGGGAGCCTAGCAGCGGGGTGCAGAATTGCTAGGCAGATGGCCCCATTATGGGCACCGCCTGGGAAACTCCCACTCTTTGGATTTGGGTGGGAGACCTGGCACACGGAGCTGGCGACAAGCTAGCTCTCGGCAAGGGGTAGAAGCCTCCATCTGTGGAGCATCTCCAGCGGCAGGCTTGGACACGGCCACCTGGCTGGCCCCCGCAGGGGTAATGCAGTCTCCAGAAGACGGGGACTCCTGGAGGGTGCATTAAAGACAGTCCCCTCCTTCCTCACGACTCTGGAATGTCACTTGGGATCTGGGCAGTGCATGCAGGCCCATGCACAAAGCCCAGCCATCCAGGGCTCTGCACTAGACACAAGCAGTGGAGAGTTAAGCTCACCAAAGATGCTCCCAACAGAGAGCAGCATCCCAGAGGTCTTCACGGCAGGCTGCACGCAAGATGAAGGCACCTCCTGCCTCTGTGATGGCGGGGCAGGGGAGGACGGACACCTCTGTCCCCCTCTCCAGCCACAACGCTTCTCTGCTGCAATCAGCTTGACCGACCCCCCTGAGAACGTCTATTCACTGACTTCAGCGGCTCAGCACCACCTCGCCCTGAAGAACTCTCACCCATTCCGGGCCCGGCGTGCGGGCAGGACCCTCCCACTCCTAGGCACACAGGTGCAGCCCACCCTGCTGCCTAACTCTGCGAAGTCTGCTCTCCCAGTGCTGCTAGAGGTGTGTGCTCCCTTCGGGGGCAGCTCCGCTAAGAGAGGAAGCCACCGCAGGGGCACCAATGGCACCAGAGAGCTGGTTTCCTCGCCCCCGCCCTCCCCTGGCTCAGCATGGCCTTTACATGGCGACCCTAAGAGAACCGCCCGGCCTCCTCCCTGACCATGCACCTCACCAGCGCGGCTCATACCACTGCATTCTGGGAGCACGGGCTTTCAGGCGACCTCCAAGCCCCAAGCACTGCCCGGTGGGAAAGGATTTGGGGGGAGGGATAGCTCAGTGGTTTGAGCATTGGCCTGCTAAACCCAGGGTTGTGAGTTCAATCCTTGAGGGGGCCATTTAGGGATCTGGGGCAAAAATTGGGGATTGGTCCTGCTTTGAGCAGGGGGTTGGACTAGATGACCTCCTGAGGTCCCTTCCAATCCTGATATTCTATGATTAGGGAGCCCGTCTGACCCGGGAGCAGCTCAACATGTCTATCTCCCCATCCATGCTGGGTGGAAACCATGAGAGATGTTGCTGCTGCAGCCAGACCGGACGGATGGACAAGACAGAGACCTCCTCCCGGGGCGCCCCAGTGCTTGTGCAGCTGTCAAGGGGGCCGCTGACAGCTGTCCAAGGGGCCCAGCCAGTGGCTTCTTTCGGCTCCGTCCCACCTGGAGCAGACAGGGCCTTTGATGCTCAGCCCGCTTGGTACCAGTCAGCCCAGGGGACTTTGCTGGTGCCTCCTGAAAGGGGACTTTTCCTGCCGGAGCCAGTCGGTCTGGGCAGGGGCTGCCAGGCAATAAACTAGCCTGCCCCCGCCCCATGTGCGGGCTCAACGACGCAGCCGCCACTTGTGGGGGGGTGTGATGTGTGATTCTACCCTTAAAGGCCAGACTCTTCCCTGCCTCACCGCCCCTGGATCCAGGGGAGCAGGGCAGGGTTTGGACCCTTGTTTCCTACCTGGCTGGGATGGAGCTGCCTCCCTCCAGCCCCTTCTCTCCCCACCCCTTCCCCTTCCTCAAAGGGGCTCAGGGAAGGGGGTTCGGCAGAGGGGGCAGGGGAGGAGGGGCTTGAGAAATCGGCCGACAGATGGACTGCCGAAGCCATGGCACCTCGGCCGGCTGGAACAGAGAGCTGCAGTTCAGAGAGAGCTAGCAGGGAAAGGGGCTAAATTTAGCTGCCTTCCTCAGTGCCAGCTTTGTTCCCCCGCCCCGCTGAGCTGGAGACGGTGCTCCTCTCCTCCAGCAGCTTCCTGGCCCAGCATGCCTTGCATGGCTGAGCGGCCAGCCTGGAGAGGGGCCGAGCCGAGGCCTGCCTCTGCTCTCAGCCTTATTGTCCCTGGTGTGGTTGTTTCCCACCTCAGGCCCGACCTGCCCAGTCACCCACACTCCACGCCTGGGCCTCGCGCCCCCCACTGCCCCCGCGGGGCGGGATGGTGGCTACCATCCTGCCCCCAAGTGTCTGCAGAATGTCCCCCCCTAGAGACAGACCGCAAGGCTGTATCCCTGCCCAGCGCCCGCCCCACCCAGTACCCGCCCCACGCTGGCTCATGGCACTATCTGGCCTTTTTTGCACAGGGAGGGGGCTCTTTTCCCATCTCAGGCTGGCTATGGAAGCCAAGCTGGGGTGTGTGTGTGTTGGGGGTGGGGGGTGGAGGTTGGCAGGTGGACAGGCTCAAACCTCCCCTTGGGGAGTCTGCATGGGCTCATCTGCCTCCTCCCTATGGCACATGGAGGGTTAATGCCAGGCAGGCTGGATGCTGGGAGGCCAGTAACATTTGGAAGGCGCCAGCTGGAATCATGCCCGTCCCAAGGTCTAGAGCTCCAGAGGCGGTGCTCCCCAGTGCCAGGGGGAGAGGGGCAGGAAGGTGGAAATACACAGACCCGGGGGAGGCAGAGCGATCCCGCTGTGTGTCTCTGCCACACAGGCCGGCGTGCAGCGCCCCACACAGGCTCCAGTCACCTGTGCGCCCATCTTGGCTTTTAGCCCCAAGGGCAGGAGAGAGCCAGGGAGCTGCAGGGGGGGCAGCGGAGGGCGTGATGGACAGAGCAGGAAAGCAGCGGCGGGGGAGCGAGAGAGGCAGAGGAATCACTAGGCCCCTGTTTCCTGAGGCTGGCTCAGGTGTGCAAGCCGGGCGGTTCACGTCCCCAGCTACCAATGCCACCATCTGCCCTCCTAGCCCACGGCACTGAGTCTGTGGGCTGGTGATGCCCAGGCAGGAACCTGCCCTCGCCTTCTCCCTCGCCAGGTGACCCACCCCAGCACGCTGTCCTTATTTCAGGCCAGCGTGAGCGCGACGACCCCAGGCTGGGTTTCAATCCGCCCAGCCCCTGTGCACTTCACTGGCGGTGCTGGTGACTCACCAGCAAACCGGGCGGGGGGGGGGGGGGAGGAGGGCAGATAAAGGGGTGGGGGAGGACACAGGTCCCTCCCTCGGCCAATTTTAGAAACCAGCTAGACAAGAAGGGCAGAATTCCCCGGCAGGATTTACGACCCTGCTGGTGGGCTTTCGGGGGGGGGGGGGCGCACATTCGTTGAGCGGAAACGCCTGGCCGAGGAGCCGGTTTCCCAGGAGACCCAGACGTCGGGGCAGGAGGCTCGGAAGGGCCGACGGGGATCGAGAGGGGCCTGTGGAGAGGCTGCCAAAGGAAGCATGTTGCTGCACAGATCCCGGCGGCTGGGAGGGGGCGGGAAGAGAGGTGAACACCCAGGGACAGCATAACGCCTAAGAGAGTATGCCAGTCAGGCATGTGAAGCAAACACACACAAGCTAGAGCTCCCCATCTGCCATTTGCAGTGAGAGAGACCCAGGCCGGTGAGCCACGGCACCCGGTCCCATCCCCAGGAGCAGGCCACAGGAACAGGAGATGCTCCCTGGAGCTCCCCCCAAGCCCAGGCCAATGCTGCCCCTGTGGGACACTGAGCTGGGAGAGCCGTCCTGGGTCCCCCAGCCCCACCCCTCACGCCAGCATTTACACCTCACCAGAGTGGGGGTGTGGAGGCTGCTGGATCAGAGCCGTGCACTGCCCTGGGGTGTGAGAGGCAGGGCAGTGGGGGCCCAGCAGCTCCTGGTTCAGTCCCCAGCAGGGGGTTGCCGTTGTGTCCAGTGGGAGGAGAACTGAGGGGGGCAGTGGGAGCATCGGTGGCGGGAAGCTGTGTCTACTCCCCTGGTTGACGGGGTTGATCCCGTGGGACTGCGCCCCCCCCATGCAGCGCTGTCCCAAACCCCCCGGAGTGCTGCACCTCTAACTTCCACCTCTCCAGCCTTCCCACCTCCCGGGTACAGCCCGGACGCTGCCTTGAAGGCCACCCGCCGCTCCCCCCGAATCCCCCCTCTCTCACTGCACCACGTCCAAGCTCCTCTCCCGCAAGACCCTCTCCCCGCTCATGTCCCCACCCTCTGCCCTCCCGGCTCTGCTCCCCCCTTCCCTCTGTTCCTTCAGTCATGCTCCCCACAGCACCCAGCCCCCCGTCCTCCCCTGCCAAGCACCCCCAAACCCACTACTTTCTGGAATCCTTCCTGCCCCACTCTCCTTGTCCCCTAACCCCCCCACCAGAGCGTTGTACACCTGGCACCAAGGATGAACGGCGCGGAGGGGAGAGGACCGCCACTTTGTACTTGTACAGAGCCTTGTGCCCCGGGATCTCAGAGCACTTTCCCCACACTAATGAGGGATCCCTCATGCACACCTGCGAGGCACGTACATATAATCAGACCTGTTTTACCAGTGAGGCTCGGCAAGATTACGCGACTTGCCCAAGATCCCACAGCACGCAAGTGGCAGGGCCAGAAGTGGAACCCAGGAGTCCTGATTCCCAGCCCTCCTCCCCAAACCAGACCCATCAGTGAGGCCCTTCATCTCTCGCACTTGCGGAAGGATCTTCTCCATTGAACAGCCCCGCCCTGTCTCTGCACTGCAGTCGCCATCCTTCCGGCCCCAGAGTTGGGCTGGAGCGAATGCTGTTCCTTACGTGGCCAGAGGGGGCACAGTTGGGTGCTGCAAGGAGCTCTCCTCCAACCCCACCCCAGCCATGGCATTGCCAGCTCCAGGAATAAACCTGACCTGGAACGTGGGAACCTGTCCCAGGCTACCCGTCCCAGCCCAAGTGCAAGGAACAGAGGCATCCAGGTGATGATGGAGCTGGGGTGAGGGGCCGGCTTCCCAGCCTGTGCCTGCCGCACTGGGGGATTTGTTATTATTTTTGCCAGGGAGCTTTCCATTCAAATTGGAAAAACACAAGTTGCTGGCAGAGCCCCGGCGCTGATCGTATGCAGCCTGTCACTCAGGCATCACTTTGGAGATGCCCATAAATTGCTCCATTACCTCTTCTAATTGAGGAGAACGCAGCTGCTGAGGGGCGTTGACGGAGTGGCTTCCTTTTGAAGGCTGGCTCACTCTCTGCCGATGGGTTCCGGTGGCGCTGGAGAGCTCCACCAAGAGACAAAATAATACCACTCCTAATAAATGCCCAGTTATAAAACCAGCCATGTTGCACCTGTGATGGCAAAATCAGGGCACCGGGGGCCAACCCCAGCCATAGCCGCTTTGGGGGAGTCCATGCCCCTGCGCTGGTTTGGTTTCAGCAGCTTTCTTGGTATGGCCATGTTATTCATATGGAAGACCAATGAATTCAGAAGCATGTTTACCAATGAATGGGAGGCTACAGAGCCAGCAATCGAGCCGTTACCAAAGGCTTTGGTGGCGCGACAAGATCATCAGGGCTGGGCATAAACTGAATATCCAGCCGGAGCACTGGGCAGGGCTTGACCTGCCAGGAGGCTACCTCCTGCTGGGATTTGTCATGACGCTGGCAATCCCACAGCTGCAGAAGAGTGAAGGCTTTGCCGTTCTCTAGGGCTTTCCTCCAAGTGCCTCAGAGCACTTTACGCACATTAACAGGCTGGGTCTCAGGTGGGGAAACCCCAAGTTGAAGACCTAGGCCTGGGAGAGGAGTAACAATCCATTCCCAAAGGAAGCAGAGTCCAGGCACCAGCAGCGCCTCTTAGCAAATGCTCAAAAGGTAGCATTTTCTGTCCTCCTGATGGCCGCTGGGCACACGCCCTTCTGCACCCCCAGGCGCCCTGCGCGTGCCACGGAGAATTCCGACATCAGGGGCCTGCGCATGCAACTCCTTCTTGGCGGGGAAGCCCACGCAGACCTGCCATGCCGAGCCCTTGGGACAGAGCTGCTCAGAGCAGGGCTACCGCAGGCCAAGTGCCAGAGGGGCAGGGGAGGTGGAGAAGGGGACTGAGGTCTTCTATTGAGGAGGTGGTGGTAAAAGAAGTGGGTAAACTAAGCTTTTGGGTGTTGCAGGCCAGTGGCAATGGTGGACACCAAGGGCGAGAAGTGGGTAAACTACATATTCCCCAAATGGGAAGTGGGCAAACGCCGTTCAACCGCCTTTACCCTCAGCGACTCTACAGACAGAGGGGCAGGCAAACTGAGATCCATCCTCACGGACTATTCCCCCCTCCCCGGAGAGGACAGTGTCCAGATCTCCCCAGTCCATGGTGCAAAGGACACCAAAGTGCCGGAGTCCTGCCTGGCTGGGTGCCGTGATGGCGGAGATGGACCCGGCTGGCTGTACGGCGCTGGCCAACTGAACGTGTCTCTGCTTTCTGCAATGCCGCTGCGCCTTCAAGAAGTGGGAACTGCAAACTGCTCTCCACACCCCCCAGGCGGGGGTGGGGACAAGGAGAACCTTGAACCATGACTATGCAAAGAGAGGAAGGGACCAAAGAGAATGGGAAGGGGCAGACACATCTGGGAACAGGTACAGCTGTGGAGGAAAAAAGGGTCTGCCGAAGAGCAGAGTGCAGCCCGCCCCTGGGGCAGGGCAGAGCAACGGAGGGGAGGGAGAGGATGGGGCTGGCGTCCTGGGGAGGGCTCCTGCTTTTTCTGATACAAAGTGGTGGACGCCCTTGAGGCTCCAGGCCCCAGGGCAAATGCCCACAGCGCCAGGCAGCGTAGCTAAGTGCCCGGCCTGGGGAGGGCAGGTGTAGCTCTGCTGGATTTGATGGCTGTGGCATGCAAGCTCCCTTTTAGGGCCTGATGCACCATTCACAAATCTCCCGCTGCCCCAGCAACCAGAGCGACGCTTCCCCAGGGCACAGCGGGGGGTGGGCTGTGTATTTTGGGGGGCTGAGGTGGGAGGTCACTGCACCTGGGGCAAGTCCCTTGATGAGTCTCGAGGAACCTCCCCCCCCACCCAGGAAATACAGCCGGGGCCAAATTCAGCCCTGCTGTAAGCATGCACAAGGCCACTGCAGCCAGCTTTGTTCACCCTGGTTAGGGTGACCAGATGTCCCGATTTTATAGGGACAGTCCCGATATTTGGGTCTTTTTCTTATATACGCTCCAATTACCCCCCCACCCCCATCCCAATTTTTCACATTTGCTGTCTGGTCACCCTAGCCCTGGTTCAGCTGTGCCTGCTTATGCCCAGGGGAAGCCAGCCCACTGAATGGCATGTGACAGGGAGGGGCAAGGAGCTTAGATTTCCATGCATGTCAGCAGGGGCAGGCTCCTGCAAACCCTGACTCGACCCACTGTTCAGTGGGCAGGCTCCTCCCTCCACCTTGTGCTGCTCACAGCACCTTCCAAAGCCCAGGGGCCTGATTCTGATCTCCGCTGACTTCAGCACCAGTCCCCTGGATTTCCACCGGGGGAAGAGGAGAACCGGGCTCCGGGGCTTTGTCTGGCAATGAGATGCCTGGTTGCAGTCCAGCGTCCTACCCTTGCAGGATAATGCAGCAAAATTGGCTGTCGTGCAGACTGAGCTGGTTGCAGCCCGATGCACAAGAGACTGGCTGGCAGGGCAGCCCGGAGCAGGCGGCTGCAGGGAACCAGCGTGTTCGCGGGCAGATCTGGGGACCTTTGCTGTGGTATCCTGCAGAATGAGGGTCTGGACGCAGATTGGGGAGTTTGCACCGGGGCATGCAGCATCCTGCACAGACAAAGTGCATTTACTAAAGCTGGTCGGGAAACGAGGCACCAAAAACAGCCTTTTCCCCAATTTTCCCAACAGCTCTCCTGAGTCCCCAGCGCCCGCTGCAGCCCGGGACACCATGCTGGAGGATGCCAACACACTACGGTGCTGCAACGGAGGGCACCCTGCCCGTCCCTGCTTGTGCCCTGGCTCAGATGGGGCTTGGGGGGCACCATGCACCGGCAGGACAGTCGCCTGCAGGGTGCGATCGGTACTGCAAGGGGCCCGCCCAGAGCAGCACAAGGCGGGGATGCAGAGAACTGCGGGGCAGCGAGCAGCACTAATTGATCATGGCTAACGCAGCTCCGGGTTCCCTGCGTGGCCCGGAGCGTGAAGCCTGACACTCAGCCACCAACCCAGTCAGTGGCGCAGCCAAACCAGGTCTCTCCCTCCCCCCACCCCCCAGATAAGCAAGAGGGGACGACCTTTAAAATGGGGGACAGGGCTCCCTGTTTTCAAAAGACTTCAAGGGCTTAGGTGCCCCCCTCCCGCTCAATCTCTGGGATGCTGCACTGGACAGAACAGGGAGCAGAAGGGTGGATGAGGTCCAGATAGGCTTAAGGCAGCTGCAGGAGGGAAAGGAGAAATCAGAAGCCAAATCAGGCTCGCAGCCCTGAAGAAAATCCATGGAGAGCAGGTGGGGGGGTGAGCAAAGTGCAAGAGAGGAAAGGAGGGAGCAGATGAGAGGAGTGATGGGGGGGGGGTGAGTGGGCGAGGGGGGAGAGGGCTCTGTTCACAACTGGAATGTCAGCTGGGGCATGAGGCTTGCAGATGCTTTTGGCTCAGGTTTCAGCTGGGGGCAGTTGGCTGGGAGCAGAGTGTGGGAAAGGGGTCTGGTTTCTCCAGCAGCAGCCGGCTCAGGAAAGGCCAGAGGGCAGGAGCCCTGCGGGGGGGAGGGGGAACAGAGCAATGGCTCCCAGGGCAGAGCCAGGACCTGGCAGTGGACTGGCCTCTACTGCCCCTCGGGGCTGGCCACTCTCCCTGGGTCCTCCATGCACCCATCTGTGTGTGCAATGCACCAAACAGACGGGGGTGAGATGGGTGGGGGATGCAGCATTGGGGTCCTCACGAGTGCTGCGCCCCCAGCTGGCTGCTCGGGGGAAACGAGCAGGCAGCACAAGAAAAAACAGCGAGCTCTGCTCCTAGGCACCGGAGTGGGTCTCCCCACTGCGTACGCAAGGGCCTGATCCTGCAGCCCTCCTACCATCCAAACCCCACCGGCTTCCAGGGGGTTGTGCGCGTTAAGGCAGAAAGGGTCTGGCTGGGGGGAGCTGGTGCAACTCCACGGGCTTGAGCAGGGCTGTCGGGCTACTGAGCTGGGCAGAGGGAGCACGCCCAGCGCAGGGGAAGGGGAAAGGGAGGCAAGGGGCAAGCTGTGTGGCTCTAATCAAAGGCTAGGGGATTTATCGGTTCTACCTCTCGGGCTCTCTCCAGGCAATTCACAGTCTCGCCCAGATTCCAAGCTCTCCCCTCCGCTCACTCCCACTTTATTTAGCAGTGGCCTTCCCCACCGCATGAGATTTGGAAGTGAAGGGGGAAGGCAGCCAGCAAGAAGCTGTCAGGAGCCCCGAGGCTGGGAGCAAGAACTGAGGCCACAGGGGCAAGAAGAAAAGTTGCAAGACCCAGGCATTTACCCCTAGGGATTGATATAGCCACACAAATGGGAGCAGGGCTCCATGGGAGGCAGGCTGCCTAGGGGAAGTAGGAAGAGGGCCTGGAGAGCTTGCAGAGGAAAGGAAGATGCTTGTTATTACAGGGCAGGAGGTTTTATGATTCCCCCAGAGCCAGCGAGCCCAAAAAGCCTGCAGTATAGCCTGTCGGTTGGCATCTTGGGCACTCAGGTCCTCCAGCGACGGGCCCAAGACAGGATCCCACGCAAGAATCACCCTGAGCTTTCGCGAACACCAGCGAGCTGAGCCCTTGGCCATCACTGGAGGTTTTGTCATTGGCTCGCATGCGAAGCTCAAGCTCTGAAAGGTCACACTGCTCCTGTGAGATGGTTAAAGGGCACTTAGCCCCATTTTACAGCTGGAGAAACTGAGGCATAGGCAGGGGCAAAGACTTGACCGAGGCAATGCAGGGGCAGAGCTGAGAATAGAACCCAGGAGTCCTGACCCCCAGTCTCTTGTTCTAGCCCCACAAAAACACCCCCACACTGATCTGAGAACCCGGGAGTCTGGAGCCGCAGTCCCTGGCTCTAACCACTAGGTGTTGGGCCTTCCCAGAGCTGGGAGCTGAACCCAGGAGTTCTGGCTGCCAGGCCCATGCTCCCTCCCTTGGCATGGGGAGCGTAACCCCCTTAGGGCAGGGTTTGGCCT
The DNA here is from genome assembly GCF_965140295.1 of Lepidochelys olivacea. NCBI lineage: Eukaryota > Metazoa > Chordata > Testudines > Cheloniidae > Lepidochelys > Lepidochelys olivacea. The sequence continues at coordinate 10,945,179 of NC_140429.1, forward strand.
GAGGGCTGCTGGGGACGGGGCACGTGACTCAGCGCCCCGACTCCGAATGGGACGGGAGCTGGATTCCATGGGAACCAGGGGTGGGGGGGCGGCTCTCTATATGTTCAAGGGAGTTTAGAGATTGTGAATTCAGGCTCAGTAATCCTGCCATCAGAGTCCTACATTGGCTCCAGTTTCCACAGCAACAGCAGGTCAGAGGGCAGCGAGGGGAGCCAACTCCTCCAGTCAGAATCCCAATTGTGAAGGCTCAGAATAAACAGCTGAAATGGCCGGGAAGAGGGAGGTGGAGGAGGCTGGAAGCTCACTGTGGTGTTGTCAGCGAGATGGCACTAATTGTCTGCAGGAGCAGCAAACTCGCCATTAACCCTTCCCAGGCCGCTGCCGGGGTCGCTGCGCCAGGCCACCGCCACCTGCCCCAGCCCAGAAACCAGGCCACAAGCCAGCTCGCGGCCAGAGGACCCGCCCACGGGCGAGGTGGAGAGCACCCACCAAGGCAGACAGCCCTGTCTAGTGGTTAGAGGGGCCCCCTGGGTTTTACTGCCAGCTCTGCCACCGACCCACCAGGCGACCTGTGCATGTCACGCATTGCTCTGTGCCTCAGTTTCCCCCATGCAAAATGGGGCTAACGCTGGCAAAGCTCGGTGCATCAATGGGGCTAGGTTGTGGGGGGTGGGACTCCAAAGCAGGGAGCAGTGTCGGACACCCCAGGTGAACTCGGACCGTGTCATGCACCATACAACAAGGTGAGTCAGCCAGGTTCTTGCCAGTTAAAAGGCACGTGACTTTTCCCATGGCTGCCTGTTCTATTCAGGCCACAGGAGACGGGAGGTGGGAGAGGAACAGTTCTCCTAAGCAACTCCAGGCACCAATTCCTAGCTGTCCTCCTAGCTCAGTCTTAGGCAGGGCCATCTGGGGTGGCTGTCCTTGGCTCAGCCTTTGGGGGAAAGGAGCCACCTGCATGCACCCATGGCCAGCTAACCCTCTCCTACCTCCCCCTGCAGACCTCCCCATCCCACTGTGCCCTGAGTCGCAGGGTCTGCCAGCAACAGGTGATGCCCCTCGGAGCCTGAAAGGGGAGCAGGGGGCCATGGACCCAAGTGAGACGGGAGTGCACCCCCCTCTGCAAAGGAGTGGAAGGGGTCCCTGTCCCCGCACCCTGGGCCACTCTGAAGAGAACTGACCCCGCTCACAGCTTCACCAGCATAGCACTGTATGATTTACTGCTGGCGTGGAGTTGCCATGGGTCAGTGTAAGTCTCTGCGCTCTGGCCCTCCTGCGCGCAGGGCTCCGAGAGGCTGTGGCTAGGGAGCCAGGCCTCACTCTAGCAGGGATTCGTTCGCCGGGGCCCTGTGGGTTTATAGTGCAGTGTCTTGTTTTGGTGCAGCGCACTCAGGGACAGGAACACCCTAGCGCACTTTACAGCCCCTTAATGTCCAGACAGCAGCAACAGCATCCCCAGCCTGCGACACACCCAGCACTCGAACAGGGCCCGCTGATCTGGTCGGGCCGGGGCAAAGAGGAGGTGAAACGGTGCAGCTCAGGGGGCAAAGGGTATATGGTGCTGTTTGCTTGACAAGCTTACCCCCAGGTAAATCAGGAAGGCAATGGACAGGTGTAAAACCTCCTCCAGTGAGATCAGAATCAGGCCCCCATTTAGAAAACAGGCCCAGTTCTTAGAGGGCCAAGATACCATGCTAATGAACTCAATATAGGTTAGATACAGAGACCAACACGGTGCATCAGATTCTGATCTCAGCTACCCCAGTGTAAATCCAGTGGAGTCACTCTGGCTTTATAGAGGGGTGATTAGGAGCAGGCTGGAGCTCTGGAAGTCTTTTCTTTTACTGTGTGTTTCTTAGCTGACTTCCACTCCTTGACTGGCTAGTGACTAGTAACGGGAGCAGCTTTCACCTTCCAGGACGCTGGTATTAATCCAGGCCAGGTCGGCAGTGACAAGAGATGGAAAGTGTCAATGCAAGGTGTTTTCTTACCTGTTCCACTAATGCCAAAGCATTGATGGCACTGGGGGGAGCTGTGTGCAGTGAGTAGGGCGGTGCATCACAGACACCTTCCTTCCGTGGGAAGGAGGATGGCCGTGTGGTTAAAAGCCCTCATGAGAGCCGGCTCTCCCAAAATGACCACAGACAGTTCACTTCCTCACTCTGGGCCTCAGTTCCTGCCTATAACACGGGGATAGCCAGGCTCCCTTGTCTAGTCAGACTAAGTTTGTCAGAGCGGGGACTGATGCTCACTCCGTCTACACTGTAATCGTGATATTTCGCGAGCTAGATTGATCCAAGCCAGCTCACACGTATCATGTGCAATCACACCTCCCAACGGCTTTGTAGGTGCCCTCCGGCTACCAGTGCAGAACTTAGCGCAACGGAGCACAGATACTAGCAATGATAATGAAATCTACCCTAACCAGCATGAGCCGGCCCTGACCAGACCCCAGAAAAGCTTGCACCAGACCTGTTCCCTGGGCAAATAAAGGAGTCCAGCCCCAAGAGCATCAAACCAGCACTAGATCCACACCCACATATTGCATCACTCCCCACAAACCAAACAGGAAGGCCCATCAGAAGGGCACTGGAGTCCCAGAGGTAAAGATCTCTATGGGGGAACCTGGTCTGATGCAATATCACACCAGGAGGCTGTGTGGCCTAGTGGACAGGATGCTGGACGGGAACACAGAAGACCTGGCTTCTATTCCCAGCTCTGCCAGCGGCCAGCTAGTTGACCGTGGGTGAGTCACTGCTTGTCTGTGCCTCGGTTTCCCTTTCTTTTGTTTTCCCTTGACTCCTTTGTAAAGCGCTTTACGGCTGCAGAGCCCTGTCTATACCGGAGCCACACGTTAACAACCTCCTCCCCCAGCCCTCTGTGAAACAAATAGCTCTTCACACCCTCCACACCGACCTGGCTGCGGGCAGCACCCCAAGCAGGCCCCATACCTGGTGGCCCGAGCAAGAAGAAATGCTGACATGTCAACAGAAGGGATTGTGTGTGTGGGAGGGAGGGAGCCAGGATGGGGCTGAGCGGCGGCGGGGTCAGCAGAAAACCTTTTGGCTCCACTCACCCCATCTGAAGGCATATTAGACCTTTTGTTCCTATTCATCACATTCCTCGCTGCCTCCCGGCTCCGGCCCAGCTCCGGGTGGCTCTAGATCTCACTGCCGAGGGGCACGGAGCTGGATGCACCAGTGCCCAACTGGTGGGCGGGGGCAGTGAGTGGAATGCCCAGGGGCAACGAGTGGCCCTGGCCCAGCTAATTGCCTTGAAAAGGCAACTTGTTTTCTGTGCACCCGCCCCGGCTGGACGCCGTGCTCATGCCCTCGCTCTCAAACACACTCCCGGAGCCATATGCTTTGGGCTAGAGCCTTCGGCCCTGGTGGCTCTCTGACGGCCGGGAGCTGATAACCAATCTGCCAGGTGGAAGGCTGTTTTAATTAGGCTAACGTCTCTCGACAGAAGCAGCTGGAGAATTCGCCACGGCTCCCCCTGCTGCGGGCCCAGGAAGAGCTATGCTAGAGCTGCAGGAAGCTTCAACCTGTACTAGCTGAAACCAGCTGGGCCTTCCAGGGCCTCCCTTCTCCAGGGGCCCCTTTGCCGGCAGCAACCCTGCCCCTGGCAGGCCAGGGTGCTGGAGCCTTTCCTCAGCCACAGCTGGCCTGAGCGGGGCTGACCTCACCACCCCGGCAGTGCTGGCAAAGGGAAGGGCACCAGGAACTGCCCAAAGTACAGCGGGGCGGGGGGGGGGGCAACACCCCACTGGTTACACTGGGGCTGCCCCTGCTTACCCAAGGGGCCAATGTGCCCCAAGACATTTCCAGGGCTGGGGTGGGGGTTCATAGAATCATAAAATATCAGGGTTGGAAGGGACCTCAGGAGGTCATCTAGTCCAACCCCCTGCTCAAAGCAGGACCAATCCCCAACTAAATCATCCCAGCCAGGGCTTTGTCAAGCCTGACCTTAAAAACCTCTAAGGAAGGAGATTCCACCACCTCCCCAGGGACCCCATTCCAGTGCTTCACCACCCTCCTAGTCAAAATTTTTTTCCTAATATCCAGTTTTTCTTAATATCCTACCAGTCCGGTGGCCTATAGAACATGCCTCCCTCGCTTCCTGGCTGCAAATCCTGCCTGCGAGAGTCAGCGTTGGGGGCTGGCGGGGGAAGATGATGGGTGAGTTTAGGGCACACACGCTCAGAGTCCCTGAGTGCAGCGCCCAGACCCTCTAGTGAGCCTGCCCATCCTCCACCTTCTCTAGCTGCAGCGGTAAGAGAGAGGAGCCTGGTGCTGCTTGGGGGTGGGGGCTGAGCGGTGCCTGGAAGCACCCAGAGACATTCTCATTGCCAGACTGGATCAGGACCAAGGTCCATCTCGTCCAGGGGCCTGTCTCCAGCAGCACCAGCCCCAAATGCTTCAGAGGACGGAGCGTCAGGCAAGGGCCCCAATATTACGTTTCATCTTCGTAGTTGGAGATTGGCTCAAACTCCCATGCATGGAGGATTCCTCTCTCTCCCAAAACGTATGTTGGTGTGAACTATTCCAACTCTAGATTGGTGTCATCCAGAGAAATGTCCAAGCCCTTTGAATCTTGCCAAGTTTGTGGCCTCAATGACTTCCTGTGGCAATGAGTTCCACGGTCTACTTACACCTTGGGTGAAAAAGTATTTTCTTTCATCAGTTTTGAATTTGCCACCTTGTCTTTTCACTGAACACCCCTAGTTCCCTTCCCAGTACCCAGACAAGCATTCCTCTCCTCCGGCGGCATGGCAGGGCAGGCAGATGTACTGGCTAGACCCCCACCCACAATTGCCAGGGCCTCTGGTTTCATTACCTTGAGTGTTTTAAGCTACAGTTTCCTGAACATGGCTACAAACACCCATAGTAAAGGAGGCAGCTCTCTGCTTTCCGGCTGCCGAGCTGGGCTGAACGCAGGGGAGAGCTTCCTGCACTGAGTTGCTTCAGGGTCAGACCGCAAGACCCACAAAATGTTTGGGTGGAGGAGAGGCGGGAGCAGAGGAAAGAAAATTAAGGAAAAATAAAATGAGGTCTGTGTCCATTCCAGGCTGAGCTGGGAGCAGAACCCAGCAACCTAGCCAAGCATGGCCTGAGCAGAACTGGGATAGGAGATCTTCAAAGAAAGAGCCGGCTTCAAGCAGCGGCACTGGCGATTCCATAGGGGGCGCACTTCCCTCTGAGTCAGCAGTGACTCAGTGACCGCACAGGTGCGCGGTGCTGACTTCTGGAAGAGACAGAGGCTCTCCTGACCCCCTTTCTCCGCCCCGGGTGCTCCCTGACAATCCCCTATCGTGCTCCGCAAGAGCCCCCCGCAAGTAATTATGTCCTGCCTACCTCAGAAATTCTCCGAGGGATCGCCTGGGTACGAGACACCTCATGTCCTCAGTCCGCGTGGGTAGCATGGTGAGGACAGTGAAACACGCCCCAGCAACTCTCGCACCAGTGCACCCCCTAGGGGTAGCTCCTGGGGCGCGGGGAGAAGCCGGCCGTGTATAACCCCAGAGATTAGCAAAGCTACCCACCCACCAGGATTCAGACCGGAACATGGTTTTAGAATAGGGGTGGTTTTTTTCTAACGTTGTCTCATTCAAAATGCGACTCAACAACGGGAACAGCTGGGACAGCACAAACCCAGGCTGTAGCCTCCCCTGCCATCCATCTCAGGCTATGCCCAGGAGGCATCCGGCGCTCTGGGACACCATCTCGCTCGCTCTCTGCGGCCTGGATGGCAGCTAGCCCAGCTCCAGGATCAAGCTGTGCCCCCCACCCCTTCCATCTAAACCCTGAGACGCTGGGCCAAAGGCAGCCCTGGGGTAACTGGGTGCAATTCCCACCGAGGCCAACGAGATTAGCCCCCGCCTCAATCCAGAGCAGAGCTCGGCAGCCCTCCCCGCCTGGGCTTGGTTGTCGGCTCTTTGAGTCTCTTGCCCCTGCGTTCCCTATAGGAGCCCCGGCTCCGGGGCTCTCTCTGTTCCCAGCAGGAGTTCAGTTCTGAGTCCGGACCGCTGTGATGCCCGTGAGCCGTTCCAGCAGCAGGGTGGGGACAGGTCCCTTCCCAGGCCCCATGTGCCAGGACGGCACCGAAAAAAAACAGCCGATGGCGATGTCCCTCCCCCAGCCAGTCAGGACCATGCCCCGTGCCATGCAGGCTGGTTTGCAATAACTCAAGGATCCAGTGGAACTCCCACCGCCAGGGATGCTGCTCCAGCCTTGTGGATGCCACCACGGGCACAGTGTCCTGGCTACTCAGCCGGGGCTTGCCCTCCCCGTCACACCATCATGCCCAGGAGTATCCCCTTTACCCACCCTAACCAGCATGGTTCGTCTCCTGGGCTGCTCTGGACATGGTAGACAGGTCTCCTCCCCCCACCCCAGCCCCAGCCCCACCTTGCTTGGCTGTCGTTTGGCTGAGCTAAGCCGATTAAGCTCTTTTAATTCTTCTGGATAAATCAATCCCTCCAACCCCTTAAATCATTCTGGTTGCTTCCTTCTAATTTGTCCACATCACTGAGATGCTCAGGAGCCTGCTGGTTGTGGGGGCTCACCAGGGCTGCCCAGAGAGGAATCTTCATCTCCCTGCTCTAGGCTGGGCTGATACTTCTGGGCATAGGACCCCCTCCAGGACATTGCCCGATCCAACTGCAAATCCATACCTAGCCTGCTGACCATTCTCAACCCTAGGTCTCTACAGGCAGCCCTGTAATTACTCTGCTCTACTCTACACTAATCAGGCCTCACCTGGAGTGTGGTGTCCAATTCTGGGCATCACATGTCAGGAAAGATGTGGACAAATTGGAGAAAGTCCAGAGAAGAGCAACAAAAATGATTAAAGGTCTAGAAAACATGACCTGTGAGGGAAGACTGAAAAACCTGGGCTTGTTTAGTCAGGAGCAGAGAAGACAGAGGGGACATGGTCACAGTTTTCAAGGACATAAATGGCTGTTACAAGGAGGGAGAAAAATTGTTCTTCTTAAGCTCTGAGATAGGACAAAAAGCAATGGGTTTAAATTGCAGCAAGGGTGGTTTAGGTTGGACAGTAGGAAAAACTTCCTAACTGTCAGGGTGGTTAAGCACTGGAATAAATTGCCTAGGGAGGTTGTGGAATCTCCATCACTGGAGATTTTTAAGAGCAGGATGGACAAACACCTGTCAGGGATGGTCTAGATAATACTTAGTCCCTCCACGAGTGCAAGGGACTGGACTAGATGACCTCTCGAGGTCCCTTCCAGTCCTACAAGACTGTGATTCATGGCCTAGCTGCGGTGGCCAGGGATACCTTTTGTTTATATGGGCAGCAGCATGATTAATGGAGAGATCACTGGACTGGGAGTCAGGAGACCTGGAGTCTATTCCTGGCTCTGCTACTGGCATGCTGGGTGACCTTGGGCACGTCCCTTTCCCTCTCGGTGCCTGTTGTCCGTGTTGTCCATCGAGCTCGCAAGCACTTTGTGGCTTGGACTATCTCACTACGAGGCCTGGAAGTATCGCTGTACCAAAGCACACAAGCAGGGTCTGCGGGAGGCCCCGACACAACTCTACACTGAACAAATGCTCAGGATCAGGTCTAAACTCAAAGATGCGCAGACAGCACGGGCCCGCTCCCGCTTCCACTGAAGTTAAAGGGAGTTTGGAGCTCGATCTCCAAAAGCTCGAGGGGAATAGCACCTGACAGCTCCGAGTGGGACACTGAAAGCCAGGTTTTCTGCCTGCTCGGCACCCACCATCCTGACCTCTTCTGAAAATCTGGGCCCTTATTTTGGTGACTAAACAGGAGGTGGGCTCTTGTGAATACTCTGGCCCAAGACCCAGATCTCCTGGGTTCTATTCTTAGCTCTGCCTTTGGTTCAGCATACTGCCAGGGGGCAAGTCCCTGCTCCTTTCTGTGCCTCGGTTTCCCCATCTGCAAATGAGCCTAATGACACTGCGCTATCTTGCAGGGATGGCAGAGGCCTGCAGTGTGCTTGGAAGGCATGCAGTGTGTTAGTGGTAATGGATGAACAGGAAAAGGGTACAAAGGCAAACTCCCTGCCACGGTGGCTCTGAGCAGCCTGCACTGTGATGGCGCATGGCAGGGACTTCTAGAGGGGCAAACACAGCCTCGCCCTGCAAATGTGGGGCAAGGCCAAACCAGAGCTGACAGCAGGTTTGTCCTGCTGGTGAGTTCTGCCAATGAACAGCTCCTTCCCTGCACTCAGGGAGGAGATGGGCTTAGTTTTGACTGTAAAATATTCTGTAAATCTCTATGTAAATCAGGTTCAGACCCCTCCCCGCCCGACCCACACAGAACGGCAGGGGTCTTACCCCACAGACAGTCAGCACTATACTACGTTCATTTGTATTTAAGGACGTTGAGAAACTGGGTGTCTCCCGCAACCCATCTGCTTTAATCACTTAGCAGCTCTGTTATGGAGAAGCTTATCGTAATCAATTCTGGGATGCCCGGGAACTTACTGCTCCACACACACTGGTCCTAGCAGAAGCAAAACTCAGGTCCGCCAAAGCGCAGAGATCCCCAACCACCTGAGAATACAGGGCCTATGGCACACAGTTGCGCAGTTCCGATTCTATCCAGTAGAGGGCAGTGGTACACAAGCAGGCATGCACACACACACACGTGCACAACCATGCACACTCGCCAGCTCGCATCAGAGAACATTGAGGAGCACGAGGACAGGAGTGGAGAGACTGCACGGGTGCAAGTCTCTCCAGAAGAAGCTTTGAAAAAAAGAGTTACGGATGCTTATCTTCTAAGCAGCCTCTTTTCAAAGTTAAATCTCTCCCTCTCTCTCCCCACTGCCTGATTTATTTACATCTCTTCAATACAAAGATGCCAAAGAAAAAGGAAAAAACCAGTTAGACACATCCAGGACTAAACACCTGCCAAACTTCATTAGGAAGGAAAAAAATAAAATAACCCAACAGCCCGGTTTTGAATGGTAAAAATACGAGATAAACATCCAAATGTCATTTTAGGGACAAGCGTGAACAGTCCTGAATGATTGTTAATACTGACCGTAGCCCCGCCCTGTCTGTGTTAGGTGTACCAACATGGAGGGTGAGTTCCCAAAGTGCTCTGGCCCTGCAGTCAGACCCAGATCCCCAAGAGCTCAGCCTATGGCTGTTGGGATACAAGGCCACGTGTGTCCCAATGGGAACTGCTGGGTGATATGCTCTTGTGATAATCTGCTCTGTTAGTTAGATGCCTGAACATCTGGGAGCTGAACTGTCTGGCCCACAGCGCCTGGATCTGCAGAAATGCCACGGCTCTGAAACAGAGCCTTGCACCGGGACTGGAATCTTGCGGGTCCCACTGGACCCGCTGCCTTTGTTGCAGGCAGGATTGGGTGGCAAAAAAACTAAAACAAAACAACAGACTGCAGTAATTTGTGGGAAAACACTGAATGGTTTAAGCAAGATTTGTTTTATTCTTTGAGTGGTGAAAATTGTCTCTAAATGCCATTTATATATATATTAACCGACCGTGTTTGGGGTTTGTTTTTTTTAGTAGCATGGGGGAATCTGTCTCGCTTTCGGGATCTAAGGTTTTTGCAGATGGGAGCAGAATAAAAACGCAAGAAACAACACAGGAGTGGGTGGGAATGGGATTAAAAAACCAGTCCCATGCAGGGCTCTATTCTGAAGCTCTGGGTGCTGCTCACCCGCAACCAACAGGCCCATCGATGTACACAAGCCGGCATTTTCAAAGGACCTTAAAGGAGTGAGGTGCCCAAATGCCTAACTCCCAGTGAAAACAGACGCAGTTCTTTCCCCAAGGAGCTTCCAATCCAAGGCCCTCGCCATCTGTGTGGGGAGCTTGGCCGGCTGCTGGTGTAACTGCCCCTTTGCAAGCCCCCCGGAAGGTTCCCCTGGGTGGCCGGCCACCGATTGCTGGCATGGGGGTAAATCCCCACCCCAGACAAGGGCTAAGGTCATCCATACCCACAGCTGCATTGCACAGCGGGGCTGCTAGGCGCACACAACCGCATGCCCCTTCCCGCACCCCCGGGAAAGCGGCAGGGAGCGGACTTAGGGGTCAGCCGGACGATCCGGGGAAGAAGGGGGCTGGGCTGGAGAGAGGGGCTGTTCCTCCCCCCACCCCCACATACACACACCCCGTCTCTTCCACCTGCGCATGCGTGCCTGGGTCAGAAAACAGCCCGTGCTGGCTTCTTGTGACACACACACGGCAGGGCTTTCAGGGAGCAGGCTAACCTTGACACAGTTGCAGCAGTCACTAATAGCAGGCAATATGCCTGTTCTTGGGGGACTGTTGCAGTTGCTAAGATACTGGCAGCCGTGTGAATGGAAATGGGTCAGTAAACCTGTGGAGAGATAGTGTGACACTGTAACCACCGCAGCTGTCTGCGCCCACATCCAAATCCCACCCTTTCAATATTTATCACTCCCGGCCTTCAGCTCCTTCCTGGTCGTGATTTTCCACGTTGCCTCCCCGTTCCCGGGCTAGAGAGGAGCCCGGGTCATTCACCGGGAACACCAGCAAGGGCCTGGGGTAATTAGCAGGCCTTGGAAATCCCAACTGGAACTGCAGAGAGAGGGCCAGGGAGAGAAGGAAAAATAAAGCCCCCTTGGACTCCCCCCCACCCCAAAGCAGGATGAAACTGGTTCTTGAGGAGATTTAACAGGAAACAGGCTATAATCCCTTGGTAGGAAAAAGGGTTAAAAGGTCAATTTACTTCTGTCCCTCATTTAGGCACCGTGGTAAAATTACACACGAGCAGGCGGACTTGCAATGGAAGGGCTGGAAGGAAAACACATCTCTCTCCCCCGCATCCTCCGATACGGACGAGGTGCGGCGAGGCGGGGCTGAGACCTTCCCTTTGCAGTGGATTCAAACCGCGTTGGGGAACGGGGCCGGATGCTGGAGGCGCTTGCGAGCTCACGCACCGGCTCGAACTGGGAGCCACTCCGCCGACGGCAACGGTCACCATGCTAGCTGAGAATCGGGCCCGCGGCCTCTCTCGTGCCCGTGGGGCCGGATCGCTTGCGGCTGCCAACTGGCCTGGATCTACCGACGTCAATGGGGCTCCCTCGATTCACATCGGCGGAGGATCCCCTGACCCCAACACACAAACATCCTTTCAGCTCCACTAGCAACGCGGGGGCCCTGCCAAAGGAGAGATCTAGCTATCCAGACAGGCATCCGCGTTCCCTGCGCCCCAGGGATCCGTCCATCTGTCTGTCTGCGAGCTTCCTCGGGCTCGGTACACCCCACAAAGCCCCTTTCCCTAGTTTCAGCCTGGCCGTGGGCTGGAGCTGGGCGTGGGGAAGGGGAGCGCACAGCACCTAGCGCCTCTGGGTCACTCAGAACAAAGCCCAGGGCCCCTACTGTCCTCTCTGCATTACTGTAGCCAGGAGGTGCCCTCAGCCTCCAGGCTTCTCCGCTCTGGGCCACTTGGACCTCAGAGGCTCTCCAGGGGCTAAATGTAACTGGGGCATGTGCACATTGTCTCCAATCATACACAAGGCCCTCGCTCCCCAACCTGCCCCTCAATGGGGTAAGAACATCTGGTCTGTTGAAGGGAGCCCCCCTCCTGCCCCGTCTGCAAAGTGCAGGACACAGTGCAAGGCCCTGTCCTCCTTCCCCACAGTTGCTCTCTGCGAGGCCTGCTTGGGCTGGGGATTTGTCCCGGTTCAGAGGCCTGTGCTATATCCCGAGCAGAGCTGAGAGATCATTATCATTAACACTCCCCACCCATAGGTCTCCTATCACTTCACATACTGATCAGTAGCAGCCCCTCCCCATTTCAGAGCTGGGGAAACTGAGGCACACAGTATGAGCTGACTTCACTTGCCCAAGGCTGCATACAGGTTGGCAGCAGAGCAGAGAACCGAACCCACGTCTTGTGAGCACCTACCGCACTGGAGCGTTGTCCCTGCCTACTGGGGGAGGCAGCTTAAATGCTCCAGGGATTCTCCCCACCCGGCTCCCAGCAGCTGGTGTTCCTCACTGCGCAGTCCTGCAGCTCGCACAGCGGCCATCCCACCATCCTCGTCAGGGTGGGACCGGGGGCCCCGGCAGCTGCCAGCTCATCCGAGCTGGCCCTGGCAAGTACGAGGCGTCACCCTTGATTCCCAGGGTTAAAGTAAATGAAGCCGTGCAGAGCGGCCTGGGGCGGGGAGGTGGGGAAAGAGGATCTCTCGGCTTGTTTCTTTCACCAGGGGACTAGGAGAGTCTGAGTCAGCCGTCCGGGATTAGGCCCCAGAGCGGTGATTTATGGGTCTCAGCCCAGCATCCGGGGGAGGAGGCAATGGGCGGAAGGTGGGGAACTGGCTGCAGACCCGAGGCGGAGAGCTAATACTTCTTGCCTAATGGCTCTTCTGTTCCAGCCACTCAATACCGCACCCCGTGCAGGTGGTTGGAGCAGAACGGTTGATATGGAGACAGAGGGAAGCACAGACTGTCTGGGTAAGGTGACATTCGACAGACGCCAGGCTCAGACTTGCTGAATCCAGTATCCCCGGTCACCTCCCTGCGGGCTGAGCCTAAGGGTGCAGGCGGGTACCCCAGCCATGCCTCGCACCGGCCCCCTGGTAAAGGGGCCAAGAGGAATTTGCCAGTGCCACCCTGCAGCCAGCTTGACCCTCCCCTCTGACAGACTCTTAGCAAAGCTGATCAAGGATTTACGGCCCCCTGCAAGTGCCATTCAGCCACAGGCTTAGGAAAACAGAGCCGAAGAGATCCAGGCTGGGGCACTTCCTTCTGACCCCGGCTAGCAGGGGCTGATAGTAGCTAGTGGCCCCCGCCACACTGGCTTTAGGGTCCTGTTTAAACTGGGCAGCAGTTCAAATGGTTTGGTTGGCCAGGGAAGAGCCTGCTCCCAGATGAGGCCAGGGCCTGCCCTTGCTCCACACTGGGAGTGGCAAGCTCAGGTCCCACTGAAGCCAAAGGGCGTGTTGCCGTCGACTGAACCCGGCTGGGATGTCCCCAGTTTAGGGCAGGGTTTGATGCCTGCGGTGCATGCACCCCCCGACCCATGCTAGAGGCTGACTGAGCTGGGCTCTTGCTGAGCGAAGGCTCAAATCCCAGCCCAGACCTCCACCGCTTCCTTCCTTCCCATGGCATAACATACACCTGGAGCCACAACTCCTCCTGCCCACCCGGCAGCAAGAGAGCACAGGGGGCTGCCCCGGCTACAATGCCACAGGGCCCCTGTCGAGCTAACAGGCTGTGCAGAATGGCAGGCCTGGAGCAAGAGGAGGAGAACCAGGAGCGGATGTGCCGGAAAACCCCGGAAAGGAGGAACTCACCTAGTTCGGTCTTAACTCATCACCCCCATGTTTCACAGCCCCCACTTCCCTCAGGCAGCGCATCCCACCACTCACGAGCAGACAGACTGATCTACCAGTCAGCTTTGGATCATCCAGCCTCTGGAGTAAGTGAATGCACAGAGACCTAGGTGTGCGGCGGGCTGGGGGGGGATCGCTCCCTCGTGGCGGGGGGGGGGCGCCTCTCAGCTCTAGGGAGCTGGCCCCAAGCCAGTTTTAGCGCATGCGTAGGAGGGGAGCCCCCTGGGCATCCCCCCACCACAGCACCAAAACGCAGGTGGATTCCCAAGTGGGTAGCTCAGTCCCTGGGAAGGGAGGCAGCGGGAGCTCTGCAGATGCTCTGCATTCATCCCAGAGACCCAAAGGATGGGCCTGGGTGGGGACTGGAACAGCCTCTCCCCGGACAAGGCACTGGCAGCTGGGCTGCAGGCCCTGGAAGGCGGGTGGGGCCAGGGGCTGCTGTGGATCCAAATGGGGATGGATCAGCGCATTGCCTGGGCACCCAAGACCAGAACAGGCACAGAGAAGACGCGGCTCTGTGCAGGAGAGACCCAGCCCTGCTGTAGCACGGGGGCTGCCGTTCAGGGCTGAGGGGCCTCGGCAGAGCTGGGCAGGGGCCCAGGCCTGGGATAGGGTCAGGAACGAAGCGCATTAGCAGCGGGGAGCTCAAGACTGGCCTAGCAGGGGGCGCAGCAGACGAAGGTGCGTTAGCAGAGCTGTTGAGTGGCCGGAGAGCAGCCTGGAAGAGCAGGGCCTGCAGGTCAGGATTACAGCTGGAGGAGCCAGGACTGGGGAACAGGGGATGCAGCAGCAGAAGGTTTGAGGGGCAGCGACAGAGCTGGGAAGGAGGTGCTTTGCACCCCTGCTCCCTCCACAGTGGCGCTCCCTTGTCCAAGTGCCCAATTCACTGGATTTTAAACTAACAATTAACTGGCAATGCCTGGTGTGGCACACGCCAGTTCCCCTTCCCTTGGGGTTAACCCTCTTCTCACACAGAGACACGCAGCACCATGATGCAAGGACCAGCCCCCCACCCCGAATTTCCTTCCTAGGGTTTCAAGCTTGTTAGCGAAAAACCCCGTTCTGCTTTTCCTTTCTCCCCCCCCACTTCTCTTCCTTTGCTTCCTTCCTCTCCTCTCCTCTCCTCTCTCTCCCATGGAGGAGCAGGAGAGGGCCTGCAATTAACCGTAAAAATGAAGCCCCTCTCTATGACGTGGCTGCTGCATCTCGCGCTGAGATCAAAGGGACGCCTCGCGGATCAGCGAGCCGGGGCAGGAGAGATTCCTGTCCCGCCAAAATCCCGGAGACAACTGGCTTGTCTCGGCAGAGAGGAAGATGGCCCCAGTGCCCCCTTCGGCACCAGCTATGGGATGGGAGCCAAGGTCACGCAGCCTCCCTGCAAGCAGAGCATACACAACGCTCTGGTGCTCAGTGTATCCCTTCCCAGCCTGCCCCCTGCAGTGCCCCCTGCTGGCTAGGGCAGGAATTAGTCTGTGTCCGTATGCCCGCTGCCTTTCTGTGCTCCCTGGACTATCCTCCACCCCTGTTCTGTTCCCTGCAGTACTCGCTTTTCCTTTGCTCGTTCATTATCAGTATTATTTGTAGTCTAGCAGCATCCAGAGACCTCGACCAGGACCAGGGCCCTATTGCGCAAGATGCCGCACAGATGCAGATCCCGAGAGCTTACAATCTAGCATTAAGAACTATAGGGAGGGGGAGGAGGAGCAAAAACGAAGGAGCAAGCCTGCCGGTGCCTCTCCCCCAGCCGGCCCTGGGTCACCTCCCGGCGGGCCTCCCCTGCCCCCTTGCCATCACGAGCTCCCTGCTCCATGTGGGCACCTCTGGATTCTTGCAAAGGGAAACAATGGAAAAACCAAACCGGGTCAACTCCCTTGCTGAGACGAGCGAGCCGCATTGCTCCGGCAGCTCAGGCGCAGCCAGGGTGTCGTCCCCCCTGCCCCCCGCCCACCCCCTGGGTTTGTTTGGGAAGCAGCCAGCCCAGAGGCAAGGCCAAAAGCCAGCTTGGGGGGGGGGCGCTCTGTTTTGGGGGAGGGGAGCACAGTCTGAAGTCGGAGCAACAGACTGGACACCAAGGCTGTCAGATTCCGTCCTGGACTCTGCCGCTAACTTGCCGTGTGACCTTGGATAAGTCCCAGACTGGGTGTGAACAGAGCTCCGCCGCCTTGCGGGGGTGTGCGTGTGTATCACCAATTAGTGCTTGCAAAGCAGCTGAGGATCCTCAGGTGCCAGGGGCCGAAACAATACGCAGCAGGGCTGGGATCTGTCTGGGTGAGTCACGGACAGGGGTTGGCCATCTTCTCTGGAACCTAGGCAGCATGCATGCTCTGTCACTGGCAGAGCACCTCCTGCAGGTCAGGTCCCTCACGGGCAGCGCATTACGCTCCCGCCGCCCCAGGAGGAAACGGGAACCTGCCGGCGAGACGGGAGAAAGGCCAGGAACGCGCCTGGCTAAGGAGACGACTTGGAGGCCCAGGAAGCTACTGCCCAGCTTGATACCCCAACAGCACAAGCCGCCGCTCCTTCTGCATCAAAACCAGGGAGCGGGGAAAACAACATGCCCACGGCTCTCGGCTACAAGCCCACAACAGAATGCCAGGAGTCAGGCTTCCCACTCCCTCTGCCCCAGCATCCCTTTTCCCTAGCACGGTCCCAGGAGCCATGTCAGGTGGGCGACTACGAGCAGGGTCACATTTCATGCTGGGCCCTGGGGTCAAGGAGATGCTGTGGCCTGGAATAAATTCAGCCTTTTCCCTTGGTGCTGGCGCTCCCGAGGTGCCCAGCTTCGGGCCTGCAAACCCAGGGCATGCTCTCGACATTTGCTGCCTGTGATCTGGCAATAATGCACAAGCTGGTCCCAGGGACCCTCCTCCATCCCTTCCACCGTGTTAATTACAGAGGCTCCACAGGGAAAAAAGAAAAAAAAACAAACAAATCTTCCCAAGGACATAGATCCCACCCCCCACTCCACATCTGGGACATCCCAAGGAACCCATTCCTGAGGCGCCAAGTGCTCAGCCCCCTGGCAGACGAGGGCATGCATGAAGAGAGATGCTGCTCCCTTTCCCTTTAACTCCTTTGCCGTGCTTTGTTCCCATCTCCCCGCCATCAAAGGCGGAGGGCTCTCCAGTCCAGCTCCAAACTCCACTTCCAGATTTTCCCTGTGACCTTCAGCTACCTGGCTCCCGCATTGCAAGATGCCCCCTTCTGATCTCTTTGCCCCCGCCCCCCTACCCCCATGCCCGAGGGAGCCAGAGTGAGCATCTGCACAGCAAAGTACTGAATCCAAGGGGGAGAAGTGAGCTAGCTGAGCGGGCCAGGGAGGGGGAGGGAAAAGGGGGCAGCCTGCACCTGGATACATGAGCGGCTCCAAAACTCTAGGAGAGGCTCGTTTTGTGCAAAGCCTGTCCCAGGACATTAATCCGAGGCTGCCGAGAGCGACGGAGCCACCCACGGATGCTGCAGATCTCTGCCCTTTTCGGGGCCCATGGCGTCACCGCACTAACTTGTCTCCCTGCAACACAGGCCCTGATGGGAAGCAGGCTCCCAGCGCTATTGCTTTTAACCCTTATCCAGCCCCTCTGGTGCAGGGACTAGCTTTGCTCTACGGGGGAGGGAGCCACATGGCAGGAGCTGCACAGAAGACGGCTCCTGGTGCGAAGGGGCAGACAGGAAGCAAATGGTGGATGAGCCAAGGGAGCAGAGGAGGAAGCAGAGGGGAGGTCGACCGGACCAAGTCCAGCCAGTGTTTTGCAACCAGGCTGGGCACTTTAGGGGCTGATTTTTTTCAAAAACAAACACTGAAGCCTACAAGCTTTTCCCAAGCCACAGTCCCACCGGGGAAACACGCACCCGAGCCCCTGGTCTCCAGCCACGTCCCAGAGTCAAGAAATCACAGACACCTCCCACCACGCTCCATGCCAGGACGCGGCAGGGGAAAAAGGCCTCCTATATGTATTAGGAAGGGAGGGGACAGGGTCGGACAGAAGGAAGCAAACCCCAGCGTCTCTGCTGTAGATCGTGCTGGGAGAGCCGAAGGCAGCCTCCCAGCCCACGGCATGCCTTGAAAAAAAAAAAAAAAGCAAACAAACAAACGGATGGAAAAAACCCCCAAGAGCCAAGGTTCTTCGATCCAGCGTCCCCGCTGCCCAGCCCTGCTGTGATCCAGCACCTTCCTCCCGCGGCTCCCGCTCATTCCTGACAACCCCGCCAGCCACCGGGGCGGCAGCAGCTTGGTGTCATTGGTGGTGCTTTCATTAATGATTATTGAAAGTTCTCTCCTCTCCCCCACTTCGGCCGCCCTGTGCTCGCTCTCGCGCGCTCATTCTGGTATTTGGTGTGTTCTCCAGCTGCAGGAAATTCCTGATGATCTTCATCATGCAGCGCTGCTCACAATCCCTCGCCTTGCCAAGTCTCCCCTAAAGGACCGACATGTGTTGGGCATTGAGCACACACGACGTCATGGTTCTCTCCCCCCCGCCACCTTCCCGCTTCCTGACATGGATTTGGATTCTCTCTCTCTTTTTTTTTTTCAACTTAAGTTCCAAACCCAAAAGCCCTTTACCCAGAGAGAGCGCGGGAGGTGGCTGCATGCATGCGGCCGCGGCTGACGAAAGCCAGCCATGTACATTTCCCTGCCTGCCTTTCTTTCCGTCTCTCCCTGCAAGATCGCTCCTGATCTTATTTTAATTCGTCTCAGACGGTGTTGGAGTGTTATTTTAAGAGAGAGGATATGCACAGACATTGTGTTTTCTGCTTTTTTCCTGGCCCCAAGCCAGTCTCTCTGGGCTGTCAGCTACCCACTGTGTTGCAGTCACGTGTGGGAAGAGGCAGCCAGAGCCAGCTTCAGAACTCCTGGTAGCAGCATGAGAATCAAGTGTGCACTTTCTTCCCTCTGTATGTGTCTGTATTATTAATAGCGTCTCTCTCGGTGAGTTATCCATAATGTATCTTAATACCTGTCCGTCTGCAAATGATGTATATCGGTGTGGGCACACAATGCCGGTGTTAACCAGTCAGTACGCACAGATCCCAGAATCTCAACACACAGCACAGGGAGAGGGAGAGAAATACCACTCAACACTTCGCTCCAAAGCTCTGCCCACACAATCACTCCTGAGCCCCGCTCACACACACCTGCCTGGCAGGGCAGTAGCCCTGTGCCCATTGTATGGATGGGGAAGCAGAGGCTGGGAAAGGCTAATGGGCTGGTTTTCAGAGGTGCCGAGCACTCAGCAACTCCACTCAACTTCAGCGGACATTTGGGTGCTCTGGAAAATTAGGTCATCAGCAACTTGGCCAATATTACACCGGGCATGGGTGGCAGCACGAGCATTTGCCTTCAAGATGCTCCTGGGTTCCTGGACCATTCTGCAGCCATGCCACACCCTCAGAGCCGCTGGAAATCTTCAATAGCGCACCCTCGAGACACTAGGGCATGTGTACATTACACTCCATGTGTGTTATGACACAAGCACTTTTGCTAGTGCAAGGCGAGGATTTGCACAGCACAGCCCGATGAGCGCATTCAGCTCCAGCCTGCAGGCACACGCACTTGGGAAAACACAGGCTTGTCTGTACACAAGCATCTTAGCCGAGAACATGGGATCACGGGTCCAAGCCCTTCGCGGCTTTGCAGAACATGCAGCTGGCCCAGGAGATTTCGCAGAACCAAATACACAGCAGGCCCATCTCTGTTTAATTATTTCTACAGCTCCCATTTCAGTTGCTTCTGGGCACCTCGTAACACGTGCAAAAACGACAAGACACCCAGACCAATAATGCAACTTCGAAACTGACCAGCACCTGTCACCAGAGCCCCCCAAAGCACTCCAGCACAGGAGGGCAAGTCTCCTGATTCCCATTTTGCAGATGGGAAAATGTGCATCCCAGAAGGGGCTGGGATCTGTCCAGGGTCACCAAGCCAGTAGGGGGAAGAGTCAAGACTAGAACCCAGGAGTCCTGGCTCCCAGGTGTGCACATAGCACATACAGCAGATTTGATTAAAATACTGCCCCTCTCTCAGCCTTCCCCCAACTGGGTGCCAGCATAGGGTCTCAGCAGATGTGTGTACACCCTCCTAGACGGCAGGACAGCAAGGACAGATGGACCCAGGCACCACCCAGCAGCCCAACCCCTCTCCGAATGTGAATGTTCTGCTCTTGCCTCCTGCTTCTGCTTCTCTTCCGTCAGGCTGCAAACACCCCTCCCCCAGCCAAGCCGGCAGACCGGGAAAGAGACCCCGAGGAATAGCCTGAAACCCTCGGCAAAGCATTCATCCGGCCACGAGAACGCGAGCAGGGAGCTCGGGGCCAGAGCGAGCGCTGCTGAGACACAAAGCACCCTCACTGCACAGGACTCTGGCTAAGGCACCTCCCCCATTCCCAGAGCCTCTACTCAGGCTGCTTAGCTCTGGCCTTCCCCAAATAGTTTCAGCCACCCCCCCCAACTCCAGCGCCCCCGTGGCCCCAAATCAAAACACTGGTTCTGGATCCTCCTGGGGCTTGCGGAGTTGGGAACCGGAGCTAAACTTCTTGGCCGGCCAAACCCATGTTCCGGACACACCCGAACTTTGGGAAGTTCTGATCCGAAACTCTGCAACTTGGACCTCGCTCCCCAGCTGCTCTGCCGAGACCAGCCAGGAGAAGCAATACACAGGTAGTGCATGGCATTCAGTGACTATATGTATGTATCTCTCCCCCCACCCCCCCAAGATTGTAACCTTTGGAGCAGGGACCGTCTTTTTGGTCTGGGTTTTACAGTGCCTGGCCCAATGGGGGCCTGGCCATGCCTGGGGGGTCCTAGGCCTGAGCAGAATACATATAATAAATATCTTCACTGCTTCTTACGCTGCTCACGGTTATTCAACTTATTTGGTCTTTCTTGCATTTGTGTTAACTACCTGTCTGGTTATATGGCAAGTGGGAAGCAGGGACCGGTCTGTGCGACACTGAACACATCGGGGTCTTGAGTGCAGATTGAGATGTTGGGCACCATAACACAGATACAGAAACACACACAGAGAGTATACTAAGCCACAGATATGCACACATTTGAAGCCATGCCCTTCACCTCCTCGGCCAAGGTGCTCAGGGCCCCGTTCAGACAATTCCAGTAATAAAGAGGATGATTAAATCATCATAAGCCACACCAGAAAAAAGAGCCCAAAAGACGAAAAAGCCAACCAAAGTGGCATCGTTTCTAAGACGACGAAAGAACGGCTGCCCTGAAAGGAGGAGCCCAACTGGCTGACACAGATCCCGACTGCGGTGATCTCCAGCCGCCCCGTGGTATGTGTGCGAATGAAACTGCTAACAGTGCAGGCTGGAACGTGTTAGCTCATTAACCCTCAGCCCAGCCACTGCCTGTCCCAAGATGGGTCCAAATCCGTAGCTGGTTTTGGAAGCTAACACTTGCATCCCCCAGCAGGAAGCCAGCAGCTGAATTCTCCCAAGGCGAGGCCTTGGCCCCAGCTGCCGGCTGCTTTTCTGACTGCGTTTCCAGAAACAGGGCTTGAAGCAACAAAAATGAGGCCCCGTTCTGGCCTGGAATGCAAGCTCCGGGCCCTGGCCCATTCGGTGGGAGCAGCCATTGTGGTCCCACAGAGAAAGCTTTCCTATATTCTCCTCCCTCTGAAGCCCGTTTCCTTGGGGAAACGGGAGCTGGAATCCAGCGAGTGAAATTAATAGGAGCGCTAGGGTTTGCATTTCTGGATTCTGGTTCCCGTTTCTGCTCCCGGCTGCTGTTTCCATGGAAACTGGCATTGGACCTGGGAAAATAAGGTTAGGGTTTTCAAAGGGAGGCTCTCTTCTAACTCCCTCTTTCCTGATTTTCAGCACTCCGACCCCCCCTTTTCCACAGAGGGAGGCAGTGGGGAACATCCACCAGAGCAAGGACACGATCTCCCTTGTAGATTTCAGCTGCCTGCTGAGAGGTGGAAGACAGGCTCCGGATACTAACTTCAGTGCTACAGATCGGGGGGAAGCGCAGTGTACGTTAGGGTGATAACATTTTGCATTGTGAAGCTGCCTCTCACCTGGGGACTCCCCAGCCCCCTGCAGCTGATCACCCATCTGGAAATTTACACTGGCAGCCAGAACCCCGCCACTATCTCGGCGGGTTGGTTAGCACCCCCCGTTTTACAGATGGAGGCATCAAGAGGGGGTAGAGACCAAGGCTACATAGCCAATCAATGGCAGAGCTAGGAACAGAACCCAGGAGTCCTGATTCCTAGTCCCCTGCTCTAACCACTGGACACACACTCAAGTTATATTGCCAGGAATAGAACCCAGGAGTCCCAGTTCTCATTTCCCCTGCTCTAACTGCTATTCATATGCTCCTACCACTTGAAACCTGCGTGAGTGTGAGATATATCTCCTATCCTACAGTGACGACACAAGAAGTGAAAATACTATTTTGTAAGTTCCTAAAGGCAGTCACGATCAGGTCCCCATTGTGCTGAGCACTCTTCAAACATACAATGCAAAACAGTCCCCGCCTCCATAGAACTAGGATACCCGACACAGAGTGAAAGCCACTGGCATCTGGGAGTCAAGATTCCTTGGTTCTATTCCCAGGTCCTCCGCTGAGCCCTCGTGTCATCTTAGATAAGTCCCCGTCCTGCTCTCTGCCTCAGTTTCCCCATTTGGTAAGCAGGGGTCAGGCGGTTGCATCAAGCTGTGATGATTAACAAATGGATGCTTTTTAAAAAGCACTTGGAGACCCTCACAAGTAAAAGTGCTCCAGACATTCCAATTATTCTCACTGCGCATGCACACACAGAGGCAGGGTTGTCACCCGGAGACACGCAGCTGCAAAACCCCCCTCAGCACGATGGCAGCAGCAGCTCCTCCAATCCGAGGCATCTCACTGGGAAAATATTTTATTTTAGGCCTCCGGGGTCCTTTCTGGCCCATGTCCAGCTGAGGCATCCTAAAATAAAACCCTCCGCCCAGAACCTTTTCATAAGCTCTGACACCCCCAGCCACTGTGCTCCTAGAGTCACCAGCAGATCTGCCAGCACTAGTCAGCGGTGCTGGGCTGTGGACATACCATTTCCCCCACAATAACAACCACCTGGCTCTCATACAGTGCTTTTCACCAGTGCTTTACAAAGGAGAAGCAGTAGCATTATCCCCATTTTACAGATGGGGAAACCGAGGCACAGAGAGGGGACAAGATTTGCTCAAGGTCACCTAACAGGGCAGGGGCAGAGCTGGGAAGAGACCCCCCCCCCCGGTCTCCTGAGTCCCAGCCCTCCAGTTTAATTAAAACTTGCAATAATAAAAAATCTATCATCATCAAAACCTCTTTTACAGCAGTGAAATGATTTCAAAGGGCAGGGTTAGACCCAACTACCCCACGGCTCAAGTGGTTACGGCCGCTCAGCATTTGGCTTCGTCTCTCACAACAGGCCCATATGTGCTGCCCTAACCGCAAAGCCCGCTTGGGTTCCTGCACGGGTAACCCACGCCGCTGGAGCATTCCAGCCAAGTGAAGTCAACGGAATGGAGTCTCAGAGGGTGGAAATCACGACCTCCACGGAGCAATGGCAATTTACACTGGGTTGAGTTTCACCTCCACTCTGCAGCGTGGGATTGTGTCTGAGCACAGCTGTGTCCAAGCACGGCAGGGACCTGGGTTTCATTCACACGAAGGGTCGGCAAACTGGGTGATAAAATGATGCCCTCAACACGAGGTGGGGACCAGGACCACAGAATGGACTGAGATCATGCACGAGGCTGCGTCTACGCTAGTGCCTTTCGGGGTTCTCCACAGAGGCAGCGTCACCGGTGGCAGCCATGGGAGGAGAGCACTAGTGTAGGCAACGGTAGATCTGCTTGGAGCAGGGTTAAATGAGAGTGGCTAAAAGAGCCTGTGCCCTGTCTACACTACGGTGACCACTCGCGTGCAATTACACAGCCAGAGTCTCCTGGACGAGCAGTGCTGGGGAGCAGCAATTGCTCTCTTCAGGGGTGGGGTCCCCAGCAGGGGTCTCTCTGCTCCGCCCGACTCGAGCTGGGGAAAAATGTTCCCCAGCCAGACTCTGACTTCATCTTTGCTGCAGGATCCCCTCCCTCCCAGCCCAAACCCAGCTCAGAGTGGCTGGGCGTGGATGCTGTAGCAAAACTCCCCTCCTTCCCAGAGGCCGGCAGCACGGACTTATCAAACGGCAGGGAGCCCAGGCACTGAACAGCGTTCCAGAATGGCTGCAGCCAGCACCATTTTGCATCCCGATGCAGACCGGGCTTAACTCCCCTCACAAGCCACATTTCAGCCACGCGTGAAACCGATCCAAGCTAAGGGCTCTAAGCCAGGTGAAAGTCAGTGCGAGTTGGGTGCCTAAATCCCTTAGGCTGCGTTGAAAAGCCCAGCTCTAGTTAGAAGACAAATCCTGATGCAGCTTTCCTCCTGTGATGGTCTCTCAGAACCGTAGAGCCACCCTGCCGGAGGGCAAAGGGCACAGTATTCTGGGCTCTGATAAAAACCGTGATCTTCTTGTTAAAAAATACACTGCAATAGGGGCACAGGGCTCGCTAGACTGAATCAAACCCACAGTTCATCTGGCCCAGTGCCTTGGCTCTGACAGTGGTCAGTGCAAGCTGCTGCACAGAGAAAGCCTTCTGACTCCACAGACCAGAAGGCAGGAGAACCATGAATGAGTTTATACACATCTCTCCGTGCTCTGACAGGATCATCGAGCACTCCAACTTCCCTCTTGTGGTTACTCCAGCTAAAGAAGCAAACAGGAGGCTTGGGTGCATTAATAAAGAGACAGGAAATAATGCAAGACAGATTAGATTGGGCAGAAGGTCGGCTGTGGCAGCCTGATAGTCGGGAAACTTGTTTGGGGAGGGGAAAAGTGGGGAGGGATAGTAGCTTATACAAGGGCTGTACAGCTGACAAGCTGTTTGTCTACACCGGTTCGTCTGGCCTGACTATTTATACTGTAGGTTTGGTGTGCCAGGGGTGGTCTTTTCTATGAGTTTGTACAGCCCCTGGCGTAATGGGGTTCTGCTCCCTGGTTCAGGTTCCTAGGTGTTGCCAGAAGACAACTGCTAAGGTCAACCAGGGCTTGCTCATTTCCGGCAATGGGCGGAATTCCGTTCTCAAAAATCACACGTGCAATTACCCCGGTACAAACTGGAGCAGAATGGGGGAAGCTCGAACACCCAGGTACAGCTGCCTCAACTTAAAGGGGCAGGAGAGGCTGAAGAAAGGTCGGTAAGTCAAGGATGGGAATGGCCAAGGCCCAAAAGCTTCAGAAATTAGAGGGATATTTACATTTTAGACAAGGAGGCTTGGTGCCCAGACCTGCAACTGCAAAGGGCAGATCAGACGCTCCTTTGCTTTGTGGCACCATCATTAGAGAATGAGGGGGTCACTCAAAGACAGAGTCAGGTAAAGACAATGCTTCTTTAGGCATTGCTCCTATGGGAACTGCTGCCACTGGAGGTTTCGGGGTCACGTGCCGAGGCTGGATTTTAAAAGGGCTGGATCATTTTTACCACCCCTATCCGTTATATACATGCTAAGGGTGAGCCAGTTCCAGGCTTCAGGGTAGGAGCTGGGCACCTCAGGGGTCGGGAAGAAGTTGCTCCTACTTCATTATCTACAGAGATGCACAACCGATCAGGTGCATTATGGGACGATGCTTGTAGGCCACTGTTGGATGCTAGATTGGCCACTGGTCTGGCAAATTCTAGTTTCCTATGGGATTA
This sequence comes from Lepidochelys olivacea, assembly GCF_965140295.1. Classification (NCBI taxonomy): domain Eukaryota; kingdom Metazoa; phylum Chordata; order Testudines; family Cheloniidae; genus Lepidochelys; species Lepidochelys olivacea. The sequence goes on from NC_140429.1 coordinate 10,970,227, forward strand.
ATTAGACAGACATACGCACAAAATAGGTGTATTTCTAATTGTTTGGATTGCAGTCATGTTCTCGAGGCTCCAGGCAGGATCAGGGCACCACCGTGCGAGGTGCTGATCAGATGGAGCAAGAGACACCCTCTGCCCCGAAAAGGTCACACTCTAAATAGATGACCGGTGCCTGTGTATAACCCTACTCCGCTGCCGGCTAGGAAGGAAGTCACATTTCACGGTCCTGATGTCAATACTACGAAATATAATTTTGTAGCTGACTGGAGAACTGGGAAGAAATTGCCAAAGGTGAATCATATCCTGATGGACTGCGTTCCTGCCGCAAACCCCGCTAAGAGCCGCTCCCGCTCTGCCCTGAACTGAGACCGGCGCGAAGGGGTCTTGGAACATCTCCCACGTACCACAGCAGCCCTGCGCAGGGCCGAACGTCACGCTGAGGCCAGCCCCGTGCAGAGGGAGGGTGCATCCACCCGAACGGGTGCCTTGTTAAGGCTCCCAGAGATCCATTCACTGTATAAACCACAGTGCAGGAAATGGGGCGTGATGCAGGAATCGCTGGGGGCACTGCTGCAGACCAGGGGATGGCAAGGCTCCCTCCTGCCCTCAATGTCTATGAAGGCTGCAGCATGTATATGCATCTATCAGCACTCCTCTGACCATAACCCAAACCCCTTGAGCTTCGCTCTCACGGCCCCCAAGAGTCTGCCAGATTTCACAGGCAGCCCTTCCTCCTGGGAGTAGCCCCGTGGGACTCCAGGACCAGGACCCCAGTTTTTCTATACCGGGATTGCCCTGCCCCCTGTCTGGGTTTAGCTCCTTTCTGTATCTCCAAGGATGGCTTCCGGAGAGCCCTATCCAGACACACTGGCTATTGTGTGGCTCCGACATCCTAGCAGCCCCTCCATTATATTAACAGCGATGAGAGGCCTGATGTCTCAAGCTAGACCCACAAAAACAGAGGCACCCATCTATCTCCAGGGCCTGAGCTTGTCTCCCACAACTCCCTGCTCAGTGAAGGCAGGACACGTGATCTGCCAGGGAACGGACAGAGATTAGGAGAGGACAGAGAGCCGCTCTCCTGATTAATACCTTCTAATATCTGGGAGGCCTTCGGCAATTGAGCAAGAGACCCCGGCTTTGCCTACAGCTAGGTCTAGGACCAGGATCACAATTTCTTTGCTCACAGAACTCCAGCATCCCTGACGCTTTGGTCCTAGGATGTCGAAGACTCTCAGTCTGGAATAGGGACAGCCCGGCTGTCCCAGCAGCAGACCTCTTCCGAGCACAGGCGGCCCTGGCCCCTGATTATAATCGGAGGAGAGCCACACGGAGCACTAGGTTTGAATCTTGATTCCAGCTGATGATGACCCCTGTCTCCCCAGAGGTCATCCCCCACCCCACCCCACCCCCGTTCCTCCCACCCATGCACTATCCAGCCTTCCCAGCTCACTCTGAACAAAAGGAATTTGCATGAAAACAGGAGCTTTGTGCTTTTTAAGGTATCCTGCAAGCCTGCTGCTCGCTGCCCACCTGACACCCGAATCCTATTGGTGTGGAGGTGGCAGCTGCCCCTGAGCAGGGACAGGCCCTGCTTTGTAAATAACGCAGCACCCCTCCCTTCTAAATGCTCTCCCACCCCCATGCCTTGCAATGGAGTTCAAGGCACAAGCCCTTTTATTTGCCCACGAGTATCCCTGTCAGTAGCTTCCCGGCACGGGCAGGCAACCGAACTGGAACCTGGGGACATGAATTGGAGCACTTAGGTTCCATCTTCACCACTGCCTGCAATGACCGCAGTGCACAGGCACAGCCATGCAGGCCTTTCACAAGGCTGGGGAACGAGCCCTTTATCTCGGCTCTAGCTGAGCGGATGCCTCGTATAATGGATTTCTCCCCAGTGTGGCTAGGGGGAAAAAAACACCCAAACAAAAACCCAAGCACTCAGTTCAGCTGCTCCTCCTAACTCTGTCCCACAATACGCGGCCCCACATTTGGAAGTTACCCAAAAGCCTCTGCTCCCAGCAACCGCGCTGGGTGCCAGAGGCATCCCACAATGCACCGGTGCAGCCAGGCTTTGTGCACCGCGTGCAAGACCGTATTTCCGTCAGATGCTGGGTTGGATGCACTGACCCGAGACAAGGACAAGCAGGAACCAGCCACTCCACGCCAGTGGCATCCTTGCAGCAGCTTCCTTGCCTAGTGTAGATGCACCCTGTGAAACAAAGATCCCATTCTCGTGGCAATGTTCTGTACAGATAAAGAAAAGGCAACGATAATGCATTGCAGGCTCCTGGAGCCCAGCAGAACGGAGGGTGGGAACAATCTTCAGTTCACAGGGGGGTTGTAGGAACCTTTCCTCAAGTTGGAGTCATAGGAATTCGCATACATTCTCACACTCACTATGAATTTCTCCGAGTGAAACTGAAATTCAAGCTCCAAAAATCCAAAAGAAATCCCCAGGTTTCAGGAGATTTTGATGCAGCCCAGGCTCACGCAACAGGGGGTTTTTTGTAGATCACGGCTGCAGATGCTTTTGTGTTTCTCTCCCCCTCCCTCCCCCCCAATGGAAAACGAAATTCATTTTCACTAACATTTTTCTGCAAGCAGCTTCAGTTTTGGGCTGCCAAAGCTGAAAATTTTGCAGGGATTTGGCTGAAAATGTTCAGTTTCTAGGAACAGAAAACGTGTCGTTTCTCGGCGAAGCTCCCCCCCCCACTTGCTCAAAATCAACATTTTCCCACAGAAATTTCTTTTGTGACCCCCAAAAAGCCATTTTTCATCAAAAAAATTACCCCTAAGGAAATAATTCGATCAGCCCTGTTCTCGGTTCTCAGCCAAACTTCTGATGTGAATCACTAAACCCAACCAACTTCGGTGGGGCCTTGCAACAAGCGTGTAGCATGGTGTTACCAAACAGACTGATCAAGTGGACAGAGCAGGCCATGGGGAGCCAGAACTCCTGGATTTTGTTTCTGTCTCCACCACTGATTCACTGTGTGACCTTGGGCAAATCACTTCATCTTTGCGAGCCTAATAATAATGATTCTTAGGTCGTTTCTGGCACTTTTCATCAACAGATCTCAAAGCGCTTTACAAAGGAGTCAGTATTGTTAGCTCCCTTTTAGGCCCAGCAGGCAACTGGCAGAACCAGGGAACACAACCCAGGTACCCTGAGTCCCAGTCTAGTGCTCTAGCCAGTTGTCCACACCGTCTGCTTAAGTAAGGACATAGGAACCATGAACGGGTCTATACACATGCAAAGTACTATAGCATCATATCGTTTCAGTATCTTCCACGTTTTCCACAAGGCATCTCTCTCCGTGTTTGCCCAGGGTCTGGTAAAATGGGGCCTTGATCCTAATTTAAGGCCTTTGGACACGACCAGAATACAAATAATGAACTGGTAATAAATCAGCAGTAGTTTCCCCCAGTAATCTGCAAGTGCAGCCAATCGGCAAATGCATCTGCTTGTAGGTGCATTTGCATGGATGAGGGCAGCCATTCATGGGCCAATGGAGAGGATTTACACATGCAAAGGGGATGCTCTGGAAACACCACCGGCATAACCGGGGCTACCCATAAGAACTTTTCCAGCCCATAGCCCAGTCTGCAGGATCCCCCCCACGGCAGCACCCTTAGGCTCTGACCCATTTAGGTTCCTAGTTCCGAATTGCTCATCTCCCGTCTCTACGCGCTATGCTGCGAGTGACGCTCAGGGACGCAGAGAGAGGCGGATGTAGGGGGCTTGATGCACTAGCCGGGTTTCTTTTGCCACTGAACGTGGTGAATTATTTAAGCGCTTTTCAAACATTAATGAATGACTCCTCAGCCCCTCTCCACAGCAGGGCGCAGCTCAGTATTATCCCTCTTTTACAGATGGGGAAACCGAGGCACAGAGTGATTAACGGGCCTAATTTTCAAAGGTGCTGAGCACAGCCAGCTCCAGGCAAAATCCCTTGTGGCTGCTCAGCACCTCTGCAAGTCAGCCCCTCCAAGGTGACTTGTCCAACAGCCCCAAGCAAGTCTACGGCAAAGCACTCTGGTCGCCTGCCTCCTAGCCCTGCTCTGACCACGAGACCGTGCTCCCTCCCTCGCTAAGCCATACGGCGCTCCTCCTCTCCATGCTGAGGAGACGCCGTCCCACTCGTGCGGGGGGGGGGGGGGGGAAAGCTGGGCCATTCTGGACTCCAGGACGAAGTGGCCAGCTGAGGCAGGGGCAGGCAGGCAACTGCAGCCGAGGAGTTTTGCTCTCTGCAGAGGCTGGCTGTGCACCCGGCACTTGGGACAGGCAGTGCCTCCAAAGCCCTGCGGTTTGAGCAGATCTGGACTCACTTTAGGCACAGACACAGCCCAGCCTGCTTTGCCGTTAACCAGACGGTTGGGCCGGAGGGTGAAATGTAACAGGGAGGCAGGCGTTTCCCTCCCCCACCCCACCCCTGGGTCCCTGTTGTCTCTCTGTGTTGCTCCCGGAGGCTGGTTCCAGACACACAGTTTGAATAAAGGTCTCTGCTTCCTTGCCAGCACCAGGGCTCTCTCTGGTTTTCCCCTTATCTAGCGGAGCCTCCCTGCCAAGAGCACAAGGCAGGCAGGGGAGGGAGGGGGACTCTCTGAAAGTCCTGGTGCCATTAACCCTTCCTGGCTCAGCACATTCCTGCCACCTCTTAGCAGCAGCCTCCTCAAAGCCTCCCACCCGTGGATCCCCGGATCAGGGAAGTCAAGGCCCTGGCGTGCACTGAGCACGCGCGTGTTCGCACACGTTGGCAGATGGGGCCCTGGCCTGGCATCCCCTTGTGTCGATTCCACTCTAGAGAGATTTCAGTTTCCTCTTTATCCCACCCTTCCCCCCAACACACCCCAATCAGCAAGTTCAACTCCTCCATTCTTTGGACTGCTTTGCAAGGGAAAGATCTCTGGACGGACCCCACCCTCCAATGCTCCACAGTGAAGCAGGGAAAGGCTCCAGGGACCCTGCTGGTACAGAGCCCAGCTTCCCCTGAGTAACTGCAAGGTGTTGTGAGGGTCTCCATGGGGTCAGCAGTGCCTGGGGCACCAGGACTAGCTCTCCGCAAACCCATGGAGACCCTCACCACTCCCTTCCACCTCCATGTTCTCAGGACATCACTGAAGTCAGCCCAGCAATTTGGCTGGATCGAGCACAGCTGTTGCAACATGTTATGGCCCAGGGCTCAGGGTTACTTTGAGTCTAAGTCAGATTGCAAGCTCCTGGAGGCCAGAAGTGGGCCTGTTTATTTGTCTGCGCAGAGCCCCACACGACCCCGGTGCTGGAGAGAACAGCGGTCGTCACCCCAAGTGCCAAAAGTGTGCGGGGTACTGCCAGATGGGCCAGAGCCCAGGGCCCCAATTTATGGGAAGCAGCCATCTTTGTGCCACTTGAATTCTGGGCTTGGCTGAGGGTTTGCCTGGCTGCTCATGTAAGGCAGGGTAGCCCCAGACGCTGCTTTAAGTTATGGCCTCTTCGGGCCACTCCAGCACCCTGGGCGAGCAGAAAAACAGTGCTCCAGCCACACCCCCTCCCACGCCAGCAGAGGGGGGCAGCATCAGTCTGTTCTACCTGACCTACCCTGTCCCACCTCTTGGTTGTGGGGGAATTCCCAGCAAGGGGACCCATCTGCTTTCCAGCCCTTCTACAGCACAGGAGAGGTGGAAAGGGGTTTGAACGCAGCCCAGGATCGGGGCCAGAGGCTCTGCCCCAAGAGGTCTAAGGAGCCCCTGCTGTTCCCACTGAGCTCTCCGGAATTAGCCATGCCACCAACCCAGGCAGGGGTGAATCTGGGAGCATCACACCATTTGGTTTGTCTGTTGTGGGCCCCGATAGCCCCCCAATGACTAGAGCTCATTCCTGGCATTCACCCGCAATGAACGCAAGGGACACTTGAGGTCAGGCCCAGACAGCGGGACCCGAGGGGCGAGCCAGTGAGGCGGGGCTCCAAGGGAGGCAGGCCTAGGGGGCGGCGTGGAAGTGGCAGGGGGCATCCGATGCAGAAGGAGACGGGGAGACGGTTTCGAATATACTCAGCAACAGCCCAGGTTCGGTCTCACTGGGCCCGGTCCACTAAAGGGATCACTTCCCTTGGGCCTGCTTACACGCTGGGGCATAGACCAGACCCTGTGGACCCTGGAGGAGCTGGGGCCCCCAGAGGCTCTTCCTGTGTGCCCCCACCCCCATTATTGCCTGTAGCTCTGCTCCGAGCCCCAACTTATCCCCTGCCCTACTAGGGCGTTCAGGTCTTTCTCCTACTCCTCTCTTTGATGTCAGCTTGTTCCTCATCTCACGCCCCCTCGCCCGTCACTCTATCCCTCTCCTAACCCTGCACTTTCCCCCTCTCACGCACTCCTCCGTTTGTCATCCCCACCTGTTCATTCCTTCTCTCTCCCTGGCCTAGAGACACGCACCCGCCCAGCCACCATGGCAGCCCCTTTCCCCATGGCTGGGAGGAGGAATCTGCTTCAGGGAGCGGGGCTATAAAGGGGGACCCAGAATCCAGGGAGAAGCTGCTCCTGTGGGGGTCTGGAGCTCCTTCCTTGGGGAGGGAGAGTGGGGCCTGGAGCCCCAGAATGAAGGGGAGAAAGTTGGGGGACCCATAGCTCCAGGAGAGCTCTTGCAGAGCAGGATAAAGGGGACCCAGTGCCCAGGAAGGGCTGGTTCTCTGCCAGGGGCTGGAAGTGGGTCCGGGGCTGAGAAGGAGCCACTGAGGGGCACAGGGATGTGGGGCCTCGGGACCCTCCGTAGCAGGCCAAGCAGTGTCCCTGCATCATGGAGGAGGCAGGCACAGGATGGCCAGAGAAGGCGCTACCGTACAAACCCCCGCGTAGAGGTGCCCGGGCTCACCCTGCCAGCCTGGACCCCTAGGCTTTGTCCTGGACCCCTTCCCCACACAGCAGCTACGTCTGCGGGTCAGGACCAACCAGGCCAGGCCCTCAGACCATCCCGCCTCCCCTTGCAGCTTCCCGCCTGGGGCCTCTGGGCTCCACTGCAGTGCACACAAGGCCCAGTCCCACACCTGCGGCTCCCACAGCCCGCAGGTGGGACAGGCTCTCTCCACAGGACAAAGGCTCCTAAACCCCTTTGTCTCGGAGGAAACGCGCCCTGCGTGCTGGAGTCAGCTGCTGTGTTGCACCCTGAGCAGGCCAGGTGAGCCACCCGTGATGCTGCTGGCCTGAGCCCGCTGCCTCTTCCCGCTCGCTGGGGGGAGCCCAGGAGCCCCCTGGGGGGAGGAGACGGGGAGGATGGAGACGCAGGCGGGGCGTGCAGGCCCTTCTCAACAGCAGCCTGGCCAGCTGATGCTCCTCAGGAGGGGAGAGCAGCAGCCCGGGGCCGGGGGACTGTGCATTGCATGAGGTGACGAAACAGGCCAGGCCCAGCCGCCTTTGGGGCAGGGGGACCCAGTACTGGAGACGCAGGGAGCTACTGGGGGACGCCCCCATTTCCTCCCCAGGAGTCACAAAGGGGTTAAGAGGCAGAGCCCCATTGCACACTCCCCTGTACCTGGCCACGCCGCCCCCCAGCCCCTCCCCAGTCTCATCGCTGCTCCTGCAGACCCTATGCCTGCAACAGCTCCCTGCTCTCCTCTCCCTGCTAGCCCCCTCGCCCTGGGGCTCTATCCCCTTGCGAGAAGCTGGGGAGCAGGTGGATCCCCGGCCCTGGCAGGAAGGAGGCCCACAGCTCCAGCCGGGGAGGTTGATGCTACTGCCATTATTGACATGACAGCCGTGGCTAGAGGCCCCAGCTGAGCTCCGGGACAGTGAGGGAGCTGTGCGAGGCACTGCACAAACCCACACACAGACAGGCCTTGCCCTTATGAGCTTACAGTCCAACTAGACAATGGGGGCGGGGACGGCATTATGACGCTTCTGGCTCCAGGTCACCCAGCAGGACGCTGGCAGAGCCAGGAACAGAACCCAGATCCCCTGATGGCCAGGCCAGCGCTCTACCCCTTGGACCACACTGCCCCTCAGCTTTACTTCAATCAGCCAAGGGGTCCTCCCTGGGCAATGGAGCAGGGACCTGGAGCATCGCTGCCTCCTGCTGCTGATGGGCCACGGTGGCCTGGGCCGCCAGACCCACGGCACAGATGGACACAGAGGGGACGCTCCAGTTAATCTCTCCCAATGCGTTTCTCCGGTCGAGAGCCAAATCCTCAAGGCCATTCTAGGGGTGAGAGATTGAGCAGGACAGGAGAATGGGGCAGGGGACTGAGATTCCCTCCTGCACCCCGGCCCCCGCGATCCCCTTGGCATCCCTGGCTCCCTCCCTCCCCACACTCTTCCCACCCAGGGTTCGGCCGCCACAGACGGCTGCGGGATGCTTGGGAGGAGATTTACCCGACGTTAATTAATTAAAATAAACAGCAAATTAACTACAGCGAAATTAAAATAGCTCCGGAAATTAATTTTCAACAAAACCCACCTGGAAAGGCTGGATATTTAAAGAATTAATGGAGCCCTCCGAGACTGTAAAGAACTGGCAGCTCCTGGAATCCACGGACCCTTTCCACCCGCCGGCCCCCAGCCACTGCACTCCCCAAGGATCCCCTGCCTCGGGGAAATCAACATAGTAACTCCCTTCCCCTAACCACCACCCCAGGCCCCTGACCCCACCCTTCCCTCAGCACTACAGCTCCCATTGTACCCTCCCCAGCACCTTACACCACCTCCTTCTCACCCAGTCCCCCATCACTGCCCCATATGCCTCTCCATCCATCCCAGACCCCCTTCTCCCTTCTTGCCCCACACAATCCCTCTGGACACACATGTGCAACACTATCTCCTCCTGCCCCAACTACCCCTCCCCAGCACCAAACCGGCTGCCCGTATGCCTCCTCCTTGGGGGTGCTGCTCACCCCCTGGGCCACACAGAGCCGGCAGAACAAGTGCCAAGTGGAGAGAGGACTCCTGGAGGGAAAAATCAAATCAAATCACCCTCCTAGTGGAGATTCAGCAAAGCTGCACAGAGCCACCGAAATAAAGGAAACGGAAAGGACAAAGCCCCTCCAGCGACTGGGATGGCTTGGGAGCCCCGGGAGCCCAGTGTTAAAGGCGAGGGTCCGGCTCAATTTAAAAGCAGAACGTTGCACCGAGAACCCTTTTCTCCCTGCTGGGTTAATGGGGGGAGGGTCAGCAGGGCACTAAGGGCCTGAGGTTGGTGCGACTCTGAGTGGGTGCGGGGGTCCAGCCACTGGCAGCAGCTTGAAGGACATAGGAACCTAAGAATGGCCCTATATGGCCAGTGGGGCCATTCTTACGTTTATACTGGGTCAGAGCAAAGGTCCATCCAGCCCAGTATCCTGTCTTCCGACAGCGGCCAATGCTAGGTGCACCAGGGGGAACGAACAGAACAGGGAATCACCAAGTGATCCATCCCCTGTCACCCATTCCCAGCTTCTGGGAAGGACCCGGACCGAAGTGTACACTGGGATATCACCATCCCCTGCCCCCCAAAATAGCCCCACTCTACCAAGACAAGCCTCACCCTCAGCCACCCAGGAACCAACTGTGCACTTGACGAGCCAATGCTTCACCTCCATAGCAAATGGGGATGAAATTACCATGTAAATAGGCTGAATATCAGGGCAAGGCTTCTTAGCAGTGCGATGGATCCATTAGCCTGGGGAACGGCCTCCCAAGTAGGGGCAGGGGAGAGCCCCCTTGGCTGGGGTCATTTAGAACAAGACTGGGCAAAGCGCTGAAGTGACTAATACAGCTCCAGGTCTGGAGGAAGGAACAAGGTGGCACAGAAAGGCTTTTTCTCCTCCACCCCCCACGTACACACACCTCTAACTTTGGAGATTATGTGATCACCCAAAAACCGCGGGACAGGAAATCTCCCCTGATCCAGCTGCCTTCAGAGCGCTGAGTCAGCAGGCCCAGGCCAGCCCTACAACCCCCCATCAGTGCCACCTGCAGGAAAGAGCCTGGTTTGCATATGCCCGCCCACAGCAGGGTTTTTAAGGGTTTCCTCTTTTCCGTCACACGCACGGACGCAAATCAGAAAATTAAAGAACTCCACAGGAAACGCAGAGACAGGTAAAGAACGGCAAGTGAAGAACAGAAAATGCCAGACCCTGGTTTCCTACCCACAGGATGATCCCTTGTGGCCCCAACGTCCTGCCGTTCTCAGATGCCTGGGAGCTTACGCACGACACTGTTTTACCCTCTTCTGATGCTTTTCCCTTGAGGATCTCAAAGACCTTTATGAACATTAGGAACATTGTAAACCTCTGACTAGCACAATGGCGGGTACCTGATTGGGGTCTTCAAACACTACAGCAATATACGCCCACACAATGTCACCTTCTGGAGAGGGCGGTACAGGCTTACTGAAGCTCATAGTATTCACAGATGGGGAAACTGAGGCACAGAGGTATGACGTGACTTGCCCAATGAGTCAGTGAGAGTCAAAAAGAAAACCCAGGAGTCCTGATTCCCAGGTCCTGGTTCTAACCTTCAGGCCTTGTCTTCACCAGGACAAAGGTGTGTCCTCAGCACAAGTTTGCTACCGTGTAATTGACAAAAGGTAAAAGCCTAGTTTAAAATTACCCCTGCTTGGTCTTCCCATGTGTTAGCAGGCTGGGACAAACCCTAGAGCCCCCAGAGTCTTTGCCCTGATCTGCTCACATGTGAAACCTACAAACTGCCTTGTCTTCACTAGGATTTACCTTGCATCAGCTAACTCACGGCAAGAAAATACCTTCTTCCCCAGCACCCTCCGACCACACTCCCTCCCATGGCTGGGAGAACAAACAGGAATCCGGACTCTCGGTCCCCCGCTGCTCCACCCTCGTTCCCTGCCTGAACCCAGGAGTCCTGTTCCATGCACTAGGCCATGCTTCCTCCTGGTTTAGATCATTCCCAGCAGTGAGATTTGCAAGCCTGCACCAGGAGAGGGCTGGGATTTTGCCTAATTCTGCCTGGCACTCGGATTGCTTTATCCTCCCCCTCCCCCCTCCCCAAACACACACCTTCCTGTTAGATGTCAGGAGGGTCTTGGATCCTGGCCAAGGCAGCTCCAGCAGCTTTTCCCCTCCATTTTTGACAGCAGCCCTGCCAGTATGCATGTGCATGGGGAGGGGGGGTATTTTTATTTTGCAGGAAGGAGACAAAGGGAGGCCGTGAGCCCACACACTGGAAGATCACCGACTCGAGGTCGAGTCTGCGGTGCCTTTTTAAGCCAGCGCCCTTGCCTTGCTCTCTTCCTCCCCCACCTCGAGGCCTGCTCTGCAACGCTGGCCATCGGCTCCTTGGGCTCCGGATGGCCTGGCCTCCTCTCCCCACACAGATGGCTGTTTCCACTCACTTGAGCACTTGACCTAAATCTCCTCCTGATCCAGTGGCACTGAAATATCTTACCAGTGCAGCTCAAGGCAAGGGGAGGAGATGGCTGTGACCAGAAGGGGAGGGGGGCCAGCAGGAAATATTAGGCTCCCCCCCGGCCCCGGGTGAGAAAGACATCTCTCCTCCTTCGCCTCAGAGCCGGGCTTCTATCTAAAGCCCTGGTTTCATGCCGGTGCACCGGGCCCAGTCTGGAAACTGGGTAACCACATGCCCGGCCCAGTCGCCCCGATAAACCACTTCCCCCAGCACAGGGCTCGGCGGAGGAAGTTCCAACGGCTCTAAAGTTTCATCCGTGACTCAGCCGCTGGCTGCCTCGGCCAAGAGACCCCCCCTTTGGCCGTGCTGGCAGGTGAGGGGCGGGCGGGTGAGGGGGTGGGGGGTTTCACACAAAACACGCTGCTCTCCACCCACAGTGCCAGCACGGCCCAAAGCCCAGCAACAGCAGACGTCTCCTCGAATCCCCTCCGTGCCGCGCGGCGTGACTCACTCCAACCCTGTGCTGCCCAAAACAAGCTCCAACACGGGGAGGAATGGAGACAGAGGAGCTGCTGGGGGCGGGCGTGTGGGGAAGGGGAGGGACGCGGAGCCAGAGAAAGAGAACTGCAGAGAGAGACAGAAGGAGGGAGAGCAGAGGCAGAAATAACAGCATCTGAAACGCTGCCTGCTAGAGGCTAATTGGTTCCGGCACAGCCTGGTTTGGTTGCCGACGCTCCCCCTAATCCTTCAGCCTCCCTGCTCCCAGCCCCGGAGACCAGGGCATTTCTCTGCCCGGCTCAGAACAACTGCCCAGCTGAACCGGGCTCTCTGGCTGGGGGAGCTGGGCTTTGCTTTGCTGTTTTCACAACTTGCTGGGGCCGACGGGCAGCCCCGGCCCCACTCCCCTCCAGTGCCCCCTGCTGGGATCCCCCTGCTTCTGCTCCCCTCCAAGGCCCCCTGCTGGGACCCCCCTGCTCCCACCCTGCTCCCCTCCAGCACCCCCTGGTGGGGCCCCCCTGCTCCTGCTCCCTTCCAGCGCCCCCTGCTGGGACCCCCCTGCTCCTGCTCCCGCCCTGCTCCCCTCCAGCACCCCCTGCTGGGACCCCCCTGCTCCCTCCCACACCCCTAACACTCCTCCGTTGCTCCCTCCAGCGCCGCCTGCTGGGAGAGGCTGAGCGAAGGGAGGAGGGCAGGAACTGTCTGCTAACACTCCTCCACGTCTGGACAGCCCCTCCCGCTGGGAGGAGCGGAGCCAAATTCCCTCCCCCCGGGCAGCCTCTGCTCCTGCATGGTCCTGTGTGGAGTCCAAGCAGCCTCCGCCCTGCTGAGCTCTCAGGGAAGCTGCAAAGCAAATGGAGCAAGTTTGTCAGAGTAAATCCTGGCATAATCCTAATCAGGATGTGGCCAGTTCATGGGGGACAATGGGCGCTCCAAGGTCCGGGTTACACCCACTGCGCTCACTGGCCCCAGTGCTCCCTTGGCCCCAGTCCAGACACCAACACAGCCAGCAAGCTGCCTGGGCCATTAGAACCAGGGGGTGGCCGGGAGGTGGCACGGATTCCCGGGTGCCCCGAGGGTCAGAGCCGTGAGAGAGCCACAGAAGCAGGCCGGGGGCCAGGGGTACTGTTCTGCAGGGTGGAAGTTCCCTGCGGAGCTGACTGCTCATGAGCTCAACTGCCCACCCTTGCCTGATCCACCCCACACCGGGCCATCTGTGCCTGGCACAGACTGAGGAGAAGCTCCCGCACCGAGGCACCAGGGAAGCTGTCCATGTGTGTCCCCATCCTGTCCAGATCAGGCACCTCTCTCGCTGCTCCCCAACTGGCCTCCCCACGCAGGGAGCTGGGGATCCCCAGGCCCCCAAGGATGCACCCGCTGAAGTTACCCAGCTGATGCAAGCGGGGGCCCCAGCACCGCCAGCTCCAGGACACAAGCCAAGAGTCGGCAGCTTTGTTCCAGGTGCCCGTTCCCTTTTTTCATTAGGCTAATGGGATGCGGATGCATTATTCCATTCCACACGCTGCTAATGAACCACTCAGGCCTGTGCATTTGCATTAATGTGCAAAGTGCTGGAGGGAGGGCGGAGGGGCTGCATCTGGCCAGACCTGACCTTCCCCCATGCAGCCGGGCTCCCTGGGAGAACTCAGCCCCCCACTGACCCTCTGCTTCCTCCCTGCCCCACATTTACCCCTCCCCTGCTCCCTTCAGCACTGAATCATGTTGCACTGTTGTGGCTCCACACAGACCCTTAATCTTCCCAGGGAGAATTCCACAGCGCATTCCACTACACATTAACCAGGCTGCTGCTGGGCAAGCCCAGGAACAAGGCGCTTAGCTTGCTCAGAACTGGGGGACCCACCAAGCAGGGACCGGGCCGACTTCCTCCTCCTTTCCAGAACAGGCCTCACCCACACCCTGATGTCCACCTGCCACTGTGTCCTGTGAAACCCCCATTCAATCCCCCCCTTGGCTTTGCTCCGCCACCGGCCACCAGGCGAGGGTACCTCCCAGGCTACCGTGACATACCTAGCGGGCCCCCTGCCATGCTATAGGCAATGCCCAGGCAATACTGCGCCCCCGGCTTCCCCTGCACATAACTGGAGTACCCTGCTTCCCGGACCCTGGGATCTCGCTGGCGCCTGCCCCAGGAATTGCTCCAAGAGGCAAAAATGTGCCCGCATGGTGGGGGGCTCCAAAGGGAACCGTAGCAAACCCCCCCCTCCCCCGGGGATGGGAGCCAACGTGCCTTGGTGCTTGAAATACCTGCCCAACCCTTGCGGACGCTCAGGGCCATGCAGACAAGGAAGCGAACACTTATCCCGTTTTTTACAGGAATTCACATGCAACATTCACAATCCTTCACCCCAAGGGGAGTCAGGGGGAGGGGGACAGCAAGAGGAGTGAGGCCATGCAGTCGGGAGCAACCCCCCCACACACTGGGGTCTGTCCCCCACCGAGCCCTCCAGTTGTTTGCTCCAGCTCCCAGCAGCCTCGCTCCCTGGAGAGGTCTAGAAGGCGAGTGACCCAAGAACTGGAATGCAAAAGCCTCCAGCAAACATAGCCAGCTGCCTGCACCCATATCAGCGCAGGGAGGGGCGGGCGAGGGAAGGAGGACGCCAGCTGCATTGGGAAGGTCAACTGCAACTACCCAGCCTGTGCGTGCGTGTGTGTGTGCTGTGCCGGGCCGTGCTGAGCCCTCCCTGGCACTGCAGCCATGTGGCACACACAGCCCCCCCCCCCCCCCCCCCCGGCCCCGACAACTGGCTGCCATTTAGCCAGGTACTCGGGAGTCACACTCCGCCATTCCAGCCTTGAACGGCTGGTCGCTCCAGCCCTCCAGGCAGCTGCGCTAACTCAGCCCCTCCTGCCGTCCCCCGCGGCCCCCACCCCCCCGCCCGCGAGCAGCCTGCCGGGGCCAGGGCCCAGAGAGGGGGCCAAGGAGCCTTTCCTGTTTCCCTACACGCGGCCGACAGGCCACTCTGCGCAGGGCAGCCTGGGACCTACTCTCCTAGCAACAGCGACACGGAGCCAGCGATTACACCCAGGGCTACGGGACTGACGGAGGCCCACTGCCAGGGACACCCCCTCCGCCAGCTCTAATGACGCACCCCGGGCCACCAGGCCTTCCCTCCCCAGGGCAAAGACACTTCACGGTCCCACCCTGAAAGCCACTGGAGGTGACCCTACCCACGCACAGGGGGCCTGCAGGAAGGCCGGGCACCGCTTACGAGTGGCTGAAGGCCTATTTTGAGGCACACAGGCCTGGTCTGCAGCCCCTCTGCACTGGGGCGGGGTGGAGTGGTGCCCACCCGGGGAGCCAGCCATACACGTCTCACTTGGGGAATATGGAGTTGAGCACAGGGCCCGTTTCCCCACTTCTTTTTTAACCACCTCACCCCTGCTGGGAGCTCAGCACCCGCCCGGGCAGGCTGACACGCTCGGAGACACCCGGACGACAGCTGCTTTGGAGACCAAGCCGAGAAAGCGAGAGTAGCAGTACGCCATTCCCCCCCACTGCAAATGAACCCGAACCAGCCCCCGAGGAGCTTTGTCCGGTCCATAGGTTCCCGTCCTGTAGCTCGCCCTGGGTTCCCCCCAGCACCCTGAGGCTGCTGCCCAATGAGTTAGAAAGGAGTGGGGGGCAGCCCAGGAAAGGCGCATGCTGCAAGGCCTCCGTGCAAAGGCAGTGGCATTTGCTCCTGCTGCATGAGGGGCTGCAGAACAGAAGGACGTCTGCCTGCAGGCCTTGCTGGGAGGGGAGGGATCCAGTGCACCGCTCCAGCCCCACCTGCAGCAGACGTGCAAACACCTCTGTGTTTGTGCATGTGTGTGTGTGTCTGGGTTTGTCACAGACTGGTGAGCAAGTTAATCTCAGACTCCCTGACACGTGGAATAAAATCACGATCCCGTAATGGAATTCATTCGTCTTCCTGTCCAGAGAGAGAGCAGCCCCGGCACCATACGCCAGAATTGAGGAGAATAAACCATCAGGCCAGGGACTTAGCACGATGGTACAGGACAATACAGAGAGCCAGAGCTTACAGGGACTGGAAGGTGGGAGAGGGTGCTTGTCCCACGGCTTGCCCCAAACCCTCCTTCCACATTCTCACCGGTCCTGAGCCAGGGAACAAGAGGGCGGGCAAGCGAGCGAGGGGACTGAACAAGGGGGTTGTGTTAATTTGCTGCCTGTTAATGAGGCAGATCTGCAGAGTGCTACTGGCAGGACTTCAAAGCCCAGCAAAGGCCAGGGAAATAATGGTTGGGTTCCCATTTCAGGGGCAGGGCAGCTTTAAGGGGGGACATCAACCCCATGTTGATGCCAGGATAAAGCGGAGCCTCACCTCTGCACACAAACTCACCTTTCAGACTGGCGTGCCTCCTACGTCCACCCCTAGCATCCCAGGACTTGCCAGACAGCATCAGAGCAGAGAGACACTTTGCTCAGTGGCTGACAGAAGCGAACTCAGAGGAAGGTGCAAGACACCAGTGGGCAGGTCTAGGAGAACCTGCTGGCAGTGGCCACCCTATGATCCCCCAGCATTCATAAGAACCTAAGAACAGCCAGACTGGGTCAGACCAGAAGTCCATCTAGTCCAGTCTTCAGTCTTCTGACAATGGCCAGTGCCAGGTGCCCCAGAGGGAATGAACAGAACAGGGAATCATCAAGTGATCCATTCCCTGTCACCCATTCCCAGATTCTGGCAAATAGAGGCTCGGGACACCCTCCCTGCCCACCCTGGCTAACAACCATTGATGGACCTAGCCTCCAGGAACATATCTAGTTCTTTTTTGAATCCTCTTATGGTCTTGGCCTTCACAACATCCTCTGGCAAAGAGTTCCACAAGTTGACTGCGTTGTGTGAAGAAATACTTCCTTCTGTTTGTTTTAAACCTGCTGCCTATTCATTTAATTTGGTGACCCCTAGTTCTTGTGTTATGAAAAGGAGTGACTAACACTTCCTTATTTACTTTCTCCACACCAGTCATGATTTTATAGACCTCTATCATATCCCCCCCCTTAGTCGTCTCTTTTCCAAGCTGAAAAGTCCCAGTCTTAATCTCTCCTCATATGGAAGTTGTTCCAGACCCCTAATCATTTTTGTTGCCCTTTTCTGAACCTTTTCCAATTCCAATATACACCTCTACCCCGATATAATGCTGTCCTCGGGAGCCAAAAAATCTTACAGCGTTATAGGTGAAACCGCATTATATCAAACTTGCTTTGATCCACCAGAACACACAATCCCACCCCTGCCGGAGTGCTGCTTTACCGCGTTTGATCCGAATTAATGTTATATCGGGTCACGTTATAGAGGTGTAGAGGTGTATCTTTTTTGGGATAGGGCGACTTTATCTGCATGCACTATTCAAAATGTGGGCGTACTAAGTGCGGGTACCACATGGCTCAGCAAGAGGCTCCAGCCCAGGGAACCGAGTGACCCAGAGCACTGAAGCCCGCTTGCCTTTCTCCCGTGATCACGCCTCCCCCACATTAACTTTGAAAGAGAATATTTAAGGTGAGTAAGAGCTTGGTCCACTGTGTATCATTATTTCTGGCAGCGCCCGCTGCTTGCCAGGCACTTTCCAAACACTCACAAAGGGATGGGTGGACGGTAAAGTCTAAGGACCAATCCACAGGCATTAGGAGAAGGGGAACCACCGGTAATTTCTATACCTTTCACCAAGCAGAATGGCCGAAGCGGGTCTTTAGGAGGGACCTGATCGTGGCCAGGATCAGGGCCTTGCAGCTGAGCGCAGGGACGTGCCATGGGGCTGCACACAAGAAGGCATGAAGGTAGTGCACATGGGAAGATAAGGGAGCTCCAGAGATTTGAGGCTTCTCTCCTGGTTTTCTGGCCCCTTACCTGTCTGGCTGGTGAGGTGGGCAGCAGGCTGGGCCCCCCCTGCTTTGGAATGTGCAGTGCACATCCAGCCCTTCCCCAAAGCCACTTTCCTCCAAGAGCCAAGCCCCAGACACTAAATTCTCTCTCTCTTTCCTGGACAGCCTCAGCAAGGCCAGCGCGGGCACCTGGGGCAGGCAATCAGCACAGACCCGGGGGCTCAGCATCACCCTTAGTTAGCAGGTGCGGGACAGCAGTGCCTAGCTGGGATCGGGGCCCCACTGCACTAGGCACTGCACAGACAAGTAGCGAGGGACGGCCCCGGTCCCAAAGAGCTCACAATAAGAACACAAGAACGGCCATACTGGGTCAGACCAAAGGACCATCCAGCCCAGTATCCTGTCTGCCAACAGTGGCCAATGCCAGGTGCCCCAGAGGGAGTGAACCTAACAGGTAATGATCAAGTGATCTCTCTCCTGCCATCCATCTCCACCCTCTGACAAACAGAGGCTAGGGACACCATTCCTTACCCATCTTGGCTAATAGCCATTAATGGACTTAACCTCCATGAATTTATCTAGTTCTCTTTTAAACCCTGTTATACTCCTAGCCTTCACAACCTCCTCAGGCAAGGAGTTCCACAATCTAACCAGACAGAGTGGGAGGGGAAACTGAGGCACACAAGTGACACCGCAGACCACCAAGGTGAGAGTCGAACGCAGGTCTCCTGTGTCCCAGCACATCCCTCTGCCAGCAGCAGGCTTCCTCCGGCCAAGAGGCTGCCTTCATGCAGCTCCCAAAGAATCCTGCATGCGCCCCGAAGGGCCGATTCTCCCTAAATTCCATGCAGAGAAACCAAACGCACCGGGGCACCGGCAGAAGCACTGCTTAGAAGGAGCTGCCGTTTGCCGGCACTGCTCTGACCCGCTGCTCAGCGGAAGGACGCTTTGACAGACTCGAAGGTGGGACATAAATAGCCCGGGTATTCCGGCACAGCCACTGTGGTTTTGCTCCCCTCTGGGCAGTGGAGGCAGAAATGCCCATATACGGGACTGGTCTGAAGGGGCTTTGGAGGTCTTAAAAAAAACAGGAGGTTGATCTTACTGCAGCCATGGGGTTTGCCAGGCGAATCACAGTTCAGCTTGTGGGGCAGACCTGCTGCGTGGGCTACAGGAGGGCAGTTCCTGAGTGCGGCAGAGGGCCCCGCAGGTGGCCAGCCATAACAGCCTCATAGTCACCCTGGGAGGCCACCTGAGCTAGAGCGGGCCACATGCAGGATGGGGGTGGTTGGCTCAGCTCTAGGGGATTGACAATGAAACATGGAGCCTTTCACCTCTAGGTGACCGGTTCACATCCAGCATGGGCAGGTAGGCATTGCAAATTGCTCCCCTTTTGATGCTCTGTGGATCATTCCAGCCTCCAGGGCCGCTTCCGCCCAGCCCTAAGCCCACTTCAGTTCTGTTTAAAGAGAACATGCCAGGCATGCCGCGGTTTCGATGCTCCGAGCTCCATTTTCACCTGTCTAGTGCAGAGAACAGGGCAAACCTGAGGGCCGTGGCTCTGAAAGAGAATCATCTCCAGAGGCCGGCCTGCGCTGGGCCCCGCGGCTCAGGCTCTCACAAGGAGCTTGTGCTTATCACTCAGCTGTGGAAACGTGGCCAGACAGATCTGAGCTAAACCACAGCTGCTGACTGTGTCACCTTCCCGAGCAGGAAGCAATAAATGGTGGCCTTGATGCAAAGGCGTAGCCTGGGGAAGCAGGACAGGACCAAGAGACGGTCCGGGGAGGAGCCAGGCCTGCTTCTACCCTGAGTATACAAAGCCCCTTTCATAGGGGCTGAGTTTAGATTCGCTCAGCACATAGATTACCCCAGAGACAGACCTGCCTGCATTACAGTACTGGGGGGGGAAGTGTGTCTTGTGGTTAGAGCAGGGGGCTGGCAGCCAGGACTCCTGGGTTCTCTTCCTGGCCTTGGGAGGAAAGCTGGGAGGCAGAAGTGGTAAGAGCAGGGAGGGGCTGGGAGTCAAGGCTCCTGGCTTCTCCTCCTGCCACAGACTCACTGTGTAACCGTGAGCAAGTCACTTTCCCCTCTTCACGTCTCAGCTCCCCCTCCTGTGAAATGGGGACAGCACCACAGAACGGACCTGACCTGGGGATGTTTATTGATCTGGGGTTATTTAGTCTTCATAAGAGAAGAGTGAGGGGGGATTTGATAGCAGCCTTCAAGTACCTGAAGGGGGGGGTTCCAAAGAGGATGGAGCTCAGTTGTTCTCAGTGGTGACAAATGACAGAACAAGGAGCAATGGTCTCAAGTTGCAGAGGGGGAGGTCTAGGTTGGCTATTAGGAAACACTATTTCACTAGGAGGGTGGTGAAGCACTGGAATGGGTTACCTAGGGAGATGGTGGAATCTCCTTCCTTAGATATTTTTAAGGTCAGGCTTGACAAAGCCCTGGCTGGGATGATTTAGTTGGTGTTGGTCCTGCTTTGAGCAGGGGGTTGGACTAGATGACCTCCTGAGGTCTCTTCCAACACTAATCTTCTATGATTCTATGATGTTTATGAAGCATTTTGAGCCCCTCCAATGGAAGGTGCTGGATAAGCATGTGTCAATGGAGCTGGGAAGGAAAGGGCAAGCGTGTAGAGATAGGACTCCCGGGTTCTATTCCCAGACGGAGAGGGAGCACGGTCGAATGGTCAGAACAGAGGACAGTGAGTCAGGACTCCTGGGTTCTGCTCCTCGGCTGGTGGGGTGCCCTAAAATGCAGGCTGGATCTTACGCACCCACTGACAGGTGGAAAGCTTTGCGGCACTGTCCCTGCCCAGCCAACCCTGCAGGGAACGCTCAGCAGAGGCACGTTTTCCCTCCCGTTGGCTTTTAATTATATTAATAATAAAAGTCGCTTGCATGAAAACAGGAGCTTTGTTGCTTAGGAGCTCATCTGCACCCGCTGCTTATTCCCCACTTTAAACCATAATCCTCGGCTGGGGACACCACAATTAGCCGCCGCGGAGATGGTCGCGGTGTCACAGTGGATTAGGACTTCAGCTGGGGGACTCTGCAGGAGGAGCAGCTGAGCTACTAAGCAACCACCATCCTGTTTTCACCCAAAGGAGACCTTGGGGACAACCCCCCCTTGTCCCCTGGTTATTAGTCACACTGTGATGGCACCTACGAGCCCCTGGCCTGGGTCAGGCCCCCGTTGTGGTAGGTGCTGGAACACAGTCCTTGCTCCAAAGGGCACAGACACTATAAGCCCCCGGCCCCTTAACCGGGATACCAGAGAATCAAAACACCACTTAGACGTCTCCCCCCCGGCGTCAGCGGTCTAATGCCCCTGGTGCAACCGGGCCTGGGTAGGCGGAGGTTTATGGGCTGTGCAGGGCCGATCTCACACATGTGCCCTGGGCTGCAGAACCCAGGTCGGCTCAGAGCCCACTGGCAGGCTGGGGAGTGAGGAAGTGATGGGGCGGGAAGAGGTGGGGGGCATGGGAGGGGGAGGGGTAGAGAGAAGGGTGGGGCAGCAGGGGAGGCATGGGGCAGAGGGGGAAATATTCTAGAGGACAATAAATTTTTTGGAGATTCCCCCCCCCCCCCAAGATACCCCACCCCCTGCTGCACTGTAACAGTCTGTGCACTCTGGGGATGATCAGGGACACGGGCCCTGCACAAGGCCTGCAGGAAAAGCAGGTTTGGCGAGAGACGAAATGTAGGGGGGGGGGGAATGAATCTCTGATTTATGAGGCTAAATCCTCCTGCCCAGCCCCCACCCAGCCCCCTCCAGCTTCCCAGAGAGCTGCCCGCATTCCCTGCAACACCTGGGGCCATTCCATCTGCAGCCAAGCATGAGCCGCCTGCAGCTGCAGGTCTGCAGCCCTTCCTCCCCCTCACGCCCATCAGCCCTCCCAGGGGGAAGTCCAGCTCCACTGGGTTCCTCTCCCCTCAGTGCTCCTGACTCACTAATGATGTGCAGGGAACTCTGACCCATGGCCCAGCCAGGGGGAAATCACCCTGGTACACCTGTGGGGAGAGCAGGCGAGGAGTCCTGGAGCCCCAATACACCAGCAGGGCCTGGCTGGGAGCGACCCACGGCCCATCCCCGTCATTCCTCTAGAACGCTCACAGGAGGAGAGACCCCCTTCTGCCAAACGCCCACCCCGGTTAGCTCAGGATCCATCCGCCCTCCATTCACTACAGCAGCTCCGAGGGCGAGCTAAACGACGTCACAGCCCCATGCCTCACAGACAGGGGGTCAGGGCTCTGCCGGAGAAGGAAAGGGCAGGCGGTCACGGCCGGGGCTGCAGGATAAGACTGCACAGAGCATAGCAGAGCTAGCATGTACACAGATGTCGCTGGGACTGCACCAAGACACGGGCATCCAAATTAGCAGCCCACATTGCAGGATCATGGCCACTAACTACGTCATTAACTGTGTATTTCATAATTGCCTCGGCCAGTCCTGAGCGAGGACCTCCCAGCCCGCACCATGAGGCGCCGGCTCTGATCCCAGCCCAGACACTAATTCACTGCGTCACCGCGGACATGTTATCTCCCCTCTCCGGCTGCCTCCCCAGCCACAACATGGGGACACCAGCCCCTGCCTTACGGGGGCCATGAGGACTGGAATACCCATCCCTGCTGCCCCTGAGCTGACGGGAGTGGCCACTGGCTCGAGCGGGACAGGATGGAGGCTGGCGTCTGGGGCCGAGAGTATCGTGTGACTGGGCACTTCACTGAACACACCTGGGGCGGGGCTGTGGATCGAACCCCGGTGTCCTGACTCCCCCAAGAGCAAACATCTACGGCCACGAGAGGTCCCGAGCAGGGGGTTTGTTCTGCTGCGGTTGTTCCCTTTGCCCCACACCAGCCAGAGTCTGCAGCCCTCGCTCACAACCCACTTGGCTGCCTGAGGCTCCCCGCAGGCCAGAGCTCCCCGCTGACAGCCTCCTCCGTGTCTGTCTGTCTGTCTGCATACAGAGGACCTGTTACTGGCTCTGATGGTGACCGCCTAACCACAGACCAAGCCCTCGCCCAGCACCAAGGCTGCGAGCTCGCTGCAGGCCCAGGGACTCGCATCCAGTGGCTGGCAAGGGCCCAGAACTGCCCCACCTACCCAGGATCCACCCTTGCCTCGGACTGGAACCACCTGGAGGCAAGTAACTCCCCTCGGCCAGGAAGCGATGGGGCCAGCCGGTGCCAGCCGAGGCAGAATCCCACCCCCTTCCCCAGGACCACACACCGGATGCAAGCAGTGAGTCAGAGGCAGAGTAGCATGTGGAAGAGGAGAGGTCCAGCTGATTGCTGCTGGCGGCAGCCTGCCTGCTGGGCTGGGCTGGCGACCTGTCTCCGCACTGGGGGGGAGGGGTGCTGATGGGCACCCCCTCCTCCAGCGAAGGGATGGCCCCCCTGGGGCAGGGGTGTGCAAGAGACTCCCCCGTAGGAGACACAGGCCAGAGGACCCAACGGCAGGGACACCTGCTTCCCCAGGGCTAGGTAGGCCCCAGACGTGCTGTGATGGCGGGGGCCAACCTGGCAGCCACTCCACGCTCAGCCTCAGCTGATAGATCCTTCTCTAGCACCCAGGCACCAGGGTCCCTCTCCCAGCGCACACACGCACGCAGAGCAGAAGGTGCCCTGTGGTTTCCGCCACCCAGAGATGGGTCCCAGCCCCAGAGCCCAGCTGCGACCTCGACCTCACCACCTGCCCCGGCCAGAAGACAACCCTGGCTGGATTGAAGGGGAGGATATGGCCATCCGGGGACAGGAATAAAGCACGAGCTGCATACATAACTCAAAGCTCATTAACGGAGCCATGGCCCCATTCTTCCAGCTCCCCACCCCCGCCACAGGTAACACGCCCCTTCCTCAGCTCCCTGCCCCTCCACACCCCTTTCCACCCCGCCAGGAAGTGGCTGCTAGAATAAGCTCCAAATCCAGACCGAGCAGGATGGGGCCAGGGTAGAATTCCCCCTTATGACTTCTTCTCTCCTCCATCCCCGCTGCCTGCTCTCGCCAGCTAAGTGCCCCCCAACCCTCGCCCCACTCTGCTAAACTCACCCCAACTTCTTACAGATGCCAGCCATGCATGCCCCGGGCAGCCAACCAAACCGCCCCTGAAGAGCGCCACAAGAGGGCTGGACTGTGCCTCACGCCACCTGGAAGATGTGGGGGGTTCCCGGCTGCCCCCTATGAGGCGCACAGACTGCCCCGCTCCAAAGCAAGAGAGCCAGGAGGTCTCCAGCTACCAACCAGTAGGCTCTTGCTCAGATTACAAGCCCAGTGCAGCTGGCAGCAAGAGGCCCAGGACTGGCATAGCAGAGGGTGAGGCTGGCTAACACAGAGAACGCTTGCACTGCTCCTTCCCCTGGTCCCCCGCTTGAGTCCTTTACTTCCACGAGCACCAAATTCTCGCCCCCACTCCCCTGCTGCACAAGCTCAGCTGACCTCGCTGCCCTTCGGTCTCCCGCACCTGCTAGCTCGGCTGCCAATGTGCCAATTTCACCTGGGCCGGACCTCGGGGAGGCCCCTAGAAGCCGGCGCCGGGGCCATGTGCACGTGACGTGGGACCTGGATGATGGGCTCGAGGGTGAGCTACACCACTGCCAGAGTGGGGTGGGGTACAGGAGAGCCCGGCTACGTGGCCCGCTTCCAAAAGCCGACCGGGCAGAGAGGACGAAAGCACAAGGGACACTCACCCGCTCTAGGGCTCTACTTAGACCAGGGCACATGGTTGTCCTAACATGGGCCTCATCCACAGAGACCATGCAAGAGGTGGCTGAAGTGGTCAGCAGGGCGGCGGAGGGGGGGAGGGGAGTGAAATATCCTTCAGCTCAGGCCAGAGCTTCAACACTGGACGGCACCTGATGGGAGAGAGACAGCTGGAGGGGGAGACGGAGAAAGGAAGCGTGCAGGTGAGGGAAGGGATATTAGCGACTATCCGCTTAACTCGAACCCTCCTCACCTCTCGGCCCCAGTGGGCCGTAGACAGGCAGTCGGGCTCACACAGACCAGAGCACCATGGCCAGGTTTTACATGCAGGGTGCAGATGGAGCGGGGTGTGGGGAGCCGAGTGGGGCAGGGAGTGAGCCTGTTTCATGTGTCCATCCTCACCTCACCGCGCGTTCCCGCCCCCCGCCAGCAAGCGCCACAATAGCATTCAGCTGCCTTCCCCGAATACTAATGAAGCCATTATGCCCCCCGACTCCAGAAGGGGTTATTCATTCCCCTTCCATAGATGGGGAAACCGAGGCACGGAGCTTACAGACAAACTTTTTCAGAAGTAGCCCCTAATTTTGTGAGCCTGCATTTTCAGATATTCAACCTGAGATGCCCAGGGCCTGGTCTGCAGAAGCACTGAGCATCTGCAGCTCCCATCGGTTTCAGCTGGAGCTGTGGGTGCTGAGTACGCTGCGGGCGTGTCCACACTGTAATCGACACCTGTGGCTGGCCCATGCCAGCTGACTTGGACTACAGGCCTGTCTAATTGCAGTGTAGACGCTCGGGATCAGGCTGAAGCCCAGCTCTGCCACAGGCTCCCTGGGGGATTGTGGGCACATCACTTGGTCCCTCTGTGCCTCAGTTTCCCATCTGTAAAAACGGGAATAAGAGCACTTGGGGAAACCGAGGCACTGAGAAGGGACGTCACTTGCCCAAGGACACATGGGGAGTCAGTGGCAGAGCTGGCATTAGAACTCAGATCCTTTCCCCATGCCAGGCTGCACACTCCTCCCCGGCCGGGGCACGCCAGACCCAGCCGGTAGCTGCAGAGGGAGGCGCCTGTAGGGCCGACAGTTTGGCCCAGGGGAGGGAGGGAAAAGGAGAGGCGGATTTATTTTGCAGTGATGCAGGCAAAAGGAAAGAGGCTCCTGAGCCTAATCAGGTGCGAGTGCAGAGTGTGTGTGAGAGAGGAAATCAGCAGGCTGCAGGCGAGCTGCTGGCAGGGAGTCTCCACTCAATCTTCCTGCAGGTTTCAGGCTGTTAGACAACTGGGCCAGAAGGCCTGCAAGTGCAATCAGCATTTAACCACTAGGACCATAGCAACCTCCCAGGACGACAGCAATCGCAGCCGTCGGCGGAAGGGGGAGGGCACTTCCACAGAGTCAGCCGAGGGGCAGCCACGCCAAGGGGGCTGATGCAGAGAAAGGAACAGCAGCGCACAAGGGGGTGGGGGGTGCCACGACACAAAGGCCATGCGACCACGCGCCTGCGACACCGAAGCACTATGGCCCAGGGGCAGCTGTGCAACACGCCCCCTCCAGCATTGAGGCACAATAGCAGCCGTGCAACACCCGGATCCCCCGCGGAAGCACTTTTGCACAAAGGCAGCTGTGCAATCACAAGCAAAGCTTTGTTGCACAAATACTCAGCAGGTGGCAGGTAGCAAAGAAAAGAACCTGAAAGCCTCTGCACTGAAAAGAAGAAATAAATGTCAGGCCCAAACCAAAGAAATAAATACCAGGGGGACCTTTGAGACCCAGGGCAAGGGAGGAGAAGTCTGTCCCCAGCCACCACTGCCCCGTCATTAACCCTTCCTGTCCAACCCAGCCACAGCTGCGCTGCTCCCACCTCCCACCGAAAGGCAGTTCTGCAATTTCAGACACAGCCCTGCGAGTCCTGCTTTCAAATCAAGCCTCTTCCCTCACTCAGACTCAGGAGTGAGCAGTGCAGTGCCGAGCTGCTTGTTAACAGCCGCTCATTAACAGCCCTCTGGGATGAGCAAGGTACCTAGGGCACCTGCACCTCCGACTTTAATGAGCTCCGTCACTGTCCTGAAGCCCTGAGCCACAAATGAAGGGGCACGGGGCCTTCTCCGTGACTGATGCCGGACTGCCAGGAGCCAATCATCGCCAATTTCACCGGGTGGCGCAGCGGCCAGCATGGCCAGTGGAGAGAAACAGACAGAGAAACAAGCAAATCCTGGTGCTTGGCTCTATGGGGGTCACCGTATCCCACAAAGCAAGAGAGAAGCCACCAGGAAAGGGAGGGACCCGGGCAGTTGACTCGTCGTGGCAACTGCAGGGAGGTGGGGGAGGCAAGGCGGCGGCTGCCGAGAAACGCCCTAACCTCACCACAAATGCATGCACACGCCCCCGGAACGCTCCCTGCACCTCGGCCCTGTGCCATGAGCCAGGCCACCACCCACAGCCGCCAGTGGCCCCTGCCCGCCGCCAGCTGTCTCCAAGTCAGTGGGGCACAGGGATGAAGTGCTGCTTAGCCTCCCACACGGGGGGGACACAGTAGGGGACATGGGGCGGACACCCCAGGGGAGCAGGGAGCAAGAGCCCTGCTATGACATGCGGGGCGGGGGGGGGCGCGGGTGTGACCTCAGCAGGGGGGTCTCCCCCGAAGCAGCTCCTGCAAGCTCACCATTCCCACCTCCTCTCACCTTTCCCAGCTCCCGCACCCGCCCCCCACTATGCCCGAGGGGGCAGGGCAGTGGCTGCGGCCATCCACACATCCCGAGAAAATACAGGTGTGCTCGAGGCCACAGGGAACATCTTCACTTGCTGGAGCCCAGGCTGCAGGGGAGCTCCCAGGCTGAAGGGCGGGGAACCTGGCCCCAGACCACTGTGACTCATCCCCTGACCCATAGAGAATGAAAGGTAAGAATCCTGGTTTGTCCCTGCACCCGAAATGCACCTGCACCCAGGGCAGTGCCTTGCTGATAGCTGAGGGGCCGGGAGCCCAGAGTCAGACTCTGATTTCAGTCATGCCACTGCTGTCAATTGCATCACTGACTTCAGACGCTGACTGCAGCTCCTAGCGCTTAGGGCCAGACCCATGTCACATGGAGACCAGACTCTGTCCCGACTTACATCCTATGCGACACAGGCCAGTTTTGTGGTCCAGGCCCACAACAAGCATCCGGGAAGCCACGGTCCAATCTTGCTGTGCCACCGACTCCCTGTGTAACCTTGGCCAAGTCAGTTCAATGCCCCATGCCTCAGTTTCCCCATCTGTAAAGTGGAGACACGTGGCTACGTGCCCAGGGGGCTGGGAGGCTCAGTTTTTGAAGCTTTTTGACAGGAGTGTTAATACCCGGGCAGGACTCAGCCGCTACGCATCAGCTTGAGGGCCTTCCCCTCCAGCTTGCCCGCCGCAGCCCACTCCCTTCGAAGCACCACACATCCACCTGTCACTCCCAAAGCCGCCTTCCCCCCATCAAACAAGACCAACAGCCCCTGCAGGCAGCCTGGAGCTGGAAAAAAAAATCCCCGCCCTCTGCAGTGCAACTTCCTGGCTCCACGCAGGATCCCCACCCCCAGGACAAGAGCCTGGCTCTTTCTGCTCCTTCCCAAGGTAAACGCCGGAGGCCCTGGCTGTGTAGGGCTCTCCGGGAACTCCCAGCGCCCCGGCTGCTCCTGAGGCAGCTGGACTGGGACACTGGCCTTCTTGCTGACGCACCATCTTCTGCTCACCGGCTCCACACAGGTAGCCCCATGGCTTTCTGTTAGCTGGGAGGGAACCTTCCACAGGAAGGAACCCCTTGCCCTGGTCCTGGAACCACTTGCCCATTGGGCTAAGGCCTTTTAACTCAACATACAGCAAACAGGCCAGCTAGATTAATGGAGCAGAAAGAGATTTTTGAGCCACGAAGGTTTTCAAAGTGTCCTCACCCCCCTTGTATAGAAGAAATTGAGTCACAGAGAGGGGAAGTGACATGCCCAGGGTCACCAGGCCAGGCAGCAGAAAAACCTGAATAGAACCCAGGAGTCCTGGCTCCGAGTCCCTTGCTGTAAATTCTCCCCCCAGAGCTGGGAACAGCAGCCAGGAGCCACAGCTCCTATTCCCGCACTTTGACCACACCCCCGCCCAGCGTCTGGAAAAGATCCCAGGAATCCTGACTCCCAGCGACGCCTGCTCTAACCATTGGCCCACATTCCCACGCAGAGCCTGGGCGAGAACCCAGGAGTCCTGACTCCCAGCCCCTTGCTCTGGCCCATAGACCACGCTCCTCCCTACACATCTTTCCAACCGCAGCCGGAAATTAAATTAAAGAGGAAAAAAAATACTTCCACAAGCCTGTTTTCTAGTCAGTCGCTAGCTCCTCCCCGGGTGACAAGCTGCTGGTGACAGGAGGAGGGGAGATGGGCGTGGGGAAGACAAGCAGAACCATGGACATCGGGCAGGCTTGGGACCCCCCTGCCCTAATCCCTGCAGGGTCCAAGCACCAAGCCGCCCCCGCAGTGACCTACACAAAGGCTGAGTGCCACCCACGGCCCACTCCACCTCCTTCCCCAGCAGCTCCCTCTGCCACCCCCTGCTAAGCATCCCCAACCTCCAACCCCGACCCATGCGGGGCTCTCGGCTGCCTCGTTAATGTTTACTCCGGTTAGTTTAGCAACGGCAGGTTGCTATGGTAACCTTGCAAGCCATGCTGCACCATCGGGGCGACTAAGCCACGCAGGGCCCCCGTGATGTGTGGGTGTCACCTTGAAGGCTCTGCGGGGTGCACCCAGAACAGTCTGATCGGCGGGCTCCTTGCCGCTCGCTCACTCGCACAAACATCTTTACCCTCAGAAAAACCACACCTCCTTCCCCTAAGGCAGGGAGTGGGGTCTAGTGGCGAGAGCGGGGAGCTCGGTGTCCGGACTCCTGGGCTCTCTTCCCGGCTCTAGGAGAGGATTGGGGGTCATGCTGGGAGTCAAGACACCTGGATTCTGGACGTCAGGACCCACGACTGGGAGTCACTCGGAAAAAGCACACCTCCTTCCCCTAGGGCAAGGAGTGGGGTCTAGTGGCGAGAGCACGGAGCTCGGTGTCCGGACTCCTGGGTTCTCTTCCCGGCTCTAGGAGAGGACTGGGGGTCGCGCTGGGAGCTGGGAGTCAAGGCACCTGGATTCTGGATGTCAGGACCCACAACTGGGAGTCAGCGTGCCTGGCTCCTACCCCCATCTCTGCCATTCAGCGTCTTTGGCCAAGTCCCCATCCCTTGGCTTTACTGGACAACAGCGACCTCCCCTCGCCCCAGAGTGGCCGTGAGGCCTGCGCACCCCCTCCCAAAACACAGGGAAGCAGCTCCCCTGAGGCCTAGCTCCCTTCCAGAGCTCCCCGGGCAGCTGGCGCAGACCTACCCAGCGGGGCCCCTGCGGCCGTTCCCGGGCGGCTGAGCAGAGGGCAGGTGAATCCACCAGCCAGCTGAAGCCCGGCTCCCTTCAGCAATCACAAGGTTCAAGTTGCACAAGCCTCCCTCCCTCTCTCACTCGCTCTGTGCTGAAGGCTCCTTCGATCCGACTGTCTGCACCGCTCTCTGCCAACACGCCTCTGTGCTGCATTATTTATAAAACATGGGAGCAGAGGGCTAGGCAACAGCTGCAGAGCACTCGAGAGCGCCACAACCCCGCTGGGCACGGCCCCAATTCCGGGGGGCTGCACGTGGGGGAGGGGGTTGGGGAATTTTCCCATTGGTCTGCAGAAGGCTTGCCCCTTTTCCTCCCCCCCGGCCCGTGGCAGGGCGAGCACGGGCGGCTGGGCCGGTGGGGGGCGTTTCCCACGCTCTGCCCGCTCAGGAGGGGCCCCACCTTCGGGGGCGGGGAAGGACGATCAGGCACCTCTCTCCCGTCCACAGCCCCTTTGCAGACCGGGGCTTCCGCCAGCTACATGATCCAGGGCCGGCCGCTCCATGAGATCATCCCTCATCGGGGGGCTCTTCCCGGTCACGTGGCGTGGGGTCACCGAGCTCCAGCATGTGGAGGGGGCCCAGGCTTTCCCGGCTCCCCCACAGGCACCCCCGGCACCCTAAGCATCCAGGGCAGGGCTGCGAGGTTTCCCACCCCGGGGACAGGTGGGGGAAGACATCAGGGCGCGCTTTCCCTGCTGGAGACACACACGCACACACACTCGGGCACACCCGTGCAAAGCCAGGGCCATGAGAGCAGAACCCCGCCCGCCCCCCCCTCGGAAGCCCACGCCTGCTGTTTGCTGGAGCAGCCGGGGTCCGTTTGCGGTCTCCGACAAGGCTTCCTTAAGCCCTGGGAGAATTCCTCACCTCCTCCTTTCCCCACCAGCCCCACCTTCGAGACCGGGGAAGGCCGGGTTAGAGCTTGGATTTTTTATTATTAATTTCCACAGCCACATCGAGAGCTCCCCCGCCGCGCCCCACCCCGCTCCCCTCTTGTTCTCCCGAAGATCTGCACGGGCTGAAGCGGAGCTGGGCTGCCACTAGGATTAATTCTGCATGACTGCCCGTCTCCACAGGGGTGTCTAAGACCCTTAGGGCCGCAGCAAGCTTTAAAATTCCTCCAGCCCAACTTAATTCCCTCTTTCTGAGTTGCTGGCACATCTGCGGCAGCTGAACGTGGACAGACTGGAGCACCCAGGAAGACAGACAAGACTGGGTGTGGGGGGTAGAACGGGCTGGGCCTGAACTCACTGGCAGACCCCCCCCCCACCCCCTGAACTCACTGGCAGACCCCCCGCGGACAGCAAAAAGGGTCGGAGCAGCCCCTCACTCCCCTGCCTCCCCTCTCTAGGACAGGAGGAGCAAGCTGGCTGCAGACCCTGTGACATTCTCTCTACGGCACCCATGCCCTCATCGTCAGCCCACCCCGGGCTCCCCTGGCCTCTCCCAGGGAGGAAGGCTGGATCTGCTGGAGTCAGGCACAGGGCTAAGAGTTTGGCGACCTGCGTCCAATGCCCTTCTCTGCCCCAGTCTCTCTGAGTGAGCCGAGGCAAGTCACTTCTCCCCTCTCTGCCTCAGCTCCCTGTCTGTAAGAGGGGGATAATACACACAGTGCAGCGGGGCTGGCGGAATTCATCCCTTGGTGGTCTATAGCGACCCGAGGGCACCACACCAGCATGAGGGAGCTGCCAGTTTCATCAACAAGAGCACGTGTGTGTGTCCAGAGAGAGAAACATGGCCCTCCGCACGCACAGAAAACAGAATCATCACCCACAAGTGATCAAAAATTTCTAGTCAGGACCCCCACAAGCATGAGATTGGCTTAAAAATAATGAGATTTTTAAAATACACATTTTGGGCCTTTTATTTGCTTTCTGGTCTTTAACCCGTTAGGGATTGTGTTTTCCAGCTTCTCTGCAACCACACAGGGGGAGGGAGAGAGAAACACACTTTTTTTCCTTCTAAATGGAAGCCAAGAGTGTCCTGTAATCACATGACTCCGGGAGCTGGGGCTTTAAGAAAAAATAGAAAGTGTCACAAGAGCTGGGCACTGCAGAGGGCCAGAGAACCTCTCTGAGCACAGAAGCTCCACAAATGCACACACACCTGCAGCACCACTTAGGAGAAACATACCCCGACCTTCTGTGTGGCTTTGGATTTTCAGGCATATCGGCTGACCTGGCTGGTCAAACCGATGGAGTTAAATGGAGCAGGGGCAGCTCTAACAGGCAGCCCACAGGAGGGTAAAATAAAGTTACCCTTGCAGAAATGGTCCCATTACATTTGATTCAGGCTCTCCTGCTCTGCGAGACGGAGGAGGACCGCGAGGAGTTTTGCTCAGCTCCCTTGTCAAAGTGATTCTGGTGCCACCTTACAGAGGCCTGATTTTCAGAAAGCACCGAGCAACCCTGCCTCTGAGAATCAGGCACCTTTAAGGTGCCCAAGTTGGACCCCCAAAATCACTAGGCACTTTAGAAAATCTTGCCCTACAGTTTTTAATAGTCTTTCCCCACCACATGAGTAATATACAACAGAGCCAGTTGCAACGATGACATTGGAAACTACCAGCCAGGTTCTGCTCTCGGTGTAAATCCAGAGTAACTGCTCTGAAAAAAAAACAGTTTACACTGGTGTGAACGAGTGCAGAATTTGGTCCCCCAAGAACACCCTGGCAATGACTCCGCAGCCATGTGGCCTCTGCCCCACCCACACAGTCTAACGCACATACCCCTACCCCCATGGTGCAGAAAGGGTCTCTTGGCACTCTCTATTCTCGCTGTCCCATAACCCCACGTGTGACTCCAGCAGCTCCCCCTCTGAATCTTGTAGCAAGGCACTGAAGAGCCGTGCAGCTGCTCTTACAGGGAGGTGTCGGTGAAAAAGCCCCCCGACAACCCTTTCAATAGCCACCCATCAGACATGGGCATTCACATTAGCTTTCCTGTTAAAGTTACAAAATCCTGGGGCCAACGGTGCCAAGTGTGGGAGCGGAGGGCGCCGGGCAATCTTGCACGATCGGGCTGTGAGAAACCTTGACGAACACGAAATATGCGAAACCAGGCCACAGCGTATGACCCGCTGCCCTGGGAACAGCTGACGTTCTCTCTGAGCCATTACCTCTCACATTGCTCTTTGTGGACTTGAACCCTCTTAGCCCCCTAGCCAAGCCTCGCTTCTCTTCCTGGGGTGATCAGTTGTTTAACTGAACCTTTCTTCTAGCTTAGATTGGAAGCTCCCTGGACCGAGGGTCTCGTCTCTGCCATTGGCCTGTGAGACACCATTGTGCACGTGTGGTGCCATATAAGCCATAATAGCATGGGGCTACTAGTAGGCTGGATGGTCTAGTGGTTAGCACACTGACCTATGACTCAGGAGACCTGGATTCAAGTCCCTGCTCCACCACCGACTTCCTCTGTGACCTTGGGCAAATCACCTAGTCTCACCCCCTAAGCTCTATGGGGCAGGCACCATCATTTACCAGATCTTTGTACAGTGCCTAGCACCCTGGGTCCCAACCTGCCTGGCCTCAAGGCATGACCGCGGCATAAACGTCTAATAAGCAACATCCTGACCGGATAGCTGCCTTGAACGTATCAATGGTGGCACGGCTTAGAGCTGATTAGAACCAGGGTTTGTCTGAAACAGCACGCAGCTGTGTGTCTCTCTCCTTCTCTCGCACACTCCCCCCACCCCGCTGGCATTCCCACAATGCACTGGAGCAAAAGAAGGCAGAAAACGTTTCCTTGCACTTTGAAGGCTCAGAATCCTAGGAGCTGAGAAATTTAGCCCTGGGGCAAAGCTGACCTGCAGGGGAGGGGAACAAGGTGCCCCCTTGCTGCCCCCTCCTGAGAGCCAGAGCCCGCTCTCCAGCAAAGCCACCCCTCCCATTGCAAGAAGAAATACCCTCAGCGTGGGGCACGAGAGGGCCTGCCCCCTGCCACTTGCCCCACTTGCCTAGGAGACGAAAGGAAGGAGTGGAAGTCAGCCCATCCCAGCTGCTTGCAGAGCTGCAGCTACATGCATTTAAATCACTTATATCTTTACTTTCTCCTGCGCTGGCTGTGAGATGGGCTTTTTTTGCATTCGTAATTAGGGGGTGGAACAGATGGCAAAGGGTTCGTTTAAAGTAATGCATCCATTAAAATAACCTTCGCTGTCGGGGACTGCGCTCCGACAGGGGCTTGCTTCACCAGAGGCGGATGGGGAGGGGAAGCCTCATTCTGCTGCAAGGAGTTGGACTTCAGGAAGCAAGCCTGGTGTTCGAGAATTGCCTCTGAGCGGCACGCCGCAGCCAAATTCAGACCTGTGACTCCATGGAAGTCAATAACCCAGAGCCCCTTATACCAGGGCTGCATCTGGCCTCTTGTACATACCTAGAAAGTGAACAGGCTCACATGTGCCCACCTGAATACCACCATCATGGCACTGAGCAAGGCATGGCATGGTCTGCACACAGGACTAGGAGCCAGGTATTCCTGGATTCTAATCTTGGCTCTGACAAAGCCCCTGCTAGCATGGCTTTGATCAAGTCACAGCCCCAATCCGAGCCATGGTTTCCCCATCTCTAGAACGGATAATGGTACTGACCCACCTTGCAATGCAGCAGTTGTGAGGCTTGTGCAAAGTGCAGTGAGCCCCCCAGATAATCAGTGTTAGGTAAGTGAAGGGGACCTGCTGGGGACCCCAGAATTTAGCACAATCCATGAGTGTGGCTTCCCCTCCGCCACAGATCCACCAGGGTGACTGATTTCTAAGTCTTCTCCAAGAGATTCCTGTAATTCTGGGAGCACCACTGGGGGCCTGGCATTTTGCTGAGATGCAAAGACAGCAGTGATCAGGTTCTGCTCTCGGCCACACTGGAAGGAATCCGGATTTGCTGATCCGCAATCCACCTGAGGGCAGGGAGAGCAGAACTGGCCCAGCATTTACACTCCAGTTGTTGCATCTCAACTTCCTCTCCCGGACGTCCCCAGGGAACGTAGCCCTATGACAGCACAGGGAACCCCCCAGAGCAGAAGCAAGAACACCCTTCAGCACCGCATGCCCACTGGGGAAGGCCTGGAGGGTGGGGGTGTGGAGGGGAGTGTGCTGGTAAACCCTGCAGGGTCCAACTAGAACTACCCAGACCGGCCTGGACGAGCTACAGACCCCTACAGCCCTTTCCTCTCCTCCCCAGTGCCCCCAGCACCAGCCCCCACCCCGGGCTCTGGCTCTCCCAGTGCAAAGCCGAGGTGGGACTGAGGAACAATCATTAGCCATTCCAGGCCAGCGGCAGCAGAAGCCGCCTCTCCTGTTTCAGCCCTGGCTCCCAGGAGAACTAGGGGAGGCTTTGTTCAGGAATCAGAGAGCAGGCCAGAGAGAGAGACGGCCCCTGCCAGCACTTGTGTTTCACTCCCATGGAATGCTGGGGAGGGGAGGGGAGTCAGGAGCCCCTGCAGGGTTTGGGGCTGGGCTGGAGGGTGCTTCTCAGCCTGGGGGAGGGGGGGGGACGGGAGATGGCTCTGAAAGCAGATGTTTGCCTGTGTCTGGTGAGGAGCTGCAGGCCTGTGCTGGGGGGGGGGGAATGTGTGTGTATCAGAACATTTCAGGGGTGTACATATATGTGATAGGGGACAGTGCCTCTTGGCTTGGGGGAGTGTAAATGTGTGTTGGGTGAGTGTGTGCTGGGGGCACCCTGGTGTCAGCGATGGGATACTAGCGTGCACTGGGGTGCTAGCTCGTAGGCAGGTACTGCGGCTCCTAGCGCATACGTCTGTGTGCCAGGGGCTGCAGTTAGAGCGCTTTGTGTCGAAGAGATGCCCACTGATTTTCTGGGCTCTCCGTAGGTAGCTGAGATCCCCCGCTAGCAAAGAGGACTGCTGCTTGCCGGAGGGGGTGCAAGTTGGTGTTTTTCTGCTTGGCAGAGAGCAAAGACCTCCACAGCCCCTCTCCTGAACATGGGGATGGCCAGGGGGGTAGAGAGGGGAAAGAATTTCACACAACACACAGTCAACCTGTGGAACTCCTTGCCAGAGGATGTTGTGAAGGCCAAGACTATAACAGGTTCAAAAAAGAACTAGATAAATTCACGGAGGCTAGGTCCATCAGTGGCTATTAGCCAGGATGGGCAGGGATGGTGTCCCTAGCCTCTGTTTGCCAGGAGCTGGGAATGGGCGACAGGGGATGGATCACTTGACAATTCCCTGTTCTGTTCATTCCCCCTGTGGCACCTGGCATTGGCCACTGTTGGAAGACAGGATACTGGGCTAGATGGACTTTTGGTCTGACCCAGTAAGGCCATTCTTATGTCTGTTCTTCCTGCCCCATCGTCCTGGGAGGAGAAGGGGTCATGGGGAGCTGGGGGGAGTGGTCAGGGAGGGACACAGGGAAAATTTCAGCCTGCCCATCCATGTTCAAATATTTAGTGTGTGCTTGCTAGGTGCTTCTGCTGCCTTCAGGGCATCCCTGCCTTTGAAGCATCTGAGAGAAGCAGAGGTGGGAAGGGGGAGGGAGAAAACGGGGCGGGTGTAGGGGGTGCGGAGGGAAGGAGGGAGAATGCCAGGCCCAAAAACAAGTTTTGTGGATTGTTTTCATCTCCTTACAAACGGCTGACAGGGACACTGCCTGGGGTGAGGAGCCCCCTGGATTGGGGGGGGGGGGAGAGGGAGGGAGGAAGGCACCTCCACCCGGGCTCCTTTGGCTTGTGGGGAGGGGTGGGGGAGGGAGACAGGAAAGCAGGAGGCTGCAGCCTGAGGATTACAGCCCCTGGGGCTTCGGCTCAGGAATTCACCTTTGATCAGCCAGGCGACAGCTCCGGGCTAGCCAG
Source organism: Lepidochelys olivacea (assembly GCF_965140295.1). Classification (NCBI taxonomy): domain Eukaryota; kingdom Metazoa; phylum Chordata; order Testudines; family Cheloniidae; genus Lepidochelys; species Lepidochelys olivacea. The sequence continues at coordinate 11,006,823 of NC_140429.1, forward strand.
GCCTTCGCCAGGCAAGGAACCAACCCAGGCACCGCGCCCCATACCCTCCTCCATTCTGCCCCCACCCCGAGCCCAGGGGCGAGATGGCAGCTTGGCTCACAGGGAGCTGGCCCCATCTGGACCTCGCACACACGCCCGCCTGGCAGCCAAACAGCAGACCCCCCCTGCCCCCCCAGTCTCTTTCCTTGCCCTGTCCTCTCCTTGCTCTCCACACCCGCTACCCAGCACCTCAGAGCTGCCCAGCTGCGCCCAGGGGCCAGCAGACAGCTGGGACGCATCAACAGCCAACATGAGCAGCTGGACTGGGCCTCGGCCTTCGCTAGCACATTGGAGGGTGCGGGGGCGGCCATCCCCACCCTGTCACACAGAGCTCGGCCCCTCCATTTTGCCCCTCCTGCACAGCACCCACGAGACCCACGCCAGCTCCAGCGGCACTCCCTGCTCTGCACCTGCAGACCTCTGCCCGCCCCGTGAGGTCCTGCCACCACACCTCACCCTAGACGCTCGACATCCCCCTTCGGTCACAGGTCAGCCCAGGCCTCTTCCCCCCAGCCCTCCCCAAGGGGGTTCACCCCAGCCCCCAGGGGACGTGGGGGGGATATGGGTGCTTCCTTGTTGCCATCCTGCCTTTCTCTTCCCCACCAGCTCCCCTGGGCATGGCAGGCCCAGCCCCATCCTCACTGCTTCCCTTGTTTGCATACCCCAGGGTTTCCCACATAGGGGGGTCCCCCCATCCTGAACGAGGTGTCCCCCCTCTGGCCCGGAGCTCTCATCATGCTCACCCCCAGCCCTCCCAGGATGCAGCTTTTCAGGGATGGCTGTGCTGGGGGGTGGGTCGGGGGGAGAGACACCACAATATCCCATTAACACCCCGTGGTTGGCGGAAGCCAGTGGACTTGGTGCGCATGTTGGGGACACCCGGGAGAACATGCCAGGTGAGTGGGAGCTGCTGGGGAAGCCGGCACCGGGGGCGGGGGCATTGCAGAGAAACCAGCTAAGACCTGGTTATGGTGGGACATGGTCCAAGACACTGACCAAGGATGCTTTGGGGAAAGCCCATGCCGGGCCAGAGCAGTATGTGCCCAACGCCCCTTCACCAGCTGCAGAACCAGGAGCCTCCCTTGCCATGGGGAAATCCCTGGGGGTCTCCCCTCCCACCCCAGTACACACAACATGTATGGACCCCCAGCAATCAGAAATGGAAGAGACCTCTGGGTAGCAACCCCTATTGGTGCAAGGAAAGGAGACCCAGGGATTAGGGCATGGGCCTGGGACTTGGGAGCCCTGCATTAATTCCCTGCTCTGCCATAGACCTCCCCCACCCCAGACACTTTATCATCCGTGCCTCAGTTCGCCTTCTGCACAATGGGTAACAGCGTTGCCTGACCTCCTGGGGCATGTGAGGACAAATACACGGAAGACTGGAGGCACTTAGGGATTATAGTAAGAGGGGCCATAGAAGTACCTAAAAACCGTGCCCAGCTCCCCATCCCCGGCCAAAGCAGGCTCAGAGCCTGCGACACGCTGACCGAGATGGTAGGCCACGCTCCCAGAGCTCCCACTGCCAGGAACTTCCTCCCCTGACAACAACCGAAGTTTTCCCTCTGCCTCCCTTCCTCTCCCAGTCCCATGCAAACTAATCTCCCTGCAGCCTTGGCATATGCCCCCAGCCCCATTCGCTCCAGCCGTTTGCCAACCTATACTTATTTAGCCCCATGTCAGCTGGCCTCTACAGCCCTGGATCTGTTTTGCTGCTCTTCTCTCGACCCTCTCCCAATGTGCCCGGGTCTCCCTTGGTTACAAAATGCCCAGAGCCGAGCACAGCATTCCCAGGGCACTGGTGCTGGGACAATCCAACTACCTGTAGACTTACTGCCACTTCTAAAAAGCATCCAAAATGCCAGGAGCTGCAGGAAGTGTTACAAAGGTGCCAATGGGCTGGTGGATTGGTAAGTAAGAGAAGGGCTCCCCAATGGAAACCCCTCCAAATCACAGCACAAATAAAACCCTCCCCCAGATCCCAGTCAGCCTCCCTTGTTGGTCCTTCCAACAGGCCCCGACGGTCAATACAGCCCAGCCTCTCATCACACAAAGCAGGGGGTGAGTGGTGCTGGGAGGAAGGAGGACACTAGCTTCCTCTGTTCCAGGTCTCAGAGCACATAGGCCCAAGGCTACCCTGGCTTTCTTTGTTATCATAACGGCCACGCAAGTATGCAAACCACTCCCTTTCAACCTGCTGCCCACTGTTACATTTCGGTTTCTCCTGGCCATTACTCCTTCCCACATTCCTCCCCTCTCCTCCAAGATCTGGTTCGGCTCGTTTTCCCATGGGTTTCTACTAGCCACGCTGGAAAACAAGGAACAAAATCAGAAGACGATAACTTTCCCTAAATATAGCTTTACATTCTGGCAGCAAAGTCCCATCCAACTTGAACGTCCTCCACAAAACCCAAATCTTTGTTCGTTATTTTCTGGTCTCTCCAGAGCCCGAGGGGTTATTTTCCTTCTGTCTTGGAGTTCCCGGCTCCTCCCAGTTTAGTGTCTTCTGGACCATCAAGACTGGTTCTAAAGCAGCCTCTACTAGGCACCAAACACTAGGCCAGGGGTTGCCTTTTATCATCCCTGCCTGACCACAATCCTTCAGCCACTTTTCACTCCCCACAGGTGCTCACTCCAGGCCAAGACGATTTAACTTTCCCCGTAAGATTTTGAGAGACCCTATCAAAGGCTTGACTAAAATCCAGGTGCATTACAGCTCATCCACCACACTCCCCTAAGAGCGTCCCTTGTATCATCCCATCCCAAGGAAAGCCATCACATTTTATGCTGGGTAAATTCCTGGGGGCCAGCTGGCGTCAATCAGCATACCACCTGGATTTACGGCACTGCAAGATTTGATCTTTATCGCACCAAGGTTCCATTAACCTCTAGATATTTAGACCCTGATCTTGCACAAACTAACATCCAGGCTTCGCTTGGGTAGACCCATGGACGTTAAGTGCCAGCACAAGCCTTCAGAGCGTTGGGACCTTTGACATTTTTCTCTTAAGCGCGCCCCTTTAGTTAATGTGGGAGGATAGAAATTCCTGGCCAGCAAACGCCAGGATCACGGCATCCTCCTTTCGGAAGACCAGTACCATGGTCAATTTTCCCCAGTCTCCCCATATCTTGCCATTTGAGGATGCATCGGCGGTCCCCACGTCTCCATGCACACATATGTTGAGTGGTCGCTTGCCCTCCCTGGTCGTGTCTGCCAGATGTCAGTGTGTCTCGCCCCACTTCTCCACCCAGGGGTGTGCCTGGGGGAGTCTCTCAGTCCCTAAAAAGTGTCTTTATTCCTACCTTTGCACACACGGCCCCTCCCCACCCACGTCTCAGCTCACCTCCCCCTCTCCTAACCCATCATCCCCACATCTCTAAGCACTTGCCTCTGATGGGGCCATCCCCCCACAATCCACATTGTGGCCTCTTCTGCGCCCACCCCGACTTGCCATGTATAGGAAAATCCGAGTCTCCCATGCACATGACCAAGTCTCCTGCTCCCCAGCCAGCATGGCCTGCGGCATCCCTTTCGCCCCCTCTGGAGGGCCCAACGGCTGCTGCCACTTCTCACTGGCATCTCTGCACTTTGCACCCAGCCTCCGCCTGGCTTGCAAGTCAAACCACCACCTCACACGGCTGCTGCTCCCCACCTGGGCTGGCAGAAGAGCTCCACCCTAACAGACTCCCCTGGCCTGGGTACCAGGCAGCTGTCTCCCGCTCTCCAGCACCTTGCAGCGCAGAGCCAGGTTCACTTTTGTCCCACAAACCTGGTCTGGTCTTACCCCTCTCCCACAGCAGAGACACTGACCAGCCAAGCGGAGGTTGCAGACCACGGGCCACTATCAGCCACTTCCTTTAACCACTAGATCCCACTCCCAGTGCTGGGAACAGAACCACTGCTGTCAGAGCTTTTGGGGGGAGGGTTTGGGGTCTCTCAGGCTGCTATTGCCTCACCCCTCCCTTGGATTGAGGCAACTCTCCTCTCTAGCAGCTCGCTCCCGGATGGAGGGGGACACACCAAACTTCACATACACGCGTATCTCTCCCCAGCTCGGCTCTGCATGCATCCTGCAAGCTCTAACAGATGCTCCCCTGGGGCAGCCCTCCTGCCCAGGCAAGTAACTAGCCCCAACGGGCAACCCATTGTTTGGAAACCTGCTCCACCCAACTTTCCCCCCAGCACCCTGCTTCCCTTGGGCCAGGGGGCTCTGTTAGTTAATTAGATCCCCTGAGTGGTCTCTCCATGCTCCGGGAACCTCCCCGCCCCAAGGGCGTTGGGGGCTAGCAGCCTTCCCCATGCCAAGAAAACATCAGCCTGTCTCAGTGCTGGGCAAGGTGCAGTGCCGGGGAGCAGGGCGGAAGGAGAGGGATGCGTTTCGCCATCAAACGTTTGACTCCCGTTGACGCCCTTCTCCCAGTTGTGGCAGGACTCTCTGATGCCGATTTTTCTTCTTGCAGCCAAGACGCAGGGGGAGAGCCGGGTCTGTGATGGCCAATGGAACCGGTGATTGATGCCAGCCCAGCAGAGGAGACCGTCATGCCAATCTTCCCCATATGCAGCCCCAGCAGCAAACTCACAGAGAGGAACAGGGACTCATCCCCCCACTTGCCCCATGTATCTTTGTGCTTTTCTGAGACCAAGCCCAGTTCAGCAAGCTCCCAGCCCAAATGGACGAGTACTGCCAAGCTGGAAACGGGACGCCTTCCTCACACACCTTATCACATTGCAAGCACATGCTACCTTCTCGACAGCAAGCTAGCCTGGGCCCTGAAGACAGCCCAGTAAACTCCAGGCTGTTTCTCTTTACACCGCTAAACTATCTCGAGTGTGTCACATCCCTTTCATCCCGGGCTCCAGAATATACCCCACTAAGAGTCGCAGCGGGCATCCCAGAGATCACATCTGAAGAAAATTACAGCCTTAAAGCTACGTTTTGCTGTGGAAACAAAATACTTACCCAGGTGCTCAAGCAAAGGTGAAAGGGTGGGCGATACAATGCATCAGTGTATGTGCACACGAGGGACCAAAGACACATGGCAACGGTTAGTGCAAAGCACCAGTCTGAGCATGCAGGAGAGAAGCGGTGCACTAGTGTGCAAAGAAGCAAAGGTGTCCTGCTGGTCCATGCAATGCACCAGTACGTGCAAGGAGGCATTATGACTGGCCCTGCAACGCACAGGGGGTCACACCAGTTATTTCACAGTGAGTAACACACGCATGTGAACAAAGCCTAGGAGCCACAGAGCACAGTGCAATGCATTCACACATACGCACCAGCCAGAGAACGTGTCATGGTGGTCAGGGCACTGCCCCAGACATTCACAGATGCCCCAGTGAGCAATGCAGTCACACGTTTATGGAAGAGAGCCAAAGTGTCCTGGGGAGCTGTGCAATGCTCCAGAATGGGTGTGCGACAGAGGCGGAGTCACAGCAAGCCCTACAACGCACTCTTGTGCAACAGACAATGCCTCATAGCAGAGCAGAGGGGCAACGAATTGCACCAGAGAGTACCAGTGTGGGAAGGGATGTGTCCCAGAAGGCCAGAGGGCAACACACTTTTCATGCTCCCCAGCATGGAAGACAACACACAAGCTCCAAAGCAAAGCTTTACCTTTCAAACACCCCAAAAGTCAGGGCTTTCGAGCGCCCCTCGTGCATCACCTGACATAGAGGTGGTGGGGAAAGGCCGAGCCAACAGCTGAAAATGTATGCTTATTCCGGACAGATGTCCAGGTTATCAGCAGGGTTGGAAATGGAACAGCATCTCCTGCTGGCTTTTATTCCACATGGATATAAAATGTACGTTTCACTTGACCCTTCCAGGGATCTGGCCAAAAACATGGTCTACACACACCACACAATGGGTTTGCTAAACATCTCAGATCCGAGTTGCTCCTCGCTCGTACCAGGTGTAGAATCAGGAATAACTCCAAGTCAATGGTGGCATGCTAGAGGAGACGACAATGAGCCCCCATGGATCTGGCGAGTCGACAATGGATACATTGATCACACGCACTCAATGAGGGGCAGGATTTTCACAAGTGACTTGGGATTTTGGAGGCCTGACCTGATCCACTTTAAAGGGGCCTGAGTTTCAGAGGGAGGATGCTCAGCACTTACTGAAAACCCAGGCCCTTTTAAGAGTTCTCAGGTTGGGCACCCAAAATCACTAGTCACTTTAGTAAGGCTCAGCCCGACAGGACAGCACATACCAGACTGTCCATTACCGAGCATCGAGCGCAAGGGAGAAGATCTTCAATGCAAAAGACCCATCGCACATCCAGCCAGACAGAGCCACAGGCTGGTGTCCAAAGCCCCTTCTCCGTGGGGTGCTGGGCTCCACTTCCAGGCAGAAATCCCCCCCATCCACCCACATTACAAGTCCAGAAGTAGGAAAGGGCCCTCCCCACCAAAGCCTGTTTACTGAGAGCTGGTTTCCAGCACTCGAGAGAATAGCAGGAGCATTTCAAGGCCCTGTTTCCACTTGGCTGACACACGCTATTTATAGAAGCCTACAATTCTCCCAGAGCTTTCCTCGGGATCTCAGCAGAAATAGACTGCCCCGGGTCCCTGCTGCCTCTTCTAAGGAGGCCAGGGCAGGCACTCTGTCCAGCCAGCCCCTTCAAGCCTCCTATAACCTTCCATCGCCTCTCCTGCCCCAGCCTCCAGCTCCCAACTCTGCATCACGTCCTTGCCCACGCCGTTCCCACCATGGTGCCAATACGTCTCCTGCAACCCCCCCCGTCCAAGGCAACGGGGCCAATCCTGCTCTGAGCAACACTGGTGCCAACCGGGAGCAGCTCCATGGAAAGCAACACAGCCAGACTATTCTGCGTTTGCTTTAGGGGAAGGGAATGGGGTGCCTGCTCAGTGCAAAGCCAGCATGAGTGAGGGCACAGTTAGGTCCAAGGGGCTAAAATCGTCCCGCCACGTAACGGCCCAGGAGGCAATGGACTGCGGTGGAGTTGCACCAGGCATGGTTTGGCCTATTCCGGTTGCATAGGCATAAAGAGCAGCATTTCCCCCTCCCCCTCCAGATCCCACAGACAACAAGACAGTCACTGCAAGGGGACACCTAATGAGTCATCACGCCCCGATTCAGCAAAGCTCTGAAGAGGTCGCATTGAATTCAGTGGGTCTTCAGCGCCCGCTTAAGTGTTTGCTGAATCAGTGCCTAAGTTCTTAGGGCTCCCGTCTGCTCTCTGTCATGGTGGTGTCAATCTGGAGTCACTCCACTAATCGCTGGGTTTATACCAGCGAAACTGAGCTCAGAATAGGGCTTTTGAGCTCCACTCCCAAAGCAACATGCCAAGTTCTCTATGCACAGGCCACCTGGTCTTGCATGGGGAGAAACTGGCCCCTGCCAAGTGAGCTCGCAGAGTATTCGGTCTCCTCAGCCTGGCTGCTAGGGTAGTTTGATTTTCTGGATGTATAAGAATCTCAGTGTTTTCCAACTAAGCACCCAGGGGGGTAGTTCTGGTCTCCCACTAGTGCCGCTCAGTGGAGTTACTCCAGCAACCCTGTGTCTGGGTCTGAGCTAAGAATTCCAGTGTGTTATTTGCAAGCAGGGGGTGCAGCACCTTGGCACCAAAGGGATCTAAAAAAAATATATATATCCAAAAGAAAAGACTCTTACAAAAATCTGGCCCCTAAGAACTAGCTCTCTAGAATTTAAGGTAGCAGCAGGGTCTCCAATGCATCCAACTTTGTGCAGCATTCCCCCCTGGACAGCCCAGCCAAGCACCTTCACCATGCTTTACTAAAGGCCTTTATGAACCATAAAGAAAACTCCCCCCCCCCACATACACCCCCCCCCAACCAAAGGTCTATCCCTCTGCTGTCCAGTCCAGCAGCCCCCACCCCTTTGGGGGTGGGGGGAAGCACAGCAGGAAGGGCTGGGTTGATACCACAGAGATACAGGCGCAGACAGGAGAAAAGAAAGATCACCACAAATTTTGTTGACATCCTTCATTATAACTGCCGCCTGCCTTCTAGTGGACAGAAGCCAGCCTGACAGCTGTCACTCAGCAATCCCACATGCAGGGGGAGGCAGGCAGAGGAACCCTGTGAAATCACATCCCTCCAAAAGGAAACGCATAGATTCCAGGCTTATTTATTTATTTAAAGAAGTAGGCGACTTTGTTCCACAGGTAACGCTGGCTCCAGTAACTCCCCCCGCCCCCCGCCCTGCCAGCGCGCACACAACTCTGCTTGCCAGACAATGTCTCCCCACCCCAGCCTTTACCTCCCTGCCCCCCCCCGCCGCCTTCATATCCCCCTTGCCAAACATTTCTGCGGCTTTTGCTCCTTGAACTGCAATTAAAACTCCAGCAATTTGGGAACAACTCTCACAGAGGATGCAACTTCACCCTGCCAAACGGGGGGGGGGGGGGGTTGGGGGGGAAATGAGCCAGAGCCAGGAGGCGTCTGTCCCCGACACCCCCACGCTTTTGCCTAGAACCAAACCCACATGCTGAAATAATAAAGGACTGTTGGCTTGATCTTCCATTCCAACCCCCCCCCTCCCCTCGCCTCGCCACCCACCCTTCCCTTCCAAAGCAGCTCCCCACCCACCCACCCCCGCCACTTAGTAAACATATCCTCTTACTCTGGGGCTTCTCAAATGCACAGCCCCTGCCTGCATCGCCCCCATCTGCATGTGCAAGGCAAGATTAGTGTTTACACCTAAAGCGATTTGCGGTAGGGATTTTTTTTTTAAAAAGGGGGGGGGCGCGCACACACACACAGAAAGGCAGCCACCGAGAGATGGAGAGCATATTGCAAGGCAGTCACCGGAGCGGTGTGGGCTTCGGGGAGGGCGGACAGGAAATAAGAGAAATACAACCCACTTGGCCTCAACTGCTGCCAAGCTGCTACACGGGGAGACAAAGGCTGTTTCATCTGGACTGCAGGCTGCCCTTTAACCCCCTCCCCACAGAGTTTGCTGCCCAAGCACTCTGCAGCAAGTTGCTAGATTAGCTCATTACCGGGGGGTGGGGAGGAAAGGAGGGGGGGGGTCGATTGGCAAACCCAACAGCCCCGAGCGGAGCAGCGGCGGGGGGGGGGTCCCAGGGGCGGGGGGCGGCAGGGAAAAGGAAAGGTTGGCACTCACCAGCCGGCTGCGGGGCACCCAGCCCTTCCGAAGCCGCCCGCCGGGGCAGGTTTTTCTCTTCCACGGGGGCTGAGTCTTTGCTGCCAGAGAGATTCATGGAGCCCTCAGCACCACCGGCCACCTTCAATGACAGCATGTTCATCGCCTCCGCTCACATTCTCCTCCGGCAGCTCGGCTGGACACGGCCCCCCCACTCCCCGCCTGCCCGCCCCCCCCCCCGCCGATCTGCCCCGCTCCCTCCCGCCTCTCGCTCTCTCCGCCTGGGAAACACACAAAAGAAAAGCCAGGAGCAGAGGGGGGCTGCGGGGGGGGGGCTGCGGGGCTGGGGGGGGGCGGAGGGGGGGGGTTGCAAGCCCGGGAGGAATCGCTCCCCGGCTCCGCGCTCTCCACCCTCCGCCGCGGCTCTCGGGGCTGGGTGGGAAAAGGAAATGAAGACACAGAGCAGAGCCCTGGCTTTTGCAGCGGAGGCTGCTCGTCCCCCCCCCCACCGTCTTCTTCCTCCTCCTCCTCCTCCTCCTCCTCCTCCTTCCCCCCCGCTCTCTCCTCTCTCGCCTTCTGCTGCGCGCTGCCTGCCGGGCTCCGCCGAGCCTGCCGGGGCTGGGGACGGGCTCGCCGCCGCCTGCCGCTCCCGAGCGCTGGGGGCTGCTGCCGCCGCCGCCGCCTGCCTCCGACTTCTGCTTACCTTCGCCTGTCAGCCGCCGGAGCCGAGCCGGAACCCCAGGGAGCGCTCCGGCGGGGCATGCCGGGGATTGTAGTCCCCGCCGAGCCCGAGCTGGGGCGGGGGGCAGAGCCCGGCGCGGAGCCGGCTGCGAGGGCTCGGAGCCCCCCCCCCAACCTCCCGCGCCCGGCCGTCCAACTTCTGCCAAGTTTGGGGCTGAACTTTGCACCCACAGCCAGGCTCCGGGGCCCTCCGGACGCAGCCTGCTGGGAACCGCAGGACGGGCTGGTTGGTTGTTTCTATTTTTTTTTTTTGGGGGGGGTGGTTTGTCCCCACCCCCACCCCTGGGATGTGGCACCGCTGCCCTCTGCTGGGTGGAATCGGAACTGCTCCGCGGTGTGTGTGTCATAGGCTCTCTACTGCTCGTGGGGATTCGCCTTTCGCTCCCGGCGGGGCTGCTGGAGGGTTGGAGTTCTCTCCTCCCTGCTGTTGCCAGGATATTCGGGGGAGAGACAAAGAGAGACAGTCCCAGGGAGCTAGCGGTTGATGATCTTGCTACCTAAACACACACAGGATGGGAAAAATCCACTTTGTTTCAGCATTGCCCAAACCCCAGTGTTTTTCTCTTTGGTACTCAGTCAGTACAGACTATGGCACTGGGAGGGGGTGGCACCAGGGTCTGGGCCCATGGACTAGGGCTCAGGACAGGTGCTGGCAAAGGGACTGCCTTGCACTGTCTCCGGTTTGCAGGACTCAGCACTAGGGTTGGGGCAATGCTGGTGGAGGGTCTGGGGGTTCCCTATTTCTGGGTGGGGTGGCTGTGTACGTTCTGGATGACATTTTCAAAGCCATTCGAGAGGATCTAGACACCCCATTCCCATTGGGAAGGAAGCATCCAAATCCTGTACGGTGGCTTTGGAAACATCAGCCTAAATATTCAAGCCACCTCTATGTGACTTACTCGGGGTGAATTCCTGCTTGGACTCCATTTGTGCTGGGGTTGCCATGGTATTGGGTATATTTATTAAAGCCCCAGCCCCTGGAGTCATGTGAGTACAAGAGACTCTCAGCTTTCATTAAAAACAAGTAAGTTTTTAACCCTGGTTGTGGCCAAAAGATTGAAAATGTGACCCCAAAGCCCCCCTAAAGCATCACAAACCAGAAGGCAAACGAAAAGAGCCCCAGCTGAATTCTCTTTAAAGAGTCTCCTGCTTTTTAAGCCCATCACATGGTGCTTGAGGCCCTGACTCGTGATGTTTGAACATTTGGTGTTGGCAGTACAGGGTTGTGGACAAAGTGGATATTCCTCATATGCCCCGTCAACACGCACGCACACATGCAAAATTGCATGGTCAAATTGCATGTGCAAAATCCAAAGCTGTGCCTTAAGCACTATGAAACAGCATGACCATTTCTCACTTTCTGTTTGGTTCACGTAAAACGTGGTGAGGGATCGACAGCCCTCGGAACTGCATGATCAGCACGGGGATCACAGGAAGGCTTAGAAGTCTTGGACAAGATTGGTACCGCTCGGTGATGTGCGAACACCTAGTAAGAGACAGCCCCTGCCTCTAAGAGATTACAATCAAAACAGGAGGGGAAACAGAACATAGGAAGGGCCACACTGGGTCAGACCAAAGGTCCATCTAGCCCAGTATCTTGTCTTCTGAGAGTGGCCAATACCAGGTGCCACAGGGGGAATGAACAGAACAGATAATCATCAAGTGATCTACCCCGTCACCCATTCCCAGCTCCTGGCAAACAGAGACTAGGGGCACCATCCCTGCCCATCCTGGCTAATAGCCATTGATGGACCTAGCCTCCAGGAACGTATCTAGTTCTTTTTTGAACCCTCTTATGGTCTTGGCCTTCTTGCCAGAGGATGTTGTGGAGTTCCACGGGTTGACTGCGCATTGTGTGAAAAAATACTTCCTTTCCCCATAGAGCAGGGAAGTGATTTGCCCTAGGTCACACAGCAGGTCAGTAGCAGGGTTGGGAGTAGAATCCAGGTCTCCTCCCCTCAGTCCAGTGTCCTGCCCCCTCAATCATGCTGCATCTCAATACAAATTTGTGTTTCCATAGGGCCTTCTCTCCAAGGCTCTCAAAGCACTCGCTCATTGTTAATTTCACAGAGGCTCATAGATACAATACAATTAAAATACATACTATGACTGATGTTTGTTATGACATTTTATTTTCTTGAGTGATGAGTGAAGGGTTAACTCCAGGGGTCTGGGAATATCACTAGAATTTTAATCATGTGTGAGTCATCAATGAAGTAACACATAGGTGCAGATGAAACAGAAAATGTATCACCCACACATACACTCCTAGGTTGCTTATTGTGTATTCAATTCTAATTAATATTTGGGTATCAACAGACACCTAGGACTAAGTCCTGTTCATTGCACTCACCCATTGATTTCAGGGACGTCAGTGGGTCTGCCGGGGACTGGTAGGTAAGCAGATGATGCAGAGAGCGCCATGATATTAGACGTTGCAGCCGCCACCAGGATGGGCGCCCTCCACCTGGATCGATAGAATTTGCACAGGCACCCGATCCGTGTTGTTGGAGCGGGCACATAGAGAGGCTGGTTTTATCATTTAGCCCATGAGGTCAGCCTTGAATTTTCTGCTATTTTTTAGTAACAGATCAAAATCCAGAAGGATGCACATATTCGGATCTCATAGGATTTTACCTGGTAGTAATCTTGCCTCTTTTGCTGTATATGCATACGCACTATAGTGGAGTTGTGGGCATAACACACATCTGTGGCGGAGAAGAGGAGCAGATCTCCCCCCCCCCCCCAGACGACTATACAAAAAACATTACATTGCAAGTGGCATAGGTTTAAATTTAAAAGATTTATTAATTTAATCCACAGCATTGAAAGGTCACATATTAATCAAAGAGCTGCTTAAAACTGTCCAAGTCCTTTGTCGGGTTTGAAGTTCATGTCTATAGTTATCATAAAAAAATATATCCCAACCTGGCCCAAAGCCCCAGGGAATTAAAAGGAGCTGGGTAGGACCTGCCGCATCCCCTCGCTCCGGTTTAAAACTAGTAACAAAATTCCCATGGCTTTTGACAGGACGTCACCTTTCCTCCCCTGCTTTCTGTTGGCATGTATGTCCTGTGCGATGCTCACGACCGCGCACAAAACACGTCACACGGGATGCTGGTGGCAGCTAACAAACCGTGACCCAGTCACCACTTTATAACCGAACCGAGAGTCCTTGCTCCGGAGGCCCTGTTCTGCTATGCCACCTGCACAGGTCTCTGTTCCAGAAGCAATTAATCCTAGCTGAATATTTATACTGGTGAATATTTATACGTGCGCCTCACCAATTGTGAATAACAATGCATGGGCCCTGAGCCATTCCTAAGGCTGTAACTCAAGCTGAGGGGCCTGAGAATCTATATAAACCACTTGAATTTATTCTATCCCCAAGCCCCTGGATTGAATTTCACCACGTAATGGCTTTCAGCCCAGGCATCAGCCTATACCTAGACACACACACACGGTTAAAGCAAGAGACCCTGCTTAGAGCACACACTGACTCAGAGTCTGGACTCCTGGGTTCTGTTCCCTGCTCTGCCACTGACTTGCGTGACCTCAGGCAAGTCACGTCACCTCTTGGTGGCCCAGTTTCCCTGTGCAAAACGGGGATAATCACATTGAGTCACCAGACCCAGGTTAATTCATTAATACATGTGAAGGACAAGGAGCGCATGGGGTCAAAGGTACTAGAGAAGAACAGAGCCTCTCTCCTACAACCATGGGGCGGCAGGTGCCATCACTGCTTTCAGCTCCTTGCTGTTAAATGAGGATCAAAAGCATCTGAGCTGCCCAAATCCCGACTCAAGCCTCAGTCCTGAGTGGGTGCCCGTCCTGATAATCCACATTGGCTTTTGACCCAACCCTCCCACTTTTACCCAGTGACCGCATCACCCGAGGGCGCCCACATGGGCTGAGGTCCTGAGCCCGGCCCCACCCCATAGCCTCCTCCATTCCCATTAGACAGAGGCCGCAGCCCCGTGTCTTGGACGTAGAGCCAAACGTCTCCAGGGCGCGGCCGTTGGGGTCCTGACTTGCTCTGCTCTAGAGAGAAGGATGAGCTGGGCAAGATCCAGCATCGGACAGAGCCAGGCCCCAGTTTAGACAGGTCTAGGCGAACCCGGCGGGCAGCGCCTGGATGGGTCCCTTCCCTGCAAGGGGGAAATCTAGCGAGGCACAATCCCCGGGGCCTGTGGGTGTCGAATCGCTCAGGTCTCAGGCAGGCGGAGCTCACGAACCAGGGTCCGTTCTCACACATGAGGCCTTGAGCACTTCCGTCGACGGCAGGGGACAACACAATGCCCACGAGTGCATGCCAAAACCACCACAGCCTGCAAAGAGGGGCACACCCGTCCCATCAGTCACTGTTCACGGGAGGGGGCCCGACTCCCTGCAGCCCCCTCCCGCTGCTCTTCCCGGAGACGCACCAGGGGCTAACGGGAACTCAGCTTGCCCGGGGGCCTTGCTTCTCTCGCCCAGGCTCCTGATGCCTCTGCGTGGGGTTACGCTGCCACCGTGTGGCTGGCTTGGCTGGCCGGCCCTCCTCGGCACCTGGTTTGAGCGCACGTCTGTCGCCCGCTGAACTTCTGCAAAGGATCCAGACTTTTGGTTTCATCTTTACTGGCACTGTAGGGACCCTTCCTTCCATCTGTAAACCTGAAAGGAAACAGACTAGAAAACCAGGCTGGAACAGCGGGATGTCTTACGGCCTAGCCGCGTAGGGATGCTACGCCATGCACATGGTGAACCTGTGTGAACGTACGCAATCCATTCACACTGTATTCATCTTATGTTTAAAGGCAGGCTTGCTGGACTGGCCTCCTGAGACACACACTTCCTTGGCAGCGATGTGTCTGTAAACCTATTTTGTTCCTACTTACATCGAATCACGAGCGGGGTCAGAGCAGGGGGTAGAAGCTCGGTTTCTATGGTCAGGGGCTGGTGGGTTCAGGGGCAAAGGAAGGGTTTTAGAGAAAAAAAATCACCCTCAGAGGAGGCCGGATTTTAACTGAGCTATTGCAGACCTTTGTGGCAGCCTACAAGTCTGAAAAGCAGGAAATCGCTGTGGTCGGTTTGATTCAATTCCCGGGAGGGCCATGGCAACGCAATCCTTGCACCGTCCAGAGCAGGACATCTGGCAGCATCGCTGGGCTCCGGGTGTCACAGAGGGGCGTGGGTTCACCCAGCATGTGCCTGTGAGTGAGAGAGAAATCCGAGTGCATCTGTGAGACCGTATGCGCAGCCGGCAGAGGCACGGGGCCTTGATTCTCATCACACAAGCTGGTGTAAATCAGGAGTAACACCACTGAACGCGACAGAGCGGCGTCAACTCTGAATCAGGCCCGCTGGCGTGTTATCCTTTTTGCATGACCCGGCTTTACTCCTTCCTCCCAGTGCTGTCTGGATCAGTGCAGTGGGAAACAGCTTCTCCTGGTGCCCCCAGAAGTCAGCTGTGGCAGCTTAGCCAGCACTTGTGCCTGGGCTAGGAGTCAAATTGGGAAATTCTGTCTGGTGTCAGCAGAATAAAAGGGTGTTAGGACATTAATAACCAGCCCTTTCTGGTGGTTTCAGGGGGAGGAGGGGAATGATAGAAGAGACCGCATGAGGTTATATTTGTTAAATTATAGGAACACAGGAATTGGCCCAGGTGAGACCAATGGTTCATCAAGCCTGGTATGCCATCCCCCCAGTGACTGATCCCAGCTGCTTCAGAGGGACCCCCGATTAGTATAGAACAACTTGTTCCTGGAGGAAGTTCCTTCCTGATCTCAGGCTCATGGCGGTCAGCTTACGCCCTGAAGCATGAGGATTTGTGCCTTACATATTTTACCCTAGCTCATGTAACTGCAGCTATTCTTAGCCAGAGAAATGAGTTAATCCTTTCTTGAAACCTAAATTCCGTGCTCACTGTGAGCATGTGGCTGAGAGTTCCACAAGCTAATAACTAAAAAAAAAAAAAACAGTTTCCTTTTATCAGATGAAAAGGCAACAAATGTGTCATTGGGCATCGCCTTGTTCCTGCAGTCTGAGCGGGTAAATAGGAGTTCCTGAGTTACCTCCTCCATAGGATTCGTTATCCCTACTCATTCTTCTCCTCTCGAAACCGAATGGCCCTGGCTCTTTCACTGGGGATCCTTCCTGGAGCTCTAATCACTTTCACTGGCTGCTTTCTCTAATGCTGCATTGTATAAAGACACAGGGCACCTTGAAACAACAGGCTGGTACCAGCTGACACTTCCCGGGGTGGGGGGAAGAGTTCCAAACGGTGACAGTACAGAGGTGATCACGTACCAAGGGGTGGGTTGGCAGCGCGACTGTCAACCATGTCAGGAGGGCAAACCCCCATCCCCAAGTCCAGCGCCACGGCTCTGCCAGAGCGCTGCCTGGAGTCTTCCCTCGGGGGGTGGCACTGAGGGGGAGGAAGCCTGTGCTCCTCCCTCCCACTCCCTAGCCCATGTGCGGTGTCATTGTGCCCACACACACTAATAGGGTTTGGAGGAGCGAGGCATCACGGAGGCTTTTCAATAATTCATCAAGCTCCTTAACGTGCAAATCCCTTCCCTGAGCCTACGGGCCCGATTCGCCTCTAAACCCTGCTGTGCAAGGGAAAAGGCTCCCGCCTCCTCTGAGAGCCGCAGGGCGCGTGTCTGGGAGCATCAGCCACCAAAAGGAGCAGCGGGCGCACTTGGGCCCATGAGAAAGAGGGTGGCCTAGTGGTTAAGGCTGGTGCAAGGGAAATGACTCAAGAGATCCGGGCTCAAACCCCAGCTGTGGCTCATCCCCTCTCGGGCTCAGTTTCTCCTTCGTTAAAGTTCCTTTCTCCCACCTCGTGCCTCTCCCAACTCCTTAGATTGCGAGCAGGGACCGTCCCTCTCGGCCCCCTGACGCCAGGGGCGTGGGCCTCCCAGCTCGGCTGTGACACAGACAAGGAGCGCGGGCTTGTTTTTGCAGGCTCATCCGTAGGCGAGTCTAGCTGTACGGGAGGGAAGGTGTCCAGCGCCCGCACTGCAGTACAACCTCCCCAGACCTGCCGCTTTCCCAGAAGAGCAGGTAATTGATCAAACGCAGCACGGAACACAGAGCTGCAGAGGTAATGCATTTTAAACCTGCCATCGGGGGGCTCTGCCTTTCTGGCCGAGACCCAAGTCTGTATGTTCCACACACACCAGGCTGCCTGCGAGCTTCTGCCAAGCCCTCCGGATCAAAATCTGCAGACTCCTCAATTAACTGACCCTCCCGGCCTGCTCCCGGGGGAGCAGGTTATTTCTGCCCTCCGACACAGACGGCTTTTCCAGGTTGCGTTGTTGCCTGCATATGTCACAGCAGAGTGCGTCCCGTCACGGCTCACTCTCAGCTGTCCCGGGGAGCCTAGCGTGGACCTCCGCAGACAGCTTGCCTGCCAGTCTCCGAGCGTGTAGGGGTGTAGGAGCCCATTACCAGAGGGGCACAGCGTGTACCCGCACAGATGGGTGGATTTGCAGTCTGGCCCTGCAGAAGGGAGGGTGGCAGGAAAGGTCATTCGTGCTGGTAAAATGCCTTGGCACTCCTTTGGTTAGGGTCTGCAGAGCTCCCCACCCAGGGCCAGCACAGACTGGTGGTAGTGGCTGCTTTTGTTGGATTCCTGCTCCCTTTGCCCCCATCCATCCACCCCCCCAAAGGGGAGGCATCGCGACTGCCGGATCTACCTCTGACCTGCTCGGCCCCTGGAAAAATTCTCCCTTCCTGCCTGTACCATTTGCCAGCCCGGCTCAGACTGATGCCCATTGAGAAATGGTAGAACAGGGCCTTTTCCTCTCCAGCTGTCGCTCCTCAGCACCCCACCTGTGGGCAACCTGAGCAGGGGGTTAACCTCGAGAGTGCTGGTGCTCAGGCCTCTGCCCCCCCCAGCTAGCCCAGAGTCCTGCTTCTGGCTGCAGCCAAGGAGATGGGAAAGGAAGGGAAACAGCCTCCTGCAGCTGACTAGGTGCGCCATGCTGTACCTGGGGGAGTCGTCGTTCCTTCCTGACCCAGGGAGCAGGAGCTGGATGCTCTGAAGCCTGAGAGTGGCTCCCTCCCTGCTCATAGAATTACCCAGGCCTTCCCCACAATTCCCTCTGCATGCACCTCTGAACCCTCTGTCCCACAGATTCGCCCCTGCCCACGGAGCTCCCCAGCAGCAGCCGGCCTGGCTGCATCAGGTCGGCCTACCCCCACAGCCCAGCAGAGGCCAAACCCAAGCTTCCAGCAGCCACGGGGCCTCCCCTTGGGTGGCTGGGACAGGCCTGTGGGGTAGAGCCCGGCAGAGGGGATCGGGAACACTCTGTCACACGGCTCGCCGGGGAGTCTCCCTCTGCCATGTTACCCACACGGGTGGGGTTTTCAACTAGGGCCACGCGCCCTCCCAGAGCCCAGCAGAAGCCGCCCTTGTCCGCAGCGGCTCCTTGTTTCACTCCCTGTTAGCGTTAGTGAGGCAAGCGAGTCCCTCCGGCACCGCTGAGTGACTAATCCCCAGCGTGACGTGGTGACAGCCTCGCAGACACAGGATGAGCCGCCCGCACAGAGCCAGACCTGGGGACTCGGCTTCCGAGCCTCATTACTGGGCCTCCCTTCCCTTCCCAAGCGCGGCCCGGCTGCTCCGCTGCAGATTAGACTTTAATGAACGCAGAATGGAAATCAAGAGCCTAAGTGTGAGGTTTGCAGCATGTTGTTCTAGTCCATGCTGCTCTCTCTCAACCCCCCCCCCATCAGGCCCTCTGCTCCATAGCCGTGGTTCAGACCTGACACTCCTTGGTTGGGTGACCTTGGGCAGGTCTGTGCCTCAGTTTCCTCTTTGGTTTTTGCATTGTAAGCTCGGTGCGGCAGGTTTGTCCAGCACCTTGTAAACAGTAAAGATGGAGCCGTCACCCACAGGTACCCCTCTGCCACCCCACCCTACTCTGCAACTGGCTGCTATCCCCGCTGGAGGGCTGTGCCCCCTGAGAGCTCAGGCTACAGCACGTGGGGCTGTATCCATAAATGGGGAGCAGATCTGGTGAGCCACTGCTCCTTGCCAAGCCTTGGGGGACTTGCCTGGCGCTTCCTGGTGTCCCCTGTTCATTACATCCTGGCTTCTGGTGCCAAGTTTGGCTATGCCCGGTCTCTGTGCCATGCAGTAACAGCTGGTGCTGGGGAACTTAGGGGGCAGAGAGGAGCTGATGGATTCTTTAATCAATATGGAGTCCTGGGGCTGGGCCTGTGAGAAGAGATTTTTCAGGCCTTAGCAGAAGTCTCACGTGATGCGAGCTGCATGGGCCTCCGATAGCACAGAGTGCAGCCAATCGCAGCACCGCCTGCCTGGCACAGACCCAGCAGGGCCCGTCCCCATTTCCTCCAGGATAGCAGTGATACCCTGGGCATCCGTGGCAACATCCATCGGGATCCCAAAGCACTTTGCACATTTCACTGCATCTAGCTTCCCAGCCCCCGGGGAGGTGGACATCACCCCCTTTTACAGATGGGGAACCCAGGCCCAGAGGAACTGCTAAGGCACAGCTCCTCAAAGGGATTTAGGCACCTAACTCATTGATATCAGTAGGACTTAGGCTCCTAACTCCTATTGATTTCAATAGGATTTAGGCACCATACCTTTCAAAATCTGGCCCTAAATGGCTGGCCCCAGGTCACCCAGTGAGTCCAGGGAAGAACAGGGAAGAGAACCATAAATCAGAGCCATGGAGACTGGGGGCAGGGTACCAGGAAGATTGGGAGGTGGCCGTTCTATAACAGGGATTCCAATGTGTCCTTCTAATGAGAGACGCAGGGGGGCCAGGGACAGATTTCAGGGGGTCCTTGCACTCAAGGATTCCCGGGGCTCTTTCATTCCAAGCACCAGTTCGGTACTCAGCAGCCCCTCCCTTGAGCACAGCGTCCACGCCAGCACTTCGGAGGATCCCATCGGGAGACCCCAGGCAGCGCAGCCCGATGTCCGGGAGCCAGAGAGAACCACAGGGTCCGTCTGTGTCCGGCAGCCTCAGCCCACCATCCCTGGGATGCTTCTTCCAGCCCAGCCTTGTCTCTTGGCTTTGCATCTCCGCACCTAGCCCCCCAGGACAGGTCAGGAGCTGGGCCATCAGCCAATCACCCCAGCGGGGGGCACCCCAGGCGGCAGAGTGGGGGAAGGAGCACTCAGCGCCTCATACGGCCCCTCCAACATTTTTAGGAAGCAAGAGACACCAGCCCGCTCCCTGGGAGCGGGGCAGCAGGCTGTCAAGGGGAAGGACTGCAGTCTCGGCCGGCATCACCACTTCCCTCCCTCCAAGTCGTTTGCCCCGACCCGGGTGACTGGCTTACGCCACCATCTCCTGTGGCATCAGTGCAGCTGGTTAGGGACGCTGCCTTCCCCAGAGCTGTTGCTGACAAAACTAACCCCACTGGGGCCATCACGGGGTTTGAACCTGGGACTCTTCAGATCTAAAGGCAGAAGCTGCTACCATGGGAGCTACTAAACCAAGCCCCCTAGCTAGCGACAGTAGTGGACTCCAGCCTCTTCCGAGGCCCAACTTCTCAAGGGGAGCGGATGCTGAGCCCACCACCAGCCAGAGAGCACCCCACGCACTAGTCAGCCTGGGCTCTGGTGTAGGAACAAGCAGATGGGAATACAACCGGAACCGCCAGCCAATGGCGCCCTCGACAGGGGCTCAGGAAACAAGCAGAGCATTCGGAATCGGGAGCGGACAGGGAGGCCGCATTAGCCATGCGGCCAACTCCCTGACATCGTCCCCTGGCTCAGACCTGCACCGGACTACAGATCCCAGAAAGCAACGACCAAGCTCAAAATAGCCTCCCTTCCCCTTCCCCTCCCTTCAGAGGCAGAGCTGGAGGAGGGCTGAATTAAGCCTGTGCTAGGGGGGAGAAAAAACAACCCGGCTTCCCCCCCCCCACCCGCTGGCAGCACCAAAGCGCTGGATTGGCCAAGTCCATTCATCTTTTCCGCCAGCAGCCCCTCTTTCTGGCTTCCCCCCTTTCTCCGTTTTCTCTCCCCTCCCCCCCGTTCAGTTCCTCCCTTTCTGCCTTCCTCCATGAGCAAAGAAAGAGCCTTTCAATGAAAAGGTCTCTTTGAGGAATCTCTCACCGATTCCGTCTCTGGTGTCGAGAGAGAGTGTGAGTGTGTGCACTTGGGAGGGACCCCAGAGAGAGCCTCCTGGCAAAAGGATTTGGCAATCAGGGGAAGGGGCCCAGGCCTGGAGGACGGGGGAGGGACCTAGGCACATACTGCCCTCTTTAGCCCGGGCTACTGTTCTGGGGTAAATTCCTCTCTCAGCTACACCGGCCCTACCCGCAGAAGAATTCAAGCGAGGGGTGAAAGATCTTGCGCGTTGGGGGAGTGGTGTCATGCCGATTACCCTGTGCAGAGAGGCAGGGTGGCCTTGGGGTTCAAGCAGCAAACTAAAAACGGAGGAGCCGGGGGTTGAATTTTTGACTCTGTCCCACCCTCCCTGCATGCCCCTGGGCAAGCCACTGGGTCACTCTGGGCCTCAATCCCCCACCGGTGCACTGGGATAACAATCCTTTTCTCCCCCCCCCTCCCCCCGCCTTTGCAGGCTCAGCGAGCCACCCGCTGTACAGCCCCTAGCCCAGGAGAGTCCTGCTCGGGTGGTGGTGGGGGGGGCCTCTGGGTGCTACTGTTATAATCACCCACTTTCATGGCACAGCCAAGCAGCAGCTAAATTCTCCTTTCACAGACGTGAGAGTGAACGTGGAGACCTCCTCCACCTCCCCAGTCCGCTGCCCCGGGGCCAACGCTGGGCCGTTCCCTTGGGTATATTTTCTAGCACTTTAGCCACACTGGTTTCCCGTTTCCCACGTGAAGGTGCCTCCATCAGAGACTGTCCCCCGGTGTTTCTGATCTTCCCGACAGGCCCCAAGAGCCAGCCGTCCCCGTTGTTAATTTCATCCCTTGGCGCAGCCTAAGCAGCTCCCAGCTCCCTCCTGGTTTGCAACACCCCTGCTCCCGTCCCACCCATGGCAGTGCACTCTGCTGGGTGCTGCAATATTTATTCCCTCTCATCTGCCCCCCCGCCCAGGCTCCCCCCACACAGTGTCACTGATCTGCTGGAATCCCTCCCCGTTTAGGGCCAAGCCACGTGTGCTGCGTCCCCTGAACTCTTTTGAAAATCCAGGGGCTGAGCACTTGGAAGTCTGTCCCGCATCTCTCAATCTGCCTGGTAACCAGAGGCCCAGAATTAACTCTCCCTCTCTGCCCTGATTCATAGGGATCCGCCAGGTGCCAGTGAGGGCAGAGCTCAGCCCCCTCCCGCATGGGTGGGTGGGGAGCACGGGCTGGCAATGGAACATGCTGTGCCCCTGGGAAAAGCAAAAAGAGAGGAGGTGCGAAGAATCCTCACTGGCTGGGAGGCAGGGCCTGCAGCAGCCAGATGCAAAGGAACACCCCTAGGGCTGCAACTGGTTGTGCCCCAGCCCCCACCCCAGGTTTAAAGGGCCAGCTGGCAGAAGCACATGCTGGGAAAGGTCCCTCTAAGAGAGTAGTCCCAGAGTGGAGAATTCTTTGGTGGTCAGGCACTTGTTGCATGGAAAAGAGCTGGCAGAGAAAGGGGTTTTCCCCTCCCCTTGGAGATGCAGAGGGAAGATGTCTTGAGCAGGGGCCTTGCCCTGAGCCTCATCGAGGGGGGTTCAAAGTGTCTGACGGCCAGCCGGCGGCACAGAAAAACAGCAGGGTGTCCTGGAGAAATGCTGGATTAGGTCCCTGTGCGAGGCTATAGCCGCTCAGTGGCTCCCGAGGTTGTGTCCACACATACCCCCAAAGGCCCTCGCTAGAAAACCTTTCAGACCCCAGGACTGCATGGTTTCCTGGACTCTTACCCTCTGTCCCACTAAGGCAACTGAGACCAGCTGGATTGTCCTTGTTCACTGTCCTGAGGTTCAAAGTGCATTGGCTCAGGGCTGGGCAGGCTTCCTGGGGAGCTCTCTCGCCTTGGGGACACTAGCTTCAACCCCACTGTGTCCGGAAAGCCTTCAGGCTACAGGCATTTCCAGGCCACGTCAGCTCAATGATCCATCCAGCAGCCTGCCCCCAGCAGTGGTCGGTGCCAGCTGCTTCAGAGACCGCTGCAAGAAAATTTTCCCTACAGTTCTGGGACACTCTGTCCCCAGGGAAGGTTACTTCCTGACCTGCTGTGGGTAGGGGCTGGCTCATGCTTCCTCTGTGGGTTGCTTATCTGTGTAACTCAGGTTCACATCCCTGCCTGAGGTCAGCAGCCAGCCCATAGGCCTTGCCTGCAGGAGGGAGCTGCCAATGGCTAATTAGAGGGGTGTCCAGGGTTGCCTTTGCCAGCCAGTGCCCTTTCATGGCTGTGCATGGTGCCAGTGACTCTGCCTCAGTTTCTCCCACCAACAGTCATTGGGCCTCATGCCAGGTGGCTTTCCTCTTGTGACTCCAGCCACGTTATTTATAGGGTCTCCCCTTCCAGGGCCAGGAAGGGACCAGGAATCCAATGACCCTAGCAAAGGGTTGACAGCCCCAGTCCACCACAGATTCCTGCCTTCTTTACTCCAAGGGGTTTTATGACTCCCCCCCCTTTGCTAGGGATGGCAGGGGACCCCAGCCAGTCCTCTGGGTTCCAGCCCATGCCCTGCATTAAGCAGCTGGGACCAAGTTCCTCACATTCCCCGCCTGTTTCCCAACCCCCTTTCTTATAAGCCATTTTCCAGACTCACTTTCTCAGCTGGCCAACTTCCTGGACCACTTCTTACCACTCTGCTGCTTCAGGAATCCCTCAGGCCACCCCCTCTGCTCTGCGGCCTTCTGATCCCGCTAGCAATTAGCCACAGCTGCGGAGACAGCTAGCCCATCTGTTAACCGCTTAGTGGCCATGGTAGGATGGGGTCTGTACACTGCATGGCAAGGCGGTGCAGCTTGACCCCATTAGCCCCATACTCCACTCTGGCAGCCGCACGGCTCCCTGGCTACCTTCCCCACAGCTCCTGGAAGCACTGGACTGCGGGAGATTTCGCCAGGCTGCCTCCGCAGTGACTGGTGCATTGTGGGAGGACCCTTTGCCATTGATTGGTGCTGGCAAGCCCTCCCGCCCGGGCTAGTACTGACCTAGCAGGGGTAGCCACCCCGTTCCGTGTTTCAAAACTGACAATAAACACTATTATAAACATTCAATTGAAGCTTATGAGAAGGGCAGTGGAAATGTGCCCTTGAGAGAAAAATCCAGGGTACGCTACGAGAAATGGGATTTCCCTAAAACGTCCCTTAAAATAAAGCCTCATCCCTTATTTCCCACGTGGTTTCCCCTTATTTCCAGTGAACACAGGTGGTCGCCCTAGGCCTGGCTCAGACTGAAGCACCGGTTCGCTTTGCCAGAAGCACGTCGAAGCCAAATGGCAGCAGTACCCTGTGGGGAGGGGGTTTCACAGCCACAGCTGTGCCAGGGGCTGCTCACGGCGGTGTTAAGTCCTCACTCAGGGATAAAAAACCCACAGCTGGCCTGGGGTCAGCTGACTCAGGATCGCAGGGTATGGGCTGGGGGGAGGATTGGGCTGGAGCCCGAGCTCTGGGACCCTCCCCTGTTGCAAGGTCCCAGAGCTCAGGCTCCAGCCTGAGCCAGGCTGTCTACACAGCTGCTTTTCAGCCCTGGAGTCTGAGCCAGCTGACCCAGGCCAGCCGTAGGCTTGTTATTCCTGTCTAGACGTAACCTCAGTGCTTATGGAGGGTGCTGCAGCGCCACAACCCGGCCCCGCCCAGCCCCACTGTCTGGGAAGCTCAGTCCTTAAAGGCACAGTCCCCAGTCCAATGCAGGCAGTTGCCCTCCCTAATGTAGATGGGGCCTTTCTGTAACGGGCAAGACACACACCCCGGGGAAGGCTAACTCACCACTGGCCAGATGGAAGGGAGGGGAGTATTAATTAGAAGAGCAGCCATGTGGAGAGCAGTGGTGGGAAGCAGTGGGAAGATGCTCTCCTGGAGCCAGGCCGTTGCAGCGAGGGGAGGGAGAGGGTCTCTACTAGGGAACGCACAGAGCAGGGCGCTGGCCAGTCCACAGAGCTTGTGATGTCTGTGTCCTCAGCGCAGGGCCGTCCTTAGGCATACGCAGCATATGCGGCTGCGTAGGGCACCCGAAAATTTGGGGCACCACTGGGACCGTAGGCGCCGACTTCGCATCTTGCTGGGGGTGCTCGACCCCCGCACTCTGCTCCAGGCCTGCCCCCACTCCACCCTTCCCCCAAGGCCCCGTCCCACCTCTTCCCGCCCCTACTCCACCCCCATCCGCCTCCTCCCCTCCCGTCCCCACTCCTCTCCCTCCCTCCTGGAGTTTGAATGCAGGAAGAGCTGGGAGAGAGGGGGGTGGAGTTGGTAAGCGCAGCACCGCAGGTGCCCGAGAGGCAGGGGGGCAGAGGGCAGGAGCTTGGGACCGGTGGGTGCTCTGCACCCACTAAATTTTCCCCGTGGGTGCTCCAGCCCCGGAGCACCCACTCCCAGAGTCCGCGCCTATGACTGGGACAGCAGGTAAGAGCGGGTCAGCTCCCGCACACCCAATGCACGCTGCAGTCTCCTTACTAGGCAGAAGCCAGGGGCCGTATTCACAGGGCCCAATGTCCCGGCATAGGGGCAGCAATGTAATAATACTGTGTAGGGCCCCATAAATCCAAAGGATGGCTCTGCCTCAGCGTCCCTGCACCCCTCCCTGGGATGGCCCCATGATTTCAAAGGCGCTGACCCTGGTGGGCTTCCCCCGCCCCGCTGGGGCTCAGCGCTTTTCGAGGCAAGCTACTTGGGGGTGCACATTTGAAAACCTGGCTCCTACCCAGCAAGCGCTGGGCCGCTGTGCGAGGAGAGAGGGGAAGGGTCAAAGAAAGGCATGCAGGACGATACAGGCCGAGGAGGGGAGGCTCAGGAGGATTAATTGCAGAGGATCAGATGTCAGCAGAGTCAAGGAGAGGCTCCTGGGGGGCAGGGGCAGAGAGGATGGAGCACATGGAGCAGACAGGACCCATGGTGGAGTTGGGTGGAGCTCCCTCCAGGGAAGGGGCTGAGGGCTTCCCTTGTCCCGCAGGAGCTCAGATGCACTAGGATCTCAAAGAGCTCAGTAAATATTGACAGATGAACTCTGACAGCTCCCTCTGCTAGGCAGATAAGGCTCCTTCCTCCCTCCCTGCCTCCCCAGCTTTGCAGATTGCAGAGGAAGCGGCTTGCCCAAGTCACATGGCGAATCCAGGAATAGCACCCGGCCCTCCTGAGTCCCAACCCTGCTGCTCTAACCACTAGATCTCGCTCCCTTCCCCGGGAGCCACGGCAAAGCCGACAGAGTGGTGGCGAGTGGTGCTTAGGGGGAGCGGAGTGCAGGGCCCCCCCTGCCTGAGGCAGAGGGTTGGACCAGGTGCCCCCAAGAGATGCTGTCTGAGAAAGCGGAGAGCTTGCAACGCTTCTGATCAGGCGCGAGGGTTGCCCTTGGGGATGCGGGGAATGGAAGCAAACAGCAGCCTGTTCCCTGCAGTGTCCTTCCAGAAAGCAGCTAACCGCGTTCGATTTCACAGCTCCAGCCTCCAGCCCCAGCCAGCGGGCTTGTCATTAACAGAAAATCAATCCCCCAAGCACCAGCGCTCGTGTGCAGTCTGGTCCAGGGGTGAGGGGGAGGCCAGGCCAGTTCCACGTGATTAAACCAATCCCTCTGATCCACTCCTGCCTCTCTCAGGGACAGGGAACAGGCACAGGCCTTGCGCCAGGGATGCCGCTGTGGCTGGCAGGCAGAGGGTCCTGAGACAGCACAGATCCTCCTGCCACCACAGCCCGTTTGCTGTGGGCGGGGCGAGATGGCAGGCTGCGTGCGTGGGAACCGCGGGGCAGTTGCATGTTCTCAGGGGGCTGCCCAGAGCAAGGTCAAGGCGTGTCTGTATTCCCACGCCTGCTAAATGCTCTGCTGTGTCCTATTTTAGTGCTTGATGTCGCTCCCGTTGCTGCCTGTGGGGCAGTAACGCCTACTGGGTGACAACCGAGCTTGGGGCCTTGGGCTAGGTGCGGTACAGATAGGAGCTGTACAGTCTAAATAGACAAGACAGACCAAGGGAGTCTGCGGCAGACCCAGGGACCCGAGTCCCAGACTTAGCCCCCTTCCTGAGGAGAGTTCACGCGTGTGTACCCAGGGCTTGTCTGCCAGCGCTGATGTGGTGCGATTTTAAACCAGTTCCGTTCAATCGGTGCAAACCCCTGTGCGGGGGCTCAGATTTCAGGCTTGATGGAGTTTCGCTTCAGCCAATGGGAACAGGGTGAAGCTAAATGGAAACAAACTGCTCCAGCTGAAATCAGAGCGTCCACACAGAGATTTACCTGGGTTGAACTAAGTGGAGGCCCAGACGTGTGCAGATAGCCCAAAGCTAGCTAGCATTCCTTCTCCCAGCTAGGCTAGTTTATGGATTTCCATTTTTATTCCTGTTTAAGTGAATTTCACCTGGGCAAAGGTGCCGAACTGAGAGCCCCTGGAGACCTGTCTCATGGTGAATCCAGCCTGCCGCGAGGGAGAGCAGGATCCGGCCCTGGAAGTAGAATTGCAAAGCAGACTTATGAGGAGAGGCTGAGGGAGCTGGGATTGTTTAGTCTGCAGAAGAGAAGAATGAGGGGGGATTTGATAGCTGCTTTCAACTACCTGAAAGGGGGTTCCAAAGAGGATGGCTCTAGACTGTTCTCAATGGTAGCAGATGACAGAACGAGGAGTAATGGTCTCAAGTTGCAGTGGGGGAGGTTTAGATTGGATATTAGGAAAAACTTTTTCACTAAGAGGGTGGTGAAACACTGGAATGCGTTACCTAGAGAGGTGGTAGAATCTCCTTCCTTAGAGATTTTTAAGGTCAGGCTTGACAAAGCCCTGGCTGGGATGATTTAACTGGGAATTGGTCCTGCTTCGAGCAGGGGGTTGGACTAGATGACCTTCTGGGGTCCCTTCCAACCCTGATATTCTATGATATGATTCTATGAAATGCAGCTGAATTAAGCCTGGGCGTCTGTGCCGACTCGTCCCTCTTGGCGGAATCTAAATAAGCTGTAACTGGCCTTTCTGGTTCAGCTCCTTTTGGACCACCCTGAAGATCCCACTATGCCTCAGGCTGTGAGCACAAATTCCAGGGGCTACAGGGAGATTTCAACTACTTGCAAGGTCCCATCCTGCCATTTCTCCAGGGACCCCAGAAATGCCGGTTGAATTTCCTGGAGCAAATGTCTACGTGGGAGCCTGCATGATGAGCACGTTCAGCCCCCAAACTGATGAGGGACGTGCAGTCTCTCCTCTCAAAGTTTGGGGGGAAGCTCTTTGGGGCAGGGACCATCTCTGAGGGCTATGTCTGTACAGCGCCTGGCACAGCAGGGCTGGGGGCCTCTAGCCGCTACGGCAATACAGAGCCATAATAATCCAGGTGTTCTTTTGTGCTGTGCAGTTTGTGCTGAAGTGTGCTTTTACGGGCTCGGCATGCAAGGTGCTCATTACCCCCCCACACCGAATTTGGGCCTGATTCTCCACTGCCCTGCACCTTGCAAGGGGCCAGGGGAGAGTTTGGTCTGTGTGGCCCAGCCAGCTGCAGCCTCTGTGCTAAGAAAGGCATCAAGGCAACCAAAGAGCGCTGCTGTAGGGCCAGATGGAGGCACAGACATCATGGGGCCCCAGCTCCCAGAGTCACATGACTGCCTCCGGATTAAGGGTTTGTCTGTCCAAGAAAAATTAATCCAGATTAATGAAAAGTGTGCATTTAAACTGGATTAGTTAAACCAGATTAAATCCCTCTGTGGACCGGCTCATTTGGAATAAAAGTGGCCTTAAGTGGTTTAGTTACTTCCAAAGCGAGTTAGGCCTGGTCCACACTTGAAATTTAGGTGGACCTAACCCCAGTGTAGACGCAGGCTGATGGAAGGATTCTTCCGCTGAACCTAGCTCCTGCCTCTGAGAGAGGTGGATTTACTACAGCAAAGGAAAAGCCCCTTCCATCACGGTTGTAAGGGCCTGTACCACAGCACTACAACGGTGTGTGTAGTGTAGACATACCCTTCCACTGAACCGAATTAAAGCCACTGTGATTCCAAATGAGAATGTCCACACGGGGTCTGAATTCAGTTGAATTAATCTGGTATAACTACACTGGTATAGTAACATCAGTACGTTTCTCCTGTGTAGACAAGCTCTAAGATTTCTAGCCCTCCAGCTGGCCAGGGCCTGACCCCTGGGTAATAGACACAGCCACATCTAGCTGAGTCAGAGGTGTGGACCGCCTCCTCCATCTCAATGGGCATTAACCCCAAACCCTGCTGCTCCGGGGAAGAGATGCTAACACCACCCCAGCTGCTTGGGTAAGTACCGGGGGCCAGGGGGCCCGACTGACACTGCCTCTCCGGGGGGAAGGAGCGACTCTGCTGCCACCCGGACGGTGAGCAGGGGACCCCAAGCTGCTGCCCTTGCCTCGCTCCGCGTGGGGGCTGAGTTCAGGGTGAGGGCGGAGGTTCTGTCTCAAGATGGCCCTTCCAATCCTACGGTGCTATAATTCTATGATTGCCTGTGGGCTGCTGATGAGCCACCAGCTGGGCTGTGGTTTTTGGTCACTGCTGACAGGGGCGAGATCCGAACAGGGACAGTCCCAACGCCCTGGGCCCCCAGTCTCCTTGCAGCCTGCCCCTCCCACCCTCGGGATCCCTGGCTCGGACAGGCCCCTCTGCTTTGCTGGACACGGCCAGGCAGCCAGCCAGGGACAGAGAGGCCCCGGAGGAGCCAGCAAGGACAGGGCGAGGGCAATATAACCACTCCCACCCCACCACGAGGCTGGGCTGTTACAACGCCCCCTCCCAGGCTTTGTCTTCCCCGATCTCTCCCGTGGGGGGCAGCGGGGGCAGAACTAGGAGGAAGGGGCTGCAACCGACCGATGGAAATGCCGGCTGAATCTCGGGTGATGGGCCCGGCATGAGCCCCTGCCTCCACCTCCCCCATCTCGTCTGGGCTCTGGAGGAGTTCCGATGTGGCCACCGCTGGCTCCCCTGCTCCTGAGATCTGTGGGGCTGGGAAACAGTCTCCCAGGGGAGCAGCCGCCCCACAGCAGGGAACAATTCACGAGAGCCCTGCAGGCTGCACCGTGCGGCAGAGTCCTGCCTGGGCTGGGCGGGCAAACCCTGCCAGGGCCTGTGATGGCAGGGCCTGGTGGGCGCACGCGTAGACAGCACGCAGGCCTGGCAGGCAGCCGGAGGAGCCTTCCCCCTCATCATCCGTCTGCTGTCTGAGCCCTGCTCCTGCCTTCCCATCTGCCTCCCTTTATGGCCCTCTTTACAGGTGCCCTAAATGGCTGCCTGGCCGGGGTACAGATGGGAACGACATCAATTTCCTCTGCCCCCTACCCTGGAAGCCAACCCTGCTCTATAAATTCCTCCGTGCAACAAGAAACCGCCAGCTGCAATTAAGCATCCAAGCCTGTTTGAGACTTCAAACAGCAGGGCTGAGCCCAGCATGGCTGCGTGCCCACTCCCTCCCTCCGGGGGTGATGGGGGGGAGCAGAGAGGTCAAAGGTTCTCTTTGTTCTTCCAGGAGGTGATGAGAGGCAAAGGACTTGGCTGTGCAGAATTTTGAACAGGGAAGGGGGGTGGACAGCTGCAGTGTGGGCTGAGGAAGGGGGGGGCGCGCAGGCAGAGCTGGCAGAGAGAACTGGCAGTGCCCTGGATTGGCATGCCCCTGGGATGGGTGACCTCTACCCTCTGGAAGGGCTGCTGAGGTGGGGCGCTCTGTCTGACTGGGTTCCCGGGAGGGCACAGGACGATTCCCTGGTTCAGCAAGCAGGGGCTGGAGGCCAGTGCCAGCCGGTGCAGTGCGTGGACTGGTGGGGAGGTGTGCAAGAGATATACGTGCAAGCGTGTGAGTGTGTGTGTGCACCCCGGGGCACTGGGCAAGTGTGCATGGTGAACACAGGTGTGCACGCACAACTGTGTACGCTCTCATGCCCGGTGTGTGTGCGCTGTACTGTGCGTGTGTGTTTGCATGTACACAATATGTGCTTGTGCCCCCCTTTCCTGTGGGCTCATGCACAGGGTACGTATAGGCGGCTCTTCGCCTCTACACTGTGAGATTGCATGCACACACCTGTGCAATGTCTCAGAGGAGCAGCCGTGTTAGGCTGTGTCCGCACAAAGAACAGGAGGACTCGTGGCACCTCAGAGACGAACCAATTTATTTGAGCACAAGCTTTCATGAGCTACAGCTCACTGCATCGGATGCATACTGTGGAAAGTGCAGATCTTTTTACACATGCAATAGCTCTTACCAGCAGGAGAGTGGGGTGGAGGGAGGTATTTTTTCATTCTTTGTGTGTATAAAAAGATCTTCTACGCTTTCCACGGTATGCATCCGATGTAGTGAGCTGTAGCTCACGAGAGCTCATGCTCAAATAAATTGGTTCGTCTCTAAGGTGCCGCAAGTCCTCCTGTTCTTTTTACACCTGTGAATGTGTCTGTGCACACGTGTCATATGGGACTGCCCCTGTATTCTGCATGCGCATGTGTGTGCTTGCATGTCTCCGTAATCACGTGTGGCTGCTTACTCGGAGGCAGGCAGACATCTGTATGCAGAATGTGGAGGAGAAGATCTTTACCACAGGGCCCAGGTGCCCCCATGTGGATCCTAACCCTCCGAGTACACTGCAGGCCCTCAGCAAGCCAGGAACAACAACAGTGCCTCTGTGTGCTCACCTGTCGTGTGCACAGGAAGGTACGGCAGTGTGGGGAGGTGCACACGTCGGAACCCCAGTGTGTGTGTGGGGGTGTCTTCGTGCACACTTGTGCTTACGCACCTTCTGAGAGAGAGCCTGCATATACGTACACAGGATTGCGTCTGCATGGGTCTGTGCTCGTGTGTGTTTGCAGCCCTGCAGCCCCTCAGCAGAGCTGGTACGCTGGGCTTTGCCAGCCTGTTGCCGCACCCCTCCGGACATGGCTGCAATGAGCCGGGGCAGTCCTTCTAGTTGTCCTTGCAAGACAAGCCGGTTTCCTAGCCCAAGGCAGTGCCCTGGTTCCATCACCGAGGCTCTACCCCGGAGTGCTTTCGGAGCCTTTCTGGGCAGCGCTGGCCCTGGGGAGCTAGGCGGGAAGCAGGTAGCGAGGCAGGGGCAGAGCTGTCAAGCACGGGGATGAGGCTGGGAAGCTGCAGGGATTTCGTGTCTCTCCTGGGCCTCTCCCAGGGCCTGTTGCCCCTGGGCTTTCGCAGCGCAAAGCAGGCTGCTTGGCGCACTCTCCTGACTACAGGGCCTAAGTGCACTAACTCATGGCTACGCTGCTGCCCCCGGGCAGAAAGCAGGCGGGCATGACGCAGGCAGGCTCAGGGGAAGTCTGTTTGCCAAGCACAGCCCGGGGGACACGCCGCTCTGGGGGCGCCTGCTCACCGGAGGGGTTGGGGCAGCAGCGGTAAGAGGCCAAGATTGCCTGAGCAGCTGTGCTCAGCCACACCCGACATCTCCCAGGCCAGAGATTCCCCACCCAGCCCCACAGCGATGCCTCTAGGAAATAGGCAGCCATGTGCCCAAGGGGCAGCAGGAGGATCTGGCCCAGCAGGAATGTCGGGGGGCAAGCATCCCCTCCCAACAAGAGTACAGGAGCCCCTTTTGCTCAGTTACTCCTAGGAGGTCTCCCATTGGGACACTTTTCAGGGTTACCCGAGGTGTCTGGGTGAATCGCTACTCCGTGCTTACAGCCGGGGGGAGTCTCCCCTGTGCCTGTATTCTCCCCACCCATGATGACCGGGACGGCGCTCCGGGCTTTTCCTAACTCTTTCTGTCCAGTGCTCATGGAGGAGGTGGCAGGTCAGAGCTGGGTTGACCCAGTATAACACTGACAGAACCCGGTCGGCGGCATCGAACCTGGGATCTCAGTGCATGAGCCTCTACTGCAGGAGCTAAAAGCCACCTGGCTGTTAGCTAAGGCTGCATGGCAGACTCATTTAACTAAGTGGTCTCAGAACCCCACCCAGGAGGTGTGTGGGTTACACAAGCAGGGCTGCCAAAGGGTCAAAGAGGTGGGTTTCCGTGTAGAGAAACCAGAACAAGATCCTGATTCCTGCTCGTTTAAGAGCCAGGCCCAAGTGGCCTGGGATTTCTAGGGGTGTCTACTGAAGGCTGAGAGCCGCACAGGCTCTGAAAACCAGGCCAAAGTCCCACTAGACTTTCTCCAGCCAGCAACCCCCATAGCCAGCCAAGCTCCCTCCAGAGCCGCCCCGCCAGCTGATCCAGCCAGATGCACTCTTTGCTCCTGTGCCGGGGAATTAATTAACCGGCCACAGCTGGGCCCTGCACCACAGGTTAACCCTTTCCCCTCCAACCTCGAGACAGGGGACCAAGGGCCCCTTCCCTGAACTGTAACAAATGCTGCCACCCCATGGAAGGTGACGTGGCTCAGCCTTTCCAATCCTTCCCACCAGGCTCTGCTCAGCGCCCCAGACCTGGTTACCAGACCCCACACCTCAACAGACACGCCCCAGGCCTGCTCCCCCTGCCCAATAAACCCAGAAATACTCCCCATGCCCTGCCCTGCCCTGTTCAGACCCGTAGGCTGACTCACCCCCGG
Source organism: Lepidochelys olivacea (assembly GCF_965140295.1). Classification (NCBI taxonomy): domain Eukaryota; kingdom Metazoa; phylum Chordata; order Testudines; family Cheloniidae; genus Lepidochelys; species Lepidochelys olivacea. The sequence goes on from NC_140429.1 coordinate 11,040,246, forward strand.
AGAGGAGCAGCGCCGGGCCTGCAGGATGCCCTGGCAGTGTGCAGCTGTGTCCGGGTGGAGCCTGTGCTGCTCACACCCAGCTTCTGACCTCACAGGCAGGTCGGGAATTAATCTAACGAGACCACGGGAGGCTTCCTCCGGTGGGGAGCAGCACTGAGCCCACAGGCCTTGTCTGGAGCAGGGCTTAAGATGTGGCGTCAGCATGTGGCAGTAAACGGGGCTGCCAAGCCTCGTGTAGACGGGATGGGTGTTAACTCATGCCAGGTGTTCCCCTTGGAGCTGTTGGAGGAGCCAGCATAGCCCGTGGTAAGGCAGGGGTTGTGTCTACATGTGCCAGCAACCATTCCACTTTGAATCCCCGTCTAAGCAGGGCCAGAGAGAGCCTGTGATTCCAGAGCGAGGGTATAGGCTGGGGCAGGGCCTGGCCTTGCTCCTTGTGGGCAGAGCCCTGGCCTGGGCCGGGGGGCAGGATCAGGGCCTGAGGCTAGTGTAAGTGCTAAGCACCAGGACTTGTTAGCACTTCCCTTACCCTGCCTTTGAAACTTTCTGGCTCATCAGAGCTTCCTACCTGGGAGCAACCCCCTTCGGTCCTGCTCTGCGACAGCAAGCTGCAGCCAGCTCCCTAACGGAGCTAAACCGACTGCCTGTAAGTCACTGTCATGGCACTCCCGACCCTGCTCCCCGAGGAGATGCAGCAGCTTTTTTACCTGCTGCATTTTACCTCTGCTACAGCCTCCTCCATGACCCTTCTCTGGGGGGTGCTGCGGGGGGTGCGAGCGACAGGGAAACAGTCGGTTAGCGGAGACGTAACGGGGAAAGGACCTGGGAAGGGCATACAGCAGGTAGCTAGGGAGAGGAAGGCAATGGATGGATCAATCCATGCTGTGGAGAGCTGAGATCAGTTCCCTCCTGTCTTTTAGACGCCCTAGCCTGACAGCTCAGGTCAGCAGGAGGCTGCCTGGGCTGGGGGTGACCTTTAGGCGGTCGAACTCACTGCCCCTTCGCCCTGTCTCTGATCAACCCAGCGGCACTTTTGAATGCCAGACCCTGCCTGAGGCCCCACGGCAGCAAGGATAGTTATTTATAGGGTGCCTTGTTTGCTCAGCCCTCGGCCTGCACAGCTCCCCAGACAAGATGGCTGTGGAATTACAAGGATTAGAACTTCCTCCCTTATTTCAATAGTGAAGATACTGAACAGCTGTTCTGTGGCAGGAGGCAGCTAAAAAACCAGCTTTTATGGTGCAAATGGGAGTAGGGCCACTAGAGGGAGCCTCCTGCCAAACAGGTGGGGGGCTGCAGCCTTCCATAGCTCTCCCTGCATGGGCACAAACACACACGAGCGTGCGTTGCACCGATGCCGCTCTCTGCTGCGGGCTTGACTGCAGCCAGAAGGAAGGCCGCTGGGTCTTGGCCTCCATTGGCCCAGCGGGCATAAGTCGGTGTTCACGCTGGGGAGGTCGATGGCCCAGCGCAGCCAAGCAGGGCCTAGGTTTAACCATCGCGCCATGAGCTAACAGTAAATGGGGGTCTTTTTGTTTCCTCGCTGGTGTTTGAGCCCTTCCAGGGGCGAGAGTTAAAGATTTTTGCCAAAGGCTGGAGGGCTAGAAACGTATGTAAAAAAAAAAATAAAATAAAATAAAATAAAGCAAGCAGCTGAGTGTCTCGCCTCTTCCCCTGACGGAAGGAGCTGGGGCCCGAGGAAGCCTGCAGCAAGGGCCGGCAACGCCGCTGGTGCAAGACCGAGTTCCCCCAAATCTCCCCCTGCGGCGAACGGAAAGCCCTCGGCTCGGAGGGGCAGCTGGGCAGGCAGAGGGTTCTGGCTGGGAGCCCTGGTAGAGCGGCTAACGGGCCCCGCCGGCCTGCCTGACAGTGCATGGGGGGGCGTCGCTGCGTGTGCATGTTAGTGACTGCACTGAACATGCTCTGCCATATTTGGGCCTGCTAGAAGCCCTGTGGCCCAGCTGTTTGCACAGGGCTGGCTTTTCCCTTCGCCAGCCCCCGCCACTGTCACCTGGGGCTCTAGCCATTTGTATTCCAGCCTGAGAACCACCCCCCCCCCGTCCCCAGCAGCAAAGCCCAGCTGTCTCTCCAGCCACAGACTGGTGTTAGCCACGGCTCCCTGGGAAGCGGCTCTGCACCAAATGGCCTCTCTGCAGATGGTTTTTAAGAGAGGATTTTAACACCCTGGCAGTTGGGGGAGGCGAGAGAAGCTTTAAGGCCTGCTCCTCTGAGGCACCGGCTGCCAGGCGGCAACCACAGCCAGTGCCAGAGCACAGTGGAGGAGATTGGGGCGGAGGGGGGGAAGCCGCAGCTAGGAGGGGGAAAGGCCGGGTGCTGGGATGACCTCACTCCCAGCTGCCTCTCACCGGTGCAGCGAATTGTGCCGTTCTGGGCACACAGCCTCCTGCAAGCTGCTCCCTATGCCGAGGGGAACGGGCCTTGGGCAAGGGGACAGGGAGCCCGCGGAGGGGCTGCAGCAGAGTGGGAGTTCAGACCCGCACGGCCAGACCCCCAGGCTCAGCGATTCCAGCTGGGTCTGCACCCGCTTGGCTCTTCTGTCTCCCCAGCTCAGCCGCTGCCCCTCAACCAGGACCCCCTGGCCCTCCTCGCTCTTCCAGCCCAGAGGCCAGCATCCCCCTCCTGCAAGGCAACGTATTTTAATCTCTGACTTAACCCTGAGCCCTTAGAGCTGACAGCCTGGTCCTTTAACCCCTGCAGGCTTGGAGCTCCCCCCTCCAAACCTCAGCAGCGCCTTACGCCCACAGGTACCCCAGGGAACCACGCCACGCCCTGCTTGTTAGAAAGGTTTATTTCTCTTTATTTACAGGATCAATTAAAAAAAAACACACACACACCCCCCAGCATGGGCAGGGAGCCTCAGCGGGACCCCCCCAGGCAGGCGCGGCCTCGAACGTTTGTGCTGTAGCTGGCCGGACGGAGAGCTGGACCGGGAGATGGACACAGGGCCGCGGGCAAGGCCCAGAGCCCGCAGCAGCAGGGAGCAAGCCCCCCTTGGCTGGCTGTCAGATCCCACAGCTGGATGTCGTCAAAGGAGAATGAAAGTTAATGGTTATAAATTACACCCTGGAATAAAGAGGGCTCCGGTACCACGGCGCCTGGCTCAGAGGGGCTCCACACCCTGGAGGCAGCCCTGGCTCGAGGGGGAGCTGCCGGAGCTTGGCCTCCTTGTGACTCAGGCCGAGTGGGTGGCCCTTGCCCCCGCGCCAATCGTGTTCACATTTTGCTGGGCCAGAGGGGAGCCTTGCTACCCCCGGGCATGAGATGCAGGGGCTGGGCTCGCTGGGGGAAGACGACCGCCCTACCCTGGATTGCCTTCCGGTGGGAATCCCAGGCCCTGTTCCCATGGGGGACACACACCTGCCCCACACTGGGCTAAATCTGGAACCCCACCCGCAGCCCAGCCTTGGGGTTGTTCACCCCCGTTTAAGAAGCATTTGGCACTGCCTGCTCCCCTCCCCTGAGCAGCAGTTTATGGCTTGAACAATTTGGCTCTGGCTAAGGAAAAGAGACAAAAGCAAGAATTACAAATGTGGAGGGAGAGGAAAACCAGTCTCCCAGCCGGCTCCCTGAGTGCCAATGAACTGGGACCACCCCCGCACCCCCCCCCGGGAGGAGGGCAGAAGGATTTGTTAAAGTCTTATAAATAAACAAACAGCTTGGTGGAAAGTCACATACAAAAGTGTGCAAGTCCCTGGGGGCACGCGGGCGGCAGGGGAGCGCCCCCTGCTGGTGCAATCACCAGGGCAGCACCACACCGCGTGCCTCAGGGCAGCAACTGGGGGCCATGCGTGGGGAATGGAGATGGGAGCATCTAGCTTCCCCCACCCCCCGCTCTGTGCTAGGAGAGAAAACCCAGGGGGCTTGGCTTCCATCTGTCACCTGGGCACTGCCAGGGGGTGGGGGCACATGCAAAGGGCCAAGCTTCTCAGCGAAGAAAGCAGCAGCCTCCACCCCGTCCTTCACCTGCGCTAGCCAGCTGCCCCGCGGGACCTCAGTGCAGGCCCCCTGGGCAGGTCGCACCCTGTTGGCCCTACATCCAGCCACCCCGCGAGCCTGGACTGCGACCCTGGCCTCAGGTACTCCCATGGCTGGGGGCATGCTATGCCCTGCCACAGGAGAGAAATAGACAAACTGGGTGGGGGGGCACTGCTTCCACCTGGGAGACACTTCCTGACCCCCCAGGCTTTGTAATGCCACTGAAGGAGCCTTGAGGACCAGACCCCCCCATCCCTCCATGGCTAGGGGAGCAGCTGGCAGCGGGCTGCCGCCCCTGCAGGTTCCACAGCACGTTAGGATGGGCAGCGAGGGGCTGGCACAGGCTGGGCAACAGCCTCCCCTTGCCCCCGCGTGAGACGTGGACTCCTAGAGATGGAAAGGCCCCCACCACCCTGAGCCCTCTTTTTCCCCTCCGCCCGGGGGGTGGAGGCACCTGGCTAGGCTGTGATGGGGGCGGGGGCGTGGAGAAACTGGTTACGTTCCACACGTCCTCTCTCCCAGCCTCTGTCCAGGCCTTGCATGGCGGGTGGATAGCTTCTGCAACGTCTTTGACTCGGCATGGGGGGGCGGTGGGGTGCCCAGGCCATGGGAGGCAAAGACCCCCTCCTCCACCCCAGGCACTTGTGTTGCAGACGGTGGCGCTAACTCCGGGGGGGGGGCGCCAGCAGCCGAGGGGGTGGGACACACGTGCCTGACGCTCCAGAACAGAGGGGCCGGAGACGGGGGGCAGCCGTCAGCCCCAGGAGAGAACGGCCTGATGTACACGCTCCAAAGCTGCTGCAATCCAGTGTGTGTGGGGGGGGGACGGGGGGACACACGGACGGGTGGGCGATGGCCCTGGCCCAGCCCCATCCAAGGCCACCGAGGTGTAGCGGGCCTGGCCAATGCCATCTCTGAAGCCCAGGGCACCCACATTGAGCGCCCCTCCAAGCTCAGGGTGCCCCACTGTCTGCAGGCCGGGACGGCCTCTGGCCCCTGCGGGCAGCACGGCCTCATTGCTCCCCAGGGAAAACAAAATACCTCTCTCCGGTTAAGAGCTAGGTGTTGAAGGCAGCTGGAAAGAAGGGTGCGGGGGGATTTCTCCATGCAGGACCAACAGGGCAGCCTCACTCAGCTCTCCTCCTCCCCGAGAACGGCCCTGGGCTGGGGGGTGGGATCCTCATTAGAATAGGAGGCATTTGTGCAAAGCACCCCCTCCCCCCCAAGGGCAGAGTGAGGGGAGTGCCGGATGGCAGGAAAGTAACAAAACCCCCAAAAGGGGACCGTAAAAAAAGGGTCTGGCCCAGATTGTACGAAGAGGGAAGGTCTGGCCCGGTGCCACCTGGGTGCGGCCGGCTAGCAGGGCAAGTCCTGGCCTGGTGCAGCCGCCGCAGGGGAGGGCCCCTGGGCACGTCTGGCTGGCTCAGAGAGGGGGGCTCACTGGTTGTCCCCCGGCTGGTACTGAGGCTCTGTGGCAGTGAAATAGTCTTCCAGGAAGGACTGGAGGTATTCGAAAGTGGGGCGCTCCTCGGGCTCCTTCTTCCAGCACTGCACCATCAGCTCGTGCAGGGATGGGGGGCAGCTGCCCGGGCACTGCATGCGGTACCCCCGCTCTGCCTGCTCCAGCACCTCCCGGTTATTCATGCCTGCGCAACAAGGACAGCGGCTGAGTCGGGGGAGGGAGGGGCTGCTGCTAGAGGCTCTTTGTGGGCATTAATGATGGGTATTTCCTAGGGAGGGGGGGGACGTGCTATGGCCCCACCCTACGGAGGCCGGGGGGAAGTGGTCACACCATTAGTGTCAGTGATGGGAAGAGAACCCAGGAGTCCTGACCGGCAGGCCCCACTGCTCTAACCGCTGATAATGCTGCCTGGTTCCTCTCTAGCGCTTCTCATCAGTAGCTCTCTGGGCACTTCCCAACGGAGTCAGCAGCATTATCCCCATTTTACAGATGGGGAAACTGAGGCAGAGTGGGGCTGTGAGTTGCCAAGGGTCACCCCACGGGCCAGCGGCAGAGCCAGGCATAGACCCCAGTGCTCTACCTGTTAAACACCACTTCCCTCCCGGAGCCGGGAATAGACCCAACTCCTAGACCACTGCTCTAACCACTAGACCCTGCTCCCTCCCCTGGGCTCAGCCCTGAACACAACCCCAGCAGGAGGGGGCAGAGCCAGCAGCTGCCTCTTGGCGCCAGACAGCCGTACCTGGGTAGGGCACGCGGCCCTTGGTGACGAGCTCTGTCAGAAGGATGCCAAAGGACCACACGTCTGACTTGATGGTGAATTTCCCATAGAGAGCAGCCTCCGGGGCCGTCCACTTGATGGGGAACTTGGCACCTGCAGGGAGGTGGGGTAGATGAGAGGGGACGGGGGGAGGGGCAGAGACCACCACAGGGGGCAGGCTCCCCTGGGGCAGCATGCCCGCCGCCAGCTAGGGCGCAGGGCTCCTCAGGCCCGATGCCAGCGGGGGATCCGTGGCCTCTTCGCCTCCCCCAGCGTTAGCACGTGGGTGCTGCGGGAGGTCACTCTGCCCCATGGGGCAGAGGGGAGCCCAGCCACAAAGGGTCTATTGCCACTCCCACCCCTGGGCACAGGCCAAGAGCCCTGCCCACTCCCACCCACCTTGGCACCCCCTGCGCGCCTCTGCAGCCAGGCCCACCTTGGCGTGCTGTGTACTCATTATCCTCGATGAGGCGGGCCAGGCCGAAGTCCGCGATCTTACACACCAGGTTGTCAGCCACCAGGATGTTGGCAGCGCGCAAGTCCCGGTGGATGTAATTCATCCGCTCGATGTAGGCCATGCCGGCCGCGATCTGCAGGGAGGGGAGCGTGTGGTGAGAACGCGGTCACCCTGTGTAAGCCCCCATCCCCTGCCTCGCCCCCCACCCCCAGCCTGGCTGGGGGATGGGATGCAGACCCTCCCTCATCTCCTTGGGGTTAGTCCCAGCCCCTCCCCACCCAGGACGGGGGTGGGCTGGGCAAGTCGCAAGGAGCCCCCCTGCAGACGAGACCCGGCCAAATGTTGGATCTCCAGCCCTGGGAGGGGCTGGTGATTTCCGCTTCCTACCCCCACCAGGGCCCATCTCCTGGTACCTGGGCCGACATGTCCACCAGCTGGGGCAGCTTCAGGAACCGGCCATCTCCATCCTTCAGGAAATCCAGCAAGCTCCCTGGGGGAGAGGAGAGGGAGCATCAGGACATGAGCCTCCAGCTGTTCCCCCCTCCCCCAGCCCTGCTCCACCCCCGGCTAGAAGTCGCCGTGTTCTCCATCAAGTCCCTTGCCCTGGTGCAGATACAGCTGGGGCGAGGAAGGCAACTGGCCAACGCCTCCCCCCACCCCCCGGGCTGCGCCCGGCTCTCACCCTGGCTCATGAACTCGGTGACGATGTAGATGGGCTCCTCTGACACCACGGCGTAGAGCTGCACCAGCTTGTCGTGCCGGAGCCGCTTCATGATCTGGGCCTCCTCCAGGAAGGCCTCCGGGGACATGGTGCCCGGCTTCAGCGTCTTCACCGCCACCTTGGTGGTGCCGTTCCACGTGCCTGGAGCCAGCGGGAAGGCAGGGGACAGCGTCATGGTGCGCTCGCCCCGACCGGCGGTGGCAATGCAGGGAGGGTGTGGGGGCGGGTCAGTCACTGCCAGCTCCAGGGCGGGCGGTGGCGGTGGGGGAATGCCTCCAGGATGAAGAGCCCAGCAAAGAAGCCCTCGTCACTCCCAGGGCAGGTAGCAGACCCTGAGTCACTCTCACCCCTTCCCTGATGAGATCCCCAGATCAGCCCCCCTCCGTGGGATTGGCAGGAATGCTTGTGTCTCACTCCCCTCCCCCCTCACGGGACAGGCAGTGGGTGCCCATATCTCACCCCATTTCAGGGACAGGGGTCCGAAAGTCCCCCCTCCCCAGAGCCTCCCCCCAGGATGGCTCAGTGTAGAAGCCCCACATGGAATGGGTCAAATTCCCTTCCCGCATCCCCATATGGGCTGGAAAACTTCAGAGAGGCTTCCCTGAGGCCCCCTCCCCACATCTGATGGGCAGAGACCCTCACTCCTACCCCTACATGGATAATCAGAACCTGAGGGTCTGGTGGGGACCAGATGGAACCACCCTCCCCCACCCCCCAGGCCTCTCCCAGCCCTGCAATATCCAGGCTCTGGCCCCGTCCCCATCCTCCTGCTGCAACGTGCCCGCCTTACCCATCCACACGTCTCCGAAACATCCCATGCCAAGCTTCTTGTCCAAGCTTACGGACTCCCGCGTTATTTCCCAGGCGTCTTTAGACAGGCTCATAGTCTGGGGCTTCATATTGGGGCATACCCGGGTTAGTAGATGGCACAGACCGTCATTGAACTCTGCAGGGGATGGGATGACGGGGAGGAGGCGGGAGAGAGGAAGGGGGGAGTGGAGAATGGGATGAATTCGGCATGCACATGCACAAGGGCTGAGAGGCGGAGGAGGGGAGCCAGGCTCAGATTGATCGCCTGCCTTGGCACTGTGGCGAAGGCTGACTTGTCCACCAGCTGGAGCTCTTCACCTGTGGTCCCAGGATGCAACATGTAGGGTCATAGCAGAGGTTTGTTTGTCCTCCTAGGGCAGGGTCTCCCCTTGGGTACATGGGTCCGGCATGGATCCGCCCTGCAGCCCCGACCTCCCCAACAAGAGGACGGGTCACTTATGGCTGCCCAGATCCGACAGACGGCCCGCCCTCCAGACAGGTGCACAGAGAGGATTTACTGGCTGCCAGGTCTGGCTGCTTAGTGGGGCAGAGCCAGGAGCAAATGGCAGTGCCATGCGGCTGGCTTGGAGGCCAGGCTGAGGCGGGATTAATTGATTTGTTCCCTCCCTCTACAGATTTGCTGTCCCGGGCCCTAGAGCCAGCAGAGAGTGGTTAGACTCCGACAGAGCATCCCAGAGCAGGCGATCAGGAGCTCCCCACCCCCAGGGGAGGGGAGGCACTAGGCTGGATCCAAGGGCAACTCCCCTGCTGTTTAGCTGGAACAGGCCTGATGGCTTTCAGCAGCATTTTGACTTGAGCAACTTCCCATGTGCGCGAGCAAGATGTCTGTGCTGGAAAGAGTCTGGGGAGGGAAGCCCCCGCACACATCCACAGCAAGTAAATGGTGCCCCCGAATCCCCCGGCCTGGCCAGCCCAGCCCAGGGGTGAGAAGGGACTTCAAGCCCCATGGCTCAGTCAGTCCTGCTGAGATTGTGAACCAGGAGACCCTGCAGATGGCTCATGCCAATAGCAAGCCCTGTCTCTTCCTGCTGTGTCCCTGGGATGCCCTGGATGGATCCAGTCTTTGGTGTGCCTCCCCTCGCCCCGGCAGGGCGCAGGGCCTGGGGTTCTCCCCTCCTCTCCCGGCTCAGCCCCCCCGCTCGCCTGGAGAGTCCTACCCATCCACACTTCCCCAAACTGCCCATTGCCCAGCTTCTTGATCAGCTGCAGCGACTCTCGCGGGATCTCCCACACGTCTTTGGTTTTGACAGACAGGTCTGCCAGCTTGGGCATCCCCTTGTGGCACGGCACGGCCAGACGGCAGCACAGGCCCGCAGCTCGCTCTTGCGGACAGAGCCGAGGGGAGGAGGGAGCGAGAAGAAAAAGAGAGAGAGAGATGAGAGCACAGACAGAGAGACGAGGCCCTTGAGGGCAGGGAGAGAGAAACCACATTGCGCTGCCCTCGGGGGCAGCACAACCAAGCCCACACGGGGGTCACGCCGAGGCCCTGCTCACGGGGCAGCGTCACCATGCTGCAGGAGAAGCAGCGGAAGGTGGCAATGCTAGCCAAAGCGGAGGGCAGGAGCAAGGGACTCATTGTAGGCGATCCCCGGAGGAGTCAAGCCTGGGCTTTGCAATCGGGAGGCTCCCGACCCTGCCCTTGATCGCACGGCTCCTTGGGTGGGAGTCCTGGGGAGGAGCCCTCCGGAGCGCTGCCCTGGATGGGCCCGTTCTACCCGCCAGTTGGCCCTGCCCCACTCTGAGCCCGGCCTGACTCCCTGGGTGGCCCAGCCCCGAGCAGTGGGTTTCCCAGCCGTCCTGGACCTGGCATGTTGGTCAGCACCGAACGGCGACATCTACCTCACTGGTCTTACCCCCTCGGTCCGTGCATTGCTCCCACAGGCTGGCGTCTGTGATCGGTGCTGGGGTGGGGTTAGGGGGGGAAAAGCAGCAACCAAAGGAACCTCCCTCCCCTGTGTTGGGGCTTTGGCCAGCATGGGATGCTGGGGGGAGAAGGTGGGGGGGCGCTGCTAGACGAGGAGGGAGGCACGGTGGGAGGAGAGGGGCTGCGGTGTGCCAGCCAGGGCAAATTTAATTTGCAGCACAAGGAATTAGCAGAGGCCCGTCAACCTGGGCACAGGTTCCCCAAGGGCTCATCCCGCGCAGGAAGGAGAGATCTCCCGGAGCCCCTGCTCTGGGGCAAAGCCCCTGCTTCTCCAGCTGCCACTGGCTGGAATTTCCCTGGGCTCAGATTTGGGGGCTTCTCTCAAGGGCTGGGGAGAAGGAATCTTGTGAAGGCCAGGCCAGTGCATTTCATTGCAGCTGCTGGGCAGGGTGCAGAAAGGCCAACGGCATCTCCAAGACACGCAGCAGGCACCCTCCAGCTCTCCCCACTTTCCGAATTCGGTCTGGACAGGCCAGCGTCACGACTTCCGCCCTCAACCCCCCTAGGGCCTGGGGGGCACCAAGACTGAATGGAGCCAGGACTATGGCTGAGTAATGCTCTCAATGCCACGCTCCCTCTGGTGCCATCCCTGCCCGGCCCTGGCTTGTCCCCCCTTACCTATGTAATGCTGGACCAGCTCCTGGATGGTCTCGAACTGGGACCGCGTGGTGATGTAATAACCCCCGTTATCCAGCTTCCGGATCTTATAGTGCTTCACGTGGTCGCCCTTCGTCTCGTCCCAGTCCCGGATGGACAGGGAGTAGGCACCTGGGGAGGGACAGCAAAGTGGTCGGGCTGGAGACAGACACAGGCAGGGTGCCTGGAGGGGGTGGTGGGAGCAGCTAGTGGACACCAGCAGGGGGCACTGTGTGGTTATATGGGGGTTCAGAGGGGCGCTATTCCCCAGGCACGTGGGCTGGAAGCGCATCCCCACCTGCTGTCACGCCCGTTATTGGAGCTGTCTGGCTGCCGGCGGGGAGGCAGATGTGGGGAAACATCTAGGCCCCCGCTGCCCCTCCCAGAGTACCCCCCACACACACCCGGGATGCTGAGAGGCATGGCTGCTACCTTTGCTGGTCTCGCTCTCGCGGATGAGGAAGGTCCCTCGGGGGTTGCCGTGACACAGCAGCTGTCTCTCGGCGTCCTTTCGCCCCATCTTCCCAAAGTACCACCTGGCGCAGAGGGCAAGGAGAGGGAGGGTTAGTAACATGTCGGGGCACCTGGCAGCCACGGCTCGCATATGCCCCGCCTGCTGCGGGGACCCAGAAAGGGGAGGGATGGATTTGGGACTCTCTAACGAAGACAGAGGGCCAGGGGAAGGATGGTTATGGCCCAGCCCTGAGACTCAGAGAGCTGGGTTGGCTCCTGGCTTCCTGAGAGCCTTGGGAAGGTCACGGACTCTCCCAGAGCCTCAGTCTCCCATCTGTAAAATGGGGAGAACGCAACGTCTGTTCTCCCAGCCTCCGTCTCTCTAGTTAGACTGCAGCTTCTCTGGGGCAGGGTGCTCTCTTACTTCGTGTACGTACAGCGCCCTGCACAGTGGAGCCTTAATCTCGGCTGGGGCCTCTAGGTGCTATTGAAATGCACATCAGAATATGGTAGCTGGGTAGATGATGTACACACATGCACAGGAGGTACTGGGTGGGGAAGTATGTTTGAGACTTAGAACAAAAATCTGGGAGTCAGGACTCCTGGGTTCTGTTCTTGGCTCTGCCCCTCGGAGTGACCTTGGGCAAGTTGCTGAGGCCACATTGTTCAACGTTGGTCCCTGCCATTAAATATGAGTTCAGGTGGCCGATCACAGGATGGAAGCGTCAGCCTTTTAGCCTCTCTCTGTCCCAATTTTCCCCTTCTGCAAACTGGGAATAATAAACCTTACCTACCTTCCAGCAGGGCTGCAGGGGTGAATTTACTAATGGGTGCAATGCGCTTGGGGATCTGGGAGCAGAAGGTGCTACAGGAATATTTACCCAGGCTAAGCTAGGGGTAATCCACTCTCATGCTTCAGGGCTGATGTTACAGGGGTCAGGAAGGAAACACCCCTCCCACTTGCAGGTGAGGTGCATCATGGGAGATTCCACCTCCTGAAGCATCAGACACTGCTGGAAGCAAGTTACCACTGTGTGACCCAGCTGGTTTGATACGGAGAGGCAACTCCTAGAGCCGGGGTGCCTTGGTACAGATCGTGTGTGTGTGTGCGCGGGGGGGGGATTGGCTGGGGTCTGTATTGCCCCAAGGGTGCTGTGGGGGATGGAGTGTCTCCTGGACGTCCCTTTGTCACTGGCTCCCTCCTCTGTCCCCAGCCAGAACACCCGGTTCTGGCAGTCAAGTGGGCTCCGTTCCCCAGTCAGCCCAGTACTCACTCTTCTGCCTGGATGGAGTCCACTGGGGCCACGTAGTTGCTGGGAACGTAGCCCGTGGCCCCTGTGTTCAGGGACCTCGCCTCCCACCAGTCGCCCTCGCTGGGGAATCAAAGAGACGGAGTGAGAATCTGTGAGAAAGTCCCCTCCCCACTCCCGCAGGCACATAGCCCATCTTGGAGACCCCGCTGAGCCCCTCTGTCCCACTCCCATATCATGGGGCATCCAGCATGAATACCAGAGGTGGAGCCACTCCTCAGCTGCTCCCAGCCTGCCCCACCAGGGCCAGCCAGCTTAGACCTGGGAGCAAGGCTCAGGCTGGGCTTTGTCACCTCTGCCCCCCCACCCAGTCACCAGTGGGTTTAACTCGGCCTAGCTGGTTGGATGGGCTTGTGGTTCAAACGCCAACGGGCTGTGAAATCCCCCAGCCAAGCTGCTCTCGGAGCAGGGCCGCATGGGGCAGGGAGTTCCAGCCAGCAGCAGACCCGGGTGCGTTTGCACTTCGGGGAGTGGAGTCAGCGTTCCTGGAGGGGAGGGGCCCAGCCCTGAATGGGACACTCACGTATTGTTGATAATGTGGAATTTCTCCCCCTTCAGGAACGTCAGGTCATCCTCTGTCCGGGCTTCATAATCGTACAAGGCAATGAATAGGGTCACCCCCCCGCCTGCGAGACACGGGGACAAGGCAGTGAGGAATCTGCCAGGGGCAGGCTGCTGCGAGCTGCCACCATCACTCTGTGTATTAGTCAATGCTTGCGGTCACGTCGTGCCAGGCACTGCACAGACTGTCCCTGCCCTGAAGAGCTCACAGTCTGATAGATGCAGAGTGAGAGGGGAAACTGAGGCACAGTGCAGGGAAGTGACTGGGCCAGGTCACCCAGCAGGCCAGGGAATAGAACCCAGGTCTCCTGACTCCCAGCCCAGTGCTTTGTCCACTAGAGCTTTTGAGGGGCATTGGCCTTTCACCAGTGCTGCTGGGCATTTGTGCCACAGGGGAGAAGGAGTCTGGACACGGTTGGGAAGAGTTCTCACATGAGGAGGGGCTCTCAGCCTCTTCCATACCAGGCCTACCCCAGGACCTGGCTCCCATTGAGCAATACCGGAAGGGCAGATTAGTCGTTACCCCCTGGCACTGGACTGCGACCCACCAGCCCGCACAGAGACCTGAACTATTCCTAGGACAGAACGGCCCTCAGCCCAAAAGCTCATCCACCTCCACACAGCCACCCTGATTGGTGCCTGGAACCCTGGCAACCCTGCCCCATGCCCACACGAGTGCCGTCCTAGACTGTCCTACTGCAATGCCCTCTGGGCACCTATCCCACAGATCTCAGATTAGCTCCCAGCAGCCGTGGATTGTGGGAGATTTTGAAAGCCCAGGGGTGCACTGTGGGACAGCAGAGGGTGGTTTACAATCCATCGCTGGGCCTCAGCAGAATGGGGATGGGAAACAGGTTTCGCTGTACAAAGGAACCGAGAGTAGAATCATAGAATCATAGAATATCAGGGTTGGAAGGGACCCCTGAAGGTCATCTAGTCCAACCCCCTGCTCGAAGCAAGACAAAGCCCTGGCTGGGATGATTTAACTGGGAATTGGTCAAGCCTGACCTTAAAAACCTCTAAGGAAGGAGATTCTACCACCTCCCTAGGTAACGCATTCCAGTGTTTCACCACCCTCTTAGTGAAAAAGTTTTTCCTAATATCCAATCTAAACCTCCCCCACTGCAACTTGAGACCATTACTCCTCGTTCTGTCATCTGCTACCATTGAGAACAGTCTAGAGCCATCCTCTTTGGAACCCCCTTTCAGGTAGTTGAAAGCAGCTATCAAATCCCCCCTCATTCTTCTCTTCTGCAGGCTAAACAATCCCAGCTCCCTCAGCCTCTCCTCATAAGTCATGTGTTCTAGACCCCTAATCATTTTTGTTGCCCTTCGCTGGACTCTCTCCAATTTATCCACATCCTTCTTGTAGTGTGGGGCCCAAAACTGGATACAGTACTCCAGATGAGGCCTCACCAATGTCGAATACTCGGGCAAAGGGCCACAGCACCCGACCCTTAGTGCCCAGCACAACCCAAACCCTAGTGCAGTAGTGCCAGGATTCACACTGCCCCCTGCTGGGTGGAGCAGGACTCACATCCCAGTGGGTTAATTGCTGGGGAAGTATTCCCCCAGCAGCACAGCCCCAAGGCCCTGCCCCACTGCAGGGGCACCAAGGAGACTCACCTGTGATTCCCCCTCCACACACGTGCAAGGTGTTGCCGGGGTAGAGGCCGGGGCCCATGAAGGCAGGGGCGCCAGCGGTGCTGACAGGCGTGCTGTGGAAGTTGTTATAGTCAGGGATGCGGGTGAAGCTGCTGCTGAGATTCTGCTGGGTCGGGTCGGGGCCGTAGCAGGATTTCGATGCTGAGCTGGTCGTCCCATCAATGTTCTCCGTCTGGCCTTTATTCGACCCCTTCTCCTTGCAATACACACAGCCCATTCTGGGCAAAGCCTGCAGAGGGTGGAGAGAACGTGGGGGTCAAACACGGGGCGGCTGCTCAGGTCACGCTGGGACAAAAAGACCCTGCCCTTCCTCCAGGAACTCTGCTAGCCTGCGCCACGGGCTGTGCACCGCTGCCCATCAGTGACTCCTGCGCGCTGCTGGACCGGAACGGACCCATTGCACGGAGCGGAACAATGATCCTCCCAGCTCGGGAGCTTGACTGCTCCCTCCCCCAGCGCTGGCCGCAGCCCGGTGGGTCCATCCCCACAGCAGCCCACTCCCACCACAGCAGGACTGTGGTCCTTCCAATGCACCCTTCCCGCCCCAGCAGATGCACCCAGCCAGAGAGCCCCACCTTCCTGCCGCACTGCACGAGAGCGACGGTCCATGCAGTCGGGCCTCACCTGCCTCTTCCTTGCACATGGCTGCCCGTGCGGGCAACTTGATGCCTCTCCCACCTGGGAGTGCGAGTGTCTGGCTGAGTGTGACGGCACATGTGTGACCACACGGCTCCATGGGCGGGGGGGCGGGATATGGGGAGCTCACTAACTTCGCCTTCCTCCCCAGCTGTCAAACTCCACTTCCTTCTCTTGCCATCTGCCACATGCCGGTTGCCTGGCAATAAGGTCGGTGGGTCAAGCTGGAGGAGGAGGGGGACAGAGCTGTGCCCAGCTGCCAGGGGGTTAGGGAGGGCACAGGAGTCCAGCCAGCAGGGGCAGGGAGCTGGGCTGAGCTGGGCCAGACTGGGTGCCTTTAATCTATGAAGCTGGAGCTAATGGGCTGGGGGTCAGCTGGGGCAGAGGCTGGCGCCCAGGTACTCTAGTGACGGGCATGGCAGAGTGGGTAGAAATTCACTCCCCCCACCCCCCGGCCAGCCCTGATGGAGCCATGGCAAAGCAAGGTGGGGGATCCTGGTGGATTTCCCAGTAAGGCTGGTGAGATCCCTGCTGCTCGAGGCGAGCAGCTCCCAGGGTCCCGGCCCCTGCTATTCACTCTCTCTTCTGCGCGGACTACAGCAGAAGCCAGCTGCAGCATTTCTCCTATGAAGAGAAGGCGAAAGGCAGAGAAGGGCTGGTGCAAATCAGCACGGATGGCAGTTTGCACCAGCTGCGGATCCGGCCCAGGTCCCCCGCCGGAGGTGTTAGAGGGGCTCAGCTCCCTCCCACATAGGGCAGGAGCGAGGAGCGTGGACACAGCTGGAGCAGCAGTCAGACGTGGGGCGAACTCGTGCCTGGGGAAGGTGAGGTGGTGGGTGCGTTAGGAGAACCGTGCCAGGCCAGGACTGAGACCCATGGGCAGAGTCGGGCATGGGGAGCCTGGGACTGGCAGAGAAGGGCGTCAAGGGGATGCAGGCCAGAAGCGAGGCGCGTTGCTTGAACGACACAGATACTGACTTGGTTTCTACAGCGTCTGCAGGCTCAGCTGAGAGCCCATCCCTCCAGCCCCGGAAACAGGAAGAGCCCTGCGCAGCTGGGGTCAGGCTGCGGCTCCCAGCCTCTGTCAAGACAGGGGCTCCTCTGGTGCTGGGTGGCTGCCAAGGGCCTGCTCGGTTTTAACCACACGGGCTGGGCTGAGATCAGCACCAAGGCCTCGTCTACATCGGGGACGTTTCTGGAAAGTCTCCCCAGCGTGGCGAACGCAGGCCGGGCTCCTAGCACAGATGGGCCCTGTTCCACCCCCGGAGGGGGGTCTGGACTCTGCAGTGGGGTCCTCCGCTGGCTGGATCAGCCGGAAAGCAGCTTCAGAGGCAGGAGCTGGGCAGAGAGCTCCTTGGGCTAGTCGACACCCTGTGCCACGCGGGTAGCAATGCATGCCTCGGGCAGGGGCATGACCCAGGGTCAGCTCCAGAGACACTGCCTGCCTGGGGACACCCTGCCCCGCGGAACTCAGGAAGGGCCTTGCCATTCAGCTTCAACGGAAACAGGACCCGGCCCTTCTCCTGTGTCCAGCTGAGGTCTCCGGCTGTGGTGGTGCTGAAGGGGAAGCAGACTCTCGTGCTGGCTGTACCCGATAGCATGCAGCAGGCGTCCTGGCACCCACTGTACCCGGCATGGCCTGTTCCCTCCCCAGCCCAGCCACCGGCTGAGGTCTCCCGGAGAAAGACGTAGTGGGACCCGGTGGAGAAAGGCGCAGTGCTCCTGCCCATGTGACCGAGATGGGGTGGCCAGTCCTAGGGCCTTGATGGCATGGCTGACCGGGACCTGGCAGGAGGGATCCCTTTTGCTGGGGGGGGGGGGGCGCTGCTGGCTGGAGGGTGGGCTCCCTCTGGCTCTGGGCTGGATTGTTATTTTCCCTTCTTTCGAGGGGAGGGGGGGAAAAAGAGGGAGCATGACTGACACCCCCCCCCCAATCAGTCTCTTCTCCGAGAGCACAACTGCGCCGAACACGCTCAGAGAGCTCTGGAGGCAGAGCCAGGTAGCAGAGGCTGATGCCCTGAGTGGTGGACGCAGGCTGGCGTCTCTTAATGCAGAGCGACAGAGCCATCCCAGACAACTGCCCCCGGCAGCCCTGGGTGAGACGGACGGCAGAGCGTGGGGGCGGGGAGAGGAGGAGGAGGAGGAGGAAATACCAAGCCCGTTGAAAAGCCAGCGAGAAAGAAGAGACCAACTGTGAAATCCTGCCCACCGCACAGACTCAGGGCCCCGGCAGCAGCCCTCGCTGGCCAGCTCCCACCCTCTCAGCCATTGACCCGCTTGCTGGGACGCTCTGCAGCAGGCTCCAGCTAACTCCCCAGCCAGAGAGAGGGATGATAAATACCTCCTGCAGGGGCCGGAGGAGGCTGTGGGGCTGTCCGGTGCGCTAGGCTGTAGGGGCGCGGGGGGGCTGTACCTTTGGAGCCTGTCTGGACTTTGGTGGGTCCATGCAGATGCAGAACGTCGCAGGGAGCAACACACTGTGCTCTCCCTCTCGCAGCGGCTCTGCATTTGCTCTGCCCCTTAGTCGGGTAGGGAAGCCCAGGCTGCCAGCCCAGCTCTGCAAAAGGGGAAAACAACTCCCAGGGCACAAAACATCTTTCCTTTGACTCACCAATGTGACTGCCCCCCCCCCACCTCCCCTAACACACATTGACACTCACTGGGATGGCTCCTCAGGTCAGTTCAGCTGCTCCATGTTACCTGCCCGAGGAGAACCAACACCTGGAGGACACAAGAGAGATGGAGAGAGATGGTGAGATTCCTTAGGACAACTCTGCCCACAGCCACCTGCATGATCCAGCTGATGACCGGCCATCCCAGCAGGCCACCTCAGAGCAGGGCCTAACTCCGCACCCTTCACCAGCCCAGCCATGGGTCGTCCATTCCTAGCACTCGGACGGTAACGCCCCCGCCCCAGCCACTACGCTCCCCCGCTCCTGCCGCTCGGTTTACATGGCTGCAAGAAGGTGGGGACTCAGGCCTCCCCTGGGTTCTAGTCCCACCTCTGGGAGGGGAGCATGGTCTTGTGGATGAGCCCAATGGTCAGGACTCCTGGGTTCTTTTCCCAACCTTGTATCAGACTGGGAGTAAACCACTGTTCCCCTGAAATGGGGTTACAAACCCTCCCTTGCCACATCCATAAAGCACATGCTGCTCCTCAGCTGAGTGGTGCTGCAGAGAGCTGAGTGAGCCCTGCTTAGTGCGCTGACGGACACCCAATCCCTCTCGCAAGCCATTCCTGGGCAGGAACGCCTCCCCGGGACACCCTATCAAAGGCTGGTCCTGCTGTCATGGGCTAGGCGCTGGCTAGAGGCCGAGGGTGGAATTTTCAAAAGTACCTAATGGCTGTGATGCATCCAACTCCCCTAGGCTGTGAGAGTTGGGAGCCTCAGCCCTATTGAAATGCTCACCTTAGAGTGGTGTTTGGGGGTGGTATGGAGCCGGGGTGTCTCTTGGTGGCACTGGGGTAGTTTATGTTTAATAGGGTACAAAGTGGAATAAAGCATATCCAAGGGGAAAATGGGGTAAAAACCTTCGCAGGAAGTGGGGAAAGGCCAACAGAAATGCACACACACACACACAGGGACACACACACACACCACGGCACCCCTTTGCTGGGGTTCCCAGAACTGTGAATTACTGTCACAAAGGAGAGTTTTGCTATTGCTAAGCTGTGTGACAACCCACCGCCATGCCGGCTTGTCTGCCCTGCCAGCAAACTTGCCAGGACCCAGCCAATCCAAATCTGGCCTTGCTGGTAACAAATGGGGAGTCCCAACTCCCATGTTCCCTAGAGACACCCTCCCCCGCTCCTGTACACTCCCAGAAGTTATGATGTTTGTTGCTCCTTTAAAGAGACAATACACTGTGGCCTGTTAGCTGGGCTTAACATGCCCTTCCTTTCCATCATGGCACTGAATAGTAAAAGTAAAACAAGTTATTTAACAGCAGGACACAGGATCAAGTGATACCAAGTATAAGGAACAAAGACAGAAAGGGCTACAAGCAACCAAAAGTAACAATACTCTTCTAAAGACTAAAACTTAATCAGCTCAAGTTCTTGTTCCAGATAGTTTCCTTACTTACAGCAGCTTCTCCAGTGTGACTGGTTCTTCTAGCCAGGACCCACCCTTACAACATCCAAAGGCTGGTTTCTTTGATCACTCAAGAAATGGATGGCTTTTCCTCTCACCTTATCTTACCTAAGGCCAGTGACCCTCCTTCAAAAGGCAGGAAGATTTCCTGGGGATCCAGCCTCCATTCCCCCCGGAGATTGTTATGTGGTCCCTTTTTGCCCACTTGCTCTCCTGAGGACTTGCTTTACCTTGCATGTAAATGTACCCGCATGATCTCTGCCTGACGACCAGGCTGTCAGGACAAACAAATACGCATTCCTCTGTCTAGGGCAGGCTGGGTTATGCATTGCTTGTCAAACACAAAGACAATTTTCCAGATCATATTTATAACTCTTCATACATCCATACACACACCACGCAGTGCTTTCAGGACCAGTGTGTAACCACTTGGTATATGATACCTTACAGGAGACCTTGTGACCCAAGTCCAGTGCCCTCATTCTATTGCCCCCCACCCCAGGAGCAGGGACATGGCTAGCGTCCCGTCCCCCCCCAGACTCAGCAGCTGGGACAGAACAGTCCTCCCGAGCCAGCATGTTAGCTGCCATCTGCCTCGGTGTCTTGACTGAATTCCAGCCACAGGGCCGTCTCCCCGCATCCTCATCTCCTGACGACTGGGCTGTGAAATGACTTTCCATGGAGGGTGGCTGAGCACAATAGGAGCGAGAGACAATGGCCCCAGACATGCCCCAGCTCAAGGACACTCCATGCCTTTCACGGCAGCTTCAGGAGGCAGCGGATGGAAAGCCTTTCTTTGGGTCGGGACCAGCCGAGCCCCCCTGCCCCCCCAGGGCTCTTTAACCCTTTACAAGCTGGCCTTGCCCAGGCTGCCAGCCAACCAGATTCTTTAGCAGGAGGCCTGTGTGTCTGCAGCATCCAGCAGATGGCACAGGGACACCTTAGGAACTGCAGTGCTGCGGGCTGGGTGGATTGAAAGAGCCGCAAGAGAGAAGCAGAGAGAGATGGAGTTTCCCCAGGTGCAGTCTGTGGGAGCAGGGTCCCTTTAGGGGCTGAAATACACAGGATCCACACCCAGTGGCCCATTCCACAAAAGCCCCAACACACACACACACTGCAAACTCAGAGGGTGCAAAACAGAGTAATCCTCCTCCCCCCCGGCCTCGAGAGCTACACCTTAATCAGAGGCAGTATTCGTCTACAGTCATTATAGTAACAACTGGAATCTGACATGTTCCAAGCACTCAGTTCAAGGGCCCCACCCAAGCCCAGCCGCACAGGGCTGGTTTTGATGCAGTGAGGCAGCCCGTGTTCCTAAGGCATGAAGGGGGCCCTGGCGATGGCATGTTGGCCGTGGGGTGATGCTGATCGTACTGCATGGGAGCCAAGGCACAAGGACGATGTTTCAAAGATTCTGGGGTGTTAAACACAGGGTACCAGGCTTTGTGTACGCCGG
The DNA here is from genome assembly GCF_965140295.1 of Lepidochelys olivacea. Classification (NCBI taxonomy): domain Eukaryota; kingdom Metazoa; phylum Chordata; order Testudines; family Cheloniidae; genus Lepidochelys; species Lepidochelys olivacea. Next base: position 11,061,208 of record NC_140429.1, read on the forward strand.
GCAGCGGGGTTGTGCGGCCAGGGCATGGGGCTCAGGAGACCTGGTTCTCTTCCTGGCTCTGCCCTTGGCACATCACTTCCTCTGTTTCTCCTGCCCCCGTGCGTCTTGTCCGTGGAGAGCCTTTCTTGCCCTGTCTGTCTAGCACCTAGCACAATGGGGCCGGGATTTGCTTGGGGCCGCTAGGCACTTGGGGACTACAAATGTTAAATACCCTTGAAACGGGCATCGTCCTTTAACACCACAGGTCCTGAGTTCACTCCCCAGGACGATGGCCAGCGGAGTAGTCACCAGCCACACAAGCAGGTCAAACTTCTCCCCTGGCCGCTCTGCCAACGTGCTCCAGCCTTGGCCAGTTCTCACCCAAGATCGGCGACCCAAACAACCCTCGGCCCAGCACTGGAGCTGCCCACAAGGAGGAGCGTCAGGAAGAACCGCGCTATGTAACATCCTCAGCTTTCATGATCCAACTAGCCCAGCTGGGCGATGCCAGGGCTGAGGGTCCCCCACACCCTATTCCAAGCCCCAGAGCCACCCAGCCGCCCTCTTCACTGAAATCGGCGTCTCTGAATCCCTCACAGGGAGCAGCAGCCAACTAAGAACGGCAGAGGCATCCCCAGGCTGAGATCTTGGACTCTTTGGCATTAACCATCCATCTCCCCAGCTCCTCACCTGGGACCACGCATCAGCCGTCTGGTGAGGATCCACTCTCGGGGCCGGATGGATCCCTAGTGTCACCACACCAAGGCCGGGGAAGTGACATAGGATGGGGCAGTGACTATGGGGGTGGCTCTCCCCCCACTTACATGGTGAGTGCACTTCTCCATTCCCCAGCCCCTCCCCACGCGCTTTGCGTGTTCCCGATCTCTACAAAAAAGTCACCACCAATCAGCCTTACAGGAAGGAACTGAGAGCGACCCAGACTGTGCCCCAGGGAAGTCAGCAACACAAAATGAGAGTCTCCACACCGACTCGCTGCCCATGGTGTGTAATGATCCCATGGCCCCTTTCACAAGGCAGGGGCTGCCCTGGCAGAACTCCAGCCAAGCTGCTCCATGCTGCTAGGTCTGACCCTCACTTTCGTTTCCGGGCCTGAGTTGTTGCGCAGCATTGCTGCATGTGGTTAAACAACTGCCATGCTCCACCCTAGAGCTGGCTGCATTTCAATGATGAGCGAAGCAATCTCTTCCTGCCACCCCACCCGCTGCAGCTGGGTCCCAGTTCCAGCCCCTTGCGCTCTGCCCAACCTCAACCTACGCCAGCAACCTATTCCAGGATGATCCCACCGCGATTCCCAGGCACGCCCTCCCACGCCAGCTACCCCCCTGCCACCAGAAAGCCTCTCTGCGAGCTGCTTCCCCACTCTGCCAGGAACCCTCCCCAGTCCTTCCTCAAATTACTGCTCTCCCAGCCCTTAACGTGGTCCACTCACAAGTGCCACCCCTGGGAAACAGGAGCGCCAGAAGCTCCCTAGAAGTGTGGGGGGCCCACTGGCGCCCGGACCAAAGCCCCACCCCTGTTCTGCCCGAGGCCCCGCCCTCGTCCAGCTTCTTCCCGAGGCCCCTCCCCCTGCCCCTGAGGCCCCACCCACCGCTCACTCCTCTCCACTCCCGCCCCTGTGCTTGCCCTAAGGCAGGAAAAAAGTGGGAGGGCAAAAGTGATGGGGCCCATGGTCCCCTTGGCCCCCACACTGCTTACTGAAGCCGGCAGCTGAGGGGAAGCAGGAGCAGCTGACACGGCCCAGACTCTTATTCAAGCTTCTCCACTGCCCCTGAACACAAGGCCTAAACCCTGACCCCTCCCCAGCTCATGCCAACACGCTGGCTCCGCACGGTTCATTCCTACGGCCGGCCGGCAAGAGAAATACCCGCTCAGCCTCCGCTGACACTGCATCACCCTAACGGCATCAACGCTGGCTCTGCTGCTCGTGGAGGTGGAGTTAAGGCAGCGGAGAGGGGCAGTTATGTCCGCGGGAGCGAAATGTAAGTGTAGACACCTGCAGAGTTAGGTCAGCGTAAGCTGCCTAGCGTCAGCCCCACTCTGCAGCGCAGACCAGCCCTTGGGCTCGGTTGGCGGGGCCTCTCCAGGCTCTGAGCTTTGGGTTGACGGGTGCCATGACGTGCTCCTGCCCCCCGCCCATAGATTCTGGCCTTGCCCCGGCACCCCACTACAAATCCAGGCTGCCCGGGTTACCAGCCAGCCTGCGGATCCCACCCTGCTGGTGGGGGGCACAGGGCAGGCTCAGAGCTGTCCTCTCACGGGTGATGGGGGATCAGCCAGAGGTTACCACAGCCCTGAGGCCCGGGTCCTCTGCTCTCAAAGGCAGCGTTGGGGGCGTGGGGGGGGAGGTGCGTGTAGAGTCAGGCCTCCAGGCGAGCGGCTTGGAGCCCTTTCTTCCTGCCTGGGAGAAGGCATCCTGCCAGGGGAGCCCTGGGGGTGCCAAAGGGAGCAGCTCCCCAGCAGCACCGTGCCAACCACCCTCACCCTGGGGACTCACGGCTGAGCCCCGCCAGCGAGCTCCCAAAGCTCAGCAGATCTCGGGCTGGTTCCTGACGACCCTCTGATGGACCATCTAGCTTCCGAAGACCGCAGCTCAACCACCTCCTGCGGAAAGGGAGGCAGATAACGGCGAGGGGCTTTCTGAACCCACCTGCTCTTCCCTGGCACTGCCCTCAGCTTACCTATTGGCCCAGACGCATCCCAGCACAACTAGGAGGCAGGGAGCCCACCCCGCTCGGTAATCTGCCTCTGGCCCTACAGTGGGGAGAGAGGGGGACCAGGCCAGAACTGTGGGGCGGGAGGGAGAGGAAAGAGAAGCACAAGCATCAGATGATTTAGTTGGGATTGGTCCTGCTTTGAGCAGGGGGTTGGACTAGATGACCTCCTGAGGTCCCTTCCAACCCTGATAGTCTATGATCAGGGAGCACAAGTGGCCCCATGAGAGGAAGGGAAGGGTCGGTGCGGGAGGTCTGGCCATGGGGAGGGACTGCCAAGGGAGAGCAGGCCCAGGGCACGAGCTCTGGGGAAGGGAAGGAGATTGGACATGTATGGGGGGGCAAAGCGGCCCAGGGAGCAGGAGGGGATGGCAGGGGGCAGGCTGCGGTAAGTCTTAGGCATGCGTTTTGGAGACAGTGGGGCAGGCCCAGGGCACAGTCTCTGGGGCAGGGAGGACCAGCCAGGTGTGAGCAGAGGGCACACTCTTGGCAAAGGGGCGAGGAAGGAGATGCAGGCCCTGGACACGGCCTCCGAGGAACCAGCCCCTGTTTTGGACCCCCCTTCCCCCACTGCAGCATATTTCTGTGACCCAGGAAGAATTTCCCAGTTATGTCCCCACAGTCATTGCTGTCTTCTTCCTCCCCTAGCTATGCCCTTGCCCCCCTCCCATGCCAGACAAAGAGAGGGCCATGCAGGGCCAGCTGGGGAACGAGATCCTACAGGCAGGGACACTTCAGAGCAGGAGGCAAGGAAAACACCGGGGGGGGAGCAGGGGTGCCAGCCATCAAAGCCCATGTGGGATGCTTGTTCGCTGGGTTACTCATCCACACAGTCCAAGCTGCTCCCAGCCTCCTCACCGTGGCACAGAGGTGGGACAATACTGGAATCTGGCAGTAGTGCCAGCCGGGAGGGAGAAGCCCCGAACAAGCGGAAAGGCCTTGCCTTCAAGAGAGGTGGTGAGGGGCACAGCTCAGCCCCCCGACTCCAGGCCATGAACTCTAAAAGCTGGGAACAGAGGAGAGGTACCTAGGCCAGGCTCTGCCATGCTGCTCTGGGCGCCTCACAATCCTGGGTGTATCTATCCTCAGAACACCACTGTAAGGGAGGAGTCGTACCGATGGCACCGAGACTGAGTGACTTGTCCAAGATCATGGAAGAAATCTGGTGTGAATCAGGGATTTGAACCTAGGTACTCCCAAGCCCCAGGCTGCACCTCTAACCACTAGACCATCTTCCCGCCCACAGGCAGGGAAGCAGACTTCTCCCTAGCGTGGCCAACTTCTGAAGATCATGCTCCTGCTCCCAACAGAGAACCTGCCCCCAACCCAGTGCAGCCAGGCCTCAGCTGACGTGACATGGCAAGAGGAGGGTGGCCTTTGGGGTCTGAGTCTCCATTGCCTTGCCCCGCGCAGTCACTCATCCCTTCGTTCAGGGGATGTAAAGAACCATCCCCCACTTAAGGGCTCAGCCACAGCCAGCTGCCACATTTGGAGAGACAACCCATTGCCCACCTCTAGAACATTTCAACAGCAGCCCCTGTCGTACGAGGCATGGGGCAAAATACAACCGCCACCTCTTAACGGGGTCCAATCCGGCCCTCCTTGGCTAGGACAGGAGCTGCAGAGCAGTGTGGAGGGGGGGAACATGGTGCGGCTGCAATGTGGAAGTGGGCCTGAATCAAATGACCTGGAGCCAAACGATCAATTGGAGCGAGAGCCATGGGAACCGTTACAGCGATAGCCTCAAGGAGTTCAAGCTATGTGGCTTAACAGAGAGCCGGTTAAGGAGTGGGGAACCAAAGATTTGATAAGGGGCTCTCCTGTCTGACAAGATAGAGTGGCTGGAAGTTGAAGGCAGCCAGACTGAGATGGGAAATAAGGCACCCGTGGTTTAACAGTGCAGGTTTCTAACCACTGGCACGGCTTTCCAAGGGTGGATTCGCCATCGCTAGCCATTTTTAAACCAGGATGGGACGTTTGTCTAAAAGATCTGCTCTCATTCAAGCAGGAATCCATTCAGGGCAGTCCTCTGGCTTGTGTTACGGCAGAGGTCAGACTCCATGACCCCAGGGCTCTGTTCCAGCCTCGGATTTGATCAAACACCCCCTGTTTGAGATTCGGGGAAATTCACTGGTGAAAATGTGGGGCTCCCCCGCCAAGCACAGAGAACATCCCTTGTGGTGGAGGCGGGCGCTAAACACACACAGCTGACCAGGCAGGACTTACCCCTGTGGTCGTGCTCACAGATAGCACCTCTCTCTGCAGCTCGGTTCAGCCCCTGGCTCGGGTCACCCAGCTGAGCATCCAATGAAGTGAGCTGTAGCTCACGAAAGCTTATGCTCAAATAAATTGGTTAGTCTCTAAGGTGCCACGAGTCCTCGTTTTCTTTTTGCGAATACAGACTAACACAGCTGCTACTCTGTCAGCTGAGGCAGGAACCTTCCCTGTCCCCGTGGTGCAGCAGCATTGGGAAGCCCCCAGAAGTACCCGCCGGTTTATTCCGGCTCCCACTTCTGCACGCCCGGGGCGGCTGGCTGCCCAGCTTGTTCTCAGAACGGAAGGGGAAGGGGCGGCGTGGCTAACCGGCGGGACACGGCGAGAGGCTGAACCTGCAGCGGGGGTTATGGGGAGCCTGCTCCTCGCACGGGATGTTCCCGGGCAGGGGAAGCAAGAAGGGAGGTGCTGAAATTTCTTTCTTCCCCATCAGAACGCTCCCTGCATGGCTGCCTACAGAGGGGCTGGGGCTGCGTTTTGGCAGAAAGGGCCGTCTCGCAGGTTGGGCTGAACTCTTCTGGCCCGGCCTACATGAGGCTTCCCTCCCCCAAAGCACTTACGCCACCGATAGCCTTCCAGCACTCTTCGGTGTGCACGCTCCCCCTCTCCGTTATCTTAGTGGTCAAAAGCCTCCCTTGTACTGGGTCTCGACCAGTGCAAAACCACCTGTGCTGGATACTGGCTGGGAGGAGCTCCTGCCTCACCAGGAGGCTGCTGGAAGCGAGCCCAGAGAGAAGGGGGCGAACAGCAACACACGGGGCATGACGCTCCAATATCCCGGCACCTGGCCCTCCAGAGCGTTACTGTTGGCTGTATTACAGGAGTGCCTAGAGACACCAACTGAGATCGGGGCCCACTGAGCTCGGGCTGCACTGGGCACATATCAAGAGACAATCCCTGCCCTCGAGAGCTTATGATCTAGACAGACAAGGGGCGAGAGGGGAAACTGAGGCACACAGAGGGGTTGTGACTTGTCCAAGTTGACCCAGCAGGGCCATGTCAGAGCTGGGAAGAGAACCCAGGTTTCCCAAGTGGATCAGGCATCGGACTGGGACTAGGCCGTGAATAGTAGTAGTGAGACGGGACATGTCTGTATTGCCCCAGGAACCCAGAATGGCTTTGTGGAGAGTACACCGACAGGCCCACTGAAATGCAGCCCCTTCTGTGGTGGAGGATGGCAGCCACCTGCCCACAGTCCAGCACTGCCGGGAGGGAGAGTTCAGGGCAAGGGTACCATGCAAAGCCCCTATGAGAAGGGCCGGGGTCTTTAGCAGACAAGGCCTGGGTTCCCGAGGGCACGGCCCCAAAGGGCTCATGCCGAGCACTGTTCAGCCTTCCTCCTTGCAGGGTGGGTGAGTTACCTCTGAACCTGCCACCTGAGTAATCCCAAGCTCGAAGCTACCCTGTGTTACGGACAAGAGGAGCCCCTAGCTCCTGCACACCATGCAGAGAGGGTGTCTCGGTACAGGGGGACATGAGCCTCAGCATCTCTGCCCCATTAGCCTCATGCTCTCCAGCCAGCTCCCCAATAAGATGGGGGGGCTCATTCCCTCCTCTGTATATTACCCCACTTCTCCATGGCAGCAGCTTGGAGGATTTTTTTGGGGGGAGGCAAGAGAGACCAGGCAGCTCCCCAGCAAGATGTTCTCAGAGGCAGCAATTACAGAGGCAGAAAGCTGGGGGGGTGGGAAGAGAGCGCCCCCCTTATCAGCCCCCACCCCAGTCCATAGTGTCTGGACTAAGATGCAGGGAATTGTTATAGTAAAGGCCCATCCTGTGCTGGGGGAAGAGGCCTGTGCCCCCCGCCCACCCCACCCCCAGCCCATCCTGCTCCTGCCACTGCCCTGGGCCCCCTACCCACAGCTGGTGAAAGTCCCCACTGCCAAGGCGGTGCCCCCACCCAGCCCGCCATGAATATGCCAGAGAGAGCCAGTCCCAGGAGCCGCACAAGGGCCGCTATTGAGCCAGCTAGTGCACCGTGAAGATGCTATCTGTCCTCACGTGCCCGCCCCCAGCTGAGCCAGTGTGGGGCTGGCCCGCTGCCAGACCCACTGCACAGGAGCACCCATTGTTAGGGAGGGCCCCTCTGGGGCAAGCCGGCTGGATTCCCCCCCCCCCCCAGTGTTCAGTTCCGGCAGCTGAGCCGGGCAGGGGAAGCTGGTCTCCCCACCTGTCAGGGGCACAGTGAGACGGAACGGCTGAGAAGAGGAACAAGAAACTGGTTGTGGTTGGGCCATGAAAAAGCTGGTGAAAGAAATCCTTGCATGGAGCATTGCAAGCAGCAGCTCCAGTGTCCCAGCCTCTCCTGCCACAGCCCCCCCAGCCCCTTCCCCTCACCCGCCACAGTCCCAGGCCCTTCCCCTCGCCCACCACAGCCCCCCCAGGCCCTCCTCCACCACCCGAGGGCAACCAGAGCTCGACCTCCCCACTGCGGCCCCCTATCAGCATCCTCTCCTCAGAGGCTTCACGCAGCCGGGGTAGGACAGGGCTTCGGTCACTGGGCAGGAATGAAACCTGCACCCATTCCTCCGTGCCCGCTGCAGACGGCTGCCTGTCATGCCAGCCCCGGACTGGTCTGCTCCCCCGCACCTGGCCAGCGGGGGGTGTCTGAATGCCATGGGCCTTTCATTGCAGCGCAGACATCGATGTGTCCACATGGGAGCCGGAGGCAGCAGACATACCCATGCTAGCTCTGAATAAGCTAGTGCACTAAAAAGTGCCCTCATCTGAAATCCTGGGGCCTACTTGGGCTGCTAGCCCGTCCCGTCCCTCACGCTGCCATGGGCTAGGACAGGTACCCGAGCTGGAAATCCCACCTCCAGCTCCACTGCAGATGTACCCAGGGTGTCTGTTCAGTGCCCAGCACAGGGGGCCCTGATCTCAGCTATAACCCCCCCCCCCCCCCGACACACTATCTTCAACACTGTAGAGCCTCCAGTACCTACCTCTGGTGTTTCTAAGGTGCCCACTACCATAGGATCCGAGCGACAGCCCTATTCCAGGGCAGAATGATGGGATGAAATAACGTACACAACGGGGACCGGTCGGTTATACAGCCAGACGGATCCAAGAGTGCTTTGCAGGCAGCGGGGCAGACTCTGCTCTGTGTCACACAAGCAATGGGTTCCCTGTGGGTCCCAGTCCTTAGAGGGCTTTGCTCCCCCACGGGTGAGCCGCCTCCACCATCCTGTTCTAGTGACCTCACCCAATGGTGGGAAGGGTAGAATTATTTCCCCATTTGGGCCCTCAGGTAGTTACCTCTGCCCATACGGGGCCAGGTATAGAGCCCCTCTGTGGGGAAGGGGCCAGGAGCTCTCTTATAGGACCTTTGTTTCAGATCTGATTGGTAAGACTCTGACTTGTAAGGGCAGAGGAGCATCCTACTCGGGCACTGGTCCAGGAGAGACCGGAGGAAGGGGCGTGCTGTGGGCTGAGTGACTAACACTTCCTCAATGACATCAGTTTCCACTTGGAGACCTCCCAGCCCAGGGATAACCAGCCCAATGCCATGTAGCTTGAGAGCTGCCGAGAGCGACCGCAACAAGCAGGATAGTTCATCTGTGTGCCGACAAAGATGGTGCCCCCTTTGAAGCCATCCCCACACCTTTTCTGGCTTTCTCTGTGGCCGAGCCCGCTTGTTCACATCTTCCCTTTTAAATCACGTATCCCTCCGACTGCCCCCTTACCATCTGTGCTCGCGCACCCTACCCCACTGCTTAGGGCCTCAGGTCAGGCACCCCACCCACACTGCACCTTACACCAAGAGAGTGGTATCCCCCTATGCCACATGCATTGCAAGGATCACGCCATTAGCCTCAGGGTACCAGGACTGGAAACAGACCAGAGAGTTTCCTGCACATTGGCCCGGAGCAAGCTATGCCCAGTTGCTCTCTCACCTTTCTGGGCCAGAAGCATCTTGCTTGCCAGAGGATCTGGAGCAGGATGCTGGTGAAAGCATCTCAGCGTGGCTGGTAAATAGCCTATCAAGGCTTCTTTTTCTGCCTGGGCTCAGGATGATTTCAGGTTCTGATACTTTGCAAATTGCCAGGCTCAGAAACTCCTGCTGAGCCCTGTTGGGCTCTTGCACACCGGTTGGGCCCGGTTCTTGCTAAGCAGCCCCCTGGCTCTCAGACACATTTGTGGGCTGGGCAGGGAAATCGCGCCTCCCACTTGGAAAGCAACACATGATGGCTGGAAAATAAATGAGATCCTCCTCCCCCAGCCGTCACTGTGAGGAGAAGAGAAGGGAGGGCCCTGTTGCCCTGTGGCATCATGCTGACGGATGGGGATGGCTATGCATGGAGGATGCCGCACTCCAGTCCTGCCGTGCCATAGAAGAGCACACCCCATAGAGACACATCTTGCAGGGAGGAAGAAATCATTCCTCGGACTCCTCCTCTGCCGAGTGCTGTGGCTGACAGCGTATCCTGCCATCACGGCCCCTCCACGCACTGCTAATCCCACTGCCAGCGGCTGGGCTTGCCCAGTAATTAAAGGAAATAGTAACTGGAATCCTATCAAAAGCACCAGAAGGCTAAAAATAGCCAGCACCGGAGCCTATTGTTCGCGCTGCAGCCATGACGGGAGGAGGGCCTGACTTCCACACACCCTCCAACATGCTCCCCTTTGAGAGATCCCAGCAGGCCTGTTGGCCCCGGCAGGGGCTGCATAGCCATGGTAGGTCATGGGCACAGCCTCTGCACAATGGCCGGGGAAGGGCTGCTCAGCCTAGGGCTGCAGTAACCACAAAGAGGCAATCCGGGGCTTTGGCTAATCATCATGCACCCAGCTCCCCGCAAGTGCAGCATGCCAGGGGCTTCCAGGCCAAGGAAGACAAGGCTGGTGCTTTGCCTTCCTCCCCATCCCAAGGGCAACCAAGTGGGACGGCTCAAGGGATGGGAGGCAGAGCCTTTCAGCTCTGGGTCACTGATTGAAACCCAGTTCAGCTGTCACTATCAGCTGGCACTGCTGGGTAACTGCTCAGTGGCATGTGAGAGACAAGTGGGCAGGTCTCACTCCAGTTCCCAGTGGAAGCCAGAGCCCCCCGGTGAGATGTGCCATCCCAGTGAGCCACCAAGCAGAAGGCAGCTCCTGTGCTGGCTCAACCGGCACAAGCCTTTGGCAACATGACCTAGAGGGGTGAGAGTAGAGAGTTCACCCTCCAGCCCATCCAGCTCTGGGCCTCAGGGCCACGCCTGCCACCTGCACCAGCAGCTTGGCCATTCGTCCAGGGATCTGCCCTGAGACGCACCTGTCACATCACCACCGCCACCTAGCACCACTGCTGGACTTGACCCAGTCAGGCGGACATGAAAAGCCCTGCGTAGTCCATCACCGGTCCAGTCCCACTGATCTCTTCACTTTGATTATTTTATTAATTGGGAAAAGCTGTCCTGAGCCCCGCAGCGAAAAGGCAGAGCACAGGGGAATTAAGAAGCTACAGTTCAATCAGAGAAGAAGAGCGCTGATCACTGGGGAAGAGACCCTGCCCCCCCTCCCTACACACACACACACACTCTGCAGTGGGCTGCCCACAGCACACCCAGTTGTGTTCCATCCTTGAGCCACTTCTTGGAATACAGCTCCAAACTGCAGCAGGGTAAACTCAGCCGTTCTGCCTTATATGGTAGATAACTTGAGTACCACGCATTGTAAGAGGCTGTCTTTTGAATGACATCTTAAAAATAGAGGTCTTGTCTGCCCTGCATGGATTTTAAAATCCTGGTGTCCTTAATTTGATTTCTCCTCCACTTATTACCATGCAACATATAGCTGCTGTCCTCCACCCCAGAGATAGCTGCATGGTATGGATGCTGAATATTCTGCTTAGTTCATGGCATGTTCTGAGATGAACAGCACTATCTTTAAACATTTCAGTGTAGCCACATGGTTTGGAGGGGGAAATAAGGACATTTTCTCCCTGTAATTTAAAAAGAGGCACTGGTAGGCTAACAGCATAATATAGCTGTTAAAAAACCTCATATTTCATCTGCTACATTACCAGTAATGACACCTCCAACAATGAAAGTAGCCTAGTGACTTTCAGGTTTCTTTATAGTAAATTTCTAGTCAGTCAGTTTCCTTTTCCAGTTCTCATGCATTGGACTTGGTTTTTCATTACTACAGATAAGGCTAAAGTATCCATTTAACTCCAACTCCGATGCCTAACACACTCTTGGCAAAAAGCACATCTGTTAAAGAATCATCATTCCCCCTTCCTTCAATTAAGGTATGAGAACCTGCCTCTGAAACCTCCAGGGTGACCCTCCATTAAAGCAGGGCTGGTCACACACAACATTCCTAACATATCAAAGGTAACATACAAGCAAGAAACAAAATCCAAAAGCCTTAAAAGATGTATGAACCTAAACTTCCTGACAGTGTCTCTTTAAGAGAGGATCTAGCAGAGTGACTTTTAGACCTTGACATGGTGCGGACTCCAAAAACTTAAACCGAAAGTTGGGAACCCACAATCAGGGCACCCACAGACACTGTCAAAATAACTTGGCATAAGTGACTTCCTCAAATCAGTTGCAGAATTAGGACAAGAACTCAGGAGTCCTGATTACCAGTCCCCAGCTTGAACCCCTGGAATCAATAAAACAAATGCTTTTCTCAGTGATGTTGGTCTAGGCACAGCGTGACGTCACCAAAAGTCAGTGGAGTGGCTCCAAATTGACACCAGTGGACTGGGTACTCCTGGGTTCTAATCTCAGCTCTGACGCTGACTTACTAGGTGACACTGGACAGGTTACTGCAAATCCGTGCCTCAGTTTCCCCATCTGCTGGGTTAATGATGCTCTGGAGTGCTGTGAGCATTACTTAATGCTTACTCCAGTTAGGAAGCTAACTGGGTGTTTGCAGGCAGACGCTGGGCATTTCCGTGCACGACCCCAGGCACGTGACCTTTCTAAAATGAGCCGCATTTAAGATCTTTGTCTCCTTCTCAGACACGAATCCGCAGGCTCCCTGCAAGACTTGCCTTCCAGAGCTTGAATGTTGACCGGTGACACTTACCCACGCGCGGCAGTGGTGGTTGCAGGGTGGGCGAAGCAGCCCGCTTCCTGCTGTGGGGTGAAGGGGACTGGTTGGCTTGCAGTTCCGATTCCAGGGCAGGAGGAAGGAACTGGCTGAGCACTCAGACAGGTGTGCGGCCAGCCAGCGAGGCAGCAGCCCGGCACCAAGCGGGTCTCGGGAACCGTTCCAGCATCCTGAACAGAGATGGCAGCTCAGGCTGCAATCTGTGCACACAGGCAGCCTGCTCCGCAGAGAGCTGGCCAGGCGGGGAGCTGTCACAACTCCAGCAGGTCTCACCTCCCACAGTTGCACCCTGGCTCTGTGATCTGAGTGCGAAGTCGAGAGCTGTGAGAAAGGGAGGGTGCGGGCTGGGGGAGGAGGGTGCTGAGCCTTCCCAGAAGCTGCTGGCTGAGTTTGGTCTCCTCTGCAAAATACTCCCCAAGCTCCATTCTCTTTAGGGGAAGTAGCGGGACAATAAAAGGAGGTGCTTCCCCTAATGCCCCGTGACTTCGGGGCAGGGATCACTCCGGGGTTACTCAGGGTGCAGGAAGGGTACAAGTAGAGGGTTAGAACAGGCACTGAAAAGCACCAGGCTTCTCCCTCCAGCTATAACGCACCATTCTTGCCCCTTATGGAACACCCCATCGTATCCACGAGGCACCGGTGGCGTCCTCAGCCAGAGTGCACTGCCCAACTTGCCCAGCATGCCACGGCCCCAGAATACACTGTGCTGCTCGAGACCGCAGCAGGCCAGGGCTAGCCTTCAGTTATGCGCCTGCGATCCTGCTGGCTTACCCAGAAAGGGATGCGGGGCGCAGTGGAGAGGGGGAGAGCCCAGCGAGCCTGTGCAAACAGCGCTCCTTGCCCCGCAACAGGAGAGCTGCCTGGGAGCCGGAGCAGACGTGGGGTGGGAAGGTTTTGTCCTGTGAGGTGTGCCTCTGGGTATGGAGACAGCCCCCCTCTCTGGGGCAGGGTGGGGGGCACAGAGACACGAGTGCATTCCCCTCTACTTCGCAATGAGGATGGGTGAACCAGAAACGGCGCAAGGGCCAGTGTAGACAGGGCTGAGCTGTTTCCACGGCTGGCTCAAGAGGAGATGCCTGCTGGAGTGCTGGAGTTGGGGGAGGTTCGTAGGCAAGGGGCCAGTCACCTCCCAGTGAGAAAGAGGCACACGAAGCGAAAGTGGGTCCACGGCGCCATGGGGGTGCAGGCTCAGTCGCTGCAGCACTGTGGGACAGAGAGGAAGCCACTCCATTCTGGTCCAGCATGCTCAGCTCACGGAGGAAGCTGGGTGGGAACCGGTAAGGGGGTGGGGGAGGGAAGGATTCAGAACCGCCCGAAGAGGGGAATCCCAGGGCTGCCTTGAGAACCAAGCTCTGAAGCGGGGTGGGGAGGAGAGGTGCTGTAGGGGAGATCACAGCTTGGGTTGCAGATGGAGGGCTGGATGCAGGGCTAAGATGAGATCCAGCCCTCCTGGGCCAGAAAGCCCGGCCTCGTAGTATTTGGGGGGAGCGACTCTTGAGGCACCAAGAGGGCTCTGGGGTGCACCTCCCACACTTGGCTGGTTCATCTTTGTTTTCCAGCCACAGCAGCAGACAAGCTTAGGGCCCCATCTGCCCCAGACCCCTGGGAATAGAGCCTCCCGCTACCTCTTGGCCAGCCATGGGGAGGCAGTCGCTGACAATGGAGATGGGGCAAACAGCAGGAGAGCCCCGCCCTGCACCCCCAGGAGTTCAGCAGGCTGATTAGCTATGGGGCTTGCTGCATAAAGTGGAGTGGGGGTAGGGAAGGGTGTACATGGGGGGCCACGAAGGCCAGGCCAGGGAAACCATGCACAGAGAACTCAGTGAACCCAAAGCACATCAGTTTGGCGGCCCAGGCCATCCGGGGGCTGGATTCTGGCTGTCGTCAGCCCAGGTCTCACGCTCCCAGGGTGGATAGGGCCAAATGCTGCTCTCAGCTACACCAGAGCAACTCCACCCAAAATCAACGCAAGAGCAGGAGGGATGGTGCCACGCTTGGGGAACGGGGGGGTGGGGGAGCCTTTTGGCAGGACTGCCCCTCTCCCACAGCCTGCTCCCCGCACGGCCCACACCCTTTGGATCTGGATGGGCGGCTGGTGCCCCCAGGTATGCCAGCACCACCGCAGGGCGGGGGAGAGAGATCGTGCCATAAAACCCACAGGCTAAAATCGACATGCTGCACACACATTACCCAGTGTCCAGAGCACCACCCAACAGCCAGCCCCATGGCAGCGTTATCACCCCACACAGACCCCCCACGCCAGCCTCGCCTCACAGAGTCACGTCTGGGCTAAGAGGAACTGAGAACGCTGACGCGTTTGGGAGCCGCTTCCCTGCTCAACTCAGAGCCCACCAGGCTCCCTACCACCCCCCGGCCCAGCCGTGGATCTCCACGGCCCAGACTTTTAAAAAGGTAAATTACCTTTTGACATCTGGCCTCAAGGGCTGAATGGCACGAGAGGCAGGTAGGATCGCTAGCCCTCTCTTGCCACTGGGGAAAACAAGGCATGGCAAATAGACGACTTGGCTGAGGTCACGTGGTGAGCCAGGAACAAAACCCATCACCCTGTTACCCTCCCCTTTCCAGGGCAGCCTGGGAAAATTATGGGGCTTTGGGAATAGCCCTTAGGGTTTCCTTCCTGGCATCGAGGACCTGTTTCTCCAGTCTTCACAGCACCCAGTGCCACATTCAGGAAGCATTAGACAGTTGCCTGGGTGGGTGGACACAGACACATGGAAAACGTGTGTTACGTTAACGAGTCAGCAAGAGAAAAGGACGGGCAGCGCCCTGTGTGGTCAGTCCATGACAAGTCCAGCATATAGATCTGGCCAATGGCTCAGGCTGCAAGGACAGATATGTCCATCTGGTAACCAAAGGAGTTAGAGAAGGGAGCAGCAGGCTGGAGACCAGACCAGGTCCTTTCCTGCAGGGCCTACAAAGCTCGGGGGTGGGGGCCTCCTGCTGCCAAGTGTCCTAGTCTGAACCCAGCCTATGGTGACAGCATCCTTTGCCATCGGCTGGCCCTTGATGAAACACTGTGGTTGCTGGGTCTCCAGCTGGTCCCTCGTGGGCATGTGCCCCAATTGTACCCTTTGGCCTCTTGCTGAAAATCCCCAGACAGACAGACAGACAGACACAAGGGCTGGCTAGCCACAAAAGCTGCACTGATCTTCCATTTCCCCAGCCTGCTACAGAGGAGACATCTAGAGACAAGGCATTGTTTTACCAGGGATTCCTTCTCATGGGCTGCTCTTCATTCCCCAAGATGGAAATGCAACTTCCAGCCCCTGGGGGAGGCAACTGCCTCTCTTCGTGCTGGGAACAGGGAGAAGAAAAGCTGGACCCACTCCCTTCCCTTGCCTTCTGCTTCCCCCTTGCTCCTAAACAGCCTGGCGAGGTCTATGAACGTGGCACACCAGGGATGGCTGCACGTTACGGTAACCACACTGCTGAGTAACAGCAGGGCCTGAGATAAAGCGCGGGCATTAATATAGCAGAGTGGCAAAGTGCGGTACAGATCCCCACCTCTGGGATCCACATGGCATCGAGGCCTGCTACTGTGCCCAGCTATCGGAGTTGGCCCTTTAGCTCAAATAAGAGGCTTTGGGGCCAGACGTCCCAGGTTCAGTTCTGGCCAGCGATGGAACTGTAGGATCGCTCCACAGAAACGAACGCTCCTTCAGAGCCTGCCTTGCTCTGCTTCTTGCCGAGTCCTGGCTGTTAGGGAAATGCCTAGGGGCGTGCTGCGGGAGGCCAGTCACACATATACAACAGTTGCTGTGGGGTGAGCAGGGACAATGTCACGGCCTCATTCCTAAAGATCCCCCTCAGCACGAGCCTCAGGGCTGGGAGTGGGCGGCTGGCCGAGCTCGGATCTACAGGTGGGTGGGACTCAGCATTTACCCCTGAGGAAAAGAAGGGGGGAAATTGTCTCAAAAACATCAAGGAGGAAGGGGGGGGGGGGAATAAAAAAATCAGGGCTTGAGAAATAAACTCAGAGAAACACACAATTAAAACCCCGCAGGGAGTTTTATAGGCCAGCCTGGGCTTTCTTGCCCCTCTGTCCCAGCTAAACTGCATGGGAGAAGCCTGGGACCCAGCACTGCGCTCAGCGAGGTGTGTACACAGCTACTTCCGTTCTCCCCCTCCCCTGCATAACTACAGCACGCTCGTGCGACAGACCGCAGCTCAGCAGAGCCTCGGTGAGCCCATAAATGCTTTTCCTGCTGCATAACTCTCCAGCCCCCTCCTGCCCCGACTGACCCAAAGGTCTTGCACCATCCCGGCATGGGAATGGATTCTTAGTTTTAGCAGATCTGAGACAGCAGAGTTTGAATCCAGACCACCCTGAAATCTGGGGTGTCCATGTTTGGGACTCATCTAAGGAAGCCATGTTCTTGCTAAAGCCCATTGCTCCTTTAAGGCAGAAGAATTTCTGGGCTTCCCATCACCTCACTGCCCTCAGGATCTCACGCCACACCTGGTCCTGAGCACCCAGCCCAGGCTAAACTCCCCCCAAAGTCCAGAGGGGCTGTGGCTGAGTATGAGGTGCAGGACAGCCTTCTTCTTTACGTAGAAGGCAGCAATCCCTTCCTTGAGAGGGAGGCAGGCCTAGTGGTTAGGGCAGGAGACAGGGAGTCAGGACTCCTGGGTTCTGCTCCGACCTCTAACAGTGGCTCACTGGGTGACTTTAGGCAAATCACTCAACTTCAGAGACTTGTTCCCCACCCACCACGAAATGGGTTCAATAACCCCTGCATGCCCCGCTCCCAGAGGGGCCTGCATGGCTCCTTCCCCACGTTCATAGAGCGCTTGTAGCTCCCTGCTCTCAGCAGGTGCTTTTCCCCACTCTGGTCCAGGTCAACGCGTGATTCTGTTCTATCGAGATTCTCGCACCAGGCTCATAATATCAGAGTATCACAAGGACCCCTTCCCTGGGGTTCAACCTGCATGACCACCATGACTCATGCACCCGCCTTTGTTGTTAGCTTGTCCTTCCACCCTCTATTTATTCACTGTTGCATATTCACTAAATCCTAGATTGTGAGCTCTCCAGGATGGGACTGTCTTTTTTCTTACTTATTTGCAAGTGCCTAGCACATCAGGACCCTGATCCCTGAGGCGGTCCTATGACCCTACTGCAATAGAAACAGCTATAATTTTTGTTGTAAGGTAACAAAGTTCCATTTAAACCTTCGCCCTCCACTTGGCTGTTCCTGGAGTTCCTCCCTCCAGACTGCTCAGCCCACGCCCTGAATCATCTCTGTAGAGAACCCCTTGGACAGGAAGTACGACTTTGTGGTTAAGGCACTGGAGTGGGATGCAGGAGATCTGGGGCCAGTTCCCTGATCCACCAAGGATTTCATGTGTGACCCTGACCAAGTGAGGGAATCGCTCTGGGCCTCAACATTTGATCTGTAAAATGGGAAGATATTATCATTCTTCCACTCTTTGCCTGTTTAGGCTGCAAGCTCTTTGGGGCAGGGACAGTCTCTCACAGTGTCTGTGCGCATCTGGCACAAAAGGGGTTCAGTCTCAGATGGAGCCCCGCTATGGGCTACCATCCCCCTCAGTTCTGTATGCACTAATGAGGAATCTGCTCCTGTGAGTCTCCACTACCCACTTTGCCCTTCATCAGCCAGAAGGACACCTGCTACCAGCGTGGGAGGTTTCAAGCAGACTCTGCCAGCCTGTTCCAGTCAGCAGGGAAATACTAGCCACCTGGCTATTATTCTAGAGGCTCTGTTGTGGGCATGGGGAAGGGGACAATACCAGGTAGAACAGGGATAAGGATTTTTGAGCGAGGCGGGAGTTCATTCAATTCAAAACAGCAGCAAATCGAATGAGGAAGAGGGTGAAACCCGGGAAAGGAGAACTTGGCCCAAAGAGGAGTGGTTCTCAGTGTGGAAATAAATTAGAGCTTTAGTAACGGGCAGAGGGGCTCCCCACAGCCAGTATTTGCCATCCCAGCCCTGGCCTCAAGTTGTACCTTTCTGTCCCAGCCGGCTGTCACCACCTGACAGCTGTTCTGTGACCTCCGTAGGAAATAAGGTGGCAGCAGCCCTTGGCCTGGCATCACCTGGAGCTCTTATTGGCAGCCTGAGCAGAGGAGCCAAGGAGCAAACGGGTCACAGGGACATCCCTCTTGGCGCTCCTGAAGGGCCTTCTGTTCAGGTCAGGCAGCCAGAAACTCACCCTGCTGCTGCATCTGTCCCTAAACAGGCAGGGAGCATCTACAGTGTAAACAGAGTGACTCCAGGAGAGTCGATGGGGCTACCCTAGTGTACCCGAGGGGCCGGAGGTCTCCTTCCCCCGGACACCTTTGTTGCTCGGATGCTGCCAACAACTCTTCCCTGTGTCACAGCCCCGAGTCGCCACAAGCCCACTGGCTCAAAGGAGCACCCCTTCTGCGGGCGAGCTCGGTGGTTTGAGCATTGGCCTGCTAAACCCAGGGTTGTGAGTTCAATCCTTAAGGGGGCCATTTAGGGATCTGGGGCAAAAATTCAGGATTGGCCCTGCTTTGAGCAGGGGGTTGGACTAGATGACCTCCTGAGGTCCCTTCCAACCCTGATATTCTATGATAAGAAGGGGACAAGGGCAGGGTGGCGTCAAGCCTTTCACCCCCAGGACCACGGCCCTCCCCCGGGGGACAGATCCTGATCGTGCACCAGCGTGAGACCAGAGCATCTGTAAAAGGGACCAGCCTGGGTCGCCAAAGGTCAGCATCTGAGCCCTTGCAAACATCAGCCCTTGGCTCTGAGCGTCTGACCTGGGCCCATTAAACACAGCCCCGTGACACGCAGAACAATCCACAGGCGCACACCCTTCCCACAAGAAAGAGGAAGTGCACTATTAGTAACGGCCTAAAGGAAAAGCACATTACAGGGGTAGCCATGGTAACCTCTTGCCACCCCCCCATCCCTTGCTCTCGCCTGCTGGCTGGGAAAAGCAGGATTTCCGCTGGAAGAAGAGCAATTCCCGGATCTGAGGGGCTGCAAAGGAGGAGGAAATCGGCCTAGGGGAGCAGGGGGGACGCACACATACAATCCAGAACTGGGCCCAGCGCGGGGAGGGGAAGCGAACCCCCTTCCCCACAGGCGGGGGGGCGGGGAAGGGACTTTGACAGGAAGCTGCAAGTTCCTGCTCCCAGCTGAGCCACCACCAGGAGTTAGTGCAGAGAAATAAACTCAGAAAAAACGGGACCAGAGACTGAGCTGAAGGCCCCTTTCCCAGTCACAGAGTCAGCATCCCTTCTGGGGGCCCTTGGGATCTCACTCCCAGAGCTAATCCCCCCCCCCCCACACACACACACACAGCCAGGGGACAGTGATGTGTGGGGGTGGTTCCAAGGACCAGTCCTCTCAGTGGCTGGGGATGGGACGGTCACCATGCAAGCATTTTCCTGGATGGGGGCGGGGGGTTTGGAGATACAGCCCTCCACCCCCGAAAGGGTAAAATCATCTGAACTGCGAGGACTAAAGGGGTGTCTCCTGCCCAGGCAAAGCCATAATATCAGGGCTGCCACCCGAATCATGGCTGGAAGGAAAGTGACACCCGCTTCATACCCCCGCCCCCCAGGTCCAGACCAGGCAGGAAAACAAGCCCTTTGCTTTTGCAACATCCTTCTGTTGATGCTGCCGATTAAGACCTAGCAAAGCGGAGCGGGGGCTTCGCTCCCCTCTGGCGCCGGGGACTAGGCCGGATTTACATGGGGGTCAGGGGGGGATCGGGGCGGCGGAGCCAGGAATTAAGCGAGCCTCGTTTGTTTCACCGGGGGGGAGCCCCAGGCAGCCCCCGGGGGTTGCAAGGAGGTCGCCTTCCTTCCTCCCCCGCATCCACGAACGAGCAGCCCCCAGGAAAAGGGGGGAGACACCAGCCCCCCCCTCCATCCACCCCCCCATCGCGCCGCAGCCCCCGGAGCGCGATGCCCATCCGAGGGGGATTCAGACAGATCCCCCCGCACATGCCCGCTTCCTGCGGGGAACCGGAGAGACCTCACCCCCCAGCTCGCTGGCTTCAAACACACGCAGCCCCCGCCGCCCCCCTCCAGGGCCCTCGGCCCCGGCTGCGCCCCTCCCCGGGACTCGCCTTACCTTTGGCGCCTGCCGCGCGGCTCCCGCCTGCGGGCACCGAGCTGATCTGCCCCTTGGCAAGGGGGCGGGCAGGGCACAGCGCGCTGCCCCTTTCCCTGTCTCTTCAGTCCTTCTGACCGGCGGGCAGCCCGCAGCCAGCCCCCTTCTGCTGCTCCCCCCGCTCAGCAAGGCTTAACTGGGCGAGTGGGAGCCAGAGCGCTCCGGGCTCCCAGCAAACCCTCCTCGGCTGGTGGACGAGCCCCCGCCGCTCGGTCCCACCCAGTCATTGATTGCGGCTGCCGGGGGTCCTGTCAATCAGGAGCTTCTCGGGGCTGGGGGGCGGGGGGGGGGGTTGAAAGTCCTTCCTGAGCGCACACCACCCCAATCACCTCCGGCTGCCCACGGCAGGGGCAGATCGCAGAGCTCCTAACCCCTCCCTGCCCCACATCTCCCCTGACCCGCGGGTCACTGGGGAGCTGCAGCTCTAGGGTCCCGCCGACCTGGCCCGGCCGGTGTCTTCTGAGAGCGAAGGGAGTTCGGGCGACCCAGCGCTGGGCATTGGCCGCAGCTGGGGGGCGGGGGGAGTGCCTGCCAATCAAACCATTCCAGGGTGTGGCTATATCAAAAACGAATAGATAGGCGGGGGGCTGAGGGAACCCTAGGACCACCTGTTAATGCGACCTCTGGGCACCGGGTAGGGTGACCAGACAGCAAGTGTGAAAAATCGGGAGGGGGTGGGGTGGAATAGCAGCCTATGTAAGAAAAAGCCCCAAATATCGGGACTGTCCCTATAAAATCGGGACATCTGGTCACCCTAGCACCTAGACCCAGCTCCTCAAAGGGATCCAGACCCCTAACTCCCATTGATTTCAAATGCATTCAAAAATCCCACGGATTTCAATGGGAGTTAAGCAGGATCAGACTCGGTAGCCCAGTTGCTTGCCTCTACTCTAGGAGCGAGCACCCGCTGCAAGAAACCCCACAATGGGTAACTGTGAAATAACCCGCTCACAGGGTCCTTCCTAATGCCAGGTAGTTAGTGGCTGAGAGGTGAAGTGACTCCCCTAAGATTGCCGAGCAGGTCAGTGACCCCCATGATTCCCAATCCAGTGCCCAACCCACCTGGCTTGACCCCTTGGGAGAGCACGGGCTGAATGAGCGAAGGGGACTCCCCTCTCCACTTGTTGCTAGAGGACATGCCACCGGCACAGGTTTGAGGCACAGGAGTAGGGGGGCAGCACCTGGTGGGAGCTTGCCCAGGTGTGGTGCCCGTCCTGTAGAGAGCTGGGTGAATAACAGGGTCTCTCGGTTCACTGGTCATTCCAAAAGATTTAAAAAAAAATTAAAAAAGAAAGGTTTCAATTTGAACCAAAACCAAAAGCGCTGGAGATTTTCAGCACATCGAGGAGTCCAAAAACAATGTCAACTCAGGCTTTGTTGGACCCAAAATGAAATGTTTCATTTGGATTTTCTGCAGTGGATTTCAGTCCAGCTTCTGTCATGAGCACTGAGGCCCAGATTTCAGTGATAGCTAGAAGCCTGACTACCTTTGAGCATCCGGATCTAAACTCATTAAAGCCAACCTGTCATAAATATAGGGGGAATGGTAGCAACCTTTATATATGCAGTAGCATAAAATCCCTCCTTGGCAGCTGTACTGGTTCAGAGTGGGGTGGGGGAACCCTGGCATGGTGGCTGCGGTAGGATTTTATGCTACCACATACATAAAGGTTGCTACCCTTCCCCCTATATTTATGACACAACCCAAAGTCCATAACAAACCAGTACAAATCACTCCCAAGCACTAATGCAATTCTTCCCCTTCCACTCTGGAAATGGGGTATCTTTCCTGCAAAGAAATATAGGAGGTGTGGGGGAAGGGAACTGATTCAAAACTGAATACAGGATGAAATCTCCCCCCCTCCAGGAGAGAGGCTATACAAAGGGGACTCACTGCTTAAGGGGACTTACAGGATGCAGATCCTTGGGCTGGTTCTCAGCACAGTGGGGGTGGGGTGATACCACTCAGAGAGGGCATGGAAAACAAGACCTTCATTGCACAATACAACCATCACCATCACAAATCAGTATTGCATCTTTCCCCCAGAAGAATCTCA
Source organism: Lepidochelys olivacea (assembly GCF_965140295.1). Classification (NCBI taxonomy): domain Eukaryota; kingdom Metazoa; phylum Chordata; order Testudines; family Cheloniidae; genus Lepidochelys; species Lepidochelys olivacea. The sequence goes on from NC_140429.1 coordinate 11,083,423, forward strand.
ACTCGCTTTGTAGGCCCATCTCTGCACTGCAGCCACTTCTGGGGTGGAATGCAGCTGTTCTGTGTTAGCAGCCAGACAATGGTTATCTCTGGAGGGGAAGTGCAAAAGGATTTCCTTCGCCAGGACAGCAGTGGGAAGGTAGGTGTTTAACCTCAGCCCTGACCAGTTTCACACCTCTGCAGGAAGTGCTTCTGGGGTTCTGATGAGTGCAAGGCCCCCAGGAGCCTTTTTGCACAGCTCTCTCCAAAGGCCTCGGGCAGCACAGCAGCCCCTGGACGGTTCAGAACCTGCCCGGAAGGAAGGACGCCACCGGCTGAATTGCCACCAGCGCTCCCCACGGCACCAAGGTTCAACCCGGCAGGTTCCCGGTCAGGCCCAGCTCTGCTCAGTGCCTGGGAGCTGGGACAGTCACAGCCCACCGTGCTGATGCCTGGATGCTGGAGAAAACCAGTGACAACACCAAGGCTGGAGAAAACCAGTGAAAACCTCAGAGGCACTTCTGCAGAGGTGTGAAGCTGGTCAGAGCTGCGATTCAGTAACCACTCGGATGCTGGAGAAAACCAGTGAAAACACCCAGGCTGGAGCCCAGAGCTGCACTGCAGCAAACAGCTCCCATCCAGGCAGCCCCAATCTTAGACATGCCGACACCCCGACATAGACACGACCCAAGGACCCCAGCATTAGCAACCCCAGGCTCCAAAACGCCCAATGCCGCACTCAGAGGGGAGACCCTGCTGGCTTTAGGGGAGCCACTCTTGAGTTGCGAGGAGAATCAGGCCATTAGAAAACCATCAGAGCCAGGTGTGTCCTATTCCCTGCTCTGCCATTGACTAGCTGTGGGACCTTGGGCAAGTCACGTCCCTCCTCTGTGACTCGGTTTCCCTTCCTGCTCTTTCTCTGTCCTGTCTATTAGATTGTCAGCTGTTTGGGGAAGGGACTCTTACTATGGGCACGTTATTGCTGTAATGCTTAGGAGCACCAGTGATGGACCAGCCCCCATTGTGCCAGGCGCTGTACATTTTTATTGCTATTAGGTGTATTACGGTAATTCCTAGGCACCTCAGTCATGGACCAAGACCCCGTTGCACTAGGCGCTGCACAAAACACAGCACAAAAAGAAGGGCCCTACCCCCAGGGGCTAGCAGTCGATGCAGTAGGAAACAACGCCCCAGGGATGTGCATGGTGGGGCTCTCTGTGCATAGCTCCCGCCTTCCTTTTGCTCCACTTCCCCCCCCGACCCCCCATTTTTCTGCAGGGGGGCTGTGGGTGGGCCGGTGAGGTCCCCTCTCCGCAGCATTGCCCCATGGCCTGGGCCCGTGTGAAATTCCGGGCAGGCGGTCACACCGCTTGGAGCTGTGATAACTCGAAGGCAGCCCAGCTCCATTGTGAACTGCGGAGTCAGGGGAAGGGGCAGCTGTCCCACCCAGACCCAGGGGCTGCCCCTTCCCTGGGGTTGCTCCGAACTCACGGTGCCTTGTGGGACAGTCCAGGGAGAACTCTGGAAGGGGCTCTTTTGGGGAGAAGGGGGTTAAGGGAAAGGGCTCCCCACCCCCAGCCCTGCAGGGCTCCTCTGCTCCCAGCAGGAGGAGATTCGAATCACTTGTCTGGGGTGGGTAACTGAAAGAGGTGGCTGGTGCATGACTCCACAGCCGGACTCACCAGGCTCCCTCTTGGAAATAAGGCTCTGCTGACAGCTGGAGGGGCTTTGATCTCTCCTCAAAGATGAACTGCTCACCTGGGGAAACTCTGAGCAGGTGCCCTCACCTGCCTGCACCAGGAACTCCTGAAAGGCCAGGTGCAGTTGTGGAGAGTGCCTGAGCCGTGGCTCTCTTCCCCTGTCCCAGATGGGGGCTGTTTGTTTCATTCACTAATAGAATCAACGGAGGAGACAGAGTGGAGCAGGGGGTTGGACTAGATGACCTTCTCGGGTCCCTTCCAACCCTGATATTCTATGATTCTATGATTCTATGGAGACACAAGTCTGATCCCGCTGGCCTTGGGTTATACCCCTGAGTTATACCCGTCTGAGTGAGAAGAGAATCAGGCCATTAGAAAACCATCAGAGGCAGTGTGACCCCCACTGCACTGGGTGACAGGACACCTGAGGCCTATTTCCTGCTCTGCCACTGACTAGCTGAGTGACCTTAGACAAGTCACTTCCCCGCTCTGTGCCTCAGTTTCCCCTCCTCCTCTTTGTCTGTCTGGCCTATTTAGATTGTCAGCAGTTTGGAGCAGGGGCACTAACTATGGGCACATACAGTGCCTAGCACCCTGATCTATATTATGTCCTAATCTGCTCCCCAATACTGCAGTAATGGGGGTAACTCACACGCTTAAATATATTCAGCTTCACTACACCCTGGTGTGCTATTAGCCTCATATCACAGCTAGGGAAACAGAGGCACAGAGCAACTAAGTGACTTGCCCAAGGTCAGCAGCAAAGCTGGGTACTGAACCCAGGTTGCCAGAGTCCCAGGTGAGAACACTAACCACTGGGCCATCCTTTCTCCTGAGTTCAGCTGGAGCCTCTTGATGGCCACACACAATTACTAATGACAATAGCTCCTAAATCAGTGTTCATAACAAAGGATCCCAAAGCCCTTTGCAACCCAGGCACTCAGGAATCACCCCACATCACTCTGTGACACAGCACCTCGCCCTTTTTAAACTCTGACTGTAGCAGAGGGAAGACGATGCCCAACCCCCTGTAGCCCAAAAGGGGCGGGGATGACTGGGACATCCCGGGGAATGTTATGGGGTGATGCGTGAGTTAGACTGCCTTAGACCTCCTCCTACCCACGTGCGGATGGGTAATGGAACTGACCGGCTGTGGACGCACTGGGAGAACAGTCCGAACGCTCATTCTGCCAGCAATGGGGTCAGTTAGGTGCATTGTTTGGCCAGCAGCATGCTCCCGATGTCACCCCATGTTCTGAGCCAGACCTGGTGTAAATGGGCGCTGGGTGCCATGGAGCCATGCTGCTTGACACCAGCCTGGCCTTCTGACTTGGGTGCAGGGGATGTTCCGGTTCCGTCCATAGGGAATAACTGGAGAATAACAGGGCTCAGCCCGAGAGTGTCAGCACGTGTCTCAGGCCAGAGCAGAGGGGCAGCAGGGGGGTCAGGGCACGGCCCAGAGCTCTGTTACTCAGCAGGACACGGTCCGGCGTGCGGACAGAGCTGGGCTTTGAAAAGGAGCCTGCGAGTGGGCCGGGAGCCTGGAGACTTTGGAGGAAGAGGCGTGCAAAGCTCCCCTTGGAAAAGGGCACTTCAGAAAATGCTGAGTCGGGAGAGGCGGGGTGGGCTCAGGGCTAAGGCAGGGACCAGGCCTCCGGAGCAAGTCAGCGAGCTCCGAACAGTTCTACTAGACGAGCTTCATGAGCTCGAATCAGCCTCCCAGCCTGCACCCAGAGCCAAGAGGCCATGGACTAAACTCTGTTTATCCCTAGAGGCGGCACCTCCAGGGCAGGGCGGAGACCCACTGGCAGGACAACATAGGCAAAGCTGCATCCCCTGCTCCGTCCAGCTCCGGTCCCTTCCAGATGTGCTAAACTCCCTGTAAAAACACCCGGGGGCCCTGGGAACCACGGAGTCGGCATGGAAACCCAGGACGATTGGCAGCTGGGCCAGGCTGTGAGCCTTTAGCCGTGCAGGAGAAGGCTTAGGCCTTGTGACTTGAAGGGGATCACAAGCAGGGGCTGCTCACCCCAGTTCTCCCCTTCCAGCACCCCGAGGCCGCTGGGAGGGAATGGGAGTGCGGGGAGGGGAGGGGAAGCATTGCAAAACAGAAGTTGGCTGCAGTGTGAACAAACCAAGTCCCTGATTCTGTTTTTGGGCGAGCTGGGGAGAGGAACCTGCTGCTGATCAGCCTGAGGATGCGTGCACTTACCACATTTCCAGCTTCAAAATAACCCCAGTGACCAGCGCTGTATACATCCCCTCCCCCAGCCCAATTCTGGCTGCTGTCTCCCTGTCTGCCGAGACGATCCAGCCTCTGGGACTAGAACACGAGGCGCCGGGGTATTTTCGGCACTAATCAGGTGCTATTTTTTGCACGCCTGGTGGTTATTTTTAGGGGTGCGGTTTAAAGACCTGTATGGCAAATGTGAAGCCGGTGCAAAGAGCCCCAGGACTGCTGCTACCTCATGAGCTCAAAGAGAGGGACTCTGAGCCCGTCCCATAGCCCTCCTGCCTACAGGGGTAGAATCATAGAAGATCAGGGTTGGAAGAGACCTCAGGAGGTATCTAGTCCAACCCCCTGCTCAAAGCAGGACCAACACCAACTAAATCATCCCAGCCAGGGCTTTGTCAAGCTGGACCTTAAAAACCTCTAAGGCAGCTAAAGGTTCCGGATGAGTCCCCCCCCCCCCCCCCGCCTCAGACAGCATTTCTGGAGCATCAGCTTCTGTATTCGCCTCCCTGTTCTACTTCCTGTTACCCCATTACCTCTGTGTCCTGTCCCTTGTTGCGGATGGCTGCCACTCTCCATTGCAGCGGTGCTGCGGCTGTGTATATACCAAGGTGCTGGGATTTGCAAAGGACCCTGAGGCCAAGAATTTCAGACGTGACTAGTGATCTGGGAAGTGCCTGAATTTTTGGGTCCCAACCTGAGTCACTGTAAAGGGACCTGGATTTCCAGAAAGAGCCCTCTGAAAAATCAGCCCCCTCGAAAGGGTCTCCAGCTGGGAGCCCAGAAGCTGAGGCCCCCGAAGTTAGTCAAGGTTGAAAATCTTGGAGCTGCCTGATTCCCCTAGGCACTTTAGCAAAGTGCTGCATGCCCTGAAGCTCCAGTGGACTGCAAGGTGCTCAGCACCTTTGCAAATCAGACCACTTATCAAGGGGCCTCAACAGGGACCAAGGAGTCTGCCACTAGGCCTCTGGGGTTGAAAACCTTGGCCCAGGTTTAGAAAGCGCGTTGGGATTGGAAGGCCTGATAATAAACCTAAGATAGACACTAGAGTGGCTAGAAGAGACCATGAGATCATCTGGTACGACCTTTCGGATAGCAGCACGGGCCAGTTCATTCCACCCACATACCTCTATTGGGAGAGACCAAGGTGCCACCGATGCCCGGCAGCGCACTGCATCTCTTTGTTCAGCAGCAGACCCGTGAGCCTCGGTGGAATGGATAGCAAAGCAGGACCAGCGTCAATGTAGCCCCCATATTCAGCGGCTGGTGTCGTTTTAGCAGGCCTGGAGCTTGGCAGCAGGTCATAGGAGAGATCCCTTCTACTTCATGCCACACAATAGGAAGGGGCTGAACCTTCATTCACACAGGAAGGAGTTTGTGTTGCAACCGAGTTAACAGCTGGGGTGCATTGCAACATCCACTTGCAGGAAGCCTGCGATCTGCTGTGGCAGGGAAGCCATGGGGAAGCGGGGGAAGGTAGGGTTCATTCACCCCCTCCCCCCCCCACAAGGGCATGGTTGTCTACACACTCAGGTGCTGGCCATGCAAGGTGAACAAGTCTTGCAGAAGGTTAGGCCTTGAGCTTGCAGCTGTGCAATGGCTTGGCACCTCACACCGCTGCTCCAGGACTCGTACAAGTAGGTTGCCACAGCAGGGAGCCAGGGTTTTGCTCGGCTCTGGGTTACACCATACCCAGTGTGGATGAGATGCCACCGGCCTTGCAGGTGCACTGGGTCAGCCAGTTCTCCTAACTCCATCGCACACTCCACAGCTGCCTCCCGGCGACAGCGCAGGGCACTGTGGGAGCAGCTCTCCTGCCGGAGCTGGGAGATCCCGCCGGGCTGGGATGCCCCATGGAAAGCGTTTGGGTGCACGCCAGCTGGTGCTGGAATGCCCGGGGCCCTGAGTCTTCACCGCCCGGCCCTGTGTGCCGGCATTTCCACTGTAAGTGCCATAGGCAGAGCTCACCACGCGCTCTCCCCCAGGGTGGTGCTTTACTCCCCCTATACACGGGCACCGGAGGCTCCACAGCGGCGAATCAGGCCCCACACTTGTGGGTGGCATGGAGCAATGCTGGCTGCAGGAAGGGGTCCCGTGCTGGTGGGGGCGGTGGGATCAGAGGGCCCAGCTGATCCCAGCCCTTTGTCCGAGACGAGTCCCTACGCTAATTTAGTGCCCAGTGGCATCACCCTCTCCCCAAAGCAGCTCTGAGGCCCTGTGTTTTCGATCAGCCCAGGCCAGGATTAGCTTTAACCCAAGCCAGGGGATGAGGCTTTGTGGCTACAGCATGTCCTAAGAAGAGCCATGTGCCTTCATTCCAGTACAGCACCTGCAGCTGCCGCGAGGCAGCACCCCAAGGACGACCCACCCGGTGTTTGCGACTGAGCAGGTGCTAGTCTCCTGTCCCCGTCAGCACTGGCCGGTGCCCCCAGCAGGCCCGGAGCCGGTTTGTGAAGGGCGTGGGAAGCGTCTGAGATGAAGAGGTGCTATTGTAGCCAGCAGATCCCTTCGCGCCGGCCTCTCCAGGCTCCTGCTGAGCTCTGGGGGGATTCTGGCTCTTCGGCACCGGGAACAAACCCTGCCTGGCTGCCCGTCTGTGACTGGGGGCAGCACTGGTCAGTGAGCCACAGAGGACTGCCTGGAGGACTGCCTAGCTGGGGAAGTGTGCGTAGAGCAGGAACCCAGCTAACCACTTGCTGCTTCTTATCAGTGTCTGCACAAGATTGAGGAGAGGAGGGTGCATTTCCACCTCAGACACTTGCATGAGACCCAGGGCCGAGGCTGGCCTAGCTTCCTCATTCAGCCTCGGCTCTGGTGACAACACCAGAGTGCTGAAGGGCTGCAGCCTGGCTCAGGGGGAGCATGTCAGGGAGGAGGCAAAAGGCAAGAGCCCAGTTGCACTAACCACCTCCCAGCAGAGTTCTTGCACCAGGGCCGTGTGATCTGTGGTGGGCGGCAGCTGGGCTTAAGGGACTGAAAGGTCTTTGGGAGTTCAGCAGGGAGCTATGGGACCCGTTGGGCGTGACACGTGGTGGCCAGCAGCTTTCAGCTTCGCGGGGTCACTCCCAGCTGGCCTGGCACACCCAGCGAGGGCTCACTCGGCCTTTTCATAGGGCAAAGAGGGATATGGCTGCTCCCAGGTGGAGCTGGGGATGCGGGTGTTGCAGGGGTCCCGACTCAGACCCAGACAGAAGGCTGGCACATTCACCAAGGGGCTTGGCTACATTCAGAGGCCACGAGCTACTGGGCAGATGGTACCCACTCGTCACTGCCAAGGGGGGACGTGGCCAAGGGAGGACAGCCTTCACTCCCACGCCCAGAGAGAGCAGTGATTGGCTGACATTCTGACATCACTGGAGGAATTGCCATGTCCACCCAATCAGAAGAGAGCAACTGGCCATTGTTGTCCCCTTTGGGTCTGGATGTGCTACTGTGCCTCAGTTTCCCTCTGGCTGGCCGCAAGAAAGTGAGCTCTTTACTCCAGCTGCAATGACTTCAGTCCTGGCCCCCAGCGTTGGGGAGGGAGAAGCTCATTTGTGAAGCCAGGAGCACTTGCCCAGTTGATGACCGTCATGCAGACCCCCACACGGCTGCCATTCCAATGCCAGGCGCCCTCTTGGTTTATTAACACAAAGGAGCGTTAAGTCTTTTTCGTCCCTGCTCGCCGTGTCCTTTCTGGCCCTTTCGCGGGACACACGCATCACCCCGATCTTGGGGCTGTGATGCCTCTCCCCACCCCAGTCCCCTGCTGGTCTGGGTCCTGCCCAGCTCTGCACAGGCAAACAGGCTCCACGCTCTTTCCCCTCTGCCAGTCTCTGGAGCGGCCATCCCTGGTCTCTCCTGCACAGAGCCAGACTTGATAGTCCTGCCTGATTCCTCAGTCGCGGGTTCTCCCTGGCACCTAAGATTCCCACCGGCTGGTCTTCCGGGGTCTGTGTTCCCATAGCAGGCAGCCTAGGCCATGCACATGGGGGGGAGGACAAGTGCTTTGTTGCAAGCTCCTAAGGGGGAGTTGCTGTTTCTGCTGCGCACTCTGCTCTCTCCCTGTCTTCCTTGGCACGCGATGCAGCCCCCTGGGACCCTTCCCCAGCCTACCTGGTCTTGCCTTGGCACAGCAGCTGCGGGGGTCCTAGTTCTGGGCCAGTCCCATTGCCTTTAGTGGCCATATTAATCATCTAGGGTCTCAACTAGTTTTAGTTTGCATTAAAGTCACCCTCCAGCTTGAGTCGCGTCACCTTCACCCAGACCCCACAGAGGGGTTTGAACACCTGACGTGGCAGGTGAAATTCTGATCAGGGAGTAGGGGGAGAAGACCTTAGGGACAGGTCTTGGCTGGCTGAAAAAGCAGCTTGAAGCGCCCAGTCGGTCTGACCAAGGCTCTAGGGGCCAGGCTGGCTGGCCCTGGAGCTGATCGGCCCACGTGCCGAAATGAGCCCGCTGTAAGAGACGCCTGGCTCAGCTCAGAGGCAGGAAAGGCTCCACGGGGCTGCACTCCACTCTTCGCCCTGCCTGAGTAGGATCTGTTCTCGCCCTTTCATTTCACCTCCCCGCTCCTCCCTCTTTTGCCAGATCCACCCTTCCCAGCACTGGAGGCACCAGCAAATGAGCTGTCTGCAAAGACATGCTCAGGCTCCTTCCCCTCCTCTGGGCAGGGTCTGGCTGTGGCATTGGATCCCCGAGTTCCTGGTCTTGCCGGCACTGTTTAAAGGTGGTGCTCGGAGCTGCTGCTCAGACGGCTGCAGCCCAGGGCAGGTCGAGCAGGGAGCTGCGAGGATGGGGGCGCTCCAGTGGGTTCTGCTCTTCGCACTGTGGAGCTCGGTCGCAGGTGAGTCTGTCTCTCCAGCCCGCTGAGCCGGGGAGAGTAGAGCTCCCGCATCTCCGAGGGATGCTGTTACAGAGAGAACGTTTGCTCCGGCCAAGTGAGAGCCGATGGAAAGCAACAGGTGATGGGAGCAGGGGAACCGGTAGGGCGACCTGAGGGCCTCTCCTCCGCCTGCTTGGGAGGAAGGGAGGACTGAGACTGAGGCTTCCTCCGTGACCTTTGGGCAAGTCACTTCCCCTTGCTGGACCTCAGTTTCCCCAGGAGAGAACCATACTGACCATCCACGCCAGGGAAAGGGGGTGTGAGGCTATGCTCACAAGTGTCAGTGAAGCGCTTGGAGAGCCTCCGCTGGATGGGGCAGCGTAGCTGGGACGCTTGGCTCTGCCCAGTGAAATGCGGCCGGACAAGCTGGACTGGATGGTTAGTTCTCAACTGGGACCACTGGCTCCTGCAAGCCACAGACTGGATGGTCCTCAGCCTTATGCCCTGTACAGCAGTGCTGGAGTAGGGGGAACACAGCAGGCGGGGGGCAGCCGTGTAGGGGCAGAGGGGGCTGAATTAGGCATGGGAGCAGGGACCGCCGTGAAACGTCGCTGGCGTTCCAGGGGGAATCCGAGATTAACCTAAAAGCAAACCGGTGTGACCGGGCGCCCTCTGGGTGGGAGCTGACCCCCCTTTTCTGGGAGGCACGTGCTCTGTAGTGCAGCAGCAGCTTGCCCGGACGCTGTGGCTGCAGCCTGGCATTAGCTGCGGCGGTGCTGGCATTCCTACGACGCTCCCTCGCTGTCCGAGCTGGGCCTCTCTTGGGGCATCACCCCCAGGGAGGGCCGTCCGGGGAAAGGCAGCTTCCTTCTTCGGGCTTTGCACCCTCTAGCAGAGGCCGGGGGCGTGCATGATGTGCTAGCCCCTAGGCACTGCTCTTACCCAGGGAAGCGCACAGGGCCGTGGGCTACGTGCCAGCTGCCTTTCCTCTCGGCCCCCCAGCCTCCTTTGGGGGACCAAAGGGTGGAGGGAACAGTGGGCACCATGGCGTGGCGTTGCTTCCAGACAGGCTGTGGTTACCCCTCCAGTTTAAGGACCTGTCCTCCTCCAAGGAAGATGCTGACATGAGGGAAAAGACGAGCTCCTTAAAACACAGGGTGTGTTAGCTTCATCCTGCGGCTGATGACTAAGCCCCAGCCAAATTGTTGGGGAGCAGAGATCCTGCCTGCACGCCCACATCCCCTAGGGTAAAGCAGGAGAAGCACGTGATGTGTCTTAAACTGTGAGGCTCAAATCCTGACCAGTGCAACCCACAGGCCAACGGTGTAGGCCACAGGACCACACCTTACCAGCCCCCCCTAATGCAACCTGGTGCCACCCAGTGTGGCCAGTGGGAACTGTGGGCACTCATCACTTTTGAGACCCAAGCCCATTTACATAGGTGCCTAAGACTGCATGTAGGAGCTTGGCATCAGGCACTCCCCTGTGGAAATCTTGGCCAAATCTTTCTTTTATCAGCCATGCAGTATGGAGAGAAACTGGCGAGGATCCAGAGGTGGGCCAGGAAGCTGATGGAAGGGATGGAATAAGGCAGCTGAGCAAAGGCTGAAGGAACAGGGCATGCTTAGTTTGGAAAAGAGGAGAGTAAAGGGGGGACATGAGAGTGGTCTTCAAATATTTGAAAGGCTGCCATGAAAAGAGATGGAGGAAAGTTGTTCTCTCTTGCCACAGAGGGCAGGACAAGAGGCTACGGGTTCAAACTATCACAGAGCGGATTTAGATTAGAATCTCAGGAAACACTTCCGGCCTGTAAGGACAGTGGAACCGACACCCTGGGAGGTTGTGGAAGTGCTTTCGGTGGAGGTTTTCCAAAGGAGGCTGGGTAGCCACCTGCCTTGGATGGTTTAGACACCACAAACCCTGCCTCTTGGCAGGGGGTGAGACTAGCTGACCCTGGCGGTCCCTTCTCACCTTGAGTGACTGATGGGGCCTCCCACAAGGACATGCGATCCGCATACCGCCAGTGGATGCAAGTGTTTCCCGGCTGCAGTGAGTTAGGTTGCTCCTCCCACTACAGGACATGGCCCAGGGCCTGTTGGTTTGCCACCTTTATCTTTAGGGTTACCATATTTCAACATTCAAAAAAGAGAACACTCCACGGGGGTGGGATTTGCTCTTGCCCCCCCCAGCCCCGCCCCAACTCCACTCCTTCCCCGCCCCCATTCCAACCCCTTCCCCAAAGTCTCTGCCCCAACTCTGCCCCCTCCCTGCCCCACTGGACCCCTTCCCCAAATCTCCACCCTGGCCCTGCCTCCTCCCCTGAACGTGCCATGTTCCCCCTCCTGCCCCCTCCCTCCCAGCAGCGTGAAACAGCTGTTTCGCAGCGCAAGCGCTGGGCGCTAGGGGGGAAAGTGGGCACTCTCTCGAGTGATCGGCATTCACTTTCTTTCTCAAATGATCAACATTCACTCTCTCTCTTGAATGATCCACTCTTCTTTGGGGAAAAATAATAATGGCAAAATCCCGGACGTTTTTAGATATTTAAAAATGCCTCCTGGACGGCAATTTAAGAACCAAAAAGCCGGACATGTCCGGGAAAATACGGACGTATGGTAACCCTATTTATCTCACCCCACCCCCCGCGCTGGAGTGAGTGCTCCATGCAAACCCACATAGCCATTTCTAGAGCTAAGAACTGTTGTAAACAGGTGCAAATCCACTGAAGTCCATGACATTGCACCCACTTGGCCTAAGTCTGAAACTGGCCCTCAGGTGTAACTGGAGCCCTCCAACAGGGGGAACATGTTGGCTGTGCTGGCAGATCAGGGTCAGCTCTGTACCTCTGTTTTCCTTTGCTTTCAGGAAAAGGCTGCAAACGTTTAAGCACAATCCCTGAATTTGGAGATATCTACCATGTCAAAGGTAACATTCCCTCTGTACAACTCAGGGCCGGATGGGCAGCAAATCAAACCCTCACCCTGCTGTGTGTGTGTGTGTGTAAAACAAACCAGACTGAAGCATACCCTGCCCCTGAGCCAGAAGCTAGGGATAGGCCCTATGATGGGAGTCCTCTGCCCAGCCCGACAGAGCCACGGGTTCGCCCGGTGCAATTGTGCAAAGCTGCGTAGGGCAAATTGCTGCTGAGGTTAATTGAGGCCTTGGATCTGATCTGCCTTCTCGGGAAAAAAAAATAACTGAAGGAGAGCTCAACCCAGTGACTCCATCAACTCCCAGCTCTACTAGTAAACAGAGCTTGGCACACAGCCAGGCTCCGGAGCACCAGGGGCCACATCCTCAGAGGTATTTACGCTCCTAACTTCCAATGGACAGCAGGAAGCTAAGTACGTCTGAGGATCTGGGCCTGCGTCCCTCTCCTGCAGGCTTCCAGTTTGGCTGGTCTCCTCAGACTGGAAGCTCCTGGGGCAGGGACTGTGTTTTCCTGGCTGTGTGGGGCCAGCGCCCAGCACACTGTGGGTGTGCAACTGACAAACAAAAGAATGATAATGATTGTTCTCGACTCAATGCAGAAGAATGTCTTGACTCTGGGCCTCTGAGGTGAGTCTGTGGCTTTTTCCTGGGATGAAACAGTGGCGTGGCTTTTGGCAAGCCGGCTGTACGTTGCCTGCACAAACCCTCTTCAACAACAACAACAAAGCTGCAGTTTAATGTCTAGCTTCCTATGATTATCCCTCCAACGACAGAGCCTGGCCTTTCGACACACGCACCGATCGCTCGCGGCGAGAGCCTCCCACAGAGTGCTTGCTCTGGATAAACTCGTGCAGCAATTACAAGCCCAAGAAACCAAGGGTGTGAGTTGGCAGCACTGGATGGGGCCTCTCTAATGTTCGCTTAGCCTGTCTTTGAGGCATGGGCCGCGCTTAATCCATGCCCAGGATTCTGTGTTGTGCTGGGCCTGGAGGAACTTGAGTGGCCTTCAGAGCCCCTAGGAACCATCCATGAGCTTGGCGCCATCGACAGCTTAGCCCAGGGGTGTCTCTGAACCCCAGGGAGTGAGAGCCGGCTCCAGCACTGGCAGGAAATGCTCTGCCCCAGATTAGAGCCCTCTAGTCTCATTCCCATGTTCACAGAGATAAACCCGACGGAAGCGTGCACCTCCCCAGAGCTGCACCCTCAGGGTAGCTAGCCCCTGCTGTGGCTGTGCTCTGGTTTCAGTGCATGAGGCCAGAGCTAGCCTGAGGGTTTCTTTGCCAGCTCAAAGCGTAGCCATATACCCAACGGGTTTGGCACGTAGGAGCTTCCTCTGGGTGATCTGGCAAATCCACCCACCACAGCTTAGGGCAGTGGGGCCCAAACTTTTCCTGTCGCACCCTCTCTTACCAGTAATGAACTCTGTCCGCCCCCCCACCCCCATTACTGCACAGCCAAGGCTTCCTCACCAGAGCCACATGGTTGAAGGTGGAGTTGGGGGCAGAGCTGGCGGGGCGGGGAGCTGGGGCGAGAGGTGGAGAGGGAATGAGGGGAAGAGCTGGGCTGGGGTTGGAACTGGTCTGGGGGCAGAGTGGGGCAGGGTGGTGCTCCCTCCCTGCTCCCCAGGGGTGCTGGCCCAGGCCCCGCCACAAATGCCCTGAACATTTCTCCGCGCACCCCTAGGCGGGTGCACCCCACAGTTTGGGGACCACTGGCTTAGGGCAGTGGGGACAGCTGGTCGGAGGCTTGCACTAGTTTATGGCAATCCTCAGCCACATGTGAGAAGAGCGCTGGCCTCCTGCACCTTCCAGAACTCAGCACTTTACGCGAAGCTCCCTCCAAGCACCGAATCCAGAGAGCACCAAAGCGAGCTGCGCACGCCTGTGCTTTCGAGCTGTACCTCAGGGCGACAGGCTCACCCTTGTCTCCCGGGTTGGCTGAACGGGCTGGTTCGAAGTCTGCGTTCTCCCAGGGAATCTCCGCGAACTACAGATGGGCCCTTGTCCCAAGCAAAAGACACTGACTAACCTGTCACTCGTATGCTGCAGGAGTCATCAGCCTGCCTTACGCCGAAATCGAGGAGCCCTTCGAAGCCTGGTACAACCTGACCGGAGGAAAGAGCCGGATCCAGTACTACCACGGTAAGCCGCCGGGGTACTTGTGGGAGGCGGACTAGAGAGAGTCTCCTGGGGGTCTGTAGAGCAGGATGTGCCTCTGGGTGGTTCACTTGCCAGTCTGGGGTGACACCATCTGCTCTTGCAAGGGGCTTGCTCAGGAGCTGCAGCCACTGGTGAAGAAGCCGAGGCTGAGAACTTCTGCGGGGTTCCTGGTGTCAGCAAGTGATCCGCGGAGGGCCCCGTTCTGAAAGGCGCAGAAAGCGCTGTGCTGCCCAGGACTTCCGCTGGGAGCCGAGAGCTCGGCAGCACCGGGAGACACTCAGCCACTTGCACGACCAGACCCTGATTTACTTAGTGTGTGTAGGCCACAGGGCCACGAATGGCTCTTCTCTGGAAGGCCACCCTGCAGAGCTCAGTCCCGCTATCGGTCAGGCATGGGTTGCCTCTGCTTGGATTCGCTACAGTGGGGAGCAATGTGGACATCACGCACCAAGGATAATAAAATCCCTGTTGCGGTGGAAGTGCAGGGTCCACGTGACATTTCCTATTGTCACCTGCATGCCATGCCTGGCTCTCCCAGACCCAACGACCATGCCTGTGGCTCAGGGAAGCATGGCATCTGCTATCCTGGGGCGGGGGGAAGCAGGAGCCCACCCCCTCAGTCTGTGCTCTGTGGGAGGAGGGTGGAGAATGCTTAAGAGCAGCCCTGCGTAGAAACTGGCTGCCTCTATTTTCTCTTCCTACCTTGCAGGGCAGGTGATAACTTACCAGTTGGGATCGGTGAAGCCGTACGGTACCAGCTACAAGATTACGCCGGAAACTACTGAGATGGAAATGAACATCGTGAAGTGCTTCCAGATCAACGGCACGAAAGAGAAGCTTATCAAGCCACAGAGCGTCTTTCCCCACACACATGGCTTCAAGGTGAGCCCCTTCTACCGGGGATCTGGGCAGGATGGGGGAGGAGTGCAGGACCCCAGGCACTGGGCCAGACCCTCAGCTGGCATGACTCTGACGCCAGACCCTCAGACTGACAGCAGCTTGGCTGGGACAGAGCAGCGATTGGGTTCGTTGTAGCTGGGAGAACCGTTAGGCCCATTCTGATCTCCAGTCCGTGTGGCATTGTAGACAGCGCCTGACAGTTGGCCTGGACACGCGCTGCAGGCCTCCTCCTTACAGGTATGTGGGAAGCTGCAGACAGTTGTTCCATAGCTTATCGGTAAATGCCAAGTCTCTGTCTCCTTGCTTGAGTCCCTGTGTCTTTCAGTGTTCTTCCTGGCCTCTCCTGGCTGGTGAAGGTTCATGCATACACCTTGTGTAGCTGTCCAGATCCCCGCTGTGGGGTGCAGCTGGGAAGGTGCACTGTTACACCTCCCCAATTCTCTCTCCCAATACTTGGAGCAGTTTAGAGCAGCCTCAGGGCTGCTCTAGCCCTAGCTGAATATCCCTGGAGATATTCCAAGTAGAGATTCGTGGCGTTTTACACTCCTCTCCATCCCCTGCTGAGAGCCAGGAAGCATAAGACCCGGAGAACCCATTCCATGCCCTCTGGGGGAGCCCTGTGTCTAAGCAGCACAAAAATAGAACAGCAAGCCAAGGAGTCCAGGGTAGCTTTGTTAGCGGTGTCAGAAATGGACGGCCCCAATCAGAGCAGGGGGTTTGCCTGGCCAGCCAGACCCTGCAGAAGGAGGTGAACCTGGGAAGGAGGCACCAGTGCTGGCCGAGAATCTCTTCTCCTTTCCCAACCCTGGGAGATTTGTTGCAACTAGTCCTTACTACAACGAGGTGGCAGCTTGGGCGAGCCCGTGTGGTGACTCAGCTGCCCACTACCGAGAGATCCCCGTTGTGGGCGTTGGGCAAAGTTGCTTTCATGTGTCCTGGACTCTGAATGAAAACTGAAATCTGCTTCGCCCGGATGATAATTTGGTAATGGCTGTTTAAAAGGCCTTGGGCATATGGGGAAAACTCACCAATATACTGCTACTTGCTTAACGCAACTCCCTGGGGAGCGGGGCTGTGGAAAGATTCAAGCTCGTACTCAGACTGGGAGTTCTTCCGAGCGAGGCCCATCTCCTTGTGATGCAATGCCTAGCACGGTGGCACCCTGATGCTTGACTGGAGCCACTGGGTGCTACAGGAATACAAGGGCAAATAACACAGCTGCTCGCTGAATGTATTCAGAAGCCGCGTTGAATGAACCAAAGCTTGCGGAGGGCATAGCCAGAGGTAGACAAGGGAGGACTGGGTTGGAAGGGAGGACGGGGGAGGGGTTGTCCTGGGGATCTTTGAAACCAGAAGGACTTTTCTGATGGTGGCTGAGGAGTTTTTAGCTCCATGAATGAAGGATGCGGGCACAGGAAGCGCTCTGGGTGGCCTAGAGAAATTATTTGTTATGTAGGATGGTAGCAGCTGACCTAGGAGCTCCAGTCACGGACCAGGGCCCAACTGCGCTAGGTGCAGGACAGACACCAAACAAGAGACAATTCCTGCCCCAAGAGCCCAACTAAACTTTCCTCTCTGGGGATGGGGCAAGGAGATGGGTCTGCAGCTGGTGCCTAGCCCCACAACCTCCATGTGCTGGGCGGCGTCTGCTAAGGCAAGGCTCGGGGCTGGATTAGCACCAGCTGCCTCGGGGCGGGAAAGAGGTGCCGTGGGCAGCGTGGGCCAGTCTCACCAGCAGAGCGCTGGAAGAACCACGGGGCCTAACTCCGGCTACCCTCCGTTGCCGCCCCAGTTCCTGCGGGAGGAGTACTTCAAAGGGCAGTACTGCAGCGTGTGGCAGGACATGTCCAACTGGGGCAAGAAGAAGAACGTCTACACCTTGTGGGTGACCAACACCAGCTGCGGCTGGTCGCCCGTCCACTACGAGATGCGGGGTTACAACAGCGTGCTGGGCTCCCACTACGACAAGTACGAGATCGACTACAGCGACTTCAGCCACAGCTACCCGGCCTCTGCCTTCAACCTCCCCACCAACGGTAAGATGGGCCTGGTGGGCCCTCTCCATCCCTGGGCCAGCATTTATCCATGCCCGAGACAAGCCTCGCCCTCTTCTCTGTACTCCAAAAGCACTCAGCCGGGAGCAGGGTCCCTTCGCGCTAGGGGCCGCACCAAGACGCACGCAGAGACCAGCCTGGCCCCGACGGGGACGTAGACAAAGGGCGGGAGGAAGGGATCCGAGCTGAGGATTAGGAACCGAGGCACAGCGGGAGGATGTGGTCCGCCCCAGGCCGTCTGTGGCAGAGTCAGGAATTGACCTCACGAAGCCCAGGGCAGAGAGGAAGGGGTGGGTGGTGCCCTGCGTCCTGTTGCCGTGGGAGGTGCCCAGAAGCAGCCGTGAAACTATTTCGACAGAGCCACTCAGGGGCGGGGCAGGGAAACTAGCCCCCGCACCCATCTCCAGCTCCAAACAGACGTTGAGCAAGGCAGCTCAGCCCCGTGGGCTGGAGAAATGTTGGAGACAAATGGGCTGGGGGCCGCCGCCTGCTCTCAGATGTTTCCCCTGGTGGCTGGCTCCGGACCCAGCTGCTAAGCCAGCTTGGGGGATAAGGTTCGCAGCTGATCCGGGCCTCTCTGCAAGGTAGCCCAGTTCTGTGGAAGCCCTGCTGGCATAGCAAGGCTCTTGGCATCTGGAAGGCCCAAGATCCCGTGCCGAGTGTTGATGCCAATGTCTTCTCTTTGCCTCCAACCCTGAGGCCAGCCAAGGGAGAAGGGGAGGTCGGGCAGGCCCATGGGAGGCCAAACCAGCCTGTGCCTGCTAGGAAAGAGGAGTGGGAAGCTGCCACAGTCAGGATAGAGAGAGGAGGGGATCTCCCAGCTCCTTGGGGCGAGGCGGGGAAGGGATCTAATGATCACTGTAGAGCTGCGGCAGCAGGGCGTTGCCCGCTTCCGCCTGGGCACTGAGCAGTGAATGTGGCACTAGCATTGGGGGGGGGGCCGGCAGCCTCGTCTGACCCAGCCCTGCTGACCTGCATTTTCGAAGGGAGTGAGGAACAGTCCATGGGAAAAGCATCCTGCAGAGAGGCAAAGCCCCATGCAGGTTGGGCAGCTGGGAGAGCTTTGGTCCACCCACCCCTGCAGGCATCAGAGCACTCACTGAAGCCCCTGTATGGGTTGCCCCTAACCGGGCGGGGGAGCGAGGGGAGTCTGGGGGTGACGGCTGCCTGTGCTTGTGCCCAAGGAACGAAGTCCTGTGGGGAGCTCCCCGGGTTGGGAGCAGAGCGCTGGATCCTGGCCAACCCCATGCAGGACTTTGTGGGGCAGCAGGAGGACCGGTCCCACCAGGTATTCCACCACTACCGGAAGGCGTTCGGGAAGAGCTATGGCAGTGAGCAGGAGATGGAGCACAGGACGCACACCTTCACCCACAACATGCGGTACAGGGCTGCCTGGGGGCAGCGGGGGCTCTGGGGTCACGGAGGAGGAGGAGGAGAGAGCTGGTGCATCGCGTGCTGAAGGAAACGGCATCTCTGCTGGGTCAGGGAGGCTGGAGGGTTCCCCCAGGGAGCTGGGCGGGGGCTCGGCCTTGGCTGCTTGCGGAACGGACCTTCCTGAGCTAGCCTTGTACGTGGCGGAGAACGGCCTGTCCACAACGCCAGCAGCACCTGGCCTAGCAGCGGACTCTAGCTAGCGGCTGGAGAATGGAGTCCCGCAGGGCCTGGGGGCACATCTCCTCGCTCCATCAGCGCTCCCTTGGGTCTGCCTCCAGGAGCTGCAATCTCATCTCCTCGGGGTATGTCTACGCAGCAAGCGGGAGCTGGTCTGTTGACTTCCTTTCAGGCTGGCATCCCTTGGTTCCCCCTGTCCCCAACACACAGAACCCTCCCGGGTCGCAGCCTGTGGGCACCGGGCATCCCCCAAAGCCATCTGGCTGCCATTTGAGGCTGCACCAGCCCTCTAAGGGTTAATCTGCTTGCTGCACAGGGGAGGACGCTGTGGGTGTGCCTGGTGGGTAGGGATTCCTTCGCCAGGGCTGTAGAGGTGTGCCACACACCCTGCCCTGTGGCAGGAGCTTCCTATGCCAGGTGGGCAGAGCAGCGCCCAGAAGCCATCGCTGCCTGGCTCCCCCTCTCTTCACGGCACCCATCCCTGCCCAGGTTCATTCACTCCAAGAATCGGGCCAACCTGTCCTACAAGCTGGCTCTGAACCACTTGGCCGACCGCACCCCGGAGGAGATGGCCGTGCTGCGGGGGCGGCTAAAGAGCGGGGCCCCCAACAACGGGCAGCCGTTCCCGTCCGAGGGGTATACTGGCCTCATCCTGCCCGAGAGCCTGGACTGGAGGCTGTACGGTGAGTGGGTTGTTATGTGGCTGCTTCTGGGCAGAAAGCTCCGTCCGGATGGAGCATTTCCTCCTGCCTCCCTTTCCACACCCCGTTGCTACTCACAGGGCTCGAACCCTCGAGGGGCTATATGTCCAGGGTGCGGGGCGCCCCCTGCTGCTGGGGAAGTCAATGGGAGCTGGAATCGCACAGCTCTGCCTGGAAGCCAAAGCCCTGGCTGGGATGATTTAATTGGGAATTGGTCCTGCTTTGAGCAGGGGGTTGGACTAGATGACCTTCTGGGGTCCCTTCCAACCCTGATATTCTATGATTCTATGAAGCCTGGCCTGATGGGTTGTGAGTTGGGACTCCAAAAATCAGAGGCCCCTGAAAAGAAACAACCCCGGGGCGCTTCTGAAGGCTTCGGCCTTACGGGCTGGAGCTGCTGGCATCCCATTGTTACCCAGAGGTCCGTGCAGTGCTGTTCGTGCAAACCCTGGGACAGACAAGCAGGCTGGCCCGGGGCTGGCACCAAACTAAATGCCTCAGGAAGGGATTAACGGGGAACGAATTATACCAAAGCTGGTTTTACTACAGTAGTGCTGCCATCCAGAAGCTGCAGCCCAATTAGCTGAACAGACCGGGGGGTCATTTTTCAGCTCCTATCACAGACTCCCCGTGTGACCGTGGGCAAGTCACCGAGGCGCTGCCTCGGTTTCCCCATCTGTAAAATGGAGCTGGCGATACTTCCCTGCTACACAGGGGCCATGCGAGATCTAATTCATGGCTGCTAGTTAGCGCGCGGAGATCCCTGTCGGGGGAGGGGGCTCTGCCAGCACCCAGGCCGGGGTAGCGCCAGGCCCAAGAAGCTAAAACTCCAGTCGCCAGCACTCTACGCCCTGCATTACAGGGGATCGTTGGTAGCTCTTGGGCAGCAAGGGAGGGAGTCAGGCACAGAGGGAACCGGGTGGATTAGAGCTCCCCAGATGGAGATTCCTGGAGGCACCTGCCCCATATGTCTCAGTCCCTGACCCCTCGCTCGCTCCCTCCTTCCCTCCCCAGGCGCCGTGACCCCAGTGAAGGACCAGGCCGTGTGCGGCTCCTGCTGGAGCTTTGCTGTCACCGGGGCAATGGAGGGTGCCCTGTTCCTCAAGGTGAGAGCCCGCCTGCCTCCCAGTGAGGAGATTGCATGCTCTGCTGAGGGCACAACCTGCGTGCCTACATGTCACAGGCAGCCCGTCCGGCTCCCCAGCTGGATGGCGCGTCCACACCAGGGCTTGGCTTGGGAGTGCAGGAGCCACCCTGCAGCAACAAGAGCCCTGCCCCAAGAACACTGGGCAGCCCTGGAACAAGGGTGGGGAGGGGATTGGGGGCGCTCCAGCAGCTGGAGGGGTGGGAATGGTCTTTGTGCTGAATTAGGGAGATCCAGGGATATTGGGGTGACTCCCCACTGCGTGGGCCCCAGGTGGCACAGCTGTAGCTCAAGGCTGGCTGGAGGTGGCGATGGCGGAGCTGGGAACACCCCCTCTAGGCTCATAGCTCCTGATCCAGCCGCCTGGCTGGGACTTTGCAGCTGAGGACCTGGGTTTCCTCCCTCCCCAGACAGGAGTAGTGACTCCGCTGTCCCAGCAAGTCCTGATCGACTGCTCCTGGGGCTTCGGGAACTATGGCTGTGACGGCGGTGAGGAGTGGAGCGCGTACGAGTGGATCAAGAAGCACGGCGGCATCGCCAGCACCGATTCCTATGGCCTGTACAAAGGCCAGGTGAGCGCGGCGCCCTCCGGCTCGGCTGCCACAGGTGCCCGGGGAGCGGCTCCATTGGCACGGGAGCTCTGATCCCGCTGAACCTCCCTGGTGTGTCCCAGGTCTGTGAGTCAAAAGCAGGTTGCCATGAAGGGGGAGCCTCTGCCTCCAGCAGGGCCGAGACCTCTCGGGGCTTTGGGGCTCTATCCCATGGGGCCGCTCCAGCGACCCCACTTAGAGTCAGTGACTAGGGTGCAGCATCCACGTGGGAAGCAGCCACTGGGACTGCTGATAACATGCCCTTGCTGATCCCAATTACAGCTGCATGGCCCTGCTAAGGCACTAGCCTGGGACTTGGAAGACCTGGGCTCAACTGCTAGCCTGGCAAATCACTTCCCCTTACTCCGTGCCTCAGTTTCCCTGACAGTGCAATGGGGGTGAGACTCCCCTGCCTATCGGGGGTGTCGGGGGGAGGACACAGAGCTGATTGGGGTCATAGAAAGAAAATAGGGGCATTAAAGCATAGACTGGACATGCCAGCAGCCAGAGACGCTTATGGCTTCCTTCGAGCCCAGGGGGCATCCGCATGTTTGCCTGACCAGCCGAGACACCCTGCTCCTGGGGCCATCAGCCTGGCTCATGCATGCAGGGGTGCAGGAGAGTGGCTGTCATCTCCTTTGTCTGTGTTGCAGAACGGCTTGTGCCATTACAACAAGTCCGAGCTGGTGGGCAAAATGAAAGGCTACGTCAACGTCACCTCGGGTAACATCACGGCCCTGAAAGCTGCCATCTACAAGAATGGCCCCGTGGCCGTCAGCATCGATGCCTCCCGGCGGTCCTTCTCCTTCTACTCCAACGGCGTCTACTATGAACCCAAGTGTGGTGAGTGCGGCCGTTCCCGGCCGATCGGCTCCTGGGATGGCTTTGGATGGCTCTAACCAGGCCCTGGGCAGTTGACTTCTGGCAGCCAAGTCCAGCAATGCTGGGGTGCTGCCAATGAATGCGGTAAACACCATGATTCCACCCGCAATCTGGAGCCCCTCTGGCTTGACAAGTGCCTTGCAGGGGATCTGACACTGGGGGGGCAGCCACGTCTCCTTTCCCAGCTGCATACATTCAGACCAGACAAACAAGCCAGTTCAGCAAGATGTGGGGTTTTCCCTTGGGGTGGTGGGGGGAGGCCCAATGGCTTTGATGAAAGGAAACTAAAGCGGAGGAACCCCTGGCTCAGAGGAGGATGATATTGCCACATGGCAGGGCTTCACCAGAGCCACAAGCTGGCTGGGAGGGTTACAGGTTCAGCCTCCAAAAGGAGCAGCTGGAATAAAACCCAACGGATTTGCTGCCTGCTTACCAGGCTGCACAACAGCATCTGAGAAGCTTGGAGCCACTGCTCAGGAACCTGCCACCAACTCTAGGGTCAGAAACGGCTAACAAGGAGCACTGAAGGCAGGGCAGGGGAGAAAACCGGGCAGTGGATGGGGAGCCTGGACTCCTGGTTTCTAGTCCCAGCTCTGCTGTTCATTTGCTAGGTGATTTTGGGCTAGTTACGTAAACCCGGTGCCTCAGGTTACCTGGCCGATAACAACACTTATCCACTGCTGCAGAGTTCTGGGAGACGTGTGGATGAGAAGCTAGGCCCTGGTTCTGTCACTAATGAGCTTGCTAGTGGTATGGTGCCGTCATTTATATTTATTTTTTGCCCCTCTAGGTAACCAGAGAGGTGACCTGGACCACGCGGTCTTGGCTGTCGGCTACGGTGTGCTCCAAGGAGAGCTGTACTGGCTGGTGAAGAACTCCTGGTCCACCTACTGGGGTAACAATGGCTACATCCTCATGTCCATGAAGGACAACAACTGCGGGGTAGCCACGGATGCCACCTACCCCATCCTGGAGTGACCCTGGCGCCAAAACAGGCTGGGGTCACCTACGCCATCCTAGCCCCACCCACAAGGGTTACCAGGCCTGGGCTGTTAGTTTGCAGGCCAGTGTGGATTTCATCCCAGCAGAGACACCCACTTGAGAGCCTAATTCATACCGTCCCCCTGCCTTGGCCCTCGTTGGTAGCAAATCAGCTCCTCGGAACCTCGCAGCACTAAGCCCCTGAGTGAAAAGTAAAAGCAGCCACGCAGGCGGGAGGATGGTGGGAACATACCATAGCAATCAAGGCGGGGTGGTAATTTGGGGAAGGGGAGAGGTGTGAAAAGGGGGGCTGCCTGTACCGAGGGGTGGGAGAGTGCTGTCCCCCTAGGATGGCAGCCTGGCTACGGAGCAGCCCAAAGAAGCCCACGGGGGCGCAGCTGATGTTGCTCTCGCCACTGCTGGCAATAAAGTACCTGGGAAATTGCTGCCTCTCTTTTAAACCAGGTGGGGGGATTAAGGTGCACTTGCTTCACAAGGCGGTTTGGCTTCACACGGCTCTGTGTGTGCTCCCGCCCGCTGCCACCAGGGGCAGGACACCCTGTGCACGCTGCCCCGGCCCCTCCCCTAAGCCAGCAGGTCATAGTCCTCTTCACCCCCAAAGAAAACCTCCTTCTCCCCCAGTACCTGGCTGCGGTGGCTCTTCACAACCAGCTGGGCTCTCCCTGCTCTCCTGGTGCTGGCATGGCCCCCAGGGGCATGCAGGGGTCCTCACTGCTGCAGGGGTGGCTTCCTGCAGTCTATTTGGACTGTTTCCAGTCCATTTGCTGGAAACCCCTCTTGCCCTGAGAATGGCCAGGCCAGAGGCAGCTGATCTTCATTTCCTCCCTGGGGCCAGCCAGCGAGCGAGCTCAGACCTTCTGCCCAGCCAGTCGGCACTAAGGCTCCTCCTGGCCAGGCTCCGGTGGTGCTCACGGCTGGGAGTCCCAGCACTGAGGACCTGCTGCTAAGCCAGGGTGGGAAGTCTCCAAGTGCCACCCATTCAGACAGGGCCCAGCCCCACCAGCCTGCTGCGGGCTTCCCTGCTCTAGGCTGGCAGCCGGGGTTTGAACGGAGCCTCTCCCCTGCTGAGAGAGGAGGGAGTGGGAGGCAGGGGTGGCTCTTTAGACCCAAGTTGCCCCAGTGTGTGTGGGGAGCAGCTGCCCCTTTCCCTGGAACTGAGCTCCCATCCCAGGGCAGCTCCAACGAGGCCTCCCCAGCCTGGGCTGGGGGAGAAGAGCCAGCTGTGGCCTTTGGCCTGGCAAACTGGCTTCATCCCTCCAAGGCTTCGAGGGAGGGTGTCCTAGGAGCACAGGCGACCGCGGCCAGGCAGCTGGGAGAGGCAGGAGAACAGGCACTCTGCGGAGGACAGATGTGGGACAATGCAGTGGCCCCAACACAGACAGCGGAAGGGGAGCCAAACCTTGCGTTTCGGGGCTGGAGCCAGTTTCTAGGTGATTGGGGTCAGGGAGAGACCTACTGCGGGGGGCAGGTTCTCCAACAGCTGCTGCTACTTGGTTCTTACACCTTCCTCTGAGGGGCTGGCCCCTCCCAGAGACTGAATCCTGGCCTAGGAGGGCCTAGAGACTGCTCCAGCATGGTGGGTCCTCCAGGCCTCGCTAGGCCTGCAAACAGCCCCAGAGAAGCCGACCAGACTCTCAGGGCTTGTCTTCCCTGCAGTGCACGTGGGTGGCGCCCCTAACTCGAGTCCCGTCCACGCACAAGAACCCACCCTCCGGGGGTGTAGCTACAGCTCGTGTTAGCACGACTCCTCAGCGGCTCACACACATGCTGCGTGGCCGTGCTCCCCGGCTTAGGCTGACTCAGGAGGAGTCCACGCGAGCGTGGATTGCCTGAGTTCGCGCTGCGGTGAAGACCTAGCCGCTAGGTTGCTGCTCTGAGTCTGCAGGGGCACCTGGGCAGGGACGTTTGCATAAGGCCCAGGACACAGTCAGGAGGAGGTGGCTGCACCCAGCCCATTGTACGGGCCCCAGCAGGCAGGGGACATGCCATCCTCAAGCCTGGGGCCAGCGCAAGGAAAGGATTTCTGCTCCTGCATCAGTGCGAGAACCAAGGCTCCGGCACCGTGGGAGGCTCAGAACCGTAGGACCGGGGCTTCCTCTCTCAAGGAGGCAGGAAAAACAGGATCTCCCAGAGCAGCGATGAGTGCGGTGGGGCTGCAGCAGTGGGGGAGGGCGTGAGCGCCACCCAGTCACGGGCTGGCGTTGGCCTGGTGCGTTGCTCGCCTCACGGCAGGGACGCTGCAGCCCGGTTCTGCATTGCTGTGGAGGGGGGTGTCGCAAGGGGCAGCTGCAGGGTTCCCATTACCGGAGCCGCGGCAGGGGCTTGCAAGGATCGCACGTGACCATCAGAGCAAGAAGCCCGGGTTAGACCAGCCCAGGCCAGTGTGCTGTCTCCAGTAATAAAGCCCCGAGCCCAGCAGCTCCGACCAGCATGGCGCTAAGTAACACACACAGCAGGCTCAGGATCTTTGCCATTGCCGTGCCGGCGACCGGCACAACACGCCCGGCGCGGGAGCCCGAGTGGGAGCGCTGGTATGATGCAGGATGTGAGCAGGAAGGCCGGACTTCTGGAAGTGGCTTCCCCCTGGCCAGGGCCACCTCTGTGGGGAAACTTCTGAGCTGGGCAATGCTCCTGGGTTGCACCCTTAGGTTTGTGGTCCTTGCTGTGTAGGTGCCAGGCTGAGCGCCCTGCATTCCTGCTAGCCTCCCCAAGGACTGCGAGCGAGGTGCACTCCTCCATGTGTTTCTAAAACATCATCCCCTAGCCCCCTGCATCCCGATAGCCGAGGGAGCTGTGTCCAGTGCGGGATTCCTAGAAGAACCAGAACTGACCTCACCTAGGACGTGATGCTGCTGCAGGATGTGGGATCCCAAAGCGTGGAGCGACGCTTCTCTAGGCTGGGCTCGCAGCCCTGACTGCCCGCTGGGAGGCTGCCTGGGGAAATCGCGCAGAGAAAGACCACGGAATTTGCTGGCCTGCACAAGGGCAGCTAGCCAGGGCCCATGGGCGAAGGGGGTGGCTGCAGGGCCCCAGCGCAGAATAAAATGAGAGGTTCAGAGGCTGCATAGCTGAGGATGTGGAAAGCAGCCTAACTCCCAGGTCCCAGGGAAAGGGCAGGGGTGTGCTGGGCTGGCCCCATTGAATCCTGCATGCTCAGCAGCAGCTGGCTGAGTCAGTGCTTGGCTGGGAGACGGTCAAGGTCCACGCAGCCCCCTGCAGGGGTGGGTGCTGGTCACTCCCTTCTCCGAGTCACTACGGCATGACACAGTTCAGGGCCACTGCACCGGGATTCCCAGTCCCTGGTCCCCACATCCAGCCCCTGCACCGCTGGAAGGGGGAGCCTTCCTAACTCTGGAGGCTACACTGTCTCCCCTGGCAGCAACGTGTGCACCCTGTACGCTGACAGGACACAGCGGCTAGCAGCCCCACATCAGTGCTGACCCTCCCCTCAGACACAAAGAGCACGACCCCTCTGGGCAGCCTCCCTAGCTCATCACGGAGGAAGCCAGAGGTTTTGGCATCTGGGTCCAGAGCAGTTGGAGATTTCTGGCCCCCGGGGAGCTGTAGGGGACAGTTTGGGATCAAAGGGTAAAGCACATTAACTGGACTCTTCGGCTCGGATGATCAGCAGGGAGATAAATAACAACGCTGATCTTTAAAGGGACATCACTAGGGTTCAGAGTTAACAACTAACTGAGGGAAAAACAGGACAGTGCTCACACAACAGAACTCTCATTTCAGGCTCTCTGCAGACTCAGGAAGATGACACAGCCATTACTCTCTGTTTGTATCTATGGTTTTCTTCACAACCACGGGGGCTGGCATGATCTTCTCTCTTTTACGCAAGAGCGGAGGCTCCGGAGCAGAGTCCCAAAGCACAGAAGGGAGCCTGCAACTGGGGGAATCCAGGTGGCCTGGCTTACAAGAGGGGTCAGTTATGCTTTCCCTTGTGACCACAGCAGCCTAGCTGGGTTGCCACCCCACCCCATTATTGGCGGAGCCCAGCAAGCAGACAACACTCCGCATACTTTGTGCCTTTACCAGCGAGTTTATTGACAGGACCAGAATCAGTCGCATCAGCTACTTCTCTTTGCCAGCTGCAGGCCTGGGAGTTGCCCTAGTTACTGTAACTCACCAGACTGCGAGCCAGCTACAGGGAGAGAGGGGTAGAGGGGCTGGAGCACCACACAGAGAACCCCTCCTTTCAGTGCCCAGCCGGAGCTAGGGCTCCCCCCGCCCACAGCAGCTGGTCTGACTTCTCCGGTGCCGGGGATGCTGCGCACCTAAAGCTTCTCAAAGCTCCACAAAGGGCTCTTCGCACGTGGGTGCTGCAATCAGGAGGTGAGCATGCCACACCTGTAGGCAGAGCCCAGCTGGCTTTGATCTAGCTAGATCAAAGCCAGCTTGAGTAACAGCAGCAGCGTGGGTGGCATCACAGGCTAGCTGCTGGAGTCAAGACCGGGGGTGGGGGGTACTCAGGAGACTGGCCCCTGGCACTAAGTGGCTACACTGGCCTTGTTACTCAAGCCAGCTTTGATCTCGCTAGATCAAGGCTAGCGGAGACTGCGTCTAGCTAGATCAAAATCCGCTCGGGTCTGCCTACCTGGGCTGAGCTGAAATCCTATCCAGCGAGAGGGGCTGACCCTGCAGATGCAGCCTCAGGAGGCCCTTGTTGCCCTGAGTTTCCATTTGGCTTCCCGGGGGATTTCAGGGTACTCAGCATGAACAAGCAAGCGCCTAGGCCATGCAGGATCAGGTGCTAAAGCACATAGCTTGGTCCCGTCCAGAGCGCAAGCCAAGCACAGATAAAGAGCAGGCCCGGCAGGCTGCTAAGGACCAGCATCCTGAAGCCAGCTCGCTTCCCTCTGACCCAGGAGCGGCTGGAAATCAGGCCAGGATGGGGTACGTTGCAGCCATCGCCACCCCGCAGTTGTTGTCCCGCATGGACATGAGGATGTAGCCGTCGTTACCCCAGTAGGTGGACCAGGAGTTTTTGATGAGCCAATAGCTCTCCCCTTGCAGGACCCCGTAGCCCACGGCCAGCACCGCGTGGTTTAAGCTGCTGCTGGCATTCCCTACGACCGAGAGGAAAGGAGATTAGCAAAGGGGTTTCTCATGCTGCTATTAACCTGCTGCGATTACTTTCCTCCCTGGCATCCGGGCTCTTGCATTCCCAGGAGGCCAAAAGACAAGTCTCATGTAGAGAAACAGACTCAGCCACAGCAGCCCTGGAGTGGTCACGAGCAAGGACTCCCCATGGGGGCAGATCCATGGATACTAAGGCCCGTAGAGACCATTACGCCCATCTAGTCTGACCTCCTGCCTACCACAGCCCAGAGCGCCCCACTGAATGGTTTCTGCATCAGATGCCACGGGTTGGGACTCTCCCGAGACGTAGCTTCCTCCACGCCCCACAGTGTGAATCAAATGCCCTCCTGCAGGCAGCCTGGAGAGTTGTACAGTCAGGTCTATTTTATATGGGGCCGTGCCAAGAGGGAGGGGCGGTATCAACCGCCCGGCTAGTCTAGTTCTGCCAGGGAAGTTATTTGGGAAACCTAGGATGGTCTATGATTGCCACCTGGTGGCAGAGCCCATGCAAAGCTCTTGCCAAGCTCTTAGTGCAGGGGGCTGGCGCATTGCATTGGAAGACCCCCGAGCATTGCTCCACTTATCAGGGATTCTTCAAGCATGAGAATGCAACACCTTCCTAAGTGCTGTCATGGGGAGGTTGGGGAGGGGCATGATTGGGGGCAAAGCTTGCAGAAGGGAGGCAGGAATCCTGGGGTGTCAGGCCATGGAAGCAGGGGCCCACCGTGACTGAAAGCACTGCTGTATTCCCCCCGTTCCCCCCGACACACTGTTGTGATCATCTTTATACAAAATATGCCCTGTCAGGTCTCATTTGAAAACTAACAACTTGCTGGTCAATAACATCCTGGTGAAAGATACGCAGCGACATTCTATGTAAGGTTATGAATTCCCCCTGCACAATGTTAGCGCATGTTCAAACCCCCACAGCCCTGCCTAGGCAAGAGTTGTTAAGCAGGTCTAGGCTAAACAAAGCAATGTGGGTTCACCTCAATGTACATGTAAGTAGTAAACAGGGTCCTGGGGCTGGAGACATAGCAAGTCTATATTTCAGCATGCACAGGGGAGAAGGAGCCACCTTCACCTGCAGATCCCAGGTCACCTTCTTTACTGTGTGAATAAACATGGCTTTGAGGGGGAAACCTCAAAAGAATCCACTCCAGAGGGTGAGTGGATTGCAAAAGTGAGGGGCAAAAACACCCCAGGGATCTCTTCCTCTCTCACACACATCTGAGATGACAAAGGAACCAGCACTTTGGCTCTGGGGGAGATCCTGACTTCAGAATTTGATCAGCATTGTCGCTGGAAACCTGCCGTAACGATTTTACCTTGAACCAAGCCTCACTTGCGACGTTTCAGCTACCAGACAGCGGTTTAGCTTTATTTCTCTCTTACCCATGTCTGACTTTCCCTCAAAACCTCCCTCTTTGTAGTTAAATAAATGTATTTTATTTTTAAACTAAACTAATCCAGGGCTGTGTTTAAACCAAACTATTTGGTAACTCCAGTTAATGTAGCAAATTGTTGAATACTGACCCCTTGGGGGACCAGTAATAGCTGAACAGTCCAGGAAAGGGCTGGGCCACACAGAAACACAAGTTTTGGGGAAAACCCTGGGATTGAGAGTGTGCTGGGGTCACCCTGTGAGTAGTAACCGAGGCTGGTGGAAGCCAGAGCATGGCTGGAGTGTTGCTCACAGGCTGCTGGGCTCAGAGTAGCTGGACCAGCGCGGCAGCCGTACACAGACACTCAGGGTGTGACCTGCCTGCTGTTTGTGAGCGGCCATGGCTGGGAGCTACCACAGCAAAGCATTGTGAGGTGCCCAAGGTTGCAGGGCAGGTGATGATGCAAGCCCTCATGGGGCTGGATTGCACCCCAGAATGGGACGCCCAGACCTTGGATTTCTAGGGTCTCTGCTGCCTCCCTTCACCATGCCTTTGGAGTGCCTGGTAGTGATCGGGGGGCCAGCCTGGCTCTGTGCTGTTTGGGCGCTCTTCATCCGGGGGAATGTCCTGCCATGCACGGAGGTGGCTCTGTACAGTTTCAGTTGGCACCAGCACCCCCAGGCTGGCAGTCATGTGTGGCCCCCAAGAGGCACTGGGAGAGGGAGGTGGTGCCCGAGTAGCAGAGAGCAGTGTGATGCACTAAAGGTCCACCCGGCTCATGGTGCTGGAGCCAGCAGAGAAAACCCTGGATGGAACAGAATAGCCTGGGACTCTCCTGCCCCATGGGGGTGTGCAGCCACCCTGTCTCCTGAGCAATCTGGGATCCAGCAGCCTCTGGCAAAGGGTTACCATGACACAGCCTCTCCTCCTAGCCATGCAAACTCGTCCCACCGGGAGCACCGCGCGCCTGGCAGGGCTGGACTCACCACACCGGGGTTCATAGTAGACACCGTTGGAGTAAAATATGAACGACTTGGCGGAGGCATCGATGCTGACGGCCACAGGGCCGTTCTTGAAGATGGCGGCTCTCAGGGCGGTGACGTCGCCGACCGGGACGTTGACGTAGCCCGTGATGTTGGCGAGGAGCTTAGACGAGTTGTAGTGGCAATATCCGTTCTGGGAGGCAGGCGGGACACGGGAGTTTAACAGCAGTATGGTTTGAGTGTCCCCGTACAGCCAGAATGCTCACAGAGCAACCTCCATCCACCCCCTCACTGCGGCCAAGCCTGGATAAGAGCCAGAGGATGCCAGCTGATCCGTGATATGCCGCCAGCTCAAACCCAGCCAGCCAGACACTCTCCTGCCTGCTCAGCCCAGGGAGAACCAGCAGCAGTTGACTGGCTCATTAGCGGGACACCCCACAAGGCAAGGAGAAGAGTTCAGTGCATCTGTTAAGCCCTGGCATAGCTGGGACATGGGTGGTCAGGCCTAGCAGATAGGACCAGGAAGAAGGCTTGGTGGGAGTCAGGGCTCAAGCCAGGGGTCAGAGCCAGAGGCAGAAAGCAGGAGTCAAGGCGAAGGTCAGAACCAGAGTCAGGAGTGTAGGCAGGGATTGCAGGCGGAGTTAAGGATCAGGAGCCAAGCCAGGAATCAGAGCCAAAGAACAGAGCCAAGGTCCAAATCAGGGACCAGAGCAGGGCCTGCGGTGGCAATAAGCCACAAGCTGCCAAGCTGCACAGACAGCTTCCTGGAACGCCCTCCATGCTTAAATAGTGCACGTGGACCAATCAGAAGTGATGGTGGGTGCTGCGGTGCTTGTTCTCCCAGGGCTTATTCATTGCAACTCTGCCGGGCTGCTGAGAGCCACACCCATCCCCTGGCACTCTGCAGACCTGGGTTCTAGTCTTCCGGAGCCTTACAAGTCCCCTCTCGTCATTTAAGGAAAAGCCCTCGGGAGCCAGACGCTGTAGAGGGGCTGTACCGAGGGTTACAGTACTAAATGGGAGCCGTGGAGAAGAAACACTCGCAGGACTCAGAGGTGAGTGGAGCAGGTAGGTTTGCTTGGATCTGAGATTTCTGTAACAGGGACGAGAATTTTGCAGCGAGGGGAGACTTCAGGATCTTCAGAAGCAATTGTTTATCTATCAGTTCCTCCAAGGGTTTTATACCACTGCCCATCACACCTTCCATGTAAAATCAAAGCCCCTGCACATTGTCTAAAACTGGTTATAATGTCAAGGAAGAAATAAAGGCTCCCCCCGCTCCCATCTCTCTGGATCGGTGGTAGGAGAACGTAGCTAGTAAGTTGTATCACAACGGACTGGGCTCCCTGAGACGTTAGCAAGACTAGCCCTGCAGCACCCCTCTCCTCCTGCAGCCCGAGCGCTAGGCGGCCCATCCACTCCACAGATAACTTCAGAACTCAGACTGCTAGTTCTGGACCACCTCCTGCCCTCATTGAAATCAATGATAAATCTCCCTTTGGCTTCAGTGGTGCAGGATCCACAATGAGCACCAGGAAATTCAGCCACCAGGAGCACATTCTAGTTAGATGCTGATTGGCATCATCGCCCGCTATCCCAGTGCCTAGCCTGGGCTCTGGGCCCTGTTATCTGCCCACAGGTATGAACCTCTGTCTGACCCCGCTAACATCTAGGGCATGCTGGAGGTTCATCTCATGCCAGGGCCCTGCACGGTGAGTGGAGGGATGGATTTCGACTTCTCTAGCCCCGTCAGAGCATTGGAGGCTGGTGAACAGAGGCTCACAATTTCCTTTGTCTGGCAGCCAGGGAGGAGCCAGCCCAGGACCATGCCTGAGACTCACCATCTGCACAATAGACATGCTGTGGGGTGGGAGTGGGGGGAGGGGGAATCAGCTGCTCCCAGGATCGCATCCCAGGCCACTTCCATCTTTGCTGGGCCCTGCACCAAGCTCTCCCGTCAGCAGCCCCAGCCCTTTGCCAAGGGAGCCCACAGTTCAGCGTCTGGCAGCCGGGGGCATTTCTCCGGGGCTCTCCGCATCACATCCCCACTCGGTGCAAGGGCACGCTGCTCGAGCAGGTAGAATAAATGCTCTCTGCGGCTCCCCTAGCAGGTGCCTAGAAAAGCAGCCCGACTCACCTGGCCCCTGTACGGCCCATAGGACTTGGCACTCGGTATGCCGCCGTGCTTCCTGACCCATTTAAAGGCCTGCCAAGGGAGGCCGCCGTCGCAGGCGTAGTTCCCGAAGCCCCAGGAGCAGTCCATCAGGGCTTGCTGAGAAAGGGGGGTCAGGCCTCCGGTCTGGGGAGGAGAGCGGGAGGGCAGGCTCGGGCACAGAGAACTCAAACCTGAACTTCACCATCCCCTTTACGTCAAGGCTGACACATCACACACAGGCTCACCAAGACCACGTCCAGGGAGCTACTACATCCCCCCAATGGGCATGCTCTGGGGACCCCTTCCATGCTCTGGGGACCGCCCTCCCTCTATCCCTGGGCTGGGATACATGGCCCGCGGGAGCTGTGTCTCGGGTGAGCATCATCCCGTCAGTGATGCCGGTGCGGCCAGCCAGAGCTGCTCACGCTGGGGAGCTCCTGGGGCAGGACTCCAGGCAGAGTTACAGCCTGGGGCTGAAAGCAGGGACTCCCCCATCAGTAGCGGAAACTAATCTGCTCTGGAGGCTTTCGGCAAAGGGGAAGGAGGCCGCGGCTTGTGCTTAAGGCACTGGCCGGGCCCACAGCGGGTCTGGGTTTGATGCCTGGCTCGTTGTGTGGCCCCGGAAGTCACTTCTTCTCTCTGTACTTCACTTCCCCTTCAGTTACGTGGGGATAGCGATACTGCCCTTCTCCTACCCTCTGCCTTGTCTCTGCAGTGTGTCAGCTGAATTCAGGGGCTGTCTCTTACTGTGTGTGCGTACAGCTCCCAGCACAATGGGCCGTGATCTCAGCTGCGGCATCTCGGTGTTACCACAGTACATATGAGCGTTGAAAGACCACAACGGGGGGCGTCTTGGCTGCTCCACCCTGTGGTGTGATTCCTGCCCGTACAAGCTGAGGGTGTGACGAGGCAGCGGGGCTGTTACCTTGAGGAACAGGGCACCTTCTAATCCTCCTGTAGCAGCAAAGCTCCAGCAGGAGCCGCACAGAGCCTGGTCCTTCACTGGGGTCACTGCGCCTGTGGGAGAGAATAAGAAATGAGCCACTTGTGGTAGAGAACTCAGATCTTCCACATTTCAGCTCTCTGATCTCCCCGGCTCCTGAACGCCTGGAGCTACCATGCCACCTGGCCTCTGTACCACGAGAGGGCCATTCTTCTCTTCCCCTTTCCCCTAGCAATTGCCACTCGTTGCCCTTCTCCCCCACTCCAGGTGCCTCGCTACCCTGAAGAAATGCAGCATGAAGAGCGAGCGGCAAACTTTTGGGCCATCTTGCCGGAGAGCAGAGGCCCACGCACATGACTCAGTGGGTCATGAGCAGGAAGGAGGAGTCCAGTTTCCATCACACTCCTGGTACCAAGCTATCCCTTGTACTGCTGGATTCGTGGTTATTCCAGTGGGAAGCCAAAGTCAGAGTCAGAGAGGAGTCTAAGATGGTGCCAGTTACACCTTCCGGCCCTCTCAATGCGGGAGTGATGACTCGGGATACATTGACACTAGAGCTGGAGGGGTCATTTCCAACTCCAGGAGACACACCCACGCTAGCTTTGATCCAGCTAACCTGCTAAAACCAGCAGTGCCGGCCTGGTAGGACAAGTGGCAAGAGGTGCCAGCCACCCAAGTACGTACCTAGGGTCTCAGATGGGATTCGACCAGGGTGGCTAGCCGCGTCTGCCGCTACATTGCTGGCTTTAGCTTGCCAACGCGGGTTATGTCTACACCCCCAGCTGGTGGGCAGCCACACCCCCGGACAACCTACACCCTGTCAGACACTCACCCAGGAGCTGTGGCATCCAACAGCCTATGCTGGGTAACCTACATGCCAAGTGGCTGGCAGGGACAGCAGGAAAGACAGCTAGCAGGAGGGTTTGAATTAAAGTAACCTGCCCAGGGGATTCCTCTCTGAATTCAGGCCGTCTCTCCCCAGCCCAGCCAGCGCTGGTTAGTCTGAAGCCGTCCAACTAAAAGGACTGAAAGGGCCCCACACCCTGTCTCTTCTCCCCCCCCCCCCCCCCCGCGCTGACCTGGGAATTCGCCCTACTATTCCTGAGTGTTGGGAACTGGGAGTGATGCTCGTCGCTGCCCCCCTCTGTCGAGTTATGGTAGAACAACTTGTTCCAGGAGGAGCCCTACACCAGGGTCGCCATCTACAGAGCAACCCCCAGTTGGGATGGCCCTGCAGGCTCCCTGCCCTCAGCTCCCTCTGGGTTCTCTGCATTAACTGACTCCCAGAGCCAAGAGCTAAGCCCTGGCTCCCCCTTTCATGGGCTCTGATATACTACCCTCGGGAGCCCCACCCTTCTTCTCCCCAGCCCTCCTCTCAGGGGCTGTGCTGGTTCAGGCCAGCTGTAGCCTACAGCAGCTTCTCCTAGCTGGACCTCTCTTTGCTTAGCCCTCTTCCTCCCTGGCCAGGGAGGGGTCAGCAGGCAGGCAGCCCTGCTTCCCCAAGCTGGTGTCTCTCCCGCTGTGAGACAGAGGAGGCAGCAGATATCCTGCCTTCCTTCCCAGGGCTCATCTGGGTTGGCTGCAAGGGGGGAGCCCTGCCCATACCCCTGCTTCCCTCCAAGGCTCCGGGTCCTGGGTCCTTAAAGAGACAGACGATTCCCCTGGGACCTTCTTCCTCTCCTCCAGCACCCGCCTCAGCCCTTCCCTAGGCCTTCATCCGCCCAAGGAGTCCCAGGAAGCCTAGAGGGACATGCCATGGATTAGGGGCCAACTGACCCTTAGCCCTTTAAAGGGGACAGTCACCCTCTCCCAAGCTCCATCCAGGCCCCATCTAACAGGATGGCAGCTGAAAGGTGGGTTGTGGTGGGGTGAGACATGGCTAGGGCAGGCCAGAGTGGCTGTGCGGACTGGCAGCCAATCAGGGAGGGCCTGTGGGAGAGCCAATCAGGGCTGAGCAGGAGGCAGCCAATCAGGGCCAGGCTCAGCCATATATAAAGGCTGTGCAGCAGAAAAGCAGGGCAGTCTGTCTCAGACCTTCAAGGGAGAAGGTCCCTCTCCTGAGGGAAGGAGCCTAGCACCCTGGACAGCGCAGTGGTGGGCAGGCTTGGGGGAGCTGAGGAAAGCTCCAGCCCGGTACCTGTCAAGCTGTGGGCCCTGATTGGAGGGGCCTAGAGGGTGTGAGGGGCCAGAGAGGAATTGGCCCAGGGAGGATAGATGAGCGAGAGACAAGAAGGAGGGCAGGGAGGCTGCTACTAGAGGGTTCCTGGGCCGGGACCCAGAGTAGTGGGTGGGCCTGGGTCCCGGCCCCCCTTTCCTCTTGCATTGCACCTGGCTGATGAAGAGTGGCAGTGTTGGACTGCAATGTGCCCCAGATGTGAGGGGCTAGACTCCAAGTTGCAGTTAACCAGGAACCCCCTCTCTTCCCCCTCCGATGGACTAAGGGGCACTGTTGGAGGGCAGTGACCAGAAGCGGAAGTTGCCGAGCAGGGAGCACTGCGGGTCCAGATACCAATGGGGGAGCAGATGACAGACAGGACACCACTGGCAGAGGGTGCCCCACAGAGGACAGAACTAATTCCCAGACGTGACAGCGGGAGGTGCTGCGGTGGTGAGTCCTGACTCCGTCACATGGGTACAAAGCAGGGAGCCGCCCAAGACTCTAGCAGGCCTAAGGGCTGCATTTCAGCATCGCCTGGAGGCAGAGGGTGCTTCCCACTTGTCAGGGGACTGCGGGAGAACAAGGACTTTGCAGCCAGTCGGCGTGTGAAGCAGCCCTGGGGATGTGTGGTCAATGCTGACACAGGTGGCCTTCCTCACCATACAGCCTCCAGTCCAGGTTCTCAGGCAGGATGATGCCAGCGTACTGTGCCAGTGGGAACGGCTGCCCATTGTTGGGAGTTTGGTCCTGCAGCCTCCCCCGCAACACAGCCAACTCCTCTGGGGTGCGGTCGGCCAGGTGGTTCAGTGCCAGCTTGTAGGGCAGGTGGGCTCGATTCTTGGAGTGGACGTACCTGGGAGGGGATGGATGCCATGAAGAGAGTGGGAGCTGGACAGCTCTGGCTGGTGGGCAGCCCTGGTGTACCCCGGGCACATCCCTGCAGCAGCACCTCACACGCACACTTAAATAACCGCCGTTTGGTGCTAGGTCAAGTGACAGTTGGGAGATGACTGCTCTGTGCTCCGAGACATGCATCTCCTCCCCTCTCGCTATGAAGCCAGCAGCTGACTGATGGCTAGATACTCAGGGCGTGATTCACATTTACACTGCCAGAAGGGTGAATGGCAGGGAGCCTTCATTCTAGTTAGGAGTGGGGAGCACGGGGCAGGGTAGGGAGCACAGCTGTCTCTGGCCGTCTCGGTTCTCTGTGAGTTCTCAGAAGAAGCGACGCAGGGCAGCGGGGTGGAGTTCTGGAGAGCTGGGTTCTAATCCATCCGGGGCAAGAAGAGGTTTCCTGCGCTGGCATCGGCCTGACACTGACATTATGGGAAGGGCCAGGATCAAATTAATCCCATGTTGCTCTGGGCTTGCCTGACTCTTCGGCACATCCAGGCTGGGTCAGAGGAACAAGGCTAATCTGGGATGACACATTCCCTGCCCCCCACCATTCCCTGCCCCCTCCCAGCATCCCAGGAGCCTGGCTACCTCGCCCCAATATCTGAGCTCCCGCACCTCATGTTGTGAATGAAGGTCTGTGCCCTGCGCTCGAGCTCCTTCTCGCTGCCGTACTCCTTCCTGTACTCCCGCCGGTAGTGATGGAACAGCTGATGGCCTCGATCCGCCTGCCTGCCCATGAAATCCCCCATGGGGTTGGCGAGGATATGATGCTCCACTCCGTCTCCTGGAGGAAACTCGCACTCCATGTCTAGGACCGAGCCGGAGGTTAGTGGGGAGGTTACAGCACGTGCCAGAAAGCCATTGCTCAGAGACACCAACCGGCAATCCCCCGGTATCTGTACCACCCCCTACTTGCAATATCTCAGATCCCACAACCCAGCTGCCAAGAATTCATAGAGCACCGCACGTCAGCCTGAAACAAACCCTTTGTTCCTTGCCCAGAGCGAAATCCACCAGAGAAGCTCAGCATGCCAGCTTTAGCCCATGGGTCAGTGAGAAGCGGTTCAGACAACGTGTCTGCAGGGGGTCAACAAGCCACAGGCTCCCCTCTGGACCAGGGCCCCTGGACGTGCTAGCATGAAGATTGGTGTGAATCCAGATCTCCCTGCCTTTATCTAAGCGCTGGCTGGGCCACATTTCAGGGTCTATTTAACAGGAAACCTCCATCCACTCTTGCCCCAACACACACAACGCAGGGACAAACTGGCACAAATCCAGAGTGACACCATCGTTCTAGTGGGACTCAGCTGATCTCTGGGGTAAATGCACACAGCCCCAGACCAGGGGCCTGCCCTGCTCCCACCCAGTTGGCAGGGCATAGTTGCATGGGGAAGGTGGGTGCGTGGGAATGTTGGACTGAATGGTTCCTCAGGGGGCCTGGATCTGCTGGTACCAGCATTAGCTGGGGCACATGCCGTGAAAGGATTAACCAGCCATATGTTTCCACGTCTCTGATCAATGCAAACCCCTGGAGATTTAGCAGCAGCCAAACAGGATCACGTGGAGACTTGGCCACTCCTGATTGACTCACTACACTGTGATGGTTTTCCCTGGTCTGCAGGAGTGAAGCCAGTGGGCTCACGTTCCCAGTGCAGCTCCTGGCCATGTTTTGGGGCTACTTCTGGCAGCGTCCTGGCTCAGAGATCCCGGCCCTGGGTCCCCACAGGACTCAGGGCACATACCTCCCTGCTCAGGCTCGGGAGCTCTGGCTGTGGAATTTCCCCAGCTAAGCACTTCTACAGCATGGAGGGAGGAGGGAGAACTGCCACTCACTGCTTGGGAGGTCCAAGACCCCGGCTGGGTAGCTGTGGGTGAAGCCGCTGTAGTCTATCTTGCACTTGTCGTAGTGGGAGTCCAGCAGGCTGTTGAAGCCCTGCATCTCGTAGTGGACGGGCACGGGGCCGTCGGCGGAGCTGGCCACCCATAAAGTGTAGACGTTCTCCTTCTGGCCCCAGTAGGACACGTTCTGCCACACGGTGCAGAGCTGCCCTTTGTAGAACTCCTCCCGCACGGGCTGGGGAGGGGACATTGCAGTCAGTACCGTGTTGTCTTAAGGCAGCGTTTCTCAAACTGGGGGTCCTGACCCAAAAGGGGGTCGCGAGATCACAAAAAATACTGCGATCGCCTTTAGGCCCTTTGCTAGGGTTCCCATATTTCAAGTTCCCAACTAGAGGACACTGCTGGGGAGAAGGGGAGCTGGAGGGGGAGGGTGGGTACAGCAGCTGCTGCTCTCCAGCCGCCCAGCTCCCAAGAGAGCGCAGAAGGAAGGGTGGCAAAACCAAAGCACACATTTGTTCATATTTCAAAAATGAAAACTGAATGTCCAGGACGATTTCAGGGCCTGCCTCAGTTTCCTGGAGCTGCCATTGAAAAAACAGCGTGCTTCCAAACAGCAGCACTTCTTGCAGTACGTGTCCAGATACTTAGTTGTGTATAGTTGTATAAAGCCACAATCCTTGGACAATGTTATGACGATTGCCCCAATCACTGGAAAAGGCTCCCCGCTCCCCAAGCTGTACCCTGTTGTCTATTTCCCCCCCACCCCTGAAAACGTGTTTCTTAAATGTCCCCATATTTATTCCTGAAAACTCTGGCTTTCCGCTCTTGGAAAGGCTTCGGGGCCTTCGGCGGTGGGCGCCTGACGCACAGAACGTTGGCTGCAACCGGGCACGGGGCACGGCTCTGCCGATGCACCTCCAGCCTGTCCCTCAGCAGTGCTAGCCTTGGCTCCCACAGAGGAGCTGCCAGTCCCGCCCGCTTTGGGATGGGCGTTCCACGGGCGCTGCCAGCTGTGCCCTCGGCTTCCCGGCCAGGCGGAACCGACCCTCCAGAGAGTGGCTCGCCTGGGTGGAATGTTATTTCACCAGCAGCTGCGGTGCCTGGGGGAGGGAATGGGGTTCAGTCTCCCCTGCAACCCTGATTCGGGGCTATGCATTCCTTAAAGGAGCAGCAGCAGCAACTGGGAAGCTGCTTTCCACCCAGGTGCACTAGGGGAATGCCAGGCGTCAGCCCCTCTGCACCTTCCCCCCAGGCAGGACCGCGGCAAAGGATACTGGGAGCGCTGGAGGGACTAGACGCAGGCTTGTCCCCTGCATTCAGCTTCTTCTGAGCCCCCAGGAAATGGACACAGGAGAGGAGCACGTATGAGGGGTGGCTGGGCTCCTGGTTCAGACTTAGCCGGGTCTAACGAGCTTTGGGGAGATGCCATTTCCTACAAGAAGCCTTGGTGGGGTGGGGGCTGCCCAGCTAAACCAGGAAGCCACCCAGGCCAAAGGAATCCATTCGCTGTGAACCAAAGGCCCGACCGACTGGCGTTTCCTCCTGCCTTTTGCCAGGCCTCACCTTGAAGCCGTCCAGCCTGGGGAGGACGCTCTGTGGATAGATACGCTTCCTGGGGCTGCCGCTGATCCGGAAGCACTTCTGGACGTTCAGCTCCAGCTCGGTGGTCTCTGGGGTGATCTTGTAGAGGGCACCAAACAGCCTCTCTGCCCCATATTGGAAGGTGATCACTTGCCCTAGGAGGCAGGGAAGAGATGCGGGAAGGGCAAGACATTTCATGGGCCCAGCGAGGGAAGGGGAGAAACCGCCAGGGTCTTAGCCTCTCCCTGAGCAGGCTGAGAAGGGGGAATGGTACCAAGGGTTTAACTCTCAAGCTGAGAAGCGTCACTGTCCGTAGCTTTTTACACCCACCTGGGGCAGATCCCGGGGAGATGGGGAAGCAGCCCTAGGAGCTGGTGTGATGCTGAACTCCCTGCAGCCAGTCCATAGCCACGATGGGCCTGGCTGCCCCGTTATCCCCTCTGTGCCCAGCCATGCCAGGCTGAGCAGCAGAGGGAAAGCGAGGGCTGAGCACCAGACTGTGGGGAGCTGGGTGTTCCCCTGCCAGGGAGACAACAGACCAGGAGCAGCGGAAGTGCTCTAAAAATGTGTTTGTGGGGGGGCCATAGGTGCCTGAACTATGGCCCTGCCCCCTGCTGCCCTCCAAGACCCCCCACACACACTGCCCATGCCCCCCGAGGCCCTGTTCCTGCACCGCCTCTTCCCTGCACCCCACTCATTCCTTTTTGCCCCCTCCCCCTTGTTGTTTGCCCTTATGGCCAGTAAAAAGGGGGGGCATGGCCCTGTGCTCCCCCTTCCCTGCCCCTGCTTCTGGCACCCCTGCAACTGACCCACCTGGAGCAACTTACACCCTCTACCACCTAGGGTGCATTGCAGCCCCTCCAGCTCACACCCATTTGCAGAGGTGGAACATGCACCCCCTCCTTGCACTCAGCCCTCTGCATGGGGGGGGACGACTCCCGCTCACACCCCAAGGGGGCCAGGAGAAAGAGGAGCCAAGGGAACACTGAACAGCTGTGGGAATGTAGGGCCCCTCTCTGCTAGCTCATTCCTTCCCCCACTGCTCAGAGGATCCCCTGACCCAAAGCGCAGTGAGGTAAATGGACAGGCTCCCGCTGGGCTCTGGATCAGGCCCCAAGTCGCAGCAAGTCGAATCAGGCTACCCTCGTTCGTGGAGTGGGATGTGGGGGCACGTCAGGCTGAGGGGTGGGGTTTTCCTGGGGCTCCTTTACAGCATTCAATACGTCACCTCCGAGTTTGGCCCCAATGGTGGGAACTGGCCCTGCCCCCTGGTGAGGAGCGGAGAGAGACCAGGTGCCCAGCACGCCTACCCTGGTAGTACTGGATCCGGCTCTTCTCTCCCGTCAGGTTGTACCAGGCTTCGAAGGGCTCCTGGATTTCAGCGAACGGCAGGTCGATAACCCCTGCAGGCCACCAGAACAGGAGCCAGATGAGCCCAAGTCTATGCCATTGAGACAGAGGGCCGAGGCCTAGTCTCTAGTATGGATTCACCGTACAGACGTGGGATGAGCTCAGCCATGCCCAATTCAAGCCATGTGCGGCGCCGCCCTCTGGGCACACCAAGGGCACTGGGGCCAGCTCCCTGTAATGGACGTTAACCCAGGACAGAATTCCCCTTCTGCCCCATTTCACACCCACAGGAGTCCGGCCTCCGTCACCGAGAGCTCCCAGAGATGCAGATTTGTGCACCCGGCTGCTCCCTGTGTTCTGAGCTACAGACGAGCAGCGCAACGAGACCCAGGCCGCTCC
Organism: Lepidochelys olivacea; assembly: GCF_965140295.1. Taxonomy (NCBI): domain Eukaryota; kingdom Metazoa; phylum Chordata; order Testudines; family Cheloniidae; genus Lepidochelys; species Lepidochelys olivacea. Next base: position 11,124,887 of record NC_140429.1, read on the forward strand.
ATGCGCCCCCCTCGGAAAATGCACTGTGACCCCACAGCGAAAGCAGCCACCGAGCAGCCTGGCCTAACAGAGAGGAAATTAGGCCAAGCCACTTCACTGTCCTTGGCATTGCCGCTCCTTCCCATCCCAGAACCTCTCGCCACGAATCTGCTCGGTGGTGATTTCCTCCTTGCACTCTCCAGAGGCCGGGTTATGCCAGTTTCACTGTTCGGACACTGAAAAGTGATGCCCTCATCAGAGACAACAGACAAGGGGGAAGTTTTACTCCTGCGAGCTACAATGTTAATTTAATGAGCGATCCAGAGCCAGAGTGGTGCAAAGTGACCCGAAAGTTGCCCCTCAGGGAGGAGCTGAGGATTCCCTGGGTGAAGGGAAACCCTGGACTGGCAGCCCCTCCTGGCTCCACCCCCTGATTCTGGCACAGGGCTGGTTGGGAGCAGGGAGAGAATGGGGGTAGAGCATGACGCCCTCACTGATTTCTGGTTGACGGGAGACAGTTCTAGCTGATGAAAGTCACAGCAGCCACAGGGGCCAATTCATCCCCCAGCTGGCTTAGAGTACGTCTACACTGCGGCTGGAGGTGTAATTTCCAGGCTTAGAGTATGTATACACACCAGCTTCGATCAGGCTTGTGTACTGAAAACAGCCGGGTCACCGCGGCAGCACGGGCTAGCTGCCCAAGTGCCATCCTGGCCAGGATCCTAGGTACGTGAGGCAGCTCGCCTGGGCCACTGTCCACGCCGCTGTGGCTACTTTGCTACTTTTAGGGTGCTACCTCGACCACAGCTAGCAGGTTTAGGGGGGAGGGATAGCTCAGTGGTTTGAGCATTGGCCTACTAAACCCAGGGTTGTGAGTTCAATCCTTGAGGGGGCCATTTGGGATCTGAGGCAAAAATTCAGGACTGGTCCTGCTTTGAGCAGGGGGTTGGATGAGATGACCTCCTGAGGTCCCTTCCAACCCTGATCTTCGATGATTCTATGATTCTAAGTGTACGTCTGCCTGAGCAGGAAATTACGCCTTCTGCTGCTCCTAGAGATGCCCTGGCCACCTCCCCTGGCCCTTAGCCACACTGAGCGGGAGCGAAGGATAGGCCAGGACGGTGAAAGGGGAATGCATGCAGGAGGGGAGCCTTCTGGGAAAGGCTGTTCCCGCAGCCACGTCAGCCGAGCTGGTTTGCTGCAGTCTGGGCTAAGGGCGAGATAAAGACCCTTTTCTGGCTGGCCGTGACTGGGGCTGTTTTGGAACAAGGAGCCAGCAAACAGGTCCCAGCTGTCCCTCGGATTGTGTAAACAACAGAACCACCCTCCGGTCTCCTAGACGGCTCCAGCGGCTTACGGGGCTGCTTTTCTGTCTCTTCCGCCCCCGCCCCCCGTTCCTTCCCATTCTCTGCACTGATTGTGTTTTTCCTCTTAACAAGAGACACTGGGCGTGTGGCCTAGAGCCTTGGCAACACCCCCTGGAGCTTCAGTCTCACCCAGGAGCCTAGGCCGGGGTACTGAACAGCGCTGGACACGTGCCCATTCCTGGGAAGTGTTTTAAATGAACAAAAGGACTTCCCAGTAATTGTAATATACAGTAACTGCCTCCCTCTAACGGGGAGGCAGTGTGGGCTAATGGCTAAAGCACGGGAGTGGGACTCAGGAGACCTGGCTTCTATTCCCAGTTCTGCCACTGGCCTGATGGGTGACCTTGGGCAAATCATGCTGCCCCCTCTGGGCCTCAGTTTCCGCATCTGTCAAATGGGGATAATGATCCTGATTCTCCTTTGTAAAGCACTTTGAGATCTGATGATGATAAGAGCTAGGTATTAATTAATTATTATTATTAACTGCCGAATGGACACCAGTGAGTCTGAGGAGCTAGCTGGACAGGCTAGTCCTGCCATCACCTGTACCTATCACTTAGGCTGATGGCCATGTGGGGGAGACAGCTTGACAGACAGAATCATTAAGACAGTCCCCTGCCCTGCCGTGGGGGAGTTGGGGACTCAGTCAGGGGCCAGAGCCTTGCACCCAAGGGGCTCTGTGTGGGCGCATGGGTCCAGCGGCACAGATCCAGCTGCATGCCTGAAGCCTAGGAGCTGTATTGCAAACACAATGCTTACAACACCACGCAGTCTCCATCGGGGACTCAGGCTTGAGATGCACTGGGAGACAGAGCAGGCAGAGAGTTGGTTTGTTAACATGCTTACTAGGGATGAGGCTCTTCTGCTTCCTTTCCCTTCCCATATGGTGTCTGTCTGTCTGTCTGTCTGTGGCTGAGAATGGTGGGAAAGGATTTGATTCTATCTAGATATTGATGCAGACCCCAGCCCATAGAATCTCCACTAAAAACAGCAATGGATTCATCCCCACAACCCCCCTGGAAAGTACCATCATCCCTGTTTCACAGATGGGGAAACCGAGGCACAGAGCGACGCAGCGACTTGCCCAAGGTCACACAGGGAGAGCCACAATTGAACCCATGAGTCCCACCCCAGTGCATTAAGCACAAGACATGTCCTCCCACTATGGCCGAAGAAGAGTTGAAGTGCTAAGAGATGACCGGCTGGTCTCTGTTAAGTCCGACAGTGATGGCCCAGAACATTCCCTTTTGCCATAGCAGTACTCCTGTATCTGGGGAGAGTAGGGTGACCAGATGTCCCGATTTTATAGACACAGTCCTGATATTTGGGGCTTTTTCTTATATAGGCTCCTGTCATAACTATAAAAGGAAGGGTAACCACCTTTCTGTCCACAGTGCTATAAAATCCCTCCTGGCCAGAGGCAAAACCCTTTCACCTGTAAAGGGTTAAGAAGACAACCTTGCTGGCACCTGACCAAAATGACCAATGAGGAGACAAGATACTTTCAAAGCTGGAGGGGGGCGGAACAAAAGGTCTGTCTGTCTGTGTGATGCTTTTGCCAGGAACAGATCAGGAACGCAGCTCAGAACTCCGGTAAAAAGTTAGTAAGTAATCTAGCTAGAAATGCGTTAGATTTCTTTTGTTTAATGGCCGGTAAAATAGCTGTGCTGGGTGGAATGTATATTCCTGTTTTTGTGTCTTTTTGTAACTTAAGGTTTTGCCTAGAGGGATTCTCTATGTTTTGAATCTGATTACCCTGTAAGGTATTTACCATCCTGATTTTACAGAGGTGATTCTTTTACTTCAATTAAAAGTCTTCTTTTAAGAACCTGATTGCTTTTTTATTGTTCTTAAGATCCAAGGGTTTGGGTCTGTGTTCACCTGTACAAATTGGTGAGGATTTTTATCAAGCCTTCCCCAGGAAAGGTGGTGTAGGGTTTGGGGGGATATTTTTGAGGGAAGACGTCTCCAAGTGGGCTCTTTCCCTGTTCTTTGTTTAACACGCTTGGTGGTGGCAGCATAGGGTTCAAGGACAAGGCAAAGTTTGTACCTTAGGGAAGTTTTTAACCTAAGCTGGTAAGAATAAGCCAAGGGGGTCTTTCATGCAGGTCCCCACATCTGTACCCTAGAGTTCAGCGTTGGGGAGGGACCTTGACAACTCCTATTATCCCCCCACCCTCTGTTCTGATTTTTCACCCTTGGTATCTGGTCACCCTAGGGGGGAAGGGAGATTGCTGGAGGACACTAGCTGTTTTTATAAGGGATGTTTTTAATCTCTCTGGTTAACATTAAGGCCTGTTGAGCCCCAAGGAGGCTCCAAGCCGTGGGGCCTGCATGTGCTCAATTTCCTCATCTGCTTAGTGGGGACAAGCCTAGCTCCCCACTAACCAGAGCAGCTGAGCAGTTTAATTCAGCAAGTACAACACCTTACGATCCACGGATCAGAGGTGCCAGGTCAGGGCTCAGGATTATCCCGAGTGTTTCCTAACACAGGGCAGGGCAGCGCTCTTTCCGTGGTCGAGGTGTCACCAGGAGGTGCTCGCACCACAGCCATCTGCCGGAGGGAGAGCATGCTGCGATACAGAGCCCGACCAAAGAGTACCAGGCCCACTCACCTGAGACGTGGTAGACGTTGCCAAAATCAGGGACCACCCATCCAGATGTCCACCCGGCTCCTGTAAAACAATGATCAGCTGATTTCTCGGCATCGGACATTTCCCTCCCCAAACCCAGCCGAAGGGGCAAGGAGACAGGGAACCTTTCCAGACTAGAGTGCATTGCAATCAGCTACCCCCCTACCTAGAGTTCAGCAGGGCAGTTAAGGAAGAGCCGGTCTTTAATCACATGATCCCACGGAAATCCCATTGGGGGTACTCGGGTGCTTAATGTCAGGCATGTGCTTAAATGCCTTGCTGACTCGGGGCCCTACCGGGAATGGGGAAGATCAGTTGTGCCAACCCAAGATGGGTTTGGTTACACTCAAAGCCCTTTGTTTTCAGCATTTGCTGATTTTCCCCCTAAAACTCCCATAGTTTTGAAAAAGCCACAATTTGGGTTCTACCGATTTTCACCCAAATTTTGGCTTTTTGGGAACCAGGGAATTTTTTGCTTGGGAAGTGGCTGGAGTCAGGAGAAGATGCACGTACTCTTCTGCTGGTACCTTCAGCGCAGCCCCATGGCTCAGAGCCCTGTCTGCTTCCCCAGCCAGCCAGAACCTTGTCAGGACCAAGCACCCCCACCTCCTGCCCTTCCTTTTCAATTTTTCACCAAGTCTCACCCATTATTTACATTTAGGAATAAACACTGAAAAACTCCCAGGCTATTTCAAACCAAATAAACCGCGAAAATGAGGGGCTTAGGGATACCCCCCGTAAACCCATCCCAGCTCCTGGGGTAGCATCACACCATTGTGGGTACAGCAACATAGATCTGGCATGGGTAGCGTTTTGCAGCGCGGATAGGCCAGGATAACTCTGCAATAACAAGAGCTGCGATCTTAACGGGGGCTAAAAGAGCAGTGCGGACACCGCTGCTCGGGTTTGACCTCGAGTCCAAGTCCGGGTTGACCCGTTGGTTTTAACTGGAGCTGCTAACCCGGGCCGCTGTGACTTTGCTGCTGTTTTAACCCGAATTAGCGCACCCCCGTTAAGTACACAGCGGGGAGCTAGACTGTACACACCTGGAGCTAGACTGTTCTCAGTGGTAGCTGATGACAGAACAAGGAGTAATGGTCTCAAGTTGCAGTGGGGGAGGTTTAGGTTGGATATTAGGAAAACTTTTTCACTAGGAGGGTGATGAAACACTGGAATGGGAGGTGGTGGAATCTCCTTCCTTAGAAGTTTTTAAGGTCAGGCTTGACAAAGCCCTGGCTGGGATGATTTAACTGGGAATTGGTCCTGCTTCGAGCAGGGGGTTGGACTAGATGACCTCCTGAGGTCCCTTCCAACCCTGATATTTTATGATTCTATGATTTTGTTTTGCAGCAAAGACCAGCTCTAAGGTGCTCTGGACAAAACCTCCTGGGGACCACAGGTGTGTGCGGTGGCTGTGTGCACGCGTGTGTGTGCACACATTATACTCACCGCTCAAAAGGCAAAATGCAGGCAACAGAAGAGAGGCCATTTTCTTCCAGAAGAGAGTTTCCATCAGGTCTGGGAGTAGGGAAAAGGGCCAGAAATTAATCACATGAATCATCTCTCTGGGGAAGCTCATCTGGTCCCTGCATTTCCATCAGCATCTGGCCACAGGGTCTGCTGCATCTTCTCTAGCCCGCATCACGACCAGGTATTCTACACCTATGGGCCTTGTAAAGCATTTTCTAAGCCAGGAAGAGAACATAGCTCAGCGGACTTGCCTGACAGAGCAAGGAGTGGTTGCATTTCCATCCCAGCATGCTTTGCAGGCCAGTTTTGCGTGGTTATGCCCTCACAGGTGAAATGCAGCCACCCCTGGGGCGGGGCAGGGCATGCCAGCTGCTTGACAGCTTGTAGCAACATGAATGGCAGTTTCAGGGCAGAACCAGAAGAAGGATCCTGTGTGGAGCTGACATTGCCAGGGGATTTAGGAAGGCGGAAGGGAATTAACCACATTGGGATGTGACTGGGGCTCTGGGGACATCCTGACCACTTGGGAAAGAGCCACCAGGGTATGACATCCACAAGGGGGCAGTGTCCTCATTCAGTGTCTCAGCTAGAAACAGCAAAGCACCACACATAAGGGGAGAACACCCCCTACTGAGCGCCCTGCCCTTTCAGCACAGCACCCCCTAGAGCCATGCTGGGGCATTGGGGTCACTCTGCCTGCAAGGGGAGGACCCCATACCGAACCCCCGTCCCCACTCCCTGCAGCACTGCACATTGTACTGGTATACCTTATTCCAGCCCCCCTAAGCGAAACAAGTGTGTGCATTGAAACTGTGCAAACACAACAAGCTATCACTTTAACAGTAAGAGGTTTCCAGGGCCTGCTTGCAAGCTATGGGTCTCTGTAGGGAAGTGTGCGATCTGGGGCTTGAGCAGTCAGTCTGCAAAGGGTCAGCCTAGAGCAAAGTGGGGTGAGTTGTGCCTCTCTGCTTTAGGACTGATATCAGGCTAACTGGTCTAGTGTCACTCAGGTCATACAGCTTGTCTTTTCTGATATTGGCACAACATTAGTACTCTTCCAGTCTTCTGGAATTTCCCAGGAACAAAGATCTCCTTAGCCAACTCTTTTAGGATTCCTGGGTCCAAGTTATTAGGGCCTGCTGATGAGCTGGAACAAGGTAGTTCATCAATCCTCATGATATGAATACATCATCCTGCTTCTTTCCAAATACAAAACAGAAATATTTACTGAACCCTTCCTGCATTATTATTAACAATTTTACTATCTCCATCTAGTAATATGCCTATACTCTATACCATTGTTGGGATTTTTTAGTTCAGAATATTCTTTTAAAACTCCTTATTTTCCTTATCCCTGCCAGACATGGATTTTCTGTGATGTCTTTAGCTTCCCTTATCAATTTTCTACACATCATAACTTCTCATTTACATTGATTGCTATGTCCTCTTTCTTCCGTATATCATATGTTGTTGTTTTTTTTAATTTCTAAATGCTGCCTCCACTTCAGCACGGAACCAGAATGGACTTTTGACCAAAGTTGTCCTCTTTCTTGATCTGGTAGCATGGCTTTTTTGTCCATCTAATAAAATCTTCATAAAGAAGTCTCAATTTTCATTCACATTTTTCTTTCTAATTTTTTCTCCCAATCAATTTCACTCAAAATGTTCCCCATCTTTGAGAGATCAGCCCTCTTGAAGCACCAAGTGCATATATTATGGGTTGGGCCTGCCCTCTGTGTGTCCATAGTGAAATAATCAGGTCACGATCACTGGTCCCTAGGCAACCACCATCACTCAGTTCCATGACTGATTAATCTTGATCTGCCATAGTGAGGACCAACATAGTTACCTCATGTTGGGTGCAATATGTCCTGCAATCAATATAAATCTACCATTTTTAATACCTGGAATGAGGTTTTATCGCCAGCTGCATGAGAGCTCCAGCCTATGTCTCCCACATAGAACTGCCCCATTATAACAACACTTCAGCCAACATATTAAACACCCATCTGTAAGGAGTAACTCATCCTGCTCTCTGGTTTGATTCGGTAACCTGTAACAGACCCCATCCCTGGTTTTGTTTGTTAGCATGTGGATCCACATGCATGCAAGATCCTGTAGTTCTGAGTTAGCAATAAAACTAACACAGGTTATGGGGGCTTTAATGGAGAGTGCCAACTGCACAAACCCACCTATTTTACCCACTCTCTTCTTCCTGAACAGGTTATAACCAATCAGGTGGGTTCTCCCACCAGGTTTCAGTAATGCCAAGTATATAAATGTTTTCCTCATCAATGAGAATGTCTAATTCCTCCTACTTGTTACACAGACTCCTAGCATTGGTATAGAAGCAATTGAAAAATCTCTTTTCACGTTTTTGCCACATCAATTCAAGTTGGTCAGGACATCGTGAGTTTGAGTTTTGTACAGCATTAGCCTTATGAGCACCCTCCCCTTTGCACTGGTGGTTTAATGCCCTCAGAGCAGTTCCAGCTAGTCTCCAACAGAGAAGATTAGTCCCCCTAGTTGTGAGATGCAGACCATCCTGTTTGTACAGCCCTCTTTCCCACTGGAATGTGGCCCAGTGTTCCACAAAACCAAAACCTTCAGCCTCACACTGGTCATGCAGCCAACAGCTCACCTCCAGCATTTTCTGCCTTCTCTCGCTCATTGGACCAGTAGGATCTCAGAGAAGATCATCTGGCCTTTCCTTTCCTTCTGCTCCCTTCCAAGTGCCTGAGGTCTTCTATAATATGTGTAGTTCTGTGTGATGCCATATCATCATCAGTGGAGACAACTTCATAATCCCACCCAATGTTATGGTTACATCTCGTATCTTCACTGCGGGGAGATAGCACACTGCCCTATTGTCCTTGTCTCCATGGCTGAATTCTCCATCCGCTCTTCTTAATAGAGTCACCAATTGTTTACATTCTTAGGATGGTAGAAGAACCTGGCTTGGTTGCTGTTTATTTCAAACTGCAATGACACCCTTCAGGTATGTCCCCTGTAGCTTTCTATTCCATTCCTCCAGAGACACGTTCTTCCGCAGTTGACTTGTTGAATATCTGAAGATGTTTTGATACTTCTAGTCAGGTTGAATGCCTCCTGGCTCTTTCCCCTCTTGGTCACAAACAGCCTGTCTACCTCTTTGGTTCCTACTATATCCAATTCCTTTATCACTGATCCTTCCCCTTGTGGCATCTGTGAAAATGATTTCCAACTCTGGTTGTCTAAGAAGTCTTCGTTGTTTTGCAACTTATGCTTCCTGACCATGTGTCTTCTCCTCCAGTACGGCCACCAGCTTGCACTTCATATACCTGGTATCTATTCTGTCTTCTGGCAGAAAGGAAAACATAGCACGTCCAAGGTAGGTCCCAGCACTTGTTCTCTCCTCATCCATATCTGCTCCCTGGTGGAGAGCTATACTTAAAACAGGAATCACACTCCCTTCGAAACTCAGACTGTTTGCCACTCCCGTTCACGTCACCTCACTTATATACTAAACCTCAAGGCTCAGCTCCCTCCCTCGCCAACAGGAGCGAATAACTCCTCAGACTCCCAACATGGCTCCAAGCCAGAGGTCCCAGGGACAAGGGCCTCACTGAAACACAAACAGACCTTTGCATCAGGCTAGTTCAGGGGGCCTGCAGCCCATTCCCAGAACCCCCCACGGAGAACAACCAGCCAGCACATGGGACAAACACAACACTCGCCAAGTCCCCACCCTCTGCAGACATGGGCTCCCCAGCTTAACCCCCTGAAACGTCCAGATTTGCTGCTCCTGGGACCCTGCTGAAGGGAAGGGCTGGTGACATGGGCCACAGGTTTTCCACAAAGAAAATGTTGCAAGCCAGGGAGGTCCATGTCTCAGAGACATCAGAACAGCTTCACAGCTGCGGGGACATATCACTGAGACTTGTTTCGTCACATACCAGCCAGTCAAAACCCAGTTCCTTATTCAAACTCTCAACACAAAATGGAATTGAGGGGTGGGTGCGTGTGTGACATTTTGCAGCATGTTATTCAAGAATGAAGCTTCAGGGCAGCGAGTGGCAATTCCCAGCTCCTTCGGAAGAGCCTGATGGCTGCAGGGAGGTGTCAATTAGGGTGACTCATGCTTTATTTTGTTACCTACAAGCAGGGCACCCAGAGGATTCAGGGGGCCCGGGGCAAAGCGATTTCGGAGGCCCTTTAATTAATTAAGCACCTTTTTAATTTTTACTCACCCAGCAGCGCTCTGGGTCTTCGGTGGCGGGTCCTTCACTCGCTCCAGGTGCATTCGGTGGCACTGAAGGACCCGCTGCCGAGGTGCCGCCGAAGACCTGGAGCGCTGCCCCGTCAGGAGAAGTGAGTAGAAGGGCCGCAGTGGGTGGTGCCTTTTCTGTGATCGCTCCCCCTGTTCGCTCCACCTAGCTACGCCACTGGCCCTTCCATAAAACAAAAGTTGCAATACTATCCAATACTATATTCTCATGGGGGCAAATAGCCCCACTTGCCCCCCCCCCCGCGGGTGGCCCTGCGTACAAGCCATAAAAGCCCAGCGCTTTACTTGAGTATGTAATTCGTAAATAATTAAGTAATTCGTCATTTAAATGTTTCTCTCATTCAATCACATGGCTTGATGAAATGTTATCTTATGCGGCTGTATCTGTAAATCATTTGGGCCTTTGACTAAGGAACTGGGAACCAGGAATAAGGAGCTGGTACCATGAAAAAAGAGCTGGTACCACGAATAAGGAACTGGGAATAAGGAACCATCTTCAGCCTTCTTGCAGACGTCTGTAATGTAGACCAGGCCTAAGACCCTTTATCTGGGTCTCTTCTCTGCCTCTATTTCCGTCCACACCCTGGTTACAGCCAGTGAGCCAATCCTGATGTAATCATACCATTCTGAGCACACAGTTTCAGGGCAATGGGGAACTAGCCAGCAAGGCTCTGATGATCAGGGTATGTCTGAAAATAAATTTCCCCTCGCAAAGCCATGAATAGAACCCAGGAGTCCTGATTCCCTGCTCCAACAGACAAGGCTAGACCCCAAGAGTCCTGACTCCTAGCCCCCTGCCACTGTAACCAACTAGACCCCCACCTCTCTCCTAGAACTAGGAATAGAGCCCAGAGTCCTGACTCCCAGATCCCTCTGCTCTAAGCAAAACACCATGCTCCCTCTATGAACAGTCATTTAATCAGACATGTTCTGAATCTACCCTTTAGGACCTCATACCACTTGACAACCTCCTATTGGTTGAATGTTTCAAGCAGTAGAGAACTGCAGCCATCTCAGGGCTGGGGCACGCCCGCTGTTTAACGGCTCAGAGCGATGTTACCCTGCAGTTTTCGGTCCCCATACCCACAGTTTACACTCGGACTCTTCTGGGCAGAGGCTGTCTCTCATCCTGTGTTTGGGAAGCCCCCAGTGTATTATCACTGCTAGCAGAAGTTACTATGAGACAGCGTGGTCCAGTGGCTAAAACACTGCACTGGGACTCATGGCTCCTGGAGCTGCCCTAGGCCAGCTGTAAGAGAGTGGGCACATTGTGTCCCCTCTCTGTGCCTCAGTTTCCCCTTCCGCCTTACGTCTACTTCGATTTTAACTCTTTAGGGTAGGGACCGTCTCTCACTGTGCCTGTGCAGAGCCTGGCAAAACAGGGCCCTGGTCTCAGGTGGGGCAGGGACTGGCCCAATGGGGCCCTGATCTCAGTCGGAGCTACACGCGCAATAACTTATCACCATTTCGCCTACTTTTGGTGATTTAGGGAATCGAAGAATCATAGTCCCCAGACATGGGTTTTGCCCCCAAATAAAGATGAGTGGCTCTTACCTGGGTCCTGGGTCCTAGGTCTGGGTTAGCAGCTGGGAATGTGGTCTGATCCCACCGCTAACACTAACCAGCGGGGCAGAGTGGTTAAGGTGGATAACAGGTAATCATATTCATCTATATCTGTGGCAATAGCCTCTGCACTGTGAGTGGCTGGTGGCTCAGGAGAGGAAAGGGAACCAGAATAGAGACGTCCGGGCTCTTAACGGCAACTTACTTGCTGTTTAGATGGCAATAAGGTTCAATGGTTAGAATGACTGGGAGTCAGGATTCCTGGGTTTCATGCCCACTGCCGGGAGGTGGGGTCTAGTGGGTTAGAGAGGGGGGTGCTGGGACTCCTGGGTTCTATCTGCAGCTCAGAGAAGGGAGTGGGGTGGAGTGCGTGTGTTTGCAGGGGAGGGGGAAGCTGGGAGTTACGACTCCCCCATTCTCTTTTGTTCTGCCACTTTTCTCCATCTGTGCTGGGGGACAGGAACCCTCCTCTCCCCTGGGGGGGTTGAGAAGCTTAGATGCTTTGAGATCCCAGCTGGATGGTGCCAAAACAGGAAAAAGCCTCATCCCTTCCCCAGGGTCTCTCAGAGCCACTAGCTGTGAGAGTCCTCTTAGCTCTCCTCCAGGAGGCCCATTTGGCCTGTGGCAAGGCGGTTCCTGGGAATGAAAGGGTTAATGGGAACAGGCCACCCCCTACACATCATAATAGTCACCCTGGGGGGCCGGCATTCTCAGCTTCCAAGGGAAGTGGAAGGCTTTTGGCTCAGGCCAGAGAGCAAAGCGAAACACCCCCCAGGGAGAACTGTGGGCAAAGCCAGGAAGAGAACATGGCAGCTCTGCATCTCACTGCTTGAACCCATTTGCACCCCAGAGCCACAGAGGGAACCCAGGCGTCCTGACTCTCAGCGTGGGGAGCAATTCACCAGCCAGTGCTGAGGTGTGGGGGCTCTCTGCTCAGCTCCCACAGGCCAGGCTGTAATGTAATGGCGAGAGACTGACTGATGGTGCCACCCCGTCGGGGAATTTGGGACCTGTTCATAGCAGCCCCCCACATCTCCTGTAGCTTAGAGGGCTGGAGAATTCGTGCTGCAGAACAACTGCTCTTACTCCAGCTCCACCTGCATGTGGGGTTCTGCACTGACGGTGCCGGTTCTTTACAGCACCTGAATTTCATTGCAACCGTTCCCTGGGTCCCTCGTCTCCCTCCTGTGGGGTTGAGGAATCCTGCAAGGGCCAGGACTGAAGTGGGTGGGGCCCTCTAGGCTGGCTAAGGCCTGCATGAGCCCCAGAGGGCCTGGGAGACCCTGGATTCCTGGTGCTCTATACACACAACCCCCTGCCTGCAGCCCCTGCTTTGCTACACACACCCCTGGTATTTTTAACAGAACTTGGTTACTGAGTAAACGTTGAGGAAATTCTCAGACAAAAAACTTTGCTCAGCAGGAGTTTGGGATGAGAAATGATCAGTCTCTTCAAGACAAAGAGAAACGGAGCTTTAAAAACCCAAACATCAAATAGGCTAGAAAATCACAGCTAAGGTGAAATGCAATCAAGTCCAAGCATCTGAAAGTCTAACACTTGACAATATAAGTCACGCAGCCAGAATCTCCCATATTCTGGGCAAAATCCTCAGCTGGTGTAAATCGATGCAGCCTCATTTATTTAATCTACCGAATCTAATTTATACCAGATCCAATTGGGGATCAGGTTCCATTGATTCCGCTAGAGCTATGGCCGATTCACACCAGCAGGGGATCTGGCCCCATTCACTCCCCTGGAGCTATGGCCGATTCACACCAGCAGGGGATCTGGCCCCATTCACTCCCCTGGAGCTATGGCCGATTCACAGCAGCAGGGGATCTGGCCCCATTCACTCCAATGGAGCTATGGCCGATTCACAGCAGCAGGGGCTCTGACCCCCATTCACTCCCCTGGAGCTATGGCCGATTCACAGCAGCAGGGGCTCTGACCCCCATTCACTCCCCTGGAGCTATGGCTGATTCACACCAGGTGGGCATCTGGCAGACTGAGCGATGGGTCCTCTTTGTGTTTAGGGTACCGGCAGCACAGTGGGGACCCCAGATGGCTGGGATCTCAGGAGATCTCAGTGGGAACTGGCTCAGTGATTCTCCAAGTGGTTGTAGAGTTCCTGTAGGCCCAAACAGAGGCTCTGTGTGATATCTGCCCAAATGGGAAGGGACATGGGTGGTATCATGAGGAGCAGATGGGGGCTGGCATCACCAGTGTCATGCCAGTGGCCTCCAGCGCAGTGTGTGGGACTCAGCCTGCCTCCAGACAAAGATGGCATGGAGCCTGATGGGATCAGCACCTGTGGCCTGAGAGGTTGCCATCCTGATGTCTGGGGGTGCCCAGCCATCCTCTCAGGGATGCCAAGGCCCCTCAGCCCTGAGCACTTACCCAGGACAGAGATGGTGACAGAGGAGGGGCAGGATGTCCCAGCTGTGCCCTGAACCTCACAGTGACATTCCCCAGCATGCTTTGCTGTGATGCTCTCAAACACCTGCTCCCACTGGAAAAGCCCCAGACTAGCATTATCCTTGTACCAGACACAGATGGCGTTAGGAAGGATGCTGTGGGTTGAATGGCACGTCAGATTCACAGATCCGCCTTTTCACATGTTGGACCCTAGCATGGTCATGATGCTAACTCCTTTAGGGGCATCTGGAAACAGAGAAACAATCCATAAAAAGGAAGAGAAAAATTGGGTTCGTACCATATTCTATTCTGTGGCTGTGTATGGGAGTGGGGTAGTGTCCAGTGAGCCCTCTAGCGGCGCTCACCATGTTCTGTGGTTCAAAAGCAACCAGAGCATCTGTGTGGGTGTCGGTCGGCCTGTCATGCGTAGTGCATAGTTAGTAAACATGGTTATTTGCACCCCACCAGCCTGTGTGGTCTCTTCATCGGATGAATGTTATTTAAAAGGCAAAAGACACAGCATTAGAACCAGTCAGAAAATAGGCCAGGGTGTGTGTGTAAATTTGACTTTTTGGCAAAATATTGAAAACCAAAATATTTCAATTCACCGCCTGTAGAGCCCATTATCAAATATTTGTTCCCCATTTGGGTCCTTCTAGACTGGGATCAAGTCCTTCCTTAACCTTCTCTTTGTTAAGATAAACAGATTGAGCCCCTTGAATCTAGCATTGTAAGGCAGGTTTTCCAATCCTTTAATCATTCTCATGGCTCTTCTATGACCCCCTCCAACTGATCGACATCCTCCTTGAATTGTGGGCACCAGAACCAGACACAGGATTACAGCAGCAGTCGCAGCAATGCCAAATATAGAGGTAAAATAACCTCTCAACTCCTCGAGCTTCCCCTATGTATCCATCCCATGACCCCAATAGCCCTTTTGGCCACAGCATCACACCGGGAGCTCATGGTCAACAGATTATCCAGCATGACCCCCAAGACAACTCTTCCCAGGCTGTTCCTATGGTACAAAGACATCGCCACAACCCGCTTCCCCTCCTCAGCAAGTCTCCGTGACCAGGTCCCCAGCCCTTACACCAGATGGAGATGTACCCCCTGGCCATAGGCCGCAGGGCAGCAGCCTCGCAGTGCAGAGTACTGGGATTGCCTTCACTTATCGGTCTCTTCCCAGCCTTGACACTTGGCACTTTCAGGGTAACAGATGGTGAGAGTTGGGTTAGCATTCACCAAGGGAACCCCGCCCAGGACAGAACAAAAGGGTAGATCCCTCTCTGCCCATCCTCTGGGATAATAATATTTCCTAGAGCCAGCTGACAATTTTTCAAGCAAAAAGAACCCAGGAGTCCTGACTCCCAAGCCCCCCTGCTCTAACCTCTACACCCTATGCCCATCCCAGAGCCATAAAGAAAACCCACCAATGATAACTGCCATCCCCCCTGTTCCAACCACCAGACGAGCTATGTCTAGACGCAGAGCTCACCTCACCGAAGGCTGGGATTGGTCAGAGCCGCACCCATCCCTGTATCTATCCAGCCAGCATCTCAGTGCCGCGCCATGGTCCTGCCAGGACAGGGATATTCGCAGTTCGGTGTCCCCAGCCTGGTCCGAGGTTTGCTCTGGGTTCCATGTGCCATTTCAGTCATACTAGGAGGTGGGATGTGGGCACCTGGGCCCTACAGAGCTGGTGAAGAGAGGTCCTGGTTCCTGTCCAATGAGGGGATTCCCACGTGGATGGGCTGTGAAGTCAGGAGGAATCAGGAGTCATTTAACTCTGCCGGGGCCCCAGAGGAGCAGCAATCTCAGGAACCCGAAGCCGGGCTGCCAAGGCTGGAGCAGGCCCCAGGATGCTGAGTGCCTCTCACCCAGCCTGTGTGTTTGCCTCGCATGGGGAATGAGGCCTCATGGGAAACTAAGGGGAGCAGCTAATGTTACTTAGAGACCCTGGGGAAAAGCTGGGAATGCCCAGAGGGACTCAGCAGCCACATGTCAGGCTGAGGGAAACATTGGAGTGGGGTTTAGATGCTTAGAGTCCCATCAATCTGATTGGTGGTAAAAGATAGCTCAGTGGTTTGAGCGTTGGCCTGCTAAACTCAGAGTTGTGAGTTCAATCCTTGAGGGGGCCCTTTGGGATCTGGGACAAAAATTGGGGATTGGTCCTGCTTTGAGCAGGGGGTTGGACTAGATGACCTCCTGAGGTCCCTTCCAACCCTGGTATTCTATGATTCTATACCCTCTTGCCTGCTTCTTTACAATATGACTTGGAAGGGTCAGATGCTTTGCTCCCAGAACTTCTTCAGCAGAGGCAAAGGGTTCAACAGACTGCCAGTAGCCAGGAACCTGACAAAAACACCTAGAAGTTCTGACCCATGAGTGCTCCCCTGCTCTAACCACCAGACCCCATTTCCCTCTTAGAGAATGGGGCAGAAAGGGGGGGGGGCGTAATGCCCCCTGCTGTAGAGGATGAGCCCTGCAATCTGGGGGCAGGGGGGGGCCTTCTCTAAGGTGATTCAAGTGTCCTGCATTGAACCGACCATCCTGGAAAGGAGCTGGTCCATCCAGAAAAGGGGCCCATTAGGAATGTCTCTGCCCAGTCCTGACAGTAGACACCTGTAAGGGAAGCAAATCATTCTGGATCATATGCCGCCCAGCCCTGTCTGGTGGAATCGCCCCACGTGCTGGGCCGCTGAGCAAATTGCTGCCAGGAGTCACCAGGGAGGGGCAGATCCAGTGCCCAGAGAATTGCACCCAGGGGAATTAGGAGCCAGAGTGTCATGTTCCAGCATGAAATGGATACCTCTGCAATGGGGACGTCTGGGAAATCTTTGCAGCAAAACTTTTCAAATTAGACTGAATAACGTGCTAGAAAATAAACTTTAAGGAAGAGACCCAGGCCAGAGGGTTGCCTGGGGGCCTAAAAGGTCTTTTCTTTCTCTGTCTTCTAGGAGCTGGGGCTGTGAGTGGAAAAAAAACAATCCCGAATGAATTTTGCTGAGGCTCATTAACACACCATGTGGAAGAAGAATCCCACCTCTGGTCTATATTCCCACTGTTTCTCTTGACCGTCTGACACTGGACTCTGGCAATGGTGTTGTGGCTACAGAGTCCACTGCTAGCCGCTGCAGAAGCAACCCGTGACAGTTGCACAGATAGGGGCTGCCTTTCAGCGATGCTAGCATCACCTTCAGCCCCATTCTCCCTTGCGCCAGTCTCTTACCTTGTGATCTCCAAGCACCACTGCCGGGGGCAGCTCCTTCTCTTCCTCTTGCACTTGACTTTGCACAGCCCCGGTGATACACTGCTAGCGTAGGACGTCACCAGAAATGCTCTGAGGGTTTATCGTTATGAGGCTCAGCAGACATTTTAGCCCTTCCGATTAATGAATGGAAGAGCCTGACTCTGCCTCCTCCATCAATGCCCGTCCTCTTGAGCAACCCTGACAAACACCTTCAGAGGAAATGGCCTGCATCTGCTAATGCAATGAGTCCCTGCAGCTTCCTGGCTGCCAGAGACAAAGTGATCTGGACTCAGATCCCGTGTCCAGCCTGTGGCTGGTGTGAGAGGCTTCACGGCAACAGATCAGTTACTGGAGAATCTGGGCGTCTATTCTCCCTCTCGGCTTGTTGTCTCTTGCCTTATTCTTAGATCGTAAGCTCTTTTGGGAAATGAACTGTCTTTATGGGTGTGTATAGTGCCTAGCACAATGGGTCCGGGTCCTTGGCTGATGGCCAGATGCTCCCACAATACAAATAGGTTAGTATTAATTCCTGAGGATGCTCTTAAAATCAACAGCTCAAATTTTCACTTTCACCTGCACTGCTGTAAAGCCCAAGTAACTCCATGGACCTCAGCAGAATCACACCAGCTTTATCCTTGGGAACCAGAGCAGAATTTGGCCTGAATTTCTTATGAGCATAAGCATGAGCTGGGAGGATCCGGTCAAAAGAGCAGAGTTCTTATCTCCTTTGTTTGGGGTTCCAAGGAACATACTGACTCAGCTGGCAGTGAAAGTGTTTGCTGGTGACCTTGGGATGGAAACCAGCTGTAGCAAGTGGAGAGAGCGAAGGCTACCTGAGAATTAGTTACTAAGCATTTTCCCTTTTCTGCATTCTTTATCAGTGCTTGTTTATTCTGTTTTTAAACCAAAAAAAACCCACATAAATGGCCTGACCAGCTGTTGCCACTGACTGAAAGCTGAGGGATGAGTCAGACACAAAGTGTTCAGCATTTCTCCAAGATCGGGGTTCATGGGGTGTGGGGATCAACCTGGATGCTTCTACAGAGATTCTTAGCATCCTATATTGGACCCCACATATAGCACCAAGACACATTGCCACAGGAGGCCATCGATTTTGGGTGCCCAAGCACCTCAGAAAACCTATGGTGTCTCAAGGTGCCCCCCTCACCCCAATTGATATCCCCAAAATGTCTGCTCTTAATGCCTAGAGAACTGGGTAAGGCCAGGCTGCAGAAGGACAAATCACATTCTCCTCGACTGCTGGTTCTGACAGCAGATGGAAACAAATTGTGTGGAGGAGAGAAATGAGGTGGGGGTCTTGAAGGAGCAATATCCTGGGGTGACACCACAATATAGTTGTCTCCGACGCCCATCACTGTAGTACTGAAACACCGGGCAAGTGAGATCTGCACGGTGAGATCCAGAACGGGCGTTGCAGCGTGCAGAGACGAAAGCAAAAACGATGCAGCACTGCCAACTTCTAGAGCCTGTTCATCCCCGCCAATGGACAGATCCAAGGCCTTTGAGTCGACAGTCCTCACACACACCACTCCCCATCCCAGGGACGGCGTCTTTTGGCCTTGATCTGTCCTACAATGATTGTCTTTCAGTGAGAACATGCTGAGCCAGTGCTTCAAACCCTGGACCTGCAGCAGCCAACAGCCTGGGTACAAACAAATGACCAGGCCCTTGAATTCAGTTGCATTTCTTGAACCCACCCATGGGGTGGGGCCGACTTTTCCCATTGGTTGACAGAGTGCTGATGATTTACATCCAGCCTCTTTTTTAGGGGGCTTCTGGGAGGTTCGACTTGCAAAGAGGGAATGAGGGATTGCCTGGCTGCACGTCCTTCACCCATGGCGATCCTCAGGCGGATGCTGATTCTTCTGTTGTGGAGCTGTTGCTCAGGTGAGTTTACTTCCCTGCTAATCCCGCCCCACCCTGTGTATTGGCCGCTACTGGAAAGGCACCTTTGCTGCCCTGCCGTGAGTGCGGTGCTGGGCCATCTAGCCTAACGCCAATGTGCTTGGTCCAAGAAACCGGGGAGACGGCGAATGCTCCCTTGTTCACGGTGCTTGCAGTCCCTTCCGTGACTCCAGAGGCGAGGCAGTGTGGGGGCTGCGTCCGACTGTCAGTCTGGGAGCGAGCAGCTGCGAGTCCCACGAGGGCTGTCTGCCTCCAGCAGCCTCTGTTAAGAATCTCCCTTCGTAGCCATGCCCGCCAAGTTCTGTCTCTTCTCTGCCCTGAGGGCCATGGCCTGCCCTGAGGCCAGTGGGACTTGGGGTGTGGTGGGAGTTTTCCCTGGCAGAAAGGGGGGTGGGAAATTAGGAGGGAGCAGGGGGTAGGAACTGAAAAGCCAGGGATTCTCTGGGGCCTCCCTCGTTCTGGCCTGGGCAGAAATATTGCTGTCCACACTAGGTACAATTGCTTGCTGGGACAGAGAGTGCTGACATGAAGCAGCCTCTATCCACCGATGGTAGCCAAGGATTTAGCCCACACCCCAGACGCTCGCTGGCCTCTCTGGGAGTTGCGGGTGCGTGAGATCAGCGGGACTGGTCCCATTGTGCCCTCGGACTTGGTCTGGGAGAGTGGGACACAGCAGGCATGTGAATTAGGCATGGGGTGTAAAGTAGTTAATTCTGGGGTATAGCCCCTGCGCTGCTTTGGGGGGAGGGAGTTTGGGGGGGGAGTGCCCCTCCAGAACTCTAGCACCCTGTCCAGGCCATGCTCATCTTCTCTTCCCTTGTCTGCATGCATAGGTGCTGGAACTAGGGGTGCTCCTGCACCCCCTGGCTTGAAGTAGTAATAACAACCCAAATCCCTGGCTTCTGCCTTCAGCACCCCCCCCTATAAAAATTGTTCCAGCCCCACTTTTTGCATGTGAGCCCCAGGGATCTGGGAATAGTTTCGGGAGGTCACATCCCCAGCTCGGGATGCTCAGGGGGTCAAGAGCTTGATAACAGGTCACCCCACGTGATAAGCCAGCAGAGTTTCCTTCCCACTCAGCTGTCTAACTCACTGCCAGCGGGACTGCTCTTTGCACCTGGCTGGGATAGACACTGTGCACGGCCCCCGCAAAGCGGTGAAGGTTTTGGGTCCTTTCATCTTCCCTCGGCTGGTCTTGGTGGGGAGTGAAGTGGCTGCTAGTCGGGGAATAAGATGACCCTTCTCTTCCAGGAGCCGAGGGCAACCTGCAACCACTCCCCAAGTTTGGAGATGTCTATCACGTTACAGGTAATGCTCCAGGAGGGGGCTTGGCCCTGCGTGTATTGGGGGCTGGGGGCTGTCCCGGGGTGGTGGTGAGGAAATGTCTTAAGGATGGGAATTCTGAGGCTTAATTAGCATTTGCAAAGTGCTTGGAGATCCTTGGCTGGAAGGTGCTGTAGAATCACACAGGGACAGATTTTCACAGGTATTTAATGCAGATAGGGGCCTAGTGGGATTTCCGAAAACTCTCATGTAGGTTGGGTACCTAACTCCCACTGGAAATCAATGGGAGTTGGTTAGGTGCTTATCTGCAGCTGTAGGCACCTAAATATCTTTGAAAATGTGGCCTGAAGTACTTTGGCAAGGCAGAAGTGGTGCTCAGCTCCAAGTCAAGTTTAGCCTGGGGTCTGGGTTCAAGGGTTCGGGGGGAGGGAGTTAGCTCTTCTCTTGAGATGTCAGACATATCTGGCTTGAGAAATCAGTCCCCTCCAGGTTTGGGATGTGTTCCAGCCGCCAAAGCTGCATAGCTGGGTCTCAGATTCAAATCAGACCGCCCCCTCCCCAGCCACGAAATGCAAAGGAGTGCAGATTTAAGGCCCTGATCCCTACCTGTTAGAATACTGTTGTCCAGGTTTGTTCCATCGGTATAGTCTGAAAGACAGTTGCATCTCCTCTATTTAAGGGGACCGGCTGAGGTCTGTGTTTGAATGCCACGCTCCCGTGTAAGAGTCCAAAGAGTAGGGAGGAAAGTAATTCTGTAGAAGCCATGATATCACCCTCCACAATCAGAGCTGCAGGCTTAAGTGCCACAAAGGCAGGAGGGGGCTGGTGTGTTCCCTCCCCACTGTTCTCATCAGCTTGGTTTCCAGGACTGCTCACATTATGCACTGCAGAAGAGAGCCTTCAGCTCCCATTTCTCAGTGCCCTAGGAAGGAGGTGCCTATAATCTTGTTCAACGACACCTTGAAACAACCTTAAACCCCCCCCCCCCCCGTCCCCGTCCCCACCTCTCGCCCCTTTTGGAGCCTGGCAAATGAGCTTTTTTCCCCTCTGAAGTGATTTGGCTGGGACCCCTATTGAGATGAACTTGCAACCTCCTCCTAGCTGGGCAAGTGCCCTGGGCCTCCTCCCAATGAGCTCTCACTAGAAGGGATGTCTCTGGCCACTGAAATTTACCTCCATGCTGCCCCATCCCCCCAACCCCACTCTGTCGTGAATTCGCAGCCCTTAACAAGGATTTGCACTGCAAGCGCTGAACCATGAAACCAGGTTAGAGAACACTGGGGCAACCCCTTACCTGGCTTTTATACCCTCCCACTGGCTTCAGGGGGAGTTTGCCTGGGTGCAGGGTGAGCCGGGGCTCAGGATTAGGCTCCTGTGTTTAAAATCAACTGATCGGTTGCTCATAACTTCCCCTGCATTTGCCCTGCAGCTGGCGAGCCCTCTCTGACCGGATGGGCGGGGCACACTGTCTCTAAAGTGATTAACTGTAAATAAGATCTTGTCCCTTGTCTCTTATGGGACAGGCTAATCTGGCTTCTGTCACCTTGTGTCCTGCAGGGGTTATCAGCCTGCCCTATGCTGAAATCAAGGAGCCCTTCGAAGCCTGGTACAACCTGACCGGAGGCCAGAGCCGTATCCAGTATTACCATGGTAAGTCACCGGGGTACTGTTGGGGTAGCGGTCCAGGGAGGCAGTGTCCTTCTCCCCTTACCCCCATTGAATGGATTGCCCACGTCTGGCTGCACAGCAGAGCTCTCTCCTCTGAATGCATCTAGCGCTGTGGATATGTCTCTGTCATAGCACGCCTAGAGAGGCAGCACCTGGGCCAAGGCCCCAGAGGCTAAGCCTAGATCAGTTTATGCTCTGGGGTGCAGATTCATAGATATTAAGGTCAGAAGGGACCACTATGATCATCTAGTCTGACCTCCCGCACAATGCAGGCCACAGAATCTCACCCACCCACTCCTGCAATAAACCTCTCACCTATGTCTGAGCTATTGAAGACCTCCAATCATGGTTTAAAGACTTCAAGGTGCAGAGAATCCTCCAGCAAGTGACCCGTGCCCCATGCTACAGAGGATGGCAAAAAACCCCCAGGGCCTCTTCCAATCTGCCCTGGAGGAAAATTCCTTCCCGACCCCAGATATGGCGATCAGCTGAACCGTGAGCATGTGGGCAAGATTCACCAGCCAGATACCCAGGAAAGAATTCTCTGCAGTAACTCAGATCCCATCCCATCTAACATCCCATCACAGGCCATTGGGCCTATTTACCATGAATAGTTAAAGATCAATTAATTGCCAAAATCATGTTATCCCATCATACCATCTCCTCCATAAATGTATCGAGTTTAATCTTGAAGCCAGATAGGTCTTTTGCCCCCACTGCTTCCCTTGGAAGGCTGTTCCAGAACTTCACTCCTCTGATGGCTAGAAACCTTCATCTAATTTCAAGTCTAAACTTCCCGATGGCCATTTGTTCTTGTGTCCATATTGGTACTGAGCTTAAATAATTCCTCTCCCTCTCTGGTATTTATCCCTCTGATATATTTATAGAAAGCAATCATATCTCCCCTCTGCCTTCTTTTGGTTAGGCTAAACAAGCCAAGCTCCTTGAGTCTCCTTTCATAAGACAGGTTTTCCATTCCTCCGATCATCCTAGTAGCCCTTCTCTGTACCTGTTCCAGTTTGAATTCATCCTTCTTAAACATGGGAGACCAGAACTGCACACAGTATTCCAGATGAGGTCTCACCAGTGCCTTGTATAATGGTACTAAAACCTCCTTATCCCTACTGGAAATACCTTGCCTGATGCACCCCAAGACTGCATTAGCTTTTTTCATGGCCATATCACATTGGCGGCTCATAGTCATCCTGTGGTCAACCAATACTCCAAAGTCCTTCTCCTCCTCCGTTACTTCTAATTGATGCATCCCCAGTTTATAACTAAAATTCTTGTTATTAATCCCTAAATGCATAACCTTAAACTTCTCACTATTAAATTTCATCCTATTACTATTACTCCAGTTTACAAGGTCATCCAGATCCTCCTGTATGATATCCCGGTCCTTCTCTAAATTGGCAATACCTCCCAGCTTTGTATCATCCGCAGACTTTATTAGCACACTCCCACTTTTTGTGCCGAGGTCAGTAATAAAAAGATTAAATAAGATTGGTCCCAAAACCAGTCCCTGAGGAATTCCACTGGTAACCTCCCTCCAGCCTGACAGTTCACCTTTCAGTATGACCCGCTGTAGTCTCCCCTTTAACCAATTCCTTATCCACCTTTCAGTTTTCATATTGATCCCCATCTTTTCCAATTTAACTCATAATTCCCCATGTGGCACCGTACCAAATGCCTTACTGAAATCTAGGTAAATTAGATCCACTGCATTTCCTTTGTCTAACAAATCTGTTACTTTGGTTTGGCATGATCTACCTTTTGTAAAACCATGTTGTATTTTGTCCCATTTACCATTGACCTCAATGTCCTTAACTACTTTCTCCTTTAAAAATTTTTCCAAGACCTAGCATACTACAGATGTTAAACTAACAGGCCTTTAGTTACCCGGATCACTTTTTTTCCCTTTCTTAAAAATAGGAACTATGTTAGCAATTCTCCAGTCATACGGTACAACCCCTGAGTTTACAGATTCATTAAAAATTCTTGCTAATGGGCATGCAATTTTGTGTGCCAATTCCTTTAATATTCTTGGATGAAGATTATCTGGGCCCCCCGATTTAGTCCCATTAAGCTGTTCGAGGTTCACTTCTACTTCAGATATGGTAATATCTACTGTTAGGGGGCTTATTCCTTCACCCACTTACTTCCGTGGTCCTTCTTGCATGAACAGAGAGCAACAATACCCGAAGTCCAAAGGTGCAAACAATTCATTGTTTATTGGGGTGAACTTCCAGCAAGCATGATTCCAGTTTCCTTCCTTAGTGTCCCCCCTTCCCAGCTCTGACACCACAGAGCCTTACACCTGTGTCCCTGTTCCCATTTCTGCCCTTAGCCAAACATGATTCCAATTTTCCCCCCGCCCCCATTCCCTGTTCCCATTTCCCCCTTTAGCAAAACATGATTCCAATTTCCCCACCCCCATTCCCTGTTCCCATTTTCCCCACACACACACACTTCCTGATTGACTGCAGACTATATAGTAAAACTTGAGTTCTGCTTAGCTATACCTTAACCAATCATTTTCCTGAAATCTAACTAACCAATTTTAACATATTGTAACATGATTATTTAACCAATTATATCCCACCACCTTAATTAGTTTACACCTAGCAAAATTAATTATACAGCAGACAGAAACAATCACAGAACCAGACAGAGATTATACAGACAAACAATGGGGAAATGGGGACTACAGTGATAGAACAAACACAGAAATGAGGATTTCACATCCCAGCTATTGATAAGTGAATTCTTGCCAGACAGGATGCTATCAAACTAAGTTTCCTTTTACATTTTCTAGGCACTTCCCTTTCTCTGGAGGCGATGAGCATTATCAGGACAGGATTGTATTCCTAACAGCCCAATAGCACCTTCTTTCAATGTGACTAGGTTGGGATGTGAGGATGTGACCGGTCGCTTCCCAGCTTATGGCTGCCTCTGCTGCTTAGCCAAAGGCCTTAGCCTAAGCACAGGGCCTCAGACTGTCACAGTAAGAGAAGGCCCTTACACCTGCAGACAGTGATTTTGATTCTTTCTTTTCATAGAATCATAGAATATCAGGGTTGGAAGGGACCTCAGGAGGTCATCTAGTCCAACCCCCTGCTCAAAGCAGGACCAATCCCCAATTTTTGCCCCATATCCCTAAATGGCCCCCTCAAGGATTGAACTCGCAGCCCTGGGTTTAGCAGGCCAAAGCTCAAACCACTGAGTGATAAGAATACACCTAAATTCTTCGAGTATAGGCCTTACAGACAGGCCTGAATATCTATATCCTAACATCCACCTCCATATCCTCATTCCCATTTGTCATGCTACCATTACCCCGAAGATCCTCTTTAGCCTTATTAAAGACTGAGGCAAAGTATTTGTTTAGATATTGGGCCATGCCTAGATTATCCTTGACCTCCACTTCATCCTCAGTATTAAGCGTTCCCACTTCTTCTTTCTTTGTTTTCTTCTTATTTATATGGCTATAGAACCTTTTACTATTGGTTTTAATTCCCTTTGCAAGGTCCAACTCTACTGGACTTTTAGCTTTTCTCACCATATCCCTACATGTTCTGGCCTCAATAAGGTAGCTTTCCTTGCTGATCCCTCCCATCTTCCACTCCCTGTAGGCTTTCTGCTTTTTCTTAATCACCTCTCTGAGATGCTTGCTCATCCAGCTGGGTCTACAACTCCTGCCAAAGAATTTTTCCCCTTTCTTGGGATGCAGGTTTCCGACAGCTTCTGCAGCTGTGACTTGAAGTAATCCCAGGCCTCCTCCGCCTTTAGATCCACAAGTCCTTCAGTCCAATCCACTTCCCTAACCAATTTCCTTAACTTTTGAAAGTCAGCCCTTTTGAAATCAAAAACCCTAGTTGCAGATTTATTTTTGTTACTCCTTCCGTGCAGTTTGAACTGAATTAAATGATCACTCGAACCGATCATGATCACTCGAACCAAGGTCGTCCCCTACAACCATTTCTTCTATGAGGTCCTCACTACTCACCAAAACCAAATCTAAAATAGCATCCCCTTGTCGGTTCAGCAGCTACTTGATGAAGGAATCCATCAGCTATCACATCCAGGAAAATCTGAGCCCTGTTGTTATTACTAGCACTTGTCCTCCTGTCTATATCTGGGAAGTTAAAGTCTCCCATGATCAGGCAGTTTCCATTAGTATTCACTTCATTAAAAACATTAAAAAGGGCTCTATCCATATCCAAATTAGATCCCGGTGGTCTATAGCACACCCCAAACACTATCCCAGGGGAGGCTCTAATAGTTTTCTTCCCCAACGTAATTTTTGCCCAGACGGACACTGTCTTATCCATTCCATCGCTTCTTGTTTCTTTACATTCTACCTCATCCTTGATATACAATGCTACTCCACCACCTTTACCTTTATTTCGGTCTTTCCTAAACAGCACATACCCTTCAATACCGGTAGTCCAGTCATGACGACTATTCCACCCTGTTTCTGCTATCCCTATAGTATCTGGTTTCACTTCCTGCACCAGTAACTCTAGTTCCTCCATTTTGTTACCTAGGCTCCTCGCTTTGGTGTACAAACATCTTAATTTTTGCTGTTTGGCCTCGCTCACATTCTGTACCCGATTAGGCATGGTCATTCTACAGCCAGTCTGACCTATTAGACTGGTATCCAGATAAACTGGGCTTCTAGCGTTAGCGACTATCTGCACCCCCGAGCATAGGATCTGGCCCCAGCATATTACCAAGCTGAGGTCCTGACGCAGGCAGCCCCCGCAGCGAAGGCCGGGGGCGTCAGAGAGGGAAATCCAAGCCAGGACGCTCAGGCTGAGGCCCACAGTGCACAAGGCTCTGGTTTATGCCGTGATTCTTTGCTAGAGCGCGGTTAACGGCTTCAGGTCACAGCTGCTGCAACTAAACTGGCCACCCTC
The DNA here is from genome assembly GCF_965140295.1 of Lepidochelys olivacea. Taxonomy (NCBI): domain Eukaryota; kingdom Metazoa; phylum Chordata; order Testudines; family Cheloniidae; genus Lepidochelys; species Lepidochelys olivacea. The sequence continues at coordinate 11,151,631 of NC_140429.1, forward strand.
CCCTGGCCAGCAAGCCTGTTCTCCTCTCCACTCCTGACAGCGGCACGTCAGGGCAGCTCCGCTGGCGAACAAGTGCTGAGCAGGAGGGGAGCACCAGGGACTTGATCCTGCAGCAGTGAGCACCCCATTTACTCCTACTTAGCAACCTGGGGGAGTCCCACTAGTCCCACTGCCGTGAGTGCCGGGGCATGGGAGGCTACCTCTAGCCCCTGGCATGGCCCGCGTCTCCCAACCCCCGTCACTCAGCACAGAGTGAAGGTCGCCTCTGTTACGCTTCCCCTTGCCCTCAGGGAGGGCGTGAACGCCTACAGCACTGTTACAGCCGTCTATGGTAACTGTTTGCCCTGGGTGCGTCCCTGCAGGCCAAGTGATCACGTACCAGCTTGGCTCTCTGGAGCCATTCGGCGCCAGTTTCAAGGTGACCCCAGAAACCACAGAAACCGAGGCAAACGTTCGGAAGTGCTTCCGGGTCAACGGCACGGCTGGGGATCTCATCAGCCCGCAGAGCGTCTTTCCCCGCCTGGGCGGCTTCAAGGTGAGCCCACGTCTCGCGGGACCAGCCGAAGAAGGGCCCCAGATGCCAGGCATCCTGCTCGGCGAATGGGCTCTCCTTCCCCCCCGGGAGACCCTGTAGTTACCTCACCCTGCACCATACCACAGGGCCACTGGCCTTACAAAGCGCACGCGCCATGGGGCTCTGCGGCAAACTAGTGCATGATTGAGCCAGCACACCCCTTCCCCTGGCAGCGATGTTACAAGCACAGGGCCAGATCCAGCCCTGCCCTAAGAAAGGTGCCTCGCCACTCAAGTTGGTGGGGCTTGTGCCAGGGCTGGCTGGGGTCAAACTATCCCTCCCAGGGGTGCACAAGTGGAAAGGGGTCCGGGGAAGCCTACCCCATCCCCCTTGTACACCCTGAGCAAGGGCCAGGGATAATCAGCTGAAGGGGGATGGGGACTTCTCCCTTTGTGCACCCCCGGGGAGAATGTCCCCCAAGAGGGGAGGACTGACCCGCGTCTAGACTTCCAGCCACGAGGCGCGAGCTTGGCCTGACTGTTGCACAGCGAGCCTCCATCCTGCGGCTCAGAGCGCGCACAGCTGCTGGCCAGAAGGCCGTGGGCAGCGCCTCATGTTTGCACCGCGTAGGATCTCTCTTGCTCCGGCAGTTAACTGCCCCATCTCATTCGGAAACACTGCCCCTACGCCCGCTGCCTCCCCAGCCCGTGCGGGAGGAGCCCTACAAAGGGCAGCTCTGCACCGTGCTGCAGAACGTGTCCTACTGGGGCCGGAAGAAGAACGTCTACACCTTGTGGGTGGCCAGCTCCGCCGACGGCCCCGTGCCCGTCCACTACGAGATGCGGGGCTTCAACAGCCTGCTGGGCTCTCACTACGACAAGTATGAGATTGACTACAGCAGCTTTGCCCGCAGCTACCCAGCCGGGGTCTTCAGCCTCCCACACGGTAAGCGTACTGCTGCCCTGGTCTACAGGGCTTCCGCCATCACACCCATCACAGGCCTGTAGATCCAGCGGAGACACCGTCCATCCCCTCCATACCATGCAAGCGCTTCTGGCTACAGTAATACCTGGCCACGTCGCAGGCAAACACCGGGCAAAGGGGTTGGTGAATCAAGGGACTTGAAGCCAGATCGGTGCCTGTGTGGATGGCACTGGTGTCCTCACGGAGCACAGTCTGTTGGTGAAGCCGTACAGACTGGAAGGATTGCCCGTGCCATGCAGACTCCGGTTGGCAAACACTAGATGTGAACATACTGGCGCTGGCAAACCTTGCACTGGGCAGAGAAGTGTCAACTTTCCATACGGCCCCTCAGCGGGTGTGAAGCAGCATAGTTCTGCTGAGGTCTGTTTACACCTGTGGCAGCCACGTGGCCCTCCAGAGCCAGGCTGGCTAACCCGCTAGCTGATGCCAGGCTCCAGGTGCCTCAGCTTTTCTGACGCCCTTCTGATGAACTGCCCTGGCCCAGCCTGCGCCCTGGCGTCACGCCATGGTGTGGGTCAGGTGCCGTTAACACAGGCAGTGCCATTGGCTTGCGTGGGGAGGTGGGGTCTGAGAAAAAAACAAGCTCCGGGAATTTCCGAGATGATAAAGATGCTCCCCCTAACCAAACCTCCCCATGCTCGACCCTAGGGTTTGAAAACTTAACTGGACAAAAGTCCTAGAAAAGAGCTCTCCATCCCTTACTTCTGACCCAAGGACATGGGGAGGGCCCTCTGCAAGTGCCTAACACAGTGAACAACCGGTGCAGGGCCAGATTCTGCCCTGGATTTACACTGATGTAACCCTCCCCTCCCCCAACTCTAAGGGAATTACTTCAGATTAACAGCCGTGTACCGGCAAAATCTGGCCTACTCCCTACCTATAGGCCAACTACAACTTTATACTGCAGCAAGAAGTGAACTGGTGAAGATGCAGCTTGATTTATGATTGCTCAGATAAAGTCAATCCTGCTCTTGATAACCTTTGCCCTGCCAGTCTGCTCCAGGGATAATCTGTGCCTGCCACAAACTTGTCCATGACAGTTGCTTCTGCCTCTGTCCTTTCTAGGTCTAAAATGCGAGCACTGGCCTGGCGCAGGGCCGGAGCACCAGATCCTGGCCAATCCAATGCAGGAATTTGTCGGGAGAATTAGAGAAATAGACAGAGTCCATCACCGGCTGTTCCACCACTACAAGGAGAAGTTCAGGAAGACGTATAGCACTGAGAAGGAGATGGAACACAGGAAACGAACCTTCATCCACAACATGAGGTATGGAGCTATCTTGGAAAGGAAAGGAAAGGAAAGGAAAGGAAAGGAAAGGAAAGGAAAGGAAAGGAAAGGAAAGGAAAGGAAAGGAAAGGAAAGGAAGAACAAGAGGGTTTGTTTAAGCATCTCAAGGAATGATCCAAGGGACCAGCAAAATACTGGTTGCTTGATAGAAGCGTCTTCTAATAACAATGGAAGAGACTCCTGCCTGGCCTGTGTGGGAATGTGCTGGGGTACTCTCTTGAGAAGGGAGGATGCCTGGTAAACGTGCCCTCACGTATGGGTATGGGTTGGCTGCGTCGTAAGCCTGGAATGAACCCAGGACACAGTTTGAGAGTGATTTTGGTTGCTGTATTTTGGGCGTCCAGCTCGAGAGTTCGGGACACTCGGCCCATGCTGAAAATCCGCCCCGAGCGTCTCCAGCTGGGCACCCAAAAAATCCAGGGGTTGGGGCTGGAAAGTTTGGCTGCAAACCCCTGGCCTCTCCCACCACATGTGGGGCAGCCCCAAGATGAGGGAACTCCCCAGACAGCTAGAAGTGATGCAGGTTGAGTCTCTTGCATGACATTCCCCCGCAAGAGCAGCTTAGAGGGTAAGTGCTAAGGGATGACTGCTCTGCATCACGGCCCATGGAACCTGACCCAGATACTGTCCCAGGCCCTTCCCTCTTGTTACAGGCCTGAGCTTCTCCGGGCTCCAGACTAGGGGCCTCCAATCAGCTAACCTCAGCAGGTGGGAGGAGGAGGTAGCTTCTTCTGGGATTGCTTCTCCCATGCGCCCTGGCATGGCTAGGAGCCACCCATGCCGGTTATGATTGTTTGTTTTTTTGGTGTTACTGGGTGGCCACAAGGCAGTGCTGCCTGCTGTCCAGCTCCCTCTTCACGGCATCCATCCCCTCCCAGGTACGTCCACTCCAAGAATCGGGACAACCTGCCCTACAAGCTGGTGCTGAACCACCTGGCCGACCGCACCCCGGCGGAGATGGCCGTGCTGCGGGGGCGGCTAAAGAGCGGGGCCCCCAACAACGGGCAGCCGTTCCCGTCTGAGGGGTACAAGAGCCTCGTCCTACCGGAGAGCCTGGACTGGAGGCTGTACGGTGAGTGACACATGCCGTGCTCTGCCGCCCATTCTAACCTCCCAATGGAGCAGCAGGGAGTCCAAGCCCTGCCCAGGGGGCTCTCGTCTGGAGCCGCTGCATATGACAGCCTGAGAAGGGAAACAGATCCCAGAGAAAACTAGCGCTGATGCACTGCATACCCTGGGCACACCCCATCCCTACCTTCTCCTGACCAGAGATCGCGTAACCCAGACTAAGGGTACAGGCCTACATGCCTCTCTAGTGGCCGGGCCGTAGAAGAGATTTGAGTCTCGCGCGGCCTCCACCTAACGGAGCAGGTCTTTTAGCTCAGGCAGTAACAGTGGCTGTTTTTAGCTCTGAGGGTCCCAGGTTCAAGCCCCACAAAGGGCCGAAGTGGGGTCCGTTACTCTCTGCGAAAAGGAACTTTTCTGCAAAATGGCCACTTTCCCATGGAAGAATGTGGGAGATGTTAAAAACCCTAAACTACCTCACTGCAAACCGTCCTGTAACCCCCTCCCTCCCCAGGTGCTGTGACCCCAGTGAAGGACCAGGCCGTGTGCGGCTCCTGCTGGAGCTTTGCTACCACCGGGGCAATGGAGGGTGCCCTGTTCCTCAAGGTGAGAGCCCAGCTGCCTTGCGTGTCTAGGGAGGGAGCAGTTCAGAGTCTCCGAGGCAGGCTGGGCCATCTGAGCCCACACCCACTTGTCAGGCTCCTGCCACTAGTCCGGATCCTCTGGGCTGCTGGGGTGAAGAATCCACCCCTCCGGCCGAGCTGCACAGTGCTGGGAGTTAAGGTGGGAGCACTGAAGGGAACATGGCCTTGCTCCATGCCACGGGTGACCTCTGGCGCCTGATAAAAACCAGCTCGGGGATGTGGAGCATGGTGTGGCTGCTAGACACAACATGCCTGGGAAGTGGAGGCCACCCCTCACTGGGGAGAGGAAGCAATGCGGGGGGTGGGGAAAATCATCCTTGAATGGGACAGGGGGCAGCCGGGCATGCTCCAGTGACCCCCCTCTGCTCAGGCCCTGGATGGAGGCAGTGCCCAGAGGGAACCTTTTGTGCTTTTGGCTGGAGGAGGGAGACAACTGACCCCTCCTTGAGCCGGGGGGAAGCCCCATCCCCCTTCTCCTCTGGGCTTTGTGCATTACCCGGGACTCCGGAGCTCTCGGCTGGAACCCTGACTTTCTTCTGGCTGCCCCCCCAGACCGGAGTGCTGACCCCGCTGTCCCAGCAAGTCCTGATCGACTGCTCTTGGGGCTTTGGGAACCATGCCTGCGACGGCGGCGAAGAGTGGCAGGCATACGAGTGGATGAAGAAGCACGGTGGCATTGCCAGCACCGAGTCCTACGGGCCGTACATGGGCCAGGTGAGCGCTGGGCCAGCGGCCGAGGAGAGCACGGAGCCGTTTGGCTTGGGGGAGCTGACGAATTTCTTCACGCCGGTGGGAGATTCTGGGAGGGCCTTCGGGACGCTGGGCACCCTTGTGCCTGCTGTCTCCATGGGGGCTGAGGGTGCTTCGTACCCTATCTGGGGCATGCACAGGCCACTTCAGCCACTGCCAGGCCTGTCAAAGGCAAGACGGCCTTGTGGTTAAAGCAGTGGATGGCAACCTGGGTTCAATCCCCAGCTCCACCAGGCTCCCTCTGTGATCACAGGCAGATCGCCCCCGGCTGGACTGAGCAGGGCTGGATTTCCACTTAGGCACAGTAGGTCCATGCCTAGGGGCGCCCTACCTCTCCAAAACCGTGGGTAACACAAAGGGCAGCTGTAGGCAGCAGGGGGCGCTGAAGATGCTGTGCCTCGGGGTGCGTAAGGTGCAAATCTGGCCCTGGTGCTGAGCAGCTGCAGCGCCCACTGCCGATGGGGGTGCTGAGCACCTCCAGAAAGCAGAAGTGCTGCCCTCCTTCCGTGCCTCAGCTCTGCAGCTATAAAACGGATTCAACCCTGCCCCGCGTCCCAGGCTGGCTGAGACGTTACAGTGACGGGGGCTGCATCAGTACCCAGACAGGAGAGCGGCGAGTCTGGCAAAGGAGTCTTGTGCAGGAGAGGGACTTCTCACCCGTGAGCCGCTCCATGGAACTCAAGGAGATGGTGGCTGTGATGGCCAGGGCCTGCGTGACAGCTGTCGCTAACTCATCATAACCCTGGCGGTGGCTGGAGCGGCCTGTGTAGATCCAAACCCTGAGACTGTTCGGCTGGCGCAGGGTGGGGGAGATCTGGGCGTGACGGGTTGGATCACAGAAACCCCTTTGGGAACTGCCAACTGGTGGGCCCAGACTACTTCTGCCCCTGCTTTCCCTGCCAGGCTGGGACGCCAGCACCCTGTCTGGCCGAGCCAGACACGCCCGTCTGCTCCAACACAGACCCAGGGTCTGAACCACGTGCTCCAAAGCTGCAGACTTAAAAAGCGTTCCTGTCTTTAACACTTAGATGCTCAACTCCCGATGGGGTCCAAACCCCAAATAAATGGGGTCCAAACCCCAAATAAATAAAGCTTATACAGGGTAAACTCATAAATTGTTTGCCCTCTATAACACTGATAGAGAGATATGCACAGCTGTTTGCCCCCCACCCCCACCCCTGGTATTATTAATTAACCCAGGTATGTATTAAGTAAAAAGAGATTTTATTAAATACAGAAAGTAGGGTTTAAGTGGTTCCAAGTAATAGCAGACAGATCAAAGTGAATTACCAAGCAAAATAAAATAGCACACACAAGTCTATGTCTAATACAGTAAGAAACTGAATACAGATAAAATCTCACCCTCAGAGATGTTTCAGTAAGTTTCTTTCACAGACTGGACACCTTCCCAGTCTGCAAAAAGAACAGGAGGACTTGTGGCACCTCAGAGACTAACAAATTTATCTGAGCATAAGCTTTCGTGAGCTACAGCTCACTTCATCGGATGCATCCTTTTCCCCTGGTACAGCCCTTGTTCCAGCTCAGGTGGTAGCTAGGGGATTTCTCATGATGGCCGCCCCCTTTGTGCTGTTCCCCCCACTTATGTATCTTTTGCATAAGGCGGGAATCCTTTGTCCCTCTGGGTTCCCACCCCTCCTTCTCAATGGAAAAGCACCAGGTTAAAGACGGATTCCAGTTCAGATGACATGATCACATGTCACTGTAAGACTTCATTACCCACTTGCCAGCCCACAGGTATGCAGGAAGACTTATAAGTAAAACAGAAAGAACAGGAGGACTTGTGGCACCTCAGAGACTAACCAATTTATTTGAGCATGAGCTTTCGTGAGCTACAGCTCACTTCATCAGATGCATACTGTGGAAAATACAGAAGATGTTTTTATACACACAGACCATGAAAAAATGGGTGTTTATCATTACAAAAGGTTTTCTCTCCCCCCACCCCACAAGTACTTCTTTTCTTTTTGCGAATACAGACTAACACGGCTGTTACTCTGAAACCTGTTATTAAGTAAAACAGAGCCATCTACAGGTAATTGTCCTGGTTAACGGGAGCCATTAAGATTCCAAACCACCACTAATGGCCCACACTTTGCATAATTACAATAGGATCTCAGAGTTATATTTCATATTTCTAGTTTCAGATACAAAAGTGGTACATTTATACAAATAGGATGACCACACTCGTATGCTCAAATAAATTGGTTAGTCTCTAAGGTGCCACAAGTCCTCCTTTTCTTTTTGCGAATACAGACTAACACGGCTGCTACTCTGAAAGCTTTGTAATGATACCTTACAAGAGACCTTTTGCATGAAGCACATTCCAGTTACATTAGATTCATGCTCATTAGCATATTTTTATAAAATCATATAGAGTGCAACACTGGGTTTAGTGTTTCTCCAATAAGACCAGTGAAACTCCCTCCTTAGCCAGGGGGAGTGTTAACAGACTGGACAGCCCAGCATCGACTGGCTGCCACTGGGCCAGAGCCTGCCCAGTCTGCTCTGCCATGGTCTCCGGATGGTGCCATGAAGGAGTCTGGGCCTAGGGCGGGAAGGAGAGATCTGGCTGAGGGGCTGGGCTCTGGATTTGACTGCAGTAGCCTTGTCACCCAGTTCTTGCACCTGTCTTTCCCCTCCAGAACGGGTACTGTCACTACAACCAGTCTGAGCTCATAGCCAAGGTCGCTGGCTACATCAATGTAGACCCCGGGAACGTCACAGCCCTGAAAGCAGCACTCTACAAGCACGGCCCGGTGGCTGTGAACATAGATGCCTCCCCCAAGTCCTTTGCGTTCTATGCCAACGGTGTCTACTACGAACCTGCCTGTGGTGAGTCTGGGGGAGCGCGAGGGGCTCTGCTGGGGGAGGACTTTGCTTCTCTCAAATTGGACAAAGCCAGGTTCCCTGCGGGCAGAAGCCGGGGCAGCTAATTGATTCTTGCCACTGCTAGATCAGACCCATGGTCCATCTCATCTAGGATCCTGTTAATTAATCATAACATCACTGTGACGAAGTGGGCCTGTTCTTAATGTTTCCTCCGAATATTGTGGGGGTGCCTCAGTTTCCCCTATGCAGTTCTTAAGTATCTAGGTGGTGGGGTAAGGGTGTGTGATCATTGCAGAGCCCTAGAGGGCAGGTGTGTGCAGGGGTCTGGACACAGAGAATGGCCAACACCCTGTTTCCTGGCAACTGATGGCCTGGGCCCTTCCCCCCCTGCAAGGTGAAAGCTGAAGGGTTGGAGAACAAAGGAATCAGGTGCCCTCCTGGCCCGGGAAAGGAACAAAGCCCAGAGGAGGAGGGGCTGGAGAGAGTCTCAGTTTGGGGCTGGCTGGGACATGGAGTGAAGGGCAGACGTGGTTGTCTGGCTCACTGCCCCCAAAATGGACCCAGCTGAGGGGTCCCGTTCTCTGCACCTGCAAGCTCTGTTTTAGACCATGTTCCTGTCGTCTAATAAACCTTCTGTTTTACTGGCTGGCTGAGAGTCACGTCTGACTGCGAAGTTGGGGTGCCGGACCCTCTGGCTTCCCCCAGCAGCTTTGTTCTCATGGTTGTGTTATTTCCCTTGGCTTCAGATCTAACAGAGATAACGGCTGAACATGAGACTAGCCGCCAGGGCCAGGTCCTCGAGGATGCAATATAATGTCACTAAACTTAACTTTAAATAAAAATAAAGGCTACGGTCCCATCCGCCCAGCTGCATCAAAGGAAGGTGCCAGAAACTCCCAATAGAACAACCTATACATGCAGGGAAGCTTTTACCCTAACCCCATACAGAGAGTGACTGCCTAATGTCCTAAAGCAGGAAGATTCATAACTCTTATCTTTTACTCTACCTAACCTAACTATGGATGTTCCTTCTCAATGTCCAGTCCTCTAACTTTTGCTAAACTCATGGCCTCCATGATATCATGTGGCAGTGAGTTCCGCAGGCTAATTATGCATTGGATTAAAAGGCATGTATTAAAATGTTACCTTTTTTAATTCATTGGGCATCCCCTTGTTCCTGGGTGGCATTGACCTTCCCTGACACTCATTATCTTGCACCCCTTTTTATAGCCCCCTCTTATTCATTCCCCTTTACACGAACTCCTATAAGGCAGTTACACGATGAACATAGGAAGACATGTAGGGTGGTTCCTCTGCGCAGGGCATGGCCTGCTGGCCTCCTCTGCATGCAGGAAACCACAGCCCAGTCTCTCACCTCCCAGCAGAGGGAGACTAAATCTCCTCTCCTTTCTCCTAGGAAACAAGAGCACAGAGCTGGACCACGCAGTGCTGGCCGTGGGCTACGGGGTCCTGCAAGGGGAGAGCTATTGGCTCATCAAAAACTCCTGGTCCACCTACTGGGGTAACGACGGCTACATCCTCATGTCCATGCGGGACAACAACTGCGGGGTGACGACGGCTGCAACGTACCCCATCCTGGCCTGAGCGCTGATGCTGTGTGCAGGGCCTGTTCCCCCAGCCTTGCTCGAGAGATCAGCTAGCCCTGGGGAGAGAGACCTACACAGCTAGCTTTGGCTGAGTTCCCACTAGACTCCAGCTATGTGAACCGGCTGGAGGCCTGGCAGCAACTCTCTGGCTGGGGTAGGTCGCTCCCGGAGTGTTGCTTTAATACCCACAAATCTTCAGCACCACAACGGGTCTGATTCCCTCAAGGTCCTGTGAGATGCTGGGTGGCCTCCAAGCTGACGGGCCCCCTGTGCCTCGCACCACCTCGGCACAGAAGCTCCGCAAGGCAGGGGCCATGCTGATGTGTGTCTATGCATCAGGCAAACCTGCCACCGTCACAGTGCTAATAACGTGTCAAGCAGTGGGGGGGGTGGCAAGCCACAGACGTTGGGGGCAGAGGGAGAGCTAGGCATGGCCACTGATGAGTGTTGGGTAGGGAAGCCAGCACTGCTAGGATCTCTGCTACACTGCGCAGCAGAAGGCTGCTGAATGCATGGAGAGTGCCAGGACAATAAACTCTAGGGAAGAACTTTGCTGTGTCTGTGTGTTTAACGGGGTGGGAGCTGGGGGAAGCAGGGTTTAGCCGTGCCTTGCCTCTATGCTGCCCGACATTGCCCCAGGGAGCGGAGCAGGGCACCCCTCCTGCTGGGGGCAGTCGCAAGGTGGGGCACGTAGCTGTTCTGAAACTGAACAGACACAGCCTGTGAGTCTGGGTTCAAAGAAACTTTCCAGAGTTAAGAGGACTTCCTGGGCTGGGGCTGAAGTAGAGGGCTGGGTGGATCAGGTGTCCTCAACAATAGTGCAAGCAAAGAGCAATGCTCCCAGGAACACACCAGCAGAGCAGGTACAGGCTGGGTTCACCTTAAGGAAAGCCCACCCGTTATCAATTCAAGGAGCGACAGAATAAACATCCCAAGAACATTCCGGTTCTACCAAAACTACTCCCGCCCCAGCTCTACCTGCCACGGGGTCTGGTGTGTGGTGCCACCGGTGTGATGAATATCACCCAAACCTCAGCCCACCAGTGGCTGGCTTATACCTGATCTGGGACTGACCAGAACTTTGCATACAGCTCCCATAACAAGCACTGGGGCCAACCTCCTCCAAAAGGGAAGAAAAACCAATTCCCTTTCCAGCCTCCCCCAGCCTGGCCTGGCTCAGGACAGTAGATTTCTCTTTGCTCCCAGCACCTGAACTTTGCCCCAGCCCTACTTTGCCTGGCAGCGTTGCTGACATATTTCTAGTAACAAAGGAACAGTGTGAGCACAGGCTGCAGAGACAGGGAAGCGAGAAAACCAGCCAGCTGCAGTGAGGAGTCCACCCCAGAGCCCCCCTCATCCCCAAAATGCCCAGACCGACCTTCAGGCTGGTGCATGCACAGGTGAGCAAAACAAAAGGCAGCCAGGCTGTGGGCCAGTTGCTGCTGCTCTTGGAAAAACAGAAATTCCATGTTTGTTCAGTGGAAACAGACAGTCAGGGATCCTCCCCCAGCCCAGCTGTACAGGTGTGTTGCAATCAATGGAGTAAAATGAGAACAGAACAGCAAGAGGCACCGAGAAGGAAGAAGTGGGGCGTGCACGGGATTTTTTCCAATACATTAGTGGGCAGTTCACAGCTTAGCATCAGTGACAGCTGTTGTATATTGGTAATGGGACAGGATCAAGCAGAAGTTTGTGCATCAGGACTCCTGGGTTCTACTCCCAGCTCTGCCACTGACTCATGCCCGGACTCTGTGTAAATCACATCAGCACTCCAGTCCTCAGTTTACCCATCTGTAAATTGGAGCTTACAGCTGTTGAGATTTCTCAGGCTTGGTTAATGTTCCCAGTGGGGATCTCTGGCTGGAGCAGTAGATATTGTGCTGGCTTGGAGGAGAAGTAGCTGCAGTGAGAGCCAGCTGCCTACTCTGGTTTTGTTTCAGACCCTCCGGCAGGGCGTGAAGGGGCAGCAGGGGGATTTTGATTCACGTGGGCGGTGATGCTCTTCCCAGACCAGAAGCCACTTTGAGATGCACTTTCATTTTCTTCGGAGAGGCTGCTTGTGAGTCACTGTCGCTTTCCCTTGAACGCAAGCGAACAGGCAGAGCTGACCGTTGTGAGCGATAAGCAGCCGGCTCTATGTTCCACGCAGCCCACTGTGAAAAACACCCACGGATGCTCCGTGCTGGAGAACATGCCAGGCCCAGCAAACACACCCCAAGAAAGGGGACGGATGGTTTCATCTGCTAGGCTGGCATCATCTTTAACACAGGACAGGGGAAGGGGGGGCGGATGTTAGAAGGCAGCTCCATGGGGCTGACCCCAGGGAAGCATAGTAATCCAGTTCAGGCTCTTTCCCCTGCAGCAAGGGGTCTGACATTGCAGCTCCAGGGACACACACACATCCGCTGTCCTGCATCTTCCTCCAGCGCTCGGCTCCCTGCAACATTTGCCTCTGCAGCAGGTGAGCCCTGGAGAGAAGGGCAGTGCTACCCATGGCTACTAGACAAGCTTCTCCTACCTTCTCTGACACCTCCAGGAAGGACTGCACCATACCCCTGGAAGGAGGCTGCCCACGTGGGCCTAATTCTGATCCCCCTTGCATGGGCTTTGCACCGATGTCACTCGAGTGACTTTAATGGAGGGGCTCATGATTTACGCTGCTGGGACCAAGAGCAAGATCAAAGCCTGCTCCCCTCTGGCCCCAGAAGGGGCTGCCTCGGTTGTGCCAGAGGGCAGCTAAAGGCAATCCCCCCAATCCCCCAAACTGGCTGGTACCATTTCCTCCCCGGCAGCTCCTCCTCCCCCCTCCCTCTGTTCTGGAAGCTCAGCCCTGGTCCAGCATCAATAACACCCCGAAACCCCCAGCACAGCAGAACTCCAGAGGGAGGGGAATTATCCCATACACTGAAGGGCTCCTTGCTCTCCCGCCATCATCACTGGAGGGGTGTGAACCCAAAGCCATGGCCCTTCAGGCTGGGAGCTCAGCTGAGTGTTTATCCAGCTCCTAGCACATTCCTGGTGGGTCCTTAGGCGCTACCTTAATAAACACGTAACCTCTCCAAAGCCAAGCAGGGGCCGGCTGGGTAAGTGCTTGACCAGACTTCAAGGAAATCCAGTTGCTGCAAGCAGTGAGGGGCTAGTGGTGTTGTGGTTGCTGCTCTTCCCTTTGCCTCCGTGCTGAGCCAGTCCCCTGGGGTCCTGGATCTGTGTGGTCATTCCAGATCCCCTGGCACTTTCTGCAGGGGTAGGGGTGTTAAGTCTGGTGTCCTGACCCATTTCCAGTTTGCTCCCCTAAAATATTCCTTGGACATGAGATTTCCTTCACTTCCTGTCCTAAACTCCGCTGTCAAACAGCCACCATGTTCCACCCCAGAGGTGGCTGCATGGGCTGGGTGAAGGGACGCCTGTCTATGTGGTTTGCCAAGGCCAAGGCTGTAGTGAAAGGTTCTTTACAAGTTCCAGATGTTAGATAGACAGATGCTGTCCTTGGGAATGAAAGGCACCAGAGAAATGTAATACTAACACCTCCTGGCAAACCGTCCTTTTCACAGCGGCTTTGGGAGGGAGGCAGGAAAGCATGTGTTACCCATTTCGCAGATGGGGAAAGAGAGACACCCAAGGCTTCTCAGTGAGTCAATGACAGAGCCAAAATTAGAATTCAGGTGCTCTGGGGCACCCAGTCCTGACCTCATTCCTGTGAGCCAGGCTGCTTTTCAAACAGGAATGAACTTACCAACCACCAGAATGCAGCCAGCTCTGGGGTGGAGTGCAGCAGCTGTTCAACAGCATGATCAACGCCACATAACAGCTCAGGACAGGAAGTTCAGAAGAACCCTCCAGCTGCTTTTGAAAAAGCAGAGGGGATTTCGTTAGGCCGAAGTGCAAACAGAGGCTCACTGATAGCGCGATATCGCACGCCGCCCATGGCCATTTGTTTGGCTCCAGGAAGTAAGCCTGTGCCTAGCTTTCGGGAACCTCTGAGCCCAGCTCTTGCGCCACATGGTCTTTGGGAAAGGCTGGCCCCCAGGCAGAACAGGCGTTACACAATACAGGTGTTTACCTGTCCTCGGGGCTCCTAGCCTGGAAAGTCAGCGGGGTATGTAAGCAGCAGAGCAGTCCCGGCTCCAAGAGGCACCCCGAGGGGTAACGGTGTGGGGGCAGCAGGACAAGATGAAGTCTTGCAGGGGCCTTCTCCGTGCCCTGGCATTCCTGATGGCTGCTGCTGCCCCCAGAGCAGGCTTTGCCCAGGAGACCGAGTCCAGCTGCTGTGCCCGTGAGTAGCTGGGGAGCTGAGTCCAGGGCCGAGCTGAGAGCCCGTGGCTCCCATTGAAGTCAGCGGGGGCTGGGGGTACTCAGCACCCTTGGGGATCCCTTTGTGGGGTTTTGTTCTCCAAACTGGGGGCCAAACTCAGTCCAATGCTCATGGGCTCCAGCAGGGAGCAGGCCCTGAAGAGGAGCCGCAGTGGGACATTGCCGGGGGCAGCTGCATTTCTGAGGAGCTCCCCGTCAGACAGGCAGGATGCTCCCCCGCCCTGAAAGGCGAGGCAAAGCCCCCTGGAGTCCATGGAAAGGACCTGACCTGAGAGGGGTTTGGATCAGAATAATGGTAAGGAGGTGGGGAGACACCCACAGCCCCAGGGGTGGGGTTGGGGGAAGCTGACTGAAGGGGTTTGTTTAAGCAATCCCAACCCTAGCTGGAGCAGATGTTCATGCATGGCTGGGTTTAGCAGTGCTCGCCTCTGTGTCAGGCTGTCAGCCTCTCCCAGTCAGCAATTAATCCCCGTAGGCTGGGTTCCCTATTGCTGGTGCTGAGATGCTAGGAGACCTGGAGGGATGGGCTCTGTCTGGGGAGCACATAGACACTGCCCAGGAAGTAACTCCTTGGGGCAATGCGTGGGGGACATTTTGCCCTTGATAGCAAGTGTCCTGTCTAGAGAGTATCAGCTGTGGTCACTGTGATCTCACAGGCAGAGGATGAAGCAGGGCATCAGGACCATTCCAGCTCTAGCCTCAGAATCTCTGTGTGGCCCTGGACAAGTCACTGACTCATTCTGTACCTCAGTTTCCCCATCTGCCAAATGTGGCTAATGATACTTCTCTCCCTGAAGTCAGACACCAGCCTCATCCTCCTTGGCCTTTCTCCCTCCTCCTCAACATTTGCCCACCACAAGGAGCACCGCTACATTGATTGTGTGACTAGGTGACAGCACCCCAGCCATGTTTGTCCTGCCTCTCCCTTCCCCCCCCGCACGCCCCCTCTTAGTCTGGGTAGGACCCTCACCTGCTCTATGCTGTTAAATATTGCTTGGGAGCCCACTGGGGCAGGGAAAGTCTCATTACCTGGTTGGAGAGGTGCCTAGAACATCTTTGGGGGCTCAGAAAATAGCCAGAGGTGTTGTGATGAACCCATTCCCACTTTCCAGCGAGATCCAACTCTCTCCCCTCCCCCAATACAGTTTGTAGTTATTACTTTAAACTTTCTAACATTTAAAATGGGCAGATTGTCTCCTGAGTTGGGAGCTTGATCGATGCGCACAGGCAGGGATTGATCCCCAGCTGAAATCTGACACAGGGCCCGATCCCTCCCCGGCTTCTCTATATTACTGTCCATATCAGATGAGCAGGGTGATATCTAGGGGTGAAAGCACAGGCTGGAGTCAGGAGAACTAGGGTCTATTCCTGGCTCCACCACGCGTTTGCTGTGTCATCTGGTGCCAGGCACTTAGCCTCCGTGTGTCTGGGTTTCCCTCAGTCTGCACACTGGGGGTTCAGGTTTAATTTACCCACATTTGCCAAGTGCATTGTCACCTTCTGGTGGGGGGGGGGATGTTTAATTCTAGTCTTACAGGCGGGGGGGTGGAATCTCACCCTTGGACTATCACTCCTGACCAAGCTGCTTCCTTCCAGTCACCATGGCCAACTACACCCCTAAGCCAACGAGGGCAGAGATCTGGGCAGACTTCCCAGCCCTGACTGTTCAGTTTGGCTCTTCACGCTACCTGCCAAATCCCAGTGTCACATACTCCTTGTACATGGGAAATTGCAGGGCTCCTACCAGCAAGTCAGGCTGCGGTACCAGATATGGACAGGCTACAGCGCTTCCATCATGGAGGGAGACAAGAGATGTGTTCCCTGTAAGACACTTGAATACGCGCCCCAGTCTGCCTGGTACCAGCCCAGGTTACACCTAGTGGCTAAATGTGATCATGCAGTTTCAGCATCCCCCCAAGTGCATGAGCCTTTCCCGGGGTCACTGTTACCGCTAACTTCAGGACACCACCATCACAGTGCGTGCCTGCTTCCCTCACTCCAGCCTGCTTCTCTGCCTCTTTCAGAGCTGAAGGGATTATCCCAGTGTGGAGCGGACAAGAAGATCTTTTTCCAGGGCCAGCCAGGGATCCCAGGAATGCCGGGCATGCCAGGGACAAACGGCCTACCTGGGGCTAAAGGAGATCCAGGACCTCAAGGGCCCCCAGGTGAGAGGATGCTGTCAGGACTCAGCAACCACAGCCTCAATATAAAGCAGGCCAGAGGTTGTTCTTGCTCTGCCCGGCCCTAGTGACAGACATATGTATCCAGACAAGACAAAGAGACTGGCAGACTCCTTGTGAATGCTCAGGCCCTAACTCAGCTGACAGGCAGGGCACGGGCTCAGAGAGTCTGGGGAGCACATTGCCAACCTGCATTTCAGAGGAGGAGAAAGGAGAGCAGGAAATCAGCTCACGGGAGGCAAGCAGGACACTGCTTTGAGGAAGCTCACAGCCCTAGAACTCTGTGCCAGAGCACAGTGCTCCTCAGGGACACACACTGGGGAGTCGGAGCGGCTGGACTGAGGAACCTATCAGGCCTTGCGAGGGAAAGCAGCTTTTAGATTTGGGTTATATTTCAGCATTTGCAGGGAAAGTTTCAGACAGGTTTGCACAATCCAGGTTTGAGTTCTGCAGTGCAGTCTGAGCTCTCAGGCTTGTGTTACTATTAACACTGATCATGTGTATTACCATAGGTCAGAGCGGGAGGGGGCTGGTGGCTGTCCAGACAGTCCCTGCTCCCAAGAGCTTACACTGTGAATGGACCAGAGAGGCAGTGGGGACAGAATAATGCACAGGAGAAATGTCAAAGAGCTGGCAAGGAGCCTGTGCCCAGCAGATCTTGGCTGGTTGTCTCTGCTACTAAAACGCTGACACAATATCCCTTCCATGAGCGAGTGAACCATGTACGCAGAGACTAGCTGGGGGTGAGAGATGTGGCACCTTGGCCTACCCAATCCTTGGCCTCTGGTATTTTTTCTAGCACGGACACCCCTGTCCACTGGGAACTGGACTGAGCTGCTCGCTCATTTCACCCGAGCCAATAAATGGTACCCACCGAGGCTGAATTTGAATCCATGACCTAGAAGCAAAAGGCTCCGTGTCCCCTTAGAAATCCCCATCCAGTCTGCTCCCCTCCCACAGCTCCCCAGCCGCATTGCCTGGCTTTAAAAGGCTGTTGTCAGGTAGCTCTAAAGGCACAATAAAGGGAACCAGGTCCATGCCTCTGCTCTCTTTCTTCAGGCGAGAAGGGCTCCCCTGGGGCAATGGGGAAGGCTGGACCCAAAGGAGACAAAGGTAACTTCAATGGGACTCTTTGGGGGAGGATGGGATGCAGGACTGGGCCCCTTGGGAAACCTCACAGCTCTATCCCCTGGCTGCACCCTGCTAACTCTCTTGACATGTCTGGACTCCCGCCTGCAAACTGGTCTGAGTGCTGCATTCCCTGGGCTTATCACCTTCCCCTCCTCTGCTCTGGAGAAGAGACATTGCCACTACCCCCCTAGGAAGAAGGACTCAACGGCTGGGAATGAAAGCCTGGCCTCACAGAGGTCCAACATGGCTGCCAGCACCCCCTGCAAGGCCCTTTCACCACCACGAGGTGACAGTTGAGAGCCACGCTTCTCCAGAGCATGTGGCAACCTCTGCCCTCTCATTACTGCCCAGCTGCCACATGCACCCATCTTATCAATGGCTGTCTCTCTCTTCCCTCAGGAGAAACCAGCAGTTCTGCCAGCTCTCAGCAGCAAGGTACATGCCTTCCTCAGCCTCAAACCCTACCCTCGCGCACCAACACGGCTGCGAACACACAGATGCCACAGGCCGTCCATGGGGATCAAACCCGGGACCTCCCACACCAAAAGCACAGACTGCTACCACCCCAGCTACAGGAGTAACTCCATCAGCTGCAATTTAATAGCATATAGTGAAGCCACCAAGTGAGAGTCCGGCCTCCCCCAAACAACATCCCCACCAAACACAGCTGCCCTGGCTAAGGCCATTTTCCTTCCTTTTCTCTTGCATCAGTTTACTCCTCCAGAGACCCAGAGCATCGTTAAACCCCAATTAAGGCCCCTCAAATGCATTTACCATCAGCTCCAGCATGAAACAGCCAGGCAGCAGCTAGTTCATTCCTCACCCCACCCTCACCACCTGCAGTTCTGATTTCACCCTCCGGTGTTTATTCAGTCCAGCTGGAGAGAACCCCCCCAGCTGAATCACCGCCGGGGCCAGCTCCCAGTTTTCGCTGGGCACCTGCCTTTTCTGTGAAAAGAGCTGCTTCGGGGACACCAAAGGGTTTCCAGAATTTTTGCTTCAGTCAAAAACAAAACACCCCCCGACAAAACATGTCATTTTGACCCTTTCTAAATGAACGCCTGGATTTTTCGGTTCACACTGACTTCTGTGTCTCCAGATTTCCTTTCCTTTTATTCAGGACAGCCAAACGTTTAAAAAGGGTCAACCTCTAAACACAGGACCAACTGCGGCCTCAACAACGTGGCAGCAAATCCAAACCAACCTTCTGTTCCACCCAATCCGAAAACTTCTTTGACTTTTCAATTTGCCAAAAAGCTCCAGAAATTTTTCATTTTCAGCCAGTGAACAGGGAAAATATTTGCCCGGCACTGAGAGTCCCTAACCGGTGTGTGTTTATCGCTCAGCCTGCAGATGGCTGTGAAGGCCAATGTCATTCATTCTTTCCACTGCTCAGGGTAGGCAGTAGGTACCACATAAGATCCTTCAGTGGGGAGACAGCTGTTTGATGTTCACGGAGATCATCTGAAGGAGACTCACTGGGAGACCCCTCTCCCCCCCCGCCGCAGCTTCAGCAGCCAGTTTGGGCCCTGCCCAGCTCCCCGTGTCATCCAAGACAGAGTGGCTAGTGCTCTGGGACCCCCATCCCAACCCCTGTGTCGGATTGAACATTCCTAACTGCCTTGTCCATAACGAACTCACCCAGCTGGTGTTTCCCCCAAGGGACAGGTGCCAGGAACTGCAAGGAGCTGCTGGAGCAGGGAGAGGGGCTGAGTGGCTGGTACCCCGTCCACCCCCAACCGGGGAGGACGCTGACCGTCTTCTGTGACATGGAAACGGATGGCGGGGGCTGGCTGGTGAGTCCTTCTACTGACGGGGGCAAGTAGGCCAGGGAGGAGAGGATGCTGGAGGAAATACACCATTGCACAGAGTGGGTCTGTGGCCCCTCTACTGGCCAGTCCACATACCAGGTTGAAGACTCTGTTGCAGGTCCCGGTTAGGGGAGTTCAGGCCAGACTTTCAGACGCGCTCGTCTCGCACGTAAGCACCAGGTAGCCAGTCTTTCCAAAGAGCTCAGCACCTTGGCTGTTGTGGGGGGCTGAGACTCCCCGGAGTCCCCACCAGAGCCCAGGCCACGTTCTTTATAACGTCCTCCCGCTGTTTGTAGCGCACAAGGGGCTCTCCAGACAGAACAGACAAGGGAGGCCCTTTTCTCTCTCTTTCCCTTAACAGGGAGGGAAATCAGAAAGCAGAAATAAGGGCCGTCTCTTCGGCAGTCTTTCTGTAGCCAGCCTTTTGGGGCTGTCTTTAGTTAGGGTCTCACTCCAGCCTGGGGCACCCTCTTTGACAGCTGGTCACTGCAGGGGCAGTGAAGCCAGAGACTGTCTCCCGCTTGGCTGATCTGTCTGCGTGGTCAGCACTCTCAGGGGCATAGCAGTGTTTGCCCTGTTCACCGCCCCTTCCAGGGCCCTGTTTTCCCTTTCTAAGCTCCCACCCGCCCCCTCCAGGCTGAGCAACCCTTACAGATGTGCCTCCTTAAGGGCTGAACAAGCCCAGGAGAGCTCATTAGTCTCCTCTCCCCCAGAGCAAGGGTGTGCTCCCTGGCCCCCGTCCCAGCTACCCAGGGCTTTGAAACTCTGGCTGTCAGCGATGCTACAGGAGCAGTGGGGTGCTAGTCCTTTGCCTCTAGCCCTGTGTCTGTTGTGAGGGAGGTCTACGGGTTGATCCCTGCTGGTGCTCCTTGGCAGTAGGCACCACATAAGATCCTTCAGTGGGGAGACAGCTGTTTGGTGTTCACTGAGATCAGCTGAAGGATGGATATTGGACCCGCTGGGAGACACCCCCCCACACACACAGCGGCAGGATTGGGTCCTGCCCAGCTCCCCGTGTCATGCCTGCATTGCACGCAGGGCTCGCTGAGTTTGGGCGTGACTTGCCTCTTGCCTTCCAGGCGTTCCAGCGGCGACAGGATGGGTCGGTGGATTTCTATCAGGGCTGGGAGGCCTACAAGAGAGGGTTTGGAAACCAAGCATCGGAGTTCTGGCTGGGCAACGACAACATCCACCTTCTCACCCGCTCCGGTAAGGAGACTTCTCACCACCCAGCTGAGAAGGGAGCAGTCACAGGGAGAGAGCAAGGGAAGACTGGACTGAGGCGTAAAATCACTGACTTTAAAGAGCTACCCCAGATCTACCCCCGCATAGCAGGGATCAGAATCTGGCCCCGGGAGTTAACACCGAGGAAAGACTTTTCCTTATCAGCTTTGAAACCAACCCATCGCTGCTGCCCACGCAGCCAGTTCAGTTTGGCTCTAAGAGTAAACACAGCACGTACCCTTCTGAGCGCGCACCTCCTCCTGGGACAGGCCGCTAACTAATCACCCTCTGGAAAGAAGAGAAGTCCAGCCTGCAGCAGCCAGAGGCCAAACGGCCATTTGTAGGGCTGGAGCAGCTTGTCTGCCCCAGAGTCTAAAGGGCCAGCTAGCCGCAGAGCATGCTGGGGTGGGTTCCTAGAAAAGGGTAAACCCCAAACAGAGCTCGGTGTTACCTGGTGAGCTCCAAAAGGAGACGGCTCAGAGCTGGCGTGATCATGGTGTCATCATGAAAGTCCAGACCCCTTTCAGACATTGGGTGCTTCCTGGGCTTAGTTCCCCACCTTGGCATCACAGCCCCTAGCCCCTCCTGTACAGCGCCCTAAGGCACCAGCCCAGGGGAGATTCCCACCTCCATTTCCTCCGTGGTTTCCCATTCTTGTATCTCCAGGCTGCCCCCAACCCCCAGGGGGACTGCATCTTCCTGCCGTGAGCATAGCTCCCGCTCCCACGTTGTGGGAGGAAAAGGTGTTGGTCTTGGGCCATGGCCGCTCTCTCCAGCAATGCCGGGACCTTGATGCCTTGCTGTCCTTTTGGCCTCAGGGACCTACCAGCTGCGGATTGATGCCAGGGATTTCAATGAGTCCAGCACATTTGCCAAGTACACCAGCTTCAAGATGCTGAGCGAAAAGGAAAACTACACGCTTGCCTTGGGCTCCTACTTGGATGGCACCATGGGTGAGTTGCCAAGTGACTTCCACTCAGGCCTGCCTGCTGCTGCAGGGTGATCGGGGGCCAGCTAGCGGGCACCCCCTTTGCTATTACATTCTTTGGCCCCTCCTGAGCAAAGACTGGCAGCTGTGCCGCAGTGTTTCAGCTCGCTGAGAGGCCCTCAGACCAGTGGCCTCTCCAGTGGCTGAGCCCAGATCTTCAGACGGGGAAGGCTTAGTTCCATGAGGCTAGCTTGTCACCAACGGGCAGCCGAGGATCTGTCCCCGAGCCTGCAGTCTCCCCAGGACCCTCTGTCAGAGCAAGGGTAACAGAGCAAGTCACAGAAAAATCAAAGCAGCTGCCCCACCAGACCGTGTGAGAGGAGCGGTGAGAGCTGGCAGGCAGAAGGGGCTGTTACAGGACGGAGGTGCATTTGCAAGGCTGGATGGGGGAACCCAGCCCTGGAGAAGAGGAGGAGGGTATGTGCAGGTCAGGTTCCCCTTAGCAAAGCTGGGTGGTGGAACTGCTGTCTCTGGATCCTGTCAGTGCCCTCGCTGCCCCTCGCCTTCATGACCGTTTGCGAAACTTTACAAACTTGACAAAGTCGAGGAAGCAGCGTCAGTTTCTCACGGTTATGGAGGGTCCGCCTGCACATGCAGTGCGGCTGCAGCTGCTGGGGCTGGCCTCCCGATACTGCCCCGCCGGGGGTCCTGGGTACGTACTCGGGCGGCTAGCCACGCGACTACTTCTACTGTACCACCTCGAGTAAAGCTAGTGTACCCCTCCCTGCGCCGGGAATCACGGTGCGCAGCTGCTGTGCAGACGTCCTCTAAGAGTTTGTAAGCCACTGACTGGATTTCTCGGTCACAAGGATAACTGGCTGGGGGAGACGCCTCGAGTGGGGATAGGCTGCTGGGGTTATCACATAGGAAAGCCGCCACCGGTGGTTCCCAAGGGGTGGATAAAATACCAGCTGTGCGAGGCTGGGAGGCAGGGCTAGGATTCCTCAGCCCTCCATTGTGACTTTGTGTCAGCACTGATGAAGGGCCCCAGCCTGCCCCCACCAGAGCCCCTGCACGTCCACACACCAGGTCCAGCCGGGGCGGTGTCTGCAGGAGCATCCCCCCTCCCCCCTGCATGTCCACAGTGCTTCAGCCCTGGCCTGGAGGGACCAGCTCTAGGAGTGGAAAGGCAGCCCAGTGTCCATGGGCCGCTCAGGCCTTGGCTTCTCTGCTGCGAGTTTCCGACTAGAACTGGTGGAGGAAGGGGAATTTCTTGGCGACTTTATCTGGAAAACGTAGCAAAATTCATTTAGTAAATGTATTGAGCCAGTACTAGTTCCAGCAAGGGTGTGAGTGGGGCTGGGGGCTCTAGTGGTGTATGGGCACCGCCTGTCTCCTGTGACCCACCAAACTCATTTCACACAAGACAGCCAGGGGAAGGACTAGGGCCTTATTCTCCATGGTCCCTGCACCTTGGGTCCGCACTTACACCAAAACACTGCAAGATCAGACCAGTGTGAGCCTTTGCACAAGTGTAAATGACTGTGCAAGGTGGGAATCAGGGCCCCATACGTGATACTTCCTACTAAGGACTAATAATAGGTAAAGAGACATGGGCTGGATTTGAACCAGTGACCTAGAGGCAAGACTCCTTGTTACGACTCCAGCTAGGGAAAGCCTTTGCCCTCATGCGAAGGCCGTGAGTTTGGCATGGAATGAGGATGCCGCAGGCCAAGCCCTGTGTATATTTGCCTTCTTCCCCTTGCAGGAGATTCTCTCTCGGGACACAACAAGCTGGGCTTCTCCACACGGGATAAAGACCATGACACCTTTGGGGGCAGCTGTGCCACCCTCTACAAAGGCGGCTGGTGGTATGCGCAGTGCCACTCCTCGAACCTCAACGGGCTGTACCTCAAAGGTGAACACAGCTCCTACGCCAACGGGATCAACTGGTCCACCGGGAAGGGGCACCACTACTCTTACAAATACGTGGACATGAAAATAAGGCCCCAGTAGGCCGCCTCTCTCTCTGGGGACTGGGCTGATGCTACAGGGAACCTTCCCCAGGGACCTACTGACGGCTGAAGACCCCTTTTGCAGGGCTAGTAAACTGGGAACTTGCCATTAGCTGTGGTACTGCAGACTGCAATTCAGTCTCCTCTCCAGGCATTAGCCCTGCAGGTGGTGTCCCCCCAGGGGCTAAAGCAGGAGCACCCCCCGAGCTCCTTCTTTTCCTTGGCTGGCCCAATGAGAGCTCTACCTACTTAAACCCCTACTTGTCCTGCTATAGGAAAGATGAGCTGGGAGTCAGGACTTCTGGACACTTTTCCCACTGACCTGCTGTCTGACCCTGGGACAAGTTGCTGCCCCTCCCTGCCTCAGCTTCCCCCGGCTCTAAAATGTAGGTGAGAATACTGGCCCATCTCACAGCTCAATATAATTTGCAAAGGGCTCTGAGATCCTAGAGTGGGGGTTGCTACAGAAATGCAAAGTGTTACTTTATTGAACGCTGGCCAAGCAGCAGAGAAATTGCCTGTGACTTGAGCTGTACTTGGGCTGAATGCCAAGCTACTGCAGCAAAGGCCCTTTTGATGAGCCCACACTGGTATTTTACTGTCTCAATTAGCCAGTTTTCAGCAGGGCTTGGCCTCCACAATGGGGGTCAGATTTTCAAGAGACCTCTGTGCAAAGTCTGGCCCTACGAATTGCAGAGGGAGCGGCTGACATGTCGAGGGTCTGGCCCCTATGGAGGGTGCTCAGAGCTTGAGAATTTACCCAGTCAGCCTGCACCCCACAGTGATTTGCGGGTAGCTTTGTATTTCTCTTTTCTTATTCTTTGGAAAAATAAAGTGCCTACGATGTTTAGAACACGTTTTCACCCAAAGCTTTATTCAGTCCCTCAGCACAAGTTTTTGGGATTGAGACTCAACATGGTTTACATTACGGAAGGCTGCACGTTGTCTCTATGCGGCACTGCTCAGGCCAGGAGAAAAAAGGAGAGCGATGAAAGCCTTTTCCAGACTCGCTGGTTTCTAGGGTCCCGAACGCAGAATGGGCGAGAAATCTCCCTAGAGAAGCTCTCGTTGTAAGCACCCTTGTCATAAATATAAAGGGAAGGGTAAACACCTTTAAAATCCCTCCTCGCCAGAGGAAAAATTCTTTCACCTGTAAAGGGTTAAGAAGCTAGGATAACCTCGCTGGCACCTGACCAAAATGACCAATAAGGAGACAAGATACTTTCAAAAGCTGGGAGGAGGGAGAAAAACAAAGGGTCTCTCTCTGTCTGGGTGATGCTTTTGCTGGGGATAGAACAGTAATGGAGTCTTAGAACTTAGTAAGTAATCTAGCTAGATATGCGTTAGATTATGATTTCTTTAAATGGCTGAGAAATTAAGTTGTGCTGAATAGAATGGATATTCCTGTCTGTGTGTTTTTTAGTAACTTAAGGTTTTGCCTAGAGGGATTCTCTATGTTTTGAATCTAATTACCCTGTAAGGTATTTACTATCTTGATTTTACAGAGGAGATTCTTTTTACTTCTCTTAAAATCCTTCTTTTCAGAACCTGAATGCTTTTTCATTGTTCTTAAGATCCAAGGGTTTGGGTCTGTGGCCACCTATGCAAATTGGTGAGGATTTTTACCAAACCTTCCCCAGGAAGTGGGGTGCAAGGGTTGGGAGATTTTGGGGGGAAAGACGTTTCCAAACAACGCTTTCCTAATAAAAATAAACACAGATAAACGTTTGGTGGTGGCAGTGAAAGTCCAAGGGCAAAGGGTAAAATAGTTTGTACCTTGGGGAAGTTTTAACCTAAGCTGGTAAAAGTAAGCTTAGGAGGTTTTCATGCAGGTCCCCACATCTGTACCCTAGAGTTCAGAGTGGGGAAGGAAACTTGACAACCCTCAATGCACCCCCAGAATAAGAATGAAAGGGTGAAGTCCATTGAACGGGCTCTGTCTTAAACCCCAACCGCATCTCAGATCATTTTGCGAGAGAAAATGTTTGATTGCAACCCGCAGGCGTCACATCATTCATTGTAGCGTTTAGGAGCCCAAGCCATGCCCCACGACCCCGTTGGGCCAGGCGCTGTACAAACAGCAAAAAGACAGTCCCTGTCCCCAGGGGTTTACAATCTAAGTTTAAGACAAGAGACAGCAGAGGGGAGGGGAGGTGTAAGTAAACAACGAGGCAATAGCTCTCATTAAGATTGCAGAGACTTTGGCGGGTCCATTGGGTAGCGTTCACGTATTGTATGCTTGCTACTTTCCTGACAACAGGTACAAACAAGGGGCCAGATTCTCATCTGCTAGAATGGTTTAGCACCAGAGTTACAGCGGCGTAAACAACAGCAGTCTTGCCCACGATCCCTAGGCTTGGGAGTTTATCATTTGAAAGGAGAAGGATAGAGGAAGGGTGAGCTGCAACAAAAAAATGGCAGCTAATGCAGCAGTGATGTTTAGCGTCTCTTAATAGCTCATCTATTTAAACAAGCTACGCTACATTATTCACAATCCTCTGGGGGGCGGAGATTGAGCTTCCCAGTCCTCATGGGAACCACTATCTGTTTTCTATGGAAACCAAACGAGTATTAAGGACCCTTGGAGCATTCACTCCTGTGGCAGCTCTGCCCTGTCTCATACAGGGCCTTGGGCAATCACTAGAACTGAATACTTTGCAGGGAGTCATACCGTAAACTCCAGCCTTCCCCAGCTGCCAGAGCTCCTAGTGTTTGGAGTGTGCAGATACAGTCTCATTACGGACAGAGAAGACCCCGGAGAACTCCCAAGATGCTGGGGTTGTTGGAGCTTGCAGGTGAATGATTCATTTCTCCATCTAAACTGCACTCTGGTTTCTGAAGGCGAGTCATCAGCAGGGTTTATTTGGCGGGTGCTCCCATCAGAGCAGAGGCGGGGCTGCTGTCGCATTCATTGGCCACAGTGAAATGCCTCGGGTGAAGCAGTGCGGCTCTATGAGGTCTGCAGGATTGGGCTCCTGATCAGCCATGCCCTTTGGATGCTGAAGGGTCAGGACATGAACAGCTCAGTGGCCAGGCCAGAGAACAGGCACTCACACAGGCCGGAAGGGCCACCACTCCAGTTATGAGGAGTTGGTCCACGTGGTCTTGCACTGAAACTCATGTAAGACCCTGTGCGTGGCTAGGGACTATAGGCACCGCTGTGTAGAGAACAAGGAATATTAGCCACTCCACTGCTAGTGACAGACAGGCAGGGAAATGATCCTGCCCTGGAGTAGCTACAAACAAAAAATTGCATCACCTTAAGGGCTGCATAGGTGCCCTCAGTAAGGGCCCAGGCTCATCAGTGGAGAGTGCGGAGGGGTAAATGGGGGGCATTGCCCCCCTAAACTATACGAGGCAGAGGCATTCACCTCCTACTTCCTCCCAGTGGGAGGGAGAGGTGACGCCAGGAGCTAGATACCCAGCCCCTGTGATGAAAGGGACACTGATCCGCAGGCACAAGGCACCTGGGGAGGAGTTGCTCCCCACCAACCCTCTTGGTGGGGCACAGAGGAACTTGGGGGAGGGCGTGAGCGGGTTATACAGGGCACTTACCTGTCTGGTCAGTTTCCCTACATGGGCAGGGCTGTGTTGAAGGGGAGAACAGAAGAGCGGTGACCATTCCTTTTCAGTGAGCAGACTAGAGTCAGGCAGCTGCAGCTTCCCAAACCAGGCGAGTGCTCAGCTGCAAGTCCCAGCTGGGAGGGGGCTGGGGAGAGAGGGTTGCTGCTGGGCTGGGGGGAGCTCTGAAGTTGGCTGTACTCCAGGGGAAGAAGCCTGGAGCACACCTTATTATTGCCAGGCAGCAGCTCCGTGCACTGTTTAGAGCACTATAGGAACCATGTAATTCAGGAAGCCATGGGCACGTCCTCTGTAACTCATGCTGCTGCTGGCGTGGTGAATGATGGACATACATCATGTGTTCAACATGACTATCCAGATTCCTGTCTGCAAAGGTTTTTTTAAATTTTTTCCTCTGCCTGTCCCTCATTCCCCAGCCCAGAATGGATTAAACCCCATAGCCACACTCTGTTCAGGCACTTTCTTCAGGGACGCTCCAAAGCTGCTTCCCCACCCCGCACTACCTGCCCCCATCACTCCATGGGGGAGGGTGGGGAAGGGTCATTGTGCAGGGAGCTGCCCTCCCCCTGTCCACCCAACCCCCATGCATTCAGATGCGCCCCCAGCACCCAGACTCACCCTGCTGTGCCCCAACGACCTTCATCTGGACCCCCCTCCCCACGGAGTCATAGAATATCAGGGTTGGAGGGAACCTCAGGAGGTCATCTAGTCCAACCCCATGCTCAAAGCAGGACCAATCCCCAAATTGGCCCCAGATCCCTAAATGGCCCCCTCAAGGATTGAACTCACAACCCTGGGTCTAGCAGGCCAATGCTCAAACCACTGAGCTATCCCTCCCCCCCATTCCCATTCCTATTCCCATTCCCCCTGCACCTGGAATCCCCCAACAAGCCCCTATGCATCCAGATCTCCCCTCCTCTGGGCACCCCACCGAGCAGCCCACACCCGGATTGCCCAGGGGGCTGGGGTAGGTATAGCTCTGTTGCTCAGGCGTGTGGATTTTTCACACCCCTGAGCGAAGTAGCTATACCACAGTAAATGGGTAGTGTAGACCTGGCCAAACACGCCTATTTATTTCAGGAGGAATTACATCAAACACCTTCATGCAGAAGTCAAACTACACCTATGCCCAGGCTCGGTATCAAGAGCCCAGCGGTAGCTTTCCCGACAGCCGGCGAGAGGGGAAAGGGGATTACTGCTTCTTGGACTTCCGTTTCTTGCCACAGATGAAGTTCTGGTGGGCAGAGTAGCCCATCTTGGAGCCAATCGACCCCCAGGCCATGCTGCCTGCTTTAGCCCCTGGAACGAACAAAGGCTAGGGAATAGCCAGCGCAGACCCCAGTCAATCCAGCGGTGGACCGGGAACAGATCCAACGCCTGCACTGTCCAGGAGAGAAGCCAGCCTGGACTGTCGATATATTAGGGAGAGTCACAGGGTCCCAATCTAACCTCACCTGTTTCACGAGCGGGTGTCACGACTCCTGGCTTCTGTTCCTGGCTCCACTGTACAAGACCTGGGGCAAGTGACTGCCACTCTCTCTGCTTCCCCTCCCACCCTCTGCCTTGGCTATTTAGAACAGTAACTCCCTGGGCAGGGGGTCTCTCACTATACCGGTGCCACACGTAGCAAGAGGGGAGTTTGGTCTCAGTTGGGACCTCTAGTACTAAAAGCCCCCGTCCCAAGTGCCATGACTCCTAGCCCCCTGCTCTTTTTACAAAACACCCCCCATCCTAGCGATCCAGAGGGAAAGAGGCAAATGAAAGGGGAATAAGCTCTTTAAAAGCCCACACTGGGTTTGAAGTGTTCCTTGCACAGGGCATGTCATAAATATAAAGGGAAGGCTAACCACCTTTAAATCCCTCCTGGCCAGAGGAAAAACCCTTTCACCTGTAAAGGGTTAAGAAGCTAGGATAACCTCACTGGCACCTGACCAAAATGACCAATGAGGAGACAAGATACTTTCAAAGCTGGAGGGGGGGAGAAACAAAGGCTCTCTCTGTCTGTGCGTTGCTTTTTGCCGGGATCAGAGTAGGAATGCAGGTCAGAACTCCTGTAAAGGGCTAATAAGCTATCTAGTGAGATATGCGTTAGATTCTGTTTTGTTTAAATGGCTGATAAAATAAGCTGTGCTGGATGGAATGTATATTCCTGTTTTTGTGTCTTTTGGTAACTTCAGGTTTTACCTAGAGGGATCCTCTATGTTTTGAATCTGATTACCCTGTAAGGTATTTACCATCCTGATTTTACAGAGGTGATTCTTTAACTTTTTCTTCAATTAAAAGTCTTCTTTTAAGAACCTGATTGCTTTTTCCTTGTTCTTAAGACCCAAGGGTTTGGGTCCGTGTTCACCTATGCAAATTGGTGAGGATTTTTATCAAGCCTTCCCCCGGAAAGGGGGTGTAGGGTTTGGGAGGATTTGGGGGGGAAAAGACATTTCCAAGCGGGCTCTTTCCTTGTTCTATATTTGTTAAACGCTTGGTGGTGGCAGCAATAAAGTCCAAGGGCAAAAGGTAAAATAGTTTGTACCTTGGGGAAGTTTTAACCTAAGCTGGTAAAAATAAGCTTAGGAGGTTTTTCATGCAGGTCCCCACATCTGTACCCTAGAGTTCAGAGTGGGGAAGCAACCTTGACAGGGCACGTCCCACCTACCGAGGCTCTGGAGCGTGGCCACGACTCCCCCTGCAGGCACGCCGCCTCCCGAACTTATGGCAGACCAACTCATCAACCAGGAACCCACGGACTTGGCTGCTATGCCGGTGGCCTGGAACCCCAATGCACCCACCAGGGCTGGTCCTCCGTACATCAGAGCAACTGGAGCAGAGAGACACAGATTAGATCAGAGGCGTTTCTGTTTCAGCCCCCTTTCGAAGCCCAAACCACCCTGCCCGAGTGAGGTGTTCACCACAGAGGAGGAAGGCCCTGTTTGGTTTACAGGGGGTCATATAGCACGTTAAGAACTGTCTGCAGCATTAGACTTCAGTTGCTCTCCCCTCCCATCCGTGCCTTGTGCTGTGAGAACTAACAAACTCAGCACATACACATGCTCACTCTGCTACAAAACCATCTACTATTACTCTGGGCTGTATGGATGGGACTGCTACAGAGTCATGCACCTTTTCCTCTGCCCCCTCCCTCCCACGCCCCCGGCCTCCATTGGGGAGGGGCGTTAATAACTCACCTCCGCCCACGACCAGGTACGAGAGAGCATCTATTAATGTGCAGCCATCCTCCTCTTCATCATCTAAGGAGATGGGCAGAGAAACAGTTTGAGCATTACTGGGACTTCTGGGTTAGAGAGGACATGTGAGAGGGGGGCATTTGAGTTTTAATGTTTGCTTATTTTTGCACATCCAAAATAAGAAGGGATTCTGGCAGGGGGAGAGGGGCTTGTTTAGGCCACAGTCCTCCAGTTGGATCCATACACGGGAACACGGACATTCAAGCAGAGCCCCTAGTGACTTCTCTGGGAGCAGAGGGTAGTGCCTTAGATTATAAACTATAAGAGGCAGGGGCCTTGTCTCTGTGTTTTCCTGGATGAAGCAGTGATCTGGGTGCTGACCCATCGGGCCTTCCAGCCAGAAAAGGCTACAGTTAAAGGTGGGCTCAGATCCTGTAACTCTTGTGCGTATTTATCACAACACAGCCTTTAATACCACAAATAACACAGTAGCGTACGACTCCCCCCTGGCCCCCTCCCAATCTTATCTTTGCGCCAATTCCCTCTGCTCAGGTTTCTGTACTTGCCACACTGGTCCAATCAAAGCCAGGTTTCTCTGGAACTCCCAGAGGTGCATCTAAGCGAGGGCTAGTTCCACCCCCAGGGCCCGATCCAACGCTCAGATCCGTGTGGGTGCAGCAATCCACTGGCAGGATCAGGTCCCAGAGTTCAGCATTTTATGCCCTAGGTTTCACGTATGGCACTGCTCTACAGAAAACTCACAAGAGTATTTTCTCCACCCCTCTTCTTGTGCTCAGAAGGAGATGAGCTGTGATTCGTCACCAAAGAAAAACCATTTAAAAACCAACCAACCAAATGTTTGGGCAGAGGCCAGATCTGGAAAGTCTGAGGAAGCTGGGAGCTCCTGAGAAGAGAAGCCTTAACTAGAAACCTTAGTGCTACTAGGCCACTTATAAGACATCATGCAAGCCTATGAAGCTATAGCGATGATAGTGGCTAGCATACAAGCATCCATCGTGCACACATGGGAGTTTAGGAGTCTGCAGGGAAGAGAGCAAGGCCTGCCCAGGCCATGGGGACTCACCCCTAGGGTAGGGAATGGCAGATTGCAACAAATTGCAAGCTTCCTCTGCCGCCCATGGCAAGGAGAAAGCAGATGCGTGCAGTCACCAGCGCTGTCTGTCGACGTAGCGCCTGGCCCCAGCATGGATTTTGATCTGGGGGGGCAATGGAAATCGGGGGCAAAGCAGATTTTGATTTGGGGGGGCAATGGAAATAAGCAAAAATAAATATACCTATAAACTTGTCAGCAGAGCCACTGGACAGAACCAGACACACCAGGAGGAGAAGCTGGGATTGCCACCACATGGCACCCGAGTGGGGTTTTCTTCCTGATAGGCACCTGCAGGTATAAAAGTGACACCATCCCTCTGCCCTGCTACCATTCCACTGCCTGCAGGTCAATTGGGAGAGGGAGGGGTGTGCGCGCACCATTGCCCTCTGCTGGAGATGACAGGTAAACTCTAACCTTCCCCAAAGGGTCCCCAGCCCCTCACCTCTCAGAAGGGTATTCCACAGAAGATACCACAAACACAGTGGAAAAACAAGCTGTCCATTCCCCAGGATTTGGGGCTGTACCCCTTTCAGGAGGCTGATTTGTCTTGCGTACCCCAGGTTTCACCTCACTTAAAAACTACTTGCTTATAAAATCAGACATAAAAATACAGAAGAGTCACAGCCACTCTGTTACTGACAAATTGCTGACTTTCATTTTTACCATATAATTATAAAATAAATCGATTGGAATACAAATATTGTATGTACATTTCAGTGTGATACTGTTTGTCATGCGTGAGTCTTGTCTGAAGCCTGAGCCCCAGGGCTGAAGCACGTAACTTAGCTTCACGGGGTCCCCTGTGGCATGGAATGTGGGGCAACTGCCCTGCTTATCACCCCCTAATGCCAGCCCTGCACTTGCAACTCCCCTAAACCTGTCCCGTGACCCCCCTTGGGGGCTGCATCTCCCCCAGTTGAGAAACATTGATCGAGATGATTGAGTGCTCCCTGGAATACCTCTTGAGTACCCCAGGGGCACCCACGCCCCGGTTGAGAACCACTGATCTAGCCTCCAGCACATTGCAGGCGACGGAACCTCACCCACCTACCCCTTTAATGGACCAGATCCCCCAACCTCTGGCTGTGCTATGGAATTCCTCAAATCATGATTTAAAAACTTCAAGTTTCAGAGAATCCACCATTTATTCAAGTTTGAACCGGCAAGTGACCCATGCCCCATGCTGCAGAGGAAGGCAAAACAAAAAACAAAAACAAAACCCCAGGTCTCTGCCAACCTGCTCCAGGGGAAAATTCCTTCCCAACCCGAAATGTCACTTCTACGAGTTTAAAATCCTAAATTCTCTGCTCAGTCCACAGTCTCTCTCTCCAGCTCAATGCGATTACCTTGCATTTACCCCATTACTAAGCAGAGAGCTTGCGCCTCCTTCTTACCTTGCACAGCTATACCCAGTGGAGCCGAGGACAAGCCACCACCTCCCTGCAGATAAGGGGCAGAGCTGCTACAGGACACAAGCCAGTCAGCTGCCCCTTTTTATCCCTATCCCTTTGCTCCACCCAAGCTGGGATGGTCCCCTGTGCAATTCCCCTGCTCGTACCCTGAGGCTGTCTCATTTCTCCTAGTTTGATTTCTCTCATCGACAGGCTCTGCTAGAAGCACAGAAATGAGTCTAGGAAACTGAAACTTAAGCTTAAAGGGACCTCACGCATTTAAAAAGCACACGTCTACTTACAAACATTTTACCTCCTATGGTACAAGCCACGGTCACTAGCACTGGGCGAGAACATCTCCTCCTTACCCCCCCTTACTTCCAGTTTGTTCCTTTTGGACCTGGCAGCTTCCACTTCCCCCTTTCGCACCTGATCCTGCAAACTTTTACCCTCGCACATCAGTGTATGACAGTCTGTCCGTCCCCCAGAACTGGACACCCTAACAACTGTTGGGGTGGAGGCTCCAGCCACAGCTACTCGAATGGCTGCAAAAGCTGCCTCCCAACTCAGCAGTGGGAGCTGCCCCTCCAGCCCCAGTGCTGGCAGCTGGGAGCGTCCCTTCTCCAAACCAGCAGCAGCGTTTGGCTGTCTCTGCAGACAAACTTCTGGGGGGACCTGCAGTTGCGGGGGGGGGGAATCATTGTAATACTTGTAAACAGCGTAGGGTGACCAGACAAAATCGGGATGGGGTGGGGGGTAATAGGAGCCTATATAAGAAAAAGACCCAAAAATCAGGACTGCCCCTATAAAATCGGGACATCTGGTCACCCTAAACCAGCATCCGCGTGATATGGCGTCGCTGGGGTGATGCACAGTCAGCCTGTCGCGCTGTCTCTGCAGGCTACGGTCCCTCTACGGCGTGCGCCTGCCCGGCCCTGCCCGCTGCGCTCAGGGCCCGGGGTGAGGGGAGGAGCTCGGGGCTCCTCCAGCCCCAGGGCGCGGAGAGGAGAGATGCCTCGGCCCCGGCCCCGGGGCTGCAGCGAGGCCCGATGTCTCTCCCCCGGCCCCAGCCCCAGCCCCAAGGCTGCAGCGGGGCCCGATGTCTGTCCCCCGGCCCCAAGGCTGCAGCGGGGCCAGATGTCTGTCCCCCGGCCCCGGGGCTGCAGCGGGGCCCGATGTCTGTCCCCCGGCCCCGGGGCTGCAGCGGGGCCCGATGTCTGTCCCCCGGCCCCGGGGCTGCAGCGGGGCCCGATGTCTCTCCCCCGGCCCCAGCCCTGGGGCTGCAGCGGGGCCAGATGTCTGTCCCCCGGCCCCGGGGCTGCAGCGGGGCCCGATGTCTGTCCCCCGGCCCCAAGGCTGCAGCGGGGCCCGATGTCTGTCCCCCGGCCCTGGGGCTGCAGCGGGGCCAGATGTCTCTCCCCCGGCCCCGGGGCTGCAGGGGGGCCCGATGTCTCTCCCCCGGCCCCAGCCCTGGGGCTGCAGCGGGGCCCGATGTCTCTCCCCCGGCCCCGGGGCTGCAGCGGGGCCCGATGTCTCTCCCCCGGCCCCGGGGCTGCAGGGGGGCCCGATGTCTCTCCCCCGGCCCCAGCCCTGGGGCTGCAGCGGGGCCAGATGTCTCTCCCCCCACAAGCCCCGGGGCTGCAGCGGGGCCAGATGTCTCTCCCCCCACAAGCCCCGGGGCTGCAGCGGGGCCAGATGTCTCTCCCCCCACAAGCCCCGGGGCTGCAGGGGGCCAGATGTCTCTCCCCGCACAACCCTGAGACTACAGCAGGGCCAGATGCCTCCACCCCCCCAACCCTGGGGCTGTGGCGGGAGGGGGGAGAGAGACCTCCCCCAGCCCGGGGGCTGCTGCAGCTAGGAAGAGAGCTGGGGGGAGTCCTCTCTCTCCGACTGGGAATTGGTCCTGCTTCGAGCAGGGGGTTGGACTAGATGACCTTCTGGGGTCCCTTCCAACCCTGAGATTCTATGATTCTCTCCCCGCCGCAGCCCCGAGCAGCCTGCACCCCAAACCCCTTATCCCTGGCCCCACCCCAGAGCCCGCACCCCCAGCCGGAGCCCTCGCCCTCTGCACCCCAGCCCAAACCCCTCGGCCCCACCCCCACCACAAATCACCTCCATGTTGGTGCACATAACAGCATTCATTCCACACACGGATGGGAAAAATTAGAGGGAACATTGTCTGCAGGGTCACTTTAACTAATGGCTTTTCTTTTCCTCAGGCATCAGATGACAGTATTGACCCAGGTGCCTTTTGTCCACTGCTGAGCTGGGGAAGAAAGACAAGGTGGGTGGCAGGGGGGGGGATCTTTTATTGGACCTGGCTGTCTGTTGATGAGAGAGACCAGCTTTTGAGCTTATTCAGAACTCTGGGAAAGGTACTCAGGGGGTGTCAGCTCCATAAAAGGCAGAACTAGAAGTAGCTAACTCCTATTTCAAGGGACCATTCAAGGTGAAGTGGCCAGTTAACCCCTCTACAGTCATAGGACAACATTATGAATTTAAGCTCCCATTCATAACTTCTCTAGTCATTAAAAATCATGGATTTAAAGTCACTGGATTTATGGTTTATTACAACAATCGGTAACCCACTAACCCCTCTTTTTTGTCCGATGACTGGAGACTGGACAGAGCTGTACTGTGCAGTAAACTCTCTCAGGGTGGTTAAGCCCTGAAACAAATTGCCTAGGGAGGTTTCAGAATCTCCATCATTGGAGGTTTTTAAGAACAGGTTAGACAAACACCTGTCAGAGATGGTCTAGTTATTACGTAGTGCTTCCTTGAGTGCAGGAGACTGGATTCGATGACCTATTGATGTCCCTTCCAGTCCTACACGTCTCTGATTCTCTCCTGACCCTGGATCCCAGCTCTTTTCCACCTGGCTTCATTGCATCTGTGGACTGTAAGAGCAGGAGACATGGAGGCACATGGTGGGCTCCACACAACCATCCCAAGACAACTCCAAACCAGACAGACAGACAGGTCCAGATTCAGCTGG
Source organism: Lepidochelys olivacea (assembly GCF_965140295.1). Classification (NCBI taxonomy): domain Eukaryota; kingdom Metazoa; phylum Chordata; order Testudines; family Cheloniidae; genus Lepidochelys; species Lepidochelys olivacea. Next base: position 11,187,194 of record NC_140429.1, read on the forward strand.
TCTGGGAAGGACATGTCGTGCTCGTGAGCGCACATGACCTGATGTGACAGATACAATGGACACATGGAACCATCAAAATCTATTGCATCAACTTGGTGTTACAGGTATATTTATTGCCTAGTGTCAAGGTTCCTTCCCCACTCTGAACTCTGGGGTACAGATGTGGGGACCTGCATGAAAGACTCCCTAAGTTTATTTCTACCAGTTTAGGTTAAAACTTCCCCAAGACACAAAATTCCTCGTATCTGGGATTCAGTATGCTGCCACCACCAAGCAATTTAACAAACAATCAGGGAAGAGACCACTTGGAGACGTCTTCCCCCAAAATATCCCCCTAAGCCTTACACCCCCTTTCCTGGGGAGGCTTGAGAAAAAACAAGATGAGCACAGACCAGCCTTGGGTTTTTAGGGTCCTAAAAACCCAATCAGATTCTTAAAAAACATAACTTTATTAAAAGAACAAAAAAAGATAAAAACAACTCTGTAAGATTAGAATGGAAGATAATCTCACAGGCAGTCAGATTCAAAACATAGAGAATCCCTCTAGGCCAAACCTTAAGTTACAAAAGGACACAAAAACAGAGATACACATTCCCTCGAGCACAGCGAATTTCATAAGCCAAAAACAAAAGAAAATCTAACGCATTTTCTAGCTAGATTACTTACTAACTCTATAGGAGTTGGATTGCTTCCTTTCTTGATCTGCCTCCGGGAGAGGCATCACACAGACAGACAAATCCTTTCTCCCCCCACTCTCCCTTATTGGTCATTTTGGACAGGTGCCAGCCAGGTTACTTGAGCTTCTTAACCCTTTACAGGTAAGAGGATTTTGTCTTTGGCCAGGACGGATTTTATAGCACTGTATATAGAAAGGTGATTACCCTTCCCTTTATATTTATGACAGCTAGTGATTAGATTCCTGATTCAATGGGGGAGTTACAAGGTTTCCCTGGGGGGCCGGGGAAGAATAATGTCAATCCCTAAAGCAGGTTACAAGTCTGGAGAAGTTTGGTCCTGGGGAAGTTGCATAGACTGTTTTGACCTCGCTTATGCGGCCTAGCAAACAAAGAACTGAAAATGGTATAAAACAATCACCCTGATGCAGACAGAAGGGGCACTCTCAGATCTGAGCTAAGGACCAACATGAAGCTGTGATCAAGAGAGACAGACCCTGCAGAAAGGGTCTGAAGTATTTTAATCTCCATGGGGAAGATATGCCACTGCCTGGTAAGCTAGACCTGCAAATAAATGCTTGCTTTCCTGGTATGTTTTCTCTGAAATCATCATCTCCTTTCTCTGAAATGCTTCTGAATAAACAGTACTTTGTTCTAGAACTGGCTGGTCCCTGGCTGACCTTGTCACTGCCTCTGAGAGAACAGGACTGCAGGGGCTGAATTAAAGTCAATTAAAGTGAATTGCAGGTTGCCGCAACCTGCATGCTCCATCTGGAGGGAGTGGGTTGCAGGATCACACCAGGAAAAAGGTGATGGCTGAGGACTAAGTAGGACACCCTTGTCACAGTATTTGGAGTGGCTCACAACTGTGAGTGCCAACCTCAGGGCAGACTGTCAGAAAACGGGGCAGACACCCCTACTTGGTGGTGTGTTCTATAACAAATGTGAGCTCTGGATCACTATCCCAGTCTTATCATGGAGTCACAGACTGTCCCCTTGATTGTCCAGCCTGGATTGTCACCCAGACAAACCAAACTTAGTGATAATGGTCACTTAAACCAAAGTTCACACCACATCAAGTTGCTCCGAGTCCCAAGAGACAGGTCACTTACCGTAGAACAATTGGTACTCAGATCATACACCAAAGACAACGCTAATAGTCAATTCTGTAGTAAACTAACTAAAGATTTATTAGCTAAGAAAAGGAAATGAGCGTTATTGAGAGGTTAAAGTGGGTAAAATATATGTACAGGTGAGTCACCGTCTGTAATTCCAAATGGTGGCAGTGATGTAATAAACTGCCAGTTTCCCAAAAGTCTTGTCAGGGTACCCAGACTCTCTCAGGGGATCTCTGCTTTGTATCTGGTACACTTCCCTGTAAGAGTCCATACGGTCCAGAGCAGAAGGATCTTTCCTAGAATCCATCTTTAAAGCTTTTTCTCACAGAAAACAAGCTGACAGGGACACTACTCATGTGTGTTTTCCTTTGATAAAGGTGAGTGAGGAATGCACTTATTTAGAGTCTCTGACCTCCAGTCATCACACACAATGGCTACTTGCTTTGAAATTAGCCTTTGCTTCATTTGCATTCCACAAAACTCATTTGCATTTGATGGGTTATTTAGTTACGGGGTATACATAGTGTAAATGTTTGTTATTGAATTACAACAGGATACAGATAAGTGGAAACAATGCAAGTAACATTCCACTTGTTTTCATGAAGTTTAAAGACCCTATACACTTCCCCATTTAACGATCACTTTGATCTATACTAATAAACAAGTGAATTGGCCTGAATACCCTCTGACATGACCTGGTCTGCCAGCATCACAGCCCTCAAGAAGGCCACAAAGGGGTCAGAAGTAGAGCTGGGCCATACATTTTCAGTGAATAGTAAATACACCAAAAAATACATTTTTAGGCCACTGAAACGCATCACAAATTCAGGTTGAATTCAGCGAATAGATTTGGCCGGAAAAGAGCTGAAAACATCTAAATGGTTTATTTCTGCCGTTTTAAAACTAAACGTTGCAACTTTTAATTTCAAAACAGTGCTTCGTTTTGAAATTCAGATAATTTGAAAGAAAGAAAGAAAGAAATTTTTTAAAAGGGTGAAAAACACCCTAAATGAAAAAGGTTCAAAGCAAACCGAAAATATTTTTTCCACCTGGATTTTTTGATTCAAACCCCAAACTAAAACAACTCAGTTATTTGTTCTGTTCCAGTCACAGGTGCAGTTATCTTGGGAACTGAGACAGCTGAGTCCTTTTCTCTTCTTCATGGAGAAAGACTTGACTTTCTTCTGGCATTAATCTCTGGATGGAGGTATCCCAGCCCCTCCATCAAGAACCTGAACTAGCTCTCATCTGTGGGTTAGTCCATAACCTGTCCTGTGTCCTCCTGGACACCAGACCAAATGGCCCCAAGAGAAACTAGGTCTAAAACAGTTTTTGTACTTGGCTGGTTCAAGGTATGCTTTTTAACTGATCGTTCTATCAGTACAACCTCTAGTGTAGAAGCAGGTATAAGTGTATTTCTACCAGAACAACATTCCTCTTTCCGAGCACCAATAAGCTCTACTAGTATAAGACACCTTTATGCTGGTATAACTGCATCCACACTGGAGGTGAGCAGGGATTGTATCATTTTAACTGTCCTGGTATAATACACCTTGTACATTGACAAGGCCTATGTGACCTTCTCTCTTCACCAGCTATAAGAATTTTCGTGTAGCTCAAGCAGTAGAGGGCTGTCATTTAGAGCTGACAACACCAGGGTCCTAGTCCCCACGCTGGAAAGCATGAGAGTCATGCCTCAGCCCATCTTCCTCCTTTAAAGAACAGGCCTTCACCACTTGAGAGATGGATCTTCTTTCGGGGTTAGGATTCCACCCAGCAGAGGGCAGCATAGTATTTCCTTGCCTCGTTTCACGCTCTGTTAGACCGCTTTACGTTATTTTACCATTTGCTGTGATGATTCTGAAATGAGCTCTTTCCTCATTCACAGCAGGATGCAAGCTTGAATTCATGTTCTACAGAGAGCAATGATGGCTCTGCAGGAATAATGCAGAGTGCAGGCTGTATTTGCAAAGTATCTTGGGAACCCAGATTTCCAGGTCTTTTATTCCCTTGACTGCCGTCACTAAAAAACTATTTTGGCTTTTAGAGGATCATTAATCTCAGCCTTTCTTTGAAGGTATGAGTTTTGTATTTGTCACAGAACATACGGGTGAGTTGACAAGTTTTGTGGGTTTTTTTCCTTTTTCATAGCAAACATTTTCCCCAGACCTAGTAATTTTGGCGTATTATGGTAGAAACTGAAGGGATCCAAAGGTAAGTAGCTAAGGAATTGTTTTGGAGGCCTGGACAGACTCAATCGGTTTATAAGAGATATAGGCTGTTTAGATTGCAGAGGAGATAACTAAAAGGGGATATATCTGAAAAGACATGTATCTCCAGAGTCAATACAGATTTACATCTGGGTAGCAGATCAGAATCTGTACCTAACTATTTTGACTTAACTGGAGTTACTTCAGATTTACCCCAGTGTAACTGAGATCAGAATCTGCTCGTTACTCAGCTAGCTTCAGTGGAGTCATTTCAGATTTACCCTAGCATAACAGACTAGAATCTCTCCCTAAAATTTGGAAATGTCTAGGTTATCCTTTGGAAACGAGACATTTTCTATAGGTTCTACATTAAACACACAAACCTGTTCAAAAGTCCCTGTACAATTGACAGACTGTGACGCCAAGGCTATATTTTGGAAGGAGTTTAAGGAAGTTAGGTGCCCAACTCCCAGTGAAGTTCAATGGGATTTGGCACCTAACTCTCTTAGGTTCCTTTAAACATCGCAGCCCAAATACATCTGTGGCATACACTCCGTGGAGCATGCTATTTGCCCAATAATTAGTAAATGCACCTGTACAGACATGTATGAGAGGCAGAATTTATTGAGGCCGATGGTTGTAATTCATGAAAGGGTCCCAATTATGAATTGGCTATATCAGATGGTAAATCCAGGTAAATCAACAGCAACCAGCAAGCCTAGCTTCCTTGGTCCCTGCTAGGACTTCCTATGGGTAGATCACAGTGGTAGTTTGGGTAAACTGGAAAGTCCAGCTGCAAGTGGTGACCACGAACTTGCTTGGTTTTGTTCTGCTGATGCCCGTGGTGCTGTTACTTAGGCGTTTAAGTCCTGGGAGGGAGTTCCCCGAGACCATTTTCATAGGGCCTGACCTCCTCCTCTTCAACCATCCAGTTGGACTCAGCCAGGAGAAGGCCAACTGACATTTCTCCATCACCTTCTTCTTCGCCTGCAAGGTGAAGTAGTTAAGGATATCTTCCGAGGTCCGCTTCACACTGAAAGCGCAGGACTGAAGGTAGTTCTTGGTGGCCAATTTCCATTTCTGTGCCCTGTCCTCAGCTTGGTATTTCTCAGCCTCTGCCGCTAACTTCTGTATCTCCTCTCTGCTCAGTCGCCCCTTGTTGGCAGTCACAGCAATGGGGTTGGCATTGCCGGCGACTTTGTCCAGGGCAAACACAGTCAGGATACCATCTGCGTTAATATAGAAGGTCGCCTCCACCAAGACCATGCCACGGGGGGCGGGGGAAATGCCATTCAAAAGGAAATGGCCAAGCAGGTGGTTCTCCTTGGCAGTAGCTCTCTCCCCTTCATAGGCATGGATGAGCAGGTCAGGCTGATGGTCATCGAAGGTGGTGAAGGTCCGAGTTACCACCGTGGGGATGGCAGTGTTGCGTCTGATCAGGGTGTGCATCTTCCCTGCGTCTGTCTCAATTCCCAGAGACATGGACACCACATCCAGGGCAAGCAGGCCCCTTGTGACCTCTGACCTCTCTCCGATCAGGATGGCGGCTTGAACAGCGGCCCCATAGGCAACAGCTTCATCCGGGTTCAGGCTTTTGTTCAGCTGCCGGCTGCCGAAGAAATCCTGCAGCAGCTCCTGGATCTTGGGGATGCGGGTGGAGGCGCCCACCAGAACTACATCATGGATCTGGGCCTGGCTCAGCTTTGCATCCTGCAGCGCCCTCTCCACGGGCTTCAGGGTCCCTCGGAAGAGGTCAGCACACAGCTCCTCGAACTGGGCCCGGGTGATGTCTGCGTGGAAATCGATCCCTTTGTACAGGCAGTACAAGTCGATACTGGCTTTGATGTTGGAGGACAGGGTGCGCTTGGCTGCCTCGCAGGCCCTCCTGAGCCTCCACACGGCCTTTCTGTCCTTGCTGATGTTCTCCTGATGTTTCTTTAGGAATTCGTCTATGAAGAAGCTCACCAGGCAGTTGTCAAAATCATCCCCTCCCAGATGGGTGTCCCCAGAGGTGGCCTTCACCTCGAGGATGCCCCCGTCAATGGTGAGGACGGAGACATTGAAGGTTCCTCCACCCAGGTCAAAGATAAGCACATTGTGTTCTCCATTGCTAGGGTTGTCTAGGCTGTAGGCGAGGGCGGCGGCTGTAGTCTCACTGAGGATCCTCAGCACATTGAGGCCGGCGATTGCCCCAGCATCTTTGGTGGCCTGGCGCTGGGAGTCATTGAAGTGGGCTGGTACAGTAACAATGGCATGGGTGATGGGATGGCCCAGGTAGTCCTCAGCCATCTCCTTCAAGTTACCCAGCACCATAGCAGAAATCTCCTCTGGGTAGAAAACCTTCTCCTTTCCCTTGTATGACACCTGCACCTGGGGCTTCCCTTCAGCTTTCACTATCTGGAAGGGCCAGAACTCCGCATCTGCCTGCACAACAGGGTCCTCAGATGTTCGGCCAATCAAGCGCTTGGCACTGAATATGATGTTAGGAGAGTTGAGGGCTGCCTGGTTCTTTGCCTCATCCCCTATCAACCTCCCTGTCTCAGTGAAGGCAACACAGCTGGGCGTGGTGCGGATGCCCTGGTTGTTGCCAATTATTTCCACCTTGCCGTCTCGGAAGAGGCCCACGCAGGATTTAGTGGTGCCCAAGTCAATACCAATTGCTGGGTGTTTCAGAGCAGGCTTGGGTGAATTCTTCTCCATGACGTTACACTCTGCCCAAGAGGGATTCTCTTCATAGGCTGGTAACCTCTCATAAAGTTCCCCTCAGCAGAGCTGGTGGTAAGCCCTTCTTTGATTCAGGTTTCCCTCAACAGGGCGAGTAACCTCAGGGCGAGTGCATCAGGTTCTCCTCAGCAGGGCTGGTGGTACCCCACTCCCTGGGTCCCTTCCCACTCAGCTGTGCTGGGAGTGGCAGCTCTTCCTCCTGCTGCCTCTCTTGATCAATGCAGTCTGCAGCCCCTGCATACGCCTTGATGACCTCACAACAGACATGTCACAATACAGTTGAAGGCCTTCAGCCAATAACAGCAGAAACTATGTCCACTTTACCTACCATGGAGTGTTCTCTTGATTATCTTAACAACCATCCCATCACGAGGGTTGGCATATGATCATGATGAGGTGGGAAAGTGGGTTGCTCAAGTCCCTAAATCCTAACTCAATTCCTTAACAAGACCAGCTTTCCAGAAATAAATCCAGACTAGCCCCCAGATTGAAACGTGTCGATCAAAGCATCATAAGCAAGTAGCTCAGCACTTTCTGAAAACCAGGCCCCTTTAAGGTTCCTCAAGTTGTGCACCTCACTAGTCACTTTTGAAAGACTTGATCTAGGGTTTTAATACTCATACTCTTGAGAGAAATGCCATGGGATCTTTTCAACCAGACACATTCCAGTCTGGAGGTCAGAGTATTAGGATGATGGAGTTTGCTAACGTGTCTAGCCCAAGCCAGCTAACTCCATTCTTTCTCCCTAAATTTCAACTGGATTGGATTTTCTCCTTGCACTAAACGGTTGCACACCATGCCATGCCCCACCCCAGAGGCAGCTGCACTTTTGCTGGGTGAGTAATCTTTGTGCAGCTTTGCTGTGTGATTAACAGCTACCACACTTCAGCCCAGAGGTGGCTGCATTTCAGCACTGAATGATGATCTCTGGGAAACATTTTTTATGACTTGCAAAAAGCAAGTTAATTATTCACAAAGCACTGGACACAAGGAGAGTCAGAAACTGGAAATATCTGTTCATAAAACTTACAGAAGCAACTAATGGGCTATTGAAAAACCCTACAATGCGAAAGGGAACAGAAGCTGACTCAAGCTTTCTTTGGCAGCTTCTTGTACTCCCCAAACCTCCAAACAATTTACTCTTCAAGCTGTTGGTCATAAACTTCCAAAAACAGACTCTATGGAATGGGACAGAGGGTTATTACAGCACCAGTTCCAATCTGGCCCCAGTTTAGGAAGGCTGGCTGGCTTGTGGGTGGTTGAGGGAAATGAATTACAGAGCCTTTCACTTTTAGGTTGATATTGGTTCCAATCCAGTTTCAGGTGAGCTGGGGGGGAGCTCCACCATAACAACATTTTTCATACGTCATGTGAGCCATCCACTCAAGAATTTTGGCTCCAATAAGGACCAAACGGTCCTTTCATCCAACAGCCAAGCCATCCACTGTTGCACGCTGGCCACCCTGGGGAGATCTGAAACAAGCCTACCAGGATTTGCAAGATAATAAACAAGCCTGAATATTCTACTTGTGGAGTTGCACTGGGAGACCCGTGAAGCAAAGGCACTTTTGAATGCTTCTTATTGAATTTCCTGCAGCAACAGCAGCATGGCACCTTTGTGAACACTGCCATTCAGCTGATCAAACATTTTTCTTTAGTGATTATAGCCGCTGTGACAAAGAGTACGGCAAAGAACAGGACACCTGTTTCCTCAGCCAGGTCATGAGGTTTGGCGGACTTCATTCTGTATTGCCATGCAGCTTTTCTAGTCAAGTCCTTTATTCCTTGCATCAAGCAAGTTTTAGTCTTTACATTTTTGCAGGTCGTGCCATGTTCCAGCAAGCTGGACAGTCATGTTCCCCTACATCTACATGAGCCCCTGCTCCCTATGAAGAGTCACTGTGTTTATCAGTGAGGGGTTGGAAAAATATCATTGTCTCCGGCTTCCTCTGCCAGTCTTTTAAGAGATCTCTGCTCTGCCTCTTGTTTTAGCCATGATAGTAACTTTTCCCAGTCGAGAATCTCCAGTCAAGCTTTATCATTCTCTGTAAAGCAACAAGTTTCATTATTGCTCCTCCACACTGTGTAATTATCTGGTAGTTAAACTAGTCATTGAGATAGCTAAATACAACAGGACCTTCCTAATCTGCACACCTACTTCCCACAGAGGGTATGTCTACACTACCCACCTTAGAGCTCTCCCGGCGATTAAAAAAACCCAGCCCAAACAAGCGGTGGTAGCTTTACCTGAACGACAAAAGTTTTAGTGCTGAAAGTGGCAGTGTAGACACAGCCTAAATCACAACGGTTTCTCCCCACCCCTTCATAGGAAAGATTCAAGACCAGAGCATTGCAGTGAGGCCCTCAAATTTCATTTTCACTACGTCCATAAAATATGCTAAAGAACATTTACTAGTATTTTATAAAGTGTAGTGAAACCTCAATTCTCCAAAAGTTTCAGGTATCCCTCACTAGAGTGGAGAGCAGTAGGAAATTATGCAACTATGTGCAAACTTGAAATATGGAACCCAAGAATCAGACAAAAGTATTGTGCATTCTTTGTCAAGATGATCATAAGTCATTTTTTTACAGCTGTTACTCATAATACTTTAGATCCTCAGAAAGAATTTTTAAAACCCAACCTACACGGCACTTTGGTTTTTACATTTCTGTCAGGGAGGGCAATGATACTCAAATAAACCAGTTTCACTTTCAGATTATTAAGTGATGCAAAATTTTAGGTTTCAAACACTACAGGGGAACATTTATTCATTTAAAAACTGCTTTCTCTGAAGTCTTAAAATTAGAAAAATTTCTAATGGGTCTTTCAGTTTTATAAAAGCTTTCTTTTGAAAAAAATATATTTTGGGCCAAATTTAAATTCACAACACCTGATCTACATCCATCAAGATGGCATATTCTTGCTGGTTAATTTTTATTATTAAATTAAAAGCATTTACACATTGGAATGATTTGTCCTTGTACTACTTTAGTAATTAGAATTTCTAAGGCCAGATTTAATAATTTTATTAAGATGATGTTAAAATTAAAAAAAATGGTACAGAGTTTAAGCGTAGAAGTTTCTGATTATCAGGGAATAACGTACAGATTATCAAGGGGTGTGAAGTTCGGTTAGGATCGGGTGGTGTAAGGAATACATAATCTGCAATATCCCCGATTGGGGGTCAAAGTACAGACATTGAGATATGAGGGTATGTTGTTCATATAATGGCTATGTTCAGGTGTGGAGTATGAGTGGATATGATGATAAGGATGGATTTACCCTCATTTGGTGAGATGTAATGTTCAGTGAGTTTATGGTTCCAGTTCATATGGTCCAATATGTCCTGATTCCCCAGCAATTGTTGAAGCTACACCCTGTGCAAACTTTTAGTGCAGACAAAGAAAGTTGCAATTGGCAACGCTGGGCCTTCTTACCCAGACTTCACACCAGTGGCAAACTGCAGTTTGCTTTGTTTCAGGCTGGCAGATGTGCAGCTACTTTGGCAGCTAGCCATCAATTGCTGGAATTCCCATCACAAAGAAAGCCCGAGTCTCAGGGGTTTTCACATGCAGAATCCTGCCTCCCTTTCTCCCTTCTCTTTTTCTCAGACCCACTTTCCCTCTGCCTTTGATGTATCTACACCCATCAACTTCCTCTCCTCTGCCCCCAGGTCTCCGTCCACACTGCCTCTCACACAGCTCTCCCCATTGCGTCTGCCCTCCCCCACCTCCAGTGGTACTGCCTGCATTATGGTAGCACTTCAAACCCCACCTTGTGCGTCTCCTCCCCCGCATTTACCCCCAACTCCTCCTATCTGCTCCCCCCTTCCTCCTCCTCCCCCCATCTGACCACCCCCCTTCCTTCCCCCCATCTGGCCTCCCCCACATCTGGCCCCTCCTTCTCCCATCTGCTCCCTTCTCCTCCTCCCCCCACATCTGGCCTCCTCCTCCCCTTACATCTACCCTCTCCCCAGGTCTGGCCCCTCCCCCTCCGGAAGCCTGCAGACCCAGCCCGGCAGCCTTCCTTGATTCTAACGAGGAGTAATGGTCTCAAGTTGCAGTGGGGGAGGTTTAGGTTGGATATTAGGAAAAACTTTTTCACTAGGAGGGTGGTGAAACACTGGAATGCGTTACCTAGGGAGGTGGTGGAATCTCCTTCCTTAGAGGTTTTTAAGGTCAGGCTTGACAAAGCCCTGGCTGGGATGATTTAACTGGGGATTGGTCCTGCTTCGAGCAGGGGGTTGGACTAGATGACCTTCTGGGGTCCCTTCCAACCCTGAGATTCTAGGATTCTAACTGATCTCCCCCACTTCCTTCCGGCGCGCGCGGGGGCTTCTGGGACATTTCCGCCTCTGCGACGCCTCCTCCCCTCTCGTGAGCGTCCGGATGCTGGAGGGAGCCCCCGGGACGCGCCTGGGGTGACGTCACCGCGCCGTCCACACCCCGGATGGGAGAACTCCCCGGTGACGTAAACGCTCCCGCTCTCCCCAACCCGAAGGACCTCGACGTGCCCCGCCCTCTCACACAGGAGTGGCACTCCGGGAAACCAATGGGCGCGTGAGACGGCTTCGGGCTGAGCGCCGTGCCCGAGGAGCGACGTTAGCGAGAGCCAATGGTGGTGACGGGTGTGGCAGCCCCGCCTCGCGGCTGCCCGCCCGCCCGTCCCAGGTTAGGCTGCGCCTGTCAGTGGGGGCGGCGGGATGGCGGCGCTTTACGCTTGTACCAAGTGCCACCAGCGCTTCTCCTTCGAGGCGCTGAGCCAGGGGCAGCAGCTGTGCAAGGTCCGGGGGGATGGGGGACTTGGGGGGTCCATGGGAGGGGAGGGGGGATTGGGGGAGTCCTGGGAAGGGATGGGGGAGGGGATTGGGGGAGCCCTGGGAAGGGATGGGGGAGGGGATTGGGGGAGCCCTGGGAAGGGATGGGGGAGCCCTGGGAAGGGATGGGGGCAGGGGGAGGAGTGGGGGAGGGGATGGAGTCACGGGGAGGGGATGAGGCCCTGAGAGGAGTGGGGGAAAGGATGGGAGGCCCTGGGGGGAGGGGATAAGGGATTGGGGGAGTCCTGGGAAGGGATGGGGGCATGAGGAGGGGATGGGGGTGGGGGAGGAGTGGGATGGGGGATGGGGTATCCCTGGGAAGGGATGGGGGCAGGGGGAGGGGATAGGGAGAGCCCTGGGGTGGGGATGGGGGCAGGGGGAGGGGATTGGGGGAGCCCTGGGAAGGGATGAGGCCCTGAGAGGAGTGGGGGAAAGGATGGGAGGCCCTGGGGGGAGGGGATAAGGGATTGGGGGCGCCCTGAGAAGGGATGGGAGGAGTGAAGGAGGGGATGTGGCCCTGGAAGGGATGGTGCCCCCTGGGAGGAGTAGGGGGGGGAAATGGAGGCTCTGGAAGGAGTGATTGCCATGAAGAATACTTCTGCTTTGTCCAGGGTGTTCTGTTGTTGTGTTTGGGGGGGACTTTTGAGTCTTTGGGGAACGTGTGTGGTAGAAGCACTAACTCTTCTTTTTGCTGTAGGAGTGTCGAATCGCGCATCCCATTGTCAAGTGCACGTACTGCAGGACCGAGTTCCAACAGGAAAGGTAAATTTCTGCTAAGCTTAAACACTGGACAATAAAAAGTAGTTGGCATCTGCTTCTTTAATACACATCCAAAATAGTCCCACTTCAGCCTCTTGATTCTCTCATGGTCCCTTTTTCTATGTGTGAATTTAGCATTTATTGACAGCCCTGGAAGCTGAAATTTTCCATAGACTATGTACAGCAGAAGCAGTACCAGTACAAGCTTCACACACACTGGCCCACTAAAGTATCTTAACCCTGATCTTTAGGTGTCCCCCATAAAGACTAAGGAGACAGTTTGGTGGCTTTGGGAGTTCTGCTGAGAAAAGCGAACCTGGTATGTTAATGCCAGTTGGGGCAGGGTTTGTAATGTGGGAACAAGACTGAGAGCTACCAAACTAATTTCACATAAGCCAATGAGCAACCATCTGTTGGTAATAGCTTTGGGTAACTAGTGGGCTATGCTGTTTATGAACTGGCAACCTAAAGGTGAAAGGCTTCATATCCTGTTACCAAAGCCCTGAGCCATCCTTTTTCTTTGCTCCTGTTTTCTGTTGCAAAATGTTCCTGATACTAAACTCCTGTCCTCCTCTCCTTCCACCGGTGATTCTTTGTGTCCGTAACCCATATGCCATTTGGTTACAGCAGCCCATTCCTTGAAACCCTCATCATGCCCCTTGTGTTGCGCCTTCAATGATCCAGCACTCTGTCATATGTCGTCTGAGTGCTTGTAGGGGGGCCAGTGTTGTGCCCCTTGATGAGGCTCTAATCATAGTCCCAATCTCTGTCAGGCAGACGCATTCTGTGCTCTTGATTTTGCAGCATGATGTGTGGCATTTCTTCCTGGGTGGTGCTCAGCTGTATCTTTCAGTGAAGTGCCTGGGTGCTCCTGGAAGCTGTTCCCCTTCTGTGTTTTGGCATGCAAAAATAATTCTTATTCTCTATGCTGTAGCGTAAATACCTGTCTTGTCCTTCTGCATTTGCAGTAGTAAACATGGTTTTCTGCTGGTTTTAATTTCATTTTTGTGAATATATGAAGAAGAGGGACCAATGATCCCAGCAGCCACTGAGCATATTTCATGCAGGCAGTGTGCAAGGTAGTTCCCTGTTTTCCATCCTGCGGATTGGGGTCAATGAACCTCAGTCCTAATCTGCATCAACCCTGCTATTTTAGTGCTTGCCCTCTCCGGTACTGAGATTATCACTCGTGCCGAGTCATGTAGTTTGATGCTGGTTAAATGTCTGCTGCAGATTAGCTGGTGACCAAACTAACTCATTTTGTTGGTGACCATAATCCCAATTGAGCAAATATGTGCGTAAATTAAAGGCTGAGGTCTTAATTAAATTAAAGGGGCTGCCTTATGAAAATGCCGTCTTTCAATAATACCTCACTGTGGTAGATTATCATCACCAGGCAGGGGTAGCAAATACATTTTATATAAAAGCCACTAGTGAACATGAATACAAAAATCCTGCCAGGAGAGTTGTATGGTTAGGGGAAATTTAGCGCTCAAGCACAGAGGGCTTAATCTGTACCCAGATATTGCTGACACAGTTATACTTTATTCTTGCTTTTTCTTAATGTTTTGTTTTAATAGCAAAACCAACACAATATGCAAGAAATGTGCTCAGAATGTGAAACTCTATGGAACGGTAAGTGCTGGGGACTGTCCCGTCCACCCTCATAATTATAATGCTATTTCCATTGTCTTTCATCCGAAAACGTGTAACAGCCTGTCTGTATAGGGGTTACCTCACACACTACTGAAATGCAGTGCCCTTTTGGGTGAAACATAAGACGCTTTTTTGTGGTGAATGGCAATACTTCACATGAGTTTAGGACAGCAAGTGACCGATCCCATATCCAGTTGAAACTAAATGGGGGATTTAGGGAAATCAGAATGTGATAACCTAAATTGAAATTTGACCAGGAAGTTGGAATAAACATTTCTTCCCTTTAGGATGAGGTTTGAAGCTTAGGTCCTGACCACTTGTCATTAAAGATCCCATGGCACCTTATGCAGAAGTCGGTATAAGTTCAGGTATCCTGGCCAATCACATATACTGCAATTAGTAGTTTGGATGCCTGATCCCTGGTTTATCTAGCTCGGTGGTCTCCAAACTTTTTGGATCGTGCACCCCCAGGGCCAGCTCTAGGGATGCAAAAAAATAAGAGCTGCCACCGGCGTGCTGCCGAAGACGGAGCAGGGAGAGCCGAGCTGCCGCCGGCGTGCCGCCAAAGAATCAAAGGTCCAGGAGCGCTCCTCCTGCCGCGCACCCCCAGGGATGGTCTTGCGCACCCCCCACTTTGGAGACCACTGATCTAGATACATGCACAATTCTTGAGTCCCTATGAAGATGGGACTGTTTGAGTGATAGAAAAACGCACATGTGCCACGTATTTACAAAGCATTGCTAACCCGTACTGTATCTGTCCTTCTTAAAGCCCAAACCATGCCAGTACTGCAACATAATAGCAGCATTTATTGGCAACAAGTGCCAGCGGTGTACGAACTCAGAGAAGAAGTATGGGCCACCTCTCTCCTGTGAACAGTGCAAGCAACAGTGTGCATTCGACAGGAAGGATGATAGAAAGAAGGTGAGTTTCTATGTAAAATGGGGCTGGAAAGGTGAAAGAACTAACCACAGTAATAGCCTATTCATCTTCTGCACAGAGTCACAGGATTTCCGCAACAGTAACGTGTCGGCTATAAAGTATTTTCTGGCCAGCTCAAGAATTTACATTTGCAATGAGAGATGTTAAAACACTAAGTTCATTGGATTGTTTTATATTTTCAGCACCATAGTTCCTTGGTCAGGTCTTTTTCTGAACTGGACTTAGTGTAGGTGCACACACAAGTGAGAGGGGACCCCACTCCAAAATGGGTGGTAGAGATAAAGGGAACTTCACGTACTGTGAATTGTCCCAAAGGTAAGCATATGCATAAGTCTTTTAACATGGGCCCCAGGCCTACAGTTTTGGACGCTGTATAAGTAGTTCCCACCATCTGGACAGAGCCCCTTAGAACAGTAGTTTTCAATCTTTGGTCCATGGACCTGTTGATGTCGGCCAGTCTATGTCTAATCCTCAAGGTTGTTGAGGTTGTTGTTACGATAGGACAGTGGTTCTTAACCTGTCGGGGTCCGCAGACTATGCCTAAGATTTCCAAAGGGATCCGCACCTCCATTCAAAAACGTTTAGGGGTCCACAAATGAAAAAAGGTTGAAAACCACTGAAACAGAGTATTAGTGTTCGGGTTCCTAAAGCATGTGCCTTCGAGTCCAGGTGTTGACCTTTGTGTTTATAAAAATCCGAATTGCACAGGATGTGATTTCTTGCTCTAAAATGTCATGGGGAACATGTGATATAAACAATCCGAGAAGTGTCAGCTCAGAACGGATGGTAGCTGTGCCAAGTTTTTATCACTGTGACTTGCTGGCTGCATCGCACTGGCAGTGTTGAATGCAGTCAACACCTTTTCTAACCACATCAGGGACCCCTTGAGTCACTGCATGTGTGTTGTTTGTGACGGCATACCTTGTGTCTGTAAATCCTGAGCATGGTTGATCTGAAGTCGCCATCAGGCTACTTGTCTACTCTGTGCTTGGGATGTGGGGAGGAAGCGAGAGAAAACCCTCTGACTCCCAACTGGCCTTTCAGGTGGATGGGAAGCTGCTGTGCTGGCTGTGTACGTTGTCCTACAAACGGGTCCTACAGAAGACCAAAGAGCAACGCAAACATCTAAGCAGCTCTTCACGGACGAGCCTGCAAGAGAAGGAGCAGTTCAGCAGGCTCAGCAGTGGCAGCCATTACAACAGGTAACCTGCGTGTAAATGCTGCGAATAATGCTCCGTCGGAGCACTTCCCTCCTGCAGGAGGGCTGCCTGCTCCAAACTCATCAGACCCACTTCCAGCAAAAGTGGGAGAAGTGCCTTGGACCTCACTACTGCGTAACTGGGGTGACTTTTAACATCGTTATGCATCTTTTTGCGTAAAGCCTGGGTAATTCTGACTTAATGAATATGCAAATCCAGTAGTTCTAACCTAAACTCCTAATAGTGTCACAACACTACTCAGTGAGATCTGTTTTACAGAATGCTTACTGACACGCTGTTTTCTCAAATAATTAAAGCTGCATTTGTCAAATTAATGACAGAAGTGCATTAATTCATTCAGTAGCCTTGCTCTTCCAGGTGGCTGAAACTGGGATATAAAAAAGTGAAATGACTTGTCCCAGATAACACAGCAAGTCAGTTGGCAGAGCTAGGACTCCTGACTCGACCACTAGACATGTTTCCCCAGCATTCAAAATTGACTGACTCAGATCAAACACTGCAACTGAGATCACCTAGGAGACTCTTGGTGATGATCCCTAGTTTGAACATCTGGGGGCTGCTGCTCAGGTATTCTCAGTGGGGATTTAGGATGAGCTGATCCTTTTCTGTGCATTGTGGAGTGTATTACAGTTCTTGTTGACACTGGGTCAACTTAGATTTATCTTTAAATATATGGCTTTGGACATAGAATGTTCATGTGCCCAGAAGTTTGATTGGCACATTGTATAAAATAAACTCTAGTTTCTCTTTAAGGAATTATCTTTTATTTGGCCATCACTATGCTTGGAGCTCTCTTCTCTCTAAGCTTGTTGTGAGTGTGCTTTAGTGGGAGATGGTATTTATCTGTGCCTCTTTCTTGCTTCCGGACAGTCTCTGATTCACAGGCCTTTTAGGTTCTGACATGTATCTTCATTGTTTTTCCTTCATAGCCAGAAAACCTTATCCACCTCCTCTATTCAGAACGAAATTCCAAAGAAGAAACCCAAGTTTGAGGCCATATCAGCCAATGGTGACAGGTGAGCCAGTTGGTTGGGAAAGATGCCAGTGGGTGGTCTCATTTAAGTTTGTGTAAGAGAGAAAATTCAGTGCAATTAGCAGGATGCTTATATGACAGAATGGGGCTCTCAAACATTGGTACTGCAAGGGCTGCATTAGCAGCTTTCTGGGACCCCACAGGCCAAGCCTACCTAGCACCTAAATGTACACTTGAAAATCAAAAGATGCCCAATGTTTGTACCTACTAGAAACTGCTTGTTGGTTGAGTTCACCAGCAGTTACAACCTGCAGCCTGGATCAGCTTTATCCTCACCCTGCAATGACAGGGGAAGGGTGGCCACTGGCTGCGTGATGGGCTCTGGTCTGCAGTTTGGGCTAGAACGTTATCTGTTAGACTGAAAGCTAGGCTGCAGTCAGAATAAAGAATAGAATGCAGGGAGACAATCATTAGATGAGGGAATATAGAGAGAAGTCTTATCTCCCCCCTCTCCTGTGGGAGGAAAAGTGATAAACAGCTTCCTCTGAACACAGTGGACCTGATTCTGCCACTGCTATATGCATGCAGTTCCCATTGACATCAGAGCTTGCATGCAGCAGAACGGACCTCACTAGCTATATAAGGAGAGAGTGAGATGGATATTTTTTTTTTTACACTCTTGTACATGCATATTTTCATTCCTCCCTTTCCTCTCTGATTCTCAGCGTTCCTTCCTCTCCCGAGATGCTTTGCCCCCCTACCCAGAGTGCCCCGTCCGTGTTGGTGCAGTGGGCTGCTTCCCAACAGAGTCCCGGTGCCCATCATTATCCTGTTTCTCAAGGCACTGACGTCCTGAAGTGAGATCACCTATCGTTTTTTCCCACCCCCGGTTGCCCTCCTGCCCTGGAAATTGTCTCTCATATGGAAAGTGTCCCCATCGATGGCTCTTCTTCCAAACTGCATTGAATTGGGAATATAGAGCACAGCGTAGGCTCATTAGTGCCAGAGAGTCTTATTAAGTCTGTTGAAGTCACTGGTAAAGTGCTCACCGTCCATCTCAATTGTTCATCATTTAACTCCAAATCACCTCTGTCCTAAGGACACCTGTTAGCCCATTGTCTTTGGCTATTGAAGTAAGAAATGCCAAAGCATGAAACTGAGTTTAAAGAATTCTTTAAGGTGTAGTGGTTGCACCATTCTTTAAACGGAATTTAATGCTGATTGGCAGGAGACTGAACACCACCTCCCCCTGGCCAGAGCAGGTACAGCACAAGCAGTAGTGCTGCAAGTTGCCCTCTACCAGTGCACCTCAACTTTGACTTTTAGGGTGCGCTATTCTATCTGTGGCACCTCTGCTGAGGCTGCCAGCCGTGTTGTAGGTCAGTGCCACTTGTGACGGTAGAACTTCTTAAATATCTGCTTGCTAGGAACGGGAGCGAGCTCCTTTAATTCATTTCACATAAACTACCGAGTAGCCATTATCCGGTAACCAACCTTGCTCACACGTTATCTGGAAGCAAAAAGGCTCCGTGCCCTAATACGAATTCCAAGTCATCCATTCAAAAAAAAACTTAGCAAATGATAAATAAATCAGATTACTTCATTTCAGTTTACTCTTGTACCATATCTTGTTCTCACTTGAAAGCCCTGGTAGGCTGTGATCCTCTCCACAAACTTCTCTAGTCTTAGGGAAATCCCATTAATAAGTTATACATAATTATAGCTGCTGCTCCTAAGTTCCAACGGTGGGCTGTGTGTTGTCCAAGACATAAGTTGCAGCCATTTTAAATCTATGTGACTCTGTTGCTGTGGGGCAACAGTCACCCTTAGTGGCTAGTGAAGTTTAATCCTGGGGCTGTATTTCCTTGTAGATGTTCAAAACAGTAGTTAAATTCTATGATGCAGCTGCCCCTATCTTTAACTTAGAGGTGTGGCCCACAAAGACTGCTTCTACATGGGCGACCCCTCTGTGTTACAGCTGAGGGCAGCTGCATCTTTATGCAGAGTAGGTGCTAGCCTTGGGCTCTAGGCAAATTGCCAATGCAGCCTAGGCAAAATTGGTGTGTTCTTGGGCTCAGTGACTTGGTAGCAACCCCTTCGTGGTCCAGCTTATCTCTTCTCTTCACCTTTGTTGGCTTTCCATCCTGGTGGATGCAGATGGGTACTCCTCTGGGCTTCATAGGTTCATGCTTAGTATCTCTGAGTTGATGATTATCATGTTCTGTCACACGTGTATTGGGGATTGTTGACTGACATTTGAATTATTTATTTTAAAAAGTCTCATTCTGGAGTTTTTATGGTTAATTTGGAGGGTGAATTCTACTGCACAGGGAGCGGAGAGGCTGACTGCACTGGCAAGAGCTGGGCATAGCATAGGCTGAAGTTAGGTACCATCACCACCCAGCTCTGTCAGGGCAACTCAACAGTGTCCTGCAACAAATTCTACCTTACCGAGTCCCACAACTCTGACGTTGGACTCACTCAGTTCACTGCTCTTCCACTCGTGGGTCCCAAACAGCTCTAATGGTGTGTTTCCCACCTTGACTTGAGCACCTGTTGCTAGTCCAATCCTGAGCCACCTCAAACAGGTGTGCCAGAGCACCTCAATCCTGGCCCACTGCACCCAGCCCATAGCTTCTTCCTGAATAGAGGCTACCAAATGTGTGTCACGGTTCAGGTCAATTGCACCTGTATTCCCCCTCCATGATTCCTTAAGAGCACTGACTCTAGGCTCCCAACTCCACAGCTGTCACCTCTCTTGGGCAGAGACCCATGTCTTTCTCCTTCCTGACTGGGTTTTGCCAGGCTGCACAGTTCCCTGCCTTCACTGTGATATCCCCAGCAAGCCAGGCTGTCTAACCAGGTCGGCATCTGCATTTTGCTCGAAGGTGAAAACATTACAGAGAAAACACATTAAGAACAATAAAAGAACCTACATGCATGCTAATAAGCTTACCATAGATCACTCCCCAATTCCAGCAGAGTCTCTGGTAGGAGTTTTCCCCATGGTTACAAGTTGATAACAGCCTTAGCTCAGAACTAGCACACTCGTGAATAGTTTCGTCTGTCCTTTCCTTGGGCCTTTGATCTTGAGACTCTGGGAAAAGGTGATCAGCAGACAGTAGTCCTCTCCTGGGGCATAGCTTTAAAAGGCTGGGGTTTTGCATTGTGGTGGTAGGGAATTTGCATTCATCTCCCACTAGAGATTCCCCTGGCGAACCACTTTGTCCCAAAAATTCTTGTCAAGTACATTGTTCACATGGTTCACATAATCTCTTTCCCCAAGAGAGGTTACATGCAGTCCCAGTCCACGATAATACATAATCTTTGCATTTAATACAATGGACTCCCAAGTTATTTAAACTTAATTCAATAAGGTTTTTCAAGGATATTGCATGAAATTGCCATATTTGTCTCAATGTGGTCTTACGATATAGACAAATGTTCACAGTGGATTAGATTAAAACACCCGCACTCCCTTCACTTGTGACCACTGAAGGAGTCCAGTTCCAAGACATGAAAAGCTGACTCACTATACCCCTGGGCCATCTCTTTAGCACAGAAAGATCATAAAAACCTCTATCTGATCCTTGTAGGTGAGCCCTAAGACGCAAATTTGTTCACCCATATTGTCCTGAGGGAATACTGAGCAGTAAATTCCATTAAATAAAAATATTCCCACATGCACAAAATTTCTGTGCTTATACTTAAAGTACTCAGTTTGCAGGCATGGAGAGGGTGGTTTGGGGTGAACTGCTTCTTCTTTGATGTAGTTAAATCAACCTTAGGCCAAGCTACTACTTCCGTTTAGAAAATATTTGTTTAGGCAGATTTTTCATAGTTGGGAAGAAATTTCTAAGTTATTTTTAGTGTAATTTGAACGTTGACCTTGACAACGTCCCTTGACAACCAGTCTGACTTTAGTAGCAATGTCTCCAAACAACTGAGACATCATCCCTGAGAAAGGCATTGGTTGTAGGAAAGAGTGTCACCCCTGAATTGGGCCCTCCCTAAAGTGTGCAGGGATCATTGTACCACAGTTTGTATATGTCAAGGGTATATTTTGGTTGGACTTCTGAAGAGGCTCTTTTTTACCAAAAAAAAGTGATTTATTGTTTGTTTTTCAGTTTTATTTCTAATTTTGTAGCTAACTTTGTAGCTTCCATTCCTAACTTGAAGTTAGGGTTTGAGATTCACTCAAGACAGGGAAAAGAAACCCTTCTCCTATTGACATGACTTTAAAAAAGTACCCTCTCGTTTTTTTTTCCACCTTGAAGTAATTGCAGAGACATGTTACAGCAGTTGGATCTCTGAGTACCAACTGTATGCATCCGATGAAGTGAGCTGTAGCTCACAAAAGCTTATGCTCAAATAAATTGGTTAGTCTCTAAGGTGCCACAAGTACTCATTTTCTTTTTGCGAATACAGACTAACACTGCTGTTACTCTGAAACCTGAGTACCTGATTATGCACACAGATGAGATAGGCAGATGCCTGGCCACTCTGAAATATACACGCAGTTTGCACCTGCATAATTACCCCCCACTGTCTGTTTCTAGGCCCCAAACTCAAGGGTGAGTTGAGGCTCTTTTTCAGTTAAGGCCGTCTGTCTTTACTTGTGACTTGCCAATATTTGTTAATGATGCAATAGGATGAGAACCTCTCTTTAAAACCATCTCAAAATCTCTCCCTTTAGTTCTCTGCTGAGGGGAGCAGATGGGTCTTTCTTCCAGTCTCCTCTTCTGCCTTAATAAGTTTTCTTGGCCAGGAGCAAACCAGGGAGTGCAGAATTTCATGAGTGGGTGGCCATGGGAAGTCTGAATCTCCTGGCAATGTTTATTACCTTGGGATACAGCGGAGGATTCATGAAGCAAACTTGGAACCATTAGTGATTATCTTCAAGAACTCATGGAGGACAGGTGAGGTCCCAGAGGACTGGAGAAGGGCAAACATAGAACCTATCTTTACAAAGGGGAACAAAGACCAGGGAATTAGAGACTGGTCAGCCTAACTTCAATATCTGAAAAGATACTGCAACAAATTATTAAACAATCAATTTGCAAGCACCTAGAGGATAACAGGTCGATAAGGAGCAGCCAGCATGGATTTGTCAAGAACAAATCATGCCATATCAACCACATTTCCTTCTTTGACAGAGTTACTGGCCTAGTGGATGGAGGGAAGTAGTAGATGTAATATATCTTGATTTTAGTGAGGCTTTTGACAGTCCCACATGACATTATCACACACAAACTAGGGAAATGTGGTCTAGATGTAGTTACTGTAAGGTGGTTACACAGTTGCTTGAAAAGCTGTACTCAAGAGTAGGTATCGGTGGTTTGCTATCAAACTGGGAGGATGTATTTTATGGGGTCCTGCAAGGGTCTGGTACTAGTCAATATTTTCATTAATGACTTGGATAATGGAGTGGATATTCTACTTATAAAATTTGCAGATGACACCAAGCTGGGAGAGGTTGTAAGCGCTTTGGAGGACAGGATTAGAATTCAAAATGACCTTGACAAGTTGGAGAATTGGTCTGAAATCAACAAGATGAAATTCCGTAAAGACAAATGTAAAGTACTACTTTGTGCATTTAATCTTTTTTTTCCTCAATTACAAAATGGGGAATGACTGGCTCAGTGGTAGCATTGCTGAAAAGGATTCGGCAATTATAGTGTATCACAAAATGAATACGAGTCAACAGTGTGATGTGGCTGTAAAAAGTGCTAATATCATTCTGGGGTATATTAACAAGAGTGTTGTATGTAAGACATGGGAGGTAATTGTCCCACTCTACTCAGCACTGGTGAGACCTCAGCTGGGGGACTGTGTCCATTTCTAGGTCCCACAGTTTAGGAAAGATGTGGACAAACTGGAGAGAGTCCAGAGGAGAGCAACAAAAATAATAGGAGGATTAGAAAACCTGACCTGTGAGGAAAGGTTAAAAAAAATGGGGCATGTTTAGTCTTGAGAAAAGCAGACTGAGGGGGGACCAGATAACAGTCTCCAAATATGTTAAGGGCTGTTACAACAATAGTTCTCCAGGTCCACTGAAGGCAGGACAAGAAGTAATGGGCTTAATCCACAGAAAGGAACAGAGATTTAGGTGAGATATTAGGGAAAACTTTGTAATTATAAGGATAGTTGAGCACTGGAATAGACTTCTAAAGGAGGTTGTGGAATCCCCATCGTTGGAAGTTTTAAAGACCAGGCTGGACCTTTCAGGGATGGTTCATGTTTCCTTGGTCCTGCCTCAGAACAGAGGGCTGCTCTTGATGACCTCTCAAGGTCCCTTCCAG
Organism: Lepidochelys olivacea; assembly: GCF_965140295.1. Taxonomy (NCBI): domain Eukaryota; kingdom Metazoa; phylum Chordata; order Testudines; family Cheloniidae; genus Lepidochelys; species Lepidochelys olivacea. Next base: position 11,210,590 of record NC_140429.1, read on the forward strand.
CCCTGCTTTACTATGATTCTGTGTGCCCCTCGTTTGGCCAAGGAATGGAGTAGGATAGGGAAGGGCTTACTTGTAAACAGGCAATTCAGTGAAGAAACTTTGCTTTCCCCCCACAGAGAGTATCTTAGTTTTAGCTCTCCTCTGCTCCCTCTCTCCCTCAGTATGTCTGTGTGGTGTGTGGAAGCCTGAAGCTCTTGTTGAGAGAGTGGAGATGCTAAGAGTGACATTACTGCATTGTGCATATGTATAAAGGTGCTGGAGGCTGCTTTGCTTCCCTCACTCAAATCTGGTACCTGTGTGTCATATTGCAGAGAAGTAGCACATTACAACGTTCTGGGATGCAGGCTCTCGTTAAATGCTCCGTATAGACAAAGACTGGCCATGTAGAACATTATGGGTGTTAACCCCAGCCAGCTGACATGCAGTTAAATACATCTTCTTGTCAATACCAAGCATTCAACATCATGTTAGTTAACGTGTTCTGTGACAATAAGACACTCTAATGCAGATAAACCCCCACAGATCTGCAGTATTAAGCTTCCGTTTCCTCCCTGGCCAGGATTTCTTTCCCATCCCAGCATGTCCTGTTACTTTTATGACCTGCACAACTCCATTCGTTGAATTTCTCCCTTTGGATTCCCAACAGGGACACTTCTACCCCACACACACCACGTAAGGGAGGAAAAGCCTTTCTCCATCACATCCCAGAGACCCTGTCATTCAAACTATGTCCAATTAGATTCTGTCTTTTCAAAGTACTGAAGAAACTCCCTTGGGAGGTAGGCAGCAGATATTCTTATTCCCATTTTACAGATGTGTAAACTGAGGCACGGGTGACTTAACTTGTCTCAGGCCACAGACTGAGTCAGTAACAGTTACATTAATAATCTGGTGATCGTTGGCTGTCAGTGCACTAGGCCACACTGCATTTGCCTTAGACTCTACCAATACTAGGGCCGAATGCACAGTCCAAATATATGACAGGTTTCAGAGTAGCAGCCGTGTTAGTCTGTATTCGCAAAAAGAAAAGGAGTACTTGTGGCACCTTAGAGACTAACCAATTTATTTGAGCATAAGCTGTAGCTCACAAAAGCTTATGCTCAAATAAATTGGTTAGTTGCTAAGGTGCCACAAGTACTCCTTTTCTTTTTCCAAATATATAGTCCAGGTGAGATACTTGCATTATTTATTATTAATTTTCAAATAATTTATACAGCAGCAATAGCATGTAATATTGGCAAACTATTCCTTAGCACCAAGGGGTAACTGTTAGACATATTGTAAAGACAGACTAAACAGTACAGAAGGTGGTGTCTAGGTAGATAACTTGTGGAAGGGACCATCTCTTTGTTCTGTGTTTGTACAGTGCCTCGCACAACGGGGGTCCATGACTGGGGATCCTGGGCATTCTTGCAATACACACAATATGCTTTACCAGAGACAGGGACTGTGTGCGTCTTGCCCAAACAAGCTGTCAGCCAGCCAGCTAGATTCATAGTGTCTGAGGGTGTGTCTGAGGAAGTGTATATCTTCCTTTCACTCTTTTTCTCTTCCTGAATAGTCTTTGATGTGGTAATGAAGCTTTTCTCCAAATCATTGTGCCATGGCTGGAATTAAAATACAAAAAGCCCAGTGCATCTCTTCCTGTTTTCCCCTGAGATAACTTTGGCTGTAACCTCCGTGTGCTCTTTCTATTGTTTGTTTAAGTTAGGGGGTTCATTTGTTACTTTTTCCTGTTCCATTGTTTATCAGGGCCCTGATTTGCATTTAGTGAAAGGTTTTCCCCCCCACTGCCATGGACTCCCTGTGACCTAAAGAGGGTTCCTAGGTGATTGCATAAAGTTTCATTAACTCATTGATTGCTTTTCCATACCTCTTGGTTTGAAAATGGATAGTTTCCATGCAAGTAAAGTCTCAAACACTAATGGTTGAAAACATCCCTAACAGTCTCCCATCCTTTCTTGCTGAACGCTTAATATTAAACTTGTCAAGATACAAATTGTATTGCATATCAGGACATCAGCGATCCTGCCATGTGACTATCTCTGAATTCCCATGGTGTCTGGTTACAAGGTTATAGGTAACTTATGTAGCCTTTGAATGGATGAGGTTATTCAGATGTCGCTATCTGCGATGTCATCTGTGAAAGGGCTTCCATGTACTGGTGAGTAGAAGAGTGTGTGATGAGATTCTATCTCTTCTCTCTCTTGCAGCTTTTCTCCAGACCTTGCCCTGGACTCCCCTGGCACGGACCACTTCGTTATTATAGCCCAGCTGAAGGAAGAAGTGGCCACTCTGAAAAAGATGCTGCACCAGAAGGATCAGATGATCTTGGAGAAAGAGAAGAAGGTACAGCCCTGGACCGCTTCCACACAAAAACTGCAGAGTGAATTATGAGCCACTTACTTAAAGGTCTTTACCTTGCACATTTGTACAGTGTCTGTCTGTTAGCCTTGTGGAAACCAGCTAACTCTCAGGTGGGTGTTGTCTGCAAGCTGGTTAATTTCCAGGGTTAAAGAGCCAGGCACTGTGGCAGGAAGGAAGGTGGCTTTCTGGCTGTTTGGAGGTGGGTGGGCCAGGATTGCAGAGAGGAACAAATTCTGACCATCCACTGCCACACAATGAAGATTACCCCTTTTTCCTTTGCCTTGTACTCCCAGTATGCCCAGCCTTATGTGCTGCCAGTTCTTGATGACTGCTGGAGTGCAAGAAATGGCAGTAGGCAGGTAGGTTGCATGTGGGGTTGAGTCCAAGAAAGCCCATAGCTGCTCTGTGTGCATAGGTAGAGCAGGCAACGCTCAGACAAGTCTCAGTCCCAACCTGTGGCACCCCCTGCTTTGGCACTTCTGAGTCCCAGGCAGCTCTGCTGACGCACCTCAGCTCTGGCTGCTTTCACAGCATGGTGTGAGAATCCTCTTTCTTACTCAAAGTATTCCTAATAATAGTCACACCTTACTTAGCACGCTACAAATGTTAATTAATCCACTTCCACAAACCTCGTTATCAGGTGGGTAAGTATCATTATCTTCATTTGACAGAGAGAGAAACTGAGGCACGGAATGGTTAGTGGCCTATTGGTGCTCAGCAGGGCAGAAATGAATAAGAGCTATCAGAGCTCAGCCCCTCTGAAAATCAGGCCGCAGATTAATTGCCCAGAGTCACAGAATTCACTGGGGTTACTAAAGATGCACCCATGCTGGGGCTCTGTCTGGGTCCCACCTTTGGTATTAGCCTCAGCTCTTGGTGCATGTCCTCTGGCCTGCAGTTGGGCAGTAAATGTTCTGAACCCTCCTTGGCCTACAGGATCGCAGTGTTAACCCACATGGTGCCTCTCTGAATGTGTTCCTTTCTCCAAGGTGACTTCTACAGAGACATTTTCCAGGGCAGGACATCTGTTCGGGGTGAAGGAATCTGGACACATCCCTTTTCTCCTCACTCATCCAAAAGCTGCTTGCTTGTTTCTCCTTAGATCACAGAGCTAAAGGCTGACCTGCAGTACCAGGAATCCCAGATGAGGGCAAAAATGAACCAAATGGAGAAGACACACAAGGAAGTCATGGAGCAGTTACAGGTGATGGCATTTCTATTCTAATGTGCTGGGTTGTGATCTTCGCAGGAGTGACTGAGAACACTGCCTAGATCAGAACGCTTCTCAGGCTTCCACCCACACAGCTCTGCTAATGCCTTTCAGTCCTGACCTGAAGTACTGCCTGTTCGAATAGGATTTGGCCCCCACACTGCTCTGCCAGTGCACCTGAATCCTTCTAGCCCCCCCTTGCTATTCTCTTCCTGGGCTCAGTTTTATTGTATCCTCTGCAAACTGGATGGGAACTTTATCAAAGTCAAGCTTGAACCCAGGTGTCAAGACTGTAAGGCCTATTTATCCACCCATTGCACCACCGAGCTCCTGATTTGATTTATTAGCTCAGTAGCCAAGGAGAACAAAGCCAAACAAACAAAGGGTAGTGCTTTTTGTTAGACTAAATAGATATAATTGTAAAGAAGTCTGTGAGCTTGTAGGAAATGTCCTTTTTTTTTGGTCGGGCCATGAAAACGGTGTATATCGGCAGAGGTAGATTCTGGTCTGCAGTAGGTCAAAAGGGAATTAGTTAAAAGAAAGAAATTGTATATGGGTGCAAAGTTCATCTCCTTAATTACTCTGTCTGGCATTTACAATCAGCTAAAGCTCTAACTATGAGGGGAAAAAAACAAAAAACAAAGGTGTGGATAAGACACAGCAGAAAATGTTCTTTCCTCATCACCACATGCCCAAGTTAATTATTAGGGTAGGACAGGTTTTTGTAGATTACAGTTGATGTCAGAAATCTATCACTGCTTGTGAGTTCCTGTCCACTATGCAATTTCTAAAGTTGTCTTCAGTTGTTTCTTAAGTTATCCCAGGCTTCGAGCAGTCATGTTATGGATGGGATTGAGACACCTTCTTTTAGAACTGAAAAATTCGGAGGCTGGATGGCTTGTGGGCTGGTAATGGAAGTCAGAGCCCATAATCTCTTACGTTGTCTGCTTGAATCTTCCCAAGTGACCCAAAATTGTTCCCCGTGCAGGCTCTTAGGTGACTTGTGTAGAATGAGTTGACATTCTCATTCCAGTTCCTAGTAGGCAAATGTTCACGTTACATGTTGCCACGACTGGTTGCCTTTGTTGGCAGTTTCAGCAGAGAAGCCAAGGGGGACTGAGCTTCCTTTTATCTCTTGAGACAGTCCCTCCAGATCAGGGCAGAAGCACATCTGTCGGGCACAATGTGGGGAAAGCTGTCAATCCAACAACTTCCAATAGCACCAAACTTGCTCCATTTTAAAATAAAAGAAGTATCAAATAACTGAACTGGCTGGCCCTCGCATACCTGCCATTCCTGGGTGGAGAGGTGTGTGTGTTTTATACTTAGCTCTAAATGAGACAGCCCAGAACTTGGTCTTTCCAGTGTCTGAGTGTAAAACTTCAGCTAACACTGGCAGAGGTTTTGGAAACTCTTTTTCTCCAATGATTCCAAAATAAAAGTTCAAATGGTAGCAGTGATAGCAGGTACCTGGAAACGTTCATAAGATTCACTTAAAAAAAAAAATCTTAAATGTCCTGTTTTTTCTGGGGAAGCTCAGGTTTGTGTGGGTGCCTCTGTTCTTAAAAGCTTGAAGGAGGCAGAAGAAATTCCTTTCTGCTCTAGCACTGCATACGTGTAGCATCCATTCTCTTGTTTGTAAGCCATCTGCCCAGGGCAGCTGGAGACTTGGCTCATACAAGTTCTCAGCTGTAGGCGAGGGTCATTCTAGCACCCTGCATGCCCACTCAATACAGTTTGCAAACTGAACCAGAAGAGCCATGTCTGGCTTTGCATGCACACCCCTATCATTAGCTTGTGCTGTACCAACAAGATAAGCAGAAGGCCAGAGAGTTTGGAGAGAGGTGATTCAGAGGCTTCGTAGTAATACAGTGGAGCCTTTCACTTCTAGTTGCCTGGTTTGAAGCCAGTCTAAGTTAGTAGTGACTGAAAGTTGTTACCCGCTGGCTGTTTGGTGATTGATAAGAAATCATCTGTCTCATCTCTTGTTCACTGAGACCTGGATTCATGTCACAGAAATCACCAGTGCAGTAATGCTTCCTGGTGACATTGGCAGCCTCAGTAAAGAGGCTGGGAGTGAAACAAGCCAGGAATATTGATAGAGCCACTCACCCCTAGAGTTGGTCAGAGTTGAAGAGGATTTGGGGATTCAGTGTGGGGGGGGGAGGGGGGGTAGAGCTTGCACTGCCACTACCCATCCTGCACCTTGTTCTGTGGACTTTGGTCTCCAGAGCCGTTAATTCAGCATTTCTCACAAATAAAAAATGAAAGGGGATGGGGGAAGGAAAGGGAAGGGAAGTTTCTCAGGCAACTCCCAGTGGAATTGAAAGGGCCCTCCTCTCTTGTCTAATGAAAAATCACTTAATCTGTTGTGCTTCGTGATGGAAGTTGATTGCCTGCAGCACTTGGGAAGGAATTCCCCCCTTCTCCCATTTAGGTTGGTCAGGTACATTGGCATTTGCCTGTCTCTGCAGCGTCAGGTGTTGCCAGCTGGTGGAAATGGAATACTGGCCTTGCTGGTGTGATCCAGGACAGCAACTTCTACATCCCTTTTGGTCTGTACGCAGGAAGCCAGCTGTGCCTGTCCAGGTAGTTCTTGAGTAACAATGATCCACGCTATTAAAATACCCATTTTCACTGTGTTTCCAGGCCAAGAACAGAGAACTCCTGAAGCAAGCAGCTGCCCTATCCAAGGGCAAAAAGCCTGAGAAGTCAGGAGCAATAACCTCCCCTTAAAACAAAAACAAACTGGGAGCTTCCCCAGCATTAACCCAGGAGGCCTGTCTGTTCGGCTGGAATCCAACCTCAGTCTTGTTACTATCCTGTCGCTATGGACTCGATGGAACGCCTGGTGTGTGTTGCCTTTCAACAGCATGGTTGAGTGTGTCTGGTTTCAATATCTGTTGAATACTGTTATATAGTATAGTGATCCACAGGGAGCGGTGCCCCCACACATCTTGCTGTCCCCGGAAAACAGGTATTACCACTGCCACTTCCTACATTAGAAACCAGGGATCCTGTGATACTGGAGACCCGTCTCTGCAGTTTAAAATCTGCTGAGCTGAGGCACAATCCGTTGTTGGCTGGTTTTCAGGCTTACCAAGAGCTTTGGGGGCACGGTGAGAGCTTTATTTTCAAGTGTTTTGTTCCTTCTTTCAAGGGAAGCTCTTAAATCGTCTTCCCCAAAGGGAGCAGGAGGCAGCACGCCGATCTGCCTGGAGCGGTTACGCTACCTTTCAAAACCTGTTCCAGAATCCAGGCTATAGATTTCTCTTGGGTTTTTAAAATATTGGCTTGGCACACCTAACTGCCTGTTTTGATAACTTTTGGTTTGAGAGTCTTGCAGAATAATTGTGCATAATAACCATATGGTGGCCCTGTGGGGCTCTGGTTAGTGGCTTGGGCTAATCTAACTTCTCTGGCACGGCCTTCTGCAGTAAAGGCAGAAGGAGAGCTTAAGGCTGTATTAGACGCGCTCTCCCCTCCCAAGTCCCGGATCAAGTTGATCCTTCTATATCTTCTCCTCTCCACCCCACTTCACTAACGTCAGATGTTACAAGAAGTGAGTTCAGTCAGGTCAATAGTGACACAAAGTAGGAAGTGCTTCTTGGGTGCTGGGCAGAGAAGCCCCCAACCTCCATTCCCAACAAAAGCCAGCAGGATAAAAGAGCTGAGAAGGTTCTCTGCTTTTCTGAAACAATCTGACTTCAGAGGCAGAGGCCATAAACAGTTCCAGTAAGATCAGCTGGAATGTGTACTTCCAACCCACCCTCATTAGAGGAGAGCTGAGCTCTGCAGCTGTCTGAGCCCTGCCCTCAGGGCATCTCTTAGAGGGGGAAAAAAGCACTCTGCCATTAGGGGGAAATGCACAGATGGGCTCTCAAGTCAGCATGTTCCAGGCCAGGTTACTCCATGGAATCCCACTGGCCAGCCCTATTCACACAAGGTGAAGAGAGAGCTCAGGGGTTAGAGACCCTACCTCGGGGGGGGGGAGTAGGGGAAGGAAACAACCTTAATGTAGACAGGCACCAAATGGAAAGAGATGAGACACTGACCCTTTGAGACAGGGCTAGCTGCTCCAGCTGGGTTTTTATTAATCTTTTAAGTAGAGAGTTGCAATTTTTTTTTAAGATGAATTTATTCAATGGCACTTTTCAGATGTTAGCTTTGAGCGTGGAAGAGCACACTGAAGCATCAGATACTGTCGTGTGGTTTTTGTTTTTGTTTTTAAAAAGACTTTAGGATGCTAAGAAATCTTTGCACTCTGCCAGAGTGTGACAGCCGGAAAAAAAAAAAACAACCCACCTAATTTTATACTTCACATATTTTTAGAAAAAGTCTGAAATGTATCAATAGGATTTTTTTTAAAAATGGGGGCTTTGCTTCTTAGCTTCCCTCAGGACACAGAAATAATAATAGAGGGAGAAGGGCCTTGTATATACAATGTTGTTGTTTTTTTAATTGTGACACATTGATCATGCAACTGAGTAGCTGATGGTTTGTAGTAATAACGTTGTTTCTTTGTATGTTTGTAATAATGGAGATTTTAAAGGGATGCTTTGATTTGTACAAAACTCTGACAAACGTTAAAAGTGTTTTAAACAAAATCCTCTTGATCTGTGTGATATTTTATGTTTGCCTTTTTTGGGCTGAATCCCTAAAAGGCATCCTTAGCTCTCACCTGGGAAAGATTTGTCTGCTGATCCTGGCTGTGCACCTGAAGCACAATGGTGTAGTGGTGGTGCTACTCATGGGTGTGTGGGGGGTGTGGAGAATTGAACAGCATTTTCTTTAATTCGGCTTTCTTGTATTTTGGCTTCTATCTTTTAAATTCTCACAGTCAAGAATCAGTGTCACTTAACCAGTTACATCCACACACTTCAAATTTATCCCAGATGTGCCAGTCAAGAAGATCCTCATTCATTTTGCTTCTCCAACCAGAATTGCTTCATGAACCAAAACTAAACAGGGAACAGCACTTGATAGGAAAAAAGACTAAAGGGTAGATTTTTCAAGGTACAATAACAGATGCTTAATGACCATTTGTGCCTCTCCTCCTAGATCATCTGTTAGTAGGGCTGGTCGAAAAAACACGTTTTTGGTCAGGAGAAATTCCAATTCCACAAAATTTAATCTGACAACTGAACATTTTCAATTTGGAAATGCTGTCACAGTGCACCGTGGGAGGAGCTGTGTGGGCGTCCCCTGTGTGTATTCTTCTCTATAGACTGGACATCCATGATGGGCTCTTAGAGGGGGAAGGAGGTGCACATGGGAGGTGTAGTCTGGCCACAGAGCCCAGCCTGTGGAGAACAGGGACATGAGGCAATCAAAGTACTGCTTGCATTGAGCCATCCCCACAACATTTCCATGATTTCGGGTTTGTGTTTTGTTTTTCAAAGAAAAATCCTTTTTTTTCCTCTCTCTCTCTTCAGAAAGCAGGCATTGTAACTGCAATGTTTCATTGTAGCTAAAATCCATTTTTCTGTCAAAACAGTTTTAATGAAAACTGACCAGCCCTGGCTTTTAGGGGGTAAGTGCAAAAGAGTTTGATGAAAAAAGAGATATTGACCATATGAACTGAAATATATTTAAAAATAAATTGGAGGTAGCTTGGCCCAAAGCACCACAGCTTGGTCTCATGTTATTGTTCAGAAGCAGTTGCCATCACAGCTTTTGAACCCCAGAGTGGGCAACATTGATTACATCCTAAAGCACTTGGCCATGGTCCACCTACCTTAGTGAAAGGAAAATGTGTGTGTTTTCTTTATGGCAGCTGTCAGGTCTCAAAGCCCTTTTCAAACAGTGTGACTTGCTGGTGGGGGAGGGGGAGAAACTGGACACATGCTCAGTTTTCTCCTCTTATATGTTTATAGAAGTCCTGAAGGGGTTGGTTTCTTTTTTAAACGTACAGTATGTTTTTCAACTGAAAAATTTCAAAATTGTTGTATCTGGTTTTGCTGGAGCTTCAGTGCTCTAAGCTGGCTGAAGGGCCCTTTAAATCTGGAGAGAGAAGGTAGTTTATGTCCAGGGACTAATTGTTGGGTGGTTCCCTATTAAGGATGACACAAGCAAAAGAAAACCACAATACAGCAATAACACTTACCATTTATATGGTGCTTTCTGAGTTCTGTGTAAATGTTATTTTATCCCTGCCTGCACCCAAGTTATCCCCACTTTACAGGAGCTAGGAAAATGGGTTGGTGAATTCATTTGCTCAAAGCTACATGGAAAGTCAGTGGCAGAGTTGGAAATAAAATGCAGGACTCCTGAGTTCTGATCTGTTGCTCTGATTCCTAGACAAGCACTCCCTTTCAAAATCGCCATCCTGCCTTTCAGCCTATAAAGATAGAGGGCTTGTACACACTAGCACTTATGTTGATCAGGGGTGTGAAAAAGCCACCCCTCTGAGCGACGTAAGTCACACATACCTAGGCACCGGTGTGTACAGCACTATGTTGGTGGGAGAGCTTCTGCCGCCAACATAGCTACCGCTACTCGCAGAGGTGGATTTAGTATACTGACATGAGAGCTCTCTCCAGTTGGCACAGAGCAGGGGTGGCCAACCTCAACCTGAGAAGGAGCCAGAATTTACCAATGTACATCGCCAAAGAGCCACAGTAATACGTCAGCAGCCCCGCATCAGTTTCACTCCCCGCTCCCAGCGCCTTCCACCCACCAGCAGCCATGCCGATCAGCGCCTCCCTCTCCCTCCCAATCAGCTGTTTCCTGGCGTGCAGGAGGCTGGGGGGCGGGGAGAGCCGAGGGGGCGAGAAGGGGTGGAGCGGAGGCAGGACCTGGGGCAGAGCCAGGGGTTGAGCAGTGAGCGCCCCCCCCTGGCACATGGGAAAGTTGGCACGTGTAGCTCCAGTCCTGGAGTCGGTGCCTCTACAAGGAGCCGCAGATTAACCTCTGAAGAGCCACATGTGGGCCACCCCGGCACAGAGCATCCGCACTATCAGCGCTGCACCAGCATCTGGGACGCTGCTCCCCTATAGTGATTTTGGTGTCGACTATCCCACAGAGTGAGAATTTCATGGGGCTTATCCTCCAAAGTCTTTGGTGCTTCTGAAATTTCCACCCACAGATCGAATAAGAATTTAATAGCTCCTGGTTACTAGCCCATACTTCCTTCTCCAAAACTATGTAATCACCAGTCAAACAAATTTAGGGTTCGTAATTGCACCTTATAGCATCAGTTGGTTTTATTTCAAAGCTTTCTGAAAAGGTTCTCTAATTTTTTTTTGGTAGAAAATTACAATCATTTGCAAACAATTGTCCCCTCCTCCCTTAAAAACAAAATTAAAAACCCACAACCAGAGTTACCCTCTCCAGAAACAAATAAGGAAAGAAAGAAAGAGCGGAATCCATCTGTAATAACCGAGCAAGAGAGAGGGCACGGCTATCGCCTAACAGGTGTATTGCATTGCTTTATATGTGATGCCTGAATGAACTCCAGCTTCAATCAAAAGTCCCTTGCAATTACATATAGATGTATAAGGGAGGCAGTGTAGCTTAGTGGATAGAGCACTAGCTTAGGACGCTTGTTCTATTCCTGGTTCTGCCACTGCCCTGCTGTGTGATCTTAGGCAAGTAACTTCGCCTACCTGTCCCCCCACAAGAGTCTCAGTTTTCCCATCTGTAAAACAGGGATAATGATATCTTCCTCTTTTGTATAGCACTTTGAGATCATCTGATGAACGGTGCTAGATTATTATTTATTCATAATTATTTACATTTAAATACAAAATAGCCTGGCCATGGCTCTGGGCACCCTAGCAATGAGGTGGAACCGCAGCCTGCACATGTGAATAACCACCTAGTAGCATAACAGCCTTTGCTCACAGTAAAAGTAAATTAGCTCCATCAGCTGGTAATTTTAAGCAGAAAACAAAACCCCTCCCATTCTTGGAGCACTGCCTAAAAGCCCAAGCAAACAGATGGATTTTGCAACTGGCCCTAAAGGTTAACAGATTTGGGCTACTTTGCCTTTTTAACCTATGATCTCAGAACATTTTACAAACTTCAGTTAATTACGCTTTATAACTCATCCAGGAGGTAGGTAAGCATTATCTTCATTTTACAGGCTGGGAAAGCGAAGGACAAGAGAGGTGAAGAGATTTGCCCAAGGCCCACAGAATGAGACGTTGGAATGAAACCTTAAGAGTCCTGGTTCCCAGTCCCAACTACTCACCAGATGTCTTGATGTCCATTCCTGCCTTTTGATCTGTAAGTCACTTTCTCGTAGTATGCCATCAGTCAATAATGAGGCCTACTGCTCCTGTGCTGGTGCCTTACCCTTCGAGAGACATGAGGGACCCTTCCTTGTTGAACCCCAGCTATTTCTTAGCCAAGACGCCTTTTCTCAAAGGAAATCTCTTACTTCAGAAGGTCCATGCAAAAGGTGCGCAGTCTGCAGGAATACCTTCCATTGTGCTTACCAACGTAAGGACCAGCAGTTACACTTCAAGAGTGCACAGTCAGTCAGCCTTCCTCTAGCTGCCGCTTAACGCTCAAACACAAGCCGTATCTACGTTGGGGATTTTTCACCAGTGCAAACCCCCTCTGAGGTCTGTCGACTGTCTACACTAGGGGTTCCTGCTGGTGCAGCTGTATTAGTGACGTTACACACATGTAAAATCCGTATTGCTGAGCCTGGGGGTCTGATTTTCAAATGTGCTGAGCATTCGCAGTGCCACTGGACTCCAGTTAGAAATGTAAGTGCCCGGCACGTCTGAAAACCAGGGTAACTGGTATTGGCTCATGCCGAAGCACGTTGTGCAGCCTCGGGTACGGTTTGTGCTTCTCTAAAGCTGGAACCTTTCATTGCCTCTTTTAAGGGCTCCACTAACGCTCCGCATGTTCTCCAACCCTCAGATCATTTTGCTGGCTCTTCACTGCACCCGTGTCAATCCGTTTTAAATGGTGGTCACCAGAACTCTGTGCAGGATTAGTATGAGTCTCACCAAGGCCATATACAGGGTAAAATCCAAGTGCTGTGCTGACTCCCTCGTCCCCTGTTTATACAGCCCAGGATTGCATTAGCCCTTTTTGCTTTGAGGCATAAGATTGCTGAGGAAGAGGGGAGATGTTACCCGGAGAGTGAGTGTCTCCCCACGGCATCAGCTGATGTTGAGGATGCTGGAACGTCTGCTTCCCCGCGCTATGAATGCTCTACACAAAGAGGGCTACAAGTCCCAGAAGGCACCTGCACTGTTTCTCCAGGGACTCCTTTTACCTGTGCAACCCCGGCTTTGGCTCCGATCAGCTTACCAGTCCAGATGGACAGGGGGAGCAATAAGGTTGCATCAGCCAGAGATGCTTTCACAGCCTGCCCAGGCCCAGCCTGCTCGGGTCTGTCTGTCTGCTTTGCAGAGCACACAACACACGTCTGGCAGAGCTAAGGAAGGACTGTGTCTCCTTGGCTACAGCATCCTAACCAGCTGGCTGATGGGCTGAGCAAAGGGTGGCTGGACAGGCTTGGTCCGTTACAAGGAAGTGGGACTGAGAGCTGCAGATTTGGAAACTCCTTGCGGGGGCGGGGGAAAGGCCACAGGCAGGACTGGAGAACTAGCACGGGCTGACTCTAGGGGCATCAAGCACCCAAGTGACAGAGGAGCTACTTTGTATCTTCCCTGAGCCATGGTCTCTTTACGATCCCGTTTGCTTCCCCGTGGTCGTGTGCCAGCATGGCAGACGCTGATGTGCAGCCTGCTAGAGATGCTGTGCAAGGAGCGGTCGCCGAGCCCAATGCCCCTGGGGCAGGCGCTGCTGAACTGCATTCAAAGTGCCTGCCCTCTCCAGAATGGGCCAGTGAAGGAGGAGCCAGAAGCACAATCGGGTCTCCACCAGGTGTTGGTGCTGCTCCTCGGGCTCTCTAGGAGCTGCCCATTTAGCGAGGTCACAGAGGAAGGCTCCCAGATGCTGCGGACTGCCCAAGTAAGGGTCCAGGCAGGCAGGCAGGGTCCAGTGGAGCTGCAGTACTGGATTGGATACCACCTTCTAGGCCATGGGGAAGAATGCCAAACAGGCAACTGAGTCAGCGTCATACACACCACCCACAAAGGGCACCAGGGCTAAGTGGCCCATGAACAAAGATTCCCATTCCTAGTAGACTTGTCCATATCCCACCCCCAAACCCACCCCCATGGTTGGCCCTGTCCTGTCCGCCTCAGCAAGGAGGCCAGCAACTGTGTCGACATGGAGAATAAACCACCCTGCCACCCCTCATCCAGAGGAAGCCAGAGTCTTGGGCTTGCCCTCGTTGTCATTGTTTTTCCCTTTTTGTGAGTGCCCACCTGGTGCTGTACACCAGAGGGCAAAGCTGACAGACAGCCAGGTGAATGGCAGGGGGGTGGCACACAGCATGCATGTAAAGGGCTCAGGGCAGTAGCAGCTAAAGATTGTGTGACCTAGTAGCCTGAATACAGGACTGGGACTCGTGAGGTCTTGCATCTTAATCCCAACTCTAGCAGTGACTTGCAGCCCTTTGCCTTAATGTCTCCCTCTGTAGCATGGGGTAATGATGCCGTAGAGAAGGGGTTGTGTGGGGATGAATGAGTCAATGCTTTAGTGATAGAAGGGGCCCAGTAGTGCTGCCCTGCCAGTCACCATCCTGAGCACCAGAATGTGCAGCCTGCATGTTAGAGGCTGCTGGTCTCTGTTACTGGGTAGCAAGGGAGGTTCGATCGGGCCTTTGCCAAGCTTGTCAGCATTGCTGTAAAGCAAAGAGCAAACCGAGTGAGTCAGGGAAAGCTGCTGACAGCCCAGAGCAGCTGGTAAATGGGAGGAAGCAACACAAACAGCCCAGGAAAAGTGCTGAGATTGCAGGTGACCGATTTTATGCCTCTAATTGGCTGTGGATGGATCACCAGAGGCTAAGGAGCGGTGGGGGTGTCTGGTGCCACTCCTTATTGCTGAGTTTATTGCTCACATGTGCTACAGACCGGCCTTGCTCAATCTGTCCTGCCTCTCTGCTAATCGGGAGGGGGGTGGTTTGTGTTTTGGCTCTTGTGTAATAAGCTCTTCTCTGTAGGCAATTGCATGCATGCAGCCTGTCTTTTCAGGACTGTTGTAGGCTCTGAGCAACTGTCTCAAGCAAGGCTAGGTCTCTCGTGGCATTTGCCTCAACGTTTTCTGATTAGATATTTTTTTCTCAAATATTTTGTGTTGTCTGCAAGTGTCTCTGCTGAATTAAATCACCAGTGTTGACCTTTGTTTCCTGTCCCAAACAGTTGCATAATCTTTTTGTACGCTGTTCAACAGCTGGTGCGTTCTGCCCCAGAGGCGGTTGCACTTCACTGCTAGGTGAAGTGAATTCTGGAAATCAAGAACGTGTTTCAGTATTCTTTAGAACAAAAGACGCTTTGTGAATGGGATATGTTATTAAGTGATCTATCTATTGAACCAGTGAATCAGGCAAAGATACCTGGGTTCTTTTCCTGGGCTGACCATTGATCTATTCTGTCTTTGTGGGCAAGTCACTTCCCCCTCTCTGTGCCTCAGTTTCCCTTCCCATCCTTTGCCTATCTTGTCTAATTAGATTGTAAGCTCTTCAGGGGAGAGACTCAGTATAGCACAGTGGAGGTCAGATCTTGGAAGAGGGCTGCTTGCACTATTCTAACAATGACTGACAGTTTCACTTCTGTGGGGTTGACTTTTGTAAATGCTTATGTATCAAGCAAACAAATCAGTTTCACACTGGAATGGGGAAGCCTTTCCTGGATTTCAGGGCGCATGGAAATGGCCCGTGTGCTGCCACTTGTCAGTGCATATTATTTCTAGGGCTGTCAATTAATTGTGATTAATCGCACTTATAACAATAAAATACCAGTTGAAAATTATTAAATAATTGTGGATGTTTTTCTACATTTTCAATATTGATTTCAATTACAACACAGAATACAAAGTGCACAGTGCTCACTTTATATTATTATTTTTATTACAAATATTTGCACTGTAAAAATGATAAACAAAAGAAATTGTATTTTTCAGTTAACCTCACACAGGTACTGAAGTGCAATCTCTTTATCCTGAAAGTGTAACTTACAAATGCAGATTTTTTTTGGTTACATAACTGCACTCGAAAACAAAACAGTGTAAAACTTTAGAGCCTACAAGTCCACTCAGTCCTACTTCTTATTCTGCCAATCACTAAGACAAACAAATTTGTTTACATTGATGGGAGATACTGCTCCCTGCTTTTTATTTACAATGTCACCTGGAAGTGAAAACAGGCGTTCACATGGCACTTTTGTAGCCAGCGTTGCAAGGTATTTACATGCCGGATATGCTAAACATTTGTGTGCCCCTTCATGCTTCAGCCACCATTCCAGAGGACATGCTTCCATGATGATTATGCTTGTTAAAAAAATAATGTGTCAATTAAATTTGTGACTTTACTTGTTGGGGGAGATAATTGTATGTCTCCTGCTCTGTTTTACCCACATTCTGCATATATTTCATGTTATAGCAATCTCGGATAATGACCCAGCCCATGTTTGTTTTAAGAACACTTTTTCACAGCAGATTTGACAAAATGCAAAGAAGGTACCGATGCGAGATTTCTGAAAATAGCTACAGCACTCGACCCAAGGTTTAAGAATCTGAGAGAGATGAGGCGTGGAGCATGCTTTTAGAAGTTTGAAAAGAGCAACACTCTGATGCGGAAACTACAGAACCCAAACCACCAAAAAAGAAAATCAACCTTCTGCTGGTAACATCTGACTCAGATGATAAAAACAAACATGCATCAGTCCGCACTGCTTTGGATCGTTGTCAGGCAGAACCCATCATCAGCATGGAAGCATGTCCTTTGGAATGGTGGTTGAAGCATGAAGGGACATATGAATCTTTAGCGCATCTGGCACGTAAATATCTTGCAACACCGGCTACAACAGTGCCATGCGAACACCTCTTCTCACTTTCAAGTGACATTGTAAACAAGAAGCAGGCAGCATTATCTCCTGCAAATTGTAACCAACCTTGTTTGTCTGAGCGATTGGCTGACCAAGAAGTAGGACTGAGTGGACTTGTAGGCTCTAAAGTTTTACATTGTTTTATTTTTGAATGCAGTTTTTTTGTACATAATTCTACATTTGTAAGTTCAACTTTCATGTAAAGAGATTGCACTACAGTACTTGTATGAGGTGAATTGAAAAATATTTTTTTTGTTTTTTACAGTGCAAATATTTGTAATCAAAAATACAAAGTGAGCACTGTACACTTTGTGTTCTGTATTGTGATTGAAATTAATAGATTTGAAAATGTAGAAAAACATCCAAAAATATTTAAAATAAATGGGATTCTATTGTTGTTCAACAGTGGGATTAATAGCGATTAATTTTTTTAGTCGCTTGACAGCCCTAATTATTTCACACTGTCATTCTGTGACCCAGTAAGGCACAGCCTGAGCTGGCAGCTGAGCCAATCCCCTGAAGTCAACCACAAGGCCCCTGTGTCCCCACAGCAACCTTGGAGTTGCAGCACAGACCATCCTCCCCATGACGTTTGCCTCCCTGGGCACTGCACCCACAGTGAGAACATCTATGCCCTCCCCTTGCCCCCTTGATGAGAGAGCTGGGCCCGCTCTGTCCTTCTGCAGCCAAAAATCCCTTCACCCACCATGGAAGTGCAGCCAGCTCTGGGGTGAAAAGCTGCAGCCAGAGCACAGGAAAATGGGCAGGGTAAAATTCTGGCTAAAAACCCCAGGGGAAACCTCCCTGCTCGGATCAGAAACCTCCCAGGATCTGTATTGTCCGGATGGGGTGGGACGGGACTTGGGTTTGAAGAAAGCACCTGGAAAATCACACACACGCAGTGAACTCCACATGACTCCACTTATCAGCCTTTGCCAGATGAAAGGCTGAGTCGACCCCTCGGCGGCATCGTTTGAATCCAGCGAGTCTAGATGGCCCATACCTGATGCTCAGGGAATAGCCACCCCACTGGCCTGTTAGCTAATGACCCTTGGCTCTGTAAAGCAGTGGAAAACGTACCACACATCAAAAATTCTCTTCCCCTGAAAGGGAGGCTTAGCGAACGGTCGTTAATTATTACTCCTATTGTATTACACTTCCCACATGTCTACACTCTGTGCCTGGACTCCCTTGGCAACTGGGAGCACAGGAGAGCCAATGACAGAGCTGGCAAGAGCCTGTTGGATCCTTCAGTGTATACATACAAACCTTTCTCTCTCTCTCTCTCTGTGGGACACAAAGTGGTGGTCAATGCTGAGCAGACTGCCTAGCGCTATGTAGTGAGACGTGGGACAGAACTGCACAGGGGTGCTCTGGAAGGCAGGTGCAGAGGTCGGTCCCATGCTGTCTGGCAAGGAGAGCAGGACACAGAGCACTGCTGAGTCAGGTTCTGAGTGCGAGGCACCACCACTCCTTGACCCACTGATGGGAGGCAAGGCGGCTGTCTGCCCCAGCAGCCTGAGAGGTCAATCAACCAAAGCAGGGAGGTTGAGAAGACCCTTGTAGGGATCTCAGGCTGCCTCTGTTACCTCCTGGCTGAATTTTTGTGCCTGTCCCAACAGAAGCCCTAGTGGGGGAACGAAACAAGAACCTGTGTCATTATCACCTGGAAAGCATTTGCAGGCAATCTCGTCTGGCCTCCCACAAACCAACGCCTGCTCTCCTGAACACACTGGGCAATTCCTCACCCAAGCCTGGAGCCCTGTATCAGGTGGGGGCTTGGGGATGGAATGAACCTGCAGGATCTGCCCTGCTTCTCCTGCTAAATTTGCTACTGGTGTGGGGGCAGGGAGTTGGACAAAAGAAGGAGCTTGACAGCACGGCACCTGCCCAGTGGTTGGGAGAAGCCCATGCAGGATGATGATTCTGAATTATAATTGTATGGTGGTAGTACCTGGAGGCCCAGCCCCATTGCGCTAGGTGCTGTATGCACACATAACAAAAATGGTCCCTGCCCCCAAACTGCTTACAGCCTAACAGGTGGCTGCAATAAACGAGCAAGGATGGTAGAAGGTAACAGTGAGAGGATTATGATCAGCTGGAGGGATGCAGCTGAGAGTGCACATGCAGGTTAGAAGCAGCTTCTGGGACTTGGCTGTGCACTTGGTCCTAAAGCCAATAAGGGATGGATAAAGAAGGGGGCAGGAATAGACAAGGAGCCAGAGATCAATATTATAGGGGCCAAAGAGATGCCTGAGCGATTGGGAGGAAAGAAATCTTTTCAAACGGGATGCAGTGTTCTAGGCAGCTGCAGTTGCAGAGGAGAAGGTTCTCGAACCAAGATGATCAGTGTATGAAACGTTGGAGGTGTGGTGTGAGAAGGATTGGGCAAAGAGCAGGCAGGCTTCAGGCCCTCAGAGGGAGCACAGAGTAAAGTGAGACCAAGAGCCTGATTCTGATCTTCCGTTCTGTTTACACTGTGCTTTTAGTGGAGTTACTCCTGATTTACACCAGTGTAAATGAAAGCAGAGTTAGGCTCAAGGCCGACAGGTAAAATTAGAGCAAATCCATGGTTTGTGGCCTTGGATAACAGCAGCCTTTGTGTTTGCAGGTGGGCATGGCAATGTATCTCTTCTTGATCTTCAGGTGCCATGCAGGTCTGTGCGTTTCCAGGTACAGGTGAAAGCCAGCAGCAATTGGCCTATCTCCTCCCACCTCTGCACATAGTGTGCTTCTAGGGGCCTCAGGCTTGAAATACCCAGACTCCCTGGAGCCAGAGGTTCAAATCTCCACTGGGTCAAATCAGCCTGATCATGCTTGTGTGGCAGGTGGCTTCTTTTGTGTGTGTGAGTGTATGGTGATGGGGGTGTTTGCAGTAAATTGTTAAAATGCAATGTCTTGTCTTGTCTGCTCTATGAGGATGTTAATGATCCTGGGGCTCTTTCCATAGAAGGAGGGGGTTTTACCAGGTGCCAGAACATCCCCTCATGCTGCTGTTAGCTAGCGGGGCTTGTGTGCTTTGGGACCTACCCTGGGAAGCCGATTTCCTGCCTTGCCACCTCATGTCGCCATTCAGCCTGTGAAAAGTGAGTGTGCAACAGCACCATTGGTGTGAATAAGTGGTGAACTTTACACCCTCTCTGGCCAGGTGTAAATGACGAGACAGGATATGAAGCAGGGGAGAAACAGTTTCTGAATGTGCAATTTGCTCATGGATCGATGCTTTGCCTCTGCTGGGTGCATTGCTGCCTGGAGAAATGGGGGCTGCATTGTGGAGTTTGCCTTTGAATTTCAGGCTCGAATCAAATTTTGCCAAGGCTTGGGCTGTTCAGATTTTTTGGTTCTGATTTGGGACTGAGAGATGAGTCCAAACTGAGAGATCTGAAGCTCTGGTTCTGGTATGGAAGCATTATAAGGAGAGGCCCAGCCTTCCCCAGAGTCCAGGAGGATTTGGGTCTGGGGCTTGGACTTGGCTTCATCTCAAGTCACGTGCAATTTAAAAGGGCTCTGGCCCCACTGTTTGGCCTCTCCAGATTTTAAACCCTAGAGTAACATGGGAGGAGTTGGACCTGATGGATTTACAAGAGAGAGAAGAATCTGGCCTCCCTGACTGCACTGGTCAAGTGGCTAAGGATGCTACCTTGCTATCATGATCTGAGCTGCAGTGTGCATAGGTCTGAAGGGAATGGAAGGCAAACTGGGGTCTCTTTGCACAGAAAGGTGGTTAAAGAGCACAGAACGTTGTCAAGCCAGAGTTTTGCAGTAAAGCTGCAATTGCAAAACGCTGCTAAAAATAACACTAGTTGTGTGGGGAGCTTTATCAGCCAGAGGGAAAAAATCAGTTTGACTGTATAAGCTGCAACTGCAAGCTTCCTCTTTTCCCTTTGTTGTGCTCCTTGCAGGCACTGGCTGAGTGGCCTGAAGTCTCAGCCAACCACGCTCTGCTGTTCCTTCTTGAGCTGCCTATCCATTGGCTGTCCTTGGAAGTACCATTAGCAAGGTGCAAAGACATATTTTCACCTAACTGGCAGGCGTTTTGGATTGGAGCAGGAGGAGGCTGTTGCCAGGCAAATACAGAGCTGTTTGCGCAGCTACTTCTGTTTTCTGGACTTTGCCGTGTGTGGCTCTTTCTTGGCACTGTTGTCTGGGGCTCTTTCTTTTGTAGAAATTTGGTGTTTGTTAGTCAAATCAACAGGGGTGGAAATCAATAGGGGCTGCGCCAGGGCAGCTGAGAGCAGAATTTGGCACTGCGCTGTCTGTCTGATTGTTCGATGAAATGACGGACCACGTTCATCTCCGGCATAGCTCCATTAATAATGCTGCCAGTTGTTTGGCCTTGTGTGTTGCTTATCAAAATCTGTGCCCTAATTTAGGGATGATAAGCCATGTATAAAGGAACAGGGATGGGGTGATCTACTCCCAGTCTCTGATGAAGTGAGCTGTAGCTCACGAAAGCTTATGCTCAGATAAATTGGTTAGTCTCTAAGGTGCCACAAGTCCTTCTTTTCTTTTTCCCAGTCTCTAGTGGATACATCAAAAAAACATACAACTCAATATGAATGGAACACAGGATAGCAGGGGAAGCTATAAGGAAGGGCTATGGGAGGAGGGGAACCCAGGACTCTGACTTGCAGCTCCCCCTTTTATGCCAGTCCTGGCTTCCCCTTCTTCTCTCTGCTACTACCCCATAATCCTTCTTTGTTGTCCTCCCCCACACTGTGCCATTACCTCGGTGAACAGCATCAATTGTGCTGACCAAGCAGCACTGTTCTGTCCGTGTAGCTGCACCTACACTGGGCGTTTTGTCAGCACAAGTGTGTTGTTAGGAGGTGTGGTTTTTTGCACACCCCTGACTGACAAAGCCGTGCCCTAGAAGTGTTAAGCGTAGATGAGGCCTGAGTCCACGCTGATTCTCCATTGCCCTACTCCTGGAGCTGCCATATAAACGCGTGCAAAAGTGAGCAGAAACGCTACTGTTCTAATTTTGTAGCATTTTACATCCACTTTGCACTTGTGTAAACGGCAGCACAATGGCGAATGGGCGCAGGACACCTATGCGGCGACTTCTTCTCTGCACGTTCAGAAATCCCTTAGGTCGGAGGAGTTTGTGATCCGGGATCAGCCCTCTGAATCCACAGGGAACAAATGTTCTTTAAAGAGAGCTAATCTTTGAAACCCCATCATCACCTCTCTTTATCCCTGTGTTGTTTTTCTCCTGATTGGTGGTTTTGCACCATTCAAGAAAAATGTACCAGTGAAAAAAATTTGTTGTTCAAGCTATTTTCTGTCCCCAGTCGGGCCTTCAGACTAGGAACCTGGCTTGTTTGTGCTTCCACAAATTCACTGACCCTGAATGGGGCTGAATTACACCCGTGCATTGGAGAGAGGAGTTGGGCCCTTCATGTTTGTTTAAAGTTATTTCCTTTATTTATTTAGAGTTTGTTTTGATTTTCGTCTCTGTGTTTGGCAGGTTGATTTGGCTACGGCTCAGGTTTCTTTTATTAGCCTTTAAAATGTGGACTCAGGTTGTGTTTTGCCAGAGGCTGGGAATGGGTGACAGGGGCTGGATCACTTGAGGGTCCTCTGTTCTGTTCGTTCCCTCTGGGGCACCTGCATGGGCTGTGCCTCCCCAAACAGCCAGGCATGGCCCTGCCCACACTTCGCCCCCCAGGGCACCGCTTCGCTGGTGCCACTGGACTCCAGGGGCTGGGGACACACTGCCCGGCTTCCCAGGGCTAGGGGGGCTGCAGCAGCGCAGCACGTTCTCCCTTCTGGCACTCCAGGGCTGGGGGGGCTGCGAGCACTAGCCAGCCTGGGGCAGGTGCCAGTGGCTGCTGTGGGGTGGCTCTGGGTTCCAGGGAGGGGTGGAAGGGGTGGGGCCTTGACTGGAAGGGGTGGGGCTGAGGGCTGGCCTCCCCCAGCCAACAGTTCACGCTCCGCCCATGGGCACCTGTCATTGGCCACTGTGGGAAGATGGGCTACTGGGTTAGATAAACCTTTGGTTTGACCCAAGTCTGGCCGCTCTTATGTGTTATCTTTAGATAGATCAATCAATCTTGGGGGTGAGGGCTGGATGCTCAAAGTGCAGGGACGGTTACAAGGGGTCATAGATCAGGCCAAAACATATGTTTAAAAATCTATTCAGGTCACTGAGGGATGGGGGTCAAGCAATTTTACCAACATTGCTGCTCCCAGATTATGACCCCCGCCCCCTCACTTTTTTCAAACCACTTTAAACTCCGTACACAGGCAGGTGGCTAGATTTTGATCTCAGGAACATGGATGCACCTTGCGAGAGGGACCTTTTACAAATACTTTCAATGGTAAACGTTTTTTTCCTTCCCTGTTCCTCTCTAACCTTCTCTCATCCACTCCCACCCTCCCCCCAAAGGAGGATCAAGTTTTATCTCAGGATATTCCTCCAAAGAAAATTAAGACTCTCCCGTGGTGAGGGCGGCACTAATCCGATGCGTGTCTTTGTTGCATTCAAATTGCCGTGTTCAGCCCTCGCTAACAGCCTGCAAAATTTGCCCCCACTTCTCTTCCAAGGAGATCGGCTCCGCACCAAAGTAGTAAACAGCGATTGAAACTCGCATTCCCAAAATCCCAAGCGGCTCTGTCCTTTCCTATTGGAGGAGAAGTTTAGGGGGCTGAGTCATGGCTCTGGAGGAGGCTCCTCCTCCTGTGAGGTGATTGGGTCCGTGGGCCGCCGCTGGCTGCAGTTCCGCCCGCCTGGAGCCGTAGGAGAGAGCAGCTGGCGGGGGCCGCGGCCGAGTCGCGGGTCAGTGCTCCGGGCGGTCGCGCGGGTTCTGCGCGGCTGGTTGGGTAGCGGAGCCCTGGGGCGCTCTAGAACGCGGATGCGCCCGGACGTTCCAGAGCCCTGCGGCGTTCGGACGTTCGGCCATAGAACCCCGGGACCGCGACCAGCTGCGGTGACGCTGACGCCTCCAGGGGCTGCCCGATCCGCTATGCACCTTCAGCCTCCGGACAGATAACGCGATCCCGGGACCGAGCGCTGGCGCGGACGTCGCAGCACGGCTCCCCCGTCCCCCCGAGTGCCGCCACCCCAGACAGCACCATGATTGTTGCCGGCTCCGATGGCTGCGGCTGCACGGGCATCAAGGGCTATTTACCCTGCGAGCAATGTGGTGATTTGAGGACTAAACAGGTAATGGAAGAGGGAATACCCCGGTGGTTGTTGTTGTTTTTTCCGGGAAGGGTCTTTGCTCATTTTCCAGTCTCCTCCTCTCCTCTGCTGTCCCGGTCTGTAATTTAGGAGCTGTTTACTTTTCCAATCTTAATGATTTGGGGAGGGGTGCGCTCCAGATCCAGCCTGGTTGCGTAAGGGATTCTGTAACATTTTTGACATGGCATAGTACGTTTTACCCCAGTTGCATCAGGCGGTGGACTGGGGGCGCAACAGGGGCGTGAGGCTGGCATACCAGTGACGAATATGGGCGCACTACCTGGGGTGATGAATCCCAGATCCGATGGGCAAACAGCTTTGCAGTGTCTTGCATGTGTAGTGAGCTGAGGTCTCTCTCTCTCTCTCTCTCTCTGTGCCTCTTTGGAGGCAAATCAAAGTTTCCATTTGACTGGCTGTTTGGCGAAGAGGGCGCAAGTACAGACATGTCCCAAACGGTGGGCCAGTCATCCCCCGAAGGGGTTAACCAAGAAGTCTCAGGTTAGGAGGGTGTGGGGATGGGTGGCTAGCTAATGTGGCAGCAGATCAGGGGGCTGAGACCACTTTTAAGAATTACTCTTACTGACTTCTAGGAGAACAGCCCCTTCTAAAGTTGACAGATTAAGTAGAAGCAGAATTAAAAAGTAACTAACTATACCTTCCCTTCCCAAAGGAGTTTTCCCAACCCCAGTTCCATCTTTTATTATTTTATTTTTATTGTTTTGAATTTCCTGGCTTTAATACATTTGGGTCACTTTGTAAAGCCTGGCAGGGCTCATTAAGATTTTCTTTAGCTTCCAGCCTTCACTCCAGTTTAAGAAAAGGATCCCCCCTTCCCCCATCTTTTCCCCTCCTTCAGCGATGTGAAGGAGATGAGTCTGCTCCCCTGGGTTACAGAAACCTCCTTTGACTCTAAACTGCTAAATTCTAAATAGTCATTCTCAACCTCCTTTGGGTTCAAAATGGCCCTTTCATAATATTTACCCACTTGGCTCTTGGGCAGGGAATTGTATTGCCTTAAGGCACAGCTGCCATCTTCAGTACCCATATTCAGTGGGGCCCAAGTGCATGCAGAGCCCTCCGAATGCACTTAGCTCTCTTTTGCTAACGCGGTGGGACCACCTGTTTGGAATTGTGCAAAGAGGTGCTCCCAAGAAGTTAAAATATGGCTTGCCCCTTGCAGGGTGCTGAGGACAATACAGTAACTAAAAGCTTTCTTGAGGAGGGGGCGGGGTTGCGTTTGAGGGCCCTGAGACACTTCCCTGGATTAAAAGGCCACCCGCTCTCAGTTGTCTGAGGAGAGAAGTGAATTAAAATAATCTTTTGTTTCAGGGGAAATAAACGTGGGGAAGAGGCAGATGCAGATAAGAAGGGCAAATAGAATAGAACAGGGTTATTGGGCCCTGTGCAGTTTCTGTACTTGTTTTTTGTGCCCTCTTAACTGTGTGGCCCCATCTGGGCACCTTGGGGACTTGGTAGTTAGTTTGAGGCAAACTCTGCGTGCAGTAACTGATAGCCTAAAAAAATGACAGAAGCTGGGAGGGGAAACCGAGGCATAGAAAGGGGTAGAGGTTTAACCAAAGCTGCACAGCAGGTTGGTGCCAGAGCAGATGACACAATACCCATGTTTCCCAAGTGCCAGTCCAGTGATTCTTGGCACACTGCTTTTATCATTCTTGTCTCGGTAGTAAGGTCTAGTAGTTACATAGAGAGACCTTGGTTATTTCCAGGCACTGTGCTTGTTTCTGAAGATGGCAGAATTGAATCCTCTTGTGAACAGAACTTCATTGTGCAGAAAACATTTGTGTCTCATGTAGACCTGGATGGGGGTGGGCAAGAATACAAGCTTTCTCTTCCCTGACCTCTGCTAGGGAGTATTCAAAATAGATTTTCATTTATGGAGGAGCTTGGAATTTGGTGCTAGTCCACAAATGGGTTTGGGACTTGGGAGTGGTATAGAGAAGCAATCACTGTGTCAGATCCTGAAGTGCTGTGAATACTAGTATTTGGTGCTTCCAAGGCTTTATTATTAATCATGTTAATTGTGCAGTGCCCATTGTGCTAGGCGCTGTACAAAGTAGCAGACAGTCCTTGTCCTGAAGCATTTACAATGTAAATATACTAGACAGACCCAGGGTGGGGAAAGAGGTAGAACACCCAAGAGGAGTGAACAATGTCATGGCAGCAAATTGTATGTTAATTCCATAGTTTTTGTTTTTAAGGTAGATTAGGTAGGATGGGATGAGCTAAGTGGAAAGAAAAATGAAGAGGGAGGGGACATTAATGGAAAAGGGGATGGGGTCAGGGGTTGCAAAGTGCTTTAGGAACACTAGAGAGACAAGGTGGGTGAGGTAATATCTTTCACTGGACCAACTTCTGTTGGTGAGAGAGACAAGCTTTCAAGCTCATACATAGCTCTCTTTCAGGTCTGGGAAAGGTACTCCCAGTGTCACAGCTAGATGCAAGATGGAACAGATTGTTTAGCAGAAGTAGTTTGTGCATATTGTAAGGGACCATTCAATTTAGAGTGGTCCATTAACACCTCTGCGGTCATAGGAGAACAGAGTGGGTTACAGATTGTTGTAATAAGCCATAAATCCAGTGTTTACCATGAATGGTTCCTTAGAATATGTGCTAACCACTTACACTAAACAATCTGTTC
Organism: Lepidochelys olivacea; assembly: GCF_965140295.1. NCBI lineage: Eukaryota > Metazoa > Chordata > Testudines > Cheloniidae > Lepidochelys > Lepidochelys olivacea. The sequence continues at coordinate 11,236,929 of NC_140429.1, forward strand.
GGTCTTGCATTTAGCTGTGACATTTGGAATAGCTTTCCCAGACCAGAAGAAGAGCTGAATGGCTTGAAAGCTCTCACCAACAGAAGTTGGTCCTGTAAAAGATATTATCTCACCCAGCTGGTCTCTGTAATATCCTGGAACCCACAAGGCTACAACTACACTGCAAAGGGGTTCTCAAACTGGGGGTCATGACCCTCAAGGGGTCGTGAGGGTATTACATGGGGGACAGCCTCCAACCCCAAATGCCACTCCACCTCCAGCATTTATAATAGTGTTAAATATAAAAAATGTGTTTTTTAATTTATACGGTGGGGCGGGGGGGTCGCACTCATAGGCTTGCTGTGTGAAAGGGGTCACCAGTACAAAGGTTTGAGAACCACTGATTCTTCTCACAGACATCCCTGCAAAGTATTACCCTTTTCTACAGATATGGGGGGGGGGGGGGAAATCAGAGGCACTGTGGCTATCCTGATTTCCTGCAAGACTGCAAAGCAAGCTGATGACAGAGGTGGGAATGGAACCCAGGATTCTGTATGTTCAGGCGTGTGGTTTAATTACTAGAGGATGCTTCATCTTAACAACACTAATGCAACTCTGAATCTGCCAGCCCCATGGGTGGCCCATCACATCCCTTCTCCTCTAGAGGTTAGTATCTTCCTCGCCTTAAGGCCAGTGCACCAGCATCAGAGCTGTTCAAAACTGTGGGAATTTCAAAGCTTCAGCAAAAACCTTGCCAAGTTTTCTGTCTTTCAACCAAATACATTGCGGGCTGAAATCTTTTGAATTTCAGAATGTTGACAATTTAAATGGAGGGGGGGGGGAAAAACCTATTTTACAAAAAATAGGGACACTTTCCTGGACATTTTTGCTATTTCCCCTCCTCTTCCCCTGCCCCCACATCAATCAACTCTACTCCAGACATAGGGGGATTGGGGCTCCCACTCAGAAGCTGTGGAGTTTTGTCCCCAAATTAATACACTGTAGCTTTTAAGTAATAATGTAGAGTCCTAGAAAGGGAATGCAGTTGGAAACCACTGTACAGCAGTGAAGAACCTACATCAAAAAATTTATCCCACATGGTTAGGGTGCAAGATAGGAAAAGCTGTATAAGAATGTTTAAATAATGAATATATAACAATGAATCTGTTAATGTAACGCTGATCTCTGCAGGTTAGGATCAGAACTGCTTAGCTGTCTGTCTTAGGCCATGTACTGCTACCCGCAAAAGAGATGCCCTTTCATCTCAACTGTTAAGGGTAGGAGGGGCTGAGTTCTGTGCTTCCTCAAATACGGTGAAGCCATCCTTATATTGGGACTAATATGCGATAGTGTAGAATTTCATGATCTGCACTTTTAGAGCACCTTTCATTTTGAGAATTCATGGACAGGAACTAGGCTGCCCCAATATGCTGGCATAGTGGGCACAGGTTCTGTAGGGTTTCCCTTCACCCACCCTGGAGATGCAGTCACCTCTGGGTTGGAACACAGCCGTGTGCACGCTGACCTTAGGTAGTGGTTCAGGCCTACAACGGAAGAATACTGTAACCAGTTGAAATGGCAGGTGGGGAACTTTTAGGGAGGCGGAGTGCAATGACCAGAGCAGGGATACAGCAAGGACACTTTTAGTAAAGGGGTGAGGAAGTGTCAAGAGATTGTCTGATGTTCCATCTGATTCATCACTATGTCTGAGGCTAGGTCTACCGCTGACTTCGGTATAACTTACATCGCTCAGGGGTGTGAATAAGCCCCTCTCCCCGAGCGACATAAGGTACACCCACCTAAGCACTGATTTGGATGGGAGAGCTCACCCGCCAACACCGGTACCACCTCTCACAGAGGTGGATTTATTATGCCAACGGGAGAGCTCCCTCCTGTCAGCATAGAGTGTCTTCACCAGGGGTGGTGCAGCTGCACGGATGTAGATTAGCCCTGACTTTCCTATCACTGCTCCCTCCTCTCCAGATTCCCATCAGGATCCCTTTTTTTCTTTTTGTATAAACAGAGCCATAGATAATAAACTGGTTTCCTGGCCCTGGCAGTAATTCTGTTTGCTTAATCTTTTGGTGTCCTTCTCAGGCATGCTCTTTGCCAATACCTTGCTAAGCTTGGCATCACTTGGCACCAGAGTTCCCACCCCCCGTCAGACCATTAGCTCTTGTTGCTGGGTGTTCTGTCTCCAGGAGCACCAATCCCAGATCTTTCAGTTGAGGAAGGGCCTCCTCTGTGCTCCCAAGTGGTTAAAGCACAGGGCTCTCTGGAAATCAAGAGGCCTGGCATAAGCTGTTCTTGTGGCCTCCGGCAAATCAGGACGGTGGCTCCATGTCTCAGCTTCCCCTTTTGTCGAACAGGGGTAATGCAGTAGAGGGTGGTGTGAGGATTAACTGGCCAAAGGGAACCATAATGCACCAAATTATTAATAAACACATGAAACTAACAAATAGCCATGTTCAGCGTGTCTGAACAATGGCTACAATGCAGCATTACAGGTGACTAGTAAATGGTGGGTGCCAGCGGTTGGGGGGGGGGGAATTGTGCTAACATCACTGGTGGAAGGTAGTTTAAAATAAGTACAGCTGATGATCTGTTGGTCCTTCAAGGTATTTTGTTTCATGCCATCAGAATGTTCTCCTTTTGAAGAGCCATCTGGCACCTCTGACTGGGTGTTAACACCTCCTAGGGTGAAACATGCAGGGTGAATTGCATCACAGGAAACCTGCTTGTTTGTTTGTAACACCAAGCAGCCAGACTCAGAGGCAGCCTTGTAAATAGGGAAGGAAGAAGGGACAGGTAGTCCAGAGGGGAACTGCTGCTGAAGGGGAGATCAGGACTGAACTAGGGGTCTGCGAAGAGGGGTCTGGTGGAGGAGAGGGTGAATTGGGTAGTCTGGCTGGCTGGGCCGTAGAAGATAGGTGGGAATATGATAAAGGTGATTTTGGACGATGGGGGCTTAGTTTTTCCTTTGCTGCTTAACCTCCTAGGACAGGTGGTCATCAATGAGTGAGCCAAAGTGTATTTAGTGGGATGCTTCTTGGAGGTGGGGTCACTGGAGCCGATCTCCCTGTATATAAAGGCTTTTGACCTATGGCTGAGGAGTACATCCAGAGCAGATTGCTCCTGGGCCCTGGGCAGGGGAAAAGGGGGTGCACAGAGTGTCTCTGGTGGGCCCTTGGGTGATTACAGAGGGGTTAATCCTTCCTCAGGGTGTCTCTTTTTCCTTCCCCTTCCCTTTTTGCCTGAGCGAGTTGGTTTTGGGGATCATGCTGGGAAGGACAGGGGCTTGCTGTGTGTTTCCGTTTTTTGCTGGGATTTTCCATGGGAACCTTGGGGATCAGGTGCCCAAGTCCCACTGGAATTCAGTGGGATTTGGAGGCCTAACTCCCTTGGTTGCCTCTGACTAGCCCAGTTGTTGTCCTTTGGACCAATACAGACGCTGATCACCGCCTCTTCCCCCATTGCCCTTCTTAACTTGTCTGTCTCCAGCAGCTGATGTCCAACTAGTGGTGCTCCAGGCATTCAGAAAGCTGCCAGCATTGAGTGAGACATGCCAGCCTGACCGTGTAACTTCCTGTGTCTCAAGGAAGTGCTGTAATTGGATTGGCATGATCGCTTTGCTGCAAACATGAGCTCCTGCCAGACTCCTCTTTGGGCATTTGGCAACCCATACCCTGGAATGTACAGGTGTAAACCTGGCCTCCTTGGATTCTTGAAGAAGAACCAGGATTGGCAGAGATCACTAAGTGGCATCTGTTTCCCTGTGGGCACATTGCATCAGTTAAAATAATAATAATAAGAAAAAAAAAAAGTCCCAGGATCATCAGCCAGAATAAGCCTATTAGCCAGGCTGGGCAGGGATGGTGTCCCTAGCCTCTGTTTGCCAGAAGCTGGGAATGGGTGACAGAAGATGGATCACGCGATGATTACCTGTTCTGTTCATTCCCCCTGGGGCACCTGGCACTGGCCACTGTCAGTAGACAGGTTTCAGAGTAACAGCCATGTTAGTCTGTCTTCGCAAAAAGAAAAGGAAGACTTGTGGCACCTTAGAGACTAACCAATTTATTTGAGCATAAGCTTTCGTGAGCTACAGCTCACTTCATCGGATGCATACCGTGGAAACTGCAGAAGACATTATATACACGCAGAGACCATGAAACAATACCTCCTCCCACCCCACTGTCCTGCTGGTAATAGCTTATCTAAAGTGATCATCAAGTGATACTGGGCTAGATGGACCTTTGGTCTGACCCAGTATGGCCGTTCTATGTTCTAATTTCCCAAAACTATTCAGTCACATACAGGCCACGTTGGATCAGAACTATGCTAACTGCAGCCACCTTGCACCTGCTTGTTGCTACCAGGATTTGTTTCCATGACCAAAGTGGACAGGTTTTTGGTTTTTTTTTTTTTTTTTGTTTTTCTTTTTTTTTAAGGAACTAGTCTGCAGAGGACATCTGTCCATGAGAAATATCTAATGCACCTATCACTGGGGTATGTAGCTATTGATCAACAAAAGATCAGAAGAGGTATTGAGGGATTTGTAGATAGTTGAGAAATGGATACAATAGGTTCTTCCTGCAATCAGATGATTGGAGAGGAGTTATGGGTAGGGTACTTCACGCGTATACGTTGTTAAAATAAACCATGGCTGGCTGATCTGTTTGAGGATGTGGGGCAGATCAGAACTAAGGCCTCAGTTTCAGTGAAGCACTTTGAGCGTGCACTTAACTTTAAGTCCCCGAGCAGTCCTTGGAAATCAACTGGTCTATTAACCTGTGTAAAGTTCTGCATGGGATTACGTACTTTGCTGAATTTGGGAAAAGGGAAATAAGGGATAACTTAAGGACTTGTTTGCACTGAGACTTTTGCACCGGTGTAACTGGCCAGGTTGCACTAGACTCGTGTGACTTATACTGGGGTGGCTTATGCTGCTACAGCTTACACCAGTGCAAAAATCCCCATTATCAGACCATCCCTTGGAGGAAATGGTGTAGGAAAAGTCTAAAGAAGTTCTGAAAGGTCTGAAGAATGGTAAATGAGCTTGCAGGTGAGCTGGAGGAACTGAGTGTAATAAACTTCAGCAGAAATTGGGTTAGTACATGGAAAGACATTTAAATTGACGGAAACACACAGTTGAATGATAAACATGAAGGGATGGAAAATAATCATACTTTGCTCTTCAGTAGTGCTTTTCATCAGTAGTTCTTGAAATGCTTTACAAAGGTCAGTGTCATTATCCCCATTTTACAGATGGGGAAACTGAGGCACAGAACCATGAAGTAACTTGCCCAAGGGCACCCAGTGGGACTGTGGCAGAGCCCTCTTGGGCCACTCAGTCTGCCTCCCAAACAGGTTCAAGCCCTTCATGAGAACCTGTGTTTCTTCTAGAAATAAATACAACGCTGGCCAAGGTGTGCTTGGGAGCAACCCTTTGCTCTTTGGAGGTCAGGAGAGACTCTTGCTGATTGGCATTTGCAATAATGGGGTTTATTGCCCAGGGTGTGTTTGCACCCTTGCTTCGTTCTGCTCGCTTTGTCTAAAGGTGCCTGACTCGGGTGGTGTGTGGCTAATGGTTTTTTCTGCGTGCAGTTTTCCTTAGAAATATCAGGGTTGACTGGTTGCTGCAGGGCTGGGAGGGTGCATGTGTGTTTGGTAGGAGAGGAGTTTTGTGAACTATCCCCTTGAGAGAAGGGGCAGGGATGTTGAATCTTTAACAGGCAGCCTTTTTCCCATTGGGCACTGGAGTTACCCAGTGGTGGGGCTTCCCACTTACCTACGCCCTCTCCTCACAGTTTAATCATTTTGAATAAAATCTTTTCCTCTGCTCCCATGTCACAAGGGACTGAAAGCTGGGGAACTCCATGAGTTCTCTGGTCCCCGTAGAACCTCGAGGGTAGACGAGAGGTGAATTTCCAATGTGCAAAAAATGAGCAGGATTTTTTCTCTTCCAGCGTGTCCATTATAAAGCGGGGGCGGGCAAGTCCAGTTTCCCTCCCTTCCACCATCCCCTACATGTCTGCAGGTCTCTTTTAAAGCTATTTCTAGCTATCCCAAGTCCCTGTGTGATGTGGCCCTTTGCCCCTCCAGTCCATACCCTTGTTTTTAATCCTAGAGTCTGCTAGGCAAGATTGCTGCCCGCAGCAGGTAACGTCACTATGAACTTTAGTAACCCGGGTAGGCTGGGATGACGGCCTGGTGTGATTGGCTGACTTGAATGTCTGGTGACAACCAGCAACCTGGTCAATTAGGTGTCACAATGTGGGCTAGTTCTCTCTTGGACTGGCCTATCTGCTTCCTCCTCTAGATGCTCTATGCCTGCTGTTGTCATTGGACTTTGCTGTGAGCCTGCCCTGAATCCCTCTGAGCTGTTACTTGTGCATCTGCGAGGGGTGAGGGAAGGCAAAGCTTAGCCTGCAAAAGCACCATGCATGTGCCTCTCGGCAAGGGCTTGGCTTGGGCCCATCCTGTGCAGTGTCCGCTCACAGTCCGCCTGTGTCTGGAGGTGGAAGCTGATGAACCCTTTCATTCTGTCTCCCCCAAAGGCAACAAGTCCCATCTCCTCAGGGGGCTGTAGGAAGGCAGATGGGGGTGACTTTACCATGGAGCGGATCAGTTCCATGCTAGGTGATATGCAGACTTCTGGTACAAGATGGTTCCCTCCTCAGGGAACTTCCGGTCAAAGTTTGGGTTTAAAGAAAAATGCTTTGCTCTGTTGGTTAAGGCTCGGGGACTGAGGAGTTTGTGGACAATCTCTTCACTGATCAGTTCCCCATCTGTGAAATACTCCCCATCTCATGCAGATAATAATGCTCCCTTTCCTCCATCCTCTGTTAGATTGTGAGCACTTTGGGGTAGGGGCTGCCTCTCACCTGATCTGTAGCTCATAGCAAAATGGAGCTCTGGTTTCAGCTGGTACCTCTAGGCGCTGTTGTGATCCAAGCCATGCATTTCCCCCTAGGCTTTGAAAATTGGTACACGAATAAGATGCTGTTTGTGTGAAAGAGAAATGAGCAAGTCTATTTCACTCCGTTCCGCCGGTGAAACTACAAAAGAGAGAAGCATCGGGACAAAAGTACCATAGAGCAGAGAGTGAGTCAGCGTGTGTACGAGTGAGGCAGCTTTAAATGAGCCCTCCTCCTTGACATCTCTAGTTCTTTGCTTCTCCCTCACCCTTTCCCAATGCCCTCACTCTCCTCCAGCTTCAGGAAATTGCCTTTTAAATTTTAAATCCCCTCCCAACTGCAGCTGGCCCACTGTCATGGTGAGTTCAACCCAGTGGCACAAGTGGCTGCAACAAGGTGGAGCTTTACACCAAATGGAGAAGTTTGTGGCTTAATTCTGGAGCGACTACACCAAGCCTTTGGAATGGCTCTATGCAGCAAGGTGGGGACAGTCATCCTGTCTGCCCGAGATGTAGATGGGATGTGTTCCCCTTGTTAGAGATCCTTGAACCACAGTTTCAGATCTCAGGGTCTTTGCCCTCCCAAGGAAAAAAGAAATTGGGTTCAGTGCAGTTTACTGTGTGTGGGAAGAGGCTGAACCGGAGTTTGTCTGTTTGAAATTGGTGCTTAAAGATCTTTGCAAAAGTTAAAGGGCTTTGCCCAAGAGTTCTTGCTTGAGGCTTGTTTGTTCTCCCTTTCTTCCCCATGCTCTGTGTGGCATACTGTCCTCCACCCCAGAAGTGGCTGCATTTTAGGGATGGTGTCTGTGTAGTGTGAGTCACTCCTTGTGGAGTGACTCCAGTAATGCCACCAAAGCGGTGGGATGCAGCCACTAGGCACTGAACTGCCCGTCCTGATCCTGCTCACAAACACCTACCCCTCCCACACATACCCCTAGAGGGCAACGGCAGCAGTCACCGAGCATTAACCATGTGTACAGCTGGAGGAATCCGCTCCTGAAAAGCAGCGTTAGGGACTGAGAAGCATTTGTTTGGAATACACTGGTGTCCTCAGTGCAGCTATGCATCCCCCCCTACCCCTGCCAAAGCATTAGCACCCTGTGGTGCTAAATACCTTAATTTACCTAAAGCATCCCCAGCTACGGCAGCTGATGCCTGTAACCATTCAAAGCTAGCTGCTGCCTAGGGTTGTCTGTGAGGGCCCTGTGGCTTTGGAGTTTGCTTCCTCTTAGTCCAAAATGGCCTTAGGGTGACCTTCAGGGCATTAGGGTGGGAAACTTGGGCTTCTGCATTGCCTGGCTTGTAGTCATTGGCTGTTTCACTCTAACTGCTCTGCACTTATGTTTGGGGGGATTAATTTTCTGGTATGTTCCTTGTTCTGTTGGTCGAGGGCTCCTAGCACATTTGGATGAGGACTCTATTCGTGTGCATTCGGAGCTCACACCCAAACCCCTAACGACTGCAAGCTAAACCCCATTACCTCTGGATCCCTTCACAAATAGCTCCCCCTCCTGCAAGCTGCTTCTAACCTGATCCTCCAGACGACTTAAACCACCCTCGCTTTCACTGAGCAAGACCCGCTTCCCTCAGCCCCTGGCCCACGTAATTCAGAAGCAACGTACATGTTTTCTCCCCGCTTGTCGGCAAAGATTGATGGTGGGATCTGGGCCTGGCAAGTTTCACTATCAGTGGCAAGTGCCAAACCTGAGTGGTGTTCTGATCCGCTGCCAGCCCAGACACGAGCAGTTCTGTGGGAGCTTTTGAACCCACGTTAAAGCCATCTATGCTATCACGTCTCAGTGCCTTGATTTCCCTCCCCTCATCCCCTGCAGGGTGCTCCAGGTAACCTAAGACCCAACACGGCATAAATAATTAAAATCACTGGACGATTCAAGTGAGCAAAGTGCATCTTGTAATGCCATTCTGCTCTTTTCATTTGTGTACTCATGGGTTCAATAACTCAGCACTGAATTGGCTGCTACAGTATAATCTTCCACCTTTAGATTCCCTTCTGTATATCCTGAAAGTCGGGGGAGCGGGGAAAAAAGCCCTCTAGTTCACTGAAAGGTGAAATGCAATCGAAGCTGTCCTGATGTCAGGCTAGCTCCATGAAGCAAACTTTCTGTGTAACAGAGTCAGGTTATTTCATCAGGCAGCACAAGTGGCCGTTACACCAGCCCTGCTAGGGGATATCTCCTGAAGTGTTTCTGTCAATCTTCCACCTCCTGGCCAGAGGCATCATGTGGGCGTGTGGCTGGTAAATTGCAGCACCCCTGCTGGGGCAGCTGGCTCACGTGGAGGTATGCCTGATGCAAACCCACTTGGGGGATTGCTGCAGGCTTGTTTGGAGGAGGGTGCACAGAAAGAGCAGCTCTGGATACCTCATCAGACAAGTCCCCAAAGTAGCCAGGTAACTGCATGAGTCCTTTCCCATCCCACTGCCTTCACCTAGGAGGGAGGTGCCAACTCTGATTTGTCCCCCCTCTGGAGGGAAGGCAAGCAGCTCTCACCCTGGCAGGATTGGAACATCCCCGGTTTCTTTCAGTGCCACACTGGGCAAGGTCTTAAAGTCGATTCCTTTTTTTTCTTTCCTAGGACAGAAGAATAAAAATCCCACGGCAGCTGGGAAGAGGCCCAAGTTCCTTCATCCCCGTGGAAGAGGTAGGATATGGGGACTTAAAGCAAATTGATTTCTCTCTGAGGCTCCTGGGGGCAAATGTGTTCCCCACTCTTCTGGGCTGGGGCCGCAGGGGAGACTGGAGATCTGATTTCCAGCCCCTGCTTGCCAGGGTGTGAGAGCTCTGGAGGAAGTGATCTGTTTGTCTGCTTAGTGCGTGGGGGTGGTGGGGTATCTGTTTGTTTGATCCACCTGGGCCCCCCAACCGGTTGAGCAGCGTGGAAGAGGGTTGGGAAGGAGTCTGTCCTTGTGGATCAGTGCCGGTGGGGATACCTGGCTGTACAATAGATTGGAATGGGAGCCGTTGGGGGGGAGGTGGTATAAGATTCCCCTTAATTCACTTTCTGACCACCCCTCCCACCACGGCCAGTCGCTCTCCAGCACGTGGGATGGTGAGAGTCAGGGAGGGGTGGTGGGGAAGCAGCAAAGCACAGCCCTGGTGCGTGGCACGAGAGGGCCCCCTGTGACAGCAAACCCCGGGCAGGCCGGGAGGGAGAGGTTCTTGCTTGCCACCTGCATGGGTCTAAAGGTCTGGCTGTGTGCTGAGAGCAGAAGAGTATGGGCCCCTGTGACCTCTGGCTCTCAGCAGGCTTCCCGGGGCTTCTCCAAAAAGATGGAGACCTGCCTAGGCTCCTGTGCCGGGGAAGAAAGATTTCTTCTCCAATCCCCCCGCCCCCATGTGGGGAGGCACAGGAGGGGGGATCTTTGTGCTGCTTCCACTGGACGTTTCTGACCATCTAGTGGCTGGGCAGGGGTCTGAGTTATGACCCAGATTTCTCTCTCAGCCTCCCCCGCATTCGCTGCTCCACTGTGCCTTGTGTAGAAACAGGGCTGTCCCCCTTGATCCCCAGATGGCAGGCACAGCTAGGTGTCGCTCCAGTCAGGTCACTTTCTTCCCAGTTGGGGAATGGGGGGGCTTGTCGATATCCTCTAGATCAGGGGTTTTCAACCTTTTTCTTTCGGAGGCTCCCCCGAACATGTTATAAAAACTCCACAGCCCACCTGTGCCACAACAACTGGTTTTCTGCATATAAAAGCCAGGCTGGTGTTAGGGGGCCCCATGCCACAGCGGCCCCCACAAAGCGACATTGCTCAGGCTTCAGCCCCACGTGGTGAGGCTCAGGGCCCCGGGCTTCAGCCCCACATGGTGGGGCTTCGGCTTTCTGCCCTAGGCCCCAGCGAGTCTAACGCTGGCCCTGCTTGGAGGCCCCCCTGAAACCTGCTCGAGACCCCCTCGGGGGCCCCAGACCCCTGGTTGAGAACTACTGCTCTAGGCAAAGAGTGTTCCCTAGGTGTGCTCGCAGGCCCTTCGGAAGAGCTGAGCGCTTGCTTCCCGTGGCTCCGTGCAGCAAGAGAGGGGCTTTCCAGATCACCCTGCTGCATCGTTGCTTCATTTGTCCAGCGACCTTCACCATGCTGCTCACAAACAATGAGCTAATTGCAGCCCAGCTTGTTCATGCCCCTCCAATTGCATCAGCCGCCTTTCTAGCCCAAGGTGGGGGCCGAAGGAGGGTGATTAAACAGCTCCTGATCTCCCTGCTTTGAGACCCAGAACTGCTCTGGTTCTGATGCCCTCTGGGCAGGGAGCCACCTCCTCCTGATTCAACACTGGCCCCGCTGCAGCTTCCAGCAGGCCTGTCAAGCCCTGGCTGGCCTATCGCTATGTTCCCGGGCTGGCTGCACGGACGGTTTCTTCTACCACTGACGTCAGGGTGCAGAGCTGGGCACCCGCTACTCCTTATCAGGGCTCTCTTGTTGTTGTAACCCATTGTAACCGGGCCTGCCCTGTGCTGGGGGGTGTGGCGGGGGAGGAGCCGGCATGCGGAAGGTGGGTTGAACAAACAGATGTGTTGCATCAGCTGGCAGGGCGCCAGGCCTGCTGCAAGAAACAGATCGAGCCCTTCTCGAGCTGGGTTTCTATTGGTTCCTCCCCAAAGCCCTGGGGAGCCCTGAGAGGTGGGGCAGTTCTGCTGTTCGCAGCCAGTGCTGACAGCCCTAGGAAGATGAGACTGGTTCGCTGCTTGTTGCCTGTAGGTGCTGCAGACTGCAGAGAGGAGAGCTGGGCAATAGGCTTGCTCCAGGGCACACAGCGTGGGTGGCTGAGCTTGGCACTTCCTGGGGCCTGGCTCTGCCCTCGGACTCTGCCTGCCTTTGGCTATTGTTAGTCCATGTTTGTATTGCACCTAGGAACCTCAGCCCTGGACCAGGCCTCCGTTACACTCAGTGTGGTACAAACACCCCCAGAGAGTCCGTGCCCGAGGGAGCTTGCAATAAAAGGGTATTAGTTCCTCCCGGCTTTATAGGGTCTCTTCCCAGCACTGCTACGGCTGACTTGGCAAGACTCGAGGCATGTAGCTTACCCTCTTGTCTAATATGGGATGACTGGTCCTGACCTCCTGGGGGGCTTTGTGGCCTGATGGTTGTAACGTGCCTCTAGGTCTGTAGATAAAAGGAGCTGCCAATGCAATCCCTAGCGCTCTGTAAGAACTAAGTGATGTTACTGTGTGCCGAGCATCGTTCTCCATGCTTGTTACTGAAAAGCCCCAAAACAAAGCCATTGTTCCCTGAAGCCCAGACCTCCTGAACTCCTGCCCCCGCCGCTGTGGGGCAGCTGGAGGGTTAGGGGGCAATCAGTCGAAATGACCCTGATGCAAGCAGTGCCCTCTGGGGACGGGCCTGGACAGTTAGCTGGGAAGCTTGTGCTGTTAGCATTTGGGTCGGGGCAGTTGCCTGTCTGACCCGCATCGTGTCCCACGATAAATGGGGCTGGGATCCTCCTGGGGCAGCTGGATTCTCAGCGTCTTTCTCCCCGCAGATCCTGCAGGAGGGCATGGAGAGGGCCCAGCGGCAGCTCTTCATTGAGGCGTTGGTCTCCATGGGCAGGGTGGATAACATCACCATGGTGATGGGGCTGCACCCGGAGTACCTGGCCAGCTTCTGGAAGACCCAGTACCTGCTGCTGCACCTGGATGGGCCCCTGCCTTACCACAAGCGCCACTACATCGCCATCATGGTAAGTGCCTGGCGGGAGGCAGGCACTCGGGTCCCGTGGGCCAGGGCGCTGCAGGGAGGGATGGGAACGGGTGAGTATCTGAATGCCTGTAGGAGAACAGTTCATGGTGCTTTAGGGGGTGGAATTGGCAGCAGGGGGGTAGAACAGAGCAGAGGTAAATCTGGAGATGCATATCCAGAGCAACTTGCTAAGCAGGAGACGGATTGGGCCCCGGCTAGGGTCTCCTTGGGGTGGGGAAAGAGACCAGAGGAAGCATCAGAACTGCCCTGGCTTGAGTCCATGTGAAGACTCCACTGGCCAAAGCACTCGCGCGCCATTCCCAAATCCCTGAAATTCCAGATTCCATTCTCCCTGCAGCCCCGTCACTTTGCTAAAGGCCTCTCCATAGTAACAGATACACCTACCTGGAGCAGCCCTCGCTCAGGACAACGCTGTTGGGGATCTTCCTAATCTGATCTGCCTGCCCTTTTCTGTCCTGCCGTGAGCATTCATATCGTTAACGGTGTTGGTGTGCAAAGTATTGTGGGCATCCGAGTTGGCACCCAATGAAAAAATGCGGCAGCTCGTATCGCTGCGCTGTCCTTTCAACTCTCGGCACTTGAATCCCATATGGAAGGTTTTCTTTATAACCAGAGCAGCTAGAGACCAACTTTTCCTCTCATTAAAAAGATTACTGAGAAGCTGGAGAACAACTGAGGTCTGTCTGTGTCATAGAATCATAGAATATCAGGGTTGGAAGGGACCCCAGAAGGTCATCTAGTCCAACCCCCTGCTCAAAGCAGGACCAATTCCCAGTTAAATCATCCCAGCCAGGGCTTTGTCAAGCCTGACCTTAAAAACCTCTAAGGAAGGAGATTCTACCACCTCCCTAGGTAACGCATTCCAGTGTTTCACCACCCTCTTAGTGAAAAAGTTTTTCCTAATATCCAATCTAAACCTCCCCCACTGCAACTTGAGACCATTACTCCTCGTTCTGTCATCTGCTACCATTGAGAACAGTCTAGAGCCATCCTCTTTGGAACCCCCTTTCAGGTAGTTGAAAGCAGCTATCAAATCCCCCCTCATTCTTCTCTTCTGCAGGCTAAACAATCCCAGCTCCCTCAGCCTCTCCTCATAACTCATGTCTCCCCCCAATCCATCCCACATCCCAGGCTTGGGGACATGCGGCCCTGGAGACTCTGCAGAAGGGAAATGCCCTGGGCTGACCTGGGTCGGGGGAGAACCGGCTGGATGATGTGCTCTCTCCCATCTCAAATGTCCTTATCATAGTCCCTGTCTCCTCTGCCCTCACCCCTAGGCAGCGGCCAGGCACCAGTGTTCCTATCTCGTTGGCTTCCACGTGGCAGAGTTCCTGAAGGTGGGAGGGACCCCAGACTGGCTCCAAGGCCTACACTGTGCCCCCCAGAAACTGAGGAACCTCAATGAAATCAACAAGATCCTAGCTCACCGGCCCTGGCTTATCACCAAGGAGCACATAGAGGTGAGTGCCCGGGGAGAGGAGCTCTGGTGTGTGCCCAGCTATAAGCAACCTGGGGGAGGGCTGCTTTTCACTGCTGGGCCACAGAAAAGGGGGAAGAGGGGAAAGGGCAGCTTGGTGTCACGCTCGTACCTGGGATGTGCTGTCCTGAAATGAAGGATGCAGAGTGCTGGGGGAGAGGGGCCTATGGCTCTGGGCTCTCCTTCAGCTGAGCGAGCTGCTGCATTTCCTGGCTCATAGGGAGGGAGGGCAGGAATGGGGAGGGCGCACCACCCTTCTGAAGGCCCTTCCTGTTGCTCTCCTTCCTCCTCCCCCTGGTGATTGTGCGACCAGCCGGCGGAGAGGTGCTGACCCAGGCATGGGGGGCGAGGACACAAGAGGGGCTGAGGGTCTGCAGTGGTCTGTGCCCTGCTCCCCTCTATCCGCCCTGCACTGGGTCTGTCGGGGGATATACTCGCCGCATGCGTCCCCTCTGGGGAAGAGCTGACCGGGGAATGTGCATGTGTGTTTCAGGCCCTCCTGAAGACGGGTGAGAACAGCTGGTCCCTGGCAGAGCTCATTCAGGCCCTGGTGCTCCTCACACACTACCACTCGCTCGCCTCCTTCGTATTTGGCTGTGGCATCAACCTGGAGACGGACCAGGATGGGGGGCACGCCTTCCAGCCGCCTTCGCCACGCAGCTGCGACAGCAGCCCCGCCTCTGAGGATGGCGCAAGCGGCTCCAGTGTAAGTCGGGGACCTCGCGCGTCCCTGCTGTCTGTGCAGAGCTGGTGTCTGGTAGAGCCGTCCCCCCAGCCGCGGCAGAGCTGGGATGGGGGTTGCGGAACACTAGGGGTTAGGGAAGGGGTTTCCTGCTGCCGCGTGGCGGTCCCGTCATGGGGTGGATGGGTTAGGAGCTCGGCCAGTCAGCTACCAGTCATTCCATGTGCTGGTCACGGCAGTTAGTTCCAGAGCCTGGTGCGAACGACTACCAGGGAGGGGGTTACATCTGCAGCCCTGCAAATCCTTCCCCAGCCAAACCCCAGGAGAGAAGGGGCACCCCAATTCCTGCTGAGATTGCAGCAGGCTAAAGCCCAAGCTGGCTCTAACCCAGCTGTGGTGCCTGCCCTGCTGATGTGGCTTCTTTGTGGCCTCTCTTACAGCCTCAGAGAGGAGCATCCGAGGGCTGCCATCCACCGTGTCCTCCTCACAGTGTAAGGGTGGATTGGGAGTGGGGCTTAGTGAGAAGATGGAGATGTGGCTGGAACCTTTTTCACTGCAGCTATTCAGAGTGGTTCAGCAACCCATAAGCAGCATGGGGAGGCAAACCATACATTAGAGCAGCCCTGGGACTGCTCTAAGTGACACTGGAGGTGTAAAGGTGACTTGCCCCTTCCCTTGGGCTGTGCCTTCTCTGCATTCCCTCCTTAGGGGTGTACCACAGAATCTAGCCCACAATAGGTAGAGAGGCACAGGGCCCTGGGTCGCACCTGAGTAGTGTTGGGCACAGTGCCAGCTTGGCATAACACCGTAAGGATGAACGAAGCCCCAGCAAACGTCCCATTGCCAGCAGCCGATTGCGCTGGATAACAGGCATGTGGTCCCGCCAAGGGCTCGTCTCTGCACCTACATAAAGGGGGTTTTTTGTCCTTGGAATGAAGTTGGGTGCATCCCTCTCCCAACCGCCGTTGGTACTGACCCTGCCCGCTCTCTCTCTCCATGTCCAGGGCAAAGATGCCATGCAGGAGGTGGAGGTGCTGATGGAGAGGATGAAGCTGCTTCAGGAGTGCCAGCTGGAGGAGGAGGGGGTCACGCAGGAGGAGATGGAAACCCGCTTCGAGCTGGAGAAGACGGAGAGTTTGCTTGTGGCCCCCTCAGGTGAGGAGGGAGGATGCTCCTGGCAAGGGGCAGAGGCACATGTCCCAGCCAGGTCCAAAGGCTTTCAGTGGCTCTTCTGCATTGGCCATAGTCTGTCACTGGCTTAGCCTGGTGGGGTAGGAAGGACAAGGCCTCTCCGCCACAGTGCTGCTGCCTGATGCTCAAATGCTGTCGGGGAGAGGCAAGGAATCCTCCCTGGCGGGGCTGCCAGCAGCTCCCTCCACGCTGGCTCTGCTCTCTGTGCTGGGCACAGCAATAGCCTGTCACGGATTCCTGCTGTCAGATGTAATTATCTCATGGGTAATTGGTGAACAGTGCGGTCTGAGCTAATTGCACCTCCCATTAGGGCAGATCATGGCTGCGGGTTTGCTCTGCAGAGGACTGTGCCGATGACTCAAAGCTCAGGAGTAACATGGGAGGTGGCTCTGGGTCGTCTTTGCCACGGGGCCTCGACAGGCGCTAACGTCTCTGTGGGCTTTTGTTTTCCATCCAGTTGACATTGCTGAGCACGCTCTGCCTCCCAGCGTCCTGTGCTTCGTGGAGGATCCCGAGTTTGGATACAAGGATTTCACTAGGAAAGGAGAGCAGGCCCCACCCACCTTCCGAGCTCAGGTACCTTCTGTGGGCTGCGCGCTGGGGCTCCCCGATACAGCCGCCCAGCGGCCACGGGAAGGGGAGTGGTGCGGAGCGAGTGTATCGGGGTGACCGCACGCACTTGTCTTGCTCTTGGCCATTCCAGCCCCTCTGTCTCCCTCCTGTGGCTGAACCAGGGGCCTGGCCACCTCTGCTGCTGCGGCTCCTCCCTGCAGGTGAGGCACAGTGGGTGCAGAGCAGAGGTGTTCCCAAGGGTGACGGAGCCGGAGCACTGAGCAGGCAGCAAAGGAAAGTGACTTGCGATGGGTGCCCAGTGCTCGGGGCTGGGGCAGAGTAAAGCAGTGACGCAGCCGACCGGGGCATGCTTGATTCTCCTGCCTCCTGGGTCTGCAGGGCTGCCGAGCTCTCTCCCCTACAGCCAGATGTGTGGTGTGCAACGTCCGAGTGGGGCAGGAGCAGCAGTACCATCTGATCGCGTTGAGGGCTGTGGGGCCATACTTGGGGCTGGCAACCGTCTGTGGGCCTGGCTCTGTGTTGCCATCACCAGCCGGTCCCTTTCTGGGGAGCTGTGTCCTATGCTTCAGGCTCCTGTTTTCTCAGGAGGCCTGACCCCAAGTCCACGGAGAGGCTCCCACTCCTGTGGATGGGGTACTGGGCCAGGCCCTTCGCTCCCCTCAGGGGTTTTGGAGCCTCTGTCCCAGCATCCTTCTCCTTGCAGGATTACACCTGGGAAGACCATGGCTACTCGCTGATTAACCGCCTGTACCCCGACATGGGGCAGCTGCTGGACGAGAAGTTCCAGGTTGTCTATAACCTGACCTATAACACCATTGCCATGCACAGGGGGGTGGACACCACCATGCTCCGCAGAGCCATCTGGAATTACATTCACTGTGTCTTCGGCATCAGGTAGGTAACTGGGGACCCACTGAGCCCACAGTGCCCTGGCCCTCAGACACACCCACTTCTCCCCTCTCCCTCTTTCCCTGGTTGCCCCAGGCCAGGAGTCTAGAGTCTCCAGCTCAGCCATTATTGGAGGGTCCCTGGGAACGGGCTCTGGGGCCTGGTTCGAATCCAGCCAATGGGCAGCTGCGACCAAAGCCTTGCCCATCTGCAGTAAGCTGGTGGTCTTTGTCCAGTTACTCTGGGCACAGCTGCGTGTGGACGGCCTGCCTGGGATCACCTCGCTCACAGGCCCTGTCCCTGCAGTTTGGGATGGAGACCCATTGTGATTGGGAGGGCAGCGGGGAGGGGAGCAGAGGTGCCAGGGATGCCGGAGGGGGAGGGAAGGAAGGCAGGAGGAGCTGGGCTGGGGCCCTATGGCCCTGGTCTCCCCTGAGGGTAAAGGGGATTCTCCCCTCCCCTCCTAGATATGATGACTATGACTACGGGGAGGTGAACCAGCTCCTGGAGCGCAGCTTGAAAGTCTACATCAAAACCGTGGCCTGCTACCCAGAGAAAGCCACCAAGCGGATGTACACCCACTTCTGGAGACACTTCAAGCACTCCGAGAAGGTGCGTCCCGTCCCCTCCCCTCCCCGGCGTGGGGGCAGCCCTGGCGCCAGGAGCAGGGCTAGGCGCTGAGGTGGCCCCCTTGTATAACCAGGGGAGTGACTGAGGCAAAGCCGAGCAGCTTGTCACAGCCACGCTGGTCCCAGCCAGGGCCAGCGCTAGGCAATTGCTTAGGGCCCTGAGCAGCTCGGGGGGGCTGTTAATTATTAATGTTGGGGAGGGGACCCTGAAACTATTCCTGCTTGGAACCCCCAGTGGGCTGGCACCAGTGCTGGTCCAGGCCCCTGTGCTCATCCTGCCCTCCCTGTTGTGGCACTGGTGGGGTGGGGGGTCCCTGCTGGAAGATGTCCCCAGATCCTAGCAGTGATCCCTCTGCCCAGTCCAGTGCTCAGCCTGTGGCTGTGCGGGGAGACCCCAGAATGCACCAGGACCATTGTGCGACCGCGCACTGTGGGGAGAGGGGATCCTCCTTCTCTGCAGCCATCCGTTTGCTGTCCCAGGCTCTCCCCAGCCCTGGCAGGAAGTGGAGGCGGCAGGCCGCATCGTCGCTGCGCCGCGCCTCGTCTCTTGAGCACCCTCTCCCTCCGTTCCAGGTGCACGTGAACCTGCTTCTGCTAGAGGCTCGGAGGCAGGCGGCCCTGCTGTATGCTCTGAGAGCCATCACCCGCTACATGACCTGACAGCGCTGCGCTCCCCACGCCCTGCCAGGCCGCGCCTCGCCGCGCGGGACGGGGGAGTCTGACTTCACCGACGGGGGTTTGGGATCCGTCGGGAAATACTCTGGGCCCCTGGAGCGAAGGGCTGGGGGGCTCCTCCCCCCTCTCTCCCCGGGGCCAGTAAACACCAAACTGCTCAGCCCCTTCCCTGTGTAATGAAGAACCATCTCCGCCATGCCCAGTGTTCCCACGGACACTGCCCGGCACAAGCCATCCTGCGCCCTCCCTGTGGGGACTGTCAGCCGGGCTCCACACCAGGACTCTTGCTGCTGCCTTGAAGCAGACGTGCCTTTATAGTGTTTAGCGTGTCACGAAATCAGACTGAGCTCCCTCCCTCCCTCGCTGGCGGCTGCTACCCCCTCTGTGCCGTGCATGACCGTCCTGAGGCCGGTGACCAGTGCAGTGGGCAGCAGAGAACTGCGCTGCCGTGCCTGGGGCCAGGGCGCTGCTGAGGGGAAGGGCCTTGCCTTGTGCCAAAGAGATCTCTGCCGGCAGGCTTACCTGGCTACCAGGAACGTGCGTGTCTCTCTCTCTCTTCTCCCTGCCCCCATGGCCCAGCGTGGCCTCTCCACGTGTGTTGCCATAAGACTGGGAGCAGTCCTGCCGGGCACCAGCCATCTCACACGGGGGCCAGTGGGGAGAGCCAAGGGCACAAATGCAGCCAGCCTCATGCTGCTGCCACGGCCACCACACTACGTGTCTTCTTGGCCGAGTGCCAATGTTCCTGCTCTCCAGAGCTCTGCTCCATGGAACGCCTCTGGGCTGTGGATGGAGGGAGATCAGGGCACGGGCGGGATGCCCCTGTCTGTGTGGCTGTTCTGCACAGCACCTGCCTCAAAGGGAGGGTAGGGTAACCTGAAGCCCACACCCTCATGCACAGCGCTCAGCCCTGCAGACGCCCCGGTCAGGCCGTGCGGTGGGGTGTGAGCCTCTCCGCCCTGGCAGGGGAGTTTGGGCCAGAAGCTCCCGCTGTCAGGGCCTGCGGGAGAGCCCCCATGGCTGTGAGCCCCTGCATTGCTGAGCCCCCCCCTGAGGAAGAGGCCACAGGAGCACCCACAGGTGTCTCCAGTTCAGGGCTTGGAAGTGCCCAGTAGAAACAGGTCTCGCCCGGGGCAGTGGGGGACAGGCTGCAGCAACCTGGATGCCCCCTGGGCGAGTTTGTCTGGCACGTATCCTGTGCCCTCATGGTCCATGGCATGTGCAGCTCTGGCTCCCCTTCCTCTGCTTGGTGGGGGGGACATGGGTCTGTGCTGTGTGTGCAGAGAGTTAAACAGGGTGACCCCCCCCCCCCATGGAATGTGCGTCTCTCCCGCTCCTAGCACCAGGCTGCCCTAGCAACCCACAGAGGTTCGAAACTGAAGGAAACTTGGAGGCTGCTCTCTCCACCTCTTGCTACTTGTACCTGGCTTCGTCCTGAAACCAGCCTCATCCTCTCGCCCCACCCGCCTCCGTCCCCTCTCCTGAGTGTCCCACGTTTCAGCCCCCGCATTACCTACGTCCCTCCCACGTCGGGCACCCCCTCCTCTGTCCCGCTGAAATAGCCCTTGCTCTGAGGTCTAGGAAGCAGGCGGTGTCTGTGGTGCAGGTGGGGAGCATACACTGTGTGACGCTTTCTGAACAAGGCCTTTTTCTTTGTGCCCATCGTTTTGGGTCTGCTTTGCACACAGTGTCCCGTGTCTGTTCTTGGTAGGTCGAGAGGGCCTGAGGGTAAATTCACCCCATAGCACTGCTTAGGCCCCACTGGGGCCTATGTCCCGCTTACCACCCTTTGTTCTGAAGCGGAACATAAGTGGTACATCAGCCTAATACTAGAAACTCTGCACATAGGTGAATTTCCCTCCTCTTGCCAAAGACAGAGGGACCATTTGCCTCTTGCATGCAGCCATCCTGGATGGACTCCGCTCCACTTTGGACTCCACACCGGCACCAGCCATTCGTTGCAGGAGTCAAACTGGGTGGGGATTTTCAGGGTCTCTCTTAATTGCTGTCAATATTTTGATTAGCTAGAAACACAAACCAAATTAGCCTGACTTGATGGCCACTGTAAGAGAGACTGCAAAGAGGGCAAATGCTTCTGGGGTGATGTCCACTTAGAACCAGGCATAGAGGAATTGAAACTTTTGACCCGGGGGAAGATCTTCTCTGGTCACTTTTTTTTTTGGAAAGCATTACATGGTACAGGATATAGCGTGTGTGTTACATGCTGCATTGTAAAGCAAGGACTATGTACACGCACTCGGGATACAGTGCATGTGTATAATATATACACTCCATTGTAAAGCAAGGTTTGTGTACAGACAGGCTGGGCTATATGTGTATTTTTACACACACACACACACACACACACTCCTTGCTCTTGCAATGCAGTGTTGTGCGTGTCTCCTTTTTTCTGTCTAGAGCCAATCTCTTTTCACAAACGTGGGGCCTTGTAGCTACCGCTCTCCCCACGGCAGCATTGCACGGTCCGGCAGCTGATGCACTGTGAACTCAAAAGATGGTTGGCGCTGTTTATGAGGTGGGCTGCCCCTGCTCCTTCAAGCCAGCTTCTCTTTCCCACGCTGGCGTGCGAAGTGAAATGCTCTTGCCCTGCTGGCAGGTTTGCACAGGGTAAGGTCTGGACAGCAGTCTCCGTTTGTGTTTGTGAAGTTGGCCGGTCCCGTATGCCGGTAGGGAGGGACGTGAGACTGTTCTGTGTGTGACTTTGGGGGGAAGGGGGAAGCAAATGTCTGTAGCTTTATCCAGATGTGCCACAGCATTTCACACTCGTGCAGGTCACTGTGAAATGCCCACTGTCAGCGCTTTGCCGGTCGACAGCCGTTCCCTCCTTCCCACTCTTGCTTTCCCTGGAGTGACTAGTTTGTGGAACTGACAGGCCCGCCTGTCGCCGCAGTGAAGGACTGGTCGCTGAACCGTAATTCTGTGTAAGTTATTGGTTTTTTGGATGTGTTTCTTCCCAAGTGGGTGTGAAAATGCTGATTGTTGTGACTTTGTTGCCAAATCTGTGTTGATGAGAAATAAAGTTGACTTTTTTTACAAATGCCTCTGTTAATTTCCTTCCCTGGGCTCTCTGCTTCGAATCACACTCTTGCATCTGAAACTAGAGCAATGGGCGGGGGGGGTCTGCTCTGCCTTCTGGGAGTGTGAAACTCGCCCCAGGTCAGAGCACCAGCACTAGGCCTCGGCTCCAGGTGACCCATGTTCAGTGCACGCTGGGTGCTGAGCACGTTGGAAAATCTGGCCACTTGTCTAGGTCCCTAAAACAAGAGCTGAGCTCTCGGGTCGGTCACATCCCAAGTGCAGGGGACAAGCGCTCTTGGAGCTCTGGCCCCAGATATGCGTCAGCCGCGTGCCAGCCCTCTGCAGGGGGCTGTCCGCCATCCCAAACTTTGGGTGAGCAAAGCAAAAGGCCTTCCATGATTAGTGGCACTAGGGCAGCTGAAAGCAGGATCGAGGCCTATTGTACTGAGGTACAGTCCCTGCCCTAAAGAGCCTAACAAGATGGGAGCGTTCATGTGAATTTTAAGGGAGTTTACTTCAGTCAGGTTCCTACTGCCTTTTGAATTCCTAAGTGGTCAGACACGGCAGCTTTTCGAAGGCCTGGGCACAACCCACTTGCAGGAGCCAAATTTGAACTTTGCGTGTGCCTGTGTGCTTATCTAGGGCGGGAGGTACCGGGGGAAATGCCATACATCTGATCAAAAGCAGATGGGCCCTCAAGCCGTCGGAGTTGAGTGGGAGCTGGCCAAGGCCCCACGGCACGAAAGAGACTAGCTCTGTTAAGCATGTGGTTTTTGTGCAGGGTAAGTTGGCGACGTTCATCAAGGAAGTACAGTGATGGGGCAGAAAACGGGACTTCTTGTTGTGGTCGTAAAATTCACAAGCCCCAAAAAAGCCAACAGTAACAGGTCAGGCTGTGCTCCCAGCACTGAGAGGGAGGGGCTCAGGCTAGAGCAGCATCCCCTTCTCGGAGCTTCCCTCCTGGCAAGGGCGAGATCTGTGCCTACCCCCTTCAACCCATGGCATAAGGAAGCGGGTATCTGTGGAGGGTGGCAAAGGCTTGGCACTAGGGAACGGGCTTAAAGAGCCAAGATGCTAAGACTTCCAGCGCCTCCCTCAGCGGCTGGGATTCCTGCAGCTCCTGGGCTGAGGGGCTGTTTGCTGACCGGGACTTTGTCAGCATCTTTAGGATAACAGCTTTTATTGGCAGTGCGCAAGGGCTCAGCTGCCAGCCGCTGATAAGAGCAGCGCTGAATGCAGCCTCGGTGCTGGGCCTTGATCCCATCACCCCCTGCCCCCTGTTGTGGCTCCAGCCCCTCCGAGGGTGGGGGCCTTCAGGCCCCGTGCAGCACCCTCTTCCCTTCCACACAGGCAGGGGCGAAATGTGGCCGCTAATGAACGGGCACGGTGTTGCCAGGCAGCAGGGCGGCACGGGATGTGAAGAAGCTAATTTGGAACTGCAACAGGAAGCTAGGGAGGTGGAATATGCAGCCCCAACTGCCTTGGGTCCTGCCTTTCTCCCTGTGTCGTAAGCGACCTGTTGAATCAAAAGGGGAGTGGGCTTGCTGGAGCCTCTCCCAGGTGCAGATACTTCCCCCACCCAAGCTTGGAGTCTTTTGACCTTCCAGGTATGCTGCAAAGCCTGTCGGTCTGAGCTGCCGGGGTAGGGCTGAGGCTGTGGGGAGGGGTCCCAAGCTGCATGGGTTATGTGACAGGATCAGCTGCGCGGGGGAGGCAGTCTGGCAGTGCTGGGGTCTCAGATGGTTTTGTGGCTGGGATCCAGGCTGGTGCTGTGGTTTTTAAATGCACGGTCAGGGCCCCAGAGCTTAGGACGGTGCCTATCGCCATGGAGGTTTATTAATAAATATCATGGGCCTCCCAGTAACAGTTAGGGCCCCAGATGCGAGTGGGACCTCATGGCGCCTGGTGCTGGACACACACAGAATACACAGCAGCTGCCCCAACATGATCACAATCTAAACAGCCAAAGGGTGGCTGGGGAAACAGAGGCAGGTGAAGTGACTTGCCTGTTGTCATACAGCCCGTTGCTGGCAGAGCTGAGAACAAATCCAGATCTCCAGAGTCCCAGGGTAGTTCTCTGCCCTCTAGATCACGCTGCCTCTGTCAACTATTTCAGCCTGATGACCTGACTTAATTGCAACCAGGTAAAACCTGGCTCCTAGGGACAAGCGTTGCCCCCAGCTTCTAGCCACGGGAACTGAGCGGGACTAGGTTTTTGGTCAGGAATTTGTGACAAGTTGAGACCAAAACTTTTCATGGAAAAGGGTTTGTCTAGACAAAACTTGTTGGGAAGGTTTCTCAGGTCCAGGATGGAATTTCTGGTAGAGGGGAGAGAGCGGGACCCCAGAGCAGCTACTCACCTGAGAGCTGGGGGTGCTCACCTGGAACAAGGTTCAGTTTCAAGTCCCTTTTCTGGCTGTGTTGGAACTGGGGTATGAATGTGGGTCTCCAATAGGCCAGAGATGTACCCTAACCACTGGACTCCTGGCTGCTCTGGGTCTCGGTTTCCTCCTCATGGAGAATGGGGCAATTCTGAAATTGGAGTGGGTGGGGACAGGAAAGCTGGTTCCTGCCCCACTCCTGAGCTCTGAGACTCAGGACTTTGGGACGACATTTCCTCCAACTTGCTGGGACTCCCCCTCCCCCTGCATTGTCTCCTCTGAGACCCCAGCCCTGTCAGCGCGAGGGACCACAACGGTCCCACTACTCAGCTCAGGCATGAGGGTCGATGGGGACAAACGGGGCAGCAGTGTGTTGGGGCTAACCACGGAGCTGTCTCCTCAGCGTAGGCTCTGCTGAGCCGGACACATGGGTGGGGCCACGCCACGCTAGCTGAAGCGGTCCTGGGGCTGTGACAGGGCTCTGAGCCAGTTCCCCTAGCCGGCCAGCCAGCTGGGTGGGGATGGGACTGCTTGTTTATTCCAGGCGAGAGCTCAAGGCCACCTTGGCTGCCTTTTCTCTCTGCCTCTCCCCCTCCTGGGATGATAATCGCTCCCGGTGAAGGACAGTTTGCACAGTGTTATCTGCAGTGGCTTCTCCTCAGTCTTTGCATGGAGTCCCTGGCTGGGGTGCTGCTGGGCGTGAGCTGAGCCTCGCTAACCGGAACGGCTCCCATCTGGCCCTTTGGTTTAACAGCTTTTCCCTCAAGGTGAGAGCCAAGGTTTGCTTAAAGTGGGGGTGGGGCACAGGAGGGTGTCTCTCTCCCTCCCTCAGCCCCCCCCCAGGATGGTGGCTCAGCACATGTGAGGGAACCCCAATCACCCCGCGCCCCGACAAATCAACCTGTGGCCTGCATGGGGGAACTAGCCACAATGGCCTGATCCTGAGCCCCCCTGTGGGGTGGAAGCGTGGCCTGAGCACGGGTTGGGGTGGGGGAGTTTGACTTCTGGCCCCAGATCCTCAGAGGCATTGCAGCACCTAAATCCTACTGGTTTCAATAGGAGTGAGGTGCCTGGAAGCTTCTGGGGAATCGGAGACTTGGCTCCCAAGTGCCCTCTGATGGTGGCTGCCTCCATCTGTCTGTCTGTCCAACTAGAGCCTGTGATCTCAGCCTGTGCCCCATGGGCTGTTTGCATCCCTGTCAGGATGGCCCATGTGCTGTCCTCAGGGCTGCACAGGTAGGGTGTATATGGTGTGGTTGTGTCCCACAGAGAGCTGCCTCGGCGGCCCCTATGGTAAATAGGTTGCAAACTGGAGGCTCTTTGGGGGCTGGTGTTTGGAGGGGCGGGGCGAGGTATCTCAGGCTGGGCACCCCAAACTCGAGGCTCCTCTTCCACGCCTGCAGCTGCCCCAATGCCCTCCTGAGGTGGGCTCAGTTTATTGGCCTCCCTCCCCAGGCTGTAACCAAGCTTGTGGGCGAGTTTCGGCTCTCTGAGGCCCGGGTGCTGCTCTGCAGGAGGGCAGCATGTGGGCCCCGGCCGGCCGGCTTCACAAGCCTGAGCCCCGCTCCACCCAGAGCGCCCTCAGCCAGGGGCGGAGCGGGAGGCCTGCATCGTCCCTGTGTGCTGCCCGGGGATAGAAACCAGCATGGAGCACCGTGCTGGCCTTGCTCCTCGGCCCGAGACGGCAGCAGTTCCTTGGCTTCAGCTCATGAACCTGCACCTGGCTGCTCAGTGCAAAGCCAGACTCCACCCTGGTGCCGTGGCACCAACTTCAGTGGGCTCTGGCCGGGGATCGATTCAAGCCAACGGGCCAGAAGTCAGGGTCCCGGTCGGTCCTGTGGTCTCTACAGGGGTTGGCATAAAAAAAAAAAAGGAAGGAGCCTTTTGCAGGTGAATCACATGGCAACAACTACACCAGGCAAGCTCCTGACCAATCTCCATCCACGTTCTCCGACCGTGCCCATCCCTGTGGCATCTGGCCAGGTGAGATCACAGTTATTCCCGTGCTGAAGTAGCTGCCTTCTTTGCAGGCCTGACGCCTCGAAGGCCGAGGCAAAACCATCACTGCCCCCTTATCTGCGCCGATAAGTGTTTATCGGCTCTGGGGGCTGCGGGCTAAACCAACTCCCCGCTCCGCAGTGGAGGGGGGGTGGGGCAGGGTCTTGGATTTACTGTCTCTGCTTAGGAACAGTGCAGCCGGGCAGCCCCAAGGTCAACTCGGCTGGATGCTGACAGCACTGGATTTACCGATTCTCTGCTTAGGAATGGTGCAGCAAAGGAGCAGCCCCAGGGCCCGGCTGCTCGTGCCCTGCACTTCAAGGCCAGGCCTTGTGTGGGAAAGACAATTGTAAGTGGAAGAGAGAGCCCAGGAGAAGTGTTAGTAACATGAATGGTCCTGCTGCCGTGGGCTTGCCTGGGACTGAAGAGTACTGAGGCTGTGGTAATCTATTTGAAGGGCTTTTTGGGGCTCTCCCCTCCTGGCTGACAGCCTGACTCCACCATGGTTAGCATATTTCAAAGCCTCGCCTGGCACCAATTAAAGAAATTGATCTGAAGATCCTGTACTCAGTGATTAGCCTGGCCCTACCCAGTCCAGGGGAGGGGGCAAGAAAAGGCCCTGTTTGTGAAAGGCAGATGAAACACAGGCCTCCCTCTGCCTCCCTGCATCCTTGGCCAGCATTACACAGGAGGTGCGACTAGATAAAAGATCAGATAGAGCTAGACTAGGTCAGATTAGATTGAAGTTCCCTTATGGCCTTGGAATCTATGAGTGCTGCTGGAACAGAGTGGGGGTGCTGTAGGGTGATTCTCACCCCTCCAGGCTTATTCTCCTCCCCAGGGGGTACCCAGAGCTGAGCGTCAAGCCATAGAGCTGCCATGCAGGTCCCGTAGCTTGATGGCTCAAGCTCTTCGCTGCACTGCAGGAGAGCTGGGTTCGAATCCTGAAAGTGCCTTTGCTCCCTAGATCAGCAGGGGACGTGGGCGTGGGGCATGGTTAGCCCTTAATGGGGGATGGAGAGCCACACTGCTGGGGTCTTGGAAGGGCCGGAAGAATGGTCAGAGAGCAAGGCTGGGGTCAGCCAGGTCATGTTGTCCTGCTACAGTCCCCCACGGCCCATTTCCGCACCGCAGAAACCAGCACCTCGGTTGCTGTTAGCTCATTCCCCTTTTGGGCTGGGGCAGCAGCGGGGCCAAGGATTGAGTTGGCAGGGGAAGTCCGATCCCTGCTTAACCCTAAAGTGAAAACAGTCTCTGGTCATGTGAAGCCAATTTGTAGGTTGCCTTCTGTGCTCATGATTGAGCTGGAGCGTGTTCTGGCAGAACTGGGCAGGCCAATCCTTGATGCCAGGGGTCCGTCCCCCCATGTTTTCGCTGGAGCCTCTGAACTCTGCTCATCAGCACAACTGCTTGTGTCTCCACTGAAAACGCTACCCACCCAGGAATGCAAAAGCCACAGCTGCTGGTAGGCTAAAGCCCCATTGGCACTCCAGGAAATTGGTGCCACCTGGGAGCAGCTCAGGAAGTGCTACTTCCCAGCAAGGGGCTGAGATGCTGGCCAGGGCCAGGGCTCTAATCTAAACCTTTGAGCCAGCCGCGTAGCTGTCAAGGACACTGTTTGCAAGGCCCTGGGCACCCCAGCAACTTCCCCTCACTAGACAATGAGATCACATTAGAACATGACCATGAGGAGTCATGTTAACAGCATAGACAGGGAAGACAGGGACAAGTCAGGTTAAACATCATGCCAGCTGGTTGGGGGTTACCCTGTGGTTCCTAAAGGGTTTACCCATGACCAGCCGGTATAACATTAAACACAGCATGCCCCTATCTACACTGGATACTTAACATCCTGTTCCTTACTTCCAAGCAGACTCCCTTGGGAGGTGCGGGGGGGGGGAGGAACCTTTCTGGCCAAAACCTAATAGGGTTCTAACCGGAAAACGGGCACAAGCTACTCTGTTCTGATCCAGAGCCCAGCTGGTTGGGGCTGGAGCTTGGATTCAGGCCCATCTGAGCCTTCCTGACCACTGGGAACAGGAAGGTGGTTATAAAACCAGGTTGTGGGCAGACGCTTCTCTGGCTGCACTGGGGAACGTGAGTACGGCTGGTTAGCGGGGGTAGGATGGTAGCATGGGCCACTGGAGACATGGATTCACGTCCCTGCTCTGCCAAAAGCTCCCTGTGTGACTTGGAGTGACTCACTGCAGCCCAGATACACCAAGACATTTAGGTTCCTAAGTTCTGTTGAAATCCACGGGAGTCAGGACCCTAAATCCTTTTGCAGATCTAAGCCTTAAGCTCCCTGGGCCTCCACTCCCGATCTGCAAGATGGGGCTAGCAGCAGTGCCCTACCTTCTAGGATTGAGACGTGCTCAGAGACTACAGGCTATCACAGACAGAGAGAAACCTAGCTACCACCTGATTGTCACCTGCTGCGGTTAAAACCCAGCCACTCTCAGTGCAGATTAAATACCTGTATTTATTACTCCGAGTATCTGTTTGGTGCCCATCACCACAGCATCTGGGCGACATACTAGACTTTTGAGACCACTCGTGCCATGCAGCGTTACCAGCCTCCAAGGAAGCCTGGGGCTGGGCGGGGGCCCTGCTATCTTGCATCCGGAAGGCCAGTGCTGTCCTCAAGTGTTTCCTCACCTGGAGAGAATCTGGCTAGACTTGAAGCACTAGCTCTGATTGCACCTGGCTAGAGCGGGGACTCTGCCTGGCATGGGAGGAGCTGCAGCACAACCCCCACCCGCCCACCCCCGGGCTAGACGCAGCCGGAGGCTGGTTTTTGTGTTTGTTTCCACTGCAGGAAGCTTTGCAGGCGGTTTCTGCACCTGCAAGGGCCTTCGGGACTTTCCGCAGCAGATAAGAAATTGCATGGCTTGGCTAACTGGAGAATCCAAGGTGCCGCTGGCAATTGCCCTCCCTCTGTGCTGAAGCCGGGGAGAGGTTCCGGTGGCTCTTGCCAAGGCCAAAGTCTAGAGCGCGGCGATTACACCGCCGCCGAGGAAGGCCCTGCCTGGCGCGAGCACCTGCCGTTCGGCTCCTTGGTGTTAAAGTGCCACCGTTGCCACCTTTCGAGCGGGGACTCAGAGCTGCTGGGTTTGTCTTGTGCTGGAAAGGAGGGAGGTCCATGGCCATCCTCAGAGGCAAAGGCCTGAGGGCGGGCGGAGCTGAAGGTCCCACTCCAGTTACTGGCTCGCTCTGCTCCGAGGGGAGCCGGAGCTGTCGTTTCCATCTGCAGGGGTGGAACTGGCCACGCGTGCCCCCTCCCTGGTCCACAGCGCTGGTGGAGCCCACACCCTGGGGTCGTGACCCCTACAAGGGTTTTGGTGGTTAATACTGCCC
This sequence comes from Lepidochelys olivacea, assembly GCF_965140295.1. Lineage (NCBI taxonomy): Eukaryota > Metazoa > Chordata > Testudines > Cheloniidae > Lepidochelys > Lepidochelys olivacea. The sequence continues at coordinate 11,266,424 of NC_140429.1, forward strand.
TGTCCTTGTCATATTGCTAAATAGGTGGGGTGGATCCCAGGGGGTGGCAACATGGGAAAGGTAGAGAAACCCTGGTCTGATGCACCAGCATAAGAATTTACTGCTTCTTCTGTCCTTCACAGCCGGTGGCCTTTGCCTGCTTCTGCTCAGACGACACCTCAGCAGCTGGGAGAGACGCAGCTCTGGGTGGACTGAGGACAGGGCACTGCGTGGGATCACTTGACCTCAGCAGGAAATAAGTATTTATTTACGGGACAGGACCAGGCCATGATGGGCTGAAGACCACGGTCTTGTGAGTGCTCTGAGAGCCTTGGATGAAAGGTGGCTGAGCATAAATCAAAAGGGTTTCTTTTCCTCTTTGTCACCAGGTACTGCAGGACGAGGGGTCTGACGGGTTGGCGGGCCGACTGGTAACGATCTCCTCCTCCGACGTCTTGAAGCCACACGCGTGACTTTTTAAGCCAGTTGGGTCATTTCTGATGGACGCCGTTTGAATGCTTGGTGTTGGCGACGCTGCTGATATTAACTCTCCGCCCCAAGGCTATCTCTAAGTGGAAGGTGGTGAGAGGACAGATTCCTCCCTGCCCCGAACCCTCTGGCGTTACTTACCCCATGTGCAGAATGGGGGGGAGGGATACAGGGGGACAAGGAGCTAGGGAGAGGCCAGTCAGAGCCCGGGGGGTTACATTTAGCCCCAGTGTAAGCAGTTGCAGCTTCTTAACATACATGTGTCCCCCACAAGTGGAATTAGGCTGGTGGGCCCAGCCCCACAATGGTATTTAGGTGCCTTTGAGGATCTAGGCCTTGGTCTTTACATTCCCACAGTGACTGAACAAGCATAATTGCGTTCTTCTCCCCTATCATCCTGCTTGTAGTACATGGTCTCCTAGCAGTCAGCTCTGCCTTGCCTCCAGGCTGCTGTGCTAAGCCCCCCTTGTTCATTACACCACAATGAGGAGTTCCCCAAGAGGACGCGGTGAAAAAGGGAGGCGTGTGGTGTTGCTGTGTGGCTATGACGTCCCACCCCAAAAGTGGCTGCATTTCTGAGCTGGGTGAAAGGATTCCCGGATATAGCCTGCCACATGCACTGGGAACCTTCACGATGCAAAAGCTGCTGCCGGCTGAGGGCATGAACTGGGGCTGAGCGTCGCTTTGGAGGTGCACCCTGGCACCATCCCTGCACTGCCAGCCAATGCAGAATGGGGCAGGGCCTCTGCCACACCCACAGTGGAGTGGCTCATGGTGCCAGAATGTCCCATGGGTAGAGGAAGCATCAGGGTTCTCGCTATCCTCTGTCCAAGTGTGCAAAGGGCTCCAGTGTGCTCTCCGTACTCTGTACCCGCACAGAGCTCTTAGTTTCAGAGTAACAGCCGTGTTAGTCTGTCTTCGCAAAAAGAACAGGAGGACTTGTGGCACCTTAGAGACTAACCAATTTATTTGAGCATAAGCTTTCGTGAGCTACAGCTCACTGCATCGGATGCATACGGTGGAAAGCGTAGAAGATCTTTTTATACACACAAACCATGAAAAAATACCTCCCCCCACCCCACTCTCCTGCTGGTAATAGCTTATCTAAAGTGATCACTCTCCTTACAATGTGTATGATAATCAAGTTGGGCCATTTCCAGCACAAATCCAGGGTTTAACAAGAACGTCTGGGGGGGGGGGGGTAGGAAAAAACAAGGGGAAATAGGTTACCTTGCATAATGACTTAGCCAATCCCAGTCTCTATTCAAGCCTAAATTAATTGTATCCAATTTGCAAATGAATTCCAATTCAACAGTCTCTCGCTGGAGTCTGGATTTGAAGTCTTTTTGTTGTAATATCGCAACTTTCATGTCTGAATTCACGTGACCAGAGAGATTGAAGTGTTCTCCGACTGGTTTATGAATGTTATAATTCTTGACATCTGATTTGTGTCCATTTATTCTCTTACGTAGAGACTGTCCAGGGTTGACTCACAGCCCCCAAGTATTTCCCAACCTGGTTTTCTAACTCGGGCTCAGCCAAACATACCTTAATAGCTGATTGTATCACAAGGGAGAGACAGAGACCTTTGTTTATGCCCTAGCAGGGAGAGAAAACACCCAGCGACAAATCACTTCATTGCTCCGATTGTACCTGATAGCGCTGAGCCAGCGAGCAGACAACAGGACACGGTACCTCGACACCTGTGCAGATTCAAATATAAATGGGAGCTGTCAGGGAAGGTTGTTTAAGGTGTTCTGAGTTTTAATGCATTAGGTGAAGCTTATTGTGCCATGGGCGTGATAAGGGATGCTTTAGAATGGCCATAGTCTCTCTTTCTTCATCACTCTGATGAGCTGTGACCTACAAAGCACTGGGTTTGTGCCTGATTTGATTAATAATTAAATAACGGTCATCTCCCTAATATTTCATTCTTACCTAGCACTTTGCATCTGTAAACTGCAAGGACCTCATCAAGAGCGTAAATGGCATCCCCCCTTTTTACAAATGGAGAAACTGAGGCACGGAGACAGGAAATTATTTGTCCAAGTCTGTTTTGCTTCTTTATGATGTATAAAAATTCCCCATCCCTCTCCCCACAATCCCCTGTACGTTATTGGGGTACAGTTCTGGAACCTAAAGGGGTTTTTTTCCTCTTGCTTGTTAATTACCTTAGAAATATTATATTGTCAGACTTCATCTCCCCTGGATTCATGAGAGGGCTTTTTGGTCTGCCTTGGAGAAATGTATTGTAACCTCTCCCACCTCAGTTAAAGGGGGTGGGAATTTTGAGTCTTTAACAAAGATGGCCTGTTGCCTAAGGCTTCACTAGGCATCAGAGTGAAACCAGCACCAACAAAAAGGGATACCGAGATTTTCAAAAGTGACTACGTGAGACTGGGGGCGCTTCCACTTTGGGAGACCCAACGTGAGACACCTCAAAGTGGTTGTCAGAAGGGGCTGAGCACCTGCCCTCTGAATAAAAGGCGCTGAGGTTGTGCCCCAGAATCACTGGAGCTTTTGAAAGTCTTGGCCAAAGGGCTGTAAACCGGCTGACTATGATTTCCTTCCCTTCTCAGCTGTTAAGAACATAACGGCCAGACTGGGTCAGACCAAAGGTCCATCCAGCCCAGTATCCTGTCTACCACCAGTGGCCAATGCCAGGTGCCCCAGAGGGAGTGAACCTAACAGGTAATGATCAAGTTATCTCTCTCCTGCCATCCATCTCCACCCTCTGACAAACAGAGGCTAGGGACACCATTCCTTACCCATCCTGGCTAATAGCCATTAATGGACTTAACCTCCATGAATTTATCCAGTTCTCTTTTGAACCTTGTTATAGTCCTAGCCTTCACAACCTCCTCAGGCAAGGAGTTCCACAAGTTGACTGTGCACTGAGTGAAGAAGAACTTCCTTTTACTTGTTTTAAACCTGCTGCCCATAATCTGTTGGTCTCTTGTCGCTTGTGACGTCATCCCCTCTGAACTAAAACCACCCCAACAAGCGGAGTTTGCCACCATCACATTGATCAGCTGTGTGGTCTGTCGCTGTCCCCTAGGCTCCGTCTGTCTTTAGACTATTAACTCTTTGGAGCAGGGTCTGCTGCTAGTATTGCTTTAGTATTGCTTTTGGCCCCTGCCCTCTCTAGCATTGGTTCAAGTCAGTCTTGGCCCTTTCCTGGTTTCCACTGGTGGCAAATAGACCAGAGCTTTACAAAAACAAACCTTTGCTAACAGACCACCACACCCAGTGAAGCCTGGGAGCCGCTGCCACCCCGTGGACAATAGAGACGACACACTGCCAGGCTGGAAAGCAAAGAACCCACAACAGGTGACGCCCTGTGACAGTTTGGCAAATGTATAGTAGGCTAATCTTTAATCCTCCACCGTGCGTGTGTAATATGTTAGCTATTGTGTCCAAGTGCTATGGGGGCCTCTCCCACCGTGTACACAAGATGGATCTTCAGAGGCCCTGGGGAGCAAAACAAATGAGTAAATAACATCCTCTTTGAGTCAGGTCATCTTTCAACACCTTTGTTCTCCTGCAGGATTATAGCGATTAACTAGTCTGCATAGTTTGTTACAGTGCACGGTAATCTCCTTCAGTCAGCATGGAAACTAGGTGTCAGACAGGCAGGCCTCGATGACTCAGAAGATCAGGAGCAGGTCACGTGCCCCCCCCCTTTACCTGGCGCCCCCCTTTATGTCCCTCCCACACATCACCTGTGGTAGGATCTAGAGTTTTTCTCTGCTCCGCTCGTGTGGTTTCAAATACGTGGATTGAAAATGTCCACTCTGGGGTTCTGTAGACTACGTGAACTGAGGCTGGCATTCTCAGTCTCGGTGTAGTGAACAGGTGTCCAATCTGGCCACAGTAACAAATCTGGCATTCAAAGATGTTCAGAGTAGCTGCCCGATGTGACCAACTGGGAAATAGCCCTGTTGTTGTTTAAAGAATGTGTGCGGGCCTCTGTGTATTTGGCCAGGCAGGATGGAATTAAAGCAAAGGAGGCTGGAAATGAGGAAACCTGCAGGCCAGGAGCAATGGCAAAGATAAGACAGCTTTAGGTACACACCTTGGAAGCAGCTAACATAACAATGGCTGGGCCATCAAGGGGGGAACAAACTACCTCCATACATGGATGAGCTATTACCAGCAGGAGAGTGAGTTTCTGTGTGTATGGGGGTGGGGGGATGTGAGAACCTGGATTTATGCAGGAAATAGCCCAGCTTGATTGTCATGCACATTGTGTAAAGAGTTGTCACTTTGGATGGGCTATCACCAGCAGGAGAGTGAATTTGTGTGGGGGGGTGGAGGGTGAGAAAACCTGGATTTGTGCTGGAAATCACTTTAGATAAGCTATTACCAGCAGGACAGTGGGGTGGGAATAGGTATTGTTTCATATTCTCTGTGTATATATAAAGCCTGCTGCAGTTTCCACGATATGCATCTGAGGAAGTGAGCTGTAGCTCACGAAAGCTTATGCTCTAATAAATTGGTTAGTCTCTAAGGTGCCACAAGTCCTCCTTTTCTTTTTGCGAATACAGACTAACACGGCTGCTACTCTGATACCTCCATACAGGCTCCCCTGAGTTACTCCTCCCAAGGCCATGCCTGGGATCAAAGGAGACCTAAAGGCTCTGAAAAAGAGAGAGGTGGAGTGTGATAGGGAGGGAGGAGAGGGGAGGGAGGAGAAGCTACCAACGGTTTGTCAGAGAAAAGCTGACCAGGAACAGGGAGACATAAAGACTGTAAACAGGCCAGGCCAGAGATGGACTCGGCTGGGCAGAGGGGAATTTGCAAAGGTTATTGCTTTGGTTGGCGCTTTGCTCTCATGCATTGTCCCTTTGAGAAATGAACAAACGACGGGCTGTTTTGGAGACACCGGCTCTGAGTCACTGCAAATGGAAGCCGTCCCAGGCTCTCAAAGGGAAACTTCTAGTGGTGCCCAAACTAGACTGACTCTGTGTCATTAATACAATTGGGAGCCAGAGATCAGCAGCCCAGAGATCCAGGCTGACAGTGGTTCTTCCCAAAGTGAGGGAGGAAACCAGGCCTCTCATCTAAGGGATGCACTCGGGAGGGAAAGGGGCCCAAGGCACAGTTTGCCCAGTAACTGTGACACTTTATAAATTAAAAAAACAAAACAAAAAAACCCTAAATCCATCATCATTTATACTATTTATGCCCCTTCTTGACAAAGCCAACAGGCCATGGGCTGAAAGGGCCTCTCTTGTGCATAGAAGGTGTCTCTCCAGGTGAAGTCTGAGGTTCTTGGCATGTGGGGGGAGCTTGCATTGTGGATAGAAAACTTCATTCTTGTGGTGTATTGAAAACTTTAAAAATTGCAAGCTGTCACTTTAAAGCCTAAGGGTTTTTTACTGATCCTGCTTACAGGGTAGCAGGACTCTATAGGGAAGCATGTGATCAGAGTCAATTCTTCAGATAGCCAGCCTCGCGTAAAGTGGGACGAGTTGCATCTCTGTTTTTGGGGAGCAGCCTTGTTTGTCTCTCTCTGATTTGGGGTTCTTGTGTGTTATTGTTCAGAATGCTAAGAAATAAAGTAGTGTTACATTGCAACCCTTCAGCAAGAGTATTTGTCTTTTTATCTAACTTTTCTGTACATATATCATGAACATAACAATTCAGCACTTTTCTATTTTGCTTTGTTTGCCTGCTTATCTACCACCTCGCTGTGGGCCAGAATAATGGTTTGATGGCACATCTTGCTGCAATGCTGCTGCTGAGGAATTGGGTTTGGCCCCTGAAAAGTTGAATGAAATTAAATAATGAATCCAGTGACAGGATTCACTGAGCAGCTGAACCATTTAGTTCCCTTGGAGAAAAACACCACCAACAGGCTAATGAGAATTAAAAGGGCCCTTCATCTGCTGCTAGAACTTTTCTGTGTTTCAGAGGCTGATTTCAAATAGCTGAACTCTGGTTCTGCAGGAGGCATCTCGGATGGAGATGAAAACTCCCAGTGTCCTTTTTGTGTCTTGTCTTGTGACTGCAGTAATTCACAGTTGGATCATTTGTCCGGAACTGAATAAAGGGGACCTGGTCAGCTGAAAGGGCCATTATCAGCTTGAAATGGTTGATGGGGACCAATGTATAACCCTGCAGGTTTCTGATTGAGCCCCCTTTAAGTAGCATGTATGGAAATATATATTGTCGGTATATTCTGCTCCCCTGTTGATATTTACAAAGGTCTTTCCAGTCGGGGAGAGTGGGTGGTCCCAAGATCAAAGCCACACTTGAACCCAGGACCCGTCCCGTTCTCTTTGCCCCTGCCTGCCAGTTGCATCTTTGCTGCTGCTCTTACTGGTAAACTCCCTCTTGCAAAGCCTGGGGGAAAGCGTGTATGTGAATTTCCCGCAGCAATGCCTGAGAGTGGTGTCCTCATGCTAATCAAATGCATGAGACAAATCGGCATTCCTATGGGCACCAACAAAGCAATGGAATTGACTGACCACAGGGTGCTGGAAAAGAGAGAGAAATCTCTCTTTTGTCTCTGTCTTCAATTGCAGTGATCTTCCGTTTTATTTGTAACCATTTCAGGTACAATTTGTCAGGGGGAAATAAAGGGTTATTTTTCCAAGCATCTCTTTAAAGAAATCAGATGATGAAAGCAGATTTCTTCAGTTCTGTTACTAATGGAACCTGAGATTTTCTTTAAATCAGAAAGAGCTTTGAAGATGTCATTTTATTTTTTACCGTCATTGCTGGCTGCTTACTTCCTGCCTTTCACTGAACTTGGACCATACAAATAGTCTAGACTTTCAGGCTCCTGCAGACTAGATTAATGCAATAGCATTCAGGCTGCAGATGACATTTAAAAAAAAATGTTTTCGGTGGCATTTAACAAAGCAAACCACAAAAGCATCTCTATTGATCTCAAACTTTGCAAAATCTCAGCCTGAGAAATACCTAGATTTTCACCCTCAATTCACCTCCCAATGTTTCCTACTGCAGATTTAAAATAAATAAATTGATAAAAGTTAAGCACCTTGATGTTGCCTGAATATATCATACTCTGTTGGCTCATGTGTCTTCTGCTGGTGGTAAATGATCTAGTGAAATACAACAGATGGCCACTGGGAGTTCTCCAGCATGCCTTGCTTCCCTTTGTCTTCCAGGTTTGGGCTGGGTAGCTTTGGAGCATCAAACAACTTGTAATTGAGCGGGTGCCGCAGCAATCTTTTAACTGACTGCTTGGATCATTTTGTTAGCTTCGTTCATCTCTTTCTTCAAACGTCCATAATTAGACATTAATGAACGCCTCATCCCAAGATCTGCAATTTGTTTAAATGTGTATAATTTCTTAACAGTTTTCATTGTCTCTCTCACACCACTATGAGATCTAATACCCTCCCTACCCTGGGGCTGTTCGTTATATGATTTAAAGGAAGCGTTACACTTGTCTTTCCTTCCTATTTTTTTAAATGTTAATGGTGTTAAAAAATTCTAGTGTGTCTAGGAGTGTCAATAATGCCAGTAGGAATGCTACGAACAGATTAAATTTGTAAATAGCTGCTTTAACTCTGAAAGATCCCAAAGGCCTTTACAAATGTGTATATTACAAACCATCACCGAGAAAGTGTTTCATCCATTACTGAGATGCATCCACCTCTGTTGTGGAGCCTCTGTGGTTGTTTTAACAGTACACAACAACACTAAGCAAGAATTTAGGACTAGTTCCGCTGAAATATGTGGCATCAAGATGAAACCGCAGAAGGAATTTTAAGTAGACAGTGGAATTCCCTACATTGGAGTTGAGCCGGGGTAAATTATTCCTGTTGTTGATTGTGCCGATCCGATGAAGTGAGCTGTAGCTCAGGAAAGCTTATGCTCAGATAAATTGGTTAGTCTCTAAGGTGCCACAAGTCCTCCTGTTCTTTTTGCGAACACAGACTAACACGGCTGCTCCTCTGAGAACAAACATTACAAAGGTGAGTGGAACATCCCTAGGTGCCACACTGATGCTTGTTTTGCACCAGTGTCACTAAGCAGGCATTTGACTGCAACCAATGGCTAGAAGCGGGACAAATTCACACTAAAAATAAGGGGCAATTTTTTAACGGTGAGAGTGATTGGAACAACTTACCAAGGGTTGTGGTGCATTCTCCAGCTCTGGAAATATTTAAATCAAGATGGGAGGTTTTTTCTAGTTCAAATAGGAATCAATTCAGAGACATCCTAGGGCAGCGATTCTCAAACGTTTGTACTGGTGACCCCTTTCACATAGCAAGCTTCTGAGTGCGACCCCCCCCCTTATAAATTAAAAACACTTTTTAATATATTTAACACCATTATAAATGTTGGCAGCAAAGCGGGCTTTGGGGTGGAGGCTGACAGCTCGTGACCCCCTACATAATAACCCACAACCCCCTGAGGGGTCCCAACCCCCAGTTTTAGAACCCTCGTCCTAGGGCCTGTGTTATGCAGAAGGTCAGACTAAATGATCACAATGATGCCTTCTGGCTGTATAACCTCTGAATGACAGATGAAGATTTCATCTGCCTCTCGCCAGAGGAACTGACTAGGAAGGGCTCTTATACTGGGTATATACCAATAATTTGCAAACATTCCAAAGTGTATTTCCCAACACACCTGGAGGCATGTACCAAAAATAGGAGCACATCTTGTGTGTTATTGCTTAATTATTTCATAGGAATGGAATGTATTGTTCTGTTGGGCCCCGGAATATACTTTCAGCATCCTCATACAAGAAATATGCCTGTTTTCTTAGGTAATCAGCATGATCCTCATCCTTTGAGAGCTGGATCTGTGAGTCAGCACCACAGCTGTGTCACTGAATAGTTTCTATTGTGTGTGCCAGCATAGTAAACACACGCTTGCCATTGTGGTTTACTACACTATGCACCTTAATGATGTTACAACATTAAAAACGCCTCTGAAAAGTCACCAGATGCTTCAAGTGGAGATACTGCATCTGGGCTATGAAATTGGGCTTCTGTTAAAATCCCAGCCTACGCCAACAGACCCTGGAAATACTTTGGGATCAGATCCTGCACAGACATAGGCAGGGGCTTAACTTCCCTCGCCGCGACTGTCCGATTGGAGTCGATGGGTTTACTCACAGAGCGCATAGTTAGGCATGTGTTTAAGTCTTTGCAGGATAGGGGCCTTAGACAGGCAGAAATTGGTAATAATACAGCTGCCTTAGATGTGAGGATGGCTATACTGGGGGGTTCCGCTACGCATAATTAGTGGAGTTGGCATAACTGAGGACAAAAATGTATACGCTGCCAGTCCCAGAGGTGTTCTGTCTATATGCATCAAGGAAGTCCATAGGAGACATCAGGAAAACATTGCTTAGAACTCCTGGTGATGGGGTGTACAAACCCCACACGAGCCAGGAAAGGGTTAATCAGTTGCTGGGTGCCCAACCAGCCCTGCCCCATGACACCTGAAGTTGGTGTCTGGCACCAAGGCCAGAGCTAAAGGAGAGCCTGGGATGGAGAGTAGGGGTTGAGCTTGTGGTCGGGTTAGGAAGGCTGGCTAGGGCCAGAAACCAGGGAAAGCTGCTGCTTGTCGGGGCCTCCCCCAAGGGAAGGGAAGAGACGAGAAGAATTTCATGTCCCCTCTTGTGTCACCTGGCCGGAGGACTAAGCCCCTCATCCTGGAAGGTGTCGGAAGCGGAGCAGAGCAATGGAAGCCCAGGAGGCAAACAGAAGAGGAGCTACTGCTGTCCTGTGCTGTGGTGTGGGGGGCGTGCTGGGACAGGGTGGCCACACCCCTAGGTAGGGAGCAGTGCCTGGTATGGCTTGCAAAATGGCCAACTGGGGTGTAGAAGGGTACTTAGGTGGCTAGTCCCTGGAAGTAAAAAGAAAAGGAGTACTTAAACCCCAGCTTTGGCTCCACTGCGATCTGCAGAACTCTAACTGAACCCCGGAGGTGCCTAAACTCTCTTGGTGCCTAGGTTTTCAGGGTGAAAGTTCCCTGGACACTTGGGTTTCTGTCCCTGGGCACGTGCACTGCTGCCTTGCTCCGGGCATCCAGCCGCTTCTCTCCTGCCCAAGCCCCACAGCACGTCACAAAGTGGGGGAAGGCAGGCGTTCGGCTGCAGGGTCTAACCTGGCAGGTGTGCTCCGAGGCTAGCGGATCAGGTCCCATTCCCCATCCAGAGGAGAAGCCCACCTTAGAACTTAGTGCTGAGAGCACTCACCTGGGCTGTGGGAGACCAAGGGTCAGTTCCCCCCTCTCTGCTAGGGGGGACAAAAGGATTTGAATGGGGACTCCCCCACTTAGAATCATAGAATCATAGAATATCAGGGTTGGAAGGGACCTCAGGAGGTCATCTAGTCCAACCCCCTGCTCAAAAGCAGGACCCATCCCCAATTAAATCATCCCAGCCAGGGCTTTGTCAAGCCTGACCTTAAAAACTTCTAAGGAAGGAGATTCCACCACCTCCCTAGGCAACGCATTCCAGTGTTTCACCACCCTCCTAGTGAAAAAGTTTTTCCTAATATCCAACCTAAACCTCCCCCACTGCAACTTGAGACCATTACTCCTTGTCCTGTCCTCTTCCACCACTGAGAATAGTCTAGAACCATCCTCTCTGGAACCACCTCTCAGGTAGTTGAAAGCAGCTATCAAATCCCCCCTCATTCTTCTCTTCTGCAGACTAAACAATCCCAGTTCCCTCAGCCTCTCCTCATAACTCATGTGTTCCAGACCCCTAATCATTTTTGTTGCCCTTCGCTGGACTCTTTCCAATTTATCCACATCCTTCTTGTAGTGTGGGGCCCAAAACTGGACACAGTACTCCAGATGAGGCCTCACCAATGTCGAATAGAGGGGGACAATCATGTCCCTCGATCTGCTCACTATGCCCCTACTTATACATCCCAAAATGCCATTGGCCTTCTTGACAACAGGGGCACACTGCTGACTCAAGAAGGGTGCTCCCAATACAGAGCTATAGGATATTTGGCTCCTTCCATCTCTCCTGTTGAAGCTGCTCCACTGTGGGTAACTAATGAAGTGTTCGGAGCCGGGGGAGGGGACTGGAGCCAGCATCACCCACTTGGGAGGTGGGGGCTCGAACCACAGGACTGCAAAGTTTTTGCTTTAAGACTGTAAAAAATGTTTGCTCTGAACCTGTGCACCTAGTCAGGAGGGGTCATCTCTTATCAGTGGTTCTCAAACTTATTTGATCGCACCCCCCCCTTCTTTGTGTCTGGGGGGCGGGCAAGGGTGTTGTGGCATCGTCACTCTTACTTCTGCACTGCCTTCGCCTCACTACCGCGTCTTTTAATCCAAAACACTGTATACAGGACAATCAGAAGGTAGCGGGAAACCGACATAAATGTTTGTGTGCTACTCCCTATCGCAAATGAATCCGACACTTAGGCAGCTGTGGGACTCCTGAAAGAAACCAGACACCTAGCATGAATATCAGACCCAAACAGGGGACTGAGAGGGGGGCTCTGATCCTGGAGCTGATGATGGGCTGAAGTCTAGACTTGTAAGTGGGATTTTTCAGAAGTGCCTAACTCCCATTGATTTCAATGGGATTTAGGCACCCAATCAGTTTAGGCACTTTGAAAATCCCACGATTCAATTCCCACTGAAGCCACTGGGGAACTTTCCATTCACTTTAAGGGGAGTTTGATTGGACTCCATCCCCAGGTTAGCTGTGGTTAAAAATCATTACCAGCTGACTCCCTTTCTTCCATTTAGCTTCTGTCAGCGTCAACTCAAGCCAGCAAGGTTTATGGTTTTCTGATTCAGTGTAGCCACCTGCTGGATGCTGGAGGTGTCTCTCCTCTACTGCTCCTAACCCAGGGTAATCACTTTGTCTTATCAACTGCTACATTTCCACGGATGAGGAGGGAAAGGGTCTGCCTTCCTCCATGTTTGGTTTTAACCCTTTTGCTGTCATTTATGTCACTGACAGCTCAGTGGGGTTCCTTTAACTGCTACCTTTTTGGAAATCCTCTGTGTTGCATCCTAGTGCTTATGATTTGAGAAGCTAAAACGGTGGGGCACTTCTTCTGCGGCTGCGGTGCAGACAGTGTCAATGCAGCTGTCCTTGCATTTCTTAAACAGGAGGAGGGGCAGACCTACCATAAATGTGTGTGTGTGTGTACACACTGGTTGGTATTCAGGAGCTGTCAGAGTTGTCATGTCCCCTGACCTTGTTATGTTATAATGTTCGGCAGTTTAAGCACCCACCGGGTACGCTAAGAGCACGGAGCCCTGCACGACTCATTAAAAGATGGGTGTTATTGATCTGTTCAAGTCTAACTAGTCCTTAGTGTTACCGAAGAATGCATCCGTGATTTAGCTGACTCAGTGGTTCTCAGACATTTTTTGTGCTGTGCCCCACTTTTCAAGGCAGACCCATCCTCTAGTGAAAGCTTTATCTCCTAGTCCTGATGCCAGAACATCCCTGCAGCAACTTGCTTACACAAAGTCATCTGAGGACAGCACCACAGAAACAAGCACTTGCTTGAATGTGACAGGCTCAACTGTCGGGCTACATTGCTTCCCTCCCCTCCCCTCCTTTCACTTTGTATCCGTGTTGTTTATTTTCATTTTTTTAGCACTGTATCGCCTTTGTTGCCTTCAGCCCCCAGTGCTCTAATCTCTCCATCCTGCCCCTTCATTGTTTGCTCCTGGCATCCTGGGTGGTTGTTCCTCCTTTAGTTTTAGTGGCACCCATAAGTTTGATCATTCATGGTTGAATCTGGACCAAAGAAGCAACCAGTAAAGACTGGCTAATATTAAGCATCGGTGCAGGGAGCACACAGGGGCTCCATATTTACTTTAATTGGCCTCAAAACTAAATCCCTCTCAGGGATTCTTCAGAGAGTCTTAGGGTTTGTCTCCACAGGAATTTGAGCAGAATAGCTGTTGTGAAATACACTATTTTGCAATAGCTATTGTGGAATATCTCTCCGGGTGGACACACTATTCCAGAATAAAAGTTACTTTATTCCAGAATAATTAGTGCAATTTAATAGCGTGTGCACAGGAGGAGCTATTCTGGAACAGCGATTGTGGAATGGTGTCTTCTGCTTTCACTATTCTGATCAATTTCTCAGTGTATTTAAACCCGTAGATTGTGCTGTTGCTCCCAGGAAACAACATCACTGACTTCCCCAGAGTGATGCAGGCAGCTCTGCAGACCCCTTGGCAGAGGTCCCCTTTGAGAACTACTAATCTAGCTCAGCTTTGCTGACCCATCTCCACATCCATGGCCTTCGGGATGTTGAACGATACTCAGCTGTTGTGTGACCAGGTAAAATTTTAGGGATGTCAAAGGATTTGAGCCAACTTACATCTGGACTGAATTTGTCCCCATAGGGCTATAAAATGGAAACTAAGAAAGAGAGAATTTTATTTAGCCACAAGACTTCTGTCAATCTCATTACCCTGTTATCTGAGTATAGATAGCCCACAGATATGAATGGATTTAGAGAATTATTATTATCTGCATTTTACAGATGGGGGAACAGAGGCACAGAGGAGATGAAGTAGTTTACACAGGGTCACCTGGTAGCTGCCTAGCTAGTGTTCTGACTGTGCTGGGGCCCTTAGGACCACACACACTAGGACAATTATCAAGGACAATGGAAAACTGCAGGAAATGTTGGCAGAAGTTCCTCCTCCCAAAATCTGGTTAATTTAATTAGATTATAAGATCTTTGGAGAAGAGACTTTTATACGGTGTGTGGGCAAAGCCTAGCACAATGAGATCCTTATTGGGGCTTCTATGTGCTACCATCATACAAGAAATTAATAAGCATATCTTTGTGGGGTATCTGCTGTTGTCCTCATCTCTTGATATTTAGATGGATAGTATTCTCCACCTATGTATCTATATGACCCCCACTGCTGTGTGCCTTCAAAGAGGAGTCGGAGACCCGTATTTTAGATGATCACAATGAATGATTTTTGCTGGTTCTAAACCATTCACAAACTCATGCACAATCTAACACTTGTTGCCGGTGTGACAAAGCTCTGTCCTTGCCTCTGTGGGTCCCGCATTTCCTGGTGGATTTCGCTAGCCTCAGAGGCTCACTGTGACCCTCCACATAACCCTTCTCTCTCTAGAGACAAGGGTCACAGTCTACTGAGCCATTTTCATCATAAGCCAGCGAGGGAGGTGAGGAGAAGTTATCCTTCCTTGCACAGTCTCTGTTGTGTCCCAGTCTCAGTGATTAATCAGGTGGCAAAGGTGTGGGGGGGAGCCCAGGCCCACCCTCTACTCCGGGCTCCAGCCCAGGGACCCTAATAGTATCAGCTATGGTAGCTGACCTTTTAGAAACATAACATGTACAATTCCCTGGGCTACTTCCCCCACAGCAGCCCTCACTTCCTCAAGCTCCACTTCACCCTTACCTCAGGGCCTCCTTCCTTGTGCCTGATATGGTGTGTACTACTCAGCCTCTCCAACAGCGCAACTTCCTCCCACAGCTCCTGACATGCACACCCACCTGACTAACTGGGAGGCTTTTAACTAGTTTCAGCCAGCCCCTGATTGGCTTCAGGTGTCCCAATCAACCTAGCCTTCTCCCTGCCTTCTGGAAAGTTCTTCATTGGCCCCAGGTGTCTTAATTGACCTGGAGCAGCTGCCATTTCACTTATCCTGGTACCAGGGATTTGTTTAGCCTGGAGCTAATATATCTAGCTCCCACTACTTTTCCATAGCCATCTGGCCTTGCCCCGTCACGCCGGACAACACTAAACAAACACAACTATTAAAAAAGTTACTGTATAACTACTTGAAATAAACTTAGCATATTATCTGCAATACATAACATCCCCAAGAGTGTGTATTGTATTAACCAAGGGATCGGTTTGGTTCACCACTCCAGGTCAATGGGGGCTGCGGGATGCGTTAGCCAGCACATCCCTTGGCCCACGCCGCTTCCTGCAGCACCCATTGGCCTGGAGCGGAGAACCACGGCCAGTAGGAGCTGCGATCGACCGAACCGGCGAACGCGGCAGGTAAACAAACTGGCCCGGCTCGCCAGGGGGCTTACCCTGGTGGGCTGTGTGCCAAAGGTTGCCAATCCCTCCATTAACCTATGGGATGTACAGACTGCTTAGCTATGCGGATTTTCCCCAAACCAATATGGCATTACACCCCTGCAAAGTATTCCCTGGGCACCTAACTCCCAATGGGCCTTACTGTTGCCCTTACGTGCTGGTGTTAGGAAGCTCATATTGTCATTATGTTCCCATGCTGGCCCAAGTATCACCAGAAAGCTTGTGTGACTTGTAGATAATAAAGTTACTAGAAAAAGGGCTTTGAAATATTCCTTTGAATGCTGAATGCCTCTATCCAGCTAATTGGTATTCAGTTCAAAAAGAACGTAGGTCACTCTAAAAGGATATCCTCTATTATACTGCATTCAAAGGTCCATTGTAGCTCTAAAAAGATTCTACAAAACATGAGAGGAAACAAAAGAGACTGAAAGGCACTAAATATACAGAAGAAGCTCCATTAGATGAAAAGGAAGTCAGTTGATAGCCTAGATCAATGTTCTCTCCTGCTTCTTGATGGACGTTTTTCCCCAGAAGGTTCATGGCATTAGGTTGGACAGTCAGGATGGTAGCCTGGGTCTCAAGAAACCCAGGTTCAATTCCCTGCTCTGCCATAATCTCTGTGTGACCTTGGGCAAGTCACATAGCCTCCCCGTGCCTCAGTTTCTCCATCTATAAATGGTGATGATAGCACTGCCCTGCCTCCTGGGAGTGTGTGAGGGTAAATGCATTAATTAGTGTGTGGTATGCAATACTCTGGAAATGGGGGTCATTTCAGTACTTAAAATAGAGCAGACCTAGCACCCCTAAATATGTGGATTTTGCCATTTATGGTGACTCATAGGCTAGAGGGGAAGGATGGTGTGGAAATCTGGGTTGCACATTTGACTTTTCCTTTGGGACTCTGGGAAAGTCACTTAAACTCACTGGGTAGAATCCTGGCTCCACTGAAGTCAATGGGAGTTCTGCCATTGACTTAAATCAAGCCAGGATTTCACTCTATGCCCCATTTTCCCCATGTGTACCTTACCAGCATGCGGATTAAATCATTAAGTACCTTGAGATCCTCTGATGGAAGGTGTTGCCTGGCTGCATTGCGTTTATTATTGCTTTCCTTGTCATTTCAGCAAATGCCTTTTCATTAGGTGCAAGGACTCTCCTTTTGGCTGGAGCTGTGGGATCTAAATCAGGAACATTCCTAACCTGGCCATGGTGGTACATCATCTCTTTGGCTTTCTTGGCTTCAGTTAAGAGCCTGTCCTCATCCCACAAACCAGGTATTCCACAGATGATGGACTGAGCTGCTCAGGGTTGCATTGGTTGGTTGTTTCTTTCTCCTGGGATGAATGTGGAAAGGCCCCCCCACACCCAATATCACTGACCCCAAGTGTTCAAAAATCATCAGGTCGTGAAGCATCATGAACTTGGCTTTAAAAACCATGAGATTTTTAAAAATAACATTGGGAAGGGGGCTTTTTATTTGCCTTCGTGTTTCTGAACCTTTAGGGTCCACTTGAGTCATGTTTTCAAGCTTTTCTCTGCAACTTTGAGGGATGGAACCTTACACTTTTTTTTTTTAAATGAAAGCTGAGTCTCATGACTCCGGGTGCTGGAGCTTTAGAAAAAAACAACAAATAGTACAAGAGTTGCAAACAAATCACAAGAGTTAGTAACACCACTTACCACACAGACTGACCCATAGTTAAGATGCAAGATCTCCAGAGCCCAGGCTTTTAGAAAGCCTGCAAAGAGATCTCCCTCAGAGCCAAGGGGGAGACCTTGTAGCCAAAGTATCGATGTAACTTGCACTAGACTCCAGGCAAAACAAAAGGGCTTGGCCATTTCTTTCACAAAGCTTGTGCAATAGCAAATGACATGCGCTCCTCTATTTTCATGACTGCATTCTATGACCTGCTTCCCATCTTTCCTGCCCAGAGGCACCTACTTTAGCTTCCAGCTTGTTCACTCTTCCTGCAAGCTAACGTCCTTGGAGGCCACAATGCTCACTCTGGCATGAACAAGGTCAAATTGTTTGCCCAGCTCCTCTAATTCTGCTAACAGCAGCAAGTTACTCATTGACTTACCCTGGAGAGAAAGCTGTCCTGAATCTTCAGGCAAGATGATTACTGCCCCATAGATCACCTTTGTCTGCATTCCTGCAGCTGCTAGGCATACAGATAAGGCTTGAGAGGGGGTGTAAGCTACAGCACCAGGTTGTTGATGAATGACTTTCCTAATCAAGAGATAACCCTACCGCTCACCCCCCCACTACTGAGAAGCTTTCTGAGAGAGATTTCCAGAGGCATGAAGCATGGGGCTCTAGGATTTTAAGTGCTCCATAGTGCCTGGTGGGCGTAGGGCCCAGTAAATGGGGAGGTTGCAAGTTGGGGGAAGAAGGGCAATGGAGTCTCCGCGTAAAGGAGTCACAGCGGATGGAAACAGAGAGCACTAGAAAACCAGCGCATTTACTAATGTAGCAGGAACTGGCTGTAAATAGCACAGAGTAAAGCATGTACATCTAGAAGCAATGCACACACCCATTTTACACTAACAATTTGTTTATGCATCCGCAAGCAACAAACCACATCTGACTTGCAAAAATGTATCTCTGACAAAATCCCACCAGAGCAGAGGACTTCCAGCTTCAAACCATTTGCGTCCATAAAGCAGCTAGAACAAGGAAGAGCAGGTCTTCATGAGGCCTTGTCTACTCTGGGAGTGGGGCGCAGGGTGGGTAGTTAAAAGCTGCAGTGAAAACCATGCTGCGTCCAAGCTGCGGTGTGTAGCTACACGTGGCAGGGAAAGGCTCTGGCAGGGGGGAGTCAGCAGGGAAAGGCTCTGGCAGTGGGAAACTGCCAGAGCCTTTCCCGCTGCTGGTGTCTTTCACTCTTGTGGGCAAAGGTTCCAGCAGCTCCCTGTAGTGGGATCAAGCCTTTTCCCATCTGCCTCCCCTCCTCCCCCCACCAGAGCCTTTCCCCCTGGCTCGAGCAGCAGGCTAAAATTAGCAATGTAGCCAGGGTAGGCACTGCTTGGGCACGTACAGAGCCACCCTAGGTTCAGGCGTGTCTTTATTCACCTACGCAGTGCCTCGTCATCTGCTCTGCTTTTTATACCTGTGCTGGCAAGGGGGGTGGGGTGGAGCCTGCAGTGTAGGTACACTATATGCCGAAACGTAGATATAGCCTACGCCTCAGGTCGTTTACTGCGTGGGACAGGGAATGTCCACAGAGCACAGGCTTGACTAAAAAATTGGTACATGCACAGCCTCCGTTCCTGCATCAAATGAAAATCTGCAGAGCCATCAATAGTGTGAAAGGCCCCTTTGTGGCTTCAAAGGCATCCTTCGTACCTAAGTCTCATAAAGAAGGCAAGATGGCCTTGTAGCTCAAGGTGCTGAAGACCTAGGTTCAATTCCATAGTCTTCCTGGGTGACCTGGGGAAAATAATGTAACTTTTCTGTGCCTCAGTTCCCCCTCTAGATAACGGGATAATAGCTCTGCCAGGCCACACAGTGGCCCTGTGAGGGTAAATTCATTAATGTTTATGCGGCTGAAATACTACAGTGCTGAGGCCATAAAAGAACTCTGATAGATTTTAGAAACTATTTTTATTGATATTATATGTATTACAGGAGCCCCTGGGGTTCCCAGTGATGATCGGGGCCCATTGTGCTGTGTATTGTATACACACACTATAAGAGTCCCTGCCCCAAAGAGCTTGCAGTTCAAATACTGGACTTGTGCAGGGGTAGGAAGAGAAAGAAGGGACGTAGTATTTTCCCCATTTTAGAGAGGCCCAGAGAAATGAAATGACACCGAAAGTCTATGGCAGAACTGACTGCAGGGTTTATAACCATTATACTTCTGTTTATCCGATTGAACTTAGTCCTAGATGTTCTCACTGATATGTATCTATAGTACTTGTCTGGCTCCCATTACCACAGTATCTGAAGACTTCACCATCTTGAATGTATTTATCCTCACAAGACTCCTGTAAGGTAGGCAAGTTTTACACATGGGGAACTGAGGCACACAGGCCAGATCCTCAAAGGTATTTAGCTACAGCACTGAGGCTACACCACTGTAGTGTAGACACTTAATACAGCACTGGAAAGGGGTTTCCCCATCACTGTATAGCTCTGTGTGGCTCAAAAGCATGTCTCTCTCACCAATAGAAGTTGGTCCAATAAAAGGTATTCCCTCACCCACCTTGTCTGTCTAAGCATTAGCATGATGACAGAGTTTATTTGGAGGCTGCCCTCAGGTAAAGACATGCTCCAATTTACAGTAGAGGTGGTGGAAGGATTTTGTGTGGGAAGGACTTGGAAGGGTTGGCAGCCCTCTAGGAAAGGAGTGGAGTTGCATAGCTCCTCTTGCGTTACAACCAGAAGGAAATGTATTATCAAGGTACAAGCCAAGCAAATAAACCTGCCTTAAGGGAAATTGGTTCATCTGTGTTTAGCCACACCAGAGGACTTCCATATGGACTGAGGGTCTTCATTTATGCTATTGTGTGTAATTTGTTTTTAGACAAGTAAATGGTTAGTTATGAGTTACTTTTCATGATTTTTCCTGCATATAACAAGTATTTCCTACTGTAATCAATCTGTTTGAAATTTTTCACAGAAAAAAATTCCTCCAATCAAACAAATGTGATTTTTGTCAGAATTTTTTTATTAATCAGGAGAACTGCAGTGAAGAATGTCATTTTGAAATGTTGAATCATTTTGTTTCAATCAAAAGTGCTGAACTTTTCCATTTCAATGCTTCAGATGTGAAACTTTTCAGAATTTTCTGTTTCATGAACAGTTTTGATATTTTGCCATTTTGCTCATATTTGGAATGGAAAGTAACGTTGGAATGTCAAAATTTCCTGTGAAAAAAAATTCCATGTTTTGAACAATAAGTATTCCTCCTCCTAGTCTGTGTACATCTTTGTACAGCCCCTAGTACAGTGTGGTCCTGATCCATGACTAGAGCTCCTATGTGCTATAATTCTTATTTATTATTTGTGTTTAGTTAGGTTTATTGCTACTCAAAAGTGAGAGTTATCTTCTGTTCCTTTGCTCCTTGTGTCTGATTATATTACATAGGAGAATATAACTGGGAGGTATGGCTTAATAAGTGATTCAGCCTCTGTCAAAACCTACTCTAATAAAACTAATTCAGAAGGGTGAGGAAGACAACTCTTTGTCCTGAGTAATTATACAGACTAATTTCATAGAATCATAGAATATCAGGGTTGGAAGGGACCCCTGAAGGTCATCTAGTCCAACCCCCTGCTCGAAGCAGGACCAATTCCCAGTTAAATCATCCCAGTCAGGGCTTTGTCAATTTAAAGGTTTGGTGGCAGTATAAACTATCTGAAATGCCCCTCTAGAAAAATTCTCAAAAACTTGTTATGGTCAATGGGCAGTTTTAGTTAAAAGGAGCCAGACATGACACAGCCCCTGCTCACACATGCATGAGATACCCACATTTCCCCCTACCTTATCTCTCATGCAATTTCCTGAGCCACCCCATTACATGTACCACTCCTCGTCTTTCCCTGTGCAGCTCTCCCCATGTCCCCGGACTCCCTAAATTATTCCCCTTCACATCACCCACAAATTATTCCACACAGATAATCTCCCCAAATTACCCTCAACTCCCTCCAAGTGCCCTCCACAAACTCACCCCTCAGATTACCTCTAACTTTCCCAAATTACCCACACAGTATCCCTAAAGAATCCCCAACTCACTACCGCCAAGTACACTTATTAGTCTCCTACCTCTGACTTCCTCCAGCACATACAGCTTCCAAGTTACCCCAGTTCCAACCCCAAATTGCCCCGCCCTCCGCTCCCCACCCCCCACCTCTCCCCAAACCGCCACACGCTCCGCTCCCCGCTCCCCACCCCCCACCTCTCCCCAAACCGCCCCACGCTCCGCTCCCCACCCCCCACCTCTCCCCAAACCGCCCCGCCCTCCGCTCCCCGCTCCCCACCTCTCCCCAAACCGCCCCGCCCTCCGCTCCCCACCCCCCACCTCTCCCCAAACCGCCCCACGCTCCGCTCCCCACCCCCACCTCTCCCCAAACCGCCCCACGCTCCGCTCCCCACCCCCCACCTCTCCCCAAACCGCCCCGCCCTCCGCTCCCCACCCCCCACCTCTCCCCAAACCGCCCCACGCTCCGCTCCCCACCCCCCACCTCTCCCCAAACCACCCCGCCCTCCGCTCCCCACCCCCCACCTCTCCCCAAACCGCCCCACGCTCCGCTCCCCGCTCCCCACCTCTCCCCAAACCACCCCGCCCTCCGCTCCCCACCCCCCACCTCTCCCCAAACCGCCCCACGCTCCGCTCCCCGCTCCCCACCTCTCCCCAAACCACCCCGCCCTCCGCTCCCCACCCCCCACCTCTCCCCAAACCGCCCCACGCTCCGCTCCCCACCCCCCACCTCTCCCCAAACCGCCCCGCCCCCCACCTCTCCCCAAACCGCCCCACGCTCCGCTCCCCACCCCCCACCTCTCCCCAAACCGCCCCGCCCTCCGCTCCCCACCCCCCACCTCTCCCCAAACCGCCCCGCCCTCCGCTCCCCACCCCCCACCTCTCCCCAAACCGCCCCACGCTCCGCTCCCCACCCCCACCTCTCCCCAAACCGCCCCACGCTCCGCTCCCCACCCCCACCTCTCCCCAAACCGCCCCGCCCTCCGCTCCCCACCCCCCACCTCTCCCCAAACCGCCCCGCCCTCCGCTCCCCACCTCCCACCTCTCCCCAAACCGCCCCACGCTCCGCTCCCCACCCCCCACCTCCCCCCAAACCGCCCCACCCTCCGCTCCCCACCTCCCCCCAAACCGCCCCGCCCTCCGCTCCCCACCTCTCCCCAAACTATCCCAGGCTCTTGTCCCCACCCCCCACCTCTCCCCAAACCGCCCCGCCCTCCGCTCCCCACTCCCCACCTCTCCCCACTCCCCAAACCGCACCTCCTCCCAGTACACCTCCCCCCTGGTTAATATCCCATAATATCCCCCGCCCCACGGCCTACGAGTCCCGGCATGCCCCGCGCGCGCCCCGCCCCCCCGCCTGCAGCCTGCCGGGCTTCCGGGCACGCGCCGAGCGCACTCGCAGCCGCGGGGCAGAGCGGAGCCGGGGCAGGACCCAGCCAGGTGAGGCGATGCCGCCCCGCGCCCCTCCTGGCTGGGGGTGGCCGGGTGCCCCCCGGGACCCTGCCCGGCTCCTCTCCCCCGGGACCCTGCCCCATATCCCCCCTCCCCGCTCCCTCTGCACCCCGGGACCCTGCCCCATCCACTGCCCGGCCCCTCTCCCTCGGGACCCTGCCCCGTATCCCCCCTCCCCTCGGGACCCTGCCCCATATCCCTCCTCCCCGTATCCCCCCTCCCCCGGGACCCTGCCCCATATCCCTCCTCCCCGCTCCCTCTGCACCCCGGGACCCTGCCCCATCCACTGCCCGGCCCCATATCCCCCCGGGACCCTGCCCCATCCACTGCCCGGCCCCTCTCCCTCGGGACCCTGCCCCGTATCCCCCCTCCCCTCGGGACCCTGCCCCATATCCCCCCTCCCCGTATCCCCCCTCCCCTCGGGACCCTGCCCCATATCCCTCCTCCCCGTATCCCCCCTCCCCCCGGGACCCTGCCCCATCCACTGCCCGGCCCCATATCCCCCCTCCCTCCCTCTGCCCCCGGGACCCTGCCCCATCCACTGCCCGGCCCCATATCCCCCCGGGACCCTGCCCCGTATCCCCCCTCCCTCCCTCTGCCCCCGGGACCCTGCCCCATCCACTGCCCGGCCCCTCTTCCCCGGGACCCTGCCCCATATCCCCCCTCCCCTCGGGACCCTGCCCCATATCCCTCCTCCCTGCTCCCTCTGCACCCCGGGACCCTGCCCCATCCACTGCCCGGCCCCATATCCCCCCGGGACCCTGCCCCATCCACTGCCCGGCCCCTCTCCCCCGGGACCCTGCCCCATATCCCTCCTCCCCGCTCCCTTTGCACCCCGGGACCCTGCCCCATCCACTGCCCGGCCCCTCTCCCCCGGGACCCTGCCCCATATCCCTCCTCCCCGCTCCCTCTGCACCCCGGGACCCTGCCCCATCCACTGCCCGGCCCCATATCCCCCCGGGATCCTGCCCCGTATCCCCCCTCCCTCCCTCCGCCCCCAGGACCCTGGTCCATCCACTGCCTGGCCCCTCCCCCCCGGGACCCTGCCCCATCCTACAGCCTGCCCCCCCCTCCCGGGACCCTGCCCCATATCCCGCCTCCCACCCGGGACCCACCCCCCCCCCCCGGGACCCTGCCCCATATCCTGCCTCCCACCCGGAACCCCCCCCCGGTGACCCTGCCCCATATCCCCCCTCCCACCCGGGACCCTCCCCTTCCCATCCTATGGCCTGGCCCCTCTCTGCCCCGCCCTGGGACCCTTCCCCATATTCCCCTCCCTCTGCCCCCCAGGACACTTCCCCATCTTATGGCCAGGCCCCTCTACCCTTCCCTGTTCCCCACTTCCTCTGCCTCCCCCCCCCCGATCCTTTCCTGTCCCACTGCCTGGGGCTCTCTCCCTCTCCCCCCATTCCCGCTGCCCCCCGGGACCCTTCCTCATCCCACTGCCTGGGGCTGGCTCTCGCTCTCCCCGTGCCCCCTCCCACCACCTGGAGCTAGCTCCTGCACACCCTCTGCCCCCACCCCTTCTGGACCCTTCCCCAACCCACAGCCTGGTGCTGGCTCCCACTTCCTCAGCCCCCTGAGCCCCTTCACTATCCTATGGGTCGTCCCCTCAAGACTGCTGTCCCTCCCCTCCCACCCTTCCCCATTCTATGGCCAGCCCCTGTCCCCAGCCTCTTTTTGCCTGTGGCTGCCCCAATTTAACCTCCCTTTACCCTCTTTTGTCTGGGGCTGGCTCCTCTCTGCCCCCTTTTGTCTCTCTTCCCCACCCCAAGCGTCCCAACTGCTCCCCCACTCTCTGCTGTTATTCTCCCTCCTTGCTTGTTGCCTGTTTCACATGCAGACACATTTTCTGTCTTCCCCACTTCACCCCCCGCCCTTCTTTTCCCTAGCTGCCTTTTATCTCCAGGACTTCCTTTACTTCATGCATACTATCTAGCTCCATACTAAGACAAAATCCAAAGACAAAAGGGGTGTGGGGTCCAAAGCCGCTCTCATGTTGCTGTAACCCACCGCTTTTCACTGCACCGCTTGTGGAGATGGGTTATCCCCTGGCTGTTGTGGCAAGTTGGACGTTTGCGGCTGTTGAGGGATGGCATATGCTGCTTCTCTAAACCAGTGAGCTTCAGCCTTCCCTTTCTAACATGATAACACAATGTAACAAAAAGAAAAGGAGTACTTGTGGCACCAATTTATTTGAGCATAAGCTTTCTAAGGTGCCACAAGTCCTCCTTTTCTTTTTGCGAATACAGACTAACAGGGCTGCTACTCTGAAACAATGTAACGGGGGACTGAAGGGAGAGAATTTGTGGTGATGCCAAAGTTTAGGGCAGTGATGCCTTGCTTTCCAAGTCTCTCAGTCCCAGGAAGGGAGAGAACCTCATCTGTTTGTTTAAAGTCAGTATGGAAAAATTCAGACATGGGTGCCTAAACTCTAAATCAGTATTTCAACACTTACATAAGTAGCCCGATTTTCAAGCATGCTGCACATCCAGCTGCACCCAGTTTCAGTTGGGAGCTGCTGAGTAGTGCTTGAAAATCAGGCCACCTAAGTGCCTGTGAATATAGGCTTAAGAGCCCCCAACATTAGGCCCCCCATTTAAAAAAAATATCTTGGCCAAGGCTTTTATTGCTATGCTTCCCTGTTCTTTTGAAACACTTAGGCCTTGACTACACACACAAGGTGTACAGTTTTAACTACCCTGGTATGACCCCACTGTTTATAGTGTCATAGAATTGTAGGACTGGAAGAGACTGCAAGAGGTCATCTAGTCCAGTGCAGGAGCCTTCTCTGCAAGACTGTGTCTGCAACTTCTGCTAGTTGGAACGGATTTCTTGGTATCTGTTTGCTTGATCGGCTCTCTGTTTCAGATCTCATCTGAAACAGTTTCCTCACTTCCAACTAAATTTCCCTTTCCCTTTATCGTTTATCTATGTAACTGAATTATTTAACACTAGTGCCTTGTATTGTATTTGTCCAAGTGGAAGAGGGTGAGGTCTTGAAGTGCCTATATGTAGACTTGCAATGTTAGTTGAAAAAGTATTGATGAGCTTACCTATTGGTATAAAGTATTTTAGTAATGCCCAGAAGGGGACAGGGGCACTCATGATCACAGTCCCTACACTGAAGGTCTTAATATTCCCTTTCTCAAACTTTTTGTCTTTTTAGTTTAAATGTTTATTTTCAATTGTATGAAAGCAGCTGTGCAAATATTTACAGAAATGTGGAGGTATAGCCATTTGAAAAAAAATCTCTCCAACAAAATATAGACTAGGAAGTGAGTCTCAATCCTCTTCTAGAAAGTGAACAGAAACCTCCTAAAATAGACAGCTCATGCATTTTAAATGTTGAATTCACTTCTTAAAAATATAAACAGAGACTTATCAATGGTAGATCTTTATATTCTCTAGTTTGTTTGGCGTGGGTGGTGAAGGGCAAAGCTTTCTGGGACCCTGTCTTGATGAGCAGTCTTGTTAACCAAGTTTAGTTAGCTCAATGTGGCAGGTGATAGCCTGCATTTTGGGGCTTGTCTACATGGGAAAGTTTTGCTGGTTATATACACTGTTATGGTTAAATTGATATAACACCTCCTCCCCTCAATATACTATATTCTAGTATAAGAGGTGTTATTTTTTTGGTTTATCTCAACCTCCTTCCAAACCATGAGTTAAAAATGACAAAAAGCACAAACCAGAATAAGTGTGTCTGCATGCCAGAGTTTTATACTAATATCACTATACTGGTTGCAATGCACACCTTGGGTTATACCAAAAAACTTTCCTGTGTAGAGAAGACCTTTTAACAAGGCTTTCCTAACATATTCAATGCTGTTTAAGCTGCCCCCTCTCAGGCTGAAATGTAGCTGTCTAACACAGTTTTGGACTTGTTAGAAAAGCCCTGTTAAAATACAAGCTATCATGGTGAGCTAATATGATTAAAAGAATGCACATTTTCCCCATCAGGACATACCTGGTTTATTTGCTATGAGCCCTGGAGCAGACTTGAGTCTCTCTTGGGAGGGTGGGGGAAGGGAGGGTAACATTAGTGGGAATGTAGATCCCTGTGGAGGGACTGACACGGATGGGTAAAATGTGATTGCATCCTTGTTTCTCTGCTGCTGGATCAGTAATCTGTGATTACACAGCCTTCCACTTCATTCAGTCACTGGTTAATTTGATCTTCAGTTTAATTTGATGATCTCAGGAGCCAAAGCATTTGTATTGAAACAAGCCACTTGTATTTTGATCAAGCTTGATTGCTTTAGACACAGTTAGGCATTATATTTTAAAAATTTTTAAAATTAGGAAATATTGAAGTTGATTCAGGCATTTTAGTCAGTGATTATTATTCACTAGCTATAAAAACTCATTCAATAAGCAAAAAAGTGCTCAAGGAAAACCCATGTGGTGATGAAAGTTGTTGTTCAGATATTACAGTCCATAGTTATTGACATAAATGCTGCCATGTGCTAAGCAAGCTGTTGCCCACCCCTGTGGGCACATGGATAATACATTCAACCATTTATTTCAAGCAAAACAATAGGTAGGGACTGGTTCGCAATGAGAGGAAGGTCCTATGAATTAGTTAGGAAACTGAATAGGGTTTATCCTGTGCGGGGGCTGATGGCTTGCTAATCCCACTGAAGTCTGTGGAGTAGAGGGTGCTTAGTTAGAGGTGCTCAGCATTTGATAGGATCGGGGTCCTAATTTCTCTTTGTGGTGAGAGAGGTTCTGACATTCTGTATTTCATGTGTTTTTTTGTGGCTTTGAGAATGTTCTTTTGTGGGTGGGTTTTAGAACACTTGGAAAACGGAACAGTATATGGCTGGAGTAGCTCAGTGCTTGGCTTTGTGTAAAGAAAAAAGCGTTTTCAGATGTCTATTTTTATCAGTTAATTAGTAGTTCTTGCTGATTTGTCAGTGCTCTGTGATGAGAACTAGTTGAAACTAGTTCTTTTCTGCACACTGGGGGAATCACACATTTGTCAATCAGTGAATAGGCAGATCAGCCGTCGCACCTTTGTGATTGGTCCAGTGCAGGTGTTTCTTAACTCTTTCCAGATAGTACCCTTTAAATCAGCTGCTCACAAACTTGCTCTATGAATCCTTCGTGCTGCCCTCTCAAGAGGCTTCTCAGGCTTCAGCATATAAAAAAAAATGTAGATATACAAGCACTTGGGATTTCCATAATGCCTTCAATTTGATGATCTCAAAGTGCTCTAAAAACATGCATAAATTGCTCCATGCCTGTGAGGCATGGAAATATTCCCACAAGAAGCTGAGGTAGAGGTTAGAAGTGAATAACTGATGGTCACATGGCAAGCTGATGGGGAACTGGGCAAGAGAGAACACAGATCTTCTGACTCTCAGCCCTGTGCATTAAGCCACTGTGCTATCTTGTCTGACTTTTTGGTTCATGATGTGCTCCTGGTATCTGAGGATTAATTTACAAGTGACTGAGTAAATATTCAAAGGAATGCTGGGGATGGGGAAGCAAGCTTGCAAGCCAGGTGGTATGGCTGGTATGACCTATAGTTACTTCAGCCCCATCCACATCAGGAACTGATATTCTACTGGGTCTATGTCATGGATACTTACCCAGCTTTAAAGAAACCAGCAAAGAAGTAATCAGCTAAGTTTGAGCAAGGGAGGTTTAAGTTAGATATTAGGAAAATCTTTCAAACTATAAGGACAGGTAAGCACTGGAACAAGTTACCTGGAGAGGTTGTAGAATCCTGGTCATCGGTGGTTCTAAAGAGCAGGTTAGACAAACACCTGTCAGGGATGGTTTAGGTATACTTTAATCCTGCCTTTGTGAGTGGGGATGGACTAGATGACCTCTTGAGGTCTTTTCCAGCCCTACACTTCTGATTATTTTTTCAAGATATTTTTAAATCGAAAGATGTTGTTCTGTGCACAGACTTTCTGTTGACTTTAATTTGACCTGATTGGGGCTAGGATACCAAGATGATAGGCACTTTTTGTACCTAGTGAAATCTTCGTTGGCACAATAATGCTTATTTGAATCTATTTACATAGGACTTCAAGCCCTTTTCAAACCACATTAGAGAAACTAATTGTTCCCTGATGTTATCAGTTTAAGGAACATGATTCATCTCTTAACTGAATGATATATTTATGTGAAACGATAGAAAACATCAGTGGCAAAGATGGGAAGAGGATGACAGTAGGGAAAACAAGTCCTTCCTCGCAAACAGGGACCTAATGTTTTGCTGTTTTTTGGAAAACCACTTGGCTTTCTACCATAATGTGGAGGAGAAAGCAAACTATTTACCCAGCCCTAACTTCATTCTTTTGTATTTGTGCCTTTGATGTGCTGATTATAAAACACGGTTAAGAACTGCTTACCTAACAGCTTCATTGGCTTTCAATGAGACAAAGTGCTTGTGTGCACTTAGGGCTTGTTTACACTGGCACTGGTAAAGCGCTGCTGTAGTCCTGGCAGAGTGCTGGGGGAGAGCTCTCCCAGTGCTCTAAAAAACCCACCTCCGCAAGGGCAGGTGCGCTGTCTACACTGACATGTTACAGCGCTTAAACTTGCTGCGCTCAGGGGGGTGTTTTTTCACCCCCTTGAGCAAGCAAGTTGCAGCGCTATAATGTGCCAGGGTAGACAAGCCCGAAGAGCACTGTGGTGGTGCAGCTGCACTGCTGTAGAGCTTAGTGAAGACGCTACCGATGCTGAGAGGAGAGCTGCTGCCATCAGCATAGGTACTCCACCTCCCTGAGAGGCGGCAGCCGTGTTGACAGGAGAGGCCCTCCCGTTGACAGCACTGTCTATGCTGGGGGTTATAGCACATCGCTCTTTTCCACACCCCTGAGCAATGTAGTTATACTGACATAAATTGGTAGGGTAGACCAAGCCTTAGGCTCTTAAGTGCCTAAGTCACTTTTGAAATGGGACCCAGGCTCCTAATCCATTTAGGCTTATTTGCAGATTTTACCTCTAGTGTCTGATTCTCCTCTCCTTTTATATATTTTCTGCTGCTATAAATCAGGAATAATTCCATTAAACTCCAGGCAGGTCTGCACTAGAAAGCTTTGCTAGTACAGTATAGCCATATGTTAGAAGTGTGATCATAGAAAACAAAAAAAAAAGAACTATATCAGCAAAAGCCGTAGTGTAGACTCAGTTATACTGACATCAAAGTGCTTTTGCTGGTAGCTTATTTTACTCTCCAAACCGATATAAGCTATACTGGCAAAGGTACAGTTAGTGTTTTGCTGGTAGATGTTACGCTAAGGGTTGGCTGGTATAGTTATACCGGAAAACTTTTTCTAGTGTAGACATGGCTTCAGTGGAGTTACACCAGTAAAACAACTGGTTGGAGAAAAATTATTCTTCAAGGCTAGAACTGTTCTTTGCTGGCTGGGTAGAGTATTAAACCATTTTTTGCCTGAACTATTAACTTGTTTTTTAAAGCTGTTCTGCTAACATGGCTATGCCAAAAGTATGGATGTGGCCATAGAATCTTAATTACTATTCACCGTTTCAGTATAAGGATTCAAAAGTATGAATGGCCTTGCATTTTAGATGTACCGGTCATTTCCAGCTGGGACCTATAACAGGATGATGATTGCTGGAATACACTTAATGGGGCCAACTGGCTTATGCAAACAAGGTTGGTCTCTCACTGTCATAGATGTTAGCACGTTTCATCTCCTGTAAACAGTATTTAATTAAGTGTTCCACAGAAAGATTCAGAAGTGAAAGAGATTGTTAGTCACTTTGGGCTCACTTCCTTGTGAGGGATTCTTGCACAGAGCCAAAAGAAATATCTGAATGAAATAGAAACACAGCTTTTTTTCTTATTTGAAAAGTTTTCACTGTCTATACATGAGAGGGTCCACATTCTTCTGAGTGTCCTAAGCTTCATGTACCCTGGGCTGTGGGCCAAATTAGTGTTTAAATCCTCTTTCTAACATGTCCCATCAGTGACAGTGGTGGTAAAATCAGGCCCATTGTTTGGTCATGTTGACAGGATCACATCGTTGTGACATTACCCAGGATACAATCTGGAACAGCTGTGTTGCCTTTTACACTGCTTCGCTGTGAGAGCTACCACTTCTGGTCTGCCCGCACAACCTTCAGCCTGTAAATCACTCCCAGTTATACTGTACAAGTGCTGTGGCCAGCCACCCATGAATTACACCAGCAGGGCAACAATAGCAAACTCCCAGTCTCAGACTTTCCCCTAGCAATGTGCATCTTGTAGTACCCAGCCCCTCCTGGCAATACAGGCTTATATAGAGTCCATCATTTATATAATAGAAAATGATATTCACAAATCTTGTTGTTCCAAATGAAATTTCCCAAACACTTCAATTCAAACAAACAGTGGATTAGATAAAACAATAAAACAAGTTTATTAACTACAGGAAGATAGATTTTAAGTGATTACAAGTAATGAGGCATAAATGTCAGAATTGGTTACAAAGAAATAAAAGGTAAAATGCAAAATAATACCAAACTTAACAAGCTAAGTGAATTTAAAGCAAAAGGGGGTCTTTCACCACATGTTCCAGCAGTTTTACTGGCTAACTCTTTCAGCCAGAATCTCTCCCCAGTTCGGTGATGCTTCCTTTGTCTTTCAAGTGTTGTCTATGCCATGTGTACAGGTGAAGGGATGAATAATCTAGGGAGTTTGTGCCTCTTTTCTTTGAGAATCATTTCCATCTGGGGTTCAGGTGACGGAACGTCTGTGGGACTGGAGACTTCCAGCTGTTTCTTTGCCAACATGTAAATTTCTCTCTCACCCTTTTTCCTCCAAAGAATGGCCGCTTAACCAGGTGATAGTCTATTTGATTTTGTTGACACTTGGCTGAAATGTTTGGCCAGTTTGCCTTTTGTCTCTGAGGAACTGGTTTGTGCCTTCTTTTCTAAATTTGGAGCATGTCTCAGCAAAGTCATACAGTAGAGTTTTATAACTTCACATGCAATGTTGACCCACATATTTTATCAAGACAATAATGATCAGCATATTATGAGCTTTCAGATGATACCTCACAAGGCATACTTTGTACAAAATCCATTATAGCTTTGTAAAAAGGGTGAACATAGGGATACAGACTGTCACAGTCATATTAGAAGTATATTTTAAAAAGATGCTGAAACATGTTTCAAACATGGTTCTGGCATAGTGTGGTCCCAGGCATATTGGCCAGCGAAATGGTGAGGAAGCCAGTGTTGCTGGCACGCTTAATCATGATTCCAGAACTCTCTTCTGGGTTCATTGAGGCCTTGGACATGTAATATCAGGCTTTCTGTGTGGAATTACCCAATGAGCAATGTATGTAATGTTGTCCTTGGCAGCTGTGTTTTACAGTAGAGTTTTGAAATTAGCTGTGGCTTCAGGCCACTGGCTTTTTTATTAAGTTTCTGCACTTTGTGCTGGAGTGGCAGCAAAGGCCAGAACACATAATGCTCGCAGACTTACTTTGGGGAAAGTTCATACTTGCTAACTCAGTCTGATTGCTCTTTATGGCCTGCAGTAAATTTATCATTAACTTTAGAAGTGCTATTCTCTTACTTCTGTCTGATATGTACTTACTTATTTTTGCTGAATATGCATGATAACTAGTATTAGGAGGAAGTGGAAAATTTAGCTCATTCATTGGTAGTACATGTCTGATATCTCAGTCCTGACTGACTCTTTTTGTACTGCATTCAGTGAATACTGACAGCTATTCTGGAATACTGAAGTATCCAGCTTCCCTGTGGAGAATATGGGGCTTATGCAGAACATATCTGGTGGATTTCGATAATTACTAATACAGACAAAGCAGTGAATTTCATCACTGTGATGTATTTAGTTGGCTTTCTAAAAAGACCCTATGAGCACAATCCAGTCATTGGTTATAGAAAATTAATCATACAACTGGAAGGGACCTCAAGAGGTCATTTAGTCCAGTCCTCTGTACTTGTGGCAGGACTAAGTATTATCTAGAGCAGGTGTTTGTCTAACCTGCTCTTAAAAATCTCCAATGATGGAGATTCCATAGCACCTCTAGGCAATTTATTCCAGTGCTTAATCACCCTGACAGTTAAGAAGTTTTTCCTAATGTCCAACCTAAACCTCCCTTGCTGCAATTTAAGCCCATTGCTTCTTGTTCTATCTCAGAGGCTAAGAAAAACCATTTTTCTTCCTCCTCCTTGGGAACAACCTTTTACATACTTGAAAACTGTTGTCATGTCTTCTCTTTTCCAGACTGAACAAACCCAGTTTTTTCAATCTTCCCTCATAGGTCATGTTTTCTAGACCTTTAATCATTTTTGTCGCTCTTCTCTGGACTCTCTCCAATTTGTCCACATCCTTCCTGAAATGTGGCGCCCAGAACTGAACACAATACTCCAGTTGAGGCCTAATCAGCGCAGAATAGAGCAGAAGAATTACTTGTCGTGTCTTGCTTACAACACCCCTGCTAATACATCCCAGAATGATGTTTGCTTTTTTGCTTTTTTTGCAACAGCGTTACACTGTTGACTCATATTTAGCTCTTGGTCTGCTATGACCCACAGATCCCTTTCCGCAGTACTCCTTCCTAGGCAGTCATTTCCCATTTTGTATGTGTGCAACTGATTGTTCCTTCCTAAATGGAGTACTTTGCATTTGTCCTTATTGAATTTCATCCTATTTACTTCAGACCATTTCACCAGTTTATCCAGATTATTTTGAATTTTAATCCTATCCTCCAAAGCATTTGCAATCCTTCCCAGCATGGTATCG
Source organism: Lepidochelys olivacea (assembly GCF_965140295.1). Classification (NCBI taxonomy): domain Eukaryota; kingdom Metazoa; phylum Chordata; order Testudines; family Cheloniidae; genus Lepidochelys; species Lepidochelys olivacea. Next base: position 11,299,817 of record NC_140429.1, read on the forward strand.
TCTGCAGATTTTATAAGTGTACTCTGTATGTCATTATCTAAATCATTGATGAGGATATTGAACAGAACCGGACCCAGAACTGATTCCTGCGGGACCCCACTCGTTATGTCCTTTCAGCATGACCGTGAACCATTGATAACTACTCTCTGGGAACCCTTTTCCAGCCAGTTTTGCTCCCACCTTATAGTAGCTCCATCTAGGTTGCATTTCCCTAGTTTGTTTGTGAGAAGGTCATGCAAGACAGTATCAAAAGCTTTACTAAAGTCAAGATATACCATGTCTACCGCTTCTCTTCCTCCCTCCCCCCCGCCTTGTTACCGTGTCAAAGAAAGCTATCAGGTTGGTTTGACACAATTTGTTTTTGACAGATCTATGCTGAGTGTGACTTATCACTTGTCATAAGGAAGGAAATAATCTTTGCAAACACATCACAGATTTGGAAAGTAAAGTAAAAGAATGCTGTAGGATCCATTAGGCTTCCGTTCTATTAATCGTTCTGATGCCGACGTACCCTGTGACATGAGGCAAGTCACTTTACTCCATGCCTTTGTTTCCTCTCTTGTCCTGTCTGTCTTAATAAGAGAGTAGCTGCCTCTCATGTATCATGGGCTTTTATAATGTCAGTGATTAATATTCTAAGTCTTAATCCCTGTGAAATGTGAAATAACCGTGTATTTAGTTCTAAAATATTTCTTCATATTCTCCAGTTTGAATATTTGGTCAGGTTTCATTCTTGGTTTTTCTGCTTCCCTTGGGTCATCCTTTCTGTGTCGTGATACATTTCTTCATTTAATAGTTTCAGTCTCTGCTGTGGGGAGGCTTTCTGTTTGAGACATACTGTGATGGGAACATGTTTACCATTAGGTTTTCATTACTTAGTGACATTCTTGCAAAGTGAGACTTCTATTGAACAATCTTAACATCTCCTTGTGAAAAGAAAAAGAAACTGCAGAGAAATTTCCTCTTTCACCGCCCCTCAAATTGAAACATTTAAGAGGAACATAGGTAGAGAGAACAAAGATTCTGGCATAAAAACTGGATATGTTAACATTTCTAACTAGTAAATGAATTGTGGATGATCTCAGTTGAAGGATTTATTCTGATTTTAGAGCATTGGTCTCTGGAAAAATTAAACCTTTTTTAAAGCCCACTTTGCTGTTCTGGCAAGTTTTGGTGAGTGCCTCCCCAACCTTTGCCTTGCTTGATTGGTCCATGCTGAGCATCAGCTGGACCAAAGTGTATTGTGCTCTTGTCTGTGGATCTTTTTGCCCAATGGCATGGCAAAATGGAGTTGGAAAGTTGGCAGTTTGCAGTTCTGTGTTGGCAGTTAAAAGGGTAGAAAAGGGTCTTTGCTCAAAGCTCTTATAGAGTGATTCATGGCAGTAAAGGACCCTTAAATGTTTTGATAGTATGATTTTATTTTTTCTGATTGATAATTTAATCTCCATGCAAGGCTGAACTATAGCTGCAGAAAGGCTTCCAGTGTATGAAAGGAAAGCATAATTAGTACCAGGTATTGGAAATCAGTCCGTTTAATTTATAATTTCTGTTTCTAAAGTTTGCAGTTGTGCAAATTATTAACTAGCAGACACATTTGATTGCAGATGGTCACTAAAGTCAGACTGGACTCTATTGCAGCAGCCTCTTGTAAGTTATTGAGTGACTGCTCTTTTTTTTAATGTGACTTGAGGGCTTGTCAACACTTACAACGCAACAGTGATGCAGCTGCACCACTTTTGGGAAGACACTACCTACGCTGATGGGGAGGGGTTCTCCCATTAGCATACGGACTCCACTTCTCCGAGAGGTGGTAGTTCAGTCTACAGGAGAATTCGCCTGTCAACCTATTGCTGTCTGTACCAGGGGTTATGTTGGTTTAACTGTGGCTTTCAGAGGTGTAGGCATTTCACAATCTTGAGTGACAGTTATACCAACCTAATTTCCCAGGCCACAGAAACAAAAAATAACCTTTTTTGTAAATGTGTTGTGCTCTCTGAAGGCAACTTGATTGAAATATCGGTCAAGATATCATTACAAGACTTGCCTATAGTAGAGTGGTGGTGTCCCTCAAGGCAGTTTTGCACATGGTGTGGGGTATGCTGGAATGCCAACCAACAGAGAGCAGTGTCTTTTGCTGACACAGCTTTTCATGGTGAGGATGCATGGCACTGGAAAAAGCAGCCAAGTGTGCGTGTGCTGTACCAACATAGTAATGTTGGCAGCTAAGTGTCAGTAAAGATTCTGACAGCAAAACTTCCTAGTGTAGACATGGCCTGAATTAAGTAGGGAAGAGAAATTGTGATCTGTTGACACTTGGTGCTAGCAGTGGTGTTTCTGTAACAATCTAGATCTCCTAGTTTGCCATCAATATAATGGTGTCTGTGTGCTGGCTGCTGCTAGGCGGCAGAACAGGTGGTTTGAGAGAGTGCCATATAGATTCTAGCAATCCAGTTGGCTGTGCTTGCAAACAGAAATTTACTCCTGTTTACCCTTCCTGCATTATTGTAGTGGGTGCATGTGACTTTGGGCGCACCTGTTCCTGGGTTGTTTGTTAGATCTTAAAAACGAATTAAGGTGCTAAACTCCATTGCTTTTCTGCAAGAGAGTTCCCCTACAACTCTGCCGTAGGAGAGCAAGACTAGTTTCTTGGCAGAGCTTGTACGGGGGAACATTTGAGTTAAGATCTGATACGCATGAAATATTGTTCAGTCACTCTCAGGCCCTTCCTTGTTCACGGAGGCGCACCTCTGTTTCAGGTAGCTGATGCATGGTATTGCATGTTTAATCACAGTTTCTATAGCAGCAAAACCTTTAACAAGAGGGTGGAGTTCCCTGCCAGTTCATTGCAATGTATTTTGAGTATTTTATGGCCTATTTATAGATGCTTAGTCTGTGGTGTTGATCAGAGTCACGTTTGTAAAGGATAGGTTTCAAAAACTTTCCCGCATTCATGATGTAAATATCGAAGGGCAGAAAAAAGGAAGCTTAGAAAGCTGCAGTGGCGTAGTTGCACTGCTTTTCTCCCCAAGAGATGGTAGCGATGTTGCTGGAGAAGCTTTCCCATCGATATAGTGCTGTCTACCCCAGGGGTTAGGTCAGTATAACTACATTGCTCAGGGGCGTGGATTTTTCACACTTCTGAGCAGGGCTGTCCTTGGGGGGGGGGTGGTGCGGGGCCCGGGACATAGGTGCTGAGTTTCTAATCTGCCAGGGGATACTCCACCCCTTCCATCAAGGCCCCACCTCCTAGAGCTGCAAGAAATTTCTAACTTTCCCACTAATTAGCATGAGCTAGTTCCTTGGAAAATGTTTGTAGTGCTATTAGTGTGCATGGCACTTTATAGTCGAGTAAACTCGAGAGCAGTGGTGGGCCGCCTGCGGGCCCCCGCTTCCCGCAGCTCCCATTGGCCGGGAACGGTGAACCGTGGCCACTGGGAGCTGCAGGTGGCCGTGCCTGCGGATGGTTAACGTAAACAAACTGTCTTGTGGCCTGTCAGCGGATTACCCTGACGGGCTGCGGGTTGCCCATCACTGCTCTAGAGCAGCGCTATTCAAAGTGGTGGTCCGCGGATGAGCCATTGGCTGCCAGTCTGCGTGCACATTGGGGGGAAAAGAAATTGCTGGTCCCCCACATCCGATAGCTTGAGAAGCACTGCTCTAGAGACTATAGAGTAGTATTCCTTATACCAGTGTAAGATTGGCAAACATAGTAGAAATATATCAGGAGGCTTTTGGCTAATCCTGAGAGATTTTCCATGAATCACAATTTTTCCCAGCTTTTGTCTAATTTACTTGGCCCCTTATTTATATTTTATCATTGTAAATCTCAAGGGATACTTAAAAACCATCTGTTGCTGGATCAAGTGTCAGGGACCGCAAACTACATTCTGAAGTCAAGTATTTCTTAGATGACCACTCGAACCCTAATTTTTAATTACAGTAACGAGTGTATCAGAGTAATCGAGATAATCAGTTGACTGAAACATTCTGTTTGCAGATTCAAAACCTGCAGCCTTATTTCTGAGCAATGCCCTATCAAAATCATGGTGCATTCCTGATATTATTATGCCATGTCCATTACTGTGGTATCCCAGGGCTTTCAGTCATTTTGGGGAGAAGGGGGTTGAATGTTTTTGATCAGGGACCCATTCTGAAATGGTTAACAATGTTAGCAGTTGAATGCTAGATTAAATTTTACTTCAGCAACAACACCTCTGTGAAGTGAGAGGTTGTGGTGGGGGAGAGCATGACCATTGTTTCTGTCTGCCTGTCTACAGACATCAGAGCACCAGGCTAGGTATATTCTGAAGTCCCTTCTGAACCTGAATGGCTAGAAAGCTTTTAAAAAAACAAACCTAAGTGCAGGTTTTTGGGGGAATAAGAAAAATCCAGACTGATATTCTGTGCATGTGGTTTGCCCCTAGTAATGTGGGCTAGTTAAATATAAATCTGTGGATTGGATGTTTGCATAAGACACTGCCAGGAGGATTCAGTCTTGAGCTCTTCACCATGATTCATCTTCAACCCAGCTAATCACTAGAGTTGTGGTTTTTAAATGTCTGCATGTCTCCCCAAGAGCTTTGATGGAGTGGCACTTGCTAAATATTACTGAACTTACACTTACAACATTCGCAAAAGGAAAAGGAGTACTTGTGGCACCTTAGACTAACCAATTTATTTGAGCATAAGCTTTCGTGAGCTACAGCTCACTTCATCGGTTGCATCGTTTGAGTGGGTGGATTCACTGACCGCACATATCCCAAAAGCAATACATAATGCAATGCTTTTGACTGACTCTACTCAAGAGAGCCTGTGGTAGTAAGGGCGGGGGCTTGTCTGTAAGAAGTCTGTATGCAGCATTCTGCCTGGCTATATCAAATTCTAATAGTTTCTCATTTTTAATGAGCAATAGTTCACGCACATGTGTATTTAAAAAAAGAGAGTAAAGCTGGTGTCTGGTTCACATTGTAATCCTCTGCCGTTTCAGAGGCTTAGGCTTGGTCTACACTACGTACGTTCTTCAATATAACTATGTTGCTCAGGGGTGTGAAGAATCCACACCCCTGAGCAATGTAGTTATACCAACCTTAACTCCCCATTTAGACAGCACTGTGTTGGTGGGAGAGCTTCTCTCAGTGACATAGCTACTGCCTCTCGCAGAGGTGGAGTTATTAAGCCGGTGGGAGAGCTGTACTGCTGCATCTCTGTAAGTGTCGACAAGCCCAAAGAGAAGCACCAGCTAAGCCGGTTCCAGCCTGACCCCCAACGCTTGTATTGCTATTTTTAGCCCTGTAGCCTGATTCTCACAAACCCAAGTCAATGGCTCAGGCTCTTAGATTCATTGTTGCAGGGCTTTTATTGCAGTGTAGAGTTACCCTGAGGTCCTCTTTCCATTCATCCCTTACATCCTTTGTCTCTGAGCTGCAGTCATATTCTCTTGGAAACAAAGCTACTGTCCCTGGCTACTAACTGTATAACTGGTTTATCACGCTTTCTTTTAGTAATTGGCATGAGGGCTCCTGAACGTGTTTTAGAAAGGTACATTGGTTGTTGTCTCTTACAATGGTACACAGACTGGTTTTTCCCCCCATACACTCACCCCATGTGTATTCCCACTGCCCTCCCACTTCCAATCGGTCCTTTGCTTTTTGGTAGGGTGAATCTAACGAATTTTTGAAGGTAATACATAGGCCCTGGATTACTTCAATTTCCTGTTGTTACTCTGAGTGACAAATAGAGCATTGTCCTTGTTTTCAGACCATAATAATTTAGACCAGACTGTCTGCATTTTTATTTGCAGACCCTGAAAACTTCATTTAAAAAGGAATCAGATTTCAGAGTAACAGCCGTGTTAGTCTGTATTCGCAAAAAGAAAAGGAGTACTTGTGGCACCTTAGAGACTAACCAATTTATTTGAGCATGAGCTTTCGTGAGCTACAGCTCACTGCAGTTTCCACGGCATGCATCTGATGAAGTGAGCTGTAGCTCACGAAAGCTTATGCTCAAATAAATTGGTTAGTCTCTAAGGTGCCACAAGTACTCCCTTTCTTTTTATTTAAAAAGGAATGATATTTAGTGGGCCCCATCTATGCTCAATTCCAAATGTGCTCGCCAGATCTGTTTGGAAAAATATTTCATGATAGAAAGAGGCGAACACTTTTGTTGGCTAGTATCAATAGGGCTGAACTTCAGTGAGCCATATTGTAACTCACCATTTGACCCTATTTATACCGGCCAGGGAAATCATGTTTGCACCTTTCCAGCAGAGTATTGTTCAAACATTGTGCGAATTCAGCACAGATGGTGTCTTAGCAACGTGGTTAGATTTCAGGTTGTGTGCTGAAAGTGATAAGATTGCTTTGCAAACTTTTACTCGCCCACTCACCCAAGGTGAGTAGTGATATTTTGACGGGCGAGTAAAATATCATTATGAATTGGCATGGGAAAAGTCTTTTGTGCTTGGGCTGGCAAATTTTTCTTGATCTTACAAGGGACATAAACTACTTTGCAAATGGAGAAGCATAGAGAGCTTAAAGTAAGGAAATTAATGGAAACTCTTTTGATTGGTGATGGTAGGAAGCTGCTCTGTGTAGATTGTTCAAAATTTGTGATACGTTTGGCTGGATTGAAAGCACCTGCTGTTGGAAAAACATTAGCTGCAAAATCTTACACTTGCACATTTCCTCCTTGACTATTCTCGGAGTAAATTGATGGGAGCACGTAAGTACTTACATATGTAGAACCTGTAGCTGGACATGAGCTGCTCCCAACTGTGGCTAATATGCTTCTGTAACCTTTACAGGGGACTGTTGGATTTCCTGCTTTCCCCAATTTCAGCTTTAGCTCTTCACAACAGTTAATTTGATGCGTAAATCCAGGATCAGCCTCTGGCAATAGCCAGTACTCTGATGCCTGGGGTCAGATTTGCAGTTGTGGAAATAGGGACCCCAGGCAGGAGTGAAGAAGGAGAATTTATTCTTCCTGGTGGCTGTGGTGATCAGATTATACTATGAAGCATGACATTTTGATTACCTATTGAAATGGTTTCCCTGTCTTGGCAGACGCAGCAGCAAGTTTCTCAGTTTGAATAATCAAAAATGCATCTGGTGGCTAAGTGTTCCCTTTGTGTATTCAAATCTTGCAGCTTTCTGCTATACAGTATCTGGACCTACACTTCTTCCTTTAGGATTATGCTGCAGAAGGAGACTCTAGGAGGAAAATAGACTCCAAGTTAGGGTACAAGATTAAAGACCATTCCAGCTTGTCTCTCTCACCAACAGAAGTTGGTCCAATAAAAGATATTGCCTGATCCACCTTAGCTTTTGGGAAAGTTATTTACCTGGCCACTGGGGAAAAAGTATTGCAGATCTGATGCCCTCCACTGAGGAGGAGGATGCTCTGTGGTAACTGCTGATGGGGAGGAGAAGAGGAGCATGAAAGTGACTTATACCGTGTAGTTCCCTTGGGAGATAACGGTCCAGGATTTTCCCCAGGATTAGCCTTTTTAAGTTCTACCACTATCCAGCTACCTCTTGTGTAGGCCTGGTATACTGCTAGTGTCGGCAGAACTTAGATGCCTTACCACCATCTAATCTTGTTCAGAGCAAGTCAAGGGGGAGCTGATGTATAAATGCTCGCAGCTGGTCTACACTAGTGCTACCACTGGTGGAAGTGCAATGGTGGGAGAATATAAAATACCCAGTGCAGACACACCCCAGTTTCTGTCAGCATACTAAGGAGAAGTACTGAAATCCAGCAGTCACTCCTAAACGAATACTCTTGCTTCACTTTAGAGCTGCCATGGAGAAGATGTAAAACAGTGAGCTGTAAAGAAATGTTCCCAGCATTGCAATTGCAGAATAAAAAGCCTTTTCTTTTTAAAGTGTCAAACATTATAGGCTGTTTAACTGAAAATTGCCAGTTATTTCCAAGCAGGCAACCAAAAGCCTCATGTTTATAGGAAGACTTAAGTCTTCCTACTAGAATCCAGTTGACCACCCAGAATAAAATTAATAGCCCTTTAGAGGGGGGAATAATTTTGTGATCAGCTCCCTGTGCTCATGTATCACTAATATTCAAATTGACCACTATTCGCTGAGGGGATGCTGAGACTATGGCAGGTTAGAGGAGGACCGCATATACAAGGGGGAAAAGTTGTCTTTTCCTAGAGTTCGATGGGCGGGGGGGGGGGCGGAGGGGAGGAGTCAAGTTGTAATCCTTTCTCTGCCCATTGAATTGTTCTCTGCAGTAGATATAGTCAAGTTCTGTAGGAGGCGGATTGGCCTTTCAGATAGAGCATATTCATAGAGACAGGAGTCTTGGATTCTGTTCCTAGTTCTGCTGTTAACTTGTTCTGTGACTGGGGTAGTCAATTAGTTTTGTCAAGGTCCAAATTTCTTGGTCAAAGTATAGGCAAGGTCCAGACGCCAGAGAAAACAATAACAAAGAATAACAATAAGTAGTAAATAAAAAGATTTGGGGGGCCATTCAAAAGTGTATGGTAGTCCGGTTTTGGCTCATGGTCAGCCTATTGACTACCCGTGTTCTCTGACCTTAGGCAAGTCAATTAAATGGTCTATCGCTATTTTACAAATGGGGAAACTGAAGCAGAATGATTCTTTCGAACATCGAACAAAAAGTGCTATTTAAGCACAGGCGGTATTGTCGGAGAGCTGCTGTAGGTGAGTAGCCTGCTGCATGTTCATGGATGGTTGCTGAGGCTACGTCCCACTGCAGCTTATGTTGGTATAAGTTCTATCTCTCAGGGGTGTGACTAAGCCACCCCCGCGTGACCTAAATTACAGAGACCTAAACGCTGCACTGTCGGTGGGAGAGCTTCTCCTGCTGACGTAGCTACCGTCCTTAGGGGCTGGAATAATTAAACCAATGGGAGAGCTTGCGCCCATCGGCGTAGGGTGCGAGTGGCTCAGCAGCACCAATGCCGTGTAGTCATTGCACACTACGTCGCACCAATGGAATCTAGCCAGAGCCTGAGTAAGAGTTGCTGTGCAGTGGTGGGGGTTTGGATCATATTATAGCACCACGTTCCCCTCAGTCTAGTTATAACAGTACGGTCTTGGCAGAGTGCATGGGCCCAAGTTACCGTTCGGGGCTGCATTATAACCATGATAAAGATTGGATGATTAGTAAAATTATAATATTGTTTGATCTGCCTACATGCAAGTCTAAGATGTGGTGTTATGGGTGGAGAATTACTGTGTTCTAAAATGATTCCTTAACAAAGCAGTTTTGCTAGTGTAGACAGGATCGGGCAGGTATACTTTCTATCTATATGCCCTGATGTAGAAATGCTTTGCTGGAAGTGAAATAGGGTTTCTGTGCAGTGGGCGTCCATCTCGTCCACCTGTCAGCTTTGGCTGTAGAACTGGGATTTGGAGATGCTGTCTAATTAAGCCTGGCTCTTCACTTCAGTGGCTTTTTATTGCACATATTTCAGTATATTGTGCTTAATTAGTTCAGTCCAGGTCATAGATGGATTCTTGACACTGGCAATCTCATCAAATTGGAATGAATCACAGGGGAGATGGTAGGACTGGTGGAATTAGAATTCCTCTCTCATTAGGCCTTGAGGCACCCAGAGGAATCACCAGATCCTATCAGGAAGAAATTAAAAAGATAGGGTGTGGTAGGAATTTCTGAGGCTTGGTCTAGACTACCAGTTTATGTTGGTCTGAATGGAAAATCCACATCCCTGAGCAATATAGTTATACCGACCTAACCCCTGTTGTAGACAGTGCTTCGTCGATGGGAGAAATGCTCTAGTCACTGTAGGTAGCGCCTTCACTAAGTGCTACGGTAGTGAGCTGCACTGCTGTAATTGCAGACAAGTCTTTAGAAAGTGTTTCTTCCAGATTACTTTCAAGTATTTGCATTCTCGCATATATTTAACAGTACTTTTATTGCACTTTCCATTCAAAGATCTCAAAACTCCTTACAAAGGTGGGTAAGCACTGTCTCCATTTTACCAGAGTCCTGATCCTGACTCTTATTCTGGTGCCTTATCTACTGGATCAAAACTGCCTCATTGTAAGACAAAGAGGATCTAAAAAACATGGCATTACAATGAACTATTGAATTCGCTGGCTACAAGCAAGGAGTGAATGAGGAAGCTGGCAGGATCTGCTGATACGGGATTAATATCTGTGGTGTTTACAGTGGCAAAGAGTCTTGTGGCACCTTATAGACTAGCAGACATATTGGAGCATAAGCTTTCATGGGTGTTTACAGTTTTTCATAGGGTGCCCCTTTAAGATAGAAATCCTCACCTGGGCACCCATCTCCACACCAAGCCCATACCTTCTCTGGGACAACTAGAGGTAAATCATCCTCAAGGAAATGTAAGTTACAACTCTGTTTTAAATGACTTTTTGAATGCATTTACCCAATAAATGAAGTAGGGCTTCCCTGGTCTGTACTTATCTGGCTTGCCCTCATCTGTCTATTGGCACTGAACCTGCTTCCTGCTGCTATAATTCCTCCAGGGCACTTTGTATTTTGGTTCTGTCCTACAGTCCCTTCCCTCTGAACCTGCTTCCTGCTGCTATAATTCCTCCAGGCCACTTTGTATTTTGGTTCTGTCCTACAGTCCCTTCCCTCAGTTTTGTTTTAAGTAGTAAACTTGTTCACAGTTGGTTTTATGCTGAAGGAATATCTGTGATGCAGGCATGGAACAGGCAAACCGGGTGTTTGCTATGAGGCAAAACTGTCTCTTGTTGGGGGGCATGTTAATTTATGTTTGTAGCCTGTTTTTTTTTTAAGACTAGCACAGACTGGGGCTAAAGTGTGTTTTTACATCAACAGTGAATGTGTGTTAGCTAACTGACTGTAAATTACTCATGGATATAGATAGGCACTGTAGTTTTTAGTGTAGCTAGGAGAGCTCAACCACGTGTGTGGGGTATAGTGTTGAGGCCAGTTGCCTCAGTGGGTTAAACTAAACAAGAAACAGGCATGCTTATGCCAGAATAGAGCGTTCACATACAAAGGTATTTGGGAATAGTTCTATGTATAGACAAACCCTAATGCTGTCTATCATTGGACTCCTGTGACCTTGAGCAAGTTACTTAAGATCTGTTGTACCTCAATTTCACCTTTTGTAAAATGGGGAAATAAATACCTAATTTAAAAGATTGCTGTGAGATTAGAGAATTTGTACAGGGGATTCATGAAGAAAATAACTCCTTCAAGGCCCAGACTTGATCCAGCTTCCATCCCTCATTATAAGAGATACTACATCTAAATATTGTGTGCTAATCCATGCTCTGAGTTCTCCATAGAAAGCCATCAGGGGCTCATGTGTGCTGTGAAAGTCAGGACATTTTATCCTGACATCTGTACTCTTTGGGGGAGGGCAATCTGAGTTGGTGTGTGGGAGTGAGAAATTGCAGTGCACTTGGTGGCTAAATGGTGTGGGAGCAAATGAGATGGAGATGACAGATTAGCTGTCTGCTTGACTAGCAGAGTTTATTCAAATTGGTTGGAGAGTCTGAGCCCTTGTCTGCCTGTTGTCAAGTCGCACTGCAAGTAGTGCCTGCAGTTGTGCCTGCCATCAAAATCAGGTAGTCACAGCTCTGTCCCCTCGTAGAACATGATGTTCAGGGCATGGGGGATGGAGTGTCTAGAATTGTCACCCAGTCAATTGTGTAGCTTTTTGTGGACATCACTAAAGCATCTAATGTAGAGCACCAAAATAGAAGGTGAGTATGAGTCATATAAAATGTCACTGCAGCAAACAGTAAATCTCTCTTTAAAAACTGGCTCATGCAGCACTCCAAGGAATATTCGCTCCCCTTCTCTTTTACCATCTGTTGCCTCCTCTTCTAAAAAGTAAACAAGGAGGTGGTGAAAAACAGGGCTTAATTTCTGCAGGACTGCTACCTGCTTTCACTTATTCAAAATGAATTTACTTACTCAACAGTTAAATAACTTTCAGAGTAACAGCCATGTTAGTCTGTATTCGCAAAAGGAAAAGGAGGACTTGTGGCACCTTAGAGACTAACCAATTTATTTGAGCATAAGCTTTCATGCGCTACAGCTCACTTCATCGGATGCATACTGTGGAAAGTATAGAAGATCTTTTTATACACACAAAGCATGAAAAAATGGGTGTTTACCACTACAAAAGGTTTTCTCTCCCCCCACCCCACTCTCCTGCTGGTAGTAGCTTATCTAAAGTGATTGCTCTCCTTACCATGTGTATGATAATCAAGGTGGAACTCTGAGCCTGGGCTGATGTCCATGCTGCCACGACTTCACTGCTGTTGTTACTTGAGCTCACTTTGATCTAGTTAGATCAAAGCTGGCTTGGATGTGTCTGCTGGTGCACAGTCAAACCCCTGGAATGGAGTGTAGTCAGACCCGAAATCTTGTTAAACTCTGAGGGTGTTGATCTCCATCCATACTCTTTCTCTACTCATCCCAGTTTATGCAGATGATACTATTTAACACAAGGGTTGAAGCACACAAGTACAACTGAGGGCTGGTCTACACTAGAAAATTAGCTTTACCCAGCTACGTCGCTCAGGGGTGTAGATTTTTCACACCAATGAGCGAGGTAGTTAAGCTGACCTAAGTCCCTGTGTAGACAGCACTATCAATGGAAGAACTGTTCCAATGACCGAGCTACTGTCTCTGCGGAGGTGGATTACCTATGCCAACAGGAGGTGTTCTCCCATCAGTGTGGGTAGTGTGTACGCTGATGTGCTACAGCGACGCAGCAGCAGCTGTCCCACTGTAGTGTTTCAAGTGTAGACAAGTCCTAAGTGTGTGTGGCACTATTTTGACATTGTTAAAGCACTTGACTCTAATTGCTCTTGTCTGTAAGTTTATTGTGATGTAATGTGAGGAGAATGCTAGAACTGCAACTGACTGACCAAGCTTGGTTCTGGAGCTCTGCTTTACTAGTGAGGTTTAAACCCTAACATCAGGGCCATCCTTACACATACGCAAACTACGCAGCTGCGTAGGGCACCAGGAAATTTGGGGCACCAAATTGCCCCAAATTTTCTGGTGCCCTACGCAGCTGCATGCTGCTCCAGCGGCCAGCCCGATCCCCTGGGGCCAGGAAAGCTGCCCCTGCTCCACCTCTTCCCCAAAGCTCCTGCCCCTGCTCTGCCCCCGCACTGCCTCTTCCCACCCCTGTTTCGCCCCAGCCATGCCGAACTACACCTTCCCCTGGGGGACTGCAGCAGAGGTTGAGCGCGCCCCGCACCCACGGGGCGGTGGGCAGTGGAGCGACCCGGCACCAGCCTACTCCGCTCCGCTGGCTCCCAGCTGTGCCGCCGGTGAGTGCTGTCCCCCAAGTTCCCCCAGTTCCCCTCTGCCCCCCAAGGCTGGGAGTCAGGGGAGTAGAGTGGAGCAGGCTGGGCTGGGTCGCTCCACTTCCTGCTGCCCCATGAGTGCAGGGTCGGGCCCGCCCTGCAATCACCGGGCAGCAGGAAGTGAAGCGACCAGGCCCCAATCTGCTCCACTGGTTCGTGTTGGGGGGGCAATTTCCTTCCTGCCCCCTCGCGGAGGCCTGGGGCCAGCCTCTCCCTCCCCCTGTGGGATGGGGGCTGCGTAGGGCACCAAAATGTCTAGGGACGGCCCTGCCTAACATGCTCTGGCTTGCACCCAGGGTTTGTTTTTGCATAGGATTCTGTGTTAATGTGACAAAACTATCGGCAATTTCCAAGCACCAAAGTTAATTATTAAAAATGAATGTTCCCACAGGCCCTGATAGTTGGTTCCTGGGTGGCTACTGCTAAACCACGGATTTATGTGGAATAGCTGAGCTCACTTGAGGAATTTTGACTTTGTACGTTTCAAATTCACAACTGTAACTGCATTGATCAATTTATTTGTGTCTGAATTTTCTTCTCTTCAGAAAATGAGGGCCCTTTGTTTTCAACATGAAATTCAGTTAAAGGTGCCATTGTACGTACTTGAGTGGGTAACCATTAGATCATGGGGTCTTATCAGATTGTGTGCTCTGGGATTTATACATCCCAGAGTGAAGTCATGCACACAATAATGGAGTGAATGGGTAAGTCTCTTAATACTCCAGATAAAGCACAAGTGGCTGCCTTGAAGGTTCGGTTTCAAGTGCACACCCAACAGTAACTGGTCCAGCCCCCAATTTAAGGAGCTCTTAACTCTTCTGGAGTGCCTTGGGGTTCAGGTGAGCCACAGATTTGGTGTGGTACAAGCTTTCCCATGCAGCCATCTCTGGATTCTCTTCTGGTCTCAATACTTTGTCGCTCAAGAAGAGAGGTAGCCAAGACCGACAGGAATACACTAGGAATAGAACCCTGTTAAGTGTAACCAGGGTCTTCTGTGCTTTTCTGATGTGGTTACATGGGGCTCAGTTTTTCCGCACAGTAGCTCTTTTCTTGGCATGGCCGTGTTGGCTTCTCATGCTGTACAGCTATGGCTAGCTTGGTAGCATCCAATTTTGCCTGAGCTGCTGGTGCCAGAGGCAGAGAATTGTGGGTTCATTTCACATGGTGCAGTACACGTCAGGATATTCTTCGGTGCAGTACCACTCATTTATTATCCATAGTGTATCTGGACATGAACTCCCTGGAGTCAACTATGTTAATGCTCAACAAAAATCAGTCGCACGGCTAGGGTCTTAAAGGAGCAGCATGCTTCTCTGCCCTTCACTACCAGATCTGCAGGCTTTCCGTTCTGCATGATCTGAGATGCACTGAGCGGGTGCAGGAGAGAGACAACTTACTCTTAATGCTCTGGTGACTCAAATGGCTGAACACATTTAAAAAAAAAACAAAAACAAAAAACGAAAAGGCGAAACAATCCACCGTCACGTTGCTTGAAAATAAGAATGGAACAGTTTCAGTCTGGAAACCGTGGTTTCAAATGAAGTTTCCTTTCCACTCATAACTCTGGCGGCATTACCACAGTGCTAGAACATGCACTTACCCCCTCTGTTTTCACTGAGAGTTTGACAAACATGGAAGCCACAGAACTGAGGCTAGAGCGGTGAGTAAATTTGCAGCCCTCTTACTGTGTACGCTTTGAGTGAACTAGTGCACGAGTGAACGGTACGTAGCCCAAAGGATACATGCAACTCTCAATCAAAAATGCTTCCTGTGGCTGCTCCCCATGTAATTGAAGGCTGGGTTCGGTGGTAAGCTGGAGGTTTTCCTTTCTGGTGAATCCAAACAAGCCATCTCTTCTCATATACCAAGGCAGATACATGGGTAAGTCAATATTGTGGCCGTTTCTACCATTTCAAAAGTGTGTGTCCATTAAAAGCTGATATTTTGCTAATGAGGTGCAGCCTTTGGTCTCCTGGGGAGTTGTGAAAGTGGCCTTTGCTGTTTCAAAGGCTAAAAGCTCCTCTGGACTAGTAAAGCTTGTCATGGGGCCCAGTGCTATATTCAAAAGTAGATGAAAGCTAATGAAAAGGTTGATTCTCTGACAGCCCCTCTCCGTTTCACTTAGTCTGGCTGAAAACAAAATAATACAGTTAGTTACAGACTGGATATGAATAGCAGATTCTCACCTTAACTGATACAGGCAGACTTGTAGATTCTTAAGATACAAGCTACACTTGCTTTGCAGCTTGGAATCCCCAGGTGTTTCATACACAGGCTAGAAATCCCTTTAGCCTGCGTCCCGCACTTCCTCCAGTTCAATCTTTGTTCCTCAGGTGTTTCCAGGAGTCTTCTTGTGTGGGGAGTGAAGAACCCCAGATGATGTCACTTCCTGCATTATATAGCTTTAGCATATGGTGGGATCCCTTTGTTTCCAAGCTTGGTTCCCTGACCAGTTTGTGGAAGAACACTGACATCCCAAGATGGAGTCCAGAGACATGTGGTCTGGTCACATGTCATTGTAGAGTCATAACAGCCATTACTTACAGGCAGTCTGTAGTGTTCTCAGGAAGGCTCACCAAGTTGGGGATAAGCTTCTCCTAAGGCCTATTGTTTTTCCTAATGGCCCATTGCCCTGAATAGGCTCTTCCCCAGCCACTGTCTAGGCTGAAAACATCTTGTCTAGTGGGTGTTACCCAGGTGTAACTTCATTTGGAGTACAGATACACAGTAAATATTCATAATTTCAGGTACAAAAATGATGCATGCATACAAATCATATTCAGCAAATCATAACATTTCCAATGACCCTCACATGACCCGGCTTGCATAAAATGCATCATTATTATGCTGTAACCATATCAGAAGAATATGGGGTGCAGTGTTACAACTACCTCATGGCTTTTGTAGAAAAAAGTGTGTGTAATTGGGCATATGTGCTGAGGTCTGTCATGCTGTCTGTTCAATGTTTCCTCCTTCAGTTGGTCTCGGTAACTTTGGCTTTCTCTGAACAAGGATTTAAAGTTGTATTGTTTGTTAGGTAGCTCCATCTAACGTATTCAAAAATGCTAGTCAAGTGAAGGCAAATTGTATGTTAGTGTGTGCTAAACTGGTCAAGTTAAAGCCTAGGCCCCTGTCGGCTTTAACTTGACCAGTTTAGCGCACACTGAAGTACAGCTTGCCTTGGCTTGACTAGCATTTTGGAAGGTTTTTAATTAGAACAAGCTAGCAAACATGATCTAATCTCTCATCTTTAACTCCCAATCTAGGGGCTTGTCGACAAGGGGAAATTTACCAGCATAGCTATTCTGGAATAGCACCCTGTGTGTGGATACTCCTGTTCTGCAATAGCCCTAGCACTTTAAATTCACACCCGACCTTACTCCTGAACAACTTGCCAGTGTAGACAAGGCCTAGAAAAAGTCTTTGGCAGCATTGTCTGTTTCAGTCTCAGAACTCGCAAATGTGATGTCACACCCAGGAATTACACATCAACCCATGTTCTGAAGTTGGTCTTGGTATATGTATTGTATATAAAATGCACCCATGGTACTTGGTGCTGTGATATGAGTAGGCCAAACTAGACACTAAACGGGGTCAGGTTAGGTCAGTGTTTTGGTGGGGGACCTAATAGAAACAGGTAGGTGCTACAGGAAGTAATATGGTATCTTACCAAGTGGTGATCTTCTTCCTTTTTGAATTGGTGCACCAGTGATGCTGGGGGACTGTGCAGCTGTAGTTGCTGTCTTTCAGAGGAGATACAACCTCACAGGCCTGACCGCTTGTCGCTGAAGATCCAGTATCCTGACTAAATTTTGCTTCCTTAAAATCCCCCTGAAGTCTGAACTAGAGATGGCATTTCCTGTTCACTACCTGTTGTGCTGTTTTGTGCTTTTACAGGACTATTTATTCCACTCTCCTTAGAGATAGCAGCAGATTGTGGTGTGATGGGTTTGTAAACCACTTTAAAATTCTCCAAAAGGTGTGGCATAAGACAAATCATTATATATGCAATTGAATATTTAAAATATGGAATTTTAACTTCCAAGAAAATTCTTACAAATCTTGTTGTGCTGTTTTGACTGAAATCTGCATTGTTTGTGCATGAAAGTTGGAATATTATAATTATTATTATTATTAATGGGAAAATATCATACAAAAACAGTATGATAGCTGACTGGATAGTGATCAGGTTTGAATCTGAAATGTTATCTTCATGTTGTGGCTCACCTTTGTAAATTTTCTTTAAAAACCCACAAACAACAACATTCCAGATACTACTTGGTGGTTTGAATTTTCATAGAACAGAAGAATGGGTACAGTTAGTAACTTTTCCCTTCCACTGATTTATGAACGTGAATTGAGTTCTAGGTATTTACTGCTTGTATGCAATGGTCCTTCATGCTTACTATTCCTGCGTTAATATATACAAACTATTGTCTGGTGCAAAGCTGGGTTCTTGCCTTTCAGAGGTGGAGCCCATGTTAAGAAAAATATCTGTTCATAACTGCACTCCTGAGACTTGCTAACTTAACACTCCATTTCCCAGAGGCATCTCCTAAGCAACAATGATGTGATTTCTGATTTCAGTCTCCCTTGACCTCTTGAGATGGCTGTGTGAATTCGTGCTCTTTGGAAGAGGGGTGGCATGGAAGGCACAACTTAGATTTCAGGAAAATAAGCTTCCTTGAAATATTTATTTCCTGGTGTTAGAGTACAGCCAGGCAGTCACTGGTTCATTTTACTACGTGCCACATCACAGAACAGAGAGGATAACAGTAGGATAACTGGGCTTCTGCATGGAATCATTATGTAAAAACTATACAGCTTCTTTCTCTTTCTCTTTCCTTTGGCATACCATAAGCTTTCAGGATGTAGATGAAACTAATGAAATACCTTGCTTCAGAATACTAGAAATGTCACAATATATTGGGGTAGTAGTTGTTCACATGTTCTAAAAGGCCTAACAGATTAGTTTATTGTGTAGCAGGTTTATGGTTACAGACAGAACTCATCAAATAGTAGACTACATCTTAAATAAACCTTAATATATCAATTAACCAGGTTTTCTTCTGCTGCTTGAGCATGTGACCCAGTTTGGGTTCTATTCGCTGATCCTTGCTGTCGAGCTACCAATCTGTTCATTCCAGTTGTTTTATGTTCCTCTAATCTATGGAATTACCATTTTGCAAAACATAATTTTGTGGTGTAAGGGGTTTTGTTTGAGTATTGTGGCTTGCGTGTTTTCATTGTTCATATAGTTTTGACCTCTCTGCTGAGGAAGGTAAAATCTAGTCTATTGTGAAATATTTTTTCTTCCTAAAAATTTCTGCTTACTGACCGTTTGTTTTACCACCACTTAAAGAAGAACTTTAAGAATGTGTTCTTAATGCCATCTTTATTCTTGGACATGTAATAACCTGCTAACTGCAAGTACTTCTACAGCAGTCTTTTAGGGAAAGCAGTAGCAGTTCAGGTGATTTGAAAATTTGTTTGTGTGATTGTCTTGAAGTTTCTCGCAGACTATCTGCGGAGAAGGACACCAGAAATCACTTTTGTCAGTGGACTTAAATGGTCCTTTTACTGCAGATTAAAAAACAGTTTCAAACGTATTGGTTGGAAAGGATTTGTTGGTTCTGGATTGTCAAGGATTTATAAAGCCTTTCATGTCTACATCACTAGTTCAAATGCAATCCAGGTTGATGTCTATCTTTCAAAAGCTATATATGCAGATCTGTGATGCTGTCCAAATGGATCACTTGCCACTGGCAGCTCTTTAGAAGTCTCTGAGACATGAAGTGGGGTATCAAGTCATTTCTCTTGTGCAGAGGTCTGCATTGTACAATTACCACAGCAATTGGAGACTTATAAGCAGAGAGACAAAGGGTTAAATGACAGGTTTCAGAGTAACAGCCGTGTTAGTCTGTATTCGCAAAAAGAAAAGGAGGACTTGTGGCACCTTAGAGACTAACCAAGACTAAAGTACCTCTTGCTCCTGGAGATGGTCACTCCTAGAAGAGATTTAAATTGCAGTGTGTGGGGAAACTTGCACTATTGTTGATGCTGCATCTGTTTTGTGGGTAAATGCAGGACTTCCACTTCCAGGGTGGTTAGTCTGTCACAGTTCACAGCACCAAATTCTTAAACACATTTCAAAAAGTACTTAAAAACTAACAAACAAAAACCCCAACAACAAAACTAGCTCAGAGACACAAAACTTCCCATAAATCCTGCAACACTGAGAGCTGAATAAAATAGTCTAGAGTTAAGATTACTTAGTTTGGTGCTGAGAAGCTTAAGGTTTAATTCTGTGCCATACTTTCCTTTTGACTGTGCTGACTGCTTTTTATGTTGAGGCTTTGTAAATATAGCTTGTTCAGTAAACTGGAACACCTGGACTTTCAAACTACTGCATATTGCAAATGTTTCTTACAAAAAAACACCACACGCAAATCCAAAAGGTCATATTTTTGGCAGGAAGGACAGGAATCTGATTTTGTTTCAAATGGAATTGTATGTGAGAACGTGCATGCTGCGGCTTATTCACTTAATAAACCATTCAACACTGCTGAGCTACAGTATGTTGAGAAACAGTCCTGCACAACTTATCTTCTAGTGAAAGGCTGTTAACTAGGGGTTGTCTACACTACCTGTCGGATTGGCGGGCAGCAATTGATCCAGCGGGGGTCGATTTATCGCATCTAATATAGATGCGATGAATCGACCGCTGAGTGCTCTCCCATCGACTCCGGTACGCCACCAGAATGAGAAGCGCAAGCAGAGTCGACGGGAGAGAGTCAGCTGTCGACTTACCACAGTAAAGACACCATGGCAAATAGATCTAAGTATGTTGACTTCAGCTACACTATTCACATAGCTGAAGTTGCGTATCTGGGTCGACCCTGTGCGGTAGTGTAGACAAGCCCCTAGTTTCTCTGAGGCCTATCTTGGCTGTATAGTGAAAATAAGGCCTTGTCTACACCTCACTTTTGTCGTTCAGGGGTGTGAACCACCCCATCCCGGAATGACCAGAGTTTTACCGACAAAAAGCACCGGAGTAAACCACGCTTTGTCGGCGGGAGAGCTCTCCCTCCAACAAAGCTACCGCCTCTTGTTGGGGGTGGATTTTTTTTGTTGGTGGGAGAGCTCTCTCCTGCTGACAAAGAGCGGCTACACTGCACACCTTTTAGCAGTATGGCTGTAATGGCACAGCTGTGTTGCTAAAAGGTGCGTAGTGTAGACATAGACTAAGGCTAACAAAATCCAAACCGTAGCAACAATTTAGATGGTAAACCCCTTCCACTTTATAATCTATCGTCATTACTTTACTCTTCCATGCCACACCCACGGTAGCTATGCTGCTGGTGTAAAGTGATGTTTATTATACCATTTGCATGGGGAGCCAATTATCAGAATGTTAAATCTGTATGGAAATTAGTGGGTTAACATATGTAGTGTAATGGCCTTTCAAGCTATCCCGCTCTATACCAATATTCCAGTCATGAGACTTATCTCACAAAGTGTCTGTGATGCCAGTTAAATCATTATTTAGCTTGTGTACTAATACTTTCAATTCTTCCTTTTTATTCCCCGTACTCCTTGCTAGAAGTATACAAAATAATGAATGATATAGATAAGGAAGACACCACGTCTGTTTCCCCTGTCTCATAACACAACAAGGCACTTCCAATAAAATTGGAAGATGGTGTATTCAGAACTGATATAAAGGAAACTCGTTAAACACAGTTCACCTTGTGGAATCCATTGTAATATAATATCAGAGGCCCAAAACAGGATTCTAAAAAGGAATTTAACGTTTATCTGGATAACAAGAATATCCAGAGTCCTTATAGTACGTATTCTTATAAAAACACAGTTTTCTGAGGGCTACAAATCCTGTGGCGCCAGATCATAAGCCAACCTTTAACTACTGGGGGTAGGAGGAAACTTTCACGAGAGGCAGATTATCCTGTGTTTGCTTACTGCAGAAGTTCTTTGTCTGAAGTAGCTAGTTTTGGCCACTGTTGGAAACAGGACACAGAACTAGCTGGACCACTGTTCTGATCCCTTGTGGCAATTTCTGTTCCTCAATGGAAGCATAGATGTTAAGTGACCTCTTCCAGCTCATGCAGTTGAGTGACAGTGCCAGGAATAGAATCTAGGAATCCTGACTCCACTGCTGCTTGCTCTATTAGATCACATTTCACTTTCCTAATACGACTGGTTTTATTGTACCTGTTCTGTAATAATAACTAGAAGAATTTGGCTTTAGAGCTACACTAGGGAGAATCCTAGTGCCCAGTGATCTCAGGCTTTGAGACAGATGTTCTTGGCACATCCAGCGGGGGCAGGGGACTGAAAGGATTAATATTCCAAGCGCAAATATGCACCTTGGAGTAAGCAAAGCTCAGTGAGCGCAGCCTGTGGCGAACATCCTTGAAAAGGAAATGAAATTGAAATCCCTGGGTGGCTGGAGGGTTGCTACAATCTGACTGTGCTGTGGTGAAAGTAGCATTGAAGTGTCTGTTTCCATTCCATTCCTGCCTTCCCTTTTCTATGAGGCTTACTGAGACAGCAGGTATGGTGACTCGATCTACAAATGCCCTCCACCGTTCAGCCCTTGCTAGCTGAAGATTTGCACTCTGAGAAGAGAGTGCTGGATCTATTTTTTTTGGTTAAGGAGTTTGTAAAGCAGCTAAAATTACCTCTGATAGGTAGAAGTATATGACATTCATTCTAATCCATGTGGATGGTATTATCGTGAAGCTGTCTTCAGAAGTTCCAGGACAGCTGTATGACATGGAGCTAGGAGTTTGATATAAATTTTAATGCTAATGGACTCTGTTGGCTGGAAGTGCCAAGAGGTTTTAAACAAGAAGTTTAATATGGCCTGCTGCACCCAGGTCTGTGCGTGCTGACTGGTGGGCTTGGAACAGACACTATTCACACTATGATGAGAACAGTTTAAGCATGGTTGTGCAAAGTTCTGGCACGGTTTCCCTGGTCATTGTGGACAATTTCCCCTCCTCCCCCTGTCTAAACAGTGCTGGAATGGAATGCTTTAAGTATTGGTAGCCTAGGGCATGATTCTCTGACCAAAGGGAGTTCCTGTCTATGTAAAAAAGAAAAGGAGGACTTGTGGCACCTTAGAGACTAACATGAATAACATGCTTCCGATGAAGTGAGCTGTAGTTCACGAAAGCTTATGCACAAATAAATTGGTTAGTCTCTAAGGTGCCACAAGTCCTCATTTTCTTTTTGCAGATACAGACTAACACAGCTGCTACTCTGAACCCTGTCTATATAGTTCAGGGCTACCGTGTTTAAAGCTCCGCTAGCAACTGCTTGTTCAAACACAGTTCCAACCCTGGTGCGAGTAAGATTATAGTCTGTCCTACCTTGGGATAGTAGCACAAACTGAATACACATTCTAAAATGGAGGAATTTGTCAAGGTGGGGAAACTCATCACATTCCTGGCCTGGCCAACATTCTATTAGCACTTTCCAGCTGCCAGAGACAAAGGTACCAAGTATCAGAGGGGTAGCCATGTTAGTCTGTATCCACAAAAACAACGGGGAGTCCGGTGGCACCTTAAAGACTAACAGATTTATTAGAGCATAAGCTTTTGTGGGTAAAAAAACCACTTCTTCAGATGCGACTAAGAGACAAAGGTGAGCTGAAAGAGCTGTTTTAGGCTGCTAGGTGCTAAGGCATAGATTGAATTGATGAAGGGAGTGTGTGAAGTGGTGAAGCAGCTTGCAAGGTTAAAAAACTCTCCCTTTAGGAAGTCACTTGTGTAACTGGAGTCCTTGAACTCACCAGGTAACCCTTAAGGCATATATCACTAAGCATCCTTCCTCAACTCCTCCCTGTTTTCATCAGCTTCTGTTGTGGTTGGCAACTGCAAGCTCTTCTCCACAGGAACTCAGGGAACTCAGCATTGTTTGAAAACACCGAGAGAGAAGGTGGGTGAGGTAATACTTTGTATTGTACCAACATGGCTACAACAAAACTGCATTAAAGCACCAAGCACATTTATGATTCCGTATAAATAAGTATACTTCAGTGAAAGTGCACTGTTTCGTTCCTCTGCAGCTCAGTTCAGAACTTAGAGAATCTCTGTAAGAAAGCTGTTTTCTTTTAATTTTTAAGCCATTTTACCATAAATTCAGACTTGAGAGACAAGGTAGATGAGGTAATATCTTTTATTGGAGCAACTTCTCTTGGTGAGAGACAAAAACTTTTGAGCTTACACAGAGCTCCTCTTCTTCAGGTCTAGGAAACATACTCAGAGTGTCTCAGCTAAGTACACCATCATGTGGTTTCTAAAAGTTTCCTATGAACATGACCTTTTCCATTCTCTCTAGGTAAGCATTGAAATGTTCTCATTTTTATAGGAAGGGTGGATTGATTTAAATCAGTGATTTAAATTGTTAATTTTAATCATGACTTAAATCAGCAAGCAGAAAATCTTGATTTAAATAATCAGTTTTAATCGTATTTTGCACTTGTACTTTTTAGTTCTTTTCCTAAAGAAAGGTTGATTCTGATTGGTTGGTAACCATTAAAATATGTTGATTTGCAACTAAAAATTGCCCTTACACTAAATTTGGTGCTTCTTTCTGATAACCAGGAGGATACGCTGTATTTTTACACAGTCATTTAAACAATTATATAGCTTAAGTTACATTTATTTAGGTTCTTAATTTTTCCGTTTTTATTATGTTAGAAGATGGTAAATGATGGATTTCTTCTTTACTAGATTAACTTCTTACTTGTGATTTGTGTCCAGCACTATTTGGGTGGAAATTCAAATACAATTAAAAATGCAGAAAAATAGGGTTCTTTTTCAAATTTAAATACAACTCCCTTAATTGTGCTGGATACATAAGAAAAAATTAACAAAGATGATCCCTTGTTTTGCATTTGAAATTGACTCATTTATTGAAGGAAGTATTCTCTGTAGGTCATGAATTGAAGTGATTGTTTCTGGTCACCATATCATTCAAGGTTTTAGAACTTGTCGATCTCATAGTCTCACACTTTGTTTTCCTCTTCCAATCGAGGAATAAAAACTAGCTTTCCTGCTTTTTCAATTCCGTATTTCTTCCTTAACTTCGAATGAACTAGTCATTGAACTGAACTAGTTGAATAAACTGAAATGAAGAAAATATTCTCTCTCCCCCTGCAGAAGAGACTACTTTTGTCAAAATCCTGTCTAGCACTCCAGTTTAGCCAGTGGCTTCCACCAGTTCAGTGGTTGACTTTCTTCAAAACTTGGCAGCAAACACATACTGCTTAATATTTTTTTGTATTTAATTTAAATTATTTTAATAGACTATAACTTTAGGCCTTAACATAAATTGTCAATTTCACATTTAATTTCATAGATTTCTTTAAAAAGGCAGTTTAAATAGATCCAATTTTAATGTTTTACATAATCAATTTTTATCCATCCTGTTTATAGGTTAAGGTACACTGCCCTGGGAATACAACCACGATTTATCCATGGAAGAAGTGTTTGACGCTTTATTTGTTAATAAAGTTGTAGTTTTATATTTTAACTTGTCCACGGCATAGTAGTCTCCGTATGCAGAACACACACCGCATGCATGGCACTTGGAGGTTAAAGTGGTGTTAATAACTTTCATTTTTATCTTGCAAATATATTCTTGTGTATGGGATGGCTAATGCTCCTGCATTAGTGCTGAAAGGGGGAGGTTTCCCAGACTTGCGCTCTCCTGGGGCAGATTTAGAACCTGCTAGTACTGCTGTCTCCTCTTTTGACTTGCAATATTTGAGGTGGAGAGCCGAGATGATGCATGTGCATTCTGTGCTGTGCCTGTGGGGCCTGTTTGAATGGAACAGCAACAAAAGAGAACTGTTCAAACCCAAAGCATTCTGAAATCTGAAGCTCCCTGGAATTAGTTCACCATGATAGGACTTATCACACTTTTATGCTAATGGGGTGGATGTCAGTGTGTTTCTGTCTTGTTCCAAAATTGCCAGATAGGGTTCCCTAACCTGGGGCTCAGTTACCTGCCTGTTGGTTAAAGACTTGGTTAGCCACTATTGATAGGGAAGCTAAAGTAGACTAAGGCTTTGGTAAAACTCAGGATTTTTCTGCTATCAACTTGCACTTACGTTTTGTTTTTTCTCTCTGCAGGAATTTTTCAGAAAACTAGCGTACCACAGGAATGGAAGAAAACGCTGGTAAGTACTCTCCTGAGTTCCCATACCGCAATTTGTTGGTCTTTTTTCCTTCAGCCCTGGTTCTCTTGCATTTTCATATCAAAATGGTACTTCCTTAATTTCTGGGTCTTGAACCATAAATGTCCAAATGGTAGGATAGAAGACAACCAGAAAGATAAGAACTAATGCTGTTTAGCACCTTTGCAGCCTTCAAAGACCAGATTCGGATCAGTTAAAATGTTGTAAATCTGGACTAACTTTATCAGAGAGAGTCTGGATCTCAAAGGTGAAAGGGATCAGAATTGATTCTGCAATCCTCAAAGCACTTTACAGGCAAGTAGCCATTACTGTTTTACAAATGGTGAAATTGAAGCTTGTCCAAAGCCACACGGCAGTTCTGTGGAAAGACCAGGCTTAGAATACAGTAGCTCCTCGTGCCATATTTATTCCCCTAGACTGTGCTGCCATGTGAAGGATGTAGGGTGAGCTGTAGCTCACGAAAGCTCATGCTCAAATAAATTGGTTAGTCTCTAAGGTGCCACAAGTACTCCTTTTCTTTTTGCGAATACAGACTAACTCGGCTGTTACTCTGAAACCTAATTTAAAAAGGTGATTTTAGAGTAATTGCCTTAGGCACTGCATGACTTGCCCTGAGGCAAACTGATCAACACGTTAGTTAAACCTAATCTGTGATGCAAACTGGATTTGGCCTCAGTTCAAGTGGTAGAGACCTGCATAGAATAAGGGCTTTAATGGCCTTTTTCTGAATGGCTAAAAATCATTGTCAATAGGCAATAGAAAAAGGCAGCCACCTGGCTAGAAACTACTTTTATTTTTTTGGCAAACATTTCATCTTCCCTTCATCAGAAGGAGTCAATCTCTCTCACCCAGCCACCAATACAAATTTGTGTGCATTTCACCTTACATCCCACTGAAGTATGGTGTTACTTCATTCCATGGCTGCCAGCTAACATCTTAAATGACGAATCACAGAAGATGAAGTCATAGCAAAGATTATCCTTGGCTTGGCACTGGATATACAATGGTCCCTTTTTAAAAAGTCTCTCTAATTAAATTACATTTAAATGCCAGCCATTTATTGGCTCACTTGTGGTTTG
The DNA here is from genome assembly GCF_965140295.1 of Lepidochelys olivacea. Lineage (NCBI taxonomy): Eukaryota > Metazoa > Chordata > Testudines > Cheloniidae > Lepidochelys > Lepidochelys olivacea. The sequence goes on from NC_140429.1 coordinate 11,326,465, forward strand.
TATTGAGCTGTGACATAAGCGAAGTAATAAAGTTGCGTGACCACAAATCTTGCCTTTGGGCCATCCTCACAGAGACAAATTATATCACCCTTAACTAGGGAATTGAGTGGTGTTCAACAGTGGCATTATCTTAGTGCAACAATGGCAGCAGCCCTTCTTGTGAAGGCCAAGTTAGGACTTTGTGGAAAACTGATCTGCTGGACCCGAATGGCTCAGCTGGAGCGGTTACAGCCTTTTCTCTGTGCCAAAGTGAATATGCATAGAAACTATGGTCAAATTCCTGGTAACAAGTTACTGCTGTGCACTGTAATAGCCTGTAACGTGAATGCTTTTTTCATGCTATTCCCCTTTTCCTCCAAAAAAGTTGCTTTGGGCCATGTTAAACTAACTTGCAACTGACAACTTTTAAAGTAAATGACTTCAGTGCTGGTAATAGATGCTGGAGGGATGGCCATGGGGATGGAATCTTTCCGTTTATCCACAGCACAGCCCGCAGCAGTGCAAGTTTCTGTCACCACTCCAGTATGCCTCAGCTGGCACTGAAGGGACTCTTCTGCGGGTGGCTGCAATGCAGATTGGGTTATTTAATTCATCCTGAGCCTCTCTGCTGAGACTACCAGCAACCAGTTTGTGTCCATGTCACAAAAGCCATCATCTGTCCACTGGCAACTGGACTTTGACCTCAAGCTCATTTTACAGAGGCCAGCAAGCAGCCATCAGATTACAACAAATCTAGCTCACTCTTGACCTTGACTGCCCTAGTGACTTGGAGGTGGAAAGCACTAAATCTCATTACCATTTTCCTGAGCCATGTAGAATCACCCACCTCCCCCCCCCATTTGAACGCTCAGCAGTACAAGTGCGAGAATGGTTATATTTTGCACTTCTACTCAAAAGGTCAGTGGCTGTATTTTATTTCAGCCTGTTGTGACTCTGTAAACCTACTGGTTTATATAGTTAACGTTGCTGGAAACAATATGAGGTAGAATAAACAGATGGGTCTTTGATTATTATTGTTTTTTTAAATTACTTTGCTTTTAAGGAGGTTCATTCTCCAAGTGCTACTAAATTCAGGATTCCTGGGTTCTATTCCTGGCACTGACTGGAGATGAGGTAAGGCTGAGCTTTTAACTGAAGGTGCTGTGTGACTAGCTGAGCTGAGGCTGGCTCCCTTTGTTTTTTCAAAGCCTAGTGACTTGATAGATTCCTGTCCTTAACCAGTTGTATATTAACCGCCTTCACAATACTGCATGGCTGGCTTTTGTTTTGACTGTATTGGCACATGTTCAGAGTCTGCTCTGAATAGTATTGCAATGCACCCAAGTGGCCACTGGGACTGTACGATTAGTCATAATTCCTTTCAGTCACCCGGCTTCACTACCCGCGCATGGGTAGGGATGGAAGCTCCTTTTGGCTGGCTGCCGTGGTTAATCAAAAATGACAGATTTGCTGCTGCCTTCAGATTTTAATTCATGATCATCAGTGAAGGCTACTCCGAGCATCCCCTGTAGACAATTCTAGTGGAGTTTTAGTATAGCATTGAGCTCAGCTCTTCCACTCAGGTCTAGAGGGAAAGGAATATACAGGACTCCTGGTACTCTTACTAACTGGTGATGTGAAACCCACCAAAGAGGAAGAAAAATCTGCAGGGATGGAAATAACATGGTTCTGGGTAGGTGCTGAGGCACCAAGGTGACTAGTTTGGTGTTAAATCCTAGTCAGGGCATATACATGTATTCATTTTCCATGTGTCAGGGTTGGGGGAAGCTTGCTAATTTTCAGGTTTAACTCCATGAGTGAGGCAGGAGAATGGGTGCTAATCAGTGATACACAACAGCCTAAATATGCACAGGAAACGGTGGGCCAAGTCCTACTGCTTCTTTGCAAGGCCTTGAAGAGATCCCACCTACGCAAGGGATCTGTCAAGGAAAATATTGTTGGAATACTCAGCTAATTTAGTTTTTCCCTTCTCAGGTCCTTCCTGTCAGCACGTTGGGGGTGAAGTTTTGCTAGCGGCCATATTCTATTTTTAGAGTATATTTCTGCTGTTCCATTCCCAACCCACGCTACATCAGCATCCAGTCCCTCCCACTCAAAAAATAACATTGTTTCTTGGATGCTCTTAAATTAGTTGGTCTGGGATCCTGTGTGGTGTGTTTTTTGTTTTTTTTTAAATGTAGAAGTCTTTTCTAGTATTGAGATCTAGCATTTTATCTGTAGTAGTTCCATGATGTGATCTTAAGAAGCAAATAGTTTAAGCATCTTATTTTCTCTTTTCGGCAGTGGAAATCTCATCTTAAGCCCATGGCTATTTGGAAACTCTGCTGTGGTCTTGAGATGAAATAATGCGGAAACAAACTGCTAGTTCGCTTTCAATAGCAATTGAACTAACCATTTTTGAACACTCGCACAGAGTTTATTTGCTGTCTTTTTTTCATGGGGAAGTGTTTGTGGGCAGCATCATTATGTCCTTTCAGCTGCCTGTGAAAACGTTTGGTTTTCTGATGTCGGAATTTTTGCTTCCTTCTGAGACTAGGAATTTATTTGGCAATTATTGGGAGGACCTTTTTGTAGCTCTCCTGTCTTGAGAGCAGAGGATGCTGATGGAATTGCTGTGCTTGGAAGTTTTACTAGAACTCGATTAAGGATTTTATTGCTACCAGCCGTCCAGACTATAATCTTGTGTTCAGGATCGGTGAGGCATGCTAGGAAGCTGTCATGTTGTGCTGTTAGTCAAGCAGAAATGCATGCTGGGGTAGTGCAGACTCTTCTGTACCCACAAGCTTCTTCCAAGAAGTCTTCTTGCTTTCTCAGAGATGGCACTGAAGATATTGCTGAGGAAACTTCTGTTCTGTCCTATTTCATTATTCAGGATTGATTCCCTCTTCAGTTGATTCCTCTCCCTCTTCAGTTCCTGCCATGCCACTCTTTCCAATTGCTCCCATCTTTTAAGATGTGCTTGGAGCAGCCACAGTATTCGGTGTCTCTCCCTCTCCTCCTCTGTGCAAGCTAATGGGTAATTTGTTTGAGACTCCATTGTAGCTGCTGGGCTAAATGGCCACAAGTTAGGAAGCTAGTACAGTAAATATCGCCTATTGCTTTTCAGAGTTTAAACTCTCTGGGAGGCACTATAATCTGGTGAGAGGAGGAGGCTAGTAGTCAGGATACCCACATCTAGTTCCTAGTTCTGCCACTGGTTCCCTATGTGGCGTTGGGCAAGTTACTTAATTCCTCTGTCTTCACCTGCACAAATGGGGATAATTCTTGAGGTGCCTTGAGAGCCTCACATGAAAAGCAGGAAGTAAGTGGGGTATACAATTCTTCCATATGTATGGATGATGGTATTTTTAAATCCTCTGTTTAAGGTGTGTTTAGAGAAGCTATACTCTAAATACACAAACTCTGGTCCCTGCTGTTTAATAACTGTCCTATGTGCAGGGAAGCCAAGATTAAAGGAGTATGATGAGGTTTTTCAATACTTGATTGTCAGGAGGACTGTTCTTAATTACTGTTTTTTTTCCCCAGAGATTATTGAGCTGAAAGACAGGGTGGGTGCTGTAACAAAGACACTATGGTGGCCAGAATGATATGACTCCTGTTCTATCAGATGCTTCAGTCGTGTTCCAGCGGCCTCTGCCGCAGATAGCTAAAAATAACATTTACTTCAATACTCTATAGTCACCGGTTGCGAGGTGGGGTGTAGGTGTGTGGCTTTTAGCTTCCCATGGGATTTCTCACTGTTTCTTGTTTTAAACATAACCTGCCAGGCTTGATGTCTCCAAGTAAGGCAGGTGGTTGGTAGGATAGAACAGAACACTCTGGACAGGTAAAGTCTGTTATGAACAAAACAAAACTGGTTAACATAGCAAATAGAAATGTTTTCTGCCCCCACTTTAAATGGAGCTGCCAATGTTTTTCTTGCTGTTCCTTTGTGTATATGCCTTCACATAACAAAGGAAAATTCAAATGCGTTTATGAAGCCATTTGTGGTAGCAGCTGTTAAAAAATAAATAAAATAATATGAGGGCGTGCTTTATAGAATATAACACTTGACTGATAGTTTGCCAGTGTGAATCCAGCCCAGGTCCGTAGTGACTACAGGTTACTACCTGGTGACTGAGGTCTTATATGAAATGAGGTGGACATGTCAATCCAGTATTTGGTGGGGAGAGGAGTCCACAAGAACCACAGAGATAAGTAGCACTAACTGGCACCTTCTTGGGCAGAAGGTCTAAGGATTTAATTGGGCTTGTAGACGGTATTCCCCCATTTTGCTCTAGTGATGGTCACTGCAGGTTCAGGGTTAAAGCACTTTGAACAGGACATTGTGCTAGGGATATACTTGTCCTTTTGCTGCTTGTCACCTGATCTCCAGAAAAATTGAGGACCCCCATCTCCAGGGCTATCTGGCTCTTTTCACCATCCACACTTATTTCCACATGAATATATTACACTTTAAAATGGAAAGGAATGGTGGGGAGAGGGAAGCACTGTGTATTGATCTCCACCCTCTCCGTTTGCTGGGGGACTCGTATGAATGGACTGCCTCTGATTTGGAAACCAGAGGTTTCTTGAACTTGCTTTAGTGTTAGTACTGTATTAGACAGCATCCAAGTGGGGAATCCCCTTCTGATGATTAAAAGTCTAACTAGAAGTCAGCTGCCTATAGATTGATGTAAGAATAGACCTTTAATGGTGCACAGACATCTCTAGAGAAAACCTGTCTGAAAGCTTTTACGGGCTTCTGTGCAAAAGAGCTGAAGATGCACTTCTGAGTTTTAGACTAAAGCTCTGGAGAAGTCCTGCCACTGTTGTGAATGGTCTCCTGTTTTGAGCTGTAAAGCAAATTAACTGACAAGCCATCAGAATGTTAGAATACTTTAGTGGTAAGGCTTACAGCTGTTACCCACTTTCCCCACCAATCTCCTTAAGAATGGCAAGCAGCCAATGAGAAGAATATCATTGTAATCTATTCCACAATGCAAAGGATGGGTTCTCTTCCCTCCCTCTCTTCTCCCCCCCCTCCCCATCATACCACCTGCGATTCTATCATGGCGTTATGGTGCTTTGTAAATTGAGTAATGTAAACTGTGTATATGATTCAAGAGATAGTTAAGTGCCTGAGATTAAGCGTATTTTAATTTCAGTGGAAGTTTGCTAATTTACAAGCACACACAAAAAGGCAGGATTTCATCATTAGTAAAGCTTACTAAGAAATGGAAGTGATTTCATAACACCTCACAACCTTTTAACAAAATACAGTACAGAACACTTGAAAGAGTTGTCATAAATAATTAAGTTGACTACACTTGTCCAATTAACAAAGTACCGTGGGATGTATTAAGCTGGTGGCTTTTTGTTTGTGTTCTTAAATTTGCAGTGGGTATTCCAGTTCTTAGTGACATTGTTTTCGAGTGTTGGCTGTGTGCTCAGGGCAGCTAGATGAGAAACAGTAAAGGCATCACTACTTGCCACATTTGCAAATATGTCAGATCAGTTGATCTGGCAATAGAAGGAATCCCAAGTTGATGTATGGACTCTGGCTTCTTTCCTTTCCAGGTCTGTAAGTGGGAATTACAAAGTTATGTGCTGAGTCTCTAGAGACTTTGTAACTTTGCAGTACCCCATGGCCAGTGACTGATAAAGCTGTTATAGCACGTAGCCAAGTCTGCAAATAGCAGTTTGTACAGAAGGTTCTGTGTTGGGGAAAGTGCAATATAAACCTGCTAGTTTCATGATTGAGTGCCTAAGCTGTGCACGTACTGGCGCTGACCTTCAGTTTTGGTCATTGTGGGCGTCAGGAGATCTGGATTCTATTTTGAGGTCTGCCTTTTTCCTTGGGTGGCTTCCACTGCTTCCCTGTCTGGAGGGTTTAGATGGGGGAAGTTAACTAGCTGAGGCGAGTTGTCTGGGGGGAGTAAGCTCCGTTTAGATGCAGGGTAAGTGGGAGCTTTGGATAAGTGGAATTGTCTTGTATCACGTTTAAAAAAAAAAAAATCTTCCCTGATTTCCTGAAGGCTTTTTCCCCCTGTTTTGCACTATACTGTGCTTAAATTGCCCACAACAGTGGCTGAGGCTAAACTCCATGTAGACCTCGTTGTTTTCTCTTTAAGTAAACTGAATGTTGTCTCTCCTTAGAGTTATGGCCTTGGTGCTTTGTGAAGAGCATTGGTTGAACAAAGCTACATTATGGGCGCCAGCATGCTGCGGAGTTAGTGCTGATCGACAGCGAGGAACTCTGCTTGGTTTCTAACTGTGTTCTTGGTTATCGCCCTGTTGTCATCTCCTTATCACTGATTCTTGAGAGCACGTTGAAAAAGAACCCTGGTTCTGACTTCTGAAGCTGGTTTTAGCTTCCTAAATGCTTTTCAGTTTAACAAGAAACCTGCAGAAGGCACCTGGCACTCTCCTTGGAGCTGTAAAACTCTTTACTGGTCTGTAAAAGCGGCAGAGAGTCCTGTGGCACAAAAGCTTATGCTCCAATATGTCTGTTAATCTATAAGGTGCCACAGGACTCTTGGCCACTTTACAGATCCAGACTAACACGGCTACTCCTCTGATACTTTACTGGTCTGTGTGCGCCTAAAGAAGAATAATCAATGTTCATGACCCTGACAGATTTTTTTTTTTTGATTGCGGCTCAGGTTAGGGAGTACTTCTGTGACTTTTGTCTAGTTCAGGCTGCTTCTGCCTTGCTTCAGAAAGCATGTCTTCTGTAAAGTACCTTGAAAATGGGAAGTGACACACTTTTGTTGCTGGACTATAATGAAGGGTTTCTTATTAATCTCTCTAAAAAGCAATTATATACTCATTTGAGTGATTAAATTCAGCTTTATTAAATGACCTTTTGGCCTGTCTCAAGACTGAAGCTTCAGACATTGGGCTTCAAAGTCTGTTACAAAAGAGGGTCCTGGATCCTTTGTCAACTCCTATCTAGGTATTTATCTGACCGTCCTCCATAGTATCAGAGTGCCTTTGTCATGAATAGATTTCATCCTTGCAACACTCCTGTGAGATAGTGAAAATTGCAGAAAGGGAGCTGAGGTATAGGGTAGGTTAATGATTACTGAGGTTTTTACATTCTTCTCATCTCAACTTGAAGCGCTGTGATTTGTCTGTTTTAGTTGAGGACTACACAGGGCTCCCCTTAGAGGCTGTCAGTGCTGCTCTTTAGTTGATTGGGTTTGTTCATTTCTCCCCTCTCCCTGAACCTGAATGCACTATCTTAGCAGAATTTCACATTTATCCTGGAAGTTGTCCTGTGTCTTGTGTGGGTATGTCCGCACTGTAGAGAGGACCCTAGGCGATCAGCACCATGGTTAGCCTCGCTCGGTTGTAAGTGGACACGGGAAAACAAGACTCAAGTCACTGTGTCCTCACTGGTGCTGCACTCTCCAGTGTGTTGCTAGAACTTCTTGGGTCATATCTCATGGTTCTTAGTGATGCAGGTAAGGTAATCCCTTTGATTCTTTCCCAGTGAATTGTGGGAGAACTTATGTCCTTTTAGGTATGTGGGAGATTGTGGGAAGGCATTGGAGGACTATCAGCACTCAAGTGGTATAGCTTATATCCTCACTGTAAAGTGGGCTGTAAGCAGCACGTTGGCTGTAATCTATACCCCCAGCTGGTCTGGATTGAAAGTACCACCGTGTTTGGGTGAGAGGGTTTTAAGTGTGAATGAGAGCTGGGATAGGGGCAACAGCCAAGTAAGAGCCTGAGTTTTAGCTCTGCAGTGGAGACAAGCCCTGTGTCACAATGAAGAGCACTGTTCGGTAAGTTTGGGATTGTGAAACTTTCTTGGGAGCACTTGCTGGTGGTTGGTCCATGCAAAGTGAGCCAGTTCCATGGGGCTGGCTTTGATGCTTCAGGCAGCATAGCTGCCTCTCTGAGGAGATGCTACTGTGTCTGGAAGAAAACTGGAGCTACTCTGTGATCAGCACAGCCGCATCCTTCTTCCTACCCTTCTCTTTGTTACTGCCTCTTGTTTGTTCTGGATTGTTACCTTTAGACTGCTAGGTCTCTAGCTGTACTGTAAAGCATTAATGCACATTCATAATGCTAGATGAATAGTAAACAATGTCCCAGAGGAGCAGGACACCAGATATCAAGTGCAAGGGGGTAGTGGGAGGACAAATAGAAACCTGGACAGCGTATCCCAGGGGAGAAGGGAACCCAGCAGCTGGGCTGCATGTGGAGGAAAGAGGACAAGTTGGGAGGAAAGGAAAAAGGGACCAGCAACAGGCATTATTTGACATATCTGCTTTTCCATGGCTCTCCTCACAATAATAGCAAAACATCTGAAGCATTACTGAATGGATTCTTGCAGTACCCTGGGAGGTAAATCATTACCGCTATCCTCACCTTGTAGAGGAGAAACTGAGGCACGGAGCTTAAGTGACTTGCCCAGGGGAGTCTGGCAGAGCTAAGAACAGAATTCAGATGTCCTGAGTCCTAGGCCAGTGCCTTAATCCCAAGACCTCCCCCATCATCTCCGGGGAAGGGTGAAGTACAAGGCGGAGGCAGAAATGAACTGAAGAGCAAAAGGAGACTGATCAGTCCTTTCTGAAATAGCTGTTCCCAAACTTTGCCTGCGTGACTTCATTTTCAGACTTACTGATCCCCTCAGCCCCCTTATTCTATCACTAGACTCGCTGCTGGAGTCTGAGCTGCAGGTGGTGCTGTGCGAGCCCGAACAGGAATATGTGCCCGACAAAACAGCACGCTCCATGTGTCATGACCTTGCGTGCCTTGTGTGCCAGGTTGCACGTACAGAGGATGCCATATTATAGAGCAGGTCCTGACATGTTTGTAGTTGGTTTGTATCTTCAGTCACGTTCACGACCCCATCTGTTGATGCCGTGGTCACACTTGGGGTCACAGCCCATAGTCTGGGAACCGCTGAGTTAAACACTTACCTCATTCACAAATACTCTTTTCTACCTAAGCGATACTGCCACGTGGTGGTCGTCGTGAATGGGAGAGGAAGTGGCTAACTGGACTCAAGATGTAATCTACACTATGAAAGAGTTTAAGAATCCTTGTTACTGGTCACCTAGCCGTCCCCTTAATACTTACAGCGCAGAACTGTTAAGTGTGACACAATATGATCTAGTTTATTTGAGCATCTTGTGCTGCCTGTTTGCTTTCCTTTCATTCTTGTAATGTAGTGTTCGTACATGACTTGGCTCTGATGTGTGTGTAATGATATCTGTGCAGTTAGAGCAAATGCAACATCCATTCAGTGGTTGTCTCTGCAGATATGCTCAAGGCTAACTTGCTCTGTGTACAGAAACGTTCTGTTGTGTACTTGAGTGCATTTTATAGCCTGGTAGCTGTGCAGTTGGACCACTAGAGGGCAGACATTACTTAGTTTGCAGTTTGTAGGCTGTAGAAATGGAATGGGTACATTTAATTGGGGGGCAAACAATGGTTTCTTGTCTGATTCTTTTCTTCTGAGCTTTCCAGTTGTAATGAAAGGTTTTACTTTTACCCTTAGTGGCTTGTCAGTGAGTCAGACTCTTTGCTTTGTAAAATGAGGTGCTGCTGAATGAGGTGAAGGTTTGCCTAATATCTGCTTCCTAAATCTGTTTTTCTGATTTTGTTCCTTTTCATGAGAAGTAAAGTCACGGACAGTCTCCATTCAGAATCTGTTTACCAAAAGACTATAGCAATTCCTGCAAAACCAGGGATTTAGTATAGAAAAGCTGGTAACTTTGGCCCCAGTCCTGGAATTTGATCCATGCAGGCAGACCCTGACCCTACATAGCATCCACTGATTTCACTGGGATGAAGAATTGGTGCAAAGGTTTCCCTGTATGGATCAGACTACAAGATCAGGGCCTTCACTTGTAGATCTGCCTGTTTGCATCTTCCATGAACAAGTAGTTTAGCTAAAACTGGAACATGATTTTAAAAAATAAATCCAAAACAACAAAACCTGCAGTCAAGTTGTAGCCAAATGATGGTGGCAATGGATGCTGAATTTTACCGGCTGTAAGCCAGTTTTAAATCTTGAGTCTGGCTTGAAAGCGGGTTATAATTGCTTGAGGATAGGGACGAAAGAGTACAAGAGGCATAATCCATGTTGTGCTCCACAACAAAAGCCTTCTCCCCCTGCACTTTGAAATGTGGAATTTAATAATTTCTGCGCATTCTGAATAGGAATCTTACAGAAAAAAACAAGGCTCAGTCCTTTATATTTCCACTGTGGTTACCCCCTCTGACTAGGAAACAGCCCAATGCACTGTTTGCTTTGTTTGTTTGTTTTTCCCTCTCCTCCTATGGCGTGGCTGCAATAAGGGATTAATTTACAAGGCTCGCCTTCCAGTGAGTCATCAACTGGCAAGGAGAATGGGTTTGGAAGGTTAGGGAGTGATCCCCATTAGATGAGTTTCTGGTAAACTGCTTCACAAAGGGGCAGGTTACCTTCTATGGTGGAAGTTGGGATGTGTTTATTATTTTCTCTGACAGATCCTCCAGTTTGATAAATGTTTTAATAGCAGCAATAAACATTACCTTGCGTGTTTATTTCAAGGTGTTCATATAAAAGTGAAAGAGACTTCCTCCATGCCGGCTGCCTTAGGAGTGGCTTAAAGGAAGAGTAAATACAGTCCGTGCTGTCCTTTTTTTTGGCTGCTTGTTGAACAAGACAGTGGGATCAGAACTGAGAGCTTTTCTGCTGTCCAATGCTGCATCGGTGCAGCTGCGCTGCTGTCGCACTTTAGGGAAGACGCTACTTCACCGACAGGAAAGTTCCTCCCATCTGCATAGTTAGGTACCCTCTCACCGAGGTGGATTATGTTGACAGGGCGGTCCAATGGAAACCTCAGCCAGTGCAGTGTCTGCTCTTCAGACATGTCAATAACAAGGGCTCATTCCACCGTGCGTTTCTAAGAATTTGAAAGTGCAAGAAGATAAACCTTACTTTGTGGGCATTAGAAGCATGGAAATGAGTCCTGTGTGTGCTGTTCCATTTTCTTTGTGCTAGGGCAGCATGCTTCCTGGCATTCACTGTTTTTCTTTCCAGATGCATTAATTAATACACAAAACAAGGCTGGTGGAATCCTGGAAGTTACAGATGGATAAGGCCCAATTAGATCAGCTACTACTGTGGCTGCAAATGTGGGATTGTTCCTTACAGAACATTTAGTGGGTTGTCCAATTTAGCTTTTAAATTCCAAGTATGGGGTGGGTTCAACTCCCCTTGAGAGTCTGCTTCAGGGATGTCAGGAAGCTTTTCTTGATTTTCAGGTTCTGAGAATAAATTTGAATTCCAGGGGGCTTCTTCAGATTTGCAAAGTTTGTCCTTTTAATCCTTCAGAAACTGTATAGCTATGGGAGGTTAACGGCTAACTTTGCTTGTGGCAAGCCTTTTTCCCCTTCTGGCGTGAATCCATAAAGACCCACTGAAGCCACAATTATTGACATTCAGTGAACCCCATAACTGCATTCCTCTGGAAACTGTGTAAAAATCAATTTGAAGACATAATTTTTGCCAGTTTTCTCTCTCCTTCTGTCCATACCATGGTACCAAATACAAAATGAAGAAACTCACTAAAATCAAACCCATAATGGGCTCTACTTTCCACCACTTTTAATGATCTATTTAGGATGTTTTAAAATTATATGGACCTAATCCTCCATTGCCCTGCACCTGTGCAGGCCCTTACACCAGTGCAGAATGCATGATATACTCTCTGCACTTATCTAAATGGCTGCGCGAGGTGCTGGGTGGAAAAATCACGGCATAGGAAGTGATTGTTCTTCCCTTCTTACTGAGGGAATGCTAAAGTATGGGGGGAATTTAGACTCCCATTAGTGCTAATTAAGCAAGTAGATACTCAGTTCCTTGGTGCAGGTACACAGACACTGTACTGGGTTGAAGTACCAGTGCATTGCAGGGAGCTGGTAATATTTTGATTTGGGGAGGAAAGGAAAAATATCTCTCTGAATTTAATTAAGTTGAAAATGCTGATACTAATGAATTACACAAGCTTCATGTTGGGTGGGGGGAATCCCCCACTGAATCAATGACCTGAGGACTTTGGGAGTGAAATTCTGCAATTAGCAGGATCAAATGATGCTGAACATGAAGTTAATCTCATTATCTCTCTGAAATATTGAGCAAACTGCTTGTGCCCTCTGTAATAGGATTGTTCCACTGAGTCTGGTGTGTGCGCTGTCTCTCCATTTGTATTTTCTTATCTCTAACATCCCCACCCCTGGCCTGGAATCAAGTTTGACTAATCCTCACAGAGGCTTATTCTCCCAATGGGTTGTATAGCATAGTTCTTCACTGATTTTTGAGTTGAGAAAATGTATCTGTTGGGAATGGACATGCTGCTGTCAGGAACATGGAAGACCCAAGGAGCTATGTTATGTTCACAACATGCAAACCAAAATTAGATAAATACTCTTTCTGGAAGACTGTAATGTAACATGACTTTATTTCTTAAAATCCAGAGCCCTAACATACCAGAACCGAAAACAGACTCCCTAAGGCACAGAGGCATAATTCTTCCCACCTTGCTCTATGCTGGCTCTTGCAGACTGGAAGACTGAAGACTCAGACCATAGGCTTCCTTACAGAGCCACCTAACCTGAAAGCAGCACCATTAAATTCCTTACCCTTAAAGTGAGAGCTCGAAATTTTAACACAGCTTTACAATATTCCACAAACTCAAATTGCAGTTCTACTCTAATGAACGACTAAAAATGCCCCCTTCTTATTCAGCATCCTCCCTGTGTGTTTTCACTTATTTCTTTTGGCACTAGTTACATAAATACATAGAATCATAGAATATCAGGGTAGGAAGGGACCTCAGGAGGTCATCTAGTCCAACCCCCTGCTCAAAAGCAGGACCCATCCCCAATTAAATCATCCCAGCCAGGGCTTTGTCAAGCATGACCTTAAAAACTTCTAAGGAAGGAGATTCCACCACCTCCCTAGGCAACGCATTCCAGTGTTTCACCACCCTCCTAGTGAAAAAGTTTTTCCTAATATCCAACCTAAACCTCCCCCACTGCAACTTGAGACCATTACTCCTTGTCCTGTCCTCTTCTACCACTGAGAATAGTCTAGAACCATCCTCCCTGGAACTACCTCTCAGGTAGTTGAAAGCAGCTATCAAATCCCCCCTCATTCTTCTCTTCTGCAGACTAAACAATCCCAGTTCCCTCAGCCTCTCCTCATAACTCATGTGTTCCAGACCCCTAATCATTTTTGTTGCCCTTAGCTTGACTCTCTCCAATTTATCCACATCCTTCTTGTAGTGTGGGGCCCAAAACTGGACACATGAGGCCTCCAGATGAGGCCTCACCAATGTCGAATAGAGGGGGACGATCACGTCCCTCGATCTGCTCGCTATGCCCCTACTTATACGTCCCAAAATGCCATTGGCCTTCTTGGCAACAAGGGCACACTGCTGGCTCATATCCAGCTTCTCGTCCACTGTCACCCCTAGGTCCTTTTCCGCAGAACTGCTGCCTAGCCATTCGGTCCCTAGTCTGTAGCTGTACATTGGGTTCTTCTGTCCTAAATGCAGGACCCTGCACTTCTCCTTATTGAACCTCATCAGATTTCTTTTGGCCCAATCCTCCAATTTGTCTACGTCCCTCTGTATCCTATCCCTGCCCTCCAGCGTATCTACCACTCCTCCCAGTTTAGTATCATCCGCAAACTTGCTGAGGGTGCAATCCACACCATCCTCCAGATCATTTATGAAGATATTGAACAAAACCGGCCCCGGGACCGACCCTTGGGACACTCCACTTGACTCCACATAACTTATAATTATTTAATGGCGTTCTAGATTCATGGCCAAGTTATGCCCTCCATTAGGACAACCCCAACTGAGTTCTGGTTCTGTTCTTAGTTACAAAGATGTAACCGTAGACGGAACTTGGTCAGCAAAATATCTTACAGGCAATGAAGAAGCAGGATCCAGAACGAACCAGACCCTAGATTGTTTTTTCTCACTTCCAAAGTCATTTTTGCTCTTCTAAACTGAGCTGGTTCTCTTGTGATGCAATAAAATGGAACCCCCCTGTGCATGGCTGTTTTTTAGTGACGTTACAGTAGAATGGCACTGTCACGCTGTCTGCAGTGGCTAATGACTGTGAGGACCTCCTTCAGGGCAGACACCCCAAACTGGTGGTGTGTTCTAGAATTAGATTTCACCAAGCCAGTGACAAATGTGAACTCCTGGATCACTATACCAGTCTTACCATGGAGTCACAGACTGTCCCCCCTAGACCCTCCAGACTGTCTTGCTACCCAGACAAACTAGACTTTGTGATAAAAGGTCATTTATACCAAAATCACATCACATTTATGTTGCTTCCAGTTCCAAGAGACCAGTCACTTGCCTCAGATCAATTAATACTCTAGATCTTATATCAAAGATGCTGTAGCCACTTCTATAGTAAACTAACTAAAGGTTCATTAGCTAAGAAAAGGAAATGAGTTATTGAGAGATTAAAGTAGGTAAAATATATGTACAGGTGAGTCACCGTTTGTAATTCCAAATGATGGCAGTGATGTAGTTAGCTACCGGTTTCCCAAAAGTCTTTTCAGGGTTCCCAGATTCGATGGGGATCTCCCCTTTGCATCTGGGACACTTCCCTGTAAGAGTCCAAACAGTTCAGAGATGCAGGATCTTTTCTTGAATCCATCTTTCTAGCTTCTTCTCACAGAAAACAAGCTGACAGTGTCACAACCCACATGGGCTTTTCCTTTGAGAGGGAGTGAGGAATGCATTTTGAGTCTTTGATCTCTGATCATCACACGCAGTGACCATTTGCTTTGAAATTAGCTCTTTTCTGTTACAGTTCTTTATTTGCTTTCCACAAGTCGTCTTTATTGTTTGATGGGTTATTTAGTTACAGGGGTATACAAAATATAAATGTTTGCTACTACATTATAATGCAGTATACTACATTATTATAATACAGGTAAGTGAAAACAATGCAAATAACATCCTGCTAGTTTTCATGAAGGGTAAACACCAAATACACTCTTATACACTTAACAATGACTTTGATCTATACTAATACACAGATGAATTGGCCTGGGGCTCTGGCATGAGCTGGCACCTGGTCTGCCAGGATCACAGGCACTTTACATGAGTACCCAGTAAGTGAGCAGATGTTTCGTATAGCAGCCAAAAATATCCCCAAATGCAGGAAAGTCCCTATAAAGGGCTGCTTGCTTTTAGTGCCAAGTTTTGATTTTACAATAGAGATTTTATAAACATTTCAATGAAAATGATTTTTTGTTTAAAGTACAGCTACATTGCCATAGCAAACAAATTACCTTAAGAGTAAGCCTGTTACTTTGACTGTGCCAAGGTTGTATTCCTCTATCAGTGTATCGTGGATCTCCAATACAGAAATTCCTTGGGGGGTGGCAGAGCTAGGAGCATAGTGTTGCTTTGTACAATATATATTAGCATGGAACATCTTGACCTCTTCCTGTCCCCTGTCGCCAAGCAAGTCCATTGTGGACCTATCTGAACATGGGTAACCTATCTGCAGTACAGTAGAATGTATTTCATATGAAAGTGCCATGCAAAGCTCCCCAGGAGATTAATCTCTACATGCAAATGATCTCTGTGTGAGTTGCTGCATCACACAGACATGTAACGGCAAAGTGTGAAATCTACAAAGGGTGCCTTGGGCAGAGGCAAGGGTATTCAAACACTAGTGCTCTGGCCAGTCCAGTGTCTTAGAATATGTTCAGAGCAGCAGGACTAGCATTGCAGTTTCTGTGCTTCAAAGCTTTTCTTCCATTGGCTGGCAGGATCTGTGAGCAGCCCTGAAATTGTCCTCAGTTTCATATGCAAGGTCTGCTAAGTGCACTCTCTTCAGGAGTGACTCTTGATTGTGACTGTCAAGGTTCCTCCCCACTCTGAACTCTAGGGTACAGATGTGGGGACCTGCATGAAAAACCTCCTAAGCTTATCTTTACCAGCTTAGGTCAAAACTTCCCCAAGGTACAAAATATTCCACCCTTTGTCCTTGGATTGGCCGCTACCACCACCAAACAAATACTGGTTACTGGGGAAGAGCAGTTTGGAAACGTCTTTCCCCCCAAAATACTTCCCAAAACCTTGTACCCCACTTCCTGGACAAGGTTTAGTAAAAAGCCTCACCAATTTGCCTAGGTGACTACGGACCCAGACCCTTGGATCTTAAGAACAATGAACAATCCTCCCAACACTTGCACCCCGCTTTCCTGGGAAATGTTAGATAAAAAGCCTCACCAATTTGCATAGGTGACCACAGACCCAAACCCTTGGATCTGAGAACAATGAAAAAGCATTCAGTTTTCTTACAAGAAGACTTTTAATAAAAATAGAAGTAAATAGAAATAAAGAAATCACCTCTGTAAAATCAGGATGGTAGATATCCTACAGGGTAATTAGATTCAAAACATAGAGAATCCCTCTAGGCAAAACCTTAAGTTACAAAAAAGATACACAGACAGAAATAGTTATTCTATTCAGCACAATTCTTTTCTCAGCCATTTAAAGAAATCATAATCTAACACGTACCTAGCTAGATTACTTACTAAAAGTTCTAAGACTCCATTCCTGGTCTATCCCCGGCAGAAACCAGCATATAGACAGACACACAGACCCTTTGTTTCTCTCTCTCCTCCCAGCTTTTGAAAGTATCTTGTCTCCTCATTGGTCATTTTGGTCAGGTGCCAGCGAGGTTACCTTTAGCTTCTTAACCCTTTACAGGTGAGAGGAGCTTTCCCCTGGCCAGGAGGGATTTCAAAGGGATTTACCCTTCCCTTTATATTTATGACAGTGACTGAAAGGATTGCACTATTCTCATGAATGCTTTTTGGCTAATATTTTGGTCTGATGCCATTGGCACCCAATATTGTGGTGGTTGGTACTAGATTCCACTGTGAGGGGGCAAGGAAAGGCTTATGTGGAATGAAGGGGAGGATACTGGACCTTACTGGGAAAACCTATATAGTGACATCTGGAGGATGGGCAACTTTGTAGCCAGCTGTTAATTTCGCAGTGATATAATCAGTCAGATCTCCTTTGATCTCAGTCAGTGTTATCTCATCTCTTGACTGTTTCCTTGAATTATGTAGAATGGCCTTGACAGTGTAAACAATTGCCATTGCATTGTCTCAGAAGCTATATGAGTCAAACACAGTGCATAAGCAGTTCTGGATATGGAAGCCAGGCCTGCATCATATTTGGCATTTATTGCATTCTTCCATCTCAAAGGTGCTTGACAAACATTGATCCTCCTCACTCTGTGAGATAGGTATGCAGTAGCTCCATTTTCTCCAGGGGGTAACCTTAGGCTAAGTGGCTTGTCAAAGGATATAGAAGATTTGGTGTCGGATGGTGTTGGACTCAGCAGCTCCTGACTTCCACTGCTGTGTGCGGGCCACTGAACACTGCCTCTGTCAATTTAAAATGCATGGGGAAGTTCTGAACCCAAGCCAGGAAATTATTGCAATAGTAGTATTCGTTATCCTTGACAGTTGTCATTTATCAGAATTCAGCCCACTCTGAAACCCATTGACATAGCACTGTCTACATGCGGGGTTAGGCTGGGATAGCTGCGTTGCTCAGGGGGGTGGATTTTTCAGCGATGTAGTTATACTGATATAGGACAGTAGTGTAGACCTGGCCTAAGGCTCCCACTGTTCCTGCCAGCAGTAGGAAATTGTAAGAGAAGTCTATTGTGGACAGAGGCACCCAACTTACATATGCTTTTCACTCTTTTAGGTCTGTTTGGAAATTCCAACCCAAGGGGATATAGAAAGTGGGGATATCAGAAGATGTGAGATTAAGCAGCACTTTAATCAAGTTTTAGTGAGGCATTTGGCGGCATGCTTATCCCTCGCTGCTACTAGGCAGGAGTGACTTGGTGGCTGTGCAGCAGTGTTCTCAGTGAGGGTCCGTCATGCTCTTACTAATCACTCTGACGTTTGCATGTGTGGTGCTCTGGACACTCACCATCCAAGTTAGTCCTTTAATAGTTTTATAAACTGTATTAATTTGAGTGGCTAGATCATCTCCTCAAGTGTTATCTAGTTCCTCAGGTAAATATAGAGTGGGACCTGTATTAACTTGAACCACACACAGTTGATAAACTGGAATGGTTCCTTTTGGAGCCGTGTCTCTATTAGTCAAATATTTATTCATGAATTGTTTCTGAAGGCATATTTGTGCAATAGACAGGGAGATCAAACCTGTAATTATGTGCTAGCTTCATGCTGATGGAGATTCCTAGTAAAACAGAAATCACTTACAGAAGGAAGCTTTTAAACATTGTGTTTGTGTGTGGATCTAAAATACTATGCAGTAGTTGCAAAATTTCAATGTTTAGAGGCATTTTGAGTTACCTAGGTGAAAAAGTATCTTCCTCCCTGAATTTCTGACTCTTACAAGTGATGGAGTTTAGCCAAGTCTATTTGCAGTTCCTTTTAAGAGTGAAACAGTGGTGGGGAATGTTGGTTTCTCTTCCAAATGTGTGTGCCCCAAATGATCAGAAGCAGACACTGTTTGTGCCTAACTTGTCTTGCATTTTAACAAGGGGTTCCTAGTCTAGTCAATTAAAATTGAACAGATGCCCTGTGGAAGTTGGTTGTACCCCAAAAGGTTAAACTAAAGCACTTTTATCCATTTCCCTAGTCAGAGCCAAGTATGTGAAGGATGGTAAGATTCCCTTGCATTGTCTGGTTCTATTTCTCCATATTTTATTAACTTGCAAAGAGTGTAATTTCAGTATATCAAATTCTGGGCAACTTTAGAAATGAGGGATAGTGGAGCTTCCTTCTCTGAGGTATACATATAACAAAGGCACTTAATGTTAGAGTAAATGCTGTAATGTTTCATGGAGTGACCCTTTCTAGGGCGCGGCAACAAAAGGGGAACTTAGTTGCTGAGACTTTGTGGGAACTTTAAAAAGGAAATAAAATTTTAGAGTGTGTAGAAAGCTCTTCCCACCACTCTTCTCTCTGTTACCATAGGCAGTGTGGGGATGCATTCAACTCAAGCTGGTAGTTTGCCACCTTGATGCGCCAGACTAAAGTTAGTTTGGATGGTGTCTTAAGTACTTCAGAATGATGTGCAAGAGCAGGCTTGTTAGCTGTTGGGCCACAAGCTGTATTTATGCTGACTAACTTCTAGGGTTAAAGCTACATCTTTACTATGTTTAGAAGTTTACAAAGGATTGTAGCCATAAACATTACTAGTAATAATTAGCTTTTATAACTTCTGCATATCTAGTGCCTGGCCACACTAGTCCCTTTACTATCCAAAAGGTTGCAAGGAAGGTCATGCAGCTTTGCTAAAGGAGTCCTTTTTTAGTTTTGCTATTTTTTCGGCATTTGACTCTTAAGCTCTCAGGACAGGACTCACATACTTTGTGCTCAGTAAAGTGCCTACCATAAATTGGTGATCCAACCCTATCTGGTTACCATGTTCACAGTATTTTGCAGCAATTATTCCTGTATTTTGCCAGCTGAGTGTTGGTATATGAATATATTTTGGTCTTAAAAGGAAAGAGAATGTATTTTAGATACATGCTACAACTGTTTCTCATACTATTCCCCTTCATCCAGTGGTTTGCATTAGGAGGAACTAGATGACCTCCTGGTTTCATAGAATCATAGAATCTCAGGGTTGGAAGGGACCTCAGGAGGTCATCTGGTCCAGCCCTCCCTGCTCAAAGCAGGACCAATCCCCAATTTTTGCCCTTGATTTTTGCCCCCTAAATGGCCCCCTCAAGGATTGAACTCACAGCCCTGGGTTTAGTAGGCCCATGCTCAAACCACTGAGCTATCCCTTGCCCAACGTTTCACTCTGCATATCCTGCTTCTGACCGCTCTTGCTCTTTGAGAGCGGAGATGGTGGTTTTAAATGAGTAAAGCGGGGGGGGGGGGGTTAAAGTTGTGTGTAATGGAAAACTTAAAGGTAACATGTTTCCATATTCCAGTTTGTTGTGCCCTCCAGTAATGCAACTTGAATGTGACAGGTGGGCCCCCTATACCTGATTGCTTGCATATCAGTAGAACATGCTATCAATTCACTGCTTGTTTGGTGCTTTGTTGGAATTTATCCTGCTGCTGTACTTTTGTCAGCTTTTGACCAGTATTTACTTTAATACTATTTCAGAATACTCTGAGGAGCAGTTGGAATCTGCCTACGAGAGTCCATAGCCTAGAGACAGTATAGTCATGAATACCTGAAATTATCGTGACTTAGCCAAGATGTGCCTGGATCTCAAATTTTGTTTATAAGTTCCAGAATGCAAAGGAGTGCTCTACTGTCAATCAAAAATATTTAGCGTACATTTTAACTATGATGGATGGAGAAGAATGGAAGAAGACGTGAAAATCACTCCACATAAAATCTGCTCTTATTTTGAATTGCATTTCTGAGCTTTAGCCTCATTAAGTAGAATCAGGCTTATGGCCATAGAACCACCAACTTGACACCCAGGCATCTATGCACAGAAGTGTCTTGTAAGCATTTTAGCTGGGATTGTGACAGAGGTTTGCAAGCATCCTGGGTGCTCTAGCCACCTGATCAGTATAATTCTCAGATGCATGGCCTGCCTAGCACTGGTATCCAGTATGTGTTAAGTAGGGAGCAGCAGCACTGTGGCTATCCTCAACTTGTTGGATCACAACTCCTCCTCCCTTTCACTTTGAGATCAGGAAGAAGCTGGAGTTATTGAGTAATCACTGGATACAAGGCCAGCAAACTGCTTGAGGAAATAGGAGTTTCCCAACTGGAAACTTAATAGGAAGTTCACAAGGAAAGCGGGTGACTAGTAACTGGCTTACCGCACTAACCTAGTGTGCCTCCAGCACAGAAAAGTATGATCAAAGTATCCAAAATCTAAACGGGATGCCAGTTGACTTGTGAATAAGCTTTCTTATGATCTGTGTGAAGAGGAGGAGATCACATGCTGCATTAACTGTTGTGACCTTTTAGATTTACTACCCACCTTTCCAACCACTTACTCACTTTACATTGGTTGGTCAGTCGTAGCGAATACCGTTTCTAAATGTTTGTGCAAAGTGTAATGGGAAATCAAGTCAAATGGCTTTCATAGCACCTTTGAGGAACTTTTACAGATACTCAGCACTCTGTGAATCTTCTAGTTAATTCATTTCTTTGGATTCTCCTAGCTATATACAAAATCCTGCAGACTGTCTAGCATGCAGTGAAAACATTGTCCATCAATTGAAATGAACAATGATTGGGGGAGCGTGCACGTGTGTGTGAGAGAGAATTAAACACAGAGAAACTTTGTTAAAATATGTTCAGTGTGTTATCACTTCCCCCTCTCTTTCCCCTAAAAGGATGTTTATAAGGGATAGCTCAGTGGTTTGAGCATTGCCTGCTAAACCCAGGGTTGTGAGTTCAATCCTTGAGGGGGCCATTTAGGGATCTGGGGCAAAAATTGGGGATTGGTCCTGCTTTGAGCAGGGGGTTGGACTAGATGGCCTCCTGAGGTCCCTTCAAACCCTGATAGTCTATGATTCTATGATTCAAAATCCAGTACGGTTGCCTTATCTTTTTAAAAATTAGTACATTTACCTTGGGGTAAGAGTCCTGTTTTTTACCTAATCTCCCTGTAAGGTATGCTGTCACTGTGTTGCTGACAGGCTCTGAAGGAAAACACCCAGTATCGTTCATTTGTTTTGAATGGACTACTCAAGCTTGTGTGGAGTGAGTAATGCAATCCTCCCTTCTTTAACTCTGCTATGGAGCAGAAATGTCGGAGTCACTGTTCTGTTTCACATTACAGTCAGAAACTAGTGTGAACGTCTGTGTCCACATAGAGTAGCTGGTGCTTGTGATCATGATGGGTTTCAGGCTGTAAAAGCAACTCTGTGACCTGTCTCAAAGTAGAGGTACATAACAACCAAGTTCTCCAGTCAAGGTGGTTTCCTGTATATAGCGCCGAATAGAAGGCTTTCTGTGGAGGATGTCCCTAGTACCTCTCTACAGTCCACACCTAGCCGCAGTTTGCAGCTCTTTGCTGTGTAATCAATATACTCATATGTCTGGGAGCAGATATCAACACTTCCGCTCTGGGAAGCATTACTGTGAGCAGTATTGTCATCCTCCTCGATTATGATTTATAAAAGCTGCTGTATGCACAATTTTTGTACTGTTTTAACTAGATTGGCTTAGAAACGATATAGAAAAAGTTGTCCCAATAGAGGTACCTTTATATCCTTATAACTGCAGCTACACTAGGGAATTGCACAAATCTCTCTTCTTCTCTCCCCCCCCGCCCCCAGTGTTGTATAGTTGACTTTTGCTGGAAGTTTCATTACTCAGTTTTGTTTATAAAAGGGCTTGACAGTTGAATGTTGCTGCACCATAGCTACTTTTGCTGTTCTGTCACAGAGACTTTATTGGACTAGATTCAGCCCTGCAACTCCCACTCAGTCACCAGGAGTAATTATAACTTAGGCCATGTCTAAATTACAAACTTTTGCTGATGGAAGTGACATCAGTATGAAGCAGTCGCAGTTAGCCTGTCGCTCATATGCGTGCGTACTTGGCTCCTTTTGTTGATGGTGCGTATACTCGCCAGGAGTGCTTGTCGATGCACAGTGTAGTTATCCCGGTGTGCAACCCACCACTGTCTAGCACACTATCTTTTGGGGAGTTTTGGCAATACATGGTGGGGCAGAAATGAGTCTCTCGGGCCGACTGGGAGCAAGGGGTCAGCTTGCCAGCATGCCACGGTCTCCATCCCATAATGTCATCTATATCCCATAATTTTTGTTTTTTAAAATCCCACTAACCCGTTCAGCCCTCCTAGCTGTCCTCCATCTCTTACAGAAGCATGGAGCCTGCACAGGTCTCTGCTATTGTCATAAGTGTTGCATGCACAAGATGTACAAAGGTAGATTTTGTGGAGGGCAGATTGCTGTGGGACATAGCGAGAACAAATTAAAGATTGTTTTGTGGCGTTCGTGGAGCAGCTGCAAATGGTGGAGTGTCGTATCTGGGCCTGAGAGATTAGCATTGACTAGTGGGATTAGCATTGACTAGTGGGATTGCATCATAATGCAGGTTTGGGATACTGAGCAGTGGCTGCAGAACTTTCAGATGCACAAGCCCACGTTCCTGGGTCTCTGTGTTGAGCTTGCTCCATCTCTCCAGCGCAGGAATGCTGGAATGCGAGCTGTGCTGGTGGTAGAGAAGCGAGGGGTGATCACGCTATGGAAACGTGCAATGCCGGATTGCTACCAGTCAGTGGGAAATCATTTTGGAGTTGGAAAATTCACTGTGGGAAATTAATGGAACAGAATTTAACAAGGGAAAAGAACATTCATGTCCGTTTCAGATACACATGCAGCAACCGTGGCTTTCACAGGTCAGGGTATGTGAAGCTGTGATTGTCCTTAATGTCCCTCAGTGTGGAGTGGTTGGGGTAGGGACGTGGTCCTATGCCTCATGGAATGTTAAGGCAGGGGTGTGGGGAGGTGCTGTAATGGAGTTCTCCATGGCTTGCAAAGGGAGGTGAGCCTGTGACTGTTGAACCAGTAGGTCCATAAGAGTCTGCAGCATCTGTGTTTGCTGCTGGAGAAACCCCATTATGTCCTGCACCTTTCTTCTGTCTGCTGTGTCCTTCTTCATGCAGTCTGCAATATCACCCTCTAGGCCCTCTGTTCATGGTCTGATGCAGCACTGGCTTGCATGATCTCGCTGAACATTTCCTCCTGTGTCCTCTTCTTTCTCCTCCTTATCTGGTTCAGGCAATTCCACGAGTGTGGAGGGAGAACTCCTCAAAAGTGCCATGGCAGCAGCTACAGATAAAACACAGAGGTACCATTGTCAATATAGTCACAACAGAAAGCAAAAGCTAAGATTCAGAACTCCCTTCCCTTGCTCCCCTAAAGATTGATACAAGATCTGCTTATTGACACTTCTGCTTTGGAGTGCTTGTGTACGGCTCTACTCACAGCTGCAGCCATGGTGTGTATGGCTCACCATGGGCAAGGGAAATGAGGAGATAATTGCTCGATTGCATGAAACTGAGCATAGGGCAATGGCAGTACAGTACATCACTGTAATGGAAAATACATGAACACACTTACTCAAGGTTCCTTCCCCTGCCTCAGGCTTGCTTGTGCTTGACTTCCAGGACTGATGGCTCTGTTGTGGAGTCTCAAACGGGTCCTGGCTTGTGGCATATCTGGACACCTCTTCCCCCACCCTCCCTGGTCACATGTCCCCCTTCTTCCCCCACTTGTCCTCACTGTTCATGCTGGGGGCCTGTGACTTGGGCTCCTCAGAAGTATCCACGGTGGTGTGCAGGGTGGTGGTGGGGTTTCCACCAAGTATGGCTCAGCACTGGACTGACTCTTGGCTTCCCTGGCCTTCTGATACACCTGCCACACTTCCCTTGCTTTCACGCAGCACTGTTGCTGAATCGGGTTGTCCGCCTTCTCTTGCATCCCCCATGTAATCTGCTCATAGAGGTCTACGTTTCTACGGCTGGTACAGAGCTGCATGTGCATGGCCTCTTCTCTCCACAGGCCCAGGAGATCTCATATGTCTTGTCTATTCCAAGCCTGAGCACATCCGGAGCGTGTAGCTGGCTTGGGCAGCTGCACACAATAATAGAGAGAGCATCTAGATGTGCTCGCCGAGCTGGGCAATCAGGGGAAAAAGCATTTCAAAAATTCATGGATCTTTAAAGGGGCTTCCAGTCTCCATGACCCCAGGCAGTGGAGTTCACAGTTGTGACCAGAGTGGTCAGTGTCAGGCATTGTGGACAGCTGCCGGAGGACTGTTAGGGTCAACATAAGTAAAGTGGCATCAACACTCACACTGCATGAACCTCAATACATCAATCATGGGTCAGTGCCACTTGGGGAGGTGGTGTAATGGGGTGCCTACATAGGTGGGAGACACAATTAAGTATAGGCACATGCACAATTAGGTCAATGCAAGGTGGCCTACATTGGTCTAACTTCGTGTTGTAGGTCAAGCCTGAAGCTATTCCCTGAATATGGCCTGTCCTTTGTGTTCGGTGTACAGGCTTTTCTTATTTTACTTCAAATGGGAAGGAGCCGTGGTTCTTTAACCCTAGCCCGCAGCTTGCTAATGTAAGACTAGATCAGTGTTGGAAAAAATGCAACAGGAATCAATCGCTGCGGGGATATTCCTCCCAGACCTTTCTCCAAGCCAGACAACTTTCATCTGCTGATTCAGAGAGAATATGCAGCCCTGTTACCTCTGGACTTTGTCTCCTTCACATAGCTGTGTATTTAAAAGGCTTTCTGCCTGTTTCAAAGTAAACAGCTCTTTCGTGAAGTGGAGCATTTTTGTAATTCAGAGGACTTTAATTGCTTATAATATGGATTCAAAGTTCTGTAAAGAAACAGTACTTCTGATCCTGTCTGACTCAGCAGCGAGAATAATCATGATACATTTAATTGGAGTATGAAGATGCATTGTGGGGGGTGAAGATAAGAACAGTGCTTTCAAGATTGTAAAGCAGTTCTGTGTGTGGGGACATTAGACGTTTGTCTGCAAATCTATTACTCCATTTGATCTTGTTGCTGCCTTGAAACTGTCCATGGAAACAAGATCCATTTGTTCAGAAGGGACAGTTTAATGCAAAGCACGTTACATCTACAGGTAGAGCAGAGGGTGAGCACTTTGCTTTGTGCATGTTTTACAGCTGTGCTTAAAGGTGGAGGAGTGAATCTGCAGGTCACATGATTTCACAGGTAACTTGTCAGAATAGGCACCAGAGATGCTACCCATATGCATTAATATAACTAACTTGGTGAGTTTTTATTATAAAGCATGTCCCAAGATATATATATGCCAGCCAGTCATTGTATAGTACACTGGCTCAATATACCCTCAAGGGTAGCAGAGCAAACACCTGCTGCTCTTATCTAATGCACTAATTTGATCTGTAATATCCATTACATACCTAGATACTGGTTTGAGGGACTGAGACCTCATTTGGAAAATGGCTACGTCCTTTGGCCACCCGAATTGGCTGCCCGTGACCAGTCAGTGTATTGGGAATTGTGATAATTTTGTCAAGCAGAGCACTATGGAGGGTGACTTCTGTTCCGTGTAATAGAAGAGCTGTGATGCCGTGGGCTGTCCATAGTGGACTTTAGTGGTGGTTAGAGCAAGACTAGAGAGCTGGGTTTGGAGCAGATTGCTACATTGCAAGACGATGCTGCAGCAGATTTTATGTTAGAGACACTGTCTGATTAAGTGTTTAAAATGCTCCCTTACCTATGTTACAGATGTCATTTTGGATTATTAAAACAGAATTTTTTATAGCATTCTCTACTGCTTGGCTTCAGGATTTTGCTCCCTTTGACCGCAGAGCATTGCAGGTCGTTTTAATTTTTTGCTTTCCACTCACTATTGTGATGCTGCAATGTGGGAATTCTTGTGGGTTTTACAAAAATTGTTTCCATTTCTATTAATCATAGCTTTTTCAGCAAAGAAAATCTAAATGTGGAGATTCTTCTAACTCTCCTATTATGGGTGATAGCTGATTCCTTTCAAGGGGCCCTGTCACATCAGGCAGGCCCCACATTTAGGTTTTGGTTTAAAAAACAAAACAAAAAACCCAATTATATTTATTACAATATACATGTATTTAAGCTCCAAATGAAAGATTGTTTTCTTGCAATGCAAATATCCCCTTGCAGTGTTTGCAACATCATCACAGCATCATTCTAGTGCATGAGAACCAGAATAGAGAGTCATTTTGTTTTTCCGCCCAAACAGAAGTTACAAAAAGTAACCGAACAGCATAAGTAATGAAAAGAAAACTCAGCTTTTTACAATTAATTAGTTCTGGATGTTTGTTACACAAATGTATAGGTTTTTTTAAAAAAAATATGGTCTTAACCTTCTGATGCTCCTTTAATTTTATCACATCCCAGGCTTTTGTACAAATATCAGTTCTGTCTGTATTGTTTTAGCAAAAGGGACTGACTTGATGGAGCCAAACAGCTTATTTTGGTTCATTTTTTTTTAGGCCCAGGTATACTGTAGTATCTAGTTGATTTTGACTGGGAAGTGAAATAGCTGAAAATACAGTTTGCAAACTGTTCTCAGGTAAAATCTCCCTCTCCTCCTTCCTGTTTCTCAGCCTCTTGGTGTGTTCCTGCTAAACTTGACGTAAGGAGCAAAGGGTGTTGATTGTTTGGACTATGCAGCTAAGCGGCTAGAGTGTGGTTGGTAGTCTCCTCCCCTGCCTGAGCTTCAGCCCTGACTAGTGTGCACTCTGGAATGACAGGCATTCCTGCTTGAAGGGAGCTGGCATGGACGCTTATTTATGAGAATCACAAGTGCCGGGGCCTGGGATACAGGAAGAACAGGAGCTGCGGTAGCTTGGCTGACACCCGGGCCATTTCCTGAGTTCTGGCAGTCTCCTGGTCGCAAGGCCCTGGATTTTCCCCCACCCTCCAGTGTGGATTTCTCCCTTTCAAAAAAGGCTAACAGACTCTCCCAGGGTAGTGGTGTGTGGTCCCCCCGACCCCTGTGCCGCCTTCAGAGAGCTGCTTTGAAAAGAATCTAAGCATGGGGCAGACACTGTTCTCGAGACCAGTACATCCAGCTGCATTCGGTAAGTAATGGAGGGCAGGAGAAGTCTAATAATCTCTGGCTGGGGCCGAGGCAGGGATTGCAGGTGAAGCTGGGAAGTACATAGAAATGGAATGCTAGGATTGTGTAACTTGCATAGATCACATTAGACTTGGAAATGTCTGACTCTGAGAAGAGTAACTAGAGGGGAATTACTTTGTGTCTCTCCTTTCTCTCTTTGCTGTGTTTAAACTTATTTACTATGCAACTTATTTACTATCCTTGCTGATACCTGTAGTCAGGTTCTGTGCTACATTAGTTAAAGAACTTTCTCTGATCTTTGCTTGCTGCTGCCTGTCAGGTTCAGGGACGCTGGTTTACAGAGCCCAGTAAAATTCCCCACATTTGATTGCAATTAAACATTTTATACAGCCGCAGTATGGAACTGATACACAAGTTGACCGTTTTGCATGGCATCACTGAGCTTTTGGGGGCACCTTTAATATTTTGAAAAATGGGCTTGGCAGTCTTCTTTCTACTTGATTCTATCTCTGCCATTTCTTCCCTGCTTTCTACAGAGGGACGTCTGTGGTCTTGAATTCTGGGGTACTGATGCTCCGACTACATGGAGTGGAAGAGTCCTGATGTGATTAATTGCTAGATATCCATAGTACAAGTGCCAGCCCAGTACTTTAGATTTTGAAAGCAGAATTTGATAACTTTGCTGTAGACTAATGAATTTAGCATGGCATTGGGAGCCTGTTTTGGGTTCGATTCCTGGCTCTGGGAGAGTGCTGTGTGACCTAGAACAAGTCATTTCAGCTGTCTGTGCCTTTATTTTCCTGAGTGTGAGATAGGGTGAATGCATTTTCCACATTTCACAAAAAGCACTTTGATATTTGGAGGTGGAAAGCATTTATATAAGTGTAAATTATTCATTCCCTTTCCATTAAATCAGTTTCTCAGCCTTATAACTTTGAACTTTTCTGGTGCTTTTTAGGGGAATAATTAGCTTTAGGTTAAGATAGTGGTTTTTTCCTTCTTACTGGACTTGTTCAAGAGCTGCTAAAAATAAGTGGTGTGTGGGGGGGGAGGAAAACTTCAGTCTTCTCTGCTGTCAGTGGAGATTAATAGTGCCTTCCCCTTGGATTTATGAGGTGTTGGAAGGCAGATCTATTTGGTTTTGCCTGGGCTGCCCCCTCAACCGGGCGCCAGAGATTTCTGTACTTTTTAGTGAGAAGGGAGGATGACACTGTCATCCCCTGCCCTCAGAATTTGTCTTATCCACCTGATTATGTGCCATCTATAGATTCCTCTTATTGCACAACTTGAGTAAAGGTACCAACCCATTGAATAGATCCTGAGATTTTAAGGGACAGCTTTCGCGGGCTCTCTTGTATTGACACAGACAAGATGTTCATAAAAATCCTGTTAAGATGATATTGGACAGAGATATACAAAAGCCAGGGAAGTTAAAGGCTCACACTGTCCTTACTTTGCCCCATTACGGTGGAAGAGGTTGGGGAAGTGCAGTATGTGTTGTGACCGGAGTCTATTGTTGCTTTTAAGGTCAAGACATCTCCCTCCATCTCAGATATATTTATAGCTATAAATATAGAGAAACACACTCTCTCTCTCTCCCCCCCTTCAAATTTTTATATAGTTTTAATTTAATAGGAAGGTAGAAACACCAAACAGATGGCTTCTAATTTTTTTTGAGTCATATCTGCTTACTTTTCTGAAGGACTTAGTTTTGCTACTTTCAGAGACACCGCATCTAGGGCAGAGGGAGATAGGTTTTACTCTGGCTTGTACATCAGTGGCTGATATTAACAGTTAAGAGTTAACAGAACTGTTAACTCAAGACTTAGCTGCAAAATCACTAAGTGATGGCGCTATGCTAGACAGGACTCCTAGATTCCAGGGTGACTTTGCAAGGCTGGCATATTTTTACTTATAAACTAAGTGGTCTTCGGTCTGTTCTACATGATGAACTTTTGCTGGAATGGCTGTGTTGGTCTGGGGCATGAAGAAGTGTAATCCTGACCCTGACTGACACCACTGTACCAGCAAAAGCCCCTAGAGGAGATGGAGTTATACCAGCAGTTTTGCCGGCATAGCTTATTTTTCTTGGGGAGTGAGGGGGTGGGAGCAGATACCAGAGAAGCAGTTTTGCCTGTATAAAAGGCATTCACACTAGGAGTGCTCTGCCAGTGTAGTAAGCCACTATAACCTTCCAAGTGTATACCTGGCCTCACTCTGGAGTCATTGAGGGATGATAAATAGGGACCTCTCTTCTAAGGGTTTTTTGTTTTTTTCCCCCCTGTAAAAGGCGGAGATGTTTTGTGGCCTGACTTTCTGGAGTGTGGATATAGGGAATGGGCTAAAATGCTATCAGAATGTATTTTTTCCTTTGTCATTTCTTTTTCCTGCATAATGGAAACGTTTATAACCGGTCCTAAAGTGTGCAACTTCAGACCAATCTGGTGGCTGTGCTTTATGGTCACATGGGAGTTCATCTCTGGAAGGTTATCCCATCAGTCTGACTTGCTCAGGTGTGTTGGGGGTGATGTTAACCAAGAGGGTGGTGCGACTGACTGACTTTCCTTGTATGATCTGAAAAAGAGCTCAAAAGCTGCTCTCTCACTAACAGAAGTTGGTCCAATGTTCCAGATGTTACCTCCATCACCTTGACTTTCCTTGCAGATTTCAAAGGTGCAGAAGACCTCTTGATAGACTCAAAAAGCTTCCCACTCCTGGAACAAATGTACTTAATATTCTGTCAATATGTGGGGCTATTCAGTTTTCCAGTAGAACTATGCATATCTTTGATGGTTGTAATGAAGTTACTGCATAAGTGCTGTAGCCAGTTTTCAAACACTTTTATTAAGATGACAGACAAAGGCCTTAGCTTACAGCATGAATACATATGTCCCTCAAATTTAAGGCTTTTTTTAAAAAGTCTTTCTAGTCCCATATAAACAAATTAGAGCCTATGAGGTTAAGGGCTCTGACCATAGTGCTGGAGCCACATCCGGGATAATTAAGGGCAAGGTGCATTGGTTTCTTTAAAGGAATGTGACATGAACAAGATCAAAATGCCATAAAATTAGGCCTTCTTTACATATAAACTTGCACTGGCTTAGTTAAAGCAGTGCAAATCTTCATGTAGACACTTATTTTGATTTGTAGATTAATATGTTCTACTTAGTATAAACTGAAATATACCTGGTTTAACCTGAAATAAGTATCCATACATGGGCAACACATATAAGAGGCTTGGGGAGGCTAAGATTCCCCAAAATAAAGAAGGCTGGCCGTGCAGGGAGCAAATGCTGGATGCAGGTCGCCTCCCTTTTGGAGGTGTGCCGGCCTGACGCCTTTGTACCCTGGGAGCAGGAGTGCCGGAAGCTCCCTAGAAGTGTGGGGGGAGGGGCACCAGCACCTGGACCGAGCCCCTAGCCCTCCCCTCTCTTCCGAGGCCCTGCCCGCATGCCAACCTCCTCCTGTGGTCCAGCCCCTGTTCTGCAGCGAGGCCCTGCCCCTGCTCTGCCTCTTCCTCCTGAGGCCCACCCCTCTGCTTCTTCTCTCCGCCCCTTCCCCCTGTTGCTCACCCTTAAGGCAGGAATAAAGGTGGGAGGGCATAGCCCTCCCACTTTTAAAAGTGATGGGGCCAAGGCCCCCTGGCCTCCCCTGTTCCGGTACCCCTGGCTATGGCCACATCATTTTTTTCCTGCCAGAAGGGCGAGCGATGGGTGGAGAGGAGTGAGCAGCAGGGCCTTGGGAAGAGGCGGAGCAGAAGGAGGTGGAGTGAGGGCGGGGCCTCAGGGAAGAGCCTGAGAGGGGGCAGGGCCTTGGGGTGGGGCAGGGGAGGGCCAGAGCAGGGGAGGGGCCACCATCTGGTCACTGGTGGCCCCACTATTCTAGGGAGTTTCCGGCACTCCTGGGAGTGGCCTCCCCAGACAAAAAACTCATTTGCCACCTACGTATCCACACAGCCTTTTGAGTAGGTTTAAAATACCACCTTAAATTGAATTTCTGCATCTCTGCATGTAGACAAGCTCTGAGGCTCATAAATAAAGGACTAATCTATAGAATTGACCGGGGGAGTTCTCTAAGAGCAGAAACTTATCTGGTGATTGGTAGATTGCTTGCAATAACTCCCATAAATAAAAAGAAATTGAACCACTTTCATGTGAATGGTAATCCTTTAGGATGAAGTGGTACAGGCCAACAACAAATTCATGAAAGGCTAAATGCAACGCCAGCTCACAACAAACCATCAGTGTTGCGAAATAAAATCTTGGGTTTGAGGTGGGAGAAGAACTGTTATTTCTTAACAAAAGCAAGATTCTAACACATTCCATCGACCCCAGTGGTTCTTATGACTCCCATCGCTGGTGCATCATCCACCCTGTCACTCTGTGAGATCATCCTGAGTGTGTGTGCTCACCAAGTTCCCCTCTAACACTGGTGTCGTAAGAAAATACGCATAGCATTAACATTTCAGCAGGAGGAAAGATGAGGTGGTAGAGCCTCCCTCAGACAGGAGGTGTCTGAGACACCTACGTTGTTCCTCTTTCACACACTACTCTGCAGAATGGGTGGGGGAAGGAACATGTCATCTATATTTAATCTAAAACAGGGATTCTCAAACGGGGGGTCGGGGGTCACAAGGTTATTACATGGGGGGTCACTAGCTGTCAGCTACCACCCCAAACCCCGCTTTGCCTCCAGCATTTATAAGTGTTAAATATATTAAAAGGTGGTTTTAATTGATAAGGGCAGGGGGGTATCACATTCAGAGGCTTGCTGTGTGAAAGGGGTCACCAGTACAAAAGTTTGAGAACCACTGATCTAAAATATAGTAGGAGAAAACAGTATACAGTCTGTTCTGACTCTGCATTTCTGTGAAGAGTTTCTATTTTTCTTTAGGAGCACAGGAGTAGAATCTGGAAATACCTGTAACCTCCCTCAGCTTCATCAAACCTCCTGAACATGTAATAGTATAGTGTGACTCCTACACATCTGGGATGAAATTCCTTGAGAAGATTTCCTTATGTTCTTCAACCTTGTACACTGGCAATGAGCTCTAAGGTCGATGTGGGCATGGACTCAATCTGTACTGATGAACCAAGTTAAAAACATGATTTAAACTTATTTGTAGTAGCTATACTGGATTTGGACTGCGTGGGGACTAAATTAAACCGGCTTTAAAAAAAAAATCACTGAAAACCATGCCAGCCTAAGGTCTCTACGTAGCTTAGAGCTCTTTTCTAACTCAGCTTGGCTTTGTGATTTTTGGTGTCTCTTCATCCTGTATATCAAGTCCCGGTGTTCTAAAAGATTATCCGGGTACCCATTGCCATTTTAAAGAGGGATGGGAGGGATCTATGAATGTCAGCTAACAAAATAAAGGATTCTATTATTGAGGTTTTTACCTGAAGACTCTCCTATTCCTTTTTGAAAGTTGGGTACATAGTGCAATACAAAAGTGTGTTGCAATGGACGTGACCAGATTACACCATTTGAGGGATGATGCCTACTTTTAATGAAACCCAGAGATCCTTGCTCTGTTGCAGGATTTCATCCATCAGGATATCTGACTCGCCATGGTAACTTGAGGCAAAAACCTTTCCCAGAAATTCCATCACCAAGCCCTGCAAACTTCTTGGGAATCAATGACACGTCTACAGGAAAATATTAAGCCACTAGTTGACTGTGCTGGAGGCAAT
This sequence comes from Lepidochelys olivacea, assembly GCF_965140295.1. Classification (NCBI taxonomy): domain Eukaryota; kingdom Metazoa; phylum Chordata; order Testudines; family Cheloniidae; genus Lepidochelys; species Lepidochelys olivacea. The sequence continues at coordinate 11,359,787 of NC_140429.1, forward strand.
CAGCTTGGAGTGTGTCAGGAAATCTAGGCCTTGGAGAATGTATAAGAAGCTGGCTCCTGTTGATGACGTGGTTTCTGTTGAATGAAAAGTACAGTAGGCAGCTTAAGGGCATTTTCGTCTTTAATGCAGGAGGAGAAAACAAAGTTTGATCAATTTTAAAATGTCAAGAATAAAAGAGAGCTGTAGACTTTAGTGCAAACAGAAGTGTGATCTCTTCTGTGCATCACAAGTGCCCTCGACAAAATTGCTTTTAACTTTGGAGAATCTCATTCATGTGCCTTTACTTTTCTTTAAATGTGCTTCAGATTGGAATGTCCTAAATTTCAGCAGGAAATGTTTGTGTGTTGCAGGGAGGAAGGCTTAGGATGCTTTTGCAAGTGCAGTTTTAAGTGCACCGGGAGGGGTGTGGTTGCATAAAACATGATGGGACCAAAGTGTGTGTTAAACATGTTAGCAAATCGTTAGCGCTTTTGACCTTAACAGAATTCTATCAAGTGGTTAAAATATACTTTGTGCCCATCAGGCAAGACTGGCTCACGTTTTAACATGGGCATTGGGATTGCTGTTAGGCTAAAACATGATCCTCCTAAGCACCTTTACAGGTGTGCATTAGACAATGGTGAATGTGGACTTGAAGGGCTAGCTGCCTAAAATGTGTGACTGAAATGGGATGCTAGTTTTTTAATGGAGATGAAGCACTAACGCTTGGGTGGGAGAACATGCTGGTTTGAAGTTGAAGCTTTCTTCAGAGTTGTGGTGTGAAAGAACAGCTTTGCCATCACGAGGCAGTCTCACCCAGAAGCATATTAACCTGTCGTGAAGCATTTGATAGAAAGTGCTGCAACCCTTTTAGACTAGATCTATACAGTTATTCTTTTCATTAAAATTGGTTAAACAAGGTTCTTCCGAAGGGTGTGGATGAGTGTACATGTGTCAGAGGTTCTTATTTGACTGGCTAGTGACGATGCTTAGAGCCCTGCATGGATACATCATTTGTATCCACATCTGAACCGCAATCTGCAAAAATGGTCCACGGATATCTGCATCCGAGTCTCTCACCTACCCCCCTATGGATGACTTGAGCTTGCCACACAGGTGGGTGAGAACTGTGCTCTAGGGAGAACTTTGGAGGAGCTGCTAGAAGCTCACACCCCTAATTTCTCTTTCCTATTTTCCCCAATCTCTTTCCCAAAGCACTAAATTGCAGTTCTTTAGCACAGTTTCCCAGCTGAATTACTCAAATAAGGAGGGGTGTGTTCTCTTGATCTCATCATATAAAACAGCCTACAGACCTCCTACACTTCATTATGCAGCAGAATAAGGAGAGGCAGTGAGAGAAACCACCTTTTCTAGACACCTGTGGTGGAAGACTCAGTGGGTGCCAACATCTACTCCCCTTGTGTGCCATTTTCAGAAATTTGTTCACTGGTCCCGATGGAAATGTGCTGAAACTGAATGCTCACATGAGTCCAGTGTCTTTCCTTGGTCTTCCAGGGGATTACCCACTGATCAGAACAGTCGCTGAGTAATGAGACTACTTGAAATACATGTCACTCTAAAGCATGTCTGCAGCAGCTGATCCACCCTGTAATTAAGAGTGCAAAGTGAATATAGCTTATAATGGCATCATAAGACGGCTGTTTTAAATGGCTGTGTGCACATGCTCTTCCTTTCACAGTCAATAATTAGCACTATTGGGGAACATGGCACTTTACAAACCCAAGTGTAAGTGATCATTTCCCTGTGATGCTTGCAATCTAACTTTGAGCCTGTACGATGAGTCATGTTTCAGACAAAGGAGGAAGGGAGCTGCTCTCATGACACAAATAATCTCCTGACAGACAGGAATTCTCAGTGAGAGATTGCTCAGTACAATGCAATGAGCTGATACTGATGGGCGAAATAGTGTAGAGTTTAACTTAAGGTATTTGTGATAGCCAGAACTGAATGACGTGAGAGAATTAAATAGTGGATAAATTCTACCTCCGTGCTTAAACCTGTTTGGATAGCTGCTTGCTTCGTTATACCCTCCCTCTGATCCCCTCAGTGGTGGCTGTAGAAGGAGAGCAGATATGGTCCTCCTCCTAATTGGAAGTGGAGAAATTGCAGCTTGTTGAGCTGTGGTCTCAGTTCATTAATCTGTGAACCTGACAGTTAGCTTATTAAAAGAAAACTGAGCCCATTTTGCTTAGTGCAGCACTCTGAAACCTCAGGTGGCAGAAAGCGCTCGAGCTTACATTTCTTATACCGGTCCTGACTGGAGATGTATTTGAAATGAGTTTGACATGGGTCTTCCGTAATGTTGGTGTTGCACCTTCAGTATAGTGATGGTCACCAACCCTAGGCTCAAATGGCTTCATGGCACTTCAGTTCCAAATTCAATTCACAGTTTGTTCCTGGCAAGAATTTCTGCTTGCCCTGTGAACTTTCAGAATGCTCTGCTGAGCAAAGTGAATGCAGCTCTTTAAAACTACACTCATAACTCCAGGACTAATGCTTCATTCTCTGAAGAAACTGCCTTGAAACATCTAGGAAATCTATCTTTGGTGTTAAGTTTGAAAGTCCAGTCTGATTTTCCTGTGACTAACCCAGGTGAACATGAATTAAACTAAGAGGTAACTTTTGTGCTTGCAGGTGTGGGACTACCCTAGTCTGTTTACATACTTGCAGTAATTCATCAGTGTGGGTGTGGGACTACAGGTGTGGGACTACCCTAGTCTGTTAACTGAATCAAGTTTTGAACTTGCCTTCCTTTCTGAAATGGTTCCTAGCTGTGGCTATGGCCTCAGCTCTTCACTGAGGCTGAGTGAATCAAACTTTTCTAACTGAGAAGGTAGATCCTGACCGCATCGAAGCTGGCCTCCAGTGAGTCAGGAGAAAGAAATCTTTATAGAGCCGGAAGAAACATGCCTTATAGGTAAAATCAAATTGACCCAAGTTTGGGCCTAGGATGTCAGGTTCTAAAATATGTTCCAACTAGTTCAGGCAATGAAATGTTGGAAAATGCCTTTATGTTGGTTGATTCCCTTTCCTCCCTTTCCTATTGCTGCCACTACATGAAATTGACTTCTATGCAAAACTCCTCCTGTTCTGTCATTTCACATCAGACTATTTTTGTCCGTTTGGTTTCTGATCATTTATCCCATGACCCCACTATTAGAAGCCATTAAAGAGCATCCTGTCTTTACATAGAATCCTGCATGTCCCTGTTGGACTCACTGGAATACTATTCCGGTTCCCTCTAGGTTATTAAAACGCCTTCTGTTTTTCCCTTCTCTCATTGGGGAGGCCTGATTTTGCATGCTGTCACTTCTTCACCCAAGAAGTAGTTACCAGGGGCCCATCAGTGCTGCTCTTTATGAGCAATATTGCATCACATAGTAACTACTGAGTGGCATACACAGCATTCTTTGCCTGTAGCTGCCTGGGGAGCAAAAGATTCGGACTGTTGCTCCTGCATACCTAATCTTTTTCTGTGAGTATGTCTACACTGCAGGTGGATGTGTGGAGGTGGGAGTGATTTGCAGTCCATGTACACATACCTGTGCTAGCTTTAATCTAATTAGCTCACTAAAAATAGCAGTGGGCATGCAGTGCCACAGGTCACACAAGAAAGTGTGGACCCAGGGGGACATGTAAGCTTATGCAGTCCTTGCTGCCATGTCATCACTGCTATTTAGTGAGCTAGCTACATTAAAGCTAGCACAAGTCTACATGAACTGTACATGAACGTGTACATGGACTGTAAATCACACACCGCGGCTGCAGTGCAGACATACCTGATGAACAGTGTCATGGCATGAAGATCCAAGTGTCTGTCAATGAAACCCTAGTGAAATACAACACGTAGGCCTTTCCTATTTTTTTCTCTTTTTCTGCAAATTTGATCTCCCACATGTTAAAACCTATCAAGTTCTGACATCTGGTATTACGTCTTCTGACTGGTTACATAAATGTTATGATTAAATGTATGATACTCTATTTGGGGTGTGCTGGACTTAGAAGTTGGCTCTCTCCAAAACCCTATAACCTGGGTTATGGGATTCTTGGTTTGAGCTTCCTGTATGTGAATAGCAGATGAGTGAGTTGTCATCGTGGGTCAGTGGTGCTGCCTTTTCTGGAGACATATCGTGTAGCCTAGTTTGAGACTGTATAGCTCAAGGACTTCATGAATCCAAAAAGTTTGCATCAAACTCCAAAAAGTGTTTTTATTTACAATTGCTCAGAAAAATAAGGCCCACAAGTGTGATTTATAGCCCAGTGCATACACAATAGAGTCCCCAGTGTATTAGGGTATGTGGTTTATTCTAGTATTACAAAAAGCCTTCCTGGTCTACACTAGTACATTAGGTCTGCATAACTACGTTGCACAGAGGGGTGAAAAATCTGCAGCACTGAGCAGTGTAGTTAAGCCGATCTAAATCCCCATGGAGACAGTGCCATGTTGACAGAAGAAATCTTCCCTCGTCCTTCCTACTGCCTCTTGGGGAGGTGGATTCTGTAGGCTGATGGGAGAACCCCTCCTGTCGGCATAGGTAGGTCTACGCTACAGTGTATTAAGTAAAAAGAAAAGGAGGACTTGTGGCACCTTAGAGACTAACCAATTCGAGCATAAGCTTTCGTGAGCTATAGCTCACTGCATCGGATGCATGATGCTTATGCTCATGCTCAAATTGGTTAGTCTCTAAGGTGCCACAAGTACTCCTTTTCTTTTTGTAAATACAGACTAACACGGCTGTTACTCTGAAACCAGTGTATTAAGTGTAGACAAGCCCTTAGTAAGGCTCTCTATTCCCAATACTGGGTACTATCCTGGTGTCCTGTAGAGCTACTTGGGTGCTCCCAAGTCACATATAGCTAGAGGCCAGGGATTCTCAGCCTATAAATTATGACCATGAAGTGGGTCACTAGCAATCTTTAATACGAAGCAAGGCTGCTATAGGTCCCTGCTGGCTTTTGTGGATTGTGAGTTCCCCCTTCCTAGTGAGTTCCAGCAAAATTGCGAACTCCAAGCAAGCAAAAAAGGTGACTGGCATATCTTGATGTTTTGTGTTCAAATCGCTCTTCACAACTTGCCTCAAAAGGAGGCTTTTTTGATACAGAACTATGTTTCATAAATATATCCTCTCCTGCTGCGTTCTCCTGGGAATTCTAGTAAACTAGGTGGAGTGCAAGGTTGCATTGTGTTGCTTTCCTGAGTTTTTGTTACTCTTGGCCCGGTACTGTTAGCTTGTTTTGGGGGTGGGGAGTGGAAATCAGACTGGCTTAGTTCTATGGTATACAACCGTTGAGCTGGGCTGAGAACTTCAGTAGGTTGTGTAAATACAGTCATGGAAGTTTATAGTACAGAAGGTATTTTATTCATGTAACTACTTGTGTCCGGAGCAGTTGCTTCCAGCTGAGATCAAGAGACTGCAGTAAAGCTTTTTGTTTGTGCTCCTAGGGCTAAATTATAGCACTGTACAAATATTAACTAAGTCACAGTTACACTTGAGGGATTTTTAACACATCGCAGTATGTCTTTAGCCTGTTAGCACTGAAAACTTCACTTGGCTTCACTGAAAACTTCCCTACTCCTGTTCGATACTGACTGGTTATGTGAAGGCATGGAGTCTTGCTATCTCCTCTGCATGAATTTGCATCACTCACTGCTTAGCACTTTCCCGATATCCACAGGTGGGTTGGCAGGGACTGACTGGGTGGGAAAGGAGGGACCTCACTGGAACAGACCCGTGACTTTGCTTTTTCTTTCTGTGTAGCTGAGGAAGTGGATCATCCGCCATCTGACATGGGGATGGGGGCTGATGTTCTGGAATCTGGAGACACCACGCCCCCCACCAAGAGGAAAAGCAAGTTCTCAGGCTTTGGCAAGATCTTCAAACCTTGGAAGTGGAGGAAAAAGAAAAGCAGTGACAAATTCAAGGAGACTTCAGAAGGTAAAGCATCGGGCTTGGTGCTGGTCTTGAACTTTGGTTTAAACACTTTTTCCCACTGGGGAAGCTCATGTCAAGTTGTTTCATCCTTTGCTATTAGCCATCAGAGCAGTAGCAGCTATGGGTGAGCTGCAGAGGCTGGCTGAAGCCTTGTGTCCAAGTGCTGGTATGACTGGGATCAAAGCTTAATTCTTTGTCAGTGGTGGAACAACAAATTCACTGATCAGAGGCCTCAGCTACTTGGCTCCTTAAAACCACCGCTTAAAGACCTTTTAACTGTAGAAAACAATATTCTGAAGAGTGTTAAAGATATAAGATTCCTTTGTTGAAAGGAACTTCTCAACGAGGCTTAGGCTGGAGGAATGACTGTTCACTGCTCTAGCACTATATTCTGGTGTGTGAATACAGGCCCCATATAGGTTACTTTTTAACCCCCTCCCTCTTCTTCCTTCATGCAAAATGCAGCAACTTGAACCATTTTTGTTTCATCCACAGAGCCAATACATTTAAAAACAATTCTTTTGAAACCCTCCCCTTGCCCTGTTTTCTGAGTGCTTTTTCTCAATTTAATATCAGTTTTAGAACGAAAGATTTCTATGCGAAAGCCAAGAGAGGAGCTGGTTAAAAGAGGGGTTCTGTTGGAAGACCCTGAGCAGGGTGAGTTTGGAAATGAACCTGTCATCCGCCTATCTGTGTTCTGTGTAGCTGGTCGTCTGCTGACATAATCCCATCCTTGTTGTTGTACCTTTAAAAAATAAAATAAGTTAAAGGCTGTTTGCTAAACATGACCTCTCATCCCTTGTCTGTCCTTTGCACACGCTCCCTGTCTGGCTCCTGCACCTAGCTAGGAAAGCAGTGTAAGGAGGAAGAAATTCCTGAGATAAGCATTCCGTGTTCTTATGCATCTTCCTGTCTGCTGCTGGCAAGGAAATTCTGTGTCACTTCCTGTCGAGTTTGTCATATTTGTATCTCTGCCTGGCCTTTGGTACCATCCCTCTATGTTCCTCTCCTTCACATTCATGCTCACTGTAATCTCCAGGTTGTTCTGATCATGTTTCAGTTTATATTCTAGCCCCAGTGAAAAATAGGCTATCTATAATGTTGAATTTGATTTGTTTCTAGGGCTGCAAGGCCAAATGAAAGGAAACAAAAATTCAGTACGGCTTTTGAGTTGCTTGTGTAGAGGCATTCCATCAAGGAGCTGATAGATGTCTTTTACATGCCTCTGAGACAGGCCTGTAATGTGTGCATTCACTTCTGGGCTCCTCCTTATCAGAAAATTGTAGCCAAACTGTAGGAAAAGCAGCAAAAATGATTAAAACATTAGCGAAATGGGGTGAAATATGACTGAAGTAGTCCATGAGTATTTGAACCTTGTAAACACCAAGTTAAGGGAGGAATTTTGTGTGTTCAAAGGTGTGTAATGAGAGGTCATGGGATGAAACTGAGGAAGCGAAAACATAAGCTTGATATAAATTTCCTGAGAGAGATGACAGATGGGGAGTGTTCTGAGGTGTAACAAGGGGGTGGCATGCAGGAGTATTGGTAAGATATAGAATTTTGTGTTTTGGCAGCAGTCGCATGACCTGGGTTAGGAAGTGGAGGAGACAGTTACAATAAGATTAAACAAAGTGCCAGAAATAAAGTGTGGGACCAGGCGAGCACTGTCAGGTGGATAGATTTTTAAATTACAGAAATTAGAGATGGACTCTTTAATATTTTTGTTGCAAGTCAGTGGAAGGTTTCTACAATTGATCGCACTTTTAAATCCTGCTCTCAGATAATCAGTGTATTTTCTGAAAGGTAAGTGTTCTGGAGAGAAGAGAGAGTTTTTATCCACTTGCATGCACTCTGCTGGCTCCTGGGTTCTGACAGTCAGGTCTTAGTGGCTCATTTTAATAAACTTCTTTGCTGTCCTTTATTCAGTTCTACGCAGCTGCCTTGTGTCTAGTATTCACCTTACAAATTGCAAACAGTGCAGGCAAAACTCTAAATTGTAACATAAATAAAGGAGAGCAGCTGGCCAGGGTAGCGAAGATGTGTTCAGATGGGATGTGAAGATAGGTGGAGTTGTGGCAGATACAGGAGGGCTGTGTGGGGAAGAGGTGTAGAGAAAGTGGTTTATCCACAGTGGGGACATAGGGAGTGAGTGCCAGATGAGCAAGGGCAGCAAACAAAGTCCTTGAGGCAGGCTGGCCCAAGCTCATGGAGGGCTTCAAAAGCAAAGACGACCGTTTTGAATTAGATTATGGAAAGCCTCTGGAATTGAAATGGCTGGGGGTGAGGGAATGAGAAAGCCAGCAGCAGCATTCTGTAAATGCCGGAGCCTGGAGAATATGGGAAGGCATTAGGAGAGAGTTGGAATAGCTGAGGAGGGGCGGGGGGTGTAATATCTAGGGAACTGTCTGAGGGAGATGATAGGCAGATTGACAGATTTTAGAGCAGTGTTTCCCTGCGTGAGGGAACTCGTATGGAGGGAATGAAGGACTAGTCAGATGGCCCTCTGGATTGTCCTCCAGAGTCCTGGCTTCAGTTTTAAAATGAAAGTCTCATGTTTGCGAAGAAAACAATAAAAACACTAAGGCCATGTCTATGCTACTGGCACAACAGTGGCACAGCTATGCTGCTGTCGTGCCATACTGCAGACCATTCCTACAAAGACGGAAAAGGTTTCTCCATCAGCATAGGTAATCCACCTCTGAGCAGCGGTGGCTAGGTTGACAGAAGAATTCTTCCATTGATTTAGCCATGCCTACGCTGGGGGTTAGGTTGTCTTAACTACAGTGCTCAGGGGTGTGAAGAACCGTAGCTATGTCAACCTAACTTTTAAGTGTAGACCAAGCTTAAGCAAATTTAACGAACACAGCAACATCTGCCTGAGTTCTCAGAGTGCTTGAAACAATAGCTGAGAGTGGAAAAAATGTGTCCCATCAAGGTGACAACTAAGGCTATGTCTACACTACAACTTATGTCAGCAAAATTTATGTCACTCAGGTGTGAATAAATCACCCCCTGGAGTGACACAAATTCCACCTACACAAGCGCTTGTGTGCACAGCGCTATGTCAGTGGGGAGAGCTTCTGTAATACTGTATGGCAGGGCTGAAGGGGTGTGTGGCTGGCTTTGTTTTCCTGAAGAAATGCTCAGCTTTCAGAGTTGAGAGAACACTGCTTTAGGAGACATGGTAAGAAGTAGTAAGTTTTAAGGTTGACGAAGGGTTTGGAAACACGTGCTGGACCTCAATCAGAAAGGAAGGTAGGCGAGATGGGACTTTGTTTAAGGAAACTCTTCTTCCCCATTGTTCAAGTGTTTCGGGCTGCTCATCATTCTCCAGGGCAAATGCTGCAGGAACGCCATGTACAAACCAATATGGAAGGTATCAGTGCCCTGGGAACACTGACTGAATCTTGTCGTCAGAACAAATCTATTGTACATACAGTGGAAACCTGGCCAGCATTTTGAGTTCTGTAACGTAGCAGAGTACAGGGGTTTATTAGAAAGCCCTTAAAGTAAGCTGACATAAAAGGCTGCCCAGAGCTTGATTGCAACTACTCCTGGACTGCTGATCATGGGATAGTGCTGGCCTTGAAGGCCATCCTATCTTTGAATCTTGTAAATATATTCCTTTGTAAATGAGTCCATTGTGCAGGAGACTGATGGGGGAATAAACAGATTGTTGGAATAAATGATACTACACACTAGAGTTACAGGAGATTAGGCCCTATACTGTCTTTTAGCACATTGTTGAAATCAAGAGCTCCAAACTAACTTGGTGCTGATGTTACCATGTGCTATTTTATGCAGAAAGTAATTCTAGGACCAGATATTCCAGAAGTAAAAGGAGTGTTGTGGATACTTGCAGATTTTTAAATATAGTCATTAGCAATCTATTGCCAGTTCACTGCCTATTGATAGGTGTGTACCTTCTCAGACTTCAGATCATAGAATCATAGGACTGGAAGGGACCTTGAGAGGTCATCTAGTCCAGTCCCCTGCTCTCATGGCAGGACTAAGTATTCAGTATCCTTTGCCTTTTCTGATGGTTTTCTGTTCATTCCCCACCCCCTCACAGATGGAGAGGAACCAGACAAACTCAGCCATACTGCATTGAAGAATGGGCATACAGTCCCCATTGGTGGTTCTGGGGTGTCAAACTTGGAGGAAGAGGTTGAGAAGAAGTCAAGTCTTAGAAAGTCTGTTCCAGTTGAGGAACCAAATAAAAGACTAGGTAGGAAATCAGGCTTGCTTCAGTTTCTCACAAAGAAATACCCGTTTTGAAATCTCTTCTCTTGGGTCCCCTCATTCACCAATCTCTCTGAGCACTTGTTTTGTGTTTCACTTTGCAGGCTCATCCAGTAGCAATCCCAGTTCAGAAATGGAGCCTCCTCATGAGCCGCAAGCACCCAAACAGCCTTTGCTTCCTCCAAAAAGACCCTTGTCCTCTTCTCAGGAGGCAAGTGATGTGCAGGTGAGGGATCCCGCCCCTGCCAGCCGCACCACAAGGACTGCATCCTCCTCTACTGTTACTGCCACCACCAGCATATCCAAGACGGTCAGTTCCACAGTCGCCCCTTGCCCAGCCCCCAGGACTGTGCCCCCTGCTCTTGCCAGCACTAACACTACTGCTGCCACAAGTACAACCAGCGTGGTGCCCGCCAAACAGCCCCCCATCCCGCCCCCGAAGCCTGTGAACAGAAATAGCAACCCTTTAATAGGTAAGTGTCGTCGTCTTTGCAACTGGCTGTCAGTCAGACCTAGGATGCTCTTTTGTTCTTTGAGATTGCAAACTCTGTTTGGAAGGGAAGATTTGTGTTGCTGTGTTCATACAGTATCATGTCTCGAATGTCTGTGAGCTGATCGAGGATCTTCAAAGCTTGACCACTGGACAAGCGTGGAAACTGGATGAGCTCTGTTGATGCTGGTTCCATCAGCACAGGGCAAACATTAATTACTTTCAAGAGGCACTACAAATTGAACGATCTGCCTAGCACAGATGTATCCAGCAGCTGATCAAGGGAGGCAGTCTCTAGTTTTTCTGTTAAGGGTAGTGATTGAGATTAAAAATCACTATTGTTATAAAGAGTCTTTAATCTTCCACCAATGCGGGAATTTATCAGCTGTGCTGGACTGGAAGGCTTGGGATTGTTAGTGGGTGTTGGCAAAAAGAAAAGGAGGACTTGTGGCACCTTAGAGACTAACCAATTTGTTTGAGCATAAGCTTTCGTGAGCTACAGCTCACTTCATCGGATGCATACTGTGGAAAGTGTAGAAGATCTTTTTATACACACAAAGCATGAAAAAATACCTCCCCCCACCTCACTCTCCTGCTGGTAATAGCTTATTTAAAGTGACCACTCTCCTTACAATGTGTATGATAATCAAGGTGGGCCATTTCCAGCACAAATCCAGGGTTTAACAAGAACATCGCGGGGGGGGGGGGGGGCAGAGTAGGCAAAAACAAGGGGAAATGGGTTACCTTGCATAATGACTTAGCCACTCCCAGTCTCTGTTCAAGCCTAAGTTAATTGTATCCAATTTGCAAATGAATTCCAATTCAACAGTCTCTCACTGGAGTCTGGATTTGAAGTTTTTTTGTTGTAATATCGCAACTTTCATGTCTGTAATCACGTGACCAGAGAGATTGAAGTGTTCTCCAACTGGTTTATGAATGTTATAATTCTTGACATCTGATTTGTGTCCATTTATTCTTTTACGTAGAGACTGTCCAGTTTGACCAATGTACATGGCAGAGGGGCGTTGCTGGCACACGATGGCATATATCACATTGGTGGATGTGCAGGTGAACGAGCCTCTGATAGTGTGGCTGATGTGATTAGGCCCTATGATGGTGTCCCCTGAATAGATATGTGGGCACAGTTGGCAACGGGCTTTGTTGCAAGGATAGGTTCCTGGGTTAGTGGTTCTGTTGTGTGGTGTGTGGTTGCTGGTGAGTATTTGCTTCAGGTTGCGGGGCTGTCTGTAGGCAAGGACTGGCCTGTCTCCCAAGATTTGTGAGAGTGTTGGGTCATCCTTCAGGATAGGTTGTAGATCCTTAATAATGCGTTGGAGGGGTTTTAGTTGGGGGCTGAAGGTGACGGCTAGTGGCGTTCTGTTATTTTCTTTGTTGGGCCTGTCCTGTAGTAGTTAGGCCTAACAAAGAAAATACAGGACAGGCCTAACAAAGAAAATAACAGAATGCTACTAGCCGTCACCTTCAGCCCCCAACTAAGTCATTATGCAAGGTAACCTATTTCCCCTTGTTTTTTTCCTACTCCCCCCCCCCCCCCCCGCGATGTTCTTGTTAAACCCTGGATTTGTGCTGGAAATGGCCCACCTTGATTATCATACACATTGTAAGGAGAGTGGTCACTTTAGATAAGCTATTACCAGCAGGAGAGTGAGGTGGGGGGAGGTATTTTTTCATGCTTTGTGTGTATAAAAAGATCTTCTACACTTTCCACAGTATGCATCCGATGAAGTGAGCTGTAGCTCACGAAAGCTTATGCTCAAATAAATTGGTTAGTCTCTAAGGTGCCACAAGTACTCCTTTTCTTTTTGCGAAGACAGACTAACACGGCTGTTACTCTGAAACCTGTCATTAGTGGGTGTTAGAAGGCTTTCACCTCTAAATCACCAGTTTATATGGTCAGTGGAAGTTGATGGTTACAGCTGTTTGGTGTCCTAATGAACTGGTAAGTCCCAGTGGGAAATATCCACATGACAAACTACTGTGGTATTTGGCATGGATCAGTGCCCTTGCTGCCAGTTGCAGCAGCAAGGCAAAGGACTCGGAGTGGACCATGGAGTCTGAACTGCCCCCTTGCTTCTTGAGGTGCTTCCTCAAAGTGCATTGGCAAGGCAGGGATGTTGGGGAAGCATGCCCCCCTTGCTGCTATGGATAAACTGAGAAATTCAGGCTGCAGGGCTGCCCATCTGGCAAATCGTATAGCACTAAAACGTAAATTAAGAGCTGATTCTTCACAGTGCTGGTTAAGTAAAGAATTAAATGCATCTGTTTCCAAACCTGTTTTAACAGAACATGTTGAGGGGAGTTTCTTGTCATGCAGTTAGCCCAATATTACGTATTGGTCTCTTAGATGCCTTGGTTAAATCTTGAGTAAGTCACAAGTGAAATGTGTTAAGTGGACTGAATGAAGCCGTTAAAGGACAACGCACTGCACAGCTAGTCTTTGGACAGGAGTAGCAGGGAGTGCCACAGATCAGGACTGAGATGTATGGGCAGAGCTGTGAAATGAATCCATCCATAGTGGTGGCTGGGCTTGTGCAGATCTTGTTTGGGAGGCATTGGCAGAGCTGTGTCGAGAAAGCCGGCGCAGGACCTACTTGCAGTAGGCTTAGATCAGTGTGTTCGTTTCCACAAGCAAATAATGCTACTTCTCCAGACTAAAAAATAAATACGAACCAAATAATTTAGTTTTTCTGCTCTGGGATGCGCTCTGCTCTAGCAGGTTTTACAGTTGAACTTTGCATGGTATTAAACTGCTGTTTGCCAGATAATAAAACTAGTCTGACCATTCCTGTTGTGCACGCAAGGAATACCTTCTTTGCTTGCTTAAGCTGCTTGCACACAACATGGGTGGTATTTGAAATGCATGAGCATTAATTGCAGGTAGTGCTGAGAAAAAAATATAATGAAAGACAGCAAAGTGTCATACTGCTGCTATCTCCAGGGTAGGGCCTTAGACACCTATGGCAGAGGGTGTGGAGGGAGTGAGGAGTTACATGTAAGTAGAGCTGAAGAGCTCTGCACCTGTTTTGCTTGCTTTGCCTGTTGAGAATCCCCATTCAAACAGGGACTGATTTCACAATTGTGCTCTGTACAGACCTACATTTAAATACTCAACACAATGCTGTTTCTGATACAAAAGTATTGAAAGCAAGATTGGAGTTGGTCTTTTTGCAGTATCAAACCCGCATAGTTTCACTAACGAGTGAAATTGAAAGGACGTGTATTTGGATGGTGTAAACACTAAGGAGGGGAAGAAAATATTTAACAGATAGTAAAGGTATAACTAGGAACAATGGATTTGAATTAGGCAAAGGAATATACAGCCTGAATGTCTAGAAGTGTTACCCAATGGTGAGATTGGGGAATAGGCTCCCAAAGGAAGTGGTGAAAGCCCCATTGACTGACAGAATAAAAATTAGGTAACAGAGCACAAAATGGAAGGGAACAGCCCCGCACTGAAAAAAAGTGACCATGGCTAACATAACCCGTCTCTTTCATCTCTGCTTCCTCATTCCGTACGTTAGGCTCCTATGCTGCTGGCCTCTTAAATGAGACTTCCTGGCAGGATAGGCTCAGGAAATGCTAACTTTCACATAACTTAACTTGTACACAACAGTAGTTCACAGTGTATGCATGGATTCTGTCAAGGCCATGCCAGGTACAGGGGCAGCTGTTGTTCACACCAAAGTGGCTAGTTTAGCCTTTACTAGAGTAATATGTTGGCTTCTGTGTTGGGTCAGAGGAGTTTGTACTGTCCTGGGTGCAGTGAAACTAATTTTTAGCCCAGTGAGAAAGACCCCTTTGCCTTACCCATGACCGGAGACAGATTGGATTCACAGGACACTTGCAGTAGGTCCTAGTCCTGTGCGTGCTCTGCTTTTCTAACGCCCATTTATGGGAGGTGCTGGCTACTTGGCTCCTCTCAGAATCAGGCTCTTAGTTCCCAAACATGACCTCTTAGGGCTGATCCTATCTGGCTTTGAGTAGCACTGAAAGCAGAAGCCAGTGGGAGCTGAGGACACTCAGCACTAGACAGGATCCTGGCCTTAATCTGTAAGGGAAAAGTCTGTGTATTCGAAACATCTGAAAAATGCGTCCACCTTTGTATTACTGCAGTCTTCCCAGAAAGCACAATCTCCTCATCTCTTGCTGCCATTTGTGGTTCTGCAGCACCACTGGACTAGGAGCTCTTGTTTCAGATCTGGGGAATGTGTTGATACAGATGTGATTGTGGTGGTGAAAACAAGCAGACACGGAAGAAAACTGACGTTTTCCAAGCAGTTTGGTAGGAGGAAAATTGACCTTTCAACCCTTAGAAGCTGCTACTGCATAAATATTAAAGGCCAAGAAGCCACTGCTGAAGAGCCCAGTGCATGACTTTTTTTAATCCCACTCCCACCTACTCCCACTATTATGGCAGTGGGTCCCAAGGGACCCACGGGATACCAGTCCCACTGCAGGGCTCTGCACTGCAGCAAGAGTCCAGTGTCCTTTTTAAACACTGGGTGTTCTCCTGTAGGACAGAAGTGATATACCAAGTGTGAGGTCTCCAATTTTGGGAGCCACTACTGAAGACTATATTTTCTGGATGGGATGGGATACATTACATTACATTACATTTGGGCCCCAGCCCTCTTCCCCTAGTCACATTGTTCTCGTCATTCTCTCCTGGATCAGCATCAAACAGCACAGACCCCTGCGTTAAATTCAGGCCTGCCCCACAAATCGGGAAGGGACTTTCCAAGCTGTAGATTTTATGGGTCCTATAAACCCCTCTGGACACATGATGATTTATGATGTCAGCTCTGCCTTAGATACTAGTGACCACAGTAGAACCATAGATGAGGGGTAAGCTGGTAACAGGATTTATGGTGACCCAGCATTGAGTACACGTAGAATAGGGAAAGCACTTTCATGTTGGAGAGGAGTGGCTAGCAGTAATGTTCTCTGTGGCTAGCTCTGACAGCTAAACTGAGTGTGAGCATGTTAGCGTTTCAGTCCCACCGACTTTTGTCTTCAAATAGCAATACTCTAAAAGTGTTGTATGAAAGGAAAAGCTTTAAGTCCAGGGTTTTGTTGGGGATGTTATATCAAATTCCATTTTTGGGTGTTGGCTGTAAATGTAGGCACAAAGTGCCCTGGTTGCATTCATTCCTTTGCTAAGTGAGCAGCATACTGATCCGCATGTCCTGCACCTGCCCAAGGAACGCAGCCGTTCCTGGAGCTGGCCCTCCTGTTGCACTCTCGCCAAGCCAACCTTCCATGCAAAGCAGCAAAACAAGCAGGAGCTCTTCCAGCCTGCTCACTCTTGGCTGCTGTCCTGACTTCTTACCTTAGTAGCTAGAAGAGCAAGTGAGAAGCTTTGCCACCCAGTTACAGGGTGAATTTGATTTAAATCACTAGTCAGGAAGACTCGATTTAATCATGGTTTTCTCCATAAAAGTGCATTCTTGTTGGTGGTTATAACCTTAATACATATTCTTCACAACTCAGAGATAGATGTAGGTTTCATCTTTAGAAGGTACACACTATACATTTTTAAAGTGATTTTATTTTGAAAACTTTTCAGATTAGTTTTACATCTATATCAGAAAATGAATTATTGTTTGGTTATTTCATTTACCAGAGGTAATTGAAACAGATATTTATGAAGTCATTGGGAGATGAACTATCTCCAATTCAACAGATTAATCATTACTATTTGGAGGATTTTCTTGCCATACTGTATTAGGAAGAGAACATCACTAGACAAACATTTAAATTGTTTTAGTTAACTAAAACAACAATGTTAAGTATTCTGGATTTTTTTCTTCAACAGCAAACATATAATAGTTTAACAAAAAAGCATATGTCCCTCGCTTCTCACATTTATCTCCAGACTTCTTGTCCAGATCTATTCCGCCCCCAACAATCTATTCGTTGAACTTTTTAAAACTTTGCACTTTTAGAGAGGTAAGAAATTGACTCTGTGTACACAAATTTGCGGAGGGACAATAGAGTTGAGGTCTGTTGTTTCTCACCTCTTTATATTTATTTATTTAAAAAAACCTTTTTGCTGTTAACGAGCATGTTACCTTTGGAGACACAAATCCACAGTTTGAGAACTGCAAAACTAAGCATCTCGGATGGTATCTTCTAGACTGAGTACTGAGTCCCATTGGGTAGGTAGAAAGATTAACCTAAATAATTTCTACAGAAGCCCCTGGAGCTCCATAAGATTGGGTCCCTAATCCATGAACTATTGGAATTCATTTACAAAACTTTTCTTAAACATTACATGAATGTATTGTCTCATACTATAGAATTAGAATTTATAATCCCTATTCCATGATGAAATATCTTTGAGCTATAATATATCTTAATTAAAACTATCTTTAGATAGGTGTTTTTTCCTCAAAAAGCATTTTATAAAAAAAAAATTTAAATAAAAAAATCTGATTTAAAAATTTTTTTTAAAAAAATCATTGATTTTTATCCACCCTGCCCAGTTACCTCTGGCATCTGGCTTTAGGGAGCAAGCAGCTGAGACTGCAGGAGGTCATGTGAACTGATCAAGGTCTCAGTGGGTCAGAATCTGCCTGCTTCTAACCACTGGATCCTGTAGCCTCCTGAGTGCTTTCAGTGCTCAGCCAGTGGATGAGTGAGGGTCCAGCACTATGGCAAAGCCCTAATAAAATGTGGGATCTCTCTTCTTTTCCAGCTGAACTGTCTCAAGCAGTGAACAGTAGTATGGGCTTAACAAAGCCTTCCCCGCCCCTACCACCCAAGAGAGGCATTCCATCTAACATGGCACCCTCACTGGAGTCAAGTGCTGCCTCGAAACCACCAAGTGATAGGGTAGTGACAGCTACTCGTCCCGCATCGATACCAGTGCATATCACCGTGTCTCACCCGCCACCGTCGCCTTCTCCGCCATTGCCCAGCCACATACCTCCCGAGCCCCCGCGCACGCCCCTGCCTGCCTCCAGCCCTGTGACGGAACCCCAGCTCTCCCTGGAACTGCCCAAGGAGACCCCTACACAGGAAGATCTCAGGTCACTGGAAGTGCCCAAGTGGGCGGCAGAGCAGGGGTTCGGAGAACCTCACTTGCCAATGCGGCTGCTCCAAATCCCACTGCACATCCGGATCCAGCAGGCGCTGACGAGCCCCCTGCCAGTTACCCCACCTGCAGAGGGGTCGCACAGGGCTCACTCGCTGCTCTTTGAAAGTGACAGCCCCTACGAGGACAACAGCACCCTGGGCCGGGCCAGGTCGCTGCCAGTCACCATCGAGATGCTGAAAGTGTGAGTGCAGACTCTGTGCATGCAGGAGCACTGACGGGTAGGGGGATAGCCGGGCACACAGCAGCCTGCACTGTGGTGTGGGAACGCTGCGCTCCACGTCCTAGAGCAAGACCTATGATTGTGGAAAGTGCCACGGGAATTGAGTGTTTGGAGAAATGATCATCACCTTGGTACGCTAGGCAGGAAAAGCAAAAACAGTTCAGAGGAATCTAGGTATTTAATTGCACTGACGAGACAAAGTGAGATCCTCAGTTTCTTCATTCAGCCATGACCTGCTTCTGATGACCTAGAGCAGGGGTGGGCAAACTACGGCCCACGGGCTGGATCTGGCCCCTCAGGGCTTTGGATCCGGCCCATGGGATTGCCACCCCCATGGCATAGCCGGCACCATGTCCCTGCGGCCCAGGATGGGGGTCGGGGGCAGAAGGCTCCCCGTGCTTCCTTCACCTTTGGGTTCCACACCCGAAGCTCCCATTGGCTGCAGTTCCCTGTTCCCGGCCGATGGGAGCTTCGGGTGTGGAACCCATAGGTGAGGGCAGTGCGCGGAGCCCTCTACCCCTCTCCTAGGGGCAGCAGAGACATGGTGCTGGCCGCTTCCAGGAGTGGCGCGGGGCCAAGGCAGGCAGGGAGCCTGTCTCAGCCCCGCTGCACACTGCTGCCACCCCGGAGCCACACCAGGTAAGCGGTGCTGGGTTGGAGCCCGCAGCCCGAATCCCTCCTGCACCTCACACCCCAACCTCCTGCCCTGAGTGCCCTCCTGCACCCCAACCCCCTGCCCCAGCCCTACATTCATGGCCCTGAATGCAATTTCCACACCCAGATGTGGCCCTCGGGCCAAAAAGTTTGCCCACCCCTGGCCTAGAGAGACTGCTTGGAATTTGATGTGGTCATTCCCATCTCCCCACCCCCCCCACACACTCTGCTTGGGTTTGGCAGCAGGTTTGAACCCTGAAACCCCAAATGGGGTTGGCTGGTGATTAGAGGGTGACGGGGTTAGCCCCAAGTGCCTCAGACATCTCATGCATCTCCTTGAATTGGTGCTTGCTGAGCCCGGAGTCCTTCCGACTCTTCAGGAAGGAGGGATGAGGCAGGGATTGCAGCACGGGCCTTTGAGCAGAGCTCCTTCAACCTGCCACTGTTTTGGACTTGCCACAAAGCACCGAAGGAAGCTTCTTGACTTGGGCTCTTTAACCCCCTAAGTCCCGTAAATTCATTTGAAAATCCCACCCGCAATCTCTGTCTCAGTTGCTGCAATTCATGAATGTTTAAAGCATGTTGACATCCCTGGAGGGAAGGTGCCACAGGAGGGTAAGGAAATCTAAGTACTCTTGCTCGTAGTTCAGCAGGGCTTCCATGAAAGAGTGTGGGGGTAAAAGGGGGGCAGCAGCCGCAGGCAAACAGCCACTGACTAGGAAGGGGTTACAGCGCTTGTGACCTGCCTTCCATAGAGAGGCTTCAGTTTAAATTGTCGCTGCGGCTGGGGATGGAACAAATCCCTGACCTCAGAGTGAATCATTGTCATTTTTAAAATCAATAATAATTGTGCGCGTTTTGTTAGTCCAGATGATGATGAAGAGGAGGAAGCAGACCAGGAGGGCGAACGGAGTTCAGGTCCTCACGTTTACATTGGAGATGCACCATCTGTCACAATCATTCCTAGGCTAATGCCACAGCCCCTGCAGGAGGAAGAGGAGGGGACGAGTGATTCGGACTCGGAGGGACCCATCCTGTATAAGGATGAGGAAGATGAAGAGGATGATGAAAGCCATAACAGTAAGGTTTCACCGTTGGGAGGCCAGCTTTACTCCTACACACACAACTGCACTTAGCCACGTCAAGAGCCACACCAAAAGTCTGGTCCGTACAGTGTCCCAAAGTGTTAGCCTCTTTGCTTCCTCACAGGCTACTTATCCACAATGTGGGAAGTAATGCATCCTGGAAAACATAATCCCAACTGTCCATACAAAATGATGATGACTGTTACCACTCAAGAAAGAGTTCTTGGAGTCATCGTGACTTTTCTGAAAACATCCACTCAATGTGCAGCGGCAGTCAAAAAAAAGCTAACAATGTCAGGAACCATTAAGAAAGGGATAGATAACAAGACAGAAAATACCATAATCCCACTAATTTATGGTATGCCCACACCTTGAGTACTGTGTGCAGTTCTGGTCGCCCCTTCTCAAAAAAGATACAATTTGGAATTGGAAAAGGTACAGAGAAAGGCAACAAAAATGATTTAAGGGAGTGGAACAGCTTCTATATGACAAGAGATTGGTGCAGGCCACTTTAGAAAAGAGACAACTAAGCCAGGGGAGGGGGAAATGATAGAGGTCTATAAAATCACGAATGGTGTGGAGAAAGTGAATAGGGAAGTGTTGGTTAGCCCTTCACTTAACACAAGAACCAGGGTTCACCCAATGAAATTAATAGGCAGCAGGTATAAAACAAACATAAAGAAGCACCTCTTCACACAACACACAGTCAACCTGTGGAACTTGTTGCCAGTGGATATTCTGAAGGCCAAAAGTATAACTGGGTTTAAAAAAAAAAAAAGTTAGATATGTTCATGGAAGATCAGTCCATCAATGGCTATTAACCAAGATGGTCAGAGATGCAACACCATGCTCTGGGTGTCCCTAAGCCTCTGACTGCCAGAAGCTGGGACTGGACAACAGAGGATGTATCACTTGATAATTGCCCTGTTCTGTTCATTCCCTATGAAGCATCTGGCACCAGCCACTGTCAGAACACAGGATACTGGGCTAGATGGACCATTGGTCTGACCCAGTATGGCCGTTCTTGTGTTATGTTCCCACCTGCCTACACTCCCTCAAATACCCCAACTGCCAACCAGCCCATGTACATCCCTGCCTGATGGGGAAAATTCCAGCAGGGGATGCCACCAAAATAGTAACCACACATCCTTCCAGCTCCCTCTCTAGACAGGATGGTGTTACTCCTTTTACCATGCTGCAGGCTGTACTGTAGCTGCATGACCTTAGTGACATTCAGCTCCTGCCAACAGAGGAGCTGTGGTACTTGACCATTGTGTGTGTGATGCCGGGCTGGCCTGTGGATCCAGCTGCTTTTTTACAGCGTGGGAGCACTCCTGTCTTTACTCATGCAAGGATCCCTTCTTCCCTTTCCCACAGGCGCTCTAGCTAACAAGGTGAAGAGGAAAGATACATTGGCCATGAAACTGGGCAACATGGCCACGCAGCAGGAGCTGGAGGAAAAGAATGCTTTCCCTCGGAAAAGCAAGGAGGAGTGGAATGAAATTCGGCAACAGATTGGGACAGCATTGATCAGGTACAAAATGCAGAGGAAAAGAAAAATCCTCTGTCTTCGGCATAACTAAGGGTGAGCCAAGAAATCTGCTTGCCTGAAATGTAGCAACAAGGAGGCTTTTTCTCTGCTGCGTTGGGGCTGGGGTGCTAGGCTTGCGTGTCATTTCCCTCTGAAGTATTGTAAAGACAAGAAGCTTACATTTCATGCAGGACAGTTTCCACTGTTCGGGAGGGAAGCCATTTGAGCTGGAAGAGCCAACTCTTCCTACCCCCATAGCCTGTCAGACTTCTCATTTCCTGAGTTGAAGTGTGCTGTTAAAAACAAAGTTCGAGGAGCCACATTGAGCAGTGATGTGAGCAACTTGACAGATGTAATTTGGAAAACAGGTGCAAGTGGCAAGATCATCTAGCTCGCTGTGAGTAGGCATTCTGTGGGACCCTGGGTGACGCTGGTACTGCACTTCCTGAAGTTAGAGGGTGCAGCTCCCTTACCCAAGGGCTGAATCTGGCCTGGGGAGGAGTGGGAATTCTGTGGGTGTAAACTAAAGCAGGGCTGCAAAGTGTCTTGTCCACAGCTGAGTTGGATTCCCTCGTGTCCAGTTGGGATTCCACTGCAATGATGATTCTGGGCTGCTTCAGCCCTTGCTGTGCTGGCAGTTCTAAAAACAGGAATTGCATACGATGTCACAGTACCTGTTGGACAGTAGCCAATACCAAATGTTTCAGAGGCTTCTTTGCTTCCACTCACTGCTCCCTGTTCCTCCTCCTCACCTCAGCCCCTGCGGAGAGAAAGGAGGCAGCCAGATACTTGAACAACCTTGCTGCCTCACCACTGGCCCAGCTCAGCAGCTTCTCACCTTCCTCCGCTCCAGACTGCAGTTGTGCAGTCATTACCAGCCTGGCCAGTGTGGGTGTTCTGCTGCACCCAGACAGCACGAGGCGGCAGGGGAGAGAGGCCCCTGGTTACAGGTGCGCTAAGTGTGGGGTCAGCTTGTGCCACCCAATTGTGCCCCCACTCCTTGGGGTGGAGAAGGAAAAAACAGTGACCTGTTTCCATGTGAGACACATGGCAGCTGTGCCCTGCTTTATCTGACATCCTCACGGGGGCTGTCTTCCTGCTACGCACCAGCCCTCCCACACGTGCAAGTTAACATATCTGAAGCGCCCAACAAATAAAGGTGCATTAGAAGTTATACTGTGAGACAATTTACACCCAACTTTTGACCAGCTTGTCCGTCCTGTGTTCCTTACACCACTGCTGCCTGGCCCAGGCAGCTCCACGGGAGCAGCACCCACTTAGGCCAAGTTCAGTCTAGTGGATTCTGCTGTCTGGGTGAAAAGCTGTGTTAGCAGGTGGAGGGAAGAATTGTCTGGTTTGAGCAGTAATGAAAAAAGGGAGCAAGATGATTAAAGTGAGTATCGTATTAACTCTACTCCCTGCTGCTTCCAAATGAGCATTGGCATCTGTGTGTCCTACAGGAATATGGCTGGGCAAGTGTAATGGTTTTTATCTCCTCTTGTTTAGGCGACTAAGTCAGAGACCAACAGCAGAAGAGCTGGAGCAAAGGAACATACTTCAACGTGAGTAACGACTGCTCTACAGCTCCCAAACACATAAGTATTGCTGCTTTTTTCCCCCTGTTTCTCAGTTGTAGCATCAGAGGGGTGCAGGGGTAGAATGTATGTCTTCTGCAGTTTTAGAGCAGAGTTCTAGGCCCCTGTTTACTGAGCTAGAGTTAATGCACTGTTCTGTATCCCTTCTGTGGGGTACCAGCAAACGCTGACCTGACTGAAGCTTCTTGGACAATAGTATGAACACTCAAGCACAGTTCAAAGGCCCCTGTTCACTAATTTACACCCGAAAGATTGTGAAACACACACGATTTCTTCCCATGATATTTTTAAAGAAAAGCTGTTTTGCTTGGGTGTAAACATTCGACTGCAATATGTGCAGCCCACAGATCACTGCATCATGCTACGGCATAAAACACAGCAGGTGACTATGGTCTGTCTAGCTTCGTTGCCCATGATGAATGCAATTAGAGTTAACAGTGTAAATGGTGACAAGAGACAAGACTTAAAATCAACTCTAGAAAACAAAATGTCAGCTTGGAGATGATTTTCAACAGAAATTTCCTTCTCTGTATTGCTCTTTAATCATTAGCATAACTGAAAATTCCTTCCCCCTCGCCCCCAAATATAACACCTATTATAAAATGTAACTTAGGCCCATAGGAGCCAAAGTCACTCAGTGCCTTAGAAAATTTTACCCAGAGTTCTCTGCTAGCCTGGAGAGGGCTCTGGTTAGCTACTGAACCATCCTGAGGTAAGGCCCATTCTGCTATCCTTAGTCTATGGACTGTTTGAGTAAGGATGTCTGACTCAGACCCTAGTGCTCTCAGCATGCCTGGAGTTATTGCAGACAGATGGTAGGAGATGCAGATAGTCCACGGATATGAAAAGCTGGTTTTCCGTGTTCAGCTCTTGACAGTGGTTTTCAACGAGGCACTGCTTTAAATGAAACATTTTTTTCCCCCTTTGCCAGAAAAAAATGAGGCCGACCGGCAGGCTGAGAAGCGGGAGATTAAACGCCGCCTCACCAGAAAGGTACTGCAGTGCTCCGTTTGGTGTTTTCCGTCTCTCTGCTCTGTTGTGGATGGTGGCGGTAGTAAGCACCTAAGAGAACATAGAGGGGTGGGGGAGTCATGAGGCTGCTCTGTGGTTATCCTGAGTGCCCTCTGACTGTAACAAGTTGGGAATTTGTCTGGTCAGTCGAGATATTCCTACTGCACCTATCGCTGGAGTGTCGGAGTTCCACATTAAAACAGCAGCGGCCACGGTTTTCAAACTGGGTGGCCTGAAATCAAGTTCCTAAATAAATGCCTGAGAGAAACTGATGGGAGCCGCAACTGCTTGCAGCCATTATCTTCAGTGGGATTTGTGTCCAGCAGCTCGGGAAAAACAGGCCACTTCTATTTAGATGCTTCTTCTATGCTTAGATGTGGATTTAGGAACCTAACTTTAGGCAGCCAGGTTCGAGAATTGTGAACACTATTTCCAGAATGGGGTGTGAAATGGACAGACTATCCCAGATTCTAATGCTGCTGTCTCCCATATACCAACGGGATTAGCTGTTGATCCCAGATGGGTCTAGCCCACGGGGACAGGGTTAAACTCGTCCCACACTTGTGGCTGGGAAGGAATTTTTACAGAGCATATTAATACGGAACTTAAGTACATGTTGCCATTCCCTGGGGCAGTAGGGAGGAATCCTGCATTAGAATCAGGTTAGGAGTGTATCCCACACGGTCAGTTTCCTGTATCTAGGTCCCCCCTTCCATCTGTTCCTGTAGCTCTCATTTGAAATGCCGTCCTGGCCCTGTGTGCCTTTTACACTATAAACACTGCCATAGACTCACTTAACTGATGAGGCAATTATTAACTCTTCATTAAGGACCATACTGGGGTGCTTTTTTGCATCCCACATCAGTGTCTAGTGATCTCTCTTATATGCACAAAAAAGATTGAATGGTGGGGTCTTTGGCCAGAATGCACATTGGTGACAAGTATGGTCGAAGCTGACTTGTCTTCTGTTGCTTTCAGCTTAGTCAAAGGCCTACAGTGGCTGAACTGCAAGCTAGGAAGATCCTGAGGTTTCATGAATATGTGGAAGTGACAGATGCTCAGGACTATGACCGGAGAGCAGATAAGCCGTGGACAAAACTCACACCCGCTGACAAGGTAATGGGGAGAACACTCTTCCCAACCCTTGGAGCCCCATGTTGGATACCCCATGCTCAGGGATATAAGCAAAGTAAACTTGCTCTTCTTCTTTTTGCTTCAACTCTTCCATGTGGTGGGACCCTGGTCTCCCTCCCGTCTCCTGAATGACTCATCCCATCTCCCTAGCCCCATCCTGTTGAGCACCCACCCGCTACCAGCACACCAAGAGTTTCCTGTTCTCTACACACAAGGCCCGTTTGGGCTCCATGCTGCTTTCTCCCAATTCCCAGCCCAACCTCCCTCTTTTTGCTCTGGCCTTTGATCTGAAGGAGTGGACAGGAGCCTATAGCAGGAGGAAGCAGGGTACAGATGCTGGGAAGACCCAGGGAAGAGTGGGGGAAGTTCTTGGCAGGCTGAGGCTGGCCTGATCAGGATCACTGCAGGAAAGTCTCAGTCCAGTTCCATGCACCATCATCCCTTAGGAACTGGGCATACCTCAGGGTATCAAGCATCTGGGGATTAGCCAGTATTTTAGGGTTAACCTGAGGCTTTGAGAGGGGTTGTTGAAGAAAAAATGGGGGAGCTGCTGAGTTTGATCTCCAGTACCTCACTTGGGTTATAGCTGTCCGCAAGCTCCCTCTTCAACGGTGAGGAAATTGAGGCTGTGGGTAGTCCTGTCCATTTCAAAACTACATGTGCCCTTCATTTTATTCCTTAAAAGTAGTTGAGATGGTGCGGACCAGCCACAAGCAGATCTGTACATGCAGCACGTCCTGGGTCTATGTAAATCGGTGGTGGTGGGGGGAATAAACAGTGTGGGTGAGCTGAAAGGATTTCTTTCCCCCTGTGTGCAGGCTGCCATCCGAAAGGAACTGAATGAGTTTAAAAGCTCTGAAATGCAAGTCCATGAAGACAGCAAACACTTCACACGGTGAGTGAGACAAGACTCCAGGAGCCCATGTGCTTTGTCTTCGTACAGGCCATAGCTGCTTCTCGTCTTGCTCATAAAGCTGTGCTTTGAGCCTCTTAAGCCAAGAGCAAGTCTGAGCTTCAATATTGAGTAATGGGCTTTAATCCCATCTGGGAGAAATAACCAGATGCAGCTTTCACAGATATTTATCTTCACTTTCTCCGTTGTAGGGGAGCTTCTTGGGTGCACCTGCCTGTAAATGGTGGGCCTGGAGACTGGATAATGGGTTATAGAGCCTTTCACCTGTACATTGTGGGTTCAAATCCCGGTAACTCAATAGTGAGCAAAAGCTGATACACCACTAACCAGCTGTTAACTAGTATGTGAAACAAGTAGCCAGGTGCCCATGTTACAGAAAATACCATCACAATTCCCTCCCACTTGCTCTGCAGTCTCTACATAGAAGTGAATGGAGAATGAAAAGCTGCTCCTCACAGGCTAGAGTTGGGAGTGTGTTGGCTTGGCAGTGCAGGAGAAGTTCTTTCTCTCAGTCCCCACTGGGGTGGATTGTCATACAGGGACCTGAAGTGCCTCTAAAATTCTCACTGAGAGCCCAGTGATTACATACCATCAGTGCGGGGACACTACCAGTTTATTAAAGACCTCCTGATATTTTAACATCCATAACATTTCCTTACAGTTTACCCAAATTCCAGGTGTGACACTGGTTTTACTCTTCTATTTTAGGTTCCACCGGCCATGATCCTCCAGAAGAGGGAATGAGAGAGACCAGAGGAGAGAGGATTGAAAGCGCGTGCTATTTCCATCTACTGGGCAATATAGTGGAGGAGAACCTTGGGGCTCATCCAAGCTTTGCCTTGAAAACATACCCAGAGAAGGGCTCTGAGCTGGGGCACAAGGGGATCCTATCTGAATGTAGCATTTCACTGGAACAAATGCATCTTGAGTGCCATCAGGCTGGAACTGAACACTATACCTCGCATGATACAGCAATACTCCCCAGGGCATCCAGGCATCTCGGCTCACCTTCCTGAGGACCACACCGGCATTGGAACTGAGCTCTTCCACTCCTCCCCCAGCTCCCTTTATTGCTCCCGATGAGCCCTGTTCTCCACTGTAAATAGTCCTTACAAACTGGTTGGAACTTTTTGTTTTTCCCTTTTTGGGAAGGGGGAAAAAATAATCTAAGCTCTGATGTTCCAGAGAGCTGGGAAGCGTGTGTATATTTGCTGTGTACAAAGGAAACCTTTTTAAAAAATGCTGACCTGGCAGGAAACTGACATGTGACTATTTTTGGTTTGGCTTGCTTCTTTTTAATGTACTTAATATTCTGAATCACTACTGACCAATGATATGTTGCCCTGGAAGGGAAATTGTATAGATCTTAACAACATATGCTGCATCTTGTAAACTGAATTTTTTATTTTACAAAAACCAAACCCACGAACCTGCTCCTGTGCTAACAGACCTTGTCTTGAGACAATTAAGTCTTGTTTAATGGGAGCTACAGACACAGGAAACAACGGTTGCCTTTTAAAGTTTTGTTTTTAATTTCAGGAAGTTGAGGTATGTAATAAGTTTTCTTTGATTGTGGCTTCCTCTATTTTTTTTTTTTTTTTTTTTTAACACTCTCCCGGATCAGGGTGAAACTTGCCTTTTCCTATTCTCATAGCGAAACCTCCTGGAAATTTTAAGAATTACACTGTGGAGAGGAAGAGGTTTTAAAAAGTGACCTTAAAACCAGTCAGTCTTCTGAGAATGTTCTCTTATCAGTTCTTACTGAATGTCTTTAATGTTGACATAAGCTACAGCTGTAGCGATGTGCACGGCACTTGTCCCGTGGGGGTGAAGTGACACTTGGAATGAGGCGGGGGAGATGTTACTCAAGAATATGGGGGATTTGGGATTTTACTGGGGGGTGGAGGGTTCTGTATTGTTGGATCACTGGTGTGTTTTGTTTTGTTGCTTGTTCACTCTCTTTGCTGGAGGTCACTCAGAGCTTGTGCTGACTAGCAGTCGGCATTAGTGTGCTTGAGGTCTGTGCTCATGAATCCTATGTATGTCTGCCTGCCTAGTGTGGAGGCCTTTTCATGTTCTTGGTACTGCCCTTCTTCCATGATGTGCCAAGTATCTGCTGGGTCAGTCCTACGGGGTGTAATGTGGCACCCTCATCTGCTGCCTTCACACCCCAGGAGATCCAGTTAATCTTGTTTCATCTCAGTCATCATACTCTTAGAGCAAGGAGTCACTGGGGATAATTTCTTGTTTCTTCAGATTCCCTCATAGTCCCCAAAAACAATGATTCACAAGCAAGAGGCAAAGATTGAAGTTCCCTTTATAGAAAACAATATGGAACCTGGTGCATTGCACTTCCAGATTGCTTCCCTGATGTACAAAATCTCTCTAGACTAAATGATTGCATTGTATATCTGTCTTCCCGTTGACAAATTTTAATTATTAAATAAAAGTATTTTAGGACTCTTTTTGTAAACAAAACAACTTGTCTTTCATTTTGTGCCACTAACAGGAAGGTGAGAAATAATGGGGACCACTTCAAATCCCTCTTGAGAAGGAGCAATTAAGTTCTGTGCGGTTTTATTCTTTGCAGGTCTGTCAGATGAGACCATGACTAAGGTCCTGTCCACCTTAGACTGAAGATCCTCAGGATATTGTTTGTAAGGATAGGGAATGTTGTTGTCCTAGTGCCTCTGACCAAAATTTCCTCTCACCTGCATTGTACAGCAGACTGTGTACTAGCTGGCTGCTGGCCTCCACCCTCAAGAGCAATAGCATTTCTGCCATGTTGCTATACAGTAGTTTAAGGCCTTCTGAATCTTAAAGATGAAATACTGTTTTCATAGATATTACGGTAGCTTGTGAGCTGGAGTACACTTGCTTCTGTGCATTTGTATATGAATGGGCCTGGGGAGAACCATTAGGTTAGTGAGGTCCATCTGCTCACAGGATTTAGGGACCTGTTTGAAATTCTGTGGGATGAAGTAGAGACTGATTTCTGCCAGTGCGCCCTTACTCTGAGGCCTGCTGACGTCCTGCTCTTTGGTCTCCACTGCTGACTTTGTCTCAAACCTCTAGGCCTGGTCTACGCTACCCTGTTTTACGCAGCTGGCCCTAGACCAAATGGTGCCCCAGGCGAGGAGCATCTTCGGCACCCCTTCCCCCACCCATTTGTTAAACTTCTGAATAAATTATTTTTTATTGCATTTGTAGCCCATTTCATGACTTCGATGCACGATTTGCAGGCATGATTTTAGTCCTGTCATATAAGACGATAAATTTGCACACTAGGATCTGTAAACCTGTATTTATTCATGCCATATGTAAGCAACTAAAACTAGTTTCCTCTAAGATAGTAGTCTCCAAAGTGGGATGTGCAAGTCTATCGATTGTGGGGCGCAGCAGGAGTGCCGTTGGGGGGGGGGGAGAGCCCTCAGTCCTCCAGCCTGTGGAGGAGCAGGGGCAACCGCGCAGCCAGCGGCTGGAAAGAAGCGGCACTTTCCCCTTGAAAGTCGGCCGGAGAGAAGCGGCGCTTTGAAGGGGAAAGCGCCGCTTCTCTCCGGCCGCTGGCTGCACGGCTGCCCCTGCTCCTCCTGAGTCCTCCGGCCCGTGCTCTCAGGGCTGCATTCCGAAAGGGGCTTTAGAGCTGCAGGCCAGGGCCCTAAAGCCCCTGCGGTCCGGGTGGCCCTGCCTGCCGGGGGGGGGCAACGCACAGAATTGCGGCTCTCAGAATCGTGGCCATGTGGGGTGGTGGTGCGCTGCGCAGAGCCACCTGCAAGCCCCCTGCACCAAACAGGAGCTGCCCCAGGTAAGTTCTCTGCACCCCCGCCTGCCCCAGCCCTGAGTCTCCTCCCGCACCCCTACCCTGAGCACCCTCCCACCCCCTAACTCCTTCCCAGACCCCGCACCCCTACCCTGAGCGCCCGCTGTATCAGTGTTAAGACAAGATTTTCAAAAATAAAGCATATTCCATCACATTGCTCTCACTAAAAACATTAATTTTTTTTTAGTGAGACCAAAAGTTTTTTGTACCGTTAATAACTAAAATTATTTTAAAATATTGTTTTTCATCTTTATCTCATCGTTTTTTAATTTCTATTTTTTTTATAATTAGTACAGTAATACATGTATGTAATTTATACATAAATATACATACAGTAGGGGTGCGCGCTGAAAAATTTTTTCGGATAGGGGTGCGTGGCCAAAAAAAAGTTTGGAGACCACTGCTCCAAGACAGTGGTTCTCAACCTGTCTACCATGGTGGGGCGTATCCCCATCCACTACTACCTGTATGGCCCTGAGGATGTCACGTGCGCCGCAGCTCTGTGCTGATGGGGCCGCGGGCCACACGTGGAGAATCGCCGCTCTAAGGATCCAGAAACTCTAATTTTAAGGATAACTGAACGGTACTAACATCAAGAAGTGCATCAACACTAGGCGGGCCACCCTGAGACAGCCTTGCAGGAGCTGACCGCCCGCCGTAGCACGGGAGCCCTGCTTAGCCCCTTCTCTACGGGCGGGGGGCACAGCGGGCCGCGCTCTCGGCGGTTCGAGGGAAGTGTCGTTCTCCGTCCTCCAAGTCTGGAAGGTTCCGTGAGGTTCTGCAAAGGTCCGGAACGTTCTCGGTCAGTGACAAATGAATCCGCAGCTGGAATACCTGAAATAGGTGACTTTGGGCTGTTTCCCCTTTTGCCCTTACCGGAAGCAGCCCCCCGAGCCTGGCGCCAGGCTCGGTGATATTAACAAAGGTGCAGATTTCACCTTGCCCAGCATCGTTTTTATTATCCAGCCCCCCCCCCCCACACCCACCCAGTAACTGCAATGTATCTGTTTGTCAGCAAGAGTCGGCGGCCACCCCCCGAGGCCCCCAAAACGTTTGTTGGCAGAACCCCTGGCTGAGGCAAAGGGTGACCCCTCCCCCTCTCTGTCTGGGCCTGCCTGCCACTGCCCCCCCCTCCACCCGCTGCTGGTCTAGGGCGGCCCTGCAGGGGGCGCTGTCTGGGCTTTCCGCAGCCGCCGCCCTGGGAGGGGAGAAGCGGCCGCACGAAGGCCAAGCCTTTCCCCGCCCGAGATCGATAGTACGCATGCGCGTCAGGGAGCCTCCGCCCCCGGCCGGAGGGCTAGGGCGCAGCGCATGCGCCCACGGAGCTGTTGGCGTCTCGGCCCGCCCCGAGCGACGCGACGCAAGCCCCGCCCCGCCGTTTCCGGCTCACCGCTGCAGCGCATGCGCTCTGGACCAGCTCTTCCCGTCGTGCCCTGGGTGCTATAAATTCTCGTTGCCCCGCCTCTGTCGCTCTTTTCCCTCGGAACGAGGTGGGTGGTAGGAGCGGGGCCGGGCCTGGTTTGGTGGGGCGCGTGTGGGGGGAGAAGGGGATGGTGGCCCGGGGGGGGGCTTATGATTCCTCTCCCGGCCACGGCCCAGGGGAGGCCGGGCCTGGGGCCAGGGGGTTCGTACGGCGGCTGGCGGGGATCGTGATTCCTGAGTAGAGCCTGGGCCTCAGGCTCGGCCCATCCCCCGGCGCCTCTCGCGGGGGGAGGGGCGGCGCCGCGTGCTGCCCCCGGAGGGCCCCCCTGGGTCCGGCGTCCAACGAGGCCCCCGGAGAGAGGTTGCGCGCTCGGCTCTGCCCGTGTGGCGCACGGGAGCGCAGGCCCCTTGCCCCGCGTTGGAGAACTGGTCTGCAGCCTGCCGGTTCCTGCTGCTGCTCTGAGCCCTCGGACTGCGTCTGCGGGGATCAGCCATGCAGGAGACGGTGTATCCCTGGGACGGCTTCTTCCCGCTGGGAAGGCACGTTCTGCAGCCCTGTCAAACCCCATGGGCTCAGCTGTTCTAACAGGTTATTTGTTTGTTCTGTTTCAGCAGCTTTGCAAGCAGCGCATGCCTGTCCACAAGGTGAGGACTTACAATTTTCTCTGTACATATAGGTACCTTTCCACTTGCTGGTATTGTTTTCTTGCACACTTGGGCTGGCTCTGCATGGTAGCCCAGTTTACCCCAAATAACATTGAACCCTGGAGATGGAGAAGGCTCACCAAGGATAGCAAAGTTTAACTAAACCTGAACCACCCCTGTTAGAAAGCCTAGGTGGTGATCCTGCTCTCTCACAATAGAGGAGCACTCTGTTGTCTGGCTGCAGGATCAGGCTTTTGGGGGGGTGTGGAGTGGTACATTTGAAATCTTGTGTCAACAGGTGTTCTCAGTTTAGTTGGTATTGGCCCTACTTTGAGCAGGGGATTGGACTAGATGACTTCCTGAGGCCTCTAACAACCCTAATATTCTATGATTCAATACATATATGATTTTGTGTAATAATTGAAATTTAGAAGGTATGTTGTAGTCCCTTTGCCTTTTCATTGACTGACTCTAGATCTTTGTTTTGGTCCATACAAATTTCCATTTTGATCAAATTTGAATTCTAGTTCACGTACATCACCCCACTTCAGTGTTTATAAAACAGACTTGTGAGGTCCATTTGGTCAGAGTTCAGTTTTCATAGCATTACCCATGGTATGTCTAACACATTTGTGTAACTGGTGCATGGTGTACACCCATGTTTTGCATTGAGGGTTTTCGGGCACTGCATTACGAGGTCAGAATTCATTAAAGTTTAGCATCTGGGAGGCTAACTGGGTGAGTGGTTCAATTGTGTATGGACTAGAGTACATTATTTCAATCCAACGTGGGCATCCGGAGAAGTTGCTCTCTCTTGGCTCTGCCCGTGTGGCGTACGGGAGCGCAGGCCTTCGGGCTCCATGACGTATAGTCCTATTCCACGACGTTGGAGAATAAGCTTGGGCCTCTGGTCTGCAGCCTGCATATTCCTACTGCTTCTCTGAGTCCTCGGACTGTGACTGAGGAGATAAACCATGCAGGAGACATTGCATTACTCAGATTGCTTCTTTGCTCTGAGAAGCCATGTTCTGCAACCCTATCAAACTCCATTAGGCAGACTGAGCAGGGATTCGTTCAGTTGTTCTAACATGTTTGCTTGTTCTATTTCAGCAGCTTTGCAAGCAGCACATGCCTGTCCACAAGGTGAGGACTTATAATTTTCTGTGTGTACATAAATACCTTCCACTTCCTAGTATTGTTTCCTTGCACACTTGGGCTGGGTCTGCATAGTAGCCCAGTTTACCCCAAATAACATCGAATCCTGGAGATGGAGAAGGCTCATCAAGGATAGCAAAGTTTAACTAAACCTGAACCACCCCTGTTAGAAAGCATAGGTGGTGATCCTACTTTCTCACAATAGAGGAGCACTCTGTCTGGCTGCAGGATCAGGCTTTTGGGGGAGCGTGGAGTGGTATATTTGAAATCTTGTGTCTACAGCAGTGTTCCCAATGCATATATGGTTTTGTATAATTGAAATCTAGAAGCTATGTTATAGTCCCTTTGCCTTTTCGGTGACTGACTATAGATCTTTGTTCTTGTCCATAAAAATTTTCATTTTGATGTAGATCAAATATGAATTCTAGTTCACCTACATCAGCCCATTTCAGTGTTTATAAAACAACCTTTGTGTGGCCCATTTGGTCAAAGGTCTGTTTAGTACATTTGTGTAACTGATGCATGACGTATACCCATGCTTTGCATTGCGGATTTTGGGCCACTGCATGGATGGGGTCGGAATTCAGTAAAGTTTAGCATCTGGGAAGCTAACTGGGTGGGTAGTTCAATTGTGTATGGACTAGTGTAAAACAGTGCTAGAGTACATTATTTCAATCCAACGTGGGCATCCGGAGAAGTTGCTCTCTCTTGGCTCTACCCGTGTGGCGTATGGGAGCGTAGGCCTTCGGGCTCCATGACGTATAGTCCCATTCCACGACGTTGGAGAATAAGTTTGGGCCTCTGGTCTGCAGCCTGCATATTCCTACTGCTTCTCTGAGTCCTCGGACTGTGACTGAGGAGATAAACCATGCAGGAGACATTGCATCAGTCAGATAGCTTCGTTATTGCCAGGGTTGTGCATGTGAGTGTTAAAAACACACTTCAGTGAACTATAAGGAAATCTGATATAAGAGGGATGAATTATCAACTCATCTGAAAACTTTTTTGTTTTCTTCTAGCTTCAGGTGCTATGTTGCATCAGTTGAAAAGGTGAGTAATGTACTGTCCATTACTTCTTCATAGATGTAGATTTTTTGCAATTCATAGCTGATGTTTATTAGCACAAGCTCTTTAGCTTTGTTGATTAGTATATAAAAGCTGTATGGAATCAGTTGTAAAGTAGCTTAGTTTATCATAGAAAGAAAAGGAGTACTTGTGACACCTTAGAGACTAATCAATTTATTTGAGCATAAACTACAGCTCACGAAAGCTTATGCTCAAATAAATTGGTTAGTCTCTAAGGTGCCACAAGTCCTCCTTTTCTTTTTGTGAATACAGACTAATATGGCTGCTACTCTGAAATTTATCAGAGACGTTTCACTTCATTGTAGCTATCCAGAGGAATTACTCTGTGTTGGACCAACACAAGGTTAGCCTTCAAGCCTTGTAGCTTCTAAGGGACAGATGGGACCTGAACTTGTGTGACCATGGTGTGGTCCTCAAATGTAGATTATAACCTGCTATGAGGAAATTGAAACTACAAAAAACCTGCCTTGCTGAAAAGCATGAGAATCTGCATAGATCACTACTGTGGGGCTAAATTATTTTGATTACACCCTGCAATATGTATGCTCAGTTGGCTCCCATGGTGTTCAAATTTTTTGAGGCTGGATTAAGGTGACCTAATCTCCCATAACTTCCAGTAGAGAAGACAACGGGGCTGCCTAGTTTGGGTATTGCAACAGAGCAGTGGAAGACAGGAATCTTGAAGCCTATGAAAGTCTCCCATAGCTGTGGGTTTGAGGGCCATGATTTAATCTGCATATTATGGCAAGGCAAGAGGGAGTGAAATCCCTATAATATGGCCTTACCTTTTTGGAAATCATTTGCACTCCATATGTGCATTTTTATCAAGATTTGCAGTTATTCTTGAATTAAACCTTACTACATTCCCTGTGAAGAATCAACATTCACCTACTACTTATGGGGAAGGGAGGGGGTGTGTGAAATAAGGCACAGGAAGTAAGTCAAAACTGGGAAGAGAATCCAGGTCTCTTGACTAGTCATAGGCTTTAACCACAACATTCTCCTGTCTCACACTAACACTGATAACTTTGTTTAAAATACCTAGGAAAATCCCATAAAACAAAACCACTGACCTCTGGCTTTATTCTTTCTCCAGGTAAAATGAAGAAGCAGCTGGATTACAGGGTTCACTCTTTTCAGGTTCCATATTTGAGTTCTCTTTTGGATCCATTTTCCAGCAGGATTCCTGCAGTAGTTCTTCACATTCATGTCCTGGTCTCCTATTCTTTTGACTGGATAGTATTTTAGTACTATATTTTATTCCCTTTTGTGGATGATTAGTTAATTCTAATGACCTGGTATGCTAACTTCTGATCTCATGATTAAATTAAAGAAAACAAGAGGAGTTAGTAAAAAGAGGTTTAACAAGGTTCTGTAAAGGAAAAATGTAGATGTGGTCATATGTTATGTTTTGTGTGGATAGGAGAGTTCTGGTTTTAGTTCTACTCCTTTAGTGCTTTGTGTCGTCTCCAGGTAGCCTGACAAATGGAGTAGGGCTGTGTTTACTTTGGCAAAATTGGTTTCATAATTCTCAGGGTCGATAAAAATGATCTTTTTAATTTAAATTGGAATTTTTTTTTCATTTAAATTGTCTCACTCTGTTCAATGAAATCTGAGTTTAATATAAAATGTTATGGCCTACGTTTATAATCTAAAAACATTTTAATAAAAAATATACTGAATTCATAAGTCTATCAAACTTACAGGCTGATTTCAATGTAAAGAAAGAAATGGAAAAATCTTGCTTCTGAGGTCAGGCTTTATAGATATGGCACAATAGGTCATGTACTGTAATAAGGGCTTGTTTGTTTAATAAAAATTTTGTATGCTGTTCTGTGTGTTTGTTAAAATAATTTCAGTTGCCATTTTTAAGCAGTTTGACACAAATCATGAATAAAGTTAATTAGTAAATAAGCAATTTATTATCACCCACCATTTGCCATACTAAAAATGGACTATAAATTACTAAAAATCTGAATTTTAAGCTATATAATCGCTTAAATACATGTTTACGTGTACTGTTCTAGTTAGCGAAAATGATGGACCAAATCTGGCATAAAGGCTTTTCTATTTAGTTTTAAATCAACAGGTTTTAATGGTTATATCCACTTTCTTTAGAAAATAACTGAAATACAAATGGAAAGATTGGTTAAAATCAGTGATTTAAATCATGCTTTAAATTGCCTTGATTTAAATCAATTCACCCTGCCACAGATACCCCCAGGTGTAGATCCCACTGGTGGCATTAGTGGTGGAAATTGATATAGAGAGGACTCAAGTGTGTGTAACATTTCAGCTCACCCTGTTCTATAACCTGCTTTCACTACATTTTCCACAATTGCTACTACTCGTGGTGAGTCGCATGTCTTACTTTAGTCAGTGTAGACTTAACTCAGGTTTGCCTAGACAAGGATTATTATGGGTGTTGTGTTACACCATGTTGGATAACACAGTGGTTCTCAACCAGGGGTCCATACCTCCTGGGGGGGCTGTGAGCAGGTTTCAGAGGGGCCACCACGCAGGGCCAGAGTTACTTGCTTGGGTGGGGCCCGAGGCAGAAAGCTGAAGCCATGCTACGTGGGGCTGAAGCCAAAGCCTGAGCAACATAGCTTTGTGGGGGCCCTAAGCAATTGCCTTACTTGCTCCCCCTTAATGCTTGCCCTGGCTTTTTTGTGCAGAAAACCAATTGTGGCACAGCTGGACCATGGACTTTTATATCATTTTGTGGAGGCCTCCAAAAGAGAGAGGTTGAGAACCCCTGGGATAACATTCTAAAAATGCCATTGACTATTGCCTAAATATGTTAAACTGCACTAAATACAGCCTAGGCTTCAATTCAGCTTAGTACATGCCTCATTAAGTGTGTGGCAGTTCTCCAAAGTGAGTTTAATGTACTCACCCACAGCATAGATTTATTTGAAAGCTTATATTTAGATGTAGAGTTGTCAAGCATTGCTGTTAGCCTGTAGGTGAGTGAAACAATGTTACCTAAACAAGTCTCATTTTTGATGAGGTAGGTGAGAGAACCTTTTCTTGGTCCAGCTTCTGCTTGGTGAAACAGACAAGCTTTTGAGCTACACAGTCTTGACATGAGGCTTGTGTAGCTCAAAAGCTTCTCTTTCACTAACAAGTTGGTCCAAGAAAAATTACCTCATCTACATTGTTTCAATATCCTGGGACTAATGGTTACAACATTGTCAGATTTTGCACAGTTCCAGAAACACTTCAACAGGCCTGACTCTGGTTTTTACTGTTCATTGCAACATCGTAGTGTGGTATTTATGGATCTAACCTACCTAATGTATTAAGACTTTTATTGGGTTTGCATAGGTAAATCATTTAATCAGGAATGATGAAGCTGCTTCACATCAAGTGAAAATGGTGAATATCTCTGATTTTTCCAA
The DNA here is from genome assembly GCF_965140295.1 of Lepidochelys olivacea. Lineage (NCBI taxonomy): Eukaryota > Metazoa > Chordata > Testudines > Cheloniidae > Lepidochelys > Lepidochelys olivacea. Next base: position 11,397,247 of record NC_140429.1, read on the forward strand.
TGAAATTGGCTGACCAGGCCAGTCCCCCAGTGAAGGTTGTGTACCAGTAGTAGTAGATAGATTCTTTTAAGTACAGAAGTGGGAAGCCTGAAGTGCTAAAGGAGTACTCCAGGAAGATCAGACTATTGCAGAGAAGCTAAATTAATTTTGTTGGTTTTGACTGCAGATGATTTAGGGGAGATCCGTGCACCCCAGCCATTCCTCTTTAGGTAACAGATCTGAAGAATTGTCCCAGATTGAAGAGTCAGTAGGGAAAGATCACTAAAATCCGCTTTTGTACCACATGACTGGAAGATACTTATTTTTTTTAAAGTCTCCAGAGGTGATGCTGGCAATTATAGGTTAGCAAGCCTAACTTCAGTACCAGGCAGGTTGGTTGAAACTATGGTAAGGACAAATTTGTGTCACATACACGTTATGGGGGAAAGAGTCAACAGGACTTTACTAAAGGGAAATCATGCCGCACCACTCTATTACAATTCTTTGAAGGAGAAAGGTGATCCACTAGATATAGTGTACTTGGACTTTCAGAAAGCCTTTGGCAAGGTCCCTTACCAAAGGCTCTTAAGCATATATAGTGTAGATAGCGCCCCTATGAGGTGGGTGCATATGGTGGTGGGAAAACTGTTCCCAGGGAGGAGTAGTTCAGTCAAGCTGGAAGGCCACATTGAGTGGAGTCCTACGGGGATTGCTCCTGGAGCCGGTTCTATTCTATATCTTTGTTTGCAGATGATACCAAACTGGGAAGGGTTGCAAGTGCTTTGGTTGAAAATGATTTGGAGAAATGGTCTGAAATAGAAGATGAAATTCAATAAGGAAAAATGCAAAGTACTCCACTTAGGAAGGAACGATCAATTGCACACATGTGAAATGACTGCCTGGGAAGGGGTACTGGGGGTGTTACAGGGGACCACAGGCTAAACATGAGCCAACAATGTTGCAAAAACAAACATCATTCTGGGATATATCAGCAGGAGTGTTTTCTGCTCTGCTCCATACTGATAAGGCCTCAACTGGAGTATTGTGTCAAACTGCACCACTGGTCAGAAAAGATGTAAACAAATTGGAGAAAGTCCAGAGCAGCAACACTGATTAAAGGTCTAGGAAACAACCTGTGAGGAAAGACTGAAAAAATTGGGTTTGTTCAGTCTGAAGAAGAGAAGACAGGGGGACAGAATGGTTTTCAAGTATGTAAAAGGTTACAAGGAGGAAGGATGAGAAATTGTTTTCAATCTCTGAGGCTAGGACAAGAAGCAATGGACTTAAATTGCAGTAAGGGTGGGTATAGGTTGGAACAGTCCTGTCAGGGTGTTTAAGCACTGGAACAGAAAGCCTAGGGAGGTTGCGGAGTCTCCATCATTGGAGGTTTTTAAGAACAGGTCAGACAAACATCTGTCAGGAATGGTGTAGCTATTACATAATTCTCCCTTGAGTGCAGGGGACTGGACTAGATGAACTTTTGAGGCCACTTCCAGTCTTACACTTCTACAGTTCTATAGGATAAATGAGAGGGACCTCTCATGGGTTTAAAAGTATCAGAGGGGTAGCTGTGTTAGTCTGTATCCACAAAAACAATCAGGAGTCCGGTGGCACCTTAAAGACAAACATTTATCTGGGCATAAGCTTTTGTGGATATATCTGAATAAGTGGGGTTTTTTACCCACGAAAGCTTAAGCCCAAATAAATCTGTTAGTTTTTAAGGTGCCACTGGACTCCTCTTCGTTTAACTGATTAAAAGAAAATAAAGGGTAGGAATAAATGATGAGTGTTCAGTGGTGAGACATAAATAGTGGGTTTCCTCAGGGATCCGTACTGGGACCTGTGCTGTTCAGCATATTGGTAAATGGTTTGGAACAGGTAGGTGGCAAAAGTTGTAGATGACACAAAATTACTGAACATAGGTAAGTCCAAAGCAGACTGCACAGAATTTCAAAAGGAGTGACAAAATGGCAGATGCAATACAGTGTTGATAAATGCAAAGTAATGCACATTGGAAAAAATAATCCCAACTATACATATAAAATGGTAGGGTCTAAATTAGCTGTTACTACTCAAGAAAGAGATCTTGAAAACATCTGCTCAATGTGCAATGACAGTCAAAAAAGCGAACAGAATGTTGGGAATCTAGGGGGGAGGGATAGCTCAGTGGTTTGAGCTTTGGCCTGCTAAACCCAGGGTTGTGAGTTCAATCCTTGAGGGGGCCATTTAGGGATCAGGGCAAAAACTGGGGATTGGTCCTGCTTTGAGCAGGGGGTTGGACTAGTCCCTTCAAACCCTGATATTCTATGAAAGGGAGAGATAATAAAACAGAAAATATCATCATGCCACTATATCATTCCATTGGTACTCCCATGTAGTTCTGGTCACACCATCTCTAAAAAGCTACATTAGAATTGGTGAGGACAACAAAAATGATGGGGGTGGAACAGTTTCCATATGAGGAGAGATTAAAAAGACAGTCTGTTCAGCTTGGGAAAGAGATGACTAAGGCGGGGATATGATCGAGGTCTATAAAATCGTAAACGGGGTGGAGAGAGTGAATGGGAAAGCGTTATTTACCCTTTCACATAACACAAGAGCTAGGAGTCACCCGCTTAAATTACTTCTTTACACACGTACAGTTAACCTGTGGAACTCATTGCCATGGGATGTTGTAAAGGCTAAAAGTATAACAGTTCAAAAAAGAATTAGATAAGTTCAGGGGGGGGTCTACACCCATCAATGGCTATTATCCAAGATGGTCAGGGACACAACCTCAGGCTTCAGATGTCCCTAAACCCCAAACTGCCGGAAGCTGGGACTGGAGGACAGGGGATGATGGATCACTCAAAATTGCACTGTTCTGTTCATTCCCTCTGAAGCATCTGGCACTGGCTACTGGCAGAGACAGGATACTGGCACAGATGGACCATTGGTCTGACCGAGTATGGACGATCTTATATAAATGTGTATGAATTCATAATTTAATGCTTCTTCATTAATAAGCTTGTGTACATACCATGTAGCATCTAGTCTGCCTGGCAGAAGGTTTTAATCTGTAATTGCAAATGTGTGCAGTACTAGTCTTTGAAATATTCTAGAAATTAGTTTTTTTTATTCAGTGACACTTATGTACAGGTCAGTATTAGGCTTAGAGATGACAATCCACAGCTTCGGTGGAGCTTCAGTCCAAGTGCTCACTAAGCAAAACTGGCAATTTTTCTATTAACGTAGATCCAAGTTAGCACAAGTCTGTGTACTTGTAGAAAATGAAAAATGGTGGTAGTGGTGAGTAATGCTAACAATATACTTTGGGAATTTTACCTCTACAGGGCAGTTACGGTATGTGAAGACATGGACGATACAAGCCCCTTAAAGCTTAGATCAAAGAAAAAAAGACTGTCCACAAACTTTGAAACATGTGTTGTTTGCCAAGAAAATCAAAAGAATGCAAACCTGTCAAAAGCCACCAGTGCTGGCCGGAACTCTGTGATGCTGGCAGCAGAAGCCAGGAGAGATGAATTGTATTGGCGGCTACTGGGTGAGTTTTTTAGTTTAGACAAAAAGAAAAGGAGGACTTGTGGCACCTTAGAGACTAACCAATTTATTAGAGCATAAGCTTTCGTGAGCTACAGCTCACTTCCTCAGATGCATATCGTGGAAACTGCAGCAGGCAGTGTGTCACCAATACTCTACCACAGGGGTCGCTTTCAGAAATACACAAGCAAGTCGAATTTGGCATATGTCAGAGTTATGTTGAACCCAGGGAGGAAAACCAACTCTGAATCTGATCAGAGAGCAGCAAGCTCATCCGAGTCTGTAGCCACCGGTTTAAGCACATCCTCCAGCGACTGGTCCTGTTGCGTTGTTTGCCTAAGAAAAACACATAAGAAAGACAAGAAACTTCATAGAATAGGAACATTTGAGAGAGCAGCCAATCTGAGGGAGGCAGCACTTCAAAGAGGAGATGCTGACATGATGCGCAGAGTATCTGTGGAAGACTTGATTGCTAAGGAGGCCGTTTATCACTCAACATGCATTTCTTCCTACTTGAGTAAAACCAATCTTAAAGCAAAACAATCAAGTTGCACTGCAACAATACAGTCACCTTATGACGTTGCATTTTATCAGCTGATTGAAGAGATAGACAATGATCTTATGGACAACAAGAAAGCTCTTCTCCTATCCAAGCTGCTTCAAAGATTCAAAACCCTACTTCCCTCAGAGATAGAAACCGCAAGCTATTCCAGTAGCAAATTACAGGCAAGATTAGTAAAACACTATGGGTCTGCAATTTCATTCCATGGACAGCACGGACAAGGCAAGTCTACCGTTGTTCTATGCAGCACAGTAACATTAGCTGATGCTATCCAAGCTTCTAGTAATGTGAAGCAGGCCCTTAAATCATCCAAGCGTTTTTTGGATGGGCTTCCGGCGAGTGAACCTGATCATCGGCTTTCAAATGAACAAGTGGTTTTGTATAATGCTGCTTCAGTACTTCGGTCTGAAATAGCCAAAGTGAAAGCCTCAGAATATTATCCAAAGACAGGTGATTGTAATTTTCAGAGACCAGCTACTTTTGTGCCCCAGTTGGTGCAGGAATTTGTCCTTCGGCTGATAGATAAAGAGGCACATAATTCAGTCAGCAGTGAGTGTCTTCCTTCAGAAGACATTCAAAGAAGGTGCCACTCAATTGCAGAGTGCATAGTATTTAACAGTAACCCATGCACTCTCCACAGAGATCATGATGGTGAACAAGATAGTGATGTTGACTAGAAATGTCACCAGCGCTACTAAATGTCCATGATACCTGTACAAATTTATTATTAGAGTGTATTTCACCCTTTAAAAGGTTGTTGTGATGCTTTAAGGTCACAAATCCAATTTTATGTCTTGAAATAATGCATGGAGTCATTAAACTGACAGAAACTTGCAAATATTTCAAAGTGATCATTTTAATGTGTTATTTCTGTAGCAGTGACATCGCTTGGCAGCGCCATGTCATACCTCATCGTAAAATAGACATGGTTTATGGTGTGCCTGTGTGTCGAGATGGCACATTAAGTCGACCCGAATCAGTGGTGTCTGCCGCTCGCCCGTCTCTACGCTGGACTTGTAGATCACTAGCTGATGTGTTCTAACAGCATACCCATACTCCTAGTCTAGACAAAGCTTTAGTAAAACAGGAAAAAAGTCAGAGATGTTAACTGGAAAGAAATAAAAATGTTCCAGTGGGCTCCCCAGTCCAGGTCAGACTGCATTTTAGGTACTAGGAGAGGGTGGGAGGTTGGGAGGTAAGGTCCCATGTGTACTGTATTAAGGAGAGTCTGCAGTTTTTCTTCATAAAGAATCTTATGGACACTGACTGAGGGGTTCAGTGGTATGACCAATAAAAGAATTGGTTTTAAACAGTGGTGCTTGGATCTTGATCTGTCGTTCAGTGACATGACTGGTTAAATGGTTTCACTCAGAGTGAAACTCAGGAACACCTGATGACTTCTCGTGTTTCATACAAATAGCTGTATGCACTTGGGTTCTCCCTGTGTCCTTGGATGTCTGGGGATTAACTCTTTCATCTCCAGTGGTATCAACTTGTCAGGACTAAATGGACCAATCTGAGGCTTCCTTGATGCCAAACTGGCTGATGAAAATCCAGCAGATGTGGTTGATGGATTTATGAAGCAACCTTGCTTGGCAACTTTCTTAATAGGGCTCCTAGCCACCAGATTGCCCAGGGTGAGCTTTTAAGAGGTCATTATCAGACCCAAAGTGTAGAGTTTACCAACTTTTTGTTACAAAACATAGCATTAGTAATACTTAATGAAAATATTTCTGCTAATACTGTAAGTGACCGAGACCTACATTTTTATTTCTCTGTAAAATGCCATGAATGCCTGAAGAAGAGCTCTGTGTTGATCAAACACTTGTCTCTCTCACAAACAGAAATTGGTCCAAGAAAATATATGACTTCACCCACCTTGTCTCTCATGAATACCTATGGCATTATATGACTCGAATGAAATAGTTTTTGGTGAGGGTTTGACCATCCACCTGCTGTATGAGTAACCAAATTGTTGATGCATTATATGAGCAATGGAAACTAATTTCCATCCTCTTCATAAGCGACAGGAGTAGTTATGACATGAAACTTGGGCAAACTAAATCTTTAAAGTAAGTTTCAATAGCTTGAGATTTTAGTGATGGGTAAGAAAAAAATAGGGTTTTTGTCATGATAGTGACTCTTTAAAGAAGGAAAACATTCCTTAGAAAACAATCCAAATGTTAAGGAACGCAGAATACACTGGAGAGCTGAAGTGAACAAAAGCTTAGCGTAGTTCAAACTACATTCTGGTAAGACATCCATGCTGTACTCAAGGCTAAAGATAAGTTCCAAGATATTAGCAAGCTACTAGGAGAGGCAGAAATATAAACTGGCTATTTTGTAGGGATACCTAAGTAACATTGTCCAAAGTGAAATATACCAGAAAATTGACCTAGTATTTGTTGTCATTTGATCACCGGGGCTGTGCAAACCTGAATTTATTAAATCTAACGTTCTGTGGAATGACTTTTATAAGGTGAAGGGAACCTAAAAGCATTGGCTTGAACCAAGGGTAATGTAGGTCTGAGCGTTCTTTTAGTTCCTTTGGATGTCTCAAAAGTACCCACTACCAAGCTAATGTGTAATGCGGATGAGGCTTGAGACAGCATCCAAATGCAGTAATACAAAGCTCAACCAATGTGTATTTTAAACCTTCAGGGCACAGCAGTTCTATGGAGTCAGGCTCTCAAAAGTTAGTTGCAGAGTGGGGGGAAGTTCTCTACTATGATTGTCTCCGATTTGGAGCTGATGGACCCATGGCTGAAAGGCCCTGACTACATGGGGACCTGAACTGTCAGGAGAAACCTGAAAAGAGTTGAAGACCACTTCCGTGCAGCAGGCTTTACATGGTTCATTGTATTCATGTTTAAATTGATGTCTAAAACCTGTTTCCTTCCATGCATATGATTTTCTGTTTATAGCGCCATACTGCCTAGATGCCCTAGTTATGGACCAGGCCCCCATGGCGCTAGGTGCTGTACAAAAACAGGCCAAAAAGATGATTTCTGCCCCAAAGGCTCACAATTTATGCTGGTTTTCTCTGCCTAATCTAGGAAACATTTCTCACGATATTTTCTCCACACTGCCATGTAGCTGTCTTTAGATCACATAGAGCAAAGTGGTTTTCAACCGTGCTGACAATTCATCCACATTACAAAATCTGTGTTTAAGCAGGCAGGCGTCTGATCATGTCATAACCAGGCCCAAGCCCTAGTCCTAGATTGTGCTTCCTTAACACATTTGACATGCTGCTCTTATTTGCTTAGAAGATGTGAAGATTGTAGCATCATGCTTAAATATTTGCAGTGCAGCCAGAGCATTAAAATGGCTTCCCTTTAAATAGGCAAGGCATTTTGCAACAGACCTGCGAACATGGCCCTAAAGTGAAGCATGACTCAGCTCTGCAGTTGAAATGTGTGTAATAGGTTATGGAGCCATGTTGCCTGAACACCTGTTTGGACAATCCTTGCTACAGCCTCTGTGCTGAGTTTTAGAACATACTGCGTTTCTATTGAATTATGACTAAAATGACTTTGGGCTGTTCTATTGCTTACCAAAGGCCTCAAGGCATTTTACCAGAGTTAGTTAATCCTCACAACACTCCTGTGAGACTGGTGTGTAGTTCCCGTATTTTTGGAACTAGGGGGAAGTGAGACATAGAAATGACTTGCCAATGTCACAGTAATCAACGGGGGTAGGAATTTTGACTCAGGAACATGGGATTGGAAGGAATCTCCTGGGTCACTGAGTTCAGTCCTTGTCCTGTCATAATCCCTTTAATAACTTTATCAAGATCTATCTTAAAACTAGTTAGGCTGTTTGCTCCACTTCTATTAGAAGGCTGCTGCAGAACCTCACTCCTCTGATGGTTGGACATCTTAATTTCCAGCCTAAATGTATTCATGACCAGTTTAGACCAAGTGGTTTTCAACTCTGAGCACTAGGCATCAGTCCACTCCATACAAAAGCTGTCAGTGCAGGTCTACATTTTACAGCCTTAAGGGAACTCGCCCGGCAATTGCAATGCTTGCTGTGGGGAGTGTAAGGCTGTGCCACAAAAACTGGTGAACAGTTTACCCCAAACACTTGTGAAATAAATGCTTACACTAATTGTTTCACATCTTTCCTCTTCCCCATCCGGACAGGAAAATACTGTTATACAGGATTAGGAAAGAAATGGACTATGATAAGCCAAATTACTGTGATTTCCTCAAAGATGCCATTTTTATGCTGTAAGATCTCAGTGCAGGGATAGGGTTATAGTTTGTCTTGCGCCAGGATAGTAAAGGAGATGACTTTTTAATGTGAGTGACTGTCACAGCAAGATGTTACACAGGGCACCCATTATGCAAGGAAAGTTACATGTGTGACTTCCTGCGCTACTAAGGATAAGCGTGTGCTCTGCATAAGGTGTGGAGAGGGAAGGAAACGTGCTGTTCCCCTTGTGTCATCCGTAAGCAACAAATGAACAGGAACTTGTTCTAAAAGAAGCCACTGAGACAACCCTAAAGCCTACCGATCATAATTGCTGCTTGTAGCCAACCTAAAGCATAGATAGTCACAGGCATTGCAAACCTGTCGTGTGTAAACAATGCATTAGTATAGTAAGACACTCCATTCTTGCCTCAAAGGAAGCAGTCGGGTCTAGTGAACAAAACACTGAGTTAGGAAACAGGAATTGCCTCATGGATCTGCCATTAACAGCGGAGTTGGGACACCATCTAACCTCGCCATAGCCAAATCTCCTCTCAGTAAACTGGGGCCAAGAGAAGGCAGTTTTGCGGACTAGTTCATATTTCTACAGCACTGTGAACGATAAAAATAATGTAAATGTTTCCAATTTAAAAAAAAAAAAAGAGAGAGAGATGTCCCCTTTCAGTGTTTGGGTCCTGGGGACTGCGGCGTTGGGCTTGGGCAGATGGCATTGATTAGAAGTTACAGAATGGTAAACATCTGACAAGTAAAACAAGGGCGCAAAAATTGAATTCTTAAAGTATACGCCTTTGAATAATGTCAGTTCTTTGCAGTAGAGGTGTGGTTACTGGTTACATGCACAGTGAACCCTGTAAGCACTTGGGCATACGCTTCATGCCATGTGTGCGATGAGGCCCGTGGAGTTCAGTGGCTGGAGCCTAAAGTTAAGCGTGTGCGCAGAATTTGCGCGCTGCTGCAATTGCATCTGCACAAGGCAGCTCCCGCCGCTGGGGCGGACCTTCGGGTCTGTCTGCGGTTCTCCGTCTGCCGGTCCAGTTGCAGAACTGGGGCACACAGCGCCAGACCCTGCAAAGCCGCCTACGCCGAGGAGTCCCACTGACATTGCCTCCGACCCCCAACGCTGCAGCCGGGGGTGAGCGCGGGCAGGACCGGGCCCGTTGCACTTCGCACGGCCCCCCTGCCCTGGCCCCAATTCACCGCGACTTCTCCCCCCTCCTGGGGTTTCTAGCTCCCTCCCCGGGGCTTTTCCGCGCAGTGGCCAGCAGGGGTCGCCAGCACCATTTTCTGTCGCTCGCCCAGGAGGCCGGCAGGCAGGCGTTGGGGCTCTCCTCGCGCATGCTCCGGCTGCAGGGGGGTGGGGGGGCGCACAGAGGACCGAGCGGGCCAGCCGGGGTGGCGGAGCAGCAGGGAGGTGAGAGCCCCGGTGCCGCTTCCCGTCCTCCTCCCCCCCCCCGCCCCGGGGTAGCCAGGGGGGAAGCGAGGCTCCGGGCTGGGGGGGATGCACCGATCCCCGCCCCCTGGGTCTCCGGCTCCCCCTCCCCGGTGGGGGGCCGAGGCCTGGGCCGGCCCCACGTGGCCGCCGCGCGGCTGTGTCCGAAGGTTCCACGCGTGGAACGCCGAGTGTCAGCCCGCGCGCGCGCGCCCCCCGCCCCCGGCCGCGCTCCGAACGTTCCCCGGGAGCCGCTCGCGCAGCCCCCTCCCCCCGTCCTCCGGCGCGGCGCTGCGGCAGCGTGCGACAGGCAGGGCCCGGCCCAGCGCGGGAATTTCAAACCCCGGGGCAGCGGGGGGCAGCTCGCGCGCCTTGCGCCGCGCGCGGGGGGCTAGTGGGCGCCGACCTGTCCTGACTCCCTGCAGAGGGGAGCGTGCGGGGGAGGAGGAGGGGCCATCAGGCCCTTAATTCCTGGGGGGGGAGTTTGCAGGTTGGGACGCGCGGGGGGGGGCGTGTAATTCTCAGGTTGGCGCTGTCAGGGCTGGATGCGGGGTGCTTGTTGTGGCCTCGTTGGTCCCAGGATATTAGCCAGACAAGGTGCGTGAGGTGCAGGAAAAGACACTGCCTCGCCCGCCTACTCCTAAGGGTGTCACCCAGCAATGACGCCGCATGTGGGCAAAGCTCGGGGGGGTTTGCACATTGCCTTGCGCTTTCTGGTTGCACCTTTGAAGCTTGGATTACTCGGGCATTTCTCCGTATCTCATCTGAACCTCTTTACTTTTGTGCAGTTTTTTTTCAAATATTGGTCATTGTGGAGAAAGCATTATGGCCACGCTCCACCCCAGGTATAGCTGCATTTCAGCAGTGGGTGGCATGATTTTTGTGGTGCATGGAACTCGTATAGCCAGGTTAATAAAACTGAGAACAAATTTTACGTGGAAGATACCAAGTGAGCTAAAATTGAGCTGTATTGTATTGCAATGCCGGTGTCTTGGAGGATATCACTTTGCACATATAACCTTGTACTTGGGGGTCTCAAAACACTTTACAAACATGAAAGGGGACGCAGCATAAAATGATTATCTTACTGAAACCTTCTATTTTTCACCTGTATTTCTAATAACATCTTACTTTGTTAAAACCGAGAATACCGGAAAAACGGAATCTCGTTTTCACCCTTTATTCATTGTTTACATTCTACCTTTTGCTTAACTTGGGCAATGAAAACTGACTAACCACTTTCACTTGAATTTCTAGTCAGTTTCTTACTGCTGGCACAATACTGCAATCATAGAATCATAGAATATCAGGGTTGGAAGGGACCTCAGGAGGTCATCTAGTCCAATCCCCTGCTCAAAGCAGGACCAATCCCCAATTTTTGCCCCAAATGGCCCCCTCAAGGATTGAACTAATGTTTGAGGTGTCAGCTCTGCCTGGGCCTATTTAAGCAAATATTTTTGTGAAAATTTGTAAAAATACAGTTTTGGAAAACTCGTCAAATGCACCCTAAATGTTGGGCCTAAAATCCTGAAGTGTCACTTTAAGCTTTTGTTAAGGTGTTAAAGTCCAGTGATTCCCTCTTACAGCCCTTGCTTGTGTGTGTCTTATCGCACTCAGGGCTTGTCAACCTTTTTTGGGCCAAGGCCCCCCCCAACATGCTACAAAAACGCCACAGCCCACCTGTGCCACAAGTGTTTTTCTGCATATCCAGTAGATTAAAAACCAGGACCGGTGTTAGGGCTTATCAAGCACGGCAGTTGCCTAGGGCCCCACGGCACAGGGGGTCCCACAAAGCTAAGTTGTTTAGGCTTTGGCTTCCTGCCCTGGGCCCCAGTGAATCTAATGCTGGTCCTGCTCTCTGGTTCATTTTGGCGGACCCTCAGAAACCTTCTCTTGGACCCCCAGGGGGCCCCGGACCTCTGGTTGAGAACCACTGATTGCACTCATTTTAGATAGGGTTGTAGGATCAGGCCATAAAATTATAACAAAAAATATGATTCTAGAAAGCAGAAGTAGACTCTTGAAGTAGCAGGCTGTTTGTTTCTTTAACATCTCTTCCTCCTCTTACGCTTTCAGATGTCAATATTTCACAAGTCACGGACTGTTGTAATGGGCTAATGGGTATTTTTAGGACTAAGGACTATTGTGTCTCTGACCTCTCCTGTAGCGAGGGACCGGAAAGCAGTGTTTCTGGGAAATAGAGCCATGAAACAGTTGGGGGCTTTGACTTTCTGGGAATTCACAATTGCATCCGAGATGGATTAGTGGGTAGAATGGAGAAAAGTAAATTAGATTCTAAAAATTCCAGGTGGTTTTAATGTAACAGTGGGATTTTCACAGTGGGCTAAGGTAATTAGACACCCAACTCCCACTTCACTTTCATCTCCCAGAGGCCTCTTGCAAAACTTCAGTGTCAGTGATTTAGCAGAGAGGACTGGGGAGAACTTGACAGTGTCCCTTTAAAAGCTTGTGCTTTGCAATTTTCTTGCTTTTCTCCCAGACTCTGGGTTAGTGCATGTCTTAACGTGGAGTGTTTTCAATTGTTTAGCTCTATAGCAATATGCCGGGAAAGCGTGCTGCAAAGAAGAGCCCGACACCAGAAGAAGGGTCTCCTGAGAGGAAGAAGATTAAAGGTAAAGTGGCTTTTTCAGGGTTTTGCACCTTCCTCTGAAACATTGAGGCTGGCTGGTTTGAGAGACAGGGTGCTGGACTAGATGGACCACAGGTCTGATCCAGTCTGACAATTCTTGGCCTTGTCTACAATGAGGATTTGCCCAGAATTTCAGCCATCGCTGTGTCCGCACTGGTTCGACCTCTAGTGTAGACAGTTTCAAGCCACAATATGCGGCAGTACAGTTTATCCCCGCATGGAACCAGGATCACTGCTCCATGGATGTAGATTGTGGCTTTGTCTGTCTACACTAGAGTTTGAACAGATGCAGCTGTGTCATTTTGCTGGACACCAATGGCTGCAACTAGGGCAAATCCCATCGGGAACAAGGCCAAAGTGACTCTTCCTCTCCCGGTTCTGCAGTTTTTCTGGTTCTGATTGCTCCCTATCATTCAATGGGTGTTCGCTGCCGGTCAGCATCAGAAATGGCATCTTCCAGAAGCGTGCAGTACTGCAAATTGCCCTTTTCCCTGAGCTTGACTCCTTGCACACCTTGGGTTGTCTTCTGGTTTGTACTGTGCCTGTGGTTAACAACAGGGGAAGATGGCGAGGGTGCAGTTCGTGCTTTGCAATTCTACTTTACGCCGGGAGACTTTAATTTTTTTTTTTTAAAGGTCCCATTTTCAATTCATGCTTGGGAGGTTTCTGTGGACGAAAAGGGTCTTCTGGCTGTGCCTTGGGAGGCTGTGATTAGAGGTTATGTTGCTTTCGAGTTGGTTAGTTCAGTTTGTGTGGAGGACACTGAGGACCTCCGAGAACGCTGGGTGATACTGCTCCAAAGCGACAGGTTTCTTTACTCTTCACTCCAACCACATGTGAACGGCTTTTATTTTTTTATTGCATTCAGGCATGCGATAGACTAAATTACAATCCACGCAAAGATAATTTCACTCCCCACACAGCCTTTCTCTTCAAAGTCAAGTCTTCTCTGTCGACACCTCCTTCACACGCCAAGAAACGATACAGGCTTAACATTGCTAGGGCTTTTTTTTTTGACTCTCGCTTTAATAGTAGATGTAAGTCGGGGGGGGAGAGTTGTGTCAAAGTGTTGATGTAGGATAAGCTGTGGCTAGCCCGAAGAGGTTGAGAAACTCTGGACTAAATAACAAAGACGCCAAGCACTTCTAGAGCCCCTGCCCCCCAAGGATCTGCAAGCAGCTTGCTCTGAATCCTTCCACCATTCTTTGAGGAGGGGGAGTTGTATTCCCATTGTATGGATGGTGACTCTGAAGCAAGGCAGGGCGTGGGCTGACTTGCCCAAGGTCTTTTGGTGAGTCAGATGCAGGAGAACCCCAGGAGTCCAGACATGCTGCTGCTTAAATACGAACCCTCCCGTGGGGTTCGTGCGAGGGACTGTCAGTCTCATGAGCTCAGCGCAGGTTGCAATGGGAAGGCCAGCACAATAGCTAGCTGTTGCTGAGCCAGCCCCTTGTTCTGGGAGCTTTGGGAAGGACGTCTTGACTGCCGTGATATTGCATGAGCGTGAATCTGGCCTCTCGCTTATCAAGTGTTTTCCCCTCTGTCTCCTGTGCTCCAGTCTGCCATTCATCACACCGGACAGAACCTGGCCTGGTGCTGACACTGGGACAGGGGGACGTCGGGCAGCTGGGCCTGGGAGAGGATGTGATGGAAAGGAAGAGGCCAGCCCTGGTGCAGCTGCCCGAGAAGATCGTCCAGGCAGAAGCAGGGGGGATGCACACCGTCTGCCTTAGCGAGACGGGCAAAGTGAGTCTGCGGCACCTTTATCCGAGTCTGATCGTGGGAAAGGAGTGAGGACATGAAATCGAATGGGGGGAGGGGACGCTCATTTGGGTGACTCGTTGAGCAGATTGACTGAGATGTTGGACTGAAAGCGCAGTCTTAATTACTGTTCTTGTGCAATGGGTCAAAACCCTTTGGAACCTCCCCCTCAAACAGGTTCCTTGCTCCAGAGTCTCTCTGATTACAGTGCCATCACGTTACCGTGATCTCACTCTGCAGCCTTCTGACCTTCCATAGCTTCTGGTCAGAGCCTGGACTCTTAGAGTGTTGGGAGGGGGCTGTCCTGGGGTCCCTCGCTCTGAGCAGCAGATTGTGGCGTGCAGCGAGGGAGCTGTGAGTTGGTAAAATTCCTGGCTTTGAAATGAACCGTGCAGGGGGAACCTGCTGCTGTACGACTCCAGCTGTTAACGCTGTACTGCATCTGGCCTGGTGGTAAGCAGCGCCATGGGACGGCTCTGTGATCATAGAATATCAGGGTTGGAAGGGACTTCAGGAGGTCATCTAGTCCTCGGGTTCAGAGAGCATCAAGAGAGAATTGTCTCTGTGTTCCCCAGGCAGATCCTCTTGTTTGAGATCTTGGAAACCACATGGTCTTTCTGCCCAGCAGGGACATTAAAGTTCTCCTAATACCTTCCAGGAGAGGGGGCGCTTGCCCCGAGTCCTTGCCCAGGGTTCCCCCTTCCTCACCAGTACGCCGCGGCGTGTCGACTTCCTCCCGCCAGCGGTGACTGTTTTCTTGACCTTGTAAGCCTCTAACTTTTAAAGTGCTTGGAGATGAAAGGGGCGACCTCCCTCACCCTCCAACTGCGGCTTCTGAGGCTAACGCATCCCCCTCGGCTGGGAGCTGATGGCTGAGCTCCCTGCCAGCTGCTCTACGCGTGTGGGTTCTCCTGCACTGGCTTTGTCCTCCTTGCTCCGGGCCCCCGTCCCACCGTGAGATGTTTCCGTTTCCAGATCTACTCCTTTGGCTGCAACGATGAAGGTGCCCTGGGACGCGACACCTCCGAGGAGGGCTCAGAGACCACCCCGGGGCTGGTGGGGCTGCAGGAGAAGGTGGTGCAGGTGTCTGCCGGCGATAGTCACACAGCAGCGCTGACGGAGGACGGCAGGGTCTTCCTCTGGGGCTCTTTCCGGGTATGCTGTAACTGGGAATGGGTCCTGCTTCGAGCAGGGGGTTGGACTAGATGACCTTCAGGGGTCCCTTCCAAGCCTGAGATTCTAGGATTCTATGCGAGCTGTGCTGGCTCGGGGAGCTCTGCTGCGTCTTCCCGGGCTCTGCCACTAAACGTCTCTCTCTCCGTCCAGGATAACAATGGAGTCATCGGTTTGCTGGAGCCCATGAAGAAGAGTGCCCTTCCAGTACCGCTGCAGCTAGATGTGCCTGTCCTTAAAATAGTCTCAGGTGAGCGAGGGCTCGGTGCGCAGGTGACTCAGGCTGACGGACAAGCCGCTAACCCTGCTCCAGCAGCCCTGACAAAATCAGGCCCAGAATAAACCGGGTTAGTTGATCTTTTTCTACCAGCTGCAGAAGGCTGTTCCCTCCCCTCCGCCAGCCCAGTGCACGCCTCCTGTCTTACCCCTGACTGGCCATTAATAATAATTGGTTCTCGGTGCAGCCTCTCTGCAAGTACTTTGCAAATGTGAACTAACGAATCCTTGCGGAGTAGGAGTATTGTCCCTCTCGTGGGTGGGGAAACTGAGGCAGGGCAGGTAAGGGACTTTTCCACGGTGTAGATGGGGAGTCATCAGTGACTCTAGTCGTAATGTTTCCGGTGCCACCGTTTTGGGGGTGGTTAGGACTCAGCTGATGTCCATGTGTGGGTTGGGGTCAGATGGGAGAGGTGGCTTGGTGCTCGTGGTTGGTAAGGGAGCAAATAACACAGGGAGTTAGCATTAGATGCCAATAGAAACTGTCCTCTTGCTGGTCCAGGGTTAGTGCAGGGCGTAAAACTCCAGGGCCTCTTACCAAGTTCATACTTGGTACGCTTTAACGTGGGACTTCAACGCTCAACGCTTTAGCATGGGACTTGACGTGCGAGGCTTGTTCTCCGGCAATCTTCCAGTGTTACCCAGCCGTGCTGCTGGCCCCGGGGAGGGGTACCAGGGGCGGGCACGCAGCACGGGGATCGGCGTCCCAAGGCTGGTGCTAGCCCTCTCTCTGTCCCCGCAGGGAACGATCACTTAGTGCTGCTGACCGTGGACGGGGACCTGTACACGTGTGGTTGTGGCGAGCAGGGCCAGCTGGGAAGGGTGCCGGAGCTCTTTGCCAACCGGGGAGGAAGGAAAGGCTTACGTGAGTTGCTCTTCATGCCGCGAGGGGGATACGCGCTGGTGGGGCCCCTTGAGCCAGTACCTGCTAGGACACTATGGGCTAGGGGGGTTATAGACACTGATGTCCTCCCCGAGCCAGGCTGGGACGTGGGCTCGCTGAGTAGGGAGGTGCAGAAGCTGGCTGGACTGCAGTCTCCAGGGTGCCAAGCTGGCTGCTTTTGCCGGAGCTAAGCTCCCTGGCACGTGCTGTTGGTGATGATCCCTCCTGCCTTGGGAGCTACACCCCCCCATGTAACAGGTGGGCACGCTCGGCCCCGAGCTGGGGAGATGAGCTGGTTCGATGGCAGCCCTGTCCTGCTGGGGGCTGGCTGAGTGACTCTTTGGTGGCAATGAAACAGGATAGATCAGAGGCAGGGGGGTGGGTTTGCAGCGCTGCCGGAGGGCAGGACACATGGGCAAGTCTCTTATACCAGCTGACTCCTCTGTCGGCGAGGAGAGGGTATTGGGCAGCCCCGTGCTGGCTCCGCGGGGGCTACCAAGTTTCTTTTTAGACAAGCGGCTTGAGTTGTTCAGTCTCCAGATCCCTGGTGTGGGGCAAGGGAGGGCTGGGTGCTGACGGATGAGCCTGTGAAGGGATTTCCACCCCACAGAGCGCCAGGAGACTAAGGCCCCAAGAGGGGGCACTGTCCAGCTTGGAGCGACACTGTGCTTGACTGACTGAAGCACTTGAAAGGCCAGCCAGGCTTGTCGTCCCCCCCCAGATGTGTCTGTGGGGAGGGCACCTGTCCCTGGCTCTCCTCGCTGCAGCCTGCTCTCTCGTCTCCCGTGTAGAACGACTCCTCGTGCCTCAGCGTGTCCCTCTCAAGGGGAGAAGTGGCAAGGGCCGGGTGCGCTTCCAGGACGCCTTCTGCGGGGCATACTTCACCTTCGCCGTCACCCAGGAGGGCCACGTTTACGGCTTCGGCCTCTCGAACTACCACCAGCTGGGTGAGGTGTTGTCTGTGTTCCGCGCTAGGCGCTGTACGTGTGCACAGTGAGAGAATCTCCAGGTAGACGCCTGGGCGGAGGGGAGAAAGGGAGTGGTGTCTCACCGAGGGGGAAGTGGGGTGCAGAGAGACGAAGTGACTTGCCCAAGGTCACGCATGGGGAGTGTGTAGCAGAGCTGGGGAAAGAATCCAGGCCTCCTGAGCCCCATCCAACGCCTTGACCACGGACCAGCCTTCCTTTCTGCCCCTGCTGTTCAAGCATTGAGTCGAGCGTAATTGGTTAATGAAGGAAAACACCAAACGATCTAGCTGGGCCCCAGCAAGCCGGGCGCGCCCACTGTTCTGGCTTTGTGTAACGCTTTCCAAAGTGTCCGGGTGTGGCCAGGCTGCTGGGATCTTTAATAGCTCCCCTGTGGGCTGTATCCCTGCCCCTGACCGCAGAGGGGCCAGGTGGTCTTTCTCGCCTCAGAGGGACCTGTCCATTGAGAAAGTGCTGAATTTTCGGGCTGTCCCACAGCTCCCATTGAATTCAATGCGAGAAGGTGTTCGAGGCCGGGCCCTCCCACAGCGTTGGTAGGTCCTGTGCCCTGCTAAATGCTCTGTCCCATCCGTGTGTGGTCGGTCCCGGTGGCAGAAGAAAGGTGCCATTAAAGCAAGGGGCCTGCTTGCATCCTGCTCACTGACATGGTAGGAAGCCGGGCACAGTTGGGATAGATGAGAAGGCTCCTTCCGGCGCTGCTAACTCCACACGTGGCCTGTTCCCATATCTGGGCACCGATGCTCTCAGCTCCTCGGACCTCCAGGAGCACGTATTTGGAAGCAATGCAGGTGACTCTCTCTGAGCATTTCTTACTGTACCAGGCTCTTGTCAAGCACCCCCTTCCTCCCAGGTGTACCCTAAAAGCCCACTGGTTTTAGCAGAGGTTTTGCATGGCACAAGGTCTGTGCATTTAATAACGGCTGCAGGATACAGAACAGGTGGGACATTCTTGGATTGTCTCCTGATGGTCCCCGTCCAGGCTAAGCACCGTGGATTAAGTCTCGTGGTGTAGTGCGTCCGTTCTCCTGCAGCAGGCTTGGGGGTGACCTGCCGGCTGCGAGCGGGGCGTCTGCTCACCTGTCTCTGACTTCCTTGGCTTTCGTTGTCCCCCCCTTGCAGGGACGCAGGACACCGAACCCTGCTTTGCTCCCCAGAATCTGACATCCTTCAAGAACTCCACCAAGTCCTGGGTGGGGTTTTCGGGTGGCCAGCACCACACGGTGTGCATGGACTCGGAAGGTGAGTGGGGCAGCTGCTTGTGAACCAAAGGGGGGCGGGGGTCCGCAGTTCTTTGGTTTTGGGCCGCTGTCTCCCAGCGCCAGGGCACTGGGATTGGGGTGACGGTTGAGCCTAAGATCCTTGGCATTCATGAGGTCATGGGCAGCTCTCTGTGCTGAGCTGGTACGTGGGTTGTGGCTGCCGCTGGGATGTTCAGCATAGTCCATGGTGAAGGGGACTTTTCGGTCTCTTTCCTAGCAAGGTTGTGGGAATCACACCTGGCTTTTCTGTCACACTTTTCACCCGTAGCTCTCAAGTGCTTTACAAAGGAGGTCAGTGTCCTTATCCCGATTTTACAGGTGGGGAAACTGAGGGATGGAGGGGGTTGCGGGACTTGCCCAGGTCACCAGGAATAGAGCCCAGGTCTCCAGAGTGCCGGTTCAGTGCACTATCCACTAGACCACGCTACCTCTCTGGTAAATGAGAGGACACCATGCTGCAGTCCCAACGTTGATTGCATTACATACAGAATCACAAAAGGCTCATGGATGCTGCTAATAACCAGAAATAAGTAACTGCTCCTAGTGCAGGAGGGCCTTGGCTTGGCTGGATCTGTGTGTCAGAGAGCAAGAAGCTTGATGGGGGGCTTGTGAGGCCCATACAGACACACAGACCCTTCCCCCCCCCCCAAAGTGCTTCATGCCCTTGTCCTTCCCCAAAAGACCAGGTTCAGCGCAAGCAAAGACTGAAGTCCTCCTGCTAACTCTGGTTGCACATGTCCCGAGAATGCAGCTCGTCTCTCCCTAGCAGGCAGTGGGGGTGGGACGGGGCTGAGCAAATACGGGAATCAGGAGCAACTTATTGGCTTTGGACCCTGGCATCTAAGCGAGTGTTGGTCTCCATCTTGTGTCCTCTCACCATGGCTCAGTTTGCATGCTGCTGGCCTGGAGCGGTCTGCAGGCTGCTGGGTTCCACACAGGGCAATTCGGGGAAGGAATAATGCCTGAGATTAGCCAGATCTGACTGGCAGGGGGCCGGACGTATGTGGGGTGACTGAGGTAGGTACTCGAGTGATGTAAATTCTATGCATCCGGGGTGGTCTTGGCTCCTGAGGAGTAATGTGTCTTTTGCATTTCCTACCTGTGCCAGGGAAAGCCTACAGCCTGGGCAGGGCAGAGTACGGCCGGTTAGGGCTTGGAGAAGGGGCAGAAGAGAAGAGCATGCCCACCCTCATCCCGGAGCTGCCAAGCGTCTCCTCCATTGCCTGCGGGGCGTCTGTTGGCTATGCTGTTACCCAGGAAGGTAAGTGGAGGGGGTGAGGGGGTGGCTCTGTGGGTAACACGCGACTATGGAGCCTAGTCAGTTAGCGCCTCCGTTTGGGTGCCAGGAATGCAGCTAATACCTGTCCCTTCCTGGCTGGCAAGCAGCGATGGGCTGTGACAGCCCCGCAGGCTAAAATCCTCAAGCCAGGGAAGCTATGGGCTTTCCCACCCGCCCGCTGGGCCTGAGGCTTGATCCACAGACCCCCGGGAGAAGGGTGGGGGTGAGGGGAGGAGACCCACGCAATCCTGACCCATCGTGCTGAGGGTGGACAAGGCAGATCTTTGCAGGATAGACACCAGTATGTGGGGAGCCGAGACTGAGACAGTCGAATTGCTACATACCCCCAGCTCCCCAGCCGTCAGCCAACAAGGTTAATAACAACCCTGCCTGGCCTGGATTAGAACCACCGACCTAGAGGGGAAAGACTCCATATACTGTTACTAATCCAGTCCCCCTGCAGAACAGCCCCTGGTGGTTGGTGGTGGGCACCCTGGCACTGCATGCCGTTTGCACGCAGTTCGAGCTGGGCAAACGCTGCAAAAATATCTTTCTGTGAAGGCGCTGTTTATAAAGGGTCAATGGGGAAACTGGACATGCGCACTGGGTGTTAGAAGTGGCTCCAAGCCGCCTATTGGATCCCCCCAGCAATTGATTAACCACATATGAAACCACCTCTGGTTCACTTTGTTACCCTTTATGAATGGAGCCTTCATGTGAAGAAAAGCCAGTATTAATCTGGAGTCTCGGCCTCGCCGTTCCCTGGAGCATCCGCAGGGCTGAGTCCTGGCAACACGAGTACTCACAGGAAGCTAACACTCTGCCCGCGCCCAAGTGCTGGGTTCGAAAGCCACTTCCCCTCCTCGCCCCAGGATCCCGCTCGGATCTGTCCGTGTTCCGGGCACGCAGCACGGTCTCCAGCGTTGGGTGGGCAATCAGCGTCTGTCCCTGTCTGTCTTCAGGGCGAGCGTTTGCTTGGGGCATGGGCACCAACTACCAGCTGGGCACAGGGGAAGAGGAGGACGTCTGGAGCCCCGTGGAGATGACTGGCAAGCAGCTGGAGAATCGCGTCGTCCTGTCTGTGTCCAGTGGGGGGCAGCACACCGTCTTGCTGGCCAGAGAAAAGGAGCAGAGTTGATGACGCAGCATTGTGCAGCAGTAACGCTGGGGACCCCCCCTCCCCCCCCGAGTGGCTCAGGGGTGGGGTTTGGGAGACTGGCCTCTGGTAGTTTCCTGAGACCTTCTGATTTGTCTGCAGAGTTGTGGGGGGAAGCCCCCCAGCTGACACCAGCTGCCTCTTACTCTAATCCTAGGTGCAGAGTCTGCATGGCTGGAATGTGGCTTTTCAGAGACACCTTTCCCCTCTGGAAGCGTGCGGCTTTGCTGGTGTATTCAGGGCTCACTTCCTCCTCCTCCTCTTCCTCCCCGCTTGGTCACCCCGAAGCTGATTTACCAGTGTGATGGCAAAGTGGGTTCCCCACCATTTTAAACAATTCCGGGCCCAGCCACGCTGGCATTCCCCTTTATATGCAACAGGACTTGGGTGTCTCAAACTTTTTAAGGCCACAGCACCCGAAAGCCAAATCCCCCAGTCCCTGTCTTCCCCATCTCCCATTTCCTTAGTGCTCTCCCGTGGGCCTCGTGTGATTTGAGTCACTTTTATGTATCTGTTGGCCGAGTCTCTTTTTACTGTAGATATCCGAGGCCGGCCATCCGTCCCCCAGCTCCTTCCCTCTGCTTGCGTGATTTGCTAGCCGGTGTGATCACAGCGGACGTGCCTCTCAGAGCAGCGTAAGGTCCGGAGGCAGAGGATCTAACCTGGGGAGGGGTGTAGGGCAGATAGGTGGGAGGAAGTGTTCTGGTCTCTCCTGGGGGGTTTTCTAATGTCACCTGAACTGTGACTCCGGCCCAACTCCTCAACCGGGACTCTCTGAAGTCAGTCTCTGAGATCCTTGTTTAAGTTCTTAAGTAGCTGGCCTCGGTTTAAGCTGCAAAATGCTGAGCGATCTGGAGTTCCCTTGGAAGTTGGGAGCGCTCAAGACCTTTGCAAATCAGACCACTTTCGAAGAGCAACCCCGGACAGTTGCATTTGAATACATTGTCTTAGACTAAACCCTGCAGGTGGGTGAAGTTTTGAGCAAATCATTTGTCTAGTCAAATCGTTCCATTTCCCTAGCGGATGCAGACGAGAGCCAGGAAGAGGCATGGTTTCACATCACTGAACTCCCTCTTGTGTCCACCTGCTTTTAGAATTGCAACAGCCGGTCTTCACTCCCTGTATCCGTCGGCTTTGGAGACTTTCAGCAAGAGAACGGTTTTGTTGTTGGCTTTTTGTTTGTACTCTTTTGTGCCCTCCCCTCCCCCCAGTTAGGGTTTTAATTTGCTACATAGGCCTTGAAGAGGAGGAAGAGAAACCAATTCCAACTATGCATTAGATCACTCAAAGTAACTAGCCTGATTTAGTACCTTGGATGATTGTGTGTGTCTAATTAGCCAGGCCATCTACCCCTCTCCCACTCTGTCTTCTGCAGCTGCATTCCAAACACCTTGAATAAGAACCGCGGTTCTGCAAAGAACTGTTTTATATGTTAAGTTATAGCAATATCAGGGAGGGAACAGGGAAACTGTACAATGGCTCATATAATAATTTTGGTTTTTTTTTTGTTTTTTTTTAAGAAAAAAAGAATTTAAAAATATTTTGCAGGGTGAGTGGGGAAGAGAGGCAGGAAACTGTAAACTTTTAATATTTGGAATAAATCGAGTTTTGATAACCCCTAGTGTGGCTCATCGCTGAAGAGGAGAGATGTCTTGGTTTAATTTGGAATGTTTTTCTGTGTCTCTTGGGCCCTGTGAAACGCTGGGAGACTAACCCAGAGCAGTTGGCTTTGTTTTACTACCCTGGGCAGCTGCTTTTCAAATATGAATTTTTAAATTGTAGCACAGAATAATACATCTAACAATATTTTCTCTTCTTTGGGTATCTTTAGGGTGCCCATCATGGCGCTGTCTGGGTACCAGGGCTCTTCTAACTCTCCCGTGCAATCTGTGTTCATGCAGCTGAGAACCAGGCTTGGTTCCAGTTCCTTCAGCCACAAACCGAGCCTTCTGCAGCGCCTTTCCTAGCTGGTCTGAACGAAATGTTCCCATTCAAACTTGCCCCTGGGTTGAGAAGCAGTGTGCCCTAGAGGTGAGGGCAGGGCTTGGGAGTCAGGACTCCTGGCGTGGCAGAAAGGCAGGCGTGGGCCCTGTGTGTTTTGAGGTTGGTTGTGTATTGCAGGAATGCCTAGGAGCCTCAGTGATGGATCGGGACTTCATTGCGCTCGGCGCTGTACAGACCCAGAACAAAGATGGTCCCTCCCTCAGAGTTTGCGGTCTGGGTCTGACGGTGTTAGCACCTAATTGGATAATGCTCGCTGCCCTGCGCTTTAACCCAATAGATGCCACTTCCTCCCCAACCCACGAGCTTCTCCAGCGCCCGTGTGCTCGTGAGAGAAGACACCCAATCCCGCCTTGACAGGTGCTTCGCTTTCAGTCTGACCTACGGCTGCTTCTAATGCTGGTGCCCCCGCCCATCAATGGGCTTAAGAAATGCACTTCTCGCTGCAGGGCAGGTGGGAAGCTGGGGAGTCATTTATTTTTAAACAGGTGTCAGAAAAATACCTAGCCACTTATAGGGGTGAACCCTGCCCTTCTTCCCCCTTGGCCGTAGTGTCTTTCTGCTTTCACGTGATGGATTAATGATGCTTCCTAAAGCTGCCGGGGTGCCTGGTCTCTGTACACATTTCTGGTGCTGCTTCTCGGAAAGGTTGAACTCGTTGCTGGTGGAAGGAAAAACATATTTTTATTCCCCCCTGCGCCCCCAGTTGCTCAACCCCAGCTCTGAACTGGCTGCTTCAAGGGAGAGTCTGCCCAGTGCAGTGTGGGGAAAGCAATGAGTTCCTCATGAACCGGAGAGACTAGAGTGCCTGGTGTCGCAAGCCAGCTCCGCCACGGCCCCCAGGATGAGCTGCCTGCCAGGCGTGTGGCTGCTGGGCTGGGGTGTCAGTGATCTCTGCTCCCCGTCCGGTGCAGCGGGGGAATCGGCAGCACTGGGGCAGGCAAAGCTGGGGGCTGTTGGCTACAGCACGAACCTTCCCAGCAAGCTCCGGTCACTAAAAAAGCAGATCTAGCCTAAGCTGCCATTATGTCCCTGAATTACTGTTCTGTAAGCTCCAGTCGGCCTCCTTCAGTCACCCCCACCCCAAACTTCTTGGCTAGCTCCCCCTGGCCCCTCCAGATCCACTTCATCCCCCTTGTTTTTAAAAACCTCCTGAAACTTGCACCAGCCCGTCCGCTTGGCCACATCCCTCTCTGATCACCAAGCGTGAGCCTCCTTTCTCTGCTAGATCATAGAATCTCAGGGTTGGAAGGGACCTCAGGAGGTCATCTACTCCAACCCCCTCCTCAAAGCAGGACCGATCCCCAACTAAATCATCCCAACCAGGGCTTTGTCAAGCCTGACCTTAAAAACTTCTAAGGAAGGAGATTCTAGCACCTCCCTAGGTAACGTATTCCAGTGTTTCACCACCCTCCTAGTGAAAAAGTTTTTCCTAATATCCAACCTAACCCTCCCCCACTGCAACTTGACACCATTACTCCTTGTTCTGTCATCTGGTACCACTGAGAACAGTCTAGAGCCATCCTCTTTGGAACCCCCTTTCAGGTCGTTGAAAGCAGCTATCAAATCCCTCCTCATTCTTCTCTTCCGCAGACTAAACAATCCCATTTCCCTCAGCCTCTCCTCATAAGTCATGTGTTCCAATCCCCTAACCATTTTTGTGGTTTTCCAATTTTTCCACATCCTTCTTGTAGTGTGGGGCCCAAAACTGGACACAGTACTCCAGATGAGGCCTCACCAATGTCGAATAGAGGGGAACGATCACATCCCTCGATCTGCTGGCAATGCCCCTATTTATACATCCCAAAATGCCATTGGCCTTCTTGTCAACAGTGTGCCCTTGTTGCCTCATATCCAGCTTCTTGTCCACTGTAACCCCTAGGTCCTTCTCTGCAGAACTGCTGCCGAGCCATTCGGTCCCTAGTCTGTAGCAGTGCATGCGATTCTTCTGTGTCCTTGTTGAACCTCATCAGATTTCTTTTGGCCCAATCCTCCAATTTGTCTAGGTCCCTCTGTATCCTATCCCTACCCTCCAGCGTATCTACCTCTCCTCCCAGTTTAGTGTCATTTGCAAACTTGCTGAGGGTGCAATCCACACCATCCTCCAGATCATTAATGAAGATATTGAACAAAACCGGCCCCAGGACTGACCCTTGGGGCACTCCGCTTGATATCGGCTGCCAACTAGACATGGAGCCATTGATCACTACCCGTTGAGCCCGACAATCTAGCCAGCTTTCTATTCACCTTATTGTCCATTCATCCAGCCCATACTTCTTTAACTTACTGGCAAGAATACTGTGGGAGACCATGTCAAAAGCTTTGCTAAAGTCAAGGAACAACACGTCCACTGCTTTCCCTTCATCCACAGAGCCAGTTATCTCGTCATAGAAGGCAATTAGATTAGTCAGGCATGACTTGCCCTTGGTGAATCCATGCTGACTGTTCCCGATCACTTTCCTCTCCTCTAAGTGCTTCAGAATTGATTCCTTGAGGACCTGCTCCATGATTTTTCCAGGGACTGAGGTGAGGCTGACTGGCCTGTAGTTCCCAGGATCCTCCTCCTTCCCTTTTTTAAAGATGGGCACTACATTAGCCTTTTTCCAGTCATCCGGGACTTCCCCCAATCGCCACGAGTTTTCAAAGATAATGGCCAATGGCTCTGCAATCACAGCCGCCAACTCCTTTAGCACTCTCGGATGCAACGCATCTGGCCCCATGGACTTGTGCTCGTCCAGCTTTTCTAAATAGTCCCGAACCACTTCTTTCTCCACAGAGGGCTGGTCACCTCCTCCCCATGCTGTGCTGCCCAGTGCAGTAATCTGGGAGCTGACCTTCTTCGTGAAGACAGAGGCAAAAAAAGCATTGAGTACATTAGCTTTTTCCACATCCTCTGTCACTAGGTTGCCTCCCCCATTCAGTAAGGGGCCCACACTTTCCTTGACTTTCTTCTTGTTGCTAACATACCTGAAGAAACCCTTCTTGTTACTCTTAACATCTGTTGCTAGCTGCATCTCCAGGTGTGATTTGGCCTTCCTGATTTCACTCCTGCATGCCCGAACAATATTTTTACACTCTTCCCTGGTGCAAGAGCCTTCCCCTCCGCAGCTCTGCCGTCTGTGATAGCCTTCCTCTGCCTCCAGCCCTTGCTGTCTCTGCAGAGCTGTCTGCTGTCGCCAGGCTCGCCTTTGTTTCAAACCATCAGCGCTAGAAGCTTAATTCCACTGGAGCACAGATCAATGGGACAGGGGGTGCATTCCCTAGCTGAGGAATTGTGGATTACACGGGGCCTTGTCTGCGTTAGGCTGTGGATCTGACTGGTTGCTAAGGCCGAGGCCCTGTTAGCTCCTTTCCATTCTCCAGCCCTCATCTCTGCTTCCAAAATAGGGGTAGCTTTGAAAAGCATGGCAGGAAAGCCTAGAGCTTTGACCAAAAGGCTGAGGGGGGTGAGCCTCCCGGATCCTATTCCTGGCCCAGGTTCATAGAATCATAGAATATCAGGATTGGAAGGGACCTCAGGAGGTCATCTAGTCCAACCCCCTGCTCAAAAGCAGGACCCATCCCCAATTAAATCATCCCAGCCAGGGCTTTGTCAAGCCTGACCTTAAAAACTTCTACGGAAGGAGATTCTACCACCTCCCTAGGCAATACATTCCAGTGTTTCACCACCCTCCTAGTGAAAAAGTTTTTCCTAATATCCAACCTAAACCTCCCCCAGTGCAACTTGAGACCATTACTCCTTGTCCTGTCCTCTTCCACCACTGAGAATAGTCTAGAACCATCCTCTCTGGAACTACCTCTCAGGTAGTTGAAAGCAGCTATCAAATCCCCCCTCATTCTTCTCTTCTGCAGACTAAACAATCCCAGTTCCCTCAGCCTCTCCTCATAACTCATGTGTTCCAGACCCCTAATCATTTTTGTTGCCCTTTGCTGGACTCTCTCCAATTTATCCACATCCTCCTTGTAGTGTGGGGCCCAAAACTGGACACAGTACTCCAGATGAGGCCTCACCAATGTCGAATAGAGGGGGACGATCACGTCCCTTGATCTGCTCGCTATGCCCCTACTTATACATCCCAAAATGCCATTGGCCTTCTTGGCAACAAGGGCACACTGCTGACGCATATCCAGCTTCTCGTCCACTGTCACCCCTAGGTCCTTTTCCGCAGAACTGCTGCCGAGCCATTCGGTCCCTAGTCTATAGCGGTGCATTGGATTCTTCCATCCTAAGTGCAGGACCCTGCACTCATCCTTATTGAACCTCATCAGATTTCTTTTGGCCCAATCCTCCAATTTGTGTAGGTCCCTCTGTATCCTATCCCTGCCCTCCAGCGTATCTACCACTCCTCCCAGTTTAGTATCATCCGTAAATTTGGTTGCGTGGCTTTGGCTTGTCTGTTTAACCTGTGCGTAAGTGGGGCTAGCGCTGACCTCCCAGGGGCGGCTGGAGGTTAGAAGGTTCACCAAAGGCTTCGGTCTGCCTGGATGGAGTTAGTGGTGAAGGATCAAGCCACTCCGCCCCCGGGGTTACTGGGAACTGCGGTTCCCTCTTGACCAGTGAATGTGTGAGGCACTTTCATGCCCTTAAGCTAGTCTGAGCCCCTGCTCCAGGGCTCCTGTGTTCGCTTCATGGAGTCCAAGGCCAGAAGGGACCACGGTGATCGGCAGTTACCTGCCCTCTTCATCATTCACCGCTCCCCCCACTGGCCTGTCAACTGCAGACTGTATCAGTGATGATTTTAATTTCTCTTCCAGGTCATTGATAAAGATGGTAAATAGCCGTAGGGCCAAGACCTGATCCCGGTGGGACACCACAGGAAACAAACCCGCTGGAAGACAATTCCCCGGTTCCAGTTCCATTTTGAGGCCTATCATTTAGCCAGTTTTAAACCAGTTAATGCCTGCCACGTTAATGTATTGTTCTAGTTTTTTAATGAAAATGGCGTCTCTTCCGTGGCAGCCTGGCGAGGCTGGACTTGTCTTCATGCTGGGCTAGGCGCTTTCCAAGGAGGGCGGGTCCCCAGGCTGAGGGAGCTGTGGGGCTAATCTCCCCGTGGCTGAAGGCCAAGCTGTGCGGCTGATGTGATTTGCTTCAGCTTGCGCGGTGCTGGCAGAGGGGCGACTAGGGGCCAGGTGCTGGGGAAGCCATTTACATGGGTCTGAACAATGTGAGATTGGTTCGCCCTGCAAAACACAGGTGGCTGGGGAGCCCAGCTGCAATTCTAAGTGCCTGTCATCAGTGGATCTCAAAGCACTAAAGGAGTGGCAGAGCCCCACTTCTCATGTTGCACAAGGGGGAACACGCTCTTAGAGTGATTGGGTTTGATGGAGCAATCTTGCCACAGGCAAGACCGTGGCGGAGAACCCCAACCACGGGGGTCAGGGCCTGCCATTGGCCCCTCTGTAAAGGCAGAGAGCATGGGCTTGCAGCTTATCTGAAGGGCTTCTGCCCTGGGTGAACTGCTTTAGAATTGACTCCCGGGGAGGCATCCAAGCTATTGAATTGCCAGCAAACCTGTCAGGAGCAGGCTGGGTTCTCTGGGCCTCCTGTCCCAGGGCTGCTAAGGTCCAGTCTTGCTTTGCTTAGCAGTGGCTGAAGCAAGGAGTATAAAGTTGGAGATAGCGATGAGAAGCGGCAGGTCCTTAATCTTGGAAGTTATGGGGCTAGATTTGCAGCCAGCGTAAATCAGTGTGGCTCCTTTGAAGAGTTCACCAGCAGAGGGGCCGGCCCCAGCGTTTTCTTTCCTGCGGAGACCAGCCCGAATCAGAATTTTCACGCCAGCAGAAGCTGTTAAGTCTGTCTGGGCTTTTACAGCCCTCTTCCCGCTCAGCCGCAGCTCGGGCTGCCACCTCAGCACCTGCGGCCTCAAACTCTCCATCCCCGGTGTCCAACCTTACCAGAGTCACAGCTGTGTGGTCAAAAACGCTGCAGTTCCCCCCCGGGGGGGACACGACACTTTCTTCACCCGCAGTTCTGGGATGTGACCACACGGTGGCAGCAACAAGGCAGGAGTGGAGAGTCCCGGCTCCAGCGCGTGAAGTCCATCGCAATTTGCTATTTTCAGCGGGCCCTCTGACGAGCTGGAGGGAATTAATCGCGCAAGAGGCGCAGGCGCAAAGCGGCCGCAGGGGGCTGTGATGAGGTAATTGCTGCGCTTTGCGCCCCAGGCTGAGCTCCTGCAGTGCGAGAGGCTTTCCCCTTAGAAAAGGGCCAAGGCTGACAAAGTCCCGGCCAGCAGGAGCTCTTCAGGGCTGCCCAGCTGCCCAAGGGGCTCCTCCCCCTTGCTGCTAATGAGCAGCCTGGGTCTTTGGATGGAATTTGCTCATCCCGGGTGCTTAGAGGCTTTTACAAAGGTGGGGAATAGTTCCCAACGGGGCGGTGCAGTGTGACCGGCCTGGGGCTGCAGCGCCAGGCCTAGAGCCCAGATCTCATGGCTCCCCGATCCTGCCACCGGTGCACATGCCGCTGGGACAGCCAGGGTCTCCCCCAGCAGCTGTCGCCTCTTTTTCTCATTCCAGCAGGGCAGGAATTAGCTCTGGGACTCCGGCTGCTGGGGACCCCTTTGAAAGGAGGCGTGGCGGGTAGCTGGGCCTTCCCCTAGCTGCTCGGGTCATGGTCAGCAAACCCTCCCCTGGCCCCTGTTAGCCATGCACTCAAGATGTCTCTGTCGAGAACAAGGGCAAGATTCTCTGAGGCTTGCCTGTGGGTTTGGGAGATGGTTCATGGTGAGGGGGCACGGCCTAGGGGGCTACCTGCTGCTTGCATTGTCTGCTCCCCCGTCTCTTTCCCCTGCGCTCTGACGTTCAGCAGTCCTGGTCATACGTCACTGAAAGGAACAGAGCGCAGCACCCAGGGTATTACAGGAACTGCTCGCTCAGAGCTGGTGTGTTTGGCTGTTGTCAGCCGCACGCTCACCCCGTCGCTGACTGATGGATTCTGTCAAGGTTTGGAGAGAGGCTCAGGCAGACGCCGGTCTGGGAGGCAGCCTGGTCCTGGGGGTGGTTGTGTAGCTGGGTTCCCGGAGGCAAAGGCCAGAGCTGCGAGGAATTACTCCTATGGGTGACGCTGGCATGGGTCGACAATTCTGCGTGGCCTTGGATTTAGGAGCAGGGACTCCCCTAGCACTCCTATGGTACCAGTTGAGGCCGTGCAGAGCCATGTGTTCAGGGGTGGCAGGAGCTGGCTACGGATTCTTAGGCTCTACTCCCAGGATGCTGAGTCTGGCTTGGCTTGTTCCCGCGAGAGTTTAGCCCAATGTTGGGGCATGGATTCACCCCAGACGCTACTGTCCTTGAAGGGTACCACCCTTCCTCCCCCCACATTGCGGCTGCTGCTTTATGAATGGCTTGTTCATGGATTTTTTTTGTCTTGCTGTGATTTAAAAAACAAATAGGGCATCACCAGACACTTCACGTAGCGACATGGATTGGTGTAGGGTGAGCCCCTGCTGTGGCCCGGGGCAGCCCTCACTGAAAATGCCAAGGTCAGGGCAGGCTGTGAAAAGGAGAACCATCTGCAGATTCTCCCAAAGACTGGTGGTTAACACTGAAGTTAGACTCACCAACCAGCCATAAACTGTGCTCCTGATCCCCCCGCACTGGTTAGCAAGAAGCAAAAAAGAAGAAGAAAAGAAATCACACAGCCCTCTTTATTACATTCCAGTTCTCTGGCTCCCAATCAGCACCTAAGCCGGTCAGCCACGTTACCAGGTCAATATTAATTTGGATCTTACCCAAAATCCCACGCTGCCAGCCAATCCTTTAGCGTCTAAAACTAAAGGTTTATTATAAAGAAAAAAAAGAAAGCACCAAAAGAGACTTGTTAAATAGTAAAGCAATCAGACACATATATAAGATTTCAAAGTCCGTATATCAGGTTCTTAGCGGTGTTGGTGAGTTTGCTGGCTTGAAAGTCCTTCTGGAACGCATCCACAGCTTAGATGGGTCATTCACTCCTTTGTTCAGAGCTTTATTTCTAGAAAAGTTACTCCAGAGGTAAGAACATGGGTGGCGGGTGAATCCCCGCTTTGGGGAGTCTAGCCCACTGGCTGCGCCTCTTCCACCCGAGGCCCTGCCCCCATGCACGGCAGAGCCCTGAACCCCTGTAACAGGAGGAGCCCTGAGGGCCCCACTGCGCCTGGGAGAGCCCCACGGCCTGCTCACCCCAGCCACGTCAGGCCACCCCATCGAGCCACCGGGCTGAGCACATGGCCGAGCAAGCCACCTCACTCCCCCGCCAGACCCTCCCGCCTACCCCTGGCTTGCCGTGTTCCCTCCTCACTCCCCTGCCCTGAGGAGGAGGGATGCGGGGGCCTCGGGGAAGGGGCAGGGCCCAGGTGTCCGTTGGCAGGTCGGTGGTGGCTGCGCCAGGGAAGGCAGGAATGAAGACAAAACGGACATGACGCAGCTGCCGTTGATATTCTTCTGGCCATGTGGCTGGTACTTCCTGTGTCCCAAACACAAACATGGAAAAGCCTTAGAGTTCTGTGCCCAGGCCTGCCCCTACATGTCTTGCTGACTCATAAGGTATTTTTCCCTGGTTCCTTTCCATGGGTTCATCGTACTGCTGATGACCCGTGATAGGTCATCGAACAGGCTAGACCGTGCCGATGCCAGCCTGTCTGGCGATGTCACCCAGAACATGGCACAAGTTTGAAAATACAGATAAGCCCTACATATCTATAACTCATAATACAAAGGGGATACAAGCATATACACAAGATTATCAGACCTGACAAACCGTAACATAAAGCGTCACCCATGTTCTATACAGTGTCACACCCGACTCGTGGCCCGTGGGCGTCTCAGCCCTGGTTCTGGGCACCCAGAGCTGGAGGGAGCTCAGCCCCGGTTACTGTTCCCACTCACGCCGGGGGATGGTCCCCGCGCCCCAGAGGAGCACACGTGTGCCTGGGTGCACGCCGAACAGCCCCTTACTGCCAACAGGGCCGCCGGCCGAGACGGTGTTACTCAGCGTGGTAACTGGGCAGAAACTGGCCTTCAGATCCTACGGTGATGAGCGTGGTCCGGGCTCAGCCAAGTTAGACACACAATGTGGCCCACAGACGTTTAACTAATGTACTTGGAAGGAACTCGCCAGCGGTAGCAAGGGAGAATAAAGGGGCAGCGTTGCATAAAAGGAGCCAGCGTGGGCTAGTGGACAGGGCACTGGACAGGGACTCAGGAGACCTGGGTTTGGGCTTGGCCACTGAGCTTGGCCAAGTCACAGCCCCCCTCCAAGCCTCAGTTTCCTGTCCCGTGTCTGTCTTGTCTGTTTTGGGCAGGGACTGTCTCTCGCTCTGTGTCCCTAGAGTGCCTAGCACAATGGGCCCTGATCTCAGCGGGGGCCTTGTACAAATAAGCAGGGGTTAAACAATTAGGCCCTTGTTAACTTGCCAATTGCCTAGCAGAAGGTAGAGAGCCTGGGGAGTGTTCCAGGGACAAGGTGAGAAGCTAGCAGCAAGGATGCTTCTTGACAAGCTGAAGCAAGGAGGTTTCCTGTGGCGGACTGGATCCTTTCCCCTCCTGACTGCGATGGCTGGCAGCCCCAACCATGTCTCATTCTGGGAGGGGACAGGGCATGGTCACCATTGACTAGAGAGGCTGGTGTTTCTGTGGCAGGGAAGCCCTAGATCCTGTAATATCCTGGTGTGACCCTGATTTCAGACTTGTCCTCCCCACTTGCTCCTGGGTGTTGCCTGAGGCCCATGCCAAGGAAGAGGCAGAACGACTCTTTTCTCCTCTCCTTTCGCTGGGCAGAAGGGGGCGTAGTGACACGCTCCAGCTGCAAGTCTATGATCCAGATGGGGGATGTGCCCCAGAGTTTGAGGGGGGTCTGGAGCTGGGATGTGGGGGTGGGGAAGGGGGGCTGTCTGCCAAATATGACTCCGGTGTAGGGGGCCAAACTTGAGTGGCATTGTGAGCTAGCACACCAGCTCCCTCAAGTTTACCACATGCTCCAATGTGGCTCAGCTGCCCCTCCGTCATGATGAAGGGGAGCCCTAGGCAGCTGCCCAGAAATCTGCTAGCCTGGCTAGCTGCCTAGTTTGCCTAGAGTTAGACTTGCCCCTGTCTGATGTCCCTTTGTGGCAGATGCCCATCAAGCAGTGAGGGCTTTCACCCGCGAGGCCCTTTGTTCTTGAGTCTACCAGCAGGAGTTCATAGAATCATAGAACATCAGGGCTGGAAGGGACCTCAGGAGGTCATCTATTCCAACTCCCTGCTCAAATCAGGACCAATCCCCAATTTTTGCCCCAGATCCCTAAATGGCCCCCTCAAGGATTGAACTCACAATCGTGGCCCCCCGAGTTGTTCAAGAGGGCCTGCTAGGAGCTCATCCAGCCTGTAGCCAAAGCCGGTGGGCAGTGAGGGAGCTCCCCTGGTCCTGCCCCGGTTCACACCATGAGGATTCCGGGAAGGGGAGGGAGCCGGCTGTAGGAGTCCTGCCCTCCTGTGGGGAGCATGGCTGAGATGTTTGGGATGGTGCCGCATGCCATCCCTGCAGGCGGAGAAGGGCTCCCAGCAGCCCTGGCTGTGTCGTTAAAGGGGAGGAGGGAATGGAAAGGGGGCAGGTGGAAGAAGACGACTACGAATAGTGGAACGGGTGCTCGTGTGGGGTGGGAAGAGGCTGCGTTAGCGTCAGATGGGGAAAGGGGTCCCTTGGCCCGGGAATAACAGACTGAGGCCTGCTAACTGGGGCTGCTAACGCACAAAGCCGGGTGTGGGTTGGAATGGATTCCGGCCCCGATTCTCGAGGGGATGCGACTGGGCCGCCCCTTTCAGTGCTTAGCCCCCTCTCCCCCTGCTATACCACATGAGCAATACTTCCATCTCCCGCTGCCCCCCGCTGTTCTGGGCTCGCAGCCCCCGCCTGCCGTGGGAGTGTGAAATCTTATCTATGTTAGGCAGCATTCCCACTCAGCACCTGGGAATTGGCAAGTGTGGCTGGCTCGACATGTTAATGAAAGTGTCTGCCTCTCGTTTTGTAACATTGTACCAGGTGTACAAATATTTTAATTTACTTTCTGGACCAAAAAAACCACACCCCACTTCACTGGGGTTCACACCAGGGATGGCTCTGGCCCTTGATGTCTGTATCCCTAGGCTCTTTCTGAGTTCGGGACACCCCCCTACCTGCTGCACTCCAGACACACAGGCCGGTAGCTGGGCTCCTTTGATTCTTGCTTTGGCACAGCAGGGCAGGTGGGTTTCCTGTTTAGGATTTCAGAGCTGTATGCTGGAGCCTGGGGAACTCAGCTCCACTGAGAGAGGGCAGGCGGCAGCCGGATGTGCTGGGTCAAAGCAGTTCAGTTCTGTTTTCCCTAGGCCAAAGGAAGCACTTACCCTGGCTTGGGTGGATTAACCAGGATTTGCCACACTGGTCCTGATTGCTGCTCCCTTTACACTGGGCTTCCTCAGCAAGCATCTAAGTGAGACGCTTTATGGGTTTCTCTCTGTGACAGGGGAAGCTGGCCCTTTAAGAGGGTTGGGGGCTCAGCCTCACCTGCCTCAGGTGTAGCCTGCTTCCCCAGGTGAAGGGAATGAGCCCTGGGGGGGCAAGGGCAGCATGTGACTCAGAGCCAGGCCTTCTGGGAGATAGAAAGGGAACCCGGGGCTCAGGGGGAGACTCCCAGGAGCAGAAGGGCTGGGTGAGCTGTTCTGAACAGGGAGATGCATGGGGGAGGCCTGCAGGGAGAGAAGCCAGCCTGGGGGAGGGAAGCCACAGTCGGGCTAGGGCTGAGAACGCCGCCCCAAGGGTGTGAGCCAGCAGATATCAGTCGTGTGGCTGGTGCTTAGAGACATGGTGACCAGTGTGTCTCTGGACCTGCAGAGACCAGAGGAGGAGAGCTGGGAAGAGTTCTTCTGTTAATAAACCAGACCCCCAAAGGGGTATCCTGTGACATGTGAAGTTATTGGGGAGCCCAACAGGATGAACAGTGAGGCAGTGGACAGGCCCAAAGCTAAGCTGGGTGAGTCTCTGCTGTGCGCTCTCTCCCTCCTTGCAGTTTCACCACAGCGCTTTGGTGCGAGAGCCTTCTCCTCTGCAGTCCCTGCTGCCTGGAATGATCTTCCTCTGTCTCTCTCTGCCTCATGGGCTCTCCATCTCCTTTCCAACAGGAACTGAATCCAGCGCTCCCCTCGTTGGGGGGGGGGGCCTGCCTTTTCACGGGTCTGTCTCTCCCTCTTTGTGTGTTCGGTTCCTCTTTTAAAACCAGTGTCTCTAGAGCATTTGCGGGACCGTGCTGGCATGGGGGACGCTCCGCAGGCTCGCGCTGTAGTGTCGCTGGAAGTCTGAGCCAGCGCACGTTGGATCGAACAGCACAACACAGCGGTTTGAAAAACCGCTTGATGCTTCCGTTGCTCTCCTTTGTGTGACGCTTTCTCTGAAGCTTGAACCGAACTTGTGCTCAGGGGGAATACTGCAGGCTGTGCTCTTGCGATGTCCTGGATTTTGCACAGGGCGTAGCCAAGGGGGTTCTCAATCCACGACAGGGGCTTCTAGGAGCCACTCAATCTTACTAATAATTAACTAGGTTTCCGTAAATACTTGCTCGTGTGATTTAAGTAACTTGCTTTGGCCTTCCGTGGCCAACTCACACTATTCTGTGAGCAAATTTACTGGCAGGCATAGTTCACTGAAACAGGAAATAGCCAAGGCCTTTCAGGAAGGCTGGCTTTGTGGGTAAAGGTGTGTCTGCCCTGCATTGTAAATCTGGGCTCAGACTCCTGTTTGAGCCCAACCCCGCCCCACTGTCGTCCACACCCACATCCGTCTGGCTCAGGTCAGGAAGCACTCGGACCTGAGTCCTAGGACCCACCAGGAGAGGGAGGGGGTCTGAGTCCAGGTCCCACTTAGGCTCGGGCCCAAGCCCTGTCACTTTGCGGTGGGGATGCAGTTCAAACCGCAGATGGTGCAGCATAGCCACGTTCGCGCAGCTGTGAGACCCAGGCCCAACAATTGTAAACCGAGGCTTACAAGGCAGAGTGGATGCTCAAGCGTGGGCTTGGAAACACTGAGTCCACAAACCTGCCCCACAGCCCTGGGTTGACAATGCAATGTAGATGTACCCTAAGGCAGTGGTTTTCAAACGTTTTTCCTCGTGACCCAGTTGAAGAAAATTGGTGATGTCCGTGACCCAGCATAATTATATCTTTTGACTAGAGTTTTCATAAAATCATAATATTGCAGTCCATTCCAGCATAACCCACTTTACATCACTAGCCTTAGTAAGCCTATGGTAAGGAGTGGGGGAGGTGGCCAAGGGTGGGGAGCAGGGATGAGGGCTCTGTCTGGGGGTGAGGGCTCTAGGGTGGGACTGGGGATGAGGGGTTCAGGGTGCAGGAGGGGGCTCAAGGCTTGGGTAGAGGGTTGGGATGCGGGGTGGGGTGAGGGCTCTGGCTGGGGGTGTGAGCTCTGGGGTGGGGCACGGGTGAGGCGTTTGGGGTGCAGGCAGGCTGCCAGAGGACTCCCCCCAGCCCTCTCTTCCCCAGCTAGCTCCGCGGGAGGGGGCCCCTTTCTCCCCCCGCCAGCAGGCATCACAGAGCTCTGGGGGAAGGGTCCCTCTCTCCCTGCCGGCAGCAGCATGCTCTAGGGCCAGGGGAGAGGCCCACAGCAGCCCTGCAAGCCCCAACTTGCTCCCCTCCTCAGTTCCCGCCTACCTCTTTCCTCTCCAGGTCCCTGCTGCATGGCAACGATCGTTACAATTTGAATCAGCAAGGCGACCCTGTGCTTGACGTTCCGTGACCCAGCGCTGGGTTGCGACCTGTACTCTGAAAATCACTGCTCTAGGGCACTTGACTAGGATTGGGGAACCCTGGTTTCACTCCAAGTTCTGCCACAGGCTCCCAGTGATCTTGGACAAGTGACTTCATCCCTCTCTGCCTCAGTTCCCCATCTGTACAATGTGCCGCCCTGCCCTGCCTCCCAGGGCTGTTGAGGAGAGAGACCTTTGAAGACTGAAGGATGTTGAGATCTACTGGTGAAAAGTGCGAGTTGAGAGCCCTGGGGCCTGAACTGTCCCTGGCGGGGCCCAGCCTGATTCAGCGGAGCCAAGGGCAGCATTGCCAGCCCCAAATGTTCCAAAATCATGAGTCAGGCTCACCAGAAATCACGAGATTGGCTTTAAATCATGAGATTATGTAAAAATTATGGATTTGAGGTTCTTTTTATTTGCCCTTTGCTTTTTGAGCCTTCAGGGCACACTGGGGTCACATTTCTGAAGCTTTCTCCACAGCCACAAGGGCTAGCACCTTACTTTAAGAATGAAGGCTGAAATCCTCCTAGATTCACATGACTCCAGGAGCTGGGGCTTTAAGGAAAACAATAATTCTTGGAGGGGTTGGATTATCTCTGAAACAGCTGCAGCTCTGTTCTTGGCTGCCTCTCGGAACAGAGCCTCGGTTCAGCCCTTTCCCAGGGCTCCCCGCCTTTGTTAAAAGGCCCCGGCAGAGCTACAGCGTGAAGCTAGATGCCAGATTAAAAGATTGCTTCAGACCTCTGAGAGGCCGTGGGGAGGGGGGGAAGGGACGACTCAAGAGCTCTGGCTCTCTGCAAGCTGTTGCAAAAAGCATAAAGCATCAGACCATCTTCTGCCGATGCACTTACCCGTCTTTTGATGCTCAAGAGAAAGGAAAGCGTCCGGTAGGGAACGAAATCCTGCTGCTTCTGGCTGAGGAGCAGACGGTGAGCTCAGTGCTAGGAAATGGCTGGGTTATACTCCGCGCGAGGATGCTCCCTGCAGGGGTAAAGGGCTGTAATAAGCTGCAGGAGACGGGGCATGTACAGGGGAAGGAGTCACTGGGCTGGATTCACCGCTGTTTCTCTTCTGTTCTACGCTGGTGTCACCACGCTGACTTCAGTGGCGTGACTCTGGAGTAAATGCGGTGGTATAGTAGGTCCCTGCGCCCTCCGGGCCTGGCTTATACTGGAGGGAGCTCATTGTGCCAACCGCGTGGCATGCATGCGATGTACTTCATGCCCCCATGCGCCGGCTCCCCCGTGGCCAGTGCGCTGTGACCCCTTTTTGGAGCTGACTGACTTCCCGCATGGGTAACCGCGGTGCGGTCCTTCCACGGTACCACGCTCCATAGGTACGTGGCCAGTGCGGATGCCGAGCACTGGTACAATAACCCCAATGGCGCAAATATCCTCCACTCCTGTCCCACAGAGCACTCCTCAGCTTGCCTGCCTGGTCTGTTTTCTGTGTTCTGCGGGCCTAGAGTCAGGGCTGCCAGAAGCCACTGGCCTGGTCAAACCGTGCTGCCTGCCCCATAGAGCTCGCTGCCTGCCCTTTTGCCAGTTGTGGACAGCAAAGGAGTTGGGTGTTGGTTTTTTATAAATATTGTCCTGCCTGAATGCATTGGGCAGGGGTAGGCAACAGGTGGGCTGCGGGCCAAATCCGGACCGTGAGATGCTTTTGAACAGACCCAACATCTTTTTAGTTACTTATTAATTTTTAAAAAATTTCTCTGGCGTGTTTGGACCTTGACTGAGAAATTTGGAGCTTGACAAAAAAAATAGACTACCCCGAGGACATGAGACAACGCAAAGATAAAACACCTGGGATAAAAAGCTCCAAAGGGGTTAAGGTCACAATGACGGCTGGGCGAAGTGGGTACTTACCTGACTCCATCCAGGCGAGAAGAGTTTGCTCTTGCCAAGGATACGAAAGCATTGCAGAATCTCGGGCCTAGAAAAGGGGAGAGGGTCGGCAGTGAAAGCTGAGAGAGACAGACAGACACTGCAGGGGGGCACTCTGCTTGGGTCAACTCGGAGATGGCTGGATCATGGGCAGCCGGTGAACCCCGGGCTCTTCTTCCTGAGGCTCTGCCTTTCCTGCTGGAGCCCAGAGTGCCCCCGCGTGCAGCTGCCACCCCTTCCCCCACGGGCTGCCCGAGCATCCCCAGTCTGGAGCTCAGGCCAGCCCCCATTAGCCCCAGCGTGGGCGAGACCACACACGGCTGTTTGGGGAGGCTCAGCCCGCCTTGGCCTTCGATACTCACTGCCCATGAGCTGGATGAAATGTACTGAAGCTTGCAAGGAAAGATTATGGGGGAATTTGCGTATAGCCCTTAAATGGTTTTACCTCCTGTCTCCGCTTGCCTTAGACCTTTGGATGAATGAAGAACGAGTGCTTTGTTTCTGAGTTGCTCTGATCAGCTCACTGATCACAGATCCCCAGAGTGAAGCCAAACCTGGTTGGGGCTCTTGTGCTCACTGGTTGAGAAATGCAGGGAATGTTTGGGAGGGACCCAGTCCCAGGGTGGTAGAATTGCACGGCTCTCAGAAAGGGGTGATGGTAGCGAGGTATGTCCCCAAAAGGGTGCACTCAAGGGGGTCTAAAGCAAAGTGTGCCCTGGAACTATGACATTGTTGCTCTAGATTTGTGGGGTGTATATACCCCAGAATGTGATCAAGCTATTTGCAGCCATATTATGTGCACTCAGCCACTGTGAATGAATGAAATAGAACACCGCATAGTTAAGGGTTAATTTGGAGGCAGGCTTTCAGAAGCAAGGTCATAACAATTAGCAAAACTGCCAGTAAGTATGGGAAGAGGGGAGGAAAAAGTAAACAACTGAGACTGGAAGAAGATATGTGGCTGAACAGCCTTGAGTCTAGACGCCTCTGAGAGTAAAAATTTCTTGGAAGTTAAGACAAGTGATGACTTAGTAGGGGTCATTATGGCCTGTGTGTTTTGTAGAAGTTAGTGTTAAAAAGTTTAGATAATAGTGTACTTTGGGGAGCTATCCTGGGAGAGATGTTTTCTTGACATCTTTACTCCCTGGCAGGGAGGCGTTTGGCCAGCGCTAACTTGTCGTTGAATACTCAATATCTGGGATGTTCTAAATCTGTTGCTTATGTCCATGTGCGCTTAAATCAAATCAACTGCAGTGTTAGACAAGAGCATGCTGACTTGTATTATTCCTTGATCAGACAATCGCTGAGTTCCTCTTGATTTATTCCTTACACTGCCTGGAGTGAAAGAGTTAAGTTGCGGGTTCTGACAACCGTGGGTAACAACATCAGTGACAGAAGCTGTCTTCAGCATCGTGGTTATCCTGCAATAACGCCCCTCTTAGCAGCAAGGCTCTTGGAAGGTGGCCCTCTGAAATCTCCCACAAGCCACTGCTTCAGGGAATAGTGCCAGGAACTCTGGGGTAGGTACCCAGAGGGGTACCCTGAGGGGAAGGAGGTACCCAGAGGGGAAGCAAAGCATTATGGTTGGTGTGGATGTGCAGCCAGATCAGTGTGATCCTGCTACCTCCAATCTCTAGTGCAGACCCGGCCTTGAAGTGGGCTGGATGAAAGTGCAGCTTGAAAATCAAATGACACAGCCAGCCGCTGTCTTCCTATCACTACAATATATTCTTATTCTAACTTACCTATGGCCTGATCCAAGTCTTTCCATTCACCTGAATGGGATTTGGATCAGGCGCTTAGCTACCAATGCTGGACCAAATCGTGTCATCTTTAGCCAGCCCTGACTCCCACTGAAGTCCGTGCTGGTTCTAGCTGAGTAAAGAATTTAAGATCTGGCCATTAGTGATATTGAAATTGTCCAGCCCTCTTTTTAAAACCTCAGCCACAGAATTTGATTTCTGGACCTCCTGCAGCAATGAGTTCCACAGCTTAACCAAATGCTGGAGGAAGCAACATTGTCCTCTGCCAATGGGAAGTCAATGGGAGCTTTGGGGGAGGTACCTGGAGGCGCGGCCAGGGCAACACACAGACCCCCTGTGCCCCCTCTCCCCCAGGTCCCCTCCGCTTCCCGGAGTGGCACGGGGGCAGGGCAGGCAGGGAGGGAGCCTGCCCTGCTCCCCGTGCATGCCAGGCCGGAGCCACTCTAGGTAAATGCTGGGGAGGTGGGGGTGCCGTGGGGAGCTGGCGGGCTGCAGGAAATAGTCCCGCGGGCCGCATGCGCCCCGCGGGCCGCGTGTTTGAGACCCCTGATCTAGGCTGTAAACTCTCTGGGACATGGGCTCACACCACAGGCTGTGGGGTACTGTTTTGAGCCTGATGCCGCAATCGAGGGATATCACTTGGCAACTGGGAAATTTTGGTTCTCCACAT
This sequence comes from Lepidochelys olivacea, assembly GCF_965140295.1. Taxonomy (NCBI): domain Eukaryota; kingdom Metazoa; phylum Chordata; order Testudines; family Cheloniidae; genus Lepidochelys; species Lepidochelys olivacea. The sequence continues at coordinate 11,438,469 of NC_140429.1, forward strand.
CGGTGTCATCTTCCCCTCCCTCCCGCTGGAAATGGCTCGTCACTCCAAGGCACCGAAGCCTTGTGGAACTCCCCTTGTGCTATGAGAGAACAGATCAGAGCAGCCTTGAGACCCAGAACCCTCTTGCAGGGAATGGCTCCTTTGAGCAGGCCTGTGTCCTTGTAAGGGCGGGGGAATTTCAAAAGGAATATACAGAATTTGGGGGTGGCACAGACAAAAGGAGCCTCTGAGATCCGGTGCCGAAAGCCGTGACAGAGGCCCAGTGTGTGCTTCTCGAGCTGAAATAGACGAACGGTATGAAAGGGCTGCATAAACTTTCACTGAAGTGCGACTCTGCTCTGAAAAGTGACTCTGGAGGGAAGAAAACAAGGCCTCCTGGGCTTCCATCTTTATTAATCCAGAGCAAAACTACTCCGCTGAAAAGTGAAGAGGAAGAAGAAAAACTTTTCCCCTCCCAGCTTCCAGCCCCGCTGAGCTGCCAGATGCTTGGAGAGTCAAGCTGGGTTCTCTGTGACTCCTGCATCGTATCCATCCATCCTGATGCTTGTGCTGCCCCGTTTGAAGGCCTGGGGTCCAGATCCTGTGCGTGGCTTGTGGGATCAGAGAAGACCGCAGGGGCTGGTTGGCTGCAGTGATGACTGCAGCATGGACAAGAATGGGGAGGGGGGTTGAGAAACCCAGCGATACTAACATAGAAACAATAGCAGGCCGGTCCCCTGCTTTCACTCTCCGTTCTTAACGTTGGCTGTAGATAGACTGTGAGGGAAGCATGTTGTCATCCCTATTTTATGGATAAGGGAAGTGACTTGCCTAAGGTCACCCTGTAGGTCAGTGACCAGTCTGGGACTAGAGCCCAGGTCACCTGAGTCCCAGTCCAGTGCTCTATCCAGTAGATCTCATGGGGTGGTTGCAAGTGACATGACTCCACCCCTGCATCAGTCGTCTTATGGGCTTGAACCAGGGACCATCAGCAGCACAGATCTCTCTCAATTGAGTCACTTCATTGACTGGTTGTAGTTATCCTCTAGGAAACCAGCTGCTAGAGCAGGGACGTGACACACTCTGCCATTGCATTCCATGAGGATCGACTACTCAAGGTTTAATGCAATGTCCATGCCTGATCAAGGTCTCTTCCAAACCCTGTTCTGCAGGGCTTGAATGGTTCGGGCTCCCCCTGGGCTGCTCCTGTCCCACTTCCCCTTCACTCCCCTCACCACCCAGAGCAATTTGGAGGAAAATCCAGAACTTAACTTGAGGCCAGGCGCTCAGGAAAGTGCTGTCCTCCTGCAGGGAAGCACAGGAGCAGAATTACATCTCAAGGTAGCTTTGCCTCCCGCAGAGACTGTCTGTGCAGTTGCAGCTGGAAGCCAACCTTTCTTTCAGGCAGCATATGCCAGATCTTCTGTGCATAGTGAAAATATATTTTTATATATAGCATCCTGACACTAGATTTCCCTGTGGGCAGCCCCCTGCATTTACACGGTAATTAAAGAAAAATAACAGCCGCTAATATTTTAATTGCACTAAGAATTCCCACAGCCTGGCCTAACCTGATGTGTGTGTGTGTGGGTGTGAGTGAATGAATATTACAGGGCAGCTTCTCAACCTCTTTGATACCAGGGACTGGCTTGCTGCTGCCCTAAACGGAATCAGGGAGATCTCAGGGACCGGTGCAGGTTACAGGTGTATCCACTGGAGAACTTGGTGACCTTTTCAATTCGCTCTGCCCAGTGGCAAGGACAAATTCGCCCAAGAAGAGAGAAATTAATAGGTTGAATTCTTCCTTTTATCTACAGAGCAGATTCAGGAGGAGAAGAGATAGCGAAATCGCTTTTTGTTCTCCCTGATTTTTTGTTGTTGCTGGCATTGAGTGGAACAAATCAACCAAAGCTTGACTGTCTGTGATGAGGATTTGCTAAAATCTGACTATTAAAAGCCACCTCCTCCCCACCAGCCTCCCCCCACCCTAAGATTAATCATTTTGTTTAAGCACAAAGGAAATGCTACAAAGTTCTAGGCATCTTTATCTCCCCAATTAGATCCTGCGTCATTCATTTTGATAATTTAAGAAATAGGTTTTTTTTGTGTGCCTATCCGCCACTAATTAAGCCAGAACAGAGGCAGGGAGGGATGGGAAGGAATCTAAAGCTGCTCGTTCATCTAAAATAGCCTGTCATTCTTGCCTGTGATTTTAGATAATTTTAATTTGCTATAAAGGATTTGGCTTGGTAGCTTTTCTGTGGGGATGCAACAGGGCCTAGGGGAAAGAGCCCTGGATTGGGACTCTGGAGACCTGGGTTTTATTCCTGGCTCTGCCACTGGCTTGCCGGGTGACCTTGGGCAAGTCACTGCACCTCTCTGCCTCAGTTTCCCCATATGTACAATGGGGACAGTGATACAATGGGGACCCAATTAGAAAAGGGGTTAAGAGCAGCCACAGCTGGGGCTGCACCCAGTCAGGCCACAGCTGGCCATGATATAAGGGCTCAGGGAGGAGCTGGGTCAGTCTCACTCCAGCCTTGGTGTGGGAAGGACCTGGCTGCCTGGGAGCACAGGACACCTGAAGCAGAGCAGAGCAGAGCAGTGCTGGGGAAAGGCAGGCGGAGCTAGGGGCTCTGGCCTGGCGAGTCCCCAGGCTGAGGCCTGACTGAAGGCCAGAGGAGGTACTGGGGCTGCAGGGAGACAGCTGGGCCTAGAAAGGCAGCAGGTCCAACCTCCTTGCCAGTGATGAGTGGCCATTACAGACTGCAGTCTGCCCCAGAGAAAGGGGGCTAGATAACAACTGGCAGTAGCCACTGGGGCAAGGTGGGTATGGGGGAGGGAGTTCCCTTAGGAAGGGAGACCCAGAGTGTGGGGCACTGATGTGGGGCAGCACCCCACGGTAAGGGGCACTGGAGTCTGGGAGGGACATGGGAGCCTGAGGCAGGCAAGACACTGGCCAGCAGGAGGTGCTCCAAGGCTGGAAAGAGCTAATTCCCAGACTACCAGCAGGAGGCGCCGGGATGGTGAGTGCTCAATCTGCCACAGCTTCTTATCAGTAGATCTCAAAGTGCCTTACAAAAGAGCTAGGTTTATTATATTCCTCTATTATTTTGCTGAGGAGCCTAATTGCTTCAAGGGGTTAATGGCAATGGAGAAAGCTGATGCTTCTCTAGCTGTGTTGATTTTCCTGACCTTGCTGTCCAGAAAGGTCAGAGTAGAGGGTTGCTAGTGGTCCCGTCTGGCCTTAATATCTTTAGGAGAAATCCTGGCCTTTTGCAACCACTGGAGTCTTACCTCTGGCATCAATGGAGCCAGGATTTTGCCTTAGGAGTTTGACTCCTCCACTAGCTAGTCTGATGATAATGGGGTGGTGATGCATGTTTTTTGGTCAGTCGGGCTAACCAAACCCGTGACCAGCCTGAACTTGGGTCTGCTGCGGGAGAAGTCGGGATGCTGGTGGGCAACTGCAAGTTGCTTCCACCTCCTCTCTCCCCCTCCCGTCAGCAGGGAGATCAGGGCCACACAGCCAACTTCCTTGTGCTGATGAAGAGGATGGGGGAGGGAATTCACTTCCACCACTCCAGCCTTGCTGTTGGAAAGCGGCGGGAGAGCTGCAGGCTGCCACGTGAGCTGCTGGGACTGAACGACAGGGGATGGCTCACTCGATAAATCGCTCTGTTCTCTTCACTCCTTCTGAAGCATCTGGCACCGGCCAGTGTCCGAGACGGGATACTGGGTTAGAGAGGGATAGCTCAGTGGTTTGAGCATTGGCCTGCTAAACCCAGGGTTGTGAGTTCAATCCTTGAGGGGGCCATTTAGGGATCTGGTGCAAAAATTGGGGATTGGTCCTGCTTCAAGCAGGGGGTTGGACTAGATGACCTCCTGAGGTCCCTTCCAACACTAACCTTCTATGATTCTATGGACCAGAATGGCCGTTCTTATGAGTTGCTGACCTCAGGCCAGATCCAAGTCCCTGGCTTGACTCCCCCCTGACTTCAGTGGGCATGGGCTCAGGTCCTTCACGCAGGACTGTGGGTGCGTCAGCAGGGGCAACGCACGAGGCTCCCAAAGGGCCACTCCAGCTGAATGTGAAGGGACGATGGAGCTCCAAGCCCTGTCCCAGCTGTGACTGGCCTCCAAGAAGGCCCCTTGCCTGGCATATTCATAGGCATTAGAACAGTGAAAACCGGGGGCTAAATCCATTTCTGGTGTAAACTCACTCAGCAGCCCAATGTGTGATATCAGGGCTGAACTTGGCTCTTCAGTGAAACAGTCCCACTATCAAAACTGCTGCCCAGGAGCCTGGCACAGGACAGGGCGCCACCCATAGCTTTGATCTGAACTGCAGATCCCAGGAGTCTCCTTACACGTGGTCGCACTGTCGTCGTCGTCCGCTCTCAAAAACGGTCACCAGCAGGCCTGCTTCCCTTCGCACTCCTTGCTCCTGTACTTCCACAGTGGGTCAGTTATTGCTCTGCAGCCTGTAATTTCTTTCATGTTCTGCTGTCTCCGCCTAATAGGCCCCTGGTTATAATACTTCCTTGCCTCCAGAGTTCTTCTGGCCTTGCTTGTTCAAGGCTGATGGAAAATAAACACGGATCAAAGCATCTGAACAATGGGGATCAACGCATGGGGAATTCACCCACACTAGGCAGTGTTTCCATTTTAAATGGATACCCCTGAAGCGTGTCCTAGGAATACTTTCCCCTTGTTCTTACAGTTACACTGAGAGGCCCCAACGGAGATCAGGGCCCCGTTGTGCTAGGTGCTTGTACATACTAATAACCAGAAACAGTTCCTGCCCCAATGTATTTATGATGGGGAGAGTCATAGCCCCATTGTACAGATGGGGAATAGGGTGGCAAGGTCCCAGTGCCTTTCTCTGACCATGCCACGCCACTCCTTGGAAGGGAGCTTCGCTTCTCAGCGAGAGAGACCAAGACACTAATATTGCTAAATACAGGCAGCATGGCTAATGGGTAGGGCACTGTAGTAGAAGTCAGGAGACCTAGCTTCTATTCCCAGCTCTGCCACTGACCGGCTGTGTGACTGTGGGCAAGTCACTGCTGTGCTCTGTGCCTCAGTTTCCCCTCCCACTCTTTGTCTGTCTTGTGTGTTTAGATTCTTTTGGGCAGGAACTGTCTCTTACTGTGTGTCCATATCTGCCCAGCACAAGGAGATCTCCGCTGAAATAGAATGCCCCAAGTCACTACTGTAATGTCACTAGTAAACAAGTAACCCAAAATTTCCCCTTGCACGAATGTTCATTTGGGAGAGAATTTGAACTTGATATGCTCCCGGCCCCTTAAAAACGGTGCACACCTTTGCTGAGTAAAATCCATTGAATATCGTCACGTTCCTGTCCACAAAGGGACTTTCTGCACGAGAGGAGGAAATCTTAAAGGGCTGGGACTGTGGGTTATGGTGCCTGGAGTATGTGAAACTTGTGGCATCTTGGAGAGTTCTGGGAGTTGGGCCTGTCCTCAGAGGGGTTTAGGAACTAAACTCTCATTGGTTTCAATGAGCTTTAGCAGTTAGGCACCTAAATACCTTTGCACATCTGGGCGTGGGTGCCGTTTCTGGGGAAAGCAATTATCACTGGTCTCTATTAACTGCTGGTGTGAATCCCCTCTTCCCTGCGTTCATTCTGTAACTGTCCCAGAGTCAGTTAGTGGGAAAACACACCAATGCTATTTAGATCTGCCATGGCCTTTTCAAAGCGCAGCCCTTTCCAAACGTGCAGAAATTCCTGGCTGGTCGCTGACGCTTTCTGACAGCTGCAAAATGAAACTTTTTACCTGAGCTGGTACCTACCTTTGCATGATGTGACCCTGCCTGCCAGAAGGGAGACTGCAGCTTCTGTGAGAGCTGGCGTGGCCTGGCTCCTAGTTATCAGGCTGCTAGGAGCTGTGGAAGTGATTGGAGGGGAACGGAAGTGGGAGCGTGCACCAGTAACTCGAAATGAATGGGGAACGTGATGCATGGAGTAGCTGTTTCCACCAACTCCAATTGCAGAGGTTCCCGTTGATTGCATGGATCTCGGCTCTGGCTTTGCAGCCATATATGGCGAGTTGAGATCAGTTGCAAGTCTTTGACTTGAGTGGGCTTTGGATCAGGACCATAGGGAGGTCGGGGTGTGGTGGGGGGTAGGGAGGGGACTGTTACTTCGTGGTCTTGAGACTGCTGCAGTCTTTGTGCAGTGAAGGGACCACCGGGTTCGTTGTAAGGGAAGTCCATGTGGACTCTGAAAAATCAAATGCATGAACACACAGAAGGAGCAACCAGTGGATCACTCACTTGCGGAACTGACTCCCCTCTGTTGGCCAGATCCTGGTCTCCATTAACGTCAGCTGCAAAACTTCCAGGCAGGATTTGACCCCTCAGGTCTAATCTCTAGTCTAGAGTTGATTGATCTGCTATTTGGACTGTGTGTGTCTGTCTGCAGGGCTCCTGGGAGGGCTCCTGCAGAGCGCACAGTGCCAGATCCTCAGCTGGTGAAAGTCGGCGCTGAAGTCCGTGGAGCTGTCAGGATCCAACCCATATCGTTTATGTGTTGACAGAGCATGCTGTGCCCTGTAATGCCCATGTGAGCGTAGGTGGTCATAAGTGGCATAATGCCAAGTGCAGTGTACATATCTGCCCCCACAGGCTCCTGGTGGCTTTGCACTAGTGCCTCCAGCATGACCCATGAGGCTAATGAGATGGCCGTGACTCGTTCTCTGGATGAGTAGTGATGGCCAAGCATGCACGTTGAGTGCCTATCTGGGGATCTGTCAAGACGCTGAGAAATTGTAATCATGTTGTTATGGTTTCAACTGAACCTCACTGAAACAAGTGTAACAGCTGCTCCTCATTAATAAATGCAAGAAACAATTAAGCTCCTGCATGGAACCAGGTAGCGGAACAATAGTAGTCTCCACTGAAAACATAGGCATGTAGCGGCAGGGATTTGGGGGATTGCTTGGAGGGGGTGTATCTGTATCTATGAAAATAGCAGGGAACACAGCAGAGAGAATCAGCAGAAAGCCAAGGATGCAGCCGGAACAAGCACTGGGGAGGAGCACGGCTCTGGGGGAAGCCTAGAGGGAGCTTTTGGGCCAAGTGCTGGCTGAAACGGGGTTTGGACGTGTGAGCAAAGAGATTGTCCCTTGCTGCATTTAGGGAAACAGGGCTTTGAACATTCTTTGTCAATAAACAGGATGGCACCAAATAAATTGTTAATGCATAGCCCTAAATGAGGGTGGCTATGAGAGGCAGGATAGCTAAGCAGCTAAAACAAGGAAACCGGCATCAGGGGATCTTTTCTCTGACCTTGTCCTACATGAAGTCCCACAGTAAGACACTTCAGGCAGTGATAGATAAAGGACCATCTGGTCTTTTCACTTCATGAACTCCTCAGCAGGGCTTCTTGCTACTAACTCTTCCCTGGATCATCAAGAGAGCAAAGTTAGAATGGGGATGAATTTTCTCTGCTGATGGTGATATTTAGACCAATCTGGAATGGGTGAGGGGACCTTCCTGCTCTTGTCCCCATCTCGTTTCAGGGTCGTCTTGTGCCCTATGTCACTGATGACCAGGCTCATGCCTGTTCGTTAGGCTGCTGATGTCATCCGTGACCAAGGACACGTGTGTGTGAGAGAGACGCTCCGTTACAACACAGCTGATTGGATATTTGGCTCTAATCTTCATGGCCCTCATGCAACACTGGGGATGACATGCAGTGAAACATCCTGCTGCAAGCTGGGCTGGCTAGAGATGCCAAATCATTGAGGGGCGAGAGAGGCTCTCTCTCACGGTGGGATCGGTTTCTAATTTGGGTTTGTTTCCCAGTCCCAAACCCTGAAGTCTTCCCTCCATCTCACACAGACTCAAGTCCCCAATGGCTCCCAGAGCTGTGAGAGGGACAATTATGGTGGGAATACACTGCCCAAAAAGGGAGCCTCATCTGTTAGTGGCTGACCCAGGCTTTGAAGGGGAAGGGTGTTTTATATAATTTAAAAACCCTTTCTCTCATTATCTTCATGAATATAACGGCAAGCATCAGTATCCAGCAGCCAACACGCTCCCTAATATTTTACTTGCTTTTCTGGCCTCTGCTGCATGTTGCAAAGATGTGTTCCTTGAGCGGTTGTCTTGGAAAACCAAGTCTCTTTCCTGAGCAGTTTGTAGTCCGTTTAAAACCTAAGGGTGGGTGGGAAGGGTTCCAGCTCTTTCTTGCATTTTTAAATTAACATCAGAAAGACGTTTTTAATTGTTCAGATCTTTCTTTCCACTCTAGTGTCTCCTCATTTTCGCTAGCTCGTCAAAGAGCTAAAGGGTTGAAATTTCTTCCGCTCATTGACTGCCTCGGTTGCGCCCAACCAGTGTCCTGGTGTTGAGGGATATAGAGTCAGTTGGACTGTTCAGTTTGTTGCAGCTCCTATCTACTTGGGGTATTTAGATGGCACCATCTCAGCACTTCACAATCTTTAATTCTCCTCTTGTATTCCCAGCCTCCAGTGAGGCACAGCATTGCTATTATCCCCATTGTGCAGAGAGGGACGTTTTGGGCTTATCTTCACTCCCACACAATATCCGTGCAGCTGCACCAATGCAGTGTGTCTAGTGAAGATCGTCTCCCGCCATCTCTCCTCTTCATGCTTTCGGTCTCAGGGCTGGCTGAGCTCTGCCATTTACCACTAGTAATCAGAATGCGGCCATGCTGGGTCCTTTGGCAGTGTAATCAGTGGGCTGAGGAGGCATGCGTGGCTTGTGGAATCGGCTGGGGGTTCAGCGGAGGCTGCAATCATGATGTCTTTATGCTGTCCCTCAGCACACTTATAAGTGGCTTCATCTCCATGTTCCCTGCTAATGGATTCTGTTCCTCAGTTTAACTCCATAATAGCCTTTGTTAGCCACTGGGGAGGTGGGCTGAGACTCCCCCCTCAAAACTCGCTTCATGTGAGCCCAATCCTGCCAGTGCATGGGACTGCTGGGCTGACTTAGAAGCTGGCATCCCGAAGGTGAAAGAAGCCTCTAGCTCCATTACCACTCCCTTCCGGGTAGCCTAGGTCAGGACTTGGGGCTGTTATGAGAGAACTGGATTTGATACAATTCATGGCCATCTTGTGCACTTAGCCCCCATAAACTGGAAGCGAGGATGCCACAAGCATCAGGAAAATCTGGCCTCATTTAGGCAGGCAAAAACAGCTGCAGTGTGTTACTAACAAGGAAAGATCCTTGGTGGGGAGGGGAAGTGGAAAATTGCCTTGAGTCTGTGTGCCTTTGTTTGTAAGTTGTTAGAAACTGATTTGCTGATAAGTAGAAACTGAGCTTCTTGCTGTTGCTAGGGAAACCCCAGCCTATTAGAAGTTACTATGAGTGCTTTGTTTTGAGGTGCTATAAAAGTTTTGTCAGAGTATGTGCTTTGGTGAAGTTTGGATTTTGTACAAGCAAGGAGAGTGGTACCACATTCCCCAGTGGCTGGGAGCAAGGCTGGCCGCTGGAACCCTGTCGCTGTTGCTCAATACCACCTCAGACTTTGGGTAACTATTTTTGGGGTGCTTCTAGGCTATTGCCAGTTTTGATGTGTGTGCTTTGTAATCCATTAAAAACAAGGATTTTTTGAGCAGAAGCACTCATGTGTAGCAATCGTTCAGCAGACAGAGGTGCTGTGTCCCCCACTGCTGTTTTCCAGGCAGTGTCAGGAAATAAGTCAATTTTACCAGAGCTTTGGGTTCAGATAACCCCGGGTAACAGGGTGACCATGTGTGGGGATGCTAAGCAACGTGGGCCGTGTTAGACAGAGAAGCACGGGCTCTGCCTGTGTCCATGAGCCTCACTAAAGAATCCCCGCAAAGCTACCGCATCACTGTCTCTTACCTCACACGCGAGGTGCTTGTATTTTGTTGGCAATCTGACACGCTCATGACCTTGGCTGCAGCATGAATCTCAAACTGATGACCATGGTGGTGTGCTCTGCAACCAAAGCTGTTAGAATATGAATGCTGGGATCCATGTATTGATGGGGTTAGAGTGGGGCACGCTCAGGAACAGCCCCAACTCAGCCCAGTTGAGCTAACCTGAAGTGACCTATCAGTTCCCACCCTTGTATGCCCTGGTATTCACATAGGGTGTGCCTATGCTTGAGCTGATTGTGTAATTGCCAGCTCCTTTAGACATGCCCAGGCTAGCTTTGATCAAGCTAGTGCGCTAAAAATAGAAGTCTAGCCATGGCCGCCTGGGTGGCCGGAGGGGTGAGTTGTCCCAAGTACGATCCTGCCCGGGAGCCTAGGTAACTACGTGGGCAGCTTGCCCCTCACTCTGCCACCGCTACGTTATTTCTAGCATGCTAGCTTGATTTGAGGGATTGCATAGGTCTGTCTACACCTCCAGCTCCAGTGTGGATGTACCCTAAGAACAGGTGGTAGAAGCCTAGTGTGGACAACTAGTGTAAATACCCAACTCTTACAGAGCACATTTCAGCTATAGATCTCCGTGCTTTCCAAAGGAGGCCAGTCTCCACCCCCTCTTTTCTAGTGCAGCTACACACTTTGGGGATCAGCAGTGGGTGTCACTACAGCACCAGCTGCGTCGGGCTCTTCCAAGGTGTGTAGACGCTGCCTTAGGAAAGTGCCAGCAGGCCAGAGATTGCAGGCAGACAGAGAGGGGCCAGGTCCCCCCTTGGCTCTTTGTGGGCTGCGCAGACAGAAGGATCAGCCGTAGGCACTGCACCATCTCCTCTGCTCCCTTGAACCCAAGCTGGGGAGGAGGGGGAGGGAGGAAGAAAGGCTGTATCATGTCTCCGAGGATTAATTAGAACGGGGCCAAGGCCAACATTGCAGTACAGGGATATCCTGAATAGTGGGTAATTTGCTTGGCCCCTTTGTAGATGTTGCAATTTAGTGGGAGAGCAGGGCTGGGCCAATGCTTCCAAACCCTTGTTAATATCAAAGGGAAAAATATGATACATGCTCTCAGGAAGTGCAATGTGCTGTCTCCCTCCCCTTCATCAGAAGAGTGCCCTAGCCCCAGGAAGGGAAGTTCTCCCCACTGTGACAGGGTCAGGCCAGATGGCTACAGGAGAGTAATAGAAGGCAGATATATTAGCCCCAGATTAAGTAGGTCCCTTTTCCCTCAGTAAGGTAACAGGGAAGGTTTTTTTTTTTTTTTTTTTGCCATAATTTCTTTGAACTTTTATACATGTATGGTATAGTACATATAATGGTATTATGACAGGGTCAGGCCAGATGGCTACAGGAGAGTGATAGAAGGCAGATATATTAGCCCCAGATTAAGTAGGTCCCTTTTCCCTCAGTAAGGTAACAGGGAAGGTTCCAGAACAATCAGGAACCTTCTGGAGATAATTAAGACAGACAGGCTGATTTGAACACATGCAGCCAATCAAGAAGCTGCTAGAATCAATTAAGGCAGGCTAATCAGGGCACCTGGGTTTAAAAAGGAGCTCACTTCAGTTTGTGGTGCACATGTAAGGAGCTGGGAGCAAGAGGAGCTAGGAGCTGAGAGTGAAAATGAAAATGCATACTGTTGGAGGACTGAGGTGTACAAGCATTATCAGACACCAGGAGAAAGGTCCTATGGTGAAGATAAAGAAGGTGTTGGGAGGAGGCCATGGGGAAGTAGCCCAGGGAGTTGTAGCTGTTGCACAGCTGTTCCAGAGGCACTCTAGACGGCTGCATTCCACAGGGCCCTGGGCTGGAACCTGGAGTAGAGGGCGCGCCCTGGTTCCCCCCAAACCTCTCAACTCCTGGTCAGACACAGGAGGAGATGACCTGGACTGTGGGTTCATGAAAATGGCCAAACGGAGGGCTGTTTTGAAGCTCCAAGGCGAGCAAATCCGCCAATAAGCGCAAGACCCACCAAGGTAGAGGAGGAACTTTGTCACACCACCCAAGGTTCAAATATTTTGTGTTGGAAGGAGTTGGCCAAAGTGACGCCTCACCAAACAAGTGTTTTGCCCCCATGCCCTCTGGGAGCCGTCGCAGAGCATTTGGTAATGGAAATGGAGCTGAACCAGAGCCATTTATTCACCCCGGTGTATATGAAACCAGGCATTACAGGGAGCAAATTCATTCCGGTGCATTAGAAACCTGTCGTGCCTGTGTGACGTCTTTCATTTCTGTTTGGCCGTAATTACTGGGGGGAGCGGACTCTGTAATGTGGCAAGGGAAGAAAGGGGAAGGAAAAGGCTGATTTTTTTTTTTGAAAGAAAATAGAAAATTTAACACATTTAGGGGCAGATTTTAACGGCAGTGGAAGGAGCCAGATCCCTAAATGTTTAAGGTTGGAAGGGGGCTGTTCTGATCATCTAGTTTGACCACCTGTAGAATGCAACCAGAGACCCTCATCCAGTGATTCCTGCATCAAGCCCATAACTTCTGTTGTAGCCCCTCAGGGCTGTTGATTGTCTTAGGGACTGACGGTCTCTGCTAATCCACAGGGCAGGGGTGGCTGTGCAGGTATAATGACCCCCAAGCCTGGCTTGTTAGCGGGGTTTGAACCTTGGCTCTCCAGCCCCACAGTACAGACATCCTCCCTTTTAAGGTAAAGGAATCACTCCATTAGCTGGTTGCAGCAGTAGGCTGCTCTCCTTCACGTGGATCAGCTACTAGAGGGAGCACACAGTGTTCCTTGAGCTTCCCCTGCATGTTCTGTCCGAGCCAACATGCCACATCCTTGACCTGGACCCCATCTCCAATTTTAATGATCACGGTGGCTTCCCCTAGTAAGGAGACTAAAATGGACAGGGCTACGTCATCCGGCAGTGGGTTGAGAAGCATTATGACAAGGTGTGTGTGTGTGAAAGTCGTGTGGGTGCCGGTCTTGACCCTGCCTCAGTGATGCAAAATGAAGAGGGCGCTCAAAGCAGATTTAGGACAGAACAAAGAAAATGAGTGCTTGAAAATGCAGCACAGTTAACATGTGGAACTCACTCATGCAGGATTACGGAACAAAATACTGTTGTTTGGAAAGGTCCCAAAAGGGGGTTGGTGTAACAAGTGCCCCCACTGCTCACCATAAGTTGTTAGCGGGATTTAAAGCTGAACCTTCAAGTGGTAGAGGCCTGTGCTTTTGGGGCTGAACGAAAGGAATGACTTCTTAACCTAGCAGCAACAAATAGGTATTATCTTCTGTGGGCCAGGTACAGGAAGAGTAGGTCTGACCCACTTAGCCAGGGCATCACGCACTGCCGTGTCAGGAGAAGCTCACACAGAGCATCTAAAGTCCAGAGCCCATGGAAGCCTGATGCCCCTGACATGGCTTCTCAGCTAGAATAGAACCTGGTGCCTTCAAGCTCCAGAAGTAGCGCTTGAGGCAAAGGAGTAACTCCATCAGCTGGTAGCAGTCAGCTGGTTTATGTATTTACAATAGTAACTGCAGTGACACTGAGCAAGGACAAAGATTAGTGATTCCCAATCCCCATGCTTCAGGGCACAAACTGGCTGACCTGCTAAGTCAGGAAGCCCTTTTCTCCTTGACAATATGGGACCACACGGTTTGCCAGCTGTGTTATTTTTTGGCTTTCCTCTTATGTATTCAGTGTGGGGCTCTGTTTCCACTGTGTTTCCTCTCCTAGCATGGTACTATCTGGCGTTGCTTTGCAATGAGAAGCATGGAGGGCTCCAGCCTGGGAGTAACTGTACTCCTGTTTAGGACCTCTGGCATCCTAATAGCCGATGCCAAAATGTGAGGCCAAATTGAATTCTCCCACCAGTCCCCAAGCAGCACTGCAACTCCCAGTCTAATCAACTGCAGCACTTCCTATCTCCCTATTCTAGCTGTTCCATTTCAGTGGCTTTGGCACGTGTCTGACTCTTATCTTCCCAACAACTGCTTTTACACTCTAAGAGCAGCCAGGTCATGCCTAATAAAATGATCCTATATCCTCAACAGCTCTAGACTCTTCCTGCTTCTGCAAATACTCTGACTTAAAACTGGCACCTCCTGATGGGCAAATACATTATTGCTCTGCGTCTGTGGGCAAGGCAGGCTGTGTGGCAGCTGCAAGCAGAGAATTGATCTCTTTGCAGAGGGACGTCAAAACCCTCCTGTAGTGTCCTGATACGCTGTGGAGAGGATCCTGGAGCTTTTCCGCTTAGGTGATATTTATCCTCCATACAAAATGTGGTGAAAACTCAAATCAAAGAACAGCAAGGTCACCTGAAGCCCCAACTCTGCTGGCTTCTGCATCAACGCTGCCTACCCTTCCTTGAGTTGAATTCACAACTCTGGTCTAGGTGGCACCTCCCCACTGTCACTTGAGTGGATGCAGCCCCCTGGGTTTTTCCCTCGGTCCTGTCCCTGTCAAGATTCCTTCCCCACTCTGAACACTAGGGTACAGATGTGGGGACCTGCATGAAAAACCTCCTAAGCTTATCTTTACCAGCTTAGGTCAAAACTTCCCCGAGGTACAAAATATTCCACCCTTTGTCCTTGGATTGGCCGCTACCACCACCAAACAAATACTGATTACTGGGGAAGAGCTGTTTGGACACGTTTTTCCCCCCAAAATACTTCCCAAAACCTTGCACCCCACTTCCTGGACAAGGTTTGGTAAAAAGCCTCACCAATTTGCCTAGGTGACTACAGACCCAGACCCTTGGATCTTAAGAACAATGAACAATCCTCCCAACACTTGCACCCCCCCTTTCCTGGGAAATGTTGGATAAAAAGCCTCACCAATTTGCATAGGTGACCACAGACCCAAACCCTTGGATCTGAGAACAATGAAAAAGCATTCCGTTTTCTTTACTTCTATTTACTTCTATTTCTATTAAAAGTCTTCTTGTAAGAAATCACCTCTGTAAAATCAGGATGGTAGATACCCTACAGGGTAATTAGATTCAAAACATAGAGAATCCCTCTAGGCAAAAACTTAAGTTACAAAAAAGATACACAGACAGAAATAGTTATTCTATTCAGCACAATTCTTTTCTCAGCCATTTAAAGAAATCATAATCTAACACGTACCTAGCTAGATTACTTACTAAAAGTTCTAAGACTCCATTCCTGGTCTATCCCTGGCAGAAACAGCATATAGACAGACAGAGACCCTTTGTTTCTCTCCCTCCTCTCAGCTTTTGAAAGTATCTTGTCTCCTCATTGGTCATTTTGGTCAGGTGCCAGCGAGGTTACCTTTAGCTTCTTAACCCTTTACAGATGAGAGGAGCTTTCCCCTGGCCAGGAGGGATTACAAAGGGATTTACCCTTCCCTTTATATTTATGACAGTCCCTTTCTGGAGAAGTGCTGTAGAATGTGAAATGAGTAGGACCCCAGAAGAGTTCTATAGAAATTACTATTAAAAACCTCTGGGGAATGAGACCTAGAGATTTTTTTTTAAAGTAATATCTAGTGATCTTAGAACATGAGACATCTTAAAGGGCCTGATTTTCGGAGGGTGAGCACTCAACCTCTTCTGAAAAATCCCTTTAAGGAGTCAAGTTGGGCACCCAAAATCCCTAGCCACTTTCAAAAAACACCTTACTCTTGCTCTAAGATTTTTTTAATTAGCAACATCTAGTTCCAGAGCAGGGATAGAATTTTCTACTGCCTTCTACAGGGTGGTTCGAAAATACTAGAGAAAGGGTACTGTATTCTAGTCAATCCCCTAGGACTTTTTTCCAGAAAGGGCAAGACTCTGCTGGCTGTTTAAAGTGACTGACTTGTTTGTTTGTTTGTTTTTCCTCAGAAGTAAGTCATGGTTTCCCTGTTGAGGTTGGCTGGAATAAACTTTTTAGTCGTGCTGGCTGGAAGTGAAGCTAGTCACCAAAGTTGCAGAGAATTGTTTCCACCTGGACTGTGGCCATCTATTTGACACCCCCACTCCTAGTGGACGTCCCCCCTCCCCACCATTCAAATTTGTATACCTTGTAGGAAAATTGTCCATTTCTCAGGGACTTGGCATGCAGTCTTGTTTCCAAGAGCCACTTGGTTATTTTTACTCCCTTTCCAGAAAAGCCAGCCTTGCTTTGTAGTGCTCTAAACTCTTTTTCAAAGGCAAACCTGGAACTCATTAGTACCCCTGCAGAACAGTGCCACAGACGCCTCTGCAAAGTGCTGGTCAGACAGAGGCTGGCAGCAGAGATGTTCAGTGTGTGCGTTCTCATGCTTCTCTTCTAACGTCTGTGTTTGTTTTAAGGAGATAAGAGCAGGGAAGCTTAATAATGGGGAGACACTTGAACCCTCCTGGACTGAAGCGATGCAGCGAGGCTGGTAAGCAAAGAGGAACTGCCGCATTTGTTTCATATTGCAGTAGTGCCTAGAGACCCCAAGCAAGATCAGAGCCACGTTGCGCTAGGCGCTGTGCAGATACGTAGTGTGATTCGGCCCCTGTCCTGACACTGCAGACTGTGTGTACAATACTGACAAAGAGTGGGAGATAGGAAATATTATCCCTATTTTACAGATGGCCAGCCAGGAGGCCCAGACAGATTCAGTGACATGCCCAGGGTCACAGGAGAAGAGTTTTGGGTATAATGCACTGCCAATTAGAAACAGGACAAACTCAGCCCCTCTGCCTGCAGCGAGCCACTGAATTGTGGTGGTTCTAGTTAAATGGAACCTGGATTTGGACTGACCTTTAGTTTTGGATGGGCAGAAGGAACCCAGCTGAGCGGTGTGTGTTTTTCTTTTTGTTTTTACAAAGCCAAAACGCTGCTTCCTTGCTCCTTCTCCAGTTTTGGTCACTTTCCCAAAACTGATCTGATTCCAAGTTCAAGATGACTAGAATAATATGACGCAGGCGCACAGGAGGAAGGATTGGCCAGGGGCTAAGTAACTGGACGAGGATTCTGGAGCTGTGGATTCCATTTCTGGCTCTGCCATAGGCTGTTTGACCTTGGGCAAGTCACTTTATCACTCTGTTCCTCAGTTTCTCTATGTGTAAAATGGGGGAGGTGGGAGGATGAGCATCCCACAGCACTGCCATTGTCAGGTACTATAATAATGAGCTATATGGATGGAGAGGTGTGGGATGGAGAAGGGTTTTGTCCTACGAGTGGTTCCCATGCTAACAGGGTCTGTGCAGAAGGGTAGGCATGAGTTGATGGGAGTTCTCTTCCTCTCTCTGTTCCCTAACCCCCAGATCAGGTGGAAATCAAGTGAGCAACTCTGGCCCAAGTAGCTTACTGCCATTGATGTCTGGGGGAATTAGGCCTCTCTCTACCTTTGTGGATCCCAACAGGAATTTGTTTGCCTATTTCAAGTTTTATTTGTACAGTGGTCCCATGGGCACCACGGGACACTATGCAGCCTGTTCCCAGGGGGAAGAGCCACCTCTAGGATGAAAGGCAGCCGCTGTTTAACACACATCTCAGTTGCTACCCTTCACTTTCTGTGAGGAAACTGTCGGGGTGAAATACTAGATTAGCTTCCATCTCCAGTTCTATTCAGCCGTTGTCCCACCCTAGACTCCTCTCCCGAGGTACTTTACAGGTAGGGGAGAGTGGGAGGGGTGAGCCTGAAACTGCAAGTTTTCTCTGACCCCTAAGCTTCAGCCTCATGTCTACTTCCCCTCCCTGGGGACCGGAGGCCAGATTTGCCCTTCCTCCTTCACCCAGTGCCAGAGAGGTATTTTTTGTTTGACATCCTCTGTCAGAGTCCCTGAGCTCCCAGGAGCCAGTCAATAGGCAACAGATCCCAGGCTGAGACCAGGTGGCTTGTTGTTTCATGTTAATTTGCAAGGTGGGGCGTGTGTGTGGTTTTCTTCCTTTCCTTGTCAACAACTTTTTGGGACAGTCAATTTAAAAACCCACTGTGACTCTGTGTGTCTTCCTCAACCCACTGTGACTCGTGTTCCCAGGAATCCATGGTGAAGCACAGATCTGTTGTCAGGAGGGGACGGCATGGG
This sequence comes from Lepidochelys olivacea, assembly GCF_965140295.1. NCBI lineage: Eukaryota > Metazoa > Chordata > Testudines > Cheloniidae > Lepidochelys > Lepidochelys olivacea. The sequence continues at coordinate 11,456,300 of NC_140429.1, forward strand.
CGTGCTTGTAGCATTTGCCTCCAGTCTAGCCAAGGAAGGGTGACTGGTGGGAGACCCAGCTTGGGTTAAAGAAGAATGGACCCAGCCTCCAGCCAAACGCCTTTTGAGTTTAAAAGTATTTAACTCCTCTCAATTATTGCTCATTTCTTCAAGCACGTTCTGAATTTTCTGGGTTCGCTTAGGAACAGAAGCGCTGGAATCAAATTACTCCCCTCACCTCCTTCTGCAGCATCCCAAACTCCAAAGAGGATGGCTCTAGACTGTTCTCAATGGTAGCAGATGACAGAACGAGGAGTAATGGTCTCAAGTTGTAGTGGGGGAGGTTTAGATTGGATATTAGGAAAAACTTTTTCACTAAGAGGGTGGTGAAACACTGGAATGCGTTACCTAGGGAGGTGGTAGAATCTCCTTCCTTAGAGGTTTTTAAGGTCAGGCTTGACAAAGCCCTGGCTGGGATGATTTAACTGGGAATTGGTCCTGCTTCGAGCAGGGGGTTGGACTAGATGACCTCCTGGGGTCCCTTCCAACCCTGATATTCTATGATTCTATGATTCTTGCCTCTCCTCTTCCTTTTCCATCTAGCCTGAAGGCTGCCCTCAAAACCACACCTTGCCCAGGTCTGTCACTTCTTGGGCTTCCCCTTTCTCTTTTGCATGACACTGAAGATCTGGCACAATGTAGCTTTTACTCCTCTCTCTGCTCTTCTCTCCCCTTTCGCTCTGCTTTAGTGCACACACCATAACACTTTCCCTCCGTATCTTTTTCACGTGGTCCCCTGTGCCAGCCCAACCTCCACGGCTGATTAGCAGCCTCTCCATTCTCTGCCGCTTCAAACAAATCTGCCCCCCAGGGCCCAGAACTTCTCATCCTGTGGTGGTGAGATCATTGCAGGGGGTGGGTCCATATGGAGATCTGACCTAGTGTGGACAACCATGCAAGTCGCCTGTCTATAAGACAGTAGTTTTCAACTTCCTCCATACCAGGACCCCTGTCCATAACACCTAGCTGGGACCCCCCACCCACCCATTTACCAATATGAGAAGGGCTCTCCAGGCACCTGCTCTCCCCCCCGCCCCCGATTGTGAATCCATGCTATCAACTATTGTGCTAGAAGTCTCCTCTCCAGACATTCAGCCTGTCCTCTAGAACTAATGAAGACATTTGCAGAAACTCAGACACAGCTTGCCAAAAACTTGGGAACAGACTGAAGGGCAGAATTCACCTGGTCACTTACTTGAAGCTGTAATGCTGATGCCCCTGGGTGGGTTGTCAGCGGTGGGGATTGAACCTGGGACCTCAGGATCTTTCTTACTACTTGAGCTAAAAGATCTAGCTCTCCTAGCCACGTTTGTAGCAGGCTCATCAATTTATAGTTGGCCTAGCCACCACTAGAGGGGGAACAGAGCACCACACCAAGTAGACAGAGCGTGTCCTACAAATAATGAGTCAGACGCTAGGCAGGTTATGGATGAGGGAAACTCCACTGTGGTTGATGGAGCGACAACCACTGACACCAGTAGAGACTTTGGCCCAAGATGACCATCCTTGCTGTTGTTGTTTAGTATTGTGATTACAGTGCAGCCTGGAAGCCTCAAGAAAATGCACGGCCCAATTGTTCTGGCCAGACACATAGGAAGAGATCCCCTGCCCTGCAGAGACCAAAGGCTCCATTGACAAGACCAAGGCTGGGAGAGGAAGCAGACTCAGAGAGGGGGAAGTGATGTGCCTAAGGTTAGCCAGCAGGGCAGTGACAGAGCTGTGAGCAGAATTCAGGCTTCCTGACTCCCAGGCCATGCTGAGGCTGCCCACTTTGGACAAACAATTGTCCACCTGTCGGTTGTGCAGGAACTGTTATTTTTGGTGTCTCCTTATTCGTAGGTGGGTGATGTTGATCCTTTATGCTGAGGGACCGGGTCCTACAGAATTTGAATGGTGTCCCATCACCAGACTTGCATGGTATGTAGTATCATGACTAGCTGCTGGAAGCTAGGTGACGGGGTTTAAAATGCCAGGGGCCACCAGCACCTGAGCTATACCAGAGCTGTTACCACATGGTGTTCATGACCGTTGGAATGATTGGGGCTAAAAGGCTAGTTTAGTTTGTCTGACTGTGCATGCAATGGAACCTAAAGCAGACAACTTTTGTACGGACTTAAATTTCTTCCTACCCAAGAAACTCGGGCCAAGTTGGTGGGAAGGATTTCTGAGCTTTGCAAAGCCATCAGAGGAACCTCAGTCCTACTGCGAGTGGGTTCATTTCTAGCTTTGTGTCAGTCTGAGATGGGGCCAGATTCCAACATTCCCAAACCCTGGAAGGGGAAGATTCAAACTCCTGTCTGGATTTTATTTTTTTCCATGTGGCCCTTATATCATAAACTGAACAAAACCCCTAGATCCACATGCTTATTAATTTCACATCAGCGTCTAGTGGTCCCAACAAAGATCAGGGCCCCATGGTGTCAGGTGCTGTACATACATCTAGTCAGGGGCATTGGAACAATTTGTACAGTGGGGGGTGCTGAGAACCATTGAACCAAACTGTAAACCCTGTATGTGATGGAAACCACTTCATGCCAAAGGGTGCGGCAGCACTCCTCGTTCCAGCACCCTGCACCTCGTGAGAGAGTCCCTGCCCCAAGGAATTTACAAATCTAAAGAGAACACACACAAGCTTTGGAAAAGTCCAAAACTTGGAGCTCGGTTTTTCAGATGGAACCCGTCTCTATTCAAACCTTTGTCAAATGAATGGTTCTTATGGGAAACTAGCTGGAATAAGTCAGGTTTGAGGGTGGGCTTTTTGCTTTGGGGACTTGCGTTTGTTCACCCCTGAAATCCAGAGAAAATTTCAACCCCCCCATAAGCCCAAAGAGAATGAAATCTGAGCATGCCAACCAAGTGGAGAGGGTTCAGGAAAGAGTTATGGGAATTATTCATGGGCTAGAAAACAAGCCTTTAGTGTGAGACTAAAGAGACTCTGTTTAGTTCGTTTATCTAACAGTAGGTTAAGGGGTGACTTGGTCAGTCAGTAAGTACCTATGCTGGGAAGAGACTTCTGCTGGTAGATGGGTTTTTTTTTTTTTTGATCTAGTGGAAAAAGACACAACAAGCCCCAATGGCTGGAAGCTAAAGCTAGACAAATTCAGACTAGAAATACGGTGCATAGTGGAGAGGTAATTAAACTCTGGAACAACTTATAGAATCATAGAATATCAGGGTTGGAAGGGACCTCAGGAGGTCATCTAGTCCAACCCCCTGCTCAAAGCAGGACCCATCCCCAATTAAACCATCCCAGCCAGGGCTTTGTCAAGCCTGACCTTAAAAACTTCTAAGGAAGGAGATTCCACCACCTCCCTAGGGACCCCATTCCAGTGCTTCACCACCCTCGTAGTGAAAAAGCTTTTCCTAATATCCAACCTAAATCTCCCCCACTGCAACTTGAGACCATTACTCCTCGTTCTGTCATCTGCTACCACTGAGAACAGCCTAGAGCCATCCTCTTTGGAACCCCCTTTCAGGTAGTTGAAAGCAGCTATCAAATCCCCCCTCATTCTTCTCTTCCACAGACTAAACATCCCCAGTTCCCTCAGCCTCTCCTCATAAGTCATGTGTTTCAGTCCCCTAATCATTTTTGTGGCCCTCCGCTGAACTCTTTCCAATTTTTCCACATCCTTCTTGTAGTGTGGGGCCCAAAACTGGACACAGTACTCCAGATGAGGCCTCACCAGTGTCGAATAGAGGGGAACGATCACGTCCCTCGATCTGCTGGCAATGCCCTTACTTATACATCCCAAAATGCCATTGGCCTTCTTGGCAACAAGGGCACACTGTTGACTCATATGCAACTTCTCGTCCACTGTAACTCCTAGGTCCTTTTCTGCAGAACTGCTGCTGAGCCATTCGGTCCCTAGTCTGTAGCGGTGCATTGGATTCTTCTGTCCTAAGTGCAGGACTCTGCACTTGTCCTTGTTGAACCTCATCAGATTTCTTTTGGCCCAATCCTCCAATTTGTCTAGGTCCCTCTGTATCCTATCCCTACCCTCCAGCGTATCCATCTCTCCTCCCAGTTTAGTGTCATTTGCAAACTTGCTGAGGGTGCAATCCACACCATCCTCCAGATCGTTTATGAAGATATTGAACAAAACCGGCCCCAGGACTGACCCTTGGGGCACTCCACTTGATACCGGCTGCCAACTAAACATGGAGCCATTGATCACTACCCGTTGAGCCTGACAATCTAGCCAGCTTTCTATCCACCTTATAGTCCATTCATCCAGCCCATACTTCTTTAACTTGCTGGCAAGAATACTGTGGGAGACAGTGTCAAAAGCTTTGCAAAAGTCAAGGAACAACACATCCACTGCTTTCCCTTCATCCACAGAACCAGTTATCTCGTCATAGAAGGCAATTAGATTAGTCAGACATGACTTGCCCTTGGTGAATCCATGCTGACTGTTCCTGATCACTTTCCTCTCCTCTAAGTGCTTCAGAATTGATTCCTTGAGGACCTGCTCCATGATTTTTCCAGGGACTGAGGTGAGGCTGACTGGCCAGTAGTTCCCAGGATCCTCCTTCTTCCCTTTTTTAAAGATGGGCACTACATTAGCCTTTTTCCAGTCATCCGGGACTTCCCCCGATTGCCATGAGTTTTCAAAGATAATGGCCAATGGCTCTGCAATCACATCCGCCAACTCCTTTAGCACTCTCAGATGCAATGCATCCAGCCCCATGGACTTGTGCACTTCCAGCTTTTCTAAATAGTCCCGAACCACTTCTTTCTCCACAGAGGACTTACCTAGGGATATGGTGAGTTCTCTGTCACTCGAAGTCTTTAAATGAAGGCTGGCTTGCTTTCTAAATGCTCTGCTCTAGCTCAAGCAGAAGTTATGGGCTTGATGCAGGAATTACTGGGGTAAATTCTCTGGCCTGTTCTAGGCAGGAGGTCAGCTTAGAGTTAGATGATCATAAAAGTCCCTTCTGGGCTTAAAGTCCTGTGACTTGATAAGCCTGAAGCAAAGGAACCGGCTGCAGTTCTGGGACATTTCATCCCCCACCCCCGAAATGTACCTTGTACTGATGTGATTTTTTTTTTCACCCTCACCAGTGGAACAGCTACTTAACACAACCACGCAGGAATGATGGGGGGAATGGATGTGATTGTGTTGGAAAGCGGCTGTTTTGTAGCACATTAAACTCCTGACTGTGCTGGCTGGCAAATGGACGTGGCCTTTCGGCCTGTCCTGCAGATCCTCCTTTCGGCCTGTCCTGCAGATCCTCCAGGATTCTGTGATGACAGTGCTGCTGCTGAGCACTCCCGAGAGGGGAAGCCGGATAGTCCTAATCCTCCGCTGTGGAGTGGAGGGCTTTTCCCGTTCTTGCTGCTGGCGTCCCTTAATGTGCCTCTTGCTCATTAATCGGGTGTCAGCTCCGCCACTGATGAGCTGTGGCCTCTCTTGGTAAAATACCGTCAGTATCCTAAAATTGTGGAACCATAGGGTTAGAAGGGACTGCAAGGGTCACTTAGTCCAGTGGCTTTCAAACTATATTTAGGCTGCGTACCCCTTTCCAAAGGTCGTCTACTGCGTCCCCCCCATCTGAAATAGGGTCATAACGTACCTGTCATTACATTGCCAAGTCTTACTGGATAAAGTGCCTTGTCCACCACTACAGGATTTTTCTTGCGTACCCCCTGAAGAGCACTTGCGTACCCCTAAGGGTAAGTATACCCCAGCCTGTAGACAGTCTAATCCCCTGCCAAGACTCAGGATTTGTTGTCTAACCCAGCGTTTCCCAAACTGTGTTCCGCGGAATACTGGTGTTCCGCACGATGCGACTAGGTGTTCCGTGAAAGAATCATAATTAAAAAAAAAAAAGGGCCTTGCACTTGATTTTTGTACTACTTTATACGTGCTTTCCAGTTAGTAATTGTTAGTTCAAGTTATTTTAAATTTGTATTTTTGCTTTGTTTTATAAAATATATATTTGAGCATAAATAACACAATTTTTTTTTATTTTAAAACCAAATGACTACAAAATAATATTAGAGTGTTCTGTAAATATATACCAGGTGTTCCATGGCCAGAAGAGTTTGGGAAATGCTGGTCTGACCCATCCAAGATAGATTGCTACCCAGCCTCCTTTTGAAAAGTGGGTGAGAAGACGCACAAAATCCGTTCCCTTCTTTCTTGTCAACAGGTGGGTTTTCTCTCCTCTTAGCAAACTGTGACAACTGCAGAGAGCTGTGAATCCATAGCTGACATGAGGTTACACTAACGTACAATGCCTGCTTGGCTCTGTCTGTGTGGTTCCCTGATGGGATCAACGTTTCCTTCTGACTTGTTTTTTTTAAGCTGGTTTATTCATTTGTGGGTTTACTTGCTAGCTTTGAGGTCAGGAATTCTTGCTACTGATGCATGGAGAGCAGCTTGCGGCAGGGCTGTTGGGAGCAGGATGGACGTGAGCCCCCTATGCTGTTCCCTGCTTGCTGTGAGCTCTCCTGCCCTGGTCTCTACACTCTGACTCCTGCATGGAGAGGCTGGGTTTACGTCTACGCAGCCTGTCACAGTGAGCCTCCAAGCCTGGGCTGACAGACTTGGGCTCACGCTAAAGATAGCTGTGTCGATCAGTGCTGGTACTAGCTTGGGGGGGCCATAAGCAGGAATATTTTGAGGGGCCCACCACACAACACATATTAATAATTAACAGGGGGCTCCCTTGAGCTGCTCAGGGCCCTAAGCAATTGCTTAGTCTGCTTATGCCTCGCATCTGGTGTAGACATTGTGGCTCGGGCTTTGAAAGCTAGGAAGGGAGGTGGCCATCGGACCCCGAGCTGCCAGTTAAAAGCACTTTCTACACAGCTATCTGTAACACCGTAGCGTGAGCCCGAGGCTGTTGGCCCAGGCTCAGTGGCTTGTTGCCACATCCTAACACTGACTCGAGCTGTACCATGGGTGCAGCCAAGCTGTAAGGTTGACCCCAAAGCCAGTGCGTTGAGGCTATCAGAACGCCTCCTGCTGGAACAGCGTCACGGGACATTCCCATGCAACCAGCTCTCTCGCCCAGTTCTGTGGAGCCCTCCCTCCGCTGCTGTGTCTACGAGCCAGGGCGGTGAGCCCCCTGCTCACATTCCCAGACTCTCACAAGCTCTCACTGCGCTAGCGTGAGGATAAATAGCCGCATAGCTGGGCAGTGTTTTTCTCAGGGCGTTTCTAATTCTTTGCTCTCATGTGGACAGCCTGAAACGTCTTCTCCTTCCTCTACCTGTATGGACCACGACTTCAGCATTCTTCCCCACTTGCTGCGCTAACAACTTTTCCCCCTGATGATGGCTCCTCTTCAAAATGGACTTGAAATAATGCATCCTGTGGGCCAGGGTGTGTTTGCTTTTTGCCGCCATCACCTGAGATAAGACGGGTTGGGCCTGGGGCGGGGAAACTCTGAGGAAAGGTGAGGTGCTCCAGGAAGTAGCGCCAGTAATTCGGGAAGGGGTCGTCTCCCCACGCTGCGCTGGACCTACAATGGTGCCCACACCAATGCATTGCCAGGTGCGCCGTCTTTCAGAGGAGATTTCACTCAAGGGACTGACCTTTGCGTAAGTGACCCGGCAGTTCTCTTTTCAAACACATCCCAAGTTTGGTAATTTTATATTCTGCTTCTCTAAATTTCTGACTGCAGTTCACCCTGGAACAGGAATTATTACCAATTATTTGATCTCTCAAGGTCCCGTCTAGCCCTGCCTTTCTAGGAGTTCAGTGATTATTTATCTGTATTACCATACCCCATTGTGCCAGGTGCTGTACAAACAGAACAATCAACCATCCCTGCTCGAAAGAGCTGACGGAATCTTCACTTCCTAGCCTAAACTGGAGTGCGGTGGTGAACAGCTGCTGCCTTCCACCCCAGAGGTGGCTGCCTTCCAACAGTGGGTGCAGTGAGGCCTGGGATACAGCGAGTAAGGCACTTGATGATAAAGGTGCTAATGAATTATAAGGAGAGCATCACTCACCTCCTGGTTGTCCTAACAGCCATTGTCCCAGGGTTACAGAGTTCCCTGTTTTCCCAGAAAGCACCAAGCTCCTCCCTCTGCATACCTATGTTGTGGAATCCAGTGGGATTCTCATCTAGCAAATTGTCCATTAAACAGCTGCTTTATTTCCTGTTGCCAGCCTCTCCTGCGCTTTAATTAGTGTCAGGTTCCTGTGACAGACAATTGCACTCCCCTGTGGCTCAGAGAGGTGACCTTGCAGCACACACTGCCCTGTAGTCTAAGAACTCTGATCCCTCTCTCTGACCAACGGACCCCACCCCTTGGAAATTAGCACTTGGTCTTCTAGTTCCTCCTGCTCTTTAAGGAAGGAGTGGGAACAAGACTGGGAAGAACAAAGGGACAAACAATGTTGTTTAAAATGAATGTGGCTGGTGAATCGGACTTCATTGTTTTGGGAGCTGGAGTGACACTTCTATGGGAAGTCGCTGGGTGCAGTGAGAAGGATGAGTGTGGGAGGGGCATGGGGGGTGAAGTCAAACCTGTTTTAATTGCGGAAAGGGAAATGTTCTGTTTGCTGTGGGTCTGTGCCATCAATTCAAGGGCTGGGGGGCTGATGATGGTATTTTGGAGGGAGGGGAAAGAAGATGATAAACAGCAAAGAGGATGAAATTCACCCTGATGCAAAGGCAATAGTACAAGCCCTGGGCACCACTTAAGTGTCGCCAAGGCCTTAAGGGAGAGCTAGATCTTGTGGGAGTTGAGTGATAGCTAGGCTCTGCACAGGGGTAAATTTCACACCATGGAAGAAATGGCCAGAGAATTAATGGGTGGAAATTGCACTCACTCCCCCACAAGCAAAATCACACCCCCATACCCTCCCCCTGCTCCAAATCCATCCCTCAACCCCTCAGGAGATTCAATTTCTTTACTGCAAATGCCATCATCCAATCAGTCCCTCCCCATCTGAAGAATCTCCGGCTGATTTCGAGTGACTCTAGGATGGTCAGTTTCTAACTTTGCATTCTCACGGTGGATGGGGGCCAGGTTCCAACCTTCCCAAGCCTCGGAGTGGGTGGACATCCCAGCTCAAATTTTAATTTTTCACCTGGCCCCCCCCCTCTAATAGAGGGAACCAACCGCCCCTGATTCAAATGCTTCTTAGCTCTTCATGGGAGCCCCTAGAGCTCATCCACCCACGCAACCATTTCCAACCCCCTGCAAGGCAGCAGAGTTGTTAAACTTTGGCTGGCAGGAGTTTTCCAGGGAACACATTACACGATCGAGTGATCAAATATTCCCAGCAAAAGCCATCCATTGAGGAATGGGGGAGGGGGGAATAAATTAGGTTTATTAGCTGCAGCAGGCAATGACATAAGCAGCAAATCATTAAGCATGGTAATTACCCTCTATATTATACTCCCTCTAGGATGACATGAAACAATTATGATTATGCACACAATTAGATTATTTTCATTTTTGGGTTGAGGCTGTTTCCAGTGGCGCTGTGTGTGTGTGGTTCCCCTCCCCTCACCCCAATTTTTATACTGCGTTTAGTTTTCCATTATTTCATGCTATCTCAGTAGTAGTAGGAGTGCATGATATGCCATCTGATATCCCACGGTATGGCGTATTATGCACTATTAATAGCACTCGATAATTGCCCCATTCTGTTCGTTCCCTCTGAAGCATCTGGCACCAGCCACAGGATACTGGGCTAGATGGACCGTTGGTCTGACCCCGTCTTATGTTCTTATGACCTGTCCTAAAATAGTCTAAAAATAGAATAAACGGGGGCGGGGGGGAGAATGGAAAATGACACTTCATCCTAAAATGCAATTTTGAAAGGTCTCTGAAATGAAACTTTCCAAAATGACAAACCTTTTCCTGCTTTTGACATTTTTTTTTTTTTTTTGCTGCCAGGAATGTTGAAATCGATTAGTTTTGCAAAAAAATAAATTTTGAGTTTTGTTGAAATGGCATTTCTGATGGAAAATGATTTAGCCAAAATTGTTCTGGCCATCTCTCTTTATCAGGCCCTATGGCTCTATGCAGCAAACAGTCCACCACCCAACTCTTCCTAACTGATGTGGGGGCGGATCACGGCTCATATTTATATTTTTGCCCTTTTTCTTGCCTGTTGCTTTGTCCCCACCGCATTGCCTCTGAGTCCTCACAGTTATGACCTTTGTACATGTGGCTGCTTCTCTAGGCAGAGTTAATGGCTGTTTTCAGAGAGAATAAAAGTTCATTTTTCAATCAGAGAGAGAGAGACGAGCCAGACTTGATTCTAAATAATTGCACAGAGCACTGTCGGCCTAGTATAGTCTCCATTTCTCTGACATGAGGTCACACTGTGACCGAAAGAGTCCAGCTAAATGATGATTTTTCCCTCTGATGTAATGCAGCTTAAGGTGAGGTCAGCGTTCATTGTGGCAGCTCTTTTGTTTAGGGACTCGGGTGCTCATGGGTTCAGTTCTCTCCAAAGGGCAGGCATTGTTTGCAGACACCCCTTCCTTGGGGACTGCACTTTGATGCAGTGGGAAGGCTTGTGTGTACCAATGCCAGCGGGAGTTTAACTCCTCTGGCTCTATCAATTCAGAGAGTAGGGTAGACACAAGCAGTACAGTGGCCTTCCAGCTTGGGAGTAGAACAATAGGCCAACTCCTGTCGTAAGCTAGAGAAACACAGCAAGGTGGGCATTCCAGCAAACAGCATGATAAACAGAGATGGCAGAGCCACATTCATGCCCTGAGCCGCGTCTGACAGCGTAGGAAGCTTGCAGCTGGCTTGCACATCACCGCCAGATCTGTCGTCTCTTGGCTGAGATGTTAAACGAAATTGGCCAGATGCCCTGCTGGGATAAAGTGCCGTAGCTCCACGTTCCATTTTACCCGTGCTGAGGTTATTCTGTCTCGGGCGACTGTCCGACTCTGTTGATGAGCTGAGGCTACAGAGTCAGAGACGAGTATTCCTGGCCAGATAGTCCCCGCTCTTGGTAAATCAGCTTCCAAGGATCTAAAGCATAGTATAAGCGGTTGCTGTGTGCAATGTACTTTAACCCTGACCTGGAAGGACTGTCTCTTGGGAGCAGAGAGAGGCTGCTGTTTTGGATGTGTGCTGTTGTAATGTAGCTGTCGGATCGCTGGGAACTGGACTGAGACCATCCGTGGGTTCTGCTGTACAACCATGGCCCTCGCGACCCGATCCAGCACGTCACTGAAGCTCAGTAGGGCAGACGGGATGAACTGGTGCTGCCCCACTGAAGTCAATGGGGCTACTCACATGCTCCAAGCTCAGCAGGTGCCTAAGTGCTTTGCTGGATTGGGGCCAGAGTGCTCGTCGCTGGTGTGCCAAGCTCTAGATCAGAAGGGGGGAGCAGTCTGTGGAAGAGGAAGATGTAGGTGTTGACCCAAGCAGCTATAGTCAAAGTTCTGGGCCCTGATGACGTTCTAGCTGGAAGCTAGAAATTGATGGAGGTGGTATTTTCTTTGATGCCATCTTGTTGGTTTACAAGAGATGTACAAAGTCCTGCTTCCCCAAATGCAGGGAGGAACCAGAAACAAAGGGAGTGGTTTCTTAGAGCCCCAAGCCTCTTTAGCTAACAGCCAAACCCAAAAGCACACTCCGTAGCTTTTCCACACCCGTAGGCTACTGCCTGGCTTTCTTACTTTGTGCCTCTGCCTCTCTCTCTCCGCTGCACATGTTCTCACGCCGTTTCTGTGTGTTCTGCCTTCCCAATCCCACACGCACACAAACAAACAACGCTCAGACTGGGCCACCAGAATGCTTCACTCTCTACAGGATGGGAGGGGTTTTCCCATCACTGTAGTTAATCCACCTCCCCGAGAGGCAGTAGCTAGGCTGACCAAAGAATTCTGTCTTCTCTCTATGCTGGGGTTTAGTTTAGCACAGCTACATCTCTCAGGGGTGTGAATCTTTGTGAGAGACCTCGTTATGCCAATGTACGTTTTCTGTGTAGAGCTGGCCTTAGCAAACCCGCTCCGCCCAGAACTCCTGGGTGAGTTCACAACCCCTTCTGACTTAGGCTATGTCTACACTAGCAATTATGTCACTCAAGGGTGTGAAAAAAAACACCTCCCCTCCCCCGAGCAACGGAAGTTTTGTCAGCATACGCGCTCGTGTGTCGTTGAGCTGGTTTTGTGATGTCAAGAGGAGAGCTCTCTCCTGTCGGCACAACGTGGCTAGAGGAGCGCTCTGACCGTGGCACAATCGTACCAATATGGCTGTACCGCTGTAAGCTTGTAAGCGTTGCCATAGCCTTAGGTGGGAGCTTGTGGTCAACTTATCCTTTCAGTTATGTTAATTGAAGCCTGCGTTCACACCCATCAATCTCAGCAAGGTTTTAACTCAACCCCTAACTAGGTTTCATTCACCCTGCTCATAGCAAGGCTATGGCTAGTTGGGGATTGGTCCTGCTTTGAGCAGGGGGTTGGACTAGATGACCTCCTGAGGTCCCTTCCCACCCTGATAGTCTATGATTCTATTGTGTTTCTTTCCTGTATCAGTACTTTGCTGCTAGGAGGCTGCAGGGAAATCCATCCATCCATTTCAAGCTATGATTGGATTTAGTGGACGGGGGAGAGGAGAGGCATTGTTCCATATCTCCGTGTATCGCACTTCCTGAATCAGGCCCACATGCTGCTTTCAGTGTTTTTGGAGTGAACAGGGGCCTGCAACATGCTGTCGGTCATCTGGATAAATATTCTGCTACAAAATGCCAATTAGATCTCTCACGCACACAGTCTTTCCATTCAGTTGCTGTCTCTTATGAGTTGCTATCCTGGTGCCCATCTGACTTCATCTGCAGTTAAAATCTTCATTAAGTCCCTGCACTCCAAAGCCCCATCCACTACTATTCAAATAACATAATAGGATTTTTGCTTACAGACAAAAGATGCTTGGAACATGTGATTTTGGCTTCTAGCATCTGAGGGAGGCTTGAACGATCGTGTTGGGAGTCTCTTTTGTCTGTAGAATAAAAGCATTTTGTGTGTTTGAATGAGAGATTTTGGGATAGAGAGGAACTTGACATGTGTTTTCCTGAGGGATCTGCAGGAAAATCACATCACTTTCCCCCCCTCACCCCTGCCACCCCAGGAAATAAGCATGATTTGGGGGTTTTGGCCAGTTATTTTATTCCTGCTTCCCTGCAGTGAACTGAAAGCACCTGTAAATTTTTCACAATTTCCTTCTGGCAGCTTTGTGCTGCTCAGTTGTCCTGCTTTGAGGAAAATCTCCAGACTTTGGAAATCAATGATTTCATTCAATGTCCTGAAGGGTGGCTAGTTGCAGAGTCATTGTATAAATTTTCTACCCAGTACTGAGGAGAGAAACATCAGTTCACAGGCTATTCTAATGGGATGAAATTCAAAGTCCAGCATGAGGCCTCTGCATCAGTTAAACCCTCTGACTAAAAACTGGCTGGTTAATCATTTGGCCAGTTTTCCCAAGCATCCTTCACAACAGACTGTGGCTGGAGCATGGTTTGGGAAAAGATGGTTTATGTGTAAAGACTAAATGGAGGCTCAGGAGATGGGGGTTCCAGTCCTGCCTTTAACCAAGCCTTCCTATGTCACCTTGAGTAAGTCACTTCATCATTCAGGGCCCAGTTCTGTAAAATGGCAATATCAGCACTTCTCTGAGCCTTTGTCTGTCTTGCCTATTTAGATTATTAGTAAGAGGCAGTCCCTAGTCCTAGCTATGTGTATATACAGCACCTAGGTCTCTTGCAGCCCCTGAGTGCAAAACAAAAGACTTGGGTTGGAGAAAAGAACTGGGGTGGTACATTTTAAAGCTTCCTCCATGGCTGTCCCTGGTATTTTCTCTACATGGCTGCATATTTCACCACCAAGAACTTGGCAGGGAAATGCAGGCCGGGTTTTCGGAGCAAAGCCCTCCACCTGGGAAATGCTTTGGCCAAGTCCCATGGCAACTGGCTGAAGTTACGGAAAGAAAAGCTCCAATACGTGCACCGCTGGCTCCTTGTTCATAGAGACTCGTTGAAGCTGCGCCAGTGAAATAGTTAAGGGGAAAGCGTGCAGTTCACCTTGACTGTGGATAATGAGTGGAGAGAGCCAGACAATGAAGTGTTTCCTAGAGGTGAGCTGTGAATTATTTTCTCATCATCACATCATCTCTCTTCCGACCTCTTCCCTCTCCAGCTCCAGCAGTCAGGCTATCTGACATGAGGCTGTGCCGATCGCGGAAACTATTGTTGTTACATTTTTGTTAACCCTAGATTTAATGATGACATTTGCCCGATAAAGATGAGAGCCACTGGCACAGTGCGGACCCATAAAGAGCGATCTGTCCCCTAACGTCATCACAGGATTTTAAGCCGCTCCAAACCCCTCTAGTGTTTAAGCTCTTTGTCTGCTAGGACGCAAGGTGCAGCTTTCTTTTTTCTTTTGCAAAAATAGAGGAACAAGCGGTAATATAATGTGACCCAAGTTTACAAGCATACCCCAAATGGGTGTGGCTTTCTTTTATTTTCCCAAATGAAATATATGATTCGAGATGGAAGAGACCTTGGATCATCTTATCTGTCCCTATGCAGCACTGTTCCAGAAAATGGGCCGGATCCTCAGCTAGTGTAAATATGTGTCGCTCTATTGATATACACCAGATAAGAACATTAAAAACGGCCACACTGGGTCAGACTAATGGTCCACCTAGCCCAGTAGCCTGTCTATCAGAGGGAATGAACAGAACAGGGCAATTTTGAGAGATTCATCCCATCGTCCTGTCCCATTGTCTGGCAGTTGGAAGTTTAGGGGGACACATGAGGATCTGGACCATTATTCTGAGTGCTTTGTCCAAGCCTGACTTAATAGGGCTCCTGCTTCTTCCCTTGGGGGATTATTCTCCACTGTTGTCGTCATCATCATCACTGTTGGGAGACTGTTGATATTCAGCCTAAATCTTCCTCTACTTAATTATATCCCATAATTGTCCCCTATCCCATGCACCACGCTTACCAACTCGTCTCCCTCCTTGTTGTTTACACTCTTCCAGCATGCATAGACAATTATATGAATGGACTTTTATAGCCCCCAGTGTTAATGATTGATCCTTGCGCCCTTGTGAGGTAGGGAAGTATTCTTATCCCCACTTTACAGATGAGAGAACAGAGGCACGAAGAGGGATGCTTGACTTGGCACAGACACCGGGTGTTTGAGTCAGAGCCTGGTATGGAACCCAAATCTCCTGAGTCTGTCGAGTGATTTTACCCAGGATGATGGGTCATGGTAAATGAAAATGCTCACCCATGGCTTCTGTAATCTTTCTTCGTACATTGTTGCCTTCAGTGGCTTAGGAACTTTTGTTGGTCTTCTGAGTTCCCATCGGTCCCGGCTGGGTTGTGGGCAGCCAGACCTAGAGGTCAGAGCCAGAGTCCACAGTCATGAGACAGGAGTTGAGTCACCTGTGTCGGAACCCTGCAAGAGCAGAAGCAGGAGATAAATCAGAGATCAGAACCACAAGTCAGAGGTCAAAGGCCAGCCCAGGTCAGGATACTGGGAAGTCAAGCCAGGGAGCAGGAGGCCCAAGGTACACAATCCAGAGCAGAGTGGATCCCAGTTGTTCAGACAGCTTCCCGTTGCTGGCTTAAGTAGGACCAGTGGGCCAATTGGCTGCTCTGGGACTCTGCCAATAGGACCTCAGAAGCAGAGCCTCAAACTGGGAGTGGGTTCCATAGATCCTGGGTCAGCAGTTGTTAGCAGGCAGAAGGTTGACGTGCGACTGCTCCTGTGGACCTGGGTTCAAGGCCTATGGGTCATGACACCTACAATTACTCCACATTTCTGGGATGGCGGTTCCCAGAACTGAACTCAGTGCTCTAAGTGCGGGCTTACCATTCCCAGATAATTAAGGAACTTCCTTTCCATAAAGAAAAGGAGTACTTGTGGCACCTTAGAGACTAACCAATTTATTTGAGCATGAGCTTTCGTGAGCTACAGCTCACTTCATCGGATGCATGCCGTGGAAACTGCAGCAGACTTTATATACACAGAGAATATGAAAAAATACCTCCTCCCACCCCACTGTCCTGCTGGTAATAGCTTATCTAAAGTGATTATCAGGTGGGCCATTTCCAGCACAAATCCAGGTTTTCTCACCCTCCACCCCCCCACACAAATTCACTCTCCTGCTGGTGATAGTCCATCCAAAGTGACAACTCTTTACACAATGTGCATGATAATAAAGTTGGGCCATTTCCTGCACAAATCCAGGTTCTCTCACCCCCTCACCCCCCTCCCAAAAACGACACACACAAACTCTCTCTCACCCCCTCACCCCCCTCCCAAAAACCACACACACAAACTCACTCTCCTGCTGGTAATAGCTCATCCAAAGTGACCATTCTCCCTACAATGTGCATAATTAAGGTGGGCCATTTCCAGCACAAATCCAGGTTTTCTCACATCCATAGTGGCTTTTCTCTCACTTTGCATTGGTGTAAATGCTTGTGTAAATGGAGAATCCGGCCTTCCACGCCTTTGCATTAGTTCTCTGGCCTCTTTTAAAGATGCTCCAACCTTCTCTCAGACTTGGGAACTTACAACTTCCTGCTGTTGTACCTCACGCCTCAGACGTCTTAATTCCCCTCTTGAAATCTAATGCCACTGTACATTCCATTAACCGGTTCTTCACCATATTGAATTTGAATTTCTTGTGGCAACGAAACCCCACCCTTCCTTATTACCCACAATAGCTCCTTGCTATTGGTAAGTAGATCCCTCCTGGATTGTGAAGTGTAAGACAGGAATCTTGCTGAATCATGCTTAGCTACTTTTAGCTGTATCTGTTGCACAAGGGGCACCTTAGGGGGAACTGACCAGCGGAACTAGAAGCGGTATAATTCTATGCCAAAGCTGAGTTTTATAATATAATTATATCGTACTGTATCATTTTATGCCGTAATCAAGTCACTTTTATTCTCTCTTCTCTGTAGGTTCTGTTACCACGCTCGTCACCATAGTATCTGAACTTCTTCCAGTAGTGCATTCAGCAATGTGACTGCACATCTGTCCCATGTTACATGCTCTCCTCGCCCTACGGGGAAGAAGCATGTGAAGCACAATGTCTGCATGGGGAGTTATATCCACATAGTTATAGCTATAATTCTACTGCTATAGTTCTGGTGGTCAATTTCCCAATGTAGACAAGCCGTAAGTACTTAAAATCCCTCCTGAGTACAATATCCTGTGGCATCTAACTCTGCAGTAGGGGATCCAGCTGTCTTACCTGCATGTTGTCGTGTGATGGCATTAGTGACCCAACAGGTGTGGGTGTGGGGGTGTGGTCATCCTAGCTTAATGGAATCATTTCATGCTCCGCAAGCTTCAGGATTAGCTTCAGGTTACAGGAATATCAAGTCATGCAAAACACCCTCTGTGAGCAAGGCCACAGTAATGATCATCTGTGCTTTTTTAAATGATGCATCTTGAGTCAAGATCCCCCTCTCCAGGTTTTCTGAGAGCCTGCATACATCTCAAGCTCCTCAGGGGGGAGGGAGAGACAGAGAGTATTTCCTGAGCCATCGCCAGGGAAGCCAGAGCTAACCATTTACATATGCATATAAATGTAATTATGAAGTCAGCCTAGACTTGAGATTCAGACAAAGGAACAGGCGGTATAATTAACTGCATGTTTAAGAATAAAGAATATTACATTAGGGTTAATTAGCTGGTGGCTTAATTAAAAAATAATTCAGAAATTGCCTGCAAAAGTAATTGAGCTACAATATGAATATTCTATACAAAAATATACCTAGAACTGTGTATAAATATATCCTTTCTCTATTAAAATTGCATCTACAGGCACACAATTTGCACTATTCAGCCAAATTCTGAGTGGGTGTAACTGCACTGAAGTCAAAGGAAGGTCGGAAGGGATCATTAAATCATTTAATCTGATCTCCTGTGTAACACAAGCCATACAATGTCACCCAGTTACCCTTGCATTGAGTCCAGTAACTTGGCTGACTAAAGCATATCTTTCAGAAAGGCAACAAATCTGGAGATGAAAAGTGCCAGAGATGGAGAATCTACCTCTTCCCTTGGTAGTTAATCACCCTCACTGTTAAAGATGGGTACCTGATTTTCTAAACTGAATTTGTGTGTGTGTGTATGCAAAGAGGCTGAACTTTGGGTTTGCAAATGAAAACTAGGGATAATTGCTGTCTGGTAGGCTTGTGCATGTGTTTTACATATATAAAGCACCTGTGCATACTCACCTTTTGCAAGCAATACTTTTGGGTGTAATTAGCCCCTTAAAGAAAAAAATTAGTCTTTAAAAATGGCTAAACAAACGAGCTAACAAATGCTGTTAAATGCCAGAGTCCATCTTGCCTATGCAACCTCAACTGGGCCCACTTGCATGTGCACATCCACATTTGCCCTGATTTCCCCATCTGCAAAATGGGACCATTGATACTTGAATCAGAGTAGCAACCGTGTTAGTCTGTATTTGCAAAAAGAAAAGGAGTACTTGTGGCACCCCATCCGATGAAGTGAGCTGTAACTCATGAAAGCTTATACTCAATAAATTGGTTAGTCTCTAAGGTGCCACAAGTACTCCTTTTCTTGATACTTGAGTGTGTCTCGGGGACGGGGTTGGGAGGGCTCATTAGTGTTTGCAAAGTGCTTTGAGACCCTTGATCTGGAAGGGGCATTATAGACGTTAGAAGTCGCAGTACTGAGCCCCTGGAGCTCCCATGGAGTTCAGATGGAATTGCTGCAGACAGCACCTCTGCAAATAATGTCCCAGGTCTGCAAAATTACCGTGGGCCAGATCCCTAGCTGGTGATGATCAACATTATCTCCAGTGGAAATGGGCTGATTCACAACAGCGGCAGACCTGATCCTATAGGCTATGGTGAATGGTTCTCTAATCTCTCTGAGCTTAATGAGTGTAGCAGCAATGGGATGAATCTCTAGTCCACAGAAACATAGGAATTACCATACATGAGCCCAAGGGGTCCAGCTAGACCAGTGTCCTGTCTCCAACAACAGCCGGCACCAGCTGCTTCAGAGGAGGGTGCAAGACACCCGGCAGGGGACAGTTATGGGACAACCTGGGAAAGTTTCTTCCTGTCCCCTATAATTTGGAGGTTGATGTATGCCCTGAAACATAAGGAATTTGTCTCTGTGACAGGTTTCAGTCGGTCCTCCAAGCCCTTAGGGTGCGATGGAGAGCTATGGTCCCACTGGCAGGCCTTTAGTCACACCTTTCAGGCGCTGGGGAATTAGCGGGAAAGGTGTGCTGGTCTGGGGCGCGCCCCTCCGGCAGGGGGGAGGGCCGGGTCAGGTCTGGGGCGTGCCCCTTGGGCGGCGGGGGGGAGGGCCGGGCCGGGTCTGGGGCGCGCCCCTCGGGCGGGGGGGGGGGAGGGCCGGCCCGGATCTGGGGCGCGCCCCTCGGGCGGGGGGGGGGAGGGCCGGCCCGGATCTGGGGCGCGCCCCTCGGGCGGGGGGAGGGCCGGCCCGGGTTTGCAGCGCACAGTTCTGCTACCCAAGGCAGGTTGGCCGGGGTAGGGGAAGGAGGCCCACCCAACTCCACTGCGTTCCAGCCCAGGCCTTCCTTCCGGTCAGGTTCCTCCTGGCCCCGGGCCTCCCCTGGGTCGGTACCAGGATCGCGAGGGAGCAGCCAGCCGCCTCTGTCTGTCTCCCTCCCTGGTGCTGCCTGCACTGGGCAAAGGGCCCCGCCCTTGGTACTTCCTGTCCCACCCCTCCCCTTCCGGGGATTGGCGTAAGCTTGTTCTGGCCCCGCCAACTCAGGCTGAAAGGGTGGCTCTTTACCCTCTGGTTCGGAGGGAAGCCACCCTGGCTCCCTACAGTCTCTCTTCCAAAACCCTAGAATAATTTTTACAGGATTGTTTCTAATCCTTATTATTGCAATTTGTCCGTGTTATCCATAGCTATGTCCCATTCATTCCGAATCCTGATAAGTTCTTGGCCTCAGCTTTAACTTGTGGCCATGACTGCTGCTGGCTAACTGAGTGAAACGATTTCCTCAAATCAGTTTTAAATTTGCTGATCTTAATCTCTCTGTGCCTCAGTTTTCCCCCTTTGTAAAATGAGGATAGTCATCGTTCCCTACCTCCAAGGGGTGTTGTGAGGGTAAAGTCGCAACAGGCCCAGAGACTATAATAACAGGAGGACAGATCAATAGATGCCATCCTGGGTTTGGTCTAAAGTAGCTGCCTGAATTCTGCTCTTGCCATGTGCGCTCATATCCATTTTCTCCTGTTTTAAGGCAGTGTTAAAGTAGCGTGGTTTGTTATGCAGAATAGCTTTTCTATCGCTTTTTCTCCCTTCCAGCACAATGGCAAATCATTTCCCCACCCCTGCCTGCCCCCCCCCTCCTGATTCAATCAGCAAATGTGCTCAACTGAGACTGAAGGGTTATATCAGCGGGTGCGGATTTTTAAAATGAGGCCTTTTAATTCGGTGCTTAAATTTGCCCTCTGGCAGCAGCAGCAAATTGGCTGCCATTTGGAAGCAAATATCGAAGGCAAAGCTCGGCTTTTCCCCAGTCACCAGCCCCTAAGGTCACCTATACAGCTATGTTTACTGGGGTGACCGAGAGCCCTATTGATTAACAAGGGGCAGAGACATTTCCTTTTCCCTGAGTCAGACACAAGGCGGACATTCTGCTTGTTGCTCAGCTGTAATTACAAGTTGCCTTCTTTTCTAAAGGCCAGTAGGCATTCTCCTGCCAAAACACGGGACGCAGGCCTGTCATTAGAAATGCTAGCCTAGGTAGCCTTCTGCTTGCAGTCAGTATGTGGTTGCGATTGGACCGTTAAGGAGATGTGACTTTGGAATCCTCTTAAGTGCCCAGCAGGATGGCCTGGATGCTGCGAGCCCAGGGAGCGCTTTAGGAAGATACGCAAATATCCCTTCTGGATGCTTGGTGCTTAGGAATATAATGCAGGCTATTATTATTATTAGTGGTATTACCATCATGCCTGGGAGCCCCAGTCCTGGGCCAGGCCCCCACTGTGTTAGGCGCGGTATAGTTACAGTATTATGGTAGTTCCCTGGCTCACCAGTCCTGGGCCAGGCCCCCACTGTGTTAGGCGCGGTATAGTTACAGTATTATGGTTGTTCCCTGGCACACCAGTCCTGGGCCAGGCCCCCATTGTGCTAGGCGCAGTATATATACAGTATTATGGTAGTTCCCTGGTGCACCAGTTGTGGGCCAGGCCCCCCTTGTGTTCGACGTGGTATATTTACAGTATTATTATACCAATAAAGTAAAAACCAGCAGGATCTTATTAAAAGGAAAAAGGCAAAATGCCACATTTATTGTGAATACAGAAAGAATCATAGTAAGCAGTTATCAGAGTAGCAGCCGTGTTAGTCTGTCTACACAAAAAGAAAAGGAGTACTTGTGGCATCTTAGAGACTAACAAATGCATCCGATGAAGTGAGCTGTAGCTCACGAAAGCTTATGCTCAAATAAATTTGTTAGTCTCTAAGGTGCCACAAGTCCTCCTTTTCTTTTTGAGTTAAGCAGTTAGTTATAGTTATAACATTCCATTCAATTTCATATTTATTGTCACACACACACACAGAGGTTCTGCAAGGTTGTTATCATAGTTACCAGCCTTAGAGTTGCTCGTGCCAAACCACTGGCCAGGTGGCCTGGACATGAGGAGGGAGCAGGGCCTTGTCAGATGCACATCTGATGCTCTTGGAAGTTGGTTTGCAGAATCAGACCCCAAAGTTCTCACTTTCTAGAGGCCATTTTTATAGGAATTTCTTCCTATGCCAGTCTGTGGGAACTGCTTCATCATGCTGTTGCTGAATCAATCAGCAGATGTCACATTCCTGACAGCTCCGTACTGCCAGATGTTATCTTCTTTGGTTCTCCCATTCTTGAGGCTGTTGGGTGGATTCATGGGGAGTAGATGGCCAGCCCTCTGTGGAGAAAGAGGTGGTTAGGGACTATTTAGAAAAGCTGGACATGCATAAGTCCATGGGGCCGGACGAGTTGCATCCGAGAGTGCTAAAGGAATTGGCGGCTGTGATTGCAGAGCCATTGGCCATTATCTTTGAAAACTCGTGCCGAACGGGGAAAGTCCCAGATGACTGGAAAAAGGCTAATGTAGTGCCAATCTTTAAAAAAGGGAAAAAGAAGGATCCTGGGAACTACGGGCCAGTCAGCCTCACCTCAGTCTCCGGAAAAATCATGGAGCAGGTCCTCAAAGAATCAATCTTGAAGCACTTACATGAGAGGAAAGTGATCAGGAACAGTCAGCATGGATTCGCCAAGGGAAGGTCATGCCTGACTAATCTAATTGCCTTCTATGATGAGATTACTGGTTCTGTGGATGAAGGGAAAGCAGTGGATGTATTGTTTCTTGACTTTAGCAAAGCTTTTGACACGGTCTCCCACAGTATTCTTGTCAGCAAGTTAAAGAAGTATGGGCTGGATGAATGCACTATAAGGTGGGTAGAAAGTTGGCTAGATTGTCGGGCTCAACGGGTAGTGATCAATGGCTCCATGTCTAGTTGGCAGCCGGTGTCAAGTGGAGTGCCCCAGGGGTCGGTCCTGGGGCCAGTTTTGTTCAATATCTTCATAAATGATCTGGAGGATGGTGTGGATTGCACTCTCAGCAAATTTGCGGATGATACTAAACTAGGAGGAGTGGTAGATACGCTGGAGGGTAGGGATAGGATACAGAGGGACAAACACAAATTGGAGGATTGGGCCAAAAGAAATCTGATGAGGTTCAATAAGGATAAGTGCAGGGTCCTGCACTTAGGACGGAAGAACCCAATGCACAGCTACAGACTAGGGACCGAATGGCTAGGCAGCTGTTCTGCGGAAAAGGACCTAGGGGTGACTGTGGACGAGAAGCTGGATATGAGTCAACAGTGTGCCCTTGTTGCCAAGAAGGCCAATGGCATTTTGG
Source organism: Lepidochelys olivacea (assembly GCF_965140295.1). NCBI lineage: Eukaryota > Metazoa > Chordata > Testudines > Cheloniidae > Lepidochelys > Lepidochelys olivacea. The sequence goes on from NC_140429.1 coordinate 11,479,228, forward strand.
GATGTATAAGTAGGGGCATAGCGAGCAGATCGAGGGACGTGATCATTCCCCTCTATTCGACATTGGTGAGGCCTCATCTGGAGTACTGTGTCCAGTTTTGGGCCCCACACTACAGGAAGGATGTGGATAAATTGGAGAGAGTCCAGCGAAGGGCAACAAAAATGATTAGGGGTCTGGAACACATGAGTTATGAGGAGAGGCTGAGGGAACTGGGATTGTTTAGTCTGCAGAAGAGAAGAATGAGGGGGGATTTGATAGCTGCTTTCAACTACCTGAGAGGTGGTTCCAGAGAGGATGGTTCTAAACTATTCTCAGTGGTAGAAGAGGACAGGACAAGGAGTAATGGTCTCAAGTTGCAGTGGGGGAGGTTTAGGTTGGATATTAGGAAAAACTTTTTCACTAAGAGGGTGGTGAAACACTGGAATGCGTTACCTAGAGAGGTGGTAGAATCTCCTTCCTTAGAAGTTTTTAAGGTCAGGTTTGACAAAGCCCTGGCTGGGATGATTTAACTGGGGATTGGTCCTGCTTTGAGCAGGGGGTTGGACTAGATGACCTCCTGAGGTCCCTTCCTACCCTGATATTCTATGATTCCAGTCTGCCCTCTGGGGGTCCTCTGGTTATTTCCACTTGACGCCTTCTTCAGCCGATGGACACTGGATTCTTAGGCTGGCACCTCCCTGATCATTCAGTTATTATCCACACCAAGCATCCATCCACATACATCCTCTATCTCCATTTTAATCACAATTGTTAACAAAGCAAGATGAATACAACAAAAGGGTGGGGAGTCTCTGGGTGCTGTTTCTGTTGTTACAGAGTATTGCTTTGAGTCTCTCTCTGTGTGAGTAGTTGTTGTTACAAAGAATTGCTTTGAGAACAGACTCTGTCTTAGAATGTACTAACACAATTAGCAGCTTGCAAGTTTCACACAGAGAGGGAGAGAAACAGTACCAAAAACCAAGAGACCTCTTAATTAGTAATACCCTGGAATTTAATCTATGGGGAATCAAACTAATTTGTGATTTTAATACAGAACTTCTTTAATATGATCCAACATTATGGTAGTTCCCCGGTGCACCAGTCCTGGGCCAGGCTCCCATTGTGCTAGGCGTGGTATATTTACAGTATTATGGTAGTTCCCTGGCGCACCAGTCCTGGGCCAGGCTTCCATTGTATTCGGTGCAGTATATTTTTATTGCTCTTAGGCAGAGGTGGATTAAGGTCTCCTGCGGCCCTGGGCCAGAGCAAGCGGGGGGCCCCAGTGCCGGAAGTGTGGCCCCACCCCTTCTGCCTGCGGTTCCACTCCTTCTGTCTGTGGCCCTGTCCACAGCCCCACCCCATCTGCCCCTTTCCCCGTGGCCCTGCCCCCATTCTAACCACGACCCTACCCCATTCCACCCTTTCCCTGTTGCCCCACCCACCGCTTGCTCCTCTCCCACCACCCCACTGTGGCCCCGAGACCAGAGAGGGTCTTTGCCAGGGCTGTGGTGGAGAGTGAGAGCTTCTCCAGCCCTGGGGACACGGTGGAGGAAGATTTTTTCTGGGGCATCCGAATGGGCTGGGGCAACTTGGCCCAGGCCCCATTGGCCCATGCAGTAATTCGCCACTGCTCTTAGGTGTATTACAGTAGTTCCTAGGAGCACCAGTTGTGGACCAGGACCCTGTTGTGCCAGGCACTGCAAAAGCACAGACCCAAAAGCTAGTCCCTGCCCCAAAGTGCTTACAATCGAAGTATAAGACCCGAGACAGCAGACAGGCCAATAGGGGTGGACAGAGGAACAATGCGAGGCTGTTGGTCCCCACTGTGGCAGTGATCTCTGCACACCAGCAACCAAACTGTTCCCAAGCTTTTTGTGGGCCCCATGGCACCCGCAAGTTTTGGTGGATGTTTACAGAACACCTCCCAGGCGTGAGGTAGAAAGCCGTTGTACGCACAAGGATCTGATCCAACGCGGCTTTGTCCTTCGGAAAGCCATAAAGCAAAAAGGGGTTTAGGGAAAGTGTTTGTTTCCCCCTCGTGTTCTTCGAATGTCGGAACGAGGCGTGCTGGACGAATGCATCAGTATGTTTAAGCACTGGTCATTTTGAGACAGGCGCACACAACACGTGAAAGCTAATGTGGTGAATAGCTTGTGATCTGAATGGACCAAAAATGATACTTGATCTTCATTAAACCAGGTGGAATGAAGTGTCACAAACTCCGAGAATCCAGTCTGCCCTGGCGTTGAAGGCAATGGCAGATGTTGCTGCTTAATTTTGTCGAGGACTTGAACCCCAGACGGCACGGTTCGTTGTCTGACCACAGAGAGAAAGGCAACACCAGCAAGGTCCAAACACAAGCTCTTTATTGAAGAGTACACACAACAATAGAGAGCAGCCCGTCTCCAAGGAGAACCAGCCAGCCTTTAAGTAAAACTCGTAGGTTTTTATAAACAGTCCCGTCGCGTCACAGATTTATTCATAAAGCAGCCCACCCCTCCCCTATGTTAGTTAAAATCCTCTTTCTCTATTATGCATGCACTTCTACCCCCTTATTGTAGATAACTTTTAGCAAATCGCAATGCTTCACCAACTTTCTTATCGGTATGGGTGTCAACCAGGAGACGAGGAGTTAAGAACAGACATAACACAAAAACAAGGAGTGGAAAACAGTGCCTCCTATCTCAACAAACTGTTCCCAGAACATTTGGTACAAAAATGCAGGAATGCAGGCCTCCCCTTTTTTCTTACTCCCTGCAACTTAAACAAATATTCCTTCTTTCTATTTATCTCATTCAGGGACTTTCCCAGCAACCTTTATTGGCCTGACTTTGGTTCGGTTGGCATAACTGCTTCATATTTAATTTTTTCTCACCTAACAATTTGAACTTAAGAAAGGCCATGCTGGGTCAGACGAAGGGTCCATCTAGCACAGTATCCTATCTTCTGGCTGTGGCCAGTGCCAGGTGCTTCAGAGGGAGTGAACAGAACAGGGCAATTTATCAAGTGATTCATCTCCTGTCATCCAGTCTGAGCTTCTAGCTGTCAGAGATTTAGGTTCACCTAGAGCATGGGGTGGGGTGGTCCCTGACCACCTTGGCTAACAGCCATTGATGAACCTATCCTCCCTCCATGAATGACATAGCTGTGCTGGCAGGCTCTGTAGTGTAAGCGTGGCCTGACTCCTCAGTGGTTTGAAGAAGGAGTCTGCCGTGGGGTGGGGGAGGGAATTTTGTTATTTATTTTCCTAGCCCCTCTGACCCTGGGTCTTACAGGGATTAGCCAGAGCATTTCATTAGCCTTTTGTAATGGAGGTGTCTCTTTCAGAAGGCTGACATCTGCCCCGAGGGCAATATTTCAGTCTGATAGGAGGACACCAGCTGACGGAGAAAGAGCAAAACATTTTTGGCACGTTGGAGGATGTGGCATGAAAATACAGCCCCCCTGAGACCCAGCAGTCAAAGAGCTGGTGACCCGTACCCAAGTACTGGCTGGGGGCTCTGCTGCATGAGGGCACATGTGCATCCCATTCCTTCTCTCACCAGTCACTCCATTTCATTCTGTTCCATTTTCAGCGAGGCTGTTAGATCCTAGTGGAGAGATGCAGAGCAACAGGCTAGAACGGGCTTTGCCTCCGGGAATTACCACTTCCGGGGTTGGGAGCTGGTGTGCGCTGGAATTTAATGTGTAACATGAAAGGAAGCAGTAGACATCCAGCACCCAGGAAGCTCCCTGTGTTGTGGTCCTATGCACCAACAAACATCGTTCAGCCAGATGTCGAACTGAAGCCTGCAGTTCAGCACGGCTCCTGACCCTTTCTCCCCTCATGTCCCAGGAAGCCGGACTTCGGGCTTTGCAGAGGGGTGCCATTCTTTTCCACATACAACAGGAAGCAAACCCTGCCCCAGCCACCTCCCCACTCATCCATCCTCTCCCGTACCTTCTTGAAAGCCCTAAGGAAAATGGCTCCAGGCAAACTCCCCTGCTCAGCTTCATGTAGGACCAAATTCTGCTGTTACATGAGTGTAAATGCAGAGTAACTCCCCTGAGAATTAATAAAGGAACTCTAGATTGACACTGCTTTAACCGAGCACAGTGCTTAACCTCTGCATCTGAGTTCTGCTTGGTGAAGGTGAGGAGGGGAGTTGTCAGGGAGCCAATTGTGGCTCCTTGATTCTGTGCTGGCCCCCGTGCAGTTAGAGCAGCCATGGGACTGCTCTAGCTTACCTCACCGGTGAGAGATTGATTTTTGTTTGTTTGTTTTAACCAGAGTTTCTAAACTCACAGCTTTGTTTGCCGCCTACTGAATTTCACTAAGGGTTTGATTAAGTGAGTGAGAGTCTGGGTGGGAAACGCTGGATGGTAATGAACATATTTCAGTGGAGATCAGTTTGATTCTGTCCTGCTTTCTGATCTCTTCTGATAAGGGTGGGGAGGGATAGCTCAGTGGTTTGAGCATTGGCCTGCTAAACCCAGGGTTGTGAGTTCAATCCTTGAGGGGGAAATTTAGGGATCTGGGGCAGAAATTGGGGATTGGTCCTGCTTTGAGCAGCGGGTTGGACTAGATGACCTCCTGAGGTCCCTTCCAACCCTGATGTTCTATGATTCTATGACTGAGACCCAAATTCCAGGTGCTTCTGACTGAAGCCAGATTCAAACCATCTAGATCCTATTACCAAACCCCTGAGCCATCCATTGCCCTAATCCATATCTCCATTCCCCGAGGCCCCGGATCCTTTAAAGCATGTTGGCCTGTGCATAGCTTCAAGCATGAGTGGCCCCCTGCAACTGACTCACCTGCTTAAAGTTAAGCACGTGCTTAAATGGTTTGCTAGATTGGGGCCCTAGTTAGCACAAGGTTCTGGCTTATCCATCTCTGGGGGTGCCAGGGAGCGATGGGGCTCAAGAAGCCTGCCCCGATACACACACTTCTGCAGCCTGCCAGATTCCCAAGGATTGTGCTTTCTGCTTTTGCCTCTGTGAGTGGTGCCTGTCTCAAAAGGGTGAGGCTACCATTTCAACCAGAGCATCCCCGACTTCTGGCAGACTCCGTTCTATTTTCCTTGTAGCACCTGCAGGACGGAACCTTGCCCGTACCGAACAGAATTGCCAGCCAAATGTCCATCAGAAGCCTGCCAAGCTCAGCACTAGCCCAGCTCCAGAGCCCGTTCTTCCCTTAGCCTTTTGCTGCTCTCAGCCTTTCACTGGTGACGTTTCGGGATATAATTTTATCAGTTCACTCTGTGAATAAGACGATCGTTCATTCATGACAGAAGTGTCTGTAGATCTAAACCCTACCTCTCTCTAATCCCATCACCTTGGCACTCTTTCCATTATTTCTGAGAAGAAGAAAAACACTTATACTTGGAAATGGTAGAAGTAATAAATACTTAACTCCCAAAGACTTATTAACCAGAGAGTGAAAGGAGCAGGCTGATATGAACTATTCTATTGCATTTTCAGTAAATCCTCATTTGCATTTAAATTACAAATTAAATTTTACCAGAGTTGAACCGGGCTATTAAAACCATATCGAAAGGTCTGGGTATAGCACATTGTGTTTGCAAAGGGAGTCTATGTATAGTCAATTCAGTGGCAAATATTAATGATCACATACACTTTCAAAGTAAAAGGCTCAGAGGGAAGGCATCTGAATAGAGGAGGCATGGACCTGCAGTAAAGCGTGTGGCTGCTGTAGTTGAGGGGACAGCTTTTTGGGGTGTATTGACAATCGTGTTGGAATTGCAAGCTATCATTTTAAGGGTGCGGGTGGGCATGGTTCCTGATCATGCTTGTGGGCTAAAAAACGCTCTAGGAAAGTGTGTGATTAGAGTCAGTTTGGAAAAAGAGCCAGCCTGGAGCAAGGTGGGGGGTGAGTCATGCCTTGCTGCCTTAGGGAGCAGCCTGTTTTCTTTCTCTCTGTTCTTGGGTTCTTGTGTGTTGTCATTCTGAATTCTAAGAAATAAGTAGTGTTACTCTGCAGCCTTCCAGCAAGAGTATTTGTTATGTTTTTATTAAATTCTCTGTGTGTACTCTGGGACTTTTCATTAGAGTCCATAGCCGTGATTTCAAGTGCTCAGCACCCGTAACTGGGGACAGATTTTTCAAAACTCCTCAGCTCCCATTGGGCTACTTGGAGCCAGATGGGCCAAAAGGCTCAGAGTGAGCACTCAACATGCTGAGCTCTTGAAAAATCTGGTTCCGACTGTGGCTGCTGAAAGTCTGTCCTGAGTTTTCTTTACACCGATGTAAATCAGGCGTGGCTCCATGGAAGTCACTTGCATTTCTCAAGTGTCAGCGAGAGGAGAATCAGACCCATGGGACATAAAGCTATCTTCAACTTGTTGCTCGTGAACGGGAGGGTTAATAGTCTTGATTAAAGCCAGAGATTAGTGCAAATTTCCCTTCATAGCTTTTCCGACGTGCCTCAACCACGACCTGCTGCAAGTCCTGCTCTTTCAACCCCACTCAGACCTGCCAGCATGACTCATTCTAGACCCACAATTATCCTGCTGTTCCAGCCCTTAACCTCTCTTGTGCAGGGACAATCAACTGTGGAGGCGTGTTTGAGGGACTGAAAATTATTCTTGAGGCTGAAATTTTCAATGAAGAATCCCATCTACATTCAAGCTGTCTGATTCCCAAAGGCTCCTTTAAATATCCCCCTCCCCACCACACTTGTGAGATCAAAAGGCTTTTCCAAACGTTCTGGTTATATATAGTCCCCCACTCCCCCATGCATGGGGAAATGTCAGGGTCCCCATGGGAGCCCCTCATCCCTGTACAGACCCTGTGGAGATACAGTAATTTTGAGACCGAGCCCCAGCAGTGTTCCATTCTCATCTGTGTAATTTACAGATTACACTCGACTCCCCTCCCAGGTGCAAGAGAAAAAAGAGCCCAGTGTGAATAAAGTCCCAGCTGCAGAGTAGAGAAGAGGGGCCATGCACAAAACACACCATCAGCTTGTCCCACACACGTGCCCCTTGCACACTCGCCCACTGCAGCGTGTGTATGGAGAATGTGTATGTCACATTGCAGGAAATAGCTTTATTACCAGCACAATTGCAGATTCTTGAGACAAAAGCCATTTTTATAGGCGAAAGGAAAAAAAAAACCCAGCAGGCGTGTGCTACGCAAACAAAGAGGCCGGGCAGCATAAAGCTTTCATTTTTATTACTTTCCCATTGTTGAGAACAATTGCCCAGCAAAATTAAAATGACAGTGAGCTTAAATCTGTGGTGCCAATGAGGACCTGAATAGTGGCTGCAGAAGGGGCAGGAACGGAAGAGGATTAACAGAGCAGATATTTGAGCAAGGAGAGGAGAATATTTCTCGTTTCGGTGGTGGTGGTGGGGATCTGATTTCAGCTGCTTTGTGGAAAGAGATGACTTGGGCAAAAATAAATATTGAGTAGGGCTGGAAGAAGAGATGTGAACCAGACCCACATATAGAGGTGTGGGGGGACTCGGGGGGGGGGAAGCATCAGTTTCACCAGTGGCTATAAATGCCTCTTGATAGGCCCTTCTGAGTCAAATAGCCCAGTGGGCCAAATCCAGAAGGGGCCTCAGTCCTCTCCACTCTCACTGGAATCAATGAGCTGCTCTTGTGGGTATGACAGTGGATTAGGCTTGGATTCTATTCCTGGCTCTGCCGTGGAATATCTGGGTAACCTTGGCAAGGCACTTTGCCTGCTGTACACACTGATTTTACACCTGTTAAACTATATTGGCATGGGCATGGCTTACGGATACAGTGATACCAGCATAGCTCCTAGTGTGGAAGCAGATATACGGAACTTGATGGTTGGGTTTTGGTCCCCATGTGCAATCGGCAGGGGTGAACCCATGCAAGGAGGAACATAAAATCAGTTGGGATGAACCGTCCAGCCCCACTGAGCTTTACTTAGCTGCACTGACTCTGCCTTTGCTGTGGGAGTCTTACCAGGTTCCAGGCCCCCGCATCTCCATCGGCGTCTCCCCTGTGGGGTGAGTGGGTGCAGGGCCAGGGAGGAGTTCTGCCAAAGGGACAGCCGTAACTAGATTGAGAGCCAGGCCTGCTTCTTCTTTAATCTGCTGATGAAACAAATGCGCAGTGATCGGGGCAACAACAAACCCAGCCCCGCCTCTCCTCTGGGTGGATTGTTTCATCTCCTCTAAAGCACTTTCTTGGCAGACCAGCTGCCTGAAATTAAAGGCGGTGCGTGTTCTTCTCCTCTCCCCGAATGAGGTCTCTGAAGGAGGTGGAGAAGCAGAGCAGAAGAAGAGCCCTTCTGTGCTCGGGGGGGAACCTGCATGCTGCCAAAGGGAAAGGATCAGGCCCAGGAGCTGGGAGCTGTGTGTGCAGGGAGCTTCTAAGGCTGGGAACGGGTTCTGCTGGGGGCATAAAGAGATGAGGAAAAGGACCAGCACTCCCTCAGCCCAGCAGTGCATGCTGATGTGGCTCTCAGAGGTTGAGATTGGAGACAATTCGCCCCATTGTCTGTTCATTGGTCTCTGTGCTTGATGCAGAAACTGACATGGGGCAGGGAGCAAAGGTGGGTTTAAGCATTCTGGTATTCTTCTATGGCCTGCCTGGCCACTGGTTGCATGGCCACTGGTGTGAATTAGAGCAGCCTTAGGGCTGCTCTACCTTATTTCTATGCTGCCCATGGCCCCTGTGCTCCTGGGGGAGCAAAAAACAGTTGCAGTGCAGCAGCTCTTTAGCCCAGGGATAGGCAACCTATGGCACACGTGCCGAAGGCAGCATGCACGTTGATTTTCAGTGGCACGCACTCTGCCCGGGTTCTGGCCACTGGCCTGGGGGGGCTCTACATTTTAATTTAATTTTAAATGAAGCTTCTTAAACATTTTAAAAACCTTGTTTACTTTACATACAACAATAGTTTGGTTATATATTCTAGACTTATAGAAAGTGACCTCCTAAAAACATTAAAATGTATGACTGGCACGCGAAACCTTCAATTAGAGTGAATAAATGAAGACTCGGCACACCACTTCTGAAAGGTTGCTGACCCCAGCTCTAGCCAAAGCCTCTCTGTAACTGCTCCCAACATGTCCCCTGTGTTTGAGACCACTGTAAATCGCCCTGCAGGGATTCTCCAGGGGGCAGATGGCAATGGAGAAAAGGGGCCACTGTCCTACCTAGATAGGGTGACCATAGTTCCCAAACAGAGATACTGCTGAGAATGTGTGTGTTTCAGTTTCTGCTGTCCAGTTTCTTGCTGCTTTGAATAGCTAACATTTATAAATAACAAGTCTAATGGCCTCAGAAACAAATGTGAATCAAATTTAAATGTACGTTTTTACATACAGTCAGCCCTTTCCTACTGTGCTTCTTCCTGTTGTGCCCAGGCAGGTTTCTCCGTAGAGCGTATCTTTCTCAGCAGTGGTTGACTGCTCATCAGGTAGCCATGAAAGTCTTTGCCAGACGTGTGCGTGAAGTCGTACGATCCCTTCGAGTGACTCAACAGTCAATACCAGGCCGCCCTTACTTCTGCGCGGCTGCTGGCGGTTGGCGATTCTTCAGAGCTGGGCTCCCGGCCAGCAGCCGCGGCTCTCTGGCTGCCCAGCTCTGAAGGCAGTGCCGCCGTCAGCAGCAGCCCAGAAGTAAGGGTGGCAAGGCAGCACACGTGCACACACAAACACACACACACACGCACGCACCCGCTATTAGGGCATGCTGGGAATTGCAGTTTTGCCAGAATCGATGTTGGAAAAAGGACAAGCAAGGAAAAAATCACGGACATTTGTTCATATTTCAAAAAATCAGCCCAGATGGAGATCAGAGGACCGAAAAGGAGGTCACTTCGGGAAAACCCTGACGTATGGTAACCCTATACCCAGAGAAGGTAGAAAGAGCCAGTTCCTAAGGGAGGCCTGGTCTGCTATTGGGGGAGACTCTCTGGTCAGGTGGGCCTGGTGGCAGGGTAGCTACTCTGTAAAAAGAGAGGTCTGGCCAAGACGCTGTCCCCAGCACCCTGGGGTGAGAACTGGCTGTTCACTGAGTGATTCACTATGTCTTGTTTAGGTCCTAAGCCTTAATCCTTAACCTTGAGGTCAAACAATCCTGCGTCTGCCCCACTACCCACATGCTTGATTTAGAGAGAACCGCCCCCTTTCCTTGCTTGGCCCCTCAGCCTGGCTGGTCGACAAACAGAAAAGCCCTCGGTCATCATCACTCAGGATCAGGCCTTAGGGGCAGCCTAATTTCAGCCTTGCCTTCACCTGCTCTCAGCCTGGGAGCCCTGGCTCAGATCCTCAAAGGTATTTAAGTGCCTAACTCCCTTTGAAATCAAAGGAAATTAGGAGCCTACCTACCCTTGAAGTTGTGAGCCCCCCTGGCTGATCCTGAGCCCAGGTATTTAGCATGGCAGTTTGAGTTGGCTGAGAGGCTGTGGGAAGAAAATTTTCGTCCCTGTATGACTCACAGACCAAACAGCCCCAGGCCTTGGTAATGCTCCTGCTTACTGGGGCTCTTTGCTTTGCATAGAGAAGCCATGAGGAGGACAAAGGGAATGGTGTAAACCTGGTGGAAAGACTAATGTTCTATGATTGCATGGAGCCCTCTTGTGTGGAAATGCCAATAGGCTGCTACCCTGGGCCAAGAGTTGCAGACGTTTTAAAGGTAATTTCATTTTCTACATGAAAGTTCAGTTCAGATGTGGTGTCCGGTTCTCTGAGAGGTTCCTGCCCTCTGTCTCCCTTTCCCAGCTGGATTCGGCTGGGTACACAGAGGTCAAAGGGCTCTTTACCCCCAGCTCCAAGAGTGACTCTAGTGGCTACTTTCCTTATTCCCTCAACCCCAAAATCAGGTGGGCTTTTTGGCTACCTGGCGGATCCCCAGGGAGGGGTGATGGGAAAAGTTGGAAAAGCTGGGTATATTTCACTCATTAGTGCAGTCTGCAGTCTCATCCATAATCCAGCCCAGGATTTAAACGGCCACCAGGCAGCTTTGGCTGGGACCATCCTTCTGGGAGCTGGAGAACCAGAGGGAGCCACAGGGTTTGTCTGTGTCCAGCAGCCTCAGAAAGGTCAGTGTCCAAAGGAAAAGCTGAATCTTTGTTCTATCCGTCAGGGTTTCATCCCTGACCATCTTGACTAACAGCCATTGGTCCTCCATGAATTGGGCAGCGTGTTCCTACTGGAGACCAATTAGGAACACTGGTGATTATTATCTGGGATGATTATTTAATCAGGAGCCAGCGCTTTAAGCCATGTTTTCCTTTGAACTTTTAATGAGCGGTGCAGTGCCCTGTTAGCCCACGCTTGTTCCCACCAGCCTGCAACATCTTCTGTGTCTTATTAATGAGTTTACAAACCCAGCAGTGTATGTGCCTGTCCCTGTGTATAAAGTACAAGCTGCGTGTCTGTCGGAGGTGACATATCAGCATCCTCTCAGCCAGAAGGGTTCGTATTTAACCAGCCTGCATCAATATTGAAGTGGTGTTATCTCTCATTTATGCTCTGATTTAATTGACGAGCCTGGAGCTTGTGTGTTTATTAAAACCACTAGCTTCTCCCTCTCGCCCTCCTCCGCTCTCGCATTGTAACAAGTTTGTTAATAAAGAACTTCTGGAGAATTGAAACTGCAAGCATAGTTTATATTAATTGGGTTGGCTGGAACATTTGTTCCTCTCCAAAGGGAGGAGGTAGGTGGGATGGGGATCCCCAGCCAGATGGGTTTTAATTAGAGATGGGCTCAGAATGCCCTCCAAAGCTGGACTGCCAAAGAGCTGGGGGAGACAGAGCTGGATCTGGTGTGAAATCCAGACTTTGAGTTTGTTTATTATTTCTGGTAGTGGTGTTAATCTGATGGTAGCACTCAGAGACCCCAGTTGAGATCAGAACTCCATTGTGCAAAGTTTGGTACAGACCCAGCGTGAAAGACAGAAGACCTGGCAATCTAAACAGACATTTATAATGATTGATTATTTGTATTACCGTAGTGCTAGGAGTCCTAGTCATGGACCAGGACTGTTGTGCAAGGCACTGTACAAACACAACGAAAAGATGGTCCCTGCCCCATGGAGCTTACAGCCAGAGGAGAATAAGGGGTTTGTGGGGCCCTGGGCCAGAGCAAGTGGGGGCCCCTCCCCACCCCATCCGCCTGCAGTCATCCCGTCTGGTGCTCCGGCTGGGGAATGGGGTCCGGGCGCGGGGGCTTCTCCTGCTCCCTGACCCAGCATATTTCCCTGGCAGGAGTGCCGGGCAGGCGGAGTGGCTCGGGGTGCAAGGGTGCCCATTTTCTGGGGGGCCCCAGCATGGGTCCCATTGGTCCAGTGTCTAATCTGCCACTGCTTACAGTCTAAGAAAAGAGACAACAGATGGAGACAGATGGATTGGGGAGCACAAGGAGACAGTATTGGTCAGTGGTCTCAGCACACCAGCAGCCTGGCTGTTCTCTAGTTCTTTGTAGGCACCGGGGCAGAGGACAGATCTACGGAGGGTGTTGAAGGTGGATAATGAGATAACTTTGCAGAAGTTCATGGGAAGCATCTTCTAAACACGAGGGGTAGCATTGGAAAACACATGAAGATGCTTGTAATGATGCACCCATGGATGTCAGCTGCACCAGAGATTGAACTGATGACTCTGAGTCTTAAATGCGGGGACTTCTACTGCCTAAGCTAAGAGACACCCCCTTTTGGCTAATGAAGGTTGTAGCAGGTTTATCAACCTCTGGCAGTGTTCCAGACACCGAGACGGCGTGCCACAGGAGAGTGATACAGAGAAAGGGTGTGAGAGAGGAAATTGTATTGTCCCCATTTTACAGGTGGGGAATGGAGGTATGGAGGGATGAAGTGACTTCCCCAAGTTCACACATGGAGTCCCTGGCAGAGCTGGGAATTGGCTCTGAGCTCTATCATGGACCAAACCAAAGCTCTCAGATCTGAACACCCTGGATATTTGGGGAAATCCAGGTGTGAACAGTGTAGTCCAGTCCCATCTCCAGTTTTTATGTCCCTCCCCAATACAAACATTTTCTCCCTATCATGGTTGTAACTGTATTGGACCATAAATGCCGTGATAAGCAGAGGTTACAGAAAATACCACATGAAGCTGCCAAGAGGTGGAAGGATGATCTTGCAGTTAAAGCACCGTCAGAAGAGCTCGGGTTGAAAATCTACCTTTGTCACAGATTTCCTGTTTGATGATAGGCATGTCTCTGTGCCTCAGTTTTCCATTTGTAACATAGGGATTATAATACTTCCCAGCTGCAGGGGGAAAGTTGCTCCTTTTTTGGTCAAAACAGCAATTTTTGTGAAAAAATTTCCATTATTGCTGAAAATGTTGGGGTTTTCATTGAAAAAAATAGAAACTGAAATTGTTTTGGTTTCTGGCAACTAAAATCTGAAACATTTTTTCAAATTAAAACAGGTGGGAAAGCGGAGAATCGAGTCAGGAATCTGTTCTCTCTGCATGGCTGGAAATAAATATTGCCAGCCAAAAAGGTGCTAATGAGACTCCATTTACTTTGTAATGCTATAATTAGATCATATGTAATTGTTTAATGCTTGGTTTGGAGCCTCTCAAGGAAGCCTTTTTAATTATGCAATTGAGGGCTCATCTTTAATCCCCACAGAGAAGGGGGTGAAGCGTCCCAGGTCATTGATGGAAAAAGATCAAAGCCCAGCTGGGTCAGAGGAGGAGTGTCCTAGCAGCAGGGACCCAGGGTGCGATGCTGAGCACTGATGTGGCATTGACATCTGCAGAGCGCTGAGCGGACATTAACTAGCCTTCTGCACAAACCCTGCCCCCAGCTAACCACAAACATCCGGGGCAGTTCCACATGGATGAAGGGTTGGCGAGCTTGGGGTTACGTCACCTAGAACCCAGAATCCTGTTGAAATCCAAGCTTGGGTCTGGATCTGAATTTCCCAGTTGACCCTTCCCTTGGTAATGGGCTGAGCTGGGACCCCAGCGCTGTGCCAGAGGGCGTTCCCAGCCCAGATCACACTGGGATGTTTCATTTAGGGGCTGGTTTGCAGAGGTGCTGGACTCCTGCAGCTCACATCTGTTTCAGCTGGAGTGCTCAGTTGCAGTGAAGTGGTCATGATAGGGTTAAGTGGATTATTCAAAGTATTGTGGATTGGAACCATGGTCCACCTCCTCCTTTAGTTCCAGTGCAATCTGTGGGAGCTTTTCTTCCTCCATCCCACCCCCGTTGGGATGCAGTTAAATAAAGCAGCAACTTCCCAGCCCGCAATCCTGTGAGTAGACTGATTCGTGTTGCTCTGAGTAGTCCCTTTCCTAGCTGGGTGCTCAGCGTGGAGAACTGGGAAATAGGTGTATTATTTCTTATAGCTATTGTGCCCGCCTCTGTGTTTAGGATGGTGTGACCCTTACGGCCACAAGAGTGCAAGTGGCTCAGTGGTATCTGGTAGTGAGCTTCAGCTGGCCTGACCAGTTCAGTGTACCCCGTCTCACTAATGTTGTAACCGATATCTGTTGTGTGTCATGTAAGGTATCACTGGGAAATATATAACACACTGATCATTAATATTCTTGTGTGGTGTGTGTTTGGTAAATGGCCAAGGGGCTGTACAAATGTGATGGAAACACGGAACTAAAATGTGTTTCCCAGACAAGTCTGGGAAGTGGGTAAACAGGTTTCTCTCAGACAAAAGAGAAGCAGACGCCTTCAGCCAGGTATCATCAGAGCCGAATTGCAATCACATGGTTCGTTTTCATCAGAGGGGGCAAGAACAAATCAATTTGTGTTATGGCAAATGCCAGTGGGGGAAGAAACCAGCATGGAACTTCCTTCACCACCAGACTCCATGGTTCCTTCCTCACAGCTTGAATTACCTCTATTTGCAGAGTAACCTTCAGAGGAATCCATTTCAAAGGTTCACTGGATTATAAAAGAAAGCGCCAAGGAACCCCGCCTTATCTTTCACTTAAGGAGACAAAGGAATTGAGCTTTGTGGGAGATCCTGACCATGCGGGTGGTCAGCCATCTTGATGGGAAGACGTGTTGTAGGAATTTGACTTTGAACCAGGACTATAGTTTTGTTATGACTTAGTCACTAGTAAGCATTTTTTCACTTCTGTTTGCTTGTAACCACTAACTTTATCACTTATACTTTAAAATCCGATCTGCTTTTGTTAGTAAACTTGTTTTACTTTTAATCTAAAGCAACCAAGCGCTGTGTTTGAATTGAAGGGATTGTTAACTTCAGTGAATGTGGCAGGCTGCTTTAAAGGCACAAACACATCTTATTATTCCCACAGTATTCTTGTCAGCATCCCACAGTATTCTTGTCAGCAAGTTAAAGAAGTACGGGCTGGATGAATGCACTATAAGGTGGGTAGAAAGTTGGCTAGATTATCGGGCTCAACGGGTAGTGATCAATGGTTCCATGTCTAGTTGGCAGCCGGTGTCAAGTGGAGTCCCCAGGGGTCGGTCCTGGGGCCGGTTTTGTTCAATATCTTCATAAATGATCTGGAGGATGGTATGGATTGCACTCTCAGAAAATTTGCTGATGATACTAAACTGGGAGGAGTGGTTGATATGCTGGAGGGCAGGGATAGGATACAGAGGGACCTAGACAAATTGGAGGATTGGGCCAAAAGAAATCTGATGAGGTTCAATAAGGATAAGTGCAGGGTCCTGCACTTAGGACGGAAGAACCCAATGCACAGCTACAGACTAGGGACCGAATGGCTAGGCAGCAGTTCTGCGGAAAAGGACCTAGGGGTGACAGTGGACGAGAAGCTGGATATGAGTCAACAGCGTGCCCTTGTTGCCAAGAAGGCCAATGGCATTTTGGGATGTATAAGTAGGGGCATAGCGAGCAGATCGAGGGACGTGATCGTTCCCCTCTATTCGACATTGGTGAGGCCTCATCTGGAGTACTGTGTCCAGCTTTGGGCCCCACACTACAAGAAGGATGTGGATAAATTGGAGAGAGTCCAGCGAAGGGCAACAAAAATGATTAGGGGTCTGGAACACATGAGTTATGAGGAGAGGCTGAGGGAACTGGGATTGTTTAGTCTGCAGAAGAGAAGAATGAGAGGGGATTTGATAGCTGCTTTCAACTACCTGAGAGGTGGTTCCAGAGAGGATGGTTCTAGACTATTCTCAGTGGTGGAAGAGGACAGGACAAGGAGTAATGGTCTCAAGTTGCAGTGAGGGAGGTTTAGGTTGGATATTAGGAAAAACTTCTTCAGTAGGAGGGTGGTGAAACACTGGAATGCATTACCTAGGGAGGTGGTAGAATCTCCTTCCTTAGAAGTTTTTAAGGTCAGGCTTGACAAAGCCCTGGCTGGGATGATTTAATTGGGGATTGGTCCTGCTTTGAGCAGGGGGTTGGACTAGATGACCTCCTGAGGTCCCTTCCAACCCTGATATTCTATGATTCTATGATTCTATTCTTCCGAATGGTCCAGGAGAGGGCTGGACATTGCAAAGCCATGGTTCTGGGAAAATTGGGGGCTGGGAGTGTGTTGGGGTCACTTGGCTAGTAGTAACCAAGGCTGGTGGATACCAGAGTGTGGCTGGGGTGTCACATGCAGAATCAGAGCACATGCTTGTCTGCTGGTGTCCAGGCCATGACCCACAGCATTGGAACATTTAAGGCACTCGGGATTACAGGGCAGGTGGTGACACAAGCCCTCACTGGTCTGGATCGCACCCCAGAATGTGACAGCCGGGTGGCTTGCTGTGGAGTTAGAGCAAAAAGGAGCAATTAAGGATACTAAGCAAGAAAGGCCCCATAATGGCCTGGATAAGGAGCATCCCAACAAACACGCAAACACAATCATCTGGTTAATCGCTGTGAAGAGGAGACCCCAGTCCTGGTGACTGAGGCTGGTAACCTGGAGATTTGAAAGACACGGATCAGTTAAAAGATCCACCCGGTGGAAAGATAGCAGGGCCACCATCAGCTGATCTCACTGTGTGTGGCGGGACATTCATCTTGGGAGGTTATGGGTGTACTTGCAAACAGGGATTGTGTGCTACACCAGCCCCTCACTGCCCCAGAGGGCCACGCTGGCTGCCGGGGCCCGGGACCATCCCAGGCCTGTCCTGTTTCCACTGGCCATGGGGAGTGGAGGGGTGGCATTAGTGGGCTTACCCCACGAGGGGGGTTCCCTTAAGCAAGGGGAACCCCCCACTGGCCAGATCCACCCAGTGTGGGGAGCTCTGCACCACTAGGGCTATGCCCCGGTTTGGCACTGGAGTCTGGTCTGCTTCGCGGGGACTCAAGCTCTCCACGTGACTTGGTGAGGCTGATGCAGCTGGATGGCAAGGGGGCTCGGGCGCTGGCTACTCAAAGCCAGTTGAACCTTTGGGTCGGATTCTGGACCCTGCTGGGTTTCACTACATGACCACCGACCTGCCTGAAAGGGGGGGCTGAGGATTCCTGTAGTGTGCAGGGGAATCCTGGTCTGGCATAAAGATTTATATCAGCCTCCCTACCCCCTTTGGCGCTGCGAGAGGGTCGGAGCCGGCTGGGGCTGGGGAGGTATGTCCTAGTGTAGAGACAGGAGGGGGAGGGCGCAAGAAGAAGATGCACTCAGCTCATGCTCAGCTGGTGGAATGGGGACCAAATGAGCTGCCGTAAGTGAGGGCAGCCTGGGAGCACGGCGGCCAACGCACGGGCTGGGTCTAAAAGTGGATTAGCATTGCTGCGTCCCCTTCAAATGTGCTGAGTATTGAGCCCACCATCTGCTCGTTCTCCTCTCCTTCCTCTTGCATGGCAGCCAATATCCCTTCTTCTTTTTTTAAATGAGCACTGAAAGGGGACAATCAGCCCAGGAGTCAAGGGAGGATTTGGAATTGCACTCACTTTATTCAAACAAACAAAAAAAGATAGAAAGGAAAATGTGTGTCCCTTACAGAAACGTCACCAAAACGCCGCCCTTCCAGAAGCCAGGGCTAGAGCTACTGGCTCAAGCGCTTGAAAGAGGACGAAGGTCGCTCATTACACCCTTACTGATTCCACACCTGTCCCAGGCTTGAAAATTCACTTGGGATCCCTGACTCCTGCACACAAGAACAGGCTGGCAGCAGAGCTGGGACAGGGCTGGGTTAATTTCAGCTGACGTCCATAAAGAGAGACAGAGATATGTACATTTTTGTACAGCCATAAATACTGTTTATTTCTGCTGTGCAAATCCACATGAAGCAAGTGGTGCTGATAGCAAACAGCCTCTGCTGATATAAAACCCTATTGTTCCCTCTCCACCACCTTCAGTCTAGCTTTGATATAGTTACATGTGTGTTCGCAGCTGGCCAGACAGACGTGGGACCGACATCTGCTCTCACACTGGTTCAGCCCCATTGTCTTTAGCCCTTCCTGCTGATTTTTCCTAGGGTAAATGAAATCAGAATCAGACCTTAGGGCTTACTTCTTACAAGAGACCCTGTCAAAATAAAAATCACAGGTCCTATTGGTAGTGATGCTAATTAGTACAACTCCATTGGCTTGCTTACTACCAAGGTCTTTACTTGGTGTCAATCAGCATAGAGAGCTGCCCCCCGCAATGGTCAAAAATCATGATTTGGGTCCCCCAAAATCATGAGCTTTGCTTAAAAATCCTGGGATTAAAAATTCATTTGGGGGGAGGGGTTATTTTAACTTGCCCTCTGTTTTTGAGTTGTTAGGGTCATGTTCTCAAGCTTTTCACCACAACTAAGAAGGGTGGAAACTTAGGGGGTTTTTGTTTGTTTGTTTGTTTTGTTAACAAAAGCTGAGATTCTCATGTAATCACAGGATTCCAGAAGCTGGGGCTTTAAGAAAAAAACCACATATTGTGAGACTCGCAGTAAAATTGCAAGAGTTGGCAACTCTGCATTACATAATTAAAACTGAAATATATATAAACAACCCCCCAAATCCTAATGTTATTGTCAATATTATTTGATCACTCTGAATTCAGGTAGGTCAGTTTTGCTTTCTGTTTATAGTCAGTTTCTCTTTCTCTTGCACTAACCCACTGTTGTGTTTTGAGCTTTCAGCACTATACAGGAATATGTGACTAAAAAAACCAGCCGCTTAATCCATTTTCAAGAAACAGTGAAAACGTTTCTAGGTGTGTTGTGAAAATTGGCAATGCCCCTTTCAATTAAAACAGGGATGTTATGCATGTGACCATTTGCTTCAATGATTAGGGGTAAAAAGTAATAATTAAAACTTCCACAGGCCAATGCCGATGGGGCCTGATCACACGCCTTTTGAAGTCAATTGAAAGACTTCCCCCTGTTTTCCATTGGCTTTGGATCAGGCCCCTGAATGTTCAGAAAACACATTATTCATGTCCATGTTCAAAGTGAATGGCTGACAGATGTTTGTTTCTTTACCCTGGGCAAGATGGCGTTTCACCAGCATCAAATGAAATTGGTTCATTACAAGAGTCTTATATTTGCCAGTGATCGGATTCATGCCAAAGCCAATACAGCCTCCCTTAGTGATAAAGACTGATTGGAAAAAAAACAAACAATTAAACCAAACAATAAAGAAGGTTGCCTTTTTGGTGTTCATCAACAGCAAGGGACTGATAGCAGTGCCCAGAGTGAGACATAACCTGGGCAGATGTATGAAAGGTTCTCCCCATCCATAGCTCTTGCACTGTGAATCTTAGCCCTGACCTACGGCACCCCGTGGCATCTCAATGCTGGGCATCTCCTGGGAAGAGAGAGTGACACTTGTGGCAAACTGCGCTGTGGTTTCCCTGTTGGAGAATAAGCCGCAGAGAGAGGAAGAGATGAATACCAGGCTCGTGGTTTTACTTCCGTTTGCCAAGAAAAATTTGAACCCAGGTCTGCAGAGGTGGAAGGCCGGTGTGTTACCCATACTAATCCCTGTTCCCTTTCCAGTCTCTCGCTTGGCCTTTCCTGGGTTTTGAGGGGTCTGCTTTACTGCCCCCCCCCACCATCAATCAGTCTGGTGAAATAGATACTCTCCAGCTAGGATTTCTGTTATGTGGGAAGAGATCTGGGTGTCACAGTGAGATACAAATCTCAGTAAGTTCTCTGTATATGCAAGCCATCACAATGAGGAAGAAATGAGCCATTCCATCTTCTCTAATAATCACCTAATCATAGAATCATAGAATATCAGGGTTGGAAGGGACCTCAGGAGGTCATCTAGTCCAACCCCCTGCTCAAAGCAGGACCAATCCCCAACTAAATCATCCCAGCCAGGGCTCTGTCAAGCCTGACCTTAAAAACTTCTAAGGAAGGAAACTGACATAGGCAAGAGCAGGTTTTGTTCCAGTGAGACAAGTACTGGGGAGAGAAGACAGGTTGTTCACACTGTGTGTCTGAGATCCAAACGTCAATTTTTCTCACTTTGTCCTTGGGAGGAAAATAATGTTTTTACAGTCTTGTCAGATGATCATTCCAACAAAAGAGCCTGTCTTTACCAGTACGACCATAAAGGCCTTCTGCAGTGGAGGCTGCTTAGGATACAGGGTTTACCTCGCATGGTTTGAGTCAATACAGTATTCCTAGCTTTTGAGATCAGAAGAGACCACCCACAATCATTAAGTTTGACTTCCTGTATAACACAGGCCACAGACCCTCAAATCACTAATTCCTACATCAGGCCCATTACTTCTGTTTGAGCTCTATCCTGTGTTTTAGAAAGACATCCAGTAGGGTTGTTACCTAGTGGTTGCTGTTGTACACAGATGCTCAGCCTGATTTAGGCCCTGAGTCAGCAATGCCGTTAACTTTGGCTTCAGTAGAGTTCAAAGTTAAGCTCAAACTTAAGTGCTTTACCGACCTAGGGCCTTACTGGGCTGGTTTTGCCTGCCTGCTGTCAGATATTCTCTGGCCTCCACTACGTGTGGAGTAACAAAAGCCATCAAGACTTGTCTTTCAGCACCAAAACACAGACCCCTAGCACTTGAGCTAAAGGAGCAGCTACATAAGCTGGCAGCAATAGCAGGTTGTTATCCCAGTGGCCAACAAGAAAACCAATTATCCTGAAATGTTGCATGTCCCATCTCATCATGGGGTAGAGTTTTTCTGGGAAGTTTGGTACAGTTCAAAAAATGGTATTTTGAATACATGGTGGTTTTTGAACCGTCACCTGCCCTTCACATTTTCCTAAAATTCCTGAATATTTTTGGGTCCTCTTTCCAAAATGGCTCAGTCTAGGAGCTCCCTGACGCGGCTGTTTCCAACGTGTAATGTGAAGGAACCACACAGGCCCAGTGGGGTCTGAATACCCACGTTCACTAACGATATACAACATGCAGCAAGGCCCAGCTACATATACGCACTTCTGCTCTGGCAGGGCTCAGATGCCTTCTGAAACTTAGTGAGCACCACTAGAAGGCTCACAAAGTATTTAAAGGGATACAACCCAATTCCTATGCACTACACAGATTCTTTGAGTCGCTGGGGCAGCGGGGAGCAATGGAAACAAACTGGCCAGCGGCCAGTCTTCTTCTTGTCTCCAGGGCTTGTGGCAGTGCTAATCCATACCAACTGGTTTAACTCTAACAGGGAAACATGAAGGCCCCATTAATTGTTTCTGCAATGAGATCATGCTGCAGTTAACGGCCACTAGAGGACTGATTCTCCATTGACCTGCACCTGGCCACATGGGTGTAAGAGGCTGCTGGTAGCATTTTACTCTCCATTTGCCGGAGCATAAATACTGGCCTGGGATGCATGGCAGTGGAGACTCAGGCCTCAGGAGGATACTTCCACTGCTGCATCTCTTCTGTCTTGGCTCCATCTGCTCTTGGCTGAGCTGGTACTTTTCACTCTAGGCATCCCGTGTCTGATCTTTAACCAATTGAGTTTCAAGGCTCCAGCCGGGTGGCTGGATCGGACTGGATTGTGGAAGGAGATGGATCACGTTACTCAGTCAGGGCTTGCGGCTTGTCATCTGGTCATTACACATAATAATAGGGCGCTCAGGTGGGATCCCGAGTGCTTGTCTAGTTATTGGGTCTGAGCCCGTGCATGGGGTCGATCTGTGCAAAGATAAAGAGCAAAGATGGAAGGATTTAATCTTTGCATAGTTGCCTTGGTCTGTAAGCTAAATGTTTCCTAGTGGTAGGGAATCTGAGTTGTTCATATACATGTATACTTGTGTGTGTGCAGGAATACATTTCATTTCTATTTTATAAGTCTGGGAAGAGAGATAGGAGGGTTCGGTGGTTAAAGCATATGCCAAGGCATCATGAGGCCTGGGTTGGCCTCCCAGTTGTGTCACAGACTTCCTGCGTGACCGTAAGCAAATCATTCTGCCTCTTTGTGCCTCAGTTTCCCCAAACAGTTGAAAAGGGATCATGCGCCTCTCTCCCAGCAGGGGTAATTCATTCCTGTTTGCAAATACTGCCAAGGTTCTTATCTAGAAGCACAGAGTATTATTACTGTCAAGTCTCTCTTATTATGAAACTAAATTAAGAATTATGCAGCTTAGGAAAGTTGTCTTGGGCTGCTTCATTAACCTTTACATGCTGATCTATAGAAAGAATGTGTAGCTCTTGTCCCTTGGGGGAGAATAAGCCTATGGTGCATAATGTATTGGACATGCCACTCAGATTTTACAGCCATAGTGGAGACCGGCCTGAACCGCAAAGCTCAGCTCCAGATGCACTGCTGAACTGGCATCTTCCCACTGGACGGAATGGTTCATTGCAGGCGTCGTGCAGCCTTCTCGAATGGACAGTGAGAGAGAAAGTGGGACCAGCGCTACGGAGGATGGACAGTAAGGCTCAGCTGATCGGGGCTCATTTCTTACTGCCGACTCCCTGCATGTCGTTAGTGAAACCGGGAAAATAGCGCCTTGTTCGTCAGTCTTGTTTGTTTAGACTGTGAGGTCTTTGGAGTTGGCTGATCTCTTCCTGGGGGTGCGTGCAGCACCTCGCACAATGGAGCCCTGAGCTCAGCCGGGGCAGGTAGGTGCTGTGGTCATAACAGTAATAGGACCAGCTGCAGTGGACAGCCCTCCGTGTTGTGCGTCAGCCCTAGGTTGCTAGAACTATTCTTGATTTGTAGTAAAAGGCCAACGTCTACTAAGCAACACACATGTATACGTAAGTCTCTCTCTCTCACACACACACACAGACACACGCACACGTATGTGTGTCTGTTTTTATGATGAAGAGCCTTTCACCTGTAGGTTGCAATCCAGCCCAAACAGCTAATGACCACAAGTAGCTTCTCTCTAATAAGTGTCCCCAGGCTGGTGTGAAATGCGTGGGATCAGGTCCGCCCAGCTCCCAGCAGGCAGGTGGACACATCACAAAACCCACCGCTTCTACTGGCACTGACGGGTCTCCTTGGGAGCCCTCCCAGCAGCAATGCCTTGGCATTGAATGGGCTAAGGAGGCAGAGCTCCTTTCACCCCTGAAAGGAGAGTGCCCCCCCGATGAGAGTCAAGGCACATTGGCAGGCAGGGAGCTTGCAGTGTGACCTGTTTTGTGGACAGAGGATACAGATCCCCAAGACTGTCTCACTCCAGTCTGAGTCTGGTACAACTCTGTTGACTTTGTTGGATTTATACCAGTGTAGCCGCAAGCCGAATCCAGCCCGCGGTGTTGGTGCAGCCCGTGGCCTGCCTCTGGCCTGGATCAGCTCTGCTCATTGCTACGTGCCTGCACTTTTCCTCCCCATCAAATCATCACAGCCCATTCCCCACCAGGCTGACCAGTTCTGCAGGTTTATGTGTTAACCAGACCTGAGCCTGGCCCAGAAGTTCACATCCCAACATGCTGTCCAGCTGTATGAACTCCAAACACGGCTCCCACCTGGAATCATGCAGATAATCTTAGAACAGGGAGAACGAAAATCCCGTGTCCGATTGCTAGCATGTTTGAGATTTGGTCCTGGGTTCTAATTCCGTGGCTTGAGCACAATGTACAGCACCAAACACATGGGGGCCATGACCTAGATAAGGCATTTAGATGTCACTAAAATAAAAAAAATAACAACAGAGCCCGTGTCTGGTATTCCAACGTGCATATGCACACAGAGAGCATAGAAAGGAGCTGGGTTTAAGCTGGTGCCTGTCATGCTCAGAGTATCTCAATGTGCTTTGCAAAGATATCAGAAACCCGATTTGCAAACTACTATGAGACCCCTAGTTCTGCATGTGGATGCGCCGATCAGCATGTCGTCGCCTGGGATGGTACCAGGGCCCGTGAATGCCCACTTGAGCACTGTGCAAGTGGGAGCCCTAGCTTCCGGGCCCGGGTTGGAGAGTTGGGCCCTGAGACTGGCTGCGGCGGGCAAATGCGAGAGCCACTGTGTGCCTAGCAATGACTCTCCCACAGTGTGGGCCCCTCCAGCCCACTTTAAGGGCTGATCCAAACCCCACTGAAGTCCTGGGAAAGACTCGCATTGACCTGACTGGGGTTTGGCAGAGGCCCTAAGTGAGAGAGAGGGAGGTATGGCAGGGATCCCAGATCTCTTTTTAGAAACGCCTTGAAAGGATCTTTAACCTCAGTGTTTAGCCTCCCCCAGAGACAGGCAGAGGGAGTCCCCTCTCCCAGCGCAGTCACCCTCCTGCTGCTGGTGTACAGCAACAATCCCAGTTCCTACTGTGACACAGAACACATGACGCGGTGCCTCTCTGCGGGGGGCGGCGGGAGTGCATTCTCGCCGGGCAGATCCTGGCACTCCTGCCACGAGTGTCCGTGACGCTCCGAGCTCCGTGGCCCGGGGTAAGCAGGGGAGTTGGCTGACTCCTACAGATCCCGCTTTGCACCGCATAAGGCTGTACAGAGCAATAACGATGCGTCGAAAGGAAGGAAGCGGGCACACGAGACAAGTAGCCACACGCCTCCGTCAGGAACGTCCCAGGCCGCCCTGGACAGGTGGGCTGTTGGAATGTACATATGTACAGGACATGGCAGTCAGTGAGTGCTCTGCTCTCCTACCGGGGGTGGGGGGGTCCTGAGCAGCCGTCCCAGAGTGCAGCAGCAAAGGGTCAACGGGATGCGCCGGGGCCTGCCATGTGCAAGGTCAGAATGGGCACAACGAAAGCGCAGGGCTCCTCCCCAGAGTCCGTGGGCTGTTGGCGAACCCCAGTTCTACCTTGCGCGGGTCCCAGAGCACGGTGTGCTTTGGCACAGCAGCTTGCCCACCACGAGCTGCGGTTTCTCGCCACCGGCGCCACCTGCTGGCATCGGGGGAACAAAACCCGACGTTTGAATGGCACATGACTTCACAGGGTTGCATCTTTGCAATTTGCATCGCGCCAACCGGCGTTTGAAGGGCGCCTGGGCTTTTACATCCGCTGAGAGTTAAAGAAGCGGCCCCACCCCCATGAAAGCAGCGGCAGGTTCCCCCATCCTGATGGCGGGGCCTGTCCATCTCCAGGCTGCCTTGTGGTGCAGGTTTGGTGCTCGTCTGACGACGTGTTTGCAGCCTGTGGATCCTCCTCATTGCCCATCCGATGCCACGGTCTGTTTTTCTACAGTTCTTAGAAATGTTCAGCCAGGAATCTGTTGCTTTGTGATCCTCCCGCTCCCTGCCCAATTCCCCATCACCCTGGTGTCT
Organism: Lepidochelys olivacea; assembly: GCF_965140295.1. Classification (NCBI taxonomy): domain Eukaryota; kingdom Metazoa; phylum Chordata; order Testudines; family Cheloniidae; genus Lepidochelys; species Lepidochelys olivacea. Next base: position 11,504,683 of record NC_140429.1, read on the forward strand.
TCATGGAAAATCAAGCATTTGCAAATTTTTTTTTTTTAAAGAGTCCTTGATGAGCCAATCCACTCCCGCCCACTCGCCTCCAGCCACCTCCACTAGAATTCTGTGGTGGTGACCTGAGTCACCTCCGAGAACAGTTCCTCCCTTCTGCGGCCACGGGAGCCCCGCTGGTGGCTGTCCATGTCTAGTCATGCTGGCTTATTGAGGGCTTCGGAAGGGGTGCAGGTGGAGACGCGCTCCCGGGTGGTGTTTCTCGCTCGGGAGAAGCTGTTTTGCTCGATCCGGGACCGGAAGGGCAGGCAGAACTCCCGGAAGCACCTCTTGAAGTTCTCGTCCAGGAAGGCATAGAGGACAGGGTTGAGGCTGCTGTTGGTGTAACCCAGGGCAATGCAGAAGTGCAAGCTGGCCACCACGTAGGGGTTCTTCTTATCTATGTCCACCAGCGTCCAGACGATGACGAAGATGTGGATGGGCGTCCAGCAGATGATGAAGGCCGCTACCACGACCAGCACCATGCGGGTGATGCGACGCAGATTGCGGTCCTTCTCCTTGGAGCCCGAGAGAAGGCGGACGCTCTTGAGGCGTAGGATCATGAGCCCATAGCAGATGGTGATGACCAGGATGGGCACCATGAAGGCGAAGATGAACACGCAGATCTTGGTCACCGTGTCCCAGTACATGGCGGGATCAGGGAATTGGAGCATGCAGAGCACGATCCCATCTGCAGGGGAGAGAGGGTAAGGGAGAGTGGTGGATAGGTGGGAGAGAGAGCCAGAGCCAGAGGAATACCCCCGTAATCAGCTGCCCCAGGTGTGCATTTACAGCCCCCTCTGCTTATTAAAACGGCATAGGCAAGGAACTCCTAATGTATTCCCGTATTTCTACATCAACATAATTAAATACTCCTAACAGTTTAGCACCAAGGGGGATCACATCTGCAGGATAATTGGAACTGCAGTTGAATTCAACAGGCCTAATTTGCACCAGAGTAGGAGCCTACTTTTGCATACAATAGGCCTTATTTGCATGCTGTCTCCCATTGTATTCAAATGATTAGACTGTCTCAGAGTTGCCACCCCCACAATCCTCCATGCAGCCCACCGGGCACCCTTTTTCAGCAGACAGCTCTGTCTGTGTGCGTGCAGCTTCCAACCTTGGCATCTGTCAGTTTCCAAACAGATCCAGCTAAATTCCTAACATTTGCTCTTGGTTTGATTTAATGCTGGCTAAACAGAGTGCTTCAGAGATGGAGAAAAGGAGTACTTGTGGCACCTTAGAGACTAACAAATTTATTTGAGCATAAGCTTTCGTGAGCTACAGCTCACTTCATCGGATGCATGCAGTGGAAAATACAGTGGGGAGATTTATATATGCAGAGAACATGAAACAATGGGTGTTATCATATACACTGTAATGAGAGTGATCAGGTAAGGTGAGCTATTACCAGCAGGAGAACGGGGGGTCGGGGGGGGAATAACCTTTTGTAGTGATAATCAAGGTGGGCCATTTCCAGCAGTTGACAAGAACGTGTGAGGAACAGTGTGTGTGTGGGGGGGGGGGGAAGAAATAAACATGGGGAAATAGTTTTACTTTGTGTAATGACACATCCACTCCCAGTCTTTATTCAAGCCTAAGTTAATTGTATCCAGTTTGCAAATTAATTCCAGTTCAGCAGGTTTCAGAGTAGCAGCCATGTTAGTCTGTATTTGCAAAAAGAAAAGGAGGACTTGTGGCACCTTAGAGACTAACAAATTTATTTGAGCATAAGCTTTTGTGAGCTACAGCTCACTTCATCAGATGCATTCAGCAGTCTCTTGTTGGAGTCTGTTTTTGAAGTTTTTTTGTTGAAGAATTGCCACTTTTAGGTCTGTGATCAAGTGATCAAAGAGAGTGAAGTGTTCTCCGACTGGATGAGATGGAGAGTTGCCTAGTGGTTAGTGCTGGTGACTTGGTGTGATGCTGTCTACCCAGGTGTCAGCTCAGGACAGGGCTGCAGGCTAATTCACTCATATGCTAATAGAAATCCAAGGAGCGTCAAAAGGTATTGTAATGTAATCAGGCCAGTTCACTTGTGTGTTAGTTTAGTTCAAAGGAACTGTTAATAGTATTGTCTTCACTTATCTATAACCTGTGGATTACTTCATGTATATCCCTGAAATTACCTAGCTCAAAAGTGTGTTAGTGTTAAGATGAGAAAGTACTTGATCTGTACTAAATTTGTTAGTCTCTAAGGTGCCACAAGTACTCCTTTTCTTTTACTTGATCTGTAACCTTCCTGAAAACTAACAAAGGATCGTTGTTTGCAATTACAACTGGGGCTTTCCAAAACTCTTGCCACTGACACATTTAATGACCGGGAAAAAGTTTTTTAATGAGATCTGGGTACAGAACCAAAGACCCAGATCCAAACCCCTGCTCCAAACTTCAGGGTGGGTCTGGTCTGAGTTTTGGAGTGCTACATTTCACCTATCGGTGCCTCAGTTTCCTCATCCGTAAAATCAGTCTAACACTATTTACCTGTCTCATGCTACACTGTAAGGGATAATGAATGTTTGTAAAGCATACATAGATTGCGGGCTCTTGGGGGCAGGGGTCACCTTTTCGTTTGATGTATGTACAGCACCTTGCACAGTGGGACCTTTATACTGAGTTAGGGCTTCTGGGCCTTGCTGCTGTTCAAATTATAAATGGCTTGAGATTCTTAAACAGAAGCCTCTATGGATGTGTAATGATAAAGCCCTTCCTCTGATCACAAATCCGTTCTTAGAGTCAGCTACTCTGAAAGGCCTCCAGGCCCCATTCAGTTGCGGAGGTTACTGAGACTGCCAGTTGTAACACCGATCCCTGTGATGCAGATGCCTGTGTTCTGAAAATGGGGCCAAGGACTCATTGCAGGGAAGCTGCCAAATGGACACTGATGGCGACATCCCACTACCAACCAGCCTGCTCTAGATCAGAACTAATCACCTTCGCTAAGAGACAGGGCAGGAGAGGAACCACTGGGAGATCGAGGGCATTAAAACAGCCATGTAAGGGAGGTGGGATGGTTTTGGGGGGAACTGAGGCATTCAGTGATCTGCATGGGGGGGGAGTCTGGGGCAAAGCCAAGAATGGAAGCCAGCACTTTTTTGTCCTAGCCCAAAGCCTTAACTGCACCATCCCTCCCCTCTAGCCTGCAGCTCTCTGAAGCTGCATCTACCTGCATGTCTTACACGTATCCTCAGCTAACACGGTATAGACAGCAGCGTGAACAGGGAGACCCTGGTTAGGTGAGTAGAGTACAGACATGCCAGAGCCCTAGGGTGCGTACCCCGAATGGCTTGCTACACGCCCACGCAGCACCTCCTCCAGCTACACTGCTCTTTTCAGCACTAAAAAGGACGGGAGGACTTGTGGCACCTTGGAGACTAACCAATTTATTAGAGCATGAGCTTTCGTGAGCTACAGCTCACTTCATCGGATGCTTTCAGTGGAAAATGCATTCAGTGGGGAGATTTTATATACGCAGAGAACATGAAACAATGGGTGTTACCAGACACACTGTAACCAGAAAGAAAAGGAGGACTTGTGGCACCTTAGAGACTAACCAATTTATTAGAGCATGAGCTTTCGTGAGCTACAGCTCACTTCCTCAGATGCATATCGTGGAAACTGCAGCAGACTTTATATATACACAGAGAATATGAAACAATACCTCCTCCCACCCCACTGTCCTGCTGGTAATAGCTTATCTAAAGTGATTTCCAGCACAAATCCAGGTTTTCTCACCCTCCACCCCCCCCCACAAATTCACTCTCCTGCTGGTGTGCTGGTGACCTGAGTAACCAGAGTGATCAGGAAAGGTGAGCTATTACCAGGAGAAGAGCGGGGGGGGGGGGGGGGGGGGAGGCAGAGGGGGAGGGGATGGGGGTGTCCTTTTGTAGTGATAATCAAGGTGGGCCATTTCCAGCAGTTGACAAGAACAGTAGGAGGGGAAATAAACAAGGGGAAACAGTTTTACTTATGGAGTATAGTGTCCGATTGCCTCCCTGCAGCCGGCGTCTTTCCCCACCACAGGGAAAAGGCTCTGGGAGCTCCGGGTTGCTGGAGTCTTTCGCCACTGCCTCTCCCCGGCCAGAGCCTTCTACTGCTGCGTTATAGCTACACCCCGCAGCCTCTTTCTCACTGGGGTGCAGAGCCGCCACAAGTGTAGATGAGGCCTGAGACTCAGTCAGGGGTGAAAGTAACTTAAAGGGCTTACTGGTACTCAGGAGTCCTGAGCAGCGGAGCATGGCCTCAACCAGAAGAGGTGTGGCCAGGCCCTTTAAATCAAATTTTAAAGGTCCCAGGGCTCTGGCTGCAGCTGGGAGCCCCGGGGCCTTTAAATCACCCCCAGAGCTACCAGCTGCAGAGGCGGCTGGGAGCCCCGGGCCCTTTAAAGCGCCCTCCAAGCCCCGCTGCCAGAGCCCCTGGGGTAGCAGTGGCAGGGCTCCAGCGGCGTTTTAAAGAGCCTGGGGCTCCGGCCACTGCGGGGAGCCCTGGGGCCCTTTAAAGAGCCAGCCTGGGGAACCCGGTCCGGTCCAGCAAGGCATACTGGCTCTTGCCGGTATGCCGTACCGGCTTACTTTGACCTCGGTGTCAGTCCTCCTGTTACAGGAGGGTTGATTGGCGCTGGCATACGCTCCAGTCAATGGATCGCAGGGCCAGAAAGGGCCATGTTCACTTGCCTTTTGACTTGGTCACAGCCAAGATCATGATGGGCACGCCAATCACAGAGGAGAGGACCCAGATGCAGACGTTGATGATCTTGGCTTTGGCTGGGGTGCGGAAGTCCAGAGCCTTGACTGGGTGGCACACGGCAATGTAGCGATCCACGCTCATCATGGTCAGCGTGAAGATGCTGGTGAACATGTTGTAGTAGTCGATGGAGAGGACCACCTTGCAGAGCAGCTCCCCGAAGGGCCAGGTCTCCATCAGGTATTTGGCACTCTGGAAGGGCAGTGTGCTCGTCGCCAGGGCGTCTGCAAGGGCCAGGTTGAAGATGTAAATGTTGGTGGCCGTTTTCATCTTGGTGTATCTGAGGGCACAAAGTGAAGGACAGATGTTAAAGTGCATCAGAGTTTTATTCAGTGTCAAGGGGAGATGGGTGCTGGGTGGAGACTAACTAAGGCCCAGACCCTCAAAGGTATTTAGGTATTGAAACCAATGGGATTAAGACCCCTAAATACCGTTGAGCGCAGGTACAACTTTCTTCTTTCCAGATGGCTGCTCCACCCCCAACTCTGCCCCAAGGTCCTGCCTCCACTCCGCCCCTTGCCTCAAGGCCCCACCCTTGCTCCGCCTCTTCCTGCCCCCACTCCGCCCCCTCCCCTGAGCATGCCCCACCCTCGCTCCGCCTCTTACCGCTCCTGCTCCCCTTTCTCCCCCCCCATGCCTCCCACCCACCAGGGCTGGAGCTGTGAAATTGACAAGAAAGCTGGCTCACAAGCCAGGCTGCTGCCCGGCCTCCACTCCAAGCCAGGCTGCCACCCAGGCTGCTGCAAACCCTACTGCCCCCTGCCAGGAGCAGGGCAGCCGACTGAACTCCGGGTGTGGCTCTCCCAGCCGGAGGCAAGAAACCCCAGCAGGCCTGGGGATCTGCGTGGAGCTGAGATCCCTGGCTCTCAGTCCTCCACACTTCAGGCGGTGGAACCACTCCTGGTGAGGATGCGTACCACTGACAGACGGACGGTAGCGTGGACATGAGCCACCTCAGTAATTAATGCGAGAAAGTCGCAGCGCTGTGAATGGCCAGTGTAGACAAGAGGTAACATAGGTCGATTTGTCTTTGGAATGTAGACTGTGAAAAAACACCCCCCTGGGTGCAGCAGGTTTCAGCGCTGTAAAGCGCCCGTTTAGACAGTGCACCAGCGCTGGGAGCTGCTCCTGGAGGTGGTGTTTTTAGAGCGCTGGACGAGCTGTCTCCCAGCGCTGCACCGCGACTACACAAGCCACATTAAAGCACTGCTACGGCAGCCAGCGTAGACTAGCCCATAGCCTTAAACACGTGCTTAAGTGGTTTCCTTAAAATTACACCCATGCTTAGGTACTTGGCTGAATTGGGGCTCTAATTAGGAAAAGAGTAGAATAAAGTTCAGACCCTGCCGAGGTTCTAATCCCATTAGCTGAACAAGGAGGTAGTAATCATTTCTGTAGCTAGATTGGAGAGAAAACCTATTGCTTTGAGAATTCAAAGGAAGATGAGGTAATAAGGCATGAAAAGTCTTTCAGACAAGGCCTCGTTTCAAATTAAACCAATTTAATCTATCTCTGCAGCTAGAGAAGCAGTTAGGCAACCTTCTTCATATGGCTGGCTGCTTTTCTTTCTTTCTTTCTTTCTTTCTTTCTTTCTTTCTTTCTTTCTTTCTTTCTTTCTTTCTTTCTTTCTTTCTTTCCACTCAGTTTTGTTTTCTACCAGGTTGCTTGCAGAAATCCATTCAGCTACCTAAGGGAACTAGCGTGCTGAAATATCATGATTAATAATATTTCTTTGAATTGTAGCTTTTTTCCCCTCAGCTTCCCCAAAGACTTTACAAACTTTATATAATGGAGCCCAGAACAACATGATTATTAGAACCATTTTAGAGCAGGTAAATGGAGGCATTCAGGGACACATTTCCAGAAGAGCTCTGGGCCAGGTTTTCCCTGTGTATAGCAGCTCCTACTGTGACACTTACAGCTAGCTTTTCAGAAGTGCTCAGCACTCAATGTGCACCTGACATGCTGATATCTTTTGACTATCTGTCTGCTTATTGAGATGCCAGAATAATTTAGCTGCTTATTTCAAACCACTGTTCAGGATGTCTAAAATCTGGGTATTTATTTAGATGCCTAAATGGGAGCTGAGCTCTTCTGAAAATCTGGCCCAAGAGATTAAGCAGTTTATACAAAATCAATACAGCCAATGGCTAGCAGGTCCTGGAAAAGAGCTCAAGAGTTTTGCCTTCTCACTGTATTCTGCACTAACCATTAAGACGCTCCTTCCTGTTTGCAGAATGTTTCAATGCATATTAAACATGTAGAAACAAATGCAATTAGCTATTTTCATAAAGGCACTAGGAATGAGGTCCTGGGTCCCTCATGAAACATTGAGAATGTTCAGAACATGAATTAAATTAATTTTTTTCCTTTTGCCCTTTAAATGATGGGATCCCACCCTCAGAAGGTCTAAAAGGCCGCATTCCTGCATGAGTCAAAATCTAGAACCCTGAATATTCTAAAGGGTTCCAAGGTCTTCAGGGTTCTGAACTGTGGAATCTATGAAGCTCCCAGCATTCATAAAGATCTACGGGCATAGCCCCAGTCTGGTCTTGGCCAAGTGTTCTTGACTTTGGAATTCGCTTCCCCAGTTGGTTGGAGTGCTGCGGAGTCTGTCCACCACAGGGGCATGCTGCAAACCAGACCTGCTTGAAGTGGAGAAGAGGTGTGATCGGTGTTCGGTTCTGATGACTGCCCAGGAAGGGGGTCATCACAGCCTTGGGAGGTGTTGTGGTCAGTCATGAGCCGGACCATGAAAATTGAGTTTTATGGACAGGTAGGCACCAGAGGCTTAGGCAGGGTCTGCTGTGTATGTTATGCTGCATGATTTGTCCTGGCACCTGAGAACCAGGTGGTCCAGGGTAGTAGGAGTGGAATGAAAGGCACAGTACGTGGTAGCATCTTGCCCTTCCTGCTTCAAAGTAACAATGGGTCTCCTGCCTTTTCTGATTAGTGATGTGCACCACAGCCTAGGGACTGACTGGCGGCCAGGCCCCGTCATGTGGTGCAGGTCTGGTATCTGGGTACCCTCCTGCTGCAAAGACACACCAGAAGGAAGTAACTCCCTACACACTCTTCCCTAGTGAACTTGACCTTGTGGCTGGCCCAAGCCTGGAGTGCAAGAGTTGGCCCGTGATCCTGACCCCTTTTCAATGGAGTCAGCCACAATCTTAGCCCTTACTCTCCCTGAATGCAAGTGTGATCACCCTCTGGGTGGGAGCAGGATTTGAACCCAGTACCATTCACAATAAAAGCATGGCCCCTCTGCTTTGTGAGCTACAGAAGTAACTCAGTAAGCTGGTTGCAGTAGTAGGTTGTTATATGGACCAACCCTAGAGATGGACATGGCACCCACTGTGCCAGTGTGTTACACATGGAGGGCATCAGCAACCCCTTAAATGAGTGGCAGAGCTCATGCTCTAGCCTTTGCTCCCCTACAGCCTCCAGGGGAATTCTGGGTGAGTCAGCTGGGAACGCCCACCACACTGTGCCAGCCCCGTCCCACCAACACGCAGCCCAACCCTCATCTGCAGAACCCCTGGAGCTCCCCCGCTCCCCATGCAATTCCAACCATGCCCTCCAGTCTTGACCTACAGCCCCCACCCAGCTATCCCAGATCTGGGCTTCCTGCACATAGAGCTCAGCCCTGCCCTGCAGCACCCTCTGCTTTTCCAGTCTGACGTGGCCAGTTGCTGGCAGCCACGATCTATCCCTAACTGGGCACTTTATCGGGAGCTCTGTGGATTTAGTTAGTGTAAAATCTATTGCTCAGCGAGCACGTTGCTGACTGCAGCATTGCGTTAGCCGCATGCTGAAAGAGAAGAGGCTGCGTTCCCTCCAATATTCATGGCTTGGAAATCCTCTCACAGTCCCCGGGCGCAGCTTCGGCGCTTAGCAGGAGTTTATGGCGCTGCCTGCGACTGCTAAACACCAGAGATCCCTGCAGACGCTCTTCCTGAGGAGATTAAGTGTCATTTAGGTTTTGATCTATGGTTGGCTGAGCATGCGGGCAGAGCAAAAGAAACCTTTCCTTGGCTAAATGCCAGCCACAGGCCTCTGGTCATGGAGAAATTATTATTCCAAGATGATGGTTCCTTTGTAATGGAAACACACTGTTCTCACACTAAATTGTAACGGGGGGTGGGGGTGGGGAAATGGGCTGTGTAGTCTCTCACCTCGCTCCCCTTTCGTCAGACTCTTTCTGCGGAGGGCTGTAGGTACATTATTGAGCCTCCTTTCTCCAAACAGAAAAAGATCCGCTTGCGTGCTGTGGTGGAGGGGGAGCCCCTACTGTGTTCTCCCCTCGGAAAGTCGTTCCTTAATTCTGAGCGCTCCTCACCCACGTTCAAAGCGCAGAACCCATGTTAACTGGTTAATCTCCACAACGCCCCTGCTGGGCAGGGATGATGATGGTGATTAATAACTAATATTACCAGGGCTGTCCCTACCAATTATGGTGCGCTACACAGCCCGAGCACCATCTGCACCCCCCACGGAGGGTCTGGGCTGCACTCAAGGCCTTTAGGGCCGGGGAGGCAGGATCTGTGGGGGGGCCGCTTTGGGGGGCACCACAGGCCCAGAGCAGCTCAGGGGATTAGCGGGGGCCCGGCGCTGGCAGCAGAACGACCCAACCCCAGCCTGCTCCGCTTCCCCCCATCCCAGCCGTGTTGCTCGGGTTGGGGGTGTTGGGGAAAAGACTGCCCCTCCGCACTCATTTGCAGTGGGAAGCGGAGGGACACGGTTGGGAGCTGGCAGAGTGGAGCGGCTTGGGGCCGGGTTGCTTCGCTTCCCACTGCTGCCTGTGAGTGTGGGGTCGGGCCCGACCCCTGCTGCTGGCGCAGGCCCCCTGGTAATCCTCCGGGCTGCATCCATCACTGGGGGAGAGGCTTGGGGGAAAGAGGTGGAATGGGGGCGGGCCAGGGGCGAAGACTAAGAGGTGGGGCAGAGGGAGTTGTCCCTAGGAATGGCCCAGCCCCTTGCAGTGCGTGCAGCCCGTGGGGGGTAGCCGGGGGATAGGGCTGGCCACCGGAGCTCGTGCTGCCATGTATGCAGCATGCAGCTGCCTAGGGCACCATGAAATTTGGGGCAATTTGGGCCACAGGTGCGTATTCTGCATATGCCTAGGGACGGCCCTGAATATTACTGTCGTGCCTAGAAGCCATAGTCAAGATGAGGGCCCTATTGTGCTCGCCCTTGTGTGTACACTTAATGAGAGAGTCCAAAGGGCTTCTGATCTAAAGAGGCACATCCCAGAGGAAGTGTCATTGGTGTTCGCATCACCTCTGCTTCCCAGCTGGAGAACTCAGGCCTGGGAAGATTAGGCAACTTGCCCAAGGTCACATGGGAAGTCTGGCAGAGCCAGGAGCAGATCCCATGACACAACCTGGAGGTGCTCTTTCCTCTTCTCGAGCAGCCAGTGCTCCCCCTTGCAGGTGGGCCGAACTGCTGAAGTTACACATAGGAGCCATATGACTTGCTCACCGTCCACAGAGGCAGGGCAGCAGAAGAGCCAGGATCAGATCTCAGGCAGACCAAGAGCACAGCCTGCTAATTGGACAACTAGACCACACTGCCACGCTAGCCAACCCTTGAAACAGAGTGGGGGTGGAGGGTGCAAGAACACAAAACACCCTGGTCACCTTACCACCAGGCCCACCACTCCCTTAGTATGGATGGCGAAGTACCTGTGCATAGGGAAAGGAGATTAGATTCCCCAGTGGAGTGGCAGGTAGATTATTCCATTCACTTCACCTTTAACCCTCTCTGTGTCCGGTATATGCCCTGAGCTACCATGTGTCCCACCTCCTCTTGATCTGTGCATGACCCCAGGCCATGCAAGTCATTTCATATCTTTAAAAGATAATGGCCTGGCGGGGTACCTGGAAGCAGCAGACTCCCTCTGACAAAATTTGTTAGTCTCTAAGGTGCCACAAGTACTCCTTTCCTCTGACATTGGTAAAGTACAAGGACTAAAGGTTGGGTGCCCCATTGTTTTCAAGAGGGGGAAAATGAATGTGACTTTGTTAGGTGGGATAGAAGAAACATGGCTCTTCCTAAGCCTACCGTGGAGTTGCTGTATAGGGAAGAATCACAAAGTAGCCTTCATGTCTATTCAAACCCAAGATGACAAACAGTTAAGGGAGAGATAAAACAGGAGCCTAAACCATCTTCCAGCCAGGAGTCGCTTTCAAGCCAGTGCAAAGCACAACTCTTCAGCAGGCTTCCTCGTTGTGCTGGGCTGACATAAAGCTGGCCTCGCTAATTAAACACAAGTGCAAGCTACAAAGCTAGAACATTAATATCGCTTCTGTCGTCTCATGTACAAACCCATCCTTGCCCCCAGACTGAGAGATGCCTGGTTCTGTGACATTCAATCCCACATGTACCTTCCCCAATTTCACCCAGAGTTACCCCAGCAATGAATTTGGTCCCAAGTGTTCTCATTAACCCTCATGTACTAGGTGTGGAGACAACTAACCCTTTGGTTAAAAAAATATGCAAAGCATTTAAAACAAGGACACGGCCGCACATCCACCCAATTAAAGTGTAGGGGTGAGCCGCAAATCAGACCAAAAGGAGAAACCGCCATGATCAATAGGATAGTCAAAGCACAGAAAAGACTCAAAGCAGGGGCATGGGCCATATTCCTACCCCAGAGGGCTGGATAATCCAGTCAGGGGTTCTCCTCTGATCCCCCAGATGGAAAGCACAACCAGTCTGCATTTATGAGAGGGGCACACATACACTGCTCCAGCTGCTAAACCAGCCGGGCTAACGAGGCAGTGAATCGGCAGTGGATTGAAGTGTGAGAATGAAACAGACTTTAGGCCTGGGAAAAAGGGAACAGAAAGGCTGCAGAATCCCACAGGAAGGAGGAAAGCAAACCAGTGGATGTTTTGTCACCATTAAAGCCTCAGGCTTGCCCAGAGACAGGGAAAAAGCTAAGCGTCCCCCCCAGAAGTGGTCCCTCCTGGTTAGAGTGAAAGGTTAGCGGCAAAGTGGGAGGAAGGATTCTTGCATGGCTTGTGCCTGTTCTTACAGGTAAATAACGAAAGGGCTTCAGGTGAGCCCACCCCAGAATGGCAGTTCTAAAAGTTACCTTTGGTCTAAAATGCAGTGACTTAAAAACTAGCAGGGCCTGGTTCTGGCCACCTCTGCCCTGAGTGGCCGTTTACCCCTGTGCAACGTTGGGGTAAAATGCTAGCACCCTGAGTGCGAAAGAAAGAGATCCAGCTGAGGATCTGTCCCACTTCGCTCAGCTCTGCTCTCTCGCACGCCAATGTCAATCAGGGGTAAGTCCAAGGAAGCCACTGGCTCTGCACTGGTCAGGCTAGGGTTACCAAGAGCATTATGGGATGGCACCATGGTCCACCCTTCCCTTGCTTGCTGGTGTGTGAGTGGGAGTACTCCCTTTTCCCGCAGGATATGCTGTGCTGCAGTGGACTAAAGCAGCAAGTTCCCACCTTGTTGTCTGGCGAGTAAAGCATTTGTCTTTGTTGATCTAAGCAAGCTCTTTACAAAGCTAGTGCACATGAGGGCAGAGGTTTGGCTTTGCTTTGTTTCCTCTCTTTGCACCGTGTGGAGGGTACAGCGCTTCTTTCCCAGTAGCTGATGCGGGTCAACTCCTAGGCAACACCGTTGGGGCGCTGTTTATTCTGGAGGCAGGGAGGGCTGGTGGATAGAGCGCTGGGGTGGGACTCAGGAGGCGTGGCTGTGTTAGTGGGAAAAGCGCTAGATAAGAGCCAGGTAGGCTGGTTATTTTGAAAATCGGGCTCCAGCTGTGAGTGCCCAGCCCTTGAGAATCTGGCCCCATGTGACCTCCCCCAGGGTCACACAGACAATCTGAGGGAGAGATGGAAACTGAAGCTAGAATCAACAAAGACTATCCTGTCTCTCTAGCCATGCCAACAGTGGGCGGTCAGGAACATTTTTGATCTAGGACACCAGGGCAAACTTCTATCTGTATCTAGGTACCACATGAATCCAGACAAGTTGAAAGCTGCTGTTTACACATTCCCAAGGTGTTTGGAGATGCCTATAAACACCTGTCTTAGTTTCCTCTATCTATGTGTTAATTATTGTTTCTTGTTCAGCGTTATTTAGCTCATTACCTGGCGATCAATGTAACTCTGCAAATTGCAAGCACCTTCATAGAATCATAGAATCATAGAATATCAGGGTTGGAAGGGACCCCTGAAGGTCATCTAGTCCAACCCCCTGCTCAAAGCAGGACCAATTCCCAGTTAAATCATCCCAGCCAGGGCTTTGTCAAGCCTGACCTTAAAAACCTCTAAGGAAGGAGATTCTACCACCTCCCTAGGTAACGCATTCCAGTGTTTCACCACCCTCTTAGTGAAAAAGTTTTTCCTAATATCCAATCTAAACCTCCCCCACTGCAACTTGAGACCATTACTCCTCGTTCTGTCATCTGCTACCATTGAGAACAGTCTAGAGCCATCCTCTTTGGAACCCCCTTTCAGGTAGTTGAAAGCAGCTATCAAATCCCCCCTCATTCTTCTCTTCTGCAGGCTAAACAATCCCAGCTCCCTCAGCCTCTCCTCATAACTCATGTGTTCCAGTCCCCTAATCATTTTTGTTGCCCTTCGCTGGACTCTCTCCAATTTATCCACATCCTTCTTGAAGTGTGGGGCCCAAAACTGGACACAGTACTCCAGATGAGGCCTCACCAATGTCGAATAGAGGGGAACGATCACGTCCCTCGATCTGCTCGCTATGCCCCTACTTATACATCCCAAAATGCCACTGGCCTTCTTGGCAACAAGGGCACACTGCTGACTCATATCCAGCTTCTCGTCCACTGTCACCCCTAGGTCCTTTTCCGCAGAACTGCTGCCTAGCCATTCGGTCCCTAGTCTGTAGCTGTGCATTGGGTTCTTCCGTCCTAAGTGCAGGACCCTGCACTTATCCTTATTGAACCTCATCAGATTTCTTTTGGCCCAATCCTCCAATTTGTCTAGGTCCTTCTGTATCCTATCCCTCCCCTCCAGCGTATCTACCACTCCTCCCAGTTTAGTATCATCCGCAAATTTGCTGAGAGTGCAATCCACACCATCCTCCAGATCATTTATGAAGATATTGAACAAAACCGGCCCCAGGACCGACCCTTGGGGTACTCCACTTGATACCGGCTGCCAACTAGACATGGAGCCATTGATCACTACCCGTTGAGCCCGACAATCTAGCCAGCTTTCTACCCACCTTGTAGTGCATCCATCCAGCCCATACTTCCTTAACTTGCTGACAAGAATACTGTGGGAGACCGTGTCAAAAGCTTTGCTAAAGTCAAGAAACAATACATCCACTGCTTTCCCTTCATCCACAGAACCAGTAATCTCATCATAGAAGGCGATTAGATTAGTCAGGCATGGCCTTCCCTTGTGTTCCATGCTGGCTGTTCCTGATCACTTTCCTCTCATGCAAGTGCTTCAAGATTGATTCTTTGAGAATCAACCTTGCAAAACACTCGAGGCCAAACTCAGCTCTGGTGTAAGCAGGTCCAACAGAGCCCCGCCCAATTATACCAGCAGCAAAACTGTCCCCGCGGGAAGGGAGCATAGATAGGCACTTATGCCTTCTGCATGTGCAGGTGGGAGCTGTGGGCATGTTTGACTGCAGCACCCCGCTCCAAAACTTTCATGGGTTGTTGAACTTAAATGCCAGGACGGTGGCAAAACTGGTCTTATGAATATGCACAGCTAGGTACATGGATTTTCATACATTATCTGGGAGCAAATCCTGCCATGGCCTGCCCGGCTCTATCCAGACAGCCACACAGTAGTTCCATTCAAGGCAGGGGGAGCCAAGATTTTGGGGGGTTCACACCCCCTGTGTGGTGCCGAGTTTCACACCATCACATGGGGAGGGATCAAGTGGAGGTGAGGCCTGGGCCAGGCTGGAGGAGCGGCTGTTCTATAGATTCTCCCACCCTCCCCCTGCAGAAGAGCTGGGTTTGGGTCATAGCAGCGACTTCATGGCTGTACAGCTCTGTGGTCTCTGGAAAGCGCAGGATTCTGTGCGTCTCCCCAGGGTCCAGGCCGTCCATATGGGCCAGGTGCAGGGGAGTGGATTCGCCTCCTTCATGATTGCTGCTTCCTTTGGGGTCAATGCTTTTCTACCAGGCATGCCCAGTGGCATCTCCCGTACCTGCACTAACTGGCCTGTCTGACTCCCCCGTGACTTTGGGGACCATGAGCCCACTGAGGCTGTGTTCAAGGAGCCCTTTGGCCAGTCCTGCAGCACAATCACTGGGTGAGAGACTTAAACGGCTTAGCTGACTCCCTCAGAACAGCAGCCCCTGTCGCAAGACGACAAGCACGTTCTCTCAACGTTCTCTTTGCCACCAGGGATTTAAAGCTGGTGAACTGGCTTAGCTGGTGAACTGGCTTAGTCACTTGTCAGACTCAAAGCCCCCACCCAATGACAGAAGACGGTCTGCAGCGAAGGCCGTGGGACCACCCACAAGGAGAAGTTTTCATGACGTGGAGGAGGATGTGAAGCCTTGATTATTGCTGGGGTGAAACAAGAATGGGGTGAACAAGGAGGTTTTAGGGAAATAATTTCAGGCTGACCCACTGCGTTCTCTGAAAATCACAGTCAGATTCACAAGGATGCTGATTCTCATCCCCAGAATATGCTAAACCCGAGACTCTGTGCACACTGCGACCTGGGAATCGTGGTAGGGGAAGGAGCGTGGGTAGCTAATACAGACATGGCCTGACTTTCAAAGGAGCCGAGCACCTGCAGCTCCCATTGACTTCCATGGCTTGCCGAGTATCTTTGCAAACTGGGCCATTAGTGTCCTCACCAGTATTTAAAGCCTCTTGTCAGAGCGCCCTGCTTAAGGGGAGGCAGGATTTGAACGTGGGTTTGCACATAGTTTGGCTGCAGTGCGGACGTGGTGTTCCAGGGTTTTCAGCAGGTCTGGGTTGGTCAGCACTTCCAGGATGCACAGCCCAGCCGTGGCCCTGTTAGTCCTAGCACAGAGGTCACTGCCAAACTAGGAGTGAAAGGCAGAAGTGGTTTGCAGGCTTTACACATTACAAATAAACACGCTCGGGGCTTCTTGTAAGCCCGGGCTCCGCAGACACACACGGTTTTTGAATTCACAGGCAAGTGTTCAGGTAAAGGCAAACTCTGGGCCGAGCAACTGGTCTGTTCCCTTCTGAGCCTGCTCCCGCTCCAATTAGAGGCAACCAGAACTTTGCTTCTGCTGGGAGCTGGATGGAGCCCTAGGGATGTCTTTGGGGCGGGGGGTGGGAGTGAGGGGGGCAGAATGAATTCTCCCCCAAAGGCTGCGGAGGAGCAGTGGAGTCAGATG
Source organism: Lepidochelys olivacea (assembly GCF_965140295.1). Lineage (NCBI taxonomy): Eukaryota > Metazoa > Chordata > Testudines > Cheloniidae > Lepidochelys > Lepidochelys olivacea. Next base: position 11,520,794 of record NC_140429.1, read on the forward strand.
TCCCTGCTGCGTCCATGTCCCTATTGCACAGGGGGAATGCTGATGGACGGGTGAGTTGCCTTGCACCAGCCTCCCTCTGTAGTGTTGGGGTGCAGAATTTGCTCCCCAGTGCTAGCCGCAGTGGCTCACAAGAGTTCTACCAGGGAGAGTGTGTCTTCACCACATGGTTCTAGACTCAGAGCTGCTTCCTTAGCCGTGGGATACAATGGACTTAATAATCAAGGGGCCAGATTCTCAGCTGCTGTAAATCAGCATATGTCTGTTGAAGTCAATAGATCAGCCCTGATTTACACTGGCTGGGGATCTGTCTTAGCCAGGATCACGCTGGGCTTCTAGCCCATTACTCTTTTGTTTTTCTGCAGCCCCATAAAATCCAGCTTTATGATCTTGTCCCTTTCCCTAATTAGCTTATAAATGTCAATTCTCTAGTTCATAAGAGAAAATAAGATTGGACTGATCCTGGTTTCCAGCCACTGAGAATCCCTTCCCCTTGCTTAATGATTTCAGCTGCTAAGAGGTTTAATGGACTTTGGCACTGCTCTTGAACCGTTTATCGTAATGAAGCGATACTGACGCGATTATTTCCCATGCGCACCCGCGCCGGGATGGAGAGCTGGACGCTGAAGGGCAAGGAGGAGACACTCTCCTTCCCACACAATTGCCTAATGAGGAGAGGGGGTTCCATGCGTTGGAAGAGCCAGGTTGGAAGGGAACCCCAGCACAGCTGGTATCTCTAGTTCTCCAGCTAAGGTCCCACCAGAGCATGAGTTTCAGATTTGATCTTATACCTGACACAGCCCTGCAACATCCTGTGAAATTATTACTAGGAGAATTACGGTAGCTTCTACAGGCCCTGATGAAAATCTCTGCTCATTTGTGCTGGGCACAGTCTGTACGTGTCGTAAGAGACAGCGTCCTGGCCTCAAAGAGCTTGCAGTCCAAATAGACCTGGCAGACAAAGGATAGGAGAGGGGAAGTATTCTTATACCCATTTTACAGATGGGAAACTGAGGCACAAGGAGATGATGTATCAGAAAATGAGGTGCGGCAGGTCAGGCCTAGTGATTGGAACAATGGCAGTCGGTCCTAGGGGTCAGAGCTAAGACTCAGAGCTGGAAACAGGAGTCAAGAGCAGGCTGAGACCTGTGGATTCTGTCCCCACTACCAGGGAGAGGAGCGTTCCAAGTCATGAAGTGACATGTGGCAGACTGAGCTGCTCTTTTCTCCTGCGAGGCTTATATACCTGCCCTGAGAGTCACCAGACCAGCTCCTGGCTTGTGGATTGGCTGGAGCATAGCACAGGACTGATTCAGCACCACGGGGTGGCTTAATCAGGTGCTAGTTCAAGGATGACATATCACCACACGTGAAGTAACCTGTCCAGGGATGGAGTTTGCGGCACAGTCAGGAACTGAACCTGGATTTATTGATCTCTGGTACCAGTCGGGCCCCTTATCCCTGTTGTACCAATAGGGAGCTGAGTCCTGTCTACACGACGCTCATCTCTATGGTATCTGAGCCCCTCCAATGGCTATGTTCTCTTTCTCCCCCTTCCTTGACACCAAGAAGCAGGCTCAGGGTTTGTTTGGTTATGGACTGAGGGCACTCATCTGGGTTAAGAGGGTAGGTTTTTCGCTTGGCTGTGGATGGGGTGGGACTAACTGCGTCCTTCTACTCTGCGTCTGTTCTACGGTCATCTCCAGTTCAGTGTTGCTGTAGCCGTGTTGATCCCAAGATATTAGAGAGACACAAGCTCTGTGGAGCTCAGAAGCTCGTCTCTTTCACCAACAGAAGTTGGTCCAACAAAAGATAGTCCCTCCTGCACCTTGTCTCTCTAATCTCCAGTTTAGTTCACTCTCCTGCCGGAGGTTGTCCCTGGACTCCCTGCTGAAGGGAGGTTTCTCTGAACAGAAGTTCTGGAGGTGAGGCTGCCCTCCACCAACACATCTCTGAGGCTACGTCTACACTTAAACCACTAGAGCAGCGGTAGGGCTTCAGGGTAGACACTCACTACTGCAGTGGCCCCCAAACTGTGGGGCGCGCCCCAAAGGAAGGTTCAGGGGGGCATGTGGTGGGGCCTGGGCCAGCCCCCACAGGGGGCGTGGAGTGAGCGCCATGCTTCCAGCCCAGCTCCACTCCCAACCCCATTCAGCCCCCAAGCCTGCTCCGCCTCCAGGCCAGATCCGCCCCTAGCTGCATCTCCGCTCTGACCCCAGCCCAGCTCTGCCTCTAGGCCCAGTTCTACCCCCCGCTCTACCTTGTTCTGCCCAAGCTCCGCTCCTGAAACCTTTTCTAAACAGTTAGTTGGAGGCGTTACAAACCCTCGAACGCCCGGATGGGGTTAAAAGAGAAACACTGCCAGGAACTTCACTGCGGATCTGAGAATTCCACCTCTACAACACACACGTTCTCTTAGCAAATTGGGCATCAGGCACTCGTAGAGGAAACACATGGCTCCTGCAGGAGTGGAAGTCGCCAAGATTAATTTTCTGCCATTATATCAGACAGTGCCATTACGTGCTGGGCATTCGCAGGGGCAGTTATGCTGCTGCCGGGTTCTTTCAAGGGGTATTTTAAAGATCTGACGTCAGGACAACGGTCATGGCAAAACCGCAGAACGAAAAAGGCCAAGGGTGCTCCCGTTAGAATTGACTGATTTGGCTAGAAGCCCATGGGCACGTGTCACACAGCTCCAGCTTCCCCCTGTGCATTTCTCTGATCTTGGGCAAGAATCACTTATCAAAGGACCTTTTGGGCTCCACTTTCGAATGAGGGCCCCTGGATTCTGCACTTGGCAGAGATGTTCCTTTCCTCTGTGCGATCCACTTTGGGCAAGATCCCTGGGTCAGTTCTAGTGGCAGAGGGCAACAGCTCAGTGGGAGCTTTGTACCCCAGGTTGACCCAGTGCCTTTTGGACCCCTCAGGCTGCATGGCTGCCTCCCCACCCTTGCAGCTCTGCTCACTAGCCCAGGGTGGGAGGGATCTGCCAGGGACCTGCTGACCACCCTACAAATCCCCAGCCTGGGACTCTACCGCCACCAGTGGCACTAGACAGGAGTTGTCGTTGTGCTGCGGAGATGCCAGGACTAAGGTGCTCCATCCCCTGCGAGGGTACGTAAACGAGGAGAGCCCTTGTACTCTGTCCCCCCTGCTGGGGCAGCCAGGCCTAGGATCCCAGCACAGTCCTGCCCCCTGGATTTAAGGACTGGGAGGAAGAGGGTGGGGGTGAGGAGGAGGTGGGTGCCAGGCCCCTCCCGCAGCGGCCTCACCTGGGCTGAGACAGGGACAGTGGTTCTGGGAGAGCAACCAAGGCACAAGCCTTAGTGACTCTTGCTACATTCTCTCACATGGTCCAGCATGTGCCCTGGCCTCCTTCCTGTCATTGGCTTATCTCTGCTGGCCAGCCTGGGCCTAGGTCCTGGCCTCCCTGCTTCCTGAGCTTCGTGCATCTGTGAAAAAGGCGGGAGGGGCTCTTTTCACCTTCCTGCTGCCCTTCTTCCTGCCCCCCGCCCCCCCCACTCGTCTGCACAGGCCTGCAGGATCGTCCCCCAGCCCCCCTTAGTCAGCTTTGAAGTGAGCTTTGAATGTGAATGGCATGCTGGGCGCAGTTTTAGCACCCTATCCTGCATGGATGCGTGGCATTCCCTTTGAAATCAACAGGCGAGTCCCAGGTACAGCATTGGCTCTATCCTGCCCTCAGCTCCCACACTGTAAATCTGGAGTGATGCCCAAGGCTGGATTACCCAGTAGGCAGACTAAGCACGTTCTTAGGGCACCAGCAAAGCAGGGGGCACCAAAAAAATGAGATTTTTTTTTTTGGAAAAACTTTGATATTTCAAAAAAAGCATTGAAGTAGTCATCATGGGAAAAATCAGAACTTTGTTAGACTTCCTTACACTCCACTCCACACTCTTCCCCCGTTTTTCTGTTCTCTTTTTATTACTTATCCCCACCTAAACCGGGGGGGCATCCTACTAACGCAGATCGAAATAATGCGAGGAAATCAGATCCTGTCATTTATAATATTCCTCAACTTGAAAAGCCACACTGGTGAAGAAATGGCAAATCAAATACTGCATTATCTGTGCCAAGTTTGCAAAATAGATTTCTCAAAGTGCAGAGGTCAATCTTATGACAATGCTGCCAACATGTCAGGGCGTTAGCAAGGAATGCAGAAGAAGCTTTTAGAACCGAAGAAATATGCCATATTCACTCCATGTGCTGCACACTCCCTCAGTCTTGTTGGCCGCAGTGCTGCTGATTGTTGTCCGGTGGCAGTGAGTTCTTTGTGTCTCAACAGTCCAGTTACTTTATACATTTTTCTCTGCCTCAACACACTGATGGGCAGTTCTTGAAACATATTTGGGCAATGATCATGTGTTGAACTCTCTTTCTAATACTCGCTGGGAGGCACGTGCAGTGGCAATAAGTGCAATTCTGGAGTCCTACTCGAAGATTGTGGCTGCATTAGAAAGTCCAGCTGAAGACCAATCACAAAAGGGAGAAACTATACGAGAGGCAGAAAACATTGCCAGCAAGATGGAAGAACTAGAGTTTGTATTCATGTTGACCATGTAGAATGAAATTTTACAACACTTTTACCACACAAGTCAAGCTCTCCAAGAAAAAGAATTGGATTCGATAACATGTGCAGACCCCTGTCAATCATTAGCAGACCACTTTGAAGACCTATCAAAAGATATCTTGCCTGATACTAACTACAAAGAAGCCCAGTCCCGCAAGCGAATCAGGAAAAAACAAGCAAATGACAGCAGTGCAACAGAAACAGCATTGAATCCTAGAGACAAATTTTCTCGTATCTACTTACTGTGCTATAATTGGTACACTTGAAGCTCATATGAAGAGAAGAGGTGAAGTGTACAAAGAAGTATCAAGTAGATTTTCTTTTCTAAATGATATGGACTTATCTGACGAACAACATTCACAGGGTTCCCAAAAGCTAGATGACTCATACCCTGTTGACTTGAACATGAAGTACGGCAGTTTGCGCAAAGTTTAATGAATCAGGAAAAATAAAATCCAGTCACATTGATCTTCATGACACAATATTGAAAGAGGGAATACAACGTGTATTTCCAAATGTGGAGACAGCACGACGGATTTGTCTAACATTGATGATGACTAACTGCTCTGCAGAACGCTCTTTTTCTCAGCTGAAAAGAATAAAAAACCCTCAGAAAACAACAATGTGCCAGGACAGGCTTGATTCACTTTCCCTAGTGTGTATAGAAGCAGACATGCTTCGTCGAGTCAGCTTCAATGAACGTATCCAGAATTTTGCAATCAGAAAATCTAGAAAGAAGCTATTTTAATTTCAGCATACATGTAAGTTTTGTGTCATTTCGAAAAATAAAATTTTATTTTACGGTATAGTATTGTTTTTATTTTGAATTACATATGGGGGGGACCATAATCTTTTCAATGCTTAGGGCCTCTAAAGGTCTTAATCCGGCCCTGGTGATGCCATTGATTTAAGTGGAATGTAGCGGGGTGGCTACCCTGCTCCTAAAATAGAAGAGGTTAAAAGCAGCCCTGGAGAGGGCTGTGGCTGGGGATGGCTCATTGGGGAAGCAGCCGCAGCTGGGCCATGCCCCAATCAGGCCACCAGCTGGCCTGTATAAAAAGGCTGTGAGCCAGGGGCCCAGGAGTCTCTCTCCAGGCTGTGTGAGAGCAGGGCCTGGCTGACAGGGTACTGAGGGTGGTGCAGTGCTGGGGAAGGAGCAGGCTGAGTGGGGTGCTCCAGGCTGGCAACTCCCCAGGCTGTAGGGCCTGGTCCAAGGCCCACAGAGGTACTGGGAGGCAGAGGAAGGCAACAGGTCTGAACCCCCTTGCCTATGATGAGTGGCCTTTACACTGCAGTCTGCCCCAGAGAGCGGGGGCTTGGTGATGACTGGCAGTAGCCCAGACTGAGGCAAGGTGAGGATAGGGGGCTAGGGGTCCCCCAGGAAGGGGAGACCCAGAGGCAGAGTGTGGGGGTGCTGCCAGGGGGCAGAACCCAGAGAAAGGGGCACTGGGGTCTGTGAGGGACACAGGGGCCAGAGCTGTGCGGATAACTGGCTTGCAGAGGGCGCTCTGCACTGGAAAGAGCTAATGCCCCAATGACCAGCAGGAGGTGCTGCAGGGGCAAGTCTGCTCCTGTACATGGAGCCACTTCACTTGTGCAACTGAAAGCAGAATATGGCCCAGGGTGGTACAGGGTTGGGTCCATGCTTTTTACTTTTGGGACAGATTCCCAGCCCACGGGGGTCTTTGCATTTGCAGCTGGTTTCAGCACATGGGCTGGGACTGGGGGAGAAAAGGAAGCTGCTCCTCAGAAAAAACGTGTGTGAAATTCGATAAGTGCATTGTGTCGCTCCTCTGTGCAAAGCACTTTCAGAGCCTCGGACTGAAGGTGCTGTAGAATGGGCAATTGGTTATTTCATATGGATTAAATCGATTAGGGTCTCGGACCACTGGTCATTAGCCCACAGCAATAGGCTCCAGATATGACCCTAGACAGATCTTTAAGCTTTAGAGGTCGCGGGTAACAATTAGGTTACTTAATGGGTTAAATCCGAATGGATTTTTAAAGAGCCCTTCTGGACAATTCTTTCCTGATCCAGCTTCAGGTATCTAAAGAGCCAGTAACATGCATCCTTCACAATGACACTGCATGGTTTTGATGTTTTAATTTGCTTGTCGGTATGGGCCTGATGCAAAGCCTGCTGGAGTCAGTGGAAAATCCCCCCCAGACTTTGGATCAGGCCCGGTTTGATCTGCTAGTCACACAGTCTGCCCTCCACGCACCCAGCCAGCTCGTGGGGGTTGCAAAGGTTAAAAACACATGACGGAAGCAGCCTAAAGATTATACAGGCACTGATGCACACCTTTGTGTTATTTTACTTGCTAGGATGCTGCAGAGAACATACTATGATAGCTAATGTTTGAGCAGTTTAACCATACTGTACTTTACCTCAAGAGTCGAGGCTTCATAGTGCTGTACATTCTCCTACTCCAGCCCCCTCAAACTAATCAGTAAAGGTCCAATCTTGTAAAGGCTACTGTCAAAGCCAAAGGGGAGTGTTTCAATTGATTGCAATGAGCTTTGGATCAGACCCAGCCTGCTCCCATTGAAGTCAATGTGAGCTGTGTCAATGATGCAGAATCAGGTCCTAAAAAATCCTTTTCAGGTCTATATCTGAGACAGGGTAGGGAGGGGGGAATCCTGCACTGACCTATTTGATTTCACTACAGAATGAAAACCTCCCTATAAAGGGGCCTGTTTGGATTGCGATTCCCATTGAGTTCAATGGGAGCAGAATTGGGCAGGATGGATCATGCACAGATCATTCAGTTTCTTCCAGCCCTGATGCAGTCTGTGTTTTGTGGGGTAACTTACTTCATGTGAGTCACACCATTTATTTCCTGCACAACCAAAGCCAGGCTGGAACAACCTGGTGTGCTGGTTGCTATGTACCGAATGTGCTGGCAGAGGAAAATTGAAAATAGCGAAAAGTTGGGATTTTGATGAGGTTTATTCAATCTTGCCCTGTTGCGCTAAATTCCTGTGAACTTGCCTTTTGGCGCCGCACGCGAGAGTGTGGTTCTGCTGCCCTGCCAATGGCCAGATTGGGGAATTGGTATATTTCGTGTCTGGGGCTGAAAACCAGAGATTTCACAATAGCCACTTAGGCCACAACAAAGGGAATCATTAACCTCCTGGAACTTGGCAGCTTTCATTCATTGCCATTCATCAGCAGGATGAGCCCTTCAGACAAACGGAGTGGTGGGATGAAAGGGGAGCAAGAGGGTTTCTTTTTCCAACCCACGCTCCAGACAAATCTTTGCTAATTTCTGCAGCTGCGGTGGAAATTGTAAATCAAAGCAATGTAGAATAAAGCTGCCATTTTACAACAGCACACATAATAAACAGTTTATTTAGTTCCTACCTCTGATTGCTACCCATCATTAGCCTCTTATGTGCGTGTTATGATGTTGATAACAACACTTAGACCATTTTTTTCCTTGAGACTCTCAAAGCATGTCACAGACATTGACTGGAGCCGCACAGTGTTCTGTGATGTCGGCACCATTGCCCCATTTTGCAAATGGATAAAAAAGTGGGGCATCCTGGACCTGATTTTCAGAGGTGCCTGAGAATATTCAGCTGCAGGGGGGGCTCAGCACCCGAAAACCAGGCCCTTAGAGTTGAAGGGCAACCCTTTCAAGGACCAGCTTTTCAGATATTTAACTCCTCCCGGGCACCTCTCTGTATCTTTGTGCACCTAAGTACCTTTGAAAATTTGGCCCTCAGTGTCGTAGGGACCTAAGTCCCAATATAGGCTTCGAAGTCCCTTAGGCACTTTTGAAAATTATGCTCTAAGTTACCCGTCGAGGTTATCCAAGACTGAGTCCCAGTCCCAATCAAAGGCCTGGTTATACTGGAGTTGGCGACTGAGCAATGATGACAGGCTTGTAGGTCTTTCACATTGCAACTGAAAAATGCACAGTGAAAGTTTCAAGCGGATGGCTGCCTCTTAAATCTGAGGCAATGTTGCCTCAGGGTCTGAAGATGTGGGTTCTAGTCCCAGTTCTGCCACTGAATCACTGTGTGACCACGGGCAAATAATTTCACCTCTCCATACTTCAGTTTCCCTACCTGTAAAATGGGGATAATACTTACTTTGGTAAAGTGCTTTGAGATCCACAGATGAAAAACCCTATATAAGAGCAAAGTACACAACTCACGACCCGCCAGGTTCTAAATGTGTGAAACTGACTGGAGACGGTGCTGGATTTATCTACTAAAATATACTGAGTTTTCTATAACCTCAGGGCCAGATGCTGCTACCTGAGCCCTGAAGAGTGAGATATTTTCAGTGAGACCAATGGAGTAAGGGCATCAGCATCTGGCCCCAAGTTTGATGATTCTGCATGCCCAGTATCAATAATTTAGAGGCATCACCCAGGAAGTGCTGGTAGGTTTGTGTGGGAGAGAAGTAAATTTGGTACCAGAGGAGTGACAGCCCCAGTGATCCGGTGCAGTGAGGGTTATGGTGAGCAGTGGGGGGTACAGAAAGAACATGGCTTTTGTTTTAAGCACACTGTCTACCATCCTACAGAACAAACAGTTGATGACAGAATTGCTGTCTTGAGTAAAGGAACTTCTAAGCTCCCTATGCCAAGGCAGCGGGATTATTGTCCTTGCCCTTCCAACAGGAGTTAGAAACCTAGAGTGAAGGCATTCATTTTTGTGGCTACAGCCCCTTGTGCTCTTGAGCCAACACAGACTGTTGTAAGAGAATAGACAGGGAGTCAGCATTACGGTGTGGACATCCAGGAGTCCCCAGAACTCCTGATCCTTGTGACAGATCAGGAGTGAGGGTGTGCTATGAGACTGATGGGAAGATGAATGAGAACCGTGAAGAACGTGATCTCAAAAGAGATTCTACAGGCTAAGGGCCAGATCCTCAGGTGGTGTAAACAGGTGTGATTCCACTGAAAGCCACTGCAGATACACCAACAGCAGCTGAGGATCTGGCCCTACATTTCCAGGGCCCAATTTGCTCTGAATTCTAGTGAGCCAGGCTAAGGGCCTGATCCAGAGCTCACTGAAAGCAATGAAAAGACTCCCATTGCCATTGATGGGCTTTGGATCAGGCTCCTACATGGGAAAAGCACAGCTATTCACCTGTTATAGCAAGCAACAGCACGTCTCTATTCAGGTAATATTAGACTGTACCCGAGGCCAGAATCATTAGGCTGAGATCTGCGGTGATCAGAGGGACTGTCCACTGATAAGGAAAATCTCCATTCAGTTATCTGTAGGGTGTTTTAGTCGCTAACTGCAATCTACAGCCAGGGCACTCAGCCTAGCTGTGAGACTCAGTCACTTGAGGAGGATTCTGAAATTCACTGCATGAATTCCCTGCTAACAAAGCTAGGCATTGTATGTTTCATGTGTGTCAAAAATAACAAGGAAAAACACATGGGCACCTTGCTTATTTCCAGGTTGTGCATAGACACACGTGAACGGTGACTCATAGCCTCTAGGCTAACAATGCGTTTATGAGCTCGGGCTGTGTCAGCTTTTCATGGGTGGGAAATAAATATGCCCACTGGTCCAGACCCTCAGCGTAGTTCCATTGACTTCAATGGAGTGACGCTAGTTTACACCAGCTGAGGATTTGAGCCCTCCGCCCTCTCTTCTTAATCACCAGCGAAGCTTTCAACACGCAGATACACCGGACATGGTTCTTATGCAGAGCTCCTTCTGCAACTTTAAGATGTGAGAACAACTGATTTGATCCCATTGACATCTGATGGCACTGATTCGGGAGGGTTGGTTTTTACAGCAGGACATTAGGATTGCACTGACAGTCCGCTAACCTCCAGCCATCACCTTTTCCGAAATGCAGCATGGTCAGCTTTAGACCTTGGGTTGTGAACAGCTTTCAGCACCAACACTGTATGAATCACAGCTAGGAACTAAAGGGACTTGCAGCGTTTGGAACCAGTTACATTAGTGGTTCTGTCTTCTCCCCTTACCTTCCTTCCCCTCCACGGACACACACACTGTCACACGCACAAGTGTTTTTTCATTCGCACACAATACTCTGTTGCTTTACAGACATACACACAGTGCTCCAAAAAAAGAACAGGAGGACTTGTGGCCCCTGAGAGACGAACCAATTTATCTGAGCATAAGCTTTCGTGAGCTACAGCTTAGTCTCTCAGGGGCCACAAGTCCTCCTTTTCTTTTTGCGGACACAGACTAACAGGGCTGCTACTCTGAACACAGTGCTCTGTTACACACACACATACACAAATTGTGGCTTCGCTCTCATATGCAATACTAGTTTTCACATATATCCCACCATACTCCAATATGTAGGTTTTATACATCCACCCACAAATGCTTACACAACATTCTGTACACACACACCCCGCCCCCCCGTTCTGTTCCCACACAAATGCACGCACAACATTTTGTACCCACACAAATGCTCACACAACATTCTGAACACACAGAACATTCTGTACACACACGCTCCCAACATTCTGTACACACAAACACAACATTCTGCTCACACAAACACAACATTCTGTACACACAAACACAACATTCTGCACACACAAACACAACATTCTGTACACACGCTCCCAACATTCTGCTCACACAAACACAACATTCTGCACACACAAACCCAACATTCTGCTCACACAAACCCAACATTCTGCACACACAAACCCAACATTCTGCACACACAAACACAACATTCTGTACACACGCTCCCAACATTCTGCTCACACAAACACAACATTCTGCACACACAAACCCAACATTCTGCTCACACAAACCCAACATTCTGCACACACAAACCCAACATTCTGCACACACAAACACAACATTCTGTACACACGCTCCCAACATTCTGCTCACACAAACACAACATTCTGCTCACACAAACCCAACATTCTGTACACACAAACACAACATTCTGCTCACACACATGCTCACACCCCCCATTCTGCACACAAGCACCCCCCCCCCCCCACACACACACATAATATCCCGTCCCATTACACCTACGCTGGCTTCTGGACAGCCTGCCCCGGCTTGTCACCTAGTGCCCCCCCCCCGGAGCCGTGCAGGTGACCCCCCCCCCACACACCTGGCCCAGGTGGGAGCCCTGCCCGTACCTGACGATGCCGTACATGACCAGGATGTTCCCCAGCAGCCCCACCACGCACACCACGGAGTAGAGGGCGGTGATGGCGATGGCGATGGCGATGGAGGTGGGGTCCTTGGCCGCGGGCAGCCCCGTGTGGTTGAAGCTCTGGTTGGGGCAGGGACCCCAGGGCGAGGCGCGCAGGCGGCTGCCGTTGGAGAAGAATTCGGCGTCGGCTTCAGCCCCGGGCAGTGTGGACAGCTCCATGGCGGGGCGAAGCGGGGCGAGACTTTCCAAGCAGCCGCCACCCCCTTGCAGCCCTGGAAAGGGGCGGGGGGGGGGCAGCCCTGGAAAGGGGCTGGGGGGGCAGCCCTGGAAAGGGGCGGGGAGGGGGGCAGCCCTGGAAAGGGGCGCGGGGGGGAGCCCTGAAAAGGGGCGGGGGGCAGCCCTGGAAAGGGGCTGGGGGGGCAGCCCTGGAAAGGGGCGCGGGGGGGAGCCCTGAAAAGGGGCGGGGGGCAGCCCTGGAAAGGGGCGTGGGGGGCAGCCCTGGAAAGGGGCGGGGAGGGGGGCAGCCCTGGAAAGGGGCGCGGGGGGGAGCCCTGAAAAGGGGCGGGGAGGGGGGCAGCCCTGGAAAGGGGCGCGGGGCGGGGGTTCGTGGTTGCCGGCTGGCCCCGCCGCCGCCCCCTAAAGTGCAGCCGACTCCCGGGCCCCTCCCTAGACCCGCAGGGGTGGCTGCAACCGACCGGGAGCCTGGCTCGGGCTCCGGCCGAGGGGGAGCCGCTTCCGACGCCGATCCCCGCTCGCCTGCTCCTCCTCCGGCGCGGATCGCGGGCGCAGAGCGGGGAACCTGCCGCCGCCGGGGCCAGAGCGATTTCGTGTCAAAGCTGACAACTCCCCTGGACGTCGGCAGCCACGTGGTGGCAGGGAATCAAAAAGGCGTGCCTGTCAATCAAAACCCATGGGCTGGGGGGGGGGGGGGGAGCATGGGCGGTGAAATGTTCCCCTTTGCCAACAAGTGCCCCCCCCCCCAGCCTTGGAGGGGGTCCCTGGAGCTTAGCCAAGGAGCTCCAGGCAGGATAGGAGCCAGGGTTGCAGCCCAGCTGGGCAATCGATGGGGAGAGGGGGAATTCAGTGCCACATTAGCCGCCGATGGAGGGGAAAGGTGGGCTGGACGCCGTTAGTCCTGGCCGGTCTAGGGAGGCTTCTGTGCCAGCGGCTGAGGCCGTCGCTTGAGAACCGGTGGGGCTGGAGCCATGCAAGGAAGCCTTGCCTTGCGGGGCCCCAGCAAGTGCCCTCCGAATGCCATCTGTGGGGGTGGGGGTGGGGGTGTAAAGGGATGTGTGTGAGTTTAACATCATTGGGGAAATAAATTACCTCTGTAAAGGGGAAGTTAAACACACCACCTCCACCCACATCCCAGTGACCAGTCAGCCACCACAGTCCTGCTGAGACTTGTCTGATTCTATATTGCATCCCTTTCTAGGCTATCCTCATTTCACCAATCAAAATTTTCCCCCCAGTTCAGCTCCATTTACATTTGCGCCTTTTATTTCATTTTTCTCCTTTTTTTTCTACTCCTCAGCCACCTCCCTTCATAGACATTGGGATCCTGCCCCCCCCCCCCCCCCCAGTTATCCACCTCATTGCTCCAAGCAGAGAGGCCAGTGGTAACAAAGACAGTTTTCACCAAAGGCAGAGCTCAGCTCCTAGAAGAGGGCAGGATATTTTCCCATCCCCAGCTGGTTATGTAATGGCCATAAATATTCATAAGCTGAGAATGTGCAAAGACGTGTGCTCATTAAACAAGAGACCCCTGCAGTAGGACACAGGACAAAACAGATGTTAGGCCTTCTTGTCTTAAGGGGAGGGGGAATAAAGGGTTGGATTTTTATTTTTTCCTTTTGCAGCATTCTCCCCGCCCCACCCACCCCACTCCAAGGGAAGCAGATGTGGCTGCTCAGTGGGATATTTACTTACACACCCACAGAAATGTTCTTAGAGACAGAAAGATGGATGCTCATTTCTGCCCACCTCACTGTGTGGTTGCTTATACCTCACAGTCAGGCAAAACAGGGCTTTCTCAACTGTACCTTGGTAGGATTGTAAAGCTTTTACTCTGCCTAGATCCCTTGACAGACATCAGTTTTCCTATAGACCTGGCACCTTTCTCTTTCTTTTGCTTTCCAACACACACAAAACCCTCCCTATCTTTCCATCTAGCTAAGCTAGGGGTAACCTTTGTTTGGTTAAGCCTCATGAAAAGAGATGTGATTACTCTCTACCTAGCCACAAGGGGCTCCAGAATGTTCGAGGCCTATAGATCAGGGAAGTCAAGATGAAACAGCATGTTCTCAATTAGATCTCTTTAAAGTCCCTAGGGAACTGGGAAATATAATAAAGGGATGATTCCCCACACTCTGCTTGGCAGAACTTTCATTAGTAGACAGGCTAGGAGAGAATTGTTTTTACATTGTTGGCAGAGAAGTCCTAACTCATCTTAACTAATTAGCCTCTTACAGTTTGTATGGCAACTTCCACCTTCTGTGTATCTATATCTTCTTACTATATGTTCCATTCTATGCATCCGATGAAGTGGGCTGTAGCCCACGAAAGCTTATACTCTAATAAATTTGTTAGTCTGTAAGGTGCCACAAGTCCTCCTGTTCTTTCTAACTTATCGGATACGTTGACATTTTTGAGAGAGACAAGGTGGGTGAGGTGATATATTTTAGTGGACGAACTTCTGTTGGTGGAAGAGACAAACTTTTGAGTTTGCACAGAGCTCTTCTTCAGGTCTGGGAAAGGTAAGCAGGGCTAAATACAAGGAGGAACAGATGGTTAAACATAAGGAGTTGGCACACATTGAAAGAGACCATTCAGGGTGAAGTGGGTAGTTAACACCTCTTCTGTCATAGGTGAGATGGTGTTTTGGCTTTTATAATTTGTCTCTGTGTGTTCATTCGAGAGTGCAGTGTTTGTCCGGTTTCACCCATGTAGTTGTTATTGGGGCATTTAGTGCACTGGATGAGGTACCCCACATGTTGTGATAGGCGTGTATGGGAGCCATGGATCTTGCAAGGTGTGTTGTGGGGGGTGTTTACCATTGTAGCAGAGGAGAGTTTGTGGCAGTGTCTGGTGCTGCTTTGCGTTGGTGTGTCCTGGTCTGTGGGGAGCTTGCTTCTGATGATGAGCTTGGCAAGGTTGGGGTGTGGTTTGAAGGCCAAAAAAGGGGGTTCAGGAAAGATTTCTTTTGGGATGTGGTCCCTGTCGAGTATGGTATTTTTAGATCTGTGGTTTCTTTTCATGGAGGATTGCATTGCAAGCTTGCCATGCATGGTTTTCTTTGTCAAGTGTGGTCTAATGACAGCAGAGACTGTCTATAAACCAGAAGCCAATAAAGGGTATGTCATAAATATAAAGGGAAGGGTAACCACCTTTCTGTATACAGTGCTATAAAATCCCTCCTGGCCAGAGGCAAAACCCTTTCACCTGTAAAGGGTTAAGAAGTAGGATAACCTCGCTGGCACCTGACCCAAAATGACCAATGACGGGACAAGATACTTTCAAATCTGGAGTGTGTGTGTGTGGGGGGGAACAAAGGGTTTGTCTGTTTGTGTGAGGCTTTTGCCGGGAACAGATCAGGAATGCAGCCTTACAACTCCTGTTAAGTTAGTAAGTAATCTAGCTAGAAATGTGTTAGATTTCCTTTTGTTTAATGGCTGGTAAAATAAGCTGTGCTGGATGGAATGTATATTCCTGTTTTTGTGTCTTTTTGGAACTTAAGGTTTTGCCAAGAGGGATTCTCTATGTTTTGAATCTGATTACCCTGTAAGGTATTTACCATCCTGATTTTACAGAGGTGATTCTTTTACCTTTTCTTTAATTAAAATTCTTCTTTTAAGAACCTGATTGATTTGTCATTGTTCTTAAGATACAAGGGTTTGGGTCTGTGTTCACCTGTACAAATTGTTGAGGATTCTTATCAAGCCTTCCCCAGGAGAAGGGGTGTAGGGCTTGGGGGGATATTTTGCAAGAAGACGTCTCCAAGTGGGCTCTTTCCCTGTTCTTTGTTTAAAACGCTTGGTGGTAGCAGCATATGGTTCAAGGACAAGGCAAAGTTTGTACCTTGGGGAAGTTTTTAACCTAAGCTGGTACGAATAAGCTTAGGGGGTCTTTCATGCAGGTCCCCACATCTGTACCCTAGAGTTCAGAGTGGGGAAGGAACCTTGGCAGGGTATAAACACAGAAGCCTTTTGCAACAAAGATAAGAGTGCAGTCACGTGGGCCAAGATTTTCAAAAGGGACTAGTGATTTTGTGCACCTCAGTGTTTGCATGTCCAACTCCATGTCATGTCACACTGGGCAGCCAAAAGTGGAAGCATCTTCTAGTCACTTCTGAAAATCTTGCCCGTGCAATATTAGTTTGGCCCCTAATGCATTTGCCTTATGATACAGTCTTGACTTACATGATCACATACTGTTTTTTCCACAGGACCCCTGCCACAAGATGCACCTGCTCTGAGGATGCATCAGGGTTGTGTAGCAAATAAGCCTGTTGTCTTAAGGACCATGGCTTCATTTGTTGCAGAAGTTGGAAGTTGTGTGGTACATAAAGCAAAGGATTTCAGGAAGAGAAAGGATGAGCTTGTGGCTTAGGCAGCTGAATGCTTCCCTGGATAAATGGATTCTACCCCTGCCTCTGCCACAGCATTTCTATTTGATGCTGGGCAAGTCACTTGAACCAAAAGGTTTACAGATGGTCACTGATTGTGTGTTCCTCATTTTCTGGGCACCCAACTTGAGACATATGGAGCCAGGTTTGCAGTAGTGCTAAGCATTCAGAAGTGCAACTGAAGTCATTTGTATCTGAGCTTTGAACATATGAAATGCATTCAAGAGGCTCCATCCCTCGGAAAAATTAGGCCCTACATGTCTCAAGTTGGGCACCCAAAATCAATGGACACTTTCAGCAATTTTGGCTTGAATCGCTCTGTGCCTCAGTTCCCCTCAGTAAAACGGGGATAAGAATGCTTCTTAATCAGGGGTGTTGTGTGTCTAAATTCAATAATGGTGGCGAAGCACTCAGATACTATGGTGAGACTATCCTAGAAATACCCAGAAGGAAATTAACCATTTTGTATTCAGTGCAGGGTTTGGATGGTGTGTGGTAAATAAGGCCTGGGACCACACATTGAAAAGGAGGGATAAGAAATATTGAACAACTACCCATTCACTGAATAAGGCGGTAGTCCTGTTGAAATAATACTAGGTGATTAAAGACCGTATCACCATGCATACACGCAAGGGGGCTGAATTAAGGTTGTACATGTTGCCTTCTGCTGTTTCCCAACTTTCGAGTGCTTGAATTTGCAACATGATAACGTAGCTTTTTTGGGGGTGGTGTGCACTACAGTTATAATTTATACCCTTTGCATACAGATTGCACTTTCCATCTGCAGATCTCCAAGTGCTTTACAGAAATGGGCAAATAAACGAGATTGCCTGCAATTTTACAGCCGAGGAAATTGCAACACAGAGAGGTGAAGCGCTTTGCCCAAGGCAAAACACCCAGTCAAGCAGCTCAGGTTGGGAACCTCCATGCCTCAAGTAAACAAAACCAGCTGATGAGAAAAAAGCTGCCTTCCCACTCCAGAACATAATGTTCTAATGAAGAGCTGAGTCCGAGCTTCACCGCTATTAAGCCTTTTACTTCAGCACCACAGAGAGCACAGCAGTCAATGGTCTGGAGAATGCCATGTTCTTCTAGCAGATGAATATTTTAGGATGCGATTTTCCAAGATGTCTGAGGGAGTTAGGTGCCCAAATCTTAGGCTCCTCTGAAATCCCAGCATGCATTCATCATGCAGGCATTCTGAATCCCACTGCTATGCACTTGAAACTGCCTGGAATAGTTTATGAATCCCGTATGCTGACCTGGTTATTGTGATGTCTACTTTGTGCATACACTGAGTGAATTCAGTCGCAGGGGTGTTGGGAAATGTACCCAGGAAGGGGGAGGTGGATTCCGATAGACACTTCTCAAGCAAACACTTGAGAGTCAATGCAAGAGCTCTTCAGGTTGCCCTGGCTCAGTCTCCTGCTGGGCCTGCCTGACCCATTTGCCCCAAGTGACTCAGTCCCAGTGGGGAGAAACAAGGATCCAGGAGGTTTTACAGAGAAGAGAGAGAGGGGGGTTGTTGAGATGGAGAACCCAGATTCCAGAGGTTGGGGGTGTCTGGGAAGTCGCCCTTACTGGGGTCCCCAAGGAGGATGGTTAGAGCCCAGGTGAGATAGACACGCAGGGAGGCCTGTTGTTGTTTGAAAATCCCTTTTCTCTTCTGTTACACTTCGTTCCTACTGTGAAGAGTTAATAATGCTTCAGTTTAATAAGGCAATTGTGGTCACTGCTCACAACCTCCCAAAGGGAAGAACCGGAAGTGCCAAACCCAATCAGACCTGCGGGGTAAGCACAGCGGAGACACAAGATATTTTAGCCCAGGGCCTGATCTAAGCATGGAAGGATCAGGGGATTCCAGCCCAGGAAAGGCATGAGCCTAACACCCAAGGGGGTGCACTCAGAGATCAGAGCGGGGTCAGAGGGACAGCTAGCCCAGACAAGCAATGTGGAAAGTCATCTCTCCTTAATAGGGTGAAAATGGACACTGGGAAAAATCTGCAGCTGGTGTCAATTGGCACATCTCAGATTCTCCCCAGGTAAGGATCTGACCCTCTGTGGAAGATAAACAATGTAGGTTTCTGTTAGTTTGGCCAGAAGTTGGGAATGGGTGACAGGGGATGGATCACTTAATGATTATCTATTCTGTTCATTCCCTCTGGGGCACCTGCATTGGCCACTGTCAGAAGCCAGGATACTGGGCTAGATGGACCTTTGGTCTGACCCAGTATGGCCGTTCTGATGTTCTTATGCTTAAACTGCATCTCAAGCTCTTTGAGAAAGGGACCATCTCTTCCTATTTGTTCACACAGCTCTGACCACAACCCATTCTTGACTGGCGCCTCTGGGCACTCCTGAATAAAAGATGATTAGTTATAAGAGTAATCATAATGCCTGCTGTTTCCTGCAGGGACTTATTCTCAGCTCTCCTTGACCTTTTACTAGAGCTTGATCATTAAAAAATAAACCCAAAGGACACGTTTTCATGGCATAGTAACACGATTAAGCACTTCTATTATTAATTATTATTATTATTTGTTTTGCAGTAGCGTTATGGTACATCTATGCTGCAAAAACCAACCAACCAACCTGCAACAGCGAATCTCAGAGCTCAGGTCTACAGTCTGGGGCTCGCACGACAGTGCTTAAAATAGCCGTGTAGATGTTCCTGCTCGGGCTCTGAAGTCCAGGGCTCCAGAACCTGAGCTCTCCCCGAATGGGAACGCCGACATGGCTATTTTTAGCGCTGTAATGTGAGCCCCACAGATCTGAATCTGGAGCCCCGGGCTCTGAGACCCGCTGCTCAGGTTTGTTTTTTTTGTTTTTTTTTTGCAGTGTAGACGTACCCTTAGAGGTCCCAACCAAGCCTGAGGCTCCATTATTCTAGGAACTGTGCATGTGCATAGCTGGAGACAGAGACCTTGTGATCTAACCAGCCAAGAGGGGAGGGGACTTGCCCATGGTCCCCCAGCAGGCAAAGCCAGAAATAGAAGCAAGCTCTCCTGACTCCTGGCCCACTGCCTTATCCACTAGACAACACTGCCCCCTGGGGATAGCCCCTTCAAGGACCTCAGAGCACATGGAACGCAAGCGTGAATTTGGCCTCGCAACACCCCATCAGCAGGTGGGTAAGTATCACCATCCCCTTTTCATTAGGGAGGAAATGGGAGCATAGAGAGATGAAGGGGCTTGGCTAAGAACACAAAAGCCTCCGATCTGCCGGTCCTGTGCCTTAAATACCAGGTTGTTGTTTCGTCTGCTTCTGCTGATGGCAATTTATCTGTATAGCAGACCGATGATTTGCAGAGTGTAATACTCAGCCCTTTCCCATCTGGAGATTTCAAAGCACTGTCTGCAGGAGCACACGTGCCATTTATCTCCACTTTGCAGCAGCATAGAGATGGCCAAGTGCCCAAATTCACACAGCAGCTCGGAAGCAGAGCCAGGGATGGACCCCAGGTCTTGTACCTCGTGGGCCTGTTTCCCAGCCACTGCACCACCCTGCTTCTCCTTGCCTTTGAATCACTGACTCCATTTGGGTCTGATCCTGCAAGATGCTGGGCACCTCTCCAATGACTTCAGTGAGAATCCAGGGTGCTCATGGCCTCAGGGTCAGGCCTTTAAAGCAGCAGGGCCAGATCCTCCGCTGGCAGAGATGATTGTTGGCTTCACTGGATCTGTACTGATTTATACCTGCCAAGGGTCTGGCCTTGGCATTTTAATGGAGCCTTCTTTGCAAAAAAGGAAGGCGAGGCATCAAACCCCTGCTCTTTCATTCAGCCCGGGTGAGCAATTTCCATTCACACAGTGGAGTCATGCCAGGGAGGATAACGGAGCAGGCGGTAAAGTTACTGCCTCGTTGTGTACAACACCGGCTCAGCTGCTGCAAAAGGCTTAGATTGAGAGCTTTTCACACAGGAGGGGATGCCACCGGGATGCATCTGTGCAGTCCGCTCCTTTGAGGGAGAGCCACTCATTTAAAGGACAGCAATATGAAAACCCATCGTCAGCCAGCAATGATAAGTCATTGCGTTTGCCTCCATTATTGTCAAACCCTCCCTGTATTTTATTTATAATGAAATGCAAAGTCTGGGGGGAAATCCTTTCCAGCAGCTCAGCTCTGCTTCTCACAAGCTTTTATTTTCTCATTTCTGCTCCAGAGAGCAGTACGAGGCAGCTTCTCTTTCCCCACTCAGATAAGCCCTTTCATTTCTGAAGGCTGCTCCTGCTGTCTGTGCTGGATTCCTTTGAAAGGGAGTTGCATTCGAGCCAAGGAAGCGGCATAGGGGTGAGCGTGCTGGGAAAATGAAAAGGGCAGTCAATGGGCATAAGACTTGTGCACCCTGCCGATTTTGACACTTCAGACCCGGAGTAAATGAGTCGTGCGGCTACTAAGGCGCTGGGTAGGCTGAAAAAACTGTCTCAAGAGCAGCACCCGTGAGAGATGGATGTGAGCTGTTGATATTTCTCTTCCTAGGGCCAGGGTGAATCTCCCCACACTGGCTCGGCAGCAATCCCAGGAGAAGGTAGGAGGTGTTCACGCAACAGCCTTCCCGTAGGAACCAGTGCACCCCAGGCTGGCATGGCTGTGCCCACTTTACAGCCAGACCCATCCATTTGTTGGGCTGTCTGCCTTCTGTGGCAGAGGTTGTGACTAGCTTCAGATGATCTGCCACCGGGGGCCCCATGCTGTTGTCTAAATGGGAGCTGGCATAAATCAAGGGTGAATCAGGTTTGTTGTCTAATAGTTCAGTGCCTGGGTGTCATGCACTGCTGGGTTTATGGGCCTGCGTCACAAAGTTTGGCTCTAAATTGAGACTGTGGGCATTTCATTGGCCCATTTGAGACATGGGGGCCAGCTGGGAGGCTTGCCTCTGGACCCAAACAATTCCAAAGCATGGTGGGGGGTTGGATCTGGACTTTTGATTCTGGCCGGTTTCCAGTGTGTTGTGGCTGAGCTCGGGGGTCAGACTGTCTGTGAAGGAACAGCAATTTACGGAGCCAGGGCCTGTTCAGAGAGAGGGAAGCCCACAGTAGGAGCCAGGAAGAGAAAACAGAACAGAGAAGCCATCGAAAGCTTGCACAAGCCCAGCGACCATGACAACATGATTTATGGCTTAACGCCTGCTGTGGTCGAATGGACTGAGCATAGAACTGGGAGTCAGGAGGCTGCCAGGCTTGGCCATTGGCTTGCTGTGTGACCTGGAGTCTATTTTTTCACAAGCATCTGAGAGCCTTAGTTTTTGGGTGTCCAGCTGGAAACACCCAGGGCCTTATCTATCTATCTATCTATCTATCTATCTATCTATCTATCTACCCTCTTACACACCCATTACCTGTCTATCCATTGATAAATCCATCATGTTATTTATAGGCCCTCCTTAACCATAGCCTGTGAGCATTCCCCAGCTCCCATTGACTTTCTCTGGAGTCGCAGGTGCTCAGACCGTGTGAAAATCAGGCCAAAGTCTTCTGAGGCAGGTAGGCACCCTAAACCAGTGGCCCCATATGATCACCTGGGCCTTAACCTCTCTGCATCTCCCTTACCTTTCTTGTGAGCTGCCTCCCCACCTTGGAGAAGCCCTCTCAGAGCAACGGGGATGGAGAAGTAGGAGGTGTTACGTTTTGGATCTGCAATATCAAGGGCAGGATTGAAATGACTGGAACTTCCCGGGTGCCAGCTAGCCCCGAGGGGTTGAACTTCTGACCCACCAGAAGTGGAGCCTGCTGATTCCTAGCCCATTTTTCCCCCTTGAAGATTTTTTTTTTTAATGGAAATTATTTACATTGGTTTGTTTAACTTGCTGTCGTCTGTGCAGTAAATTACACGACAATGGGATAAAATTGTATGCACCCTGGCAGGAACCTGAGAGACGCAGCTGCAGTTTTCTAGATCCTAGAACAAACGTCGCTGCCTTTTCCTCCGACCCCACCCCTTGGGGCTAATTCCCAGCTCTTCCCATGACCCTTCAGTCACACATTCCAAAGCCGGACGGGACCATTGTGATCATCTAGTCGTGATGGGGGTCAGAGTGCCCCCACCCCAGCCTGGGAGAGCTCAGCATTGGAGGTGAAGCTGTCGAGCTGCAGCGGTTCTGAAATTCACCATCCGAGCCGTTCTGCCACCCCTGGCCTCTTCGCCACTAACAGGGAGCCCTCTGTGGGCCTCCAACCAGCCAGCGGTTCTCACCCATGCCCCATGCCGCCTTTTTCTTCTAGCAGGCAAACTCCTGAGCTCCCTGCCCCTCAGCCAGCACCCCATCACCTTCTCTTCAGCAACATGGGTGGTGGGTCTGCAGGGCTGGGGCACTGAGATTATTACTCATTCTGACAATCCAGTGTTCCCTTTCCTTGGTGTGAATGCTTCCCTCTCCATTATGTGGACGGACACCCTAAAAGGAGCAGATCCACCAGTGGGGATGGAAAGGGAGCTGTATGCCTCTCCCCGATTTAAGAGATGTGGGGGCAAGGGCAACCCCATAGCCCAGGCATCTGGTGCCCTATAGAGCATGGCAGGATGCCAAGTGTGGCCACACTCCCTCCTGTGATCTAGGTTCAGTTCCTTGTTCTGCCACAGACTCCTTGTGCAGCCTGGAGTAAGTCACTTTATCGCCTTCTGCCTCAGATCCCCCTTCTGTAATATGGGGGTAATAAAGCACCCCTTGTCTATTGGATTGTAAGATCTTCAGGACATGGATTGTCTAAGTGTGTCTGGCACTGAGCACAATGGGGCCCTGATCTCAGTTAGGGGCTTCTGTTAGATCTTCCACTCATGTCATCACACGTGAAACCAACGCAGGGTGTGAGGAAGGTGTAGGGAAGCCACTGAGTTGGGTGACATCCACATGGACTTAAACGATGTTTTCTGAGCCCATCTTGGAGCCGCTGGGAAAAAAATCATATTGATCAGTGCTTGGGAGAGCAGTGATGGGTCAGCCCAGGCTGTTACGCCAGAAACAATTTATGGCCACGGTTGTTAAAAGTGGCACTTTGATTTAGTCAGAGGTTGCATGTTTGACAAAGACAGAATATTTCATCCTCTTCGCCCCCCCCCCCTCCGGAATTTATTGGCTTTAATGAAAATACTCAGAAACTAAGATATAGCAATAATTAATACACCACTCAGGGATTTCAGTCAAGTTCCAGGAGCAACCTCTAAATGTTCATAAGAAGGGAAACATAATGAGAGTTGATTTCTCTCCAAAGATTTCCTTTGCCCTTAATAATTTATCTTAATAACAGTAATAATACTCTGCACTTATAAAGCACCTATTATCTAAGTATATTACTGATGAATGAAGCCTCACATCAGCGCTAGGAAATAGCTATGTAAGCTCATTTACTATATGGGGAAACTGAGGCACCAAGGATTTAAATGACTCTCCCAAGGTCACCCAATAAGTCAGTAACTAAGGTCCTGATCTTACACCCATTGAAATCAATGGGCCAGTTCTCAGATCTGCTGCGTTCCCTTGTCACTGCGTCAGTATGGAGCAAAATGGCCATATGCCAGCATAACTGGCTACCTGGGAATTTCTTTCATCGTAAGGGGAATCCCTGGGGTGATGTAGAGCTGGCATAGAGGGAATAGTCAGTGGGAAAGGGACATGGCCAGCACATCTTTGAGCTCCTGCTTTTGCTGGCTTCCCAGCCATCCCCTGGGGACCCTAGTCAGTGGGGTGGAGCTCAGGGTTGCTGTAATTTACATTGGGTGGCAGGGGACCAAACCAATCCCTGGCTAGCCCAAAAACCAGAGCTGGGTGCAGTCACCTTTATTCCTCACGCCTTCCGATCCTGCTCTGAGGACAGTTCAGCCCCACTCGCAAATCAGGGCCAACGGCAAAGCCCTCACTGATGTCTGTAGTGCAGGAGCAGGCCCCGGGCCGTGGCTAAACCAAACCCAATCCTGACCCACAGGTGCCCATTGCTCAGCCCCTACACAGCTCCCTGGGGATGCGTTGGGAACACTGCTGCGAGATGGGCTCTTTGGGCTCTCTAGGACTGCTCCTCTTTCTGGCTGATGGCTAGAAATCGGCACCCGGAACTAGGAGTCTCCTTGACAGGACCTGAGGGAGGCGGGTACCAGGCAGTCTCAAAGGGGTTGCCCTGGACCAGTGGTTCTCAACCCCCGGGCAGCTTGCGGCCCAATCAGCACACAGCTGCGGCCCATGTGACATCCTCAGGGCCGTACAGGTAGCCTATATGCTGTGTGGCTGCAGCCCACGTAACACATAGAGAGCTGCATATGCGGCCCACGATGGTAAATGGGTTGAGAACCACTGGCCTGGACTAAGCAATTCACACACACACACACACACGGTCCTACCATACTCCAGTTTACTGAGCTTCAATGCAGAGCCCGAGTGCTACCCTGGGCATTTGTCAGGAGGGGCTGGAAGTATGTTGCGGGCTAGGGAGCTGCTGTTTCCGTCAGATGGTTTATTCTTTAATCTCGGTTCTGCAATGTCTGAAACCTGCCCAAGGGCTGCATCGGCTGCATCTTTTCTGTGCTGCTAGGTGCAGAATGTGCTGTAAATACCTCAAGCTGTAGATTGTCCGGTGTATCAACCTGGCACTGACCAGACCATTGCTTCACATTGCATCAGTGAATCAACACCTACTGGGACTCTTAATCAAGGAAGTGATGGGAAGTAGGGCTGGCGACGTTACTTGCCAGGGAGGCAGCCTGCTTTTGACCCAGCTGTAACAATATGCTACAGTAATATATACAGGGGGAGCTGCCGTTTCTTCCACTGGTCTGTGATGCGCTTTGGATTTTTACTGAGAAATACCTCCCTGACTGGACGTAGCTTTTTTAAGAGCGACCCAAAGCCAGTTGGATAGAGTGGCCTTTAAAATAACTGGAAGTTGTCTGGGTAAAGAGAGAGACAAGTGCTATCATCACATGCTCCCTTTACGGTAGGCAAACACATTTTGTCTGCCTGGTGGTTGGTTTCTAAAGCAAATGCCACTCAGACATGAAGCGCAGCATAAGAGATCAAAGCCAGAGAGACTTGAAAGACAGAATCCATGCGCTGCTGAAAAACACAGGGTCGCACTGAGCACAAAGCAAAACAAGCAAAGCAAGAGATGGGCCAGCTTGATAGATGGAAACCTCTAGGGAAGAGCAGGTGGACGGGAGACCCCAGACTGGAGGCTGCTGCAGAAAGTGGTGCTGGTCCGCACAGAACCAGGGCCCCTGCAGGGCGTCAGGGGGTGCGCCGATGCTGGAGGAACTGGGCCTGATTCTCCTTTTGCCCTGCACCTTGTGGAGTGATTTATACCTGTACAAGGTGGGTGTAAAACACGCCCATTTGATGTGGCAGCACTTGACACCCGCTTTGCACAGGTGTGAGATTCAGGCTCCACTTCTTTCCATAAAAGCGAGCTCCTGGTCTCTTACCGCTATGGAGTTTGCTAGCTCCTGGAACGCTGAATGGAGCTTCTCGGGGTCCTACTCTTTGGACTATGGCTCCAGAGCCTCTGGACACCATTTCCCAGCCTGTTTAGGGTTTGGGGCAGGGACAGACTAGTCTGGCAATGCTTCCACAAGCCAGTGGGGAGCTGGATGGAGCGACTTACATAGACAGGTTGCTAGGCCAACGAGGAGCCAGTTCGGAGTGGTGAGAGCAGCAGCACAGGTTGGGGAGTCTGTAATCAACTCTCCCACTCCAAGGGGGACTTCGAATGATGGGGGTGGACAGTTGAGTGTGGGATCGGGGCCAGCCCTGCGGAGACCTGCGATCAGCAAGGCAGAGAACCCACCCAGTGCTGGTTACCTAGAGTCAGCCAAGACCTCCTCAGGACTATACAGCAGGGAGCCAGCAGGGGACCCTGCCCCACTCAGGGGTGAAGACACTGTATGGGATCCCCCTTTTTCTGTGTGTAAGCCAGCCAGCATTCACAGCACTGCAGCTCTCATCACAGGACTTATCCTCAGCATCACTTCCACCTGGAATGGTGTTAGGGAGTAAGCTGGGGCTTGTGTATAGTGGTGAACGCAGGAAGGTCGGGGGGGATTTGTTATAGAATTGTGTTTTAGTGTTTCCGTTGATCTTAACCCTTTCCTTCCAATAGAGCCTTTGTTTCCTGTCCCCAGTAATGTCCCTGGTGTTATACTGCTCTTTCTGAGGATGGCATTTCATTGGTTGGGGTTTGTATTAATGTATTGTGGTGTTGGGGTAGTGGGTTATATTCCTGGTGACCAGAGTAGCTGCATTAGTCATTTTCCCAAGGGACAGCACCTCTTGTGCTCCCAGCACAGAGAGGAGGAGTCACCTTGCGTGGAGGCACCAGGCACCAAAAGAAAGGCCCCAGCCCATGTAAGGAGCACAGAGAAGCCACTTTGATTATCAGGCACTGGGGAGGAAGTTTGAGCCATGTATCAGGGGAGGGCTACACCATTATTCCAGGTCCCAGAGAACTCTTTGCAAGAGTAGGGATGTTAGCCCTGGTCAGAATGCATCTTGTTCGACCTTCTGCCTATGTAGATCCTGCCCTGCATCGCACAGTTTTCTGTTTTGCTCCCTGTGCTAAGCTAGTACTAAGCTTCAGTCAGTCACCTGTAAAAGTCAGGAAGGGAATTTCTTTCCTCTGTGTATTGGGCTTTTTTTGCTCCTTCCTCTGAAGCATCAGAGATGGCCGTGGCTGGAGATGGGACACTGGTCAGGGTGGGCCGGTGCTCTAGGGTGGTGCTGATCATTCTCTTTCTAAGGTGCTTGACTGGTAAGTCTTGCTCAGGGTCTTAGTGATCGCCATGTTTGGGGCTGAGAAGGAATTTCCCCCAGTTCAGATTGGCAGGGACCTTGGGGTTTTTTTGCCTTCCTCATGGGGTGCAGGTCACTTGCCAGGCTCATCTAGGTATATCCCACCAAATCAATGCCCTGCCACTGCAGGGCCTCAGGCATTGGTGCACCTCCATCCCTTCTGTTCTCTGCTGTAACATGTAACAGTCTAGTCTCCTGAGGGCTGTAATACCTTGGTCTAATTCTGGTGGTTGGCTTGGTGTAGGGGTGGCTGGGTGGTGTTTAGTGGCCTGCAATACACAGGAGGTCAGACTAGGTTTCATGGTCCCTTCTGGCCTTAAACTCTATGACTCTGACTAGTGTGTAGCATTTCCATGCTCTGATAAACAGCTGCTGCATTGTGGCTCAGAGGTGACTGCATTTTGGTGGTGGACAGTGTGATTCCTCTACCCGGGGGTCAGTTACACAGTGAAGTCAGTGGAGTTAATTTGGATTTATACCCATGTAATGAAGATTGGAATCTGACTTATGGTCTGTACAGTCAGTAATATTTGTACAATGCTTTGGGCTGTAAAACCATGAGCCCTGCTCACCTGACCATAATGTCAGCTTTTCCCCCTTGACGAGCCTGTTGACTAATATATGCTGGGCCAGCATATCTGTATGGCACATTCCCAGTAAGTATTATCTGCACCACACATATATCAGTATGTATTAAGCATATAATAGCCGTTATATACCCTAAATTGGCCTATGCTTTCCATATAATCCTGCTCACTTATGCTAAATATCCCATAACCTCTTGCATTCACAGAAGCATGTTTTGGCTTGAACAAATAGGGAACTGTCAAGATCAGGACAGATGAGTGCTTTTCCATAGCAACAGAGAGGGAGTTATTCTCACAGGCCAGCACTGGAATGCCCCAAAGGAAGATGACAAGACATATGATTGTTCTACCCTAGTACAGCTTTCACACCCCTGGGTACCTGGAATGCATGTGTCCAGACCAGAAAGATAAGGGGTAGTCCTTGATAACAGGAAAAAAACGGTGGAAAGCTGATTGGTTAAATCAAGTTTCAGATGACGTACACTGTGCCTCTTAATTGTAAATAGGTCGGGTATAAAAAGATAGCTTGAGGAGTGGAGCTTTGGGAGCACACCTTCTTTGTCAGGTGCATGCGACCACACGGCATGAGGCAGCTTCCCAGAGACTGGTATCATATTGAAACTTTTCCTTGTACTATATTCATATTGGCTCTTAGCAATAAGTTTGACTGATGCTGGTTCTTTGGTCTCTTGACTATATTTCATAATGAACCAAAGCGTGGTCAAGCAACTGATGATACAACTTACCAACCGACCCCAGGGACATGGCCTCTTTGGGGCCTCTGACATGACATTGGGTTGTATCATGATGACATTGCATGACCTTCCCACGAGCGCACCGGGTTGCGGAACAGGTCCCGGTTTGCCAGACGGTGGGGCAGGACGTGCAAGCTCTCAGTCACACCAGTGAGCCCTTTACTCCCACAAGTAGTCTCACAGGGCTGGATCCTCAGCTGGTGTAAACTTGTGTAGCTCCATTGGCTTCGATGGCCTTTTCACCAGCTGATGACCCGGTCCCTTCGATGGGACAACTCATATGAGGAAGAGCTTGGCCATGTGCCCAAATCAGACTCTCATACCCTGAATGTGAACCTGATTCGATGCTTCTTCAGGCTTTTCCAAGCCACCTGCCAGCCCCATCTCCTTGAGGACGGGTGACATCCCTCCCATGGTCCCAGTCCTGCCATCTTTAGACAGATCTCTGGAGGCCCAAGCAGCAAATGTGGGCCCGATCTCTTTGTCTTGTGTAACCTCTTAATCAAATCATGTGCCTTTCGGTAATGTGTATTCATTAGGACATCAGCAAGGATGTGAAACACATCTTGCTACAGCCTTTGTCTCAGGCTCTTCACAGGCAATCCCATTTGCCTGCGAATGGACCGTGTTGTGTTTTGTAACGATGCCCTTGTTGGACATAGCGGAGTGCAGCTGCCTGGTTGCATTGGGAGAATGGGGAAGGCGGCGTGGGGGGATAACCTCATTGTGGCAGTAAGTGAATGTAAAAAATAACAAGCCACTTGGGAAGCTTGCTGAATCTTTAATCCTCCCCCTGCAGAGAAAGGAGCTTTATTTGAGTGCATTTCCTTCCTCCAGCAAACACATCTTCTCTTGTGAGGAAGGAGTCAAATGTGGCACCCACAAGAAAGCTGTATGTCAAACCCGCCAGTTCTTTCCCCTTCAGGTCATAGGAATCCATCTCTCCTGATGGGTCCTTCAACCTATCATTAGGTTCTGTAAGGAAAGGCCATAAATAGAAGTAAGCATAATAAGCAAACATGACAGTGGAAGAGACAGGAGGAGAGTTTGGTCAAATGAGAAGACAGACTGGGTAATTAAGGCAGAAAGCAACCTATGCACAAAGGAACAGGCTAGAAAAACTCCAGTGATGTTCTGGGATGTTTCAAAGCATCACTCCCAGGATCGGCCATAGGAGAATGTGGAGATTTCCAGACTGGATCAGACCAATGGCCCATCTAGTCCAGGATCCTGTCTCCAAGAGGGGCCGGCATCACATGCCACAGTGGAAGATGCAAGGTGGTGGGCTAACCTATCCCTCCTCCCCTCCAGGGAATGTCTCTTCCCGCCCTTTCTCCCTTTCTTTTCCTTAATTGCATTGCCATAAACATCACCTCTTCCCTTGGACCTGGGACCTTCTTCATGTCTCACCCAAGAGGCCCCGTTGCACAGGGTGCATCAGAAAGCAAAGGATAGACTCTGCGTGTGCTGATGCAGCACCCTGTGCAACGTGCCTTAAAGTCCGTGGGCTCAGTCCTGCAGTCCTTGTTCTAGCAGCGGGATTGCACCAGGCGCTTTGCCTGATCCAGGGCTGATTTACACCAGGGGAGGAGCTGAGCCAGCTGGGAACTTTGTTTCTATGTTTCCAGTCTTCCCCAGGGGGTGAAATTGTAGCGGGTGCAGTTTGTTTCCCAGCCTGCCCACCTCAAATAAAAACCTCCTGACGTGCTTACATCCCGTGCTTGCTATCGCATCTCTCTCGGGGAGGACAATGACTCCCGTGCAAAATCCTCCTCCGGGCAGAAGTGCAGGCAAGCCATTACTATCATGCCAGCGTCTGCAAGCTGGACATGATCAGAATGAACACCTGGCCTGTTCCCACAGAGGCTGTTATGCTTGTACCCGCTAGCTAGAGCTCACAGTAGCTGGTGGCCATGGCACTGCAGGCTGTGACCTTGTCAGTGCTCGGATGGGGCACAAAAGAGCCCAGGTGCTACAGGAAGTGGGGTGGTGACTCAGTACGTTGCACGCTCCATGCAGGTCGGTGCCTGGGGGCTCCTCGCTGTGGGACATGCTTCCTTCCTGCTAGGGGCTCAAGCTGAAGTCCTGACTTGCTAAAGATCCGGGGGCAGTTCTTGTAAAACAAGGGGTGTTCCTGGGGCCTAGCGGATGAGTCAGGAGAGCTGGGTTCTCTCTGCTCTGCTGGGAGACCATGGGCAAGTCCCTTCATCTGCTTGTGTCTCTGTTTTCCCCCTCACTCTTTTCTCTTATTGTGAGAGCTACAGGACAGTGACAGTCTCTTCCTATGTGTCTGTACAGAGCCTAGCGCAATGCGGCCCTGAGCTCAGTTGGAATCTCTAGGTACTACTGTACTAATTAATAATTACCCAGTGTGGATAAGTGGTCAGTTTGGATGAGCTATTGCCAGCAGGAGAGTGAGTTTGTGTGTGTGTGTGTCCCCGGGGGGGAAAAAAAGGGGAGGGGGGTGAGAAAACCTGGATTTGTGCTGGACATGGCCCACCTTGATTACCATGCACATTGTAGGGAGAGTGGTCACTTTGGATGAGCTATTACCAGCAGGAGAGTGAGTTTGTGTGTGTATGGGGGTGGGGGGGTGAGAAAACCTGGAATTGTGCTGGAAATGGCCCACCTTGATTATCATGCACATTGTAGGGAGAGTGGTCACTTTGGATGAGCTATTACCAGCAGGAGAGTGAGTTTGTGTGTGTGGTTTTTGGAGGGGGGTGAGGGGGTGAGAGAACCTGGATTTGTGCAGGAAATGGCCCGCCTTGATTATCATGCACATTGTGAAGAGTTGTCACTTTGGATGGGCTATTACCAGCAGGAGAGTGAGTTTGTGTGTGGGGGGTGGAGGGTGAGAAAACCTGGATTTGTGCTGGAAATGGCCCAACTTGATGATCACTTTAGATAAGCTATTACCAGCAGGACAGTGGGGTGGGAGGAGGTATTGTTTCATGATCTGTGTGTGTATATGATGTCTGCTGCAGTTTCCACGGTATGCATCCGATGAAGTGAGCTGTAGCTCACGAAAGCTCATGCTCAAATAAATTGGTTAGTCTCTAAGGTGCCACAAGTACTCCTTTTCTTTTTGCGAATACAGACTAACACGGCTGTTACTCTGAAACCTACCCAGTGTGGGTAATTCCCATCTTCCTCCCTGCAGTTTTCTTTGGTTACCTCAAGACTGATTCTGCTCTTAAGCCAGCTGTGCACGGGAGTGATACACTGATGTCACTGAAGTTATCCCTGATTGACATGAGTATTTCTGCTTACTGTCTGTTGAGCAGTGTTGCTGTATACTGTTCAAGGGCTGCAGTGCTTCACCCCAGAGGTGACTGCATTCCAGCAGTGTGTGAAAGTGATCTTTGTCTATGTATAGTTTCACAAAGTGCTTTAGGAAGCCTCTACATTATAAGGTGCAATAGAAATGAAATTCGCTGCTATTATAACCCATCACCAGCATGTCTGTTGTAACTTCAAAGGGAAGGGTGTAGCTAAGTGAATTACACACTTGCCCATTCTGTCCAAGACTCAATTCTGAGTTCAGCTTAAGGTGCTAAATGACACACATTTGATCTTCCCTCTGACAACAGCAGTTCGTGGGATAGCATGGTCCAATGGGTACAGCCCTGACCTGGGTGTTAAGAGACCTGTGTCTTAGTCTCAGCTCTGCCACTGACCTGTTCTGTGCCCTTGGGCAAGTCACTTTGCCTTTGTTCCCCCTTCCATCCTTTTAGGGGAGTGCATGGTCTAGTTAGATTGCTAACTCTCTAGGGCAGGGGTTGCCTGTCTCCCACTGGGTGTACTTGGAGCTCCTAGCGTAACAGGGCCTCAATCTTAGCTGAGGCCTCTAGGCCGACTGTAATAAAAGTCAAAATAAATGAAGAGTTAACTCATCCTCACTAAGGCTCTGATTTTCAGCTCAGTCCTTTTTGCATCAACAGGTTTGCAGGTACAAACCACTGCTAATTTAGGCCACACAGAGATCTAAGGACCTGGGTGCAGGGAGGTGTTTTTAAACACCGGCATGGCTTCAGAATGCCCCCACAAATCATTGCAGGTTGAAATTGGCCCTCAGAATTATTTGCGGGTGCCAAAGGGAAAGCTGGGGCCCTTGAGATCTGCTCCTAAATCCTCTTCCGTCTGCAGACACAGGGCCAAACGCGCCTCTGTAACATCACTGACTTCACTAGTGTTACAGCAGGGATGGGTTTGGCCCATGACCGTTCTGTTACCAACAGGTTCACATGGAAAGCACCAGGCACCTATGGGAGCACCCAGAGGCCCCATCTGGGATCAGAGCCCCATTGCGCCAGGCGCTGTAGGAATAGATGCATAGTGAGAGATGGTCCCTACTCCAGAATGCTCAACCAGACAAAGAGTGGGAAGCAAAGCAACTTGCTCAAGTCACACATTAGGTCGGGAAAAGAACCAGACATATGTCCTAGCCATTAGACCGAGACCACCGCTATTGCCTGCCTGACACCTCTAACTAAACAGAGGGTGACAGCAGGTTAAAATGATGACATGAGAACTAATGCTGAATTGCAGCTGAATTTCCATATAATCCCTAGCCCTTGTTAATGCCATATTAATTCCCTATGATTAATGAAACTCCTGGGAGCACGGTTTAGCATCCAGCCCTTCTCATGGCAGTGCTATAAATCTGCACGTTGACTGCAGGCTATCGAGCAGCCCGGGCTGGTGCTCAGCTCGACAGCAAATTCAGCACCTGCTAAGATACTTGCCGGGACCATAGCAAACTCTTCTAGTCACAACGGGAAGGAAATACCATCCGGCCAGACTTCTCTGGTTCTTTGTACCCAAGCCAGATTCAGGCAAACCAAGACCCTGGGCACAGACCCATAGCCCTGCCCCTGTGCCTTGCCTGGGGGTGTTAGTGGCAGGAGTCACCCACGCAAGAACTGTCTGCTAGGCTGTTGGGGACCCCTCCCTCAATTCCCCATGCTACCATGGCCTTTCCTCGAGCAGAAGGGAGGACTCTTATTCCCCACCCACCTCCTGGGAGGGTGTAGGCAGATAAGAGGGGAAGGCTTGTCCAATGGTAAGGGCTGTAGCTGAGATCTAGGTTCATTTCCCTGCCCTGCTACTGACTCTTTGCATGATCTTGGGCATATCATTTAGACTTTCTGTGCCTCGGTTCCTCTTTTGTGCACTGGGGATAATAGCCCAGCCCTCCCTCCCAGGGGGGCGGTGAGGGTACATACATGGCAGATTGTGAGGTCCTCAAATCCAATGATAAAGGGGGCCAGATAAGTACCTTAGATGGGTGTTGTCCCTTTTATATCTACCTGGCTGGACCCAAGATGCAGGGAAGCTGAATGGAAGTAGAAGGGGTTTTTATTCCCCTACATAGGCCCATCTATAGCCCAAGTCATGGTTTAGCCCTCTGCATGTTTCAAATTCCACACCAGGGAAGGAGAGAGGGGACCGAGGCAGTAGAGATTACATTTGCCTCTCACACAGCATTGTGTGACTAACTCAGCCATTGAAAGGCGGGGTCTGGGCCCCGCATCTGGGGCTTTCTGCTTTGAAATATTGTCCCAAAAAGTTCTGTGGCACCTTGGAGTTCTCTGGCTTCCCAGACCCACCTGGGAACTTGTCGAGCTTGCATCTTCTTATAGGGAATAGCCGAGCCCTGGAGTGTGGTCCTGACTGTTAAAATGCTCCTTTCTGTAGCACATATTCACTCCCCATGGGGAAAACTCCCCACCGGTGCAAATCAGCAAAACTCCTCAGAAGTTAATGGAGCTTCACCCCTGACTCCAGCAGAAAATTTCATGCCATATGTTTTCTGAGTCACAGCTGCCTAGTTTACTGCCAGAGCCCCAAAGGCCCTGCTTAGTCGAGCTGCTAAGCGCCCAGACTTCCTACTGGCATCTGTGTGCTTGGCACCTTCACAACCAGGCCAGAAGGGTTTGGGGCTTTATTCCCCCTTCCGGCCAACTCCTCACACCTGATTTATGGCAGCTGCAGAAGAGGGAGCAGAATTTTAGTCTGTCCCATGCACCATGAGCTGTCAGCTGTGGCTCCAGAATCTTTACTGATGGTGATGGTATATGAATCCGAAAGGACATCCATCTACCCATCAATCATATGGAGCTTGTCATCATGTTGAGCATGCAGCTAAAAAGCTTGGGACAAACTTGAGCAGGAAGTCACAGCTGATTTTTCATACGGTCGGCTTTCTGCTCAGAACCGTTTTAAAGGCAAGAGGCCATTAACGTCTGTGCATTGGTACCTCTCACGATGCTTTAACTCTCTCCGGCCTTGCTTCTCGTTGTGAGACCTGGGTTCAGGCAGGACGGGAACTGCATCACTTACTGCCCAGTTCCTTACACGTCGTTTTGTGTTTCACCGGGAAAGCGAAGGCTTTGGCTGCCATCGCTGTTAGATCTCGGAAGCGATTTCGCAGGGAAGTCCGGCTGCGGTTGGTGGTTCAGAAGGCAGCACATTCTCTCGTGAGTCAGAACGGCCCCAGTGACCAGTGAGGCGCTTTTTCAGCTGCAAAACTCACCTGTGGTCATTAAAGATCCCCCTGGGCCATTTGCAAGAATAGGAATGTCAGTGTCCTCGCTGCATTCCCATATGATTCATTACGTTCCATCTCCCCATTGCCGTACCTGGCAAGGGCATTCGTCACGTCTTTCCCAATCGTTGTGTAGTGTCTGCTGTGCACTGTTGCGTGGCCTGACACAGCCCACCCCAGAGGTGGGTGAAAAGATCCCTATTGTGCTTAGAGGGCAACACCATGGAAGTCCATGGGCCCGATTCTGATTTCCCTTGGCCTGGTGTTAGACCTGTGCAACGTCCCTTGATTTGAGTTACTCCCGATTTATGCCAGTCTCAGTTCGGAATCGGGGCCGGCTGAAATTGCACTGGTAGAACTCCGAGCGGAATTTGTCCCCCACGTTTTGCACCTCTAGAGGGCACTTGGGGGCCGGGCGGTAAATCAGTACGGAAAGGGCTCGATGCTCAGCCGGGGTAAATCAGCTTCCTCGAAGTCAGTGCAGCTCCGCCAGCGTGTACCAGCTTTGGCGCGGGCCCAGTGGCTTTCAAATGAATAATGCGGTTGACTTGTGCGATGCCTTCCTCCTCGCTATTTCCACCATTCTCCTCAGCAAATTTTAAGTGGTTCCTTGCTTTGATTCCTTTCTCTTATTGCCAACAATGCCTGGCCAGTAAATCAGCCTTGAGGATGAAAATAGGCTTATTTTTTATTTTGTTTTCATGCGTCAGATGAATGTTAGAGTTCTCGTCCCTCATGCTGCAGCCACAGCACGAACAATACGTTTCCCACACCGGCGTTACCCTGAAAATAGATTCGACTATCCGTCACCATTATACTTGGCTGAATGGAGGGAATTTTTCAGCTTTATTTCCCCTTTGTTATGTGCTAGAACGCTATCTCTGAGTGGAGTTTAACTAGACATTTGCATAGTGGTGGATGAGATATGTGATCTGACTGGCTTACGATATAACTCAGAAAGTAAATAATAATTAGCCCTTTTCATCCGTAGGGCTCCAGTGCTTTACAAGGGGATACAGTAACATTCCTCATTGTACAGATGGGGAAACTGAGGCCCCAGGGAGGGGAAGTGACTAGACCAAGGTCTCACAATAAGTGAATGACAGATACAATCTAAGGGGTAGTTTTTTAAAGGCACTTTACATGCCGAACTCCCATTGAAATCCATGAGAGTTAGGTACCTAAATACCTTTAAAAATCTGGCCCGACTCTCACCTATGACAAAGGTGATGTGGAAGGAAGTATGTGATACCATTGGCTGGGATTGTGAAAGGAGCCCAGGGGAGTTAGGTACCCAGAATGTCAATGGGGTTTGGGCACCAAAATCTTGTCATTTCACTTGAAAAGCCCAACAGAAAGACAGTTTAGAAGATTAGCTCTCCACTGGTACCTCAGTCTTTCATAGGCTCTGACTCTGCTCCCATGAACATCAATAGGAAGCTGCCATCAGCTCCCAAGGGAACAGGAGCAGGCTGACAAATACATTCCTAATATAAATGTTCTCTATAAGGAAGTTCTGGGCCTGCCACAGGAAAGTTACTCGATCACCAGTGGGAACCAAGGTGGGGCTGCATTATCACCAAGGGGGGAGCCACACAAACACCAGTGGGAGGGGCGGGGTGTTCTCCTTATCTCTGATTGGGCGGGAGAGGTCTATGTGGTCACCAGTGGAAGGGGGAAGAGTTGGGAACTGGGTGATCACCAGTGGGAGAAGAGGTAGGAGATCGGTGATCACCAATGGGCGAAAGGGGGCGGGTCTGGGTGATCACCAGTGGGAGAAGAGGTGGGGGCTGGATGATCACCAGTGGGAGAAGGGGGGGGGGGCTGGGTGATCACCAGTGGGAAAAGAGGTAGGAGATCGGTGATCACCAATGGGCAAAGGCGTGGGGAGTCTGGGTGATCACCAGTGGGAGAAGAGGTGGGGGCTGGATGATCACCAGTGGGAGAAGGGGGGGGCTGGGTGATCACCAATGGCAGGGGAGGTGTCCACAAGAAACTCTCTATAAAGATGTGTTCCACACGACACAATTTGGGACCCCTGTCCTAGGCTGATTCCCCGGGAGTGGTTTTGACCATCAGGTTTCTTACAGTGTAGTTCAGGGTTCTCAAACTGGGGGTCAGAACCCCTCAGGGAGTCGTGAGGTTATTACATGGGGGGTCGCAAGCTGTCAGCCTCCACCCCAAACCCCGCTTTGCATCCAGCATTTATAATGGTGTTAAATATATAAAAAAGTGTTTTTAATTGATAAGGGGGGTCACACTCCGAGGCTTGCTATTTGAAAGGGGTCACCAGTACAAAAGTTTGAGAACGACTGGTGTAGTTGGAGACCAAGGAGATGCAAGAGGCAGGAACATTCCTTTGTAAGGAAAAGATGTGGGTGGTTTGGGTTTTTTTTCTTTCTTTCTTTTTCCCCTTTTCCATTGTCGATGAGCCTGGTGCTCATGACAACGTGGGCCTGACAGCGTTAACTCGAGCCCCAGGCTGAATGTGGGCAGGTGGCTCCCAAGCACGGCTCCAGCTCTGCACCTTGGTCCTGACCCACAACACCCCTCCCACGCCGCTCCGACAGTGCAGCTCCGTCCTTAACTGCAGCCCCCCCCCCGAACCCCTTGCTCCTCTGGTCCTCCCCCAGCACTGCTAACGCCCCTGAAGCCTGACGTACTATTCTACACCCCAGGCGGGTGGCCCTCAGTCCCAGCACACGGCACCCACTGCTGTTCTGGGAGAGGCGCCCACAAAGTATCTCAATCTTAGCACCTCCCTGCTATCCTCTCTCTTGGCCATTCTCAAGCAGGGGCTGCCCGTTATGTGCCGGTCCTGTGATGTGGGCTGCACAGCGGACGTAAGCCCATCAGGCATCAGGACCGAGGGCAGCTTTAGCTGCAGGAGAAGAAAGGATGGTGCATAATTCAACACCCCGCCCCCACTCCATGCCTGACCTACAGTGAGAAAAAATGTCATTGCGACATGGGCCGAGTGCCGGGAATTAGATGTGAAACTGAATCTTTTTATGCTCGCTTATTTATTTATTTATTTATTTAAGACACCCTGGGTTGATTTCTGCTCTTTCTTCTCTTTCCCTCACAATGAGACATTGATTGGACCTTGGCAGAGCTCCTCCAGACCTGGGGGCAGAGAAGAAAGGGGTGATCGGCTGCACCTGGAAGGTGGATTTGGACAAAGGAAGGCTCACATATCACCCCTCCTTGCCCCCACCACACGCAACCCCCACACCCTCTTTGCATCCCTTTCGGAAGCCACATTCCTGCTCTGCAGCTGAGGTGGAAGTCAGAGCACATCATGAGCATTAACAGCCCATGAGTCATCTCGTCAATGAAACAGCTGAAAAAAAGAAATCAACACAATACTGTATATATTTATTCCCGCACAGAGCCGGGCCGGTCGGTAATGGATCAGTGCGGCATACCCTGTACGCAAGGTGGATAGATTCTGCCCTGGTACAAGGGGGTGACCCCAGCGTGGTCAGTGGGCCAAATTGACCCCGGGTGTAAATGCACTGGCTTCAGTAGAAGCAGTGCGGTGCAATGGACCGGAAGAAGGAATGGGCGTCAGGGGACCAGCTCTGCCAGTGCCTCCCAATCTGACCTTGAGCAAGTCACTTTGCCTCGCTGAGTCTGTAAAGTGCTTTGAGTTCCACTGCTGGAAATGACAGGTTTCGGAGTAACAGCCGTGTTAGTCCGTATTCGCAAAAAGAAAAGGAGGACTCGTGGCACCTTAGAGACTAACCAAAATAAATTGGTTAGTCTCTAAGGTGCCACAAGTACTGCTGGAAATGCTACTTCAGTATGCTGAGCATCTCGCTCTTGCTTCCCACGGCTGGCACTGGGCCCTACAATTTCTTCAGGGGGCTTTGGATCATGGGCTTTGCTGCATCGGGGTCTAACTGAGCAAGGCCCAGGCTCATTTCACTGTACTTTGGATCCTTTTCACCTGGACTGAAAGGGTGGAAGCCCTGGAGCCCAGAGCAGGCCATAGGACCAGCTGCAGACTGGCGGAGCCTGGTTGGACGCAGACCGGGCTGGTGGAGAAGGGAGCAGCCCCTGAGTCCGCTTGCTTTCCTCGATGCCTCAGGCCAGTCCTGGTTTTGATTAAGCTGATGCTGTTTATCAGGCAGCACCAGGCACTTTTTTGAGAAAATGCCAAGTCCTCAGGTTGCTGGAATGCCTGATTTATTGCCCTGCTTACATAGCGCCGTGTTTCGCCAGCCAAACAGCAGCTCGGAGATGCCCGTAGTGCCATTTGTTATTCATTTTATTTTTAAATGCCACCATAACTTAAGCTCCGCCAGGAAGAACAGTTTGCGTTTCAGCTGCATACGTGAACTGAAACATGCAGCGCTGGCCTGTGAGCTCACCAGTCTTCGTTCCTCTGCCTATATGTTGTCCGGATCCACACCCTGGCCATCAGACAGGAGAGAGCCAGGGTGATCGAGATTGGATTGGAAAGGAGGGGACCTGGCTTTTATTCCCTGCTCTGGCACTGACCTGCCGTGCGATCGTCAGCACCTCGCTTAACCTCTCTGACCCAGGCTCTCAACAGCAATTTGGCGCCTACATTTGAGCAGCTGAGCCTTCCTCTTGTTTGGTTAGACTGGAAACGCTTCGGGACAGGGACTCTTCATTTATGATGTGTTTGGTCAGCACTTATCACAGAGGGGCTGCGATCTCAGCCGGGGCCTCTGGGCACTAGGATAATTCAAATAATAATAAACGCCTCAGCCCATTAACAGATCTCTTGTTCCGTCTTCTTGAGTCTATTCCCTGTGGAAAGCTTGGTCACAAATGCCCAAACTAGGCAAAACTCGCCTGGATTTGTGTCCTGGGAGAATCCCCCAGATTCAGCAAGGTTTGCGTACTGTGGGCCATTCCGTGATGCTGGAACTGAAAGAGACTCTGGGATAAATAAAAGGAAACACCAGCTGCAGCTCGGCATAACTGTGCCCCTTGCTGGGTCATCCTTAACTGGGATTAAACCTGGGACCTCTGCATGAGCCTTTGCTACTTGAGCTGAAAGATCTAAGCCTGTGGCTGCTTCAGCAGCCTCTAAATGTGGCTCACAGCAGCGCATGGAGTGGGTGTGGGGTTACATTGGCAGCAAACCCTTGTTCCTTCTAACAAGAGAGAGAGACTGATTTAAGATGTCATTCCATCATTTTCAACACACCCTGTTAATATGGACTATTTGTACTGGCACAAATCTAAGGGTATGTCTACACTACAAAATTAGGCCAAATTTATAGAAGTCAGTTTTTTTAGAAATCGGTTTTATATATTCGAGTGTGTGTGTCCCCACACAAAATGCTCTAA
This sequence comes from Lepidochelys olivacea, assembly GCF_965140295.1. Classification (NCBI taxonomy): domain Eukaryota; kingdom Metazoa; phylum Chordata; order Testudines; family Cheloniidae; genus Lepidochelys; species Lepidochelys olivacea. The sequence goes on from NC_140429.1 coordinate 11,561,127, forward strand.
GTGCATTAAGTGCATTAACTCGGCGGAGTGCTTCCACAGTATCGAGGCTAGAGTCGACTTCCAGAGCGTTGCACTGTGGGTAGCTATCCCACAGTTCCCGCAGTCTCCGCTGCCCATTGGAATTCTGGGTTGAGATCCCAATGCCTGATGGGGCTAAAACATTGTCGTGGGTGGTTCTGGGTACATGTCATCAGGCCCTCCCTCCCTCCTTTCCTCCATGAAAGCAACGGCAGACAATTGTTTCACGCCTTTTTTCCTGAGTTACCTGTGCAGACGCCATACCACGGCAAGCATGGAGCCCGCTCAGCTCACTGTCACCGTACGTCTCCTGGGTGCTGGCAGATGCGGTACTGCATTGCTACACAGCAGCAGCAACCCATTGCCTTGTGGCAGCAAATGGTGCAATAGGCCTGATAACCATCGTCATCGTGTCCGAGTTGCTCCTGGCCGCCTTGGTAAGGTCAGTCAGGAGCGCCTGGGCAGACATGGGCGCAGGAACTGAAATAGGAGTGACTCGACCAGGTCATTCTCTTTAGTCCTGCCGGCAGTCCTATTGCACCACCTTCTGCCGAGCAGCCAGGAGATGAGGATGGCTTGCAGTCCTACTGCACCATCTGCTGCCAGCCAAAGATGTAAAAGATAGATGGAGAGGATCAAAACAAGAAATACACCAGATTTGTTTTGTATTCATTTGCTCCCCCATCCCTCCCTCCATGAAATCAATGGCTGACAATCATTTTGGTGAGGTATGTTAGGGCACCTTGAAAAGTTTAATGGCGATTCAGTCCTGCCTGGACTAGGGGGAGAGGGATAGCTCAGTGGGTTGAGCATTGGCCTGCTAAACCTAGGGTTTTGAGTTCAATCCTTGAGGGGGCCATTCTGTGTGACAATTGTTTTTGTTTCTCCTTGATGTAAAACCACCCCCTTTGTTGATTTTAATTCCCTGTAAGCCATGTTGTCAGTCGCCCCTCCCTCTGTCAGAGCAATGGCAGACAATCGTTCCGCGCCTTTTTTCTGTGCAGACGCCACAACACGGCAAGCATGGAGCCCGCTCAGATCACTTTGACAATTAGGAGCACATTAAACACCACGCGCATTATCCAGCAGTATATGCAGCACCAGAACCTGGCAAAGCGAAACTGGGCGAGTAGGCAACGTCAGCGCGGTGACGTGAGTGATGAAGACATGGACACAGACTTTTCTCAAAGCATGGGCCCTGGCAATATGGGCATCATGGTGCTAATGGGGCAGGTTCATGAGGTGGAAGGCCGATTCTGGGCCCGGGAAACAAGCACAGACTGGTGGGACCGCATAGTGTTGCAGGTCTGGGATGATTCCCAGTGGCTCCGAAACTTTCGCATGCGTAAGGGCATTTTCATGGAACTTTGTGACTTGCTTTCCCCTGCCCTGAGGTGCAAGAATTCCAAGATGAGAGCAGCTTTCACAGTTGAGAAGCAAGTGGCAATAGCCCTCTGGAAGCTTGCAACACCAGACAGCTACCGGTCAGTCAGGAATCAATTTGGAGTGGGCAAATCTACTGTGGGTGCTGCTGTGATGCAAGTAGCCCACGCAATCAAAGATCTGCTGATATCAAGGGTAGTGACCCTGGGAAATGTGCAGGTCATAGTGGATGGCTTTGCTGCAATGGGTTTCCCTAACTGTGGTGGGGCCACAGACGGAACCCATATCCCTATCTTGGCATCGGAGCACGAAGCCGGCGAGTACATAAACCGCAAGGGGTACTTTTCAATAGTGCTTCAAGCACTGGTGGATCACAAGGGACGTTTCACCAACATCAACTTGGGATGGCTGGGAAAGGTACATGACACTCACGTCTTCAGGAACTCTGGTCTGTTTCAAAAGCTGCAGAAAGGGACTTTATTCCCAGACCAGAAAATAACCGTTGGGGATGTTGAAATGTCTATAATTATCCTTGGGGATCCAGCCTACCCCTTAATGCCATGGCTTATGAAGCCGTACACAGGCAGCCTGGACAGTAGTCAGGAGCTGTTCAGCTACAGGCTGAGCAAGTGCAGAATGGTGGTAGAATGTGCATTTGGACATTTAAAAGCGCGCTGGCGCAGTTTACTGACTTGCTTAGACTTCAGCATATTCCCATTGTTATTACTGCTTGCTGTGCGCTCCACAATATCTGTGAGAGTAAGGGGGAGATGTTTATGGCAGGGTGGGAGGTTGAGGCAAATTGCCTGGCCGTTGGTTACGCGCAGCCAGACACCAGGGCGGTTAGAAGAGCACAGGAGTGCGTGGCGTGCATCAGAGAAGCTTTGAAGACCAGTTTCATGACTGGCCAGGCTACGGTGTGAAAGTTCTGTTTTGTTTCTCCTTGATGGAAACCCCCCACCCCTTGGTTCACTCTACTTCTCTGTAAGCTAACCACCCTCCCCTCCCCCCTTAGATCACCACTTGCAGAGGCAATACAGTCATTGTTGCTTCACATTCATGCATTCTTTATTAATTCATCACACAAATAACTGCCAAGGTAGCCTGGGAGGGATGGTGGAGGAGGGAAGGACAAGGCCCACACAGCACTTTAAAAGTTTAAAACTTTAAAACTTATTGAATGCCAGCCTTCTGTTGCCTGGGCAATCCTCTGGGGTGGAGTGGCTGGGTGGCCGGAGGTGCCCCCACCGCGTTCTTGGGTGTCTGGGTGAGGAGGCTATGGAACTTGGGGAGGAGGGCGGTTGGTTACACAGGGGCTGTAGCGGTGGTCTGTGCTTTTGCTTTTCCTGCAGCTCAACCATACGCTGGAGCATATTAGTTTGATCCTCCAGCAGCCTCATCATTGAATCCTGCCTCCTCTCATCATGCTGCTGCCACCTATCATCTTCAGCCCTCTCTTCAGCCTGCCACCTGTCCTCCCGGTCATTTTGTGCTTTCCTGCACTCTGACATTGTCTGCCTCCATGCATTCATCTGTGCTCTGTCAGTGTGGGAGGACAGCATGAGCTCAGAGAACATTTCATCGCGAATGCGTTTTTTTCGTCTACTAATCTTCGCTAGCCTCTGGGAAGGAGAAGATCCTGTGATCCTTGAAACACTTGCAGCTGGTGGAGAAAAAAAGGGACAGTGGTATTTAAAAAGACACATTTTATAGAACAATGGGCACACTCTTTCAGGGTAAACCTTGCTGTTAACATTACATATATAGCACATGTGCTTTCGTTACAAGGTCGCATTTTGCCTCCCCCCACCACGTGGCTAGCCCCTCCCTCCTCCCCATGGCTAACAGCGGGGAACACTTCTGTTCAGCCACAGGCAAACAGCCCAGCAGGAATGGACACCTCTGAATGTCCCCTTAAGAAAAGTATCGTATTTCAACCAGGTGACCATGAATGATATCACTCTCCTGAGGATAACACAGAGAGATAAAGAACAGATGTTGTTTGAACACCAGCAAACATACACTGCAATGCTTTATTCTGCAATGATTCCCGAGTACGTGCTACTGGCCTGGCGTGGTAAAATGTCCTACCATGGTGGACGGAATAAAGCAGCCCTCCCCAGAAATCTTTTGCAAAGGCTTTGGGAGTACATCCAGGAGAGCTTTATGGAGATGTCCCTGGAGGATTTCCGTTCCATCCCCAGACACGTTAACAGACTTTTCCAGTAGCTGTACTGGCCGCGAATGCCAGGGCAAATTAATCATTAAACACGCTTGCTTTTAAACCATGTATACTATTTAAAAAGGTACACTCACCAGAGGTCCCTTCTCCTCCTGGCAGGTCCGGGAGGCAGCCTTGGGTGGGTTCAGGGGGTACTGGCTCCAGGTCCTGGGTGAGAAACAGTTCCTGGCTGTCGGGAAAACTGGTTTCTCCGCTTGCTTGCTGTGAGCTATCTAGAACCTCATCATCATCATCTTCCTCTTTCCCCAAACCTGCTTCCATGTTGCCTCCCTCTCCGTTGAAGGAGTCAAAGCACACGGTTGGGGTAGTGGTGGCTGAACCCCCTAAAATGGCATGCAGCTCATCATAGAAGCAGCATGTTTGGGGCTCTGACCCGAAGCGGCCGCTTGCCTCTCTGGTTTTCTGGTAGGCTTGCCTCAGCGCCTTAAGTTTCATGTGGCACTGTTTCGGGTCCCTCTTATGGCCTCTGTCCTTCATGCCCTGGGAGATTTTGACAAATATTTTGGCATTTCGAAAATTGGAACGGAGTTCTGATAGCACGGATTCCTCTCCCCATACAGCGATCAGATCCCATACCTCCCATTAGGTCCGTGCTGGAGCTCTTTTGCGATTCTGGGACTCCATCATGGTCACCTCTGCTGATGAGCTCTGCACTCACCTGCAGCTTGCCACGCTGGCCAAACAGGAAATGAAATTCAAAAGTTCGCGGGCCTTTTCCTGTCTACCTGGCCAGTGCATCTGAGTTGAGAGTGCTGTCCAGAGCAGTCACAATGGAGCGCTCCGGGATAGCTCCCCCCAGAGGCCAATACTGTCTAATTGTGTCCACAGTCCCCAAATTTGACCCGGCAAGGCCGATTTCAGCGTTAATCCCCTTGTTGGGGGTGGAGTAAAGAAATCGATTTTAAGAGCCCTTTAAGTTGAAAAAAAGGGCTTCGTCATATGGACGGGTGCAGGGTTAAATCAATTTAACGCTATTAAAGTCAACCTCAACTCCTAGTGTAGACCAGGGCTAAGAGCTCTTCCTCCACCGTTGAATTGGAAGATGCAGGAGGAAGGGATGGGGAATGTTGAAAAGCTTTGTTCCCCCTCTTTACACCATTAAAAACAGGTTGTAAGTCAATTCCTGACTCCTTAAGATGCTATGGGATTCGTGGGTGAAATTCAGCCATCGTATGCTTCCTTGTGCAAGCCCTGTGGCGAAGGGTGGGACACAGGAGCTCTAGGTTCAATTCGCAGAGCTGCCATAAACTTCTTGTGTGACCTTGGGCAAATCTTTAGCCAGACTTTTATGAGAGCTGAGCAACGCTGGGATCTTGAGCTCTTCAGAGAAGCCTGCCCTTAGTTAGGTGCCTGCACAGAAAAGGTGAACAAAGCTGGTGGAATTGTTTTCATTCAAAATCAAAAACAGACATTTCCTCTTCTTCCCCCCCACCAAGTTTTGGTTGAAAAAAACAAAACAAACAAACAAAAAAAACCCCACTGTAATGGGGTGACTGCCCCACTCCCGGAGAGCAGGGGTTAAAAGCAGCCCTTGGAGAGGGCTGTGGCTGGGACCCAATTAAGAGCAGCTGAGGGAGGCTGGCTGCGTAGCTGGTCACAGGTGTGGCCGGCTCAGTCAGGGCACAGCTGGCCCTGATAAGAGGGGCTGTGAGCTAGGAGACAGGCAGTCTCACCCCTGACTTGGCATGGGAAGGACCAAGCTGTCTGGGAGTACAGGGTACCTGAAGCAGAGCAGAGCAGAGCAGTGCAGTGCAGTGCTGGGGAAGGGAGGCAGAGCTGGGGAGCTCTGGCCAGGTGTGTCCCCAGGTTAAGGCTTTGCTGAAGGCCAAAGGAGGTACTGGGGTTGCAGGGAGTTGGGTTGGGCCAGGCCAGCCCCCTTGCCAATGATGAGTGGCAATTTCAGACCACAGTCTGAAAGGGGGCTAGATGATGACTGGCAGTAGCCATTGGGGCAAGGGGGACATAGTGGGTTGGAGGTTCCCCTGGTAGGGGAGACTCAGAGAGTGGGGGTACTGCTGTGGGCAGAACACCAAGGTGAAGGGCACTGGGGTTTGGGAGGGACATGGGGGACCTGAGGCAGAAGAGACACTGCCCAACAGGGGGTGCTCTAAGTGCTGGAATGGAGCTAATTCCCAGATGACCAGCAGGAGGCGCTGTGGCAGTGAGTGTGTAATCGGCTCCACCCACCCCCAAAGCAACGCTTTTGGCAACTGAAAAACAATTTTATTAAAACCCCAAAACTTTGGAGGAAAACTTTCCTGGGCTTGCTGAAAATTTTCATGGGAACAGATCTGATTTCCCAACCAGCTCCGGAGTTGAGATCTTCTGAAAAATCAGATTTCAGGGGAAGGTGCTGGCCACTTGACGGTCTAGGCCTGCGTGACTTGGAAATTGTATTCCTCTCTGCCCTAGACTCCTGCCTGCAAATTGGGGCTAAGAAGACATCCCTGCCTCACTGGGGTGTTGTCATACATTAATGTAACACTTGTCAGCGACTGTAGTGATGGGAGCCATAGCAAAGCTAAGACATATATTTAGAGCTAAGATCATAGGTTTTTCTTTGTCACAGAAACCACTCTAAGCGGAAGGACTCACACTATGGTTAATTCTCTTAGTCACTCACTTCACTGAGGACAAGGATCACCCACGCATTTTTAAGGATATTGAAATATGAGGCCCCATTTCCAGCAGTATCCGCACCAGGTGCTTCTGTACAAAAATGGATTTGCTGCTGAGTCATCCTGTTATCAGATGCTTGAAGTATCAGCACTGAGTCATAGCAGCTGGTGGATTCTGTTCACTCCAGCCAGGCTATTAAGCGGTCAGGGTGTTTCTCGAGACCAGAGGGAATTATGATCTGGACCATGCATGGGAAAACTTTAGGAAGAGCTAAATTGGGAGGAAGTTTAGGCTGAAGTTTCTGTTGCGCCGTTATCAGAGTGACCAAGAGGGTAAGTTTGGACTGTAGAGAGTATGCACTCTGTTCAGAGCAATGTGGGTTCCTTACCTGTGAATGTACCCAGATCCACCCTTGCTCCCCAAAACCAGCGGCCAGAGTACATACGGTGCCTTTCAGGAGCAAAGGAGAGAGACTGCCACCTTTCTGCCTCCTGATTCTGGGCTGCTCTGGGGGTCAGTGTGACTCCTGGTGTAAGTCAGGGTATGTCTTCACTGCAGAGTTAACCTGAGGTCTTACATGGGTGTTGCCCCAAGAAGCGTGTAACCTGCCTGCTGTCCACACCCAAAGCCCTCTCACCCGAGTGTGGGGGAGCTTTGAACCCAGGCTAGCTGGCCCAGCTGGGGTGGGTTATTGGAGCCTGGGTGTTGCTTTCACTGTGAGGACACAGGCTAAATCACTCGAGAGCTGAGTGTCCTCCAGTGCCTTCCCACAATTCCCCCCGTGCGCCCAGAAGGACAGACAAGTTCTCTTACAACTCACTGGAGAAGAATCATAAATTGGCTCAGCTCAGTGCAGCCCTGAGCACTATGGGAGGTGCCCCACAAACGGGGGCGCAGCACCAGTGCGGGCCCAGTAACTCAGGCAGGGCTGTGCAGTGTGGCTGCTCTCATTCAGCCCAGGCTAACCTGGGTGCCAATCACCTGGGCTAACTCGGCAGCGTAGACATAGCCTTAGAGCAGAGGTGGGCAAACTATGGCTTGCCGGCCACATCCCGCCCCCAGGACCGTCCTGCCCAGCCCATGAGCCCCTGGCCGGGGAGGGTTGCCCCCAGCCTCTCCCCCGCAGCCTCAACTCGCTGCGCTGCCAGCGCTCTGGTCCGATGCTCCTGCTGGGCAGCGCGGCTGGCTCTGGCCATGCAGCAAGGCTGCGAGCTCCTGCTGCTCTGAGCAGCATGGTAAGGGGATGGGGGGGAGTTGGATAAGGGGCAGGAGCTCTTGGGGGGCAGTCAGGGAACAGGGAGCAGGAATGGGGCTGAGGTTCCTGGGAGGGGGGGCGGTTGGGACAGGGAGCAGGGGGTTTGGATAGGGGCAGGAGTGTGGATAGGGGTTGGGGCAGTGAGGGGACAGGGAGCGGGGGGTGGGGGGTCCTGGGGCAGGGGTCCTGGGAGGGAGTGATCAGGGGACAAGGAGCAGGGGCTGGTAGGATGGGTTGGGAGTTCTGAGGGGAGGCAATCAGGGGCGGGAAGTGGGAGGGGGCAGCTAGGGGGCAGGGTCCAGGCTGTTTGGGGAGGCACAGCCTTTCCGGCCCTCCATAAAGTTTGGCAACCGTGCTGTGGTCAAAAAGTTTGCCCACCCATGCCTTCGAGCTACCTAGGGGCTGCTCTAACTTATGGCAGCCTCCTCACAGCTGCCTATGGGCTGCTCTGCAACTCAGAATGGCAGAGGATTCCAATTATTCCCTCATCCTTCCCCGCACCCACCCCGAATGTTCCCATATCCGAAGGGGGCAATGTAGTGTCATGAACATCCCTGCACCTGGGAACACTGTAGGGACCACTTCACCCTTTTGCAGTGCTGGGGTTGTGTCCAGGGGCTGCAGTGGTTGTGTGAGGGGGAATCTGTCTATTTTCCTGCCATCAAGCCAGGGGGCTTTTGCGGGGAAGCAGCCATCAGTACATGCTGCCCATTTGAATATCGTCTAACCACTCCCTGCCAAAACACATAGTTTTCCTGAGGATCACACTATGGGTGCTGTGAGAAAGCAGGGAATCCATCCTGATCTCATTTGTCTGACTGATGCTCATTATAGCTCCCAACAAAGAGGAGAAACAGTTCATCCCTCTTTTTCTCCTCTTGTTCTTTGGTCCATTGCCTTTGCTCCCCCACCTCCTGTGTGACAGTCTCTGGTCCCCTTCTGCCCAGGGAGGGCTGTGTAGAGAACATCTGGTGCATAAATATCCACTTATCCATGTGGCAGCCTTGCAGAAGCCACCTCCCATCCTTGCAGTGCAGGCGGCGGGGTTAACAAGCTGCTCAGAACCATCACGCTCTGCCTGCGCGGGGCCAATCCTCATGGCCTGGCTCCCTTTGCATCCAGGCCTGCAAACCTCCCCCGGAGGTCAGGGCCCCTGGGTAGCCATCTCACAGGGCTTAAAGCCATGCAAATGACCTGGCAGGGGGGAGAGAGGGGCTTCAGTGGTGGTGTAGCCGTGTTGGTCCCAGGATATTAGAAGACAAAGTGGAGGAGGTTCTGATGAAGAGCTCTGCGTAGCTCGAAAGCTTAGAATCATAGAATATCAGGGTTGGAAGGGACCTCAGGAGGTCATCTAGTCCAACCCCCTGCTCAAAGCAGGACCAATCCCCAACTAAATCATCCCAGCCAGGGCTTTGTCAAGCCTGACCTTAAAAATATCTAAGGAAGGAGATTCTACCACCTCCCTAGGTAATGCATTCCAGTGTTTCGTCACTCTCCTAGAGAAAAAGTTTTTCCTAATATCCAACCTAAACCTCCCCCACTGCAACTTGAGACCATTACTCCTTGTTCTGTCATCTGCTACCACTGAGAACAGTCTAGATCCATCCTCTTTGGAACCCCCGTTCAGGTAGTTGAAAGCAGCTATCAAATCCCCCCTCATTCTTCTCTTCTGCAGACTAAATCCCAGTTCCCTCAGCCTCTCCTCATAAGTCATGTGTTCCAGTCCCCTAATCATTTTTGTTGCCCTCTGCTGGACTCTTTCCAATTTTTCCACATCCTTCTTGTACTGTGGGGCCCAAAACTGGACACAGTACTCCAGGTGAGGCCTCACCAATGTCGAATAGAGGGGAACGAGCTTCTCTATCTTTCCAGCAGAAGTTGGTGCAGTAACAGATATGACCTCACCCTCCCTGTCTCTGTGGCGGGGTCAGCAGTCCCACTCCTGACTGGGGCACTGTGGTCCAGATACTCAATTCCCCTGTCCCTGTGTTTGGGGCAGGAACAGAGCTGGGGTCTCTGAGGCCGGCAAAGGACGCTTTAAGTCACTGGCCGTATTCAGAGACAGCTGGAGTGGCTGCTCGATTCTATGTCCCATAACTCTGACCACGTCTCTTCCTTGCCCCAGACCTCAGGGCTGGGAGAGGGACTGATGTAGCCCTGCCTGGGGTATTTTCAGGGGCATTGCTTTATGCTGTCTGAGAATTGTCCCCCGGGTGGGCACTAGGCAGCACAGGCTATGGTAGAGCCCTCGAGAGAGGCACGGGGTCCAGTAGCATAGCTGGGGGGGAGCAGGGCAGTGGCCGCTCCCCCACAGAGCACAAGTGGTGCCGTTTTCATGTATTGGAGCTCTGGGTCTTCGGCAGCCGGTCACGCGGCACTCTGGGGTCCGCCTGCATCCAACAGCCTCAATAAAGAATTCCCTTTATGTCATTACAGCAGACTCCCCTCTCTTTCTTACTACGTGAGACACCACGGGTATGTCTACAGGGCATTGTGGAGCCCGCCGGAGTGAGCCTCCCAGCCCAGGTCTGCACGCTCGGGGTAGCAGGGCTCACGCTAGCAGTAGCTGTAGAGACAGGCTTTGAATTTGTGGCTTGCACTGAAGCTTGGGGTTTGAAGCTTAAGTTTGCATGCCTATCTGTGCCTCAATCACACCTCAACCTGCAGCATGGCCATACCCTCTGGGGTATGAAACTCATCCCTGCTGGGGAGGAGCATGTCTCAGGGGGTATTTCTACCAGCAGTCAGGAGGTCTGATCGCAGCACACATGGGCAGAGCTGAGCTAGCTTTGATTTAGAATACAGGCGGTGGCATAGGCTAGCCACGACCTACACCGCCTGCTGCATTCACTCCTCCTGATCGCTGTGTCCACAATCCTCAGAGGCAGTGCTCCTCCCCAGCAGGGGTGCATTTACCCAGCCTTCCAGAGAAGCCTCTGTATGCCGAGGGTGGTTCATGCATGAACCAGATTCTGGAAGGGGGACAGAAGTTGCGTTTTGAACCATATTCAAAAGAGACCTAGCCCAGCATTAAAAGCGTAAAGCGGCTCTAGCGAGAGGCCCAGCAATTTATACAATTAGCACGAAGCCTTGAATGCCAGAGACCTGATTCCTGCTCTGAGCAAAAGTCTGTGGCTCCAGGCAGGCTGGAATTAATGCCCCATCATCCACTCTCTGGGGTGAGTCAAAGCCGTTAGGAGCCGGTATCCTCACGTGAGGCACTGAAATGCCGCACCATGAACTATCGGAGACTCCAGGCCTGGAGAGCCTCCCCAACGAATCACATCGCTCCTTTTCTCCAGCCTCATTTATCCTCCTGGTTTTTTTCTTTGTTTGTTTTTGGTTTGCAAAACCAGTCAGGATTTACCCTAAAAGTGTAAGTTTTTCAGTGAAATGATCTTTTCTTTAAAAGGGGAATAAACGCAAACCTAACCGCCTCCCCACCGCACCCCGGGCCTACTTTCCAGTCGCACTGGGCCTGATCTTCAGCGACACTGGTTGGATGTTCACACGGACATCTGGGGAGCTGTGGAAAAGCACTGCTTCCAAGGATACCACGCGGGTGGGCATGTTACTGCTTATTGATCTAGTGTCGATTTGTTGTTGCTATGTTTTCTCGCGTGGATGCTGCGTCCCCTTTTCCCTCCATCCCTTCTTTCGGACACTAGTAAGTGGGGAAGTATTGCCTAGTAAGGGCAACCAGGGAAGATATTTCGTTTGCCCAGGTTTCTGACCCGCCGACCTGCCGCCAGCAGCGGCCGGAGCAGCAGCCTTGTGCTTCCATATCCAGAGTTGGGAACGTGAAGCCCCAGTGAGTCCCCTCGTGGAGAGCAGCTGTCAGCACCGAGCATGCTGGCTCCTAGAAGCCTGTGCGACAGCCCTGCCCTGCTGCTGGTGTCACACTCTGTCCCTCCACATGGCCTAGCCTCATGCGATCTGATGCCTGTGCCAGGTGGGTGTCCCATCAGACGTGGATAAAGCTTGGGGGCTGGTTTCCCCAGCAAGCATCTTGCCTCTTGCTTGGACATCAACCCTGCTGCTGCTGCAGCTCCGGTTACTTCCCCACGCGCTGGGGACTCGAGCCCTGAGTAGGGCTCGCCAGGCTGATGGCAGATCCAGGACAACTCCCCATCGCCACGGTGACATAGCAACTGGAATGGTCCTGCTACGGCTCTTCCTTGTGGGTACCCCCACCCCTCGCTCCTGGGGCCCTCAGAGCCACTTGGCGGCTTTGAGAGCCAGAATCAGTGCCGGATTCTGCAGCGCTCCAGAGAATGGCCAGATACCTCTGTGAGTGGGTATGGCTCAATATGCCCCCCTCCGCCCTCTCCCATCTCCTCTTTGGGATTCAGGAGCGGGACAGCAGCTTCCCTTCTTGTTCACGTAGCACAGAGAAGTGAAGTCCTGTCTTCTGTCTCCCTCTAGGCAGCATGGGCGGTGATGGAGAGCCAGAGAGAACCCCAGCCTCCATCTGTGTCCCGCAGCCTCAAGAATGAATCCCCTTTGCATTCAGTATCACAGAATCCTGCCCGCTCTCCTTGCACCCCATTCAGCAAGAGGCGATCCTGGCTGGTGGGCTGGGCCTCAGGGCTGGCCCTTTTACCGCTCCTGCTGGGCTCTGGTTTCTTGGGTAAATACCTGGTAGGAGCAGCACCTGGGCAGGAGAGAGACCCCCAGCGCTTGGGCTGCCCCTTTCTCACGTAGCCCTCACCTCTTGTGCTCAGCACTGGGGCTTAAGTTAAGCCTTGCCCAAAGCGCAGGTGTTTCCACCGGTGGCCGAACCAGCCCCTAATCCTGGCCTGTCGCTGACAGAAGCGCAGCAACCTCCTGCCATATTGTTGGCAAATAGGGTCGCCTCGGGGGTGCTGCCCTCCTAAAGACGCCCAGATGGTGCCACCTTCTTGGGATCAGCGCCTGTCCTCCCTCTCTGCTCATCCTGCAGGGCGACCGGCTCCGAGTGGGGCAGTGGTGCCTTTGCTGGGGCAGGGACAGTCTTTCATTTGGGCTTCAGAAGAGTCCAGAGAACACACACAACTCAGCAATAAAGTAACGTTTAGCTCAGTACAGCATCCTGCAGGCTCCCCTGGGGAGAAGCAATATATGCTGTAGAGGGGGTGTAATCCGGAGGTTGGAGCAGCAGGCTGGGAGTCAGGACTCGTGGTTTCTGTATGCAGCTGTGGGAGGGGAAGGTGACCTAGTGGCTACAGCAATGGACTGTGGGAGGGAGTGGGCAGAAGTCAGGGCTCGTGCACTAAATTTCTAGCTCTGCCACTGACTTGCTGTTTCACCTTGAGAATGATCTGTAGGGTCTGAGGCCTGGACTACACCAGATAATTATATTGCCATAGCAATGTCAGTCAAGGGTGTGAAAGAACCACATCCCCCAGTGCTGTAGCTATGTGTCCAGATTAACCAGAGGGATTGAACAGGGTTTAACTCTTTCCGCGCTGGGCCGGAATAGAGGCTTTGAACTGTCATGATCAGGCACCATTGTGCTAGGAGCTGTCCAAACATAGGCCCAGTGCCAAAGAGCTGACAGTTTACCCAGATAAAAGGTAGGAGGGGAAACAGAGGCACAGAGAGAGGACATGACACATCCAGCAACTCCGTGGTAGAAACAGGAGCCGAACTCAGCTCTACTTACGTCCAGCCCAATGTCCCACTCGCTAGCCCATGCTGCTGCTGCAGACCACCCGCCCTCCCACGGGACATCAGCTCTGCAGCCCCTGATCCTGCAATGGCACACACGCAGCTCTGTGGGTGCAGGGGTCCACCCACGTGGATGCAGTACAGGGTCGGGGCCAGTTTGTGGCGTAAGGGGACGCTGTTCAGCTAGCCACCCCCTCCCAAGGGCTGGTGTCTGCTGCCCAGATCCTTAACAGCTCATCAGAGGATTGGTAAGATCTTAATGAGGAGCCCTGCTGGGCCATTGTTTGCGGGGGTGGCTTGTGTTTGAATGCTGGCTGCTTTTGAGGCTTTCCGTGCTGGAGCTCCTACTCGCTCCCTTCTCCATCTGTGTCCCGTAAGGCTTCCAAGGTGTTTAATGGGGCCCCGTGTTTTTCATTTTAACAATCCCAGCAAGCTTCAATCTGCGTGGCCCGGAGTGGTCCCTCTCCCACCATTGTTGCATCTGGGGTTGCAAAGGTTCAGCTCTTACTCTCCGCAGTCCTGGGCCCCTGTGGGGAAGGTGCTTGTCCTAGACCACTCAGTGGACCCTGAGGTCTATTCATGCCCAGAGGCGTTTGGCTTCCAGTGCAGGATGAGACATGCCCAGCCCAGCGACGGGAATCAATTTGCAGTATTGTGAGCAGCCGTAAAGAACGTTCTCCTGGCATTTCCCTGTTTGTGTCTTCACTCCGCTAGCTCAGGACAGCTCCCCGTGGGGGAATAACAACCCTGAGAGCTCTACCCCAGTCTGGGCAACTCCTAGCTAGCAACCTGATCCAACATCCCTTGAAAGGTTCCAAAGGGGATGGAGCTCGGCTGTTCTCAGGGGTGGCAGATGACAGAACAGGGAGAAATGGTCTCAAGTTGCAGTGAGGGGAGGTCTAGGTTGGATATTAGGAAAAACTGTTTCACTAGGAGGGTGGTGAAGCACTGGAATGGGTTTCCTAGGGAGGTGGTGGAATCTCCATCCTTAGAGGTTTTTAAGGCCTGGCTTGACAAAGCCCTGGCTGGGATGATTTAGTTGGGGTTGGTCCTGCTTTGAGCAGGGGGTTGGACTAGATGACCACCTGAGGTCTCTTTCATAGAAGATTAGGGTTGGAAGTCTCTCACTGACAGCACTGGGCACTGAATCAGACCCTGGGAATGCAGCCACAGAAGGACCCACCTAATCATATTCCAGGTCCATTGCAAAGTTATCTTTAAAGCCTAAAGGGGATAGGGGTCAGCGAGCTCAGAGACCACATATCTCCATGCCCTGCTCAGCAGGACATTGGGGCAGATGTGGCTCAGGTTTCAACTCCTAAAGGTTGGGACAGGTTGGAATCATAAAGTCCGGAAGGCACAGAATCCTCATGCCAGTCTCTGGCTATTAGCATGAAACTTTCATGGGGACAGATTATCCCACATCAACCTGTGTGTGGTTCTGGTGCTTTCCTCTGAGACATCTGGTGCTGGCCGCTGATGGAGGTAGTATACTGGGCTAGATAGAGCTTGGCTGTGATCCAGTCTGTATATTCCTCTGGACAGGGTGTTCTCTGGCCATCATCTCCCTTGGGCAGAGTCACACACCTGCCTCCCTCCCTTATGGGGGGTTTTCCAGGCTGCAGTTCCTGGCCTTCACTGTAATGTCCCCAGCAAGCCAGACTGTCTAGACAGGTCAGCATCTGCGTTTTGCGTTCTATTCAGAGGGTTTAACCATCTGTAGTTGCCAGCAGTCACAAGTTACCATACAGCCCTTTCTAAGCAAGAGTGGCAAAGAGTCCTGTGGCACAGATCCAGACTAACATGGCTACCCCTCTGAAGCTTTCTAAGCAAGCACATTTATTCTTAAGGTCAAAGCATGACAGAGAAAACATATCAAAACAATACAAGAAGCTACATGCATGCTAATAAGCTTAGCAGAGATCACCCCCAACTCCAACAGGGGCCCCAGTAGGAGTCAGCCCTACACGGGATTTTTCTGCAGCGATAGGGTGACCAGACAGCAAGTATGAAAAATCAGGACAGAGTGTGGGGGGTAATAGGTGCCCAAATAATAAAAAGCCCCGAATATCAGGACTGTCCCTATAAAATCGGGACATCTGGTCACCCTATGCAGTGATGAGTTCCTTACAGCCTTAGCTGAGAAGTAGCACCCCCTGAATGAGTCACTTTCCTTTATACAGCTTGAGCCTTTGTTCTTGAGATGCTGGGAACAGGTCATCAGCAGACAGTGCTCCTCTCCTTGGGGTGTAGCTTCCAAAGGCTGGATTTTGCATAACCGCAGGTGGGGAATTTGCATTTGAGGGGTGACATGCAAGCCCGGCCCACCATAATACATAAACCTTTCATGTAATACAATGGACTCCAAAGCTACTTAAACCTAACTCAATGTGGTCTCCCAAGGATATGGTAGGAAATTGTCCTATCTCTCCCAAAGGCCATAGAGAGCAAAACCCACCGGTTTCTACAGGTGTTTCCCCTTTGTGATGTTGCACTCTATATGATTTTATAAAAATATGCTAATGAGTGAATATAATATAACTGGAATATGCTTCATGCAAAAGGACTCTTGTAAGGTATCATTACAAAGATTATAATCTACTGAGTGTGGACATCCTAGTTATATAAATATATCTCTCTTGTATCTGAAACTAGAAATATGAAATATAACTCTAAGGGCCTATTGTAATTATGCAGAGTGTGGGCCATTAATGGTGGTTTGGAATCCTGATGGCTCCCATGAGCCAGGACAATTGACTGTGAATGGCTGTTTGCTTGCAGGCCTTCCTGTGAGTCAAGCTGGAAGGAATGAAGGCTTGGGAGTCTTACAGTGACATCACTCCTTCCTTAGAAGTTTTTAAGGTCAGGCTTGACAAAGCCCTGGCTGGGATGATTTAATTGGGGATTAGTCCTGCTTTGAGCAGGGGGTTGGACTAGATGACCTCCTGAGGTCCCTTCCAACCCTGATATTCTATGATCATGTCACCTGAATGGGAATCCATCCATCTGGTGCTTTTCCATTGAGAAGGAGGGGTGGGAACCCAGAGGGACAAAGGATTCCTGCCTTATGCAAAAGATACATAAGTGGGTGGAACAGAAAAAAGGAGGCAAGCATCATGAGAAATCCCCAAGCTACCACCTGAGCTGGAACAAGGGCTATACCAGGGGAAAGGATTGGACCCAGTCTAGGAAGGCGTCCAGTCTGTGAAAGAAACTTATTGAAACATCTCTGAGGGTGAGATTTTATCTGTATTCAGTTTTATAACTGTACTAGACTTAAACTTGCGTGTTTTATTATATTTTGCTTGGTAATTCACTTTGTTCTGTCTGTTACTACCTGGAACCACTTAAATCCTACTTTCTGTAGTTAATAAAATCATTTTTTACTTATTAATTAACCCAGAGTATGTATTAATACCAGGGGAGGGGGCAAACAGCTGTGCATGTCTCTCTATCAGTGTTATAGAGGGCAAACAATTTATGAGTTTACCCTGTATAAGCTTTATACAGGGTAAAACGGATTTATTCAGGGTTTGGACCCCATTGGGAGTTGGGCATCTGAGTGTCAAAGACAGGAATGCTTCTTAAGTTGCTTTCAGCTAAGTCTGCAGCTTTGGGGTACGCGGCTCAGACCCTGGGTCTGTGTTGGAGCAGACGGGCGTGTCTGGCTCGGCCAGACAGGGTGCTGGAGTCCCAGGCTGGCAGGGAAAGCAGGGGCAGAAGTAGTCTTGGCACATCAGGTGGCAGCTTCCAAGGGGGTTTCTGTGACCCAACCCATCACAGTCTTGATGCTGCTCACCTGAATGCCAAAGATTAGTGTCTGGTTAGCATGTGTGTGGCTCAAAGAGTTTATAATCAAAGGCAGACAAAGGGATAGGGGGGAAAACTGGCACCGAGAGGTGGAGGGATGTGCCCAAGGTCACACAACAGGTCAGTGGTAAAGCCAGGAGTAGACCTCAAGGTTCGTGAATCCCAATTCACTGCCCTACCCACTGGGCCTGACTGCCGCATCTGCAGTGGGAAAATTTTGCCCCAAACTCTAAGCAGTTTGGAGTCACGGCGTCGGCAGGTGATTTTGGATCTGGTTCAGCCTGGATCTGCGACAGCTCCAACACCTTTTAAAGTGGGCTAGAAAAGTTTGGGGTCAATTTCCCCGGTGCAGACCAGGTCTGTAAGAAGCCGATCAAGAGCATCCATGGCTGGGATTCCTTCCTCCCTCACCATCAGGAGAGAGGCTTTGCCCCAGGGCATCTGTTCAAGGAAGATTGATTGGGCTCTCTGGGAGCAAAGCCATCGTTTTTTTTATTTTCATTAGTCTCAGAATCCCATCATGCAAGATCCAGAACAAACAGAAATGCAGGCTTGAGGCCAGGTCTCATTTACAACTGTGGGAATCCAGAGTAAAGCCAATGTGTTTACTTGGGATTTGTGCTGACTGACAGCAGAATCCAGCCCACGTCCTTTGTATTAGGTTTTTAATTTCTTATGCTGCTAAACCTATAAAGCTATGGGTAAGTACAGCTTCCCCCCATGTAGTTGTGGGGGAAGGGATAGCTCAGTGGTTTGAGCATTGGCCTGCTAAACCCAGGGTTGTGAATTCAATCATTGAGGGGGACATTTAGGGATCTGGGCAAAAATTGGGGATTGGTCCTGCTTTGAGCAGGGGGTGGGACTAGATGACCTCCTGAGGTCCCTTCCAACCCTGATATTCTGTGATTCTTATGCAGCTCCCATTACAGTGGGGGGGACCTGTGAATGAACAGTGCTTCATTGACCTCATCCTGAGAGGTGCAGATGATCCCAAATGCCCATTGATTCCAGCATCTCCCAGGCTGAGATTCTGCTCTAGGACCATCCCTTTCTGGAGCATTGAGCATGCAGCAAGTAAGTGAAAGGCAAATGAATTAAAATGGGTGTGAACCTCAAGTGACAATGGAGTCACTCCAGATTTAGATTTCCCCCAATGATGGCTTCCCCCCAGTATAAAAGCTCTTCTTGAAAGCCAGCCACAGATACTGTCCCTGAGTCTAATTCTTCTCTCACTTATACTAGTGTCACACTGACTGAGTTCAATGCAGCTACTCCAGATTTACCTTGCTATGAGTGAGAGGAGAATCAAGCCCGTTGTGTTTACACATCTCCTTCCTCTCTTCTGTTCAGATTCAATGGGCCAGGTTCTGATTTCATGTGTGCTATTCTAGATCTGTAGGTGCCAGATCCTCAACCCGTGTAAACGAGGGCAGCACCATTCAAGTCAATGAAACAGCACCAGTTTACACTAGCTGATGATCCAGCCTATTGACTTCACTGGTGTTCTGAATTTACACAGCATTTGGCCCAGTGTGAAAACAACTCACCGCAAATGCTCCCTTCCCAGCAGTATCTACAACCAAGCCTTTGCACATGGGACAATGGGTCAGCGTCGAACACAGCCCACTTCAAAATCACCCATGCTGCAGACTCATTAGTACAAGGACCCTCCTGGCATGACTCTACTGTGTGCAGCTCCATCTGCCTGGTAATAAAGTGCTTGCAATGTGGCATAGATTGCACGTTATTAGATAATACAGAGCAGGAGCGAATAAACTGAGGGATTTAATAAAAGCCTCCTCCCGACACAAGTGAACTGAGTCGCCATTATCCAACCACGAAAACAGCCGGAGGAAATTGGGTTGCTTGGAAAAAATAATAAAAAGCAAGAGATGTCGTAAGGCTCAAAAAGGATTTCTCTCCTGTCTGCTCAGGGGAAGTAAATTTGGGTTTGGTGCTTCTGTTTAATGGTGAGCTGAGAAGGTTTCTCTTCTAAGCCTCATGAAGTCCCCTCGCCCTCCGACTTCAGCCAGGCACGTGTGCAGGTCCGTCCTTAGGATTTATGGTGCCCTAGGCGGGATTATTAAACTTGTGCCCCCATGCCTGACTTGCTCTTAGCAACAACAACATAAGCTTACAGTACTGGAAAACTTGCCACATGCACTTTATTAAAAACAGTTTAACTCAATTAAGCTCACTGCAATACTGATGGACTAGCACTAAAGAAGTAGCACTATAGAAAAAATTCTGATTTATTGACAGAATGATGCAAATAATATATTTTTTTAAATTTGTCAACATTTCATTGGAAATTTCTCAGAAGAAGTATTGAAACAAGGATTTGTTTTTAATTAAAAGCGATCTTTCTGGCTTTTTTTGGCTGCAAAATCAGTAATGATGTCATCGTATGACAAAGACAAAGTGATGTCTTGTTCAACTGCAAGAACAGCAAGACCAGTCAATCGTTCCTGACTCATTGGAGAATGGAGATAGTTTTTAATGAGCTTTAGTTTTGAGAAACTCCGTTCTCCTGATGCTACTGTTACAGGAATTGTCAGTAGAATACGAGCGGCAATGTACACAGTAGGATATATGTCAACAAGTTTGCTAATATGAATAACTGTACAATGTCTGTCACTGATTTTGCATGTGGCAACATTGATGACAATGTACTCAATTCTTCGTCCAGTTCAAGTCCATTTAAATCAACACTATCACTGTCTTCAGGAGGCTCTCTAGGTTCTTGCACTTCGTCATTTGCTGCTCTTGTTTTCCTATTTTGTTGAATTTAGTTATGTCATACAAAAATCCAAACTGTTCATGGCATACTTGCAAGGTATTAAACCTTTCATCAACGGCAGATATTGCTTTATCCATCACAACATTAAAAAATTCTACCTCACATTTCTTTTCTGGATCGTCTATGGGCTCAATGCTCACCGTTTTTCCCTTGAAACTTGTTTCACGTTTGGACATGGAAATTTTGGTTCTACACCGACTGCCTATGCAAGCTTTCTTGCTGTAACCTGTGCTTCTTTGAATCCGTTTTCTCTGTATTTCACTAAAAAGTCTCGTGTCGTTTAGTAAGGTAAATGTTGAATCAAGCTGCATCGCTGGACTCTGCAGTATTTTGCTTACACTTGAGATTTTTAACAAGAATGTCATAGCAGATTATGACAGATGTTAGAAACTTGAAGCTGGATATTTCAGAGGCCAATGACTGTGCTTCACTTTTAGCTTTTGGATCTCTGGCTTCTTCCAAAATAGCAACCAGTGCTTCGTAAACTTCCTCAGATTGATATCTCAATGTTTTTGCACTTTCTGCTCTGCTTTCCCAGAGTGTCTCAGATAGAGGCTTAACAGTAATACCATTGACATGTGCTTTGAATATTTGCCATCAGTGAGTGGAAGCTGAAAAGAGTATGTAAATGCTTTGCAGCAAACCAAAAAAAGAAATGGCTTCTACAGAACACTTGGCCATATCACACAAAATCAAATTAAGGCTGTGACATGCACACGGAACAAAAAAGGCTCGTGGATTTTCTGCCAGCAATCTAGCTTGCACGCCAGAAATGCATCCTCTCATATTGGCACCATTATCATAGCCTTGTCCTCTAATGTTCATTACGGACAATCCCATTCGATTTAGTTCATCAAGGAGAGCTTGAAGAAGTCCAAAACCTGTAGTGTCCTCTACTTCTAAAAATGTGATAAATGATTCCTTAACTGTAATTTGTGCTGAATCACTAATGTCGACAAATCTCACTACTAACGCCATCTGTTCTTGATGACTTATGTCCGGAGTGCAATCTAGAATTACGGCAAAATATTTTGCCAAAGTAACCAATGAAACAATTTTGTCTCTCACTTTATCACTCATTAGCATGATCAGTTCATTTTGAATTCTTGGTCATAAATAGTGGTCATGTATTTCATTTTCAGTTACTCTTCGGAGATGTTCACTCATCACTGTGTCAAATTTTCCCAGCAGTTGTACAAGGCCCAAAAATTTGCCATTTTTGGCCTGGAATAATGTCTCAACGCTTCCTCTAAAAGCAAGATTGTTTGTTGATAGTTATTCAACAATAGATAATAGACGTTCAAGAACACAACGCTAATGCTGCTTCTCTGACTCCAGCAATCTTTGATTTTGGACATCAATACTTGTCTGATTTTTTAACCTTACACTCAGCTCAAACCATCTGTGCAAACTTTCAGTGTGGTGTTGTGTCTTTTCATTTTGCAATAATATGTGACTGAGATTTTTCCAATCATTAACACCCATGGTTGCTATCTTAAAATTGCAACTACTGAAAAGCTTGCAGGGGAAACAAAGTATAGCATCCTTGCATTTAGAGTACACAAGCCACCATTTGTTGACAATTTCACCATAAGAAAGTCTTTTGTACTAATTGTTTTCTGTGAATTTCCTAACTCTAATGTCTTTAGGATATTCAAGATCTTTTATTCTCCCAGGGCCTTTCTCAAGTATAATGGCACGGAATTCGTTGTTTAAAGATTGCGGCCATGTGCCAATGTCATCTATATCCCATGCTAATACGGTTTCAACGGTTGTAATTTCTTGTTTTGTGTCTGCATCTGTTTCAGATGATTGTTCTGTGTGTTGTTGCATTTCTTGAGCTTCGTCTGCATAAAAATTTTCTTCGGCAGTTACTTGATGATCTTGATCAACTTCGTTGTTTTCATGACATACAAACTTAAGTATAGAACCCTTCTGTGCTTGTACAGCTAATCCTATTTCATCTTTCCATTTTCTTTTTTGTGACCTGGAAAATTGTTTTCGATACGACATAACTTATAAGGGTATTTTTTTAAAGAAATAACTGTTTAAATGATCAGATTATCAGAAATATTATTTAAAATAACGAATATAGGATGGTCGTGAGTCTGTGACCTTGAGCTAGAGTGAAGACCCCTCACAAGGCGCTCCGCCCTGACTGAGACACAGCAGAGTTGGAAACCCATGTCATTTTTACAAAGCCACATTTTAGTTTTAAATGTAGGGTGGGCATCAGTCTTAATGTTAGTTACAACTCTCTATCCACCTTACACTGTAACTAGAGCAATGGCATTACCCAGTTTAATAAGCTGGGTTTCTAAACAGTGGCAAAATAGAACATTAGTTTTACTCCTAGGTAAAGCACAAAGTGACCAAAATGAAGTCAGCACAGAATCCTCTCATCTAGGTTAAGGCAGCACAGAAATGCTACAGAAGTCCTGTTGTGCCTTGTTTTTGTTTGGCAAGTGTCAAGGTTCCTCCCCCACTCTGAACTCTAGGGTACAGATGTGGGGACCTGCATGAAAAACCTCCTAAGCTTATCTTTACCAGCTTAGGTCAAAACTTCCCCAAGGTAACAAATATTACCCCCGTTATCCTTGGAATGGCCGCTACCACCACCAAACTAATACTGGTTACTGGGGAAGAGCTGTTTGGACGCGTCCTTCCCCCCAAAATACTTCCCAAAACCTTGCACCCCACTTCCTGGACAAGGTTTGGTAAAAAGCCTCACCAATTTGCCTAGGTGACTACAGACCCAGACCCTTGGATCTTAAGAACAATGAACAATCCTCCCAACACTTGCACCCCCCCCTTTCCTGGGAAATGTTGGATAAAAAGCCTCACCAATTTGCATAGGTGACCACAAACCCAAACCCTTGGATCTGAGAACAATGAAAAAGCATTCAGTGTTTTACAAGAAGACTTTTAATAAAAAATAGAAGTAAATAGAAATAAAGAAATTCCCCCTGTAAAATCAGGATGGTATATATCTTACAGGGTAATTAGATTAAAAAAACATAGAGAACCCCTCTAGGCAAAACCTTAAGTTACAAAAAAGATACACAGACAGAAATAGTTATTCTATTCAGCACAATTCTTTTCTCAGCCATTTAAAGAAATCATAATCTAACACATACCTAGCTAGATTACTTACTAAAAGTTCTAAGACTCCATTCCTGTTCTGTCCCCGGCCAAGACGACTACAGACAGACACACAAACCCTTTGTTTCTCTCCCTCCTCCCAGCTTTTGAAAGTATCTTGTCTCCTCATTGGTCATTTTGGTCAGGTGCCAGCGAGGTTACCTTTAGCTTCTTAACCCTTTACAGGTGAGAGGAGCTTTCCCCTGGCCAGGAGGGATTTCAAAGGGGTTTACCCTTCCCTTTATATTTATGACACGCCCCCCAAATCTCAGCTAGGGTGAAACACTGGCTGGGATTTCTTCCTGGAGCTCTAGGAAAACAGAGTTAATAAGACACATGCATCTCTAAATATACTACCAAGTACATAAAGACTAACAATATTTTCCACATCTCAAGGACGATTTTAACCAGTTGATTCTGGGAAACTTTCACGGGAGAGTGCATCAGCCACTTTGTTAGAAGCTCCTGAGATGTGTTGGATGTCGAAATCAAAATCTTGGAGAGCTAAACTCCACCGAAGAAGTTTTTTGTTAGTTTCTTTGACGGTGTGAAGCCACTTTAGTGCAGCATGGTCGGTTTGCAGGTGGAAACGCCGTCCCCAAACATATGGGCGTAGCTTTTCCAGAGCGTAGACAATGGCATAACATTCTTTTTCAGTGACTGACCAGTTGCTTTCCCTCTCAGACAGTTTTTTGCTGAGAAACACTACAGGGTGGAATTCTTGATCAGGTCCTTTCTGCATTAAAACTGCTCCCACACCACGCTCGGATGCATCTGTGGTTACTAGGAACGGTTTGTCAAAGTCTGGGGCCCTTAGTACAGGGTCAGACATGAGTGTCGCTTTAAGCTTGTTAAAGGCCTTCTGACACTTTCCGGTCCACTGAACAGCATTTGGCTGTTTCTTTTTGGTTAGGTCTGTCAGTGGGGCAGCGATTTGGCTGTAGTGCGGTACAAATCGTCTGTAATAACCGGCCAAGCCTAAGAAGGATTGAACCTGTTTCTTTGACTTTGGGACAGGCCACTTTTGGATAGCATCCACTTTGGCCTGTAGGGGGCTGATAGTTCCTTGACCCACCTGGTGTCCAAGGTAAGTCACTCTGTTTAGGCCTATTTGACACTTCTTAGCCTTAACAGTTAGTCCTGCCTCCCTTATGCGCTCAAGGACTTTTTGTAGATGTTCCAGGTGGTCTGCCCAGGAATCCGAAAATATGGCCACATCGTCAAGGTAGGCGACTGCATATTCTCCTAATCCCGCTAGGAGACCATCTACAAGTCTTTGGAAAGTGGCGGGTGCATTTCGCAGCCCGAAAGGGAGTACATTAAATTCATACAGCCCGAGATGTGTGATGAAGGCTGACCTTTCCTTGGCAGATTCATCTAGCGGTACCTGCCAGTACCCCTTGGTTAAGTCCAAGGTAGAGATGAACTGGGCCCGTCCCAGTTTCTCTAATAGTTCATCTGTGCGTGGCATGGGATAGTTGTCTGGGCGAGTTACAGCATTTAGCTTACAGTAGTCCACGCAAAAACGTATTTCCCCATCTGGTTTGGGAACTAGAACCACTGGAGATGCCCATGCACTTTCAGAGGGGCGGATTACACCCATCTGTAACATATCCTGGATCTCCCGTTCTATAGCAGTTTTAGCTTGAGGAGACACCCGGTAAGGTTGGACCCTAATTGGGTGAGCATTACCTGTGTCAATGGAGTGGTATGCCCGTTCAGTCAGTCCTGGGGTGGCTGAGAACGTTGGCGCGTAGCTAGTGCACAGCTCCTGGATCTGCTGTCGCTGCATACGCCCAAGGGTCATGGAGAGGTTCACCTCTTCCACACCACCAGCACATTTCCCTTCGTAGTAGACACCTTCAGGCCACTCAGCGTCGTCTCCTCCCTGGGCTGTAAACTGACAAACCTTTAATTCTCTGGAATAAAAGGGCTTTAGAGAATTAATATGATACACCTTAGGCTTTCGGTTGGAGGTGGGGAATGCTATGAGATAATTAACAGCTCCCAGGCGCTCCTGGACCACGAATGGCCCTTCCCACGATGCTTCCATTTTATGGGCCTGGAGCGCCTTTAAGACCATGACCTGGTCTCCTACTTTGAAGGAACGCTCTCTGGCATGTTTATCATACCAGGCTTTTTGCTCTTTTTGAGCATCCTGTAAGTTTTCTCTAGCAAGGGCTAAAGAGGTTCGGAGGGTGTTTTGTAGGTTGGTTACAAAGTCCAGAATGTTAGTTCCTGGAGAAGGTGTAAATCCCTCCCATTGCTGCTTCACCAACTGCAATGGCCCCTTAACCTCACGGCCATATACAAGTTCAAATGGGGAAAACCCTAAACTGGGATGTGGTACAGCTCTGTAGGCAAAGAGCAACTGCTGCAATACTAGGTCCCAATCATTGGAGTGCTCATTTACGAATTTACGTATCATGGCCCCCAAAGTTCCATTAAACTTCTCCACCATGCCATTTGTTTGATGATGGTAAGGAGTGGCAACCAAGTGATTTACCCCATGAGCTTCCCAAAGGTTTTTCATAGTTCCTGCCAGGAAATTAGTCCCTGCATCTGTGAGGATGTCGGAGGGCCAACCTACCCTGGCAAAAATGTCTGCTAGTGCCTGGCACACACTTTTAGCCCTGGTGTTGCTTAGAGCTACTGCTTCCGGCCATCGGGTGGCAAAATCCATGAAAGTCAGTATGTACTGCTTTCCTCTGGGTGTCTTTTTCGGAAAAGGACCCAGAATATCCACAGCTACTCGCTGAAATGGAACTTTAATGATGGGGAGTGGCTGGAGAGGAGCTTTGACCTGGTCTTGGGGTTTTCCCACTCTTTGGCACACCTCACAAGACTGGACATAGGTAGAAACATCCTTGCCCATTCCCTCCCAGTGGAATGACCCCCCCAAACGGTCTTTGGTCCTGTTCACCCCAGCATGGCCACTAGGGTGATCATGGGCTAAGCTCAAGAGCTTGGCCCGGTATTTAGTTGGAACTACCAACTGTCTCTGAGGATGCCAGTCTTCCTGGTGTCCCCCAGAAAGAGTTTCCTTGTATAAAAGTCCTCTTTCTACAACAAACCTGGATCGATTAGAAGAGCTGAGAGGCGGTGGGTTGCTCCGTGCCGCCGTCCAAGCTCTCTGGAGGCTTTCATCTGCTTCCTGTTCGGTCTGGAACTGTTCCCTTGATGCTGGAGACATCAGTTCCTCATGGGATTGTGGACCTAGGCTTGGTCCCTCTGGAAGCGATATAGGGGATGGAGCTGGTTCTGTTGACTGTGAACCGCTCTCCGCTGGTGCACTATGTTGGGATTCAGGCTCCGGCTGAGCCTCTTGTGTAGGGTTATCGGCTGCTGCCAGTTCAGGTTCGGTGGGGCCCTCTGGTGTTGAGGTTGCAAGTACTGGATTCAGTGCTGACACGGGGTCTGGTGTTGGTTGTTCGGCTGGTTCCGGTTCTGGGACTGGTTCCGTCTGGGTCTCTGGGACTGGATCCACTACTGCTGTTGCAGACATTGGCCTGGGGTCCAGGTCCATCACCTCTGACTGGGTCCTGATAGAAGTTTCCGGAACAGAGCTAGGCCTCACGGCTTGTTTAGCCTGGTTGCGGGTGACCGTTCCCACCCTCTTGGCCTGCTTCACATGATTGGCCAAGTCTTCCCCCAACAGCATGGGGATGGGATAATCATCATAGACTGCAAAAGTCCACATTCCTGACCAGCCCTTGTACTGGACAGGCAACTTGGCTGTAGGCAAATTGAAAGAGTTGGACTTGAAGGGTTGAATCGTCACTTGGATCTCTGGGTTGATTAAATTGGGGTCCACTAAGGAAGCATGGATAGCTGACACTTGTGCTCCGGTGTCCCTCCACGCGGTGACCTTCTTCCCGCCCACACTCACAGTTTCCCTCCGCTCCAAGGGTATCTGGGAGGTATCTGGGCCTGTGGACCTCTGGTGTGATTCCGGTGCAATGAACTGTAATCTGTTGGGGTTCTTGGGGCAGTTGGCCTTTACATGCCCCAGCTCGTTACACTTAAAACATCGTCCAGCTGACGGGTCACTGGGGCGAGGAGGGTTGCTGGAGAACGGGGTGGTGGGACGATAAGGGGTCTGGAGGGTTCTTTGGGAGGTAGGTGGGGCTTTGGGCGGCCCCCGGTAATAGGGTGTGGTCTGGGGTGGTCCCTTCTGGTCTCCGCTCCAACTGCGACCAGTTTTCTTCTTCTCTGCCACCTCCACCCATCTGGCTCCAATCTCTCCTGCCTCAATTACAGTTTTGGGTTTCCCATCTAGGATGTATCTTTCTATTTCCTCAGGAACACCCTCTAAGAATTGTTCCATTTGCATTAGGAAGGGCAAATTTACTGGAGATTCAACACTTGCTCCTGATATCCAGGCATCCCAATGTTTTACAATGTGGTAGGCATGTCGGGTAAATGACATGTCTGGTTTCCACCTTAGGGCTCTGAACCTCCGACGAGACTGCTCGGGTGTTATCCCCATTCTGACTCTCGCCTTGGATTTAAACAGTTCATACTTGTTCATGTGTTCTTTAGGCATTTCAGCTGCCACCTCAGCTAAGGGTCCACTGAGCTGCGGCCTCAGCTCTACCATGTATTGGTCAGTAGAGATGTTGTACCCAAGGCAGGCCCTTTCGAAGTTTTCTAAGAAGGCCTCAGTATCATCACCTGCCTTGTAGGTGGGGAACTTTCTGGGATGGGAAGTGGTACCTGGAGAAGGATTGCTAGGGTTTGTTGGTATATTCTGCTGGGCCTTTATCCTCTCCATCTCCTCCACATGCTTCCTCTCTTTTTCCTTCTCCTCCTCCTTCAGCCGCATGAGTTCTATCTGTCTTTCATGTTCCCTTTGTTTTTCCTCAGCCTGCAATTTGGCTAATTCCAGCTGTAGTCGAGCTGAGGATTTGGCCATTCTAACCTCTCTGTTTTTAACTAACTTTACACCCGAGGTTTAGAAATAAACAAACAAAACTTGGCTGTAAAATTTTGCTGTGCTGGAATAGAATACCTATTCTCTGATAGTGATTGTCAGCCTACAGAAAAAGACAATTCCCTTGTCTCTGCTCTGGGCCCAAATTAAAGCAAAAAACCTCCAACTACTTGGAAAACTGCTTACCCAGCCCAAAGAAAAAAAAAATTTCTTTTCAAACCTGTGCTCCTTGTAAAACAAAAAAAAAATCAAAATCCTAAAAAAACCCTGCCACTTTTGTCTCCAGGCAAATGGGTAGAGCACACACCCCCTATTTACTTTTAGGAAGAAAAGAAAAAAAAAAAAACCTCTGGGTTGGAAGACTGTGAATTTCCCTGCAGGAGTTAAGTACCCTGCCTCCAGGCAAAGAAAACCTGCAATTCACAAGATAATCCCCTTTTGTCTCTGCTTGGCCACAAAGCAGAGAGAAACCAAGCTGCTTTCAGTTTCAAAGCTGCCTTCTGGACTTCCTAAAAATTCCTTTTTAAAATCTGTATTTCTAGTTCAAAAAATCTCAACTGGATCTCAAAATGATTTCAGGTTAATCCCACCACTGTGCCACCATGTCAAGGTTCCTCCCCCACTCTGAACTCTAGGGTACAGATGTGGGGACCTGCATGAAAAACCTCCTAAGCTTATCTTTACCAGCTTAGGTCAAAACTTCCCCAAGGTAACAAATATTACCCCCGTTATCCTTGGAATGGCCGCTACCACCACCAAACTAATACTGGTTACTGGGGAAGAGCTGTTTGGACGCGTCCTTCCCCCCAAAATACTTCCCAAAACCTTGCACCCCACTTCCTGGACAAGGTTTGGTAAAAAGCCTCACCAATTTGCCTAGGTGACTACAGACCCAGACCCTTGGATCTTAAGAACAATGAACAATCCTCCCAACACTTGCACCCCCCCCTTTCCTGGGAAATGTTGGATAAAAAGCCTCACCAATTTGCATAGGTGACCACAAACCCAAACCCTTGGATCTGAGAACAATGAAAAAGCATTCAGTGTTTTACAAGAAGACTTTTAATAAAAAATAGAAGTAAATAGAAATAAAGAAATTCCCCCTGTAAAATCAGGATGGTATATATCTTACAGGGTAATTAGATTAAAAAAACATAGAGAACCCCTCTAGGCAAAACCTTAAGTTACAAAAAAGATACACAGACAGAAATAGTTATTCTATTCAGCACAATTCTTTTCTCAGCCATTTAAAGAAATCATAATCTAACACATACCTAGCTAGATTACTTACTAAAAGTTCTAAGACTCCATTCCTGTTCTGTCCCCGGCCAAGACGACTACAGACAGACACACAAACCCTTTGTTTCTCTCCCTCCTCCCAGCTTTTGAAAGTATCTTGTCTCCTCATTGGTCATTTTGGTCAGGTGCCAGCGAGGTTACCTTTAGCTTCTTAACCCTTTACAGGTGAGAGGAGCTTTCCCCTGGCCAGGAGGGATTTCAAAGGGGTTTACCCTTCCCTTTATATTTATGACAGCAAGACATTAGCAATAGCAGCCCATTTGGGGCCCGGCCAGAAATACATGATAAATCACTGCCTCTAAAGTTCATCAAAACCAGACATTTTCACAGCTCTAGCATGATCTGCTGCACAGATTCTTCACAAGGACGTGTCCTTGGCCTTTTTAACTCCTATTAACCGTGTATTTACTTTATGAAAGTTGGACAAAACACTGTGAAAACGTAAGACATTGGCTGCCCAACCTCTGGGCTGGCAAAAGCTAAAGTGACTCACGGGAAAAAAAAGCAAGAGAATCTTCGTACAACATACAGTCACTCTATACACGAGTCAGGAGATGGGCATATTCCAGTTGTTGGAGGGCTCTATTTAGCAGTAACAGGGCTTTCGGAAAGCCAGTCAACATTGTTTGTTTCTCTGATGAAAACTGGCCCACTCCCTGCCCCCAACCAAACTTGTCACAAATAATTGTCAACAACTTAATTTTCTGCTTTTGGCTAAGATATTGATTTTTTTTAAAAAAAAAAAAAAAGATTGAAATTGGATTCAGGATTGTTAGCAAGGATTTTTGGCAAACAAAGTTGTTAAATGACAATCTAAATGGCAACACAGTCCTGCTTTCATGCTTGGCTCACTCACCCCCCCAGCCTGCTGGTCCAACAGCTGCAATAGAGGAGAAGATAGGTGGAAAACTGCAGGACCCCCAAATCCACCTCTTGGGGTGCAGCGTGGCAACAGCAGCAGCAAACCCTCAGGTCCGATCACACGCCACTGGGCACCACCACCTGCCCCACGGGCCATGATGAAGTTAGCCCAGCATCTGATCTCAGGGACAGGGCACCCACGGAGCCACAGCAGCTCATCCTGCCCTGCGCAGCTCCCCCTGGATGAGATGGATCGCTGCCAATCCGGGGGAGAGACGCGCTGCCCTGCTAGGGTGACCAGATGCCCTGATTTTATAGGGCCAGTCCCGATATTTGGGGCTTTGTCTTATATAGGCACCAATTACCCCCACCTAGGGTGACCAGACAGCAAGTGTGAGAAATCAGGACCCGGGGGTGGGGGGTAATAGGAGCCTATATAAGAAAAAGACCCAAAAATTGGGACTGTCCCTATAAAAGTGGGACATCTGGTCACCCTACCCCAACTCCCATCCTGATTGCTCACACATGCTATCTGGCCCAGCCAGTTGCGTGTGACCATTCCAATCATAGAATCATAGAATATCAGGGTTGGAAGGGACCCCTGAAGGTCATCTAGTCCAACCCCCTGCTCGAAGCAGGACCAATTCCCAGTTAAATCATCCCAGCCAGGGCTTTGTCAAGCCTGACCTTAAAAACCTCTAAGGAAGGAGATTCTACCACCTCCCTAGGTAACGCATTCCAGTGTTTCACCACCCTCTTAGTGAAAAAGTTTTTCCTAATATCCAACCTAAACCTCCCCCACTGCAACTTGAGACCATTACTCCTCGTTCTGTCATCTGCTACCATTGAGAACAGTCTAGAGCCATCCTCTTTGGAACCCCCTTTCAGGTAGTTGAAAGCAGCTATCAAATCCCCCCTCATTCTTCTCTTCTGCAGGCTAAACAATCCCAGCTCCCTCAGCCTCTCCTCATAAGTCATGTGTTCTAGACCCCTAATCATTTTTGTTGCCCTTCGCTGGACTCTCTCCAATTTATCCACATCCTTCTTGTAGTGTGGGGCCCAAAACTGGACACAGTACTCCAGATGAGGCCTCACCAATGTCGAATAGAGGGGAACGATCACGTCCCTCGATCTGCTCGCTATGCCCCTACTTATACATCCCAAAATGCCATTGGCCTTCTTGGCAACAATCCTGGGGGCCGCCGAGGAAGCGAGTCACTTTCACTTTCATTCCTCAGCACGCAGCCAGTTAGCCCCCTGCTTCCCCTCATGCAACGCAGCCCTGCCAGAGGGGAGTGGGGGGGAGAAGAATGGACATTATCGGGGGCGGGCAACAAAGGATACTGCAGCCGCCGAGCCTGCCTCACCTCACACCGGGGGAGAGAGTCACACTCACAGGTGAGTGCCTCCTTCCCCCACCCCAACCCCTCCCCTTCCCAGAGAGCCCAGCCGCCAAGCTCCTCCCTCAGACTGTGCTGCGTTCGGCTCTCTCTAGGACCCAGCAGCCCTGCCCTAGGCAGAGGGGTGCCCTACGCGGCTGCCTATTCCGCCTATGGCTAAGGACAGCCCTGCACCTGTGATTAGGCGGCTGGCGCCGTCAGTGGGTCAATGCCTCACGCCTCTAACCATACACGTGACTGAGTTCCAATCCCCGACCCAACGGACTTCCTGTTTGACCTGGGGCAACTCACGAGGGGCTACAGTTTTCCAAAGGCCTCCACGGCTGCAGTTAGGGTCAAAAAATGTTAAACTCTGGCTAGGCAGCAGTTCTGCGGAAAAGGACCTAGGGGTGACAGTGGACGAGAAGCTGGATATGAGTCAGCAGTGTGCCCTTGTTGCCAAGAAGGCCAATGGCATTTTGGGATGTATAAGTAGGGGCATAGCGAGCAGATCGAGGGACGTGATCGTTCCCCTCTATTCGACATTGGTGAGGCCTCATCTGGAGTACTGTGTCCAGTTTTGGGCCCCACACTTCAAGAAGGATGTGGATAAATTGGAGAGAGTCCAGCGAAGGGCAACAAAAATGATTAGGGGACTGGAACACATGAGTTATG
The DNA here is from genome assembly GCF_965140295.1 of Lepidochelys olivacea. Taxonomy (NCBI): domain Eukaryota; kingdom Metazoa; phylum Chordata; order Testudines; family Cheloniidae; genus Lepidochelys; species Lepidochelys olivacea. The sequence continues at coordinate 11,593,191 of NC_140429.1, forward strand.
AGAAGAGGCTGAGGGAGCTGGGATTGTTTAGCCTGCAGAAGAGAAGAATGAGGGGGGATTTGATAGCTGCTTTCAACTACCTGAAAGGGGGTTCCAAAGAGGATGGATCTAGACTGTTCTCAATGGTAGCAGATGACAGAACGAGGAGTAATGGTCTCAAGTTGCAGTGGGAGAGGTTTAGATTGGATATTAGGAAAAACTTTTTCACTAAGAGGGGGGTGAAACACTGGAATGCGTTACCTAGGGAGGTGGTAGAATCTCCTTCCTTAGAGGTTTTTAAGGTCAGGCTTGACAAAGCCCTGGCTGGGATGATTTAACTGGGAATTGGTCCTGCTTCGAGCAGGGGGTTGGACTAGATGACCTTCTGGGGTCCCTTCCAACCCTGATATTCTATGATTCTATGATTCTGATAATCTGACCATCACATTTGGTGCCTAAATCAGTGGGAGCTGAGCTCGTTGGGAATCAGACCCTGAACCTCCTTGCCACAGTCCCCCTTTGTAAAATAGAGATAACGACCCTCCCTGTCTCCCACCCTTTGTCTGTTTAGACTGTAAACGCCTTAAAGCAGGGACTGTCTCTCACTGTGTTTTTACAGCCCGTAGTACAATGCAGCTTTGATCTCAGTTGTGACCTCTAGCTGCAATGGTGATGCTGATAATATATAACAACAACAGGGGGTATTTTGTATCATTGTCATTATTTATATTGCAGTGACACCCAGAGGCCCCACTCAGGATCGGGGCCACTTTGTGCCAGGGGCTGTACAAATAGAAAATAACCCCTGCCCCAAAGAGTTTGTAAGTTACTGGTGCTTTTTCTTCTTGAGATATGGGCCCAGATCTGTTCCAGCTACGAATGGCACAAGCCTGGTTATCCTAGATTGGGCCTCAGGATATAAAGTACCATTTTGTTCTGACTGCACCATAGGAATCTTTATTGCAGAGCACTGGAATTACTGGCTCTGCAGAGACGCATGAGCATGTCCAGGATGGGTAGAGCGGAGAGAGGGCTGGAGTTCGGGAATGAGATCGTGCATTGGCAGAGCTGGGTGGGGTCTCAGGAATGGAACAGCTGGGGATGCTGTAGGTCAGCGTGTGACTCATCAGCTGAGCTGAGTCGAGGGCGAGGACATGCCTAGCCCCTGTTCTCACTAGCCTTAGCCCTTGTCAGTGTCACCAGATTTCTGTTTCCCTGAATCAAGGTGGGCCATTTCCAGCACAAATCCAGGGTTTAACAAGAACGTCAGAGGAACTGTGGGGCGGGGGGGGGGAGCACCTTGATTATCATACGCATTGTAAGGAGAGTGATCACTTTAGATAAGCTATTACTAGCAGGAGAGTAGGGTGGGGGGGAGAGAAAACCTTTTGTAGTGATAAACATCCATTTTTTCATGGTTTGTGTGTATAAAAACATCTTCTGTATTTTCCACAGTATGCATCCGATGAAGTGAGCTGTAGCTCACGAAAGCTTATGCTCAAATAAATTGGTTAGTCTCTAAGGTGCCACTAGTACTCCTTTTCTTTTAACAATTAAGATGTAGTCTCCTGTCTATCAAGGAAAAGCTGTCCAGAGAGGGAGGTTTAATAGGACGCTGCTGATTTAGTTTGAATACAAAAATTTGAGCTACCTTCAAATATTCTGACCAGGCAGCGAAAATAAAAGATCCCTGGGAAATTTGAAAACACAGTTCCTGTTGTTTTTATACAATATTCCCCAGGGGATGTTTTATTTTCTTGTCTGCCCTCTGCTGGCTAAACAGGAGCAGTTAGTTACTAAACAATTGCCAATGTTGCTAGTCAAGGGTAAATTCTGTTCTCACACAGGTGTGCGCAACACTCATTGGGCTGAGATCCCATGGTGATGAGGACAGCACCAATTAGGATTGAGTCCTTTAATTCTCTCCTTAAAACACACCCTTGTCACGATGATCACAAAACACAGACAAGGGGTTCACCAGCTGGAGCGCTGTGACCTCTGCTTATTCCATTAATCAAAGTTGTCTCATGATCTCGTGCTTAGATTGTAAACTCTTTGGGGCAAGGAGCATCGTTTTGTTATGATGCACAATGGGGTCCTGATCCCGGCTTGGTGGTCTCTAGGCATTACCACAGTTCAAATAATAATAAAAGAATCAGACAAATGCAGGGCTGGAAGGGACCTCGAGAGGTCATCAAGTCCAACCCCCTGCACTTAGGCAGGACCAAGTAAACCTAAACCGTCCCTGGCAGGTGTTTGTCTAATCTGGACTCTCTCTAATTTATCAACATCTAGGTGTGGCACCCAGAATTGGACACAGTACTTCATTTGAGACCTCACCAGAGCTGAATAGACTGGGACGTGTCTTCCATAGGACACTTCTGTTAATATACCCCAGAATATTAACCTTTTTCACAACTGTCATCACATTGTTGACCCAAAGTCGATTTGTGATCCACTAGAACCCCCAGATCTTTTCCAGCAGGATTTTCCTAGCCCTTTTGGAGCATTTCATTTTTTCCTTCCTCGGTGTAGTACTTTGCACTTGTCTTTATTGAATTTCATCTTGTCGAGTTCAGACCAAGTCTCCCATTTGTCAAGGTCGTTTTGAATTCTAATCCTTGTCCTCCAAAGTGCTGGCAACCCACCCCTCCCATCTTGGTGTTATCCACAAATTTCATAAGCACACTGTCCATTCTATTAGCCAAGTCATTACAAGAAATATTGAACAGTACGGCCCCAGGACTGATCCTTGTGGGGCCCACTAGATCCACCCTCCCAGTTTGACAGCGAACCATGGGTGATTACTCTTTGAGTATGTTCTTTCAACCAGCTGTGCACCCACCTTATAGTAATTTCATCGAGACCGCATTTCCCTAGTTTGTTTATGAGGTCACATGAGTCTGTGTCAAAAGCCTTACTAAAGTCAAGATAGACCATATCTACTGCTTCCCACAGCCTCTAGGCCAGGAACCCCATCAAGGAATGGGGCCAAAGAATGTAATAGCTTGCTCTTATCTAGCACTTTTGTCAGTAGATCTGAAAGCACTTTACAGAACAGGTCAGTATCATTATCCCCATTTTACAGATGGGGGAAACTGAGGCACAAGACAGGGAAATGACTTACCTAAGGTCACCCAGCAGGCAGGGGCAGAGCTGTGAATTCACCCAGCTGTGAGTTCCAGTCCAGTGCTGTTTCCAGATTTTGGCGTAGGTACAACCAGTAAGGATCGCAGAGTGGTGTTATCTGAGAAGCTGTTTGGGGGAAAGGGTGAAGAAAATGATTAGGAAGCTGGAAATGAAGTAGTTAGAATAGGGAAGGGTTTAATATTGAAGGGAAAAATGCCATTTTTTTCCACCAGGGGAGTATCAGAGGTACATTTTGGCGGAAGTTTAAGCACCTACTCCTCCAGTTGCCACTGGCCCCTGGGATCAGCGTCTCTGGGCTTTGGCTGCACCCGCCAGTTTCAGTCATGAATCATTGCTTTCCAGACTATTGCACTTGGTTCATATTAGTGATCTCTGTTGTTCCAGTCCTGCCTCACTCAGCTAGCTCTGCCAGGGCACCTCGGTCCCGTCCTGCAGCACCCGCTGCTATTCCAGCCTTGGGATCCTCCAACCCCAGCTCTGCCAGGGCACCTCGGTCCCGTCCTGCAGCACCCACTGCTATTCCAGCCTTGGGATCCTCCAACCCCAGCTCTGCCAGGGCACCTCGGTCCCGTCCTGCAGCACCCGCTGCTATTCCAGCCTTGGGATCCTCCAACCCCAGCTCTGCCAGGGCACCTCGGTCCCGTCCTGCAGCACCCACTGCTATTCCAGCCTTGGGATCCTCCAACCCCAGCTCTGCCAGGGCACCTCGGTCCCGTCCTGCAGCACCCGCTGCTATTTCAGCCTTGGGATCCTCCAACCCCAGCTCTGCCAGGGCACCTCGGTCCCGTCCTGCAGCACCCACTGCTATTCCAGCCTTGGGATCCTCCAACCCCAGCTCTGCCAGGGCACCTCGGTCCCGTCCTGCAGCACCCGCTGCTATTCCAGCCTTGGGATCCTCCAACCCCAGCTCTGCCAGGGCACCTTGGTCCCGTCCTGCAGCACCCGCTGCTATTCCAGCCTTGGGATCCTCCAACCCCAGCTCTGCCAGGGCACCTCGGTCCCGTCCTGCAGTACCCGCTGTGACTCCAGCCCTTGGCATCCCACACAGCTCTGCTAAAGCACTCCAGACACCTCCTGCTGAGAGAGACCCAGTCATAGCAACCCAGCCACTCACGTTGGCTGAAGCACTTGTTATGCAGGCAAATGCCCACTCGGGACGAAGATGCGCAAGCCCCGAACTCGCTTTCATTTGGCCAAGTCTGATCCCTGGACTGCACAGCTCATGCATCGCACCAGCTGAGCCTCAACCCCCCCTGTGGGTTTCTTTCTCAGTCTAATCAGAGGTACTCATGATATTTTCCCCCCGCCTCTGAGCAATCCCTGTGTAGTGTTCTTGAGAGAGAGAACCAGGCTTTATTGATGAAATCGCTGCTCAGACATGGCATGCCCCTCCCTCCCCCCATCCCATCCCTGCCTTGGTAGCATTAGCGAGGAGCCTGCTGGATGGGGGCAGGGAAATATGGGCCATGTTACGCAGCGGCCTGTGGTGATCACGGCGAAGCATGTGAAGGGGCTTGGTGGCAGCTCTGGCTGCTGCCTCTCATGCTGTAGCTGGTGTTGCTGCGTGAGCGAGTGGTGAAAGAATCCTAAGGTTTAAACAGTCATTAAAAATAACAAGCCTCCTGGAAAACGAAGCTCTCTCTCCCGAAAGCTCTTGTGCTCCCAGCCCCAGAACGTGCAAGAGCTTGGGCAGCAGGCCAGGCCAAACTGAGTCACAGGTGCAATCAGGGGATGGTGGCGCCCTGTGTGATCTGCCCAGTGCCACGCTCACCTGCCGCCTCTGAGCTTGCCCCGCTGAGAGTCCCTTGGATTTCTGCCGGGGAGGGGGCTGGGGAATCGGACCCCCAAGGTGCTTTGGTTAAAGCCCACTCAGCACATTGTGCAAGGGAGACTTGCCTTGGGTAGCTGCTGGCTATGGAAAGGGGCCCTTGGTTTGGCGTGGGTCGTACCAAGCCCATGCCTCGGCGTGATTCAGCTCTGGGTAAGTAGGGAACAGAGCGTCAGCTCCAGAAACAACCCAGAGAGGCTAAGAGATCGGGGGCGTTTGGGCTTTAAAATAAGAGTGAAGACTGGATATCGCTGTACTGCCCTGGTAGATGCAGAGGGGACCCCCTCCCACCCAGATGGAAACAGAAGCAGCGAAGGGAAGAAAGAGAAAGAAAATACACTGAGCTTCTAGGGCCAGGAGAAGGTTTAAAGGCTTGGAAAACAGGCCTGACCGTGAGAGACTCAAAGAGCTCAATCTGTTGAGCTTAACAGAGAGAAGGATAAGATCTGACTTGAGCCCAGTCTATAAGTACCTATGTGGGAAACGGGAATTGGATAATCGCGAGCCCTCCAATCCAGCAGACAGAGGTACAACAAGATCTAAGGGGAAGCTGGACAAATTCAGGCTACGGAGAAGATGCAAATTTTTAACAGCCCCTCCACCTGCCATCAGCTGGCTCAGCCCCAACGCCCCCATATTCCCAGGGGCTTAGGACACAGGGGAAAAGGCTTGCAAACCTGAGCTTGCAAGGATGAGCCACCCCTGCTTTGACCCGCCCCAGGCAATAGCTCATTGCCTTGGCCTAGCCCTTTTAGGCCAAGAGTCTTGGGAAATCTCAGTTCAGACTCTCAGGATGAGGAAGACCAATTTTACTAGCCCGGGATTAAAAGAGATGAGGAAACTGGAGCACAAAGAGGCAAAGTGACTTGTCCATGGTCACCCTGTGAGTCACTAGAGCAGCGTGGGGATGAGCACCCTGGAGTCTTGGTGTCCAGGCTGCTGCTCTAACCACTAGGCCATGCTCCCTGCATGAAAAAAGGGCAGCACCGTTCAATCCCAAATGGTCTCGCTGAGGCTTTATTAACACAAATGAACACACACACGCACACAGCCAGCTCCTCAGTTGGTGTCAATCTGCGTAGCACCATCAAAGTTAATGGCGTGATGCTGATTTCCACCAGTGTAGGCACTGGCCCCACTGGCCGGCAGGGAGGGGAAAGATGTTTGCAGCATGCTGTGCTGTGAGACAATAACAGCTAATGATCGTCTCGTATTTGCCCATCTCCTTATTACCATATTTCAGCGCTTCAAAGGGCTGCCCTTCTCTCCCCTGTTCTTCTTTTTTATCATCGCTCCAGAAAGTCTAAGCAAGTCAATTTGAGAAGGTGATGGCTTCTCCCCCTCCCCCTCTTTTCCTTCCTTTTTTCTCTGAAAGACATAAAAATAAACTCACGCGCATTCAATGGGTAGAAATTAAGTGTGAGCAGCCGGAGCCTCTGGCTAGCTGTTAAAAATCTTTAATAAGTGCGTCTCTCTGTCATCGAGAATATAAAAGGGAATTGAAAGGGGAGATTAAACACAGAGAGTTATGTATTCGGCCTTCTGCTAAATCCAGAGAGGCTTGTGTTTCTTTTCTTTTCCCCCCACTACCTCTGATCTGCCTCTAGTGTAGCTTTTAATGATGCCTGGATAGGAAGGGAAGAAAAGCTTATGGGACACATTTTGGGAATAGGCTCAACTGATCATCAGATAGCGCGGTAGATCCCAGCAGGGGGAGGATGGCTGGCTTGGGAATGCACTAGAATGCTATTTTCTCCTCCAGGTTAGTGGTTGTTCCAGGAGCCTAGTTCAGTTCCTTGTAGAGATGGCTCTAAAGAAATCCCCCACCCCGCTGGGATTTCTGGGGGAGCTCGGTTCAGAGACTAACATGCCCCTGATTCCAGGTTGGGACGAAAGCCAGAAAGGGCCAGTGGCCAGTTTGTAGTAGTAGGATTTTATGTTTGCATTTTATATCATTTAAAATAAAAAGTGAAAAATAATAAAATAATAATGTAGCATATATTAAATGTATTGGTGTATGATTTCATCATATCCTGCCAGCCACCCTTTTTGAATAGCAGAAAGAAATGGCCTAATGGGCCATTTGGTAAAGATGCATCAGCTGGATTCTGTGTCTGCGCTGAGTTCAAGGCAGTAACAGACATTTTAAGGTCACTATTTTGTTGTAGGTTTAGCATTTTAAAATATGTAAAAGAACGCCATGATTGTTTTCTTGTAAATTGCAACTTGATGTTCCTGTTCAAAATGTTCTGTGTAAATTAATTCTGTTTTGTGTGTAAATGAGGAATGTGGGTGTAAAGAGGTAAGTGTGAAGGTCATTGGTGAACCAGATGTACGAGGGAGGAACCAGAAACAGATGCAAGGGCACCAGGAGGCTGCATCACGCCCCTATTGAAATGTCAGAGGAGGGCAGATTGACGACTCTAAAGATGAGACAGGCACCTATCAATGGCAACAAGATAGCTGTGATCAAAACCAGCTTGGGATAACTCCCTGAGAGACTTGATGAAAAAACAAGATAAAGGATGAGAAGGACAATTTAAGAAAACAAGCACTTGTCAAACAACAATTAATAACAGCATAACGGTGCAAAACTCATTGGTCCCAAGCAAGGAAAATCACTATATAAACATGGGGCCTTGCCATGAAACTTTGGGTTCGTCATACCAAAACTTCCCCCGAGCATCGTGTCACAACTGACGGGACCCAGCTCCTCCCTACCGGTGATCAACCTAGCTGGCCACTAGGTTGATCCGGACTCTAAACTGGTAACTATAACATCAACTCGCGGGACAATGTGTGTGTGGTGTGATTGAATGCTAATTGTTCTATCTTCAGTAAATGCAGCCTATTGCCTTTCCCCCTGAAAAAGATCCTGTGTGCTTCTTTTAAGCATAACAAGTTTTTGGGGGGAAATGTCACAGTGATGTCTGATTTCTGCCACTGTGAGAGCTGAGTGTCTGAAATCGAAACCCACATCCCAGAAAGCTAGAGTAAAACTCATTCAGGTGCATCAGCCCGAGCTGCAGTCACGCCCGGCGACTGCAGTCTAGACACCCCTTAATCATCAGTGGGAGGGAGCTTGGTAGTCTTGGTAGGCTTGGTAGGTCAGAGTTAAGGACTGAAGAGCCTGGCTTCTAGCCCTGGCCATGCGACTGACTCCTTATGTGACCTCGGCAAAGCCATTCCCAGCCTGGTGGAACCTTGGCAAAGTCCCTCGATTTCCCTGCGTGCCCCTAAGCAGCGTCACTTCTGGTGCATGTATGGAGGCTGCCTTCTAGGCTGTGACACCAGGGATTGAATCGGGGCCCTGCAGAACTAAACCGCCCAGGTTCCCTAGCTGCGGGTGCAAAAGCCTCATGCCCTTGGTGGATCAGGCACGGAGGGGCACCTGCCACACACACTCACCAGTGGGTTACACCTCAGTCAACCCAGCTGGTGCATGGAGCAATGCCAGCCACCTCCCTGGAGCTGAGGGCTGCATCTGAGTGGAACTCCCCTGCAGAAATGACGTACACACAAAGTTGCCCTGGGAACACAATCAGGACTCTCCTTAGGATAGGAGTAGCCCCCAGCATGGGCACTCTTGGAACCTGGGCCCTGGCAGTGTCAGTAGTTGCTGCCCCAGGGCCCAAGGAATCCAGCAGACAGCCCCCCGCCCTTCTTTACCACCTGGCAGCTGCTTTCATCTGTGTCAGATACCGAGGGTTTTTCATCTTCGCACTAGCAAAGACCTGTGAGACTGGCGGGTACGGCTGAGAGCGACCAGGCAGCTGGGAAGAGAGAGAGAGAGTGACTAACAGAGACTGGAGAGAAAACAAGGCCAGTTTCCAGCATGTAACCCTTTGCACACAGGGCAGGATTGTTCTGCCAGGCAGGGTGGAATGAGCCCCCCATGAGGGCCTCTGCTTTGCTGTGGGGGGGCGGGGGGCGAGACTGCACCAGGCAATACTGGCCCCGCTTCCCAGCTGGAATAATTTGGTGCATTGATTGCACCAGTTCACGCTGGTGGCGAATGTGGCTCAGACCTCCACCGTGTGAGTCACTTTCTGAGAAGGGCAGATTCCTGGAACATGTGCGGAAAAATGAGAAATCCCTGCTCTGATCCTGTATGCCCCTTTCCCTTGTGTCCTCAGCCAAGGGTCCCTTAGGGCCAGGCCTCCTTTTTTCCTGTCCATTCTTTCCTCAATCCTCCTCTCCCTTGTCCCCGTGACCTTCTTTCCCCTTACGCCAGCTCTCCCCTTTGCAGGGGCACCTGCTATGCTGCATGGCTGGCTGTCCTCTTTGCACTGCCTCCTGGGGGTGACACCTGGCTTCTCTCTGCAGCACGCCCCCTTCCTGGGCAGGCAGCGAGGTGGGTAGTGCCGATGGGGGGAGAAGTGGCTAAAAGCAGCAGCGGTGGCCAGTTCTCTTCACTCCCCCCTCTTGGACAAATCTAGCTCCCCTGCCCCACAGAATGTGGGGGAAACACAGCCTTATGCTCATCCCAGGTCACCATTAACCCAGTTCTGCACCCAGCGAGGAGCCCTGGTCTGAAGAACATGCACACTCCAACCAAGGGTGTCATTTGCAAAGGAGCAAGAGGGGGAACAGACTTTGCATCAGTCAATATGCTCCATTATGTCTTACACTCTTTACCTGCCCTCCCCCAATGTTCTAGGGGCTGACACAACTTTGCCCCTACCTCTGAATTGCCTCTGTTCTACCCCTCTCCTCTGTTTCTCGTCAGCGCTCCTCTCAGCTGGAATACCCACCTGTGGGATGCTCAGTCTCCCTCCCGCCCCCGGCAAGGTCTGCCAGGGCTCCAAGATGGAGTCTGAGACAAGAACCCTCATCCCCCATCACTTGTAGCCTAGCAACGAGAAGGTACCTGACTACAGAGGCTGGAGAGGGAAGTCGGACTGCGTTGGAGAGGCAGCAATCTCAGTGCTATTCCTCCTGGACGCTACCTGCTTTGTTTCTTTTCCCCAGCTCACTTTCTTTAGGGGCTCCTTGACAGGCCTTGTGTTTTCTCTGGCTCGGTAGCCTGTTTATGGATGTTCTTTGGGGCGGGCGGGGGGCGGGGGGGGGAGGCTGAATGGGGCATAATCACAGCCCTGCACTTAAATAGCTGCAATGAACTCACCCACCGGCCAGCTTGGTGGGCAGCCCAGAGACTGTGTCGGGTTTTAAGACAGAAGTGGCGGGGGAGTGGAAGAGTCTCGTTTCTCAGTATGACACTGAAGAACAGAAAGGCAAGGAAAGAGCCTTGGATGTGACATACAGGATTAATTCATGCGTTCATGTGAAGTGCTCTGCAGTTGCCAAGGGCTGACTTGCTAGTTTGTATCATGACCATTGTTCATGATGATGATGTGTTTTAGCCCTACCTGCTCTATTGAACAGACACAAAGCACACGGCAACAGCCGCACATCGCAACGCTCCTGAGGAACACAGACACACCGCTATGTGCTGAGAGACACGCAAAAGTCACACACCTGCACAAAGGCGCACACAGGTATGCCCACAAATGCATGCAGTGCAGTCACCCAACAACACACACGGAGGTGTGTGCGTGCACACACGCCTGCATATACACACAGTCAAGAGCACACACACACTCCTGCATATACACACGCACATCACATTATACCTTCTCACACACAACTACATTCACCCCGAGAGTTAGAATCATAGAATATCAGGGTTGGAAGGGACCCCAGAAGGTCATCTAGTCCAACCCCCTGCTCGAAGCAGGACCAATTCCCAGTTAAATCATCCAAGCCAGGGCTTTGTCAAGCCTGACCTTAAAAACCTCTAAGGAAGCAGATTCTACCACCTCCTTAGGTAACGCATTCCAGTGTTTCACCACCCTCTTAGTGAAAAAGTTTTTTCTAATATCCAATCTAAACCTCCCCCACTGCAACTTGAGACCATTACTCCTCGTTCTGTCATCTGCTACCATTGAGAACAGTCTAGAGCCATCCTCTTTGGAACCCCCTTTCAGGTAGTTGAAAGCAGCTATCAAATCCCCCCTCATTCTTCTCTTCTGCAGGCTAAACAATCCCAGCTCCCTCAGCCTCTCCTCATAAGTCATGTGTTCCAGTCCCCTAATCATTTTTGTTGCCCTTCGCTGGACTCTCTCCAATTTATCCACATCCTTTACACAGAAACACACACAGAAATAGAGACTAAGCCAGCGACACTCACAGACACACCCAGCACTAACTCACACGCATCCCCCCCTTCACTTTCGCTCTCTCTGACACCCCCCCCCGAGTTTAAACTCCAGCCTTTCATTTCCACTGCAAGCGCCCTCCCACTTTGTGCTCCGCAAAGGCTCCGGGCGTGGCACTTGCAACGCCCTTCAGGGAAGAAAGCAGATGAAATGGCCAGCAAGTGGGAAGAGGGCAGAGATGGACAACAGAAATGCTGAACCACGGCCATGTGCCAAAAGGCGACACTTTATTTTTCTCCGCCGGGGCTGGTTTGGAAGCTGTGTGCCGTCGGCCCCAGAAGGCAGCTGCTGGAGGCCCCTTGGCCGCCTGCGCTGAGAGGATTTGAAGCCGTTACAGGGGTGTACGGGTGGACTATTCAGCAGTGTTCAGCATTGGCCAGTCTCTGCACCCATTGCAGGCAGCAGGAGCTTCACCATTGAGTCCAATGGGAGCAGCAAGAGGCCGAGTGCCTTTCAAAATCCCACCCCGATTTGGATCTATGGGTAGGGTAGATCCATACTGCAATCATCGGTGTGACTGCAGTGCATGGAGACTTACCCAAGCTATGAAGCTGCCGCGGCATGGGCTAACCACTCGAGTACATCCCCAGGGTCCCGCAGTGACCCATGTTGCCATGGCTTCACTGCTAGTGTTACTGACGCTCGCTTGCTCCAGTCACCCCCTCTGGTTGTGCTGTAGACGTGCCCTGTGAATGTTCAACACGTGTCAGGGCCAGGATGTCTCTTCTCGTCATGCTCAGGAGAGCGTGGATGAAATGCTCTGCCTGTGTTCCATGGGTGATCAGACTAGATGGTCTAATAGTTCCGTCTAGCCTTCAAAATCTATGAAAGTGCCAGAAAGAGCTCAGTGCCCAGTATGACACCCTGTGACAGTCTGTACACCTATATTCACCCCTTTTACAGGACTATGGTAAATTTTGTACAAAGTATGCCTTGGGAGGTATCATTTGAAAACTCATAATTTGCTGATCATTATTGTCCTGGTAAAATATGTGTGACACTATTGTACGTAAAGTTATAAGATTCCTCTGAATGGTATTACTGAGATGTGTTGCAAGTCTGGGGAGCATTGTAGTGGGGGAGGGATCCTGACTGAAAGAAATTCAGCCAGTAAGACTGCTAGAACATGTGGCAAGAGAGAGAGACTTTGATTTGAATTCACTTAGCTTGTTAAGTGAGGCATTAGTTGTGTTTTACTTTTATTTCCTTGTAACTAATTCTAACTTTTATGCCTCATTACTTGTAGTCACTTAAAATCTATCCTTCCATAGTTAATAAACATGTTTTATTGTTTTATCTAAACCACTGTGTTTGGATCAAAGTGTTTGGGAAACTCCATTTGGCATAACAGGATTTGTGCATATCATTTTCTATCAATAAAATGATGGACTTTATATGAGCCTGTATTGTCCAGGAGAGAGCTGGGCAGTAAAAGACAGACATTTCTGAGGAAAGTTACGGACTGGGAATTTGCTGTGGTTGTTCTGCAGTATAATTCAAGAGTGGCTGGCTGCAGCATTCATACAATATAACTAGGAGTAACGTGCATGCTGTGGGCTGCGGGAGAGCAGACCAGGAGCTCTCACAACGGAGCAGTGTAAAAGGCTGGAGAACTGAGGGGATGCAGCTGTTCATTGGTGCAGCTTGAGCCCTGGGTAATGTCACACACCTATAGGCAGATATTCAGAGGAACTCTGCACCCAGCATGCCTCCAATGGGCTGAGCTCTTTGGAAAATCTGCTGCTGTGACTGTGGACTGGCTTTGAGCTGAGGGTGAAATAGACCCCCCGCCCCGTCCCTTGCCTCTTTTCACCTCCTACCTTCCCTATGACCTCCTCTCTGCTAGTACTTCTGTATCTGCTCCTCCCTTCAGCCTCTCCACGCCTCTTCTATGCTGCCCCTGTGCCTGGAACGCACTCCCGGAGGTAGATCCTGGGACTCCATTGACCCCTATGCGCTCAGGCCCTGGTTGGTAACGCCACTAAGCCTCTCAAAACCCTCCTTAAAGATCCACTCCTGCCATGATGTCTACACGGAGCCAGCTGAACCCAGCTGGATTGTAGGGATTTGGGGGTAACCTATCGGACAAGAAGAAAAGAATTCATTGCACTTGTCACAGCCCTGGTCTAGCTCCCCCTGCTGGATGTTCACCATGGGCCACTAGACCCATGTGCTTTTAATCTTCCCTTGGTCAGGGTATTCTCCAGCACTGTCTCTTTCTTTGGCTTCTCTGGTGCATTTCCTGAGCACTGACTCTCTGTTTGATTCCCCTTCACAGACGTGGGACCTCATGATCCAGCTGGCCTAGGGCCCCCAGAACTTGTGCTGACCTGCCCAAGACACCTCCCATAGCCCAAGCACACCATTCCCAGGGCTCCAGCCTCATGGCACTCCGGTTTACAGCTTGCCTCTTCGTGGGCATGTGATAGTTAAAGCACAAACCAGACAGGCTTTGCAAAAGGGATTCTAAAACAATCACTCTTTACTTTAAACAGCACAAAGAACATAAAGATCTAGACAAAACAATAAACACCTGTACGCAGTTCCCTGCTTCAGTTTCCTCACCACTCTTGAGCAGTCTTTGGGACTTAGTCAGAATCCCCCAGTGTGTCTAGCATTCTCCTCCTGCACAGCCTTGCTTTCTGCTTCTGGTCTCTTCTCCCTCTCGCAAATAGTTGCTCAGAGAGGTTGTCCTAGAAAGCTGGTGTTCCACTTGGTCAGTGACCTCCAGATCAGCTTTGTCAGGTGTTTAAAGTCCCCTACCAGGTGACCAGTGCTTCATTTGTAATGAAAGAGGTGCTGGGGCTAAAGCAATCCCAGCTAAAGTGATTTTTTTACTTTCATAACTGACATGGCAAGCCTATGAACTGCCAGACCCAGAGGTGCCAGGGCTCAGCCCCAGCACAAATTAAGCACTGCCTGTTACTTAGTTACCAGCCTATCTGAGTAGACTGGTTTTCTTGGTTTGGCCACTTTGTCCAAGGGGGCATCCATTGGAATAGAGGACCATCAAAGTGTAACAACCCTCCATAGCTAGCCCTGAGCCGCCATCCCTTGGAATTTCCTTGCAAGATAGAGGTACCATTATGTGAGCAAAAGCAGGCCAGCCTTACCATCAAAATGGTATTTGAGATGGATGCACATGGCAAGCTCATCATCTCAAACTGGGATTTGTAAATTTCCTCACAGTAATAGTCAAGATTTCCATTGCCCTGGCCAGTTACCACCTTGACTACTTTACTCCTCTATTGTACGCCTTCCCTTTTCATTGCCGAGTTATCTTCTAAACAATCTTGGGCAGGGGTCCTGCCTTATGTTGTGTTTGCAAAGTGCCCGGCACCTTGCGTGGAGACTGCCAAAAACAAATAATAATCAGTCTCCTGAGACATCCACTCCCCTTTTTTTAATGCCTGGTTTGTGGGGCTTCCCAAATTCTTATTCCAATAGCATCTAGAGAACCCAATCTTCATCAGGACCCCATTGTGCCAGGTGCTGTACTGAAACATGGTGTGAGAGAGAGAGACCCTGCCCTGAAGAATTACAATCTAAGTAGACAGAAAGGAAGTACTCTTAGCCCATTTCACAGATGGGGAACTGAGCAGCAGAGAGATTAAATGAGTGGACAAAGGTCATACAGGGAGTCTGTTGCAGAGCTGGCTCGTGCTGTCCTTCTCCCCACAGCCCCTGCCTGGAATTGGAGCTTTAAAGTATGTGCACTTGAACGCCACATCCCAATGCAGGCAATGGATAACTATTGCCAGGATACCAACATGATGCCTATTATGGGAACATCACTAACATGTCATATTCTCAGCTTGTCACAAGTCATATTGTCCCTGAGGAGCAATGACTCATGCTGGCAACAGTCATTGCTGCTGTGTGGAAGAGGTTCCACTTAAAGCCGCTTGAAGTGACTCTGATTTTTGCCCCGGTCCTGCCGTGCAGCGTCTTGAATACGGGCCTTGGCACTGGCCACGCCTCTGGTTTGGAAGACCACACCCACACCTTTTTCTACTGCCCACACACACGAACACCGGGCAAGCCACGCAATGCTCCCATTGCACGCCCTGGGTTGATCCACCGCTGCCCTGCACCTGCTGGAGCGGTTTACGCCAGTGCAAGGCGGGAGAGCTTCGCACGCCGCTAAACGACCATATAAGATGCTGCACAACAGGGAACCAGGCCCAGAAGAGCCATCAGATAGCTTCCCCTTTGGAAGAGGGGTGCGCACAGGGGATGCAGGATCACATGTTTTAAGAGAGGGGGCTGGAGGCAATTTGCAAATATCCACCATGCCCCAGCGGGGAGCACAGCAATCGCCCCTTACAGAGCATTTCCCTGCCGCCTGGTGCTCTTTTAAATCCAGAGGGCACAATCCAAACTATCACTCTTTGTATGAATACAATAATATAATAAAATGAAGATAGAGACTGCAGGGTCCTTTCTGGCCAAGGGTAGCCAGGACCGGCTGCAATGACTATAGAGGGGGTTCTTTATTGATGTTTCTGGACACCAAAGGACCCTGTGGTTCTCTTGGGCTTTCATCTATCACAGCGTGTGTTGTCTGATGTATCCTCCAGGGTCTCCTAAATCCTGGCCTGGATTCGGCAGTTATGGCAGGGACTGGTGGGTAGAGAGGGTTGGGAATTTTTTGGCAAACAGTTGTAATAGCAAGAGAGAGCCTGAAACACGGGGCCTGGTATGAGACATGCGGCTTGAACAAAAATCAGCAAGAGTCAGGCCCCGCGACAAAGCAAATGCCTGCTTACAACGTCCCTGTAAATATGGCAGAAATATGGCTGGCATTGCTAAAACACAGGCGCTCCTAAGAATGCGGCACTAGGTATTCACGGAAACACGTTCCAGAGGTGTAGTACCACAACACCCCAAATAAACCAGTGCTGGCCAAACTTTTCCTGTTGCACCCCCTCATTGTCAGTCATGGAATCTGTCCATACTCCCTCTCCATTGCTACATTGTTGGCTCAGCAGAGGAGCTTGAGCTGAGGCGGGGCTGGGGTTCAACGGTGGCTGAAGGAGGAGCTGGCCTGGGGACAGAGAGGGAATGAAGGGAGGGAAGAGCTGGGCTGGGGCTGGGCTGCAGAGCGGGGCTGGGTGGCACTCCCCCCGTGGGGCTGGCCCGGCCCCACTGTGTGCCCCCTGAATGTTCCTCTTTGGCCCCCACAGTTTGGGGGCCACTGGTATAAACACACTCCCCAAAGATGGTACAGGGACACATTGACCCCTTCCACGGTAAGGTCAGGATGACAGGGTAATGGATGGAGATGTACAGGATGTCGGATAGTAGCTAACCACATCAGACGGGTAATACGTAACTTGATTGTACCCATGTATTAAAGAGGGGGGTCACAGAAGGGACGTCCTTGTCTGGCCTAGGGGGCAGTGGAAAGTCCCCCACTGACTGAGCTGGCCCATTTTCATGGGCATACATGTTTTAGTGTCCTGTAGAGTCCTTTGTTGGCATTAAACCTGGCCAAGAGCCTTTGCCACTGACCCGAGTCCGTGGTTTTTCTGGGTAATTCTTTCAAGGTCTACCTGGAGAGAGCTGGGACAGCATACAGAGAGAACAAACACACAGCCAACAACTGTGACAACAGTTTTCCCATTGAAAAAATGTTGATTTGTGAAAACCAAACCTGGTTGTGGGAAAGGGTGGGGTTCGGCGCATGTCTCGACTCCAAACATGGTCAAAAAGCAAAAAGCAAAAATGTTCAAAATGATTGAAGTAAATTGTTTTTCCTGCACCGAGATCATTTGTGTTTTGTCAGTTCATGAAAATGGTTGAGATTTTGATTCCCCCCCCCCCCCCCAAATGTTTGAAATCTGCAATATTTCCCTAGGACAGGAAAGCCAGTTCCCTCCCAGCTCTTCTGCTGAGGACAGAGCAAGGAGAGTGGGAGTATGGTTACATTGCAAAACAGACCCTTATTTTCATTTTCTGGAGTTTCCAGCACTTTATAAAAATTGCAAATGATGCCCCAGTGGGCAGAAGGAGGCATGTTTTTGCTAAAACATTGTTGATTTACTATTTCCCCTGCTTTCTCTCTCTCCCCCAAGCCCAGCGGCATTCTTCTTTAAAAGGGTTGTGTTTCTCCCCATCTCCATTGTGTTGCTCCAAGAGTGTTGGTTCTGACGCAAACAGCGAGTGTGTCCTGTACACACTGCAAACCTGAAAGGCCACTGACTGTTCCAAGCTCCGTGGATCCATAGCCCTCTCTCCTGAAAGACATGGCCCCGTAAGCTGCTGCCGCTGGCTGTCTCAGTGGCGTAGCTGCCACCTGGAATGGAGTGTCATGTCTAGAATGAGCAAACGGGCAGCAGCTGAGTGCTTAATGGATTTGGAACGAAAGGGTGAATTTACTGCCTGGGGGCTAGATCCTTGGGGTAATCAGTGTAGCTGGAGTGTAGCTGGGGAGGGGAAGTGTATGTCTGGAAGGCTATCCTCACCGACGCTAACGTCACCCGACATTGCAGGAGGAAATAATGCCCTTTGTAGTTTCTCCTGTACTTGTGATGGCGATCGGGGTGGTCTCAACAACATCCTAGATTCCTTAACTGGGGGAAAGTTCAGAGCCAGATCTTAAAGTCCTAGCCGCAGTTCTCTGCTGCTGGTGGACTGTTGGTTCCCAAACCTTCCTTGCCATATTGACAGAACTCATGTCAGAGACAGGGTGAACTGATGTGGTACCTGGTGTTTTAGGGGTCATGTGGGTGCAGGGATTTGGAAACTCCATTTCCGGTTGTGGAATGGGAATTGGGGTGTCACTGTGCTATAGAAGAGATATGAGACTAGGGCTTTTACAGAGGGCTCTATCCTGGTAGATGATGGGCACGGTGCTTCAACAGGGAGAAATTAACAACAGTCAGAGAAGGAAATGCACTTGGTGCAATTCAGCTAAATCCTAAAAGCAGCCAGAAAATAGATTCAAACGTCCATGCTTGATGATGATACCTGAAATTGACAACACCGGTGCTACTGCAGCATTCAGAAGTTGGTAGGGATTGGGTACTGAATTCGGCAGGGAGACTTGCAGGTGAGGGGAGAGATGAAAGCAAGACTCAGCATTGCGTGTGTGTACCGCCCTCTAGTGGTGCTGCAGGTCAGGACTGAGGTCCACAGGCCAAACGGCCTGTGGGGTTAGAGCAGAGGTCCCCAAACTGTGGGGTGTGCCCCCCCGAAGGAGGCGTGGAGGAATGTTCCGTGGGGTGGAGGGGGCGGCACGGCCCAGGCCAGCCCTCATGGGGGGCAGGGCGGGAGTGCCACCCAGCCCCGCCCTGCCCCCAGGTCTGCTCCAGCCCCGCTGCCAGCCATGGCCCCCAGCCGGGGCTCTGCTTGTGTTGGGGACCACTGCGTTAGGGTCTCAGACATGGAATATTAGAGGCTGTTGTGGGTTAGAATTGAGGTGCATTGGCAGAGCTACGGGGTGGGGGGTGTGTGTCCCAGCAGGGGGTGACGCTGCTCAGGCTTGAGGGCTAATTGGCTTAATTGGGAGGGAGTCAAGCAGGCCTAGAACTGTTTTTAGGTGGGCCAGACAGGCCTGAGGTACATTGGCAGTCAGAGCTGGTGTGAGGGAACCAAGCACTGCAGCTGGCTTTCGCTAGGTCCATTTGCTCCCTCCTTTTTTCTCAACTCTGAATTCCATCCTCAAGCTAAAACCCAGTCGGAGGGAACTGGTGGGCTGCATGATCAGCGGAGTGAACGGCAGGGAGCGGGAAGCTCCGGAGACACTGGATCTTAGAGTTGCAAGCTACACGAGTTTTCCTTTTTCACTGCATGCTGTGTAGCGACCTACCCAGCATTAAATCCCCGAGCTCCTTGGCCTGACGCCTCACCACTCTCCACAGATTGTTTACTCTACACTTCTTGGGTTGTTTTCTCCTCCTCACCCTTAGGCAGCTGCCAGGCTGGAGAAATAAGCAAAGAGCCTGAAACTGATTGATAGCCCAGGGACTCTATCGGGGACTGGATTCTCCTCTTCTCCAGCGTGAGCATCTAGAGCAGGGCTGGCCCAAGTGAGTCCCCACAATGGGGTGGCGTAGGTGACCTGCTGGGGGTAGGAGAGAGAGATTGGGGGTGGGATGGAGGGCAGAGTGAGTTGGGGATATTGCCCTGGTAGAAATACTCTCCTGGTGGGGTGCTGGTTGTGGTTGGAGGGAGGGAGAGGTTCAAAGTCTGGGCTCGTAACACAGCCAAGCCAAAAATAAAAAAGAGGCTGAAATGTAACAGTTAAAAGTAATGAATAAGAAAAGTTCTCAGGTGCACACAAAAGACGGGAGAAATCAAGATGCCCAGAAAGGCTCAGCACGCACAGTCAGGACCATGTTCACTAAAGAGATTAGCTTTTATTTAGGAACCTAATTTAGGGCCAGGTTTTCCAAGGACCTGAGCACCCAATGGGCTGACCTGTGGAAAATCCTGTAGGCCCTCAACTGGCAAACACTTACTCGCATGAGTAACTTGAAGCACATGGGTATGTACGGCATTATGCACATGCATGAGTATGCAGGACTGATTTCAATGGAGTTACGGGCCTAAACCCCTTTGGGGATCTGGTTTGTGGCCTTTTTTTGGAGCCTAAATAGGAGCTGAATGCTCTTGAAAATCTGACCCAAGGAAACAGAGAACTTCCTGACTACAGATCAATAGAACCATCGTATTGAGATGGGGCAGGTTATCAGTGTCATTTAAACAAACATGTATCAGAAAGAGAACAGACAGTACAGGGCTGGTAAGGTGCCCGCTTTCCTCCATCTGTGAGCTCCTCTTTAATTTAACAGCAGGGACCTGAGAGTCTGATAACAGCAACCTTTACAGTTCCTTCAGGGTCAGCGTAAGGTTGTCGGAGCAAGCGGGATTTTTACTGCATTGCACGTGTAGAGCTGGAAAAAAATTGCCAAGACGCTAACGTTTCGGGCGATAGAGCTGCAGAAACCAACAGCTGTCACCCGCAGCCTGCAGTTTGGCTGACAGGCCTGGAAATGCCAATGTTATGACAAAGAAATGAATGACTAATAATCGTAGTAATACGATCCGCTTACATTTGCAGCGTGACTTTCAAAGTAACCCTAGGGGAAAACCCCACAGCACAACACTGTCCTGGCAAAGGCGTAGTGATCCCAATGCATGCAGTCACTAGGGCAGGCTGACAGCTGTTTGACACGCTGCCGGATTTTTTTTACACCGGAAATTTTTGCACTTTCCATGAAAAAAATGGTCACAGTTTTTCAAGCAGCTCGAAACATGGACTTTTATCCGCCAAAAAAATATTCCCTGCGTAAGTCTGATGCAAGCAAAAACGCTTTTGTGTTTAAGGTGCAGGTAGCAAAGCTGGGTTCCGCTCCTGCCTGTGCGATGGATGCTCTTGGTGAGATCTTCCACCCCCATCTGGCCCCTTTGTCCCAAGTAAAAGGAGGGCAGCAGTATAATGAAGTCCTATAAGCCCTGTTTCTGGATGGAGAGTATTTTCCCCTCCCCCAAGCAGGTACGACAGAAGCCAGCCGTCAGACTGCCTTCTAAAGAATGGGTGCACCTGGGAAAGGCATAAGATCTCTTTGTGCCTTATCTCCCTCTTTTCCAGATGTGGATAAGAACCCTGCCATACCCCTTTGGGCTGTTACAAATCCAGCCAATGGCTGCAAGTTGCTCAGATGCTGTGGTAATGGAGGTCCTGTAAATGCATAGATCTTAATTAACCTTTATGCAGTTTTCTGGGACAAAGTAATTGGCTAATATTTTTCATGTATCCAATTTACCTGTTGGGACGAGAATAATTTGTGGCCTCATAAAACAAATAAGCTTTTGTTATTGCAGGAGGGAAAAAATATAACTGCATTACTTTGTAATGGCCTGAAATGTTCCTGGGATAAAGCGTCCCATTTCTCTGCTAAGCGAGCGTCTCTGTGTGTTCCACCTGTAAACGGCAAGCACTGCTAAATTAATAATTTTCCCTCCATGGTGCCCGTTCAGCCAAAGCACGCACACCAGGCACTGAGGCTGGCAGTGCTGAGGCTGGTGTGGGTGGATGCAGATGGGATGCTTTTCTGGCTGTAGCTATGCTCTCTAACTCTGAAGCAGAGAATTTCTATCTATGTACTCGTACGCCCTTCATCACTGTAGTATCTGAGTGCCTGTCGGTCCATAATGAATTTTCTACTCACATCACCCGAGTTGAGCTGGGAAATATTATCCTCATTTGTAAAACCGAGGCGCACCAATTCAGCGACTTGCCCAAAACTGACGCATGAAATTTACGACAGAGACATGCGTCAAACCCATGTTCTCTAGAATAGATCCCAGTTCAGGGCCATCTCCTCCAGCCCGTCCTTCTTCCCCTCTTGGCTAGCGGATCAAAAAGAAGATCAAGGGGTGACTTGATTACAGTTTTAATAATTTTATTTGAGGTAATGTTGAAATAAGGAACGGTACAGAGTTCAAGCATAGGAGTTTCTGGTCGTCAGGGGATAAGGTACAGATTATCAAGGGGTGCAGAATTCGATTTAGGCGCTGGTGGAGCAAGGATCACATAATAATCTGCAAATTCCCCGACTGGGGGAAAAGTTTAACCGGTCAGAGTACAGACATCGGGATATGGGGTAAGTTATCCACACAACAGCTACGTTCGGTATGCTGGGTATAGTGAGTGAATACGGGGGTGGGGATGGGTCTACCCTCATTTGGTGGGGTTTAATGTTCAGCGGGCTTGCGGTTCCAGTTCATACGGTCCGATGGGGAAGGCCTCTCAGTCTCTTTCCCACAGTGTGTGCACAGTGTCGTACCGGCTCACTCCTCCTGGTACTGTCGGTGGCCGGTGATGTGCTCGATATAGATGTCCCTGGACCATCGGATGGTGTCCGAGACCATGAGGCGCCGCATGAGCCGTGCGTAGCATCTACCGATCCCGCAGGTCCGCAGCACACGCTCGTTGCAGGGGTCCCAAGCGCCCAGGGCTCCGACAATCAGGGCGTCCAGCTGCACCTCGTAGCCCTTTGCTCTCAGGGTGTCGGCCAGAGGGGCGTATTTTTCCAGTTTCCGAGCTCGAGCTTCTCGGAAGGCCGGGGTCCTGTTCTCGAAAGGGACCGTAATGTCGACGAGGATGATCTTTTTCTGGGTTTCGTTGGTGACAACCACGTCGGGTCGTAGCGGGCTGTCGGTACCGGAGATGGCGCAGTTCACGGCGACCTCCCCCAGGCTAGGTGAGATGGCTTTCACCAGGCGGTTCTGGATGGCGTTGTGGCGCAGCTGCCAGGCTCTGGAGTGGGGCTTGCAACTGCACAGGACGTGGGGCAGGGTCTCGTTGGAGTAGCCGCACTTCCTGCAACGCTTGTCTCGGTTCCCGTGGCGGACGGCTCCGTTGAGCGGGACGCAGTTGAGCCGGGCGCGGTGGATGAACCGCCAGTCGGCGAAGCGGGTGAAGCCGCCCCCGGCGAGGAAGTGGTTGCTGGCGTCCCACTTGCTGGTCAGTTCGAAGGCTTTTCCCTGGTCCGGCTTGCGCTTCAGGGCTTCTACGTACAGCGAGTGGGTGGCTGCCTTCAGGGTCCTTTCCAGCAGGCCCCTGGCGCTCGGGGTGACTATGGTGTTGCCCTCGGACCCGATCTGTGGCACCAGGACACCCAGCTCCTGGCACTCCTCACACCACTGCCAGCGGCAGCCGATGCGTTTCCCCAGGCGGCGCGTGGCATTGCGGGCGCGGGACCACAGCGAAGCGATGTCGCCCCCATCTCGGCCGAATTCACCGTCCAGGGAACCGCTCAGGAAGCTGGCAGTGTCTTGGCTGGACGGGGCTCTACCGATCCGCTTTTGCGTTACGTCGTGGAGGGCTTTCGCTGCGATGCTCTTTACCGTGGCGTCGGGGCACGTCAGCAGGCGGAAGGCGTGGGTGATCACTGCGATGTCACCCAGGTCACCCATGCGGGGGACATTGGCACCGCCATGCCTGTGGGTGATATAGACCAGCTCGTTGCTGGCTCTCTGGGGAAGGAATAACCACTTCTTTACCAGCTGCCGGATGACCTTGTCCGCCTTGTTGAGGGGTACCTTTGCCACGGCGGAGCCCCTCAGGACGAACGAGATGCGGGGGATCAGGAAGGTGTTCAGGGCGTTTATAGCTTCCGAAAACATTGGGTACTAAAGAGCTCTCTAATTTAGCGGGAAAAGGCAGAACAAGAACCCATGGCTGGAAGTTAAAGCCAGAAAAATTCAAATGAGAAATGAGGCCAAAAACATGTTAACAAGGTGATTAGCCACTGCAGCCAACTCCCAAGGGAAGTGACAGACTGTCCATCTTTTGAAGTCTTCCAATCATTAGATGCCTTTCTGATTGGTATGTTTTAGTCAAACAGAAGTTATTCTTCGGCTCATTAGAGGAATAACTGGCTGAAATTCTCTGGCCTGAGGAAGTCAGATGATGATCTAATGGTCTTGTCTGAACTTAAAAATCTATGTAGAATGTCACGGATTTTGGCTTGCTATAATAAAAAAAGAAAGGGGCAAATATTTGGCTTCAGTTGTTTATTTATTAGTATTCCTCCAGTGCATCTTAGAGCAAGAAGGAATGCAATTCAGGTGAAATTGTGTATAGCAAATCGCTGTTAATGAAACAATAATACTTTGCATTTCTATAGCCCAGGTCTCACAGCCCTTCACTGGGTTACACTTCACAACCTTTTCTGCAAGATAGAAAGTATGACTATCCCTATTTTACAGACAGAGAAACTGAGGCAGAGAGTGGGGAAGGCCAATGTTTTCAAAAGGGGCCAGTGATTCAGAGTGCCTCAATTTTTGGATGTTCAGTGTGGAATACACATGGTCTGATGTGCAAAAGGCCTCCACATCAGTTGGGAGCTCCATGGTGAAAATTAGGCCGCACCGGTCAAGCTGAGCATCCGAAAATAGTCACGCCCGAAATACATAGCTGGGCTGTGATTTGCCCAACATCACACAAGAGGTCAGGGATAGAGATGGGAAGAGGAAACCCCCAAATCCTGGCTATGCTTTAATCACACAACCAACCTTTCACCGCTTGCTACAACCGTGTGTCAACAGGTGGCCAATTAAATAGTCGTATGTTAGATATTAGACAGGAGGTATACACCTGGACCCTTAATCTCAAAATTAGATGTCAAATTCATAGAGTAAAATGTGTGCATGCATGGGGGAGGGGTGTGGAGTGTGGATCTGCTCTATAGCTGGTCTGTGCACCGGTTTTTTGCACCACTTTGCATCAGTTTAAAAACGGATATAGTTAAACTAATGAACACCTAAGTTCTACCGGTGTAAAGGTGCTTTTATTGGCATAGTTTATTCCTGTAAACCCCTGGGTTTATCTCAACCAGCCAGTGAATACATTTTCTAACATGATGCATCTACCACTGTCGATGAGCCATAATGGACAGCCCTGGATCTGGCCAGCGTGAAGCCACTTTTCATCCCTGAGAACTCCATCACCTTCTCTGATGGATATTTGAGCCGACATGGATAGCAGCTCACGTCCAGTCCAGGCAATGATGATCACCTGTGGAGTTTTCTTTGATTCAGTCAAGGTTCTGAGTGCCGTGCCTGAGGCAGAGTGACCCGTAATCACTGTGGGTCTGTTTGCACAACTTTTGCTGCGCACGCAGACCCTTTGTGTGGCTTCCATGCTGGCTAATGTAGAGATATAAGTTTGCTGGAACTAACCTTCCTTGAGAAAACTGGGAGAAAGCAAGGATGTCTCTGTGCTTGCCAAGAAGTTAGGGTGTTCATCTTGCAGTTTGTCTCCTTTATTATCATGAGCCATCGGGTCTAACAGATCACTGCCTTTTGTCCATCTCAAGGCAGTCACTGCTTTTGATAGACTGTACCCCAGCATTCCCCCCTTGCACACTGTTATAATAATCTCTGTACAAAATATGCCTTGTGAGATTGTGAAATTCCTCTCTGGTGTTATCTGGACCAGGGATCTGCTAGGTCACTCCAATCCTCGACTCTGAGAGCCAGCCTTACCCTACTCTGCTGTGAGAGCCCCTACTCCTGGGCTGTTCACGCACAGCCTCTGGCATGTAAGCTGCTCCTTGGATTTTACAACCGAATGATACTAGCCAATATCTCCGGTCCCAGACAAAACCCTAGGAATCTCCATCTTGCAGTGTCCAGTTATGCCCGCTGAACACTGCAAGCTTATATGAGTTTGTCAATTTAACAAAGAAATTGATATGTACCAGGCTTGTTATCCCAAGGGGAGTCTCTGACATGCTTCAAACCAAACGCACGGCTTCAGGTAGAATAAACAGACAGAGTTATTAACCAGAAAGATAGATTTTAAGTGATTGTAAGTCAAAACATAACAAGTCAGATTTGGTCAAATGAAATAAAAGCAAAATGCATTCTAAGCTGATCTTGACACTTTCAGTGCCCTTACAAACCTAGATACTTCTCACCACAGCCTGGTTGCCCTTCAGCCAGGCTCTCCCCTTTGATCAGCGCTTCAGTCACTTGGTGTGGTGCATGTAGATGTAGGTGGACGAGAGAGAGCATGGCAAATGTCTCTCCCTTTTATCGTGTTCTTTCTTCCCTCTCGGCTTTGCCCCCCCCTTCAGAGTCAGGTGAGCATTACCTCATGGCAGTCCCAGACTGACCAAAGGAAGGGCGGGTGACTCACTAGAGAGTCCAACAGATCCTTTTGTTGCTGCCTAGGGCAGCGTCCTATGTTCCTGTGAAGCTGGGCTGGGTGTGTCCCATACATGCCCTGATGAGGTGTGAACTGCGCCTCTGCTCTTGGAGAGTTTTTGCCTGGGTTTATTTTAAGCCATGAAGACAGATTTTCAGCCTCATAACTATATACATGAAATTATAACCTATAACTTTACTATAACTTTACTGTAACAACAATTACTATAACATCACTATGACAACAATGCTCAGCGCATCATGAGCCTTCCGAAGACACCCAACATGACAAACTTTGCATTAGATACCACACCATTGTTGGTGACCCTGGGCACTACTCCAGGTAACTCGGGAGGGTGGAAGGCCACGAGTGTCGATGAAGCCCCCTTGCTCTAGGTCCAGGCAAACTGAGGCCCCTCCGCTCCTTGAACTTTCTGTAACCCTGCACAACGATGAGGAAGCTAGCACACAAACAGGCAGGTTTGCACACGGCTCGCTAGCCAAGGCCAGCTTCGGCCTAAAAAACATATAAATAAGGTAAAAATGTTTAGCAAAAACCAATAACAAATAGACCCAAATAAGGTAAGACTCGGGCAATGCTACTAAAAAAAGACACAACTGGCTGCTGTAGCTAATTGGCTACGTATTGTACGGGGCAACAGGTAATTAGTTGCATAAGCTTATATAATAAAGTAGGCAAAGGTATAAAATGTATACTGGAATCTGCATGCGGGGCTGCAGGATTTAAGACAGTTCAGTCTCCCGGCACCCTATCTAAAGCTTCAAATAAATCTCTCTGCTTCTCCACCCCGTTGTGGTCATTGGCGCGACGCATACCGGGCAACGAACCCAACTGTTGCTTGCCTCGGGCACTCTGTGCCGGCAACACCATCATATTATAAGGATTAACATGGGGGACTAGGGTGTTCCCACAAGGTACAGAACATCACAGAGGTATCATATGAAAACTCATAATTTGCTGGTCAATATTGTCCAGATAAAATATATGTGGCAACATTGTATATAAATGTAGGCCCCCCTTTACTGGAGGGGCCTCTGAACTTACCTGGGAGTGCTCCAGTGGGGAAGATGCTGAGGGCTGCAATCCACCAGTGGAGACTACACCTCCCAGGATGCCTGCAGGGGAAGCGAGAGAGACTTTCACTTGCAGGAATGCAGGGAGACCATGTGCTGGGGTCCATTTTGGAGAGGAGCGGAGGTTGTTGGAGCTCTGTCCATGCTAGGAGCTGCTGCTGGGAGCCTGCTGGGGCTTTGATGGTGCAGGGAGCCTTGGGGGTTGTTGGTGGCTTCACTGGCACCAGGGTAGAGGCTGTTACTGTGCCCAGAGCTGACTGAGGTGGGCCTGCAGTGAAGGAAGGGTGAATAACCCCCACCCTTGTTTGGGAAAGTGCCTGCAAGGAGGGGGATGGGGGGAGCAAAGTGACTGCAAGGGGTTGTCTGAGTCTGAGAAGAGGTGGAGTGCTCTTGTCCTTGAACCAGGACTCAGGGTTGCTGGCATATGGTTAAAATAACTCCACTCTTTAGAGGGATGGTGCAGTTTGGGATGATCCCAAATTAGAATTGTTCGGCCCCTGGTTGCCCTGGACTGATTCACTGGACCAACAGCGCGCTGGCCCCAGCTTCACGCGCTCCCATGCAAGCGTTTGTAACTCTGAAATCCAGAGCAGTGCACGCTCAGGGATGGGGTAACTGGACGCAGTGTAAATGCAAGTTAGATAAGCTTCATTTACTACCGTGCACTGGATTTGTTACTTGATTTATTGAACTGCCCCCTACTGGTTTAAATGACTGGTGACTGACTGACTTTTAATCACAGTCTGTTATGTCATGTTTTCTTAAATTGGCAAGGTGTATTAGCTCCACTCTAAGTGTATATTGGGTGTGTATTGATTCTGACTTCGTCTCATTGCACAGATTATTTCAGGTTTATTGCTGGAGGCTCCCAAGGGACCACAGTGAGTGCAGGGCCCAGCCAGGCAGAGGCACCCCTGGTTTTACTTTCCTTTACAAGTAAAAGGACTGCAGCAGAGGGGTGGATCAAGGATTCCCCCCATCCAACATCACCACTGGGATACTCAGCTTTACTGTCAACAACATCAGGGGCCCAGGCACACAGGTGAGTGTTGCCTGCTCCCAAGTACCCCAGGGTGGAAACGCGAGGTTTCTTAGAGTTATAGGATTCCACTGTCTGGTGCTGTTAACACAAGTTCCAAACCAGAGTCCCCTGACCACACAGAAGTTGACAAACAGGGTCTGGCTCAAACAACAGAATGTGCTCTGCTTAATTGACATGTAAATGGAGTCATCAACCAGAAGGGGAACAAAGGAAACAGTAGCAAACATCATTTCTCATTAGACTTTATGTCTTCTGAGCCCATGCTGGAAACGTTTCTCAAAGGCGGGACAGAACTATAAAAAGGGGGGAGATCCCTCCCCCCTTCCATCTCTCTCCCCAGGGCTTTCCCAGCACCCAAAGGACAAAGAAAGCAGGTTGAACTGGGGGAGGGATCCTGACTGAAGAAACATGGGGAGAAAGCCTTGCTTTGAATTTAACATAGTTTGTTAGGTTAGGCATTAACTTGTGCTTTTATCTTTATTTTTCTGGTCACTATTTCTGGCATTCATGCCTCATGACACGTCCTCCCGACAAATCTCTCTCTTTGTAGTTCATAAACTAGTTTTATTGTTTTCTCTATTCCGGTGTGTCTAGATTGACGTGTTTGGGGCAACTCCATTAGAGGTAACCACAATCTGGGTCTCCCCTCCCAGGGAACCCCCTCCCCCTATGCCCACCTTGCCACAGTGGCTACTGCCAGTCATCATCTAGCCCCCTTTCTCTGGGGTAAACTGCAGTCTGTAATGGCCCCTCATCATTGGCAAGGGGGTTGGACCTGCTGCCTTTCTAGCCCAGCTGTCTCCCTGCAGCCCCAGTACCTCCTCAGGCCTTTCTGCCAGGACTCAGTCGGGGGACATGCCAGGCCTGAGCTCCCCAGCTCTGCCTGCCCTTCCCCAGCACTGCTCTGCCGAAGGTGCCCTGTTTCTCCCAGGCAGCTCGGTCCTTCCCACTCCAGGGCTGGAGCGAGACTTTCGCAGCTCCTTACTCACAGTCCTCTCATCAGGGCCAGCTGTGGCCAGCTCCCCAGCCAACCTCCCTCAGCTGCTCTCACTCCTTCTCTCCCAGGAGCGGGGTAACCGCCCGCTACAGGGAGATACTGTGGCCTGCTTCTTATTTACAATGTCACCTGAAAGTGAGAACAGGCGTTCGCATGGCACTTTTGTAACCGGCCTTGCAAGGTATTTACATGCCAGATATGCTAAACATTTGTATGCCCCTTCACGCTTCAACCACCATTCCAGAGGACATGCTTCCATGTTGATGATGCTCGTTGAACAAAATCATGCATTAATGAAATTTGTGAATGAACTCCTTGTGGGAGAATTGTATGTTGCCTTCTCTGTGTTACCAGCATTCTGCCATATACACCGTCTACATAGCATGAATTCGCATATAACGCGGTCGCGACCATGACTTCCAAATATAATTACTTTAATTGGAATTAATTTTAATGTGGTCCCTGCGTTAACACAATACTGCGCATGGATCCAAAATTCTGCGTTCTAGCGAGGGTCCGGTGTATTTCATGTTATGGCAGTCTCAGATGATGACCCAGCATATGTTCGTTTCAAGAACATCTCTTCTTTCATTGCAGATTTGACAAAACACAAAGAAGGTACTAATGTGAGATTTCTAAAGATAGCTACTGCACTTGACCCAAGGTTTAAGAATCTGAAGTGCCGTCCAAAATCTGAGAGGGACGAGGTGTGGATCATGCTTTCAGAAGTCTTAAAAGAGCAACACTCCAATGCGGAAACTACAGAACCCGAACCACCAATAAATAAATAAATCAACCTTCTGCTGGTGGCATCTGACTCAGATGATGAAAATGAACATGCGTAGGTCTGCACTGCTTTGGATCGTTGTCGAGCAGAACCCATCAGCCAGAGTACAGGCTTTCCAGGTCTGAACATTTGAGGACAGTGAATTTTAATTCCTTGCTCACTAGAAACTGATGGTTTGTTTTGACGAGGTGAATATTTTTTCGATAAGTATTTGCCTGCTCATCCAGTCAGAGAATGAAGACAATACCATGTGACGTATCTGACTCAAATTCCAAGGCCAGATGGCCCCATTGTGATCCTCTAGTCTGACTCTCTGGATAACACAGGCCACAGAACTTCCCCACAATAATTCCTAGAGCAGAGCTTTAAAAACAAAGTGTTCAGTCTTGATTTAAAAATTGTCAGTGATGGAAAATCCACCATGACCCGCGATAAGTTTCAATGGTTAATTACTCTCACCATTAAAATGTATGCCTTATTTCTCGTTTGAATGTGTCTAGCTTCAATTTCCAGCCATCAGATTGTGTTGGACCTTTCTCTGTTAGATTAAGGGGCCCATTATTAAATATTTGTTCCTCATGTAGCTTCCTATAGATGGTAACCAAGTCGCCCCTTAACCTTCTCTTTGTTAAGCAAATTGAGCTCCTTGAGTCATCACCATAAGGCAAGTTTTCCAGTCTTTTAATCATTCTTGTGGCTCTTCTCTGACCCCTCTCCACTGGTTCAACATACTTTAATTGTGGGCACCAGAACTGGACACAGGATATCCAACAGCAGTGCCAAACAGAGTGATGAAATAGCCTCTCTACTCCTATTCCTGATTCCACTTGCAACTAACCCCTGCTGTTCTAATAGGAACCACGTTTACAGGCAGCCCACGGGGTTAAAATAAATTGCACAAAACAAGATGTGGTGAGTTCTTTTGATTAATAAAATAAATGCAGAGAAATCGTGACCACCTCATGGATATTCCACAAGCAGAAAGAGGCAAAACACACCTACGAAACTAATTGCTTAGTTCTAGATACGTCAAACTTAGGAATGTGTTTATTTCTATAGGGATGGAAGACACATTTACCTGTAAAAAGAAAAGGAGTACTTGTGGCACCTTAGAGACTAACCAATTTATTTGAGCATGAGCTTTCGTGAGCTATAGCTCACTTCATCGGATGCATGCCGTGGAAACTGTAGCAGACTTTATATATACACAGAGAATATGAAAAAATACCTCCTCCCACCCCACTGTCCAGCTGGTAATAGCTTATCTAAAGTGATCACCAGGTGGGCCATTTCCAGCACAAATCCAGGTTTTCTCACCCTCCACCCGCCCCACACAGATTCACTCTCCTGCTGGTGATAGCCCATCCAAAGTGACAACTCTTTACACAATGTGCATGATAATAAAGTTGGGCCATTTCCTGCACAAATCCAGGTTCTCTCACCCCCTCACCCCCCTCCCAAAAACCAGACACACAAACTCACTATCCTGCTGGTAATAGCTCATCCAAAGTGACCATTCTCCCTATAATGTGCATAATTAAGGTGGGCCATTTCCAGCACAAATCCAGGTTTTCTCACATCCCCCCCACCCCCATACACACACAAACTCACTCTCCTGCTGGTAAAACCCCTTCAAAACTGACCACTCTCCAAGTTTAAATCCAAGTTAAACCAGAACATCTGGGAGGGGGGGGGTAGGAAAAAACAAGAGGAAATAGGCTACCTTGCATAATGACTTAGCCACTCCCAGTCTCTATTTAAGCCTAAATTAATAGTATCCAATTTGCAAATGAATTCCAATTCAGCAGTTTCTCGCTGGAGTCTGGATTTGAAGTTTTTTTGTTTTAAGATAGCGACCTTCATGTCTGTGATTGCGTGACCAGAGAGATTGAAGTGTTCTCCGACTGGTTTATGAATGTTATAATTCTTGACATCTGATTTGTGTCCATTTATTCTTTTACGTAGAGACTGTCCAGTTTGACCAATGTACATGGCAGAGGGGCATTGCTGGCACATGATGGCATATATCACATTGGTGGATGTGCAGGTGAACGAGCCTCTGATAGTGTGGCTGATGTTATTAGGCCCTGTGATGGTGTCCCCTGAATAGATATGTGGGCACAATTGGCAACGGGCTTTGTTGCAAGGATAAGTTCCTGGGTTAGTGGTTCTGTTGTGTGGTATGTGGTTGTTGGTGAGTATTTGCTTCAGGTTGCGGGGCTGTCTGTAGGCAAGGACTGGCCTGTCTCCCAAGATTTGTGAGAGTGTTGGGTCATCCTTTAGGATAGGTTGTAGATCCTTAATAATGCGTTGGAGGGGTTTTAATTGGGGGCTGAAGGTGACGGCTAGTCACGAAAGCTCATGCTCAAATAAATTGGTTAGTCTCTAAGGTGCCACAAGTACTCCTTTTCTTTTTGCGAATACAGACTAACACGGCTGTTACTCTGAAACCTGACATTTACCTGTGCAAGGAGAGAAACATTGCAATTTGAAGGACACTCAACATTGCTGCCTTGCTCACGATTCCAGTCCTGGGCTCCCCACACCCAGCTCTGTTAATGCCCCTCAATCCTGATTTACAACTGCAGCCCTGGAAGTCACACAGCTCTGCCTCTACCCCTGTGCAGCAATCCATTCTTTTCACACTTCAAAAGATTAAGACCATTTAACAGTGAACAAAACAAGCACTGAAGACCAGGAAAGAGACAGATTGTTCTCTTCACACTCTGGCAAATCAGGAGTGATGCTGAGGAAGATGCCCAGGGAAAACAAGGTGAGGAATGAAGCACTTGGGACTGAAGGCCTGATTCAGCAAAGTCTTTAAGCATGTGTTTAGGAAGGGACGTAGATATGTTTTTAAAGTTAGTCAGCAAAGTTGGTCAATGGGACTTGAGCACGTGCTTAATAAAATTCTACTTCACTCTTTTCATCAGTAGATTTCAAAGCACTTTACAAAGGAATCGGTATCATTACCCCCATTTTATAAATGGGGAAACTGAAGCACAGAAGTGACTTGCCCAAGGTCACCCACCAAGCCAGTAGCAGAACCATGAATGGAATCCAGGTCTCCTGAGTCCCGGTCCAGTGCTCTAGCCACTAGGTCATATAGGTAGAGTGGTATAGCCACTCCTAGAGTAGATGCAGTTACAGTGGTATAGCTGTGGGAGGGAGAATAAGATGCATCTGGTATAGCTGTGCCCACACGAAGGGTTGTACAGATATAACTATTCCAGTTTTTAAACAAATTACATCCTAACTCCAATAATTACACCAGTACAAAATCTGTGTTTTGTGCTGCTATAAAGACAGGTCTACACCTAAAATGCTGTGTCGGCTGCTGTAGCACTTAAGTGAAGACGTTCCTACGCCAGTGGGAGAGCTTCTCCCTTCAGCGTAGTTAATCCACCTCCCCGAGAGGCGGTAGCCCGAGGAGATGCTCTCCCGTTGACATCGTTCTGTCTACACGGGGGGTTAGGTTGGTATAACTCTGGATTTTTCACACCCTTCAGCGACACTGTTATAGGGCTGCAATGGGGAGCTGGCCTAAGTAGGGATGGACTCTAGTGGGGGTGGGAGAGTTCAAAGGCCAAGCAAGAGGGTAGTGAGGTGTCCCACTCCCATTGAAAGCCAATGAGGGTTGGGTGCTTTGCTGCCACTGACGTCTTAGAAAATCTGCCTGGACTGAGGCCTGATGGACTCCCACGGACTTAGTCTGAATTTACACGGGTGAGAACA
This sequence comes from Lepidochelys olivacea, assembly GCF_965140295.1. Taxonomy (NCBI): domain Eukaryota; kingdom Metazoa; phylum Chordata; order Testudines; family Cheloniidae; genus Lepidochelys; species Lepidochelys olivacea. Next base: position 11,626,686 of record NC_140429.1, read on the forward strand.
GAATCTAGCCGGTAATCTGCGTTATGCCCTCTGTGAGTTTGAGTCACTCTCGGAGACCAGTGATGCAAGCGCCCTAGTGGTTCAAATGAATAGCTTATGAATTAGGGGGTCCACACTCCAGTCATTGCACCTGACTCTTGACCGGTAGCCCCACTCCCCAGCTATTCCAGAGCCTGGTTCCCCCCAGCACACCTGAAATCAATCAGCGGCCCCCACCTGCTGTTTCAGGCCTCTCAGTCACTTCTGCTCAGTCACTCTCAATCCGGGCCCGCAGCAGTCACTGCTGACCCAGTCGTCCTGCCCCCACGTGGCCTGGGGTAGAGGCAGTCTTCCTGCCGAAGAATGAGTGAATGCTGGCTTGTGTTTGTTTGAAGGCTTCGAGCCAAGCCCTGTGGATTCAAATGCTGGGGGACCTGGAGGCCGTTTTCCAGGTAGCAAGCTTGAGATCAGGGGGTCTGAAACAACCAGGCTGCCATTGGGGCAGGACGAGCAGGAGAAGAGGAGTTTTCTAGTTGCAAATTAAGCTCTAGAGAAGCCTTAGATTCTTCCTTCCGAGGAAATCTCTAACCCAGCAAAGAACAAGGCCTCCTCTTGCTCTTTGCAGACGTCGCTCACTGGTGCAGCTGTGAACTCACCAGATGGGCGAGGAGAAAGGCCGGTCTCAAAGGAATCAGCATTTCTCTGAACAACGTCCTCTCCTCAAGCTGGGTCTGCGTTAAAGGGGGCTCTGCTTTGCGGAGGGACGAAATGCTGCCAGTGATCAGTAACCTGCGAGGTGCCCAGCTCTGAAATGCTGCCTGATCAGCACATGCCTCTTCCTTCCCGCGAATGGATACCTCCGGCTGCCTGCCCTGAGCTGTCCCCAAGCGCTGGATTAGTAATGCAGAGGAGAGCTAGTCAGAATGGATGCGTGTGAATCTGGGGCGCGATCCACACGGACACCATGGTCTTTGCAGCCAAAGGGCCCCACCTCCTACCAGCTCTGGATCCTCTCCCAGCCATCTGCTCCAACTGGCGACAATGCACCCACCCCTATCCCCCATCTCCAACAGTATACCGACCACTCCCTGGGCTGGAACCCCCACCCAATACTGTTCAGCAGCAATACCTTCCTGAAATATGCAACCCCCCTTAGCTCTCCCCCAAACAATGCACCCACTCAACCAGCTGCAAGACCCTCCCCATTCTCCCTGCCCCCAGGTGCTCCCCTCCTAGTCTCTCAGCTATGCGGGCAAATTATTGATTATTAAACACTCATATTGTAGTAGTGTCTTAGAGGCCAACTAAGTTGGGTCCCCTTATGCGCTAGGTGCTGTACAGACCTATAGCAAATGTTAGACCCTATCGCAAAGAGCTTACAGCCTAAAGGTCTGGTCCGGCAAAGATTCTCACATGTGAATAGCTGTGCATGTGGTAAGTAGACTCACTTTACCAATGAGGACGACAATGCCACCCATAATGGTAGAGTGCTTGGAGATTTACAGACAAGCAGGGCTATGAAAGAGGCAGGTATATATTATGATATGCTATTAAGGTTGCATTACCATTATGGGAGTCATGGAATCCGTTCTGGCAGGGAGATGGGTTTTTGTAAAGATCCTTGTTTCCTCCCAATGGGTGGTGGTAACTGGCTGAATCAGTTTCACTGAGGACCTCAACAGCTGCCAAGTTCCAACCAGGGCTGCACTGGGAAGCCACAAGGGAGCAGGAAATCCTGTAATTAGAGCTAGTGGCTTGCTGCACTGTCCCCAGCTGGGACAGTGTCATTTGTACAGTCTCTGGGAGTGGGGAAGCCCAAGCTTATAGAGGCTGCTTATGAGGCATCTCTGCAGGGCTCCCACAGCCTTTCCAGAGTCTGAGAAGGAAGGGAGTCTATTTCCCTCCTGCCATAGTGCTGCTGGGAGTCTGATCCAACAGGCCACTGGGGTAGCAGGCTGAAGCTCTGGGTGAAATACTGACCCCAAAGAAATCAGCAGGAGTTTTGCCATCAGCTTCAGTGGGGCCAGGACTTCAACCTGTGTGTTTACTGCAGTCACATTACCCATTTTGAAATTTCTTTTTGTTAAAAATCTATATATGTTTCTTTTTTAAATCCCTCGCATCCGTCAGCTGGATCGTGCTGTTTATACAACCTGGGCAACATGCTGGAAGACAGTCAGCTGCAGAAAGACAGCTCTCTCCTAAACAAGCTGGTCCAGATGGTGCATTAGGTGATGGGCCAGGTGTGGGTTCCTAGTTATTGCTACAGTGGATGCATCGTGTGGGGAAGGAGCTCCCAGAACAGAACACTGGCGGCATCCGTGTCCTTGAATAAATGCTCATTAGCGTGAGCTCCATTTATCTGGCAGACAGAGCGGGGCAATTAGCTTGGATGCTGAAGGACAAACAGGCAACCTTGATGGAATATTAATACAGAACCAATCCCACGGAGCAGCAACCTCCATCAAAGCCACCGCGTTAATTACAGCCCGGAGAGGGAAGGGCGTATGCTGTACAGGATTGAAGCAATGCCCTTGTTTCCAGGGAAGTTTGGGAAAAGAGGCTCTAGAAATGAGACTCGCCGGTTAAGGCATCCCCCTTCCCCCGCCCCCATAGCTGGGTATGGGGTAGCCGGGCCTTCTCTGATGCCCCTTGCCGACAGTCACTCCAGGCCGACAATGATCATCTGCTTCTTGTGACTGGGCCTTCTGGCCAGGTCTTCCTCTAGGGTAATAGAGTCCAACACAATTATCCAGTAGCCTCATGCTGGGTCTTCAGCCCCATTTCAGACTCAAGAGATTTTTCACCCCTTGTCTCAGGGGTCTTCACACCACAGTGGGCCTGTCGCAGAACCCAGGCACTCCCTCTACTCTGGGGTCCAGCCCGGGCATCCTGCAGCAAGCAGCTAAGGTCTGTCTGCTCAGACCCCCTGCTTCTTCCCTGGGCTACCTCCCACCTCAGCCTGTCTCCAGGTGCTTCTGATAGCTCCTTCCAGGGATCCACAGAGCCAAAGAAGGAAACAGGTTAGTCACAGAGAACAAGCAGATGTGAAATTCCCCCTGCAGGCCTACCTGCCCCTGGAGACACTGTCACCTAACAGCCTCAAGGAAGATCCTGGGCCCACATGGACCTTGACTTCGGCAGTCTCTGGGTAGGGCCATGGCTTCTTTCCAAGGATAAACACAAGAGGTTCACTCCTTCCCCTGGGTTTTTCCCCTTTTCACTCCCTCCGTCGAGGCTTGACACCTCTCACAGGTGCAACAGGACTGGCTGACCAAGCCCACGGGTGAGTGTGGGGCCTACATATCCCATCACAATGGGTTGCCCCCTGGGGTTTAATTCACGCAGTTGTGGGTTTGGAGGCATGGACACTGCTAGCACCAGCTGGGTGGAGAAGGAGAAAGGCCAAGTTTCCATTGGTTGCTGCTGTTCCAAGAAGCTGATTAGTCAGTGATTGTTTGGCCTGTTTTATGTGAAACAAGCATCTGCTGTTGGGACACCTTCAGCTGGAAGTGGGAAGAGGGGGCAGCATCTGTTCCGAACCATTTCCCATGGACACGAACATCTGAGCAGTTCCACGAGCGATAATGTCACCCAAACCCACTCAGTGTGATACTCTGTCCTGCTGTTGCAATGGCTGGACCACATCGAGAGACAGGGGAGCTTGTTACAGCCTTGGTTAACAGATCTGGGCCTTGTAGCGAAGGCTGGGGCAGGCAGCCTGAGTAAGTACCCCGGGTCCCGGGCAGGTTGGATAGCCCCTGCAGAAGCCTGAGAGCTGCAGCAGTTTCACTGGTATTTAGATGAAAGCTAGCTCAGGAATGTCTACACATGCTGCAGTCACCCCTCCGATTGCAGAGTGGACATACCATTATGTGGCCCAGCCGCCAAGCAGTGGAGGGCAAAGTGCTGCACTGACCAGGGGGTGGGTTACACGTAGCAAGTGGGGGAGCTCTAGTGTAGACAAGGCAGTGGTGTTCTTACCATCTTGTCATGTGGATCTTCTCTGAGCAGGTTGAGAGAACACAGTAGTTAAAGCACTTGGGGCCACCTGTCGTTTTTCCCTGAACAGTTCAGGCATAATCCAGCCAGTTCCTCATAGGCCCATAAATCCTCATCATTCACTATCACGTCTGGCTTATATCACTCACCCAATCTTAACTCTGCCCCTTGTTTTGTTCTGTGCAAGAAGTAGGCTATTGAATCTACACTATCGAGAGGAAGGGTGGCCGTGGGAGACCTTGATGACCGTTGGATCACTTGATGATCCAATCACTGCTTTGTCACCAACTATTCTGTGGCTTAAGGCCAGACTTGTATAAGTATTTAGGTGTCTAAAGATGTAGATAGACATGTAGGGTGCGACTGACAAAGCTATTTAGGTGCCTAAACCCCACTGAATACTATCGAGAGGAAGGGTGGTCTAGGGAATTAGTCACCTAAATGCCTTTGTGAATCCTACCCCCATGGAATTTTCAAAAGTGCCTAGGAACTTAACTCCCATTCGTTTCCATAGGGCTTGGTGATTTCAGTGGGAGTTAGGTGTCTATCTGCATCTTTAGGAACTGAAATACCTTTGAAAATCTGGCCCTTGGCCTCTTTGTCTCTCAATTCCCCATATACAAAATGATGACGTTAAAGACTGTGAGGCACTTGCGTGCTATGGAATGAGGGCTACAGCAGTACCTTAGTTCAACAGATTTCACGTGTTGTTTATTAAGTAATAAATATTTCAAAAGAAATATAATTCCAGGGCACATTAAACCACGCCAGTGGGTTGTACATTTCCCTTTGCAGGAGGTGTTGCTTGTGCAGAAGAGTATTTTTATGAATAGAATTGGAACGAGACGTGTCAGGGTGGAGAAGGTGTAAGTTTGATTTTTAACTGTATTAACCATATTCATGTAGCCACTGTGGTGAGTAGTGTTACGTCATATGTTAGTGATAGTACACAGAAACTATCTAAAACTAGAAATAGTGTACACACACACACACAATCTCTCTCTCGCTCAGCAAAGTTTTTCACGTACATCAGATGCAAGAGGCCTGCCAAACAATCGGTGAGGTTACTGGATGAGCGAGGTGCTAAAGGAGCACTCCAGGAAGACAAGGCCCTTGTGGAGAAGCTAAATGAATTCTTTGCTTAAGCCTTCGATGCAGAGGACGTGAGGGACATTTCTCCACCTGAGCCAGATTTTTTAGGGGATAAAGCTGAGGAACGGTCCCAGATTGAGGTGTCGAAAGAGGAGGTTTGGAGCAAATTGGTAAATTAAACAGTAATAAGTCGCCGGGACCAGATGGGATTCACCCAGGAGTTCTGATGGAACTCCAATATGAAATTGCAGAACTATTAACTGAGGTCATGTAACTGCAATAGGGTGCAAGGAGGGCTGGGCAGCCCAGTGGTTAGTGCACCTGATTTCCAGCCCCTTGCTTGCCTGGCAGAGGTGCCTGCTTCCTGACCTTAGGCTAGGAACTTGCTGCCCTCCACTTGCATCTGGGACTCAGCCCTTAAGGGGATGTGGTAGGGGGACCCAGGCTTTCCCCCTCCACTGGGCCCTGTGGGAAGCAACATTGGCAGGGTCACCCTGCAAATAGTCTAAGTCCGCTGCCCTGGGCTACTTCTCACCTGTGTCCCTCCAGTTTGGGATGTGGCCTTATAGTCCAAACAGCCCACAGGGGCTTGCCTGGAGTAGCACCCCCTTGTGGAACTTTTGCAGCCTCCTGCTGCAGCCTCAGGTCCCTCGGGGTGGATGTAAGGGTAGAGAGGGCCTAGCCCCACAATGTCCTTACAGTCTAATAGCAAAGTTCACTCACTTCTGGGTGCTCCTCAGTCTCCTCAACAGTCTCTCTCACCCAGGGACACAGCGCTGCTCCCCCGGTGGCTGTCCCAGCTTGCAGTGATGCTCCCCTCACTTGGAGAGGCAGAGCTACCTCCTGCCTCTTCGCCAGTCAGCCCTCAACTGAGCCATGCACTCTCCTGTTCTTCCCCTTCCAGGCCTGGCACTGGCTACAGGTATGCCAGTCCAGGGCTAGCTGGGCCCATAGGCTCTCTCTCTGTAACGCTTTTTCTGCTAGTGTGAGGTTTCTTGGTTCCATCACACTAACCTATCGCTTAAATCAGCCTCGGTACCAAAAGAAAATGCTTTTTAGGGTAGGAGGAGTACAGAAATGAGGTGGACTCCCCTGAAACACACTTTCAACACATTTTCACTTGGATTCTTTGTTTACAACTTTTTTTGTTTAGGAATTTCCCTGGTTTTCATGGCTGCCTAATATTTAAGTTCACACAATGCACAGTCAACCTGTAGAACTCCTTGCCAGTAGATGTTGTGAAGGCCAAAACTATAACAGGGTTCAAAAAAGAACTAGATAAGTTCATGGAGGCTAGGTCCATCAATGGCTATTCGCCAGAATGGGCAGGGATGGTGTCCCTAGCCTCTGTTTGCCAGAAGCTGGGAACGGGCAACAGGGGTTGGATCACTTGATGATAATCTGTTCTGTTCATTCACTCTGGGGCACCTGGCATTGGCCACTGTCGGAAGACAGGATACTGGGCTAGATGGACCTTTGGTCAGACCCAGTGTGGCCGTTCTTATGGTGTATAAGGTCTGTAGGAGTTTTGATGTCACTGGGAATTTTTCTTGGATAGTCACTGCAGAATTGGGTTGTTAAAGCTGTGACAGTGCATTGGCACTAATCAGCAAAGCATGCAGAGACATTCAGACTCCTGGTAAGGGGGCAGGCTTTGGTGATCATTATATTGTTTTGGGGGATGCTGCAAAGCAGCTGATCCACTAACATCATTTCCCCAAACAATAACAGATCAAGAAAATTGCTCAGATTGCAGCTAAACCCCTGAGTTTTATGGAAGTCTGGGCAGCTCAGCGTTTTCATTTTCATCTTTACTCTGCATTGTTTGTAATGCCCACTTGCAATGCTGAAAACAGCATTTTCTTCCCCTTCCAGACTTGCACTTGGCAAACAATTGAGTCTTCTGCCCCCTGTAGTTCAGATCCTCAGCTGCTCCAAATCAACACAGCTCCGCTGGTGAAAATGAAGCTACCCCAGTTTGCACCAGTGCAAGATTCAGCCTTGTTTCCAATGGTATCTGAAATTAACCATTGATTTATTGATGTATTTTCCTCACCAGCGTCATCAGTGAAGTCAGCACAGCTCTGGGAAGAGTCTCAGGACTAAGATAAATTACCTGACTTTGCAGGGCCAACACAGGGACAAAGGGTGTGATTTTCAAAAGGATCTCGGTGAGCTGGGGTACAAAAATCTATCTCGTTATGCTGGTGCACACACTTAATACCAACACACTTAACTGCTTCATTTCTCGGTTAAGCTTAATTTGGTAAATTAGTGCAGTGTTTTCTGATCTAGACAAGTCCCATGGTCGTCGTCTCCATGTAGGACAGCTACACTTCCCCTTCGTTGGCACACATTTATCTTACCAGGTCACCGCTGTATAACTGGTAACGTTAGGCCTTTGGGCCAGTATTTTCAGACAGGCTTAGCATCCAGCAGCTCTGATTGAGGACAATGGAAAATCTCTGCCCACACGGAGAACGGTGGCAGACGCTGGGTGAGGAGGTCTTTAAGAAACCTACCCTCTGAGAGGCAGTGTTGTCCAGTGAGTAGAGACTGGGAGTCAGGGGACCTGGGTTTTATTCCTCGGTTGGCTACTGAGCTTGTGCAAGTCATTTCACCTTGGTGTCTCCTCCTAAACTGTGTCCAGTACTATTCAACATACTCATAAACGATCTGCAAAAAGGGGTAAACAGTGAGGTGGCAAAATTTGCATGTAAGCAGTGTCAGGATGAGCTCCACCCTGACACCTGGTGGTGAGGTGTGGCAAGTTGTGGAAAAGAACTTCAGGGGCTGATCTCATTTGCATAGGCACACCCACCCCGCCTAGAATGAGGCCATAGCTGCCCAAATGGTCACTTTGGCTGCTGTGGGATCCCCAGTGTCTCTGTTATTGGGGCAGGAAGAATAAATTGTTATTACCCTGATTATGGGAACTGTGCTTGGAACTGTACGTGGCCTTTTGTTATGATGGAGGGATTCACCATCAACTAAGTAGCACTCGCTAGGCAAGGGTCATGGGTTCCAAAACTGTGTGAATGGAGAGAGGCTGGGGACAAGTATTAATACTTGGTGGCATGGGCCCCTTGGTGAGGGCCTTACATGCTGATTGCACTTCCTCCTCTCTCCACTGTGGAATATCAGAGCTAATTTTGATTTCATTAGAAGTCTAGTTATAGGCTGCTGAGCTCACTTTGGGCTGACAGTGCACCAGCACTGGGGCTCCCCTACTATAAGCTGAATTCACCTAAGAGCTGAAATCACTGAGTGTTGTGTTAAGTAGTGGGGGAGCCTGAAGATATATTATGGAGCAGGTTGCGGTACGGCTGGAGTCCCTTGTGGACAGGCTGGTGGAGCAGTTCGTGGGACGGCGGGAGCTGCTTGTGGGATGCGTAGCGGAACAGTTCGTGGACAGGCTGGAGGAGCAGTTCGTGGGACGGCGGGAGCTGCTTGTGGGATGTGTAGCGGAACAGTTCGTGGACAGGCTGGAGGAGCAGTTCGTGGGACGGCGGGAGCTGCTTGTGGGATGCGTAGCGGAACAGTTCGTGGACAGGCTGGAGGAGCAGTTCGTGGGACGGCGGGAGCTGCTTGTGGGATGCGTAGCGGAACAGTTCGTGGACCGGCTGGAGGAGCAGTTCGTGGGACGGCGGGAGCTGCTTGTGGGATGCGGAGCGGAACAGTTCGTGGACCGGCTGGAGGAGCAGTTCGTGGGACGGCGGGAGCTGCTTGTGGGATGCGTAGCGGAACAGTTCGTGGACCGGCTGGAGGAGCAGTTCGTGGGACGGCTGGAGTCCCTTGTGGACAGGCTGGTGGAGCCGTTCGTGGGATGGCTGGAGTCCCTTGTGGACAGGCTGGTGGAGCAGTTCGTGGGACGGCGGGAGCTGCTTGTGGGATGCATAGCGGAACAGTTCGTGGACCGGCTGGTGGAGCAGTTCGTGGGATGGCTGGAGTCCCTTGTGGACAGGCTGGTGGAGCAGTTCGTGGGACGGCGGGAGCTGCTTGTGGGCGCAGAGCCGAGCGGAACAGTTCGTGGACCGGCTGGAGGAGCAGTTCGTGGGATGGCGGGAGCTGCTTGTGGGCACAGAGCCGAGCGAAGCAGTTTGTGGGGCGGCTGGTGGAGCGGAGCGAAGGGCTGTGGGGCGGTCAGCTTCAGATCATGTAAGGTGCCCCTTACCTCTCTCTCCCCCCGCCCCCATCTCCACCCAGGTTGGGAGGTAAAGCTCTGTAGATAAACTTTCGAACTCTGGGGCTGCCCTGACCAGGGACAGAGACTTTTGGGTCATTGGACTTTTGGGACTTTGGGTGATTTAGGGTTGCTGGACTCAAGAACCAAAGGGAAAGGGCAATTTGCTTGGGGTTTGTTTTTTGCGCATGGGTTGTGTTATGAATCCTGTTGGTGGTGTTTCCCCAACATAATGCCACATTGTTTCTCTCTGTTATTAAAAGGCTTCTTGCTACACTCAGACTATGTGCTTGCGAGAGGGGAAGTATTGCCTCTTGGAGGCACCCAGCGGGGGTGGTATATATTTGACTCAGGTTACTGGGTGGGGGCTCGAGCCGGTTTGCATTGTGTTATTGGAATGGATCCCCTAGATATTGAACTCAGCCCTTGTTGCTGCCAACTCTGACGGGCAGAAGGGTTACATGCAGATGATACAAAACTTCTCAAGATAGTTAAGTCCAAAGTAGACTGCGAAGCATTACAAAGGGATCTCACAAAACTGGGTGACTGGGCAACAAAATGGCAGATGAAATTCAATGTTGATAAATGTAAAGTAATGCACACTGGAAAACAGAATCCCAACTATACATGTAAAATGATGGTCTAAATTAGCTGTTACTACTCGAGAGAGATCCTGGAGTCATGGTCAATAGTTCTCTGAAAACATCCACTCATTGTGCAGCCGCTGTTAAAAAAGTGAACAGAATGTTGGGAATCATTAAGGGATCAATGAAAAGATAGAAAATATCATATTGCCTCTATATAAATCCATGGTACGCCCACATCTGGAATACTGCGTACCCATCTGGTTGCCCCATCTCAAAAAAGATATATTGGAATTGGAAAAGGTACAGAAAAGGGCAACAAAAATGATTTGGGGTATGGAACAGCTTCCGTAAGAGGAGAGATTAATAAGACTGAGACTTTTCGGCTTGGAAAAGAGACGACCAAGGGGGAATATGATTGAGGTCTATAAAATCATGACTGGGGTGGAGAAAGTAAATAATGAAGTGTTATTTACTCCTTCTCATAACACAAGAACTAGGGGTCACCAAATGAAATTAACAGGCAGCAGGTTTAAAACAAACAAAAGGAAGTTTTTCTTCACACAACGCACAGTCAACCTGTGGAACTCTTTGCCAGAGGATGTTGTTATAGTCTTGGCCTTCACAGGTTTCAACAAAGAACTAGATAAATTCATGGAGGATAGATCCATCAATGGCTGTTAGCCAAGGATGGTGTCCCGAGCCTCTGTTTGCCAGAAGCTGGGAATGGGTGACAGGGGTTGGATCACTTGATGATTCCCTGTTCTGTTCATTCCCTCTGGGGCACCTGGCATTGGCCACTGTCAGAAGACAGGATACTGGGCTAGATGGACCTTTGCTCTGACCCAGTGTGGCCGTTCTTACATCTGGTCTAGTTAGACTGTAAGCTCGTTGAAGCAGGGACTCTCTGTTACAAGACGTATGCCCTGATCTTGGTTTGGACCTGTAGGCTCAACTATAAGATACTGAACAATGCCCAGTCTGGCTCCCCTAGGAGGCTGTGTGTTTCCTGCAAGCTGAGCTCAACTCCTGGACTCTATTTATTTTATCCTTAATGAATTCACCTTCATTTAATTTATCTCGCACTCTGAAACAGGCCCAGGGGCGCTGCAGTGAAATTGCCCTCGCAGAGTCAGCAATGAATCCCCCCCGCATCCAGAAATCCAGCTGCACAGCCCTTGCTCCCTAATTCATGCTTCTTCCGTGGCTGTTTCTCTCCCCTGCTCCTCACCGTTTACCCTGTCTGTTTCTGTCTTTTAGATTGTTGTCTCTTTTTGTTTTAGTTCCCAGCTGTACGGGAGACAAAGGAAAAGCAAGAGAGGGGGACAGCCAGGATGATGGAACAAAGGAACATCTGGTGAATGTCGTATCTGTAACGAAGCTGGGACCAGAGGCAGCCCTGTGCCATTTGCAGAGTTTTAATAATACAAGTGATTATGTGCATTGGGGTAACATCTCGGAGTCTCAGTCACAGGTTGTGCTGGGCGCTGTACCAACAAAGAACAAGAGATGGCCCCTACCTCAAAGAGCTTACAATCTAAGTAATTGGGCCTTCAGTTTAAAATGGCTTAACGGGTCTGTGGGCTACATCTTAACACTCTAGCCTTTCGTGCAGGCCGCTGTAACATTGGGGAGCATTTTACACAATGTAGTGATTGTGAACTCTTCAGGACAGGGACTCTAGCCCAGATTGTCAACATCAATGGGAGTTAAGCACCTCGATACCACTGAGGATCTAAGCCCTTCTCAATATGTTTCCGTACAGTGCCCAACTGTGGGGCCTTGATCTTCGTTTGGGCTATTGTCATAATAACAATTCAGTGTTCTCTGCTAGACTAGGCAAACACTGACTTGAAGATCATTACCATAGGAGTGCCTAGAGCTCCCAGCTAAGACTGGAGCCCCATTGTACAAGGCGCTGTACAAATCTAGTGAGAATGCCCCTGCCTTAAAGGGCTCGCATTCAGAGCGGACAATGGGGAGAGGGAACGCCTGGCTACAGTCTCTCAGCAGAGCCAGGAATAAAATACAGGGGTCTTGAGATCCTATGTCATGTTCTACCCACTAGACTGCCTGCCCCCAAGCAGAGGGTGATCCTGAACCCATTGACATGAGTTGTGTTCCTGGCAGTGAGGCGGGGTTAGAATCATAGAATATCAGGGTTGGAAGGGACCTCAGGAGGTCATCTAGTCCAACCCCCTGCTCAAAGCAGGACCAATCCCCAATTAAATCATCCCAGCCAGGGCTTTGTCAAGCCTGACCTTAGAAACTTCTAAGGAAGGAGATTCTACCACCTCCCTAGGTAACGCATTCCAGTGTTTCACCACCCTCCTAGAGAAAAAGTTTTTCCTAATATCCAACCTAAACCTCCCCCACTGCAACTTGAGACCATTACTCCTTGTCCTGTCCTCTTCTACCACTGAGAATAGTCTAGAACCATCCTCTCTGGAACCACCTCTCAGGTAGTTGAAAGCAGCTATCAAATCCCCCCTCATTCTTCTCTTCTGCAGACTAAACATTCCCAGTTCCCTCAGCCTCTCCTCATAAGTCATGTGTTCCAGACCCCTAATCATGTTTGTTGCCCTTCGCTGGACTCTCTCCAATTTATCCACATCCTTCTTGTAGTGTGGGGCTCAAAACTGGACACAGTACTCCAGATGAGGCCTCACCAATGTCGAATAGAGGGGGACGATCACGTCCCTTGGTCTGCTCGATCTGGTTGTTTCTTGGGAGAAGCGCATTGGATGGATCGGAGTCAGCACAGAAGTGGATTGGACTCCAGGCAATACAATAGTGCCTGGCTCATCTATAGTACTTTTCATCAGTAGATCTCGAAGTGCTTTACAATGGAGGTCAGGATCATTATCCTCATTTGACAAATGGGGAAACTGAGGCACAAGGAGGGGCACACCCATGGAAAAAAAGTTAGTGGGTACTTGGGCACCCAGCCACTGCCCCCTCTCTCCCAGCTCCTCCTGCCCGCTGGCGGCCCCACCGATCAACTCCTCTCGCTCCCGCCCACCATGCATCAACTGTTCTGCGGCGTGCAGGAGGCGCTGGGGGGAGGGGGAGGAGAGGGGACAGGGAACGCTCATGGGGAGGGGGCAGAAATGGGTGGAGTGGGGGTTGAGCACCCTCGGGGAAAGGAAGAAGCCAGCGGCTGATAGCATTCTGCAGCACAATGTACCATGGGCTAAGATGCTCTGTGTGTCACTTCTAGTGACATGTGGGAGACCTTGTCTGTCCTTCTAACACATGGGGGGATATTGTGGGAAGGCATTGGAGGACTATCAGCTCTCAAGTGATTTAGCCTGTGTCCGCACTGCAAAGTGAAAGCAGCCCCCAGGCTCTAACCCACCTGCAGCTGGGCCAGCTAGCCTGGGTTGTAAGCGCTGCCAAACTTGGGTAAGAGAGTTATGGGTGTGGACGGGAGAGAGGTTAGAGGCAACACCTTAGTAAGAGCCTAGGTTAACTCCACAGCGAAGATGGACCGGCAATGTGGTTAACACACGTTTTGTTCTTGAGGTGTAGATAGGACCGAATCTTGCATAAACCCAAAGCTGCAGCATGGTCCAGGATCCCATCCAACACGAGGACAGATCGCCAGCTGGCACAATCAGCTTTACTGACTTTCACAGAGTTCATGTCAACCCATGGATGCCAACTGGGCCTCTGGGCCTGGCTCTGCTACAAGACCAAACTTTGCGATTATTATTATTATTTATTTGCATCACTTTAGCACCCAGAGACTTCCCTCAAAATTGAGGTTTCATTGGCCTAGCATTAGGGAGGTTGAACCAGGCATCTCCAGAGCTAAAAGCCAAATCTGCCGTAGCCCGAGCTACAGAGCCAGGACACTATAGCTTGTATCCTGTCCAGAGTGGGACCCATAATACACACCAGCATGTCTTCACTTTTACAGACATCTAGCAAGAGAGTCCTTGCCACCAAAGAGTTTACCAACTAACTAGATGAGAGAGAGAGAGAAAAGGTGGGAGGGAAGGGGTCTGTCCTAGCTCATATTGCAGGTCAATGGCAGAGCCAAGGCTAGAATCCGGAAATGAAATCCAGGCCCCATTGAAAACCCCGCCACTGAATTCAACAGGGCGAGGCTATCAAGCCCCATCCCCTGAGTCCCAGTGCATGTTGAACCAGTAGACCACGCTGCATTTGCGTTGATGAAGTGCTCAGCATAACCTGGTCCCCCGAGGCGGAGGGTCCGATCGCAGATGTAGGATTTGTGGTCCCTGCTCACACATAAGTTAATTATTGCTTAGTGTAACTGGGACACGGCCAGCAGCTTCACCCTACATGGTACAGTCAGTTTGGAATGAGGCCACAGATCACCTAGAGGGGTGAAAAAGCTCGTGCGGCTGTTATAAAAAAAAAATGCAAAATGGGTGGGGGTTTTTTTGACAATGTTGTTTCACGGGACTGACATTTTTCCCTTCCATTCCGATGCGGAACAAAACCGCAGTTGAGAATGTCTGGATTTCCCAGCGGATGGAAAGTCCGTGTTTCAAGCAGATCTGCTGGCACTGTGCATGAGTGGAGGAACAATTTTATCCCATTAAAGCAAAGTGAGCCCCACCCTAGGAAGAAGGATCATTTCATTGGGACCGTGCGACCTTGCCATTTCTTTCTGCCCTTCTGCACATTAGCGGGTCAGTCGTGGAGAAGACTTCATTCCCAAAGGCTCATGGCTGCTAATTCAGCTGCTGTTAGGAGTCTAATCCCCCACTCCACAGGCATAACCTCGCTGCATAACAGGCAGCTCACGGAAGCTACTAGATCGCATGCCCTGATTCTCATGGGTGACTTTAATTTTCCCGATATCTGCTGGGAGAGCAATACAGCGGTGCATAGACAATCCAGGAAGTTTTTGGAAAGCGTAGGGGACAATTTCCTGGCGCAAGTGCTAGAGGAGCCAACTAGGGGGGGTGCTTTTCTTGACCTGCTGCTTACAAACCGAGTAGAATTAGTGGGGGAAGCAAAAGTGGATGGGAATCTGGGAGGCAGTGACCATGAGTTGGTTGAGTTCAGGATCCTGACGCAGGGAACAAAGGTAAGCAGCAGGATACGGACCCTGGACTTCAGGAAAGCAGACTTCGACTCCCTCAGGGAACGGATGGCCAGGATCCCCTGGGGGACTAACTTGAAGGGGAAAGGAGTCCAGGAGAGCTGGCTGTATTTCAAGGAATCCCTGTTGAGGTTACAGGGACAAACCATCCCGATGAGTCGAAAGAATAGTAAATATGGCAGGCGACCAACTTGGCTTAATGGTGAAATCCTAGCGGATCTTAAACATAAAAAAGAAGCTTACAAGAAGTGGAAGGTTGGACATATGACCAGGGAAGAGTATAAAAATATTGCTCGGGCATGTAGGAATGTTATCAGGAGGGCCAAATCGCACCTGGAGCTGCAGCTAGCCAGAGATGTCAAGAGTAACAAGAAGGGTTTCTTCAGGTATGTTGGCAACAAGAAGAAAGCCAAGGAATGTGTGGGCCCCTTACTGAATGAGGGAGGCAACCTAGTGACAGAGGATGTGGAAAAAGCTAATGTACTCAATGCTTTTTTTGCCTCTGTTTTCACTAACAAGGTCAGCTCCCAGACTGCTGCGCTGGGCATCACAAAATGCGGAAGAGATGGCCAGCCCTCTGTGGAGATAGAGGCGGTTAGGGACTATTTAGAAAAGCTGGACGTGCACAAGTCCATGGGGCCGGACGAGTTGCATCCGAGAGTGCTGAAGGAATTGGCGGCTGTGATTGCAGAGCCACTGGCCATTATCTTTGAAAACTCGTGGCGAACCGGGGAAGTCCCGGATGACTGGAAAAAGGCTAATGTAGTGCCAATCTTTAAAAAAGGGAAGAAGGAAGATCCTGGGAACTACAGGCCAGTCAGCCTCACCTCAGTCCCTGGAAAAATCATGGAGCAGGTCCTCAAAGAATCAATCCTGAAGCACTTGCATGAGAGGAAAGTGATCAGGAACAGCCAGCATGGATTCACCAAGGGAAGGTCATGCCTGACTAATCTAATCGCCTTTTATGATGAGATTACTGGTTCTGTGGATGAAGGGAAAGCAGTGGATGTATTGTTTCTTGACTTTAGCAAAGCTTTTGACACGGTCTCCCATAGTATTCTTGTCAGCAAGTTAAGGAAGTATGGGCTGGATGAATGCACTATAAGGTGGGTAGAAAGCTGGCTAAATTGTCGGGCTCAACGGGTAGTGATCAATGGCTCCATGTCTAGTTGGCAGCCGGTATCAAGTGGAGTGCCCCAAGGGTCGGTCCTGGGGCCGGTTTTATTCAATATCTTCATAAATGATCTGGAGGATGGTGTGGATTGCACTCTCAGCAAATTTGCGGATGATACTAAACTGGGAGGAGTGGTAGATACGCTGGAGGGGAGGGATAGGATACAGAAGGACCTAGACCAATTGGAAGATTGGGCCAAAAGGAATCTGATGAGGTTCAATAAGGATAAGTGCAGGGTCCTGCACTTAGGACGGAAGAACCCAATGCACAGCTACAGACTAGGGACCGAATGGCTAGGCAGCAGTTCTGCAGAAAAGGACCTAGGGGTGACAGTGGACGAGAAGCTGGATATGAGTCAGCAGTGTGCCCTTGTTGCCAAGAAGGCCAATGGCATTTTGGGATGTATAAGTAGGGGCATAGCGAGCAGATCGAGGGACGTGATCGTTCCCCTCTATTCGACATTGGTGAGGCCTCATCTGGAGTACTGTGTCCAGTTTTGGGCCCCACACTTCAAGAAGGATGTGGATAAATTGGAGAGAGTCCAGCGAAGGGCAACAAAAATGATTAGGGGACTGGAACACATGAGTTATGAGGAGAGGCTGAGGGAGCTGGGATTGTTTAGCCTGCAGAAGAGAAGAATGAGGGGGGATTTGATAGCTGCTTTCAACTACCTGAAAGGGGGTTCCAAAGAGGATGGCTCTAGACTGTTCTCAATGGTAGCAGATGACAGAACGAGGAGTAATGGTCTAAAGTTGCAGTGGGGGAGGTTTAGATTGGATATTAGGAAAAACTTTTTCACTAAGAGGGTGGTGAAACACTGGAATGCGTTACCTAGGGAGGTGGTAGAATCTCCTTCCTTAGAGGTTTTTAAGGTCAGGCTTGACAAAGCCCTGGCTGGGATGATTTAACTGGGAATTGGTCCTGCTTTGAGCAGGGGGTTGGACTAGATGACCTTCTGGGGTCCCTTCCAACCCTGATATTCTATGATTCTATGATTCTATGCTGAGCCCATCAGTCACCCCACTAGCTGAGCACTGTGCTTCCCCCTTGTCTCTGAGCCCTCCTCATTCTTTGGGTCACATCAGCAAATTCAGGCGCTGCCTCGTAAAACCAGCATTTCACTTGTGTTATTCCAGTAGCCTGAGGCAAGGGTCCCTCTCTTGTAATCCACCGTGCAGTCTTGGGGTGCCCGTCATCTGTCGGTCGCTGCTTTGAATCCAGCGCAGGATGTTAGGCACTAGAAGTGGGCGCTATGGGACGACCCCCATGAAAAGCGTTGGTAGGTCTCCGTGCACTGGGGAAAAGCCCCAGTTAAAAGCCAGCTCTCCTGAGTCCTCATCTAGCAGCCTAGCCACTAGGCCATGCAGCAACCCAGAGCACAAGCCTGAAGGACTCTCCTGCCCGTGCAGGCATGGGAGGCAGAGCTGAGGACAATGGCAGAGCAGTGGGGGAGGGAGTGTCTGCCCTACTGCTATCCTGCAGGACCTGCCCTATGGCAAGAGGGCTTCATACTCCATATCTGCCACTGTCTCCTTGCACCAGCACTCGCTTCACTATTTTAAAATTTTAAAAAAACAGCCTCAATCCTTGATTGCAGGTAGGTTTCACCCTCTGTCCCATTGATCTCCCCCTCACTTATTAAAGGGATCTTGCAAGCCTTAAATTAATCCTGCTTTAAAGTCCTTAGGGCAGATCCTCAGCTGGGCTGGATGGAACTTATGCCGATTGACATCAATGGAGCTACAGCGATTGACTCCAGCGGAGGATCTGGCCTATGAGCCGGAGGGGAGCGTCCTGTGGGATCTAAACATCTAGTTGCCTGTCTATAAATCACCACCCCGATGAAAAAGTGAAAGAAAATCCCTGTAATGGGGCTCAGACTCACCACCGCTGGTGCCTCCTGCTGGTTGCTCCGAGAATGAGCTCAGTCCAGGCATGGAGCTCCTCCTGCTGGCTGGTGTCTCGCCCATTGTCTGCTCTGCTATGTTGTTTCCACCACTGGGACACACATCGCTCTCTGGACCACAGTGTTCTCTTCAGGACACTGCCCTCCGGCAGTGCCCACTACTCCATTCTCCCTTCTTCCAGGGGTACATCAGCAATTCTAGTCCACACCTGTCTTCGTGGCCACCTGCCACCCCAAAGTCTAGTCCCTTATCTCAGGGACAAGGTGCAGTCCATGGGCCATGCTCCCTCATGGCAAGGTGCGGTGCAAGGGGGGAGAGGGAGACCCAGGCCCACCCACTACTCTGGACCCCAGCCCAGGGACCCTTGAGCAGCAGCTCCTGCTTGCTGCCTTCCTACGCTCCCCATCACTGCCTGCCTTCCCTGGGCCACTTCCCTGTAGCCCTAGCACCCACTCAGGCCTTGTTTCAAGGCCTGCAGTATGGCCAGGTCAGCCAGAGCTCCCTCTGCCCTGCCCAGCATTGCTCTGTCCAGGGTGCCGCTCCTTCTACCAGGAGCCAATCCTCCTCCCTTGCTGGCCAGGAGGAGACTGCTCTCTCTGCTCTGCTGCAGCCTTTATATAGGGCTTAGCCTGGCCCTGATTGGCTGCCTCTTTCTTGGCCCCAATTGGCTCCCCACAGGCCCTTGCTGATTGGCTGCCAGTCTGTACAGCCTCTCTGGCCCGTTCCAGCCCATTTTCTCATGGAGTGGGGCAGCCACCCCACTACAATCCCAAAAGACCAAGGCAGAAAATCAAGTGTTTTCCAAAAGCGCAGGTCAAAAACGTTCAGACTTGGGGGGGATGGGGGGGGGAGTAGACTTGAGCAAGTGGCTGACTTGTCCATTCAGTGACCGAAATGTGACATCCAACCAGAAACACGTGGTTTGGGGTTCGGCGTTTCCCTTTGTTTTTTTCTGAATAAATCTTGCTGCATTTCTAAGCGAAGCGTCGTTTCGAACCGAGAAGTTGTAACATTGCTTTTGAAAAAAGCGTCAAAACCAGAAACCAGCCTGAGCAGCAGCATGCAAGCAGCTAGCCCGAGCTCGTTTGCATTGAGTTAGGACCCAGGGCTATTTGGACCCAACTGTGCCCCTGTAGTTTCTTCCTATTATTTGTGTTGTGCCAAGAAGGGCAGACACGACACCAGGCGTCACACTTTTTGTGGTGTAGCACCACGCTCCCTAGCTATACCTCGCTTGGTTGATCTCAAAGCTCGAGCCATCATGTCCATTGTATGTGGGGGAAACTGACACGCAAAGAGATGCTGAGATTTACTCAAGTCACCCAGCCAGCCAGTGCTGGGAAGAAAACCCAGGCCTCCTGAATCCCAGGCTAGTGAGCGATCCATCAGACACCAGCGCCTCCCCTCTGCGCTGCTGGACAGAAGCCTTCTCTGTAGTTGATTGGAAAAAACCCAAAGGAGACGGTTGACAAATATCCCATCATTTTCCTTGGGGAGCTGCAACTCCAAGGCTGGCTCTGTGCACCTGGGAGAGCAGCCAGCCGGCCACACCAGAAGAGGCATCGCATCCAGTTCTAGAGCAATGCCAAAGGAAAAACCGTTACCATCAGTGTGCATAAATCAATACCACGTCGTCAGGAGGGCAAATGTGTAGTCTGAGAAGGACCGAGTCAGTATAACAGAAGACAGGCAAGGAACAGCAGGCAAGGGAGTGTGGGGATCACTCCACTGAAAGGAGAGAGGTTTGGCCAAAGACCGACTCAAAAGCTGTATAGCGAGTGGCCAGCATCAATCCAGTTGCTCATTACATTTCCAGCTACCAGAAAGGGAAAGAGTGCATCCGACAGGTGGGGTATTGGACTAGATCTCAGGAGATACAGGTTCAATTTGCAGATCAGCTATCACCCTGGGCAAGTCACACTCTATGCTGTGCCTCAGTTTCCCCACCTGTAAAATGGGGAATGGCCGTTCCCTGCCCCCCAGCGGGGTTGTGAGACTCCAGTCCGTGAACGACTGCGAGGTGCTCATGCATCCCACTGGTGAGTGTGCGGGCAAAGAGAGGGACCTGTAGCAACCTGCAGAGGGTGAGAATCTGTTACAGCCCCAGCTAAGGAGCCTTGGGCCATATAAGCACCGATATGGGCAGACAGCTTGCCAGGGCCTTGTCCCACCCCACTGGGAGTCTGGCCATCGACTTCAGCGAGAGCTCGATTGGAGGTCTGATGAGGATTGTCGGCTCTCTCCCTGCAATGATCCCAAAGCCGAAGGAAGCTGCCGCTCTGCTCTGGGCTCCCTTTGCAGGACCGGGATCCACAAGTTCGTTTGGAGCAGACCTCGTTAGGTTGATGCCAAGCGACAGCAGCGTACGCGGGGCTAACTCGCAAACCACCTGCCGTTGCTTCAGACCCTTCCCTGGGGCATGCTGTGGTCTAAGACGCTTCTCTCCACAAGCGCCCGTCGCTCGTCTGACTTTAAAGGCCCGTGCCTCACAGGACGGGCTCTTCCACAACCTGATCGTTTTGTACCCTTCCGGGAAGGGGGTAGCAGCCCCACCCCATTGCCCAGGAGCTCCTACAATGGACCAAGATTTCACCAATGCTGTTTTAAAACGGGTTTTGCTTGAGTAGCTTGCGCACACACCCCGGGGCCAAGGGCAGAGCCTCCGTGCACAGAATTACCACTGAAGTTCAATATCCTGGCACCAACAGCACTGCAGTGACCAAGGTCAGGCCGAGAGACTAGGAAGTGGCTCAGAGTCCTAGGGCCATTGCCCTGCACCTGATGCAGCCGTTTCCTTCAAATCAGAGCGGTAACAGGTTACACTGGTGTCAATTACTGCACAGGCTACAGGGGAATGGAGCATCAGACCCTAGCCCTGCCCAGTGCCTTAACCACAGGACCAACCTTCCTTTCTGACCACAGATGCTGCCTTTCCAAAGTGCCGGGGGCGATGCTCGTCCCCTGGCTCTAGCCCAGGCCCCGCCCCTACTCCACCCCTTCCCCCAAGGCTCCATCCCCACCCCGCCTCTTCCCGCCCAGTTCTGCCCCCTCCCCCGAGTGCACCGCGTCCTCGCTCCTCCCCCTCCCTCCCAGCCTCCTGCACACCGCAAAACAGCGGATTGTGGCGGGTGGGAGGCGTGGGGAGGTGCTGATTTGTGGGGCCTGCTGGCAGGTGGGAAACACTGGGGAGGTGGGGGGGAGCTGACAGGGGGGCCGCCAGTGAATGCTCAGCACCCACCATTTTCCCCCCATCGGTGCCTATGTCTCCGGCTGATCATTAGTCGCTATTTGTATACAGCCCAGTGGGGATATGTGGTGCTTTATAGAGAGACTGGTGGCCTGGGGGCTGGGGCCTCATGCTGAGCTTGCTCACGCCATAGAGAGAGAGTAAATCCCTGGAAGTCAATGGAGTTAAACTGCTGTTAGTGAGTGAAAAGACCGGCTCACCAAGCTTACAACCTATGAAGGTACTGAGATTCCCCCGGCCCCATTGCCAGACTAGCAATTTGCAGCATAGCAGGGAAGCGAACTGGCCTCCCCCGGGTCTTACACTGGTACAAGAACCATCCTCCCTCCGTAGGATGGGGGTTAACCACATTCACAACCACCTCTTCCTTATAGATCAC
Organism: Lepidochelys olivacea; assembly: GCF_965140295.1. Taxonomy (NCBI): domain Eukaryota; kingdom Metazoa; phylum Chordata; order Testudines; family Cheloniidae; genus Lepidochelys; species Lepidochelys olivacea. The sequence goes on from NC_140429.1 coordinate 11,648,313, forward strand.
TCTCACAAGCCCCTGCGAGGCAGGGGACTGCTGTTATCCCCATTGTACAGATGGAGAACAGAGGCACAGAAGAAAGACTAAGTGACTTGACCAAGGCCACACAAGGAGTCTGAGGCAGAGCAAGGAAGTGAAGCCATGTCACCCAGATCCAAAGCTAGTGCCATAACCCTTAGACCATCCTTTTTGTCTACATGAGGAACTCCACACACACTTGGACACATTCAGCATCCCTGATTTAAGTGACAATGCCATTCGAACTACAGCCTCACACAGTGCAATGACCATTACTCTAGGATAAGGAAGCTTTTGTTTTTAATTAAAGAATAAGGTAGCAATTGATTGGATTGAAATGCTTTTTTGGATCTGAAGCTCAAAGCAGAGAGCTCACGAACAACCAGAATGCCTAACCAAGCCATTTGTTGTGCTGGACAGCACAGAATTGGTCATAAAAAGCCAAGAGATAGGGTTGTTTTCTGCAGCTTGCACCCAATTAAGGGATGGGGGGGTTATTTATTTTTGCAATTAGGGACCCTATTTAGCAGGGAAATTGTTTAGCAAGGAACTGACGTGAAGTGTAACATCAAACTTATCACTCATCTTGAAGAGGGAAATCAGACCCAATTCATCCTGTGAAGTGTGACACAATCATTTTCCTCCGAGACCTGATTAAAACTTCCAGCCAGATCCATCGCTATTAGATGCTTTCATGTTTTATCAAATTTCTCTCTGCCCGAGGACACATTGTTATTTAAAAGGAGAGAAGCAGTTTTCTCCCTCTCTCGTCTGGAACGATCAGATGGTAACTCATTCAAACGGAGAGATTTACCAGAAGCGATGACACTGAAATCATTTCCTGCCTTCACGAATATGTTTATATAAACAGTTTTATCCGTCCCTCTTTCTCAAGTGCAATTTTGGCGAGCATTATCAGCCACAATCTCAAGTTTTCAGAACCTTGCATGCAATTTCTTCCCTCCCTCCCCCACCAAATGCATTACATTTTCCTTTAAAGTATTCAAAAAACATTCTAGATTGGAGCCAGATCTGCTTGCTGTTTCGGAGATACTAATCAGTCCCATTCAGATTTTGTCATCCACCCTTTACGTTCTCTGACCTCTGCATAAATCAGCATTTTTCCCTCCCCATACTTTGGAAACGGGGAGATCGCTTTTTGATTTTGCTACTACAATGTTCAGGTATTTCTGCCATAAGCCTCCACTGTGGAGAAAGATTTGACTTTGGATGCTGTTGTCTTCTTGCAGTCAAAGAGTGGATCAGGCAGCTGCTATTTAAAGAGGACGGGCACGTGGTTAAGGCACTTGCCTCCGACACAGGAGAGCTGGCTTCAATTCCCACCTTGAACATGTTACTTAAGTGATTTAGCAGCTTGAGTCCCATGTTCAAAAGTGACTTAAGTCCTGTCAACTTTCACTGAGAGTAAAGTCACTTTTGAAAATTTTTCCCCAAGTGATTTAGGTGCCTAAGTACCTGGGCCGCTTCTGAAAATGGGACTTAGGTGCTTTTGGACATTTTATCTTTACTCTGCGCCATAGTTCCCAGTCTGCAAAATGGTGATAACACCACTACCATTCCTCCAACTATTGTCCAATGAGACTGTCATTCTTTGGAGCTTAGTCTGTGCCTGGACAACATCTAGCACAATCCTGCATCACGTTTGAAGGCCTCTTGGTATTCCTGTAACACAAGTAATGAGATCAAAGTTCAGTTCCAAAGCAAACGGTGGAAGCCCCATTGTTCGGGACTCAAACACCATAAGGAACAACCTTGCTTTGATCAGGAGATGGACTGGGTGACCTTATAGGATCAGAAGTCATAGATGGAAAAAGACCTAAAAGGTGTCTGTTGTGTCCCTTGAAAAAGAGAAGAGACAGGGCTGAGCTGTAATGAATATACAGGGGGTTCTGTATCGAGACTGATGGTCACAGAGAGATCTTATGGTTCTTTCTATCTCCCATACTGTCCCAGCCTGGTGTCACCACAAAGGGTCTCCTTAAGTCCTGTCCTGTCCTTGGGGAAAGGACTGTAGACCACACTACACCGTTCCCGTCTTGTAACCTTCATATGACTGGAAGCCTCTACAGAGATGCCAGGGCTCGCGTCAGCATGAAAATGGAACTTTGTCCCAGAGGCAGCTCCTTGGTGTCAGGCTTGAGGCATATGAGCAGGGCAAAGCAAGGGGAAGCTTCAGTGGGTGTTGTTTGTGCTTGTTCTGTGGCTAGATAGAGGTCTCCAGTGCTGTCAGGCAGGTGTCTTTCACGAGCATTAGTCATTTCTTGAAAAATATACATTTGAAATTCAAACCTGTCAGGAACATTTTTCTGCATTTTCTTCCCTGTCACTGCTGCCTGTGAAGGAATGAGTGCAAAATTAGCCCCGCTCCCCGGGAACCAGCCTTCTGCTCCATCAGCTGAAGGCTGCCAGAGTCTGTTGCTTGTGGCATCATAATAATCCACTCTTCTGGATACAGAACCTGGGCTCACAGGCCACAGATAATGACGTCACTGTGCATCACCCTTTATAGCACAGTCGTGCTAAGAGGCCCCCATTGTGGTAAGGGCAGTGACTGTATATGGACTGCTCCACGGCATTTATAATCTGAATGGACGAGACAGATTAGGAAGCAGCATGCTCCCCATAAGGAGAGATGGAAGATGGTAGATTCAGTGACTTGTCACAGTCACAGAGGAAGCCTATGGCATAGCTGAGATCTGAATCCAGATCTCGCAAAAGTGGTGTGTTGCCATAACCACGAGACCATCCTGCCTCTAGCAGGTAGCGTGTAGTGTCTGGAATGAGATTTAGGGCCTGAATTTCAGAGGTGTTGAGTCCCTGCCTTCAAGTGGAGTGGGAGGCATTCAGCCCTTCTGGGAAAGGGGTGCAGGGAATCAGGCCTTTAATTTAATCTGGAGGTGAATTAGAAAAAGGCCAACTGCTTTATGAAGACACTCCGTTCAATTAGATGAGCAGGGATGCTGTCTCAGCAGCGTGATCAATTCACACTCTTTTTCCCCCAGAACTCCAATCACACCCCTCTCCAGGATATCGAGTCACATTATATCCAGCCAGAGAAACATGTGGTCATCAGAGCAGCTGACACTACCTGACCTAGCAACTACCGAGGTTTCATTCACTGCTGCATGGATGATCTCCCTTACCGTACACCAGTGCAAATCCACAGTAACTCCATTAATGTCAGTGGCGTTACACAGGTGCACCAGAGAGCAGAGTCCGGCCCACTGAATGCAGCGGTCCTCAGAAAGACAAGGCTGCTCAGGAAGGAGAACGGGTCTGGCAAGTTAATGTTCGCTATTGATTTAAGGTCTGACTGAGAGTCACAGGAGTTTTTTGACAGCCTTTCCAATTATCTATTGATTTTTGGCTGGAAAATTCACACACAACAATAGTTTACAGGCCAGAGTCTCAGCTGATGTAAATCAGCGTAGCTCCATGACTTCAATGGAGCTATGACAACTTACACTGACAGAGGATGCGACCCAAGGAATTTAGAATGGCTGAAGACGACTGAACACAGCCTCGCTCGCCACAGGGGTGGAGCAGCACCAGCAGCAGAGCAAGCGTTCCATCTATAACACCCACCAATGGTGTGCCTCAGACACGCCCTCCAGACACCACTTCTAGAGGCAAGTTCAGTCTCCAGGGAGCATTCAGCCCTTGGGCTCTCTGCTGAGAGAGCAGCAGTTAGTGCCAGCTGACATGCCAGTGGGTTTTGCCATGTCCTAGATTGGACGGAGACCGCCAAGTCCTGTCATACAGGACCCTTGCAATTAAATACTCCCGGGGAGAATTCTGCGCCACTGCGCAACGCAGAATTGTGCAGAAATGAATGTTGTGTGCGCAGAATTTCTTTTCCCCCACAGAAATGGGCTGCAGTGCTGCTAGCCGCCACTAGGGATCACTGGACCTGGCAGAGCCCAGCTTGCACATAGAAAACACTGCTGCGGGGAGGGGGAAGGGAAAGCTAGAGGGTTCCCAGCAGCTGCAGGTCCCAGCATGCCCTGAGGGAAGGAGAGAGCGGCGCGCAGGAAACTCCGTGCAAGCTGGGACCAAGCATCAGGCTGTTTCTCCCTCTGGATCCCTGGGCTCTGGGCAGGGAGCGGGTGTGGGTATCTGTGCCTGGGGGGCCCCCGTGGCTGGGCTCTGGGGGGAGGGGTTGTAAGTGTCTGGCCCCCTGGCTGGGCTTGAGGAGTAGGAGGGGGCAGAGAAACAGGAGCTGGGTTGTCATAGGGGTTTCTTTACTCTCTACTCCTGGGGAAATTTTTGTGTGTGTGTCTGTATTGTTACAGATATACTTGCTGACAGGCATTTTGAAATAAATTACTGAAATCATTGAAACTGGCGAGATTATGTAGTGATAAATTGACAAATAAAATCTGCAGAATTTTAAAACATTGTGTGCAGAATTTTTTATTTTTTGGTGCAGAATGCCCCCAGGAGTGAATTAAAATAGAAGCTGCAGCACAGAGTTCGTGGGGGGGAGAGGGAGGGAATCAGTGATCCATTTAGGGGCAAAAGGGCCCGATTCTGATCTCACACTGCTTTTACACCCGTGTGACTCCACTGATTTCACTGGAATTACTCCTGATTTTCACCAGTGGAAGTGAGACCAGAACTGGGCCCAAATGAGGTGGAAAAGGTGGTGGTGTGGGGATTTTTAAGCTTAGATTGCGATCCATTCCTCTCCTGCAAACAACCTTTAATGCATGTAAATCCAGGTCTGAAAGGAGCCTCAGCTTTGCTTAGGGAAGCATCGCATTTTCGGGAAGAAAACCAAAAGCATTGTGCCTCGCTCCCCCTCATGACAAGTTGTGCCTTCTGCTCAGATCCCGAGCAAAATCCCCGATGAAAGGCAGGCTCCAAGCTGCCAAGCGTAAAAGGCTCTGGCTTTCTCTCTGCATCCCATGCTGATGCTTGTGCTTATATCACAGGCTCCTAACGAAATGTCTAAAGCCCAAACCTCTTCCTATTCAGTGTCAATTATTTTTTGGCAGGTCGTTTCCCAACTTTTGAAGAAAAAAGTTTTTCTACCATAGTAAAAAAAAATAAACCCCGGAGGAAGCCAACACCCAGATACATCTGTTCAGCTTCTGACTTAGGGCAGCTGCGAATGGGGATGGATCACTTGATGAGTCCCTGTTCTGTTCTCTGAAGCACCTGGCATTGGCCGCTGTCGGAGGCAGGATACCAGGCTAGATGGACCTTTGGTCTGATCCAATATGGCCACTTTTATGTTACGTTCTTACAAAACGGGGTCATACTCATTAGCCTGTGCTAGGATGATCAAATGGCCTCTTCTGGCCTTAAAAAAAAATATTTATGAACTTTGAGGAAACTCTAGCTTCAAGTTTCACTGGGCTAGCCCCATCAGTGGCACATGGGATGCGAGGCTGGATTTGAGAGAGATCAGGGCCACATTTCCAACTGCTCAGCACCCACAACTGAGGCCAGGTTTTCAAGAGGTAAGTACCTAACATGCCGACTGCTTTAAAGGTGAACACTTGTTTCGGTGCCCCACTGGGAGCTGAGCTCTCCGGGGCTCTTTTGAAAGTTCTGGCCCGGCAGATTTATTATTACACCGCAGAATAAAAGAGAGATGGCTCAATGGGAGCGAGTCTGTGTCTGCACGTGATTCCAACTGAGAGGGCTTATTTGGGGCGTGCACCCAAAAAATCAACCTCGAGATTAGTAACCTAACCAAGCAGGCTGTGCAGCTTTAGCCCAAGCTAAGGGAGCTGCTGCCTCTCACCTCCCCCACCAGCTGTGACTCAGTGTCGTGCAAGCTGAGTAATCCGCAAGGTGTAAGGAACATCTCAGTAACACCCAGCTGCCTGTCACAAAGGGGATCCTGCTTAGCTGGTTTTCACTTGGAACGGAAGTCCCAGTGACTGGATCAGACAGCAGGCTTGCAGAGCATGGGAATTTGCCAGCTTCAATCTTACCATTGCTCTTTTGAGGCAATTCAAATTTGCGTTGGATGAAAGTTACTTTGCAGGAGTTTCTGCCCAGCTGCTTTGCCTTAAAGTAAAGGGACAGGGACACATGCATTCGAGACCTTGCTGTTGGTGTTATACCCTGCGGTAAGGTCTCCCCTGTGACTCTGGCATCCTCTTCCTGCCACTTTGTCATTAGGGAGTCAATGCAAGAGTCTCTCTGGGGAAGTCTCCAAGAAGATACAGCAGCAGTCAAAGGGTTAACAGCAGTGTCACATTATACCTGTTATATGTTTATGAGACTGGTCCTAAGAGGTGCTGAGCACCTCCCACTGCCATGGCAATGAATGGGAGCTGCAGGTGCTCAGTACTCCTTAGGTGCTGGGCAGAGGCTGGGGACAGGGATGCATCCTGCCCCAACCCCACAGAGCAGATGGGGAGCCGCTCCATGGAAGCACCAGCCCCATAACGGCAGTCCTGAACTGGAGCCTTGACAGTCTTCCAGGAAAGGAGTCTGTTTACAGGGAGGTTTCAGAGTAACAGCCGTGTTAGTCTGTATTCGCAAAAAGAAAAGGAGGACTTGTGGCACCTTAGAGACTAACCAATTTATTTGAGCATGAGCTTTTGTGAGCTACAGCTCACTTCATCAGATGCATGCCGTGGAAACTGCAGCAGACTCAGACAGGGACTCAATGTGATTCAATGGCATTCACCCTGAAAGACAGGAAATCACTCCAGGATTGTAACCATGTACTCCAATGATATGGCTCTGTTGCTCAGGGGGAAGAAGACCCCCCACTTTACCCCCAAAATGCTGCTATGCAGGAATGCCTCTGTGGAGCAGCTCTCTGCACAACACAAAAGGTGTCACCCATCATTCCTCTCCCTCCCCCCCTCCATCCGGCCCCTTCCCTTGAGCCGCACTGACTGGCAGAGCCACCTTTACTGCTGAAATGGAGCCTGGCCTGCCCCTAGCTGCAGAATGATGGAGCAATGGGCATGGCATTGCATTGCCGTCTAATGGCTGCCTGCATCTAAATGCGTATTGGGGTCACTTGGACTGTGCATCCCTTGGTGTTTGCTGGCAGGATGGCCCAAAGGAGCAGGGAATCAGTACATGAAGGAAGGTGCATTTCAGCAGGCAGGGGACGTAACTCTGAGCTCGTCACCTCCAGATTACACTGGGCCGATGATCATGTGTGCATTTATCCATGAACTGGATTGGGGGGCGGGGGACACATAATCTGTGATTGTAACAGGCTGGCAGTGTCTGCCTGAAACTCACAACCTGGTTGGCAGGCATTAACCCTGCTGACAGAACAGGTAGATGGTTACCTAGGCTGGATACAAAAGACATGTGATGGACTCTCTGCAGAGAGAACGAGGAGTCCTTGTGGCACCTTAGAGACTAGCAAATTTATTTGAGCATAAGCTTTTGTGGGCTAAAACCCACTTCATCGGATGCATGCAGTGGAAAATACAATAGGAAGATATATATATACACATAGAAAACATGAAAAGATGGGTGTTGCCATACCCACTATAACGAGAGTGATCAGTTAAGGTGAGCTATTATCAGCAGGAGGAAAAAAAAAACCCTTTTGTAGTGAGCGACAGGGTCAGGCCAGATGGCTACAGGAGAGTGGTTGAAGGTAGATACATTAGCTCCAGGTTAAGCAGGTCCCTTTTTCCTGGGTAAGATAACAGGGACTATTCCAGAACACTCAGGAACTTTCTAGAACTAATTAGGGCAGGTAGGCTAATTAGGACACCTGTAGCCAATTGGGAAGTTGCTAGAATTAATTAAGGCTAATCAGGACACCTGGTTTAAAAAGGCTGTCACTCCAGTTAGTGAGATGCACGTAAGGAGCTGGGAGTTAGAGGACTGCTGCTGGAGGACTGAGGAGTACAAGTGTTAACAGACACCAGGAGGAAGGTCCTGTGGTGAGGACAAAGAAGGTGTTGGGAGGAGGCCATGGGGAAGTAGCCCAGGGAATTGTAGCTGTCTTGCAGCTGTTCCAGGAGGCACTCCAGACAGCTGCATTCCACAGGGCCCTGGGCCGGAACCCGGACTGGAGGGCGGACCTGGGTTCCCCCCAAACCTCCCAACTCCAGACCCAACACGACGCATCTTTCCTTCATCTTTCTCTTGTTCCTAAAGTAATTAAAGAGCCTCCTCTTATGTCCCTTACTCTGTGTAACTCAGTTTGTGTTGTAGCCTTTCGGATTTTGTCCCTACACACTTGTGCTGTTCTTTTGTACTTCTCCCAAGCAATTTGTCCATGTTTTCACTTTTTGCAGGGTTCCTTTCTGATTTTCAGGACATTAAAGAGCTCCCAATTGGAAGAATAGTAAGAGGCCAATCCACCTCTCTTTTCTTCACACCGGGAGAGTCTGCAGTTGTGCCTTTAATATTGTCTTCTTGAGAAACTGCCACCTTGCCTGAACTATACTTTGCCTTAGATTTTCTTAGAGCCAAGCATGGCCCCTGTAACATCAGTCAGTGAAATCTTTGGAGACGCAAAAGGGGAAGGAGACAGCCTAAAAGGTGATGCCTCTTTCATGTCAGCTTTACACTTGCATGACTCTCCTTAGGTTCTAGGGAAATGGTCGGATTTACATCAGCATAAGGTTCTTGAAGTCTAAACACCACCTGCTTCCTGCAGATCTCCATTGAAACCAGCCCGTCTCCCAGTGGAGTTGATCCTAAGGGGACTGGCCACGTCCTTCCTCGTGTTCTTGTTTGCCAAGAGGAGCTGTCACCTACCCACTGCAGGAGAAACAAGCACTGGCTGTTATGTGCTAACATCAGGGCTCAGGAGATCAGTCGGGGCTGGCTTGGAGACGTCCAAGATTTAGAAGAGAGGACACTGGTTTGTTCCAAGAAAGAACAGGAGTACTTGTGGCACTTTAGAGACTATGCTCAATTAAATTAGTTAAGCTTTCGTGGGCTACAGCCCACTTCATCAGATGCATAGAATGGAATGCATAGAATGGAACATATAGTAAGAAGATATATATACATTCTGTATGTGCATATATATCTTCTTACTATAAGTTCCATTCTATGCATCCGATGAAGTGGGCTGTAGCCCACGAAGGCTTGTGCTCAATTAAATTTGTTAGTCTCTAAGGTGCCACAAGTACTCCTGTTCTTTTTGCAGATACAGACTAACATGGTTGCTACTCTGAAACCTGGTTTGTTCAGTGGAGTTTGTGAAATTCTTTTGCTGGCTTCTACTTTTGCGTAACTTTTATGCCTATTGTGGAGACCCCTGGGGGCTAGGTCATAAGCAGGATTTGAACCCAGAACCCTTACATCTAAAAAGCCCAGGCCTCTACTGCCAGAGTTAAAAAAAACTAAGTGTAAAAGCCTGGCTCCACTGAAGCCAAAACTCCCATTAGCTTCAATAGGGTCAGGATTTCCTCTTAAACCTGCTAGTGTGAAGCACCAGCAGACTCATAGACACAGTTATTGAGTTAACGAACAGAGAGCTCAATCTTCTTTCCACCCCCCCACCCCTTACTAACTCAAATGTAACCTTCTGCTTCGGTGCTAGAGATGCGGTGTGCTAGGGTGACACCTATCTGCAGAACCGAGTACCAAAGAGACACCCGCACCTGCCTGCCACCTGGGCTTCTTTCAGCTACATCATAAAGAGACCCAGAAATAGCCAGGATGGAATGCCTCAATTCACCATGAGCATGACAACCAGGTGTGTACTCCTGGCTAGCTGTACACAGGTGCCTGCAGTCCTGTCTAGACCCAACTTGTGCTCCCCACACCCACCCTAGCCATAGACATTGCAAGATATAGTACACCACAAACACCAATAAAGAGTCTATACACCCTGTACACACACACAATTACGGCTTATGGTTTCTTCGCAGGACTACACGGTATCTGAATTTCCAGCCTTCAGCTCAACGCTGGCTTTGTCCAAGTGTCCGTCATGCTTATGCAGAGATCAAGGTCTGCAGGAGATCTATTTGATGGTCCGAGAATGAGAGCAAGCCGAAATAAAGACAGCGCGCACATGGTGGGCGGGTGTCTTTGTTTGCATCAGGCTGCAGCCACAATACGGCACCTGTCCGTGCAGCAAGGAGGGGGCACTTCTCTACGTTCACAGGTGCTGACCTTTGGTTTTGAGGGTGGGTGCCCCACTGCGGCTCCACCCCCTCCCCTGAGGCCCAAGGCCCCACCTCCCACTCCACCTCTCCCTGACCCAAATCCGCCCCCTCTCCCGAGACCCCCCCTTCCCTGAGCACCTCCCGCCCGCTGTTGCTCGCGCCTTTCTTCCCCCTCCTGCCCTAAGGGCAGTGAGCAGGGGAAGGGGCAGAGGGGAGTGAATGGAGGGTCTAGCCCTGCTCAACAGCTGATCAGTTGGCGCAGGGCCAGCTGCTAAACAGCTGATTGATAGCCAGCCCCAGTGCTGCCACAGCAGCCGCCCCAGCCAGCCCCCTGGGTACTGAGCACCCCCGGATCCCTCACGGAGTCTGCACCTATGTCTACATTGAAAGATGGAGCACAGAAGACATAACTGATGCAAGTTCCATGCACTGCATTTAGCTAATCTGTCTGTTAGTCACCAGAGTGGGTGCCAGGGACCTCTCCTGACTTCTCTCTGTACATTCACCTGCACTTCAATGAGTACTTCAAGGGAAACATATTAGTTATTCACAGAGTGGAGAAGGCCTTTGCATACTTATTAGCGCTCCTTCGAGGGAACAGAGTTGCTGAAAGAGTGGGAGGTACAAAGGCACAGATCTCTGTTGAATGGCTCCAGCAAGCACTCTGTCAGCCCTCCGAGCTGAGGTGGTACCAGTCTGAGCTTGGAGGGAGGCTGGGCCCCTCCTGTGGGATCCTGGCCCAGATGAGTGTGCCTACATGACATCAGCATCCTTGCACACTCATGGGCTTAAACATGGTGTTTGGTAGTGTAACAACAACTGCTACGGGGTGTCAGCAGGGATTGAACCCCGGGAACTTCGGCCCCACAACACAGCCCTCTCTAATTTGTGCTAAAGGAGTAACTCCATTAGCTAGTAGCAATAGTCGGCGCCTATCTTCGCTCACGCCCAGCCACTAGAGCAGTGGTTGGCTACCCTTGGCATGCGGCCCATCAGGGTAATTCGCTGGAGGGCTGAAAGACATTTTGTTTATGCTGACTGTCCGTAGGCACCCTCCCACCGCGTAGCTCCCAGTGGCTGCTTCAGGACACAATCATTTTTTTAAAGCCAAATCCTCAGCTGGTGTAGATGGACACAGCTCCATTGAAGCCAAGGCTGCTATACCGATTTACAACAACTGATTATATTATCTAGATAAATATCAGGGGTCCCTATCCACACTGGTCAGAGAAACTGAGCTGGTACCCTGACAGCAGCAGGGCTTGTACATTAGAGAGGGTCCTATATACCTGAGCCTCCCTAAGGTAACTGTGGATGCTCTCATTAACCTTACCCCTCCTCTCTCTGGAAAGTCTCCATCTCATTACAGCCAATAGTTTGTACTATGTGCAAACTGTCCAACTGAATGCACCAGAGCTTCAGGGATGCCCACGGCACCGAACCCCTGGAGGTCTGGCTGACTTGCCAGCCTTGCAAAACTCAGCAGTGAGAGGTGAGCCAACAGCTACCGAAGTGATGCTGAGCCAAGCTAGCAAAAGCACTTATCATTACTGCCTACGAGGACCAAATTCACAGACACCAACCGGACCAAGCAAATTCTTGTTGGGCCAGATCCTCGGCTGGTGTAAGTTAGCATAGCTCCACTGAAACCCGTGCAGCTACACTGGTTTATATCAGCTGAGGATCTGGCCCAGTGAGCCCCATTCTCCTCTTACTTTAAACTCATTTTAACGCCATCATGGTCTGATTTTTCCTTTCTTGGGGCTGCACCATGGGAGTTTTGTTATTAACTGAGATGGGAGCAGGATTAGGTTCTTACAGAAGTGTAAGTCCGGAGTAACTGAACTCAGTGGCGTTACCCTAGTGTCAAATAAAGTGCGACATTAGAATCAGGCCCATTGACTTCAATGGGATTATTTCGGATTGACACTGGTGTCAGTGAACAGGGAATCAGGTTGAAAAGGTGAAACTGACTGGTCTAGTTTCACTGTCAAAGCGGAGCGAAGGGCGAACTTTAAACAAGCCAGCACCAATGGTGACAAGTATCTTATAAACCAGATCTTCAGCTGGTGTAAATCAGCACATCTCCCTTGGAGTCAATGGTACTTTGCTGACTTACAGCATGTCAGGATCAGGTGGGCTGTGTTTACATGCTCTAACATCACATACCAGACATTCATTTAAATAGGTGCCCAGGGTATAGCAAAATATACATCAGCCTTGGTAATCATTACACTTTTGTTTTCATACAACGCATGGGACAAACTTCTGCTCCAAATGAGGTGGATTTAAATCCAGAGTGACTCCTCTGACTTCAGGGGAGTTACACCAATGCATTTGAAGTAATAGAGAAGAATCTGACCCATTAAATTCATCCATAGTTGAATACATACAGAGTAGGTGAAATTTACTCTGTGCTTTTACCCCAACCCATCACCTTCTATGCATCACTTAAATCTCACTCCAGGATTATTTTTGAGAGTTGCCCTAAATGGTCCAGTGGTCTTTTGCTGGCCCTCTGTCACCTAATAAGATCTGGGAAACACACGCTGACACAGATCAAAGGTATTTAGGCTCCTATATTCCACTGAAATCAATGGGCATTAGGAACCCAAGTCCCCTTGTGGATACAGACCTTTGTTTGAACTCAACACTCCTCTGTTGAATTTATTAGCCTCTCTTTAATGTGCTGAATGTTTCTCCCGCGGTCACAGAAAAGGGTCGGCTCCCTCAGGGGATGAAAAAGACTCCTAATAATTAGGACAAACAATCATTATTACTAGCAGAGCCTAGGAACCACAGACATGGACCAGGAGCCCACTGTGCTGTGCAGGCAGCAAAGAGCAAAAAGTTGGCCCCTGCCCCAAAGAGCTTACAATGTCCATTAAGTGAGTAGAGGTTCTCAAGCTCTGACCTACTGAGTCCTTCAGGGTGCGGCACTGAATGAAAGACTCGGAAAACCAAACAGTGGGGAGGGAAGTTGGAGGGCGGGGGTGTCTAGACCTGGAGAGGATCTCCCTCTTGAGAAGTGGTTGGCCGGAGTTCCAATTGCTGTATCTGGCCTACAGTTACACTGCCTTGCATTTATCTAGCATCTTTCCTCCCAAAAATAGATCCCAGCTTTCTTTGGCATTTTGAACCCACCTGTTTCCAGTGTCCATCATCCACTCAGATCTGGGGGACAGGGTCAGCCTTTTGTCTTTGGGCTGGTGGGCACCTTTACCCTCCTGAGACTCATCCAAGGGATGTTCTCATCTCCAAGGCCACCTGATCCTACTGACCACCCTCTTCCCCCCGCAGATGTCTGTTCCCATCTCTCGGGCTGCCCCTGCCTTTCACTCACCACGCTATAACCAGCCCATGCAGGCAGTTCTCCTGTGCACATGCACACAATATTTAGTGCCTGATCCAAGGCTCACTGAAGTCAGCAGAGACTCCTGTTGACTTCCATCAGCATGGGATGGAGCCCCTCGTGCCCACTTCCCCAAGCACTAATATCTCCGTTCTAGAATCAGTCTAGCACCTAATGCACTGGACTGGACGAATTGTGTTCTAGTCCTGGCTCTGCCACTCACCTGCTATGCAGCCTTGGGTATGTCACTTTCTTTCTCTGAGCCTCTGTTTACCCTCCTACCCATCTTTTCTATTTAAACTGCCAGCGCTTCAGAGCAGGAACGGTCTTCCACCGTGGGCGTGTCGACACTGCAGTTGTGCTGGGTGTGTGATTGCAGCACGTGCTCCTCAGGTACGCCTGCTTTAATCTAGCTAACCCAGGCATGGACAGCTCAGCAGGGCAGGCAGGACAAGCCTGCCCGGTACTTACTTGGGTGGCTAAACCCATATTGAAGTTCATGCTCCTGAGGCTTCACTGCTGTTGGTACTCGAGCTAGCTAAACTAAAGCTAGCTTGGGTGTGTCTACACTGCAACTTGCAACAGCTGTCCGTCTCCTGCCTCAACAGGGCCCTGATCCTGGTTGCAGCTGTCACGGAGCGCACAGGCTCGGTGCCCTATTGGAACCACTCCGAATGGAGTTCAGACAGGACCCTCGTGCAGTGTGTCAACCCCCTCAGGGCACACTCTCCCTAGGGCAAGCCTCCTTGAGTCTGACCTTGAACGTTCAGCACCCCTGTTTACACCATGAGTGCCCCACAGTGAGTCCGCCTGAATGGGACACCTGAGGCAGGAGGGCTGGAACAATTTTTATAGTGGGGGTGCTGAAAGCCATTGAAGCAAACTGCAAACTCTGTATATCATGGAAACCACTTCAAGCCAGGGAGTTCTGCAGCTTCTAATTCCAGCACCTATGCTGTCCCCAAAGGGCCCTGCACCCCAACTTCGCAGTCAGCAGTCACTCTCAGCCAGCAACGTAGAACAGAAGGGTTTATTAATCGTCTGCAACACAGTGTAGAATAGATCTTGCTAGCACAGAAAGTAGGGAAACTCAGCAAAGTCCATCTTGGGGGGATCCAGAGCCCAGAGCTCTCCCCGAGTCCCAAAACAGAAGACTGACTTGCTTTCTGTGCTGCCCAGTTGCCTCTCATCCTTCCTTTGTCTCTTTCCCAGGCAAAGAAATCACTTGGCCTCCAGCTCTGCCTTTGTTCTCCAACACCTCTTGGAGGGGTGCAGAGAATGGATTCCCGACAACAATTGCCAGGATACAGAGTGTCAGCCATTGTCTGTGCCCAGGCAGCCAGACGGCAGTCACACCTGCCCACTAGGGCAGTGGTCCCCAACCTTTCTGTGGGAATAGCATATTCCTATTCCCAGAAGACTGTGGCGGACACCAGACACCCCACCGCCGAAATGCCGCCGAGAAACGGCAACGCGGTGTCCTGCAGGCGCACACAACTGCCCCGGTGGGCACCACTGCACCCGCAGGCACCGTGTTGGGGACCCCTGCTCTAGGGGGTCTCTGCAACGATCTCACATCGTTGTCCCACCATCTAGATACTTGAGTAAACACATGGGGAAACTGAGTCACACACACTATTCAGACAAAACATTAAGAACATTCCCACTTCGTCACAGGGGCCTCTAAGCACTCCTGCAATATAAATAACACATAGGTTCCTCTAAAGCACCCATCACCATGGTGTCTGAGCACCATATTTTCCAGAGCAGTGGCTGAAGCTTCAGGTCTCTATTAAATAAATCCCAGCTTGGGTATGGCAAGATAATAGAATAGATAATGGAAAGCAAATCTATGGGATGAAACTTGAGGCGCAAATCCTGAAACATGCTGAATTGAAATTTACCGCCCATACCTGACAAGTCCCTAAAACAACTCTCACATGGAGGATAATCATTTCCATGAATGTGTTATTTCAGCGTCTGAGTTAAGGACCATGATAAAGTTTAATGGTTAATTTAGGGAGGATTTTTTTTTTTAATAATTATGAGGCTATGAATACCAGATCATTAAATTTATACCTGAGTATTTCATCCACATGGCGAGGCTCCAGGCAAATTCAGAATGACTGCAGCTTGGTGAGTAAGATACAGTTGATAACAAAGAACTGTATATCCCTGCTCCTGGCCTCTTCTTTATGCTTGGAAAACCAGCACCATGTAGGCGATGTCCTTGATTTCTCCACATCATCCATCCAGTAGCACAGTTAATGTGTATTTAATGCAAACTGTGTCTATTATTCTCTGCACTAGGTGCAAGGAGGGGCTCAGAAACAGCTGCAGAGAATTTCACACAAGGAAACAATACTCGGAGGTGCAGATTCAGGTTTTAACACCAGCTGCAGCTTTTAGTGCTGTCGCAGTAACAGAAAATGCATCGAATTTGAAATGGCTCCTCAGTGCGTGTGTGAGAATCTGTCACATGTAGGCCATGGGGTGTTTTGTAAGCATAAAGGGGTTAAACTAATGTAACAAAGCATCCAGCTTGAGCATTTATTTGCTGCAAAAAACTTTTGTGCTTTTGTTTAAAATCTAACAGAAAAAAATACATGCCTGGAAAGTCCAATGTGGCTGATATTTTCTGTCATTTTCCCCCCCCATCCCCCCACCGCCCAATCTGTCCACTGATCTTTGCTTTAAACACAACCAGGATTGGAACAGCTGGGAATGCTGCAGATCTGGACACCTCTCATCACGGCGGTCAGCCTCTACACCAGGGGATCTTAAACTTTATTGCACTGCGACACCCTTCTGACAACAAAAGTTACAACATGAGCCCAGGAGGGGGGCCCCCAAGCCTGAGCCCGCCCGAGCCCCACTGCGCCTGGTGGGGAGCCCAAAGCCAAAGGGCTTGAGCCCCAGCCAGGGGACCTGCAACCTAAGCCCTGTTGCCCAGTGCTGAAGCCCTCATGCTTCAGGTTCGGCTGCGGGGTCAGGCTTCATCCCTGGGGGTCAGGCTTCATCCCTGGGCCACAGCAATTCTAAGCCAGTCCTGGCGACCCCATTAAAATGGAGTCCCAAGCCCAGTCTGAGAACCGCTGCTCTCCTCTGAAGCACTCCAGCAGGGCAGCTGCACCAGTTTAAGTGTAGATATCACCTTTAGGAGCTCTTTTTCTGGCTCAGGGCTCAAGTATTTTGGTTGGTGTGGTCCAGGGAGGTACAGTTTGGTCATTGGTAGATTCTCCAGAGCTGCTAGTTCGGTACCTTTCACCAGAATTCAATTTGCTCCGTTTCTGGCGGGGTAGGGGACACGATGGAAAGGTACAGAAAGTTCAGGGTGCAAGTCAGCCAGTGCACATGAACAAACAATGCAGCCAGTCATGGTTTCCCAGGAATTCAGTTGCTTTGCAATAGATACTGGAGTGTTTCAACAGGCCCAGGAACCAAGCCTCAGGGCTGGCTCATCCTCTGTGCTTACAGGAGGAATTGAGAGAGGCAGGCAAATAAATAAATACCCCTTACTGTCCCCCTAGGCCTGGCCTGTTGGTTGATGCTTATTTCCCTTGGCTTTTTACTTTAGCAAAGCTTTTGACATGGTCTCCCACAGTATTCTTGCCAGCAAGTTAAAGAAGTATGGGCTGGATGAATGGACTATAAAGTGGTGTGACAAAGTTCCTCCTCTACCTTGGTGGGTCTCGCGCTTATTGGCGGATTTGCTCGCCTTGGAGCTTCACGGCAGCCCTCAGCTTGGTCGTTTTTCTGAATTCACAGTCCAGGTCGACTCCTCCTGTGTCTGACCAGGAGTTGGGAGGTTTGGGGGGAACCCAGGCCAGCCCTCTACCCTGGGTTCCAGCCTAGGGCCCTGTAGACTGCAGCTGTCTAGAGTGCCTCCTGGAACAGCTGTACGACAGCTACAACTCCCTGCGCTACTTCCCCATGGCCTCCTCCCAACACCTTCTTTATCCTCACCACAGGACCTTCCTCCTGGTGTACTTGTACTCCTCAGTCCTCCAACAGTCCATGTTCTCACTCTCAACTCCTAGTGCCTCTTGCTCCCAGCTCCTCGCACGCACACCACAAACTGAAGTGAGCTCCTTTTTAAAACCCAGGTGCCCTGATTAGCCTGCCTTAATTGATTCTAGAAGCTTCTTGATTGGCTGCAGGTGTTCTAATCAGCCTGTCTTAATTGTCTCCAGAAGGTTTCTGATTGTTCTGGAACGTTCCCTGTTGGGAAACGGAACGTCCTTTGCTTGCTCCTCAGCTATCTGCTTTCTATTCTTTCCTAAAGCCCCCTGGCCTGCATTTTTCTTACTTTTTGACTCTGCCTTAGTTCCCGCCGCCCCCCTCCCGACCGGGTCAGACACTTTTTTGTTTTGGTTTGGTTTTTTTGCCGGTTTTTTTTTTGCTGCCGTTTGAGTGCTGGTCAGCTGCCAATTTGCCGCCAGCACCACCCCCCCACGCCTGTTCCCGGGCGCAGCTATTTGCCTTAGCTGAATCCCCCGGAAGAGGGGGGAAGATTGCCGACCCGCTATCCGGAGGGGGGAGTGGAAGCCTCCAGACCCAGCCGTTTTGCTGTCAGCCTATCTTTGCAATATTCTCGGCCTGCCGGAAGCCTTGGAACACAGCCAACACAGCTGGAGAAGAAGAAGATAGCAGACAGAAGAAATCACCCAGAGAAGCTACAAATCATCGTGGAGGGGGCCGTAAGACTGAGTAATTTTTTGAATTATACTCTCGTGGGGGGGAGGGGGTTGACTGTGGCTTAATTGCGTTTGTGGCGGCACAGGGGGTGTGGCATGGAGCTGGCCCCTGATCCATCGGTGCCCCCCCCCAACATTATTACAACTGTCACGGCCCCCCCGCCGTCCGTCCCTGCTGGCAACCTGCCATCTGCCTCGGATCCAGCTGTTTGCTTTGAACTTTGCCTTTCGGACTGGACATAACAGCCGACCAACCGAGACTCTTTTGACAAACGTGCGTGGGTCCACACCCCCACACCCCCCGGACTGTTTATCCCACAGCTTGCCCCAATCACCGGACCCCAATTCCTGTTTTCCCCCCCGTTCCAGTCCAACCCATTTGGTAACACCCCACCCCCGCCTGCAGCCCAGCAGGGAGGAGTGGTTAATCTGCTTCCCCCTCCCCCCTCCTCCTTCCGGTGTCTCCCCATCTCTCCCTGCTCACAATGGCGGTGAATGAGAGGGGCGAGGCCCTTTACCAATATCAGTTGTTCCTCCCCCACCTCCCCCACTACCCAACCCCCGAGCCCCCCCACCACCACCACTGTCAAAATACCTGCCACCGCCCCCGCTGGGGCACCAGCAGCAGAAGGCACCGGGGCAATTACTGCCACTGCTACGTCCACCCCCCCCCCCCCCAGCTGGCCGAAAAGGCCAGGGCGGGAAGAAAGGAAAGGGCCCCGCTAAAACCACTAGGCCCTCCATGGCAGGGGTTACCCCCACCGCTGTGGCCTTGTCATCGACCGTGGCGCCCCCCCCCCCCCCGCTGTTCCCTCCACCAGCTCTGCGAACGTCCCTCCCCCGGCCCCCAGGACGTATGCCCGGGCGATGGCAGGCTCCCCCCTGCCTGCCGCCTCGTCATCTCGCCCACCCACTGCCTCCGCTACCATCATCAGTGGCCGGGGCCCCTTCCCCACCTTGACCAGGAGGCACAGTGTTCGTTGCCTCCTGGTGCCCACCTCGGCCCACGTGGAGACATACGTGCAGGCGTTGGCGAAGGTGGTAAGACCCACGGCTATTGTGGCGGCCTCCAAAATGTATGGGAAGGTCGTTTTTTTCTTAGCTAAGGAGGCTGCCGCCCAGGAGGCGGTGGAGAAGGGCCTGGCGGTGGAGGGGGGTGTTTGTCCCCCTAGAGCCGCTAGAAGACCTGGGCGTTCACCTCGTCCTCACCTCCGTTCCTCTCTTTTTTACCCAATGCTGCCCTGTTACCCGCTCTCTCCACCCTGGGGAAACTTGTCTCTGTCATCAGCCCTCCCATTGGGCTGCAAGGACCCCACCCTCTGTCACATCCTTTCGTTTCGCCAGCAAGTGCAGCTTCTACCGCCGGCGGTGGTGCATGACGGAGAGGCGCTCGAGGGGTCCTTCCTAGTTCCCTACCAGGGAGCCCGCTATCGGGTCTTTTATTCCACCGGAGAGGCCCGGTGCTACCTCTGCCGCTCAGCGGGGCATGTCCGCAGAGACTGCCCTTTGGCCCAGGGGGGAGGGGCACCCGACACCCCCAAGACCCGGCAGGACATCGGCCCCGTCGTTGCCGACGCCCCTGGCCGCCCGGCACCTGAAACCAACCCTCCTCCTACTCGATCCACCGCTGCTCCCGTCCAGGCCCAAGAAACACCTCCCCTACAATGCCCAGGCGAGCAAGGGAGTCCCACCCTTGCTATTACCAATCTGGTAGAGCCTATGGAGGAGGGTGTGGCAAAGATATTACCGGGTATAGGAGAGGGCCCGCCCCAAGGAGAACCCCCCGCCCCTCATGCTGCCTTACCGTTACCCCCCATGAACCCCTGAACCATCGCCTCCGCCCCCCAACATGACCCCTGCTAACCAACCCCCAGACGACGCTATGGTGGGCTGGACCCTAGTCCAGGGAAAGCGAGGCAAGCGGAAGGCTCGAGCTCCGTTGCACCCATCCGATGCGGAAGCCCCCCGGAAGACCAGGAAGGGAGGCACTAATATCGAGCCTTCCGCTACGGCCACGAGTGAGATCCATCCGCAGGTGTCGGGAGGGGAAGACAGACTGGCATTGGAGGGCAGAATCCCCCCTCCACGAGAGACCCTCCCCTCCGAGACCCCTGAGGAAGCTCCTTCTTCCCGAATACCACCCAAACCCCCCGCGAACCCCGAGGCGACTGTTGAGGCGGGCCCTAGAGGAGAGGCCCCCGGGGTAGCAGGAGCTGGCCTCTCCTCCGTGTATGCGGAGATTGAGGCCCTAGATTTGACCCCGGTCACCCAGGGAGAGGATGATCTACTGCCGGCTGGCCTCGATCTGGGTAACCTTACCCCAGCCCCCCTTTCCCCATGCTCCCTCCCCCTAATTGCCTTCCCGGGCAAGCGTCCCGCAGAAGGTGGTCCACCACCTGATGCCATGGCCGCCAAGACCACCACGGAGCCAGCGCCCAGCGTCACTGGGAGCCCCCTCCCCACCCCCTTAACCCTCGACTCTGCTCAGGAGGCACCTTCTTTTAGCTGCTCGCCTCATGAAGTCCAGAGCCTTACCTCTGCCCCCGCCCCCACCCCTGTCCCTGCCCAAGTCCCCTCCTCCTGCAATGCTATTGCCGCCCCTGGGGTTATTTCTTTCCCGCCTTTTGCAGATTCCCCCCAGGGAGCAGTCTTTGCACTTTCTAGTCGCGACCCATTAGGAGTGGCAATTTTTTCCCTGCCATCCCCTTCCACCCCAAGGTGTGAAATGGATTTAATAACCCCAGCCTGTCAGACGCCCCGTCGGTGGTCCGCACCCTGTCTACCCGCCTTAGCGGACCACGAGGCTGCATTAAGAGCCCCACCAGGGAATACACCGGAAATCGTAACCCCACCCCCCCATGAGCTGCGGCATGCACTACGGAAGTTCCTAGAACACAGCCGTGGCGCCCGCAATAGGGTACAGCTGGCTCTTCAGCTATGGGGGGACTTTCATCAAATTCTTCAGGCCACAAGGGCCCTTATAAAGGAGGGCAGGGGGCAAGGAAAGCGCGGTGCTGCGGCCTACGAGCTGGCCCGCGGCTTCCGAAAAGATCTACTCATCCACGGGATGGGTCACGGGTTGCTGTGCAACCCTCCGGGGGCCACGAACAGCCCCACCACTGAGAAACCCCCACCCTCGCAGCCCTCCGCATGACGCCTCTCATTATTGCAACCTTGAACACCAGGGGCTGTAGGATGGCTCTCCGCAGGTCCCAGGTGCTCTCTTACCTTCGGGAAGGGGGGTGCTCTGTAGCTTTCCTGCAGGAGACCCATACGGACCTGACTGTCGAGGACAGGTGGCGGCTGGAGTGGGGGGACGGGGTATACTTTAGCCACTTCACGACTTGGCAAGCTGGAGTGGCGACCCTGTTCTCCCCCACCCTATGGCCCGAGGTGCTAGGGGTCACTGAGGCCGTGCCGGGCCACCTGCTGCACCTTCGAGTCCGTATGGAGGGGCTCGTGGTCAACCTTGTTAACATCTATGCCCCGCAAACGAGCCCAAAGCGGCCACAATTCTATCAGCGGGTGTCTGACTTTCTCGGCACCCTAGATTCACATGAGTGCCTGGTCCTGGGAGGGGACTTTAACACCACCCTCGAGGAACAGGACCGCTCAGGGGCCGAGCCGAGCGGAGCCCAGCCGCCGCGAACATTCTCCGAGGAATAGTTGAACATCGCTCCCTAGTGGACGTCTGGCGTGACCATCACCCAGATGACACTTCCATGTTCACTTTTGTGCGGGTGGAGGCCCATCGGTCACACCACTCTCGGTTGGACCGTATTTACTTATCCCGTTTCCATCTTTCACAGGCCCACTCCTCCACCATTCAGCCGGCCCCATTCTCCGACCATCATTTAGCCACCATAACGGTCTCCCTCCATGCAGAGAGACCAGGGCAGGCCTATTGGCACTTTAACAACAGCCTGTTGGAGGACGAGAGCTTCGTAACATCCTTCCGGGAGTTTTGGCTGGCCTGGCGAGAGCAGTGGCGTGCCTTTCCCTTGGTGCGGCGATGGTGGGATCTAGGGAAGGTGTGCGCCAAGCTCTTCTGCCGTGACTGCACTCGGGGCACCAGCCGACGGAGAAATGCGGTCATAGAGCAGTTGAAACGGGAGGTCTTAGAGATGGAGAGGCGCCTGGCCGCCAACCCCAAGGACCCGTCCCTCTGCAGAGCGTGCCGGGAGAAGCGGAAGGAGCTCCGGGCCCTCGAGGACCACTGGGCCCGAGGTGCCTTCGTTCGGTCCTGCATCCGCCTCCTTCGGGAGATGGACCGCGGCTCCCACTTCTTCTATGCCCTGGAGAAAATGAGGGGGGCCAAGAAACACGTCACCTGCCTTCTAGCGGAAGACGGCACCCCCCTCACGGATCCGGAGGAGATGTGTGGGAGGGCCCGTGACTTCTACACAAGCCTTTTCTCCCCGGATCCGACCGATCCTGGAGCTTGCGGGGTGCTCTGGGAGGAACTCCCCATAGTCAGCGTGGGCGACCAAGACCGGCTAGAGCTGCCTCTCACCCTGGCCGAGTTCTCGGAAGCCCTCCGTCGCATGCCCACCAATAAATCTCCGGGCATGGACGGGCTGACCGTGGAGTTTTACCGCGCGTTCTGGGACATCCTCGGCCCAGACCCTGTCTGGGCTGAGTCCTTGCAGAGCGGGGTCCTCCCTCTGTCGTGCAGACGAGCAGTGCTCGCCTTGTTGCCGAAGAAGGGGGACCCCCGCAATTTACGAAACTGGCGTCCCGTCTCACTCCTTAGCACGGATTACAAAATCGTAGCGAAAGCAATCTCGCTGTGGCTAGGGTCCGTGATGGCGGACGTGATCCACCCAGACCAGACCTATACTGTCCCGGGTCGCAGCATTTTTGACAACCTATTTCTAGTCCAAGACCTTTTGGAACTCGGGTGGAGAGATGGTCTGTCGTTCGCCCTCCTGTCTCTTGATCAGGAGAAGGCGTTCGATAGAGTAGACCATGGGTACCTCCTGAGCACTCTGCAGGCGTTTGGATTCAGACCTCAGTTTGTGAGTTTTCTCCGGGTGCTGTATGCCTCCACGGAGTGTTTGGTTAGGCTCAACTGTACCCTGCCCGAACCGGTCAGCTTCGGGCAAGGAGTGCGGCAGGGGTGCCCCCTCTCGGGCCAGCTGTACGCTCTGGCGATCGAGCCTTTCCTCTGTCTCCTCCGCAGGAAGTTGACAGGGTTGGTGCTGCGGGAGCCGGAGTTGCTCCTCGTGGTCCAGGACCCGGGCGACTTGGCGCGAGTAGAGGCATGCCAGGCCATCTATTCAGCAGCCTCCTCCGCCCGAGTCAACTGGGTCAAGAGCTCTGGCTTGGCGGTGGGGAACTGGTGGCAGGTGAGCTCCCTCCCACCTGCGCTTCAGACCATCCGGTGGAGTGCGGGTCCACTGCTCTATCTCAGCGTTTACCTTTCTGCCACGCACCCTTCCCCGCTGGAGAACTGGCAAAATTTAGAGGGCGGGGTGATAGAGCGGATCTGGAAATGGACGAGGCTCCTCCGATGTCTCTCCCTCCGAGGGAGAGCACTGGTGCTTAATCAACTAGTCCTGTCCACGCTCTGGTACCGGCTCAACACCCTGGCCCCGGCCCCGGGTTTCCTGACCCACCTCCGGAGATTGATTCTAGAGTTCTTTTGGTCAGGAATGCACTGGGCCCCTGTTGGAGTTCTTCATCTACCCCTGAAGGAAGGAGGGCAGGGCCTGAAGTGTCTGTACACTCAGGTCCGCGTTTTCCGCCTCCAGGCCCTGCAGAGGCTCTTTTATAGTGCACGTAGTTCGACGTGGAGCATACTGGCGCTCGCCTTCCTGCGCCGCTTCCAAGGGCTTCGATACGACCGGCAGCTCTTTTATCTTTCTCCGAGGGGTTTTCCGCGAGACATCTCCGGTCTGCTGGTCTTCTACCAGGACCTCCTCCGGACCTGGAAATTGTTTCTAACGACCAGGTCCGTGGCGGCCACCGTGGGAGCAGATCTCCTCACGGAGCCCCTGCTACCCAACCCCCAGCTCCATGTGCAGGTGACGGAGTCCCACTCGGTGCGCCAGAGGTTGGTCCTGGCGGAAGTCACGAGGGTCGGAGACCTCCTGGACTATGACCGGGGAGACTGGCTGGATCCCCCGACGCTCGCTCGGCGCATGGGGCTCTCCAGCCCTCGTACCCCCCCGGCGCGTGCTTCAGGAGGTGAAGGCCGCCTTGACCCCCACTGCTCGGGCTTATGTCAACCGAGCCTTGCGCGAGGGCGCACCCCGGCCATCCTCTACTCCAGGCCCGCCGGACCTTTCCATTGGGCCCCTACCCTGCCGATCCCAACAAACCCCTCACCCTTTCACTGCAAACCGGCTGCATGAACTGCAGCCGGTCAGTTTTCAAATCGCACCACGGAAATATTTATACACACTCACGCTTCACACCCTTCACGCCCACACCCTGGTGTCCCGCCCCGATACAAAGTGGTGGGACCTCCTGCCACCTTTGGAGGGTGAGCAACCTCGGTGGGCCAGCCTGTATTCCACCTTGGTCCTGAGGCCCATCGGGGACATCAGTTGGCGGCTCCTTCACGGAGCTGTGAGCACGGGCGTGTTTCTGACACGGTTTACCCCCATCCCGGATACTCGCCCTTTTTGTAATGTGAGGGAAACCCTGGCGCACGTATATCTAGAGTGTGCCAGATTGCAGCCCCTTTTCCGGCTCCTCACAAATATTCTATTGCGCTTTTGGCTTCATTTCTCCCCTCACCTTTTTATCTATACACTCCCCATCCGTGGCCCCACAAAATCACGAGATCTCCTGGTCAACCTCCTCCTAGCCTTGGCTAAAACAGCCATTTATAAAACCAGAGAGGGGAGGTTGATCCATGAAGCGTCCTGCGATTGTAGGGCCTTTTTCCGATCCTCAGTACATTCACGTATCCGGGCGGAGTTCCTCTGGGCGGCGTCCACCGACTCCCTTGACGCCTTCGAGGAGCAGTGGGCACTGTCCGGGGTTCTCTGCTCGGTGACCCTGTCCGGTTCCCTCCGTCTGACCCTTTGATTGAGGGAAAGAGCGAGAGATGCCAGCCCCAGCCATTGCCGCTATGGATACCACCATTACTGTCATCTAGGAGGGGTCCTATAATACATGGGTGTCTACCCCCCCACCCCCAAACCGCCCACCCCGCAGCCATGCCCATCTTGCCGGGCACTCTCAGGAGAGGGATAATCGGTGACACTGGGCGCGGCACTAAGTAACTCGAGGGGGTGGAAGACTACGAGTGTCGAGGAAGCCCCCCCGCTCTAGGCCACCAGGTAACTCAGGAGGGTGGAAGACCACGAGTGTCAAGGAAGCCCCCCGGCTCTGGGCCCAGGCTAGCCTGAACACTTCTCCCTCCTGAAAGCTGCTGTGTTATACCTTCTGTTTGCGCTGTTTTGTTGCATAGTTTGTTTTGTTTTCCTTGGTAACTTTTTGCAAGTGTAATACAATAAAATTCTTTTCTGTTTCAAAAAAAAAACAAAAAACCTTCCCTGTTACCTTACCCAGGAAAAAGGGACCTACTTAGCCTGCTCTCCTACTGCTGCCCTCTGGCATGGGCTTTTCTTGCTTTTTGCCCCTGCTTTCAGCTTCCCCCCTGACCGGGCCAGACGCTCTCCCCGCTTTCTTTTCTTTTTGTTGTTGTTTTTCTTTCTCTGCTGTTGCTAGAGTGCTGGCTGGCTTCCAGCCCACTGTTAGCCCCCCCGCCCGCCCTCGGATGCTGCTGCCACTCCAGCTGAACACCCCCGCCGAGAGAGGGGGGGCCTGCTGACCCGCTCCCCGGAGGGGGGAGTGGAGGGACCCAGTCCCCAGACCCAGCCGCTTGCTGTTTGTTTGTGGACCTGTATTTGGCCAAGAGGAACTTTTATCATCTGCTCCGGCATCCCTGTAATTTTGCAGCTGCGGAGAAAGCCCGGAACAGAGAGAAAGAGAAACAGCCATCTACCGGAGGAACACCGCCTGGGGAACTTACAAATCACCGTAGAGGGGGCCCAAGACTGAGTAACTCTCGAACTGTGCTCTCATGTGCGGGGAGGCCTTGACTGTGTCTTGACTGTGTTTGTAGGGACACAGGGGGTGTGGCATGGAGCTGCCCCCAATCCACCTGTGTCCTCCCAACCCCTACACTACAATCTTCCTCACTGCCCCCTCCATCATCATTGCTGGCTGTTTAACATCTGCCTCTGGACTTAGCTGCTCGCCCTGATTCCACCGTGTGGGCCAGAAGCACCAGCCAACCAAACAGGACTCTCTGGACAAGCGTACAGTGGCTCATGTGGCCCCCCCGAACTGCCCATCTCACAGCCTGTCCCTTTTTACCTGACCCCAACCCCTGTTAACCACCTGCCACCGCCCCTGCTGGGGCATCAGCAATGGAGGGCACCAGGGTGACCTCCGCCGCTGCCATGCTCACCGCTTCCCCAGACTCTAGGGGAGCCCCCCCAGCCGGCGGGAAAGGCCAGGGCAAGAAGAAGGGGAAGGGCCCCGCTAAAACCACCAGGCCCTCCGTGGCAGGGGCCACCCCCACTGCTGCGGCCCCACCACCGACCACAGTGTTCTTCCCCACTACCCCCTCCACCAGCTCTGCGGGTGTCCCTCCCTCACCCCCCAGGACGTATGCCCGGGCAGCGGCAGCCCCCCCGCCTGCCCCCTCGTCATCTCTCCCACCCACCGCCTCTGCCACCATCAACAGCGGCCGGGGCCCATTCCCCACCATGACAAGGAAGCACGGTGTCCGATGCCTCCTGGTGCCCGCCTCGCCCCACGTGGAGACCTACGTGCGGACGTTGGCGAGGGTGGTGGGGCCCTCGGCCTTTGTGGCGGCCTCCAAAATGTATGGGAAGGTCGTCTTCTTCTTAGCATCAGAGGCTGCCGCCCAGGAGGCGGTGGAGAGGGGCCTGGCGGTGTGGGGGGGTGTTTGTCCCCCTAGAGCCTCTAGAGGACCTGGGCGTCCGCCTGGTCCTGACCTCTGTCCCTCCTTTTCTCCCCATTGCTGCCCTGTTACCCGCCCTTTCCACCCTGGGGAAACCTGTTTCTGTCATCAGCCCTCTCCCGTTGAGCTGCAAGGACCGCACCCTCCGTCACATTTTTTCCTTCCGCCAGCAAGTGCAGCTTCTACTGCCATCGGTGGCGTGTGATGGAGAGGCGCTCGAGGGGTCCTTCCTAGTCCCCCACCAGGGGACCCATTACCGGGTGTATTTCTCCATGGGGGAAGCCCGGTGCTACCTCTGCCAGGCGTTGGGACATGTCTGGAGGGACTGCCCCTCAGCCCAGCAAGGAGGGGCACCTGGGATCCCCGAGACCCGGCAGGACATCGGGCCCGTCATTGGCAACGTCCCTGGCCTCCCGATACCCGAACCCGCCCCCCCCCCCCTTTGGACCACCACTTCTCTCGCTCAGGCCCAAGGGGCACCTCCCCTACAACACCCAGATGAGCGGGAGAGCCCCGCCCTGGCTGCTGACAATCTGGCGGGGCCTATGGGGGAGGGTGTGGCAGAGATACCACCAGGCATGGGAGAGATCCTGCCCCAGGGAGAATCCTCCCTCCCTTATGCCGCCCCACCGTCCCCCCCCAAGCCCCTGAGCCATCGCCTTTACCCCCTGATATGACCCCTGCTAACCAGCCCCCAGATGATGCCATGGAGGGCTGGGCCCTAGTCCAGGAGAAGCGAGGCAAGCGGAAGGCTCAAGTTCCGCCTCATCTACCCGAGGCAGAGGCCCCCCCCGGAAGACCATTCCACGATTCGGCAGGCTGGAGTGGCGACCCTGTTCTCCCCCGACCTACGGCCCAAGGTGCTTGGGGTCACCGAGGCCGTGCAGGGTCACCTGCTGCATCTCCGGCTCCGTATAGAGGGGCTCGTGGTTAACCTCATTAACATCTATGCCCCGACATCGGGCCCGGAGCAGCTGCAATTCTATCAGCAGGTGTCCGCCTTCCTCGGCACCTTAGATTCTCACGAGTGCCTGGTTCTGGGAGAGGATTTTAATACCACCCTCGAGGAGCGAGACCGCTCGGGGACCAAGCAGTGCCCGGCCGCTCGGACACCCGCCGGGAGATAGTTGAACATCACTCCCTAGTGGACATCTGGCATGACCACCGTCCGGATGACACTTCTGCGTTCACCTTTGTCCGGGTGGAAGCCCATCGGTCGAGCCACTCCCGGTTGGACTGCATTTATTTATCACACTTCCATCTCTCACGAGCCCACTCCTCCAGCATCCGGCTGGCCTCATTTTCTGACCATCACCTAGCCACCGTGACAGCCTCCCTCTGTGCGGAGAGGCCAGGGCCGGCCTATTGGCATTTTAACAACAGCCTGTTGGAGGATGAGGGCTTCGTGACATCCTTCCGGGAATTCTGGCTAGCCTGGCGAGGGCAGCGGCATGCCTTTCCCTCGGTGCGGCGATGGTGGGACCTGGGGCAGGTGCGCGCCCAGCTTTTCTGCTGCGACTACACCCGGGGCACCAGCCGACGGAGAAATGCAGCGATAGAGCATTTGGAATGGGAGGACTTAGAGCTGGAGAGGCGTCTGGCCGCCAGCCCCGAAGACCCGCTCCTCTGCGGAGCGTGCCGTGAAGACCATCGGGCCTGGGGCGCCTTTGTTCCATCTTGCATCCGCCTCCTTTGGGAGATGGATCGCAGCTCCCACTTCTTCTATGCCCTGGAGAAAACGAGGGGGGCCAAGAAACACGTCACCTGGCAGAAGACGGCATCCCCCTCACGGAACCGGTGGAGATGTGCGAGAGGACCCGAGCCTTCTACGCAAGTCTTTTATCCCCGGATCCGACCAACCCTAGCGCTTGCAGAGTGCTTTGGGAGGAGCTCCCTACGGTCAGCGCGAGTGACCGAGACCGGCTAGAGTTGCCTCTCACTCTGGCCGAGTTCTCGGAAGCCCTCCGTCGCATGTCCACTAATAAGTCTCCAGGCATGGAAGGGATGACCGTGGAGTTCTACCGCATGTTTTGGGACGTCCTCAGCCCAGACCTAGTCACCGTCTGGGCCGAGTCTCTGCAGAGCGGGGTCCTCCCTCTTTTGTGCAGGTGAGCTATGCTCGCCTTACTGCCGAAGAAGGGGGACCTCCGCAATTTACGAAATTGGAGTCCCGTCTCGCTCCTCAGCACGGACTACAAAATCGTAGCGAAAGCAATCTCACTGCGGCTAGGGTCTGTGCTGGTGCATGTGATCCACCCAGACCAGGCCTACACCGTCCCGGACCATAGTATCTTTGATAACCTATTTCTGGTTCGGGACCTTTTGGAACTCGGGCGTAGAGATGGTCTGTCATTCGCCCTCCTGTCCCTAGATCAGGAGAAGGCGTTCGATAGGGTGGACCACGGGTACCTCCTGAACACTCTGCAAGGGCTTGGCTTCGGACCCCAGTTTGTGGGTTTTCTCCAGGTGCTGTATGCCTCCGCAGAGTGTCTGGTTAAGCTCAACTGGAACTTGACTGAACTGGTCAGCTTCGGGCTAGGAGTACGGCAGGGGTGCCCCCTCTCGGGCCAGCTGTACGCTCTGGAAATCGAGCCCTTCCTCTGCCTCCTCCGCAGGAGGTTGACAGGGTTGGTGCTGCAGGAGCCAGAGCTGCGGCTGGTCCTGTCGGCGTATGCTGATGACGTGCTCCTCGTGGTCCAGGACTCGGGCGACTTGGCGCGGGTGGAGGCTTGCCAGACCATCTATTCGGCAGCCTCCTCTGCCCGGGTCAACTGGGTCAAGAGCTCTGGCTTGGCAGTAGGAGACTAGCGGCAGGCGAGCTCCCTCCCACCCACGCTTGAGACCATCCGGTGGAGCGCGGGTCCACTGCTTTACCTTGGCGTTTACCTTTCTGCCATGCACCCTTCTCTGCCGGAGAACTGGGAAAATTTAGAAGGCGGGGTGATAGAGCGGCTCCGGAAATGGAGGGGACTACTCCGATGTCTCTCCCTTCGTGGGAGAGCACTGGTGCTTAATCAACTAGTCCTGTCCACGCTCTGGTACTGGCTCAACACCCTGGTCCCGGCCCCGGGTTTCCTGACCAACCTCCGGACATCTATTCTGGGGTTCTTTTGGCCAGGAATGCACTGGGCCCCTGTTGGGGTTCTTCATCTACCCCTGAAGGAAGGAAGGCAGGGCCTAAAGTGTCTGCACACTCAGGTCTGCGTCTTCCACCTCCAGGCCCTGCAGAGGCTCCTCTATGGTGCAGGTAGTTTGACGTGGAGCATACTGGCGCACGCCATCCTGCGTCGCATCCGAGGGCTCCGATACGACCGGCAGCTCTTTTATCTCTGTCCGGAAGGTCTTCCGCGAGACCTCTCTGGGCTGCCGGTCTTCTACCAGGACCTCCTCCGGACTTAGAAATGGTTTTTAATGACCAGGTCCGTGGCAGCCGCTGAGGGGGCAGATCTCCTTGTGGAGCCTCTGCTACACAACTCCCAGCTCCGTGTGCAGGTGGCGGAGTCCCGCTCGATGTGCCAGAGCTTGATCCTGGCAGAAGTCATGAGAGTTGGAGACCTCCTGGACTACGACCGGGGAGACTGGCTGGATCCCCTGACGCTCGCTCGGCGCATGGGGCTCTCCAGACCTCATATCCCCCAGCGTGTACTTCAGGAGGTGAAGGCCACTTTGCCGCCCGCTACTAGAGCTTACCTTGATTGGGTCCTGCTCGAGGGCACGCCCCGCCCACCCTCTACCCCAGGCCCGCCGGACCTTTTAATTGGACACCTGCCCTGTAGACTCAATCGACCCCTTCACCCCTTTATGGCAAGCCGGCTGTATGAACTGCAGCCGGTATGCTTCCAAACCGCGCCAAGGAAACATCTATACACACTCGTGCTCCACACCCTTCATGCCCTCACCCTAGTGTCCTGCCCCGACACAAAGTGGAGAGACCTTCTGCCACCTTTGGAGGGTGAGCAGCCCCGGTGGGCCAGCCTATATTTCACCTTGGTTCCGAGGCCCATCGGGGACATCAGTTGGCGGCTCCTTCACGGAGCTGTGAGCATGGGCACGTACTTGGTGCAGTTCAACCCCATCCCAGATACTTGTCCCTTTTGCGGTGCGAGGGAAACCCTGGCGCACGTATATTTGGAGTGCGCCAGACTGCAGCCCCTGTTCCGGCTCCTCACAAATCTTTTATTATGTTTTTGGTTGCATTTTTCCCCTCATCTTTTTATTTATGCACTCCCCATCTGTGGCCTCACAAAGTTGCGGGATCTCCTAGTTAACCTCTTCCTGGCCCTGGCTAAAACTGCTGTCTATAAAACCAGAGAGAGGAGGTTGGCCGATGGAGTTTCCTGTGGCCGTTTTCCAATCCTTGGTCCGTTCACGTATCCGGGCGGAGTTCCTCTGGGCGGCGTCCACCAACTCCCTTGATGCTTTTGAGGAGTGGTGGGTGCTGTCCGAGGCTCTCTGCTCGGTGTCCCTGCCCGGCTCCCTTTGTTTTGACCCTTTGATTGGGGGAGAGAGTAAGGGACCCCAGCCCCAGCCATTGCTGCAGCGGACACCACCACCTTAGAGGGGTCCTTTCACACATGGGTGCACGTGGCCCCCCGCCCCCAGGTTGTCCACCCCACAGCCTGCCCCTTTTGTTGGGTGCTTTCAGAGGAGGGTTGTTGGTGACACTTGGGCGTGGCGCCAAGTAACTTGAGGGAGTGGCAGACCTTGAGAGTCGATGAAGCCCCCTCGCTCTGGACCACCAGGTAACTCAGAAGGGTGGAAGACCACGAGAGTCTGGGCCCAGGCAAGCTTGAACACTTCCCTCCCCTGAAGCTAATGAGAAAACAATTGTGACGGAAGAACGCAATGCACCGCTACAGACTAGGGCCTGAATGGCTAGGCAGCAGTTCTGCAGAAAAGGACCTAGGGGTTACAGTGGACAAGAAGCTGGATATGAGTCAACAGTGTGCCCTTGTTGCCAAGAAGGCCAATGGCATTTTGGGATGTATAAGTAGGGGCATTGCCAGCAGATGGAGGGACGTGATCATTCCCCTCTATTCGACATTGGTGAGGCCTCATCTGGAGTACTGTGTCTAGTTTTGGGTCCCACATTACAAGAAGGATGTGAAAGAAATGGAAAATGTATGGTGGATGGCAACAAAAATGATTAGGGGACTGGAACACATGACTTATGACGAGAGGCTGAGGGAACTGGGATTGTTTAGTCTACGGAAGAGAAGAATGAGGGGGGATTTGATAACTGTTTTCAACTACCTGAAAGGGGGTTCCAAAGAGGATGGATCTAGACTGTTCTCAGTGGTAGAATCATAGAATCATGAATATCAGAGTTGGAAGGGACCTCTGGAGGTCATCTAGTCCAACCCCCTGCCCAGAGCAGGACCAATCCCAACTAAATCATCCCAGCCAGGGCTTTGTCAAGCCTGACCTTAAAAACTTCTAGGAAGGGGATTCCACCACCTCCCTAGGTAACGCATTCCAGTGCTTCACCACCCTCCTAGTGAAAAAGTTTTTCCTAATATCCAATCTAAACCTCCCCCACTGCAACTTGAGACCAGTACTCCTTGTCCTGTCATCTGCTATCACTGAGAATAGTCTAGATCCATCCTCTTTGGAACCCCTTTTTAGGTAGTTGAAAGCAGCTATCAAATCCCCCCTCATTCTTCTCTTCCGTAGACTAAACAATCCCAGTTCCCTCAGCTTCTCCTCATAAGTCATGTGTTCCAGACCCCTAATCATTTTTGTTGCCCTTCGATGGACTCTCTCCAATTTCTCCACATCCTTCTTGTAGTGTGGGGCCCAAAACTGGACACAGTACTCCAGATGAGGCCTCAGCAATGTCGAATAGAGGGGAACAATCACATCCCTCCATCTGCTGGCAATGCCCCTACTTATACATCCCAAAATGCCATTGGCCTTGTTGGCAACAAGGGCACACTGTTGACTCATATCCAGCTTCTCGTCCACTGTCACCCCTAGGTCCTTCTCTGCAGAACTGCTGCCTAGCCATTCGGTCCCTAGTCTGTAGCGGTGCATGGGATTCTTCCGTCCTAAGTGCAGGACTCTGCACTTGTCCTTGTTGAAACTCAACAGATTTCTTTTGGCCCAATCCTCCAATTTGTCTAGGTCCCTCTGTATCCTATCCCTACCCTCCAGTGTATCTACCACTCCTCCCAGTTTAGTGTCATCCACAAACTTGCTGAGGTTGCAATCCACACCATCCTCCAGATCATTAATTAAGATATTGAACAAAACCAGCCCCAGGACCGACCCTTGGGGCACTACGCTAGATACCAGCTGCCAACTAGACATGGAGCCATTGATCTCTACCCGTTGAGCCCGACAATCTAGCCAACTTTCTACCCACCTTGTAGTGCATCCATCCAGCCCATACTTCTTTAACTTGCTGACAAGAATACTGTGGGAGACCGTGTCAAAAGCTTTGCTAAAGTCAAGGAATAACACATCCACTGCTTTCCCTTCATCCACAGAACTAGTTATCTCATCATAGAAGGCAATTAGAGGATGACAGAACAAGGAGTAATGGTCTCAAGTTGCAGTGGGGGAGGTTTAGGTTGGATATTAGGAAAAACTTTTTCACTAGGAGGGTGGTGAAGCACTGGAACGCGTTATCTAGGGAGGTGGTGGAATCTCCTTCCTTAAAAGTTTTTAAGGTCAGGCTTGACAAAGCCCTGGCTGGGATGATTTATTTGGGGATTGGTCCTGCCTGAGCAGGGGGTTGGACTAGATGACCTCCTGAGGTCCCTTCCAACCCTGATATTCTATGATTCTATGATTCCTTCCCCAGGAAAGTCGGAAAGGACAAGTGGGGTGGGGGAAAGAGGCAGCAACCGAGTGGGCAAGGGGAATTGAGTTGCCATGGAAACTGCTGAAGCCGGAGAGTCATTTTGCTGGGAACGCGGGGGAGAAGGACAACCCGGTGTCGAAGCAGAGAGGCTGGGAGCACTTTAAAGCACGCTGAGAGATGCTGGCCAAGGAACGATGGATACCTGGATGATCATGCGCACCTACACTGAGCTACCTGGTGTTCGCTAACAACCCTTGAACTCGCCCTTCAGCCCCAAATCACAGACCTTTCCTGCTGCAGGACTGAGGCCCAGGTCCTCCAAAGGTGTTTAGGCACCTAACGCCCATTGTAAGTGGTGGGAATTAGGCACCTTAAGAGCGTTGAGGAGCTGGGCGTACACCCTCTTAGCAGTACCAGGTGGCTCTTCTCTGTGGACCAGCTGCAAAGGGGGATGCGTTACACACATCACAAGGACGTTACCCTTAGTGAAGCAGAGCTGGGGAGAAAGAGGGGATCTGAAAGTGCCCCTGCAAGAGAGAGCCCCCAAAGGAGCTGCGAAATCACCCCTCACCAGGCTCTGTGCTTTTCACCCAGCGAGGACCCAGAGCCAGCCATAGAGCTGGAGAAGGGCAAAAAGCCTGGGTGGTTGTGGATCTTCTAATGGAGCTACACAGCACTGCAGGGGGAGGGGTGTTGGGTTTCACTCTCAGCTTAGCTAAAGTTTGGGGGAAGGAAGCTGGGAATGTGGTGCTCTGAGCCCATCTCTATGTACCTGTACTGGGAATTCAGTGAGCAGCTCCCCTGAGTTTGTAGGACTTTCTGTAACATTCACACCTAATTACAGCAAGGAGACCATTTGGGGCTGGTTAATTACTCGTGGCAAATCGATCCTGCACCTCCATTCTTCTTCCTAAGGGGAGTTTTGTATCTCTGCAACCTTTTGCTTTTGTGCGTTTTGGATGTTTCGCTTTTAAGGTCAGGCCTTCTTCCCTTCTGCGGCTTAGAGCTGAAGAATTCAGAGACTCACCTAAGAGCTGAGTGAACTGGTGCATTAATTCAAGGGACCGATTCCCATGTCTCTGTTCCCGTGCTTCAGGCAGGAATAGAAGAAAGGGATTAAGGTGGTTCTAAGCCTTTTCGGCACATCCTGTATTATGGGACCACGCACGAGCCTTCCTGACCTTTAGTGTAAGTTAGAGCAGCAACAGCGCTGCTCTAACTTATGTTTTGCTTCCCAGGGCCCTGCTGGAAGCAGAGAACAGCCAACATACAGTGCACACTCCAGCAATACCTTCCATGCTGGGGAACGGGAGCAGATCCAGTGTACAGCCAGAAGCAGGTAACCTCAGAGGGTCATTTCTACCCCTTCTAAGGCACTTTAATGCTACCAAAATAACATAAAAAATGCCGTGGTACAACTGAGAATCATCCCCACCACTTCCCGAAATCGCACCTGGCCCCCTTAACGTTCAGGCTCAAGCGCTGTGTTCTCCATAGAGAAGATATGGAAGCAGGCTGAATAGCGCTATCCTACGTTCCTCTCATCCAGAAGGATCCCAAAGCATTTTATAGACTGTTTAACTTTTCACTGGAATTGCTTCACCCATCTGCCACTGAAATGCAGCCACATCTGGGGCAGAGTGGGATGGCTGTTTAACAACATGCAGCAACTCCACACAAGAGTTTAAGGCAAGACGCGGAGAATATTTAGAGCAGGCAGAATGTCCCTGGGCTTTGGCTTAGACTCTGGGACCCAGATTTTCAGAAGTGCTGATTGCCCACAGCTCCCACTGAATTCAACTGGCCGAGAAGATCAGCAGCACCTCTGGGCTGACACTTGTAGGAATAGCCCTGAGACCAAACCTTCATATCCTATCCAAAAGATGGCACCTGCCGCAACATAGCCATCCTCCCATGCCTCAGTACGGAGGTCTGGCTATACAGTCTGGCCATATTTTTTTGGTGTGAGAAGAAAGAAAAAGAAAGATGCACTAACAGACATATTTCGAAAAGACTGAACGTCCCAGACTTAGATTTAAGCATGCATACTTGTCATGATGAAATACATATTCACATCCATTTCGGCTCCAAAATGGGACTCCACATAAAGGTTTCCAAGCAATCAGCCTGCAAAGCGTGTACCCGTTCAGATTTAAATGTCAAAAGGATGGAGTGGAGCCAATGATCAACTTTTAACTGGGAGGAATCCCAGCGCTCCAGGAGGATTTTTTATGGTAGCTGTGATCAAAGATTGTCTAGGAAGGTTTTTTGTGCTGGTGCATTTTTATTTACTGATTTGGCAATGCTTGTTGCTTTCAACAGCGATCCAGCCATTCAGCATACATTTTTTGTTTGTGTGATCTCATTATTTACATAGCTATATATCAATCTAGAAGTCGCCAAAGTGGATTTGAGCAGGGGATTCATAGATCGCAGGACCAGAAAGGACCATTCTGAACATCTGGTCTGACTTCCTGTACAACACAGGCCACAGGACTGCCCGGAATTAATTCCTGTTTGTTTTCCTAAAATCTGCTCTCGTTCAATCATTAATTTACAGACTGCCAGTGATGGAGAACACAGCAATTAAAGGTCCCATACTTTGGCTCCTAAAACTGCTGCTGGCTTTGAACCTCTGACCGCCAACATCTAAAGGTGGGAATATTCCTCTAAGCCATCAGAGATGACTAGGGCAAGTATTACGTGTGTTCTGGTAACAGAGGTACCATCAAAGATCTGAGACTCTTTAAGCTAGATGCTGAACCAACATATGGCAAGAGCTGCCCAAAGAGCTTACTGTCAGCACAGAAGAGGCTGACAAAGGGAGCGAGGGGACACAGATGAAGTCACACAGCAGCTCAGTGCCACTGAGCTGCTGTGTGACTTCATCTGTGTCCCCTCGCTCCCACCATGAATATTCCCACCATGAACGGAACCCAACCCTCCTAAGTCCCAGTCTGCACCCTAGTTCTAGCTATCTAGTGCAGTAGCCCATCTCCAACGGTGGCCAACCTTAGCTGCTTCTGAGAAAGGTGCACAATAAGTAACAGCTATGGGATAACCACCTACCCACCGAGAAAGATCCCTCCTAGTGATGAGAGTTGGAATTCAACTTTTGCCTCGAAGCAGGAGGGTTTTGATCCCTTCCAATAAACTCTTGGGGTCTTTTTAATCCTTGCCCCAACAACTCTGCATAGTCTCCTCATCCATGGTTTTTGGTTCCTTGACAGTATCTTTTGGCAAGGAGTTCCCCAGGCTAACTGTGCCGTGTGCACAAAAATCTAATATTTCCCCCTCCAAAGAAAGTCAATGTGAGAATGGACCATGTACCAGGATAGGAACCACACTTCCCACTCTGGCTGATGTGACCAGCACAAATCAGAGTCCAAAAGGCCAGACCATGTCCCAATTGTCGCCCCTTTGTACCACTCAGCAGCCATTAAACTGCTAGATCGAGTTGTGTAAGCATGGAGCATTAGCTTACACACTTATAGGAAATAATGTCATGTATTGAATCAGCAGCAGCACCTACCACGCTGGGATCTTGCAGCTCCCCAGGGGGTCCTAGCCAAGTAGACCCACTGAAGCAAATCCAGTGTGACTCTTGGGAAGTTCTTGCTGACAGACCCCTGTCTGATTGCTAGAGCCAGTGAGCTGCTGAAATGCAGCCTCCACTCTTATCTGGCCTTGAGCCAACATCATCTCGGTACCGCAAAGTCCTGCTGGGATTGACTGGTGAGTCAGGGACTGTGGAACTGCAGGGGAGAACCCAGCTGGATTCACAAAGTGCATTCCCCCGAGTCAGAACTAGGGGCTCTGATGGAGCTCATTGTGCTAGGCGCTGTACGTAAACATGATAAGAGACTGTCCCTGTCTTGAAGAGCTTAAAGGCGGCGGGCATGTCTAGACAAACAGTGGATGCATGGCAAGCCAGGGTGTAAATCTACCTCGCAATAGCCTGCCACGCACTAACTGGCTGCATGGACCCTGCTGCTGAACACTGAAAGCTCCCTCAGGCACAGATTCCATTTGAAATGGGAGTAGCTCCATGCACACTAGGAACTTAGGAGCAGAGCCCACATGGACACTTCGTGCACTGGACATTTACAACTTGGCTTGTCACGCATCACCTGTTCATCTAGACAGCCCGGGAAAGGCAAGACAAGGAGAATAAGTTGCATTATGCCCCGTTTTGCAGGTGCTGAGAATCAAATCCTGATCTCTTGAGTTTTAGTCCACAGCCTCAGCCAGCTGGCCACCCTTCCTCTGGCAGACGCAGCTTTCGTTATACATGGTGAAAACACTATACTGTTGTAAGCATCTTGCCTTTCTATGTGCATCTCACCTGATGTACTAGGGCTCCCTTCCACTGCCCTGCTGAACCAGGCCCTCAAGCTGGCTCCAGCACACACAGCTAGGGCCACACCCAGCTGCAGGAAGGCTTCAGCTAAGGAATTACCCAGCATGCAAGTGCTCACCCCCTCCGGATGTAAACCCCAAATTGTACTGTCTTGCGCTGCACAGCTACACTCCTGAAATTCACTCCCTCCCTCACTGCGGAGGAAGAAATGCACAGCATTTTGCCCCCCAGTTATGACTTCCACAAACTGGTTTTAGAGAAAACAAAAACAGGTTTATTAGCTACAAAATATAAGATCTTAAATGACTGTAAGGGATAACAAACAGATCAAAGCAGATTACTGCTTGTAACCAGTTTCTTTTGTATCTAAGCTTATATTGTGTTTTTGTTTTATTTGCTGGGTAATTTCTCACCCTACATGTTGTTTTAAGCAAATTGCAAGGTTCATGAAGGCAAGCGGCTCTTGCTTGCACTTAAAACACCAGGTATTTCTTTCACAGGCCAGGCACCGTTTCCAGCCTGGATTCAATCCTTCTCCCACTCCCATCCCCCATCTCTGTTTCTTAGATGTTCACAGCAGCCATCCTGGGCAAGGATTCAGTGAAGAAAGAACCTTGATTATCACACTTCCCTGCCTTAAATATGTTTTACATGAGGCAGGAACCCTTTGTTTTCCAGTGTGGTTCCCACCCATGGAAAAAAACTGGTATTCTATCATGGAGTCCTGTACCAGGTGACATGATCACATGACCCTGCAGTGTCAAAGCAGCTGTGAGTTAAAAGCTGTTTGTTGCATCCCAGGAAGGTGGGAGATTAGCAGCTTGAAAGACCTGTTGTTTTTCACTAATGGTCAATTGATTTGTTCCCAGCTAGCCAGCCAAACTGATCACATTTGGTCTGGTGGGCGTTCCCCAGGTGCAAACACTTTTGTAGTACAGATGTATAATCCATATTCCAAACTTTAGATACAAAAATGATACATGCATACAAAGAGGAGAATCATATTCAGTAAATCACAACCTATCCAATGATCTCACATGACCAATCTTGCATAAAACATCTAGTTATGTCATATTCATATCATAAGCAGATCTCTGAAGAATAGGGGGTGGATATCACAACCTCCCCTTCCTGATTCGTGCCTCAGCAGGTTGAAAAGGAGCCATGCTTTTGCTGAAATGCACGGTGAAATTAAAGCGTATCTCCTCCTCCCTGCCAAAAAGAATTCAGTGCATTCATTAAGGTTCATTCTCTAATTATACCAGCTTCCCCCAGGCACAGAGATAGAGCACAAGTGGTAACAGTCTGAAGAGACTTGTCTCATGAGAGGTATCAGGGTCAACACTGCTCAGCCTGGCTTTGTGCCCTCTCACCTTCTGCCAATGAGATAACGCTTCTTATTTTAAAATTCAGAGCCGCTAGGAGATGCCAGGCTGAAAGCCCCGAATACCCAGGGCCTCTAATTATCCACAGGCCAGGAGCCAGCAGGGGACAAGCTTTCCCCACACGGCCCTGCCTCAACACTGATCCCCTTGAAAGGGCTCTCTCCAGAACCAGTCAAACCAGGGTTTCTCTTCTGAGACATCTCCAAGGAAGAGAAGCAGCTAATGACAGTTACGATGGAGCTTTTGTTCCAGAAGGCAAAGGCTTCCCAGCACTACAGGCGTAGGGAGGATTAGAACCAGCAACCCCAGTGAGAGGTGCCTTAACCCCACTGGCCCTTAGCGGTATCATATTGTCATCTATGTGGTATTTCCAAGGCCAGGGCCTACAGCCCTTACTTAGGCAGAACAACTTCAACCTAGTTCAAAGACAACCTTTGTATTCTCTCCCCAAAATCTTGAAGGTGAAGTTAAGGTCATTGTGTAACCCACACCTTCTGGGTGTGGTGTTCTGTCCCATCTAGTGACACCGAGACCACTTAGAGAGATTAAATGACTCTGCTCTACGACCTTAAGTTGGCTTTTAGCTCATGCAGTAGAGGCTCATGCACTAAGCTCCAGAGGTCCCAGGTTCGATCCCGCACGGCGTTACAATTGCACAGCCTATCCCCTTCCAGAATAGGGAGGTTCACAAGCCACAAACACCAATCTCAGGGGGGGAAAAGCAGGATCGTTTCAGCTGTGGGAAGGTCTCACACGCATAAAACACTCAGTCCAGCCACTTCTCAGGCCCCATCTGCAACTGCACAGGCAAACCCAGGAGACACCCAGGAAATACAGTATCTGTTTGTAATGCCATCTGAACGGTGGTGCAGATACAGTGCTGCCTGACAATAAGTAGTTGTGGGGGGAGGTTAGGTGCAAGCCTTCCACTGAAAGTAAATTTTTCACATATCTCCTTCTACTTGT
Organism: Lepidochelys olivacea; assembly: GCF_965140295.1. Classification (NCBI taxonomy): domain Eukaryota; kingdom Metazoa; phylum Chordata; order Testudines; family Cheloniidae; genus Lepidochelys; species Lepidochelys olivacea. The sequence goes on from NC_140429.1 coordinate 11,688,925, forward strand.
ATTGGAAGTTCACTGGGGAAGGGACCGTCCCTTTGTTGTGTGTCTGTATAGCACGTGGAGCAGTGCTTTTCAACCTGGGGTCTGCACATGATGTCGGAGATTTCCACAGGGGTCCGCGCCTCCATTTGAATTTTTTTAGGGGCCCACAAATGAAAAAAGGTTGAAAGCCACTGACCCAGAGCACTGGGGTCCTGGTCCAGGACTGGCTCTCCAAGGCAGTGCCACAATGCAAACAAATAACTGAAGTGTGACATTCCAGGTCTTCTCTCCTCAGTCCTCCTTCTAATAGAAAAGAAAATGGTTAAATTAAGAGTAGGAAAGAGGCAAGGGTTAGAATGATAATTAAATGACAATTGTGAAGGGAAAGGGATAAAACAGACAATCCAGGGATCATAGCCTGGATTGAATTAAACCACCATGGATTTTCTCCTCTGTTTGCCTTCCGAAAGGGGTACCCAAATGTAAAAATCGAGTCCCACCAACCATGCGGTGTCATCTTGTGCATACGGCAGCTGCTTCCCCTGCAGGCCGAGCTGTGTTTCTGCATTGCCTCCGATGTTACAGCATTGCCACACTGCCTGGAGATCCAGCTGAAGAACAGCGGAGAAATCCAACCATCCCTTGCTGAGGCTGCACGGTTAAAGGATGTCTCCTGCCACACGGTTTAGATGCAGGGAGTGTAATGAGTTCGATCTCCTGGCCAACATCCGGCTAGCTGATCAGGGTAAAGGATGCCTCCCTCTGCATGCCAGAAGGGGGAAAGCAGGTGTGAGGAGAGTAGTGTTGGAGGAAGCCGGGAATTTCAGTAAAAGGCTTTCATTTAACAGTTCCATCCACTGATTCGATGCCAGCGTCAAGCCTGGACTATGCACAAAGCTGCACCAGCTAGCCAAAGGTGTGATTTTAAACTGATTTCCCTAGCCCGGTGCTAGCTTGTGTGGGGACTCTCATATTGGTTTAAGAGGGTCAAAAACTAGTTTAGCTGAAATCGGTTTGTAGTGGAGGCCTGTGTGGTGTCAAGAAAGAAGGGCTTTTTAACTGTCCTTAAATGCAACATCCAAATAGAAAATCAATGGCGGTCCAAGGGGCACTGGATCGGGTCCTACCTGGAGGGGAGTCCAGCACCATAGAATTTGACCCAAAACTTGAAAGTCAATTTAGCGCTTGTGAAGGACTGAGGCCCTTTATTCATCCACTAGCCAGCTAAGCTGCGCCTGTGTCAGCTCCCCCAGCAATACTGTGCCAACGTGCCCTAGAGACTCCGGTGAGGGGAAAGTTCGGTCTCCACAGCCCATTAAATCCCTGGCCATCGGCTGAAGTTGCCAATTGCAAAGGTGGATTTTGTGCTTTGCACACCTGTCCGACTAGGAAGTTGGGTCTGACTGAGACCCCTGATTATTTGCGTCACAAGAGCACCTCGAGGCCATGGCTGAGATCAGGAACCCATTGTGCTAGGCGCTGTACATATGCCTAGGAAAGGACAGTTCCTGCCCCAAAGTGCTCACAGTCCAAATAGACCAGTGACCTACCGAGCTCAGACAACACAAGTGGCAGAGCTGGGAATAGACCCCAGGTCTCCTGCCTCCCCATGCCTGGTCCTCTAACATGGCCAACAGGGGACAACGGCCCATCCCCAGAGGAGGGGACCTCACAGACCAATACAGCACCTGGCACAAGCAGGTCCTGTCCATGGCTGAAGCTCCTGGTGCTATGGCAATACAAACAATCATAATTACCATGCCAGTTGGCCACTAACCCCAGGTGGTCAGTGTTAACCCTGCTGGAGGGTAACGGCCTCCAGGCAAAGAGGAGAGGCAGAAGAAAGGTAGAGAATGCAGCTTTAGCATTGCATCGCTTTAGGCATCAGGGAGGAAAGCCAGACCAAAGGAGCCTTATGACATACAGGAGATAAACAGCAGAGAGTCGGAGAATTCTCTGACGTGGAAGGACACACACACAATCAGCAGCGACCCAGCCCAGCTCCCCGGACTGTAGATGGCACAGCCAACCCCCATCAGGAGCAAATGAGGCATATTGAAGTGTAAATGAAGCATGAGGCTTTTCTTCCTGCTACCCAGTGTCTGGTTCAGGTCACACATGCCTGCTCATTTTGCATCCCAGGATGGGTTGCGTGACTGAGCTGTGACATGCAGGGCCCTGGGCGAGGCATGGGCTGTCCCATCAGAGGGTTGCTTGCCTCTCCTGCCCATCGCTTTGCATTTATGATCCTGCAGGGGGCACTGGATTATTTCTCCGCATCTCTCTGATGTACAGAGCAGGCATCCTACAATGCCACTGGGCCCTTGTTCAATGGCAACTCACACCCCTCCATTGGCTGCCTCCTTCTGCGAAAGTCATTACAGCCCCGTGGCTGGGAGTTTGCCATCCTGGTAGAGGCCATAAGCATCTTTCCTCACAGCCTCTCAAAGTATTGTACAAACAAGAACTAAGCCTCCCAGCTCCCTGAAGAGGTGTTGCTATTCGAGCCCCACCACCCAGCCGCTAGGGTTGGGTTTGGGTCTTGGCGGAAAACAACCGGACCCTCTTGGGTTTGGGTCAGCTCGCCTCCTCCTGCCTGGGAGGTTGGCGTGGGAGCGGCCGCGTGGTCCGCTCATGCCAGCCACTGCGCATGCTGCGGAGCGAGTGTGCCCAGCCCCTCACTCTGCAGCACACACACTGCAGTGGGGACAGCAGCCAGCAGGAGTAGGACACGCAGCCGCCACACCAATCCAATAGGCAGGGGGTTGGTGGCGCTGACTCAGGGTGGGGGAGGGTCTCAGACTTGGGTCTGGGTCAGGCTTAAAAGTTAGGCCCAAGCAGACCACTAGTTACTATTCCTATTTTACAGAAGGGGAAACTGAGGCAGGGAAATTCAGCAACTTGCCTAAGGGCACCAGGAGCCCATGGCAGTATTGAGGTTAAAATTGAATAATCTTGGACCAAATTTTCTAGCGGGACCAGTGACTTTGGCTGCCTCCCTTTTGGGGGCCTGAGTGGAGACACCTTGAAGGGGCCTGGGTTTCAGACGGCGCTTCCTGAAAAGCAAATCCTTTTCAGGAGTCTCAAGTTGGGCACCCATAAATTGAGGCACCCTACATCAGTCCAGGAATAGAAATACATACAGGTTGATGTTCCAGAGGCAGAGATGTGCCCTATCAACTGATAACCTGGGGGTGGTCATTGGATACAGCCAGGGACTCCTGCATAAACTCTGGTTTACGTCTGAGGACAGATAATATAAGGCTTCCAACTTAGCATGTCATTGGTCGAGTGTTGTGTCATTCTACCTGCCAGAGAGGTTAGTGGGTGGAGCTTCCCTGGATAAATCACCTTATCCAATTGTGAGTCATAATAACCTTCCCGGTAGCTAGGCTGAGCTCTTTGGGGCAGGAACAGTCTTTTACTACGTGTTTGTACTGTACCTAGCACAATGCGGGGCCTGATCTTGGTTGGTGCCTCTAGCTGCTGCCAGAATACAGCCATGACAAGGGCAGACAGGTGTGTTCCCAGTGAAACACGACCTCTCCAAACTGATTCCGATGCATCACCTCTGAAGACAGCAGGACTTGCTGCCAAAGATTTCAGGTGGAGCTCGTGCAGAGCATACGGGCTCCTCGGGTCTATTTGACACTCCATGGAGATGGTTCATTAGAGCTAATTAAGCACAGAAAGGGGCAGCATTAGCGAGAGTGGTTTTAGCTGAGGGCTGCACTCCTGGAGCGCAGATGAAAAATTGTAACTCAAGTGCTCACTTCCCTCAAAGTTCAAGAGAGCGCCCGTGTGCTGATTAGTGGGACTAAAGGACAAATGCAACATTTCCCCTCTCTGGCTTAATCAAGCCTGCAGCCGGCTAAGGAAGAGCCTCCGCTCTCAGACTGGAGTCTGCAAACAAGGGAAGAGCCGAACGTCACCTTTGAAGCCAAGAGCTCTCTTGTATCCGCAGCTGCTCAGCTGGGGTTAGCGTGCAAAAAATTGACAGGGGGGCCATTGTGCAGCTCCAGCTAACCACCTGCATCCAGGCCTACCTGACCCGCTGTGTCTAAGCGCAGGTGGGGAGTCCAAGCTGCTGTCTACACAACAGCGCCCACACTGCTATTCCTAGCAGAAGTCTGTATACCCGGGCTGGGAATCACACCTCCTGGCTGCAGTGTAGACAAAAGGAGCAGTGCCTCCGGGGTTGATGTCACGCACAAGCCAAGAGGAGGGGGAAACCAGATGCTGAGGAGACCGAAGGTTTGAAGGTGGATGATCAAGAAGAACATCTGCACATGTTGGGACGAGGCGCAAACAGAAGCGAAGGACTCATCTGAATGGTTCTGCCTGGTTCGATAGATCTTTGGAGCATGGAGACAGTGAGAGATTTGGAGCCCTCCCTGTATGGCCCCAAATACATGGTCACCCTATTTCCCTAAACTGAAAACCGGACGCTTTCCTGAGCGCCTGGCAAGCTTGGCTCTGCAATGCTGGGGATGGGGATAGATCTGCACCACCCTTAGTGCCCGTTCCCAAGGAGAGGCAGAGCCAGATGTGCCTTACCCACCTGGCCACCTTGCCACACATCAGGACTGCTGCTGGAAGCTCCTCTGGCTCCGATCCTGTGGATCTGGGACACCCTGCCCCCGCTGAGTTGCAGCTAAGTTTATTAATGGTTTATGTATCCTTGTGGACCAGGAATTAATATAATCATAGAATATCAGGGTTGGAAGGGACCTCAGGAGGTCATCTAGTTCTAGTCCAACCCTCTGCTCAAAGCAGGACCAACACCAACTAAATCATCCAATCTGTTCCCCCAAAGATTACTGCATCACACACTGTATGTGAAAATGAGGAGCCTCTCGGGGAGATATAAAAAGGCCATCGCTGCCACACTTCACAGTTGGTCAAGTGGTGCTGATCTGCTATTTCAACATTGGTTTTCCTGCTGAATCCTGACTCTGCTCCTGACCCACTGCGAGGCTTGGTCAACTCACTTCTCTCTGTGCCTCTGTTTCCCCTCCCACCCAGGGTTTACTCAGCAGGCAGGGATGGTCTTCTACTAGGTGTTTATCCCTAGCACAGTGAGGCTACCTCGGTTGGGATCTCTAGACTGCCAGAATACAAATGATCAATCTTAATAAGTACTTACCATCCACCCTACCTCCCTACGTTTTCTGTGCTGATTCAGTGGGGCTCATCCTGTTCACTTCCTATCCCAAACTGCTAGGTATTGTCATACTGCTTGCACTGGTATAATACCTGGTACTCCCCACCCCAGACATGGCTGCGTCAAATGGCAGCCAAAGCAATGAAATAGATAACTGTCTTCAGTACAACAGCTTGCAATTCTGGCAGGCTCTCAGAACAGGTGAAAGGTGCTCCATAAATCAGTAAATAGTCATGAGGATAATTCACATACCCCTGCTTTCAGTTATGCTGTGTTTGTGTTTCCAAGAATCCCAGTAGCCAATGCAGTTTAAGCATCTTCCATTAGGACTGAATTAACATATTTCACCCTGACAGATCTCAGCTCCTGTTAATATTTTAGAAGGTGCCTGCACAGGAGGAAGGGGAAAGCCAAAGGGAAATTTATCACACCCTTTGTAACTTGAAGTCTTTAAACCATGATTTGAGGGCGTCAGTAACTCGGCCAGAGGTTGGGGGTCTATTACAGGAGTGGGTGGGGGAGCTGCTGTGGCCTGCGATGTGCAGGTCAGACTAGATGATCATGACAGTCCCTTCTGATCTTAAAGTCTGAGTCTATGGCGATTTTAATAGGTGGGGAGGGGGGATGGATCTTTCAAGTTTTGAGTCTCTTTTCAGACTAGGAGTACTTGTGGCACCTTAGAGACTCACAAATTTATTTGAGCATAAGCTTTCGTTAATGCATCCGATGAAGTGAGCTGTAGCTCACAAAAGCTTATGCTCAAATAAATTTGTGAGTCTCTAAGGTGCCACAAGTCCTCCTTTTCTTTTTGCAAATACAGACTAACACGGCTGCTACTCTGAAATCTTTTCAGACTATTACTCAAGCTCCCTGAAATTTAGTTAATATTACTGCTCACAAAAAGCTGCACATGTCCTCCCACAATTCCTCTTGCTGTAATCTCTCAACCCATCCCCCTACCCACAAAATTGGAACCTCATCGAGGAGATTTCCCAGATTTCAAATTCTTAGGGCAGAATCCAGCTCTGATTTTTTTTTAGTTCCAGGTCAGATCTCAGACCAGAAGGGACCTATTTTCTTGTCGAGATGCAGCCCAAGATGGACCCAGTCAGGTTGGAACAGTTGGGATCGCCTGGGGTTGAAATTGGGCGAGATGAGGCCACCACACAAGGTTCTGCCGGGGTGAATCTGAACCCAAGTTCTGAGGGAGGACAGATTCATGGTTCCCATCTTGGGTTTCTACTTGTTTCTGTGTCCGTTGCAATAGCACACACATCCACTCCCACTCTTCCCTTGAATGTCACTTGGCATTTCAGGTACATTCAAACTCGATCTACTCCAGGCAGAACTCTAACCCAATCATTATTGCTTACGGGTCCATGCACAAAAGGCAAACCCCATCCCTTCAGCCTAAAATAGCCCGAATTAAAGTTAAGGGAAACAGCAGCAAGAATGGGGGACAGAATGGGGAAGGGAAAGAAAGCCTCTCTGTGAAAGAGAGCACAGTGTGTGTGTCTCCTTTGTAACATGCTGCAGCAGCTCTGAGTAAGAGCTGAGCTCTGCAACCAGGGGAGAAGAGTTCTTAGCACGGAGGAAGTGCTAGACCAGAAAACCAGAGGCACTGCACTGTCCAAGCTCCTAACATTAGTGTTATTTACCATTCTTGAATTGCCATGTATCCCACTGGGGAGTGGGAGTCAAAGGTCCAGTTCTGTGCCCTATCCACAGAGGATGCTAGTCTGTTACATGGCCACTTAAAGCGTGTGGCTCTTTCACGCAAGCAGTGGTAGCTCTTGCTATTAGCCCTGGAGATCCCTGGTTCTCTCTGGTCTATCAGCCATGACAGCAGCTGTTACAGGGACAGTATGCATAGCCTGGTACAAAACTCCAAGACAGACATGGGCCCAATTTCTGCATGGAGTTCAGTATTGTAACAGGGAAGGAGGCTGGGCAAAGAGGACTCTGGGACGCCTTTGAACTTCCCTGATCCAACCTGGAGCCTGCTGGGAACTTGGTGAGAGACGCCCAAGGGGCAGTTCCCAACAGCTAAGACTAGCCAGAGAGCAGATGCACCCTGGCCGTGCCCCCTTCCCCCAGCCACAAGAGGAAGGGGATACAGAGCTACTGAACTCAGGGACATGCCACGGTCCGTGAGGTCGCATAGGGTAGAAAACGGGGGAGAATTTGGCCCCAGCCCTATGTCTGCTGGGGAAATACCCCTTATACAAGAGGAATTCCCAGGCCACTGAAGGGGGAGACAGCACTCTCGGCCAGATGCTGGCTATCCCCATGCATACCTGTCAACCTCTTCTATTTCTAAAGAACCTAGCCCTTTGCTGCTTAGCAGAGCAGATCCCTACCCCTGGAGCAGGCCATCTCAATGATAAATTCTGTCCATGTCCTCCCCGCTCTGCACCCTGGAAGCCAGAGACACAGGTGGTATCAGTCATGGCAAGTTTGGCCCTCAGCAGAGTAGCAACTCACGCCTCTAAGGGGAGTGCCTGCAACCACACCCATTCCTCAGATAGGCAGCTCCCATAGTCATTCTACCCTGGGGGTTGATCAGCACAGCATTTCATTCCCACTGATTTGCTGGGGGACTGTCTTGTCTCCCTGACACCCCCTCCTATAGTCCAGCCCTTGGATCAGTGTTACATCATTTATCACCCCTCATCAGGGTCTTTCTCTTCTCCCTGATGGGGACTGAATAGACCCATATGAAGAGAGATATTTAAAAAAAACCACACACACACACACAATGCTAACTTGTCCCAGGATTCTGCAGTCTCATGGCATCGAAGAACATACTTTGCCTGCTCACTGGAGTGTATTGATAACCTGCCATTCCAAGCAATCCCTCTCTGTGTTTTCACACTCGCCACTTTCTGCTTATTGCTTTATCTCCACAGCTGTTCCTTATATTCCCTCAGCTGTCAGCTCCTTTGTTTGCAAAGTATGTCGCCTCTCTAGGGCTAAGCAGCTGTTGCATGCCTTAGTTATGGCCTTGTTTATGATAATCCCTCCCCCAGCTGGAATTTCGAGTGACGCCTTCGCAATAAATCTTTCATTGGGACTTAGCTAGGTAAAGGCTTCCTAAGGGTTCAAAAGACCCATCTCCACTTAGAGATGCACCCTCAGGCTCAGTTCTGCTCTCAGACCTGGGTTCTAGGCCCGGTGCCTCCAGAGGGAGCAGCAATTGCACTTGAAGGAAGAATCGGACCAGTCGTGATGCATCGGTCCCAACAGGGAGAGATGGATGCAAGCTTTCGAACATTCCTGCTCAATCTAGAAAGAAGGGCCATTTGCACAACTGGGTCCCAGACCCAGTTTGAGGTTTCCAAGCACCTCCGAAGTTCTGGGCTGGAGCTTTTCAGATCCCAGGCTTCGGTTCAGGCCCATCTACAATCCCAGGGCAAGAGGTGGGAAAACAGAAGCCCTGCATATGTAGGCTGTAGCGGTGCCATGACTTAGTGTGGTTACCTGGCAACTCTGGACATGGTCCCAAATCCCACCTTAAGTCACAAGCAACAAGGAATCTGCTGGAGTGCAGCTGTTGTGGCTCATCACTGGGTGATCTTGCTCAGCAGAGACCCACCAGTGATATAAGGGGCACTGCAGCAGCTCCCACTGAGGTGCAGCTCTGTGGGGAGCTCACAAAACACCTCCAGCTTGTTCTTGCCTGTACTGAGGATCCCTGCTCACAAGAAAGCTGCAAGGGCACAGCAGGTCAGGACAGCGTCATGTCTGACTGATCCAGTGCGGCAACCGCAGGAGCAGCCTGTAAAAGGACCCGGGAGAAACATGCAGCAAACAAGGGGCAGTTGGAGCATTGAATGGTTTTGGACTTTGCAGAGGAGTTGGTAGTTAGGTTCTATGATTCTAAGAAGCAAAGCTGAAGGACAGGCATGGTGATGACAGCAACAGGAAATCCATGATGTTGGCTAGACGCTTCCTAGAGTGCCCCTTAGGTTTATATAGGGCAGAGAGCCAATCAGGTGCCACGAGGCTGCTGCATGTCAGACCCCTTGAGGTGGGACTTCCTATGGGCTGTGTCCACAGCAGGTCATGGGTAGTGTCATACAGGTTAGTTATTGCTACAGCTGGATAGGAGTGTGGAGTTGTTTGCTATCTGGTCCCTCTATAGGGCCAGGTTTGAGCCCCGGTGGGCCGTATGTTTTCTCGTCTGTTTAGACAGTGAGCGGTCCGGGACTCTCACTATGTGCATGTACAGTGCCTGGTGCAATGGACACCACACTTATTACACTATTGTAATAAGAACAACGCAAATACCTGGATGTTTATCTCAACTACAGACTCTTCTGAGATTTCTCTACCCAGGAGTGAAGCCATAGCTCAAGGGGAAGGAGTGGATGGGAAATGAGCTGAGCTATGAGGACCTGAGGACCTCCCCCCCCCCCCCCACTATGAAATCTGATCCTGCCCTTTGCTATCGCTCTCAGGAGAAATTCACATTCAAGTGGAATACTCTGCGGGAACTGAGTTACGTGTAATTGAACTCTTCCCGTATTGTTCTCTGTACAAAGTCTTTTCAATGTTTTATTCATTTGCAACAATCCACTGTATTCCTTAATTGCAGATTATCAAGCCACACACATTTTACAAACATAAATAATTGCCTCAGAGGCTTATTAATGACAGCAGCATGCTAATGAACAACAAAACCCAAGGCGCACTTCACCAGGGAAGAAGGGAGGGCCACTTGAGGCAGAAGGGAGCTTTCTCCCTGTCTGAGATGGGTCAGAACTAAAAGCCAGGGTCCCCACAGCCCTGAACTTTGTGCAACATCGAAATGTGAACGCAGATCCAGATCTGAATTTTGAAAAATAAAAATAAAAGAAGTCCACCTCTTTGGTACCTTAAATAGCACATGGTGCCAGAGAGAGGAAATGACAGATTAGCGATAGAAAGAGAATGATAGATGCAGAAAGCGGTAGACAGATTAGAGAAAAACAGAAAGTGAAAGCAAGACAAATAGCTGAGAAAGATGAGAGAGAATGAAAGATTAGAGAAAGAGAAACAGTGTGACAGACTAAAGGGAAAGACAAAAAGCATGTCGATTACATTAAATGACCTTAGATAGATCATGCTTTGTTACTGATCAGACCAAAACTTTGGACCCAAAACTCCTGAATTTTGAGGTGTTCAAACCAGGACCAGGTCTGGGGTTGCCTCTTGAGACCAGCTCCACTTGCTGTGCACCCAGAGTGTTTGCTAACAGGAAAGGAGATTGTTTTAGGGACAGCTGATCCCTCAGATATGAACCCAACATGCATCCACATCCCAAAACTCACAGAGAACCCTCCTTTTTTTTTAGAGGGGACTATCTTTCCCCAGCCCCCACTCCCCACGTTTATTTTCCATTTCTGGGATGCGTGTGAGTGGTAGATTTGAATTCTAGTCCTCTGGCTCCAAAAGCTGACGAAGCAGCATCCTTAACAAAGCCAGGAAAGAAAGCTGCAAGCCAGAAAGCCACAGCTCTTAAAAAAAATCCACATTGACTGTGACACTTGACCCCTCACAGCCTTTGCACTATTCCCTATAACTGGGTGCTTCACTGACGCACAGTGACCGAGATCGGGGGCTTATTGTGCCAAATGCTGCACAGACGCCTAGTCAAAGACGCTCCCTATCCCAAAGAATTTACAGTCCAAACAAACAAGACAGATTATTAGTCCCATTTTACAGAGGAGAAATGAAGAGATTCAGTGATTTAACCAAGATCACCCAGGAAATCTGTAGCAGAGTCAGGAACTGAATCCAGATCTCCTGATTCCCAGTTCAGTGTCTTAAGAGCAAGACCATCCTTCCAGGGTCACAGCAAAACAGCCTTCCTCTAACGGAGAGGCAGATCAAGCTCAATCAGTTTTTAAATGCAACCTGTATTGCTGCCAGTCTCACAGTTTAAACAACACGCCAGGATTTTAAAATCCTACTATTTTTTATCAGTTAAACTGTTTATTTTTTGCACTTCCATCCCAATGGACAGTGAAGTTAGCCTGGTCTGTTTCACTTTCTATGTATAGTCAGTTTCATGTCCCAGTTCTCAGGCACTCACCCAACCTTGCTGTCTTGGGGTTGCTAGCCCTGCACCTTCAAGAGAATATTTAAAGAGATGTTTTCACTGTTTCTTCCCCTGCAGCTACTTCCAGCCTAACACAGACAAATCATAGTAGTACCTTGTGGAAAGCACATCAGCGATTTTGCAAAATTGAGATCAGGCTTAAATTCCTCACAATGCAACTTTATTTCTATGTTTCGTTCATTTAATGCCAGGAGATCTGAACCACCAGTGATTACTTTTTTCCACTGCCAAAGAAGGGTCCAATCATTCTCTTAGCAAAACAACTCACATTTTCACCTGTGTTTATCAATCCCTTTCATCTGACTCTCTGGTCTGACAGGCCCAACCGATCCATTAAGAGGCTCATTAATAAACCTGCCATCTCCTCGCTCCAGGCCCATCCCTGCATGCAGTTAGGAGCTCTCTCGCCCAGGTGCAGTCATGCTGGAGACATAGGGGTGTGAACGTGGGTGGCGAATCCAATGGTGTTGTGTTGCCGTTTACTCTCGCCCCAAAAGCCACCCCGCTCAGCACCGGAAGAGAAGAACCCAGCTGTACTCTGCAACGTCAGGGGCACAGTGACCTTGCCTCTGTTGTTCTCACGGGCTCTCACATCTCACCGCTTTTTAAGTAAAGCCACTGCAGGGAGTTCAGTGGGTACAGAAGATGGTTAAGCAACAAACACGTAACGTAACTCGTTCTTCCCTTTGTTCTGTGTGTTGTTGCCAGGGAGGGTCTAACGGAGTCCAGCTGGCAGCCCTCTGCTCTGGCAGGAAAAGGGAGGCTGGATCATGTCAGCAGGAAGCATTGCATTCTGCGGTGATAACAAGAAGAGGCCCAATCCACTTTTGCTGTGAGTTTTGCCATCCCATAGCGACGGTCGCAGGATTGAACTCAAGATATAAATACCTGGCCAGCTTCATCAGTGGCTTGATTTCGGGGATTCAGGCCCAATCCTATGAGGTGCCGCACAACCTCAGCTCCCACTGATTTCATTGGGAATCCAGGAGGGCTCAGCACCTGGAAGGATTGGGCCCTTTGCGCCTCAACCAAAGCCCACCCAATTCAAGGGGAGTCTCTCAATTGATTTCGAGAAGGCCTGGAGCAGCTGGGGGAGGTGGTTCTGCAAATCCAGGACCTGCATCACAGCCACGTGCTCTGTACTGAAGGCATCTGAACTGAGTTCCTGAGCCTTGATCGTGTGAGTCAGCGAGACTTTTGCCCTTGACTGCAATGGGAGGGGGATCAAGCTCTTAAAGAATCAGGGCATCCAGTGCAACCGGGATCCCTGGGGACCTGAGTGCATTGTGGTTCACAACGAATGAGCCCAAGCACCTTCAACCCGCTGCAGGGAGGAACATGCATTCCGGGGCTATGCTGAGCCAGCATTAGAAGGGTCATGGAGCGCAGACGCACGGGCTACGTGGAAACAGAACTGCTGCTTTTCTCTGCTCCCTTGTTTCCTCATCTTCACCACCCACGTTTCCCTTCAGCCAGCAATGCCGCTTGACACCAGGATCACAGCCTCAGCTGGTGTAAACCAGGGATCTTCCACAGAAGTCAGCTCACGTCAGCTGGAGACCCGGCCCTGCGGTCTAAGGAACTTCAGCTGGGGATTTGAAATAGGGTTTGGAGATGCTGAAAAACAGGTGTCGTACCACTTAGCGATAATAGCAGGCTGGGGTCAGGACTCATTAGAGGCAAATGGCTCCACAGCCATGCAGTAATTAGAGGCCAGCCTGTACAAATCCAAGGCCATTTATCCACATTAGACCAGTAAAACCACAACAGACAAGCTCTATCACTGCAAATATCTCATCACGCCAGGCTGCTGGGAAATGATCTTCAAGAGAAATATTTTTACTGTTTGCAGTGTTGCTGTAGCCGTGTTGGTCCCAGGATGTCAGTGAGACAAGGTGGGGGAGGGAATGTCTTTTACTGGACCAGCATCTGTTGGTGAGAGAGACGAGCTTCCTCGCTTACATGGAGCACTGAAGAAGCACGAAAGTTCATCTCTCTCACCAACAGAAGTTGGTCCAATAAAAGCTATGACCTCACCCACCTTGTCTCTCTGATATTTTAACTGAGCACATGAAGTGACCCCTTGGGTCCTGATCTTTCCCTGTACTCTACTTATTACACCGAGGCAGGATTTTACCTGCTGCAAACAGACACTGACCTGCCTACACCGTCCCACTGGCCTTCGTAATCCAAGCCAGAGGGACACGGCTCTGTGCAGTAGATGGGGCCCTCCACCCAGCGAGCACCATCCGGACCTCTAGGAGATCAGCTAGGTACTGAGAATACTCCTGACTCATTCAGTGGCAGCCCCTAAGCTTAAGCCTGTGCTGAAGCCTACCTAGGCAAAAGACTTATAACGCCAACATCACCATGGTATCTGAGCAGCTCCCATTCGTTAGGGTTATCTATCCTCATGACACCCCTGCAAGGCAGGGCAGTGCTACGGTCCCCATTGTACAGATGGGGAACTGAGGCACAAAGAGGCTATGTGATATGCCCCACGTCACACAGGGAGTCTGTGGTGAAGCTAGGACTTGAACCCTGGCCAGCTAATGCCCAAACCACTGGTTGATCCTAGATTCATCTCTATTAAGGCCAGAAGGGACCACAATGCTCTTCTTGTCTGCTCTTGTGTATGACACTGGTGAAAGAATCTTACACAGTGATTCTTCCATCAAGCCCAATAACATCTGGTTGAACTACAGCATATCATTTAGAGAAAGACAGCAGGACATCCTGCTTTGATTTAAAGATGTCAGCTGATGGAGAATCCACCACATCCCCTGGTAAGCTGTTCTGGCGGTTAATTACCCTTGCCCTTAAAAACATAGGTCTTATTTCCAGTTGGAATCTCTCCAACTTCAACTCCCAGCCACTGAGTCTGGCTATATCTTTGCCCGCTGGCTTCAAGAGCCCTGTAGTAGCAGATATCTCCTTGCTGGGTACATATTTCTAGACTGCAATCAAGCTACCTCTTGAATAAGCTACATCGTTTGAGCTCCTTTAATGAGCTTGCAGTATAAGGCATGTTCTCCAGAGCTCACCCGCGCCATTCGTCCAGTAATGTTGTAAGCCCGTTGGTTCTTCACCTCTTCAAAGTGACCCACGTGCTGATCCCGACAGGCAGCTGCCTGTTATTTTGTGTTTTCAATAGGCGCATCGTTCTTTTCTCTGGCATGGCTCATGCGTTGGCTTGTGTTCCTGGCTTGGCTTTGCTGAATGAGCTGAGCGAGTGGAAACGCCGTCACAGCCATTCCTAGTAGTCATAGCGACCTTCTAGGGTCAACTTGCTCTTTGGGAGCTTCCCCTTCAGGACAGCAAAGTTAGCCCCAATGTCTCAGGACCTCATGTTTTGGCAGCCAGGGATCATGGCTCACCTCTTAGCTTAGACACTTATTCTTGTTCATGTCCGGCTCCAATGCTCAATTCAGTTGAGCGGGTTTTGGCCAAAAGTTTTCAGTTGCCAAAAACACACAGAACCAATGAAACCCCAATCAGCTGGGGGATTTGGTTTTTTGGGGGGCAATCCCGCACCCCAAACTTTGTCAGAATGGGGGCATTTCCTTGGGAAGTGTCTGTTTTGACGGCCAAAACATTTTTCATCAGAAAAAACACTTCAGGCTAATATTGTTGACAACCTCTAATTCCAAAGTAGACAAGGACAAAGCATTGTCAGAGCTGGCATGAGCTGCTGCTTCTGAAGAGGTGCTGGGTATTGTTTTATCCTTGGGTACGTCTGGTGTTAAAAGATGCCCAACCTTTGTTGAACTGCACCTGTTGTTAGCAACAGATACTTCTCCTAGCACAGACAAGGGGTAAGGTGAGAAACAGAAACCATGGCAGTTCAATTCCTTTCCCAATGAGCCCCAGTGAGATGCCCAAAAGGCTGGAAGAGGAGAGAGGAGCAGAGATGGAACCTGGCTGTGTCAAAGACCAGGATGGGGGTGGGTGTGCCAATGGTTGGAGCAGGAGTCAGACCCAGTGGTTAGAGCAGGAGCCAGTAGCAGGAGCCCAGGGTCTGAGCCTGCTCACTAGGAATCGGAGGTTAGAAATTGGAGCCGAGGGTCAGAACCAGAGTCAGAGGCCAGATGCCAGAGCCGAGGCTCAGAGCCAAAGTGCGGAGTCAGAGATGGGTTGCCAGCAGTGAGGCAAGCCGGGAGCAGGGCTGGGCCCAGAGGCTTTTGCAGCTGTGGGCAAAGGCCGTGAGCTGCCCCTGAACTGCTGCTTCTGCTGGGCTTAAGAGCTGGTCTGCTGACTCTTCCAAATGAGCCAGCGACATAGCCAATCAGGCAGCCTCCCACAGGCTGGCTGGGCTAGGGAGCCGGTTTAGTGGTTCTGCTGCAAGCCCTGGCACAGGCTAGTGAGCAGATCCCCAGTGGGTGTCGATGGTCATAGCTCTCTGATGTACAGCAGCCGAGGACCAGCCCCTGCGTTCCACAAAGATCCAACCTCTTCTCCACCGGCCTGTTGAATTAATGTTGGGTTGTTTTTAACACCCTCCCTCTCACCCTCTTTCTCCATCACTGAAGCTATTTACACCTCCCAGGTGGCAACTGTCTCAGCCCGTTGTTGCACGAGGTGCTTCTTCCCCTGTCTTGCTTGACTAGCCGTGTGATAGCTTTGATCTGCCATAACCCGAAGAGCTTCTGTGTTGCTCTCAGCTAGTTGTCACTGAGGGCACTGGGAGCATGCTGAGTTCGGGCAGCATAAGGAGGTTTGGGTGCATTCTGGATAGCCTGAAATACACGCTTAGCCCTCATTCTCACAGGTCTCTCTCTCTCTCTCACACACACCCTGAAGACTCCAGCTCTGGTCCAGAGTCCACTGAAGGAAGTGGAAAGACTCCTATTGACTTCAGCAGATTTGAGAGCAGGCCCTTAGTTCGCAAAGGCTACTGCAGTTAGCTGGGGCACTCTCTACTCCAGGCCTCGCCTAAATCATTGTCTGGTTAAGGGAGCCTGGAAAGGTTGTTTCTTTTTCAGCTATTAAGATTCTGTCTTCCCTGTTTTCTCTGGAGCTTTCATTGCATGGATGTAGACAACTAAGGGTTGGGGGGGTGGGGGAGAGGGTTTAAGGCCCCCTCTCCAAAAATTGAGAGATTGCATTAACTAATAAGGGAAACAGGATCTTGAATGGAAGCTCGTCTATTTCACTTTATTAAAAATGGAAGAATTTAGTTCTGGTGCAAAACACCTCATTAAAGTGATCGTCACCAGCTATTATTTATTGTTTTTTATTCTACCTCCTGTGATGGGATGTTAGATGGGATGGAATCTGAGTTACTACAGAGAATTCTTTCCTGGGTGTCTGGCTGGTGAGTCTTGCCCACATGCTCAGGATTTAGCTGATCGCCATATTTGGGGTCAGGAAGGAATTTTCCTCCAGGGCAGATTGGAAGAGGCCCTGGAGGTTTTTCGCCTTCCTCTGCAGCATGGGGCACGGGTCACTTGCTGAAGGATTCTCTGCACCATGAAGTCTTTAAACCACAATTTGAGGACTTCAATAGCTCAGCCATAAGTTAGGGGTTTGTTGCAGGAGTGGGTGGGTGAGATTCTGTGGCCTGCGTTGTGCAGGAGGTCGGACTAGATGATCATAATGGTCCCTTCTGACCTTAAAGTATATGATTCTATGAGCTTAGTGGCATGGGGGGGCAGGGACTTGCATGTGGCCCGCCTGAAACCTGCTGGTGCTGTCCAACTCTCCTGATCTCATGAGCAATAAATTGCAGCCCTCAAAACAAGCAAGCCCTCAGCACATGCTTCATCAATTAGTGATCAAGCAGCCATGGGAGAAAGAGGGCATGAGGAAACATCAGAGCAGCCACTAAGCAATCTCTGACTCCCTGAGCAGGACTCACAGAGCAATCGCCTTCGGCTCTTCTGCAAAATCCGGAGGGGAAGAAGGGACATTTGAAGTGGAAGGCGAGATAAAAGAGGGATCTATAAAGCCAAGCCAAGCCAGTCAGGAGGGGCCCAAGGGGGAGAGTAAAAAGGACTTTCTCCGGGATATATTGCCAGGCCGTGCCATCTGAATGGGACTTATGCCGACAGCCTGCCCTGAAATATGGGCTTCATAATGCAGAGCCAGCCTTGGAGTCCTTCCAATTTTAATTAAAAGTATTTTATCTCAGTGCATGTGACGGATGCTTTTCAGGCTGCAATTAAATATAGAGCCGTGTCTGGCATCTGCAAAAAGCAATGATTGACTCTTGCACTAGGCCTTAGAGCCAGCAGGAGGTGGCTGCTTTAAGAATTGCAAACAAAGATGATGGGAGGCCAGAAATGTGTAGGTAGTTCCCGTAGCTAGCACTGGGATATGTCAGGCTACTGAACGCTCCTAGCACCCGTATATACCAGTACCGTGCACTAGATGAACAAATCACTTCATATGCCACCCACCCCTGGGGTGCAACACAGCCTCTGTTTGAGCAACCCTACAGCAGTTGAGGAAATGAAGAAAACACCATCGCAAACTGCAGCTTCAGGGTGCGCTTAGCCCTGGTGCCCTGGTTAATTTGGGTGGCACCTCTGCCCTTGCACAACGTGCCATGCAATGATTAATAGTCACAAGTCATTAAACTCGGCGGTGAACGAGGGCACTTCCAGTGGCCTGGCCTCCTTTGCAGCACTGGGCGAGTGGTGACTCAGATGTGAGAGTCCCAGCAACATCACTTCTCAACCTGGCTTTTCCTGCCCAACTGCAGCCCAGCCCCAGCCCTGCTTAGCTCGTCAAATCAGAGGAGACATTGCAGACCAAGGCAGTAAGGCTCCAGAGAGCAGACTGGCTGGCACACCTCCTGCTAACTTGACCTTCCCCCATCTGCTCTCCTAGTGAAGCTGAGGCCCAGAGTTAACGACGATTGTTGTTCATTTGTCTGTTACCAAGCGGGGTAGGTTGCATAACCAGAGGGCTGGATCCTCAGCCGGCGTAAATCTGGCCGCTAAGCCAATTTACTCCAGCTGTAGACACTGGACAGAGGCCACCCATGACCATTCATTTCCAGGATCCCCAGCTTCTCCTGAGTGCAGTGTATGGAACAGAGCTCGGCACTAGATCTCCCAGGCTTGTGGGAGCTGTTCCACCGTGTTACCATGTGTAAATGGCAGATTCTCCGCAACTCGAAGTCTTTAATCATGATCTGAGGACTTCAGTGACTCAGCCAGAGGCTGGGGATCTATTACAGGGGTGGGTGGGTGAGGTTCTGTGGCCTGCAATGTGCAGGAGGTCAGACTAGATGATCATGATGGTGCCTTCAGCCCTTAGAGTCTATGAGTTACCTTGCAGCCTGCGTCCACATCACCCTGTATCCCCCAGCCCACTCGGGCAGTGTAGCGGGGGGTGGCCACCTGCTCTTGCCTGAAAGGGTCTAAAACAGCCCAGGGAGAGGGCTAGGGCAGGGGAAAAGCAGGGCTGATGGGCAGAGCAGCTGCAGCTGGGGACCACACCACAAACAGACCCAACGGGCCTTATAAAAGCCAGGGAAGCCAGGAGCAGAGAAACTCTCTCTCTAGCCCTGAGAAGGAGGGACCTGGCTGCAGAGACCTGAATAGAGGACCTAGTTTGGAGCAGGGCTGGGGAAAGGCCTGGGGAGCTCCGGCCTAGGAAAGCCCCAGGCTCCAGGCCTGGGAAGGCCTATTAGGTGCAGGGGCAGCCACGGGTAGACAGGCAGCAGGTCCAAACCTCCTTGCCTGTGATGAGTGGCTTATACTGCAGTCTGCCCCAGGGAGCTGGGGCTAGTTGGTGACTGGCAGTAGCTTAGGACTGAGGTGAGGTGGGGGTAGTGGGTGGGGGTTCCCCTGAGAGGGGGAGACCCAGAGCTGTGGGGTACTGCCAGGGGGCAGCACCCAGTTAAAGGGGCACTGGGGTCCTGGGAGGGACATGGGAGCCAGCAGCAAGGCGAGACACCGGTGGACAGAGGGCACTCCGGAGGCTAGAATGCTAATTCCCTGAGACGACCAGCAGGAGGTGCCGCTGGTGAGTCTGCACCTGGTTACAGGCAGTCAAAGTTGCTATGCTGTGGGCACCAAAAGGCAAGTCCCTGGCTCTCTCCTGTGCACTGTGCTAGCTGGCAAAGCCTGCAGTTGCCAGGTGGAGAGGAACTATCCTCCTGGAAAGTAACCACAGCAGGCCTGGTCTTGTTGCCAGCTGCAGTCCTAGGCCTATTCGGATGCCCCACAAAAACCCCCATGGGGATGGGGCCCCAGCTCTGCACCTGAGGCAGCCACCTTGTTGCCGGCATGCTCCAGTGTTCCCAACAACCTTGTCCAATTCTGCCTAAGGTCTCCTTGCCCTATAGCCAATATCCTATACCTGAAAGGAGTGGCCAGGGATAGGAAGCCTGGGAAGCTGCTTAGCCCTCACTGTGGGACAGCTCTATTAATCTTCCCCTTTCTGGGTCCCAACAGAGCTAGAGATAAATCTGAACAAAATTCCATCCCCTCCCAGAGCGGACCCCTAACTGGATGAGAAATGACCCCTCTCCTTATAACATCCCACCATCCAAACACCACAGAGTTCGGAGGGATTTAGCACCCCATCCCATCCCTAAGCAGCAGTCCAGGCAGAGTGACTTTGCACTGCCTTTGGGGAGGGCAGCTTTACATTGCTGTAGGGGGCTTCATAGCAGCCCCACACACAGAGGAGGCCTGGCTGGAGATGATCACTTTGGGCTCGACCCATCTGCCTCACCCTATTCAGATCACCAGCAGAGCAGGAGTCACAGGCACCTTGGGCCACTTCCCAGTGTGGGGGCCCTGAGGCTGGACTAAGCCTGTTCACCCTGTCTTCCTGCAGCCTCTCAGCTGATCCCTAGCACAAGCCCCAAGCACCTGCGTCTATTGAAGTGAATGGGAGTTTTGCCCAGGGCTTCAGCGGAGCCAGGATTCCACCCCAGAACGCTGCAGAAAACAATCACAGCTGAGCAGCGAGTGCTGTTGTGCTCAGATCCCGAGCCAGGGCTCCCACTTGGTAGACCTTCAAAGCCGTCTGGAGAGGGTGCTCAGGAGGGGTCGGATGGCTCAGCCCCAGAGGAGTTCTCCACAAACAAATTAAATGCAACCAGGGGGCCTTGTTCTCCTCCCCCCCCCCACCCCCGGCCTGATGGATATGAGTATATTGCACCGAACTCAATGAGGGTTCGCTGTGTCCTGCCAGGGCAGGGGGAACAGGGTCCAGGACCAGGAGATGGGGTGTGAGCCGTGGGGAAATAACATCAGGAACCGAGCGAGGACAAGAACGGGATGAAAAAGAGGGAAAGGGAGAAGGGAAGCTTAAAGGAAGAGAAGGAGCAGGATAGGGAGATGGGAGGAGAAGGGGCAGGAGAGACAGGGGCCGAGTCAGAGAGGGAGTGAGCAGCAGCATGGGGAGTCAAGCTGGGGTCTCTATCATGCCTTTTCTGCACCCCGTGGGCCCAGGTCCCAGCATAGAGCTAGGAGCCCCAGTTCAGGGCAACAATTGCAACACGCCCCCCACCCCCTAGTGCCGTTACACCAAGGAGCAAGCTGACTCCATGACTTCCCCCCCCAGCAAGGGTGAGTGTGGTTTTGAAAAAGCTGGTTTTTCAGCTAAAGGGCGGTGTAGTGAGGCGGTGTGGCTCCCTGCCGCCCTGTAGAGGGGCCACCAGAGTGGGCGGAGCTAGGGAGCTCTGAGCCCGCCCCTCAGAGTCAGGCGGCGCCCCGGAAGTATAAAGGCTCCACCTCGGAGCTCACTGGACAGACAGCCGCCGGAGAGGCCAGATGCCCCCGGCCTGCCTCTCGTCCGCTGTCCGGAGGAGGGCCCTGCCCTGCCCTGCCCTGCCCTGCCCTGCCCTGCCCTGCCCTGCCCTGCCCTGCCCTGCCCTGCCCTGCCTCTCACCAACTACCCTGAGGAACCATGGTGCTGGACCCCCCCGGAGAACACCACCGTGACCCAGATGCCTCCAGAGCGGGAGTGTGGAAGCAGCCCGGGGGCAGCCGACCCTCGTCTGGCTGCCGCGCTGCCCGAGCTCCGTCAGCGTGTTGCGGCCAGGATCCCCACGGACACAGCAGCGGGTCCCGGGCGGGGACACAGTGGAGTGGGAGGGCCTGCCTTCCCCCTGCCACCCAACTCGCGGGTGGCCGTCCTCCCCCTCTCCCAGGCCCTTTGGAGGCTTGGGCCTACTATTGGTACTGCTACTGCTCAGCCCCTGTCCGAGGGCCTGGGCTCATTGCTACCGCTCAGCCCCCGCCCGAGGGCCTGCACGTCTGACTCCTTCTTGCCCCGCCCTGGCCCCGGGCCTGGGCTTATTGATACTATTTGTACTATTACGGCTCAGCCCTGACTGAGGGCCTGACTTGCTGTTGCCCCACCCTGACCGAGGGCCCGGGCTTACTGTGCTTTCTTGCAGTTGCCGCAAGGGCCGCCGAGGGAGACTCCCGCGGCCGGACTAATTCCCCCAAGACATCAACGGTGCGTAGTGAGGCGGTGTGGCTCCCTGCCGCCCCGGAGAGGGACAAGCCCCGGCTAACCTCTTTACAGGCGGCCTGAGCTCTGTACGGGGAATGGGGATGCTCGGCTGAGCCCAGAGGGGGCTCGATACAACCAGCCCAGCTGTGTAACCACCAGCTCTGCAATGGGTCAACAGTGGGTTGTTATCCAGGGCACGTTACAGACGGCACCTGCCCTGTCTCAGGGTTCACCTTGACTCGAGTTTTGCACCTTGAGCTCATTGATTGCTTGCTTCGCGAGGTGGCTAACGGCTGACAGATACATCCATCAAAGGAGCTCCTGGAGACAGATTCATCAATGAATCATAACAGGCCACACTGGGGAAGGGTTATTACTAATTGTTATCATGTACCTGAGGGCCAAGCAGCGCATGGTGCTTTACCAAATACAAGAGGTGGGGTGACAAGGCGGGGGGGTGCTCATTATTCAGCACTGGGGGGCTTAGGAGGACGGGCTCACTTTTGCAGGAGAGTTTTGATTCTGACGGGGACCACTGTTACCGTCCGTATCCCAGGAGGGCTCACGTAGAACCGTGATCATAGAATCATAGGACTGGAAGGGACCTCAAGAGGTCATCTAGGCCAGCCCTCTGCTCTCATGGCAGGACTTAGTATTATCTAAACCATCCCGGACAGGTGTTTGTCCAACCTGCTCTTAAAAATCTCCAATGATGGAGATTCCACAGCCTCCCTAGGCAATTTATTGCCATGCTTAACCACCCTGACAGGAAGTTTTTTTCCTAATGTCCAGCCTAAACTTCCCCTGCTGCAATTTAAGCCCATTGCTGCTTGTCCTAGCCTCCAAGGTTAAGAAGAACGTTCTTTTTTTCTCCCTCCTCCTTGTAACAGCCTTTTATGTACTTAAACTGTTATCACATAGGACTGTCCAGAGAAAGGAAGGATGGTCCAGTGGTTAGGGCTCTACCTTAGGAGTGGGTTCCACTTCCTGCTCCATCAATTCTTGTGTGACTTTGGGCAAGTCATCCAGACTCTGTGTGCCTCAGTTTCCCCATCTATGCAATGGGGATAACATGGGGCTAGTGTGAGTGAAGACATTAAAGACTGTGAGGCTCTCAGATACTACAGTGATGGGGGGTGGATAAATACCTAAGGTAGAGCCACCGCTAAAGAGGGCAGGAATGCAGCTAGGAAGATAGGCACTTTTGTAAAGGAACCAAGCAGTGCACCAGAAGCACACTGCTTACCGTACTGCAGGCTGGGAATGGGCTGCCTTATGGACCCCTTAACAGAGTGTGAGAAGACGCCCACTAACTAAACAGAAAGAAAGGGAGAGGGGGGAGGATGTCTCCAACCCATAATACTGAGTTACGCAGTTAACCCCTTGTCAACTACTGCCAACTCTTGCAATATGAGATGTTAGTCTTACAGCGCCAGCTCCTGGAGCCCTGTGATTTCTCAATTTTTGTATTTTAAAAAGCAAGTTTCTAGCCATTATGGTTGCAGAGACTAGCTGGAGAACAAGACCTGAAAGCGGAAGGCAAAGCAAAAAAAGAAAAAACCCCAGCAATTATTATTTTAAGTGTCACATCATTGTCAAGCCAATCTCATGAATTTGGCCGGTGTCTAACTCATGATTTTGTAATGTTTGGGGCTGGCCCCATAGATGCCAAAATAAGTGCCAGGAAGAACTAGTTGTGTCTGTACAGGGCCTAGCACAGTGGGGTCCTGGGGCTTCCATGCCATACACATAATAAATACCGTAGAACCTCGATTGCCTGAACCCCAATCTTATGAACAACCAGTCACACAAACCTATTTCCCTGATAGGGGGAAAAAAATCACCTGACCAAAGCAATGCTGGTGAAGAAAAAGTCAACATCCCTCCCCATTCCAAAACCTTCAGTGTACTGGAAATCGCTATGCAGTGGTTCGAAGGGCAAGAAGAAAGCGAAGACGGTGCCCCGTCCTGCAATACTGCATTGGACCTACTGTACGTTTCAAGATGTTCCGTTTTATGAACGTTTTGCTTTTCTGAACTCCTCAGTCCCCAACTGGGTTGTAAGTTAGGGATTCTACTGGAATAATAATAATGCAGATGAAAGAGAGACAGATGGAAATGCACAGATCTATAGATTAGATAAGGGGTGTAGGTGGGGACAGATAGATGGGTGTGCCTGGGAACAGCTAGCTAGCTAGATGGGTGTGCACAAGGACAGCTAGCCATGTGTGCATAGGGATAGCTAGTGGATGGGGATAGCTAGGTGGGTGTGCATGGAGATAGATACATAGATAGATAGCTCGGTGTGTATGCCTGGGATAGATAGATTACATAGATAATGGATGTGAAAGAGCATAGATAGATAGATAATGGGTAAGATGTCAGAAACCTACAGCAAGGGTAGCATAAAATCCCTCCTTTACCTGTAAAGGGTTAAGAAGCTCAGATAACCTGGTTGGCACCTGACCAAAAGGACCAATAAGGGGAGAAGATACTTTGAAATCTGTGGGGGAAGGTTTTTGTTTTGGGTTTGGGTGTTCTCTCCAGAGACAAAGAGGGAGACCAAGCAAGTAATCTAGCTCCTGGTGAATGATACATTTAAACTTACAGAAATAGTAAGTAATAGCAAGGAAATGTGTTAGAGTATCTTTTGTTTTAGCTTGTGAATTTTCCCTGTGCTAAGAGGGAGGTTTATCCATTTTTTGTAATGTTGAAGTTTTGCCTAGAGGGGAATCCTCTATGTTTTAAATCTTATTACCCTGTAAAATTACCTTCCATCCTGATTTTACAGAGGTGTTTCTTTTACTTTTTTCCCTTTTATGAAGTTCTGTTTTTTAAGAATCTGATTGCTTTTTAGTGTCCTAAAAACCCAAGAAGCTGGTCTGTGCTCACCTGCTTTACCTATTTGGTTGGTAGATTATTCTCAAGCCTCCCCACGAAAGGGGGTGAAGGGGCTTGGGGGGATATTTTAGGGAAACAGGAAGTGGTCCTTTTCCTGAATCTTTGTCCAACGCACTTGGTGGTGGCAGCAGTACTCATCCAAGGACAAGGAAGGATTTGTGCCTTGGGGACGTTTTTAACCTAAGCTGGTAGAAATAAGCTTAGGGGGTCTTTCATGGGGGTCCCCACATCTGTACCCCAGAGTTCAGAGTGGGGAGGGAACCCTGACAAAGAGGATAGATAGGTCGATAGATAGGTGGTGTGGCAGAGGATAGACAGATCCATAGGTACTGTGTGGCTAGGGAGGGATGGGTGTGCCTGAGGATAGCTACCTAGCTGTGCCTAGGGGGGAAGGGACAGCTAGCACAGCATAGGGCTAGGTTCACGGGGACCACAGCAGCATCTGGCTGGCGGTCTAGGTACATGGGGGCCACCGCAGAGAGACCGCCAGGCTGCTAGCGGAAAGCAACCCAGCCAATCACGTCAATCGCTGCAGGGGGTTGTGCTGGGGGCTGCAGGCGGGCGCAGAGGCCCCTGCCCCCCTCCCCAGTCCGGCCCGGGAAGCCACTGGCCGGCGGGCTCTGCCGGCTGCCCCGAGCTCGCCGCCTCCGTGAGCGGGGTTGGGCCGCCCCCTGCCGGCCCCAGCGGGGAAGGAGCCCCGGGCCCCCGCCGCGCTCCGGCCCCACGAGCTCTCCGCAGGCAGCCCCAGCAAACAGGCTCCTTCGCGGCAAGGGCTCAGGTAGGTACCGCCCGCCCCGGGGGCTCGCCCGCGGGGGGGCTGGAGAACGGGGGCGGGCAGGCTCCTGGGCTAGGCGCTGCCCCGGGGCTTTGCAACCAGGGAGGCGCTGCCCAGCGGCGGAGGGGCTCGGCCGGCTGCCCCCCGCCGCTGCCAGGGGAAGGAGCGAGGGGGGCCGGGGCGCCCGCTCCCCCCTGCAGCGCTCGGGCAGCCCAGCTGGGGCCGCGGCGGGGGCCGGAGACCCAGCGCTCGGCACAGCGCCCCCTGCTGCCGCGTCGGGACACGGCAGCGCCCCCTGCTGGGAAGCGAAGGCACTGCGGCGCCCCCCTGGCGCGCCTGCTGCCGAGAGACTACAGCGCCCCCCTGAGGCGTGGGACTTAGGGTGCAAGCGTCCCCTCTGCTCCCCTAACCCCGAGGGAATCTACCCAGCAGAGCCAGTGGTATTCTGCGCCCGTCCCCTCCGGGCTACGGAAGGACCCTTTGAGAAGGGTGTGGAGGGAGGGGGCTGGTTGGAGAGTCCCTGCAGAATGGGATCCACAAATCTAAATAGGGTCACCTGTGCCCTGGGGTGGGGTGCAGCCTAGAGGGGGCCAGTGGGTGAGTGTGTTCTGCCGTGTAGAGGATGCTCTGGGGGCAGTGATGGCTCCCTCCCTTCCGAATGGCCTGGGGTGGTCCCCTAGTCTCTGCTTTCTTTGCACTTCTTGTTCTAAACCCTTAGTCTCGTCACCATCCTAGATTGTCATTCTAGATCCTCCTTCCAGGCTCGTTAGCCTTCTGCACTATTGCTTTTCGTCAGGGCCACGGTGTGCATCCATTAGGAGAAGGTGGGAGAGCTGTGTGTGGGCGATCCTCCTGGCCTTGCTTTCTCCCCCGCTCTCCAGGGAATGGAGTCCAGCCCACCGGAAAAAGGCAGGCGGCTCTCCGAGACCTGGCACTCGCGGTGCTGCTGCTGTGGCCCCAAACTCTGCTGCTTCTGCTGGTGCTGCTGCAGCAGCTGCTTAAGGTGACTGCTCGGAGAGGGCGAGCATTAGAGGCTTGAGGGGCATGCATTTTACCCCTGTGGGGCTCTTTCGGATGAGACCTTTCAGTGGCGCTGGAACAATTTTTACAGTGGGGGTGCTGAAAGCCAGTGGTCCCCAAACTTTTTACTTTGCACCTCACCTTACCCCTGTCTGTGTACCCTCTCCCCAGAGCCGGGGCCAGGACTGGGCCGTGGCTCCGGGATGGGGAGGGGACACAGACAGAGGTAAAGGGGCCAAGGCTGGGACCACAGCTGGGGCTGGCAACAGAGCCCCAAGCTCGGGTCCGGCAGCAGCTGAAACCCCGCATGCGGGTCTGGGAGCGGAGCCCTAGGCATGGAGCTGGCAGCTGGGACCCCGTGCAAAAACTGAGGGGAGCTGCAGCACCCCCCGCACCCCTAGTTCCCGCGCCTATGAGGCCTGTAATACCAAGGCCCTGTCTGATTTACTGAACACTAAAGATCCCACAGTCTTTACTGGTAAGAGTAAAGATTTGGTGTCCTGGCTGTGGCCCCATTCGTGTGTAGCATGATGTCTGGTGGGTGGGTGTCGTCCACGACCCTAGAGGTGTCTGCATTTCAGTGCTCCGGTGGTGCTGTCAGCTGGAGAGCTATTCACGTTGGAATGTTCAAATCAATAGTTAGAACTGATTTAGGAAGGATCGAGTGGGCAAAAGGAGAGTAGCTCTCTACGTCAAAAAGGGTTTCCAAGTCACTGATAACTCCAAAGCAAATGATCCTGAATGCTTATGTCCTAATCGATAAAACATGAAATGGGGTATTAGTTGGTGTCAGCCACAGCCCCCTTAAACCGCACGAAGGAAGAGGATGACCTCTTCCTTACGCACCTATCTACAGGGTGTAGGGGGGAAAGGCTGCGGATCATGGGGGCCTTCAGTCTGAGTGACACATGTTGGAGGGCTCACGCTGGCAGGACTAAAACATCCTTGGAATTTCTAAAGCTTAGAGATGACAATTTCCTAGCTCAAAAAAAAGGAGTACTTGTGGCACCTTAGAGACTAACCAATTTATTTGAGCATAAGCTTTCGTGAGCTACAGCTCACTTCATCGGATGCATCTGATGAAGGGAGCTGTAGCTCACGAAAGCTTATGCTCAAATAAATTGGTTAGTCTCTAAGGTGCCACAAGTACTCCTTTTCTTTTTGCGAATACAGACTAACATGGCTGTTACTCTGAAACCTAGCGCAAAAAGTGTTGCAGCCAACATGGGGGAATTTTATGTTAAACCTGGTCCTAACAGATAAAGAAGAACTGATCTCACAACTAAAAGATAACAGTAGCTTAAGTTCAAGTGATCATGACTTGATTACATGTATAATGTGCAATGAAAATAAAGTCCAGACCACTAATATATTTACTTGGTGCTTTAATAGGGCCAATTTCACAAAGCTGCAAACAACTCTGAGCCAAATCAGCTGTGAGGAAGAATTTAGTCAGAAAAATGTGAATGATAATTGGGACTCATTTAAGAACACCTTACTAGATACACAGAAAGCCACAATCCCATGATTCAGGGGCCAGGCTGCTTAAAAAAAACTACTCAGTTTAGAGGGGAAGTGAAGGCAGCTATAAACACATGGAAGAAAGGGAAAGTTGATAGCAATGAATATAAATCAGAAGTTAGGAATTGTAGAAAATTGATAAGGGAAGCCAAGGGACGCAGGACGACATCTATGGCCAGCAGAGTTAAGGACAAAAGAAGTTTTTATAAATATATTAGGAACAAAAAGAATCCTGACAATAGTACTGGTCCATTACCAGATGGAAATGGCAGAATTATCAGTAGTAATGCAGAAAAGGCAGAAGTGTTCAATAAATATTTCTGTTAAGTATTTGGGGGGGGGGGAAACATATGATGCAGTCTCATCATCTAGGGATGCTAGCACACTTTTCACTTGTATTTTTGGAGGATGTTAGACACAAGCCACTAAAGTTAGACATTTTTAAATCAGCAGGTCCAGATACCTTGCAGGCAAGAGTTTTAAAAGAGCTGGCTGAGGAGCTTGCTGGAGTGTTAATGTTGCTTTTTAATAAGTCTTGGAGCCCTCGGAAAGTTCCAGAAGACTGTAAGAATACTGATGTTGTGCCAATTTTTAAAAAGGGTAAACAGGATGGCCCAGGTAATTATAGGCCTGTCAGCTTGACATCGATCCCAGGCAAGATAATGGAGCAGCTGATAAAGGACATGATTAATAAAGACCTAAAGGAAGGTAATGAAATCAATGCAAATCAGTGTGGGTTTATGGAAAATAGGTACTGTCAGGCTAACCTATCATTGTTTTTTAATGAGATTACAAGTTTGGTTGATAAAGATAATAGTGTTGTCATAATAGACTTCTGTAACGCGTTTGTCTTGCTACAGCACGACATTTTGATTAAAAAACTAGAATATAAAATGAACATGGCACACGTTAAATGGATTAAAAACTAGATAACTGAAAGGTCTCAAAAGTAACTGTAACGGGAATGGTCACTGAGCAGGTCTCTTTCCGGTGGGCTCCCGGTTTGGTTCTTGGCCCTATGCTATTTAACATCTTTATCAATGGCCTGGAAGAAAACATAAAGTCATCACTGATAAAATTTGCAGATTACACAAAAATTGGGGGAGTGGTAAATAGTGAAAAGGACAGGTCACTGATTCAGAGTGATCTGGATCGCTTGGTAAGCTGGGCGCAAGCAAACAATATGCATTTTAATATGGCCAAATGTAAATGTAGGAAAAAAGAATATAGGCCGTACTTACAGCACAGGGGACTCTATCCTGGGAAGCAGTGACTCTGAAAAAGATTTGGGGAAGGTGGTGGATAATCAACTGAACATCAGCTCCCAGTGTGAAGCTGTAGCCGAAAGAGCGAATGTGATCACCAGGAGAATCTCGAGTAGGAATAGAGAGGTCAGAGGCCTAGAAGTCCCAGTCAGGGATTGGGGCCCCATTGTGCTGGGCACCATATACACACAGAATGAAAAGACAGATCTTGTCCCAAAGAGCTTGCAATCTAAGTAATTATTGTTAGTTATCAAACAAACAATGGGGCTTTTCCTCAGTGTGGCTGAGCAGACACAGCAGGGAAAGGAGGGATACAGAAAATAGATGGAGCCCCCACATTGAGAATAATACCTCTCTCTTATATAGTGCTTTTCATCAGTAGATCTGTAAGTGCTTTACCAAGAGCATCAAAATCATTACCCTATTTAACAGATAGGGAAATTGAGGCACAGAGAAGGGAAGTGACATGCCCAAGGTGACCTAGCAGAGACAAGAGCAGAACCCCGGTTTCCTGCAACCCACTCTGTCTAGTACTCCATCCGCAAGCCACACCACTTCCCTTATCAACAGAATGATTCTCACAGGTTTCAGAGTAGCAGCCGTGTTAGTCTGTGTCAGCAAAAAGAACGAGGAGTACTTGTGGCACCTTAGAGACTAACAAATTTATTAGGGCATAAGCTTTTGTGAGCTACAGCTCACTTCATCAGATGCATTCAGTGGAAAATACAGTAGGAAGATACATATATACAGTGTGACAGATCCAGACCAGTGGGGTGCAGGAGTCTGGTCAAAGCCAAAGGGAGTGATAGCTCAGTGGTTTGAGCATTGGTCTGCTAAACCCGGCATTGTGAGTTTGATCCTTGAGGGGGCCATTAAGGGATCTGGGGTAAAAATTGGGGATTGATCCTGCTTTGAGCAGGGGGTTGGACTAGATGACCTCCTGAGGTCCTTTCTAACCCTGATATTCTATATTGGCCACTGGATGAACAGTTTCCTATTCCCTGAGTGACCAGAGTAGGGACTGCCCCTAGAGCAATCAGGAGCCTACCAGAACCAATTAAGACAAGCAAGCTAATCAAGACACCTGGAGCCAATTAAGAACTTTCTAGATTCAATTATGGCAGGCAGGCTAATCAGGACACCTGGTTTAAAAGGACCTCCCATCAGTTAGTAGGGGAGTGTGCCAGGAGCAGGGAGTGAGAAGGTGTGTTGCTGGAGGAGTGAAGAGTTCAAGTGTGATCAGGAGGAAGATCCTGCAGTGAGGATAAAGAAAGTGCTGGGGCAAAGGCCATGGGGAAGTAGCCCAGGGAGTTGTAGCTGTCACGCAGCTGATACAGGGAACATTGTGGACAGCTGCTATCCACAGAGCCCTGGGCTGGAACCTGGTGTAGAGCGTGGGCCCCTGATCAGACGTAGGAGGAGTTGACCTGGTCTGTGAGAAACACCAGAAGGGAAAGTCTAAATTGGAAAGGGATCTGCCCTGTCCCTGACCCACTAGGTGGAACACAGAGACTGCAGGGTTTGTTCTCCATTTCCCCCACGCTGGCCAGTTATGAGGTTAGCTGAGTGGACGGCAGGTTTGAGCCACTAGCATGAGTGACCAAACTGAGGGCTGCCGTGAATCTCTGAGGCGAGCAAATCTGCCAATAAGCGCAGGACCCACGGAGGCAGAGAAGGAACTTTGTCACAACTGAGAAAATGAAAAAATGGGTCCTGCCATACCAACTCTAACGAGACTCACAGGTTTGTTACTCCAACCCAGAGAAATCTGCATGGTTACCGGTCCACTTGGGAACCATGTTTAGGGCTTGGATCCTCCTTGTTAACACAGATAAAATATCCCTGCCACTCTCCACCACAAATTCCACGTCCGTCTGTTTCAGGAGTTGGATGGTGAGAAGGAGACAAAGAGACCGGTTCGGGCACAAGACATCCAGTGTCTCCCAGCTGGAGATCCCCCCGCCCTTCGAAGAAAGGTATGTTTGACGCCACCCAAAATGCACCATGCAGGAGGACGGGCCTCAGATAGCGACCAGAAGCTGGAATACAAGGAAGAACAATAAGTGGCTCTTTTTAAAAATTAAAGTCACCAAGTTTGGGTCTGAGCTGATCCCCTGGGTCGGAACATATGAGATGTGGGGAACATTCAGATCGGGTCCAAAGGTTGAGGTCAGGTTTATCTCCCAGGAACACTGTCCCGTGCATCTCCTTAGTTCTGGCTCTGCCACGGGAAAGAGTTGGGGATGATCCGGGGCAGCAGGGCCAGGGAGTACCACACGGTCAGCCCCATCAGCCCAGGAGTTGGGATAGGCACTCTGCGTGCCACTGAGCAGGTGGCTTGGGCAGGGAGTTGGGGCAGGTCCTGCACAGACTGAGTTGAGTCAGGGATGGATAGCAGCCAGGGGATGGAGGGGTGGGGTACTGAGAAGGGAACAGGTCATGCAATTGCCAGGACTCTGTCTAGAGGTCACGTCTCTCTCGCTCACTCTCTCCTCGTCTCCTAGGCTCACTGTAGAAGAAGCGGCCTCCTGGAAGCGCTCGTTTGATTGCGTGCTGGCGAGCCCGGCTGGCCGGAGCGTCTTCATGGAGTTCCTGCGGACGGAGCACAGCGACGAGAACATGGCCTTCTGGCTGGCCTGCGAGGAGCTCAAGAGGGAGCAGAGCCAGGAGCAGGTCTGCGAGAAAGCCAAGAAGATCTACCTGGATTACATCTCTATCCTGTCCCCAAGGGAGGTAGGTCTGCCACCGCCCTGTTGGGAGGCAGCTCAGGGGACCTCGCTCCCAGCTTATGCCTTCCCATTGTTGTCACCTTACAATGTAATGCAACACCAGGGAAACAAGGCCCTAAACACCAGGCACTGCCTTGAATATTGGGGGAGGGCAGCATAGAGTGTCTCCTTGCACCTGACGCCCCAGCAATGGGACCGTCTCCAAAGCAAGTGGTCCTCTGACATCAGCCAGCTGAGCTTCCCTGCAGCAGTTGCTTCTGGCTGTAGAGTTGACCCCTACTTTATTTGGAATGGGTAGGTCCTTGAGTTAGCTGTCCCGGTCTCACAGTTAGCTGCCAGGTCACAGCAGCTCACGGCACTTTGGAACCATCTATGCCAGTGCCCGAGAAAGGCTGGGGTCTCTCTTCTGCGGAAAAGGACCTAGGGGTGACAGTGGACGAGAAGCTGGATATGAGTCAGCAGTATGCCCTTGTTGCCAAGAAGGCCAATGGCATTTTGGGATGTATAAGTAGGGGCATTGCCAGCAGATCGAGGGACGTGATCGTTCCCCTCTATTCGACATTGGTGAGGCCTCATCTGGAGTACTGTGTCCAGTTTTGGGCCCCACACTACAAGAAGGATGTGGATAAATTGGAGAGAGTCCAGCGAAGGGCAACAAAAATGATTAGGGGACTGGAACACATGACTTATGAGGAGAGGCTGAGGGAGCTGGGATTGTTTAGCCTGCAGAAGAGAAGAATGAGGGGGGATTTGATAGCTGCTTTCAACTACCTGAAAGGGGGTTCCAAAGAGGATGGCTCTAGACTGTTCTCAATGGTAGCAGATGACAGAACGAGGAGTAATGGTCTCAAGTTGCAGTGGGGGAGGTTTAGATTGGATATTAGGAAAAACTTTTTCACTAAGAGGGTGGTGAAACACTGGAATGCGTTACCTAGGGAGGTGGTAGAATCTCCTTCCTTAGAGGTTTTTAAGGTCAGGCTTGACAAAGCCCTGGCTGGGATGATTTAACTGGGAATTGGTCCTGCTTCGAGCAGGGGGTTGGACTAGATGACCTTTTGGGGTCCCTTCCAACCCTGATATTCTATGATTCTCCAAAGGGCTCTTGGCAGGGCCCTGGACAGCCAGGGCATCCCAGCAGAGCCGCTGTGTGAGGAGTCCTGGTCCCTGGGTTCAAGAGCGTTGCCCGTCTCCCTCCGCAGGTCAGCATCGATGCGAGTGTGCGCGAGTCAATCAACAGGTCCCTGGCGAGGCCCAGTGCGCAGATGTGCAACGAGGCCCAGGGGCAAATCTACACTCTCATGCACCGAGACTCCTACCCCCGGTTCCTGAACTCACCACTGTACAAGTCACTGGAGCAGAGACTGGCTGCGCTGGCTTGTGACACCTAGCCAAGCCCCGGGCACGCACACGCGTGTCAGGATACTGCCAGCTCCTTCAGCTTCCTGCCAGCTCCTCAAGGCACCGGGGGAAGATGGGACAACCCTAGAGACAGAGCCTCAGTGCTCCCTCTCTCCCCGTGGGTGAAGCCACTGATGTTTTGGTAGCAATGTTGATCTAGAACTTACTCTAGTCTGTCTGAACCAAACAAGATGTAACTCATGCTGGGCTTTGGGAGAATTTCACTAGGGCCTGTAGAGATGGGACGAGCCTGGGGTCCTAGAATTGGGAGCCTTTCAGAGCATTGTTTTTCCTAGAATTAGGATGGTATCTCTGTTGGCGTGGTTCTAGAGCATGGACGATATGTGTGGCCTGGACCACGGTTCTAGAACATGGATGGTCACAAGCTGGAGTGGGATCTAGAGTGTGGCTTGTGTGTGATCTAGGGGTTCTACTATATGACTTGCACATGAGTCTGGGTTTGTGGAACAAAGGTTATAGCTGATCTGTGATAGGTTCTAGAATGTGGGGCCTTCTCAATCTGTGGGGGCGTTTAGGATTGTGAAGCTTTGAGAACTTGAAGCACCGTGTTTTTGTTTTAGGGGCACGAAAAGTTCCCCACCAACATTTAATTGTGTTTCAGAATTTCTAAGAGTTTCATAAATCTCTTAAGTGGGCTTCTTCCCCACCTCTCTGAGCTAAGTCAACAGGGCTCAGTTACTCCCTTAGTACTGGAGCAGGTCCCAGCGGGCAGCACATTTAAAATCTGGCCAAGCAGCTCCCAGGCCTAGCTCTAGATGGTCACACGAGAAGACACTAACGTTATTTTATTTATCAGTTGGGGCTGCAAAAATTAATTCTGTCCCCTGAATGCAAAAAAAATAAAAATAAAAATAAAAAAAGCCACAGGGGATTAATTTAAAAAAATGACTTGGCTGGTACATACCAGACATTACTAGCCACTCGCTAGAGTCTTTAGACCTTATGTGCAAAGGTGGCTACTTGTTTTGGTTGTCCACCTTTAGCCACCGTGGGCATGATTTTCAGAGGCCGTGAGCCCCCATATATCTAATGGGAATTACATGTACCCAGAAAAGCATCTCAGAGGCAGCTTGTGTTAGGTGCCCCAAAAAATCCTGCCTGAAAATTGGCTATTTAACAGCTCCTCTCATTGGCGCTACAAGATATCACTCATGTTTTATGATTTGTGGCCAGTCCTATCTAGCTCATTCGAAGAGGCTGCAACTTCTAAATGCCCAGGGAATGGGGGGGAGGGGGGTGCATGCGCACCCGCTTGGGAGCTTATGTATTAAATGAATCGGTGAATCTATCTTTTTTTCC
Source organism: Lepidochelys olivacea (assembly GCF_965140295.1). Taxonomy (NCBI): domain Eukaryota; kingdom Metazoa; phylum Chordata; order Testudines; family Cheloniidae; genus Lepidochelys; species Lepidochelys olivacea. The sequence continues at coordinate 11,723,522 of NC_140429.1, forward strand.
CTCACGAGAGGCATTCCCATCACAAAATCCCCCACCCCACATGCCATTAATAATGATGTAACACTTTCATCCATAGATCTCCACATGCTTAACAAGGGAAGAGCAGAACCATCATCCTTGCTTTGGAAGGGGGGGGAGGGGTGGAACTTAGGCACAGAGCAGGGAAGTGACTTGCTCAAGGTTGCACAGCAGAGCCAGGACTAGAACCCAGGTTTCCCAACTCCTTCTCTGGTGCCCGAGCCATGGGACGATGCTGCCTCCACTCACTGGCACCTTTGTTCCACCATTCCCCTTTCACGCATCTATCAGCATAATTCCAGTGGATACAGTCACTGCCAGAGGAGACCTCAACATAGTAATACCCAGCTCCTCCCAGCAGATTTACAAATATAGGTCAGTAGCGTGAGCCCTATTTTGCCAGCAAGGAAATCGAGGCACGGAGCAGGGACATGCCTTCCCAGGGTCACACAGCAGGCCAATGGCAGAGCCAGGAATAGCGTGCAGGACCCACTAGCCCCAGTCCAATGCTCTATCTACTAGGCATTGCAGCCTCCTTAACAGAGATGAAGGCACAAATGGCTTGTGGTTTCAGATGCCTCCATTTTTGGGGTGCTCAGCGTGAGAACCCTTCAGAAAGCACTCAGCCCCCACCTCTCAAAACCAGGTGCCCATTAGCAGACACCATAAAGCGAGGCACCCCCAGTCACTTATGCAAACGCAAACCTAGGGCCTGTTTGTTCTGTGTGAACGTTAAAGATCCCAGGGCACTTTGCGGTGGAGTAGACTTTGCTCTGGAGACCTTGGCCTAAATGACCCCTACTCCCAATTCTGTGTGCCACTTGGCTGCTACCCTCCACCCCAGAGCTGGCTGCATGTCAGCAGCACTGTCCATATCGCGTTGGTGACGGGATTTGGGCAGAAAGGCACGAGAGGTATAACATTACAGTAAGAATGGCTAAGTCCCCAGCATGCTGGGGTTCGAAAGCACGAATACCCAGCCAACACTCTTTACACCTTTATTGCTCTAGCTGGAGATTTGCTCTCCCTTTCACCCCCACTTTTTTGGGGGGAGCAGGGACACATTCTATCTTCGAGAGAAAACAAAGCTGGCTGATCCATACGCTGTGTATGGCAGGGGACTAGCGCCACGGCCCCCTGACTGCTGGAGATAAAGGGATGAAAGCAGGCAGGCACCCAGCCCTGTCTGTGCTGAGCCTGAAGTGGGTCATAAGAGCAGGATTGAGGTGGCAGGAGCTCTGACCCTCTATCCCATCCCACCCCCGTGCTTTCTCTTCTCTATCCTGCCACTCCTCTACCTCCTTCAGCCTGTCAGCATGGGGCCCAGTGATTTCCAGTCTCGCTCGGTGAAGCTCAAAAGTCTCCCCAGTTCAGAGTGGTTAACCCCCCCAAAAGTTTGGTGCTGAAGGTAGGAGGTGGCGCTGAATAACAGCTTCCCCCCATGTGACTCCTGCTCCTCTCGGGTCAGGCGTACCGTTAAGAACAGCCTCCCTCGCCTGGAATTTTCCTTGGCCAATCCCACCTGGAATCAGGATACACAGAGGCAGCCGCCAAGAAAGGGCACAATTATTTACAACGAAGAGTAACTGCACTTCGGGGTGTGGGGTTTAAAATCAGGTTCCAGGATCAAGTGTAGCAGGGAATTAGGATCAAGTCTTCGTGTAATATCCAGTTTGCAGAAAACAAGTCACCAATGGGAAGGAGAGACCCACGAACAGGTGCAGCTAAAGCCCTGTGCATCTTCAGCTCTCATCTTCTCGGGAAGGAAAGGAGGGTCACTGGTTTTAAAACAGGAGCTCGCTGTCATTCAATGGACTTCCCCCTGAAGGGCAGGAAATCCCTCACTGGCTGGCTGGAGGATTAATACTCCAGGACTGCACCACCGAAATGCCAGCAGAGGAGGAATTAAAGGCAGTCCATCTCCCTCTGTTAGCTGTTTTTGCAGGGGGAGTTTGGTGTGTTGTGACCACACTCAGGGAAAATACCCACATGTAAAGAGAATGTCTGCCCTGATTTGGGTGAGAAGGCTCCCCCTGTTCTACTGGTTCCTCTACTGCACCCTAATTCCCAGCCACCTTCAACCCCATTACAATCCCTCTCATCCACACACCACAAAGCAGCCCGAGAGCCCGGTGAAGACAAGGGGAGCTGAGTGCTAACTCTACAGGGTATGCATACCTAGTAGATCCTCTATGGAGAACTGCCCAGGGGAGCCAGAGAGCAGCCTATAAGGCTGTGCCTATGGGTCTGGGGGAGCCCAAACAGCGTGGCAGTTGCCTGCCTGTATGGCGCCTGTTGCCCCCAACAGCCCTTTATAGTGGGGCTGAAATAAGGGGAGAACTGGTCTCTTCTCATGGTACTTCCCCCATCCCAGAGCCGAAACGCCATCTGTTAGGAGACCAGCCCTCCCAGCAGCCGGTTACACATACGTCCGTGCAAAACGCATGCCAGAAGCCAAGCACACCCCTGGCAATACTTCATCGCAGCCCAGGGACCTGGGTGTCAGCCAGCAGGACTCCACCTGCTCCGAACCCGGAGCGGGAGCATCCCCAGGGTGCTGTCAAGGGCAGAGTGGAAGGGGCTTTCGGTGCCCCCTGGTGGCTTGTGCGAGGACTGATGCCGACACAGCCCCGGAGAGCTGCCTTCCAGATCGGTTCAGGCAGAGGGGGGTAGACGGGAGTCTTCACTCCAGGAATGACAATTTGAGACACACCGGCCTGTGGATTGCCCTGGGCAGGGGACAGTAGGAAGCCTCTGCCTCCGAAAGCAAATGCTGCCTGGGATTTGGAAAGCCCCTCTCCCATGCATAACAGGGAGATTCGCCAGAGACAGGCCGCCGAGATTCAGGGATCACCCAGCTCATAAAAACAAACAGGGGTCAGCTTAACCTGGCCAATGAAAGGGACGAGCACGGGCGAGGGGGCTGGGCACCTCGGCTGCTGCTAGGCTACTTCCTGTGAGCTCGACAAACAGCACCCCAAAACCTCTGGCAGGGCAGATTTCTCCTGGCCTCTGTCATGCTCCACGCACCCACTGCTTCCTCCAGGGTGATGGACTAGAATGACCCAGCAGGTCTTTCCAGGCTAGGGTTCCAATGATCACTCCAGTCAAAATATAGACATCAAAAAAGAGGAGTCTCCTAGGGGCTGGCACCCTGGCATCGCACCTTCTGGGCTTGAGGCTCGGGTACCCCTAACGCCAAACAATCCCTCCCTCTAGCCAGTGAGTGAATCCTCATTACATTCTCGGGAGCCAAAAGGGAGGGACTTTCAGCTCCTCTCTCAACAGGTTAGTTCTCTTCCCTTCCCCTCCCCCCACCCCCAGTTTCAAATTTAGATGGTCAGAGATAATCCTTTGCCGTCTGGCTGCATCGTCTCCGCGGGTGGCCCGGGTGCAAACAGGAGCGGCCTCAGCAGAACTGGAAGACAACACAGGAGGGAACAAGTGAGTGACTCCTCTCCTGCTGGGGCTAACTAAGCTTCTAGCAAAAACACCACTAAAGAGACCAGGGTCGGTTCAGGAGTGGGCTCCCGTTGCTGGAGGGTGCAGAGAGAGAGAGAGAGAGAATGAGATTCAGGAATCCAGAAGGACACTTGCTGGTGTATTTTAGGTTGGAGGGGGATGACAAACAGGCACTGAGTTCCAGACCAGTGGTTTTCAAACTTTTTTTCTGGCGACCCAGTTTAAAAAAACTGTTGATGCCGGCGACCCAAAGGAGCTGGGGATGAGGGGTTTAGGGTGTGGGAGGGGTTCAGGGTTGGGGTAGAGGATTGGGGTGCGGGGGTGAGGGCTACGGGGTGGAGCCGGGAATGAGGGAGCTCTGGGCTGGGGGTTAGGGTGCAGGAGGAGATCAGGGCTCTGGGCTGGGGGTGCAGGCTCTGGGCTGGGGCCAGGGATGAGGGGTTTGGGGTGCAGGAAGGGGCTCCGAGTTTGGGGGGGACTCAGGACTGGGGCAGGGGATTGGGGCGCAAGGTTGAGGCACGAGTTTACCTCGGGTGGCTCCCAGTCAGCGGCACAGAGTGGGTGCTAAGGCAGGCTTCCTGCCTGTCCTGGCACCATGGACTGCGCTGCGCCCCAGAAGCAGCCAGCGGCAGGTCCGTCTCCTAGGCAGAGGCCCGCAAGTGGCTCCACGCAGCTCTCGCCTGCAGGCACCACCCAGCTGGCAGAGCCCCGTGGCTCCCCTGCCTAGGAGCTGGACCTGGTGCTGGCCGCTTCCGGGGTGCAGCGCGGTGTCGGAACAGGACTATCCCGCCTTAGCTGGGCAGCACTGCCGACAGGACTTTTAACAGCCCCCCCGCCAGCCATGTTATAAAAGCTCCACTGCCCACCTGGGCCACAACAACTTTTTTCTGCATATAAAAGCCAGGGCCGGCGGTAGGGAGCAGTAGGCAAGGCTATTGCCTAGGGCCCCACACCACAGGGGCCCCCCGCAAAGCTAAGTTGCTCAGGCTTCAACTTCAGCCCCAGGAGGCAGGGCTCAGGGCCCCGAGCTTCAGCCTCGCATGGCGGGGCTTCAGCTTTCTGTCCTGGACCCCAGCGAGTCTAACAGTGGCCTGGTTTGGCGGCCCCCCCTGAAACCTGTTCACGGCCCCCACAGTGGGCTCCGGACCCCTGTTTGAGAACCACTGTTCTAGAGCACAGGGGAAGGAGACGTGGATATAACACTCTAGAGCGTGGCACCAGAGCGCTGTGTTCCAGAACACCTAATGCAGGGGGCTGAGATGTGGACACTGCATTCTAGAACGCCATGCTGGGTGTGGGTGAAATGGACACTACACTCCAGAGCAATTGCTCTGTCTCCCCCTCGAAGGAGAGCAATGAGTACAGACCTTCCAGCGGTTCCCGCACTCGTTACACAGCACGAACGTTGTCATGGGTTCATCGGCGCTACGCGTCTGGACCTATGGAGAAAACCAGTCATGCAGACTCAACGGGGAGCATGGAAGTGTCTGCTTTGATTCCTTCTAACTTCCAGGCTCTGAGGGAGTGGACATTGGGGATGGAGGAGGAAGGGAATTCTTGCAGATGGAATGAGAACCGCCCCGGACCTTCCCCAAAACTCAGTCCCCCACCAAACCACAAACCAGTTCCCATATCTGAAAAGTTCCTTTTATCTTCTCCTCCTTCCCTGTTATTTCGGATCGTGCTGCCCAAGCTGCCTCTGCTCCTCCCTGCGTCTCAGCCCCAGGCAGAAGCAGGAAGTAGTGGATATCCCACAGGAAAGTACGATCCTCCCCTAAATTCCAGCCCAGCCTTGCAGGCGCAAGAGGCCTGGATAAGGTCTTGCGCTTTGGGGTGGTACGGCTGAACCTCCAGGAGCCACCTCCCCCACAAGGAAACAGATGCAGTCCAGGGGTTGAGTGGCATGAGGGGCAATGGGCCTGACTGGAAGCCTCTGGTCTTCCGCGGGTCTCTGGGCTAATCCTCCTAAGGTTGCAGGGACATAACTCGTCACAGTAAAGTAGAATCCTGGTTGGAAGGTCCCAAATTTCTCTGGACTATCAGACGAGCAAGACTCGAAGGCAAGAAAGTCGATGGGGAAGGAGACCAGCTTGGAGACCTTTAGAGAGGGAGGTCTGGCAATGGGGATTCAGGTAAGCAGGACCCCACTGTATTTCCAGGTGGCTAAGAGCCCTTAGCTGGCTGTGGTTTGATGGCCCTTGGCATTTGCTGAACCTGCTGCAAGTCGGAGTGGGCTAGCCAAGTTCTCCGCACTGACCCTGGAGTGGGTGGAACGTTCCCTGCAGGTGGGACTGGCACCAAAGCCATTGCTCTGGGCTGGAGGCCCCCTGCCCAAGGTGCCCACCTGGTTGTAAGTGCAATTCTTCTTTTTGCACTTGCCGCACTGGAAAAGGTCCGTGGTTGTGCCCCCGGTCTTCGCCATCTGATGCTCCCGGATGGCTTCTAGAGTCATGGCGTTCCTCAGCTCCTTCAGTTCATCACTCGCCATTTCCTGCAATGGGTCACAGTACCCAGGTCAGAGCTACAGAGGCCAACAGGTATTTCTACTCGCATCATTTTCTTACTCCCAGGTTCCCAGAGTCTCTGGAGGAGCTTCTCTCCAGTGCACGCACACACAGACAAGCACACGCAAACAGGTCCACCTGCCATCTCTGCATCTGAAATCAGATGGGAATCTTCTTACAATCCACCAGCAGCACGACCTCACTGAGGGCCTGTGCAAGTGTGAGACCAAGAGAGTTGGCTGGGCCGAGACCTCTCACTCCTGACACGTGACGTTCCCTGCTATCCCAGTCCTGGGTCCCCACGTCCCCTTCCCAATGCACCCCTGCTGCTGTCCCAGTCCTGCAAGCTTCCCCACAGCTCTGCCCACGTACCTCCAACCCAAGGTGCAGCCACGTGCTGCTATTCCAGCCTTGGGCTCCTCACGCACGGCTTGGCTGATGCTCCTCATTCCTGTCCTCCGGCGTCCTTGCTATTCCAGCCCTGAGCTCTGCTGATGCCCCACAACTCTGACCTGAAGCCCCCCTGCTATTCCAGCCCTGGGCTTGCCCCACAGCTCTGCCAATGCCCCTGAACCCTACCTTGCAGCCCCCAACCCCCGCTATTCCGGCCTTGTGACACTCCTGGGCAGAGAAAGCAAACTACACTTGGATTTTGCAGCATGTACAATGGGGACTAGGCTATGACAATGGGCCTTGTTTCCACCGGATGTGGGATTTCCAGCCCGAGCTCCAGAGGGGGTGCTTCACATATTCTTTGGCCACCTCATCCCCACCCTGCAACTGTCCTCGATCTACATGGGGAATGCTGCGGAGCAACGTGGAAAACTCACTCACCGCTTCTGGCAGGCTGCCTCCGCCAGACTCAGTGATGCTGCGTGTGACGTGCTGCCTTGGCCTCCCTGCTCTTACGACAAGCCTACAGCACCTCCAGTGCCCCTGGGCCTGCAGCCTCCCGTGTCAGCAGCTTCCTGCCCTACTGCTAAGCTCTGCCCGATTCCCACCAGCAATCGCGCAGACGGAAATGATCTCTCACGGACCCAATTCTTCTCCGAGTCAGTCACCGGGCATCCCCCTCCCTTCACACCTCCCACCCCGTTACTCACCTCTGCAGTCATCCTAGCAATGAGGCTGGGGGAGATGGCTCCATTCAGCACATTCCTCCGCAGGTTGGGGTTCTTGGGGTCTTTCAGGTTACTGATCCTGCTTCTCACGCGGTTGCGGTACTTCATGTCGGTGCTCTTCAGCTCCTGGAAGATATGTGGCACCGTCAAGGAATAAGAGCCCAAGGATGACAGGACACTGCAGCGGTGGGTTATGAATGTACAGGTATCAGTGGATACCCTTAGAGGGGCCCATCTGGGCTTTGGGACACCCAGAGAACCAGGCCACACTCTGGGGTTTCGTGGGAACATCTTCCAAAGTTTCTACCTCCCTAGGTTTTGCTTTCAACGTTTGGATTCAAACAAACCCTAGAACTCAGGCAAAGCTCTTCAGCTTCCTGTGGCTTTGATGCCAAGCCCTGGCTGGACCCCAGGCTCTCTAGGAAACAGACCCAGAGTTGCCTTCATTAAACCTGGCCTGAGACTTGAGTTTGTATTGGAGACCAGTGATTTTGGGGCTGGCCCTGCTCCTGTTGAAATCATGAATGTTTTGCCAGCAGGATCCAGTCCTCCCTCTTCTCACTAATCTCTTGTCTATTACATGGTAGCTTCCCTGTAAGGTACAGGTGCAGGACAGGGCAGGCCACTTAACCTCCCCTTCACCTTGCTGAAGCTGAAATGGAACGCTACACTGCATTGCACCGTTCAGCCACAAGGTGGCGATGTGCAGAACATACCTCATCTGAGCTCCAGCCCGCTGGTGCATTAATGCAGTGGTTCTCAACCAGGGGTCCGGGGCCCCCTGGAGGGCCGCAAGCAGGTTTCCGGGAGTCCGCCAAGCATGGCCAGTGTTAGACTAGCTGGGGCCCAGGGCAGAAAGCCGAAGTCTCACCGCATGGGGCTGAAGTCCGGGGCCCTGAGCCCTGCCACATGGGGCTGAAGTCCGGGGTCCTGAGCCCTGCCACATGGGGCTGAAGTCCGGGGCCCTGAGCCCTGCCACATGGGGCTGAAGCCGAAACCTGAGCAATGTACCTTTGTGGGGGCCCCTGAAGCACAGGACGACTCCCACTGACTACAGTGAGAGTTCTGGGGGCACAGGAGTAACCCACTTGTGTGTGACATGCCCCCCTGTAGGTTTATGGGTCTGGCTACGCTGCAATCAGAGGCGTGAGTGCAGCATGTGTAGACAGACCCGAGCCAGCCTTGATCAAAGCTAGCTGAGTAACAACAGGAGCGAAGCCCCAGCAGCCTGGGTAGTGGCCTGGGTATGTACCTCCTGCCACATCCATGCTGCCACGGCTTCCCTCCTGCTGTTACTCGAGTGAAGCTAGCTTGGGTGAGTCTACAGGTGCTGTAGCCACCTCCCAGATGCAGTGGAGACCTACCGGGTGCCTGCTTAGAGCGCCACACAGTCACCATCAGCGGGGGCACCCGAGCTGGCTCCCCTCGTTATAAAAGAGAGGGGCCAGCTGGCAGGGTGGCAGGGCATTCTCTGCGGGGGCTCCAAGACTCTGGATCTTGCTCTGAAACAGCCTGCCTTTGGGCACACAGCAAGATTCTCCTGCTGGAGAGGGCTGAGGGTAAGCGAAGAAGGGGAGGGAAGGAGCCTGCGGAGGTGTCTGGCCGGCTGCGTCTCTGTCGAAATGATGCTGGGGTTTATCGTTTTGTTAGCGGTGCATTCGGACCTCCGGACCCCGGGACAGGCATCGGCTGTTGTTAAATTTACATCTAGCTAAATGCAGTGGGGGAGATTCTAAGTTCCAGCCCCACCAACAGGCCAAGAGGGGCAGGGCTACCCTTGGATTCAGGCTCGGTCCCCAGTAGCAAGGCAGGCAAACCGAACCACCGCCCAGCCAGCCAAAGGATATGATCTTCGATTTCAGAGGCCATCTTGTCACAGTTGACTCCAAACTGTTTGTAATCATCTAAAGCGGGGGAGAGCGAGAGAGGAGGGTGAACACACTTCAGAACCCAGAGAACGTGCCGAAAGGTACAACAGGCTTCATCAAAGCAGCATTCAAAGAAACCACTAATTATCGGCATAACAAGTTTGACACCGAAACCGAATTCCTTCAGATTGATTTGTATCCCCTCTGTTGATTACTGCAGGGATGCCTGCAAGCCACTGGGCCATACCCACCTGTTTGTTAGTGCAGGGTCGCTTGTGAGCAGCAAACGATAAATGATTATCGTAGGCTTATTCACAAGTACCGTGCAGGTTCATTATTGGAGGGTTGCTTATGCACTCCAGGCCACGCTCACTGGTTTGTTATTGCAGGGTTGCTCTGAGAAGCGCTGACCCGCTGGCTGTGAAACCGTTGGCTTGTTTTAAACACACACAGCAAACAACACAGCGTTTGCAGTTTGCACAGAGATGTAAGAAAGGAGCCAGTAGGTTAAATTTCGGTCCTACCAGCAGTGAGGGGTGTCCCTTCAAACCCACGGCACATCGAAAGGCATGACCTGGTGGAAGCCGATTGAGTTACACCCAGGAGAAATTTGGCCGTGTGGGTTTTTTGCAATGAGCAACTAAACCAATCATCAAAACCGCCAAAGCGCCCAGCAGTGACTGGCTCCTATTCCGGTCACAATCCCAGCCCTTGTTCCTGCTCTGCCTCCACCCAGCGAAAGGGATGCCTCAAAATCAGTCCGCCCTGTGAGCTGCCCCAGGTGACGGCCCCTTCCCAACCCCAGCCCCCTCTCACCATCCATTTTCAGGGCAGCCGAGATCATCTCGACGCACTTGTCCCGGACCGAGTCTCCCGTGAGGTAGCAGGACGCCAGGAAGCAGATGGTCGGTGCGAACGTGGGGCTCGAGGGGCTGCTGGGAGTCTTGGGGGTCTCGGGTTTGGATTTGGCACTGTTGGGTCTGGAGAGAACAGACAGGCTGTCACACCAGGAAGCCACAAGACAAGGCACCTTTCTTGCTAGCCCTAACCAGAGGAGGGGCTCCCGGCACAACCCAAAGCATCTTCACCTGCAAGGGATCCCCCTGTGTGACACTTACCTCACTTCCCAGGAGCCTCTCTACCCCATACTGGCTACCTGTAGCCCCCAGGTACTGCTCCCCTCCATGCGGGCAGAGGGAGCGTCTTCAGACCTCCAAGCCCCACGGCCCCTCCATTCCATGCTGTGATGGGGCTGTCTCCACAGCACTAACCCCCCTGCAAACTCCATCCAGCCCACACTGGCCTGGGGATGTCTCCTGACTGTTCTCCTGCTCTTCTGCTCATGGACCTTGGAAAGATCCATTCATCGTGGGTATTTACCCCCACTCCCTTACAAGCTGAGCACCTCACCGTCTGGAATGTATCTGTCCTCCCTACACCTTTCTCGGATCTAGGCCTAAGTGACTTGCCCAAGGTCACATGGGCAATCTGTGGCAGACAAGGACTTGAACCTAGCTATCCTGAATCCCAAGCTACTGCTCTAAGCATTGGACCTCTGATAGTGGCTGGCCTCCAGCGTCATCTCCACAAGGCTTTCCCACCCTCCCCTACCTTTCCTCTTTGCCATCACTGGAGTTCTTCCGAGAGCCAGGGGGAGAGGCAGCTGGGTTGGAGCCTGTAGAGGGCCTCCTGGAATCAAAACAGGGAGAGGCAACAGTGCATGTGATGCCAGCAGAGAGAGCGGAGGAGCAAGGGCTGAGGTTCTTCTGGGGATCCCAGCAATAGATCTGTAACGTGCTTGGACACCACGGTGATGGGCATGGTCTAAGCACCAAGGACAGAGATGGTCAGGGATGAGATCGGCTGGTGGGATATCAAACGCTCAGAGCTAACGGCCTGCTCCAACCTCCTCCGAACGCAGCGGGTGTCTTTCCATTGACTTGCATTGGCGTTGGCTCAAGCCCTCGGTGTGCAAACGCCCAAGTGCATTGTGGGATCTGAGGTGACAGCCCTCTACGGCCAGCACGCGATGCCTTCCAAGCCCTCGGTGAAGGGCGTTTGGTCTCTTGGGGCATGTCTGCATTGTAAATAAACACCCGCAGCTGCCCCGTGTCAGCTGACTTGGACTTACAAGGCTCGGCTGCAGGGCTATAAAATTGCAGTGTAGACATCTGGGCTTGGCTTGGAGCCCAGGCTCTGGGATACTCCCCCAACACCCGGGCTCCAGCCAGAGCCCAAATGTCTGCACCGCAATCTAACAGCCCCACAGCCCCAGCCAGCTGACATGGGCGAGCTGCAGGTGTTTACATTGACACAGTATAGACATACCCCTGGGGATAATGCCCAGGGCCATTTCAGACAATGCTGAAAGAGAGGGATACAGGTCATGGACGCCCCAACTCTGCAAAGCCAGTGTGATGTTTACTGCCTCCTGCTGGCTGAGAGCCTCGCTCTGCCATGACAGACGGAGCCCCCTGGGGGAATCAGCACGTCATGACTTTCATCACGGCTTCCCTGCCTCCTCCACTTCTTTCTAGGCTTCTGCCTGGTGCCCAGCGACATGGTATCCAAGAACCTTCGAACAAGGAACCTCCATCCAGATGTCCTCTAACTCACTCTACCCACTCCAGTTCTGGAGCCACGACCTGTCCCGGCTAGGGCAGAGTGACCAGCTGGCGCACAGAGCTCCATCACGCACTGGGGACAGGCATCCCCTGCATTGGACCTCAGAATCCCACCTTCCTTCTCCTGCAATAGACCCCCCGGGAGGACAAGAAGTTCTGGAGGTAGGATAAGACGTAAAGGGCGTAATCTGCAGCAAGGGAGATTTAGTTTGGACACTAGGAAGAACTTTCTAACGGCAAGGGGAGTTAAGCTCTGTAACCGGCTTCCCGGCCAGGTTGTGGAATCCCCATCATTGGAATTATTCAAGAACAGGTTAGACAAACCCCTGTCAGGGCTGGTCTAGGTTTACTTGGCCCTGCTTCTGCGCAGGGGGCTGGACTTGATGACCTCTCGAGGTCCCTTCCAGCCCTGCCTTTGTCTGATTCTAGGGTTCTAGGAGGGAACAGGGTGAGATCCCAGCCGTTAGAGGGCTGGCTGGAGGAATGAGCCTCCCCCTTACCTTTCCACGGATGGTCTCTTCTGAGGGGAGGAAGAGGAGGAGGAAGCGGTGATGGTGGAAGATCTTGAGTCTGTAGAGTCTCTCCTGAAAGAGAAGCGGGGGAGGAAGGGCCATGTCCTAAAGTGCAGAGAACAGGGGTTCAGGAGGGAAACACCCACAGAACCAGGGGGCACACAGGGCCTGGTAATCCTTAAAGAGGGCATTTACTGGTGAACGGGGCATCCTGTCCAGGGATTGCAAGAGGGCATTAAGAGAAGGCGGGTCACTGCCATGTGGAGGAGGTGGTGGCAGATGGAAGATGCCTTGTTTTGAGCTGGGCATGCCACTCTTCCAAAGACAGAGAAGCAAAATGTGCCACAATCCAGCCACAAAACACCTACCTCTCTTTCTTGCCGTCCAAGTGCGACTTTTTCGAGGTGGCGGGAAGGGCTCTGCAGTTGCTGGTCTCCCTTCGTAGGGAAAAAACACAGAGAGGAGAGAGATTAGCTCAGCTGAGATCCTGGCACAAAGCCCCCAAGCCCTCTCTGCTGACAGCTGTGTTGGCATGACCAGCTGCCCAGGGGCATGTGCCAACTGCAGTGGCATGTCTTCCCCAGTGGAACAGGTCACCGGTCATCCACCCTCCTCCCCCGACCCAGTCAGCCTTCTGCAAACACAGCGGGTTCATCACACCACCCATTCACCTATTCACCCCTCTTGCAACTGGAGAATTCAAGCATAAAGGGAACCCTTATGCCAGACCCCCAGTCATTAGTGTCACCTAGCGGTTAGAGCAAAAGGCCTGTAAGTCAGGACTCCTGGGTTCTGTTCCCAGCTCTGAGGGGGAGTACGGTGTAATGGTTTGAGCGGGGGCCTGGCAGACTGAACTCCTGTGTTTCTGAAGATATAATTATTGTATTGAGACTTGTAAAGCATAAGAATAACTCAAAACATCCAAATTCATAGATATGAAGGCCAGAAGGGACCTCGTCAGACCTCCTGCGTTACATAGGCCAGAGAACCTCACCCTGTCATTTCCGCACAAGCTACAGCAGATCTTTTAGAAAGACATCCAGTCTCGACCTTGGGACTGCAGGGAATGGAAAAATCCACCTTTTCCTGCATAATTAATGAGCCAAATTCTGGCCCTCTTCCCTCCTAAGCTTAGAAGACCCTTCAAGCAACAAAAGCACCACGGTGAGTTGCACAGAATGAGAAGCCGCCCCCGGAGCAGGGATCTGATCGTAGCAGCTGGCTGCTCTCTCTGTACAGAACCCAGCCCAAACCCCAGATCCGACCCTGGCTTCGGCAGAATTCTGAAACGGGATCCAGCTCCGAGCTTCCCAACTAGCTTGTGTTTCTATAACCGGCCAAACCCTAGGCCCCGTTCTGGAAGCCCTTCAGAGTTTTGCATCCGTCAAGAATCTGGCTCCAAATCTTTGTGGGTCTAGAAATACCTGACAGCGCCAGTTGCTGCTGCTGAGGCCTTTCGCCTGTTGTAATCCTGCCCTAAACTCACGGCGGTTCGGGAGGCGAGTGGCCAGGCCACGTCTGAGATATTGCCACTGGACATAACGTGGGCCGCGCGATTATCTGTCCCCACAGTGCTTTGCAGAAGGCACAGCTCGGAGCAGTCTCAACAGCCCTGCTACGGGCCAAACACCGATTATAAACCCTTGGGTAACTGCTGAATTGCATCACTCACACTTGATGAATGGGTCTCAGTAACAGCACTGAGAATAGTATAGTGATGCAGCCTGCCTTCTAGGCACTGCTGCCTAGTGGCCAGAGCACTGAACTGGGACTCAGAGGACCTGGGTTCTACTCCTGGCTCTGCCACTGGCCAGCTGGGTAATCTCGGACAAGTCAGAGTGCTCGGTGCCTCAGTTTCCCCATCTTTAAAATGGTGATACTGACCTCCTTTGCAAAAGCACTTGGTGCTCTACTGAGGAAAGGTGCTAGATAAAAGAGCCAGGTTCTGTTATGCGTTCACACAGGTATAAAGGCTTGGTGTCTGCAGACCATGTTATCAGCTCTGATGCTGGAGGACTCTGGGGTTCTATTCCCAACTCTGTCACTGACTCACTGTCGGTTTGATCTAAGACCTTGGAAGACAAGAGGAGTCATTTCCATCCACCGCAAGCCCTGTGTGACTTTATTCGCATTGCCCCTGCCCTGTAAGTGCTGCTCCACAAATAAAGGATCTGCAGGCACATAAGCAAGTACCTGTCTGGCTTGGAGTCTGCAGAATGACTCTTTGGGGTTGCCGTGTGAGAGCCGGACTTGCTGGATTTCCTGGGGAGAGAGGGGGTTCAGGGAGAGGGGTTTCTGCTCTTCCGCACAGTTCTATTTTTAGTACATCAGATTTCCGCCCCCTCCCCCTTATTTTTGTCTTATAAACCGTCCTCAAGCCCTAGACAAGAAATGAAAAAGAAAGTGAGCTACCCCCTTCATTTCGCTGTCTTCTCCACTTTCCTTCCCCTGAAAGCTTCCCTATCTTTCAACTAAGGGCTATGTCTACACACAAACTCACTGTGTGGCAGGCTGGGGTGTGAATCTACAACACTAGCTGGCCACCATGCACTAAATGCTCCCTGGTGCGCCCTGATCTACTCTCGTTTGAAAAGCTGAGTCAAGGTCCTCAATTTCAAACACATCCAAGTCCTGGGCTGTTCAGGTGTGTGGTTTTGGTTCAGCCAAATCAATGAACTCCAAATCTAGCTCCCAGCTCTGATTTCATGCACATGATCCCCTCCCTCAACAGAAACCTTCAGTAATTTGGAGACCGCTCTCCCTTTCTCCTCACTCTCATTTTAACCTGGGTTTATTTCCTTTTGTTATGTTATTTTTTTTTAAACACACACTTCTCCCGCTTGTGCCACCATGATTTGCTGGGGGAAGGCGCACGTTTTCACGAGGATTTTTACACCACGGCTACGTTCGGGGGTAGAAACGGCTGCAGTGGCCTGAATTGGAATTGGGCGGCTCTAGCTGAAATATACAACGGCGGGTATGCCATAGGTGTCCACACCCATCAGGCTGAAAAAAAATTGCACGCCACCATGTCTTCCCCTCACCCGGATCCAAGCAATAAGGAGGATGCTGGGGAGTTTACCTGTCCTGTTTCTGATCCGATGAATGTTTCTTCAAGCCAGGAAGAGGGCCCACTGCCTTATGATTGGGAAAGTCCCTTTAAAAGAAGGGGAAAAAATGCAGCAAATTACTAACTCCTAAAGGATAAAGGGATGAGCCATTAAGAAGCTAGAGGCCAAATCCTAATTCCATTCAGTTCTGTCGCTGACTTCAGTGGGTCCAAAGGGATGACTTGCAGGAAGGCTACACCTAGCTGGAAAAAAGGGATGGATTTGTAGATGCCACATGGTGAGCAGAGAGGCAGGATGGTCCAGTGGTTAGCGTACTTGCCCATGACTTGGGAGACCTGGGTTCAATGCCTTACACTATCATAAACTTCCTGTGTGACCTTGGGGCCAGTCACTTATGCCCTAATTCCCCAAAGGTATTGAGGCACATAACTCCTATTGACATGGGCTGGGCTCCCTGGCCAGACTGTATGTCCCATAATGCACCACAGCCAGGAACTCCCCTGAAATCAATGGGAGTTAAGTGTCGCAATACCCTTGAGGATCTGGGCCTTAGGCTGCTGAGTGGACTCCCATGATGCACCACCTGCCCTCTCCAAAAGAGGAGATTGGTGCATCATGGAAGATGTAGTCTGACACATGACTATTATCTATCTTGGCCATTTATATGGCCCCCATCACAGTTGTACTGGAGCATCTCACAGTCCTTAATGTATTTTCCTTCACACCTTCCCTGGGAGGCAGGTCAGTGCGGGTTCCTCTGTTTTACAAGTGGGGACTGAAACCCAAAGAGGATCAATGGGAGTTAGGTGCCTAAATACCTTTGAGGATCCGACCCTTTGCCTCTATCTGCCTCAACAGCCTGACCAGTGATTACTCCTATGCCTTGGCTAACTGACTGATTTATTATTATCGTTGTTTCCTATCACCAGGGCATGGCTACTGCTTACCAAAACCTGACAGTCTAAGAACCTCAGGGGCCAGCTCATACCTTTCTTTGTGCTTTTCCTTGTGCTTCTCAGCGGGGCTTTTGCAGCGTTTCACTGGATGGGAATTCGCCCCTTCAGGCTGCCAGCTGGGAAAGTCGAGACTTTTTTCTTTTTTATTCTTTTGCCCTTCCAGAGCCTTCTCTCTCTTCGGGGTCCCCGAGGACTCTAAGGAGAACAGATCAGGTTGTCACCCAGACGTTGACTGAAACTAAAATGTGAGGGGGCGGGAGGGGCACTGTTATTCACCAAGCTAGTAATAATTTCATACTGGCCGGAAAAAAACAACCACCACGAGCACTTGGCTTGGGGAAATTCAATCAGTGGCCCACTTGGGCATTCAGGGCAGTGTTATCAAGGGCCAGGTTCAGACCTCCCTTCTATCAATTTTCCGCCTTTATTGCTCCACTGATTTTAGTGGCATCACTCCTGATTTACATCATTCTCAATGACAGCAGACTCCGGACCCATATGCAGCCCACAGAATCCAAGCCTCTGCTACCAGGGGACTTGGTGGCCCAGAAGATTAGTGCATTAGACTGTTATCTTTTGAGACTTGGGTCCAAATGACCGCTGGGTCCAGGCCATCGACTAGAGAAGAGGTCATTCGTTTCTGGTCAGGATTGCACTGACAGGGATTATGTAGAGTTCTGGGATTGGAATATCAAGCAGCTCAGGCTTGAGGTGCAGGGCATGGGGAACCAGGACTGGACCAGCAAAGAGAGATGCAGGTCAGGGTTGAGTTGCATGCGCTGGCAGAACTTGCATGTGGACCTACGACTTGCAACAGCATGGAGGGTTTCCATGGTGAGCAGGAGGGGCCAGTGGTCTTCGAACACAGGAGACCGGGGGTGAATTTCCTGCTCTGCCGTGGACTTCCTGTGAGATCGTGGGCACTCATGTAGCCTCTCTGTGCCTCAGCTTCCCCTCGCTAATAGCACCGGCCTGCCTCACAGGTGGAGTGTGAGGATAAAATCATTAAAGATAGGCAGCGCTTTGGGATCTACTGATGAAAAGTGTTATATAGGATATAGGCATTACTGTGATTAGTGGGTGCACGGACAGAGCTGCCCTGAAAGTCAGGATCAGGTACAGGAGTGTCACTTAAACACAACCTGCCCACTCTGCACATGGCTCTGTCCAGATCTTCTCACCAATAAGCCACCTAATGACCCTTCTGCCAAATTAAAACCAACAGCCAGGCCCATTAGCTGTTTGTATCCCAGGGAGTAAAGAGACCCTAAGGACTGTGTAGAATCAAAGGGCCTCAGAGGTTTCGGGGCCAGTTAGCATTTTACTCGTGAGGCTCAAGCAGCCTCAGGATCTCTCACCTAGCAGACGTTTCCAGTTCCTGATGAGGATTTTCGCCAGGGCCACCACCTCTTCGTCCGAGCACTGCTTCCGGACAGTGTTGACGGCCACGCCGATTCTCGTGGACTGGGAACACACATGGATGTTTGTTTATTATTAAGCAGATCAAAGAAGGAGGCAGAACAGAGAGGAAAGGTAGCCCGGTGGTTAACACACTAACCTGCTGCAGACTCCCTGTGTGATCTTGGGTAAATCACTTAACCGCTCTGTGCCTTGGTTTCCTCATCTGTACAATGGGCATAATAGAGCTGCCCTACCTCCCAAGGTGTGGTGATGAGGTGCTCAAATATTACAGCAATGGGGGCCATGTTAGTACCTTGGCTAGATGGGACAAGGACTATCTTTTTGTTTTGTGTTTGTACAGCACCTAGCGTAGTGAGACCCTGGTCCATGACTGGGGTTCTTAGGTGCGACAATAATACAAATAATAAATAAATATTAATAAATACAATTATGGATGGATAGAAACTGGTATGGCTCCTCTTCCCCCTGCTCCTCTGGTGTGGGGCCAAGGGAATACATCAGGAAAGTTCATGACAGCAGGCTCTTACAGCCCCCTGCTTTCCCAGGTGGAGGAAGGACCCAGAGAGGGGACAGGACTACAGCAAAGGACAATCACAGCTCGCTTTTGAAATCATCTCGAGAGAACAAGTGACATGGTGGGACCCTCCCTACCGCTAGCAAGAGCGGTCGTTTAGGAGCTGGTCTGATAACCTGACAGGTCCCTCGCAGTCTGACCCAACGTTTTATTTAAAAAGCCTCTTAAAGGAAATGGCTGGAGCTCAAGTGGTTTGAACGTCTCTCCCATTAGACATTGGGCAGCCCAGCTTACACATCTCATCTCTGGGTGGGTTGTCAGCCACGGGGATCGAACCTGGGACCTCTCAATAAGGCCCTGCTCCCTCAGCCCAGGCTGTAGCAGGCTTGGCAAGCTCTAGCTGGCCTAGCCACAACAGGAGGGGGGCAAAGAGCCACACCAAGTGCTTGTAACATACTTTGAATTCCATGTTACCTCCCCCGTGTACTGCCCCTTCTTCAGATCCAAGTAACCCATTATATGCTGGAGTTATGCGCCTCCCTCTCTTCCACCCACTCCCCCTCACCTGCAGCAGCTCGATGGTCATAGTGTAGCCGTTCAGTTCTTTCAGCAGATCAAGAGCTCCGTCCTAGGTCAAACAGAAGCTGCAGTGAGCCCTGAAACACCAGCGTGGACAACCACCCCCTGGAAACAGCCTTTGCATCGCAGGGTGCCGAAGGGGTGATGGGAACAGAGGCATCATGTCCAAAACCCTGTTCTAAACTGCCCTCCCTTGGCCAAACTGTGCCCCGCAGCGACACCCCTGCCGCTTCACGGAGAGCAGAACTGGTGCAACGGAGAGAAGAATGCATTACTTGATCACCGGAGCACCCACAGGTGCTGACTGAGATCTGGGCGCTGCACAGACACGGAGCGAGAGACAACCCCAAAGAGCGCAGAGAAGCCAGAAAAAAGGGTGGGAGAAAGAAAGGTCCCAAAGGTGCTGATATAGCCCAGTCACTACGTTAAACGGACTTAAATAAGGTTCCGGGCTTGGTTTGCCAAGACCTTCGCCTGCTTAGTGCCATGGCAAACGAGCCATTCAAAATCCTTGGAACTTTCTGGTAAAGATGCCCAAAAGAAGGAAAAACCGTTAAAGCACTGGAAACAGCCAGTATTAAATAAGGGCTTCCATTTTAACAGCATCCCTTGTTCCCTTTCCCGTGAGCTGGAGAGAATTTTTAGAAAGGAAAAATGCCTCGTCTGGCATTAAAGATGGCATTAACTGTCCCTTGGGAAAAGAGAAGATGTTTGTTGAGATGGGCTGGAACTGGCCTTGCTGCTGCTGCTAAGGCCCAATCTCGTTTTCGAGCAGACACCGCAAGACAAACACATGCAAGACAAGAACAGCAAAGGTAGAAAATGCAGGGTCTGTCTGTGGGGTTGACTTTCTCTCGCTGGAGAAATGCAGGCACAGTGCATGAGACCTGGGACCGAGGCCCAGAGAGACGAAGCAACTGGCCCAAGCTCATCTAGGGAGACTGCAACCGAGATGGGACTTAATCCAGATGAAGCGCCTTAACCACAAGGCCATCCTCCCTTAAAATGCCCGGGTCTTTGAAACCCGCCATAGATTGACCCCAGCTTATCTCATCGGCCTTGTGCCAAATTCTTTTGCTAGCTACACCAGCATACGCCCAGAGCGACTCTGGAAGCCAGCGGCCTGACTTTGCGTTTATGCTAGCATAACAGAGCAACAGTTGCTCTCTTGTCTCTATTCTCCTCAGTCCAGGAGAAGAAGGATCGCCCAGCGGTGAGGACACTAACCTTAGGGGTGGGAGGTCCTATTCAATTCCTTACTTTGCCACCGATTTCCTGTGTGACCTTGGGCAAGTCACTTGGTTTCTGTGCCTCAATTTCCCCACCTGTACAACAGGGATAAGAGCACTTCCCTGACTCCCAGGGCGCTGGGGCGGTGAGAAGAACTGCTAGGCAGCTCTCCAACACCACTTTCTACAAGTCATTACCCTCTGATCCCACTGACGGTTACCAAAAGAAACTACACCATTTGCTCAAGAAACTCCCTGAAAAAGCACAAGAACAAATCCGCACAGACACACCCCTGGAATACCGACCTGGGGTATTCTATCTGCTACCCAAGATCCATAAACCTGGAAATCCTGGGCGCCCCATCATCTCAGGCATTGGCACCCTGACAGCAGGATTGTCTGGCTATGTAGACTCCCTCCTCAGGCCCTACGCTACCAACACTCCCAGCTACCTTCGAGACACCACTGATTTCCTGAGGAAACTACAATCCATCGGTGATCTTCCTGAAAACACCATCCTGGTCACTATGGATGTAGAAGCCCTCTACACCAACATTCCACACAAAGATGGACTACAAGCCGTCAGGAACAGTATCCCTGATAATGTCACAGCAAACCTGGTGGCTGAACTTTGTGACTTTGTCCTCACCCATAACTATTTCACATTTGGGGACAATGTATACCTTCAAATCAGCGGCACTGCTATGGGTACCCGTATGGCCCCACAGTATGCCAACATTTTTATGGCTGACTTAGAACAACGCTTCCTCAGCTCTCGTCCCCTAATGCCCCTACTCTACCTGCACTATATTGATGACATCTTCATCATCTGGACCCATGGAAAAGAAGCCCTTGAGGAATTCCACCATGATTTCAACAATTTCCATCCCACCATCCACCTCAGCCTGGACCTGTCCACACAAGAGATCCACTTCCTGGACGCCACGGTGCTAATAAGCGATGGTCACATAAACACCACCCTATACCGGAAACCTACGGACCGCTATTCCTATCTACATGCCTCCAGCTTTCATCCAGACCACACCACACGATCCATTGTCTACAGCCAAGCTCTACGATACAACCGCATTTGCTCCAACCCCTCAGACAGAGACACACACCTACAAGATCTCTATCAAGCATTCTTACAACTACAATACCCACCTGCTGAAGTGCAGAAACAGATTGACAGAGCCAGAAGAGTACCCAGAAGTCACCTACTACAGGACAGGCCCAACAAAGAAAATAACAGAAGGCCACTAACCGTCACCTTCAGTCCCCAACTAAAACCTCTCCAACACATCATCAGGGATCTACAACCTATCCTGAAGGACGACCCATCACTCTCACAGATCTTGGGAGACAGGTCAGTTCTAGCTTACAGACAGCCCCCCGACCTGAAGCAAATACTCACCAGCAACCACACACCGCACAACAGAACCACTATCCCAGGAACCTATCCTTGCAACAAAGCCCGTTGCCAACTGTGTCCATATATCTATTCAGGGGACACCATCATAGGGCCTAATCACATCAGCCACACTATCAGAGGCTCGTTCACCTGCACATCTACCAATGTGATATATGCCATCGTGTGCCAGCAACGCCCCTCTGCCATGTACATTGGACAAACTGGACAGTCTCTACGTAAAAGAATAAATGGACACAAATCAGACGTCAAGAATTATAACATTCAAAAATCAGTTGGAGAACACTTCAATCTCTTTGGTCACTCGATTACAAACCTAAAAGTTGCAATTCTTCAACAACAAAAATTCAAAAACAGACTCCAACGAGAGACTGCTGAATTGGAATTAATTTGCAAACTGGATAAAAAAACTTGAATAGAGACTGGGAGTGGATGGGTCATTACACAAAGTAAAACTATTTCCCCATGTTTATTCCATCCCCCACCGTTCCTCAGACGTTCTTGTCAACTGCTGGAAATGGCCCACCTTGATTATCGCTACAAAAGGTCGTTCCCCCTCTCCCCCCCGCTCTCCTGCTGGTAATAGCTCACCTTAAGTGATCACTCTCGTTACAGTCTGTACGGTAACACCCATTGTTTCATGTTCTCTATGTATATAAATCTCCCCACTGCATTTTCCACTGAATGCATCCGATGAAGTGAGCTGTAGCTCACGAAAGCTTATGCTCAAATAAATTTGTTAGTCTCTAAGGTGCCACAAGTACTCCTTTTCTTTTTACCTTAAAGATGGTGAAGCGCTCAGATGCTCCAGGAATCGGGGACAGATAAGTACCATAGCCAGACAGATACCACTTTTGGTATCCCGTTCACTGATTTTGGTGAGATAGCCTTCATCTCGACAGCTACTGCCACCTGGAGAACCTCGATGATCTCACTGCCCCATTGACCTTCCCTCTCATTTCAATTCTCAGCTGAGAACCTCTCTCTTCCCTTGACCTAGAGTTCTTAAGTTCTTTTTTCTTGCCATGAGTTACCAACGTAAAATTATTTTAGTTCTAGTTTACATGGAAGATGAAGGTTAAAGTAAGAGGTCAGATCCCCAGCTGGTGTCAATTGGCACAGCTCCATTAAAGTCAACAGAGCAACACTGATTTACACCAACTGTGAATCTTGCCCAGGGTGTATAAAACCACCAATCACTCATTTTGGCTGATAGGACAGGTCTTCCCAGTAGACCATATGTACTCACACGATACATGCATCTTGCAGCTATTCCTGTGAAATTACCCGCTCAAGAGAAGCGAGAGGGAAAGGTTAAAATGTCTCTCTATTATCCGACCGCCATGAGTCAAAAGAAAACAAAAACGTTGACCCACATTTTTAAAAAAACTCTTTTTTTCATTATCATTTTTTATTTCCTGACAGGGGGAGGTCACGGTCAGAGGCAGATGAAAAGGAGGTTCGGTCTTCTCCAGTTTCTGCGCGCTCTCTCAGCCCGGCCAAAGTGCGGAAACGCATCTGCTTTGGATTTGTACTGTAAAGCATCTCCAACAGGCCCCAGCCCCTCCCGACCTTAACTGCGGAGACCTGGCCAGGATCGAGGGAGACCCCGGTAGGCGACTCTAGGCAGCACCGAGAGCCAGAGGACAGACCAACGGGGCTTGTCTGTGTTCAGGAGTCTCAATATGAGAATCCCCTGGATAGTCACAACAGCAGAGTCCTGGCTCTTCTCTACACGTGGACCGTCACACATGGAAAGGCAGAAGAGTACGGATACTGGCAGCAGAGCAAGAGGAGAGGAACGGACTGGCACCAGATTGCATCTCAGTGTGTATCTTGGTCCCACCCCAGCTTTCTGAGAGTACAAGGCAGCTGCTGACACGAAACTCCAGGCTGATACAGCAACTGCTGCGATCTGATTACAAACTTGGATTCAGCTAGGCAGGCTCCATAGGGGGTGTTCAGTGAGACCCAGCAAGCCAAATCCTGCTGTCAGTTACACCGGTGCCATCTGTTGTTATAACTGGGGCTACAGATTTACCCACACTGTGAGCTCAACTGTCAAAAAATACATGGAAGTTCGTGAGATGTCACCCTAACCGCTGTAATAGCAAATGTCAATGGGAAAAGGCACCAGAGGGAGACAGAAAGATTGAATTAGTCCAAACAAAAAGGCCCCATGACAAAACTCAAGGACTGTGTTCAGATTGTGCCTGGTAAACAAGCTAAGCGTGGGACCAGAAGTCAGTGAACCAACTCAGTGTGTCAGAAACCAAGCCGAATGGGTGGATGAAATAATAAGAGGACGAGCTATTCTGCCCACAGCTCCCTTGAGGGATCCTTTAAAAAAAAAAAAAGATTTGAGACTTTGGGAGAAAAATTGGCCACCCTGGCTCCCACCCTCACCATCCCCCTGGACTTCCATCACCCTGATCCTGAGAGATGTCCTGACCAGAGCGGGCCAGAGAGAGGGACCCAAACACCACCTGGGATCTGAGACTTTGTCTCTCTTCCCCCACATCACGTGTCCTTTTCCTTCCCCACCTTATTTCTTCTCTGTCCCATCCCCCTCCTTTTTAATTCTGTCTAATAAGTCTCTGGCTTAGCTAGAAGCCAAGACTGTAGTTTGCTGTAAGCCTGTGACCAGGGAGAAGCAACTAAAAGCAACGCCCTAAACAGCCCGATGCTGGTACCATTTCCCAGGTCTCATACACTGTGCCTGCATTTCTCCAGCGAGAGAAAGTCAACCCCACAGACAGACCCTGCATTTTCTACTTTTGCTGTTCTTGTCTTGCATGTGTTTGTCTTGTGGTGTCTCCTCGAAAACGAGATCGGGCCTTAGCAGCAGCAGCAAGGCCAGTTCCAGCCCATCTCAACAAACATCTTCTCTTTTCCCAAGGGACAGTTAATGCCATCTTTAATGCCAGACGAGGCATTTTTCCTTTCTAAAAACTCTCTCCAGCTCATGGGAAAGGGAACAAGGGATGCTGTTAAAATGGAAGCCCTTATTTAATACTGGCTGTTTCCACCGCTTTAACAGTTTTTCCTTCTTTTGGGCATCTTTACCAGAAAGTTCCAAGGATTTTGAATGGCTCGTTTGCCATGGCACTAAGCAGGAGGAAGTCTTGGCAAACCAAGCCCGGAATCTTATTTAAGTCTGTTTAATGTAGTGACTGGGCTATATCAGCACCTTTGGGACATCGATTCTATCTGAATCCAACACATCCCAGGGGTGGGGATGGTGTAATGGGCAGAAGAATTTGGCCCGAATGCTTTCCACCACCGTCTCCAAACCGGGAGGCCCAGCTTTCAGCCGGTACCGAGCACTGGTTTCCAGTTCAAATGCTCCCCACAGAAATGGTCACCTAGGGCGGTGTGGAATTGAGATGGAGGGAGAAAAAAAACCCAATAAACTAAAAATAAAGACACTGAAGCAAGGCGGCCTTGGGAGTGCCAGGTCTTTAAACTGTCTGACAAGGCCCGCTGAGACTGGAAAGGCAGGCATCTCAGGTTCAGTGCTTACGGTTATCTGAATAATGTGTGGGGGGGGGAGGTTTATTATACGCTGGGGGCAGCCGCTTTGGTAAGAGAGCGCTTGCAGCACACCCCTCAGCAACCCGGCGGCTCCATTTAGAAAGATCTATTCTGCCAGGTCTCCGACAGCCCCCACCCCAAGCCCTGCCCACGTTCCCAGTGCTACAGTGCGAGGCAGTTATGGGTCATAGCTCAGGACACCAGGCCTCATCTAGCTGTGGTTGTTGCACTAAACTCGGGGCTAAATATAGCAAGTCCCAGTCCTCACCTCAGGTCAGTGGGATTTCATTCCCCGCTATTTTTAGCCCCCCGTCTACATGCATGTGGATATAAACACAGCTCCCAGGTGCTGCTGTAGAGAAGAGCACAGTGAATGGGGGCAGCCCGCGGGAACAGCACAGGAAATCCACAAACCCGGCATGGCACGGGGCCCAGCTCTGCACGGCTTCCTTCGACCCTGCTGCAGAGTCTGGGGGCAGGGGAGGAGCAAGGGATGGGCCAGTGGATCCTCCTCCTGAATAGATCCATGAGCAGTGCCCCTCACTGGGTTACTCCAGCAGGTTTCTGCACCTCTGAGGCTGCAGTACCAGGCACAGAGCATGACTCTGCTCCATCACATTCATGGCAACCCTAGATGCCCCGGTAGCCTACTGCAGACTCAGCCTGGGGTAAAATCTGAGCGGCATGGTAAGGTGGCAGGGGGGTTGGATAAAGGGTAGGAAGTCCCGGGGGGCAGTCAGGGGACAGGGAGCAGGGGGCGGTTGAATAGGACGGGGAGCGGGGGGGCTGGATAGGGGGTGGGGTCCCGGGGGGGTTAGGGGAGGAGGTGTGCATAGGGGTCGGGGCAGTCAGGGGACAGGGAGCAGAGGGGGTTGGATAGGGGGTGGGGTCCCAGGAGGGGGTGGTCAGGAGACAAGGAGCAAGGGGGGTTGGATGGGTCGGGAGTTCTGAGGGAGGCAGTCGGGGGCGGGAAGTGGGAGGGGGTGGATAGGGGGCGGGGGCCAGGCTGTTTGGGGAGGCACAGCCTTCCCTACCCGGCCCTCCATACAGTTTTGCAACCCTGATGTGGCCCTCAGGCCAAAAAGTTTGCCCACCCCTGCTCTAGAGGAATGCCAGGTTCTGAACACTGACAAGGTGACCGGGATGTAATGTCCTTCGCCAGCATGCTTGCCCCCCTAAAAGCCACCCAAGAGGTAATGAGTTTCCCTACAAAAGCAGCCTGTGTTTAGCTGTTACACCTTTTCAACTACACTGCTGCTTCTCCAGGTTAGCTTGTGAGGTCTTGTGCCCCGGGGCCGAATTCCCCACTGCCTTGCCCCCCACGTGACAGACACAGCTGTGCAAAACAAGTGCACACACTGGGTGCAAAACGCTACCAGGGTCAATGAATGGGAATGGCTGCTTGGGCAGAGTTTTGTGCCCTGATTGATTGGTGCCGTATGACAACCCAAGGTGCAAAGTTATGGAGAATCAGGCCCTTTGTGGCTCAGTGAATTGCAAATGAGCCGGCAGTTCAAAGCACTGCTGACAAGTTAGGACGGCAGTCGTGCTGAGCTAAGTTAGGTCTTCGTCCTGTGTTAGTGGTAAAGAGCGTCCTTGTAGCAGTGTTGGTCCCAGGATATCAGCGACGAGCGGGGTGAGGTAATCTCTTTTATTGGACCAGCTTCTATTGGTGAGAGACAAGCTTTCGAGCTTACACAGCACTGAAGAAAAATTCCTTTTAAGCTCCAAAGGTTGTTTCTCTCACCAGCAGAAGCTGGTCCAAGAACAGATATTACCTCCCTCACCTTGTCTCTTAGTGGTAAAGAAGCAACCTTCTCCGAACACTGAACGAGGAACTTTTATTAGCATTAATACAGCGTTATCCTAAAGCTGCTCTGTCTTCCTCTCTACCATCCAGCATCTATCTAGAACCATCAACCTAGAACCAACCACATCCTTGCCTGGAAAATATTTCTAATGAAAAAATTATGAATTTACATGGGATATTTCAAAGTGGAACAAAATTAACATTTTTTTATTTCATGTTGAAGGGACATTTCCCCTACCAAAGAACGCAATTAAAAGTGAGATTTTCCCAGGGAGAAAAAAATATTTTTGATGGAAGCTCATTTTTGGGTGGGAAAATCTCTCCCCTCTGGCCTGTCTTCCTCTTCTAGGTGCAAAGAAACAGCACACACATGCTCACATCCCCTCCTGGTATCTAGCTAAACAATCTTTAAGAAGAGTTAAACTTGAACACGACAGATTCAGAAGAGTCGCTGGCTTAGCCACTCAGGCAGATCTGCTCGTCTCCTGGCCTTACGGACGGTTTGACCCGAAAGGTGTAGAGTCCTGCTCGATGGGGTTAGGACTTTTCCCCACAGGGTCCTCTTCTTTCACTAGGGCTGTGATGTACATAACACAGTTACCACCGCTAGCAGGGTCCCATGGCAATTCAGCTGGGCTTGGAATCAGCCTACTCCCTATTTCTTCTGAACTGAGCCCCTCGATCAGTCTCCTCCAGGTAGGATGCCACTCAAAGCCTCTGAACCATCTGTGGGGATCAGTGGAGCTCCACGATAAGGCACAAGTTGCCATTCAGCCATGGGCAGCGAGTTCAACAGGCCCGTGGTGTGGGGGCACCGGGAATATTCGTGGCCTGGGGCCCAGCTCCAGCACTGTTTGAGGCCAGGTCTCTCCCTCAGCCCCGCCTTCCGCCCCCGGGCGCTCCCCTTCCCCAGCCCCCGCGCGCCCCCCAGGCAATTTAAAACGGCCCGGGGCCCCCACCCACGGGCAGTGCAGCATAGCTCAGCAGCATCCTACCTGCTGGCTCCACGTGGCTGCTGGCCCCTCGCTGCAGCCCCTGGGCGGGGTGGGTCTGTGTCCTGCCCCAAGCGCCCTGCGGCCAATAGGAAGCTGCGGGGGCAGTGCCTGGGGGTCACAGCACTCAGAGGCTCCCTGGCCCACCCTGCCTAGGAGCCCCAGGTAAGCACCGCACTCCCCCACCCACTCCCAGAGCCTGCGCCCCCACCCCTTCCCATGCCCCCAAACTCCCTCCCAGAGCCTGCACCCCCACCCCTTTCCCACCCCTCCTCCCACCCCCAAACTCCCTCCCAGAGCCGGCGCCCCCACCCCTTTCCCACCCCTCCTCCCACCCCCAAAATCCCTCCCAGAGCCTGCGCCCCCACCCCTTTCCCACCCCTCCTCCCACCCCGAAACTCCCGCCCAGAGCCTGCATCCCCACTGCTTTCCCACCCCTCCTCCCACCCCCAAACTCCCGCCCAGAGCCTGCACCCCCACCCCTTTCCCACCCCTCCTCCCACCCCCAAACTGCCTCCCAGAGCCTGCACTCCCACCCCTTTCCCATGCCCCCAAACTCCCTCCCAGAGCCTGCGCCCCCACCCCTTTCCCACCCCTCCTCCCACCCCCAAACTCCCTCCCAGAGCCTGCGCCCCCACCCCTTTCCCACCCCTCCTCCCACCCCCAAACTCCCACCCAGAGCCTGCATCCACTCCCTCTGCACCCTCTCCCACCCCCAACTCCCTCCCAGAGCCTGCACCCCCACCCCTTTCCCATGCCCCCAAACTCCCTCCCAGAGCTTGCACCCACTCCCTCTGCACCCCCTCCCATTCCCAAACTCCCTCCCAGAGCCTGCACCCCGCACCACTCCTGCACCCCAATCCCCTGCCTCAGCCCCGGGCCTGCACCCCAGACCTCCTCCGCCAACCCAAACTCCCTCCCAGAGCCTTAGGCAGGCAGGGAGTGGAGTTTGGCTGGGGGGCCCCTCTGGCACCACCAAAATTTCTCCACCGCCCCTGCACTCAGTAATAGGTTTCTCTCGGGTTAGACACATGAGACACCTCTGGTAGCTACATGGCACCTTGGCTTCGCTGTTCCTGAACAGTACAAGTGACTCACGGTCTGCCACCAGCTAGAAATGATACCAACCCCACAGGTCTCCCGGGAACATATGCCCACA
Source organism: Lepidochelys olivacea (assembly GCF_965140295.1). Lineage (NCBI taxonomy): Eukaryota > Metazoa > Chordata > Testudines > Cheloniidae > Lepidochelys > Lepidochelys olivacea. The sequence goes on from NC_140429.1 coordinate 11,752,326, forward strand.
GCCTGGACCAGGCACACTCCATGCGGGAGCTGAGCAGCCTCAAAGTGTGAAACATGCCTGGGACAAAGGCTTGTGGCCCCCTCCAGACAACTTGAGGGTAAAAAGGCTGGCTACTCTGGGGCTTCCACCGCAGCCGTGGGAGACCTGGAGAAGATGCCATTTGGAGGCCCAGTCTGCAGGCCCAATTCTCTATTGCCCAGTGCCTTCTGCAGCCATTTGCCTGTGTGCAAAACAAAGGCAAAGCACTGCCATTCGGAGTGGCCCTTTACACCCACTTTGCCCTGGTGTCAGCACCACCACCAGGAGTGGGGCAACGGAGGATCAGGCCCTGCAGTGCACAGGAGAAAGCAACACACCCACCACGCACTGGCAATTAGAGACAAACTTTCCAGGGACTCTGCAGCAATTAGCAGCTCTTTAACAGATTCTGTGGTGCAACCCATATCACGTGTTAACATATGTTAACATACTTCCCCTTTTATAGATGCTCGCTCCCCCCCCTCCCTCCCCCATTTGCAGGCAGGGCCACAAGCACCAGGTATCATGCTGGAAGGAGGGGGGGGATCAGAGGGGATTAATTACACTCCACTGAGACAAAGGTCGCAAGGAAAGTAAAATATTAACCTCAGGCACCAGCTCCTCCTTCACTGCACATTGCATCAGATCCTGATTGCACTGCACCAGTGTCAATCAGGGGACAGATCCCCTGCCAGCAGGATGGGGGTGGTCTCCCTGCACCTGCGAGCTACACCAGCTAAGGAGCTGGGCCCGAAGAGCAAATCAGGGGAAGCCAGCAGACCTTCCCCAGGACAAGACGGATGCACAGGAAGGATCAGGCCGGTTGTATCAACACTAAACTGTTTATTTTATCTAAGGCCCTAGAACAGTTCAGGGCGGGCGGGGACACCTGTCCTGTTTGTTCTTAAATCTGGTGCACGAGCTTCCATTTAAACTCATCCCTCCCCTCCCCCCGCGTTCCACTTTTTCATTCTCTTGTGAAAAAGGTTTAGGCACCTAGTTCCTTCCCCTCCTCCCCTGGATATTTTGGCTTTTCCCCAGCCCAGTCTCCTTGGACAAGCCCCAGTCTGAAATTGGGTTTGCACGGTTCAGATTCCTGTCGCTTTCACCCACTCTTTACACCTCTCCAAACCGGGCCCCTGAGCCAGGGTGGCGGGGCGGGGGAGGGCCACGAAGGACAATCAGAAAGCCCCACAGATGGGTGGGGTTGAAAAACACCATGCAACCAAACCCTGGCAAAATGAAAATACAGTCAGGAGACCAATGAAAGCAACAGCTCAAATGCACAGAGAAATCAAGAGGTATTGGGTTAGACTGGATGGCTGAAACCCAAAGGATCAGGCTACAAGAAATTTGGTCGTTTTCACATGTCGCCACCAAAGTTGACATTTTGGGGGAGCAAAGCTTTGAGGGCCTGATTTTCAGAGGTGCTGAGCACCCTTCCCTCAAGGGAGGTGGGGACAACAGCCTCTGAACCCCGAGCAAATCAGAATCAGGCTGTTCAGCAACTGCGGTCAGCAGTTCCCTAGGCCAAATCAGCTGGAAGAGACCCACCAAATAGCCCTTCCTCCTTCTATCAGCAGGATTTATCCAGGAGGTTCTCTTCTGCACAGAGCCAAGGTGCAAAATTTAAACAGACACACACACACACCCCGTTTTGGTTTTCCGTCTTCGCAGACACACAGATCCAAGCTGGAAAGTTGAGAAACACACACACACGATCCAAGTTCTGGAAAGTTTAAACACACACACACGCTGTTTTGGTTTTTCTTACCCTGCTCTTACACACAGTGTGTGTGTGTGTGTGTTTTCTTACGCACACAGTATGGCGCACACACACACAATTGGAGTTACTTACTGTGTTCTTCCTGGTCACCATCTTATCCAGCTTCTTTGCAATCCTCACCAGCTCCTCGGCTCGCCCCATGATCGCGGCTCCCTAGTTTTGGCGTTTAGGAGCAAGAAGTGGGGGGGGGGGCGTTAAACCACAAAAGCAGCCAGGAGCTCGCCCCCGGGACAACTCGGATCTGTTTTCATCGGGGCCTGGGCGGGGGGTGGGGGGGAGTGTGTGTGTTGGGGTGGGGGGGGGGAGTTGGTCGAACTTTTGCTCCAAGTTTTGGTTGCGGGGGCCGCTGACAGCTTGGCCCGGCTGGGGGGGGGGGGACCGAAAAAGAAGAAACGGGAGCGAAAGAGCGAAAGCAAAGAAGGGGGCGTGGTCACGGGGCCGCCACATGCAGCCAAAATAGCACAAGGGGGACGGGCTAAATATAGGAGCCAAGGTCCGAGCAGGGCCGGGCGGAGGCTGGGAGCGGCTGCGGGGCGGGAGGGGCAGCGCTGCGCGTGTGGACGCAGGAGGTGCCCTGGTGTGTGACCGTCTAGATCAGGAGCGGTGACAGCTGCCTTGCGCCTGCCCAGGGCCAGAGGATCATCACAGCCCCCCACCAGGCTACAGCAGCCAAATGGATAAAACACTTGGCGAGGAGCGGAGGGGAGAAGGAGATGCCCCCAGGCCATGGGAACTTTAGGAACAGAGCTGGAGGCTAGGCCCAGGCAGGTTAGGGCATGGCCCTCACTGCGCTGCTGAAAGTCTGCATTGTACCAAGCCCCCACCTATTGGCAAGCTCTGTCTACCATTTGCCTCTTGGGTCCATAAACCCAGTCTGGAAATTTCCCCCGGAACCGGCTTGCCACACTGCAATGGATCTTCTAGTCCAGGATCCTGCATCAGACAGAGGCCAAGGCCCGGTGCTTCAGCAAAAGGCCCCGGTGCAACCCTCTCCCATTGAGAGAGAAGGGAAATTTCTTCCTGACCACAGCTGGTGACCAACATATGTCTTGAAACATGAGGGTTTGGTGATGTATGTCATTTTATTGTAGCTCAGGGGGCATGCTGTTCTTATTCATAGTAGCAGGTAATCCTTTTAAAGAGCGTATTAAACCAATCCTCTGCAGCAATAAGTTCCAGAGGTTTATAATATTTAGTTTAACAGCTCAGGAGGTTATAGCTTTTTAACATACTGGATAATTGTAAGGCTAATAATGACATTTGCAGTTATGTATGTAAATAACTAGGTTGTTTAAGGTCTTTGGGACAGGAACTCACCGTTACTATGTGTCTGTACAGCACATACCACAAACTACAACTCACATGAGGCACGATGGCAGTGCAACAAAATTGAAATGGTTCAAATGTTGGGTATTTGGCTTTTTGAAGAAAAAAAATCAAAAATTTCCACAGAAAGCAGACATCTTTTGTGAAAAAAAATCATTTAGCCAAAAGCCCAGTTTTCCATCAAAAAGAGTTTTGGAGGAAAATTTTTGACTAGCCCTGGTAATTAAATCCCATGCTTCAAGGCACCAACTGATCAGCTATGAGGGGTCAGGAAGGAATTGTCCTGAACTCCACAGCCAGTGTTCCACCACAGACCAACTTTGGATTTCTCCTAGCTCTGAAGCTTAAGCTTGCCAGGGAGACAGGATACTAGACACTGGACATGGTGGGCTGATTTAGGAGGGCTTTTGTCCTATATTTCTAAACAACTTTAAAACAGCATCCCAGCTGAAGAACCTAGAGCAGCTGGTGGCCGATATTACTGATAAAGCTCAGCCTAAGGGAGCTTTGCAAAACAAAGGGGGAGAGATTGTATATGTATGCACGTGTTCAAAACAGAGAGCGAGAGAGAGACTGACTAGCCAGGGGTTTTAGACAGTGCCACTATTTCACTGGTTTGACTTTTTCCCTAATGTTTGTTTTTCAAATTCAAGTTCATAATGACCCTCCAAGCTGAGCATTTTTAGGTAATAAGAGTACAGCTTAAGCCAGTTGTTTTCAAACTTTTGTACCGGTGACCCCTTTTACATAGCAAGCCTCTGAGTGCGAGCCCTTATAAATTAAAAACATGTTTTTATATATTTAACACCATTATAAATGCTGGATGCAAAGCAGGGTTTGGGATGGAGGCTGACAGCTCGCGACACCCCCACGTAATAACCTCATGACCCCCAAGGGGTTCCGAGCCCCAGTTTGAGAACCCCTGGCTTAAGCCATTGGAGTCTGCCAGCTTCTTAACACCAGCCCAGGGGAGGGGGTGTGAATGTATGAGATAAAACCCATGCCATGCCTTAGTGCTTAAAGAGGCACAGGGAGGTAGCATCAGGGCTCAAAATGTAAGGTTTCTTTTATCAAAAGGGGGAGGAAAGGATGGGGGCGGGGGAGGGCAGACATATAGGACTAGAAACATTTTCATGTAGCCCTTCGGGGGGAGGAGTTAATAGGTTGCTGCAGTGTTGAAAAACAACACTGGGCTGCAACAAGAGAACCAGAAAATGAAACTGACTAGAGAGGGTAAAAATGAAACTGATTAGGAACAGAAACAGATCTGTTTGATGTATAAGCATTCCAGTCCAGGGAACTGCAGAAAGAAAACAGCATCAAGGGTGAGAATTAAAGTCAGATCAAAGTTTTCAAAAACACAACCTCTCCTAAGTCCACCTATAGAAGTGGCCTAATTTTCAAAAAAAGAAAAGGAGGACTTGTGGCACCTTAGAGACCAACCAATTTATTTGAGCATAAGCTTTTGTGAGCTACAGCTCACTTCATCGGATGCATACATTTTCTTTTTGCGAATACAGACTAACACGGCTGTTACTCTGAAACCTAATTTTCAAAAGTGCTGAGGGCCCACCAGCCCCCGCTGAAGTCAGTGGGCAGCTCAGCATTTTTGAAAGTCAGGCACCTGAGGCTATGTCTGCACTTCGAGCTGGGAATGACACCCCGACCTAGAACTGCAGATGTGCCCTTAATGAAGATGTTGGCTCGGATTCTCCAAAGCACTTGAGCGCACTCTTAAATCTCATTGAAGGGGACTCAAAACATGCTTAAGTGCTTTGTTGAATTGGGGCGTTGGGATCCAAATGTTGAAGGGTAACTAGTGATTTTGGGTGTCCACTCTCACAGACCTCAAAACGGTCCCCGATTTTCAGAGGGTGGGTGCTTAGCATTTATTATTTTTTTTTAAATGCTGCCCCTATTCCGCTGTCTCAAGTCAGATAACAAAAGAGGCATGCAAAATTGCTTTTGAAAATTTAGGAGCGGAATGTTGGGGATTTTATTTTTTAAATCTGTCTAGATGTTCAAAAGTTTTTCTAGGTGTAACATCACACGGGGCTACTGGAAAGAGGATTTGTTGTTTTAAATATGAGGAGTATCCCTTTAAGTAAAGTTATACCTGCCCCATCTGTAAATCTTTCGTTTTACTCCTGAGGGTAAATGCAAAGTGCAGCCAAGCAGTCCCTTTCCGGGTTGTCAGGAGAGCTGGGTATAAAATGGCTGATCCAAATCTAAAAAGGCAGGTGGGAACACACACAGAGTTGCTGCCTGGACAGGATCCTTTATGCAATTTGACACCAAGAATTATAGAGAGAGACGACTCAAGAATTCCTTCTCGTATTTTCATCTAGGACAGGGGTCGGCAACCTTTGAGAAGTGGCATGCCAAGTCTTCATTAATTTAAGGTTTCGCATGCCAGTTATAAATTTTACATTTACAGCAGGGCCAGCGGCCAGGACCCCGGCTGGCAGGGGGCTGGGTGGCTGGAACCCCAGACCAGCAGAAAGGTGAGTGGGGCCGGCAGCTGGTATCCCAGGCCAGCAGCAGGCTAAGTGGGGCCGATTGCCAGGACCCTGGCTGGCAAGGGGCCGGAACCCCAGACGGGCAGCGGGCTGAGCGAGGCTGGCGGACAGAACCCCAGACCGGCAGTGGGCTGAGCGGCTCAGCCCACTGCCGGTCTGGGGTTCCGTCTGCCGGCTCCTGCCAGCCGGGGTCCCGGCCGCCGGCCCCACTCAGCCCGCTGCCAGCCGGGGGTTCCGTTCACCCAGGCCAGCAGTGGGCTGAGTGGGGCCAGCAGCCAGGACCCCAGCTGGCAGCAGCGTGCCAGTAAAAATCGACTTGCATGCCGCCTTTGTTGCACGTACCGCAGGTTGCCGACCCCTGATCTAGGAGGCCAAGGGGAAGGATTCCGCCACTTCCAGGAAAAATAAACTCACATCAGCATGAATCTAACCTGCATATTGACTAAAATAAACCCTTTATTTGGGTCCAGTTACAAATGCACCATCGGAGGAAAGAGGAGTAAGGCGGTCTCTTCACCCTTTGCTCACACACCTTTGTTCTCAGATGCTGCCACCCACAACCTGTGCTTCGGGGACAACGTGACCTAGAAGCAAGGTCCCCGGTGGAAGAGTTGCCACATCTGTATAGCTAGATAAGAGAGTCCACCAAGGACTCAGCTGCTGTAGGAAATGGCGTTGATGGTACATTCGGGGCACTCTGACCTCAGAGGCAATACTGAATTAACACCCCATGAGGTGCTGTCACAATGGAGGGGATATAAAACCACTCAGGGCCATCAGAAATCCCCCAAGAGTATCCCAGCCCAATTCCAGCTTCCAACCCCAGCCCATTCCATTCCGCTTCCCTCTGTTCCCCCCACAGTTCAAGAGAAGACAACATGCTTCCCATTCCTGGCTTAAAGTGCTGTGCACTGTTAAACAGCTGCCAGACTCCACTCCAGAAGTGGCTGCATTTCAGTTATGGGTGAAGTGATTTCTATACCTAGTTTGTTCAGCGCTTTGGCATGAGCCTTTGTATTAATTATATTATTAAATGTATATAACTACTCAGACCTCACTCATCCCTGGACTGTCTATTAATACCTATGGAAAACCACACTCATGGGACTGTTGCAGTCACATCACACACAGAACCACTTCCACTTACAAAAAAAAAAAAAATCAATTTTATTAGAAATGGGGGGAAGGGGGAGGAATAAAAAAAGAGACCATCTTGAGATTAAATATTCCACTACAAACCCACTGACAATTATAAAAAAATGCAACTTGATCACAGGGGACAAAAAAAATCACGAGGGAGGCTCATACAGGTCAGAAGCATTGGTCCCAGTAAACCATTGCAGAAGCCAAACAAACAAGCTCCCCACCCCCTTTAAAACGTATTCCTGACAGAGGCTAGAATGAGTCTCTGTATAACCATTAGACCCATGGGAAAGGAGTCAGAGGCAAAAAACCAAAAATCTGTACATCCATAGCGGAGATGGGCCTAGGCCCGAGCCCCAAAATTACCCTCATCTCCCTTCCCTGCCACAACTTTTGGCGGTGGAGTCCTCATCAGTTCTAAACCTCCACCTAAATTATTAAGCAACCCGGGAGAACCACAGGGAGCTCTCTCTTGTCCAGCCACCTCAATCAAGAGCCTTCTTTCTAGTCACTGCACTCAACGGTCTCTCTCTAGGTTAGGCCAAACCAGAGCTGAAGACTCCCCGGCGTTATGGATGATTGAAATCTGGACCCAAATCTAGCCGGTCTACTTCCAATTTGAGCCCGGCACTACACAGATGGGCCAATACAGACCTCTTTCCTATTTATAAAAAATATATATATTTCACAGTTTCAGGGTTAGGAAGAAAGGGTGGTGGGAAAGCCACAAGACAAACTAGCTTTTCCTTCTCCGTACCCTCAGAATACCACGGTCTCCTGCTGCAGGATTCCTGCCTGGAGATTGTCTCCTCCTACCATGCTATAGACAAAGGCGAGGGACCAAGGAGACACCCAGGGACTGGACTCCTATTAGGGACAAGGCATCCATCTGGCTCCCTTTATTTCCTTCAAGTATTTTCCTATAAGGGAAAGGGGATGGAAAGCCAGATTGGAGCCACAGAAACAGAGCGGCCTCCCAAGAAGAGGAGGGTCTCTGTGAAGCAGGAGCAGGGGGATGATTAAACCCACAGGACAGAAGATTCACTGAGACTCCAGCAAAGCCTCATTTCCTAAAACAGGAAACAGACAAAAGCTGAAGGGGGTGACAGTCAAGTCACAGGGTGTTTTGGGTTTTTTTTCTTTTGGGGGGGGGGTGTAAACCTTTGGGCTGCAGAGATTTAACCCTTGGTGTAAATTGGTCTGTGGGTCAGGTCTGATCCAGAATGAGCCCTCTGCACTACCGATCCCCTTCACTTGATTTGCAAAAGGGAACCGTTTCTAACCCCTTTTAAGTCCATCGAGGGCTACGTTTTCTCAAGCAGATGATCTGGGCCTCGATCGTGCCAAGTCATAAAGCACTTCTCCCATCTGGCCAATGCCCTGCCATTGCAGGGCACCACGGGCATTGGGGCACTTTGGTCCCATCTGTTCTCTCCCCACAGCACACATCAGTTTAGGTACCTGAGAACTGAAATGCTTTAGTTTAACTCAAGTTTTTGGGCTCAACACAGGAGTAGCTGGGTGAAAACCGACAGCCTGGGATACACAGGAGCTCAGACTAGATGATCTAATGGTCCTTTCCGGGCTTAAACGCTATTAAAAAAATCACTTCAGGCATGGAAGCAGCCCCATTGAAGTCAATGGTATCATGCTAGTTTTGTGCTGAGCTAAGGCGGCCCTAAATGGTACCTGCAAATTATACTGGTGGGGAAACACGGAGATTCAGAATGACAGGCCAAAAAGCAACTGTCTCAAATACTTTTAAATAAGAGGAACCTGGGGGTTCAGAGCAGTCTGGGAAACACATGAACAGAATTTGCTGCTGGATGACCCTGGGTAAATCACCACCGCCGCTGTGTGCCTCAGTTTCCCCATCTGTAAAACAGGGATGATGCTCTTCATCTCCTCTGTGCAGTGCTTTGAGACTGACTGATGAAAAGCGTTAGGCGTTCGTTGTTATTAAAGGGCAGGGACGGTGAATGCCCCGAGGCATAACGGGGGTATTCAACCAGCCCTGTGCCAATGCTAGGGGTGGAGAGGGGTGGTTTCTGGAGGAAGAGTCAGGAGAGAATGGGATGAAGTTGAGCAAAGGGGGAATTTAGGCAGCATCCGGAGACAACTCTCTGACATCAAAGAGCAGCCCAAGGGAAAGAGCAGCACTTGAATCAATGGAAACACCGGAGGATCCGCTGTAGTGAACCCCCCTGTACAAGCCCCTGGTGGGGGGGGGAATCCATCCAGACTGTTCCCTATCTCTAATTTCTAGGATAACTCATGCAGCGCAAGGAGACTTGCTTTTTATCCCCCTCTCATCAGCCTTTATCGGCCTGGGCCAGTTTTGCCAGAATTAGGCAGAGAAAGACTCCAGTATGTCTCCGAGGTGCAAGGTAATCCCCCCTTTCCCAGCACTGCTCATGGGCTGGGGGCATTGTGGGGGGAGGCCAGGAGAGATGCCCAGCATTGGCCGGGGCACGAGGCCGGACATCAGGAGTTGATGGGCCATGTCCTGCCATTCCATGCTCCGCAGAGTCTGGTATCCCTAGGAAATAACAGGGAGAGCAGTGCACTGTCGCTAGTCACCCAGAAGGGGTTGGCAGCCTTCTCCCGTCCTGACTCATGGGGGTGGGAAGAACACAAAGTTTGGGATCTGCCTCCCCTTTTCTTTCCTTCAATACAGACATTTGAGCCCAGTGGAGCTTCCCCCCACCCTTGCCCGGTATTGGAATGCTAGAGCTCCTGGCTCCCAGTTTTATCCAGCAGGAATGTGATGAGAGGCATCCAGGCTCTGAACTGAACTCCCTTTCCCGGCCCAGCCATAACCCCACCCCTGCCCCGAGGGGGAGACGACCCCTCAAAGCCCACAAAAGCTACGGAGCAGACAAATGGCTGAAGCTGGGGCCTGCAGAGCGGTGCAGCAAGGTTGTCTGTTCTCTGTCCATTTCCTAGCGAGCCACCGTCCCTATCAGCTCCTCAGCCCGTCCCCGACTCCGCAGAGGAGGTTGCAAGTTCCACCAGATCCTCACGTCTTCCCCGTTGATCAGCTTCCCCCTGACTGAGGCAGCAAAGATGATGGATCCCGTTGTCCAGTTCATCCAGCGAGCTGCAAGGCTATGGTGAGCTAGCCTGGCCGGGGGTGTACAGACAGACACTGGTCCTGGTGCGATGGGTGGGTGGGATGCCCAGCCGCCTCTCCATCCAGGAAAAGGAACTAGTTTGGGTAAAGAGGCTAAATAGACCAGCACATGGTGGGAGGGGAGTATTTGGGGTGGGGGGCGGGGGAATGTTGATTCCACCCAAGCCCCTGCCTCAAACCCTCAATACAGTACGTGCCCTAGCATCCATTACCCTCAAGGCCCAGACTCGGGGGTGGGAAGGGAAGCAAGAAAACAGGCCTGTGCTCCTGTGATGCCCCTGTGAAGTTGCTTGAGCACAAAGTCCTGACACCTTGGTGGTGGTGGTGGGGGGAGGGAGTGAGCGCTCAGCCCTGCCCCCCACACGCTCGCCGAGAGCTCGCACTAGCTCCGAAGGGAAAGGAAAAACCAGCCAGTCACTCTTGCAAGAGGTGGACGGAGCTGGCAGGGAAGACGCCCGTCCTGGAGCCATCTCCTTCAATGAAGCCGACCTGAGAGAGGGGGCAAAAGGCAGCAGATGAGAACCGAGAGGTGCCAATGGGGGGTCCCGGCTCAGAAGGGGCAGGAAGGAGTGGGGGGGCGGAGAAGTGTGAAGATTCACGGATATTCAAGGCAGAGGATGAGAGTGGCCTTTGCACCACAGGTGGGATCCTGAGACCACACATCTCTGCCCCCAATACAATTCCTAGCTGGGTGCTGTGAGGAGGGGCCTGAGAGTGCATCATCTCTGCACCCCCAGGGACCAGAGTAGGGTTGCCAACTTTCTAGTCACACAAAACTGAACACCCTAGCCCTGCCCCTGCCCCCCGCTCACTGTATTTTCCCTCCTTCCCTCACTTTCACTGGGCTGGGGCAGGAGCTTGGGGTGCGGGCTCCAGGGTGGAGCCAGAAATGAGGGGTTCAGGGTGTGGCAGGGGGTTCCAGGGATTCGGATTGCGGGAGGGGGCTGCGGGTTGAAGGAGGGGGTTGGAAAGAGGTACAAGCTCTGGGCTAGGGGTTTGGGGTGCAGGATGGTGCTCTAGATTGCGGGGGGGGCTCAGGGCTGGGGGAGGGGCGTGGGCTTACCTCGAGCGGCTCCCGGTCAGCGGCGCAGCGGGGGAGCTAAGACAGGCTGCCTGCCCTGGCACCCACGCCGCACACGCCCCAGAAGCGGCCAGCAGGTCCGGGCCTAGGCGGCGGGGCAGCCAGGAGGCTCCGTGCGCTGCTCACGCCTGCAGGCATCGTCCTCCCCCCACCTCCTATTGGCTGGTTCCTGGCCAATGGGAGTGCGGAGCCGGTGCTCAGGGCGCAGCACGTGCAGCCCCATGGCCCCCTGCCTAGGAGCCGGACCTGCTGGCCGCTTCCAGGGCACAGCGTGGTGCCAGCCAGGCCAGGCAGGGACTAGCCTGCTTTAGCACCGCAGCACCGCCGACCGGACTTTTAATGGCCTGGTTGGCAGTGCTGACCGGAGCCGCCAGGGCCCCTTTTCGACCAGGTCTTCCAGTCGAAAACCAGATACCTGGTCACCCTAGACCAGAGGGGTCAGTGGAGATGGGAGCAGAACCATCCCCTAAACATTAATCTAATCCCCCTCCAGCCCCCGGGCCCTGATCCACCACCCTCCTAAGGGACTGGGACAGTATGAGAACCGATCCCAGAAGAACAAGAGCCTCGGGCCCCAAGGCTAGAACCCGGGGCCGGGGCTCCCCAGCAGGGGCCTATCCCAGTAGTCCCAGGAGCCCCCAGAGCAGCAGCACTCACCCAGCTCTGCTCATCCTCCTCCCGGGTCACCACGATCACCTCGCCCTTGGAGAAGGTCAGCTCCCGGGCCCTCTCCCCCTTGCAGTCCACCAGAGCCATCACCCTCTTCTGCCTCACCTTGGCCTGCGCAAGCAAACAGCACATGCCTCCAGAGTCCTGGCTCAGGAAACGGGGCAGGGAGACGCCTGCTGCTGAGCCTCCCCCGCCCCTGCTTTGCTCCAAGGCATCACAGAGGGGGCTCCGTGGTGTGGGGGCACATTGGGTTAAAGAACCGTGCCCCTGCCTGCCCCCCACTTCCTCAGCCCAAGCCTCTTCCCCTCACCCACCTATCACTTCCTTCACCTTTGCCCACCCCTCCCTGACCCAGCTTTTCCCAATCGGTTTGTAGCCACGGTAACAACCATGCCCAGAAGATGCCCAGCTCAGCCTGTGGCCCTTGCAGCCAGGATTTCCAGAGCCCCAAAGTAATGGGTGAAGCAACTGCTCCATGAGTGCCACGGCACCTGGGGATTTTACTCCCTTTGAGGTGGTAAGTGCCCCAGCCTCATCCTCCAAGGTAGCCCCAGCAGGGCCAGTTTCTTTCCTCCCAGGAGGCACGGAGCCAGCCAGCCACCCGCCCCTCGTTAACAAGCCATCTGCAGCAGTGAGGACCAGCCCCAACTCTCCCCGCCCCAATCTGGAATCACTGTGACGACCACCATCTTAACTGACACATAGGAGAACTGAACCGGGGACCTCTGGATCTAAACGTGGGAGGGCAGGTCTACACTACAAATTGACATCGGTGCAGCTGGGCGGGAGAGAGCTCTCCTGTTGGCTGAACAACTCCACCTCGCCAGAGGCGGTAGCTATACCGGTGGGAGACGCTCTCCTGCTGATACAGCACCACACACACAGAGGGTTAGGTCAGTTTCACTACGTTGCTCAGGGAGGTGGATTTTTCACACCCGAGTGACGCAGTTCTACCGAAGTAAGTATGTTGTGTAGACCAAGCCTGAGTCTCTGCCACTTGAGCTAAAGATCCATATCCTCTGTAGATCAGGGACATGTAACATACACTGATCAGTGGGTTACAGCTGCACCCCTCACTCCACCAGGGAGCCCAAAATCGGACAGGCCGAGCAGGGGGTGAGCACATACGTTGGAGCGGGAGGGAGTGATCAAAGGGAATTTCACAGCTGGCAAGGGAATGTGAGAGTAGCTGGGCTGGGGAGGCGGGGCGGGGGGGAATCGAAGCCACAGAAAGGGGCAATGGAGCCACAAAGAGACAGGGACCAGCCCCCTTCCCGTGACACTTACCGGAGCAAACCTCCGCAGCACGGGTACCGGGGGAGTGTTCTGCACTAAACTCGGAGCCTTGCTGGAAGGCGGGTCCTCGGGGCAGCCAGAGCTTTGCGGGGAGATGGCCAAGCCGGAGGATTTCCCCACCGAGCCGCCGCCGATCCGCCGGTAAGACCGGGTGCTTTCTGAGCTGAGGGCAGAGGGGTTGCTTCAAACCATCAGAAAGATGGGAGGTGGTCTCCCAACCCTCTCCCCCACCACGAGACCCCAGTGGGCTCCCCCTCCAAAGCACGGACTTATTCTAGCCAATGGTTTCTTCCACAGAGCCCCCCGCCCTCACAATGGCTTTTTCTCCCCTCCTTGAACCCCAGCTCCCCACTAAACAGCACCAGCTGCAGGACTGCACAGCCACGGTAGCGATAGGGCTGAATATTTGCAACGATATGGAAGTTGCACAGACTCAGAGGGTTTCGCCTGTTTCCCCCCTTTTCCATGAAGAATTCCCCATGTGGCGGAAAGGCACCCAAGGGCCAAATCCTGGATCGTTTGGCCCTTGGGGTGCAATTTGGGCTCCTCCTGAGCTGATCAGCGCCATCACATCTATCAGGTTTTGCAAAGCCCCAGTCAATGGTACAAAACCCTGCCGAGGTAATCCAACACCTCTCCCGCCACTGGGGGGCACTCCTACCCCCAGGGGGTTCTCCTCTCAGCCACAAGCTCCGGGGGCCACTCCCTACCTGAACTTGACTGGGGTTATTTGCCCCTGTTCCGGCGACGTCCCAGCAGCAGGCTGCTGTGCTGTTGTCTGACTGGCCTCCGATGTCCTCCGCTGGCTGCTGCTCTCCATCTCCGAACGGGTTTCCCAGTAGACCGTGCGTCTGGCTTCCGGGGGGCTTCGGGAGGTGGACGGCGGCCGGGAAGCACAGCCGTCCAAGGTGCTGGGAGCGCTGGATGTGGACAGGTTTCGGCAGGCAGGTGCCTCTGACGACGCAGAGGACTGGGGCTCGGAGGCCTGACGCGGGAGCTCTGGGCGATCTGGAACAGAGGGTACAGGAGATCAGGAAGTGATGTGCCCCAGCAGAGAGCTCCCCATGCATTTACCAACCATATTGGGACATTGCTTGGCCTTTGAGTGCCCCAGGGTCTTTGATTTCCCACTGGGGAGCAGAGTCAGGGCACTCATGACCTGCAGAGCCCTTTCCAGGAATGGCCAAGCCAGTTCAGAGTAAGAACCAGCTGGGACCTTCTCCCCAGCCCTGAACCTCCCCCTAAACCTCAGCTGTATTTGAGATCCAAAAGAACTGAACATCCCTGGTTATTCTCCAGTGTCCGGGGTGCCTCCACCCTTCCTGGGCCAGCTGGTCCCAGAGTCCCATGGGCCTGAGGCAACGCAGGAAGCTTGGCTGGAGGATAAACCCTGTACTCAATAGGGACAGCGGATCTGGGCTGGGATCAAGAGGCTTGAAGAAACAGCCAGTCCTAAGGGCTGAATCCTCAGAGCGTTGCTCTCACCAGCACTTCCTACCTCCCTTGGCCTGGCTGAGGGAGACAAGCTCACCTGCTGGGCTCTGCCCCGGTTTGGTTCTGGAGCCCCCTCTGGTCGGGTTTTTGATGGGCAGCGGTGGGGGGATCTCCTCGCTGTGTGACCGCCGCTGGATGGGCCGCGAGGGGACCAGGATGGTCTCGTAGGTCTTGTTGCTGATGTCCATGCCAGTGCAGCTCCACCGGTTCTGGGGGAAGAGGGCGGGCTGGCCCGTGGTTGGGGACGACGTGGACTTGAAGGATCGCTGCAGCGGGCTCAGCTGGATTGGGGGGGGGAGGGGGCAGGGGAACAACCATTGCTTCCTTGCTGCTGTCCAGAGACCCTCAGCAAAGCCACCCCTCTCAGTAGCTTGGTGCCCACCAGGTAGGTGCTCAGCATAATCACCTCCCCACTATGTTCCTGGAACCTGACTCCTGCTGCCCTTTGCCCTGTCATCCAGGTGCTGGGTTCCTCTGATGTTCTTGGCTTGACATAGCAATGTGCAGGCCTAGTGGGCAAGCCAGAGATCCAGACTGGTTTTCGGGAAAGTTTGGATCCTGGTTCCCGTGAAGCCAGCCAGCTCTGAAACAGACTGCACTTTGGGGTGGGGTGGGGGGACATCTACTCTATTCGCTAGGAAAGGGAACTTTTAAAAAGTGGAAGCCCTAGTTCACATTTGCCAATTTTGTTTTGCGAGGGAACCATTTGTTTCAATCACGTTCTCTGGTTTCCAGGGGGGAAATCTCCGTTCTCTCTCAAATCAACCTGGTTTTGTTCCGTTATACATTGTGTGTGAGATACACACACACAATGTGTAATGTGTGTGTGTAATAGTTTAAGATAAAACTAGGGCACCCTGCTCTCTGGGGGCGGAGTGTCTGGGATTCCTGTGAGTAGCCAGCGTCAGGGGCTGGATGTCACAGTCGAACGCTTCTAAGGGGACTTGGGTGCCCGGAGGGGAGCGCTCGAGAGGCTGGTGGCATTCAAGACTTGCCATCCAGTTACCACAAGCAAGATTCCCCCATGCTAGAGGCAGGGGAGTAACAAGGGGACTCACACTGCTGGGTACCCCGAGAACTGTCATGAGCGTAGGGGGTCCCGCTTGCCCCTGTAGGAAGGTGGTCTGGGTCTGGCAGGAAGGGCTCTGCCCATCCCAGAACCCTGGCCTGTCAGAGACCAGGGACGCGCACACATGCTGCTCAGGAGAGCAGTACCTTCTCCTCCAGCTCCTCCTCACTGTCGTAGGTGTATTCCTGAGAGGCCTCCCAGTCGTACTCCAAGTGCACCTGCAGGTTTAGCTTCCCGGCCTGTGCCTGCTCAAGCTGCCAGAAATTTGGGGTGCGAGAAGATTCAGCTCCTCGGCAGAGCCCTGATCTTCTCCGATCCTGCATGCCCCCAACCCACCCCTACCCCACGGCACAGCACCCCCAACTTGCTTCCCTTCTCTGCCTGTGGCAGGAGTCATCCAGGCTCTACAGTAGGACCCTGCTTCCTCCCATCTCCATTCTGAGAAAGGACCTCATCCCACAGTATGCCCACCTCCCTCCTTGCCCCGTACCAGGCACCTGTCCCTGTCCCCGTCCCCCTCCCCCCCGCCCCGGACAGCAGATCCCATCCGCCCTCCTCCCGCAGCAACCAGCCTACGTTACCGTGAATACAAAGTGCTCGACCTACCAGCTCTTCACACTCAACATGTTTGTGCCTCCTTGCCACGTCCAGGGCTGTCTCGCTTGCTGCATTCACTGCATGGGGAAGGAGAGGAAGCCAGGTTTGAGTTACCAGGCCCCGCCGAGAGCACCCCTCGCTCCCTCCCCCTCAGAGATCCCCCCAGAGCAAAGGGACACCCGAGGCGGATCAATGAGCAGCAAAGCCCCATTGAACCACCGCTCCCTGAACCAGAGAGGGCCCCAGATCTGACCACCAGGCTCAGGGCCGTGTCTGTACTTTGATTGCCAGCAGGAGATGGTGGGCAGGATTAAACCAGGCTGCACTGAACCCAACTTTTCTGCACCCCCATAGCTGGTGAGTGGTAACTGCAGGAGCTTGTTCCTGCTCCATTCCACTCAGCCTTGGGGGTCAATAACTAAAGCCAGGCAGGAAACACGTTTCCCGTCCCAGGAGAATTCGAGATTTTGTTAAAAAAATTCCCCATCCCGAATCAAGAGAAAAAAAAAGTTAATCTAAAATTTTCACAGACTGAAAATCCAAAAAAATACTTCAGATTGGATCAAGAGAAATGTTTTGATTCTATTTAGAGCTTTTTATAAATTTTATAATGCAATAACAAAAATTTAATGCAATAAATTAACAAATTTCTAAACAAAATAGGCAGCCGGACCCCAAAACCAGAATTTGGTTTACAAAAATATATATATAAAAAATTTGCGATGTTTCAACTTTCAAAACTTTTTTTGAAACAAGAACTTCATTGAAACCATCCCTTTCCCACACACCGTTTTGGTTCTGACAAATTGTCATTTTCCAATGAAAAGGGGTTTTGCTGAAAAATTCCTGCCCAGCTCTATAAATACCCCCAATCTCTCTAGATGATCCGGGGGTCCCTTCTGGCCCTAAACTCTACAACTCTCTAGAATGGACCAGAATTGGATCCCCTGCTCTGAGCAACCTTCCCACCCTCAACAGGAATGGAGGAAGCTCCCTAAAAGTGGGGGTACCTGAACTGTGGCCCCGCCTCTTTCCCCAAGGCCCCGCCCCCACATTGCCTCTTTCCTCCCCCCGAGGCTCTGCCCCACCTCTCCCCCCACCTCCCAAGGTCTTCCCCCCGCTCACTCCTCTCCGCCCCCTCCCTCCCCAACGCTTGCAGCCGGTAACAAGTGACGGGACCATGGCCCCCTTGGCTCTCCCTGTTCCAGCGACCCCGACCCTCAAACTTTGTCTCTGGATTTGAACTTCACAGCTCAGACCCACCTCCCATGTAAACATTTCCCCCTATTTTCACACGTTCATACAAATTGCCATCATACTGTCATATTGTTTAAATCCTTTACTATTAACATCAATTTAAATGGGGAAGGGATCTTTGTGTGGTCAGCACTCCCTTCCACAACTGCCTAATCCAGGCCAGGACTTAGAAACACCCTTTCCGGGGAGGGGCATAGGCAGCACAGGCTAGGCATTAAAGAGCCAGTGAGAACCACAGGGTCTGTCTGTGTCCTGCAGCCTCAATAAAGAATCTCCTGTACAGTCATTTCATCCGAGTCCTGTCTCACATACGAGATACGATGAGGGCTTGTCTACACCCAAAACTGCACCTCTGTGACGAGAACGCTATAGCAGGACTCGTGTGGTCGCTGGGGCCGTACTGGTGTAAAAGGCGTTCAGACCAGCCCTAGCCACTCCTCTTCCCAAATCGGAATAAGCTCTTCTGGTGTGACGGCACCAGAATACAGCTATAACTGCATTCACACTAAGAGTCGGATCGGTCGAGCTGTTTTGGTGGGGGGGGGGGGGAGAAATCACCCCCACCCCCAATCTGAAATAGTTCAGCTGGTACAAGAATTCTGGATAGGCCCGACTTTGGGACCTGTCGATATACCAAAGTGACACAGTTTTAGCTATCCCAGTATAGTTAAAGCAGGACAAGCCTCATAGCCTGGATGCGCTTATACCCGTACAGATGTATTCGTACTGGGCTAGCTATTCCTCTAGGGGAAGGGGGATAAACTGTACCGGCATAAGGCACCTTTATACCAGTATCACCATGCTTGGGGTTGTACTGGTCTAATTAGGTCCCTACAAATATCACATCCCTAACAGTATTAAACCAGTACAATGTGTGTGGCTAGACCAATTTTAGTGCATGCCTCCCTCACTCACACACAGAGTCTTCACTGCAGAGTTAACTCAGGTGATCAGCAGCTGGGCTAGCCTAGCCTGGGATGTGAGCAGCCTCACTGCAAAGTCCTGCCTTAAGTTCCGGGGTACATCTTCACTGGCCCATGGCCTGGCTGTGGCTGGCCCGGTCAATAAAATCAGTGTGAACGAGAGAACCCAGCAAGGGGGGGAGGGTCTCCGAGCCTGGGCTCCAGCCCAAGTGGGAACATCTACACTTCAATTTTTAGCCCCGTGGCATGAGCTCCGTGAGCCCCAAGTCAGCTGAGCCAGTCTCAGACTGGTTGGCGCGAGGGTATTCTTTGCAGTGTAGACGCAACGTATGACTTCTGGGAGCACATCCCATGGTTCTTTATACCGCAGTAAGATGAGCCACTCTACCCTTCTTTCCCTGGGAACTGTGGGAGAACTCGTCTGTCCTTCTAGGCACATGGGGGCAATTGTGGGAAGGCATTGGAGGACTATTAGCACTCCAGGGGTTTAGCCTGCATCCATACTGCAAGTGGGAAGGTTACCCTTCCAGCCTGAGGGAAAGCAGTACCTGGGCTAACCCTCCCTAGGTGGCCAGCAAGCCTGGATTTAAAGAATACTCAGGTTGGAGGGTTGTGTGTGTGTGTGTATGGGAGGGGGGTCTGGGATAACACCCAAGGAAAAGCCCCAGCTAACTGTGAAGTGAAGACAAAGCCATATATTACAGCTCACCAAATACACATACTCTACAAAGCAAGCCGCTTTGTCATTAACCTCTAGTCTAATCAATGATTAAAAAAAGAAACCAAAATAAAAAATTGACGCTGAAGGGGAACATTTAAAGAATTTTCCTAAGTCAACAATATTGAATAAAATGCAAGGTATTGTAAGAGTGGCATTAATTAAATGCTAAGTGACTGAATCGGGAATAATGACATTAGACCAGTGCTGTAATTAAACGACGAATTGATTGAAAGGAGCCATATTAAATTCAGAACACTACAATACAAGACCGATCACTGCACAAAAGCCTTTAAAGGTTTTACAGTGATTTAAGTCAATTAAGAGTTTAAAAACTAACAAATGTTCCAAAACTGATTACGACTAGGTGTGATGAAATCCACATACATGGCAAATATGGGTTAGCGTCTCTCTTACACGCACACAAAACCAGTTTGACTTGGTTCTAATGTGTAGAGAAGGATTATGCATAACCTGTTAGAATAAAAATGGGGAATCGCTGTAGTGGATAGGGCACTGGACAAGGAGTCAAGAGACCCACGTTCTATTCTGCTACTGACTGCTCTGTGCCTCAGTTTCCCCATTTGTATCAGAGATAATGCTATTTATCTCCTCCCTGCGCACTGTATGCCTTAGTTAATAAGGTGAATGAAAACCTTCTGATGGAAGTTGCTGTGTTAAGCACAAGATAACCTTTGTTTCATAGAATATCAGCGTTGGAAGGGACCTCAGGAGATCATCTAGTCCAACCCCCTGCTCAAATTTTGTAGATTTCTCAGTCTCCCTGCAGTGTGGAGTGTGTACGAAGACAAGAGACAGAGGACAGATGATCTAGTGATTAGGACACTAGCCTGGGACTTGGGAGACCTGGGTTCTATTTCCTGCTCTGCTACAGGCCTTGGGCAAGTCATTTCCCTGCTCTGTGCCTCAGTTTCCCCACTTGTAAATTCGAATACCAGGACTTCCCCTACCTCACAGAGTTGTTATGAGGACAAATACATTAGATTGTGACACACCCAGCTACAACAGTAATGGGAGTTAGATAAGGACCTAGGACAGAGAGAGACAGATACTGGCTGGCCCCTTTGTTCTTCCATTAAAATTTTGGGAGAAATCCAGATAGTCCCATTTTAAAATCTGTTCTGATTTCCCTCCTCCCACCAGCCAGCACAATTCCATAGGGCAGGAGCATCGTATGGCTTTCCCTCCAACCTCCCTCCGGCCGCGCTCCCTACCTGTGTTTGTGGCCGCTTTCCCTTTCAGCAGCAGCTTGAGGCAGTTGGGCTGGTTGTACTGAGCACTGTAGTGCAGAGCTGTGTTCCCGTCCTGAGTCACCTTGTCCAGGTTGCCCCTGCACAGCGAGGCAAAGGCAGTTGAAGATGCAAGCGTGGGTCAAACATCTCCCACCAGAGAGACAGTGTGGCCTAACTGGGGTCTGGGAGTCAGGAGACGTGGGTTTTATTCCCAGCCCTGCCACTGACCCACTTGAACTTGGGTACGTCACTTCCCCACTCTGTGCCTCAGTTTCCTCATCTCTAAAATGGGGAGAAGGCTCCTGACCTGCCTCTTGTGGGTGATGGGAGAATCAGTGACACTCCAATCCTTGTATGAAAGGCGCGCTGCCAGTCAACAGCAGAGAGATTTTTATTCCCCCACAAGGGAACTATGTCAAGAGAGTCCTTCTCCCTCCCCAGTTCCTGACATCGTTGTTCTCCAAATTCCTTCTAGTTCAGCTTCATCCTTCTCATGCTGGGAACGAGGGGCACAGAATGCAGTATTCCAGCCAGGGGCTCACTGGAGTCGCATGGAGAGCAATTATCTCTGTGCTCCATTGTATATTACAGCCATGGAGCCAGCCCATAATCACAGGGGCCAGTGGACAGCTTATTGGATAGACCTTATGGCAGCCAGTCTAGGTCTCTCTACCACCACTCCCAGTTTCCAGGCATCTCCCCTTCCCTGCATTATCATCTGCCTTTTGGATTAGTCCCTCCCCACAATTTATTCTGAATCAAATTGGTTATTTTCTGCCCCAATTTCCAACCTCCCTTGTTACCTTTGGATTAATCCTCTGTCCTTGCAATTCCTCCCATTTTAGGGTCAGCTGCAAATCCCACCAGCTTTCTCATTAACCTCCTTCTAGTGCAGGTGATGAAGACCAGATCCAAGTGGAGAACTCACCTCCAGCAGCACAGTGGGTCTCCCAGGCAGGAGAGCTCTAAGTTACATGGATTTTTCGTGGAGCCTCCCCTCCCAGCATTGACCAGGCCTGCACCTGCTTAGCTTATGAGACCCAACATGTTCCCAACCCAAGATGCTATGGCTACCAGCCACCCACCTGCCATCCTCCCTGGGTGAAGCTTACCCATTCTGAATGATGAAGTCCACCAGTGGGAGGGAGGACTTGTCTGCATAACGCACAGCCAGGTGCAGAGCCAACTCACCCTGGTCCTGTCACAGGGGGGAGAAGCAGCAACATTAACCCTCTCTCCACTACAGCACAGCTTGGCTTGGCACATTCAATTAACAAGAGAACATAAGAATGGCCATATTGGGTCCATCTAGCCCAGTATCTTGTCTTCAGACAGTGGCCAGTGCCAGGTGCCCCAGAAGGAATGAACAGAACAGGTAATCATTGCATGATCCATCTCATCATCCACCGCCAGCTTAAGGCAGTCAGAGGCTAGGGACACGCAGAGCAGGGGTTGCATCCCTGAACATCTTAACCAGCGGAGGATAGGCCCACCAATGGCTCTATCCTCCATGAACTTATCTAATTCTTCTTTGAGCCCTGATCATGGCAGCGTCCCAGCAGGGGTTGTAGATTTGATGGCCACTCATCTCCTGAGAGGCCTGCAGAAGATGTGTCCTCAACCCCAGAGACGAGGAGGAATATCTGGTGTCGCTTAGCATCAATTGCCGAGGCAAGGGACAGCAGGATCCAAGGGAAATCTGGTCTGGGCCTTCTCAGCTGTGAGCTGCTCAGAAGGGCCGGTGGAAAATTTTCCACTTAAACCATTTATCGATGAAAAATTGGATATTGACAAAATGAAAATTTTCCATGAAAAACTTGTGTTTTCAAGAGAAAATTTTCAATATTTCATCAAACAAGCCAAATGCTTGAAAAAGTGAATATTTCAGTTCAGATAGCCTGCCGTGGTGCCTCTTGGGAATTTTAGTCTAGTTTCTTTATGTCAAAAGAAAAGGAGTACTTGTGGCACCTTAGAGACTAACCAATTTATTTGAGCATAAGCTTTTGTGAGCTACAGCTCACTTCATCAGATGCATTCAGTGGAAAATACAGTGGGGAGATTTGTCCACATATCTATTCAGGGGACACCATCATAGGGCCTAATCACATCAGCCACACTATCAGAGGCTCGTTCACCTGCACATCCACCAATGGGATATATGCCATCATGTGCCAGCAATGCCCCTCTGCCATGTACACTGGTCAAACTGGACAGTCTCTACGTAAAAGAATAACTGGAAACAAATCAGACGTCAAGAGTTATTACATTCAAAAACCAGTTGGAGAACACTTCAATCTCTTTGGTCACTCGATTACAGACCTAAAAGTGGCAATTCTTCAACAAAAAAACTTCAAAAACAGACTCCAACGAGAGACTGCTGAATTGGAATTAATTTGCAAACTGGATACAATTAACTTAGGCTTGACTAGAGACTGGGAGTGGATGGGTCATTACACAAAGTAAAACTATTTCCTCATGTTTATTCCACCCCCCACTGTTCCTCAGACGTTCTTGTCAACTGCTGGAAATGGCCCACCTTGATTATCACTACAAAAGGTCCACACACACACACACACCCCCCGCTCTCCTGCTGGTAATAGCTCACCTCAAGTGATCACTCTCCTTACAGTCTGTATGGTAACACCCACTGTTTCATGTTCTCTATGTATATAAATCTCCCCACTGCATTTTCCACTGAATGCATCCGATGAAGTGGAGCTGTAGCTCACGAAAGCTTATGCTCAAATAAATTTGTTCGTCTCAAAGGTGCCACAAGTACTCCTTTTCTTTTTGCGAATACAGACGAACACGGCTGCTACTCTGAAACCTGTCTTTATGTCATCATTCTCCTCTATCAGCCAGGTTCCCCAGCTGAACTATATATCCCATGATGCATCATCAGAGTCCTCGGCCATGGTGCAACTGCCTCCACTCGCTGTGAGACAGGGCCATGATGCATCATGGGAGAACGTAGTCCGAGCAGGGAGCCCAACCCATGGAGGAGAATGGGAGTAGGAGGAACTATGGCAGCATTTCTGAATCAAAATTTCAATTTTCAATTTTTTTTCCACCAAACAATTGAACTTTTCAGTGGAAATTTTGAAAACATGATTTCCCCCTCCGCCCCCATTTAGTCACAATTTTTCCAAAGCCCATTTTCCAACTGGCTCGAACGCTCCGATCAAACCAAGAACATCAGCATTAGCATGTCACTTCTTCACGATGCTACGTAGGCAGAAACTCTCACTCCCAACAGCCCTGTTTGTGGTGTGATTCTCTATCCCCAGCTCATCTGCAAGGCCCCTATCCCATCCACATTTCAGTTCCACTTCTTCGGTGTTGCTTATAGTGAACCTAATTGACTTGTATAAGAGTCAACAATAGAACTGTGGTTTCCTGTCCCCTCACCTGTCTTTCTGTCTGTCCATTCTCAGCCTCTGACTCCCTCAGGGCAGGGCCTGTCCCTCTGCATGCGTTTGGAAAGCCCCAAGCACACAGCAGGTCCCAACAGAAATGGCTAATACATGGCAGAAGAAGTACTTGAGGATCCTTGGGCGGAAGTTAGAAGAACTTGTTTGTACAGGGGCATTGAAAGGTGAAACAAGAGAGGCCACATGTCACTGGCATGCGAGATGCAGGGCTCCACGCTCTTCCAGAGAGGTGAATTTCAACAGAGCAGGAGAAGGAACAAGCTTTGAATCCACTTTTGACACATCTTCCCTGAAGCTACAGAATGACGCGGCCCAAATCCTCCCCACATGCTCCAAAGCTTCACCTCAAGGGCCTTACTGTCCCGAGTGTTTCGAAGGGGAAAGGCTGTCAGGAAAGACTGCAGCATGCAGCAGAGATCACCTGGGCACATCTTAACCTGACCAGTTCCCTGTCATTGCAGGGGCCTTGGGTACTGGTGACACCTTGGACTCTCCTGTTCTCTGCCTGTGGCATGCACCAGTTTAGTTTCCTGTGCACTGAAATGTTTTTGGCTTAACACGGGCGTCTGGGAGATATTTAATGGCCTGCAATATACAGGAGGTCAGACTAGATGATCAGATGGTGTCCCTTTCAGCCTTAGACGCTATGAAACTCATCTAAGCCAGAGCTGCAGCAACAGGGTTTAGCTGGGAAGGTCTATGAGCTGCACCGCAGCATGGAGATGGGGTCACAGCTGGCATCAAGCATGAATCACACTGACTGTAGGACTCACCCAGCGCAGTGCAAGTGACACCTAGCAGGATGGCCAGCATTTATGGTTTGTATTCCCATAGCAGTAGGAGCCCAAGGCATGGACCAGACCCCCAACCTGCCAGGCGCTGGGCAAACGCAGAACAAACATGGTCACTGATGGCTTGTGCCCCAGACAGCTTATAATGCAAGTAGAAGACAAGAGCTGGATACAGACACGCAAGCAATGCTCACCTGGCTGTCAGGGCTAGCCAGGGGTTTTGCTAGATCATGCCCCTCCGCAAAGGCTTGTAACAAGGCAAAGAGATCCCGGTTCCGAATGGCTTCCCAGAGCCGGTGTGGCTCATCCCTGCCGGCTTTCTGGACATACTTGCGCTCCATGTATTTGGCCATGATATATTCTTTCCTGGCGCTCCTGCGGGCGGGAGGGAGGGAGCTAGGTCAGCGAGGTCACACCAACCCAGCCTTGCTGCAGCTTCCTGAGCCGAGACTAACTCAGGCACGTCGGACCAAACAGCCCTCTCTCCCCCGACCAGAAAGGAAAGGCGTGGCTGGCCCTGCAGCAAGAGAGAGAGACCCCCTCACCTCTCGACTGACTCCTTGGGCTAGTGGATTTTGGACAGGAGGCTGATGAGCTTTGGATTCAAGCCAGGACAGGGGCAAAGCAAGAGTAGGAAATACACCTCCGGACAGGGATGAGACAGCTGGTCGGGTTTGGAGGAAGCTATTTGCTGATGGCCCCAACTAGAGGAAGGTACCACCTCTACCCTCCTCCCAAGTGAGCCCATGAGAGCGAGCAGGTCTGGGCCTGACACACACCCCCTCACGAGCTCGCTCCCCCGTGTCTTACTCACATATCGCTGCTTGACGAAGGCTTCAGATTCCCCTGCGCCGGCAGCGTGGCCTCCATGATTTCATTAAACCGAGCATTTCCAATACTGACCGCCAGCTACGAACGAGAGGGGGAACACCAGCCCCATAAGCACAGGTGTTTCTGTGCCTGGGAGCCCCCTGGCTTGACTTGCCTGCCAGCTAGTTGGTTTGCTTCACACCCCGGAGACAGAAGAAACGCCAAGAGAAAGAAGCTAAAGAAAAACTATAGCGGAGACATCCATCCTTCCCTAGAGATGGGCTGAGGCCAAGCTGCATTTCAGGGCTGGATTCAGGAGCACAGAGAATTTGTGAGTGGACCTTGCAAGATCTCTGCCGTCTAGAATGATGGGAACCTTTGAAATCTAGTTGAGTGTCACAAAACAGGCCGGCTCTCGATCTGGACTGCACTAGGCTTAGCTTTCATGGCCATGCCTGTGAAACTGGGGCTCTGATGGAAGTGGGCAGAGTGCTAAGGAGAAGCAGAAAAGGGGAGAAAGGAGACGGAGGCCCCTACGCACGGGAGCCACTTACCAGCAGTTCAGAGGTGCTGAGAACGTCGAGGGTGAGGGACTGTATACGGGAGTAGTGCACCCCCAGCTCCCGGTGAATGCCTGAGCACTCAATACACGTCAGGATGCCCAGGTTGATGGAAAGCCACGTGGGATCTGCAAGGAAGCGGTACAGCACCAGTCAGCGAGCTGTGACAGCCCCCCGGTGGCACATCCTTCCCCACGTCCCCACCTGACCCCTGCACTCTGGCACCTCCTGGCCCGTGGCAGGTCGGTCGCTTAGTCCTTTTTACCCAGATCTCCGCATGGTGTCAGGGGAGAGCTCGCTGGAGAAGTCCCTCACCTCTGCCCTTGCCCCGGGATCACCACCCCTCCCGGCTGGCATCCAGCTTCCAAAAACAGCCAGGTGTGGATGCTCACAGGCTCACGCCATGTCCAACTAGATCACAGAGACAGCGTGCTCATCCTGGTCTAATGGCTACTGGCTAATGGCAACAGGCTAAAGCCACAAGACAAGGCAAAGCTAACAATGCTAGTGACATGACCAGTACCAGGCTAAGGGCGCCAGGCCCATGCACGCGCTGAGATTGCCCCTTGCAACAGGGCTTCACAGCATCGGAGTCCCCCATCACTGACCTACCTGGGGCCCCGCAGTCACAGCACTGCTTGTTGCCTGGCATGCCCTTCACCTCGCCAATGACCAGCTTGGTGAGCTCCTGCAGGCCAGCGTCCGTCACCCCCCTGGCCGAGGCTGCACAGCCGCTTGGGTCACCCTTGAAGGCGTTGCTGAGGGCTTCATCCTTGCTGTTTTGGAGCACAGACACCCAACTGGACAGGGAGGGGGAGAGGGGAGACTTCAGACAGGGACCCAGGCAGCGAGGGACCAGGAGAATGGAAACCGAGGGAGGGATCATGAGAGGAAGAGAAACAAAAACATTTTCTAGGCTAGAGAAACAGTGCTGTGGGTAACAGGGTCCTGCCTCTGCACAAAGCCCAGGTCATGGCTGGGGATGGCTGGACGAGACATCGTTTGCAGCCTTCGCTGCTGCTCCTATCTTGACCACAGAGGGCACCGTAATAATAAACGACCATCCTGAGCTTGTATATAGCACAGTTCCTCAGCAGATCTCAAAGCGCCTTGTGAAGCAGGACAGTATCATGGACAGTATCATTATCTGCCTTTCATAAAGGGGGGGAAATGAGGCACAGAGCAGGGAAGTAACTTGCCCAAGGTCACCCAGCGGTAGGACCAGGAACAGAACCCTGGTCTCCTGACTCCCAGTCCAGTGCTCTACCCACTAGACCCCACTGCATCTATACTGCAGCATGATGATGCAAGGTGCTCCCACCCTGCAGGGGCCAAGCACAGCATCTTCACATGTGGTGCTCACAACCTCTGTGGGTCCTGGGAGCTAGACAGCAGGCACAGGATGCAAACCTACAAAGCAGATCATCTTGCCACGGGAACCGAGTGCCCTGTATTCTGCAGTGGTGAAAGGGGCCCCCGGACTCAGTGCAACATTCTGGCTCATGAGCTATTACCAGCAGCAGAGTGAGTTTGTGTGTGTATTGGGGTGGGGGGGTGAGAAAACCTGGATTTGTGCTGGAAATGGCCCACCTTGATTATCATGCACATTGTAGGGAGAGTGGTCACTTTGGATGAGCTATTACCAGCAGGATAGTGAGTTTGTGTGTGTGTATGTGTGTGTTTTTTTGGAGGGGGGTGAGGGGGTGAGAGAACCTGGATTTGTGCAGGAAATGGCCCACCTTGATTATCATGCACATTGTGTAGAGAGTTGTCACTTTGGATGGGCTATTACCAGCAGGAGAGTGAGTTTGTGTGTGGGGGGGTGGAGGGTGAGAAAACCTGAATTTGTGCTGGAAATGGCCCAACTTGATGATCACTTTAGATAAGCTATTACCAGCAGGACAGTGGGGTGGGAGGAGGTATTGTTTCATGATCTCTGTGTGTATATAAAGTCTGCTGCAGTTTCCACAGTATGCATCCGATGAAGTGAGCTGTAGCTCACGAAAGCTCATGCTCAAATAAATTGGTTAGTCTCTAAGGTGCCACAAGTCCTCCTTTTCTTTTTGCGAATACAGACTAACACGGCTGCTACTCTGAAATCTACCGATTTTGCCGCCCCAAGCAGTCACCGCCGAATTGCCACCACGCCCGGAAGAGCGGCGGAGCTGCTGCAGAATTGCTGTCGTGGAACACGGACTGCCGCCCCATTCTCAGCGCCGCCCCAAGCACCTGCTTGGAAAGCTGGTGCCTGGAACCAGCCCTGTGGCTCGCACATCTGTGCCCCCCTGCTCAGCGGACAGAAGCCCTGCAAGACCAGTAGCCATTCCCACGCAGGGAAAGGGGAGGATGGGCAGAGAGGATGGTTGCTGTCACTTACACAACACACTCCTGTTCATCCTCAGCCTGGAAGTGGTATGTCCTGTTATCTGCAGGGAGAGGGAAAGGGAGAGGGGACAGGTGAAAGGGATGCTTTCAGTATCTGGGAAAGCCCATGATCCCCAGCCAAGTCAGAAGCACAAAGCCAGCTGCTTCAAGAGGCTGGATAATTTTAGCAGGATGATCTATGCAGCATAGTGAAATAAAGCTCTTGACCTGTACTTCTGGAGACCTGGTTCAAGTCCAACCTTGGGCCACAAGTGTCATGAGTTTGGTAGATCTCACCTCACTCCACAGGGGACATTTACCCTCATCACGTAAGGATCATATAATTGGTACCTTCCACCTGGGGGAGGCCTGGAATTGGAAAAAAGGGGCGGGGGGTGGGGAGAAGGGTGTCTGTAGCCCAGGAGAGCGGAGATGCATTGGTAGAGCTGTGGAGGGGTAGAATCAGGATAGCTAGGATGTCGGTGAGGAACGAAGGCCATTTCAGAGCTGGGAGAACTTTGCACAGAACTCAGTTATGCTAGTTCTGCCTCTAGCCCACGATGGTCATCTCTCAGTTTGCACCCCAGTTAAAAATACACCTTCCCTGCTCTCTTTAAAGGATAACTCTGAGGGGCTGCCCAGGTGCTGCTCTGGGCGGGGGCGGAGAGGAAGAGAGCTTTATTCCTAGCCAGAGAGATGCCTTGTAAATCCATTTTAAGAGCCACAAATGGGGAGAGCTCAGAATTGTAGAGCAGATGCAATGTCTTATCCTGGACCTCGAGAGCATGAGATACTGGGGCCCACATTTGTAACATTTCAATTGGTATTCTATTGTTTAACAGCGCGATTAAAACTGTGATTAACTTTTTGAATTAACTGCGATTAATTGACATCCCTAGGCATTGCTGCACTCAGCACCATGGGGCCTAACTGACTTAGGAGCCTAAGCGCATTTTCAAAAGGGGTTTAGGCACTTGGGATTTTGGTGCCTAAATCCCTTTTGAAAAGGAGTTTAGGCTTCTAAATCATTTAGGATTTTGAGCGCAGCAATGCCTAGAGATGTCAATTAATCGCAGCTAACTCAAAAAAAGTCAATCACAGTTTTAATTGCACTGTTAAATAATAGAATACCAATTGAAATGTATTAAATATTTTGGATGTTTTTCTACATTTTCAAATATGTTGATTTCTATTACAACATGGAATGCAAAGTGTACACTGCTCACTTCATATTGGGTATTATTACAAATATTTGCACTGTAAAAATGATAAAAAATAGTATTTCCATTCACCTCGCACAAGTACTGTAGTGCACTCTCTTAATCCTGAAAGTGCAACTTACAGATGTAGATTTGTTTTTGTTACATAACTGCACAAAAAACAAAACAATGCAAAACTTTAGAGCCTACAAGTCCACCCAGTCCTACTTCTTGTTCAGCCAATCGCGAAGACAAACAAGTTTGTTTACATTTACGGAAGATAATGCTGCCCACTTCTTATTTACAATGTCACCAGAAAGTGAGAACAGGCGTTTGCATGGGACTTTTGTAACCGGCATTGCAAGGTATTTACGTGCCAGGTATGCTAAACAATCGTATGCCCCTTCATGCTTCGGCCACCATTCCAGAGGACATGCTTCCATGCTGAGGATACTCATTAAAAAAAATGATGCGTTAATTAAATTTGTGACTGAACTCCTCAGCGGAGAATTGTACGTCTCCAACTCTGTTTTACCCACATTCTGCCATATATTTCATGTTCTAGCAGTCTTGGATGACGACTCAGCCCATGTTGTTCATTTTAAGAACACTTTCACAAAACGCAAAGGCGGTACCAATGTGAGATTTCTAAAGATAGCTACAACACTCAACCCAAGGTTTAAGAATCTGAAGTGCCTTCCAAAATCTGAGAGGGACGAGGTGTGAGGCATGCTTTCAGAAGTCTTAAAAGAGCAACGCTCTGATGCAGAAACTACAGAACCCGAACCACCAAAAAAAGAAAATCAACCTTCTACTGGTGGCATCTGACCCAGAGAATGAAAATGAACATGTGTCGGTCCACACTGCTTTGGATTGTTATTGAGCAGAAACTGTCATCAGCATGGACGCATGTCCCCTGGAATGGTGGTTGAAGCATGAAAGGACATATCAAGCTTTAGCTCATCTGCCATGTAAATATCTTGCGATACCCACTACAATTGTTAAATAAATGGTATTCTATTATTGTTTAATGGCGCGATTAATCTTTTTAATCACTTGACAGCCCTACTAAATACCTTTCCAAATCTGGGCCCAGGGCTATCTCATTTTTCCCTACTCACGCGTCACAAGGTCAAAGCACTTCTTTTCCTCCGGGTGAGGTCTCACTTGGCAGGTCAGCAGGTTCAGCTTCACGGGAGGCCGGTTGATCTGGGAGAGGAGGAGAGCGGGCAGGTGAAATGGGAAGTGAAGCAAGCCAGAAGGACTGGGATGCTAGTCGCTGTTTAGGAACACAGCCATTGTCAGACAGAATCAGACCCAGGCTTCATCTAGTCTCCAGCAGTGATCGGCACCAGATGCAAGAACCTGACATTAGAGAGATGTGGGATCATCTTCTCCCTAACCTCTAATAGTCCAAGACTGGAGGGGCAGTACAGCCTAGTGGTATCACACTGGACTGGGACTCAGGACACCCAGCTTCTATTCCTAGCTCTGCCACTCACCTGCTGGCTGATGTTGGAAAAGTCACTGCCCCCTCTCTGTTCCTCAGTTTCCCCCACATGTAGAACAGGGATAAGCAGCTCATCTACTGATGAAAAGGCATTACAAAAGACCTCGAGGTTTTCCAGCGTTTGGGCCAGCATTAACTATGCTAACTCTGGATATTCTTGTTATCTACCGAAATGCCCAGGCCCCCTTGGAATCTTGCAGAATCTTCTTTTGCAGAAGAATCTGAGCCAGAGCAGTTTTTAAGTTGCATTTTACTCCCTCTACCTCTAGAGAGCAGCCATTCTTTCTACCTGAAGTTTCTACCGATTGTCTAGTCTGGAGCCTCAAGGCATCACTTATGCTCCCTACCTGAAAAGGTGATAGAAAACCTTCTCCAACATGTTCTCTCTCTCTCTCTCTCTGTCTCATTTGTTTATGTCAGATGAAGTTGTTATAATGCACCCAGTTTGGGGTTGCTTTACAAATCCCGAGGCTGGGTGGAGTTTACCAGAAGTTTAATGCACCAGAGTTCTAAGCAAACCTTGGCAGAGTTATGGACTTGCGTGTGGAGGAGGCACAGATTCAGGGGCCAGATGAACCCCTAGGAAACAAACCAGCCAACCTTTGCACAGCTCTGTATGCCATTTTGAGATAAACTGGCAGCTCCCCTTCCCACTGAGACACACATAAGGAGCAGGGGATGAAGAGGTACAGACCTGATCCTTTAAGCGTAAGCTAAAAGGTTACCATCAGTAGGCACATGCTCTCGGGCTGCGATTTGGATGCCTGTTCGCATACCCATTCATAGGAGGTGCAGTTCACCACACAGGCTTGAATGGATTTAATCTACAGCCTCCATAGCCATAAACAATCCCTTGTTAGGACGGTTCCATGGTAGGCTGAACCCAAGCACCACCTATCCGCCAGCGCCCGGCGCTGGGCCTTACCATGCTGTGCGAGATGGTGAGGCAGCCATACTTCACCCCACACTTCCTCTTCTGCCACACTTTCCGGATTCTAGGACAGGCAGAGAGAAGGGAGTGAGGGTCCATTTTGTACCTGATACTCAGCTTCTCCCACAGCCCTGGTGACCCCCATGGCCCCTCATCTCGCTGATGGGCTTTAGTGGGGAGTATCGCTTCCTGGGTTACCGTAGCACTTCCTTTAACTCACCCGATGTAGAAATACCCCTCGGAGCCCTGCTCAAACCCTCCGACTGCCCAATCTTCTCAGTCCGCTTTCTCTGTTCGCACCAAGTGCCTCATCCCTTCCCTTAAACCCGACGCACGCCTCTAAGAGCCTTCTTCCCTCAGTGCCTGAGGCATTTCCTACCCCAACGGTTGGCCCATTGTACACAGGTGAAACTCTTCCTTCTCCTTGGCAGAGTGCTGCTCCCATTAGGCAGCGGCTTGCTATGCCCGTAGCATGGACCTTCTTCCTTTTCAAAGGGAATTTGGTGACAGGCTGGTAACCCTGGAGACTGAAGTCCAGGAGAGATGCTTGCAGCATAGGCTTCCTTACCAGTCCTGTGCTGAAAGGACCACATCTTGGGACAGTTCATCTCCATCAGGCGCTGGCCTCTCTGCTGAGGTTCCCAATGTGGGTAGCAGTTAGTGCCAGGCTTGGACAGGACTTGCATGGGATGTGGACACCTGTCCACTAGGAAATGGACTGACGCCACCAAATCATTTCAAACCTGACTCCTAATAGACATCAGCTACGGAGGAGGGTCACTCCTGAGCTGGGCTACTTCCAAACCAGAGTCCTGTCCCAGGCCCCATATCTTATCAACCCCCCAACCATCCAGCCCCTCGTTCCATTTTTTCCCCTTTCCACCCCAAAGGATCCCAGATGCAGGTATGTCCACGCAGCAGCTGGCAAGCGTAATTTCTAATGGGTGCGTACTCACTAGCTCTGCTCCAGCAAGTGACTGACAATAGCAGCGTGGCTGTGACGACTGGCAGCTTGTGCTAGCTGCCCGACTCCACACCCAAGGGGTCGGGCGGGACGGTGCTTGGGTAGCTGGCCCAAGCCACGCAGCCACTCTTCTCGACCTGAGCTGGGAAGTCCACCTACCAGCTGCCGTGCGGACATCCCCTGCGTGCAAGCACGTGGACTGGGCAGAGACACGAGGGCTTTCGAGGATTCAAAGCTTTAAGGCCAGGAGGGACCATTTGGATCATCTGGCCTGAACACCTGCACGGCCCACACCAAAGCATCTCCCCAAATAATTCCTGCACCACTTGATCCTTCAACAGCCTCGTCCTACGGCCACCGGCCTTCCCAGAGAACATCAGCTCTTAATGAGCACGTGAAGAGTCTATCTGAAAAGGGAGCAAGCAGGAGCCAGTTCGTACGCACCCATCGCTTTTCTTGCACAGAAAGCCCGACTTCTCCGTCCCGTACTGCTTGTTCCCTTGGTGCTGGTGGATGCTGTAGCCGCTGCCAGAGTTCTTCCTGAGAAGGTTTTCCTGAACTCACCAAGGACAGAACAAAAATATAAATATATATTCAGAGCATAGGCCTCAGGGTCTGTTTCTTTGCCGCATCACAGCCCTCTTGCCCTGCTAGGGCCTGATCCCTGCTGGCCCAATCCTGCAGGAACGCCCCAGACCTTCCTCTTAATGTTGTCCACAGCACCTCCAAATGCCCTCCAACTTTATTATGGCCACTTGGAGAATCACTTAGAGCTCCATCATCCTGACTTCCCGGGGCCTTCTCCTTGATAGCGAACTTCTCCTTTCCCATCAACTTTCTTCCCTTCGGAACCTCTGGGACACTTGTCTTACCCTTCTGGCCAGCCTCACCCAGCCTCTGACTGCTTGCCGGTCAGTTCCTGACCCTTTCCTACCACCACTGTGACACCACCCAGGTGGCTAGCAATGCATACCAGCTCCCAATCATGGATCCTCTCCTCCCACATGGCATCATCACGCTCTCAAGGCTGGGCTCTCAGCTCGGTCTCTGAT
Source organism: Lepidochelys olivacea (assembly GCF_965140295.1). NCBI lineage: Eukaryota > Metazoa > Chordata > Testudines > Cheloniidae > Lepidochelys > Lepidochelys olivacea. The sequence continues at coordinate 11,786,220 of NC_140429.1, forward strand.
GCCCAGGAAGGCCCACTGAAGGCCAGAGGAGCCCTTCCATTGATTTCAGTCGGCTTTGGATTGGTTCCCATTCGGTCTACCCACCTGCCTCCACTCTGGCTGCTCCTGGCTACCCTGGGGAAAGTCAATGGGTAACAGGGCTGTGTCTCTCTGTAGAAAATCCAAGGTAGGACGCTCATCAGGAGGCCTAGATCCAACTCTGTTGGCTATTCCCTCACTGTGCTAGGCCCCTTCGTTGCCTAGCAGAGTAGGGGAATAGGCCAAGAGCCTCACCTCTTTGTTCTCCAGCTGCAGGATGCCTCGGAGGGAGTCACGGATCTGAGTGAGCTCCTTCACCTCCTCCTCCTGGGCCTGGTGCAGCTGAAAAGAAAAGCAGCAGAAGACTTTAATATGATCATCCATGTTACTGCCATCCTGAGCCTCTCCATCCTCAACAACATGGGGAGCAGAGTGCAGGGAGGCGGGTGGTCATCTCTCTGAAGTAGGGCAAGAACATAGGAACTGCCAGGCTGGATCAGAACAGGGCCCATCTAGCCTGGTATCGGATCTCCTAAACGGGGACAGTGGCAGAATTGGTTCTCATGTATCCACTCGTTCACAGACACGCTCACAGATGTATAGTAGATTGGAGAGGTCTGATTTTGTTACAGAAGTTATGCTGGTTTATGCTATGGTATCATATCCATTTGGATGATTTAAAATTCCCCCTACATCGCTCCGGCAAGCACTGTGCACATACAGCACTAGCCCCCTAGGGCCCCTATTAGCAATGGGTTCTAGTTATCACTTCATCCAGTTTTCCTAGTACTTTAGCAAGGCTCACTGCTCTGATTCATTGGACCACCCGCAGCACCTTTCTGGAACGGTAGCTGGACTCCAGTGTGTTTTCTCTTGAAAAGTTCATAGATCCTTTGGAGTCCATTGTAGGGAACAAAGTAAAGGGCTGATCCAAAGATGTGCGGAGCATCTGCAACCCGTGGCTGAGAATACTTACTGCATGTAAAGATGTGGCGAGCTTCTCAATGAAAGGGTAGAGATTCTGAGCAGCCTTCCAGCCATCTTGGAAGAAACTGAGCAAGAGAAAAATGTCAGCCAACGGCATCGCAACACCATTCATCAGCCATGGCCAGGTCCTTCACAGCCAGCTACGAGAAACCTGCCGTCAGCACTCGGGAGTTCCTACCACGCTGGCCCTCTCAGCCAGCGCTCACCAAGAACACAGTCAATCAAGGTCATGCTAAGGCTCCCAGTGAGCCAGTCACTCTGCCTGATGGCCTGAAGGAGAGGGGGTTCAGAATCTACAGACCACCTCCAAACCCAATGGTCCCATTCACATTGTGCCTATAGACATTCAGCTTACAGCAGCTGGAGTATAAGCTTGTGATGCGCCCAATGTGCTTCGCAGGGGCAGAGAGGGCAGGGAAGACTCCTTCCCGTCCCTGAAATGGATCACCAGATCACTCCCTTCTCATTACAATCAGCCGGATGGTGGGCTGAGGCCGAGCCTCTCACCTCTCATCATTCAGGGCTTCATCCCACTGCAAGACATACAAGCTCAAACTCCACTCAGTTCTTCTAGCCTCTTCCGGAGTGACTCAAGAATATGGCACAGATTTGTTCTAAAACCAGAGTCCCAGATCTGAACACCTCCACATTTGGGGATGTTGGAAATCCAGGACTGGATGCAAGTTTTATGTGACAGCCTCATCTCCTATATTGTTCTGAAGCAGCCTCCACTAGAGACAGGGACAGGGTCGAGAGGTCAGCTGCCATAGATTCTACTCCCAGCTCTGCCACTGAACTACTGTGTGGCCTTGGGCATGTCCCCTCACCATGCCTCAGTTTCCCTATCTGTAAAATGGAGGATCACACTGAGATCCTCAGATGAAAAGTGCTCTTCAAAGTATCATTAATGCAATACAAAAATGAGTTTGGAATTGATGCAATTAATATTAAAATATTACACATTAATGCAACTAAGTGCTATTAGGGTAATTTCGCTCTGCAGAGAGGGATTGCTTTAGTAATGGACTAGTGACACTAAACAAAGTAACCAGTCACTGGACACAGCACCAGTAAAATACCCTTTTCTGTGGCCCTTGAGCACATGCTTAATGTCTCCCATATTCAGCAAAAGCATGTGCTTAAATTAAACTCCATGGGGATTCGTTTCTCTCTAGCTCCTGGGAGTTACAGCAAATGAGGGCAAACTGGCAAGTCTAGAGTTCTGCTCCAGGAAGTGACATCGCCATCTCACAGGACGTGCCGAGTGGGGTGGTACCTACTTATGTTGCGCATGGAAAAACTTGATCAGGCTCTGCAGGAAGTCTGGACCTTGCTTCGTCTGGCTCTCGTTAGCTTTCAGCAGGTACTAGAGAGGGAGAAGAGATACCGAGTTAGGATGTCGATGAGGGACTCCTCAAACGTTGGACTAGCTCAGAGGGGAGAACTGGAAGACGCCAGATTTTTCAGAAGTCCGAGTCTTCTTTTTGCCATACGGCCAGTTCTTTCGTGGTCCGATTCAGGTCTGGAAACGGTGACACCTCTAGATGAGCCTGAACAGCAAAGTTCAGCTCCAGATCTGGGTGCGAACTTACCCCCGAGTCCAGAGCGTTTTGGTTCAGGTCCCATCAGCCGCGTAGCCAGGTGGAGGGCACAGGGGGAGCGATCCAAAGAAGAGGTGCCACTCGCTGCGGCACTTTTACTCCCCCGGCGGCGCGCCGGCAGCCGGCCTCACTCGCGCCGGGTGTCTGCAGCCGCACTGAAGGTCCCGCCGCCGGGTGTCTGCAGCCGCACTGAAGGTCCTGCCGCCGGGGGAGTAGAAGTGCCGCAGCGGGTGATGCCTTTTTTGGGGCTCGCGCCCCCTGTTCCCTCAACAGGGGAAAATTTAAGAGGGGCCAAGACATTCACAAGGCGCCACTTGTGCTCAGTGGGGGAGCGGCCGCTGCCCCGCTCCCCCCTAGCTACGCCACTGGGTCCCATCTCCAGCTGAAACCCTCTGAGAGCCAGGTGAAAAAGTGGCCAGTTAAACTAGGCTTTGCCCAGCCAGATGAGTAGTGTCACGCACAGCGAAAGCGATCCCCAGTCATTTTGCACATCAGTTCAAGATCCACCAGAGCTGCCTCTAAAGCTTGGTCTCAGCTACAAAAAGCAGTTGTGTTTCACGAACACGGGCTCGAGAAGCCCAGCCTAAACCCCATGACTTTTCCTTGTGCAGCATTGACACATGTAACTCAATTTTAGCAGGTCAAGCGATAACCTAGGTCTCTGAAGGCTGTTGGGCTTTCCTTCCCTTGGAAAACCCAAAGATGCGGATTGGGAGAGCTCTCAGCACCCAAAGGTCAAGGATTGGGTCTGTGGGATTTTAACAAAGAGCGTTTTTCTCGCAAGTGTTTGTTAAGTTTTGAGTTAAATACTATGTTAACCAAAAACAATACAATTTTAAAACAAACAGTCCACATAAAAATATTATTCCTCCTTTCAATTAATCAGGTTTTACTTGTATAGTAGCTACAGTGGCATTAACCTAATAGTTCTTCAGTCATCCAGAGAGAGAGAGAGAGAGAGGAAAAAACCCAAGAACTTTTAGGTCTTCTTCATGTAAAAAGGGCACAATCCCATTTTCAGCTAACGCAGCTGTCAGTGGCTCTCAGCATTGGGCTGATGATGAATTTCTTCCACTCCAATTTTATTTTCTCATAGAAATGGCCACAGTGGATCAAACTGGGGTCCATTTAACCCAATATCCTGTCTCCAGCAGTGACCAGCAGCATCAGAAGGAGGAGCAAGAAACCCTGTAGATCATGAATAACCTGCCCCCCAAGGGGGGTTTCTTCCTGACCCTGATTAGTTAGAAGTTGGCCTATGCCCTGAAGCATGAGGATTTAAATCCTCATCACACTCTGGGTGGTCTCATTGTCCATATAAATGTTCAATCCTTTTTAGAATCCAGCAGAGCTCTTGGGTTCATTGGCCTTTTTCTAAGTAGCACAGTGTTGCAACAGCAAAGCCGGCGTTGGGCTTGGTTCGGTTCATGCCCCTGGAAGACGAGGCAGCAGCGAAGGGGTTAAGGTGGCTCTTATTAGGAAGCTCCTGTGTACATGTATTTTGGAGGCAAGGAGCATGAGGAGGCCAGGGGGAAAGGGTTGTGTGATGAGCTGGATTCTCTTTTTATACCGTCTCCAAGACAGCGGCAGAGTAGAGCATTACAGTCAGGTAAGGACGGGGAGATTTTTATTTCTCCGTCCTTGCCAGGAGCACAGCTGGAGAAATGTGTCGTGAGCCCAGAAAAGGGGGCATGGAGGATTGGTGTAATGGGCCAAAGCAGAGCTATAGAGAGCCTTTGTTCGAGGTAGGGTGGGGGTGAACGAGAGATAAAGAGGGAATATAGCTTTAATGGGCAGTACTGCTGTCGAGTGGTCAGAGGAGAAGATTGGGACTCCTGGATTCTCTTTCTGGCTCTGAGAAGGGAGTGGTGTGTCTAGTGATTAGAGCAAGAGGAGGCAGGACTCCTAGGGGGAGGGGGAGTGTCTATTCTTGGCTCTGCCACCAACTCCCTGGGAGACCTTGGGCAAATTACTTCACCTCTCTGTGCCTCAGTTTCCCCCTCCACAAAGCAGAAATTATACTTCCCTGCCTTGTGAGGTTAAATGAATTCTTTGATGAAAGCAGGAGCCTGGGGATGCAGCAGCTGCTGTCAGAGCATGCCCTGGTCACAAACAGCGGGTCAGCGATCACCAGGTGGTCTGGAGCTGATCACTCCCCAGACAGACCCCAAAGATGGTGCGGGGGGGGGGGAAATGCAGTCATGGGCATGTGCCATTTTCCCCTCCTTGTCCCCAGACCGTGACACCTCCCAAAAGGAAGAACAGGCCGTGGCTGGAGGCACATGACTCGGAACTGCCAGCACTTGCAATGCACGCTGCTGGGGCGGGGGTGGGGAGGCGCGGGTTCCATGGATCCTGGCCCCACGCTCTCAATCCATCCCCCAAGCAAACTGGGTGCCAACACCGGAACATTTGGCCACCGAGGACTTATAAAATACTGGCCAGAAAAACCACATACAGGTTCAGACTGGAATGGGGACTGCCCGGCTACGTGTCAGACCCTGTACAGCTAACCAGGAGCGGAGATTCCTTGGTTTTGGTACTCCCAAGGGTATGAGATAGACTGAGGGGAACAGGTCCTAAACCCGCCCAGGGATAGAACTGAGCACGGAGCCGAGGGTGAAATCAAATAGCCCTAATGTAGCACAGCAGGTACACGGGGGGAGCACCGCACCGCACTGGGCGGGGCGTGGGGGTGGGGGGGTCGGCTGTGAGATCCCGTGCATGCATCTTCTCTCTTTTTCCACTGCAGCCCCTGGAACAAAGCCCCTCCCTGCGGCTGCACTGCGAACACTGAGTGTTTCCATGTGCTGTTATTTATTTAACAGTGAAGCTATTCAAAGGGATGACTCAGTCCCTGGCTCACCCCCCAGAGCTCCAGCCCTCCACGTAGCCCAAAACCACAACAAGGAATGCAAGCTGCCACCGCTCCATGGCTCTTTCACTTTCCCCTCAGCCCCATCAGCAGCTCGCAAGATCCTCCCCTCCACTCTCCAGCCCTGCCAGGATTTGGCCACATGGGCGGCCCACTCCGCAGCCACAGCCTGACACTCAGTTCTGGCTATGGCAGCTGAAGCTCGTTGGAGACCCGCTCCAGGTGCAAACACTAACCATGGACCATTCCCTAAGGTGCACTTTTCTTCAGACCTGTCCTCTGTGAGGATGTTGTCTCGTGGATAGGGACTCCTGTGTGCTGTTCCCAGATCTAGGAGGGGTGTGGCTCTAGTGGTTGGAGCAGGGATTAGGAAGTCAGGACTCCTGGGTTCCTTTCTTGTTTCCAGGAGGGCAATACTGACTAGTAGTTAAAGCAGGGGAGTAGGCAGCAGGAATCCTGGGTTCCACCGCTTACCGGCTGCGTAACCTGGTTTGCTCACCTGTTAGACTGGGATAATCGTGATCGCCAAGCTGGCAGGGCCGGTTTGAGGCTTGACTCACTAACATTTGCTTCCAACGCCAATGAACAGCAATGCAGACATGCAAAGTGTTATTGCACAAAGCTGAAATCCTCCCCTCTTGGTAAATCACTCCTGGGATTTCCCCTGGCTCTTCCACCCCCCTGGAGCAGGAATCTCTTGCTCTCACCCGATTTCTGGCTTTTCCTCACAGACTGGCCAGGACCTGCAAAACGACAGATCCACACATGCCCCCCAAAAATAGCACACAATTGCATTTGTGCGGGCTTCACAAGCTTGAGCACAAACTTGGCCCCGGGCCGTGCAAGCAGCTCCTGAGATGCCGAGCTAGTCGTCAGCAGCACTAACTCCAGCTTTGCAGATACCGTGCGCAGTCGTAGGAACAGCTGGGACACAGCCGTGTGGCTATTGGTGCGTAGGACATCTTCCCAGAGAGAAGCGCAAAGATCCCCAGTCAAACACCTGGCCCTGAGTTCTGGGGAGGGTCTGGCCCCAATGAGATTTTTTTTTTCTTTCTTGCAAACAGTCCCTGCTGTGGGACAAAGTGAACGGGAAGCAACTCAGCTTGCCATGGGCTTTGCAAGGGGAAGACCATGATAGCAACTCAAGCAGAGGTGGCCCTCCGCACCCAGAGCGAAATGGGGCTGGCACTAAGCTTCGAGACACACGCCAGATCTAAAGGTGTTAGAGAGTCAGGTCAAGGCAGATTCCTAGCGCTGGCTGGAGACCACTGGGGGTGGAGGGGCGCCCCAAGCAGCAGGAGGGAGTTTTGAGTGTCAGAGAGATTGGGATATTGCCCACAGCTGGGCTGTACTCACCTTGCACTGTGAAGGGCAGGCCAGGGCCCAGGGGACTGGGCTCAAGGGGCTCCATACTCAGACAGGAAGCCGTGAGGCTCCCTAACCCATGGCCAGGATGGGGCGCTCCAGCACTTAGGCCAAGGGGGTGGAGGTGGGGGAGAAGGAGCCCCCAGCAGCAGGGATGATGGTTGGGAGGAGGGAAGAGATGGGAACCTGCCCATTCATGCCCTCGGCCTGTTTTCCTAGCACTCCCTGCTACCAGGTCCCCATGGCTGGGAACCAGGGGAGGGACACGAATTTTAGCCAGTGGCCTGGATACAGGCAAGGCAGGGCAGGCACAAGGCCTAGCAAGGCTGGCAGACAGGAGGCAGGTTGAGAGGTGCGGGCTAGCAGGGCGCAGGGGGGTGGAGCGGCTGTTGCAGAGGAATGCAGACAAGGAGCATATCCCTGTTCTAAGAGAGACATGGCCCTAAGCCCTCCTTGCCCCACACACCCTGACATGCAGGAGTTGATCCCTTGGCATATTTCTCCAGCACCCATCCCTGAAGTATCCAAGCAACAATGGCTGCTGGGTAGGGTAACCGACGGCCGATTTACTCCTTCGTCCGCTTTGATTTTTTTCTACAGATCACTGGGTTCTTCCACCAGAAAGTGCCCTGGCTAGAGCTAAGGAAGGATGGCCCAGTGATTAAGGCAGTGGACTGGGATTAGGAGGGCTGGGTTCAATTCCTGGTCCTGCCACAGACTCCCTGATTGAGACTGCGGGCAAGTCTCTGCACACCTCAACTCCCCATCCTAACTGATCCTTCCCGTCCTGACAAGGCAGTGACATACTGTGCGTGAAGGGATCAGATATCATGGGAACCACAGGAGTGTAGAGAGCCTCAGAACCCCCAGCTTCACCGGATAAAAGCACCCACGGCTGCTCCAGGCCCTACTGCCCTCCCCAGCTCCGTTCTCCAGCACGGAAAGGCCCATCACCTCGCACATCTGAAGCTGGAACATCCGGCGCTCCTTGTGTGTCTCCTCGGCGATTTCCGCTGGTGACGGCTCCGCCTGGATGACACCCGCTATCCGGGCTCGCTCCTTCTCCTTTTCGATCTTTGCTCTGCGGAGACAGGACAGCCAGAGGCAAGAGTCAAGACCGAACCAACCTCCTGTGCTCTTGGATTACTCCCAAGTTCTTGTTGGCAAGACCCAACTGGGAGAGGCACCCACTGGGAGAGGCAAAACTCTGAGCTTCCCCCTCAGCCAACTCTCCTGCACTGGTCCATACAGCCCCATCATAGAACCACGGGGTTAGAAGGGACAGCAAGGGTCATCTAGTCTAACCCCCGCCAAGATGCAGGATCATTCTCTACAGCGCCTCCTGCTAGGAGGGGCTGGAGGAGCCAGGAGATTCCCCCAAGCCAGCTCTCCTTCCCCAATCTCCTTTTAGTGCTCAACACCCAGATGGCATTAACCAGCGACTTATGCTGGAGCCTGGCCAGTCGGGAGCCTGCAATTTACAGCCGGTGACCTCGTTTGCTGACAGGATCCGGCCACCTCCCAAGCTGCAGCCCCCACACAAAACCCCTTTGTTTAGAGGAGGAGGATCAGCCTGTTCCTGCCAGAGGCAACGCGACTACTTACACTTTAGTCTCATAATCCTTCCAGGCCTTCTCAATCTGCTTCTTGTAATCCTGCAACACAGAGGGAGCAGCAATTAGCGAGGGCAGCGCCTCAGGAAAGTCAGGGACCAATCCTACTTGCCAAGGAAAAGGGCAGGCGGGCACAGAGCAGGCCTATCTCCCCCTCCTGCCAATGCAGAGCAGGGCTGGACAGCACTGCGCATCCTTTGCTATTCTTGGGTTAGGCTCTCTATACACAGTGTGACGTTGCACTCCAGATGCTTTATAAAAATATGTTTATAAGCGTGAGTATGATGTAATCGGAATATGCTTTATGCAAAAGGTCTGTTGTAAGGTATCATTACAAAGCTTCAGAGTAACAGCCGTGTTAGTCTGTATTCTCTGTGTATATATAAAGCCTGCTGCAGTTTCCACGATATGCATCTGATGAAGTGAGCTGTAGCTCACGAAAGCTTATGCTCTAATAAATTGGTTAGTCTCTAAGGTGCCACAAGTACTCCTTTTCTTATTACAAAGCTTATAATCTACCGAGTGTGGTCATCCTATTTGTATGAATGTATCATTCTTGTACCTGAAACTAGGAATAAGTAGCATAACTCTGAGGTCCTACTGTAATTATGCAAAGTGTGGGCCATTAATGTTGGTTTAGAATCTTGATGGCTCCCATTGACTAGAGCAATTGGTTTGAAATGATTTATTTACCTGCAGGCCTTCCTGTGTACCTGCGGGCCAGCCCTGGAAGAATGGAGGGGGTATCACAGGACATGTGACCATGTCACAGGATACTGGAATCCATCTTAAACCTGATGCTTTTCCATTTAGAAGGAGGGGTGGAAACCCAGAGAGACAAAAGATTCCTGCCTTGTGCCAAAGATATAAAAGGGGGTGGAACAGAACAAAGGGGGTCCCAGTCATGAGAAAGCCCCTGCTTTTCACCTAAGATGCCTGCTGGAACTAACAAGAACTGTACCAAGGGAAAGGATTGGGCCCAGACTAGGAAGGAGTCTAGTCTGTGAAATAAACTTATTGGAACAGCTCTGAGGGTGAAATTTACCTGTAATCAGTTTCTTAATGTATTAAGCTTAAACTTGCATGTTTTGTTTTATTTTACTTGGTAACTTACTTTGTTCCGTCTGTTATTACTTGAAACCATTTAAATCCTACTTTTATACTTAATAAAATATCACTTTTGTTTATTAATAAACCCAGAGTAAGTGACTAATACCTCGGGGCGCAAATAGCTGTGCATCTCTCTCTATCAGTGTTATAGAGGGCAGACAATTTATGGGTTTACCCTGTATACACTCTATACAGAGCAAAACGGATTTATTTGGGGTTTGGACCCCATTGGGAGCTGGGTGTCTGGGTGCTGGAGATAGGTGACCTGCTGAGCAGTTTTTGGTTAAACTCTGAAGCTTTGGGGCATGTGGACCAGACCTGGGTGTGTGTTGCAGCAGGCTAGAGTGTCTGGCTCAACAAGGCAGGGTTCTGGAGTCCCAAGCTGGCAGGGAAAACGGGTTCAGAGGTAAATTCAGCATGTCAGGGGACAGTCCCAAGGGGGTCTCTGAGACTACTGAGAGACCTTTCACATAAAGTTACATCATATTCACACTTAAACACATATTTTTATAAAGCATATGGAGTGCAACATCACACACAGTCCCATCCATTCACCTCCATCCCGGCCTGCTGTCCCCACCACCACTGTGGTCCTGGGCTCCCCACACACTTCTGACTCTAGCAGAGCACAGATGTGGAAGCATGACCCAGCAGCGCTGCAGCCCCGAGGCCACTCCACCCCCACCGGAGTCAGGTCAGGGGGGACAGAGGAAGGGACAGCCCCCCCTGCTCTACACCCCCACCGATCAGGTGGCAGAAGAGACTGCCTGGTATTCTTAGTCCCCTACCCCAAGGGATGGGGAGGAAGAAGATTGTTGGGTCCTCAGCCCCACCCCACCACCAGGTACAGACCGGGTCACCCCGAAGGGCACATCTGCTTCCCGGTGCCACATCACAAGCCCTGCTATGTGAAGGGAGACGCTTTAATCAGATCACAAGGCAGAGGCGGAACCTGCAGAAAGACCCATGTGAGTCTCAGCTCTTGGGGCCAGTTCTAGCCAGCAGCGGAAGGCAAAGGCAGGGATGGATGGGAAAACGTGGTGGGTCAGGGGAGAAGTGGTTTGTTGAGGGACAACCAGCTTTTCACGCTACAGGAGACAAGAGCCAGAGTCCCCAGTCCAGAGGGACCCATTTGGCAGGCTCTCTCAGGGCGCAGCTCGGGAGGCGCCAAGGAGATGGGACCAGAGAGCCAGGGATGGGGGAGGGAGTTGCGGTTACCATTTTGCCAGCCTTATTTCTTCCCCTAGGCCCCTCCCTGAACCCCCTAACCCTGCCCCCCCGGGGAGAAGGCTGTGCACACCCAGACCACCCCGCTTGAGCCAGGCATGCAAGACACTAGACATGTCAGCGGCACCCAGATCTGCCCAACCCCGGGGGACATTCGCAACATGCCCGAGGGCTGCAGCTGCTTCAGCCACAGCTCTGAGCTGCCCTCCAGAGAACGCCGGTGCAGGACTGGCCTCCAGGATCCCCTCATGACAGGCACAGGGTGACAGGTTCCCAGGGCACAGGAAGACATGTCTCGTGTTCCCCAGGTATTAGCAGACTGGGGCCTGCTAGGAGCTGGAACTGGAGAGAGTAACAGCCCCTCAAAGGCTTTAGCCCCGTAACACCTGCCAGCCGGGGAGAGGCCCTTACAGGAGAAGGGACAAACTCTGCTGCTGGTCGAGTCTGGCCCAAAGCAGAGTTAAGAGGTTGCTTTGGGGGGAAGGATCATCTCTTGGGGGAGGCCCTGGACTTGGGTCCAATCCCTGCCTCTGCCACAGGCTCCCTGTATGACCTTGGCCACCTTTTGATTGCTCCGTGCTTCAGCTTCCCCAACCAAAACAGAGACCAGGCTGCTCTAGTTACCCCATCGGCTCTCTGAGGCAGAGCCGGTCTCTCACCCCATGTCTGTGCAGCTCCGAGCACAACGGTCCCAGCTCTCAGCTGGGACCTCCGGGCACTTATAAGCCACACAAGAAGATTACTAACGCAACTCCCAGGAGATGCTCTTTGGTCTGGTCACTGCGGGCCCTGCTGCAGGACTGGCTGTGGCCGGAGGGCCATGTGACTTGCTAGGCAGCTCTGTCTCCTTGCTGTGATCAAGGTGCGGAAGGAAAGTGCTTTGGCTGTGATGGGAACCCTGCTCCTTTGGTCGGGGGAAGGCAGGGCGCTCCAGTGTGGAGGGCTGCTCTGAGCAGTCCATAAAAGCCTTTGGCAATGAATAAGCAACAATAGCCAAGGCATCTCCCAACCTCAGATCCTGGGGTGCTCAACACCACCAGGGAGCAACTCTGAACTGTCCATGTCCTCACCCCAGCAGATGTCTACACAGTGTGTTGTAACAGGAACAGGGAGCTAAGGAAGGTCAGGGCTTTCCCTTCCTGACTCCCGAGATCTGTAGCAGGGCAGCCCGTCTCCCGTGGGTCTCAGGAGACTGCCCGAACGCAGTGGGTATGAGCATGAGCCATTGCAGAGCCTCACAGAGGTGCTGCACTCAATCAAGGAGGAAACACAGGGGAGCCATCTACCATAGGTGGAAGGACCCACTCCTGGCAAGGAGTTGGACACACAAGAATCATAGAATATCAGGGTTGGAAGGGACCTCAGGAGGTCATCTAGTCCAACCCCCTGCTCAAAAGCAGGACCCATCCCCAATTAAATCATCCCAGCCAGGGCTTTGTCAAGCCTGACCTTAAAAACTTCTAAGGAAGGAGATTCCACCACCTCCCTAGGCAACGCATTCCAGTGTTTCACCACCCTCCTAGTGAAAAAGTTTTTCCTAATATCCAACCTAAACCTCCCCCACTGCAACTTGAGACCATTACTCCTTGTCCTGTCCTCTTCCACCATTGAGAATAGTCTAGAACCATCCTCTCTGGAAGTACCTCTCAGGTAGTTGAAAGCAGCTATCAAATCCCCCCTCATTCTTCTCTTCCACAGACTAAACAATCCCAGTTCCCTCAGCCTCTCCTCGTAACTCATGTTTTTCCAGACCCCTAATCATTTTTGTTGCCCTTTGCTGGACTCTCTCCAATTTATCCACATCCTTCTTGTAGCGTGGGGCCCAAAACTGGACACAGTACTCCAGATGAGGCCTCACCAATGTCGAATAGAGGGGGACGATCACGTCCCTCGATCTGCTCGCTATGCCCCTACTTATACATCCCAAAATGCTATTGGCCTTCTTGGCAACAAGGGCACACTGCTGGCTCATATCCAGCTTCTCGTCCACTGTCACCCCTAGGTCCTTTTCCGCAGAACTGCTGCCTAGCCATTCGGTCCCTAGTCTGTAGCTGTGCATTGGGTTCTTCCGTCCTAAGTGCAGGACCCTGCAGTTATCCTTATTGAACCTCATCAGATTTCTTTTGGCCCAATCCTCCAATTTGTCTAGGTCCTTCTGTATCCTATCCCTGCCCTCCAGCGTATCTACCACTCCTCCCAGTTTAGTATCATCCGCAAATTTGCTGAGAGTGCAATCCACACCATCCTCCAGATCATTTATGAAGATATTGAATAAAACCGGCCCCAGGACCGACCCTTGGGGCACTCCACTTGATACCGGCTGCCAACTAGACATGGAGCCATTGATCACGACCCGTTGAGCCCGACAATCTAGCCAGCTTTCTACCCACCTTATAGTGCATTCATCCAGCCCATACTTCCTTAACTTGCTGACAAGAATACTATGGGAGACCGTGTCAAAAGCTTTGCTAAAGTCAAGAAACAATACATCCACTGCTTTCCCTTCATCCACAGAACCAGTAATCTCATCATAAAAGGCGATTAGATTAGTCAGGCATGACCTTCCCTTGGTGAATCCATGCTGACTGTTCCTGATCACTTTCCTCTCATGTAAGTGCTTCAGGATTGATTCTTTGAGGACCTGCTCCATGATTTTTCCGGGGACTGAAGTGAGGCTGACTGGCCTGTAGTTCCCAGGATCCTCCTTCTTCCCTTTTTTAAAGATTGGCACTACATTTGCCTTTTTCCAGTCATCCGGGACTTCCCCCGTTCGCCACGAGTTTTCAAAGATAATGGCCAGTGGCTCTGCAATCACAGCCGCCAGTTCCTTTAGCACTCTCGGATGCAACTCATCCGGCCCCATGGACTTGTGCACGTTCAGTTTTTCTAAATAGTCCCTAACCACCTCTTTCTCCACAGAGGGCTGGCCATCTATTCCCCATGTTGTGATGCCCAGCACAGCAGTCTGGGAGCTGACCTTGTTCGTGAAGACAGAGGCAAAAAAAGCATTGAGTACATTAGCTTTTTCCACATCCTCCGTCACTAGGTTGCCTCCCTCATTCATTAAGGGGCCCACACTTTCCTTGGCTTTCTTCTTGTTGCCAACATACCTGAAGAAACCCTTCTTGTTACTCTTAACATCTCTCGCTAGCTGCAGCTCCAGGTGCGATTTGGCCCTCCTAATTTCATTCCTACATGCCCGAGCAATATTTTTATACTCTTCCCTGGTCATATGTCTAACCTTCCACTTCTTGTAAGCTTCTTTTTTATGCTTAAGATCTGCTAGGATTTCACCGTTAAGCCAAGCTGGTCACCTGCCATACTTACTATTCTTTCGACACATCGGGATGGTTTGTCCCTGTAACCTCAACAGGGATTCCTTGAAATACAGCCAGCTCTCCTGGACTCCTTTCCCCTTCATGTTAGTCCCCCAGGGGATCCTACCCATCCGTTCCCTGAGGGAGTCGAAGTCTGCTTTCCTGAAGTCCAGGGTCCGTATCCTGAGCCAACCCCAGACAAGGACACAGCAACATTAAATGGCAGCCTTCCTTCCTGGGTTCCCCCCTGCCATCTTGCACCTCCACACATCAAGTGCCCACCACCTGAGTGGGATCTTACCAGCCGGCCATCTTTCAGCTGCCCCTTTAGCAGGCTCTCCATGGGGAAGGAGACGATGTTGTTCAGATTCTGCACCTGGAAAATCCAGCAAAACAAGGACTGGTTACAAAGCGGCTGGTGCAGGCCCCTCAGCCCTTAACGGCACCGGCTGCCCAGCCACTGCACCCATAGGACAATTGGTTTACCAGCAGTACCTTATTTAGCCACTAGGTGCCCCCAGGTGCTGGAGTGTGTTCCAGGCAGGGTGCGACCCCTGGTAAGCAAGGGAGACAAAACTGGTACTCAAGCTAGGTAGGGGCCTGTTGGTGTGTGCGACTGACTACAGAGGAACCGCCCCTGCTGATGGGTCCTGGAGTGCAAATGTCCCTTGGTGAATCTGGAGCTGGAGACTAGTGGACACACTGCACGATGCTCCCTTCATGTCAATCTGGGGAATGACATCCTCTTGTTGAGACAGTATGTGGGCTGTATTTAAAAAGCATAGCCACGAGGCTTTGGCTGCACAACTTTCCTGTGGCAGGTTGTTCCATAGGCCATCTGAACACTGCAACTAACAATAGAAAATATCGCTCTGGGCTATTCATTCGTTGTATCATAGCAGTGATTGAAGGCCCCAATGAGAGATAAGAGCCATGCCAAACACATATATTGAAAAGAAGGTCTCTGCCCTGAAGAGCTTACCAGCCAGGTCTAACAGGAGAGACAACAGAGGAGTACGGCAGCCAGACAAGGAAGTAACACCGGCTAACAGCAAGAGGATTACCATCAGATTACCTCACAGCACACCAGCGGCCTGACCTTAGACCAGTGTTTTGGAGGCATCACCGCAGCGGTGGGTTTAAAGGAAATCTTTGTATTACAATCGGGGCCTCTCGGCATTATGAAGATCAGGGCATTGTTATGCGGTGTACTGCACAGACACTTAGTGAGAAACAGACAGTCCCTTCCCAAATTGCTCACAATCTAAACAGTCAGACAAAAGAGCAAGTGGGGAAACTGAGGCACAGAGCAACAAAGGGGCTTTCCCAAGAGCACACAGCAGGTCAGTGGCAGAGCCAGGTCTCCCAAATCTGAAACCAGTACCATCCCTACCAGACCACAGCGTAACAGCCCTCTTCTCCTCCTCCCAGGACTGGACACAGGCAGGGTACACTGCACCCTGCAGCTTCGGGATCAAAGAGGTCAGGCAAGTCCCATCCCTGCTAAGTATTAAGAGCCAGGGAGCCAGGCAGGTTCTGGCCACCTGGGAGAGCTGGCATGGATTTAACCGTTAAGATGAGGGGGAAGGGCCCACTTTGTGCCAGATGTAGCTGGTTAGCTGGGGATGGCTGCAAGATGTCTGATGTGGGGCTGTTACCACAAACCACGTCAGTGGGAGGTTAGTCCAAGCACCCCTCCCACCCCCATGCCACCCCGAAGGCAACGATCAAAGCAGTTCTCCAGGGGAGGAGAGCGGCACAAAATTAAATGCTGCAGCAGAGAGCGCGAGAAGCTGCCAGCACTGCTACACAAGCCTCTTCCCAGCATCGGAAGGAACCTGGAACGTCCCTCCGAACAGGCTTCCAGTGGGACACCAGCTCCCTGCAGCCAGAAGAGTTTCGGGGGACAGGAGGGGGAATAGGGGCAGTTTCAAACCATCACTGGGGTTCCTGTGAATCCTTCACTGGCATCTCTCATGTGACTGGGGGGACATCCATGTTGGAACGTGAAACCACAGCTCTGATCCCACATGGGGTGTTTTCCAGGGGTGCAGGTGGGGAAACGGGAGGATTAGGACAGCAACCTCCAGAAGCTCAGAGATGGGGGGCAGGCGCAAAAGGCCATCAACCATTCCGCACTTGATGTTGCGTTTTGACTGCAAGCCAGGAGGCTCAGCTGCAGAGGGAGGATGGCCTAGTGGTTAGAGCCCTGGACTCAGGAGATCTGGGATGAATTCCTTAGTCCCCAGACTGTGTGTGATCTTGGCCAAGCCATTGGAATGCTCTGTGCCTCAGTTCCCCATCTGTAAAACAGGGATCGCAATCCTGCCCTACTTCCTCGGGGGAGGATAAACTCTTGAGTGTTTATGAGATGCTCACACAACCAGGATTTTAAGATCTTTGGGACCAGAACCGTCTGTTTGTACAGCACCTAGCACAACGGGGCCTGATCCACGACTGAGGGGGTTCTTACCCACAGCCCTAATGCCAATGCCTGTGCCTTTCGCACCCTCACCGAAGAGTCACACGTGATGCCGGCCTATTGGGATAGCACCACTGATTTCCCCCCCGCCTCTCAGATAGCCACCACTGATCTCCCCCCACTTTGACATTTAGCACTTTACAAATGCTAATTAACCCTCACAACCCCCGGGGAGACAGACAAATGTTGCATCCAATGAAGTGAGCTGTAGCTCAGGAAAGCTTATGCTCACATAAATTTGCTAGTTTCTAAGGTGCCACAAGTCCTCCTTTTTTTTTTTTTTTGCGGATACAGACTAACATGGCTAGTACTGTGAAACCAGACAAATGTTTGTTTGTTGGGGGGGGACGACTGAGGCACAGAAAGCCAACACAACTTGAGAACGTTTGTAGAGAGCCAGCAGCGGAACTGGGAAATGGTCCCTCGAGTAGCCATCCCACACTGTAACTATGATATCAGTCACTCTCCCTCTCAGAGATGGGAATGGAACCCGGGTGTCCTGACACCCAATTCCTGCCTACTCTAACCACTAAACCACCACGCCTCATTATGAAGTGGTATTCGGGGCGGGGAAGCGTGGAGGAGAGGGGAACTATTGGCCAAGGTTTGGATGGGGGGAGAGGGAAAGCAGAAACACTGGCAGAAAAAGAAAGTTAAAGCAAACCCAGAGGCCTTGGCTCACTGAGTCAGTGGAATCTGTGTCGCTTTCCAAGGCAAAGCGGGGAAGAGGAAATACTACAGGGAGACCAGGGGTGGAGGTGGCATAAACACTGCCAGGAATCGAGAAAGGAGCGGGATACATTGCACTGAGAAAACACGATTTACTGCTGAAAGTTACAAGCCTGCACACGCCCAGCCAGGTAAATGAATGCAGCCGGGGACCAGAGCTGCGACCCACACACAGAACGCAGCCTGAAAGCATTGGGCTCCGGGGGGCTGACTGCAGCACGCAGAGGCAGGGGGCAACTCTGAACACACCTGCTGGGATGGCTGCAGGTTGCCACCCCACTCACCCAGGCTCAGGCCTGGATTGGAGCCCAGGAATAGTCCAGCTTTTCTGGAAGGTCCCCATGACCCTATTTCAGCACTTTTCTCTTTAATCTGCTCCACTGGCTCAACTCACCCCTCCCCAAACACTTGACTCTGGCCTAGAATGGGGGGCTGAGAGTCAAGAGCGAGGGGTATGGCCAGAGCTGTGTGGGTCGGGGTGAGGAGGGAAGCCCAGGGGCTACAATAGCAGGGGGGCTGCGGGTCAGGAATGAGGGGCATGGCCAGACTTATGTGGGTTGGGGGAGGAAGCCCAGGGGCTAGAATAGCAGGGGGGCTGTGGGTCGGGAGTGAGGGCATGGCCAGAGCTGTGTGGGTCGGGGGGGGGGGTGCCCAGGGCTCGGGATCAGGATTGAGGGCCACTGGCAGGGCTGCGTTGCAAAGAGCAAGGGGGGAGTCTATGGCCCCATCCACCCACTATGGGGCTCTAAAGCGCTCATCCCAATTTCATAACCTCACTTTCACCAAGCGACCAGCTTTCCGAGGGGCCAGTCTGGCTCCACGGCTGTCAGAGGAGTTTTGCAACAGGCTCCAGCAGAAGCAGGATCTCACCTGAGCCTCCACGCACCCACTACACTCTCCCCTCCCATGAATGAACGGATGAACTTTTAAAGAGCATCCCCTCCCCCACAGGCAGAAACACCTGGCACTTGCCCAAAGCCAGCCCCAGCTGTTGCGGGAGGGGGCCGTGATCAGACCTGCTTTGTGCTTCCCCACAGGGGAGGTCTCTGGGGTGGGGTGGGGCGTGGCGTGAAGTGACTGGGCACAATGGGATTAGAACCATTTTAAATCATTAGACCAGGACTCCTGGCATCAGGGCCCAGTCTGTCTACCCCAGGGGACCCATGTGCCAAGAAGGCCTGGACCACCTCAGTGCACTGGCTCAAGCCAGCTGGAGCGAGCAATGCCCTCCTGGCACTGGCTGACAGCACAGGGTACCACGGAGGGGTCATGCTTTCCTGCCGAGTGTTATGCAGTAGGGGGCCAGGGAGGGGCTTACCCCTCCCACAGGGGCTAGAGGCAACGTTCTCCACTTCTAAGCATTTATACCACACCCGGCGCAGAGGAGGAACAGGGTCAGCAGCAGGACACAACCACGGGGCCACAACAGGGGAATGTAGCTGGGGAAGGCCCAGGGAAGCCTGGTGAGCAACTGAGTTTGGATTGCCCAGGGAGCGACAGGAGCAAGCAGCATCCTCCCCTCTTGAAGGGAATCCAGGTGCCAGCACGTAACCTTCATACCCTGCTATCTGGGTGCTCGCTTGTCTCTCTCTCACTCTCACACACACACACACACACACACTTCTCTGGCCTGCAGGGATTCACCTGCCTGGAAAAGCACTCGGAGCGGGGAAGGGAGCAATTAAGAAGGTCCCACTGAGTGTCTATTTCACACAGCTGAAGGGTGTGCATACTCAGGAACAGCGAGGAGTGCAGGTCATGCAAGTGCGTGTGTATAAGTGGAAAGACTCGCCTCTGCCCCAGCCCGTTAACCAGAGCAACCAGTTCTACGCCTTTCCCAGGACAGCTCCTCCAAGATCCCTGCTTAATTAAGTTCTGCTGAGGACAAGGAGGGGGTGGAGAATTTCCAACCAAATGAAATGTTGACCCAAAACCGAGGAAAATTTCATGAAGCTTTCTTTTCCTCCCCCAATTCCCCTCCCCCCCCATTTTCTATCGGGGCTACTGAATGCGTTTGCTTCAGGCTTCCCGTTAACAGACCTGGGGGAAACGCTGTCTGAGGTGGGATGACAATGCAACCCCATTGACTTCCACCAGGGAGCGCGGGCAAGAGGCCAGGCTCTTCCCACTGACCGCATTTCTCACGGACCCAACTTCCTCGGGGTGTGGGCTTGTTAGTCCAAAGCATCATGGGATCCGATCTCTTCTCAGCACAGATTCCACCATGTAGGGACTGAAAGGTCTTGAAGGAACCAGATTTCAGGTTAATTTGGCCTCAGGCAGTTTGGCATTAAGACCCCCACCTCTTTAATTAGGTTGATATTCTATCCATTGTCCCCACTCCCTTCGGCTCCTTCCTTCTGACAGGCCTTGCTGTGTTTTGATTCCCTTCTTGGCAAACAGGATCATAGGCAGTTTCCACGGTATGCATCTGATGAAGTGAGCTGTAGCTCACGAAAGCTCATGCTCAAATAAATTGGTTAGTCTCTAAGGTGCCACAAGTACTCCTTTTCTTTTTGTGAATACAGACTAACACGGCTGTTACTCTGAAAAGGATCATAGATGCTTTTGATGTGAAACAGATATCGGCCTCCTCCCACCCCGAGTCCTTGTCCCAGCCAGGGTAGGAGATAAGCCTCTGATACAGGATATTCAACAAATTCTACACTGCTCGATTTAGCAAGCAACGAGGCAACCGCATCAGTGGTGTCCTTGATCTTTCCTGAACCCGGAATTGGCTGGGAGTGTTATGGAGATTTTCCTCCAGCTAGGCCACGAGAGGATGCATGCGAGACTGACAGGGAATTGGACCACAAAGGCTTTAAAGCTTATAAACGACAGTAACAGCCAAGAAAAGCACTTGGTTAATTACCTTTCCCTCGATCAGCAGTACCGTGTTGGGCCCAACTTAAGCTAAAATCATTAGGAGATTTGCACTGCCAAACAATGCCCTATTGTCCTGAATGCTCGGAGACTGGAAAGGTCGTGTTGCAGGCTAGCCTGAGATCTGCTCCTGTATTGTCCGTGCGGCGTGTGCACCTGCCTTTTGCCCTGGGCATATAGACCTGCCTCCACATTATTGCATGAACTCAACATTCCTGCTGGTACCCCTGGACACACAGCAGGATGAGCCAGTGCGTACGCATCAAAGGTACACTCGTGTCCCAGGCAAGTACCCGTATCAACAGGATGCGCGCGCACAGACCCCCAAGGGAAGTGCACGCACGTCTGAGCTCTCCCTACCCCGGTATGTATGTGCATGTTCATGTTAAATGTCGCATGCATGACCTGGCACAGGTGAATGCAGGATTCCCTGCAGCGAGATCCGTCGGTTCCAAGAGGAAGAAGGTTTTTCCACCAGCTAAGAAACAAGAGAGTTTCCCCTCAGGTTTAGTGATGTTGGAGCACATCCAGACTCTATGCGGGAGACACACAAAACTGGCCAATTTTTAAAATGATTTTAGAGCAGCCTGGATCTGAGCCAAAGAGGGAGACCCAGAGATCTCTACACCCTAGAACTCAGGAACGTTCACGCCATCCCCTTACCCCCAACATTTACGCTTTAAGGGATTAACCCAAAGCCCATTGAAGTCAATGGAAAGATTCTCAGCTTTCACTGGCCTTGATGAAGCATTTGGATTCAGGGCCCCAGTTCAAGGTCACTGAAAAGACAGGGTCAGACTCCGAGCTGGTGCAAATCAACAGAGCTACACTGACTTCAACAGAGCTACTCCAGTTTACACCAGCAGAGGATCTGACTCAGCTTCTGGATTGGAACTGCCCCCAAGCCCTGTTGGGAATTGGGATCCGGTGGCCTGCTTGGGTCTCGTCTCTTGTTTCAGTATGATCCATGAGGGTCCCAAGCGGGACCAGGCCACTGTGCCTTGACATCACAGGTGGCGGAAAGCCACCCAGCATATCCCTCGGGCTATCGCATGGAGATGTTTCATCATGATGTGGCTATGGGGTGTGGCAGGATAGACACCCCAGTGTCATGACGGAGGTGGGGAGACTTCAGAAGGGCCACCATCCTACACTGGGTCCCCAAAAGAAGAGCTGCCCCAAGACACAGGTCTAACAGCCTCCCCACAATCACTGTACGCTCTCTCTGGTATCACACCCCTCCCTCTGCTTCCTGGTCCCTTAGCCAGAAGTGCCCACGCAGATCACTCTGTTCACACTGTCTCCTCCCCGGTCACCAAGACGGGGGAGGGTGTGGGGGGTGTGGTGTCAGTGAAACACAGAGGGTGCAGGAATTGAGAGCAGCAGCTCCTTACCAGGTTCTTGAAGAGCGCGGTCACTTCTCTGGTGAAGACCGCCAGGTTCAGGAAGCCGGTGGAAAGCTCGTGATTGTTCTGAGACAGGTGGTTGTTGCCGAAGTTCTCCAGAGATTCACTGTACTGCTCCTCGTTCTCGACATGTGCTGCGGGGAAGAGACGACACCAGTGAAACCCAGGACAAAGGTCTACGGAGACTCCATGTGCTGGCAACGAGCAGCTGTGATGTTTCCCCCCAGACAGCAGTACTGTGCGGTTGTCTACAGCGCCTCCTGCTGGGAGAGGCTGTGAACAGCCAGATCCAGCCAATGCGCCTTTCTCTCTAGCACCCCCTGCTGAAGTAGATGCAAGTGTAATGCCGACAGACCCTGGTTGTCGGCGGGCGGGATCAAACCGGGGACCTCTGGAGCTTAGTGCATGAGCCTCTACCGTGTGAGCTAAAAGCCAACTGGTTCTTAGGTAAGGCTGTAGAGCAGACTCATTTTGTCTCTCTCTCCAAGTGGTCTCAGTGCCAATAGACGGGACAGAGCACCACACCCAGGAGGTGTGTGGGTTACACAAGCACCCCTGAAGCTCGTGCTCATGCGCCATTCTCTACAGCACCTCCTACTGGGAAAGGTGGGAGGAGCTCGGGATTATGAGCTCCACTGTGAAGAATGAGTGAAAGTTCATGAGACATCCCAATGACCCAACCACAGGTGTTGATGGGAAAAGATGCAAAAGCAAGACAGAAAAACTGAATTAGTCCAAACAAAAAGGCCTCCTGCTAGAACTCAACGCCTGTGTTCAGATCACACCTGGCAAATGACAAAACATGAGACCAGAAGTTAAATGAACCAAAATTGGTTTGTTGGTTATTAGGCCTAATTGATGGGGAGGGGCTAGTCCACCCACACTCCCTTTGAGGTCTTTAAAGAAAGACTTTGGGGAGAAAAACTGGCTACTGGAGCAAGCGTCACCATCATGGCCACCACCCCTCCATCTCCTGGGACCCTAGGCCTTCATCAGCCACCCCTCCATCTCCTGGGATCCCAGGCCTTCATCAGCCACCCCTCCATCTCCTGGGATCCCAGGCCTTCATCAGCCTAATCCTGAGAGGTGTCCTGACTACAGCGAGCCAGAGAGACACACCCAGATAACATCGTCACCTCCAGCTGACTCCCAACCACCACCTGGGATGAGACTTTGTCAAACACACACCCAGTGTGTCCTTTTCCTAGCCCTCACCTTATTTCTTCTCTTTCTCTGCCCCCGCCCCGCCTTTGGCCTTCTGTCCAGCCTGCCAAGACCGTAGATTTTACAACACTGCTATGAGACTGTGCCCCAAAAGAGGTGACTAAAAGCAACGCCTTACCTCACCCCCCGATACTGGTACAAGTTTGCCAGGTCTCAGAGTGGCTGATCAGACCGCGTGCTGGGTCTGTGCTAGGGTTGCCAACTTTCTAGTCGCACAAAACCAAACACCCCAGCCCCGCACCTTCCCCAAGGCCCTGCCCCGCAGGCCCGCCCCCCACTCACTCCATCCCCCCTTCCTCTGTGGCTTGCTCTCCCCCCCACCCTCACTCCCTTTCACTGGGCTGGGGCAGGGGGCTGTGGGGCGGGAGAGTGTGAGGGCTCTAACTGGGGTGCAGGCTCCAGGGTGGGGCACGGAGTTAAGGTGAGGGCTCCGGCTGCGGGTGCAGGCTCTGGAGTGGGGTTGGAGTGCGGGAGGAGGCTCCAGGCTGCGGCCGAGGGATTCAGAGTGTGGGAGGGGGCTGCGGGTTGAGGCAGGAGGTTGGGGTGTGGGAGGGGGTGAGGGCTCTGGGCTGGAGGTGCCGGTTCTGGGGTGGGGGATGAGGGGTTTGGGATGCAGGGGCTCCAGGCTGAGGGTTGGGGCCACTGTTCCCTCTCAGCTGGGCGCGTGCACACAGATCCTAAATCCCGCGCACACAGCAAAACACCGCACACCCAAAAAATGTGCACAGAAGCACAACAATTTGCACAGAAGAAATTTTTTGCACACACGGCCTGTCAAATATTAGAGGGAACACTGGTTGGGGCCGAGGGTTGAGGCAGGAGGTTGGGGTGTAGGAGGGGGTGCAGCCTCTGAGGTGGGGCCAGGGATGCGGGGTTTGGGGTGCAGGAGGGGGCTCTGGGTTTGTGGGGGGCTCAGGGCTTACCTGGGCCAGCAGCGCTGCGGGGCTAAGGCAGGCTGCCTCTCTGTCCTGGCACCACACTGCAGCTGCGTGTGCCCCCGAAGCGGCCACCACGTCCGGGTCCCAGGTGGGGGACCAGGAGGCTCCGCATGCCGCTCTCCCCTTCAGGAACAGCCCCCTCCCCAACCCCGAGCTCCCATTGGCTGGAGTGCGGAGCCAGTGCTCAGCGCAGCTGACCGGAGCCACCGCGGTCCCTTTTCAACTGGGCGTTCCGGTTGAAAACTAGACCCCGGATCACCCTGGTCTGTGCCTTTTCAGCAACTGAGGTTGCAAGTCAACCCCAGATGCACAAGCTCCATCTTCTCTCTCTGTTGTTCTTGTGTGTCTGTCTGTCTGGTTTGGTCTTCTGGGAAACAGGTTCAGACATTAACAATGCGACCTCCCGCTCGTCAACTAACGTCTCCTCTTTTCCCCACAGGGACGGTTATGGCCACTGAAGAGACTGTCAAACAAGGGGATTTTCATTCAAAAAGCCTCTCTCCAGCGCAAGGGAGCAAGGGACATCGTTCAAATGAAAGCCATAATGCCGTGCATTTTGACACTCTCTCCTTTAATGAAAGGAGGGTTACATGGGGGGTTTGCCGTGGGACAAAGCAGGCGAAGGTCTCTGTATACCCAGCCCCTGAACCTTGTTTAACTCTGTTTTATGTTGAACATCTTTGATTCTTTGGGCCCAGTTATTCCATCTAAATTAATGCAAGAAGCCAAACTCCCATTTTCAGAAGGGACTGAGGTGCCTACGGGTGTGTCTACACAGCAACAACAACTAAAAAACCCCAAGGTGGCAGCCCACATCAACTGTCCTGGGCTGTCTGCAGGGCTCGATGTTGCAGTGTCAGTCAGGGTCCTCTCCCATCACTGCGTTTCAGAGCCCAGACTCCAGCCCTGAACATCTACACGGCTATTTTTAGCCCCACAGCTCACACCCAAGTCAGTTGCCCTGGGCTCTGAGACTCGCTGCTGTGCCGCGTAGACATGCCCTAAGTGATTTAGGAGCCTAAATCCTGGATTATTATAAATATTATAAATTATTATAAATAATGGCGGTTATTACTAGGACCACCCAAGCATGAGGTCCCATTGCGCTAGGTGCGGTACGAACAGAGTAGTAGACAGCCCTTGCCCTAAGGAGGCCAGACAGGCACAGGTGGGGGGCAGGGTAGAACACATGAGCAGAGTGAACCATGTGATGGGAGCGAATGGCATGTCAGTGCCACCAATGTTTTTTAAATGGGTGATTGATTTTGTTAGGAGAGGGGTCAGCTGCGTGGGAAGGGAAGGGAAGACGGAGGAGGGGCAGGGGAAAAGAGGAGGGTGAGAGAGGCAGGGGAGGTAAAGAGATGTGGGGGCCGGGGAGAGCAAACCAGCCAGTCACAGGGCAGAGAAAGTCCAGTCAAGGCCATCACAAAGGGTCTGAGGTCACTGAACAATGACATCAGGAGGTCCCTGCTCTGGCTACTTCTGCAGCTGCTCCCACTAGCTGGGGATTGAGGAGTGTGTCTGATAATCTTGCCTCCCTAGACTGCGCCTGAGTTCCCCATATATCAAATTGGGGGTCACAGCACTTCCCCGTCTTCCCAGGTGTGGCGTGAGGATGGACACATTGGAGAAGATGCAAGTACCTCACAGGTGCACCAGGGACTGCAAGTACAGAAGAGATCTAGGTGGGTAGGTAGGTAGGTAATCAGAGAAGTAGGAAACTCGTGTGATACAGATAAGTACTAGAGCCCCAGGACAGCTGTACAGGCTTCCCTGCTGCCCGCCTCCACCCCAAAACTGTCCTGTTGTTTAGATTTAAGGGTTGTAATAATAGGTGTGGGGATGGGGGGGGGAGGGTGTTTCAGTAGGATTTGCACCTATGTTGTACTCAAGGTTACACATTAAAGGACATTATTTTAAATTCAAAATAAATCCCCAGCTGTGATTTACAATCATTAACCTCTTTCCACCCTCACCCCACTCCCAGGAGGGACATCACCACTGTCACCCCCCTGGGGAAAACTGAAGCAGGGAGGGAGGAGGGCGAAGGGCGATTTTGGTTACCCACCTGGAGGCACCTGGTTTTCAGAGGCATGTGCTTACTCCTTCTGAACATCAGGCCCTTTTATGACCTCTCCGGTTGGGCATCCAAAGACACGAGCCGTTTGTTTTAAAATCTCGATTTAAGTAACGTGCCCAGGGTCACCCAGAGATGAAGGGCTAGATTCACACAGAAACTTTGGCGTGGGGACACTGGATTCACAAAGGCTAGGTTTGGCAGCCGGGCTCCCAGTACAATGACCGGGGAGAGATGGCATCTGAGAAGGGGATTGGTAGAAGCCAGCATGCTCGCTGGCTCCTCACCAAAAATGGCCCGTGGGGGGGCCCCAATGCGAGAGGCATGTGCTAAGCCCCTCCGACTCTTAGAAACCGGTCCCTCCCTCCGCTTGGATTCTCTGCAGCAAGCTCTCTTGGGGTTTCAGCAAGAAGCCAAGGCTGGGAGAGGACCTCTCTCGTAGCCCAGTGGTTAGGGTACTCTACAGGGGAGACCCCTAGTTGAAGTCCTCCCCTCCACCCACTGGGAGGAGGGATTTGAAGTGGGATCTGCCACTTCTCAGGAGAATGTCATAACCATGGGATAGTCTGACCTGGGTGTGACGTTGCACTCCATATGTTTTATGGAAATACACTTATGAGTGTGAATATGATGTAACTGCTTTATGCAAAAGGTCTCCTGTAAGGTATCATAACAAAGGTTATAAACTACTGAATGTATTCCTCCTACTTGTATGCATGTATCATTCTTGTACCTGAAGCTAGAAATATGAAGTATAACTCTGAGGCCCAATTGTAATTATGCAAAGTGTGGGCCATTAATGGTGGTTTAGAATCTTGATGGCTCCCATTGACTAGGGCAATTGGTTGGAAATGGTTTATTTACCTGCAAACCTTCCTGTGTACTGTAGGCCAACCCAGGGAGAATGGAGACTAGGCCAGGGTCTTACAGTGACGTGTGACCATGTCACAGGATACTGAAATCCATCTTAATCATTGTACTTTTCCATTGATGAGGCGGGGGTGGGGACAAGCAGACAAAAGATTCCCACCTTGTGCCAAAGATATAAAAGGGGGTGGAGCAGGACAAAAGGGGCTGCCATGAGAAAACCCCTGCTTACCACCTGAGATGTCTGCTGGAACTAACAAAGACTGTACCAGGGGAAAGGATTGGGCCCAGACTAGGAAGGAGTCTAGTCTGTGAAAGAAGCTTATTGGAACATCTTTGATGGCGAGATATTATCTGTAATCAGTTTCTTACTGTATTAGACTTAGACTTGCGTGTTTTCTTTTATTTTGCTTTGTGACTTATTTTGTTCTGTGTTATTACTTGAAACCACTTAAATCCTACTTTATATACTTAATAAAGTCACTTTTATTTATTAATAAACCCAGAGTAAGTGATTACTACCTGGGGGAGCAAACAGCTGTGCATCTCTCTCTATCAATGATATAGAGGGTGAACAATTTACAGATTTACCCTGTATAAGATTTATACAGAGTAAACTGGATTTGTTTGGGGTTTGGATGCCACTGGGAGCTGGGTGTCTGGGTGCTGGAGACGGGTAACCTGCTGAGCTGTTTTTAGTTCAATCTGCAGTTTTTCGGGGTGGTCCAGACCCTGGGTCTGTGCTGCAGCAGGCTAGCATGTCTGGCTCACCAAGACAGGGTTCTGGAAGTCCCAAGCTAGCAGGGAAAACGGGCTCAGAAGTAATTTCAGCACACCAGGTGACAGTCCCAAAGGGATCTCTGTGACCGAACCTGTCACACTGGGGTTCTCTCAATCTCTCCTGTTGAAGCTGCCGTATGACCCACCCATCCCATTCTCCCTTTAATCCCTGACCTAGAGGTTCTCCCCCGCAGTCCCATCAGTTAGCAGAGTGCTTTGTGGAAGGGACTAACTCTGGGGAAGAGGGAGGATTTGGCTCAGCGAGATTCTCCAAAGTTTACTGCTCGCTGCCAGGAAACCAGGGGACTTATTTGAAAGCAAAAGCTGTTTAATTCAAATCTGATTTCCCAGCCTCCCACTGTTTGCGGCTGTGCTGCCCAGGGGCGAGCTCGACAGACGCTGCCAGCCCAGGAGCCCAGCACCAGACACTGCAAAGCACTCTCCAGCCGACTTAGCATTCAAAAGCTGAACTCACGGCTTTAATATTTAAAGATGCTTGAGAGTCAGCGGAACATTTCCTCCCCTGCCTGTTAAGAGAGTATCAAAGCCAAATGGGAATGGCTGGTGTACAGCCTGGGCATTACGTTAATGCAGAGCCAAGAGAGCGACTTGCAAGAGCAGAAATGGATGAAGGACTTTGGCCCAGATCTGTAGCTGGTGTGAATCAGTTCCTGCCAGATGGGCACAGGGCCCTCTCTGATTTCAAGACACCATGACAAGAGATGGCAAACGCTGGCATTCTTTAGTCTTGAAAGGGATTGAGATGTGAAGGGACGCAGGATCACCGATCGAGGTCTCCATTCTACCCACTCCCGTAACGTGGGAACCAGTGCATGTTCCGTTAAAGTAACGGCTCGTCAACTCAGTTCTACCAGTTGGCCTAACAGGAGCCCCTTCCGTTCACAGGCCCAGTGCCTGGCCAAGAATTACACCTCCCAGTGCCACGGGATGGTAACTATTACCGGTGATTAGCTATGGGACTTCCCTCAGGACACCTGGGTTCTACAGCCTAGGTTTGTACCATTCCTAGCACAATGGGGCCCTAATCATGGATACTCCCTAGTCACTACCAGAACAAACAATAAATCCATGTTTGCTACTCATCTCCTCTCTGCCTTATACAACCATTTAATGCCCCCGTGCAAGGCGGATATTTTCCCCAATTTTACACATGGGGAAACTGAGGCACAGAGTAGCCAGCCACGTGTTGCCCAGGGCGTCTCAGACACAACATCAGGGCTTGGAAGCAGAACACAGATATCCAGATTACAATTCTCATGCCTTAACCACTAGACTGGGCTCCCCGTATTTAGAGCAAATTAAATGAAAACACTTCTCCACTCAGCTGGTAGCGCAGCCCCCTGCCCGCAGGAGTCACAGGGTCCTGCATTGCAGCTGGATTCGAGTAGTTCTCTGCTCTGTAATTATTGATAAGACTGAAAGGGGGCGATCAGGTCTTGCATCAGGTGATGATCTGCAGGTGAAGGAGCCCTGCACCTCTCATCCAGCGGTTAGGTACTCGGACACTGGTGATGAGAACCATAGAAGCACCTGTCTAGTTAGAAGATGCATGCATTCCTTTGCAGCACCGGGTTCAGGTCCTTGCCAAAGGCTGGATACCCGCCTCGAGGAATGGATGGCCTGATTGCACTTGTGATTGTGCTCGGCTCTGTACAAAGGGCCATGACTGGGGCCCCTCAGAGCAGCCGCAGTACAACAATTGCACATCCTAACCCACAGCCTGTACACTGGGGAAGCGCTTGGCATCAGCTGAGCTCTCAAAAATGCCATGATGAGCAAACCAGGGGCAGCCCTGTGTCAACGCCAGAGCGAGCTGCCTGTGGGGAGATGTTCTCCTAACTCCTCACCGAAGATGGTTGCACGGCCTCAGATTGCAGGCAGTGCTGCAAGCACCTGTTTGGCAGAAGCCTCCCCCTTCAGGGAAGCCACGACCCACCGCCTCCCCTTGCCCGCCAGTGCATGCCACTGCCTATGGAGCATAACTTACTGAGCCCGGAGACATGAATGGCTTTCACATATTTCCTTATCCTCTGGAGAATTGCTTGGTCACCGTCCAGGCTCTGCAAGGCAAACACAAAAGACTGTCAGACTCGCCAGGCAACGCCGAGATCCCCCCCGCCTTCCTCTCTCCACCAACCGCTGCACAAAGTCCCTTTGAAGCACCCGACGTTTCGTCATGCAGATGTGCAGGGTAGTTGCCAACACACCCCGGGCTTGGAGAGGAGCTGGAGGACTCCCAAGCCACGGGCTCTGGCTAGACCAACTGGCATCAGAGTTCAGCAGAGCCTCTGCCAGATCCCCCCCCCCCTTTTTTTTTTTTAAACACAGGAGCCATGACCCTCCCGTGGCCAGACAAGTACACTGAAACTGGCTGCCCCCAGCAAGCCCGAGATAACGTTAGAGCCAGAGGGCCTGTCTCAGGCTGGTCCATTGCATGCTTTGTAGGATAAAGGGAGATGAAGCACAGCCAGATGCTCTGTCTCTAATTGCATGGGCCCTGTCACTGTAGTATCAGAGGGTGGAAAGTCTCATTATCCCCATTGTACAGATGAGGAGCAGAGGCAGGGAGAGAGCAAGTGACTTGACCAAGGTCGTCTAGCATCTGCAGCAGAGAGAGAAATTGCACCCCAATATCCAGAGTCCCTTAGCCACCAGTTCAGCCTTCTCCAGATACAGAGGCATGGCCCCTCAGCAGGAACTTACATACTCACAGAATCTACGTACCTAGGTTGGCAAGGCATGTGCGTCACCTCAATATCCCCATGGCACAACATTTGCACGATTTCCCTTTCCCCAGGTAAATCGGTCACACCAGTTATTTGTCTGACAAGTTTTGCCTCCC
This sequence comes from Lepidochelys olivacea, assembly GCF_965140295.1. Classification (NCBI taxonomy): domain Eukaryota; kingdom Metazoa; phylum Chordata; order Testudines; family Cheloniidae; genus Lepidochelys; species Lepidochelys olivacea. The sequence continues at coordinate 11,816,582 of NC_140429.1, forward strand.
ATCCTCACCCCCGTTTAGTGGCCGGGATGTCACCAGATTCATTCATGGTTCAAAAAAGAGGGTAAGGGGGTCAAGGATGTCCAATGAGGAAATCAATGAACTATTCTCATCTCCAACCTGGCCCTTGTCAGTTCCCCTAGTCCCATGGTATCACTCCTGGCCCCTGCCTGGGTGGCATAGGTAACTAATGAACGAAGCCCAGAGCTCTGAATTTGACAAACATACAGCTTGAAATCCTGCTCCAGCAGGCCCTCGAGCATCGGCGCTAGGAGTCCGCTCCCCTCGGAGGCCTGCACTTGCAAAGGGCGAACGGCCATGGAAAGCCGACGCTCAAACCTCCCAGTTGCAGCCAAAGAGAAGTCGAACGAATACTCGAGATCATTCCCCTGCACTCGGTTCTGCCCGGGACCTACTCCTACACACAGCCCCGTGCCCCACAGCTCACGGGCGCTAGAGAGCAGTGACCGAGATTTGAGACAACCGGACGTTGTAACAGTCAGGAAGGGGCAGTGGCGTTCATGCCCACCCCCAAAAAACCACACATGTCCAGCCCACTTCTGCTGTCTGAACAACAAAGAGGAAATTAAACATTGGAGACACAGGACTCTCCTGTGCTCCTATCCTGCTCCATGGGGCCCTTCTGGACTCTGCAGTAATGAGCGAGGACTCAACTGCCTGGAGCTAAAGGAGAATCTGCCAGTTAGAGGAGCACTGGGACCTAGGGGATTGGTTCAGCTAGTGATCAGCTCATTCCCCTCCTCAGGGAATTACACCCAGAGCCCTGGGTGCCTCCCTCTACCAGTCTGCGGAGGGGGCACTGCAATCTACCCAGGAACAATTCTGTTATTGCATGTTGGCAGAAACCTTCAGGGACAGATCACAGCCAAGTCCTGCCAGTCGGAGTCATCACAGACAGAGGCAGATGAAGGTGTCCTGGGGCCCTGGGCCAGAGCAAGTGGGGGCCCCACCCCACCCCACCCCTTCCACCAGAGGTTCTGCCACCTCTGCCTGCAGCTCTGCCCATGGCCCCACCCCTTTCTGCTCCTTCCCCAGGACCTCACCCCTGTTCCACCCAGGGTCCCCCCCCATTCCGCCCCCCCTCCCCCTCCATGGCCCAACAACCCATTTGCTACTTTCTGCCCCCAGTGCAGCCTTAAGACTGGAGAAGCTCTGTCCCTGAGCCATGGCCCCAGCCGGGAGCGAGAGCTCCCTCAGCCCCAGGGCCATGGCAGGTAGCGACAGCTTCTCCAGTCCTGGGACCGCAGCAGGGGTCTGGGTGCTGGGGCTTCCCCGGTGCTTCCCTAGGGCTTGCCAGAGAGAAGGTCGGGGGGCACTGGAGGCGTCCTCTGCCAGGGAGTGGGATCAGGGCATGGGGCTTTCATCTCACCTGCCTGGGGGCCCCATAGCTAATCCGCCACTGATCACAGGAAAGAGACGTGACAGTCCCTCCCTGTATGGTGCAGGTGCGACCACCCCCTGGCCTCCTGCATTTGGCCCTGGGCCCCTGGCTACCAACCAGATATTGACAAACCGGAGAGGGTCCAAAGCAGCGCAACAGGACTGATCAGAGAGATTGATCCCCGGGAGGGAAAGAGTTAACTGTAGCTTGGCTGGGTGTCAGCCAAGGGCAGGCATGATAACAGTCTACAAATATTTGAAGGGCGTGAACATCAAGGAGAGAGAGGGATCGTTTGGGGCAGAACCAGCAGCAGAACTGGCGGTAATGACATGAAGGCAGAGAAGATTTTAGGCTGATCATCAGACCCACTTCCTGACAAGGAATCCTTTTTCCCCCCAAGACAATGATGGAAGCCCCAGCTGCTGGGCGGGACAACAAGCCCTGTACAAAATGCCCATGTGCTAGCTACAGACGGGATAGGCAAATGGGTCCTGTCCGTCTCGGACTTCTGTGAGGGAGACTAAGGCAGACTGCCTGGCTGGCACCCAGCTTCCTTCCCTCCCTATCTGTGGTCCCCCCTGTCAAAACTTACCCTCCCGGATAAAGGCACCACTATCTCGTGACGTCCACATGGCATCGCTGCGACCGTGAGGCCTTCGCTTTCTCTCTCCTGTCCCTTTAAAGCGCCCCAGAATTCTGCCAACTTCAGCAGCAGTTCTGCTCTCGACGGGTACGTCTGCACAACCCGCCTCCCAGCCCGGGTCGACAGCCTCGGCTCTCGCGATGCTCTGAAACAGCCGTGCAGACGAGCGCTCATGGCAGGATTTAGGCTCGGGGGCCAGCCCGCTTCGGGGCCCGAGCTGCAGCTTCAAAGCGCCAGGTATTTTCAGCGTTCGCGCGAGCCGAGGCCGGCGACCCGGGCTGGGAAGACATACCCACAGCTCAGCGGCCTGCTCCACAGGGGACTCGCACGCTCGTGGAGATTTTACTTTCCCGCTCGCGTGGTTTTCCCTTTATGGAAAGGCCACCCGGCATTAGACGCCGCCGAGAGCACACAGTCACCCTCTGCACACATTGAAAATGCAGCTGACTCCTAGCTCAGACAAACCAGCCCCAGGTGCAACACAACTCCCACCACACCGCCGTGCCCGAAGGACCCCAGGTCACTCCTGGAAGCTCTGGGGATACTGGCACATCCAGCAAAGATGAGGAGCGGCTACTCTCGCCCTGGACTTTCCCCCAAACAAGGCTTCGGTTCAGTTCACATGCAAGCCAACAGCCAAGTCCAGACGGCTCACTGGCAAACTCTAGGTCTGCAGCACGTACCGCTGGCCACTTGGCATACTTAGGAAAGATCTTTTCTACACCTCTGCCTCACTTATTGCTGATGAAACGGGTTACTGCTGGCTCGCACAGCAGAGTAAACACTGGCTAGGGCCAACGTTATAGGGCCAGATCCTGAAGTTTCCACTGAGGGCCAGATCACCCACCCCACTCCTGTGGATGGAGATGATCCTCAATGGGTCAATGCCCCCCATACACACACACACACAGAGTGGGGGTGTCAGGCCCAAACCCATTTACAGCAGTGTCAATCCAGAGTGACTCCACTGGGATGCAGAAACAGGGCCATCTTGAGTAGGAGTAGAGAGGTTATTTTACTTCTCTATTTGGCACTGGTGTGACCACAGCTGGAATAGTGTGTCCAGTTCTGGTGCCCACAGTTCAAGAAGGGTGTTGATCCTTTGGAGAGGGTTCAGAGAAGAGCCACGAGAATGATTTAAAGGCTTAGAAAACCTGCCTTATAGTCAGACTCAAAGAGCTCAATCTAATTAGCTGAAAGAGAAGGTTAAGCGGTGACTTCATTACAGTCTGTAAGTACCTACATGGGGAATAAATATTTAATAATGGGTCCTTCTAGCTAGCAGAGAGAGGTCGAACACGATCCAATGGCTGGAAATTGAAGCTAGACAAATCCAGACTGGAAATAAGGTGTACATTTTTAACAGTGAAAGTCTTAAACCATTGGCCAATTTACCAAGGGTTGTGGTGGAGTCTCCATCACAGACAATTTCGAAATCAAGATCGGAAGTTCTCCTAGAAGATATACTAAAAGGAATTATTTTGGGGAAGTTCTCTGGCCTGTGCTATACAGGGGGTGAGATACATGATCGCAATGGTCCCTGCTGGCCACAGACCCAGAGGCCTCCGAGTTTTCACAGCACAAAGTTGCACAACCACATCACAGGGAGATCAGTCAACAGCGAAGAAATAATTTGAGGCAGGACAGGCAGCAGCTGGCTCTGCCTGAGTGACGAGGCCACGGAGCCAATCAGACAGACTCTAACAAAGGAGCACGGATGCTTGTAATTGGCTGGAGAGGCAGGGGAAGGTACATCAGCCAACTTGCCAGGTCTGAACTTGCTGGTCCAGACGCAGGGAAGGAAGGAGGGACACCCCTTGGCTCCAGGAAGAGAAGCCACAGGCAGGAGAGATGCAGCCAGTTGTGCTCCTGCTCAGCGGATTCCCTGCTGGGCCTCTCCCCAGGGGAGCAGGTGTGCGAGCCCTCTTCCTCCACCAGGCACAATTAGCTGTTTCAGCTTCTCACCCGGAAGAGATTGGCTTCCCCTCCCTGGTGCCTGCATGAAGATCAGCTCAGCAGCAGAGATTCCCATAAAGGAGGAAATGAGCTTTTCCCTGGAAAGAGGAAAGCGTGTGTTGGTGGACAGGGGGCAGACAGATCTGCATCTGCAGCGAGAACAACCACCTCCCAGAGATGCATTTGATCCCACACTGCTTCATTGCTACCAGCCAAACTTCCAAGGAGGTCCCATCCCCCCTGGGCATTTCAGCTCTAAGCCGGAAGACCCTGAATCACTTCCCAGCCATACCCCGGCTGATCAGGAGGGAGGAGAGGGCGGCGCAGCATCTCCACCAACGGTCTCCAGTGCTTCTCCTCCGAGCTTCCCTCTTTATTGCGAGCAATCAATGGGAGCCATTCTTCACCCCCCATCGTTCAACGAAGGAGGAGACGGTTGGTACCACAGACGCGGCCAACTGGCAGGAGTGCCAGAGTGGAGAGCGACAGTGGTGAAATTTCAATTAGCAGCAGCAAAGCAAACACTGAGGGAGAAGGGCCTCCCGGCATAGGGCGCTGCACGGCAGTCAGGGGAAAGTCTGAGACTACAGGATGCAGGGCCAGACTCTGATCTCAGGGACTAGGCTGCTAGCAACCTGGAGTAACTCCACCAAGGTCAGAGTCCGGCCCAGAGAATAAAGGACGTGGCAGAGAAGGAGAAGACGGCACAAAATGATTATTTAGCCTGGAAAGGAAAAGACAACAGGGAAAGGTGGGCTTGTGATTAAGGCAAGTTACTTGACGCCCCCTTGGGTCTCTGTTCTTAAGTTAAAGATGGGCAGAATAGTCTTGTCTATTTAGACTTTGGGGCAGGGGCTCTCTCTCACTACATACAGCACTTAACACAACGTGGTCTCTAGATGCAACCCCAATGCAATTATGAAGAGTAAAGTGAACGCTGACCAGTGCTTGACCCTGTCCCACAATTAGGAGACAGGCGATGTCGTCCAGCTGGAGTCCTCCATTCCACCGGTCACTCAAAGGATCCCCCCCAACCAGCCTGCCTTTTTCCTGCTCACTCCAAATCCTTGTCTCTGAAGCCGTTGCATTCTCCTGACCACCAGGAAGGTGCCACCGACCACCGCATGGGCATGGTATATGAAGCAAAGATATATTATGGTCGTACCTAGAGGCCACAACTGAAATTGGGGGCCCCAGGGCATTGGGTGCTGTGCAGAAACAGCGACTCCCTGCCCCACAGAGCTTGTGGTCTGACAAACAAAAGAAAAAGGGAGAAGGGAAGGGAAGCCACCTAAAAGCCAGGTAGGGCCACCACTATTAACAGCTTCGCTGATGGGGACACCTTCGAATCACAGAGTATCAGGGTTGGAAGGGACCTCAGGAGGTCATCTAGTCCAACCCCCTGCTCAAAGCAGGGCCAATCCCCAATTTTTGCCCCAGATCCCTAAATGGCCCCCTCAAGGATTGAGCTCAACCCTGGGTTTAGCAGGCCAATGCTCAAACCACTGAGCTATCCCTCCCCCACTTTCTCCTGCCTAGGGCTCTGAATCCCCCACACAGATGTTGGGTTGGAACGACCAGGTTACTGTTTACCTGGGGGCTGGACTGGACCTGCTGCCCCGAATCCCATTCACTGAAACCTCCCACCCCCAAATCGTCCACTGAGCCAACTAATCTCCCGACCCAGGGCAGGATCTGAACCTGCACCCTCGCTGAGCAGGACCCTATATCCTATTTGCTGAGCTCCCCTGAGCCAGCCAGCAAGTCCCCCTGTCTTGGGGCCAGACTCAGATCAGCAGAGTGAAAGACCCCCATGTCTCATTCCCCTACCCAACCCACCGCATGAATCAGCCAGTCGCCTGGATCTAGGGCTGGAAGACAACGTCTCTGAGCACTGGTGGCAGGAACGTGCCACATCAGATCCAAGGTTGTGTTTATTTGGGTTTCCTTTCCAGTTCAATTCTCTATTCATAACATAATACAAACTAAATTGAACGATTAGGAGGCGAGGGACGAGAGCAAGGGTGGAGGATGGTGGGACCCAGCCAAATGCAGGGAAATTTTAGGATGGACATGGAGGAAAACTAGCGAGAATTTACAGCCACAGGAGGTCACCAAGTCAGCTAGTTCTGCAGCTGGATGCAAGAAGGAGCTGGAGAGTTTTATGAAGTTAACTGCCCTGGAAATTCAGTGAATGACAACCTGGGAGAAGCCCCCTACACTTCCAGCTCTGTACTGAGGGCAACAGATGTCCAGGATAGAAGTTTACTAGAGAAGAAGGATGATCTTATAGTGAAGACACCAGACAGGAACTCAAATCCCAGCTCTGCCCCAGACCCGCCACCCCGCAATGTGTCTTTGGGCAATATGTCTGTGTGCCCTCAGTTTCCCCATCTGTAAAATGGGGATAACGGTACTTTTCTCCCACCCTGTGCCGTATCTATTTAGATTGTTAACTCGCTGGCATGGACTGCCTCTCAATGTGTCTGCATAGCACCTAACACGATGGGGCCCTGCTCTCAAGTGGAGCCTCTAGATGCTACTGTAGCACAAATACTAATAAATCCATGAACTCTTCCAGACAGGGACCATCTGTATTGTACAGCTCACGAAGAGCCAAGCACATCATTGGTGTTAACGATAAATATTCCTGCTATTCTGCCCCAGGACTGTGATTTGGTACAAAAAAGCTTTTACAAAAAACCAAGCAGGATCTGAAACATTTCTGCTGGGGCGGAATTTGAAGCGATACTGTGTCTTTTGGGTTATTAACATTTCTGGTTCTGCTATTCCGAGAGACAACAAGCAGGATCCAGTGCCTAGGACAAAGCTAGCAGGCAGCAGGCTAGATACAGATCACACTCAGAGGGTGGGGTGCTTAGGGGGATTGTAGCCTGCTCCTCCCCTACCAATATCATTCACTTAAAGGAACGCTCCCCCAGCAGCGTTCAAGGCTCTAAATTTGACTCACTTTAACCTTTTCACTGCTGTTGAACCTCTCTAACCGCAGTGGCTAAAACCCTGGACCCTAATGATCTTCCCCAATTAAGCCACACAAGACCCCCACCCCCGGGGCAGATATTAGCATCCCTTTTTTCCAGGTGGGGAAACTGAGGCACAAAGCCATTTAAGTGACTTGCCTAAAGTCACATAGCGAATGAATGGGAGAGCAGGGAACCGAACCACACACACACCGTCTCCCTCCCCCCACACAACAGTTCCTCTCAATCTTTTCTGCTTATCGATATATCATTGTTGGAGCTGGCTGACAGTTAAAATACTGATTCCACTAAATCAAAACCTTTCAGGGATTGTAACAATTTAATCAAAGCTTTAGACAGGGAATTATCTGCACGTCACCTTGACTTTTATATTGTCTTTATACTAGAATTCAACAGTCAAAATACTTTGATTTAATAGAAAGTTGGAGTGTTTTGACCTTTGCAAAACAAAACATTCACAAGATTCCGAACTGTCGGGTTTGGGCCATTTCATGTCATGGACAATACCGGGATATCTGCTTTTTGGCCTCACTGGGGATACAATTCCAAAATCTTGGATTTTCCACGACGGGAAAATTCCATTTTTCAACCAGCTTTAATTATATGTTAGAGTCCATTTCAAAGAGAGGTCACGAGGTATGCTGGGTTCCCAGCCAGCAACACCTCTAGTCCATTGATACAACAATTTCCTAGAGCTTTTCTAGTCTTTACTGGGTTTTGAGTCCTCTCTGCTCTTTACAAGGTGCCATTGCACTAGGAATGCTCAGATGGGGTCATGGGAAGATCCCCTTTCCAAGACAAGCCCCAGAGCTCTTGTGCTTGGATTTCTGGCTAAGACTCTGCTGGGATTTTCTGTTCATCGTCCTTGGTCCCCTCTTCTCACAGCCCAGTGTGATCCATAGGGCCCTACCAAATTCACGGCTGTGAAAAACGCGTCAAGGACCGTGAAATCTGGTCTCCCCTGTGAAATCTGTATAGGATAGAATAAAAGTACAGAAAAGACCAGATTTCATGGGAGATACCAGCATTCCTCAAATTGGGAGTCCTGACCAAAAAAGGGGTTGTAGTGGGGGGGGGGGTCGCAAGGTTTTTATGACGAGATTGCGGTATTGCCACCCTTACTTCTGCACTGCCTTCAGAGCTGGGTGGCCAGAAAGTGGCCAGCGCCCAGCCAGCAGTAGGGCAGAAGTAAACGGGGCAACACCAGACCACTCCACCTTTACTTCTGCGCTCCTGCCTTCAGAGTTGGGTCAGGACTTCTACAGTTACAACCTTGTGACATTTCAGGTTTAAATACCTGAAATCATGAAATTTATGGATTATTTATAATCCTCTGACCGTGAAATTGACCAAAATGGATCTTTGGTAGATCCCTAGTGATCAATCACAGCCCCACACAATCTATGCCGACATCCAGCTCCCCCAGCACAGTGGCCTGGACCTTCTCCTCTGGAGTCAAAGCTCTACCATGTGAAGCCTGAAGACGCCATCTAGCTTCTCCTGTGTCAGTAACTGCTACACCTGGATTCTGACCATGTTCTCCTACACAACGACACTTTCTCCAACCCTACTGCAGCAGGCTGGGAGCTCGATAGATCTCATGGCTAAGGAGGGTCAGGCCTGGCTGGTACTTGAATGAGAGACCAAGGCAAAGCCAGGGTCCTGCAAGAAGCCATGTGAACCATTCAACAGATCCTCTCAGTACAGACTCCAAATGGAAGAGCCATTGCACCAGCGTGGGGATGGAAGGTGCTACTCTGCTGAAAGGTTCCTTTGGATGGGACATAGAACCTCAATCACACTTGGCCTCCCTGCAGCATCAAGAGGACAAAATAATTCTTCACTTCCTGTCCTAAGGAGTTTGCCTAGTATTTCCGCAAGCCATTAGAACAGCTGCCGCCATCCATCCCAGAGGTGGCTGCACGTCTGTAGCGAGCGAGGCAGTTTAGAGACCCCACAGAGTGCTTTGGGGAGTTAACCAACAAGCACTTGGTACATACATCAGTATGGTATTCTGAGCGCGGCTGGCTCCAGGGCCGCTGATTTGTACGTGGCCGGATCAAATGAAAAAGCCGTTCCAGACAGCTCAGAGAGAGGCGACCACACACGCTTGACTTGCAAGTCACGGCACCAGAGGGATGATTTGAAAGACTCTTCCCTTCTCTCTTCCCCAGACCTCTGCCCCTCTCCATTGCCTGCCAGGCTGGTGCCCACGCTGCACAACCGCGAAGCGGGGATTGTGCTGTGGGGGGGAGGGGGAGAGTCTTCCTACAATTCTTTCCCCAAACTGAAGGGCAGGCGGAGTCGACAGCACTCAGCCCTCGTCTGGATGCTGATAGATCAGGGTCGTTTGGAAATACTTGCTCTCTGCCAACAATGGTCCAGGGAGGATCCCCCACCCTCCGCTCTCCAAAACACCCTTCCCCAGGGACAGAATCTCTCTCCCAAAAATCCCCCTTCAAGAGCTCCACTCCCCACTGCAGGCAACACAAGCTGAGCCCTTGATACTGTCAGCTGAGTATTCAGAGACAAAGCGGCAGCAACCACCGCTCACGCACTCACTGTGGCCCTAACCAACCTTGCAAGCAACTCCATGCAGGCAGACCTTGGACCAGCTGGCATCAGTGCGGGGCTCAGGATGGGGTGAAGGCATCACACACAAGGCATCACTAGCAGGATGGGGGCCTACAATCCTGCAAACCGCTCTGCAGGCAAGTAACATGCAACGTGTCCCACTGAACTCAGTCACATATTCAAACGATTGCAGCATCAAAGCCCATTGGGGCTGTCTTCCTACTTGCTTATGGGGAACGAAAGCATTTTTGTCTAACTGGACTCCCAGCTTCTTTACCCTCCCTTCTCCGCAGCACACGCGCCCCTGGGACATGGGGTTTATCACCAGCTAATGGCAGGGTTGGGGGAGAATCATCTTGTGGGATTCCCTTGTTAAAATATTGGCAGCATATCACTGCCCCAAGGCAGCCTCTGGCCAGCTGCGGGAGGGAGAAGAGATGAGAAGCAGATTTACTGACCTAGAATGTATTGCACTATTAGTTAGAGAGCTTTCTCCTGGCCCAGTGTGTGACGAGCTAGTCACAGTACAGGGGGGCATCACCCCCTAAATAAAGTCTCAGAACAGGCTTGGGGCAGGGGATGTGTGAGGAATTGAACAGACTGTACATAGGACATCGAGCTATTGATCACAGCTCTCAATGCCAGACCCTGTGTCTGCAGCCACACACGTACTAGAACAGAGGTTGGGATTCTCACAAGGAGCCATAGGGGATCTGGCACGGGGGGCATCTGTGTGACTGTTACTCAACATTGACAGCTGCTCCCATTCTTCACTAGCACAGATCAGCGACTGTTGACTTTATTTTTCCAGTGAGTGATTTTAAATTTTATCACAAGTTAATGGAGTTGGTTTTTTGCTTGTAAGATGGGGTGGGGGGGAAAAGAACTCTAGCATCCTGGCCAGATTTGCATCATTTTATTCCGACTCTTTAAATTTCCTCCCAGCTATTCCAACTGGGAAAAAAGCATTCTTCACTTCCCTCTTCCTAAGGATCGGTATGAAACAGTCCTGCCGCATTCCACTGGCAGAGGAATGAGCCATACATTCGGTATAAATATTTTTTTTAGAAGTATGAATTCATGGACAATCCATGGCTTCTTCACCCACCAGCACTGTGTTGACTGGTAACCCAGCAGCGCCTAGGAACCCTGGTCATCACTGGGCTAGGTACTGTACAAACACCAAACCGACGGTCCCCACCCCAGAGAGCTTACAATCCACGAACTCAATGACTCTACACACAGCCCCACCCCCATAAAGATTATTAAAGCACTTGTGGGAAAAAGGCACCATATACCTAAGATATCGTCCCTGAAAGTAACAGGACTTGAAGAAGCAAGATGAAGGAAAACGGCCATTCAATGCCCCCTTGCCAGACCAAGCCACGTGGCAGCATCCATCTCAGCCTCCCCGGTGTCACTTATACCACCAAGACCTGGCAGGGAAACGGGGTCCCCTTCTCACTGCAGGGCTTGATCCAAGTCCTGTTGAAGTCAATGACAGTCTTTCCATTGACTTTAATGGGAGTCAGCTCAGGCCTCAAAGGAAGAGCTGGGGGGTCCTTCAGAAGCAGCTGTTAGAGAAGCCAGACTGTACCAGTGCCCACAAAGGATATGTCTACATAGCAGCTGGGAGCGTGCTCCCTGGCTCGGCTAGGCAGACACTCAGGAGGTCTGCGCAAGCTTCCGTGATAGCAGCATAGCTGGGGTAGCATGGACACCAGCTCGGGCCACCCACCTGAACACAAACTCACCCATACCCTCTGGGAATGCACTTGGGTTGCCAGTCTGAGCCTCCGCCCATGCTGCCCCTCACCCCCTGCTACACTGCTATTTTTAGCACACTAGCTGGAGCTAGCCTAGGAGGCCTGTCTGCCCAAGCTTGGGGGCACCTTCCCAGCAGCAGCATAGACATACTCAAAAGCTTCACCGAAGCCCTAAAGTGGGACCTTGCTCCCACCTTTCCCGTGACCCCTCCCTGGACAGCAGATAGTCATGGAGTCAACACCCTACATTGCTGATGTGCGAGACACCACTGATCTGTCAGCCATAAGATCACCATCCGAGTTTCATAGATGCAATAGGTCTGGCCTCATCATATGGAGGGAGGAAGAAGGTTTGTTTAAGAGAAGGAGGGATAGGATCCAGCATCTGCAACTGGAGCAAGCCCTACACTGACCTAGTTGCAGGATCTAGCCCCAGTTCCTCAAGTCATAGAATATCAGGGTTGGAAGGGACCTCAGGAGGTCATCTAGTCCAACCCCCTGCTCAAAAGCAGGACCCATACCAAATTAAATCATCCCAGCCAGGGCTTTGTCAAGCCTGACCTTAAAAACTTCTAAGGAAGGAGATTCCACCACCTCCCTAGGCAATGCATTCCAGTGTTTCACCACCCTCCTAGTGAAAAAGTTTTTCCTAATATCCAACCTAAACCTCCCCCACTGCAACTTGAGAACATTACTCCTTGTCCTGTCCTCTTCCACCACCGAGAATAGTCTAGAACCATCCTCTCTGGAACCACCTCTCAGGTAGTTGAAAGCAGCTATCAAATCCCCCCTCATTCTTCTCTTCCGCAGACTAAACAATCCCAGTTCCCTCAGCCTCTCCTCATAACTCATGTGTTCCAGACCCCTAATCATTTTTGTTGCCCTTTGCTGGACTCTCTCCAATTTATCCACATCCTCCTTGTAGTGTGGGGCCCAAAACTGGACACAGTACTCCAGATGAGGCCTCACCAATGTTGAATAGAGGGGGACGATCACGTCCCTCGATCTGCTCGCTATGCCCCTACTTATACATCCCAAAATGCCATTGGCCTTCTTGGCAACAAGGGCACACTGCTGGCTCATATCCAGCTTCTCGTCCACTGTCACCCCTAGGTCCTTTTCCGCAGAACTGCTGCCTAGCCATTCGGTCCCTAGTCTGTAGCTGTGCATTGGGTTCTTCCGTCCTAAGTGCAGGACCCTGCACTTATCCTTATTGAACCTCATCAGATTTCTTTTGGCCCAATCCTCCAATTTGTCTAGGTCCCTCTGTATCCTATCCCTGCCCTCCAGCGTATCTACCACTCCTCCCAGTTTAGTATCATCCGCAAATTTGCTGAGAGTGCAATGCACACCATCCTCCAGATCATTTATGAAGATATTGAACAAAACTGGCCCCAGGACCGATCCCTGGGGCACTTCACTTGACACCGGCTGCCAACTAGACATGGAGCCATTGATCACTACCCGTTGAGCCCGACAATCTAGCCAACTTTCTACCCACCTTATAGTGCATTCATCCAGCCCATACTTCCTTAACTTGCTGACAAGAATACTGTGGGAGACGGTGTCAAAAGCTTTGCTAAGTCAGGATACAATACATCCACTGCTTTCCCTTCATCCACAGAACCAGTAATCTCATCATAGAAGGCGATTAGATTAGTCAGGCATGACCTTCCCTTGGTGAATCCATGCTGGCTGTTCCTGATCACTTTCCTCTCATGCAAGTGCTTCAGGATTGATTCTTTGAGGACCTGCTCCATGATTTTTCCAGGGACTGAGGTGAGGCTGACTGGCCTGTAGTTCCCTGGATCCTCCTTTTTCCCTTTTTTAAAGATGGGCACTACATTAGCCTTTTTCCAGTCATCCGGGACTTCCCCGGTTCGCCACGAGTTTTCAAAGATAATGGCCAATGGCTCTGCAATCACAGCCGCCAATTCCTTCAGCACTCTCGGATGCAACTCGTCCGGCCCCATGGACTTGTGCACGTCCAGTTTTTCTAAATAGTCCCGAACCACCTCTTTCTCCACAGAGGGCTGGCCATCTATTCCCCATGTTGTGATGCCCAGCACAGCAGTCTGGGAGCTGACCTTGTTCGTGAAGACAGAGGCAAAAAAAGTCCATTCCTTCTGCCATAAGGACTCAGCAAAATACACAGGACCAGCTGCAAACTGCCCTTATTCAAAATATAGACACTCCAGTATTCACAGAGATTGTGCAAAACGCCGCAGCTTCCAGCGGTTGGAGTGGTTATTGTAGCAGAATACTATCTGGTTCTTAATAACCCGAAAGCCACAATATCAATTCAAATTCTGCCCCAGGACTGTGATTTGGTAGAAAAAAACTTTTTCAAAAAACCAAGCAGCATCTGAAACATTTCTGTGGTTTTCTTTCTTTAAATTCCCAGGCAAACACCACAAGCCCCACACTTTATGGCAGGAGGAAGCCGAAAGTGAAACTGACTATAAACAGAAGATACTTCCCTGATTTTGCCTATTTCGGCCTGAACTGCGTCAACCCACTTTGAACGTCTAAACAGCTCCGCCGAAAATCAATGGGATTACTCGCAAGCCTACAGTTCAGCACGTGCACAAGCGTTTTTGCAGGATCGGGGCCTTGTATACGCTCTTCAGAGAGGGCACCGCGTCTTTTTAGACTTATGTACAGTATGCCCGCGAAAAGAGGGCGGTTGGAGTCTCTATGAGCTGCTGTTATACAGAGGGTTCATTTTCCATTGTCCAAATTGGAGGTACAACCCCCCCCCCCCACGGCATAAACCGTGAAAACAGAAATAGACAGTTAGTTAGTTACTTTCCAATAGTCGAAGGCGTTGGTGGTGGTCAAGCTAAGGAAAGGCGTTCATTGTAAGTGCGGAGTTTTGTTTTTCCACCAAGAGCATCTTTCCCAAGCCGGCTGGGCTCCCAGCTAAGGGAAGAGTTTCCGCACCCAGAGTAAGGAAATGAACAGCCGGGGTCGGCGACGCGCTGAGAGGCATGAAACTTACTCAGATGGCCAGGTCGTTCAACAACTTAGCAAGATCCTAACAGACTCTTCCGCCCTTTGCAGGAGAGGTGCAAAGCGCCTTCTCTTGACGAGAAATCACGTCTGATTTCAGGAAAGATGGCAAGAAAAGGGTCGGGGGGGGGGCGAGGCACGAGGAACAGATCCAAGCTGCCTCCTGCAGTAACAAGACCTACCACAAAACAAAAGGGAGACGCCCCTTCCCAGCGAAAGGTGGGCGAAGCACCTAATTCCCAGTTTCAAGGGAGAGAACCCCGGCAGGACACCGCTCCCCCCGCCCTCCCCCTCCTCTCCCGCTGCCCCTCACTCACCTCTTCCAGCACCGCCACCGCCCCCCGGCACTTCTGCATTTTGGAGGAGAAGGTGGAAGCCGCCGGGGAGCTCAGGTCTTCCGAAGTCACCGCCAGGAACTCCGAGACGGTGATCTGCTCAGGCATGTTGGGGGATGTTGCCCTGCGACGGGGGGCGTCTGGAAAGTCATCCAATGGCAAAGGGGACGGGAGAGGAGGACCCAGGGGCAGAACAGGGGGAAGGGACGGGCAGAGCGAGAGCGTCTTGCACCACTTTGGTCAATTTCACATCGCAGCTGCTGCGCTCTCGGCGCAATTGACTAGAGACGCCCAGGAGCGCTCTCGTAAGTTTCTCTCTCCTGCTCGCTCCCTCCCTCCCTGCAGAGGCTTTCAGTGCAATCACGTGGGGATATTGTTACACAGCCAATGCATATATGCCTGCAAGCTCGGAGTTTTGGCCAAGAGCCTGTTAAAGGCAAAGTGCATCCAATTCCCCGCCTGGGTCGTTCCCCCCCGCCTCAGTGCAAACTGAGGCTGCTGTTCTCATGAGGGGCCTGGAGCGGTGGCTGTTATCTTTGCTTTTCCTGTCTTGTACAGGTGTCACGCACTCCCTGCCCAGTGAAAGATGCTGCTTGCCTCTCTAAGCGTCTGCTAATGATCAGTCATTAGGGTCCTTATGTGCAGCAGAATCCCCATTATCGCCTGCCCTTCCTGTAGGAAGAAGCTAGAACCCTTTCTCTCCCCCAGTCAAATGTCTCCCTTCCGCCCAGCAAAACGTTGCCTTAAAGCTTTTGATCTCCACTGATGTTAAGCAGATAAAGTTGGGTGAGGGGCCAGGAGGGTAGAGCAGTAACCCAGGACCAGATGAAAGAAGCCAGACTCCAGAGAGAAAACCCTTTTGACTCCTCCCTTCACAGACAAAGCGTGCTACACTCTTCTGAGTGTGGGAAAAGAAACAGCCCAGGTCAGGCACTAGGGAGGCTGTCATGGACTTCTCACATTATGTTGCATATGACAGGGCTTAGTCACTGATCCGAGAGATTGCTGGCCAGGTCCTGGAGTAATTTGCAGTGCTGTAACACTGTAGTATGACTCTTTCTCTAAGGCTCTTTTCCACATTTTTATGATTGTTTGTTTGTCTTGGGGTAGTGCCCCCTTGCTCCAGCTGCAATCAGGGTCCCATCCGTACACACAGGCCTGAAGCCTGCAAAGGCTTAGTTACACACACGCTTAACTTCATACACTGGGGATGGGCAAGGGCCACATCGGGATTCTGAAACTGTATGGAGGGCCGGGCCGGGTACAGAAGGCTGTGCCCCCACCCCCTAGCTGCCCCTTCCCACTTCCCGCCCCCGACTGCCCCCCTCAGAACCTCTGACCCATCCAATCCCCCCTGACTGCCCCCTCCTGGGACACCCGGGACCCCACTCCCTATCCAACCCCTCCTGCTCCCTGAGTGCCTTGAGCCCTATCCACACCCCCGCCCCCTGACAGGCCCCCTAGGACTCCCACGCCTATCCAATCCCCCCTGTTCCCCATCCCCTGACCACCCCCCCTAGAACCTCCACCCCATCCAACTATCCCCTGCTCCCTGTCCCCTGACTGTCCCCTGGAACCCCCTGTCCCTTACCCAACCCTCCCCCTGGCACGGCAGCTTGGCTGTGGGGAAGCAGGGGACAGCAGGGGAGGGGCTGGGGGCTAGCCTCCCCAGCCAGGACCTCAAGGGCTGGGCAGGATGATTTCAGGGGCCGTAGTTTGCCCACCTCTGTCATACACTGCGAGTAGCCCCATAGAAGTCAACA
This sequence comes from Lepidochelys olivacea, assembly GCF_965140295.1. Taxonomy (NCBI): domain Eukaryota; kingdom Metazoa; phylum Chordata; order Testudines; family Cheloniidae; genus Lepidochelys; species Lepidochelys olivacea. The sequence continues at coordinate 11,833,032 of NC_140429.1, forward strand.
ATACAGTAGAACCTCAGAGGTACAAACACCAGAGGTACGAACTGACAGGTCAACCACACACCTCCTTTGGAACCTTTGTGGGGAGGGATAGCTCAGTGGTTTGAGCATTGGCCTGCTAAACCCAGGGTTGTGAGTTCAATCCTTGAGGGGGCCATTTAGGGATCTGGGGCAAAAATTGGAGATTGGTCCTGCTTTGAGCAGGGGGTAGGACTAGATGACCTGCTGAGGTCACTTCCAACCCTCATAGTCTATGATTCTGTGAAGTACACAGGCAGGCAGCAGCAGAGACCCCAAAAATGCAAATACCATACAGCAAAGTACTGTGTTAAACATACAATACTAAAAACATAGAGGGACAGTTTTAAAAAAAAAAGATTTGACAAGGCAACGAACCTGTTTCTGTGCTTGCTTCCTTTAAATCAAGATGGTTAAGAGCAGCATTTTTCTTCTGCACAGTAACATTTCAAAGCTGTACTGTCAACGTTCAGTGTCAGCTTTTGAACGAACAACCCTCGTGTTTTGTTCGGACAACCTTCGTTCCTGAGGTGTTCATACTGTACTCGCTGTGAGAAAAAGTGACCCTTTGCATGTGGCGGGGGGGTCCTAGTGAGGGAGTCCCTGCCCCCAAAGAGTTTGCAAGCTTTCTAGAGAAGACAGGGGAATGTGAGAAAGGGAGGACTATTGCCCCATTTCATAGCGAGGGAAGTGAGGCACAGACAGCTCAAGTTTCAGAGTAGCAGCCGTGTTAGTCTGTATTCGCAAAAAGAAAAGGAGGACTTGTGACACCTTAGACACTAACCAATTTATTTGAGCATAAGCTTTCGTGAGCTACAGCTCACTTTGATCAAGCGACTTCCTCAAGTCACACAGGGAGTCTGTGGAAGTGGAAAAACAAGGAGTTGAACCCACAGCTCTGAGCCTTAACAACCAGCTGGTCCTTCCTCTCCTTGGGTTATGATAAGCAATGACTTTATGCTCGGCTCTGTACTCAGGCACTCTCTGCCCCTGGAGTTCAGAGTCTAAATCAAATACAGATGGCAGCAATCTGCTTTATAGGATACACATGCTGAAGGCCCAAAGCGAAAGCAGCTCTTTATGGCTGTGTTGTGTCTTTTAATGCTGTACTTGGTGGTTTAACTTTGAAAAGAGCCACAGGAGAAGTGAGATTCAAGGAGGGATTTGAATGACGAAAGCAGGGGTTGCTTGGGGTATAAAAAGGGGAAGGGGGCCCCGACCACAAGGGACAGCATGAGACAGGCATGAAGACAACAGCAGGGGAAGAGGAGTAATAACCCTTCTTTTGAAGGGCTTAGCTACACGGGGAAATGGACCAGAGAAGCACCCTCTATGGACACTTATTCTGAAATAACTCTAGCACTTTAAATTCACGCCCTACCTTATTTCAGAGTAACTTCCTTGTGTAGCTAAGCTCTTATAAAGGAAGGTCAATATCATTATCCCCAATGTACAGAGGGGGAAACTGAGGCAGAGAGCACCCCCCCCCCAAGATGACACAGGAAGTCAGTGGCAGAGCCAGCACTAGACCCCAAGTGCCATGCCCCGGTCATGCTGCCCTTCTAAACCATTGCTACGTAATCTGCAATCTTATAAAGAAGTTTATAAAGGACTTCAGCAGAGTTGGAAAAGAAACGGCAGGAGGGCCCAGATCCAAAGCTATTTAGGCTCCTAACTTCCACTGAGCCTAACTCCCTTTGTGGATCGGGGCCGAGGCGAATAGGAGCCACCTTATAGCCAGAGCTCGTTACAAGCCACAATGTCACAACATGGACTCCCGCTATGGAAATCAAACCAAGTTGTGGAATCACACAGCAGTGGCAGCAGCTGTGGTTCCAGAAGGACGGGCTGCTTCAGACTCTTCAGCCTTGGGTCTCACAGGTCCCCTTGACCGCAGAAATGGGCCTTGAAGGGCCTAGCACTTTGACAGCCCCGATAATACTTTGCACAGCGTGGGCAGCGCTGTGCAAATACCCTGCTGGGGGCAGGGGGAGGGATATGGCCCCACATAAATGCTTTAGAAATACAGAACTTTGCAAAAATGCAGCCATCTCTGGAGTGGAGCACGGCAGCCGTTTAACAGCCTGCACCAGGGCTACACAGCATTTTGGGTCAGGAAATGAAGGAGGAGCCCATCTCCAAAAGAAACTGCAGAAGAGCAATCAGGGCATCGAGATGTAATTACGCAGGTTGGTATTGGGTGTGACACCAGGGTTAACACCTTTGCTCCTAGGAAAAGTGCTTCACTGGCCGTGAATGGACAGAACCTTTGTTTTATAATGGGAGTCAGAGTTGTTAGTACTGATCAAAAAGTCATTCCGATACCACATCTCTCCCGCCAACTCCATACAGTCAGAAAACCAGGGGTGCAGGGAGACGTGCGCTGTTCAGGAAGTTTAAAATCAATAGAAAACATTTCCAAAGACTTGAACCCGACATGGATCGTGACCATTAGCAGGGGAGCAGCAAGCCCTGTGCTAGATCATGCTGCCAAGCTATGTGGTAGGGGACAGTACAGAATCATAGAATATCAGGGTTGGAAGGGACCTCAGGAGGTCATCTAGTCCAACCCCCTGCTCAAAGCAGGACCGATCCCTGACTAAATTATCCCAGCCAGGGCTTTGTCAAGCCTGACCTTAAAAATATCTAAGGAAGGAGATTCCACCACCTCCCTAGGTAACGCATTCCAGTGTTTCACCACCCTCCTAGTGAAAAAGCTTTTCCTAACATCCAACCTGAACCTCCCCCACTGCAACTTGAGACCATTACTCCTTGTTCTGTCATCAGTTACCACTGAGAACAGTCTAGATCCATCCTCTTTGGAACCCCCTTTCAGGTAGTTGAAAGCAGCTATCAAATCCCCCCTCATTCTTCTCTTCCGCAGACTAAACAATCCCAGTTCCCTCAGCCTCTCCTCATAAGTCATGTGTTCCAGTCCCCTAATCATTTTTGTTGCCCTCCGTTGGACGCTTTCCAATTTTTCCACATCCTTCTTGTCGTGTGGGGCCCAAAAGCCATGGGACCCTGCTGACCTCCGTTCTCAGGGTAGTTCCCATCTGTGCCCAGCCTTCAGAGAGTGAGCAGTGATGTCCTGGTGTATATGAGAAAGGCCACATGGTCTGAGCCCAGGGCAAGGAGCCAGGAAGTCCTGAGTGCGAATTCTAAGGCGGATTCCAGCTCCCTCTGGAAGTCATTTCTCCCATCTGCCTGTATTCCCTCATCTGCAACATGGCAATGACAATAACAATAACAGGATGATGAGCTGGTTAGGCTGTATATACACCACTGCCCTCTACTGGAGAGAATAGGGTTGCTTACGGGTGCATTAAAGACCCGAGCTGGCAAGTGAGGATTTGCCTTTAACTCAAGTAGAAACACACTCTGGTTTTAGAACAGGAGGACGTGAGTTCTTACCCCACTGCTGCCTGGAAGTGCAGAGTGGTCTGGATAGCCCGTGTCGTGTTGAGCAATAGCTGATGGTTAAATGGGTTCTCTCTGCCCTTTGCTGTGACTTTTTGTTCTTTTCACGGTGACCTCTCTGGACCCCAGCCGTGGAGACGGGGCAGCAATGCTGTCATCAGAAAGCAAACAGGTTGCTGATCCTGATCAGCAGCACAGGAATGTTGGTGGGCTGGAGGGAGGGGAGGGGAGGGCAGATGACCAGATTCACCTCTGGGGTAGCTTCCGTTGAAACCAATGGAGTTGCACCAAGGCTGAATTTGCCCCATTCCCCTCTACAAAGCTTCTAAAGTCAGCAAAAAGAACAAGGAGTCCTTGTGGCACCTTAGAGACCAACACATTTATTTGGGCATAAGCTTTCGTGACCTAAAGCCTACTTCATCGGATGGTTGTCAGGTTAAACGCAGAGATTTATGTGGCGAGACTGAATGCATGAATTAATGGGGTCCTGTGCACCCAAAGAGGACCCCCAGTGTGGAACAAAGGAGCCACACCCCTTAATAAAAACAACCGCACATGAGCAAGATAGAGCCAGGTGGAAGGTCCTGCTTCTGTCCTTCATCTTGGGCCCCACCTGCCGTGGATCCAGCCCGGGTGGCGTTATTAATGAGCAGTGGCTTCCCCCCTGCCTGCCCCGTTTCGAGGAGCCTGATGCCCCCTGACACTATCAAAAGGGGGTGGAGGGACCCGGCGTCGGGGAGTCGTTTGGCGGGATCAGAGGGCATGAGGGAGCTGTGTAGCGTGCGTTCCTCCCGCCCAGCAGAGCCAAGGAGGAAGGAGTCAGAGCTCTGACATTTGTTTGTTAATGAACCAAATGTCCCTGCTGCAGCCCACAGGAGAACTGGGCTCCCTGCCAGCGAGCTCCATACTGCACGGGAGGGTGGGGGGAAGACACTGTCCACAGCAGATCCTGCTGAATCACTTTCTAGCTGCACTGGCAACTGCCTGCAGCCTTCTCGCCCTGACTCACCAGCTTTCTGGGAAGGGATCATGGGACGGGAAGGGTTGTGAAATGGGGGAGGCGGGTGCCTGACGGTAATCAGCCCAATCTGTCCCAAGCCCAGGTGTTTATCCCTCCCGTTTCAAATGACCAGGCCTCACTCGGCTCCCTGTCTGGGCAAGCAGGGCAGGCTGCTCTGAGAGAAGCAAACTTGGAAGGAGAGAATGTTTATACAGCAAGAAACTGACGAGGGCTGGATTGCTTTCCCTGTGGTTTCTCTGCTTTCCCTGAGCATGTTCGTGTTTGAAGAAGGGGTTTTGCTCCCTCTTCTGCTTTTCTCCGCTTGCCTGTGGGCTTCCAGTGCTCTCTTGCCCCTTCTCTCCTTGCTTTCTCATCCTTCTTCAGTAACTATTTGTATTATGGCAACGCCTAGAAACCCCACCTGAGAACAGGGTCCCTTTGGGCCAGTCCCTGCCCCTGGAACCCTTCCGCCAGGTGCTGCCGGCAGCAAAAAGGGCCGAGTTGAATTTCCTAGGTGTTTCTACTGAAAACTTAAACACCCAGAAACCTGGGAAGCTATCTATTCCACACTGGGATCTTGCCCAGCCATACCTCCCCCCTCACAAGGGGTTTAAAAACAAAGAACTTTACTGGGGAGGAGGGAAGAGAAAGGACCCAGGATAAATTTGGGAAAGCCAGGGATTAATAAATGAGCAACACCTATTAGGTAAGACCTCCCCCCCCCGCACACGCACATGTACGCACCCCCACCCCTGGGTATCTTTGCAATAGCCTCAATCCGAGTCCTGCTCTGGTAGTTTGGAGTGGCTACGGCCTTTCAGCCACTTCCCTCCTCACCAGATCCCACACTCAGGGTTTGGTCGGCCAGGCCCAAGAACTCTGGCTGCTTTGAGAGCTCTCCCACCCTGCACCAGGGACATGGTTGCAGCTGTGCTAGCGGGGTTGGGAGGCCCATACCAGTGTCCTTCAGCTAAGCTCCTGCTGCTCTCTCCGGCTTCCTGAGCCCCATCACCTGCCTGAGCTCTGCCTCCAGCTTCCACGCCACACGCTGCCTTTGAGCTACCACTGCAAAGTCTTTGGAGAGAACTGAGTGGCCTGAAGAATGCTTAACAGAGTCCTTGTCCCTAGGGAGGCAGTGGTACTCCCAGGAAGAGATACAGCCCCGTTCTCTCTCTACCTCCTCGTGCTTTGGCTAGGCACTGCTATCCATTTGTGCTGAACCACGCTCTCTCTCAGGGTGACCTCTCACACCAGGCACATTCGGTGCAGTTTGTTTGTCCTGTCATTCCCAAACACGGACAATAACGTCGTGTTGCCCCAAACTCAACACTTAACGGTCTTTTGAGCAAAACGCCCCATTCTGCCACATAACAAATGCAAATGAAGCCTCGCCCAGTTACATTTCCCCTTGCTCACCAACAGATGGCAGCAGAGAGCACCCTCCCCGATGGCACCTCTGTCCACCTGGAGCTCTCAAGCAGCTCTGAGCCTCTCTTCTGCCTGTTCACCAACAGCTAGGGAGACCAGATGTCCCGATTTTATAGGGACAGTCCCGATTTTGGGGGCTTTTTCTTATATAGGCACCTATTACCCCCCACCCCCTGTCCCAATTTTTTACACTTGCTGTCTGATCACCCTACCAACAGGTGGCAACACCAAACTCCCTATACGTTAGGGTTTCAGGCTGCAGGGCATACACCCTGAAAAGCATACAGTGTAATAAGATAAATGCACGAGGGTGGGGAAACTGAGGCTCAGAGAGGGGAAGTGACTGGCCCCAGGTCACAAACAAGTCAGTGGCAGACACATAATTAGAACCCGGGTCTCAGTTCCATGCAGTATCCACAGGACACTTGCAGGCTGAGAGCTAGTCTGATGTCTGGCATGCAGCACATAATCACTAAGCTCCACCCATCTTCTCCTTGACTCGGGGGTCCAGCCAATGTCCTTTGCTGTAGGATGCATAGAAAATGCAAAGCAGCAGGTCTCCTCCCTTCGGGCCAGAATCTGATCTCAGCTACACCAGTGCAATTCACGGTGTTCCACCGGCGTAACTCAAGAGACGACATGGCCGGCCATTGGACCATGGAGCTAAGACCATGCAGAGAAAGTGCCCTCAGCCCTCGCTCTAGGTTCTCCAGTAGGTTCCTCTTTCCATCCTTGCCCACCAAGAAACTGAACATCCAGGTTTGGTGTGACTGACATGGCCGGCAGCAGAAGTGTCCAAGGATTCTGAAGTCACATGGTCACGCCCGTTGGTATTTTCTGCCAGGCTGCCCTGAGGATCATTAGAGAGATGGGCCGACATCATTCACCCAGCACTGCCTGGTCATTTGCACCGGAGGATGGGCAGGGCCCATTTAGACCAAGCAGGGCCCAGATCCTCCAAGCCTTCCACAACAAAATCAAAATCACAGCTCTTCTCTTCCCCACCCAGCACTGCCTCTTCCTTCCAGCCCTGCTGAGTCCCTGGCTGTTGTTCTCCCCTGCCCGGATTCCTGGCTGCTCAGATCCATGGGGCTGCTCAGCAACGTCTGCATCCCATCGCTTAGCTGTAGAACATCCTGCAGTGTGCACAGCAATCTGCCCCAAGGGACCAAAGGAGCAGGATCGTGCCAAGGGACCCGTGCTGCATGCTAAGGAGAAGGGGGGCGCCCGGGTGTGGCCAGACAGCTTCTGGGAGCTCCAGGGAGTCGCTGAGACAAAGCCCCCTGGGGGTATCCACAGCCACTCCCTGCCCATGCAGAGTTCCAGGGTGGGGGAAGCTGTACGTAAACATAGCCTTGCCCATGGGGCATTAGGGCCAATGCAGATCCTGACTGCTCCCGTCAGCCAATGGAAGCCTTCCTCTGTCATGTTGGGGGCCCAGCGACTGACACTTACAAGGCAGCTGTCTGCAGCCCCATGGGGACTGAGGGCAGCATGCACCCTTGGAGCAGAGAAGGAAGAGCTCCCTGCGTCATCTGCATAGAGCCCAACCGTCGGCCCGGTGCAATGAATTTCAGCTAGACTGAAGCCACATGCCGCAGTACAAACCTGGCCCCCATCGCCTCCGCCTGGGGCAGATGCCCTGCATGCTTCATTTGCAAATCAGAGGCCACCTCTGTTAGAATCAGGCCCCCGCCTACCTCCCGTAGGATCCCTGGAGAAACATCAGTCAAAGCAGCAAGCCCAGCCCACACCCCCAGCAAAGTTTTCCTCCTGCCCGTTTTCCGTGCTCCTAGTCCTCCTCTGGGTTGAGTCACTCGCTAGACACTTTGAGTCTCTTCCTTCAGCGCAGAGTCGTAAGCCTGATAAACCACAGCAGCCAAAGGGCACGCATCAGACCCAGCCGGGATCGTCACAACGGCGGGCCAGGCCCCTGAGTTAGGCTCAGTCGCACAAGTGGGAGCAGGTGCTTTTCCTGGATCCTCTCACACCCTGGCGAAGCTTGTCCATTACCCCGGCGGCATGGGGGTTCTTCCCCCAGGAGCGCCGGGTGAGCTTGTCAGGTTACATTCATGCACCGTTTTTAATATAGGCTTAAATGGCAGCGGCACCAGACCAGAACATGGACTCCAGCCATGTTTTCTTTTCGGCAAGCCCAAAAACGAATTGGAAGAGTTGGCAAAGCTGCCAATGCCCTGATTTTGACTGGGCCATTCTTAAAGTCAAAGGATCAGTTAAAACAAAACAACTGCCACCTCAGAGTATCAGTTGCCTCATGCTGGAAGGATGTTACGCCATGGCCTGACACAGGTAGGTCTCCTCACCGACAGCTGCAGATTTTCAAAGCTGGGCACCTAAAGCAGAAAGACAGTTGTGTGATTCAGGTATTCGCCTAGCACTCAGAATAGATGGGGTCAAGTTTTGCTTCGGTCACAAATTCCGTCGGGCTGGTCACTTTTTGCCTCAGTTTCCCAATCTGTAAAATGGGGATCATTAAACTTCCTTTCTCCCACCCTTTTTCGTCTCATCTAGTTAGCCAGGGAGTGCTCTGTGGCCAGGACTGTCTCTTACACCTAGCACAGCAAGGTCTCTGTCTTACATTAAGCCCCATAATTCACATTTAGGCACCTAAATAACAACTTGATTTTCAAAGCAAAGCCCTGGGAGTGGTGGGGCCAGCATCTCGGAAAATCAAGCTGCCGATTTAGCTGCCAAACCCTGCACTTAGGAACTTTTGAAAAAATTACCCTAAGTGAATTGGTAGCCTAGGGCCAGATTTTTCCAAGGTATTTAGGGACCTGAAGATGCAGCTATGAACCTAATGGGATTTTCAGAAGTGGCTGGCTGCCTAACTCTGAACTCAGTGGGAGTTGGGCACCTAAATACCTTTGCGAATCCCCTACCCGCAAGGTGGTGAGTTGCATCTTTAGGTATCTAAATACCTACCAAAATTTGGCCTTAGCAGCCCACTTCCCACTGAAAGTAAGTAGGACTTAGGTTCCTAAATCAGTTAGGTGCTTTTGAAAATTTGAGCCTTAGCCAAACTGCTGGCCTCCAGGTTTCAGAGATTTGGCCTAAGTCTTAGCTCTTTCAGCCTCAAACAGCCAAATTGCTTCCACTTTAAAAGCAGAACGAATCCCCCAGCAGAGCACCATCTCCTCCCACTCGGTCCCCAGCCCCTGTCCCATCTGCTCTCTTTCTCCTGGGTGGAGATGATTAACTCTATCCTGTTTATAGGATCCACAGTTGTGGCTTTTAATCCGCAGCGTTAACTCCTGTGTTTAGTTCTCGGAGTGTGAAATACAGCTGCCCTTGCGTCTGCTTTCTCCTGCCATGCCCCACCAGCTTTCTAACCCTTGCAACTTCCAAGCCCGTGTGCGGGGCTCGAGCCAAAGCCCTCCAGAGTCAACGGACGGACACCTAGTGACTTCGGATCAGGGCCCCGAGTCTGAACAAACCCCTCCCCAAACACTCACTGCTGCACAGAGAGGAGGAAGTCAAGGCAGGGTCGCTGGGCCTGCTAGCGATTAGGCTAGGGGGTTAGCCCAGCAGCTGGAAAAATCAAACCACATTTTCCTTCTAATTTGCTGGAAAGGGAAGTCTCCCTATTACAGTTTAGGGATGTCAGGACCCTCGAGTTAACCCTTTGGGTGCTGCCTAATGGAGATGGTCCAGGAGTTCATAATGGATCCCCAGTGCCTCCGCCACATGCCACCTACAGGCACCTGGAAATACTGGGATGGCACTGCCCACTGGCACTTCTGATGAACCCCCCTCCCCCAGCCCCTGCCTTCCACCCAGCCCTGCAGTGCAGCCCGGCAGCCACGGGGTTAACGGGCTCCCTCTCTGGCAGGAATGCGTTTGGGGAAGGGATTTTTCTCCCGCCACACTGGGGTTTCCAGCCCCTTCGCTGCTGCCAGAAGAATGTGATGAATCGAGTGTTTTCAGACCAGCTTTGCGCTGTAATTGCTGTAAGTCGTCGCCACATGGAATCCAGCCCGGCAGCCCCAGCCCTGGGCTGGATAGGAACCCGCACTGCCAGTCTGGCCTGTTCTGCCAGGGTCCATTAGCGGAGGTGGATTGAGACCAAGGTGGAAGGAGCATGGGTGGAGGTGGAGAGGAAGCACCCACTAAAGGACCCCACCACCCCAGCACCTTCAGAACAACTAACCAGGTGGATCCTGTTCAACTGATCACTCTGTGGGCTAAAAATGCAGCAAAGTCTAGGGGACTGAGCAGAGGACTGGGAGCCAGGAACTCCTGATTTCTAACCTCAGCACTGCCACCTGCTGGCCAGGGAACTGAGTAATCACCTTAGCAGGAGGCAAACTGCCAGGTAGGCGTCTTTCCGCAGAGGCTTGGCCGTCAGTTACATTGCCAGCTCAGCACAGCTGCTCCTCCCACACTCCATGCCGTTGGGTGGCTAGTCCGCCTTACCCATGGCATTAGGACTTTGCATTAAGAATGCAAGATTGCAAAGCTGGGGGGGTATATTTTGGATGGCTGTTGGAGATGGAGGGTTGGAGCCGACTGGCACCAGAACTGGAGCCAGGAGGAAGGGGAGCAGGGGGAAGTACATGAGACTTTAACTTCTTATTTCCATTCTTTAAAGGTAAGGGGGCAAGTAGGGCATGTCCCTGCCAGCGGCATCATCACTAAACACAGTCATCATCAGTGAATGTCCAATTTTTTTATCCTGCTTTGGTGTCCCTCTGTGCACGGCTCCCCTGAGGCCAGGAGAACGGGGAGCTGCATCGGCCTGGGAATTAGTGGGTGAAACAGCCCTGTTGCAGCTGCTTGTGACTGATCTGTGCATCTCTAACGTGTGAGCCCCACTTAAAAATGACTGGAAGGAAGACCAGCCCCTCACGGCTAGCAGGGAGAACATCCGCTGGAGGAAACATCCCTGAAGGAGCCCGTGTCAGCACTCACCTTCCAAAATACGCCATGGCCTCACCTGGACTTCAGGAAATTGGAGCCAGGCAGGAGCAGCTGCATATGCCTGTGTAATACAGCAGCAGCTAACCCTATAATTCTCCTCCTTCCCTACCCGTGCAAGCCAGCTCCCTGCACCTTCAGCCACGTCCTAGTAGGACACAGGCAGCTGCCTTCTTGACCAGCAGCAGGGAGCAAACCAGTGACCTCCTGAGCGAACAGCACGAGTCTGCACCACTTGTACAAAAGAGCCAGGCTCTCAAGCAGAGAGGTGTCCTAGACTCACATCCTCTGCAGATAATCATCCGACCCACACCTACCCACCAACCCAGTGGATCACAGAAGGAAAATGTGGGACAAATGAACTGAAACGTGTGTCTGAGAGTGGTGCACCCCATAATTTACAGATCGCAATTTTTCAGTGTAAAGTCTGTTTTTAAGCTGTGTCAGATACAACCATCGTCCCCCGGCTTGTCGATCAGCAGCTGCAGCAGGATTTAAGCCCCTTGCCCATCAGCTCCCTGGCTTTGACCCTTACCACTTGACCTATAGAAGTAGCAGCTAGCCCCTTTCCAGACCAGCTGCTGGAGGAGGATTTAATTTAACCCACATATTACTCACGGGTTACACCATCATTTCGTAGGCAACAGTTGACTTCTGGTGCTCAGGAATCCTGGTTCTATTCTTGGCTTAGGGGGAGACGTGTGGGTAGAGATAGGGCAACCAACACTCTGAAAGGCAGCATGGTGCAGCAGATAAGATTGGGGGTCTCCTCTTAGAGCATTTGGTTGTGGGCCTGCCATGACCTTGCATAAACCCGCTGCTAGCTTATTTAAAAAACGGAAGGAGGGGATTGGTCAGCAGCTGTTCCCTAACAGACTTTGAGGTGGGGTTCATGGTCTTAGTTCATAGGAACTGCGAATGACGTGGGAATTGAAACAGTGCTTTGAAGAGGTTAGATTTGAACTCATGGTTAGAGCTGGGTGAATAACATGTTTCAAGTTTTCTGCAATTCAAAGAAAATTTTAAAAATTGAAACATTTGGACCAAACAAACATTTCATTTCTACTGTGACCATTTTAAAACTTTAAAAACAAAGACCGTGAAAGGGGGTTTTGAAACAAGGAGTCCCTTCAAACCAAAACAATCAAAAGGTTTCATTTCAAAAATGTCTAAACAAACCATTGATGGGGGGGTGGGAACTATTTTTTTTTTAAGTTTGTTTTTTTGACCGAAACAATTCAGCGACATGGACACGAATTTGCAAAATGTTTCACTGTTGCCAAATCTGCACTTTCCTCAGGGAAAAAACCTGATCAAGTCGGGCAAATGGGACAAATGCCCACTTTGCCAAAAAGGGTGGGATGGCCAGGACAGGGCTTAAAAAAGGGAGTGCCCTGGCCAAAATGGGATGCACGGTCACACTATGCATCACAGAATTAGGGAAATGCTGGGCTGGAAGGGACTTTGAGCGGTCATCTAGTCCAGCCTCCTGCGCTGAGGCAGGACCAAGTAAACCTAGACCAGCCCTGGCAGGTGTTTGTCCAACCGACTCCTGAAAACCTCCAATGATAGGAATTCTCTAACCTCCTTTGGTAGCATGTTCCACAGCTTAACTCCCCTTATGGTTAGAAAGTTTTCCCTAATATCTAACCTAAATCTCCCTTGCTGCAGATTAAGCCCATTACTTCTTGTCCTGCCTTCAGGGCACATGGAGAACAATTGATCCCTGTTCTCTTTATAACAGCCCTTATCCTATGTGAAGACTGATCAGGTCCTCGGTCTTTTTTTTTGCAGACTAAATATGCCCAGTTATTTTAACCTTTCTTCATAGCTCAGGTTTTCTAAACCATGTGTCATTTGTGTTGCTCTCCTCTGACCTCTCTCTGACTTGTCCACATCCTTCCCAAAGCATGGCGCTCAGAATTGGACACAGTACCCCAGGGCTGAGTGCCGAGTGGAGCGGGACAAATACCTCCCATGTCTTATGCAGGACGCTGTTGTTAATACACCCCGGAACGATATTAGCCTTTTCTGCAACTGCGTCCCATTGTTGACTCATATGCCAGTAGAGCCCCCAGATTCCTTTCAGCAGTAGCATCTGCAGTCAGTTAGTCCCCATTGTGTAACTGTGCATTTGCATTTTACTTAGCACTTGCCTTTACTGAACTGCATCTTGTGGAATTCAGACCAATTCTCCAGCATGTCAAGGTCATTTCAATGTCTAACCCTGTCCTCCAAAGTGCTTGCGACCATCAGCGTGTGTCCCATCGAACCCCCGTGCCGTAAGCACTTCAAACTATCCTCAGAGTTTATAGTCTGTGCCTTGGGTTTTGTCGTTTCAGTGAGATTTATACAGAAAGAAAAGGAGGACTTGTGGCACCTTAGAGACTAACCAATTTACTTGAGCATGAGCTTTCGTGAGCTACAGCTCACTTCATCGGATGCTGTAGCTCACGAAAGCTTATGCTCAAGTAAATTGGTTAGTCTCTAAGGTGCCACAAGTACTCCTTTTCTTTTTGCGAATACAGACTAACATGGCTGCTACTCTGAAACCTGTCATTTATACAGAAGAAAGAGTTAAAGCTGAACTCTATAACTTTGACGATGGGGCAACTAATGGTGCCCCATTAGAAAAAGATCCCTGATCTTAATGGAATGGGGGAACAGCTGGTGCTGAGAGCACATCTGGCTTGGTGGAGCCAGCTTGTGGTTAGGTGCAGGCAGGCTTCTCCCTCGGGTGGGTTGGTGTTACAGCTATTTTAGGGTCTAGGATGCATGGCTGCCCTCCTGCTTCCCTTTTACCCCCTGCAAGGGCCATCTGACAAGGTATTTCCTCCTGCAGTTGCCAATACTCAGCAAGGCCCAGCACAGGCAATTAGGGGACTCAATTTTTCCCCTACAAGCTCTCTGGGGCAGGACAGGGAGGCCACAGAGTGGGAGTCGCTCAGAGCTGTCAATTGCCAGAGGGATCACAATAATACACAAGAAACAGTAGGCCACTCCCCCTGCATCATCCAGGAGCAAGACTCACCGGTGGTGTCCACCCCAGGCCAGGCCAGGCCCGAAGAAGGCCCAGCGTAGAGCTGGTTGGGAGCTTGTCCACTAAAGGTGTTTCCATCCAAAAAAAAAAAGCTGATTTGTCAAAACCAAACCTATCCCCGGGAGAGATTCCACAGATTTCTTGACTCGACAATTTTTGAATTTTTTCCCCCCTGAAACTGGCCAGCTTAATGGAATGATCTGAAATTAGCCGTAGTCTTTCTATTTCCTGGCCGGATGCAAGATGGGATAATTGTTCAAAGTCTCAGTTTTCACAGGAGGAGAAAACCAGTTCCCACCCAGCTCCCCTGGCAGGTTTCCTGCAATGGAGCACACAGAGTAAAGAGCAGTGAGGGTTGGGGGCTGTTTGAGCGCCAGCCTTCAATTCTGGAACTAGGACCAGCAGAGTCGAAGAGTTTGAGCAGTTTTCCAGCACGCCCCTCAATCCCAATCTGTAGCGCAACCTGCTCTTCGACTTGGGGCCCACCCAGGGCTCTGTCAACCCCAGCCAGTAGCCTCTCCTGATATTCCTGTTCTGCCCCACCACATCCCCAAGCGCACACGGATCTGCTGATGTCCCGCAATTCCCACTCCCGTCCCCAGGCTCCTCGCACAACAAAGCTCTGCTAAGCTGTATTTGCATTCCCTGTTCTTCCAGACCCAGAGCCTGCAATCAAACTCTGCCAATGCCCCTCATGGCGGCCCTGCAGCCCCTCCACCCCCTGGTTATTCCAGCCCCGGCCTCCCCGCCCAATGCCCCAGGCTTTCCCAGCATTGGCTCTTACCAGACTTTGTCCTTTGTCTCTGGACACCAGCACACAGCTTCTCGCTCTGCCATGGCCTGTGCCCACAGGCAGGGGACTGAGCTCACCAGCCAGTGCCAGGGCTGGCAGAGATGGAACCCAAATCGCATCTGGACCATGAGCACTTCACAGGCATGTATTACACCTCGCAGCACACGCCCCCCTCCCCCGCTTACACGCTCCATCATCGCACCAATTTGCAGATGGGTAAATGAGACACAGGGAGCAGCAGAACAGAGGTGCCTAACCTCTAGGCAACGCTGTCTTCCCACCCCCTATGGCAGGGCCCTTCCAGGTAGTATTTGAAACTGGGGAGTGGGGGGGAAGGTTAGAAGTGGTCAAGGGCTCTCATGTATTCATGCATAAAATTACCTCAAAACAGCCTGAAGGGGAGGTACCCAAATGCTGAGCACTGTCCCCCCGGGAATGTTACATGCTCCCCAGCAGCCCTCCACCAGGCAGAGGCAATCAGTGCAGGAATGGCAGGGGCAGGGAGGGGGGAGTGTTTCATGTCCACCCTCCCCCACGTGCACCAAATGCCTCTTGCTCTACTAAAGCACAGGGATCTCCACCCCCAGGTGCCATCATTAGTAAGACAGGAGCCATTTGGGGAGGCAGTATTGCCTAATGGATAGTGGACTGGCCTGGGACTCAGAAGACATGGGTTCTAGTCCCAGCTCTTCCGTTGGCCTGCAGGTGACCCTGGGCGACCGATTTCCCTTCTCCGTGCCTCAGTTTCCCCATCTGTAAAACAAGGATCATGACACCGACCCTCTTTGTAAAGGGCTTTGCAAACTATTGATAAGAGCAAGGTATCGCCTCCACAGTGGAGCTTTAGGCAAGGCATTGGAGCCCTGGATTCTGTTACTGACTTGCTCTGGGATCCAATGCTTGCCGTAGAATGGCAAGATTCAAAATAAATTGGAGCAATGAAAGTCTAGTGGAGAGAGCACTGGACTGGGAGTCAGGACTCTATTCCCAGCACTGTTGCTGATTCTCTGAGACTAATTTCTCAGAGAAATTAGGGCTGACTAATTTCATCTTGGGTCTCAGTTTTGCCATCTGTAAAATGGGGAGAACCCTTCCCATGAGGCTAAGTACTATGTTAATGAGCCATTTCCTCTGCTGTTGGATTCTTTCTAGTAGTCCCATCCACAGCATAAGGACCCCAGATGCCACAGCCACACTAGAGCATCCAGCCATCTGCATGGATGCAAACTCCTGGCACAGATACAGCTGTGATTTGCACCCCAGAGCAAAGGAACCTTCCTTAAAACTATGGCTGGCTCCACTGGTACAAATCAGAGTTTGTAGCGGTTCCTGCTAGGACCTAGCCCTGCTGCTGCTACAGCAATTCAGTTGGAGCTGCCCTCCCAGTGCATGTCCTTCACAAGAGACAGGGCTCTCTCAAGACGGTCTCAGGCAAACATATCCTACAAGGGATCTTGGGGGAAAAAGCCAGGACCCCCTGAACAGGCCCAGCCCCTTCACTGGGAGCGGTTGGGCGGAGGGAGAAAAGGGGTACAATTCCCCCCCGAGTTTTCAGAGCTGCAATCCCATGCACGACAGAGGTAGTGGTTTGACCACCTCATTACCTTTGCATGTTTAAGTTGCCTGGAAGGGAGCTTGGCCCCTGACATTGATTAAATGGGCCTGAGGCTTTTCCCCCCTGCACTCCTCCACCCAGCAATAAGACATCAGGGTGTCCAGTTAGAGAACATTGCAGGCTTCATGGGGTTAACTGTGCTGGAAAATGGACTGAGAATGCAGCATTTTGCCTTTCCCCTCTAAGTCACTCATCCGTCTTAACTCTCCGTTGGGGCGGGTGGGTGTGGGGTGCTCTATGGGAAGAGAGACCCTTACTCAGGGCTTAATTTGTAATGAAAGAGATGCCAAGGCTCAAGCAATTATTTTCCATTCATAACGGATGCAGGAAGTCCAGAGGTGCCAGGGCTTAGCCCTGGCACAAATTAAGCCCTGCCCTTCCTGCCACTGGATGCCCTCTACAGGGGCTGTTGGCAGAGGGCTGGGGCATGGAGACCCAGCACCCCTCTCAGGTCAGTGGGGGGGCACTTGAGCAGAGAGGTCAGGCTGCCTGGCAGCCAGGCAGGGCGGAGGAAGGTTGCCCAGCGGTTGCCCAGGCTGGCCCAGCTCCGACGCCAGGTCTCTGCTGAAAGTGTAAAGACAAGGGCCTTAAAAAGGTAGCTTCCAGGCCTTTCAGCCAGAAAGGAGCAGGCATGAGCAGGTGCTGGATGCCGAGCTGCTAGGGGCACGTGTTTCTCTCCCTGTCTGGGAAGGGGGGGGTTTGAAGAGTTGGAGAAACTCAGCTCCAAACGCCAACTGGGGCTCAGAATCTAGTTTGTTGCTCTGCACACACCTCCAGCTGGCAATTTCAGCAGTTGGGCACTAGGTGGCGCTACGGGCTAAACCACCAAAGCCAAAAAAAGCCCTGACACAAACTTTATTGGAGCCTAAAGTTAAGCCCTTAGCCCCCAGGGCAGTAGCCAGATTTCTGCAGGTACTGAGCAACCTCCAAGCACCCCACTCATAGGACCCCTAGCCCTGGGGCGGGGAGCCATACCCATAGGAACGGGTTCCTATTGGTAGCCTACCTGCCCTACGGTCAGGGTTCCTAGGCGCAGGGCTCCCCGAGCTAGGGGCAGGTCCTACAGTAGTCCAAGGGCTCAGCCCCCCAACCCTCGCCCCAGCCCCGAGACTGGAACAGAGCCAGGTTCCTTAGAGCTGCTGCACCCCCACCACCAATTCATAGTCCAACTATCACAGCCCTCTACACGCAGCTTACTGCGGAGACACGTGGGGCAGTTTGTCACAGAATCCACACCATGTGGTTAGAAGCCGCCATGGCCCATCTGACTGCCTGGGCTCTACACCCAGCTCCGCCACTGGCCAGTTGGGTGGCCTTCTGCAAGTCACGGCACCTCTGTGCCTCAGTTTCCCCATCTTTAAAACCAGGGTAATGCTACTAACCGCCTTTATAAAGCACTTGGCGATCAACCGATGAAAACCGCTGCGGTTCAAAAAAGGAATCTAGATGGATAAACAAGAACATCCAGAGGTATCACAGAAGACTTCTGGAAGGGATCTTTTCCTTTCAGCCTTCTGGGCGAGGCAAGCTCTAACTATTGGGATCAGGAAAAAGCTTCCCTGGGGGAGGTTATCCCATAACTGCTACCAGAAGTGCTATGGCACCATCCTCTGGAGCAACTGGTATCAGTCACTGCTGGAGAGAGAACTAACCATTCCTATGTCCCTAAGTCTAGCAACTCAGGATACCAGGTCCCTGGTCCACGAGCAAGGCATGAACAGAGTCAGGGAGGAAGGACGGATGGCTTTAAGACATCTGATGAAGTGAGCTGTAGCTCACGAAAACTTATGCTCAAATAAATTTGTTAGTCTCTAAGGTGCCACAAGTCCTCCTTTTCGTTTTGCGGATACAGATTAACATGGCTGCTACTCTGAAACCTGTCTTTAAGGCCAATGTTTCCCTGCAATCTCTGGTGATGCAGGGCGTTGGTTATTCTCCACCCCACAGTCCTCCAGGCAGAAGGTGGTTGCGAACCCTGCTGCCAGCCCAGGCAAGGAGCTGGAAGAAGGAGACGATTCCTTCTCCACCTCAGCTCTGGCCATTGCTTCAACCCAGGGGGAGCCAGAATCACCACACTACAGTGGAGTCCTAGCCCAGGGAAACAGTGGGGTGCCCTCCCCGCCCAGACTGTCAGAAGTGGGAAAAGCTCACTCTCCATGAGCCAGATCTCTCCTGTCAATGAAGGAGCTCATATGGTGCCTTGTATGAAGTGCATGGCTACCAACAAGCACAGATCACCCTGGAATCGTGAACGACCAAATCTAGGAAGAGAAGGGACATAGTCACCCCCAACTCTGCCCATTTCTATTTCCCTCTCCCACCACCATCTATTCATTGCCAGGCCTTCTCTCTGGCTGGGTTGAAACAGGTGGGCCTTTGAGCTCAACTCCACTTCTTAGCAGCATCCTTCGAAAGTCACCAGTAGCCCAACTTCTCTCTCCACCCTCACCTGAAGACCACACTGAATCCGCAGCATTCTCTCTCTGCCAGCCTGGGGGACTGGAAACAGAGAAGTTTCACATCAAGAACGGTAGGAGAAAAAAATCCAAACCCTATTGCAACTGGTTTGGTTCCTTTACAGAGAACAGAGGCTCAAAAAAGCATTTTTATTCATTTCTTTTTGCTCACAAACCTTCAAGTGCCGTACGTTTACAAAAGAAACACATTCACACCCACAACACTGTCACACTGGACTTCAGGAGAACCACCCCAGGAATGATTTAAATACACTCACTTAAAAAAAAAGTGTAAAAAGGTGGCTCCCATTATAAATACAGTGCAATAATTCTGTACAATTTTACAAGGTTCAGACAAAAGCCAGCGGCACACCCCGAGCCAGGATCTTTGAAGGATTTCATATGCCATTCACAAAAGAGATTTGGAGATTCAAGAGGGCCTCCCAGGCACTTCTCTTAGGGCTTGTCTATGTGGGGAAACTGACCAGAGTAGCTATCCCACAACAGCTTGAGTGCATTAAATTCAGATCCTAGCTTACTCCAGAATAGCTTCCCCATGTAGACATGCCCTGTTAAGACTCACAACAAGACTGAGCGGCAAAGTACAGATCTGAGATTTTTGGCCTAGACTCATCTCCAGTTAAAAGCCTCACCTGGAAAGCCAGGTCAAGCCAGCAACTGGCATGAGAACTGTTCTACAACAGACAGGATTCCAAACCCGAATGATTAAGTTAATGTTTAACTCTATAGAAAGCAGGTATTAACAAGGAGCCATATACCAGTCTCAGCCCACAGACACTTCAGGTTTATGTACAAAGCAAGTTCAGGATCAGACTTTAAGACAAAACAAAAAACCCCTGACTATTTCCAAAAAAAGCTTATTCTCAATGGGTACAGACACACACCCCTCAGGTCGATTTCAGTGGGCAGCTCTGCCCTGAAAATGAATTATTTTCCAGTGATGCCTTTTTCCAGCCAATTTGCTCCTTGGGCACATGTCTACTCTAAGCGTGCTTTACAGCAAACTAGCATTACCATATGAGCAAAGGGCTCCTGAAGTGGATACAGCTACACTGGTAAAGCTCGTATTGTGAAACCACCCCAACCAACACCTCACCCTGAGTGAAACATACTATACTGGTGAAAGCGACTAAATTGCTGTTATCACTGCTTCAACGCTTGAGGTTTCTCGTGGCAAAGCTAAGCCAGCAGAAGTACTTAGCATAGACCTGACCGGAGTCTTGTTTCTTCCCTTTTGGCTTTGTCTAGATGAGGATTTAGCAATCTAGTTTTTAGATGGTGTTAACTAGCTCAATCTACCCTTAACTCTGCCCACTTAGCACACGCTAATATACAGCTGGCCTTGTCTAGAGTATTGACAGCTGGTCGCTGGCTTGATCCAATTTACATCTCCTCTGTCAATTCAACCCACACAACACCTTGTGACCCAGGTCGGATCTGACCACCAGTGCTGCTGTGGGGGGTGGGGGGAGCTGGATTCTAGTCTCCCTTGTGCATCAGAGCAGTTAACGAAGGACCTGTGCACACTAGATTTGCCCCCCAATTCATCTGCACTGCCTGCAAATTCCTCTTGTAGACAGGCCAACTGCTACCAGCTTCCATTGGCACTAGTACACCCCACCCCAGCCTATAGCAAGGGCAAGTGCCTGGTGCTACTACACCAATTGCTAGCCACAGGTGGCTGGAATTGGGGCAAACCCCCCACTGCAGACAAGGCAGCTCAGACTTCAGTGACACCCGTACAAACCCTGGGATAACGGGATGGTGTGGGCCTCGCCTGGCCAGCAGAACCTTTCTTACTGGGGAGGATGTGCAAGGAGAGAACCCAGTTGGACTCTCCAATGCAAGGGGAAGTTGCAGTTCAAAGAGCCATATCTTTACTCATCCATGGAGCACATTCGAGACACAGCCATGCCACTTCCAGTGCTGGTTTGACTGTCACTTTTACAGCAGGGTTGGACTTGGATTATTCAGGGGGGAGGGGAGATCCTCATAGCACATGGTTGCATTAGGAAAACTGTTTTCCCCATCTCCAGTTCTCGAGGACACACTAATGCTGTTCAGAGTCCCATCTCTGCAGATTCTCCCTGAAAAACCAAGAGCTACAGAGCCCCTGCCAGAGCAACAGTGGCCTTTCATTTAGGTACATGACAGCCACCTCCAGATGGAGACCTAGTTCCCCGGGACAGTTGCGTATTGAGATGCCAGAAAACATCCTTTGGTTCGATCAGATGCCTGTCCAGAAGGGGCTCGAATGAGCCAGCCCTCCCTTTCTCCATCTCAAGCACAGCCACCTGCAGCTCTTCACACCCCATTTTGGGGAGTTCCCATTCTCACACGCTCCCCTAGACAGGGACACTAGATGGGGGAGCTCCAAGGTGGGTCGGTAAGAACGGAGATCAGCTGAATCCAGCATCTGACCACGAGAATGACTCTGCACTGACATCCCCCTTCCACCCCAATGCCCAAACACACACAAAAAGGGGGGCAAATTAACAAAATCAAAACCCTTCCCCCAAGCAGAGATTTCACCCCCAAGCAGAGAGACGTGTCAGAGACTCCATGAGGACTTAGCTATTGATTTTACGTGGAAGGTGCTACCCGTCACCATAGTATCCGGGCAGCATTAAACCCCCTTTGCTAGATTAAAAGCCAACCAAGTGTTTAATGTTAGCTTCAGTGGACATTTTGGCTACAATGCCACAAGCCCCAGTCCTGCAGGGAGAGCCACTGGGCAGATGTGAACGGGATGCGACCCACCCAGCATCCATTGCAGGCTCCGCCTGGCATTCTCCCCCGGCAGGGAGAAGCTGCATTCAAGAAGGGGTTAAGAAAATGTGCTTGTTTCCATTTTTAAGACAGAATTTAATGGGATGTCACGTGACAAAATTCCACACCCGTGAACCAATAGCTATTGTGCAAATATTGAAAACCTGGAAATCCAAACCAGCCTTTCTGGAGGGATGAATTTTGGAGAGAGTGAAATAAAAAGCTACCTTCCCCTTCCCCTCTGGAATTTTGCAAAAAACTATTGACAATGGAATCTGCGGCTAACAAGGTTGCAACACGGTGGAGCCACTCGTTATTACAGGCCAAGTTTTCAGAGGAATTTAGGTCCCTAAAAATGCAGAGAAGCACCTAGTGAGATTCTCAAAATCTGGCAATGAGTGAAAATAAAGGAAGATTAGATCAAAATTTCTGAACTCCGGTAGCTCAGGTTTGCAACCCAAATCCACATGGTTAGGCACCTCTGAGTGGCTTGATTTTAAAGAGGGAGCGGCGCACGCTCAACACCTCAAATTAAAAAAAATCAAGCCACAATGAGCTGCATAAATATTCGTGTAGGCGCACAGCGCTCGGCCCCCATGTTTGACCATTTTCACACTAAATGCCCCACTAGCAGATTTAAGTTTAAATTGCAGCTGATCGGGTGTGTGTTTCATGGTGTGCAGATGACTGGTCTCCGATTGGCCGAAGCAGGACATGCACCAAGCCAATCAGAAAGCAGCAAGTCAATAAGCAACCAGCACCAGGACCTTGGTGAACCAGAGTGGTCTGCAAGCCCCTGGCACATCCTGGAAGCCGAACACCATTCTGTTTCAGGGGGCTTGGATAATGGTCCAGATCTCGCCACTGAGACCCTGTCCCCGAGGATCCTAAAGCACAACATGGACACGGGTATTAGTCCCGCCTCACAGGACGCACAGTGGAGGTTAACGGCCTGGTTTTTACAAGGCACAGCACATGTGCACGGGTCATTCAGACCTCTCTTACGCTACCTTGGCAATCCCAAATTTAATCCACCCTGTTCCCAGAATCTACCATGGAAGGAGAAGAGGTGGGAGCAGTTGGTCTCCTAGGGGACCCAGCCCAGCTTGTGGCACTTGGGGCTCCTCCCACGCTCTGAAACGGATCCCATGCTAAGCCAACAATGAATTTAGAGAAGGGCTGATCCAATCAGGAAGGATCTGGGGTAACCCTGGACTCAGGGACTCACATGGGAACAACAGCCCATTTACTGGATACATGTGACCCTCACAGCAGCCTGCAACGGAGCAGGTCGCTTGGCACCAGTCTAGATGGAGCAGATCCAAGTGACCCACTGAGGGCGAAGGCAGCCAGGCATTTCAGTGAGAGGACGGAGGGGAGAGGGGGTGGGGCCTAGGGTCAGTCGAAGGGGAAGGAGGAGATGCAGTTGGAATCCCTCCCATCGCAGGTGAGTGGGCAGGTGAATCCCTGTCTCACCACGCCCTCCACCCCAGACTCGCTTTGTTTCAAGTTTCATTACAAGATATCAGAGCAGGTCCCTGGTAAGTCCCCCTAGAGGCCATGGCCCTACAGAGGCATTCTCAGCTGACCGTTCACATCAAAAACCACCTGACGGCTGCAATTACAAACCAGGTTTCACTCTGCATTTCTGGGTTGGCTCGGACCCCGTACGCTCCAAGCAAAACATTCAGGGAGGGGGAAGCAAGACCCATCTGGGTCAGATCCAAAGGGGCCGCCCAGGCCCGGCAGAGCAAAACAGACAAGTGTCCCGCAGCTGCACTGCCGTCACAGATCCCTTTGGGGCCCCCAAGCAGCTGCAGGAGCTGAAGGATTTCTTCATTCACACAAGCGCACGCGTCCCCCACCCTGCCCAGATTTCAGGGAACGGGATCTCTTGCCCCGCCACGCAAATCCCCTGGCAGACCACGGAGCATTCTACTCCCGCTCCGCCCCCCAGACACAGCCACCCTGTGTGTTCTGCAGATGGGTCGCTTCGGGGGCAGGATGAGAAGATTTGCTCTCTATGACAGAGTCCCAGTCTCCCAGGGGCTCCTTGCCCAGCCCCAGCATCCCTGGACAGGCCAGGAACGTGTTACCGGCATGTGTGTGAGGCAGGGAAAAAGATAAACAGGCAAAGGCGCTCCATTCCTGCAGTTGGTTCTTAGGGCACGTGGTGGGAGACTCTTCCCCAGGTTGCCCTCTGGGGTCTTGCATTGCACTGACTGCTACGCCCAGTCTGTGCTGGTCCCAGCAGCAAGGAAGAGTGGAGGAGGAGCTGTGGAGATCACGCATGGGTGGGGAGGAGCGGGAGGAAGCCCTGCCCCACAGGAGGTCTCCATGCCCCTACTCTGGTGGCCGGGAGGGCAGGGGCTCGGAGTCCATGCTTCAAGTCAGAGCCCCGGACTCCAGCAAGGCCATTAGCACCATAGCAAGGAGGGAGAGGGGCCCCCTCGCCGGCTCAGTTCTTCAGTAGGTCACCAAGGTCATAGGCCTCAAAGAGGTCGCTCACTCCCTCGCCCCCCTCCAGCCCCCACAGGTAGTCGTCCTGGTCGAGGGGCGGGGAGAAGCTGACGAAGGGGGCAGGGTCACCATAGGGCAGCTGGTCCTCTGTCTGCTGCAGCAGGTGATGGGGCATGTCCAGGAGTCCATCCTCCACCTCCATCAGGGGCTCAGCTGGGGAAATCGGAAAGACGGAAGGGAGAGCTTTGGGCGTGCAGCCTGCCCCGGGACAGCAGAGCCCCTGGCACCTCCTTGGGCCAGGTGCCCCACAAGCCCCCCCTCCATTCACCAGCGGCATGGGAGGAGCCTGGTGAGAGCAGACAGTGGGTAGGATTCTACCACCCGGCCCTATCGATGCCCCTGAAACCCAGCCTGCAGCTCGTTATCTCCCGCTGTTCCAGCCCGGGGATCCTCACCCCACCCGCAGCTCTGCCAATGCCTCTCCAACACAACCCGCAGCCCCCCTGCTATTCTAGCCCTGAGCCCCCAGCCAGACCCCGCCCTGCTTTGCTAATGCCCCTCACTCCCAGTCCGTGCAACTGGGCGAGGGCGGGCCGGGGTTCCAGGAAGCCATAAGGGAAGCAGGGCCTTACCAAAGGCCACTTGGCAATTAGCAGACCTGGAGGCTTTGAGGGCTGGATCTTGGCACAGAGACAGAGGCAGATATGGCAGCCACCTGGCAAGAGCTCAATGGCTGCCACGAAAGAGAAAGTTAAACACGACAGCATCAGACTGGGGGGAGGAGAGGCCAGGCCTGGCCAGAGATCCCTGCAGCCCCAGCTGGGCGTTACCTTTCCCTGGGGAGGGGTCGGTGCCATCGATGCGGTCCTGAAGGGAGGGGGTGGGGAAGCTGCTCTCTTTGGCAGGGCTGTCCTCCAGGATCTCCTCGGGGCACAGGTACACCTCGATGGGGCCGTTGGTGCTCTTCAGGTGGAGCTGCACATTCTCCTGCCCGGAGAGGGGAGGAGTCAGCGGGGACTAGTCCAGCAGGATCCATCACACAGGAGATCCCCTCTCCCATCCCTCCCTGCACAGAGCAGCAACTTGGCCAGCAGAGGGGGCTTACCAGCCCCCCTGCAGCAGAGATGACTCCGTGGGGAAGCCTCATGCAGCAGGGCCTTGCCCTCAAGATGGGTGGAGAAGCAAAGACAAGTGCACGGGCAACAGAGCTCCCAGCCGGGGGCCCAGCCCCATCCAGTGAGCCCTAAAGTCACCTCAGGACGGGATGAAGAGATAAAGTTTCTTGATGCCTTAAAGGACTGCTTCTTGGAGCAGCTAGTCCTGGAACCCACAAGAGTAGAGGCCATTCTTGATTTAGTCCTAAATGGAGCCCAGGATCAGGTCCAAGAGGTGTATATAGCTGGACCGCTTGGAATAGTGACCATAAAATAATTAAACTTAACATCCCTGTGGCAGGGAAAACACCACAGTAGCCCAACACTGTAGCATTTAATTTCAGAAAGGGAGACTACACAAAAATGAAAAGGTTAGTTAAACAGAAATTAAAAGGTACAGCACAAAAAGTAAAATCCCTGCAAGCTGCATGGAAACTTTTTAAAGACACCATAATAGAGGCTCAAGTTAAATGTACACCCCAAATTAAAAAACATAGTAAGAGAACCAAAAAAGAGCCACCGTGGCTGAACAAAGTAAAAGAAGCAGTGAGAGGCAAAAAGGCATCCTTTAAAAAGTGGAAGTTGAATCCTAGTGAGGAAAATAGAAAGGAGCATAAACTCTGGCAAATGAAGGGTAAAAATATAATTAGGAAAGCCAAAAAAGCATTTGAAGAACAGCTAGCCAAAGACTCAAAAAGTAAGAGCAAAAAAATGTTTAAGTGCAGCAGAAGCAGGAAGCCTGCTAAACAACCAGTGGGGCCACTGGACGATCGAGATGCTAAAGGAGCACTCAAGGACGATAAGGCCATTGCAGAGAAACTAAATGAATTCCTGGCATTGGTCTTCACGGTTGAGGATGTGAGGGAGATTCCCAAACCTGAGCTATTCTTTTTAGGTGACAAATCTGAGGAACTGTCCCAAATTGAGGTGTCGTTAGAGGAGGTTTGGGAACAAATTGATAAACTCAACAGTAATAAGTCACCAGGAACAGATGGAATTCACCCAAGAGTTCTGAAGGAACTCAAATGTGAAACTGCAGAGCTCTGTAGTCTGTAACCTATCATTTAAATCAGCTTCTGTACCAAATGACTGGAGGATAGCTAACGTGATGCCAATTTTTAAAAAGGGCTTCAGAGGAGACCCCGGCAATTACAGGCCAGTAAGCCTGACTTCAGTACCAGGCAAACTGGTTGAAACTATAGTAAAGAACAAAATTGTCAAACATATAGATGAACAAAATCTGTTGGGGAAGAGTCAACATGGTTTTTGTAAAGGGAAATCATGCCTCGCCAATCTACTAGAATTCTTTGAGGGAAGTCAACAAACATGTGGACAAGGGGGATCCAGTGGATACAGTGTACTCAGATTTTCAGAAAGCCTTTGATGAGGTCCCTCACCAAAGGCTCTTAAGCAAAGAAAGCTGTCATGGGATAAGAGGGAAAGTCCTCTCATGGATTGGTAATTGGTTAAAAGATAGGAAACAAAGGGTAGGAATAAAATGGCCAGTTTTCAGAAAGGAGAGAGGTAAATAGTGGTGTCCCCCAGGGGTCTAAACTGGGCCCAGCCCTATTCAGTATATTCATAAATGATCTGGAAAAAGGGGTAAACAGTGAGGTGGCAAAATTTGCACGATACAAAACTACTCAAGATAGTTAAGTCCCAGGCAGACTGCGAAGAGCTACAAAAGGATCTCACAAAATTGGGTGACTGGGCAACAAAATGGCAAATGAAATTCAGTGTTGATAATGCAAAGTAATGCACTTTGGAAAACAGAATCCCAACTATACATGTAAAATGATGGGGTCTAAATTAACTGTCACCACTCAAGAAGGAGATCTTGGAGTCACTTTGGATAGTTCTTTGTAAATATCCACTCAATGGACAGCAACAGTCAAAAAAGCGAACAGAATGTTAGGAATCATTAAGAAAGGGAGAGATAATAGGACAGAAAATATCATATTGCCTCTATACAAATCCATGGTATGCCCACATCTGGAATACTGCATGCAGATGTGGTCGCCCCATCTCAAAAAAGATATATTGGAATTGGAAAACATTCAGAAAAGGGCAACAAGAGCTATTAGGGGTATGGAACAGCTGCCATATGAGGAGAGATTAATAAGACTGGGACTTTTCAGCTTGGAAAAGAGACAACTAAGGGGGGGATATGATAGAGGTCTATAAAATCATGACTGGGGTGGAGAAAGTAAATAAGGAAGTGTTAATTATTCCTTCTCATTACACAAGAACTAGGGGTCACCAAATGAAATTAATAGGCAGCAGGTTTAAAACAAACAAAAGGAAGTATTTCTTCACACAACACAAAGTCAATCTGTGGAACTCCTTGCCAGAGGATGTTATGAAGGCCAAGACTATAACAGCGTTCAAAAAAGAACTAGAGAAATTCATGGAGGATAGGTCCATCAATGGCTATTGATGGGCAGGGATGGTGTCCCCAACCTCTGTTTGCCAGAAGCTGGGAATGGGCAACAAAGAATGGATCATTTGATGATTACCTGTTCATTCCCTCTGGGGCACCTGGCACTGGCCACTGTTGGAAGACAGGACACTGGGCTAGATGAACCGTTGGTCTGACCCAGTGTGGCCGTTCTGATGTTCTCCCTGCCAAGCAGCCACTTCTAGCCCGTCTGGGCACCTATGCTAAGGGGCAGCTGAGCCAAGGTTGGCTCCTCAGGTGGTGTCCCTAGCCCCACGGGACATGCTTAGAATTCAGTGGTCCTGGAGCTAAGGCACCAGGGTGAGACTCAGGAGACCTGGGGTCAACACCCAGCCACTGGTTTCCTGTGTGATCTTGGGGAAGTCACTGCATCTCTCTAGGCCTCAGTTTGCCCATCTGTAAAATGGGGATAGTTGCCCTTCCTGTCTATCTAGGCTCACACAACGGGATCTGGAGCTCAACTGGGGTCTCCGCTGTGGGCCAGGAGGATGTGTTTTCCCTGCACGCAGAGCCCTCCTCTGGCGCACTCACCTCATTGAAGTCCGGCACCTCCAGCTTGGTTTCTGGGGGGGCCTTGACCGCTATCACCGTCTGCTCCTGGAAGTTGCTGATGGAGCGGATGTCCTGGTAGGTGACATATGCTAATGTGGGGGGGTGGAATTAAGGAAATACCAGCCACAGACTGAATCTGCTCAGCCCACAAATGACAAGAGTTGGTTCTCTGCAGATCTCATGTGCCGAACCCTCCCCAGCTCCTATCTTCCCCCAAAACCAGCTGGGTTCCCACCCCAGCCCACGAAGGTATCCTCCCTGCCAGGCACAGATTAAAAACCTCTTCTTCTGTCCTGAGAGGGACACAGGACTACCTGCCTCTCCCCACCACAAGGCCTTGGCCACCACACTTACCACTTCCACTCCCCCCAGGGCAGGCAGCAAGGCATTGTGGTATACGGAGCTGAACACCCCTGCCAGAGTCCACAGGCTGGTGCCAGGCCATCATCCCATGGCTCCAAGAATGCCGCTGGCTCCCTGTTTGTTACTGAACCGACCCCAGAGCCCTGGGCCTGCGAGGCTTGGCATGTGGCCATCTCCACGTCTGCTCCATCCCCCGTCCCTCCCCCCATGGGCAGCACAGCTGGGAAAGGCCCTGGATAAGACAGCTGCTGGAGCTAAAGCTTTCTTGGCTGCAGAACCCAAGCCGTGGGGCTCGCTGGCAGAGGAGAGGAGACAGAATCCAAGCCAAACTGTGCTCAGACAGGAAGGCAAGGCCCACCGGGAGCAGGCGCTTTCCCCAGACGGCTCAAACAGAGCCCACATGTTGACCAGTCAAAACTCAGCGGCGGTTTTATCAACAATGAGGCAGGAGTTCAGCCCAAGTCTCTTCCCCAGGTTGGGCTGCTCCCAGGCTCCTCCCTCCGGGCTACTCAGCCCTCACCCTAGATACTCCCTCAGACCCAATATCCCTCTGAAGGTCATTTTCAGACTGCGTTTGCTCGCGATTCAGAGACTCTCCCCCCCCACACACACCCCAACCCCCTTTCTCCATAACCCTTTGCCTCCCCATGAAGGATATCTCTGGTTAGTCTCGTCCTCTGTCAGGTGCTTCAGCTGGAGGGTGCAGTCCTGGATGCGCTCGTCCAAAGTTCTCTCGGTCTTGGCCAGCTCCGCCAGCTCTTGGCGCAGGGACTGATGCTTCACCGTCACAGAGGTGTCCTCGAAAATTCCTGTGCCCCTGGGAAGACAAGCAGAGCCGGTCACTGAGGATCAGTGGAAAGCAGCGCACTGCGGGGGAGGGAGGGGAGTGTCATCCACCTCAGCAGGGACAGCGCAAGGTCTCCTGTGAGGGAGCATGTCGCTTTCACAAGACGCGCAGCTCTGAGCGCTCTGCGAAGCAGCATCGTAAATACTTGCAGATAAACGGCTCTGTGAAAGGAAACAAGCAGAGCCTGAGATCGGCCGGAAAGCAGAGCCCCCAGAGCCAGGATTTTAAAACCGTTCAAAGACAGAGCCATGTTCAGGGGGCTTGGGCCGCTCTCTGCAAACTGGATTCGGTGACAGCTGCCTCCAAGTGTGTTCATTCCATAGTAAATGAATCTGGCACATGTACCCCCCTCTCTGCCAGCGAGGCTGGGAACACAGGACTCTCCATTGGATCAGATCCCGTACTCCTGCCCGCTCACCACACGTCTCTGACAACAGCTAGCAGCTGACACAGCAGAGCATGGTGCAAGACTCAGACGGTGGACAATTACAGAGTGGCCTGCCATAGAAGAAATGTCTCCTAACCCCAGGCAGTCAGTGCTTTGCTTATGCCGTGAAGCATCAGGGTTTGTAACAGCCGGGGGGCATTGGATCCTGCTTTTGAATCCTGCTGAGCTGTTGACCTCAGTGTGATCTTGTGGATCATGTAAAAGTATTCACTGTATTCTCCCTTGTGGTAGTGTGTATGGGGAGAGAACAAGACCATTGTGCTTAATGTGGGATAAGAGTCCAAACTCTGCTCTGTCCTACTGCCTGATCCAGGCTGGGGTGGGAGCAGGGCTGACAAGCTATTTCAGGACTGTTCAGCCAGACAGCTTAAATGCCACATCACTGGAAGAGCTACGTTCTGGCCTCACCTACGGTGCTGGGTTTAAATTCTGTTCTCATTGGGGCCCTTCCCATCCAGAATCACGGGCCAAACCACGTTAGAAACCAGCCTAGTTGGCATCGTGTTTGACCCTGCATCCTAACTTGTGCTGGCTTGGGGACAAAGACCCAGATCCGTGCAACCCCCCAGAATAGACACAGGGAAGGTCACTTCCCCCCCCCGACAAGACTCTGCACTTGAACAAACAAGGCCCTTTAGAGCGGACGGTCCCAGCATAACTGATACCAGCCCTGGAGCCCAGCTGGGAGCCCGGATCTCTGCCCGCACTGTCTCCTCCGCACAGAGCCCCTTACATCCACTGGATGTTGTTCTTGGATTTCTTCCGGATGAGCTGAATCCCTTCCAGCACGTTGGTGATGTCGTAGATCCGGCGCTTCTGCACCTCCAGCACCTCGGCCGCCCGGTTCAGGTCCAGCACCCCGTCCTCCGACTCGCTCAGCAGATGGATGAACTTCTTGGTCAGCAGCCCCAGGGAGGTGTCATACCGTGTCTTCTCCCCAGGCGACTTGGGGGCTGTCGGGGGCAGGGAGAGAGGAGACGGGTCAGGTTGGCTGAGCCGGGGAGAGGAGCTGAGAAAAGTCACGATGCCGCCCAGAGAATGGGCCAGGCTGATTCAACAGCTGCTGGCTAGAAGCACGCAGGGCCCCACCCACGGGGGCTGCCGTGAGCGCAGCCTGCAATGGGTTTCAACAGCCTAGCGCAGAGGGAGGCTGGGTCCCTCCCCTTTAGCTCAAGCAGCAGAGACTCGTGCTTTCAGTGTTGAGGGACCTGGGTTCAAACCCCACAGCGGGCCCAAGCAGGGTCAGTTACAGGTGCTCCTATATTTATGGCAGCACTAAGCCGGGTGGAAGCAGATGCTCACGGATGCCTGTTCGCTCCAGGCCTGTCCTCCCCCACAGAAGGATGTCACAGACTGCTCCTAACTACAACAGGTGGTGGAACTGCTGCCTGAAGGCCACATGGCAGCCCCACCCCGACGGGGCTGGCTTCTCCCATCCCTGTATGGAATATCCCAGCGTCACTTTCATGGTGACGAACGTCTCCAGAACCCAGCTGCTCCGGACAGAAGAGCCGTGGGGCAATGCAGGTCCTTTGCACGGGAGCCCCCCCACCCAGGCATACATCTCCCCTCCCTCACATCCCAGCTCAGCACCACTTACTCTTGGGGCTGGGGATTCGAGTGACTGTCCTGCTCTTCCCTTTGGGTGTCCGGAATTCTGGGATGCCCGGCTGGCCGGTCCCTTCCAGATCCAGCTTCCTTTTGGCCTGATGGGCAGGAGAGAGAATTGTGCAGTTACTTCAAGAGACTGACCACCAACAACAGCACCCACGATCCCAGTTTGCCCGCTGGAGACCCACGCAGCACCCACAACCATCTCATCAACCGCCCTTTGATCAAACTAGACCCTTCTGGCCTCGGCATCTAGGACCGTAAGCTCTCTGGGGCAGGGAGCCTTTGTACAGCTCCCAGCCCAACGAGGCCCTGATCTTGGCTGGCGCTACTGTAAGGCAAATAAACGAAATCGTAACCAGAGCTTGGGCCCAGTCTACAGCAGGGGATTGCATCAGCACAGCAGCACCGGGCGGGGGACGCGGGGGGGGGGCCTCAAATCCCCAGGAAGCAGTTACCCCACCGGCTCAGATCCCTGCAGTTCCCTTCCCCCTCCCGCCAGGAACTCCATCATGGCCCAGCTGCTCTGCAGGGGGCAAGACGAGCAACAGGGGCCTGATCCTGCCAGGTCCTTGGCACCGGTGGCAGGGAAACGGGGAGCTGGAGCTGCCTTTGAGGCCAAATCGGTAGGGACATTAAGCCGGCTGCCAGTGCAGAAGCCTGGAGGGACACATGTACCTTGGAAGGAGATGGCCCAGCCTTGCTTCACCCCCAACCCCAGAGAGCGGGCTGATTAGAACAGACCCTTTCAACACAACAGGATCCAGCCCCAGGAACAGGAGTCCAGATTGTATATTAATGCTCTTCTGGCAACGCCAGCCCAGCCCCTGCCCTGG
Source organism: Lepidochelys olivacea (assembly GCF_965140295.1). NCBI lineage: Eukaryota > Metazoa > Chordata > Testudines > Cheloniidae > Lepidochelys > Lepidochelys olivacea. The sequence continues at coordinate 11,865,256 of NC_140429.1, forward strand.
AGCCCCTGCTTAACTCAACACACCCAGTTAGCAGCCTCCAGCCCTGCGGTGATGGCACCAGTAGGGGGAGCTGTGCCGAGCCAGCCACAAGCCCCCACCCCATGAACCAGGAGCTCACCACCAGGCTCAGAGCTGGGCAAAGCCTGGCGCTGTTTGGGGCCCTGGTGCAAACCCAGCACAGGTGGCCCCCTGGGAGCAGCCGCAGGGAGTTACCAGGGACGGCTGCTCCGCGGCCTATGGGGCATTCGCTGCTGGGTCACAGTCCCCCACGCTGACGCCCAGGCGTCCGTGTCACCGAACCTCCATCATGACCGGGTCCCGCTGCTGGCAGACGCAGGGCGGCAGAGAACCGACAGAGCCCGGTCCCTAGCGCTCAAACCCCAGGGCAGGGCCACGTGCATGGATCTGAGCCCTGCCGCTGCTCTGTGCCCGGAGGCCTTTCCCTGGGGCCAAGTGCGCCATCAGAGCCCCCAGCCACAGGAAAGCACTTGCGTGAGACGTGTCCGGTTACAACAGCAGATTCTGGGAACCAGCTGCAGCTCAGCCCTGGGTGGGGGCAGAGGGGCTCGGCAGGGGCACTGCCCCGTCCCACGAGGAGCTTGGGGGCAGCCCTGGAAAAAGGCCGGCCCTGAGCCCTTTCCATTGCACAACAGAAGGGGCGAGTGACCCCGGCGGGTTGGGAAGGGGAAGCAGCACGTGGCAAGGCCGGGTGGCCGGCTCCCAGCAGCTGCCAGGTCGCTTCCTGCCCACTTCCCGAGCGGCACTGGAGGCTGGCCCAGGCGCTGCCTGCCATTCCCACAAGTGCTTCCCTTTTGGCACCAGCTCCTCCAGGCCGGGTTGCAGACCCTTGGAGCTGTATTACCGGGCATCGCACCAAGCTAGAAAGGAGGAAGATGAGGAGAGCTCCCTCCCCCTGATGCCCAGAGAGCAGCTGGCACAATCTGAACCCATAGAAGGCCAGGGCCGGGCTAGCACTTGCCAGGATACTGACACCATGCAATCAAGGCAGCAGATTGTGTTGGTGGGCAGGGCTCCCGCGCTGCCAGCTGGCAAGGGGACGGGACGCTGTGATCCGCCATCCACACCTTCATCCCCTCCCGGCTGGTCCCTGCGACAATGCTACAACACACCCAGCATGCTAAAGCTAGAGAAAAAAGAACAGGAGGACTTGTGGCACCTTACAGACTAACCAATTTGAACACAAGCTTTCAAGAGCTACAGCTCACTTCATCGGACGCTTAGGCTCAAATAAATGGGTTAGTCTCTAAGGTGCCCCAAGTCCTCCTGTTCTTTTTGCGGATACAGACTAACGCGGCCGCTACTCTGAAACCTGAAACTAGAGAGGTTGACAGGAGCACGTCACACTAGCCCTCCGGCAACTCCACCAGCTCCCCATTCATCGCCAGGAGCCCTGGTCCTTGGGACCCGGCTCTCAGAGACAGCCTCACCATCTGTGAGCCTCTGAGCCCCCAGGCTAGCCAGGGGCAACCCAACCGGGAGAGTCCCACTGTGTCTCTTGGGCCTTGGGGGAGGGCCACTTCCAGCACCATGCTGTGAAATGCCTTGCCTGAGATCACCCCAACTCTGCTCAGTCATATCTGGAATCACACACCAGCTCTGCTCCCACCAGGAACGGCCACAGGAGAATGTAAGAAGCCACAGACAGACAACACCCTACCCATCACCCCCCAAAACACACACTCCTCTCCCCCTCTCCATCTCTTAGCGATCACACACATCTGCAATAGGTGAAATCCCAGCTTCGGGCTTTGAGCAAAGCTCTGCTGGGTTCTTTATTCTCTAGGAGCTATTTGCCTCCAGAGCAGCATCTTCCACACATGGTGCATCTTTTCCCCTCCCCCAAAACTCTACAGAGAGAAACAACTAGAGACAGACCAAGCGAGGAGTCCTTGGATCTGGATCATGACTAGCCTTAGGCTCAGGGGAGGGTGTTGAAGCTGGGCTAGGGTTGGACCATGCTGACATCAGCTGTCAGCGAAACGTCCCCGGCCTCATCTGAGCTGGCACACAAGGCTCCGTTCAAGTTTTGGCTCGGTAACAAAAATATCCAGTGGCAAGTTCTGATCAGGGAATTGGTAGCCAAGCCCGGCCGGAAACACTGAAGGTTCGGCCCAGCTCAGATAGATGCCGAGGGAGAGGGAAGTGAAGCCATGCCGGAGAGACAAGATCTGAGAAGTGACAGGAGAGGTCTGGGGAGGCTGCTCCAGGGGGAAGGAGCTGCAGAGGAGACGGCTCTTGAACCAGCAGGGGCAAGATGGTGCGACGGGCTCATGAAGGAGGCTGGTGCCAGACAAGGAGAGGAAATAGAGATGAGTAGAGGGAGTCACGGGCACATGAAGTCTGATGGATCAAGCCCACACTGGGGGAAGGTCCCCATCCCCAGACAGAGCAATTGAGTGGTTAACAGAACCCTACCACAGGAGCGTTGGAGCAGCCGATCAGAAAGCCATGGGAGGAGGGATCCCCCAGAATCAGAGCAAGCTGGCAGCAATCCTCGCCCTGTGAATGCCCGTCCCCTCTTTTCTGCACTGGCTGCTCTCAGGCCAGTCTTTCTCTAGTATCTGAGCGCCTTCTAGTCATGCACTAAGCACGTAACATCAGTCCCGGGTGGTTCACCCTCTCCCTGGGGAGAATTGCATGTGGAGGGGTCTTGCAGGGCTGTCTTTTTCTGTGGGGGACGGGTGGAGCAGTTCTACGCCCACGCGGCTCTGCCATTAGAACAGAGACGACAAGTCAAAGAAATGGGTCCAGCCCTCGGCATGGAGGTCCGGGACGCTCCTTCATTCCTGTGGGCGTTGCTTCCGCAGTCTCACCCTAAGCCCACCCCCAGTCAAGCTCTACCCACAGAAGCCCCTGGCAGCCGAAGGGTTAAACCCAAGCACATGGGAAACACCTGCCAAAGTAGTAACCACAAACACATCTGCTGCGCCAGGCTGCCCCGCATTTAGGCCCAGAAACCAGAGACAGCAGTGGGGGAGGGTCTTCTTGGTTTCTCCCCCTCCCCTCTGCCCACAGGGCATCTGTTGGCAACAAATGAGTTAGCGAGGGCCAGCACCAGGTGGCTGTGACAGTGCATGGCTGGAGCGGCCAGACAGGGAGGGGCTCAGCAGCCAGCAGGGCCAGCCCCCCGTGCCCCAGGTGTGGGGAAGGAGGATTTTGGGAGCTGGTCCAGGGCTTACTCTTCACTATCAGCAGCGCACCCAAAGATGCCCCCTTAAAGGCCATCACCACTGCAGAGCTACCATTGCACTGATGGCATCACGGTCCCCACGCCCTGCCCCGGACGTGAGGCTGCACAGCCCAGACGAGGCTTGGGAGTTTAGGATGCTGCTGTGCAGCTGGTTTCCAAGTTATATGGGGAGGGGCCCATGCCAGGGAGGTCAAGATGGTCTCAAGATCAAGATGTTTAAGAGCTAAATTGCCTACCTCCCTGTCTAGAGATACTCCCCTTGCGCTAAGGAGACTGGCTGGGACCTTGCCTCACCCCTATGCCCAAGAAAGGGAGAGCAAAGGTGGTTCTGTGGCCAGCCTGGATGACTGGGAAGGGGAGAGCACAGGGTACATTCAGATGGTAACTCCTCGCTCGTATCTTGCATGGCTCATCAACAGATCTCAAAGCACTTTACAAAGGAGGGCAGTATCGCTAGCACCATTTTACAGATGGGGAAACTGAGGCACGGGTCAGGAAATGTGACTTGCCCAAGGTCACCCAGCAGGCCAGTGGCAGAGCTGGAAATAGACCCAAGGACTCTCAAATCCCAGTCCAGGGTTCTAGACACTCGGCCACACTGCAAAGAGGCTCCCAGATGAGATGTGATGGGAGAAGGAGCTCAGAATCCACTTCTGCTCCCCAAGGCACTGTCCTAGCACCCCTTTGTCTTGGGCCAGGCCCATTCCTGGCTGTGTACCTGCATCCTCCCCAAACAAGGGCCACCGTGAAGCAACTGCTGAAGGCAGATACGACTCTGCGCTACAGCGGATGAAGAGAGCTCCTGAGAATGGAGGAGATTGGTCGCTCCCCTTGCACAAACATGCCCCATCTAGGGCACGTGGACAAACAAATCCCTCTAGTGATATACCAGTGCTGCACCCTGGCCTCTAGAAAGATCTTGCAGGGATGGGGACTGGTTAAGACGTGGAAAGGAGACGCCAAGGGCAATCTCGCTGCTGCCGAAGTGGAATCAGAGATGCAGGGGCAGGGGAGTTGTTCCCATGGCAGTACTGTGCCTAACTAATGCCATTGGGGGCGCTGTATTGATGGAAGGGGGCCCACCCTCTGGCTGAGGCACTTGGTACCAGCAAAGATCCTTTGGCCAGGGAGCCCTGCCCAAATCCACACTCCAGGAACGATGTTTCTCCTCCTTAGCCCCCCTCCCTGCATTCTGCTGCCTGACCAGCCCTGTTACACGGCAGTCACATTCCACCCCAGAAGTGGCTGCATTTCACCACTGGGGGAAGCCCGCCCCAGTAGACACTGCAATGCACAGAGCATTTGGGGTCCACCAGGTCCGAGGATGCAACTGAACTGGGAGATAAGAGCTGGGCTGGGAGCTATCGCCCAGCTCCTGAAAGGCTTTGAAAGGCAGGCGCTCCAGTCCGGGAAGAACAGGAGCAGATGCTTTCTCTGCTAGTGAGCAAGTTCCCAGGTCTCTGGGTCAAGTGTGCACCCCACCCTGCCATGCTGAGAGCGAGCATGCGGGGAACATAGCTTCTTTCCGAACAGCAGGGAACGGGACAGAGAGGAGACGGATTTGCAGTCCCTGCTGGGGGCAGGCGGTCGGAGCAGGGTGGGGTTTACAGTGCCTCCCATTCGGCATGTGGGGCGGGGGTCACACCCTCCCTGCCAACTCTTGTGTTGGGGTCGGAGGGCAACAGTCATCCCCTGCCATCCCCAGGCCAAGTGTGTGGTAACTGAGGGATGCTTGAGGGGCCCCAGGGTTGTGGAGATGGGCTTCCCTTTGTCCTTTCCCGCCAAGGCAGATGATCTGCCAGCTGCTGGCCTGGCCCAGAGCTGGCACGGTCTCCCCGCCCCGGCAGGGGCTGGATTAGCCACACAACAGCTGGCCAACCCAGCTGCAGGGTAGAGCTCATACTCCTACACAGCCACGGCACACGGGGTGGGGAGCAGCGAGGCTGGGGCTCCGGGGCAGCAGCAACAGGGTGGACACTGGAAGAGTCAAAAAGACAAAAGCCCTGTAGGACTCCAGCCCCTGTCTGCCCCAGGACACTGCTTTTGCTCAGCAGCCTGGCTTCCAGGCCACGGGAATTTGGGAGGAGAAGGGGGATGGAGAGGATGTCTGGGGAAACTTCCTCAACCCACCCCTGTATTTCTGCTGACGGCATTTAATAATTATAATACCTGGCTCTTCTCTAGATCTCCAAGCACTTTACAAAAGGAGGGCAGCGTCACTCTCCCCGATTTTACAGATGGGGAAACTGAGGCACCGGTTGATGACATGACTTGCCCAAGGTCACCCAGCAGGCCAGTGGCAGAGCTGGGGAGAGAAGCCAGATACCACAAACCCCAGTTCAGTGCTCTAGGCCACACTGCTCTGAAGAGAAACCAACATAGGAAGCCTGCATCCTCCAACTCCTCTCAGCCTGGCTGCTCCTTGCCAGCTTTCCCTGCACCCCCACCTGCCCGTGGCTAAGCAGCGGGGGGATCACTACAGGTCACAGAGCCCCACGCAGCTGAGGGAGGGGAACGTCACAGCCTGGCAGGCAGCGGCTAGAAGGCTGCTGCAAGGATGGGACACAGGTGGATGGGAGCCTGCCGCACCTAGGCCCACCCACTGCAGCCCCGGCGCCTTTGCCCTTTATTTCTGGGGGTGCTTTGTCTCAACAGCACTGGGCTGGGCTCGCCAGGCCCGTCTGGGCAGCTCCGAGGCCTGCCCTCACCCCCCCACACCCTTGCACCACAGGGCGTGGGAACACTGCCACTGGGTTATCACAGAGTCCCACAGCACGAGAGCACACACCCTCCATGCACGCACCAGGGGAGGGAGAGCTGGCAGCGAGCCTGTGCATGAAGGGGAAGACCGGCTCGCCTCCTCCAATCCTCCCCCGCCGCTTCCTGGAACCCCCTGCATGCTGCAGCCTTCCACCCCGTCCCCCCCCACCTCGCCCCCACCAGTCCCGGTGGAGGGGGTCAGCAGAAAAGCCATCTTCAGTGGCCTTGTTCAGCATTTCTCCTCCAGGGGCAAAGCAGCAACTGGGCTCATGGTGGAGGGGAGAGAGTTAGTTGCAAAGAAATGAAAGACAAGCCAAATCCACCTGCGCCAGAGGTAAGATGCAAGTTCAGATCCTCCCTCCCCAGGGAGCATCTAGAAGGGAGGGAGGCAGCCCACTCGGGAGGGGCCATCAGAACCGCCAGGAGCACCACTGCCAGGCTCGCAGGGAAAGTCGGGGCATCCAGCCGTGACCCAAGAGGAAGGATCGTGGTAGCAGCAATAACTGACAGTAAATGACAACAACTGAGTGCTGGCAAAAGGCCCCAGTTGGACGAGGTCCCATCTGTTGCTAGCTGCACCTGTCTGTCTTCACAAGCTCACAAGGGTCTGGGGTTCGCTGCCCGGTCTCTGGTTTGGCCTGGGCTAGGCAGTTTGTTGCCCCCCTCCCCACTGGGTGCTGCTCCCAGAGGCTGGGCACAGCAGGGCTCTGCACGGACAAGGCAGCTCTGCCCATTGTGGGTGGGGCACAGCTGATGCTCTGGGTGTAGATCAGCTTGGATGCCGGCCTGACAGGTACCGTGAACCTCCCTCCACGCTGGGACCAGATCCATAACTAGTGCCTCTGGCCCCCAGAAGGGTTTCCTCCCAGACTCCACTCCTGGGGCAGCAACGGACTAGCAGTCAGCTGCATGCAAAAGTGACTCGAACTCACTGCTCTGTCCTGGCTCCAGCTGCCAAGGATCCTGCCTTCATCTCTCGGCTCCAGCAGGGTGGGGAAGGGGGTTTAGGGTGCAGTGGAAGCTTGCCCAGAATTGTAGCCCAGGACTGCATCTGTGGCAGCCCCAGGTAAAGAGGATCAGCTGAGAAATCTGGGTTAGCATAGCATGGTAGGGATTTCCCATTCCCCAAGATGTTCACCCACACCCCGTGCTCATTCACCACAACTCTCCAGCAATCGCACACACTCTTCTGGCCCCACCCGTGAGTCACAGGCACATCCTGGAAGAGAAGCCAGAGCCTTTCCTGGAGCAGTGCCCGGGAGCCTGACACCACCCACCCCAGCCATATTTAAAGTCCTCAAAGCAAAATCAGCTTTACGCTCTCCACCCCATCAAGGGGCAAAGCTTGGCTCAAGCCCAAGGGATGGAGCCCCAGTGGCCAGGGCTTAAAATTCTCCCTCCATGCAACACAGGGAAAAAAATTCCCAGCTGAACATTCAAACCCCTGCCCCCAAGGACACCCCCAGCCCCGTTGCACAGTCAGAAACTCAGTTCCATGCCACGCCGCAGAGCCTGGCTCCAGTGGCCAGGCAAGAAGGGGGTCCCCCGCCCAATCAAATTAACAAGATTAAAGGAGGCCAAGGCAGAGGGGTCTTTAGCCACAGCAGCTGTGCAGATGCCCCTTAGCCCAGGGAGGCTGGAAGAGAAGGAATAGAGCTCTGTGCTGGCTTTTCCCTTTATATAAGCTTAGTTTAGGCAAAGCCGGGGCTTTCCCTCCTGACCTTTGATCTTCACTTTGCAAAGAGAGGATCTGCAAAGCTAGATCAGACCACTGCTCTTCTGGTCTGGTCTCCCACCAGTGACAGATCCCGCAGAGCGGGACAGGACTGCCCCTCCGCCTGTTTGTGTCTTGCTGGATATTGAGTGAGGAGGAGGTATACCCTCCTGAGCCCTCCAGCCATCAGTTTACACCCAGAAGCATGAGACTGCATTATCCTTCTCTTGGGGCCTGTGCAACTGTAGGATTCCTGCCTATTGGACATACCGACCACCCTAAATCCTGCTGCAATACTTGATTTCAAGACCTCCTCCTGAAGCAGTAAGTTCCACAGGTCGGCCACATGCAGCGTGTAGTATTGCCTTGTATCTCAGGTGACATACAAGTTTGAGACACACTGGCCCGATACAGCCCTGCAGAATGGGTGGTACCAACCCACCCAGAGTCCCTGATGGGACCCTAATGGGTTCAGCCATAGAAGTAAAGCCAGTGGGGAGAGAACCTCCTTTCCGTACCTCCCGAATTCAGCGTATGGAGTCAGGGCCACGATATCACACTGGCCAAGCAATACACACACTGGCCATACCCAGCAGCCGGGCAAACAGAAGCAGCTCTTTGCAATGCACTGAGCTCGGCAAAGCTAGTGAAGCTGGAGATGTGACTAGAGCACACACAAGGGGATCTCCATCTCCCACGCAACAGCCCATCTCCAGCACCTGGAGGATCTCCAAGCACGTTATGAACACTACAGAATTAAGCATTTTAAATATGGGAAAACCAAGGACTAGATAAAAAGAGATTTGCCCTAGGTCACAAAGCCAGGAATAATACCAGGAATCCCTAGACCACCTTTGATTAATTTGCAAGCCTTCCACATTGCCCCTTAGTAGCCCACTCTGTAACAAGACCCAGGAAGCAACCAGACCAACACTTCAGATAGGTAACAGAATACCTATGCCCGGACTACCTGCCTCATAGGTATTTACAGGTGTGGCACTTAACAGGTCATGTTCCAATCCCTTGGCCAATTGGAGAAAGCGCAATCAACCTTATAGGAGGAAATCCATAGGGCTGTGCTCCTACCCACCACCCCGCACACTCACCACACCAATTGCACTTTGTACAAAGAAAAAAGTTGGTCAGCATTTCACGTTCAAATCCAAACAGCTTCTCCTATGGACTCTGCACTCCCAGTCTTCTGAATCAGTTGTCTCAAGAGCAGCCTGGGACAAGCTGCTAGATTCGGGGAGCCACAGAGAAGAGTCAAGATAAGAATTTTAATAGGCAGAAGGGAAGCTACACTGTAATTCCTTTGAGGTCACTTACAAAGAGTGTTCAATGCATCCAAACCTACAAGAATCCCATTATGATCATGCACAGGTCTGGAAGGACACATGAAACAAGGATTATGGTAAAAAAAAAAAAAAAAAGCAGTGAAACAAACATGCAGAGAGGCTCGGATGCATTTGTTTAAAGAATACATCCTGACCTTCTTAAGAGTCTTTGTGCTGAAGAGGAATCGAGCTCAAAGGTTCCAGAGAGCACCACCCAGCCAGTTTGGCCATTCCATGCAACTGATCCCAAAAATTTCTGAATCTGCTTGCCTGCCTCCATCTTGGAGTTCAAAGGGAGATTGTTGCAAGAGGAGTCAGACACCACATGCTCTCATCAAACTCCTGTAAGGACGGCAGGTGCTACACATGAGTGACAGAGGCGGAGCGAGACTAAAGGCATGTCTACACTTCAAGCTGGGGGTGCGATTCCCAGCCCAAGGAGAAATACCTGGGCTGACTCTGATCAAGCTAGTGTGCTAGAAATGTAGTGTAGCAGCCGGAAGGGCTAGCGGCTTGGAGTATGGGCCTAGCGCCTTCGACAGGATCACACCCTGGGCAGCTAGCTGCTCGCACACTGTTCGCAGCACACAGGCTCCATCAGGGTTAGCATAAGCAGGTCTCCTGGAGCTGGGAACAGCACCCCAGCTTGACATGTAGCCATACCTTGAGTGATGTGCCCAGAGTGACACCGGGGCAGAGCAGGAGATTGAACCAAAGCCTCCAAACGTGCAGGCTAGACCCACAGCCACTGGAGAACCCTCCTCCTCTTGCTGCAGAGCTGCCACCAGGAGACAAAATCCAAGGAAAGAATCAATCCTCAAAAGAATCAATCCTGAAGCACTTGCATGAGAGGAAAGTGATCAGGAACAGCCAGCATGGATTCACCAAGGGAAGGTCATGCCTGACTAATCTAATTGCCTTTTATGATGAGATTACTGGATGAAGGGAAAGCAGTGGATGTATTGTTTCTTGACTTTAGCAAAGCTTTTGACACGGTCTCCCACAGTATTCTTGTCAGCAAGTTAAGGAAGTATGGGCTGGATGAATGCACTATAAGGTGGGTAGAAAGCTGGCTAGATTGTCGGGCTCAACGGGTAGTGATCAATGACTCCATGTCTAGTTGGCAGCCGGTATCAAGTGGAGTGCCCCAAGGGTCGGTCCTGGGGCCGGTTTTGTTCAATATCTTCATAAATGATCTGGAGGATGGTGTGGATTGCACTCTCAGCAAATTTGCGGATGATACTAAACTGGGAGGAGTGGTAGATACGCTGGAGGGCAGGGATAGGATACAGAGGGACCTAGACAAATTGGAGGATTGGGCCAAAAGAAATCTGATGAGGTTCAATAAGGATAAGTGCAGGGTCCTGCACTTAGGATGGAAGAATCCAATGCACCGCTACAGACTAGGGACCGAATGGCTAGGCAGCAGTTCTGCGGAAAAGGACCTAGGGGCGACAGTGGACGAGAAGCTGGATATGAGTCAGCAGTGTACCCTTGTTGCCAAGAAGGCCAATGGCATTTTGGGATGTATAAGTAGGGGCATAGCGAGCAGATCGAGGGACGTGATCGTTCCCCTCTATTCGACATTGGTGAGGCCTCATCTGGAGTACTGTGTCCAGTTTTGGGCCCCACACTACAAGAAGGATGTGGATAAATTGGAGAGAGTCCAGCAAAGGGCAACAAAAATGATTAGGGGTCTAGAACACATGACTTATGAGGAGAGGCTGAGGGAGCTGGGATTGTTTAGCCTGCAGAAGAGAAGAATGAGGGGGGATTTGATAGCTGCTTTCAACTACCTGAAAGGGGGTTCCAAAGAGGATGGCTCTAGACCGTTCTCAATGGTAGCAGATGACAGAACGAGGAGTAATGGTCTCAAGTTGCAGTGGGGGAGGTTTAGATTGGATATTAGGAAAAACTCTCTCACTAAGAGGGTGGTGAAACACTGGAATGCGTTACCTAGGGAGGTGGAAGAATCTCCTTCCTTAGAGATTTTTAAGGTCAGGCTTGACAAAGCCCTGGCTGGGATGATTTAACTGGGAATTGGTCCTGCTTCGAGCAGGGGGTTGGACTAGATGACCTTCAGGGGTCCCTTCCAACCCTGATATTCTATGATTCTAAGGGCTGGCTGCCCTGCATGGCACCCTCGGGTTTGGCCGGAAACAGGATGTGGGAGACACATTCAGGATTTCCCCAGGGCCTGGAGCAAGGTAGAGGGGACTAGAACCTGGTCTTGCGAAAGGGGATGTTTTAGCCAGGACCCCGGCAGCTGCACCCCATGTGACAGCAGGATGGAGCGTGCAGCATCACACGCACAAGGATGGGGCCCATGGAACTGACAAGGCTGCAAGGAATGAGAAGGCAGGCGAGGGGATTCTGCGCGGACTGGCCAGGCAGCCTGATGCCCCGGAGGCCAATGGCCCTTTTGGAAACACTCACGGGTCAGTGTGAGGGAGAAAGCCCATGAAGGCCTTTTCTCCTCCTCCTCCTGCTTCTACAGCCAGGAGACACCCCCTTCCCCAGGCCAGGTGGGGGTTGAGGGATGGGACTGCAGATGGAGCTACCCAGTCCAAGAAGCCACCTTGTCGGCAGCCCTGTCCTAGCCTTTGCCCAAGTGGCTGCACAGCAAGGCAGTGACCCCAAGGAAGGGGGGAGTTAAAGCATGGAAAAAACATCAGATGGGGAAAGCAAGAGACCTTTGGGAACAGTGGGGCCCCACCAAGGGGAGGGATAAATGCACAAGGGATGCAGAGCATCAAACCCTCCGGATCTGCTTAGATTTCCATACGGATTGTCCACCCACCAGTTCATTGCCTGGTGTTTCTCCCCTAAAATGGGGGTATTAGCCATTAGAAAGCCAGCACCTTCCACCATGCCAAACAATAGACAGCCTCCTAAGGAGTCCATCTACAGCACCAAGGTGTGCAGGGCAGGGGGTGGGGAGAGGGCATGACAGCTGATTTAGGGCTTTAGCACAAACAGTCTTACTGAGACCATTCCAGGGCCCAATCTCTCTCTTTTACAACACTGTGACTTCACTGCAAGGCAGCTATATCGCTCATTAGCCAGGGGCATCAAGTGATGTTTCGATGGGCTCCAAGCACGCTTTGATTAACAAGGGGCAGTGTAGTCCAGTGGTCAGAGCAGCCAGTCAGCCTTCAGGGGTCGCTTCCCACTTCTGCCACCGATTCACAATATGACCTAGGCCAAGTCACTTACTTTCTCTGTACCCTGGCTCCTGCCCATCTGTCACAGAGGGACAACAGCCCAGGGCCTACATGACTATTGTGTGTCTTCATCACTAGGAGTTGGTAAAGAGCTTTAAAATCCTCAGGTGACCGGGGGGCAGGGAAAGAGGGGCGTTTCTGAAAGGAAAATTTGTTCTTTAGGCCACTGCCCTGCACGCACTTTGGTGCGGGTAGACCCTGCCCGGATCCCAGTTGACCCACACATAGGTTGCAGGATCAGGCCCATAGCGGGTGGCTGTAAAACCACCTCTGCAAAGGCTATGGTCTGCCTTCAGCCTGGGGAAGGGTTTTAGCAGCATGGGTTTCTCTCACGGCACACAACAGCCCTCGAAGCTACACGAGGCATCGGGGGGGGGGGGGGATACATTTCACGTTAAGCTCTGTGTTCAGAATATAAATGCAGCCAGACACACGCAGCGAAGAGACAGGTGCCACCAGAGCCCGCTGCAGCCTGCCGGCACGGGGGCTGTGCAGAGAGTGGACCCTGAGCCAGATCAGCACCCACTGCCCCAGCAGAGCAGGAACGTTATGGATCAAGCGGAGAAAGGGAAACCAAGAGGCACGCTCGCAGGCTGCCCTCAGAGAGGAGCGTGACGGAGCCCACGCCTGTCAGGAGGCATCACCAACTCTGGGGGAGAACACAGACAGGCAGGGAGAGAGGGAATCGCTCCCAGGCCTGCCTCAGGAGCAGCAGTTACACGCCAGCCCTCTCTGCCAATTAGCAGGGCTGGCAGAGGCCTTCAACAGACACTCCGCTGGGGCCTACAGAAGGGGAGGTAAAGCTGGTTAAAACTGCCTGCCCGACCCAGCGTCTGAGCTCCACTTTCACAGAGCCAGAGCCTGGGGAGCACAGCTCCCAGAGGAAGTGAATGATAAGCCAGCAGGGCCAGAGGGCCTGGATCCCACAGCCACTTAACGCCCTTGACTCATCCCAGGTTAGCCAGGGCCAAAGACACTCAGCGCCTCTAGGATTGGGCCCTGAGCAATGACTGCTCTTCCTCCGGAGCTTTCCCTACTTCTGGTTTACAGTGCAATCCACACATCCCTGTGATGGCAGGGCTGTCATATATAGCTCCATTCATCATCGGGGGCACGAGCACTTTAAATTCCTACAGGCCATACTGCATTAGACCAGTGGTCCATAGTCCAATATCCTGACTGACAGAGGCCAATGTCACATGCTTCAAAAAAGTAAACTGTAACCCCTTTCCTCCCCCATGATGGAGAGGAAACACGATTCTCTAGGCCTTATTTATACATCCCCATGTGACTCCTAGAGGCAATGTGATCAAGTAAGGACTGGAATCAGGATGCCTGGGTTTTATTCCTAGCTTTGCTGACTGTGCAACTTCAAACAAGTCACATCACCTATCTGTGCCTCAGTTTCTCCCTCTGTGAAATAGGAATAATAATATTTCTACGCACACTCTTACGACGCGCTTTAAGATCTATGGATGACGAACACTAGTTACTAAGGTTGGATTTGCCCTTTAGACGGATTTTGACCCTTGCACAGCAGTGTGGTAGCAGGGCACCAGGAAACTCAGCCGTTCCTCCCTCCACGGGTCTTTCTTGTCCAACTAACATCCAAATCCTTGCAGTCCCTCTCGTACAGATTTCCTAAGCTGTAATATTTCAGGGCGTCCCTGGTATTCATATGGAATCCTATTCAAATTCAGTCTCCCCACACACGCGCACACACAAAAGAAAGTTACACCCCGCTATGGACTTCACCCCACTACAACCCTAGGCTCGGATCTTATCACCGCAGAGCCCTGTTCAACTCAGCTGCGTTCTGTACAGGGCTCCACCCGTCAGCCACAGAGCGAGGGCCCTACCCTGAGCGAGCTAACTTCCACTGAAGTCAATGGAAAGACACTCACTTGTGCCAGGGCTGATTTGGGGTCAGAGCCTAGGGAACAGATGGCAAAAGGCACTCTGCAGGAAACTGTGTGAGGTACGATTCATTTCCTTAATGCAAGAGATTTTCTACGGCCTTAAATGTCAGGGCTGGAGTTTCTGATGGGCCGTAATAGCTACTTGCAAGAACCGAAAAGAGGAAGAGGACAGCAGCTTTTTGTGGGGTAAACTGGAGTTGAAGGGAAGTTGAGAAATACATGAGCCACCGTGCTGGGACTTATGGTCTAGTACCAAGCCATTAACATTTTGCATATTAAAGAAATCCCAATCCCTCAATACACTAGCTAGTGTTTGGTTTTAATAATGTCACCCATCACAGTAGCATCAGAGCACCTCGCCAGGAAGAGATTATTGGATCACACATTTCACCTGGGTTCATACTCTGCTACATACAAGTGACACCAGACCCAACACACAGAGGGTTTGAAAAGGGCAGACAGACGGGGGGAAAGCACAAGGGTGCACAGGGGTCAGACACTTTACCGGCAGCCTTCCTGCAGAGGCAGATCGGATGGTTCTGATTTCAGGTCCATGAGGGGTAGCGTAGAGACAACTGCCCCTGGGTGCAGGGGCAGAAGCCACACTCTGAGGGTACAGCTGGGTGAAGTAGCTGGCCGGGATGGAGTGCATCTGAGGGCTGCTGAGGCTGGAAGTCACCAAGTCTGCAGAGCTCATCACAGGCATGACTTTCTTTTGCTGCTGCTGCTGGGGGGGGAGAGAGGCAAGGGAACAGCCCCCCCTTTCTGGGGCTGAAGACACTCCCTTGACTCTCAGCATTGCAAAGTCCTTTCCGAGAAGCCCAGCTGGCAGGGAAGGGAGGGCAGAAATGTTGCACTTGCACAGCTTTAAGGGGGGTGCTTAAAAACCAAGCTGCAGCTGAGACATGGAGGACAGACAGAGCGGTCGGAGGCTGCTCCTAGCATTTCCCAGCCATTTAACACAGGGCATAGCATGCAGGATCAGTGAATGGCCCCCACTTTCCAGTCTGAGGCTATCTCCAAAAAAAAAAAAAAATCAAGCTGGAATTTTTGCTAAAATGCATTTGGGGGAAGGGAGGGGAAATCACTAAACCAGCCCCAGAATAAAAATGACTGTTTCCTTTCTCTCTCCTCATTCAGACAGAAAGCTCGAACCCCCTCCTTTCTTCGTGGAAGATCCTTTACCCGGCCGGCCAGAATTTGCAGCCGGCTGTTTTATAAAAACACAGACAATTAAAAGTTACTGTCTGTCCTAAGGGGACCGGGGCTTTGCAGGGCTCAGATGCCAGGTCACTGACCCGAGCCTCAGCTTGCAGGAGCTGGGTAACGTGCAGGTTATTGCAGGGGCTGGTGACTTTCCGCTCCCAGAGAGCGCATCGACCCCCACCCGAGCGTGTTGCATTTAAAAAAATAATAATAATAATCATAAAATCACCCCCCTAAATCTCTGCTTTGGCGGCCCCTTCGCCCGAGGCCCCCAGCGCGGGGGGGCTGAGCAGCATCAAGCCAGGGGGAGCTGCGCCCCCAGCCCGGGCCCTGGATCCGGCCGAGGCCCCGCCACTGTCTCTCATGGAGCGGCTCCCCCTTGCAAAGCTGGCGGCCGCGGCTCGGCTCCCTCCCGGCGGGGCTGCAGCGGGCCGGGGCCGGGATGGGGCCGGATTGCAGCGGGGGCGATGGCTGCGGAGCGGCCCCACTTCTCTCCCCGTCTCCCGCGGCTCTCGGCGCCGCTCGCTGGTTTCTTTCTTGTCTCTCTCTCTTTTTTTTTTTTTTTTTTTTTTTTTAAGCGCCAAACGACGTGCCGCGAAATTCGGATCTCCCGCGGCAAAGGCCGCGCCCTGATTGGCCGCTGCAACCCGGCCGGGGCCCCGCCCACCGGATTCGATACTTTATGCGGAGCGGGAGGCGGCTGCTCTTAAAGGGGCAGCGCTCAGCGCGCGCCCTCCTCCCGGGGGCTGGCACCGCCCCGGGCTCTCCCCCTCCCCACGCGCCGAGTGGGCGTGGCGGTGGCGGGAAGGGGCGTGTCCATGCAAGCAGA
Source organism: Lepidochelys olivacea (assembly GCF_965140295.1). Taxonomy (NCBI): domain Eukaryota; kingdom Metazoa; phylum Chordata; order Testudines; family Cheloniidae; genus Lepidochelys; species Lepidochelys olivacea. The sequence continues at coordinate 11,881,456 of NC_140429.1, forward strand.
GCTAGGGGCCGTCTGCAGACCCCCCCCAAGAGTTAAAGTGACCTGGGCTGGACCAGCTGTCACAGCTGTGGCTGGGGGGAACCTAGCGGGGGGGCTCTTATGCAAAGGTTGCTCCGCCCATGCACCCCGCTGGGACTTGCTGTTGTTGCAAACAAAGCCCTGAGGCAGTCAGCCGGAGAAAGCAACCGATAGCTGGGTTTCATAATGGCCGGCCGCAGGGCCAACAGGACTGGGATCCCACTGGCAAATGCCGGAGTGCTGGAACAATGTATAGGGTGGGGGTGCTGAGAGCCATTGAACCAAACTGTACACCCTGGATAGGATGGAAACCACATCATGCCAGGGGGGTGCAGCACCCTTAGTTCCAGCCCCTATGGGCAAATGTGCCCTTTCAAGACTCTTTGGGGTAGGGATTGTCTTGCTTGTACAGCACCTAGCACGATGGCACCCTGTTCCTGATCTCAGGAAACTATTGCAATGCAATCGACAGAGGCCGCTCTAGTGATAGGCATGCTATGTAGCTGCCTAGGTTGGCCAATTTCTGGGCGGCTGTCTAGGGTACCCAAACCAAATTTTGAGCGGCAGTGAGTGCAACCCCCTGCACCAGGTCACAATGTTACTGGCTCAAAATTTGGCCCGGCCAACCCTTCATGACGGAGGGGCAGCCGGGCCAAAGCTGAGTGAGCGGGGACAGCCCACTAAAAAGTTGCCTAGAGCAGCAGAGTGTGTTGAGTAGCCTCTGCAAATAGGAACTAATAATCAGTTGCATGCCACGGTGAGCTCATATGTCTCAAGAACATAAAGCAGAAACCCTAGAGAGCAGATTAATGTGGCCTTATGTGGTAAGGAAGGCAACTGGGTTTGACCCAAACACCTATTCATTGTTATTCTGGGATGAATATGCTGCCCAGCCCTACCCTTTGCAGTCGTATATGTGGGGAGGGGTTGTGGGTAGAGCCATCCCGGGGGTAGGGCGAATCGGGGCGAGTGCTCCAGGCCCCACGCTTTGGGGGCCCCCGTAGGCCAGTGCGATTGGCCAGCGCGGTCGGCTCCAGAAGAGACGAATCCGTCACTTCCACCCCAGGCCCTGCACTCCCCGAGGGATTGCCCTGGTTGCGGGCTAATTTAAATTAGTAGGTTCTCAATCTTTTCCATTGTGACGGTGCCCCCCATAAGGCTTTATGGAAATATGTTTATGAATATATATGACATAACTGGAATATGTTCTATGCTACTTTCACGGAGTCCCCGAGCGATGCTCCCTACGAAGCCAGTCAGGACTCTGGTGAAGTCTCCTCTCTGTGAGCAGACTGTCTTCAGGGCAGAAAAGCTCAAAAAGCTCAATTCCACCTTCCTGGGTCTGACCTCGGAGCATTCAGCATCCTCTGCCCCTCCGTGTGCTTCCCACAGCGAGTCTGCCCAGGCGGGGTCCTGGGGAAGCCAGAGTGTCCTGCCCCCCAGCTCCACAGTCAGACATGACTCTTAGACAGCCAGTAAAACAGGTTTATTAGATGACAGGAACACGTTCTAAAACAGAGCTTGTAGGTACAGAGAATAGGACCCCTCAGCCGGGTCCATTTTGGGGGGCAGTGAGCCAGACGACGACGACTGCACTTCACTCCACATCCCCAATCAGCCCCAAACTGACTCACCCTCCAGCCCCTCCTCCTCTGGGCTTTGTCCCTTTCCCAGGCCAGGAGGTCACCTGATTCCTTTGTTCTCCAGCCCCTTTAGCTATCACCTTGCAGGGGGGAAGGGCCCAGGCCATCAGTTGCCAGGAGACAGAGTGTCGGCCATTTATGTACACTGGCCCTTTGCTCTGCAACAATTACACCCCCTTATCCCACCACCTAGAGACTTAAGAAATGCATTGGGGAAACTGAGGTACCCCTACAGTATTCAGAGAAAACGTTAAGAACAGTCCCACTTCGTCATAGCTACATATGCCATGTAACATATTTATGCAAAGGTTATCATCTACTGAATCTATTAACCCTATTTGTATGCATGTATCATTTTTGTATTCAAAGTTATGAATATTGTCTGTGTACTGGCTTGATTTCTAAATAACCCATAGTAGAGCATTTGGTCAGTTCCTGGAGAAAGGAATTCGTGAAGTTAAGTGCCCAATTTAGAAGCACTTAAGGAACAGTGCATCTTGGAAGGGTCCAATCCACATAAGAAGTCTTCCTGGAGACATTCAGGTTACCATGTGGGCAATGGCTTCTGACTGTAAAAACAGAGTCCTGCATGGACATGTGACTTGCCCAGATGACTCCAGAACTCCACCTTGGAGCTGGACTGTGCATAGGAGAGAGGATGGGGGTCTCCACCCACAAGATAGAGTCTATTTAAGCCTGTGGGAGACCCCTCCATTTGGTCTTCAGCTGGCTAAGGAGATAGCCTCTCCACCCACAAGGATACCTGAAAGACAGTAACTACAGGGGGTGTGAGTGATTGCTAGACCCGGACTAGAAGGAGATTAGTCTGTAAAAGGAAGCTTACTGGAACTGGTGAGGTTTTGTCTGTATTCAGTTTTATTAGACATAGACTTGCAGGTTTTATTTCCTTTTGCTTGGTAATTCACTTTATTCTGTCTGTTACTACTTGGAACCACTTAAATCCTACTTTCTGTATGTAATAAAATCACTTTTTACTTATTAATTAACCCAGAGTATGTATTAATACTTGGGAGGGCAAACAGCTGTGCATGTCTCTCTATCAGTGTTATAGAGGGCCAACAATTTATGAGTTTACCCTGTACAAGCTTTATACAGGGTAAAACGGATTTATTCGGGGTTTGGACCCCACTGGGAGCTGGGCTGGAGTTCTAAACTGCCAGGGCAGGAAAGCAGGGGCAGAAGTAGTCTTGGCACATCAGGTGGCAGCCTCCAAGGGGGTTTCTGTGACCCAACCCGTCACATCCATACTGGGCCGTAAGTGCTGGAACTAGGGTGATCAGACGTCCCGATTTTATAAGGACAGTCCTGATATTTGGAGCATTGTCTTATATAGGTGCCAATTACCCGCCACATCCTGTCCCAATTTTTCACCCTTGCTCTCTGGTCACCCTAGCTGGAACTCGGGGTGCTGGAAGTGCTACCACATCCCCTGGCTTGAAGTGGTTTCCATGATATACAGGGGTTCAGTTTGGTTCATTGGCTCTCCACACCTCCACTATACAAATTGTTCCAGCACCCCTGCACTGTGCTCCCCTTTTCTGCACAGGGACACCCACGCACACACAATCCTCTCCCTTTTAGCCTCTTTGTTCTGTGCTTGTACAACTCCTAGTACAATGGGGTACTAGGTACTAGGTCTCCTAGGCTGTCTGGCTAATACACTTCTCCATGCAAACACAAGTCACATGGATCTTTTAATTTTTACTGGAAACAACATAGGAATAAAATATTCTATCCCCCCACAGGAGATGATTCCTAATTACTTGTGGGTGCCCAAGTGAGCAGGCTAGGAATTGTCCCTGGTCATGAGTGACGTAAGTGATATTTTGGTTCGTATCTTTCCTATTCACTGTTTTCTGTCTGATTGATTGTTTCTTCGGGGAGTCTTTGTTATTTAAAACTTTCAGGAAGGATTGTTAGGGTTGTTTTAGCTTCAGGTTTGGCAAAGTGTGTGTCTACAAAGCCTGTATTATGTATCATTTCAGTAAATATGTAATAAATATTATTTCTATTGCAGTAACATCTAGCGACCCAAACTGACATCTGCGCCCTAGTGTACTGGGAGCTCTACAGATGTGCTAAAAAAAAAAGTCCCTGCCTTAAAGTGTTTGGGAGCATAAACAGAAGGGGAAAGGACTTTCCTGAGGTCAGCAGCAGATGGTGGAATAGATCCCAAGTCTCTTGCTGCCTAAGCCCATGCCCTAGCCACTAGAGACACCAATTCCCCAACATCTGGCTGTTGGGCCATGTTTCACCTGGGCAGGTGAATCAGTTGTGACTGAGGTATGGACCAATGTCTCACCACTGCCCTCTACTGGCTGGAACGCAAAAATCTGCCTGTTTGAAGTCATTTCACCCGGCACTGGCTGGGCCAGAAGGCAAACATTTCAAACACGGGTGCCTAAAACCGGTCTCCTAAATCCTAAACAGAAGACTGATTTGTACAGGTCCCAGCCCCCCAGTGAGGTCAGGAAATCACCATCAAAGCTTCTGTTTAGGTGTCCATTATGAGACAGCTAGATTTGACAAATTTGGCCAAAACTAGTGTAGCAAATGGAGAGTCTTGGTTAGTTCGAAGAGAAAAGGCTTGTGTCCCCTCCCCGAGCCAGGCCAGTGAATGGGACATTCTCTCTCCCCTCTGTCTGTGATCAAGCTAAATGCCATTACTCTCATTCCCAGTCAGGTAGGGGGAATGGACCACTTTTCCACAGGCAGCTAGATTTCAAATTTGGCTATCTTGCGAGGTGACATGATTGTCCCAAGTTTCAGACTACGGTCTTCTTTGTTCCTGCCTGGATTGTAAGCTCTTTGTGGCACAGCCTGTCTCTTTGGCCTGGTCTACACAAGAAAATTAGGTCAGCATAACTGTGTTACTCATAACTATGAAAAACCGAAGTCCTCATGCAGACAGTACTGAGTCATTGGAAAAATGTATCCATCATCCTAGCTCCTGGCTCTCGGGGAGATGGATTCCCTACACCAACGGCAGAACCCCTCCCATCACCACAGGTCATGTCTACAATGAAGCACTACGGTGGCCCAGCTGTGCCCCTTGTAGTGTTTGAAGTGTAGACAAGCCCTTTGTGAGTGTAGAGCACCCAGTGCAATGAGGCCTGTGGCAGGACGCCATCTTCAGAGCATACCCTAACCCTCAATTCCCTCCTGGGTGTCCCACCAACTTTTGCAAAGTCCAGAGTAGTTAGCGCAACAGTCCCCTTCGGAGCGGGTCTATTTCTTCATAACCAAGTCCTTTCCACCCTGATGTCTTCCAACCATCCTCATCACTTGGAGACCAAAGTCAAACCAGCTCAGGCCTTTTCCCCCTGGGCTGGCAGAGGTAAGAAGTCTTTCTCCTGCTAGCAACTGTCTCGCTATGAAGGAAGAGGCAGATTATATCTGTCCTCTTTCCCAGAACTTGTCCTGTTGGCTGAGAGAGAGCGGAGCTTTGTCCCACCCTACAGCACAAGTCTACTGGACCCAGGCCCTTAAAGAAATAGTAACTTGGATTTTCCCCCAGACACTAGTATCCTGGGACCACTTTCTCTCTCCCAGCATCTGCTTTTGCCATTTCCTAGGCCCCTCAGCTGCTCTAGAACTTCTAGAACACAAGGTTTCAGAAGATTCCCACGATCCCTTATAGGGGACAAAACACTGTCACTAGATACTAGTGTAATAGAAATAATAATCGTGTTGCTGCTGTGATTGTCTAAAGGTATTATCTGTAGCCTGCTTGATCGCTTTGTGTCAGGGTGTCTCATTTTGACTCTCTAGTTTTCAGTGGGTCTGATTCTGAACTCTTTGCAGTGTTGCTGTAACCGGGTTGGTCCCAGGATATCAGAGAGACAAGATCGGTGGGAAACACCTTGTATTTCTGAGTACATTTCCCAGGACAGAAGAAGAACGTGGTGTTAGCTCAAAAGCTTGTCTCTCTCACCAACAGATGTCCATCCAATAAAAGAGATTCCTTCCCCCACCTTGTCTCTCTGATTCTGAACTGCTCTTATGTGTTTAGGCCAAGATTTTCAAAGGAACAGGGGATTTGAGTGTCTAACTCCCCTACATTTGTTTGAAAATCTCAACCTTAATTTTGTCCCCACTTTAAACTACATTAAAATGCCCCTGCCACCAGCCACCTGAGACTGCAAGTCTGGGCCGAGACTCGGGATAATAACGTTGCCCCTTTGGCCCACGCGGTGAGTCAAATGTTCGGGGCCTTCCAGGGTCATTCCCAATAGGATGAGAAATGGCTGACAAGAATCAGGTCTATTCTTGGTGTGATCTTGTCTGTTTACAACAAACTGTAACCAAAGCCTTGTTTCCCTGAATCCAAGAACTGCAGGCAGTTTCCTTGCTCAGAAATCCCCAGGTCTACCGCTCCAGCGAGTTCTGTGCCCAAGATTTTCCATCCCTACTCAGTTTCTTCTCATTATCATACTCTCATCTCCTTCTCCTGGCTTTCCCTGCCAATGCACATGCAAGCCTGCAACCAATATCCTAGCCAGGGAAATCCTTCAGCCCACATGGCTTAGCTCTGACCTGCCAACATGCGGCCTATTGCCTTGGCAGTAGCCCCTTAGCTCCCAGCTATTTTTACTACACAAAGGGGTTTGATTGCTTCTTCTGTGGAGCCTGAAAGAAAGGGTACCCCCACTGGCTTCAGTGAGGTCTGTGATTATCTTTGGGCTGGAGACCTCCCTCCTCCATTGGCATCTTACAGAATAACACTAATTACATGTAAGTAAAAATTCTAACACCCACATGTCAATCTAACAAATGTCCATCTGGTTTGACATCGAGATGTGATAGCTCTTCTCTCATCCTTCACTAACCCCTCCCACTCTGGCAGTCCATCTCCAAGCAAGTAGAGAATGGTTTGATGTGGCGGGAAAGCGTACACATTTGGGACCATTAGCCTCCGATCGGCATCCAGGTCTGGAGTGTGCTAGGATGCATGTGCATAGGCTTGTTATGATTCTGTTCATTGTTTTCCCCACTGCAGAGCTATAGGACAAATGAGGAGAAGATTTCCATCCCACGCAATAGATCTTGAAAGACAGGTGAACTAGGGGTTAAGCGCTTTGTTAGACATTCATGTGCGCTGCCATTCGTTGTGGATCTCGGGGTATTTCAGTGTAACGTTAGCACTGACTTCCTCACACAACACCTGTGCAAAGCAGACTAGCAGATCGGCTGTCTGTCGATGGCCGCCTCACACAGAGGCCTGCAAGGTTCAGAGCCCTCTCAACTTTTCAGGGTCCTGGGCTGGAGTGATCAATGTCTCTAATCTCCCACCTGGAACAACTCTGTTTCACTTAAGGGCCTGGCTACTGTGCTTGATTGCAGCTCATTTAGACATACAGAAACCAGCTTTAATCTAGCTAGCATGAGCCCCAGTAGCTGTGACGCTGTGTCCGAAACCCACCCGAAGCCCTGGATAATTACTCACGGGGCTAGCCCACATGGAAGCCTGTGTTGCCACGGTTCTGCTCCTCCAGAACCCAAGCTAGCTAGAGTAAAGCTGTCTTAGATATGCCTACACAAGCTGCGGTCATAGTGTGACCCGAGCTACACAGCAAAAATCATTACCAAGAAGCAGGTCAGCTAGGAGGTGTTCCATTACCCCCACAGTTAAAACACTTTCCAAACCTTCCCACACCACATGGATTTTATCTAGTGGTACGAGGAATCTGCTTTCACCCACCCACACAATCTCTGCCATTTGGCCAGGTAACATACTGGCCTTTGGGACCACACTCTGCTTAACCAGAGAGATCTGGGCCCCTGTATCCTTCTGCCCCAAGTACTCCCTGCCATTGATTTTGACAACCTTAACATGCTCCATATCTGGCTCTGCAGAGGCTAATCTCACAAAACCAATATGATAGGTTCCAATTGCTTGGGGGGAGTTCTGTGTTGAGGACAGCAAGAACTAACATGAGCTATTGGTTGCCTGCTTCCTCCTAGCACAGGGAGGAATTATACAGATAGCACCTTTTGGGCTCTTCTGCTTTTACAGGAGATTTGAGATGAGGGTTAGAGGAATGGTTTGGGGGAGGTGAGTGCCCAGCCTCCCAGCCACCCTCCTCCTTGCTAGGGATAAAATGGGATCCTCCCCTCCCACCAGCTTTAAACACCTCTTTCAGTGGTTTGCTTTCAACAGATGCCTGGCTCTGTTCAAAAGCATCAGCTAGAGACGCCATCTCATCCACAGACTTAATATTTTTGTCCCATGGACACTGCTTTACATCAGCCTTACATATGCTTAGGAAATGCTCTTGAGCAACCAAATCAAACATTCCCTCAAAGCTTTGCCCCTCACCCATTTTCCCATCAAATCTTTCATTTTGTTCACATATTCCCCATTACTCATACCAATATCCTCTTAAGATTCCCAAATTTAACTCTATATGTTTCAGGGTTCATCTGAAACCTTTGCAAAACAGTGTTTTTAAATTTACAATAGTCTAAAGCATCCTCAATGGGCATTTCATTGAATACACTTAGAGCATTACCAGTTAATTTTGCAATCAGGGTAGGAATCCTCTTGGCATCAGGGATTTCATGCACTGCACGCAGCCTTTCAAAGGTGGTCAGATATTCATCAATATCATCTGCCTCATTGTATGCAGGACATAAATTGTCCCAATTGTGGATTTTTGGAGTGATGGGAATCGCTGGGGTCGGTGGGTTCTGGTTCTGCTTCTCTAGCAGGTCCAGGTGGTGTTTTCACTCTCTTTCTCCCTGCTTCTCCTTCTCCAGTTCTTTCAGTTCCAATATTTGCTGGTGCTCCCTCTCCTTTTCTGCAACCTACAGCCTAAAAAGCTCCAACTTCGCAATCGCTTCACTGCTTTCACAAAAAGAAAAGGAGGACTTGTGGGACCTTAGAGACTAACCAATTTATTTGAGCATAAGCTTTCGTGAGCTACAGATCACTTCATCGGATGCATAAAAGTGGAAAATGCAGTGAGGATGTTTTTATACACACAGACCATGAAAAAATGGGTGTTTATCACTTCAAAAGGTTTTCTCCCCCCACCCCACTCTCCTGCTGGTAACAGCTCATCCAAAGTGATCACTCTCCTTACAATGTGTATGATAATCAAGGTGGGCCATCTCCAGCACACATCCAGGGTTTAACAAGAACGTCTGAGGAATGGGGGGCAGGGGGAAGGGGGTAGGAAAAAACAAGGGGAAATAGGTTATCTTGCATAATGACTTAGCCACTCCCAGTCTCTATTCAAGCCTAAGTTAATTGTATCCAATTTGCAAATGAATTCCAATTCAGCAGTCTCTCGCTGGACTCTGGTTTTGAAGTTTTTCTGTTGTAATATTGCAACTTTCATGTCTGTAATCGCGTGACCAGAGAGATGTAATAATTCTTGATGTCTGATTTGTTTCCGTTTATTCTTTTACATAGAGACTGTCCAGTTTGACCAATGTACATGGCAGAGGGGTATTGCTGGCACATGATGGCATATATCACATTGGTAGATGTGCAAGGGAACGAGCCTCTGATAGTGTGGCTGATGTTATTAGGCCCTATGATGGTGTCCCCTGAATAGATATGTGGGCACAGTTGGCAATGGGCTTTGTTGCAAGGATAGGTTCCTGGGTTAGTGGTTCTGGTGTGTGGTATGTAGTTGCTGATGAATATTTGCTTCAGGTTGGGGGGCTGTCTGTAGGCAAGGACTGGCCTGTCTCCCAAGATTTGTGAGAGTGATGGGTCGTCCTTCAGGATAGGTTGTAGATCCTTGATGATGCGTTGGAGAGGTTTTAGTTGGGGGCTGAAGATGACGGCTAGTGACGTTCTGTTATTTTCTTTGTTAGGCCTGTCCTGTAGTAGATGACTTCTGGGCAAACCTGGTGGCTGAACTTTGTGACTTTGTCCTCACCCATAACTATTTCACATTTGGGGACAATGTATACCTTCAAATCAGCGGCACTGCTATGGGTACACACATGGCCCCACAGTATGCCAACACTTTTATGGATGACTTAGAACAACGCTTCCTCAGCTCTCGTCCCCTAACGCCCCTACTCTACTTGCACTATATTGATGACATCTTCATCATCTGGACCCATGGAAAAGAAGCCCTTGAGGAATTCCACCATGATTTCAACAATTTCCATCCCACCATCAACCTCAGCCTGGACCAGTCCACACAAGAGATCCACTTCCTGGACACTACAGTGCTCATAAGCGATGGTCACATAAACACCACCCTGTACCGGAAACCTACTGACTGCTATTCCTACCTACATGCCTCCAGCTTTCACCCAGACCACACCACATGGTCCATTGTCTACAGCCAAGCTCTACGATACAACCACATTTGCTCCAACCCCTCAGACAGAGACAAACACCTACAAGATCTCTATCAAGCATTCTTAGAACTACAATACCCACCTGCTGAAGTGAAGAAACAGATTGACAGAGCCAGAAGAGTTCCCAGAAGTCACCTACTACAGGACAGGCACTGTACCCTAGTAATATACCACCTTGCACTACTCAAGGTGAGCAATGCAGATCTATTAATTGGTTCACCACTTCATCAATGGAAAGTAGATATACACCAGTCTTTGCAAAACCTGAGAAGATTTGCCCCACACTTCATATAAACTGATTGGTAAAGATAAACAGTTAAACAAATTTATTGACTACAAAAGATAGATTTTAAGTGACTATAACTGTTAGGCAAAAAGTCAGAGTTAGTTACCAAAAGAAAAGAAAATATAAGCATGCAGTCTAATCTCTGAACCCTATTAGACTGGGCAACATGTAGATTAAGCAGTTTTTCTCACCCCACTGGATACTGCAGTCCTTACTATACAGATTTGTCCCTTAAATCTGGGCCAGTCTCCTCTGTTGTAGTCCCAAGTCTTGTTCAGTGTCCTTGTTGCTTGCAGCATAGGTGGGTGAAGGAGAAAGGCCCAGAATGTGGCCACTGTGTTCTGTTTTATAGCTTCAGTCCCATGTGCTTGGGGAGCATTGCTGAGTCTCCAGGCAAGGCTGAGCATGTGGCCTCATGTAGGTGGGTCATTGAATTGTAGCTCCCTTGGTGGACAATGGTTGTTTGTCACCTTGCCCGGGTGTTGGTTACTTCCCTTGCTGTTGCCTCCGAGGAGCTAATATCTGGCTGCTTACCCAACTTACAGCATGTTTTAGTGAAAACCATCCAACACAATTCTCATAACTTCATATGCATTAATGATACACATATATGGATAGAGAAATGATTTTCAGCAGATCAAAGCCTTTACGCTGATACCTCACGTGGCCTGCTTTATACGTAAGATCACAATTATATAAAAATGAGGAATAGGGGGGTTACAGGATGCTCCCCCAAGCTATAGAATGTCACACATATACTGCAGTCACAGGGCAGACATCCTTTAGACTCAAAACACTGAACAAGGTGAAACGGGAACATAACGGCCACAGAAACATAGCTCAATGTTCTTTATTATGATCATTCATCCGAGACCAGCACAAGCATCACAGCTGATCGACACGAGCCATGCATTTCTTGACAAGTATTAGCCTCAAATATGCTGGCACCAGCTACTTTCCCCAGACACTGCTCATTTTAATGCATGGCTACATGAGTGCTAGAGTGCATCCAGTCCAGCGAACATGGGGGCAGACACAGCTGAAGCAGAGCAATCTCCTTCCGCGCCTGGAGTTTGCAGAGCACTGGGTGGGAAATGCAGATGTGAGACGGAGCACCTCCTGGCTTTGGAAAGTCAAACAATCCCATACAGGAGACATGTCAGCACCTCACTGGGTTGTGTCATTCACCATCACGAGCAGCCAAGGCAGAGAACATGGTCCAGAACTTGATAATGGGTATTAAAAGTGGAAAATAATTTCATCAGCCCTTTTCCACTCACTGCACAGGACAGGGCCTGCGCAAACTAGCCCTGGACTTCCCTGTAGCTGCCTGTCGGTAGAGTCTCAAGGAGACATCAGCCAGGACAACGGGATGGATACATCTTCTGCTCCACCACACATTTCCCAGATTTAGACATTGCGTCCGCTCCTGATGCTGCAAGAGAATCCCCTTTTTACAGGCACAAGCATGAACACCCAATGCTTCATCCTGCATCCCTGCTCTTACCACCTGGAGGGCTCTGTTCTCACCTATACAAAGGTACCCAAAGGTGAATTCCCCCAAGACTTACACAGACACATGCCCAAGTGCTCTGGGAAAGAGGGTGGGAGCCGGTGCTCTGACCACAGGCACGGGCTCTGCAGCAACTCTTCTCTCCCTGATGTTCTTTGCTTTGTGCTTTGGAGGCACCAGACCATGAATACTCTGGACATGGTCTCCATCCAAGAGACACTCCAGGCCAGATCAGAGTCATCCAAATGGACTCAGCAAACCTGACAGACCTGGCATTAATCCAGTCTCCTGCCACTCCTCCAGGTCTGGCTTTGTCCACCTAGAAGCTAGTATTTCATGATGCGTGGTCCTTGGAGCGCTGACCCCTTGTCCACACTCGCTCCTCGGTATCCCAAAGACAGAAGCGTCTCCTCAGCAAAGCAAATAAATCCCCCCTTGCTACAAAGGAAGCATTTACGCCGCAGCTCCGCTAACAGCTCCTCAGTTGCACGGTCCAGGGGCCGATTCCCACTCACAGCTCCGTGGCCCCACTCCAGCACGGCTAAGGAGGGACTGACTGGCTGAGAAGAGAATGGCGCCGGGCTTTCAGGAAGGCCATCTTCACTGCCCCCCTGTGGTACCCCGATGCCGTGACATCCTCTGGGTCAATCATGTTCGCCTACCGAAGGGAAAAAGAACAAGGCTGATAAGCACAGGCCAGTTCTACCCCAGCGCAGAAACCAGACTGCTGCCTTTACCCCTGCAGTCCCTTGCCCTCCTCCAAGAGGTTTGGGATCTTATGCTAGCTGCACATTTCATGCAAAGGGGCCACGGTACTTTCAACTGCAGCTGAAATCAGTCAGCGCGGAGGGCGCATAGCCCTGCACAGGGAGTGAAATTCACCCTGGGGCAGAGAGAGAGAGCACGAGGCGTAGGCACCTCCACTGACACCATCTGAAGATCTGGCTCTATACTGTACCTTCTCCAGAGTCATCAGCGTGGACAGGATATCTCCAGACCTCCCAGCAGCCACCTCGTTGCAAAGCAGGCCATCGGAGATGTTGGTGTTCTGCATGTTTCTCAGCACCCTCTCCTCCTCCTGTTCTTTATTGAATGCAATGGACCTTACCTCCTTGACTATTCTGTGGGGACCAAGCCGGGTAGGTAAGCAGTGAGCTTCTGCCAGCAAGTACATTCACCCCCAGTTCTTCTGCAGCTCTGAGAAAATCCACTTCCACCACCAAACACACTCATCTCCAAGTCTCTACTGCAGGGCTTCCACTCCCCAAATGGCCTAGTCTTCCACTCTCCCATCCTCAAGGCAGTAGGGAATGAGACCTTAAGATCACCACTTCAGATTCTCCTTCCCCAGGAAACTTCACCACCACATGCCCCAAGCTCTCTTTCCTGGACCCCATGACAGTAAGGTTCAACCATTAAAGCAGTATGGTCCTGCATCACAGCCCACTGACACTGCTGGGCGTCTTTCCACTGGGCTTTGGGTCAGGCCATCTCCTTCCAAACTTCATCTCCCAGGCTAGATGCTGACATACTGTCCCCTCCATGCTATTGAGATCAAGAACTGTCACCCAAGAAGTTCTGCTCCAGAGGCCCCAAGCCTAGAAGCTCCCCTCATCAAGTACTAGTCAGCCAGAGGACTAGATAGCTCAGGAGATAGCAGTGGGGCTCACCGCCTCTACCTTGCAGGTCTGCATCCGTCCTAGATTAGGAGTGACAGAGATGCCTGTAGGACATGACCTTGGTGGTCTCAACACAGGGTTAGTGGAGAAGTGTCCAGAACAAACAGCGATGAGCATGCTGTGGGCCCTGTTGGCGGTTTCAGTGAAGGAGCCTAGGACTTGATGGACCGTGGAGGCTGAATGCCCTAGAGGTGATCCCCAAGGTAAGGCTGAGGCATGATGATGGGGGGCAGCTTGAGGAAGCTGTGCCCGCTCTGTTACTATAGTCTTGCCCCGAGGGTACGACAGCCCGTACCCCAATGCTGATAGCCCGTTCTTACACAGACAGCGGAACCACGAGCTTCTGCCACCACTGAGTACATCATCCTCCAATTCTCTAATGGTCCTAGGGCCAAGGCTCTGAGCTTTGCCCTTTACCCACCAACTCTCCTCCCTGGGTTTCAAAGTCATGCTCTTCCACCAGTACTCTCCTGCCACAGAACCCAAAACATGGCACTTTCAAAGGTGTAATGTTAATACCGGAAGATCTGTCAACTGAGAGCCATAAGCCCCACCCAGCCACTCACACGATCATGGACTTAGCTTTCCCCCCACGGCACATAGGTCTCCCTCTCTGGAGTCTGGGTGGCTGCATCTGCCCTGTGTTGCTTTGATGAAGTGAAATATAACTAAGTTGACCCTGACCCTGCCCACCAGGGAGATCCCAAACCCGGCACAGGAGAGGGGTGTGCGCGGAAGGACCTACGTGCTAAGCTCATCCCGGATCTCTTTGTATCGTTTCAGGTTCTCTTGGATCCCTTCCAAGATGAGACAGAAATCATCACAGGTAGCTTCAGTCAGGTTGCCCAGGTTGCCATAGATCAGTGGCATCTGGCGATGTGTCATGGCTGTATCCTGCATCACTGCTTTCAAATGCACCAGGTTCAGCTCCGGAGATGAGTCGTCATCCCCAACATTGGACTGAAGGAACATAAGAACAACCATACTGGGTCAGACCAAAGGTCCATCCAGCCCAGTATCCTGTCTTCCAACAGCGGCCAATGCCAGGTGCCCCAGAGGGAATGAACAGAACAGGGAATCACCAAGTGATCCATCCCCTGTCGCCCATGGAATTTTCCAATAGAAAATGCAGTTTCCACAAACATCAAAATTTTCCACAGGAAAATGTCAATTTTGCTGACATTTTTTTGATTTTGTTAGGAACGATCCAAGTTGGTTCAACCCCAATCAGAGTATTTCATTTTATGGAACTGACCCCAAATTTTTCTTTTTGAGCCAGTTGCAACACTAAACTGCACCTCCCTATTGTAGCGTATTCTCTCCAACGGACTGGGCTCTTTGAGGGACGATATTATGAACTCCCCTCTAAACCAGCTGTGTGGTGCTTCCCAGGAATCACATGGTGCATTGTAAGATATTTTGTTCAACCAGGGATCTGGCCAGTCGTGAAGAATGGGTGTATCAGGCTTCTGAAATATAAATCTCACGAAGCAATGTGTCACAATAAGGCACACTGCAGTTTAATGTCAAACTGGCTCGAAATAAAGGGTTTTGATTTAGTTCAAAGAACCAAAATGAGACATTTCTCTTTCAGACAGCTGAAGTGTTTAATTTTGATTGAAAATGTCAAACTGAAATGTTTCAGAATATTTCACCCTGAGCAAAGCGTCGGGGTTTTGACATGTCCTCACAATTTGGGACTCAAGCAAATGTTGACCTATTGGGATTTCCCCTGGGACAGAAATTCTGGAACTTTGCTCAGCTCTGGTTGGTACCTTTCTTGATGAGCTCAGAGAAGGGACTGGGTCGCGCTCAACCACTGCCATGCTGTGCAGGCATAATGGCTCTTCCCTGGTGAAGTTAACCTGTGTGCAGGTTCCAGACACCATATGAATGTCCTGAAGGGTATGTCTATGCTGCAAAAAGAACTCGGGGGAGCAAGTCTCAGAGCCTGGGTCAACTGACTCGAGCTTGCGCTGCAGGGCTAAAACCAGCAGTGTGGCTTTTCCCACTCGGGCTGGACCTCAGGCTCTGAAACCCAGTGCAGTGGGAGGGTTTCAAAGCTTGGGCTCAAACCCAAACCCAGTCACCTACACTCTATGTTTAGCCCCAAGGCACAAGCTCCGGGAGCCTGAGTCAGGTGACCCGGGCTCTGAGACTCGCTGCTGCCGGTTGCTTTTTCTTGTAGTGTAGACGTACCCTCAAGCCTCCAATACCGATTTTCAGTAGAGTGCCCAGACCTTGTGCTGGCTCTCAGCACAGGAATGCGATCCCCAATAGGAGACTGTAGTACAGCTGGTCAAAAAAGGGGCTCCCTGGTCAGACTACACCTCTCACGATGCACCACAGGCTCCCCTTTTGGAGAGACAAGGCAGTGCATCATGGGAGATGTAGTCTGGCTGGGGAGCCCAACCCATAGACGTGAATGGGAACATACAGCAACTGAACTACAACTCCCATGAGGCACCATGGCAGCATTTCCAAATTTTGATTTTGGGGCATTTGTGTTTTGGTCTGTAGCTCACCCTAAAATGCAGGATCTTTGAATTTTTTCAAGCTACAGTGCTTTGCTTTAATACTCTAGGGCCAGATCTTGAGGTTCTTCCTTCATCAATGTTCACACAGTCCTTACTCAGGTATAACTCCTAGTGGGGAGCAAAACCTGAGCAAAAGCCTCAGGATTCAACCATCACACTGGCTGCGCCCGGCACTCACCTCCTGGTCCACATACTTGTCAGGGTAGAGGAGCTGGTCTCTTTTCTTCTTCTCCTCGGCGTAGGTGAGCATTGTCTGCTCGAGATTTGACGTCACCACGGCCACCAGCAGGTTGGTGCAGATAAAGGCCCCGCCCGTGATGAAGATGAAAAAGTAAAGGGCACCCCCTATTTTCAGGGCGATCCCCTCTTCCCTGATGGGGACAGAAGGAATTTCATTCATGGGGGTGAGCAGCAGGGATACTCTGCAAAACCTTCCTGTAAAGCCTTCAGAGACTTATGCAGAGGGGAGCCCCACCCATCCCCCCTCTGTTTCCCAAATCAGGAGAAGGGAAGCAGTCCTGCCAATCTTCCTCTAAGCCCCAACTAGAGGGAACCTCCTGCATTTCCCTCTCACCCCCCATGTGAAAGGAAAAGCAGGCCATCCAAGGTCCCACATGGGGGTCAGACTTCCCACTTCTGCTAGTGTGACCAGATGTCCTGATTTTATAGGGACAGTCCCGATTTTGGGGGCTTTTTTAATATAGGCACCTATTACCGCCCACCGCCATCCCGATATTTTACACTTGCTATCTGGTCACCCTAACTTCTGCCCAAACACCCCAGGCTTTGCCCCCTGCTCGGATCACAATTAAAGACCCTCTCAAATTGGCTTGAAATAATTAGGACAAAGGAAAGGGTTTGACCGCAGAGGCTTGCTTGTATCTACGTAACAATCCACCGCCATGGGTCACCAGCAGAGCTTGAACCCCAAATCTTTAGCACCAATGGCATCAGTTTCTACCACCTGAGCTAAAGGAGGGAAGTTGTTAGGTGGTACTTGTAGTAGGCTCTTATCCTCCGAGATGGAAGGAGCCCAAAGACCCACACTCACTCTCCTAGTATGGATTACATTACCGGCTTGTGGGTTAGCGGCCTGTGTCCGTGTGCACGCATTAGCTATCTCTGGGTGTGTCTGTGTATTGCAAAGAGGAGGAGAGCATTGTGCTGTTTGCTTGTGTGTGTTTGTCAGTGGGGGTGCACTCCTCTTGCAAGAATATGCTGGGGGGGGCTTGTTTCCCTATGGTGGATGTGGGGATTCATCTGAAACCTAACGTGTTCACTCACACAAAGGTCTCGTATATGTTCATCCATCCGTCCTGCGTGAGGCAGGTGAAGAGCGAATACAAAGCCGCCCCTAGATTTCCAAAGTGCATCGGGACCAGATTTCCAAACAGAGTCACTCCAAACACTGAGAAGACCTGCAGAGAGACAGCGCTGGCCGGAAGCTCTGGCCAGCTCCAGCCCGAGACCCATGGTCAGCCTCAGACAGCTAAAATGAGCAGCCACCTCCCACAAATCTACCGTAAAACAAACCCCTCACAGACTAGGGCTCGGAGGCAGGTGGGCGTTTCCGGAACTAGGTTTCTCTCTCTCTCTCCTTGAACTCTGTGCTTGTTCTAGGCTGATCCACACCCTTTCACCATCCAGCTGCTACCTTAATCTACCCCTGGTAGAGTCCACAGGCAGCTCAGATATCCCTAACCAGATCTCCTCATAGGCGCCGACTCTGGGGGAGCTCCAGGGCTGGAGCACCCATGGAAAAAAATTAGTGGGTGCTTAGCACCCACCGGCAGCCAGCTCCCCCTTCCCCACTCCCCTCCAGTGCCTCCCGCCCACCACCCACCAATCAACTTCTCCCCCTCCCTCCTGGCACCTCCCGCCTGCCGCAATCAGCTGTTCTGGGGCATGCAGGAGGTGCTGGGAGGCAAGGGTGGGAGCAGGAACAGGACGGAAGTGAGTGGGAAGAGGCAGGGCGGGAGGCTTGGGGGAAGGGGTGGGGCAGGGGTGGGGCCGGGGGTGGAGCCGGGGGCGGAGCCGGGGTTGAGCACCCCTGGGGCAAGGAGGAAGGCGGCGCCTGTGGATCTCCCGCTTACTGCACCAGGTTAAGATGAAGGCTCTTTGATGCCATTCACAAACAGGCCAGCTCCCACCGCTGTTTGTGGACCCCCGGCACAGCACTGTGTGGTGCTTCCAACCAGAAGGCCCACGGTGGAGGGGACGGGAAACAGGAGGAAGTGGAATGAAAGGAGAAGAGGAAAGACATAGAGGAGAAGAAGGGAAGTGGAAAGGGAAGGAAGGAGGGAGAACTCCAGTTTTATACTGGGCCCCACCCAAAGGGCTTGACTAGCTCACCAGCATGATGGCAAAGAGCAGGACCATGATGTTGGTCATGTCTGGGATGGACTGTAGGATCACCCGGATGATCCTGGCCAGCCCCTTGACCAGCGTGCAGACATGCATCAGCCTCATCACCCTGAGAAGAGACAGAGGAGTCGTGAGCAGCGTGTGCCGGTAGGGAGATGATGCCAGGTCCATGTGACTTCGAAGAAAAACCATTGGAAGAATCTTTCGGGGCTTCCAGAATCCAAGCAGCTCCTCCCACGGCTCAGGCCAGCAAGGACAGCATAGCTCAACACAGGAACGAGAGCAGAAATCTGCTAGCCAGGATTTTCTGGATTCCACACCCAGCTCTGCCACTATGGCCCAGTCAACACGCAAAAGTTAAGTCGACCTGCTACGGCACTCAGGGGTGTGAAAAATCCACACCCCCGAGCAACGCAGTTAAGCCGACCTAACCCCTGGTGTCGACAGCGCTAGGTCGATGGAAGAATTCTTCCCTTGACCTAGCGACTGCCTCAGGCAGAGGGATTAATTACAGTGACAGTAATTAATCCTCTGGTCGCGGTAACAAGTGGCTGTCCTGAAGCATCGCAGCTGTGCCGTTGCAGCGTTTCAAGCGTAACCTCACCCAAATTTACTGTGGGAGCGGGGACACGTCAATGAGGCCGACATTCCCACGAGTGGACTCCAAGTTTGCTGTAGACACCGGGACTTGCAGTGCAGTGCTGGGGTTGCTCTGCCCGGGATCATTTTCTTTCTTAGAGACCCACTTCGGTCTGGAGAGAGCTCAGGCTCCAACGCTGGGACTCAGCCAGAGCTGGGCAGGAAACGTTGTTCCCTCTCAAGAGTCCCAAACTTTGTCCCATCTCAGATCGGGATGAAACGTTGAAAATTCACCAATATTTGCTAAATGAAGCAATATTTTTTCCCCACATTGGGTCAATCGAAACCTTTTTTTCCCCACAGTGGGTCAATTGAAACCATTTTTTCCCAATCATTTTGAAATATTTTGGTTTTGATTCCAACCTTTTTTTCACCTCCTCTCTTTTGGAACTTTTTTTCGGTCTCATTAGCTTAAATTCTGAAATGAAATGCTGTTCTGAACCAGAAAACTGGGCGTTTTCTTTCCGAAAGCATTGAAACGAAACATTTTGATGGTTCTAAAACGTTTCCTGAACATTTTTATCGAGTCGGGAGATTCGCCAAACCCAACCCTGTTTTGCAAACAGTTTCTGTCTTGACAAATTGGCATTTTTTCAATTTTTCAAAAACAATTTGTCGAACAAGTCCCAACCAGCAATACCCTCAGGAGCTCTCAATTCTGCCACTGACTGGCGGTGCAACTCTGGGCAAGTCACTGCCTCACTGCATGCCACAGTTTCCCCTCCCACCTTTTGTCTGACTTATCGAGACTGTAAGCTCTTTGGGGCAGGGACTGTCTCTTACTAGAGTATGTCTTCACTGCAGTCAGAGGTGTGACTGCAGCATAGTAGATATACCTGAGCTAGCTTTGATTTAGCTAGCTTCAGTAACAATATCAGTGGATGGGCAACAGCATAGGTGATAGCATGGGCTAGTCATTTGACTACATCGCCAGGGTCCTGAGTGGCATTGTACAACCCATGCTGCTGCAGCATCGCTGCTGTTATTGGCGGTAGCCAGATCAAAGCTAGCTGGGGTATGTTAGCCAATGTATGTATGTTAGGCATAGTATACACCAGGCTTATAAGTATTATGTGCACGGAATGAATATAAGTGTTGGGAAGTTATGTTAAGTATTCTGCTCTTCCCACAATTCTGTTCACCGACGTCAGGTATCTCACAGCACTTTGCAAAGCTAAAGTGTGCTTTGGCATTAGAAAATAGGGAACCTGTCAAAGGCAAAATACATGAATGTTCTGCCTGGTTCGAGCTGGGGAGGTACTTTCTCAGAGCAGTACCTGGAATGCCGGTATCCAAAACGAAGAGAAGGAAAGTTCAGAACAGCAAGTTAAGGAACAGCGTGGGTTGGATTTGAGTGATGTGTGAAAAGTTTTGTAACTTGGAAAATCAACCTTTAAATGCTATTAGCTGAAATGCAAATCTTGGAAGCACGCCGGCTGTGTAAGGTGGACATGCTGCAAGAATTTGCTTTCCGGAAGGAGGGCATCTGTGTCTCCTTTCCATATTGTACTGTGTTTCCTGGGACAATAAATTTGGCTATGTTTGGTTATTTGGACTCTTGAACATTTTTAAGAACAAAACATGTCTGTAGTCAAACAATTGGATCCACCTTTGAGCCAATAGATATGTCCACACATGCTGCAGCTATACCGCTAACTGCAGGGTAGACACATCCTAGGAATATGTGCACTTCGCAGAATGGGGCCTGATCTGTGTTTTACCAAGATCTTGTCAACAAACAAATAATAACAGCTTGACAAGCTTTAAGACAAAGTAGCCCTTTCCCTACCTGAGGACCCAGAAAATCTTTTGGTTGTTCAGCACAGAGATGAAAGGCCCCACACAGAGATATGCCACGATAAAAAAATTGATGACGTTCCAGCCATCCTGCGGGAAGAGAAAACCCCACCCTGAGAAGCAGAGGACAAGCTTTCACAGCAGGGCTGGTCGGCACAGGCCCTAGGAGCAATGACACTGTAAGCTCCTGGGGCAGGGACTGTATTTTTGCACAGCACTTTGCAAAACGGGGCCCTGATCCCACATTGGGGCCTCTAGGAGCTACCATAATACATATAATACATGGTAATAATGAAAGAACAGAGGGAGGGGGTGCATCTCAGCTTGAAACCTGCCAATAAGAAGGGCCAGATCCTCAGCGGGTGTGAATCCACATCACTCTGTTGAAATCAATGGGACAATTCTGTCTTATACCAGATGAGGATCTGACCCATAAAAACATCTCTGAACTCTGATTTTACCAGTCACCGCCAGATCAAGAATGTGAAGGATTTTACATTCTATTCCCAGATCAGTCGTGATCTTACTATGTGATGCTGGACAAGACACTCTCGCTGGGCCTCAGTTTCCCCAGTTGTTAAATGAGGTTAGTGCTACTTACCCACCTTTCAGTATTCTGAGGTCTGACGGATGAAAAATATGCAGAGCCTGATTCTCTGCTGTCCTACACCTGATGGAGTCCTTTACGTCAGTGCAAAGCGGACGTGCGACACCACTGACTCCGAATGGTAGTGCTGCCACACCCACTTTGCACTAAACAAACGACTACACAAGGTGCTGGACAATGGAGAATTGGGCCCTAGGTAAGTAAGTGTCTAGCTCTGAAACCTGGACTGGTTTTGAAACCTGCCACTTGGTAAGGCAACTCCCATCTTTTCATGTGTTGTGTATTTATACCTGACTACTTTTTTTCACCCCATGCATCTGATGAAGTGGGTTACAGCCCACGAAAGCGTATGCCCAAATAAATTTGTTAGTCTCTAAGGTGCCACAAGGACTCCTCATTGTTTTTGGACTGTTTTTGTTTCTTTTAAAGACAATTCTATTCCAGAAGGCCCTTGGCACGGCCCATAGACGTTATTCACAGTTCCACACAGATATGAAATGCCTGTCAAGTATGCTTTTAGTCATTTCACTGAAAAATCAATGGTAACATTCCCACTGACTTTAAGAGAAGGAGCAGGCCCTTAATCTGTATTAGTTTTACTGCAAAGCATCTAAAACATATGCTCTCTATTATAAGCAAGTAATAATCTTGCATATACTTAGTGCTTATATTGTTCCTTTCATCCCAAAGCATAATTAAGCCCCTTTGTTGAAGGTAAGGATTATTAGACCCAGACAGAACAACTGAGTCACAGAGAGGCAAAGTAACTTGTCCAAGGTCCGAGTGATCTGATAACCAAGAGTTGAACCCAGGAGTCCTCATTCCCAATTGGCTGCTTTAACCTCTGGACAGCATGTCCCCTGCTTTCGATACTTTGATTGATAGACCTGATCCAATCAAATATAGGGCGATGATTATTTTTGACCTCTAACAATGATCATGTTGCAGAACGGTAAGACCTGTGCAAAGCCTGGCGGGCCAGGTAGGATAAGTGATACAATTCGAGGCACAACATTGTAGGCTTTGGAGAGGGGCAAGGAAGAGTTGCAATGGGACCCTGATAATGGGAATAGGGCGATAGAATAACAGGAATGTGGCTAATGGCCCAGGAAATATTGGATCTAAACAGCTGTGCTCAGCACTCACCTTCCAGTACATCTGGAATCCATAGTACCAGTTGAGAAGCACTTCACAGGAAAGAACAGTCAGGACAATGTTATCTATGGCAGAGAACAACCCATAGTATTTCTACAATAGAAAACAGAAGAAAAAACAGGTTTCAGAGTAACAGCCGTGTTAGTCTGTCTTCACAAAAAGAAAAGGAGTACTTGTGGCACTTTAGAGACTAACCAATTTATTTGAGCATGAGCTTTCGTGAGCTACAGCTCACTTCATCGGATGCAAGAAAAAACAAACTCAACCATGTCCCCAGGGGACTCTGCTTGTGTCTTGCTCACACTGTGTCGCTGTTCAACTGTGGTCAAAACCAAAATCAGTCCTAGCTCAGAGTGAGGGGACAGTTTCAGTTCAGCAAAGCGCTTACGGGTGGGCTTGAATTCAATGGGATTTATGCAAATGCTTAAAGGTCAGCACACACATAAGTGCTTTGTTGAATAGGGAGGAGATTACTTAGGTGCTTAAGTGGCTGGCTGACTCGGGGCTAGGAGGAGGGACATGGACATAGGGCTGGGGATGATGGACAGAAGGAGAAAATGTATAATGGAGAGACAAAGAACAGTGCTGCAAAGACTGAAGAAAAGGTAATAGTAAAAGGAGAGGGCAAGAAAAAATATGGGTGAGGAAAAACCTTTGGGGATAGAAAAGACAATTTTTAAAAAGAAAAGAAATCACAGAATGAGTAAGAGGGTCAAAACAATTTTTTTTCCTGTGAAAAACTGATTTTTTTTGGCAGAAATTCAAATGCTGAAATATTTTGGCTGAAAACTAAAATATTTGTGTCTGGAAATACTGCTGTGTTGCCTCATGGGAGTTGTAATTTCCGTGTCTCATGCTCCCATTTCTCCTCCAGGAGACAGGTTCCCTGGTCAGACTACAACTCCCATGATTCACCTCAGTCTCCTCTCTTGGGGAGAGGAAGCAGTGTATCATGGGAGTGCCTGGCCATGATCCATCATGAGAGATGTAGTCCAGCCAGAGAGAGCTTGGCCTATAGAGGAGAATGTGGATATGAGGCAACTGAATACTCAAGGAGCGGACTGAGGAGATATCTGAACCATTAGCGATTCATGGCAGTCGGGTGAGATTCCAGAGGACTGGAAAAGGGCAAAGATAGTGCCCATCTGTAAAAAGGGAAATAAGGACAACCTGGGGAATTACAAACCAGTCAGCTCAATTTCAGTAACCAGAAAGATAATGGAGCAAATAATTAAGCAATCAATTTGCAGACACCTAGAAGATAATAAGGTGACAAGTAACAATCAGCATGGATTTGTCTAGAACACATCATGACAAACCAACTTAATAGCTTTCTTTGACAGGTGACAAGCCTTGTGGATAGGAGGGAAGAGGTAGATGTCATATATCTTGACTTTAGTAAAGCTTTTGATACTATCTCGGATGACCTTCTCATAAACAAACTAGAGAAACACAACCTAAATGGAACTCCTATAACGTGGGTGTATAACTGGTTGGAAAACTGTTCCCACAGAGTAGTTATCAGCATTTCACAGTCAAGCTGGAAGCTGGGTCCGGTTCTGTTCAATATCTTCATCAATGATTTAGATAATGGCATAGGGAGTAAACTTATAAAGTTTGTGAACGATACCAAGCTGGGAGGGGTTGCAAGTACTTTGGAGGATAGGATTAAAATTCAAAATGATCTGGACAAACTGGAGAAATAGTCTGAAGTAAATAGGATGAAATTAAATAAGGACAAATGCAAAGTACTCCATTTAGGAATAAAACAATCTGGGATGCATTAGCAGGAGTGTTGTACGCAAGACGCAAGAAGTAATTCTTTCGCTCTACTCTGTGCTGATAAGACTTCAACTTGGAATGTTGTGTCCAGTTCTGGGTGCCACATTTCAGAAAAGATGTGGACAAACTGGAGAAAGTCCGGAGAAGAGTAACAAAAATTATTAAAGGTCTAGAAAACATGACCTCTGAGGGAAGATTGAAAAAATTGTGTTTGTTTAATCCGGAAAAGAGAAGGCTGAGGGTTAGGTTGGGCATTAGGAAAAACTTCCTAACTGTCAGGGTGGTTAAACATTGGAAGAAATTGCCTAGGGAGGTTGTGGAATCTCCATCATTGGAGATTTTTAAGAGCAGATGAGACAAACACTTGTCAGGATGATCTAGATAATACTTAATCCTGCCTTGAATGCAGGGGACTGGACTAGATGACCTCTCATGGTCCCTTCCAGTTCTATGATTCTATAAACTACAACTCTCATGAGGCACTGCTGCAGTATTTCCAAACTGAATTCAATTTTCATCCCCAAAATGGTTTTCAGGTGTTCAGTTTTTTTGAGAAAAAAATGATTTTTTTGGCAGAAAATAGACACTTTTTGTAAAATAATTGATTAGGCAAAAACCCTATTTTCCGTTGAAAAACATTTGCAGTGGAAATTTTCAACTAGCTCTAGTTCTGTCCTGTTCTCTGCGGGTTTCTAAGCTGCCCCTCGCTGTGAGTGCCTTCCAGCAGGGCAGTCAGCGACATGACTGGCATCTGGGAATTGAAAGAGGAAGATAGGAAGAAAAGAATAAATAGCAGGTGATAAGAACATAAGAATGGCCATATTGGGTCAGATCAAAGGTCCATCTAGCCCAGTATCCTGTCTTCTGGCAGTGACCAATGCCAGGTGCCCCAGAGGGAATGAACAGAACAGGGAATCATCAAGTGATCCATCCCCTGTTGCCCATTCCCAGCTTCTGGCAAACAGAGGCTAGGGACACCATCCCTGCCCAGCCTGGCTAATGGCCATTGATGGATCTATCCTCCATGAATTTATCTAGTTCTTTTTTTAACCCCGTTATAGTCTTGGCCTTCACAATATCCTCTGGCAAGGAGTTCCACGGGTTGACTGTGCGTTGTGTGAAGAAATACTTCCTTTTGTTTGTTTTAAACCTGCTGCCTATTAATTTCATTTGGTGACCCCTAGTTCTTGTGTAATGAGAAGGAATACTTAACACTTCCGTATTTACTTTCTCCACACCAGTCATGGTTTTATAGACCTCTATCATATCCCCCCTTAGTCATCTCTTTTCCAAGCTGAAAAGTCCCACTCTTATTAATCTCTCCTCATACAGAAGCCGTTCCATACCCCTTATAATTTTTGTTGCACTTTTCTGAACGTTTTCCAATTCCAATATATCTTTTTTGAGATGGGGCAACCACATCTGCACGCAGTATTCAAGATGTGAGCGTACCATGGATTTATATAGAGGCAATATGATATTTTCTGTCTTATTATCTATCCCTTTCTTAATGATTCCCAATATTCTGTTTGCTGTTTTGACTGTCACTGCACATTGAGTGGATGTTTTCAGAGAACTCTCCACAATCATAGGCGCCAACTTCTAATGGCACCGGTGGGTGCTTGACCCTCCCTGCCCCTGCCCCGACTCCATCCGTGCCCTGCCCCCATTCCAACCCCTTCCCCAAAGTCCCCACCCCAACTCTGCCCCCTCCTTGCCCCTATTTGACTCCTTCCCCAAATCCCCGCCCCAGCCCCGCCTCTTCCCCACCTCCTCCTCTGAGTGCGCCAAGTTCCCTCTCCTCCCCCCTCCCTCCCCGAGCTTGCTACAGCTGTTTGGCGGCAGCAAGCGCTGGGAGGGAGGGGAGAGGAGCGGGGACGTGGCGCGCTCAGGGAGGAGGCGGAGGAGGAGGTGAGGTGGGGCAGGGGGGCGGGGAGCTTAGCTGCCAGTCGGTGCAGAGCACCCACTAATTTTTCCCCTGGCCCACAGAGTCAGCGCCTATGTCCACAATGACTCGGAGATCTTCTAGCTAATTAGATAGAAGAGGGTGATGTGAAGCAAACTTTAGAAGGACAAAACTGTGGCTGAATATTAGGCAGAGGAAAAACATTGACAGTGAAATCTACTCAGAGGTGGAATCAACTGCTGGGGGATTATAAACAGTCTGGGGCAGAGACCATCTTTCCTTCTTTGTCTGTACAGCATCTAGCACAAAGAGGCCCTGACCCTGGACTGGGGGTTCCTCGGTGTTACCTCAATACAAATACATTTTCATAAACGAATTAAACGATCTACTTGCAGATGCTCAGAAAATTCATCTAGTCCTCAAAGAGGGAGTGGGGAGAACACGCAGCCTTCTCCCTACATCGCAGAGGCCTTGCTTGAAGTGCAAAACCCACTCAGCCTTAACTCGGGGACAGTGACCAGTGCTTCCAGACTAATGAACGAATGGGAGCTGTATTGCTCAGAAATTTGGAAAGCAACAAGCACAATGTGTGAGAAAATGACTAGGAGGAAATAATCCTGCACGAGCTGGGGAATGAACTCATGGGGCCCAGATCCTCCAGTGCCACCCAGCTGGCATGGGTAAATCACACCACTGTAGGGAGATCCACTTGTGGAATAGAGCCAGCGTGGCAGCTTCTACACTCACCCGCTCCAGGCTGCCTGGGGAAAGAGGACAGAGCCAGGCCTTCCTTTCCCCAGTGGTCCCCAGCCGCTGTATTGGGTTGTTAACTGCTGACTTCATCTTAAGTAGCCTGAAGCTGAGACACTGACTTTGCACCCAACTATCCCAGGATTAAGGGACCTTTGATCTGCTTTTGCCCTCTCGCCCCTTTCTGAGCAAGGATTGGCCCACTGTGTCTTTTCTCTCTCTGATTAGCATAGCCCTAAGGTCTTTAGCAAAGCACTAAATATAACCAGCATGGGAAGAAGAATAGGAGAAAAGGAAAAGGGGAGAGGAAGCATGGAAATGAAAATAGCTCTTTCGGGCAGCAGCTCTCACGATGCGTACGGACAGCGCCTAGCGCAACAGGGTCCTGGTCTCAGTCCTGAGGAGGCCGAGTCTGAGCTTGTGCTTTCCCTTTGCTCAGAGTTTGCTGCGTGCTGAACCGATTTAGACATCGCAAACGTACCTCTTCGACCTCCACCTCCGTCCGGCTAGCGATGATGAGCGCGTTGCAGATGATGAGCGCAGCGAGCATGATTTTAAAGACGGGATGATTGAGAAACCTGCCCATGCACACCTTTGAGACAAACTCCTCCACATCCCAGTTATCCTAGGGGGGAAGCAGAGAGCTGCGTCACCGCCGGGGTGGAAGTGGGCCGAGCCAGCCGTCTGCAGGAAGAAATTTCAGCCCCAGTTGTGGGCTCCTCTTCTTTCCTGTTGTGTTGCAGGTGGGGAGCAAAGGGGTGTGTGGAGGAGGGAAATTCCATTTTGTTTCAATTTCAACCTTTTTAAAAATGTTGTCTTGCAGAACTCTCCTTGTCAGAAACCAAGACATGGATGGGCAAGGCCTATGGTTGGAGCAGTGGGAGACGGGCCTACTGGTTGGTGCGTTGGCGGTCAGTCTGGGAACCAGAGTCAGAGGTCAGAACCAGAGTCAGGAGTCAAGAGTGGGGCCAGAGCAAGGCAAGTGTAAGGCCGGGAGATGGATCGGCACAAGGGCAGGACTGGGAACGAGGCTGGAGCTGGTGCCAGAGCAGGCCGAGGTCTGTGGAGTCCGTCACCACTGTCAGGCAGCGGATGGTTCCTTGCCACGCAGTGACATTGGCCAGACTGGGCGGCTCGTTCTCCTGTGGGGCTTATGTACCTCCCCTGAGAGTCACCTGACCAGCTCCTGGCTTGCGGATTGGCTGGAGCCTCACACGGGAGTGACTCATCACCACATGTGGCTCAATGAGGCCGCTAGTTCAGGGACGACTCCTCACCACGTTATACGAATACGATACAAAAACCAAAACATTCTAAACAAAAATTCGTTTCCAAACAACAAATTGAAACACTTTGTTCAGAAAAGGTCAGAACCTCCTCTGCCCCGCCCTACCTCCCCCAGTTTTCTTCCCCAGTCTGAAACTCCAGCGAAACTGCCCCAGCGTGGACAGACCTGCATGTGCCGATGGAATATGGTTTGCTAAGTTTCTCCCACCAGCTCAAGCGGTCAGCCCACTGCAGTATCATCCCGGGCTAACACACTGTGGCTCTTCTCTGCCCTCAAGTCGCTGGACCACATACAGGTTTGTGAGGCTGCTAAAGAGTGTCATTCAACGGAGCTGCCTCTGTCTGCTCAAGCACTAGGGCATGCGAGCCGGAGGTTGTGGGTTCAATCCCCGCAGATAGCGTCTCATCCTGGGGCCTCATGTCACAGCAGGAAGGCAATGGCCCGGTTCCCCAAACAGCTCAGTATGTTGGGAGCTGAGCTCCTTTGAAAACCCGGCTCCAGCTGTGGGCACATGAAGATGTAGCCCCACATGGTGAGTGAGCCCCCTTTGCCAGTACCAATACAGGATGCTCAGCTAAAGAGAAAAGGATCAGGATAAAGACCCGGATATACCCACGGACAGTGTCTTCCACTGCAAACAGGCTCCTTGGCACATCCCAGCTCCTGTAAACTATGAACATGCTCAACTTGCCGCCAACATAAAGCACTGAAACGGGAGGCAGTTTGGTGTAGTGGTTAGAGCAGGGCCTGGAGGCTGGGAATCCTGGGTTCCATTCCCATCTCTGCAACCGATATGCCAAGTGACCTCGGCCAAGTCACTTTCCCCCCTCTGGACCTCAGTTTCCCCACCTGTAAATGGGGGTGTCCCACCGCTATTGGGGGTTGGAGCTCTGCAGGCAAAAGGGACTAGAGGCACAGGTGGTTAATCATTAACATGAGCTGTCAGAGCCATGGGGAGCAGCGAGAGTAGGACATCTCCCAGTCCTGCTCTCCTGCATGCCTGTGGGCCCAATCCAGTGCAGTGGGCTTTGGATCCAGCCCTGAGAGAACCGCCTGGCAGCCGGAGGTACAGTCCCGCAGGGGAAGGGGGCAGCGCATACCTGGACGCATATGATGTCTCTGCAGTTGATCTTCAGCTCTACTTTCTTGGCTTCCTTCTCCTGGTGCATGGTGTGATGCCTCCACTGGTAGGAGACATGCAGTCACACACACCCTTCCCTCACCCCCAGCTTACCCCCACCCCATCTTTGGGCCCCAGTTATCCTTCACACCCACAAGCCCATCCTAGCTTGTCCTCCCCCAGGGGTTACACATCCACTCCATCATGAGCTTCCCATGCACTGGGGGACAGGCCAGAGGGGGGCAGCGAGGCAGGGTCCAGCATGGGCTTCCAGCTGTGCACATCTGTAATGTGCAGGAAGAAGACACATCTGGAGGAGCAGGGTCTCTGTGGTTCCAGGCACAAGAGGGATGGCATGGGGGGTGTGGGCAGAGTGCTGGTCCCCAAGGGGACGGGCTGCAAACCCCTCTGTCCCCCAGGCTGAGGGCACCAGCCCCTTTCTCTCACCAGGCGGGACCCCAGATAAGCAGCCATCTCAGCTCCAGCATGGCGCCTCGGAGCTGCACCTCCTTGCCTGATGTCAGCCACCAGCATTATGACATCACGGTTCTAACCCTATGGATGCCTCCTGCCAAGCATGTCATCACCGGCCCGCTCCCTCTGCGGTCACCGCTCCCTCCTGTCACAGCAGGGGAGGGATGAGCAAACCGCTGGAGCTGGCTGCTGGGGACGGAGAGAGAAAGAGAGAAGGAAGGAAGAGCCGAAAAAAAAGAGCCAGAAACCAGGAGCAGGTCTGGAGAAGAGGGGAGCTGGGTAGGGGGAGCAGGAATCTGGTCTCATCCCCCCCTTTTAAATCGAAGTAACTTCAGTGACCCAGTGGAGTCACTCCTGATTGACCCCACAGTAAGGGAGAGAAGAATTAGGGTCTTTGGAGGTAGGGTGACCGTCCATCCTGTTTTTAAAGGGACAGTCCCGTTTTTGGGGACTTTTTCTTCGATAGGCGCCTATTACCCCACACCCCGTGTCCCGTTTTTTCCACAGTTGCCATCTGGTCACCCTACTTGGAGGCCACAGACGCTAGCCTGCTCTCTGCATTTTAGGCCTGCACATCACACGGATGGACCGGTATAACTTTGTCGGTTAGGGGATGGGACTTTTACTGATCTAGTTAGAGCAGGAACTAGCAGGGCCTAGTGCGGACTTTCCACTGGTATAAAGATGCCTAAGGGTATGTCTACACTATGAAATAAGGTCGAATTTATAGAAGTCGTTTTTTTTAGAAATCAGTTTTATATATTCGAGCGTGTGTGTCCCCACAGAAAATGCTCTAAGTGCATTAAGTGCATTAACTCGGCGGAGCGCTTCCACAGTACCGAGGCTAGAGTCGACTTCCGGAGCGTTGCACTGTGGGTAGCTATCCCACAGTTCCCGCAGTCTCCGCTGCCCATTGGAATTCTGGGTTGAGATCCCAATGCCTGATGGGGCTAAAACATTATCGCGGGTGGTTCTGGGTACATATCGTCAGGCCCCCCTTCCCTCCCTCCCTCCGTGAAAGCAGCAGCAGACAATCGTTTCGTGCCTTTTTTCTTGAGTTACCTGTGCAGACGCCATACCACGGCAAGCATGGAGCCCGCTCAGGTAACTGTCACCGTATGTCTCCTGGGTGCTGGCAGACGTGGTACTGCATTGCTACACAGCAGCATCAACCCATTGCCTTGTGGCAGCAGACGGTACAGTACGACTGGTAGCCATCATCGTCATGTCCGAGGTGCTCCTGGCCAGACATGGGCGCAGGGACTAAATTTGGAGTGACTTGACCAGGTCATTCTCTTTAGTGCTGCAGTCAGTCCTATTGAACCATCTTATGGTGAGTAGGCAGGTGATACGGACTGCTGGCAGTCGTACTGTACCATCTTCTGCCAGGCAGGCAAGAGATGAGGATGGCTAGCAGTCCTACTGCACCGTCTTCTGCCGAGCAGCCATGAGATGTGGATGGCTTGCAGTCCTTCTGCACCGTCTGCTGCCAGCCAAAGATGTAAAAGATAGATGGAGTGGATCAAAACAAGAAATAGACCAGATTTGTTTTGTATTCATTTGCTTCCCCCCCACACCCGTCTAGGGGACTCATTCCTCTAGGTCACACTGCAGTCACTCACAGAGAAGGTGCAGCGAGGTAAATCTAGTCATGTATCAATCAGAGGCCAGACCAACCTGCTTGTTCCAATAAGAACAATTACTTAGGTGCACCATTTCTTATTGGAACCCTCCGTGAAGTCCTGCCTGAAATACTCCTTGATGTAAAGCCACCCCCTTTGTTGATTTTAATTCCCTGTAAGCCATGTTGTCAGTCGCCCCTCCCTCCGTCAGAGCAATGGCAGACAATCGTTCCGTGCCTTTTTTCTGTGCAGACGCCATCCCAAGGCAAGCATGGAGGCCGCTCAGCTCACTTTGGCAATTAGGAGCACATTAAACACCACATGCATTATCCAGCAGTATATGCAGCACCAGAACCTGGCAGAGCTATACCGGGCGAGGAGGCGACGTCAGCGCGGTCACGTGAGTGATCAGGACATGGACACAGACTTCTCTGAAAGCATGGGCCCTGCCAATGCATGCATCATGGTGCTAATGGGGCAGGTTCATGCTGTGGAACGCCGATTCTGGGCTCGGGAAACAAGCACAGACTGGTGGGACCGCATAGTGTTGCAGGTCTGGGACGATTCCCAGTGGCTGCGAAACTTTCGCATGCGTAAGGGCACTTTCATGGAACTTTGTGACTTGCTTTCCCCTGCCCTGAGGCGCATGAATACCAAGATGAGAGCAGCCCTCACAGTTGAGAAGCGAGTGGTGATAGCCCTGTGGAAGCTTGCAACGCCAGACAGCTACCGGTCAGTTGGGAATTAATTTGGAGTGGGCAAATCTACTGTTGGGGCTGCTGTGATGCAGTAGCCCACGCAATCAAAGATCTGCTGATATCAAGGGTAGTGACCCTGGGAAATGTGCAGGTCATAGTGGATGGCTTTGCTGCAATGGGATTCCCTAACTGTGGTGGGGCCATAGACGGAACCCATATCCCTATCTTGGCACCGGAGCACCAAGCTGCCGAGTACATAAACCGCAAGGGGTACTTTTCAATAGTGCTGCAAGCTCTGGTGGATCACAAGGGACATTTCACCAACATCAACGTGGGATGGCCGGGAAAGGTACATGACGCTCGCATCTTCAGGAACTCTGGTCTGTTTCAAAAGCTGCAGGAAGGGACTTTATTCCCAGACCAGAAAATAACGGTTGGGGATATTGAAATGCCTATATGTATCCTTGGGGACCCAGCCTACCCCTTAATGCCATGGCTCATGAAGCCGTACACAGGCAGCCTGGACAGTAGTCAGGAGCTGTTCAACTACAGGCTGAGCAAGTGCAAAATGGTGGTAGAATGTGCATTTGGACGTTTAAAGGCGCGCTGGCGCAGTTTACTGACTCGCTTAGACCTCAGCAAAACCAATATTCCCACTGTTATTACTGCTTGCTGTGTGCTCCACCATATCTGTGAGAGTAAGGGAGAGACGTTTATGGTGGGGTGGGAGATTGAGGCAAATCGCCTGGCTGCTGGTTACGCGCAGCCAGACACCAGGGCGGTTAGAAGAGCACAGGAGGATGCGGTATGCATCAGAGAAGCTTTGAAAACCAGTTTCATGACTGGCCAGGCTACAGTGTGAAAGTTCTGTTTGTTTCTCCTTGATGAAACCCCCCGCCCCTTGGTTCACTCTACTTCCCTGTAAGCTAACCACCTTCCCCTCCTCCCTTTGATCACCGCTTGCAGAGGCAATAAAGTCATTGTTGCTTCACATTTATGCATTCTTTATTCATTCATCACACAAATAGGGGGATGACTACCAAGGTAGCCCAGGAGGGGTGGTGGAGGAGGGAAGGAAAATGCCACACAGCACTTTAAAAGTTTACAACTTTAAAATTTATTGAATGCCAGCCTTCTGTTTTTTGGACAATCCTCTGTGGTGGAGTGGCTGGTTGGCCGGAGGCCCCCCCACCGCGTTCTTGGGTGTCTGGGTGTGGAGGCTATGGAACTTGGGGAGGAGGGCAGTTGGTTACACAGGGGCTGTAGTGGCAGTCTGTGCTCCAGCTGCCTTTGCTGCAGCTCAACCATACACTGGAGCATACTGGTTTGATCCTCCAGCAGCCTCAGCATTGAATCCTGCCTCCTCTCATCATGCTGCTGCCACATTTGAGCTTCAGCCCTGTCTTCAGCCCGCCATTTACTCTCTTCAGCCCGCCACCTCTCCTCCCGGTCATTTTGTGCTTTCCTGCACTCTGACATTATTTGCCTCCACACATTCGTCTGTGCTCTGTCAGTGTGGGAGGACAGCATGAGCTCAGAGAACATTTCATCGCGAGTGCGTTTTTTTTTTTTTTTCTAATCTTCACTAGCCTCTGGGAAGGAGAAGATCCTGTGATCATTGAAACACATGCAGCTGGTGGAGAAAAAAAAAAAAAGGGACAGCGGTATTTAAAAAGACACATTTTATAAAACAGTGGCTACACTCTTTCAGGGTAAACCTTGCTGTTAACATTACATACATAGCACATGTGCTTTCGTTACAAGGTCGCATTTTGCCTCCCCTCACCGCGTGGCTACCCCCTCAACCCTCCCCCCTCCCCGTGGCTAACAGCGGGGAACATTTCTGTTCAGCCACAGGCAAACAGCCCAGCAGGAACGGGCACCTCTGAGTGTCCCCTGAAGAAAAGCACCCTATTTCAACCAGGTGACCATGAATGATATCTCACTCTCCTGAGGATAACACAGAGAGATAAAGAACGGATGTTGTTTGAACGCCAGCAAACATACACTGCAATGCTTTGTTGTACAATGATTCCCGAGTACGTGTTACTGGCCTGGAGTGGTAAAGTGTCCTACCATGGAGGACGCAAGAAGGCTGCCCTCCCCAGAAACCTTTTGCAAAGGCTTTGGGAGTACATCCAGGAGAGCCGCGAATGCCAGGGCAAATTAATCCTTTCACATGCTTGCTTTTAAACCATGTATAGTATTTTAAAAGGTACACTCACCGTAGGTCCCTTCTGCACCTGCCGGGTCCAGGAGGCAGCCTTGGGTGGGTTCGGGGGGTACTGGCTCCAGGTCCAGGGTGAGAAACAGTTCCTGGCTGTCGGGAAAACCGGTTTCTCCGCTTGCTTGCTGTGAGCTATCTACAATCTCATCATCATCATCATCTTCGTCGTCCCCAAAACGTGCTTCTGTGTTGCCTCCATCTCCACTGAAGGAGTCAAACAACATGGCTGGGGTAGTGGTGGCTGAACCCCCTAAAATGGCATGCAGCTCATCATAGAAGCGGCATGTTTGGGGCTCTGACCCGGAGCGGCCATTCGCCTCTCTGGTTTTCTGGTAGGCTTGCCTCAGCTCCTTAAGTTTCATGCGGCACTGCTTCGGGTCCCTGTTATGGCCTCTGTCCTTCATGCCCTGGGAGATTTTGACAAAGGTTTTGGCATTTCGAAAACTGGAACGGAGTTCTGATAGCACGGATTCCTCTCCCCATACAGCGATCAGATCCCGTACCTCCCGTTCGGTCCATGCTGGAGCTCTTTTGCGATTCTGGGACTCCATCATGGTCACCTCTGCTGATGAGCTCTGCATGGTTACCTGCAGCTTGCCACGCTGGCCAAACAGGAAATGAGATTCAAAAGTTCGCGGTTCTTTTCCTGTCTACCTGGCCAGTGCATCTGAGTTGAGAGTGCTGTCTAGAGCGGTCACAATGGAGCACTCTGGGATAGCTCCCGGAGGCCAATACCGTCGAATTGTGTCCACAGTACCCCAAATTCGACCCGGCAAGGCCGATTTAAGTACTAATCCACTTGTCAGGGGTGGAGTAAGGAAATCGATTTTAAGAGCCCTTTAAGTTGAAAAAAAGGGCTTCATCGTGTGGACGGGTGCAGGTTTACATCGATTTAACGCTGCTAAATTCGACCTAAAGTCCTAGTGTAGACCAGGGCTTAGGACAGTACAGCTTAGCCCCCTTCCCACCCAGGAATAGCGATTCTAGTAGAAGCACATTTATGCCAGCGTGACCGCGTCCACACTAGGGGACGTTGTACCACTAGAATGACCTCATGCAAGCGGTACAACTTGTGTGTGTGGACATGGCCTTAAGAAGTGCTGCTGCTTTGGCTATTAACACTGGATAGAATGAGGCCCACGCCTGAATCGCTGTCAATACCGGTTTTTATTTGTATCACTAAAACAAGGGAAACTTGCCAGGTATTGCTGCCCTTACCCTAGTATCCGATGGCCTCACAATCTGAAATGTATTTATTCTCACAGCACCCTGGAAGGTAGAGCGGTGTCATTATCCCCATTGTACAGATGGGGAAACTGAGGCACAGAGCAGCTAAGTGACTTACCCAAGGTCACACAAGAAGTCTGTGGTACAACAGGGACTTGAACTCAGGTCTCCAAGTCCTAGACCACCAGGCCATCCTTCTCCTGCCACGAGTAACTTTTCTGGCTACTGTTTCATGCAACATCACACGTCCTAAGATATTTACAAGGGTCTAGAAGGCGCCAGCTCTAGGATGGGATTGTACAAGGTGATTAGGGAGGATTTTGTTCCTTCTACCTGATTTTATGAACACTAACACCAAGCATCCAAAAACCATGAGTCAGGGCCCCCCCTCCAAAATGAGATTGGCTTAAAAATTAGGAGTTTTTTAGAAATAATATTTGGGGTTCTTCCGATTTGCCTTCTGGTGAATGAAAGGGATGGAGGCTGATGGGGAGACAGAATGGGGGGGTCTGAGGGAGGGAGGGAATGAACGGGGGACAGAGGCTTGGGGGACTGAGGCTGGTGGAGACTCAGTGGAGGACACATAGGACAGGGTCTGAAAATGAACTGAGAAGGGGGTAACGGATGACAGGGGCGGAATATTGGGATGACCCAGTACTGAGCCGAAGCCTCAGCGTGAGGCGTAGGTGGCCCCTCCAGTAGCCCCCTTTCAGATGAGGGCTTGTCTGCTTGTCATTAACAATCCCATGACATTTTTCACAAGACAAAGGGGGATATCCCTGGTGCCATGGCCAAATTCCAGCTGGAGATACTGCCTTCTGCCAGTGTCCTGTCCTAACAACAAAGTCTTGTATCAATATCAGCCCCCTCCAACCTGCCCCCCATCTACCAGCATCCACGCCTCACCCCATGCCCGACTAGACCTCAGCTCCCAGGACCCATGGGTGCCGGAACTAGGGGTGCTATCACACCCCCTGGCTTGAAGTGGTTTCCATTATATGCAGGGTTTACAGTTTCATTCAATGGCTCTCAGTCAGCACCCCCACTATAAAAATAGTTCCAACACCCCTGCCAGGACCCAGTCTCCTTGGGGTGGTTGAACCTCTACCAGTAGGTCATTTTCCTCTGTTTTCATTTTTCTGCCTGTAATCACGCCCGTTTTTGCTGGGCCTGCAGTTGCGCTTTTGTCCCACCAGAGGCCAGTGGAAGGCTGAGGAACAGGGCACGGCTGGTTCTCATCCCAGCCCTGGTACGTGCAGCCCTGATGGAAAGAGGGGACCTTCTCTAGTTCTGTTCCAGTGTGTTCACCATGGAAGACCCTGGAACAGCAGAGGGAGGGGAAGGTGGGAGGTAGTTGTGCCAATTAGGGGGAGCAAATCCCCCTTCTTCCCCGCCCCCGCCCCCCCAGGTTTTTACACTTGCTCAAAATTCCATTGGCCATGGAGCCGGGGGAGGCCCTGGTCCAACCACTTTTCAGCCATAGTCCCGTAGTATCTCAGTACAGCTGCTGCCAGAGTAATCCAGAGCATTGCCCTGTGTGCATGGTCCCAATGCCACTGAAATGTCACCCGTCCACCCCTCCATACAGCTGGAAGGAGGGGGTCCAGGCCACACTACAATGAGGGGTCATGCGACCTGGTGCATGGGCTGACAATGTCACTCAGATTTAGCCCAGCCACCCTCCATCCAGACAGAGTTGCAGCCGGGCCAAATGGCGCTCCGACCTGGTGGACAAAGAGTCGGGTCCTGGTTGGCAAAGCGTGGGGGAGTCTGCCAAGAACTCGACCCCTGGTGGCACTGGCTCATGTGCTGTGTGGGTAAGAGAGAGTGGAGACTCCCCAGCCAAAAGAAATCGGGGGACCCTGCATGGGAGGAGGGGGGACAAATGGGACTGGCATGGGGTCCCCGCCAGGGGGTAGAGACTAGAATTTGTCCCCTCCTCTCAAGAAAGATCTGAATTGGTGTGACTGGTTGTGGGGGAGAATGGAGATGGGATACTTTCCCTACTGAACAGAAGCCTTCTCAGGGTTTGGATCATATCATAGGCTGCATTTCCTTTGCTCCCTACAGATTCAGAGACTTGTGATCAGAGATCAGTTCCAGCTGGAAGATTCAAGTTGCAGTGGGGGAGGTTTAGGTTGGATATTAGGAAAAACATTTTCACTAGGAGGGTGGTGAAACACTGGAATGCATTACCTAGGGAGGTGGTGGAATCTCCTTCCTTAGAAGTTTTTAAGGTCAGGCTTGACAAAGCCCTGGCTGGGATGATTTAATTGGGGATTGGTCCTGCTTTGAGCAGGGGGTTGGACTAGATGACCTCCTGAGGTCCCTTCCAACCCTGATATTCTATGATTCAAACCTGGATTTTTTATGCCCTGCACGTTCAGACGGGTTGGTATCTGGTGATCTGGCTTCGGTCCATGGTCAGCTTCCAACACCTGGGCATGTTCAGACAAGGCCTCTCTCTGGGCTGGTCTTCGCTGCAGTGTTAGCATGAGATAGAACTTGAGTGCTGCCCTTAACCCCACTCCTGTCCACACCTAAAAATCTCTAGCTCGAGTCAGGTGGTGTATTAGACCCAAGCTAACCGGCCTGTTGGGGGTTAAAGCTCAAGTGCTGCTGATACTCCAGCTCGTAATGCAGTGGGGACGCAGCTACCCTCTGCTGCTAACTAAATACTCCGCCCAATGTATTTGTTCAGTCACCTCAGCCCGGCAGCCCTCATCCCCCCCGCCCTCCCCCCATTTCACAGTCTACAATATCAATGGGCGCGAGGCCCCTAGCAGCAGCTTCGGGGGTGGCCCGCCAAGCCCAGATGGATCCTGGCCATGCTTCCTCACCCATTTCTGCTCCATTTCCCTCGCTCGCGGTAACATACTGGTTTGGTGTGAACGAGTGAGCAAGTGAGGCTGCCCTCTAGTGGCCAGCTGACCATTCCTCGGTGCCACAGCAAGCCTGCTCTCTGGTGGTTTTCTCATTTGGAGACTATTGATCATTACCTGGAGGCCCGGCTCAGGAACCCAGCCCCATTGTCCTGGGAGCTACAGACACAGAGCAAGAGGCAGCCTCTGTCCCAGGGAATTTGTGATCTAGCACGATGGGGTGCTGGCTGGTCCATGCCTGGGCTCCCAGGCTGTGCAATAAAATGCTTAGTGACCAGGTCAACACAATGAGATGCGTTTTGTAGCATCCTTTGCCCAAGGGTCACAAAATGCTTGGAGCAACCCCGTCCCTATGCGAAAGGCCTGTCCCATGTCCCCGTCCAGTGCCTGCCACGCTGGCCATTGCCAGCAGCCCCCTTTCAACTAAGCTGGTGACACTGGCTGACCCCATATGTATCTCGGAGACCACCCGCCTCCACCCAGTCATAGGCTGGTGTAAGCCACACCCACTCGGTGAGGCGCTCTCTCCCCCTCTAGTGGTCAGGAGGCCAGAGACAGAGGTGGATGAGCCTGCTACAGCCTAGCTAACGAGATGGGTGCTGGAGCTCACGTTGTAGAAGCTCAACCTTTTAGAAGCAAAGGTCCTAGATTCAGTTAAATCACTACATGGGGGTGCGTGGCTCCTGCCCTCCTCACTCCAGATGGTGTGGAGAAAGTGCCTAGGGAAGTGTTATTTACCCCTTCCCATAACACAAGAACCAGGGGTCACCCAATGAAATTAACAGGCAGCAGCTTTAAAACAAACATAAGGAAGTACCTTTTCACACAACACACAGTCAACCTGTGGAATTCATTGCCAGAGGATGTTGTGAAGGCCAACTGGGTTCAAAAAAGAATTAGAGAAGTTCATGGAGGATAGATCCCTCCATGGCTACCCCTTTGCCCTCTCACACTACCCCTTTCTTCTTCCAGGAACACTCCATGCAGGACTGGACAACTAATAGGCTTGTGACATCACGGGGACCCAGGATGTGAACCCTGATTAGCAGAGAGGGGGAAGGGCTTGCCTGGATGAAATCATAGCATTTTGCTCTGCATCCAGTTCACTTCAACACTGGTCAAAGAGTTGGAAGGATCAGGCTTTTGTTAAAGAATAATCCCCATCCCTGCAATTACAGGCAGCAAGAACCGCCAACACACATCTCTGACTCTTCCAATGAGTCCTTCAGCAGCATAGTGAGAAAGAGCAGCCTTGTTATTCCTCATATAACCAAGTTTGAAAGCACCTTTTCCCATCACAACAGCCCAAAGCCATATTTTTCCCAAATGGGAGGGAAGGTCTCACGGTTAGACAACTGGCCAGGGACCTGGGTTCATTTCCTGGCTCTGCCACAGACTATGCATGACCTGAGACATGTTGCTTATCTCTATATGCCACAGTTCCCAGTCTGTAAAATGGAGATAAAGAGCCTTCCTTTATCTGTCTTGTCTCTTACTATGCACGTGTACAGCGCCTGGCACACTGGGACGCTGTTCTCCGTTGGGTCCTGCTGTCATCATTTATTTTCCCTTATTGAGATTCTGACCTCCCAACACCACCACCGGGAAGAGGTGAGAAGAGAAAAGGCAAATCTGTCCTGGCTCGATAAACCCCTTCCTAATATTTCCCAGTCCACAATTATTTCCAGCCACTTCGGTTAGGAAGGATGGTTCTTTATCAAGTATATATTTGTTTAAAAAATACATTCTGTATCACGCCAGAATTCCACTAGGGGGCAGTAAATGAGAGATATAGCAGCCTGAAGGCGCTGCAGATGGTTTTTGTCTTGTGCTGTGGACCAAACTCACTGTACCCAATACAAGCCAGTTCTCCCTGGGGTGAGAGAACTGGCTTCATTTGACACACGCACAGATTTTTACATAGCAATCTGTATCGGGCGAAGGAGTCACATTTATGCTGGTACAAATAACAGGGCTTTAGGGATCAGGGTCGTTCCCCTGCTAAAGTATGACTGGTCAATAACGAAGAGACCATGACACATTTTAAGCCTTTGGATGGAGAAAAGGCCATCAATGTCTTTTGATGCTGGGGTCATTTTCCCTTTAGTCTCACCCGGCCAGGAATTGCCTCTTGGATGCATAGCGACTGGAGGATGGCTTGGGAAATTAGCGACAAAGGTCTTTCCTTGCCTGATTGCTGAGTCAAAGCCAACCCAGGGAAAGA
Source organism: Lepidochelys olivacea (assembly GCF_965140295.1). Lineage (NCBI taxonomy): Eukaryota > Metazoa > Chordata > Testudines > Cheloniidae > Lepidochelys > Lepidochelys olivacea. The sequence goes on from NC_140429.1 coordinate 11,922,240, forward strand.
TTTCGCTCTTTGCTGATGGATTGGCAGCCTGTGTGAAATGAGTTTGGCGGATCTCAGTCAGGATCCCAGTAAACCTGACATCCACATTGTGAGCATCTATTTTGCAGGCCTTTCGGCAGTCCCGGCAGATGGACTGAACGGGTTTGGAGATCAAACTCCTTCCTCTGCCCTCTAGAGGGCAGGGCTGAGTCACACGAGCTCTGTGGGAAGCTAGCATTGCTCTTGTCTAACCTGAGCTGTGGAATCGATTACAAAGGGTTTTCAAACCAGCTCCTTTCACCTGCCCTAAAACTACTCAGACAACAAAGGAACCCCCCACCCTCCATCCCCAAGTCTTAACTCATCCTTATGGGCCTGATCCATGGAGGTCAATGGAATGATCCTTATTCACTCCCCAGTGCTTTGGATCAGGCTCTGGTCGACCTTGGGTTTGCCAAACCTAGCCAATATTCTTTCCTCTCACTGCTGTGCCCCTGGCCCGGCTTGTGCCTCCCCTGGTGGCGGCTGCAGCTCCCCCAGGAAGCCAGTCTCCCCACTGAGCCACACTTGCCCAGTTTCAGCCCAGGGTAAAGACGTTTCACAGACAATGTTTGATCCCCGCAAGCCGGGAAATGCCGACAGTCTGCTAGCTCAGGCAGTGCCCCTCCACTGCAGCTGGGATGCCACCCAGGCATATAATTATATCTAATTCCTCCCCTGCCGCGGCTGCGTTAACAAGACCTGCAGCTGCATACTGAAGGGGCAATTAATTGTCTTGCCCACGTAACCGTGGTTACAAGATTGATACAGGTGGCGGATATCGATGGCAGTAGATCTGTGGCAGCTAGAGGAGGACGGCACAAGGGGCAGTTCTGGGGGTGTTGAAACTTTGCATCCGGGAACCAGGGTTTTAACCAAAACAGCAACTATCGAGAGTCTCGCGGGGAAAAAACTCACAAGAGCTGGCAACGCTGACAGGATCAGGGCCCATGGTGCTGGGAAGTTGTACAGACATGTGGCAGAAAGAGGGTCCCTGCCCCAAAGATCTTACGCTCTAGGTGGATACATCAAGCCAGTGAGGGGAGTGCAGGACAGCGGGGAGAGCGCCCGTAGCAGAGCCTTTACCCCACTGGGGAGCCCTGCAGATATTCCCCACCTGCATCAGCAGGGACCTGTGCTCAGGGCAAGTGTCCCACGGGCAGCGGAGATGTGACCTGCAGACTCAGCAGCTTTTTACCCTTGATCCGTATCAGAGCTGGGCCTAAAGAGAGACTCCACCTCCAAGCTCCTCGTACTTTGGATCTCAAAGTACTTTATGCACAGTAAGGAACGGAGCGTGGCAGCCCCTCATGGCAGGCAGGGAAGTACTATCCTCCCTGCTTGAGGGGGGAAACTGAGGCACGTGGAGGGGCAGGGATGTACCCAAGGCTGAGCAGCAATTTATTGACAGCTTGTAAGTAAATCTGGATGGGTGGAGGCAGGGCTGGGGTTTGGTCCTTACTTGACAGAGTCAGAGAGGTTTTGCAGGGGGCAGAGCGGGTGGGCCCAGGGAGGCCAGCGGGAAGCAGGCACTCAGTGGTGGGTGAAGTCAGGGGAGCAGCAATGAGGCATAGAGTGGTGTCTCCTCACAGCAGAGCCACGAGACGGGCTCAGTCCACCTGGGCACAGCCAAGCTCTCCCCAATCCTGCTCCCTCCCCACCAGGGCTGGCCAGTATAGCTGCAGGATCCTCCCCAGCATGCCGGAGGTGAATGTCGAGCCCTGCAGAGGAGCCTACAGAGGGGCTGTGGCTGCCCCAGAAGTGCTGGCAGTTCTCCCAGCCTGGACTCAGGCGATGGGGAGAGGGAAAGGACGAGATTCGCTGAGCGCGGATCAATCTGCTCCGTGCTTTTGCCCATGGCTCCTGTCACCCCGCTCTGCCTGCGAGGGAGCCAAGAGCAGGGCTCGAGGGAGCCAAGAGCAGGCAAACGAATGACTCCATCCGACAGCGATGCTAACAGTGAGTGGCAGGTGGGTGTATACTGTGGTCAAAGGGACAGGCTAGGGGACCAGAGTGGAGCATGGGAAACTGGGAGCCAGAACTCCCTGGGTTCTATGCACTTCTCTGCCCCTGTCCTGTTGTGTGAGACCTTGGGCAAGTTACTTTGCCTTTCTGTGCCTCAGTTTCCCCATTCTCACTCCCCTCCCCACCCCCACAAGGCGCTTACGCAGATGACAACCCTAATTTTCAAAGGTGCTGAGCCCCCACATCTCCAGCTGATGTTCATGGGAGTGGCGGGCACCTGGCAACACCACCCAAATCGCCTGCTGGGTGCACTGTGATCTTCAGGTGGAAGGTGCTGGTGCAAAGGATTTGTAATCCTACCAAACGAATAGAACAGGCGGGTGGGCTGCCCTGGATGCTGTCTAGGGGGCCAGCTCTGACTAAGTGTCTGCACCAAGTGGATGGAAACCATCACCCCCCCTCACCCCAGCCCCGGTCAGAGTTGGTGGATGTGCACAGAAGGGAGAGTCAGCCGTCTCCCAGGATCCCCTCAAGGCTGCCGGCTGACAATGGCCCAAGCCCAGCTTTCCTGCATTGCTGAGCTAGGAAACTGGATCTGGGGGTGAGATGGGACCAGCTCACTAGCCCGTAACCCCAGGCAGAGCGAGGCTGCTCCCTGCCCCCCAGAAGAATTCATGAGGGGCTCAGACTCGCTCTCATCTAGAGTTACAGAGGAAATACCCAGGAGGCCAGTGACTGCACACTTTGTTGTCAGCTCTGGCCCAGCGCCGCACAACAGGGCCCGGCCGCATACGGGCCGCACGTGATGGAAAGGGCATTACGGGGTGGCCAGGGCCACACATCCTGTGCACTACAGCATGTAGGAGACCAGGGGAGGACATCTGTAGCCTGCATGGCACATGGACGCATGCGTAGCAAGGGGGCTTGACAGCTGGTGAGTCAGGGATGCTCCTCGTTAAGGTGGGGTCTAGCAACTGTAGGGGTTGGCCACAGTGACAGGATCAGAAAGGTGAATTACAGTAACCCACAGAGGGCCAGGGCCAGGAAAAGACCGCCCTTTTCCTCCATACCTGGCTGTATTGAAAGGCAGTGTGGTCTAGTGGGTGGGGCACAGACCTGTGAGTTGAGAGACCTGGGTTCCATTCCCACCTCTGCCACTTGCCTTGGGCAAGTCGCTCTCTCTGCCCCTACCTGCCTCAGTTTCCCCATCCGCAAAAATCAGAATACTGTAAAGATACTAGCCTCCCTATGTAAATTGCTTTGAGCAAGGGGGCTGATCAGAGGTAATTATTACATGTCAGCCCTTGTGCCTGTTCTGGCCAGAATGCAGGAGGGCAAAAGCTGCCACAAGGTGACAAAAAATATCTTTCCAAGCCTTAAAATATCAAAGCTTTGGGGTTTGGATCAAATAATAATAATAATGGAATAGAGGGTGAGTGGGTGCAGCACATACCTGCCAATGCTATATGGCCCCTGAAAGCTGGAAGGGAGGAGACAGACATTATGGCAGCGTTTAAGTTTGCCTGATTAAAGAATCCAGTTTAATTATCCTGAGTGGCTGGCACGTCCGCCCAGGAACAACCTTTGATTCAAGGACAGTCCTAGGGAGGGACGTTCGTGTGATCAGGAGGGCAAAAGTCACCATAACACAACAGAGCGTGAGCGCACGTTATATTGTAAGCCCTCCGGGGCAGAGACTTGGGGTGCTGTTCCTATGTGGGTGCCCAATGGGGACCTGATCCTGAGTGACACTTTTGGGAGCTCCTGTGAGCCGCTATCCAATAATTGTGTGGCTCTCTTGGGGCACCGACACGTTGTCGGAGCTCAGCAGCGACGCAGTCTGAGCTGCGTTTTCGACATTGAGGGCACAAGGAAAGGGACCTCTGATCGCACTGAAAACAACTTGAGCCTGTCCGCAGTAGCAACCCAACCACTTCGAATACCAGGTGAAGGGGGCGTGCTGACCACCACTCAACAATGGGTAATTTCTCTTGCTTGCGCAAAAATCCATTCTAAATAGGTGTCTCCAGGCATGCCATGCCACTTCTGTGCCTCAGTTTCCCCATGTGTTAAAAGTGGGCAACGCCACCTATCGCAACATGGTGGTTGGGATACACATTAGTACTTGAAAAGTGCTTTGAGATCCCCCGTGAAAGGCATTAAAGGAGTCAGAATTATTATTGAGCTTGGAAATCCAGGCTTGCTGAGACTGAGCTGCTTAGAATTGAGGAGAGCCATGTAGCCTTGGGCCCAGGTGTCTAATCAGAAGGACTGCACCAAGATAAATAACAGAGTGATTGTATGCTTTATAAACACCCCTAGCCACTCCCTGTGTATAAACTGGGGGGGGTGGGAAAGGCTGTCTGTGACACTTCTTTCCTTTGTTATAAAATGGGGCATAATGACAGTTATTGGCTTCCATACGGGTACCGCTCCCAGCTGTGATCTTGTCAGATCTCATAAGCTTAAGCAATATTGGTGGGCTGAGTCAGGCTCAGTGCCGAAATAAAAACCAATCGAGCAGCAGACAGTGGCTGAGAGGAGGTTACTCTTCCCTCTGAAAAATGATCTGACCAAGGGCCCCAGCGCGGTCACAGGGAATACAGTGAGACATCAAACCAAGGGCCTGACCACAGAGGGGCTTTCCAAAACCACAAGCCTCCTTTTGCAAGAGTTATGGTGATATCCCCAGAATGGGGCCACATTCCAGTTTGGTTAAGAACAATGTTCCCTCCTGCTGTTTTTTCAGGTGGATACAGCATACCTGTTCACTTCCTGTCCTAAACTGTTATGTCTCGCTGTTAAACAGCTACCACGCTCCACTCCAGAGTTGGCTGCATTTCAGTGGTAGGTGAAAGGGCCTCTCCGCCATATATAAGATCATCCCTTATATGAATGCAGGATTGTTAGGGTGATGAAACCGAGCCTATATGGCAAAAGCGACAGTTCCCAATACGGCATTCGCTCAGCAAGCAGGTCCGTGATACCACCCCACTGCTGGGGTAGAATGAACTCCAATCTGCGTCAGGGACATCACCCCTTTTTGGCTCCTAGCTGAACCCAGCCAGGGGTGCTGGATCCCTACGGCTCAGTACTTCGGTCAGAAGAGCAAACCTTTGGAATGGAGCCTGCTGCATCCTGTGCAAAGTACTCTTAAGTGTCCCAGGGCAGAAGCCCGTCTCTCTTCTTCCTCTGTGTCATCAGGACTCCAGAAAGTTTCCTGGAACAAACGGAAAAATCTTTCCAGCCATGTGCAGCTTTGATTTGTGTCTGCTGTCTCCTCCTCAGCCTGGGTGATGGAAAAACAAGGGGCTCTGCTCCCCAGTCCCTCCTGGCTCTTCTCCGCCCCACACGTCCCTCGGGAGACGGCAGCTTAGCACACACCAGTAGACCCCGTGTTTAAACACAAAAAAAATGTATCCTGGACCCTGGTACGGCAGAAATGCTGAGCCATGATTCTGCGCTCCCTTACACTGGGCCTGACTTGACAACAATACAGCTACTCCGGATTTATGGGAGCAGAATCAGGCCCTGGACTCTATCTGGCCTGGCATTTTGCCTCCCACTGCATTTTCCTAGGCGCCGGGGCTGGGCAAACCCCAAGCACCAGGCCAATCTGGGCTGGCTTTTACTCTGAAGCGAGGCTTGGCTCTAGCCTCCCCCCACCTGTTTTTAACTCCCCTTTGTGTTGCAAGGGGGGAAAAGTAACGCAAAGTTGCTTTAAATTAGCAAACTCCTGACACAGAGAATAACCCCGGCCTGGCTACAGCGGCGGTGGCGGCTGCTGCTGCTGGTGGTGGGTCTTGGCAGGGCCTGGAAACTGATGCAATCAGCTGTGATTAACAGAGGGGAGCGGCTGGGGATGACAGCACTCCCCCACCTGTGTTTGCCATTGTGTTCCTGTTAGCTGTTTGCAGGTGTTTGCTGGCGCCGGGCTGTCTGAGCTCCCGGCCCTGCTCCTTCCCCTCCACCCCGCCCCCTCCTGCTCTCTGGCTCGCCTCCAATTCCAAGTCCACTCGGCGCCTCCCTCTCCCATTCACACGTCGGCAAACAAGCCCAGGGACCGGGAGCAAAGGCGGCCCCAGTAACACTTTCCAGCCCTGCTCCAAGCCCCATCAATTACGCTTGAAATGCAATCCGGGGCAAATTCCTGTTTTTAAGGGGAGGGGGACAAAGGGATTTTTTTTGGGGGGAGAGGGGGGATCATCTCTGTGTTGCTCGGTTCAAAAGAGCTTTCAAACATTCATTAGCTGGAGAATTCTCTTTGATCCCCTCAGGCCACACACCCACCGCCCCGAAAGGAACAAGTCTGGCGGGGCGCCCTCTTTCCGGGGGTCTGACTTTTCCCCTGTGTGTGGGTCAGGAGACGGGGTGTGCGGAAAGTTTGCCTGGCCTTAAATAGAGAGCGTGATTCCCACACGGGAGTCTTAATCCACTGCCCCAAGATGTGGGCTCCCCCAAATATTTGAACTCTGGATTTAGGGAGAGCAGATGTCCTGGTTTTATAGGGACAGTTCCGATATTTGGGGCTTTTTCTTATATAGGCTCCTATTACCCCCTGTCCCCTGTCCCGATTTTTCACACTTGCTGCCTGGTCGCCCTATCTGGATTCTGATTTTATGGCTCAGACCCAGAAGTGTCTCTTAGGGTTTATTTCTCAATTCGAAGGGGATTTTTGAACGATCACATATGTTCCCTCTTAGCTTCCTTCCCATGTGAGTCCCAATTCCAGGTTGGTTAATAACATCCCCACAGTATTTTCAATTGAATATCCCCTATCAAGTGAATATCCCTCTTCAGTTTCCTGTCCTAAATTATTGTGTAGCGCTGTTAAGCAGTTGCCGTGTGCCACCCCAGAGGTGACTGCACTTAATCCCAATGCAATTTGCTCTGGGGGGGGGGGGGAGGACAGACACTTTAAGGATTCCTGAGGAGTGTGCACAAGGGGGCCAAGCAGGAGCACGGGCTCCCGCAGAAATCAGCAGGGGCACAGAACTCCTCCAGCTCCAGGGCCTGGGCAGGGAGAATTACCTCCTCCGGCCCCAGGACTGTGGGGTAAGAGTAAACTCATTCAGCCCTGGGGCTGCAGCAGGGACACAGAACATCCCCCTCCAAAAGCCATAGGTGCTAGAACTGGGGGGGGGGGGGGGGCTGCTGCAGCCCCTGGCTCCAAGTAGTTTCTATCACAGAAGTGTTTACAATTTGGTTCATTGGCTCTCAGCACCTCCACTATACAAATTGTTCCAAAATCAGTCCAATTTTTATTCTTGGGTGTCCTGAATATTTCAGATCCTGGCTGCTCTGCATGGCATAAACAAGGACTTGCCTTCCCCAACCCCCAGCTTTGTGTGGCATCCTGTGCACTGTTGGTGGGCTAATGTTCTCCACCCCAGAGGTGGCTGCATTTCAGTGGTGCATTTATATCATTTACAAAACACGTTGGGATCTTTCACGGTGCTACAGACATGGAAAGTGCTGTAAACCAGCAGAAGCCAGGAAACTCACATGTAAAATAATAACCCTACTTTGCACTTCTGCAGCCTGCTCTTGCATTGGGCCTTTCAAATGAGGCTCTCAAAGTGCATTACAAATCATAATTCTCACAATGCGCCTGTGAGGTACGTGACTATTTTTTATAGATGGGGAAACTGAGGCACAAACAAGGGGGATGGAGTGACTTGCCTAAGGCCACCCAGTAAGCCAGGCCTAGTCTACACTTAAAATTTAGGTCGGCCGAGCTGCATCACCCAGGGGTGCAACAAATCACCTGATCCTGAGCAATGGAGCTACAGTGACCTAACCTCCCGCACAGAGACAACTTCTGTGGCCCAAGCTACTGTCACTCGGGGAAACGGTGTTCCTACACCGATGGAAAAACCAATGAGAACAGAATCTCCAAGGGCACCAGAGGAGGGCTGGGTTCCCTCTGGGGGCAGGGGTGGGAGGTGATAAATGCTCTTTTGTGCTAAGTCGATCTAGTGTCTAGATACTTGGGCCTGGACAGCCTACACTACACTTAACAATAAGTTGACCTGTGGGGCAGTGAAAAATCCACACCCCTGAGCACCGTAGCTATGCCAGCCTACACCTACGTGGTGCCAGGTCCATTAGGAATGCCCCTCCTGCATTGACAAGCGGATCAATAATCCCTCGCCGTTCCCACTGGGTATAGCATCCTTCCTGTTCCAAACAGAGAACATGTTCCACCCCTGACGCAGCTGCACTTCACTGGTAGAGGAACAGATTCCTTCGCAGGTGTCAGCAATGTTCCTCAATGCCTGGGGGCCTAACGGTAGGAAGCTAAATCCACATTTTGGCCACCGAAGCAGTAGCCTGATCTTCAGAGGCATTGAGTGCCCCCAAGTGCCATCAAAGTCACTCAGGAGCAGCGGGTGCTCGGGTCCTCAAACTCAGGCCTAGGGTGACCAGATGTCCCGATTTTATAGGGACAGTCCCGATTTTTGGGTCTTTTTCTTATATAGACTCCTATTACCCCCCACCCCTTGTCCCGATTTTTCACGTTTGCTGCCTGGTCACCCTACTCAGGCCTCTCATTTGGCACAGGCAGGCACCTCCGCTTGACAGCAACGTCCCTAGTTAGCCAAGTGCTTTGGGAATCAGCCAGGGAGCACGCCCCCATGGTACCATGGAACGATCGCCGATGCCCCTTTCCCAAACAGCCTCGTGTGGCCAGTTACGAGGCTCTGCCAGCCTGGGACAACAGGTCATTTACCTGGGAATGTTTGCCAGCAGCTAACAATGGGGCGGAGATTGCCCTGGTTTCTAGCTAGCCCATAGCCCCACTGCCACTGGTTCAGCAGAAATCTGTGGGTGCCAAGGCAGGGGCAGAATGGAGGCTTAGGTATTCAGCCCCGAGAAGTGCCCTGTGGGGGTGGTAGTGATGGACTCCTCCCCGCTCACTCCAGACCAGGGAGCCCTGTGGCCACGTGAGCTCCCACAGACCTGGCACCACGTGCTGTGTGGGAGGCTGTGGTGGACCCACTAGCCCCATCCCTCCCTTCTTCAGTGCACAGGGAGAGTCCCCGTGGAGCAGTGTCCCATGGGGCGCAGGGGGAGTGGGCCCCAGCCCTACCAATCCTGCCTCCTGCAACAGAAACACACAGAGTCTGCTACCTACGTCCAGGGCCCGCTGCAGCCTTTGCCCCTCAGCAATTGGGACCCTGCCTAGCTGCCAGCACAGCCCTGCGTGCCAACCCCACAGTACTCTGTGCTCCACAGTGGGAGAGCCCGGTGCAGTCCTGTCTGGTTCCTCTCTGCCAGTCCTTGCTTAATGACTTCCAGCTGCGTTCCGATATCCTGCTAAACACCCGCCCCACTCCCCATTAGCCCTAAAAGCCCCGACCTCTCCTCCCCTCCCAAGCTCTCTCTGGTACATTTCTGCCAGCCTGATTCATGCCTCAGGCATTCAGCAACTGTCCCTACTGGTGCCTGCTCTCCGCTAACCTGGCCTGGAGGGCTCAGCCCCTAACGCCAGGTTCCTGGTCTGGAAGCACTGGCTGCCCCATCTTTCTGTCCCGGGGTGGGGTGATGTGGCCCTGGAAGAGTGATTGCAGTGGAGGAAACACAGGGATTAAACAGTGGAAGTTCTGTTTCTTTTGTTCTTTGTGCTCACGCCTCTGGGATCTGCTTCTTCTCAGCCACTGTCCCTGGCTGGAATCTCCTCTCCTCTCTGTTTGGGAGGCAGCTGGGTCACGTCCTGCCTCGCCCTGCTGAGATAATGCCAGAGGAGGCTGACCTGGGGGGGCTGCAGGCTAGCAGGGAAAATCCAGCACGCCAGCCTGCTGCGGATCCATCGGGTGCCACACTGCCCCAGCCTTGAATTGTGTGGGGAGATAGCGTAACCCCAGCACCTGGAGGCTTGGCAGGATGGGGGAAAAGCAGCTTGATCAGCTAAGAGCTAGGGCTGAGCTGTGGCCATGCTGGGGCAGGGCGAGGAATGGGATAAAGTGGGCCTGGGTGGATCCTGCACGAGATGGGGACTCAGGAGACCTGGGGTCAGTGTCTGGCTCTGGCTTCCTGACTGACATTGGGCCAGATCCTTAAACCACCCTGTGCCTCAGGTCCCCAGTCTGGGGTAAGAGCATACCTCGCCCTCCGAGGGGCGCAGTGAGGATCAAGCCCGGTGATGAGGGCCTAGCCAGCATCCACTCTTGCACCATAGATGTCAGGGCAGTTAACATCAACAAAAGGAGCAGCAGGCCTGGACAATATCATGGTGAGGTCTCTCTTGTTGGCTTCCCTTCCCCTCCTCTGCTCATCAGGGCTAGAGAGAACCACACTGACCTGCCATTTCTGTCTGCCCCTCCAGGGTAATTCACGCCTTGCGCCCCTTTTCCTGGATGCCCCTGGAATTTGCCCCTGGAATTTGCACCAGCTTCCAGGAGTGCCATACTGCCAGGCCCCTGCGCCTCCAGGAGCGCCGTACTGCCGGGCCTCTGTGTTTTTGTTTGTTTGGGGTGTTTTGCATCACTGATTGGCTGTTTTTTTTGTTGGCCTTTGCTCGGCCACTGAGAGGCAGCACCGAAAATGTTTTCTGCTCGGGTTGGCAAACTGGCTAGACCGGCACCTGGCAGCTGGTTGGAAGGGAGCATTCCCACTGGCTGCCATCTATCACCCGCTTAACCCACTGCCCCTCCACACACTGTTTACACAGAGGTGCAGGACCAATTATTGCCCCGAAAAGATTGTTGCTCGTATTTCCTCCAACATGTCACTCTGGCTTCTTCCTCTCAGGCCTGTTCATTGCTCCCACCCTAGGCCAGCCTCCCCTTCGGTGGAGATACCTGGATACATTCCTCCCCCCTGTTTGTTTAGGGCTTGTCTGCATGGGTAACGCAATCTAGACTAAGTAAAAGTGTGAATTTAAACCAAATTCATTAAACCGGATTTAGCCCCATGTGGAGACTCTCATTTGGAATAAAGGGGGGGCCTGAATTCGGCTTTCCAAAGTGGAGGAATTATTCCAGACCAGAGTGTCCACATGGGTAGCTATTCCAGAGTAGCTGTTGTGGAATAGGTTATGCCACAACTGATGTGCCAGTCAGTTTACACACACAGATCAGCACTTAGAGCTTGGGGGGTGTCCAGGAGAAGCTGGATTCCTTGTATTTATGGCAGGAGCAACATGGAAGCCAAGCCCATGGGAACAGGAGTCGAGAGGGAGAAGGGAAGCACTGAGGAATCTTAGCATGCATTCCTTCGTAGCTTTCCTGTCTCTGTCCAGGCACTGCTCAGAGGAAGCTACTAGAATTCGGTGGCCATCCAGTAGCTAGTGTTATCAATGGAGACACAGCCAGATTCCATATCCCTTCCACCCCCAAAACTCCCACTGGCTTTAACACGAGATACGGGTGCACAGGGAAGGCAGACCTGACCTTGCATTACTAGACTTCTCTGGATTTAATAGGAACTTCAGTTTGCTTCAACTCGGTCTTTTCTATTGCAATAATTCCCTCCCCTCCTCTATTCACACCTATCATTCTGAGCCTTTCCATGCCAAGCTGCTAAGAACACCACCATGGGCCAGCAACACCAGTTCAATCCAATACCAGGTACTTGGTTCCTTGGATCTGGCCCAAGCAGTGTCAGACGGGCCTGAGAACAAGGGGGAGAAACCGATTTGACAGTGATCGTTGCGTTCCGGACATTATTGTTAATTGCATTACGGTGCCCCCTAGAAGTCCTGGCAGGGATCAGGCCCCCTTGTGCTGGGCACAGTCCAAGCACACAGTGAGATCCAGCCCCTGCCCGGAAGACCTCACAGCCTAAACAGGCAAGAGAGAAGAGATGGATTCCCAGGTTTGCGGCTGGAGACCTGAGACCTTGAGACGCTCAGCGCCGGGCCCCAGAACCCAGGGACCGTCTGGGGCAGAGCGGAGAGCTGAGCCCTTACCCACAAGGCTGCTGTTCCCCTAGCTGTAGTGTGAGGCTGCTGCCCAGGCAGCTTGGAAATTAACCCCACTTCCCATCACTCCCTCTGCAGGCCCCAAGTACTCGCCACCTGTGAGGCAAGAAGCTGCAAAACAAGCCGGGAGAAAGTGAAGCAAGGTCCTGGGGCCAAGTCTGTTCTGTGGATCCTGCGACACCTGAGCGTCCAAGCTTGAGATGGGCCCTCCCACCCCATCGCCACTCAGCTGCTCTGCTTGGTGCACTCCCCAACACACACCCCCTCAACTTAGCTGCTAGACCCAGCACTGGTTTCCCTGGTGCTTTCAGGGAGAAGAGCCGTTGGCTGTGCCTTCCTGACATTAGCCAGGAAGAGGGGAACGCCCACCCCACAGAGCTACCTGCACGACAGGGACCCCCTCCTGACTGGTATGCCAGGGCCTGCGTCCTGCCGTTCCTTGCAGGCTCTTCTCCACCTCGGGTTTGTTGCTCACATTAATCACCCAAGCAGGGATTAGCTGTAGTCAAGATACTGGGGACTGGTGGCAGGGGATGCTCAGAATGCAGGTTTTTTCCTACGACAATTTGCCCCACTGCTCAGCTCTTGGAAACCTGGGGCCACGGTCGCTGCTGAATACAGCAGACCCCCAAGACACCAAGGAGCTCACTGCGCTGTCGGTTGCAGGGGGCAGATTCAGACGTGGAATCTGCAGGCCCAGCTCTGCTGAGCTTGTTGCTGTTCTTTGAAGGGTTTGCTTCCTGTCACGGGGATGTTCAAAAGTGACCAGTGCTTGGGGGAGGGGGACGCGGGGTGTGCTGAAACACCTCCAAGGTGCCTGATTTTCAGAGGGCGGGAAAAATCGGGCCCCCTTGAAGGTGTCTCGTGTCTGACGCACAAAACTCAAGGCACCTTGAAATCACTACCCTGTCCTGAGGAGACAGCTGCTTTCTCCGGTCTGTGCACCGCCCGTTTAGTTACAACAGTAAATAGCAGTTTGCATCTGTCTGGACTGGCTGTTCAGACGGTCAGCTCTTGGGGAGAGGGCCTGTCTCCAACTCTGTGTTTGTACATCACCAAGCACAACGGGGACCTGGTCTTGGTTGGCTCTTAGGCAACTAGCATAACAAATATGTTAATAACAACATGGGGCGCAGTTCGGACTCACGTCCTTGTGCGCCCCTCCAAAGAGCAAGATCGAACCCTTCTGGAACTCCTCTGAAGGCAATGGGGTGACGCTGGGGATAGACTTGAACCAAGATACCCAGGGGAATAAAGTGGAGGAGATCCTTGGCACTCAGGCCAGATACACAGCAGCCTAGAGAGGCATGCAGGGGGTTAGCAGCAGCAGCTCCCACCTTGCACATGCCAAACCTATGATGGCCATGACCATGAATTCACTTGTAGGCCCCTTTGTCCGCCAGTGTGGTTGGGCCCTAGCACCATGTGGCTCCGACTTCTCCATTCTGACTGGCTCCCGCGGTTCTCCAAATGAAAGAAAAAGTTGCCAGAGAAACTGAAATTCCAACGTCTTCCCCTGCCCCATCCTCCATTCCCTTCCTAACCCCATCCCACGCCCTCTCCAGTGCTTTTAAAGAAGCACTTACAATGGTATTCAGTAACTCTCTATAAAAGGACAACCCGGGTCTCCGTATTGCTTCTCATGCAATAATTCCATAGCAGCCCTGCTAACTTTATAGGTCAAAAGATTTTCCACCTGTTAGTGCCACAAACTCAAGGCTAGGAGCTGAAATCCATCTGGGTTCTTCCTGTCTCTCACTTGGTCACTGGGGATGAAGACTCTTCCGGGCAGTACTCAGGAGATGGCTGTGCTGGTGCAGTAGATTAGACCCCCACCTCACTCTCCTATAGCTGTATTAGCTCTGCAGGGATCACAGAGCAACCATTTACCGACATCATGGAAGATCAGCAGATACGAGTCTGATTCTACTGAGGTATTGCTCGGACCTTGGCCACCACCCCAAGACACACGAGGCAGACATGCTATGTACATGACCATAACCTTATTCTAAAGGAGCCGGAGCAGTCTGGGCCAGTAGCTTTGATCAGAATGAAGACAAGGGTGTTTTGTGTGTAAACACCACTTTCCATGTCTCTAGTGCCTTCCATGGGCTTTACAACCATGACATTAACCCCCACCCAGCCCTCTGTGCGGCACAGTCAGCATGAAGGTCCCTGGTTTACAGATGGGGGGAAACCTGCTGCATAGAGAGGTAATGGCAGAAAATGTTCAGCCTGAAGTCAGACACCTGAATCCAGATTCAGCCCCAATATGAGATGAGAACCCCAATGGGAGCTGCAGGTCTTCAGCCCTTCCAGAGACCTGGCAGCTTCCTTTAGTGGCCTAATTTAACCACCAAATCTGACCTACACAATTTGCCCAAGGTCACACTACAAATTCAGGACAGAACTGGGACTAGAACCCAGGAATCCTGCTATAACCCACCAACAGAATAACCTAGCATTAGCTGAGAGCAGCTCTCTTCTGAAATACATCCCTTGTGACTTTGACATCACGGCACAGCCCCGGGAACAGTGCATCTTCCAGCCCCACCCCCCAGCCTTCCCCATGTGACTCAGGCCAATAGCAACCAAAGCGTGGGAGGGAAAGATGCAGGGAAGTGGAGGTGCAGGGCGAGATGTGTGTCAGAGCATGGTGATGCAAGAACACATGTTCTCCCACGTTGCTCATGGCAGGGAAATCCTGGGAATACTGGGTGATACACCCCCAGGGATGACCTCGCACCGGCTGCAGGATTTGTGCAAAACCCACCAGGATAGTCACTCACGCCTCCTAAAAAAGGCTCATGGCCATTCAGTAGGTGGCATTCTTCCCTCTGAGAAGTACTGAGCTATTCCCCCAGCCCAGAGCTAGGGTTGTGGGAAGTACCATAGTATAGAGGAGCCCTGTTACAGACAACAAATGAGCTCACTGCTCAGATGCTTTAGATTGGGCCCCTGTTTACCAAAGTTCTCCGGAGACTTTTGTGCTCTGGCCACATTCAAGCATGCATGAGTTATATTAGGCCCTACTAAAATTCTGCCCTGGCAGTTTCTATTGGATGTTTCTTCACTTCCTGTTTCTGCTTAGAGGTTGCCGCAGCTGCTGTGTTCCACCCTGAGGTGGCTGCATCTTAGTGATGGATGAAGTGATCCTTAAGTGCATTTTGAACATTAGGATGTTCCCTTTGGCCAGGCACCGCGATTGTGTGTTTTAAAGATGGAGGAACAGAGCGTGAACTTCTTAATCACACTAGTGAGGAGTTACTCACATGAGCAGTTCAGGGACTCAGAGACATGGGGAAGGGATTCACAGCCTGGCCCATGCAGAGCACATGCTGTACATGTGTAGAGTGGCTCATAAGAATAATTTGTTGAACTGGTAACAGGGCCACCCTGTACATCTACACTAGAAATGCTACAGCGGTGTAAACACGTATCACGTTGTCACGGTAGTAAATCCACCTGAGAGGCAGGAGCTGGGTCGAGGGAAGAATTCTGGGGCTTCAGGCGGCTTACTTACAACGCACGGGACATGCAGTTTTTCTCAGCAAGGCAGTTAAGCCAGACTAACTTTGTAGCATAAACCAGGCCTACAAGGGGACGTCAGGACTGGAGACTCTGGGTTCGAGCAGAAAGGAAACACACAAGCAGATGTAGAGTGCCGGC
The DNA here is from genome assembly GCF_965140295.1 of Lepidochelys olivacea. NCBI lineage: Eukaryota > Metazoa > Chordata > Testudines > Cheloniidae > Lepidochelys > Lepidochelys olivacea. The sequence goes on from NC_140429.1 coordinate 11,937,817, forward strand.
TTCATTGACTGATCCAGGCCCGCCGCAGTTTTAGAGCATGTCGCTGCAGCCATGTTCCTGCCTCGACAGAAGGGATTTTGCTACCGAAGTTAATCCACCTCTCTGAGGGGCAGCAGGTAGATCAATGGAGGAATTCTTCTGTCCACCTAGCTGCATCTACACTGGGGATTAGGTCAACCTAACTACAACACACAGGGGGGTTACATTTTTCACATAGCTACAGAGTGACATAGCTAGATCTAATTTTTAACTGTGGACCAAGCCTTACTCTGTCCCTGGTCTGACTGCAGGAAATCCATGCTGCCCACTGGAACCTAAAGTGATAATAAATCACTCACAAACGAGCCTGTCACCACTATTCATTAGGGCTTGTATTTATGCTTTCTCCAGGTTCCTGCCAGCCGGTAGTTTTACACACCCACACCCACACCCCCCTTCCACTCACGTGTTCCTTCACTGGATGTTCCTGGTAGCAAGCTCACGCTCTTCCCTAGAACTTGAGGCGATGGTACGTGTCAATTTAAATGGCATCTCCCGGAAAACAGAGCTTGCGTTACCAATCGTGAGGCCAAACTCATCTTTGATGCCATAATACTCTTTTCCTCAGAGGATTACAATGTGCTTTCCAGAGGGCAGTGTCATTCTACCCATTTTATAGAGGGGCAAACTGAGACAGAAAGGCACCTGGCCAGATGAATAGTGGCAAAACAAAGGCTAGCTCCCAAGTCCAAATCCCCTATCCACTGCATCACCCTGACTTCAGTGCAGTTACATGGGGGATGAGGGAGTCACACTAAGTCCATACATGCACATGGCTATGGTCAGGTAAGGCAAAGCAACATCTCCAGTTACACAGCCCTAAATGGTTTGGTCTTATCTGAGAGACCAACCGTCTCCTGCTATGATTGACTCCACAGCTGCTAAGGTAGGCAAGCTGGTAACCCTTGACCTGGGTTAATTGGGGGCGAGAGGGGTGACTGACATCAGGGCGTTCTCAGTAAGGGACCATCAACTTTGGAATTGGCTTCCCCATTGAGCCAACACAACCATTATTTATATTACAGTAACCACCAGAGACTCCAGCCAGGAGCAGGGCCTCATGGTGCTAGGTGCTGTACACACAGCTTGAGGCAGTCCCTGTCCCAGAGAGCTTAGTCTGAATACACAAGGTAGATAAAGGGCGGCAGCAGGCACAGAGAGGTGCAGGGACCTGCCCACCATCAGGCAGATACCAGGTCCCCTGGTTGCAGGGCCTTAAACCACTAGACTATGCTGCCAATTTGCAACCTATAGGGCACTCTGTAAAAGTCTAACTTTCCCCCCAAGCTTTTGGGACATTTCCCAACAGGGAACTGGAGAAGGATCAGGAATTCATTTCACATACACCACGGAACAAGAGTAGTGGCCTTTGCACATTACCTGTCAAGGCTGGGTTTCAACCACTGATTTAAAGGTGAAAGACTGTACAGCCTACATCCACCCCCGAGCCATATTGTCCTCTTCTCAGACCTGTGCCACTTTCTAACTGCATCCTCAACTCAAAACCTCCACCCCACCCTGTAAGGTCTCCATAGCCACATCTAATCCCCCTGGACTTACCTTAGGAAGCCAGAAATGGCACCAAAACAGAACTCTCCAATCAGGAAGCAGAGGGAAACTACAGCATTCCTTCTACCATGGGCTACTGGCACCAGAGAGATAGGAATACAGGTAGAGGAGATAGCTCTTTGGCTAGTGGATCAGGGACATGGGTGGTGGGGACCTATGCAACCACACAGGCTTCTGGCTAACGCAACTCCAATCAAGCATCTGGGTTCATGCCCTCTCAGATAGGCCAGTCACGCACCTTTGAGCAATGAGATACAAGGCTACAGCACAGCTGTTTATGCATTCAAATGACTTGGCAGCTATTGACAGGGTCCGTACCTGAGCTGACTTACAAGGTGGGCTCCAGGTTATTTCTGCTCAAGGCCAATGGAAAAGTGTAGATCACAGGAGGACAATTCTGAGGTTTTGGATAATTTTGTAAAAAGGACATGTTGTCCATGGATTAGAGCAGCGTATGCAAGACCAGACTGCTGGGTTCTTCTATTCATAGCTATGGAAGGGGATCTAGGGCTGAGAGCAAGTGAGATTTGAAGCCAGGATTCCTGAGTTCTATTCACATCTACGGAAGAGTCTATTAAGTGGTTAAGAACTCCTGGGTTCTCTAGCCAGTTCTGTCCCTTGCTCCATGACCTTTGGTAAGTGACTTAACATCTCCATAGACTTACGCACACTATTACTGGCCTTGCCCCAAAGGTAAGATTTTGAGAGAAAAGTGACGGCAGTATCATTAGGTACCTTATTAATTCAAACAACTGTCACCTCCATTTTGGTTGGAAGCAGCCTATGACAGTCCAGGAACTATTGAGATTTCCAGCATTGCAAGCCATAATTAAGCTTGTATCTCACGGACTTGAAAAGGCTAGTGTATTCTCCCAGCCTGCTGTATCTTCAAGAATAAGATTTGGAGCGCCGGAGCAGCCTGCAGCAACCCTGCAAACTGGTTAACCCGATTAGACAGTTGCAGAGCCCTAGTGGCCACCACTCATTTCTACACAGGATGAGGTATTAAAAACTCCCATGGAGGAACTCTGGCCTGCCTAGAGAAGGGTGAGACTGAAGGGGTCAAGACAGCACCTCTATACTTCAAAGCACTACAACTTCCCTCCGCCCCGGGCTGGTTCACATGCTCCCCACCCCTGCCAGGGCACAAGCAAAAACAACCCACAGCAGAGAAGTTTGTTTAGCAGCAGATAGTCCTTGTGACATGGTAATTAGGCCTTCTTGTTACGCACTCTATTCAAGGGAGCTGGAACAGTCCACACCTAGTGGAGTGTATTCACCCCAGTTTCAGCACTAGGGAACTTGGTTCATTTTGTCTGATGGCAGATCATAGCACAACACCAACAGCCAATCTGTCTAGTGCTCATCAACCAGGGCTGTAACAAATCTACTATCCCTCTTGAGCATTCCATTAATGGAACTGGCTTCCCATAACCTATAGCTTGTGACAGCAGTCGAGCCCAGTTCTTCCTGTTATGATTTTTCAGATTGCTTAGCCTGGCCTTTGTGGGATCACAACTGTTGCAGAAAACCTGGAGGAAGCTAGCTAGAACAGGGCAAGCTGAAGGAGGTAAAGGCTAAACAACTTTAAACCAAGTGGGGGGGGAGGAGAGATAAGGTTTCCACTAGAAACCAATCCATCATCTCTAAGCCTTTAATTGTAGTTTTACCCAGCCCTCATGTACCTGCATGCTGTGCAATATAGCACTGAGTTCTATATTTAGACAAACTGGACTGGCACATTAGGGCAAAGAAAAATTCTTTTAAAAAAGCTTGCCCAGTTATGCTTCTTTTGCACACCCAGGCAGGACTGTCTGCAAAGCAATTATGGGTCCATAAGCCATTTCAAGGCCTTCTCTGTGACACTGTTGATACCATCAACTATTAGGCTACTGAGACCAGAAAGGGGTAGGGGACCCCAACCACCACACCGCACAGTACACCCACAGAATAAAGGTAGAAGGAAATACTCTTGTCCATGGCCACCTTATGCCCCAAATCACCATCAACTCAAAATTTGACATAGCTCTCACACTGATAGTTAAGATAGGCCTGACCCACTAACAGTCCTGTTCTGCAAAAGAGAGGTTAAAGTTTTACTAAGTCACAAGGTTGATCCTTACTAGGATACATGATTTGACATTTTAACCCATAATAGCACTATTAGCAGAAAATTACTAAACTGCAAATTCAACTTGATTCAAATATAGCTCATTTTGTGTCATTCCTCTCATAGACAATGTGAAGTGGGCAGAACTCAATACGGATGGATCAATCTTATTGCAATTGCTTTTTATAAAGTTATTTCGCTCCCCAAAGCGGTTTCACATTCCAAGGAAGGAAGACTGATGTGACTTTCAGAATTTTAGGGGAAGAGAAGGACTAGTCAAAAAACAAACTTAATTTTATTATGTAAAAACTTTTAACTTTTATAAAAAGTTTATAAAGCAAGTACAATGCATGATCGCAGAAATTCACCTTCCTGCAAAAAAGGTACAAACATTATACTCTATTATAGAGTTCAACAATAAACATGGGGCCACAGCCCCAGAACAACTCATTTTTGAAATTCTTGTTGGTATTACCCCCTACCCAGCCCCCGTAAGGATTTTTTTTTTTTTTAAAATCACACTATAATCCGAAATATACATACAACTGCATCTCTGCAAGTCTTTTTAAAGCATGTTGTGGTCTCATTTATAGCCAGCCATGTTTTAAAAGATATCTATCTAAAGACTGGGAAGCCAGTCTAGCACACTTGGGATTTTGTGAACACAAAACACTGATCTTACAGTGCAGATGATGCGCAAGGAGTCAGGACTTCCCAGCTTTTCTTGCCCTTGTGCAATGAGGCGGTTAAATTCAAGAGTTCAGATCCATTTCTGAATGGGGGATGGAGGGAGCAGAATCAAAAGTCTTTCCTGGCCTGTTGAGATTTATTTTCAGGCAAGAAGGAGAAACAGTACTAAAAAACCAGCCAAGCATCCAATGCCTTGCACCACATGCTCCAGAGACACAATATCTGGAAGATAAAGGCTGAGGTCCCTCCATTATTGGATTCATGGGGTTGAAGTCTGATCCTTTCCAAGTCAAGGTCTCTCTTCACCTCCCTTGGAGAGAGCCAAGTGTTGTGATCCCACACCTGCAGTCTGAATAGGGGTAGAGGGGAGGGGGCGGGGGATGTGAGAGAAAGACATGTCAGTTATTCAGAGCAGATCACAGGCAGGTCTGCACTAGACATCCTGGCGCCAGAGAGAGGAAACTTCTATTTACCTCCAGCTGATAAGGAATCAGGAACCAACACTCAGGCTGGAGGTTTGCTAATTGGCACCAAAAGGAAAAAAAGAGACAAGCCCTTCTGTTCCTAACTCTCTACAGATGGATCTAAAATTACACAGATTAGAAGGGAGGGACACATGCTTGGCTGTGCCTTCCTGCCTGAAAACATCCCCCCCCCCTTAAAAAAAAGCCTCTTGATTCTACCCATTTCAACAGGGCCGTTGAAGCAGCTGCAGAGTTCGCTGTAAAAAGAAGGACATTGTAACAAGAATGACCCCATTTGCAGGAGCTGGGAAGAGGCTGAACTGGGGACAATGGCTACAGATCTCATTCCACTACAGTTGCTGCTTAAAAAAAACCCACAACCTCAATCAACCGCAAGGGAAGAGACGCGAGAGATGCCCAGCGCCAAGAAGCGTGGCTTGCACGAAGGGGGGCGATTTAAAATCATCCCTCCCTGGCTAGCGTCAAGCCACTCACGCGAATTCCCGGGGACGGAGAAGTGGGCTGGGGATGGAAACTGACAAGGAAGCGCGTGGTCCAAGTCTTACCTGGCGGGGGGGAGAAGAGACATTAATGGCACAAGCGTCTCTCATCTTTCGAGCACAGTTCAGAGGCGAGTTCAGAGGCCTGCAGAGAGGAGAAGGGAAGTAAGCAAGGGGGGGACCTGGTGTGTGTGTGTGGGGGGGGATTTTTCTTCCCTGGGGAAAAAGGGCAGCAGCCTCGCAGGCTGATTCCTGCCCGCACAGGGCACTAGCCGGCTGGGGGAAAGGTGCCCCCGATGTAGCGCCAATGTTACCATGCAGAGTCACCAGCCGGGGCCCCGTCCTTACCTTCAGGGAGAGGAGGGAGGTCTCGGCGGACGGGTCCTGGCCCTGGCCCTTCGCCTGCTCCTCCAGCACGATCTGCAGGTCGAGGATGTAGTCGATGACGTGCTGCAGGATCTCCACCTGGCTCAGCTTGGTGCCCTGGGGGATGCCCGGCACCAGCTCGCGCAGCTTGGAGTAGCAATCGTTCATGTCGTACAGCAGACTCATGGGCTCCTCCAGCGCCGGGCTCTTGCTGGGGCTGCCCCGGGCGATGGCCAGGCTCTGGTCCGACAGGCAGCACACGGCTTCGTAGCAGCTCCTGACGGACCGCACCGGGCTGATGGCTTTCATGGTCACCGGGCTGGGCTGGGCTGGCGGACGCCTGGCAGCGCTGGGCTGGTGTCTCGGGAAGGCAGATCCTCCCCTCCACCCCCGGCTGGCTGCTTGCACGTCTCTCCCGCGGTGCAATCCCGGCGCTCAAACCCCAACTCCTCCGTGCAACGGGCTGCCGGCGCCTCGCCCCCCTCCGGCCTTTTATACGCCGGGCGCTCCGCTCCGGCTCCGCCCCTTTCTATGCAAACGAGCCGCGCCGCTGTCCCCCCCCCCCCCCCTTCTGCCTCTCTGGTGGCAGCCGGGGGAAATGTTGCATTGAGCGCTTACAAGCTGGTTGCATGGCGAAGCCGGCTTCCCCTGGCTTCGCCTGACACCAAAGAGCCCAGGGCAGGAAAGGAATGAGGAAGCTCTGATTGCAAACGGGCGGGCCTAGCTATCAACCCCCCCCCCCCACACACACACCCACCCACCCACCCCTCTTTGCTTTTTAAAGCTCAAAATTCCAAGTCGAGCTCTTCTCCCCTGCCGCGTTTGTCTCTCCCGGCCCCTTTAAAAAAAAAGAAGCCCTGGCTGGAAAAGACAAACCCGGCTTTCAAAGCGCGCCTTGCAAAGCCCAGCCCCAGGGGGCAGCCCCTCAAACTTCAGCACCCACCGAAGCCGTGAAGCCCCTCGCGGCAGGGACTTTTTTCCCCGGGGGTGGTTTGTTTTTTTCCCAGGGGGCTCTAGTAAGGAATTAGTGGCGCCTTGTTCCTCACTTTGCTGCTCATATGACCTCCAGACTTTCTGCCGTCAGGAATGATCTTGTGACCAGAAAAATAAAAAAGCTTTGCGGTAAAGCTGAGGTTACCGTGGAGAAACCAGATTTGGGTCAGCAACTCTTTGACTGCAGAAACATTGTGTTGTGGGGGGATCTATATAAGTAGGGGTTTATTTTATTTTGAAACAACAGGAACAGGGTAAAAAAAACTCAATTGACATGGTTGTATCGGTTTAACTAAAAAGACAAAACTTTATGGGTGGGTCCAACTTTTGGGGTGCAGACAAGACCCAGTTCGCTTGGGGCCTTATCCCACTCACATTTGGGTGTAAATCCAGAGTAACTGTGAGAGTCGAATGAGGCCCTAAAAAACAGTTTTGGTGGAAGGTGGGGCGGAGGCTGAGGAGAGGGAGGGTATAAAAAGTTCTCTTTATATTTTAACTTGATTTTAAAAATCAATCTCAAATGGGCTGTGTGATATAATTTATTGATCCCAAGCCTGGAGATTTTTCCAAGGGCCAGCTCTTTATTTTGGAATGTGTTTTGATTATTTGTGAGTGGGCAACTGCTATGGAAATACTGCTTTATGGCCCATGACAATGGGGTATGCCATTTAATTTTCCCCCTAGCCCATTACTGGTTTCCCAAATCTCTTGCTTGCTATTTCTGTTAATACAATTTCTTAAACTGTATTATTTCAGGGGCTGTGGGGGAGGCCAGGGCACCTGGAGTAAATTATGCCTGCCCACAAGTACAATTTACTCCAGATCTGCCTAAACCCTAGGTTGTGTGTGTGTGTTTTTCCAACAAAACAAAACATACTGTATTTTTTTTTTTTTGGCTTTTCTCTCTTCTGCTTTCACATTTAGCTAAGTTTGGAAAAAATCACTTCCCCAACCCCCTTGGGTATACAACTCTAACCATGGTCAATTTCCATGTTTTTAAGCAGTCACAATGCAGTCACACTGCATGTCACAATGGATTTTTTTAAATATATATTTATTTGGGGCCGGGGGTTGTTTAGTGTAATGGAAAAGCTAGTTAAATTATTCATTCCTTCAAGACCTTAGATTGCACATTACTAAATCTTTATAAAAAGTAATTATTTTTTGGTAACCCCACTATTTTCTCCTCCTCCCTCACCCTCCTGTAGTCCTCTGACCCTGCCAATCCTCACTCCTATTTAGGGAGACTCCCTAATTTTGGATTCATTTTAAGGCCTTTAAAAAAAACCCCTCTCTCCCTGAGGAAATAAATTGTGATGAGATATTTTCAACCCTCGCTCCAAGTTTGTTGGGAAACCTCCTTCATTCAAATGGTGGCAGCTGGCGAATAAACCTGAACTTGATGGGGCAGGGGGGTTTCGTTTGTTTTTGAAGAAAAATAATAAATCTTTAACCTGTTTTTCAGAATCTGGGGTATTGGCCTGGACTGTCCAAAGACTTTTTTTTTCCAATTTTTTTTTCTATGTTAAGTTTTGAAATTTTCTTAACACTCATACAAGTCACCATCAGCCCTAGGGCCTCCCAGAGTATGTTTCCCAGCCCTGAGCATTTTTTTTTATTCACACCCCCCCCAAAAACATTCCATCTTTAACCCCATTTTTGCCTCGTTCCAGGAACTGAGCGATCGCACTGGAATATCCCCAAGGCTGATTTTTCAAATAACTTTTTTTTTTTTGGTGGCAAAGATTCTCTGTGTGCAACATGTTTGGCTGTTTGGACAGGCAGCCCGGGAGCATCCCTGAACTTTCTGTTCCCACTCTTGCTCCCTACCCTCCCTCCAAACCCCCCCCCCCCCCCGTCCTCCTTGCATTTTTTATTTTTATGAAAGGATGTCATTAAGGCTTTTGTTTGAACTGTTTTTGTTTAAGAACTTTTCTCACAATCCTATTTTTTGTTGAGGAATCTGCTCCCTTTGCCCAGCTGTGTCCCTCTCCCTCCAGCTGTGTTGATCTAACTCTCCGCTCCAGACAGCCTGGCGCCAGCCTTGCGAACGTCATGCATTCACACAGGGATGCGTGGCCAAGGCAACCTTTCCGCCGCCATAGCCACCGAACTGGAACCTCGCAGCCCAGCCAATGAGAGGCCGGGGAGGTGCTTCAACGCTCGAAGGGGCGTGGCCTCGCTGGGGGAATAGAACCTTGAGTGCAAAATTAGCTTAGATTCTGGGAACGTGCAAACATTTCTGCATGAGGCTGTTGCTCCCCCCCCCCCCCTTTTTAAACTACAATTTGGTGGGGCTGGATCATTTCTGGCCTTTTTCTGGGAACTGATTCCCATTGCAAGCCAAGAATCAGAATATTATTATCACTTACAGTTTAGGCCAGTGGGGGAGTCATAAAGTCCGGTTTTTTGGCTCAAAGCAGTATTCACTCCGCCCGCCACCCCCGAAAGCTCTGGAGTGCAGTGATTTCATGTTGGGAATGGCCCACACTGTGTGTGTTTTATTAACAAAAATTGGTTGTTTTAGAACTGCGCTGGGCCCTGAGAGCGAACTTTTCAGAACAAGTCCCATAAAGCTCACAACACGGACTGGTGTTCGCCTCCTAGGCTCTTTGATTCACCTGGATTCATTTGTAAAGGGGGAAAGTCAGCAAACAGCCATCATCCCCTCCCAGACTCTCTCTTCTCCAGCTCGAAATGTTCACTAACTTCTCAGCCAGGCAATGTACCCCATCCTCAACCCTTCCCTGAAGTCCCTTTTACCGGTTATTTGTTGCTACATCTATTGTAATTTGCATCAGTTCTGCAACGCTGAGGATTTTTCCAAGGCTTCTCTCTAGGAATTTCTTAAATCAATTGCCACCGAATGCGCCCCTGAGAAGTTCTGTTAAGATCAAACCTTTAAAAACAGAACAAAAAAACAGAGGTGGCAGGATACGAAATAGAGTAAGACTTCTGGCTCCCAGAATGTGGTATTTTGGGGTGGGAGAATGGAAGTGAGGATAGGACTGATGATTGGAAGACTGGGATGGGAGTTGCATTTAGTTTATCATACCAACCTAACCTCAAGCTGTTGGACAGGGACTCGGGCTTTGGGGGATTTTCTCAGGGCTCCGGCATCTTCAGGATTCCTGGCAACGCTGCATCCATGAAAGTGATTGAGAACAGAAGAGAGGAGGAGGAACAGAATATATGCCCAAGGAAATTACAAAGAAGACAGTTCTTCCACAGTGGTCATCTGGATTCACTTTCTGGACAAGGGCTGGATCAAATCTTGTCCCAAATCTTTTGGGACCTTCACTTCTGTCCCCTTATTCACAATCAAAACAAGAGCTAGGAAAAAAAACAGCTGGCCAGGCAAACTCACTTGAGCTCTGATTCAAGAAGGCATTTAAGCACATGCTTACCTTCACGTTTGTGCTTATGTCCAATTTACTTTTTGTTTCTAATTGCCTGTGCTTGTGGGTCTGGGACAAATTTATTAAAATCAATGGATAATTTTAAAGCCAGAGGAAAAATTAGAGCAGCTGGTTAAGAAATAAGCAGTGATTTCTTAAATATGTTGTGGAATTCTCTTGTCAATGGGACCCCCTTCCCATCTGACCCTAGGCAAAACAACTGGCATGCAATATGTTGGGTGGGTGGGGAAGAAAGGAGGAACAACATGTGGAGCTAGACGCCCATGCCACACTGGTAGGTTTGGCTGCATCTTCACAAGCAACATTTGGTAATTATGCCCACATGTTAAGGTCCCAATTCAGCAAAGCATTTATGCACGTGCTTAAGCCCATCCCTATTCAGCATAGCAGTAAGCACATGGCCTGTTGAAATCAATAGGATTGAAGCACATGCCTAAATGCCCATGGTCAGAGAGCAAATTAGTAGCCGAGCAGGGCATGGAGCCCAGGTGGTCTGACACCCAGCCCTGTGCTGTTACCAGACAATGCTACCCCTGTAAATAAGTTGTTTGACATCACTTAGGATATCTGGCAGGACAGCCTACTCCTTCCTCTAACTATAGGGCAACACGAAGAAACTATCAATTAAAAAGTCTCCGTTAGGCCTGTTGACTATTTTCAACTACTGTGTTTTTTAACCAAAATTGTTCTCAGATTCTTTAGAATCTTTCAGCCCAACTGAAGGAGCTTAAATTCCAGGCTTCTCAACCAGTTTCTCCAAAAACATGACCAACTCCAGCAGGCTGGTGCTGCATGGGTGCTTCCCCCACAATGCTCATCTTACTGGCAGATCAGTCTGTGGGAACTTTTCCCATTGTTGGATCAAGACTTAAGAGAAGCATCTCTTTTGCTTTTTTTGCCAAGGGGGACTTAGTTCATATTTAGACCCGGTTGCTTCTTGCGGCCTTTGTTTGGAGAACCAGATTGAAGGAGTAAGCCTGGAGCAGTGCTTGGGGAGTGATTATTCTTCACTCTCTGGCTAATGATTTGTATGGGATATCTCCAAGTCCACCCAGACCAGGCTCCATGTGGTGTGATTGCTGCTGCAATAACCAGTCTTGTGGATACAGGGCTCAAAAGAATGGATTTCTCTCTCAGCTGCCTGGGTGTAAATCTGGAGTAATTCCACACTGTGTAACTAACAGCAGGACGGTGTACAATGCAGCTGGTGCAGCATTAGGCAGCTTCATAGATATAGCTCAGTAGTGTTTCCAGAGTAAGCCAGACACCTCCCTTCATCTTCTCTACCCATTATTTTAAATGATTAAATCATGGGAGGGAGATGGAGCAAAGTCACAGCAGACTTTATTAAAGATGGAGGGAGTGGGACTAGATGACCTCTCGAGGTCCCTTCCAGCCCTGCATTGCTAGGATAGCATAGGCAGCTACCATAGAATCATAGAATATCAGGGTTGGAAGGGACCCCAGAAGGTCATCTAGTCCAACCCCCTGCTCAAAGCAGGACCAATTCCCAGTTAAATCATGGTTAGATTGTAAGCTGTTTCGGGCAGGGACCATCTTTTTGGTCTGTGTTTGTACAGCACCTAGCGCACTGGGGCCCTGGTCCAGGGTGCAGGCTCCAAGGCTCTGCTGCAGCACAAATAATAACAATAGTGATGGTTCCACTCCCAGGAACAAGTGGCAGGTGACCATCAAAGGGTTTTGAGTCTGGATTAGCACCCATCAATCTGGATGTTTAAGTTAATGATACGAACCATTTAAAAGCTACATTAAACTAGAAATCTGATAGGAGCAGCCTTCATCAGGAGGGTTTGTAAAATATCTTCACAATTAACTAAAGGAAATGAAGCTTTTCAAATACAATGTCTGACTAACCTGTGGGACTCACTGAGGCTCCATTATATCACCAAGGAAAAAGCTGGAAAATATTCCTGAAATCATTCAGCATTTCTATAGGCAAGAAGAGCATCACCCACACTAGGATAAATATGTATAAGGGGTATCAATGCTCAGTTGTTAGGGCATAAGCCAACCCTAACCGGCATTATGAAGGAATTACCCCTATGGGATGAAGGTTGCAAAATTGTCTATGTGGATTTCTCACCTTTCTCTAAAGCATCTGGTACCAGCCACTGTCAGTGATAGGATATTGATTTGGATGGGCTATTGATCCACTGGAAATTCTTATGTTCCTAGGTCCACTCCTGTGGCTAGTAGCCCAAGGTACAGAGACAGTCATAACAATGGGAGATACTTGTGAGGGCTGGAATGGAAAGTCCGACATACATTTCAGAGCCTACAGCAAGGTTTGGTTCAGGTTCTGTTCAAGAGATGAACCAGAGATTGCAGGGAGAAGGAGACTTCTTATGTTTGTAAACCTGTTTGTCTTCCCCAAAGCAGCTTTGCCTAGTGGTTAAAGCACAGGATGCCAAGTTGAGAATAGTTCTGTTTCTATCGCTGACTGGCTGCATGACCCTGGCTGTGTCACTACACATTCATGTGCCTCAGTTTTCCCCCAGGGATAACAATACTGGCCTAACTCCCAGGGATGCTGAGAGTCTTAATTCACAAAGATTCACAGTCAACCTGTGGAACTCCTTGCCAGAGGATATTGTGAAGGCCAAGGCTATAACAGGGTTCAAAAAGGAACTAGATAAATTCATGGAGGATAGGTTCATCAGTGACTATTAGCCAGGATGGGCAAGGACAGTGTCCCTAGCCTCTGTGTCAGAAGGTGGGAATGAGCGATATGGGATAGATCATTTGATGATTATCTGTTCTGTTCGTTTCTTCTGAAACACCTGGCATTGGCCACTGTCGGAAGACAGGATACTGGGCTAGATGGACCTTTGGTCTGACCCAGCATGGCCATTCCCATGTTCTAATATTAGTGTGCATGGAAAATGCTCTAGGCAAGCAAAGTGTTGTGACCCCAACAAATGTCCTTCAAAATGTCTTTTGTCAAATGACAAACCCCAACATTACCTAGAGATTCCAACCAAGATTGTGGCCCCATTCTACTAGATGCTGTGAGAGACAGTCCCTACCCCAAAGAGCTTACAATCTAAATAGACAAGACAGCCAAATGGGTTTATCCAAGATCACACTGCAGGCCAGTGGACCAGTTGGGAGCAAATCCCAGGGCTCCTGAGAGCCAGACTGGTGTCCTATCCATTCAACCACAGTTGCCTCTCATAGGAGACGCATACACCAAAGAAGCCACATAATGCTTCTTTCACTTCCTGCTTCCTCCCTAGAGATACATTGGAATGAAACAGCAAAGGTTGCCCTTGCCTGATGGCAGCCTGCCCTTGGCTTGGTTTGGCAAGCGCCCCCAACCCCCACAGTTCCTTTTTCAAACAATCGGGAAATGTTGGGCCCGATTCGCTGCATGTTTACACTGGCGTATCCCTCCTGGCCTCAGTGGAGTCCCTCCCGGCTTGCCCCTGTGTGAGTGAGGCCCTGTCTCTCCCTCTTGGTGATTTACGATCCTACCTTAAACCCTTCCTGCTTTGCTGTCATCACCTCTGTCAGCAGCCCCGATGCTTTGCCCCACTCAGCTTCTTTGTCATCAGACAGCATGTGGACCTTGCAAGAAGCCAACAAACAGATGAGATAAAAGATAACCCAGTTTGGATAAAAAGTGCTGATGCCTGTTAGTAGCCGGTGTCCCCCCTGCAACCTGCTGCAGTGTAAACACTCTCTGGCACCAGACAGGCTCAGGTAGCTGGTAACAGGGTCAGCCTTTCACCTTGAGGTCACCCCTCGGAATCTGGCTCAGGTTAGCAGTGATGGAAGCTGGGCTCAGGTGGCCTGTGTGGAATGGGTTGGGGTGGAGGGGGAGATCTAGTTGCCAGCAGATCAGGCTGTGTGCCACACGAGCTGGCACGACCCGTGGTTGTGGCCAGAGGACTGAATGGGCATCCATCCACAGCTACCTCCGATGCCTTAGGGGTGGTCCATTTGGGGAGCAGCAGCAGCTTCAGTTGCTGTTGTGAATAAATGGACAGCTTCGGTCTCTTGGCTTTACAAAGGACACAGAAGAGCCTCCTCTACATCTGGGCTCACCTGTTCCCCTACACATCAACCCGCCACCCTGCCCCCAGGGTCTGTGTCACCCCCTCACTGGGACAGCCAGACCAGCTTGCGGCAATGCAAAGGTGGTCCCTAGCAAGCAGATTGTTTGGAGAGAGGATTAACCTCTAGCAGAGACCACCCCAAGCACCCCCAACCTACGGGAATGCTGCACCCTGAGCAGAACTGGGAGGTGCAGATGATCCAGGGCCACGGGGCCCGCTTCTCTTCTTATTTACACCAGGGTGAGCAAGAGCAGATTCAGGTCCATTGGCTAAAATGGAGTGACTCCTGCATTACCCAGGGTGAGCAATACAAGACTCAGACACTGTATGTGTGTGTGGACTCAGGACCTGATGTAGGTATGCAGGCTCCTAACTTCCATTAATTTCAATTAGCTCCTTTTTAGACAGGGTTGCATCTTGCCGCCTTTGTTTGAGGAATGCGGTTGTTTACGGGTGAAGGAGTAAACCCGGAACAGCACTTGGGGAGTGCGTATTCTTAGCTCGCTGCTGGCTAATGATTTGCACCAAGTCCACCCAGACCAGGCTCCATTTGGTGAGTGCTGACCAGTCTTGTGGATACAGGACACAGAGGAATGGATTCCTCTCTCAGCTGCCTTAGTGTAAATCTGGAGTAACTCCACACTGGGTAGCTAACAGCAGGACCTGGCTGAGGGATGCTGTACAAAACAGCCAGAAGAGCTCATCCCATCCCATCTCCAAAGGAAGCCAGCCACCTCCCTTCATCCTTTCTACAAATGATTGTAGATGATCTGGACCCGTCTCCCTTGTCTGTACAGCCCTAGCGGAATGGGAGCCTGGCCCTGGCTTGAGGCTTCCTTTAGAAAAGAGGCAGCCTGGCCTAGTGGAAAGGGTACTGGACTGGGACTCAGGAGGCCTGGGTTCCATTTGTTGCTCTGCTGCTCTTTTGCTGGCTGAGCTTGGGCAATCGCTTCAGTGGAAGTCAGGAGCCTAATAGTGTAACACTGTTGCAAGACAAACAAACATCATTCAGGGATGTATAAGCAAGACACGAGAAGTAATTCTCCCGCTCAACTCTGCACTGATTAGGCCTCAGCTGGAGTATTGTGTCCAGTTCTGGGCGCCACATTTCAGGAAAGATGTGGACAAATTGGAGAAAGTCCAGAGAAGAGCAACACAAATGATTAAAGGTCTAGAAAACATGACCTGTGAGGGAAGATTGAAAAAGTTGGGCTTGTTTAGTCTGGAGAAGAGAAGACTGAAAGGGGACATGGTCACAGTTTTCGAGTACATAAAAAGCTGTTACAAGGAAGAGGGAGAAAATTTGTTCTTGTTAACCTCCAAGGATAGGACAAGAAGCAATGGACTTAAACTGCAGCAAAGGAGGTTTAGGTTGGACATTAGGAAAAACTTCCTGTCAGGGTGGTTAAGCACTGAAATAAATTGCCTAGGGAAGTTGTGGAATCTTCGTCATTGGAGATTTTTAAGAGCAGGTTAGACAAACACCTGTCAGGGATGGTCTAGATAATATTTAGTCCTACCTTGAATGCAGGGGACAGGACTAGATGACCTCTCGAGGTCCCTTCCAGTCCTACGATTCTATACCTTTGTAGATCTGTGCCTAAGTGTTTTGCAGGAAAGCAGGGGGACAAAGGGTAACCTCCTTATGGCAGGGTTTTTGGAGAACGCCTGTCCTTTGGTGCACGCTGGTGCATTCCAAAGGCAAATAACATGGGCCCAATCCTCCAGGCCAGACCCCTACTCACTGGCCACACTAACCTCACAGGGAGTGTTTGCATGAGTAAGGAGAGTAAGTGTCACAGGCACTGTCCCTTTGCTCTTTAGAAGTGTCTTCATCAGCCAGGGATGGTCTCCAGAGGGGGACAAAATGCAGCAGGTGCATAGAAATCCTCTCATCTCCCCTCCCCCCTTTCCCTCAAACACCTTCTGGTGGGGTGAAGCTGAGAAGGGGACCCAGTGATAGTGGGGGGTAGGGGGATAAAAGTCACTGCAGAATCCTATTTCTCAGTTCTAGGAGCTCAGTATGGATCAGAATAACGAAAATGCAGAAGGCTGCACTAGGTGGCCTAAGAAGGTTCCTTCCAGCTACCAGCTTAGCTTGTAGGTTCTATGGGGCAAGGACCATCTCCTTGTTCTCTGCTTGTGCAGCACCTAGCACCAGGGGGTCCTGGCCCAGGGCAGCAGCTACTAGGTGCTACTGCAGTACAAATAACAAACAAAAGTCTTGATCCCAGGAACAAGAGACAGGCAGGATCTAATCAGTCAGCTGGCCCCAGCCTTTTGACTATGGATTGTTATTTTATCATTGGCGGTTCCTAGGAGATAGTGGGGGGGGAAAGCTCTGTGCATTCTCATGCTGCCCAAACCTGGGACCTGCGCAGGATCACTCCTCACGGTCTTCTCCAGACCTTTGCCTGGTCTAGTGTCAAATGACTGCGGATTTTTAACCTGGATGTCTGTTATGCGCCATCTGAGACACCCTGTTTCCCCCGGTTGCCAGGAATCCGGGAGCAGCAGAGACAAGGGACTGAATAACTCAAGAGGCCACCTCTCTCATGGGGCCGATAATGCCAGGGGACCTTGTCCCCAGCAGGTGAACGGGCACTTGCTCTGCCAGACCAGCCACTCTCTGTCTGCAGCCATGAAAACCCAGCCTGACTCTGCTTCTTTCCTCTGTTGAATTCCATGAATCGTCGCCCTCAGTAAAATCCTCAGGGAGAATCCCAGGGAAGCAGTGGAAGACGGGCGGCATTGGGACCCAGCGCTAGGGACAATGAAACCAGGAGGACAGAACAGGTCCATAGCTAGAGAAAAACAGAGGACTGTGCACTTCATCCCGGAGTCAGGTCTGCTCCTATGGGTTCAGTGGCAAAGCTCCCAGTTACTAGGTGTGTTACAGGAGCCTCTAGCAGTTCCAGCCAAGATCTCAGTTCAGCACTAGGTGCTGTCACATAGTGAGACAGTCTCTGCTCCAAAAAGCACCCAGTCTATAGAACCTCGAGAGGGTGGAAGAGGAAACTGAGGCACAGAGCAGTCATGTGACTTGCCCAAGGTCACTTTCAGATCTGGGACTCGAATGCAGATCTCCTGACTCCCAGTAGGCCCCAGGTCACTAGACCACACAGGCTCCTTGTGTTAGAGGTTTTCCTCTCCATTAATGAAATCCAGTTGCCTTTTCTCATGCCGCCAGCTCACGTGCACCTTACCCCCAGCTTAGATGCTGCGGAAATGCTGACGGATCAAGTAGCGACGCACAGTGAAAGGCAGTTTGGTGCCTTTCACGCGGCAGGATCCTGTCCCGCCTCGCAGCCAGCTCCCGCTTGGGCAAGCAAAGACAAGCATGCTCCCCATGGAATGGCTTACCGCCCAGGCCTTTCTCCACCTCCAGCCCAATCGGACAGGCATACATGACTCTCCTTGGAATCAGGGCCATCCTCGGGAGCACTGCTCCTGGGGAGAGTGCCGGAGGCAGCACCATGCTGGCCAATGCAGAGGGGTGCCGGAGTAACAGCCCTGCCCGCTCCATATCCATTCTGGAGCAGTCCAGAGGTGGTGGCATGCAAGGGGAGGACTATTGGGATTGGCCAAAATCTGTCCCTGTGCTACCACCAGTTAGTAAAAGGTGATCTGCAAAGCACAAAGGGGAAAACGGGTCCGTGCCCGGTTTTGCTTCTTTATAGAGGCCCTAAGGGTTCAAAGAAAGTCCTGCTGGTTTGCAGTAGAGAGGCAACTCTGGACTCTTCTCTTCTTGCCGATGGGCTGGAGAATGAATGGGAATGCGCTACTGCAAACAGGATAGAGACTGGACAGTCGAGGGGAGTTTTAGTCCCATTGTTTCAAAAGATGTTTTTGTTTGAACACCTGCCTGGCAAACACCAGGTAAACACTAGGGAGAAAGGCACTCTATGGGAAAGTTTCCACACACACACACCCCTCAGCAGAGGGTTGGGAAAGCTCCCACGTCAGTTGGCCAGTCCTCCAGCAAAAACAGGGCAGACCTGCTCAGTTCCGTTATGTCTTGGCAGCCCAGCCTGTGCCACAATCGCCTTGCAACCTCCTGTTTTCCATTGCTGCCTGCAGTCACCCCTAGGCAGCAAGGTCAGCTCAGGGGTTCACAAACCATGAATCAGGCCTCAGACAATCATGAGATTGGCTTAAACATCATGAGATTTTTTTTAAAAAAAACAATAAAAAAATTGGGGTTTTTTTTAAATTTACTTTCTGGTATTTCAGACTGTAGGGGGTCACGTTCTCAGGCTTCTCTCCACAGTTATAAAGGCTAAAATCTGACTTTTCTTTTAATTGGAAAGGGAGAGTCTCACATGACCCCAGAAGCTGGGGCTTTAAGAAAAACACCAAACAGCACAGGACTCATGATAAAACTGTGAGTTGTGTTGGCTAACATCTTTCTATCCCCTTTGTCTGTTTATTCGCCTGTCACATTTTGGCTCATGTAAATTCTCTGGGGCAGGGATAGTCTTTTTGTTCGGTGTTTGTACCGCACCTAGCACAGTGGGACCCTGGTGCGTGACTGGGGCTCCGAGGTTCTACCGTAATAAACCTAATAAATACCAATAATGATACCCAGTGCTTAGTACACTTGGACCCTGGTCCATGACTGGGGCTCCTAGAATACACCTAGCAATATTAATGTACAGCACCTACCACATTTGGGTCCTAGTCCATGACTGGAGCTCCTTGGTGCTGTGAAACAGAAATAAAATAATAGCAATAATCTGGCTGTACAGCACCGAACACAGTGATCCCTAACCACGGGCCCTAGATGCTACCGCAACAGACATAATCCATAGTAAAAAGAAGAACTAAATCTCATTTTGTTACTTTGTACCTGCATTTCTCATCTCTCCAGGGCCCTGTCAAGCACTTGCGTTTGTAACTCCTCGCCATTTGGCATCATCTGTAGCTTTCAGGAAAGCCACGTTTCCCAGGCTTTGGAAATCCAAGAGTTGCTTCAGGAAGATGAAAGCAATTACATCCCCTTTCAGCCCTGCTACCTGGTGTTAAAGGTCTCCCTAATAATGAGTAGTTACTCACAGCAGAACGCACAGGTCTTCGTCATACAACACTCCTTTCTCCTTGCTTACATGCTTAAAGTAATTAACAATGTTGACATTTAAAGTATCGTTGAAGGCAGCTGACTTAGCATCCATGGAAATGAAGGGGGCAATTCACACCATAGGTTTCAGGCTCTCTGCAAACACAGGCAGAAATAGCTTGCGTGGATAACACATGCTTCACATTTTCAAGGCTTTCTTCACAGCCATGAGAGCTACAGACTTCCTCAAAAAATAAGAATAAAGCGGAGGTTGGTGAACAATTGAGAAGTCTAGCCACAACCCTCTTCCCAGCAACTCCTTTGCACCTTCCTCCCCAGAGGATATAGGCATGCTTTGGGAAACACTGCATCAAGGTGTTATTTAACCTCTCTTCCAAATCCTGACTGAAGATGATAAACATGACAGGACCCCATGCCAATTCCTGTGCAACCTCCTCGATACCTCTCTACAGTTTGACACCTTGCCATTTATCATTGTCCTTTGCTTATGGTCATTCAGCCAGGTTTCAGCCTTGGCAACGGTGTTCCCATCCGAGCGCATCTGAATTCATTGTAAGAGTAAGATTTGGTGGGAGACAGGAACAAAGGACAGAGTAAA
This sequence comes from Lepidochelys olivacea, assembly GCF_965140295.1. Classification (NCBI taxonomy): domain Eukaryota; kingdom Metazoa; phylum Chordata; order Testudines; family Cheloniidae; genus Lepidochelys; species Lepidochelys olivacea. The sequence goes on from NC_140429.1 coordinate 11,957,721, forward strand.
ATCCAGATATGTCCCATCTGCTGCATTCTCCTCATCTACTAGTTTAGCAGATCTGTCCATGAAAAGCAATCAGCTTTGTCTGGCAAGTTTTGTTCAAGATATGCTCTGCCATTGGCCAGTTAACGTCACTTTAACCACTCTGTGCCTCAGTTTCCCCTTCTGTAAAATGAGGCTAACTATATGGAGCTTCTTTCTAAAGCACTTTGAGATCTACTGATTTTTAAAAAACCACTTCATAAGAGCCAAGTAATATTATAATAAAGTCGGGCTGGTGGTTCTACTATCCAGGAGGGCCAGATGATTCGTGATTTGGGAATCCTTAATTTTTAGGTGCTCAGCATAAGACGCCTTTAAAGGGGGCCTCATTTTTCAGCATGTCTCAAGTTGTCCTCCCCTCACAAAAGAAGATGAGACTCCCAAAAGCATTAGCCCCTTTTGAAAATCTTGGCCTAGTGTAGGGTGACCAGATGTCCCGTTTTGGGGGATTTTTTCTTTGTAGACGCCCATTACCCTCCACCCCCATCCCGTTTTTTCACAGTTGCTATCTGGTCACCCTACCTAGATGCATAGTGGTCTTTTACTTGTCCTAATATTTGTTCCATTGTTTTCCTAATGACAAAAGCTGCATTTACAGGAAATAATAATTGCCAGGAGCACTCTTCTTCCCTCTTCAGAAGATTGGTACCATATGCACTTTTCTCAAATCTACTTCCCACGTCATAACGAGCTGTCAGAGATTCCACGCGTCCGTTCGCTGACTACCATGGCACCTATCAATAGATGCCATACACGCTGGCTGAGAAGTAAACAAATACGTCCTTACTTTCTGTTTCTTGACAGCTATATTTTTTAGGATGACTCTCACTTGGGACAACTCATAATGACCTCCTTTTTGCGCCCTCCCCCTCTGCCTCTCTATCTAGGAGGGATTCAAGAGCAAGAGTTAGGGGAAAAGCAGAACAGATCACATCAAAGGCTGGTCTGTCTATAAAAAGGCATATACGCTATCCCAGAAGACTCTTGGATAGATATGTACAAATAACAGGATCCTTAGCATCTGAGCACATCACAGTCTTCAGCATGTTTATTGTCACCCCTGTGAGTAGAGCCAGGCTGCTATCCTCATTGTACCAATGGGAAGCAGAGAGACAGAGAGGCTAAGCGACTTGCCCATGGTCACACGGGAAGTCTGGTGGAGCAGTGAATGTGACCTAGTCTCCCAAGTGTTGGGCTAGTCCCCTAAGCACTCAACCATCCTTCCTCACTAGCTGATTGTCTCATTGTCAGCTGGCAGTTGCTCTGGGTGCATGCCACCCCATTGGTGTGTGCAGCCCTGTGTCTGGAAATGCATTCGTGTAGGGATGTGTTGGCATGCATCTGTGTGTGTGTGTTTGTGTATACGTTCACACAAGCGCACCGCTCTATGCGAGCGGCACTTGTTCCGTGTGCAGCTGTGTTCTTGACCACACGCATTTGCATGGGCGTGAGTACAAACAGGGCTGCATGGATGTATGTGTATGTGTGCATGAACCTCTGTGCAGGTCACACGTGTTCATTAACTAGCCCTCAGTCCACAGGCCCTGCTGTGTGTGCATACGTGTGTGTTGCGTGTGCATTTGTGGAGGGATGTTTGTGTATATTTTTGTGCCTGCATCCCCTCTGTATTCACAGGCATGTGCACTGATAACTGACTCTGTGACGGCTGGCATTGGGGTTTGAAACAGACCCACACTGCTGAAAACAAGAATCTAGGCGGTTTGAACAAAGGGAGCAGCTCCTCAAGCTGATAGCTATAGTAGACTCTTATCTTTCTGTGTGAACCAATTACTAGCCAGCATGTGGGGACAGAGGCCCACACTCTCTGAGGAGTGAGCTCAGCATAAAAACACCACGGCCCGGCGGCTAGCCCTTACAGCTAAGAATCAAGAGACTTGGCTTCTGTTCCCAGCTCTGCTGCGTGACCTTGGGCAAAGTCCCTTCCCTTCCCCAGGCTTCAGATCCTCTTTTTACAAGTGGGAACAAGAATCCTTCCTGTTTGCCACCCTTTGCCTATTTAGATTGTCAGCGCTTTAGGGCAGGCACAGTCCCTCGCTGTATGTACGTACAGCGCCTAGCGCAGCGGGGGTCCTGATCTCAACCGAGGCCCCCTGCTGCTACTGCGAGACCACGCTGTGCCCATGCCGCCTGGGTGCCTACGTGTGGGGTGTTTCTGCATTTCCTCCTCTGCCACAGGATCCTCTCGCCGTTTCCAAAGCAAGGGGTTAACAGCTCTAATCCAACAGGGTTTTTTCCTTCCCCCCCACACTCCCCCTTCCCCTCCTTCTCTGCACAGAAATGCTGTCCCCCCCAGATTCCGACATCGTCCCTGCTGTGCTTGCAAGCTGAACCCAGGTGCTGGGGCCAGGCCATTGAAAACAATACCAGAAGCACTTGCAAATGGGTGGGAGAGTTGGAGGCCTGGCGTCAGCTTGTCTGCCTCTCTCCTCTCGCCCTCCCTCCCTTGCTCTCTGCTGTCTGTGCAGCTGCAGGACACACAATCAAGCTATCAACATTCACCATGCATAATTAGCAATCAGGACCCTCGGCTCCTTTCACAGCGGCTTTGCTCTCTCGCCCCCCCAACAAAAGAGGCTTTATTTTATAACAACAGATTAAAGACCAGAGTGAAAAATAGCGTCTCCAGTCATTGGGTAGGGAGTGTGTGTGTGAGGGGGGTACACAGGGAAAATCACGAGTGGCTCTGGAGCCTTTGACTGCCTGTGTGTGGGAAAGAGGAAGGAATGCAGTTCGTAACCATGCTGCCGGAGCCATGCATGAGGCGAGGCCGGGGGGAGAAGCCGGGCTGCTCCGCTTGATGCATAGGGCATCGCTGGGGGAGCAGACGGGGCACCCCGATTTGCAGAGGGGATGCGTGCGGGTCGTGGAGGATCCCAGTCCTGGGACGGGTTGGTGCCTGCAGAGGGCGACCCGAGGTGCAGGCACATGGAAGGGAAATCCGTTAGCAAGGCCCGAAATAGAACAGCACCGGGTGCGCCGACCTTTCCTGAGGCAGGGCCCAGCGCGGGAACCTCCGCTCTCCCCCACCCGTCACCCCTCGGCCACAGAGAACCCACTGCTGGGGAGCCCCCTGTGGAGATTCGGGGGCTGCTGCAGCCCCTCCATCGCAAACAAAGGCTGGGGGTATATCTGAGACCAGGACTGCTCCTTCCTTTGAAAGGGCTACACCACTGCAGCGTTGCCACCAACTCTTGTGATTTTGTCGTGAGTCTCGTGAGAATTATTGGTTTCCATAAAGCCCCAGCTCCTGGAGTCAAGTGAATATGGGACGATTTCAGCCTTCATTCTTAAAGAGAAATGAAGTTTCTAGCCCTTGTGGCTGGGGAGAAAGCTCCGACATGTGACCCCGGTGCGCCTTAAAGGCTCAAAAAGCAGAAGGCAAATAAAAAGAGCACCACATCTATTATTCTTACATAATCTCATGATTTTAAAGCCAATCTTGTGATTTTTGGCAAGCCTGACTCATGATCTTGAGCGTTTGGGGTTGGCAATGGTGCACCAGGATGCACTGGTGGTGTGCATGGGATGAGCCAGTAGATGGACCCTGGTGCTTCGGGATCTTTGGGCGTGAACGGGGCTCTGTCAGTGCAAAGCAGTGTATTATTACAGCGGAATAAGGGGAGCACAGGGAACCCCAGTTCTCCTTTAACCAGAATGCCACCAACCGACTCCTGAGAAAGGCAGCCCTAGAGAGGAATGGGATCGGTTTCAGCAGCACAAGGATGACTGCTGGATAGAGAGCTCCTCCCACTCCGCATGGGAGACCTTACTAGTGCCTGGGTGCAAGCCCCATTCATGGGAGTCCAGCAGTTCCATCTCCCTGCTGTGCAAGGCCTTGCAGGATCAAGGCCTGAGTAGTTGAATGAGAGACAGAGAGAATGTGGGATAATCCCCTTCAGGGCTGGGTATTGAATCTGCAGTCCTGGGCTGCCCTCCATGCTCCTACTGGAAATTCCCTGCCTGGAGGGCTTGTAGTGGCAAGTGTTTTCTCACCTTTGACCCTGTACACACAGGGAGGAAAAAATACTCTGGCCAGGGGTTGGATTGGGCTGACTTGCATGAGCTTGGCGAGTCACCACTTTTTGCTTCAGGCACCGCAGGGGATGCTCTAGCATTTCAGCTTTTGTTAACAACAAGTCTCTAGCCGTTATGGTTGCAAAGAAAGTCGCCACCCTGTGAATCCGGTGCAAAGAGGCAGTGATGTCTGCTTGGGTCTGTGGTGTGAACCGCCCCAGCTTAGCCGCGTTCACTCTGAACTCTAATGATGACCACTTAATGCTGTTTTGTCAAAAAGTGTGGGATAATCATACTGCAAAGAGCTGCGCAATCTGCTGTGGGCGGCACCTCGCCTCAGCTTGCTGCGTAGGTTGGGTTTGGCACAGGGCAGCAGCTTTTCACTGTTTGTGACCTTCTGCTGGCTGCTCCGTGAAACAAGTCTCAGTCTCCTTTCTAGGGCACAGATTTGTCCCTTTTTTGACCAGCTCCATCGCAACGGACCCTCTTGGTGGCACAAGGCCAAGTACTAACCTGGCCTCTCACCCCTTGCAGTGATAGCTCAAGGACAGGGAAGGGGTAAAACGGCAGCAGAGAGAAAATCTAATTTGGGAGAGAAGAAATGGAGGTGGGGCTGTACCAACCCAACACCCCAGTTATCCGCTGCAGTGAGGATGCGAATGTGTATGCATGCTGCCCTCTACTGGATGGAATTGGAGCCACTCAACTGTGTGTCATAGCCTCACAGCTACTAACAGGGATTTAGCTCCCGTGGCAGGGTCTTTGCTTTAGGAGCATGAGAAGAGGGGAGTTCTAATCCCCCTGTTGGTGTGCGATTCTGGTGGGGCCATGGTTTTTCTGTTGTTGTTTTTTGTTTTGTTTTTTTAAATAGGAATCCAGACTCTGAACTCTCCTAAAGATCAGGGGTGCTCGGAACCAGGGAGGGCCTCACCCATTTCTTTAGGCAATATCCACACCGTGTATGTTAATTGTTTGGTTTTTCACATGTGATTAGAACAGCAACAAGTCTCAGTGCCGGCACCGGCCTGTCAAGCCACGCAGGTGTCCCTTGCCCATGGCAAAGCCGGGCGGGGAAGATTACCAAGCGGGTGAGAGCCAGCAGAGAACGTATGTGCCATGCTTCCCTGACCTGCTGCTAATTTTCATAAATTCTTGTGGCTTAGGCCCACAGTAACTCAGGGTCTGATCCTGACGGGTCTTGAGTCCCTTCAGTTCCCATTGCCTTCCTCTCAGTTCCAGGGACTCAGCACCCTCTCCCTGTTTTACTAGAACTTCTATCAATATAGCCTATGATGTAATATGCGATCATAGGAATTTGAGAGAGGAAGTGAAATAAAAGGCGTACGATTGGCCTCTCTTTCCAACCTGCACTAAGGAGCTGTTCTTGGGCCTCCATGACTTAAGTAGCAACAGGGGCAGAGCAGGCACCAGACAGAATCAGGACCCCCAGGTTACTGGCTGTGCTGCTAACTTGCTCTGTGCCTCAGTTTACCCCATCTATTATTTCTTTAGGGATGTACGTACAACGTGTGCACTGCTTGCCAAACACTAAGAAGGATGGTCCCTGCTCACAATGAAAAGACACATTATATTGTAACAGCTAGAGGGCCCCCAACCAGGATCAGGGCCCTGTTGCACTAGGAACTGCACACATATACAATAAAAGACAGTCCCTGCTCCAAAGGGCGGCAAAACTGGAGGTGTTGGTTCTTGTTCTCCTCTCTAAAGTGCTTGGAGGTCTCTGGATGAAGAGTGCTGAATGGGGCAGTGTTATCCAGTGGGGAGGGCACTGGACTAGGAGCTAAAGCTTTGCTCTTAGCACTGTGTGACCTTGGGCAAGTCACTGCCCTTCTCTGTGCCTCAGTTTCCCCTTCCTCCCTTGATCTGCCTGGCCGACTTAGATTGTAAGCTCTTTGGGGCAGGCTGTCTCAGAGTTTGTATGTACAGTACCTGGGGTCTGCTCTTCGCTGGAGCCTCCAGGTGCTACGCCATAGGACAGTTATTTCATTAGCTCGATTCCTACATTCAGGGGGAGTTGGAGTGGGGAGGGTTGTTACCACAGCTGAAAAGGAAGTAAAGGTTTTATAACAAAACCTGGGCATCCTGAAAACCAAAACCAAAAGGCCAAGGAGAGGAGAGAGCAGGATGTGAAAGGGCATCGACTTTGGGATGGCTGGCGCCAGGGGAGTGATTCACAGCGTCCTCTGAGGAGCCTGCATCTCAAGGCCTCAATGCGCTCGCTGGGATCTTCAGGTCCGAACGCAAACCCAATGAAAAGCTGCCGTTACCAACGTGCAGCGGGAGGCATCAGGGATCATATCCGTGTGCGTGGAGAAGGTTCTCTCTACAAACCTTTCCTCTCTCTAGCCAGGCTTTGCAGAAGATCAGAGGGCGGGGCCGGGGGGTGTGTGTGGGGGGAGACAGAGTGAAAGCGATAAGCAAATGTTAGCAGCTGGTGGCCAATTTTCCCAGAGTCCGTTGTTGGGACTCCCTGACAGCTGCTTCCTGCAGCCGGCTATCTCACGCGCTCATCTTGGAGGATGTGGTACCAGCAGCCCAGAGTCTCTGCCTTCTAAACGCTCTGTTTCCTGCACCGGGACGCTGGCCTGCGCCTCCTTTCTCACGACCTGCCCGACGGACAGCTGGACTGCTTGGGCCCACCACATCGAAGCGGCCTAAAAAGAGACAACCAGGGACTCCCAGCTCCTTCCTGAGATCCTCCTTTTGTCATCTTCCTGAGCAGCCACCTGAAGAGAAAACCGCCGTATTTAGCCTTGACCTCCCAGGACCGGGGCTGCTGTTTATCACACAATAACCACAGGCTCCCATTAGAACACAGGCGAGGTACCTTTTCATATATTCGCCCCCTGGCTGATTAATATCCATCCCTTTGGGAGCCTAATGCAGGGCATTTCCTTACCAATTTCCTCTACTGTCACATGATGCACACATCTTGTTTGTTATTGTAGGGTTGCTCACAGGCACTCAGTTGCACGCCCTGGTTTGTTAGTGTCGGGGTGGTTGATGAGTGGCTGAGCGCTGTATCGTAGGGCTGCAGGTACACCGGTTTGTTACGGTGGGGTGCAGCAAATTGGTTTGCTCTGCAGAGCTGAGCACACCCTGGCTTATTATTGTAGGGTTGCCTGTTAACCCTCACTGGTTCACACAGGTTTTGGTGTCTTACAACGGATGGAGCTCGGACCGTCCCATCTTCGGTAACTCAGGCGTCAGCAAAATCAGTTCTGCGCAAGGCCAAGAGAAAGGAGCCGGCGAGACAAGCAAAGACGAGTTGCCCCCGGTTTGATGCCAGTTGCCGACCTGCTCTCAGAGATTGGACTCCATTGCTACAGGCAGAGGAAGCTTGGGATAGGAACAGTCGAGCAGCCTGTTGGGGCGGGGCGGGAAAAACAGCCCAGAGGATGGCCCTCAGACTGGCTAAGAGGCCAACAACTAAGCAGTGGCTTGGGGATGGGACCCTTGTTGCCCTGGGGGGACAAAAGCAGCTGCAGTCACAAGCCACATGAGCTTGTGCCCTTCATCACCCAGTCCAGCAAAGGCAACCTAAGTACCAAGAGATGTCATGCTGACCTAGAGCCTGGCACAGAGGGCTTTCCACTTCCATTGCCCTCCCACTGACTTAACAGGAGCCTGGGGCCCTCACTCCCCTTTCAGGGTATGGAAGCTGCAGTGCAGTACAGAAGGAATCTTAGAATATCAGGGTTGGAAGGGACCTCAGGAGGTCATCTAGTCCAACCCCCTGCTCAAAGGGGGACCAATAGCCAATTTTTGCCCCAGATCCCTAAATGGCCCCCTCAAGGATTGAGCTCACAACCCTGGGTTTAGCAGGCCAATGCTCACTGAGCTATCCCTCCCACACACCCCCCCCCCCCGATTGGAGAGCCAGATTGGAACCACAGATCAGAGCGCCAGGAGACCCGGATTCTATCACTAGGACACTGAGCAAGCCCCTTCATCGCTCTGTGCCTCAGTTTCTCCCATTATGCAATGGGGATAAAACCAAACGGGAGAGGGGCTGTGGTGGGAGGCAAATGCACTACTGTATACAAAGTGCTCGGAGATCCCCCCCGGCATGGAAAGGGCAGAAATTGCAGGTGAGGTTATCAAAGGGGAAGGCCAAACAGAATCCTAGATGCAACCTTAAAGAAATTTTGTGTTCTGCTGCCCACACCTATCTCTGGGGCTGTGCTTTGTCACCCAGGCATAGGGATCGGAGGGGAGAGGAAGCTATGGAGACGCTCCCTGAATGCTTACATGGAGGAAGGCATGGCATGAACAAAGTGGCTTGGAAGAAGACTCACCGTCCCTCCTGGCAAGGCCCAGCATTGCAAGCAACTGCACCCAATTCCATCTTCGGGCCTCGGCAGGCGATCTCCAGCCAGGTCACTCTCCAGTTCTGCCCCCATCCATGGTGCCCAGTGTCCCAAACCAATAATGTCCAACAAACGGGAGATCTTCTTCCCCACCTGGGCTCTTCTGCAGTTTGATTCTCCCAAAGGCCAAGCCAAACCACAGGACAAACTCCACCCCGCCTTCCTGGGCCCAGTCCCCTGCAGAGTCTTCTCCACTCCCTCTACACAACAGCACCTGCCATAGGGTGACCAGACATCCTGATTTTATAGGGACAGTCCTGATTTTGGGGTCTTTTTCTTATATAGGCTCCTATTACCCCCCCACTCCCTGTCCCAATTTTTCACACTCACTGTCTGGTCATCCTAACCTCCCAAAGCTTCCTCTCTGGCCATTCAAGGGCCACTGGCCCTCCAGAATTCTTCCCTACAATCCTCCCCTTCGGCTGCCTCCTTCCAGACCAAATCTTTAGCCTCATCTCCCTGGGGCCAGGACTGCCTAGGCCTTTCCAAGGGCCTGCCTCTGAGGCTACCCTTTCCCCCACAGGGCGGCTGGGCCAGCCGGGCAGCCATTCCCTCCAGCTGCTTTCCCCCTAACTGAGCTCTCCCAGCCTTTTGGTGCCATCGCCCATCTGCTCTCCAGCTGAGTCTAATAATTGCCCCACACCATCTAACCGCCAGCTGATCAGGATCAGCAAGGAGGGTAGCTGATCTGTGGCAGAAGAGGCTGGTTTTCCTTAAAGGGCCAGCCAACCCATTGACATGGTCCCATGATCAATGTTCTGTGTAGCCAATGCTGCTCCGGGGCAGAAGTCAGACAGTTCCTGCTGCTGTCGGAGCTCAGATCTCCACGCGGCAACGCGCTGCGTCGTCACTAGGCCAGCCCGCTTGCACCCGCTTGCACCGCTTGCTCCTGGCAGCTAGCATGGGAGTGCAGCCACGCAAGTGTGTGAGCACAGAAAGGCCAGGCCAGGTGAGATTTGGGAAAGTAAGTCAGCGAGGAGGAGGAAACCAGACGAAGGGCAATGGGGAAGCAGCCTCCAAAGACTCAGCACCAGACCTTCTGCATGGGCAAGTGATTTGCCTAATGCCTGCGCCCCGGTGCCCGTGGACTTGGGAGCACACGCGTGGGTTTGCATGCAGATGATTGTGCTTGTGCACGTGTGTGCAACTGTGCTCATGTGTGGGTGCAGTGGATGTGCCTGGGTATTTACGGGAAGCGTCTGAGCGTGCATTTGCCGGTGTGAGCTTGGATGGGTGCATGCAGCGATGTGGGCATGTGAGTGCATCCATGTGGGTTCATGTGTTCACGGACATGAGTTTATTTGTGTTTCCAGGGCTGTCGATGTGCAGGCACCGATGGGGGGGTCGGGGGGGGGAGAATGCACGGGACTGTAAATGTGTGTTTGCATGTGTAACTGTCGGTGCGTGATGAGCATGTTTGTATGTCTGCACGTGCATGCAAGGATATTTGCACCTGTCTAAGCAAGTGGTATTCTTCATCCGCTTCCGCAGGCCTACAGGAAGGGTTGTGATCGTGTGTGGGTGTGTTTGTGCGTAGGCACACGCGTTACTTGTAAATCTGTCTGTGTAGGCCTGTCTCTCTGTGTTAGTGCACATGGCTTTGCACGTGTGTGTCTGGGTGCGTTCACGCACGCGTGTGCGCATACGGATGGGCACGAGCGCATGGGGGCGGGCTGGGGGCGTCTGCACACTTTTCTGTGTGCGTTTGTCTCAGGGTGTGTGTCTGGGTGAGTGCATGAAGGAGGGGAGATGCTTCGGTCGGCTGAATCAGGCCTTTCTGGGCTCATTTATTTCTGACATGGGTTCCGTTGTGAGGAGAATGAGAACATACAGGGCGCCCCACAGGTGTGTGTGTCTCTTTGCCTCGGCGAGCCCGTTTCCAGCCCCTCACCCGCGGTCACACACAGGTGCTGGGCTACTCGGGACTCAGAGGAAAGAAGCCGCCGGGTTGATGGCTCTGGTAGTGCACACCTCTGCAGCTGAAGCATGTTCTCCCTCCTACGGTATCCTGTCAGGGGCCAGCGCACGGGGCCAGTCACGCAAGGGGGCAGCAGCCCCCTTGCAGAGCGGGTGGGGACAAATGAGAGCATGATGCATGTGGGGGAGACCCAGCGGCGATGTGCTGACAAAGACAAGCTCTCACTGCTGCCGCACGGGCAGAGCGAGCTGCGCTCTGCGTGGTCTCACGCAGCCCAGGCCAGGTTAGCAGCCAGGTTCTGCCTTGGGTGCACCGCCAGCGGGCGGCCACACGAGACACAGCTGCGCTACTTCGCGCTTGTCCGGTGCTTTCATTAGCATCCGCAGTGTGCTCTGAGATCCCCATGTGGACAGCACGAGACGAGAGCAAAGTATCACAGAGCGAGGGGCCTGCAAATCCGCTTTAAATCCATGGATCATTTTTGCGGGTCGTGGGTCGGCTGTGATGCGGATACAAATTTGGTATCCATGCAGGGCTCTACACACAATGAGGTGCACTGAAAACACAGAAGAGAGATTCGGTAGCTTTCAAGCAGCCATCTGGGGTGGGCAGGCAGGTTATAATCCTACTTTACAAATGGGGAAACTGAGGCACGGGGCGGTGACATGATCCCCTCAAGGTCATCAAAGGAGCCAGAGTGAGAATCAGGAGCTTCCAGCTCCAAAGTGCCAGACTCAGTGCAACAGTCAAAGCTCACGTTTCCTCCACCCACCGGAAGGCCCATTCCACACTAGTGCGGGTTGGCAGGCATAGCCACACCAGTAGCCGGCCTTTCCAGCATAAGCCCTTTTTTGCTGGTACTACCTAGGCCTGGAAGGGGCAATGAGTCCCTTCATAAATGTACCAAGCGGCATCTTCCAACTCTGTCTCACAACTGCGACTCCTTTGCCAGCCAAGAAACATTGTGAAACCGACCGACACGCTTTAGTAGGCAATGTTCCTAGCGCAGCCCGGGCCTAAATCTGCAACATGAGACAGCTTGGTGGGTCTTGCTCTTGAACCAAAGCCAATCCTTGACCTGACTGGGCCAGAGATGAAGTCAGTGGCATTCCAGCCGGGAGGAACTTGGCCTGATGGGACTGTCACCTACAGCCAGCCATCCGAGAGCTCCCAAGACTCAGGAACCCAGCGACAGGCGCAGTTGTGCAAAGAAAGGAACCCATGCGCTGTCCAGTAGAGGGCGGTACAGCGTGCACGCAAGGCCCCTCCATCACAAATTTTTCTGGCCCTTTGCAAAAAATACACAAGAACAAACCCGGCGCCTGAAAATATAACATGGCGAATGGCGGGAACAACCTCTTTGCAGCGGGATCGCAAGACACAGTTTTCCGATACGTTCGCCAGAGCTCCTCCCCCGCCCAAATCCTGCGTGAGCTATTACTGCCCAGGAGTAGCAGCCTCTTCTCCTCTGCCGGTGGAAAGCCAGCCGCTTTATCTCAGCGTTTATCAGCCTCTAATAACCTACTTTATTTTTAGATAAGGTGAAAGCCAATAATCTGCCATCTCGAGAGTATTTTCCATTCACATCTGCATTTGTACAATTTGGTTTCCTGTGGTGGTTAAGGCGCTTTTTCAAACTAACCTGAATTGTTATTTCACTCGTCAAAAAGCCCTTAAAATACAGAGATCACTATAAATAAGAACACAGAGAGAGACAGCGAGCGAGCTCAGTCACTTTGCCGGGCCCCGAAAAAAAGCAGAAGGCCTTCAAAGGCGACCCCTCTTTCTCAGAACGCATCAGACAATGGAGCCGCCGGCTGGGAAATTAGTGTTTCGGATTTGAAGGCAGGGAGGTGCTTAGAAACAAAGTGAAAGGCATCGAGGCCTTTGACTAGGACCTAGACACAAAGTGAGGATGCTCTTTGATGGGTTTGGAAACCAGGGCTCCGAGTTGGGGCCCCGTGGCACTGTGTTTTTTTTAAACCATACATGTGCTTGTAGCCGTATGTTTCTGGCCACTTTGCAAAGCTATGGCGACCTCGCAGGTCCATTCCACAGCTGGAGGCACTGAGTGATTAAAGTGACTCAGTCGGGACTGGCCCCTCCTGGCGCCCAGCCCTGTGCTTTGTCCACAGTGTCTCCTGTTAGAAGTGTCATTCGTGCTAGTGAAAGGCACCAGCTTGTCCCTGCAGCCCTGTCCTCATCCAGGTTCAGCTCAGACAGAGACATTCATCACACACACACACAAACACACTCAGCCCTGACAATGCCCCTTAGCACTGACCCGGGGCAGGGGCACCTCTGGGGCTGAAAGGACACTTCAGGGTGCATGGCCCATTCAGTTCTGAGCGGCCCTGCCAAGGAGGTGAGATTTCTAGTCCATCAGGGACCAGCAAACAAGTGTCACACCAGCCTCTACCCAGCGGTGCCGATGGGATTCACACAAGAGCCTGGTCTGGAGCTGAACCAACCACCTAGATCGTGTGGCTGCAATGCCCATGCAGCCTGGCACCCCCCCCCCATCCCCAATCCCTCCACCCCATGCACAGCTGCCCAGCCAGCAGCCTCTGCAGCAAGCTGCCAACCCGCCGCCCAGCTTCCTCTCTGACACAAAGTTTCCATTCACCAAGAGCAGGTGACAGGTGAAGGCAATCGTACGGCACGGCGGCGGGTGGGGTGTCGTTCCGGTCAAGCTGTCTCTGCAGGGCCATGCCCATGAGAACTCCCAGCTTGCACAGGGGGATGGGGGGGAGGGGGGCGGAGATTGTGTTTGTGTGTGGTGTGGGGGGGACAGACTGGGATATTGGGCCATTACAGATACTCCTCCTCCCCTGGGCAAATCACTTCCTGCATCCATAGTGTCCTGACCCCAATACAGTCTCCTCACCCAAACCCATCACCCCCCACTGCCCCAGTACAGTCTCCCTCGTTGCTGAGTGCGCAGTGCTTGGGAGCCTGGCCCTCCCGCCCCACACCATGCCCTTCCCCTCTGGCACACTCAGTCCCCGAATGCCCCGTTCCATGGCAGTGCTGGCTCCCAAGTGACCCAACTGCCCCTTCTCCACCTGGCACCGTGACTCAGGCCCGGCTGCCGCCCCAAGGGGAGTCGGGCGAGGGCCAGAATCACGCGTGCCCGCCTCTTTCCATCAGCACCCTGCCAGATTTGCCCATTTCAATTACGCCTCTCCCTACCCTGGTGGACGCGGCCTTCCTCGCCCCAGAGCCAGTCTCCCTGAGGCACGCCCTGTCCGCCCCTGGGGAGCAGCCTATGAAACATGCTGTGTTTGTAACCGCTCAGGGCCAGGTCCTCAGCTCCATGGATTTCAGCTAACACCCGCTGAGGATCTGGCCGCGCAAGTGTATCTGCTGTCGTAAGCCTCCTCACCCACCAGTGCCCTTTTCTGCGTGGCACTGTGCACATCAGGGCTGCCCCATCGCTGAGGAAGAGGATGAAGAGAAAGGGCAGAAGTAGCCTCACAATCTGCAGTGGCAGGAAGGAGGGCACTGGACCAGGAATCAGGCCACCTGGAGTCTATTTCTGGCTCTGCCGCGGCCTGCTGCGTGACCTTGGCCACGTCTCTACTCCTCTGTGCGACAGAGGAATGGTCCCCACCCACCCTTGCAGAGTGCTGGGAGATCTGCAGGTGGAAAATGGGAGCCTTACGCCAAAGCTCCGGCAACGCCCCCGTGTCGGCCTCGGCACGCTGGCAGGATGGCTCCTTGGGGCCTGCGCCTGCAAGTCGGAGCGTCGTACCGGAGATGAGCAGCAGGACTGGCCCGGGAAGGTGCATGCGACCGGGATGGCGAGGTCTCCTGTAGGCAGCGGGAGGTGACGTCCAGGCAGGGAACAGCAAACGGGCAAATGGCAAGATAAACCACGGGGGATCATGGGAAGCGCTGGAGGGCCACTGATGGACATAAACTGAATAGCCAGGCAGAACACCCTCAAGACCTAGCTTGAGTCTGAGCCAGGTGGCGGCTGACCTGCCAGGAGGCTGCAGCCCTTTGGGATTCGCCGTGATGATGATGCTGGAGGACCAGCATGTTGTGTCCTGGCGCCAATCTGCACCCCTGACTTAAGCAATGCTAACAGGGAGGCGGTTTAGGGGATGGGAGGCGATTTAACAGGAGCAATTCTAAGGGAAACAAGCCCCTAACAAGAGCTAGGCCAGGGCAAGCACGCTGCCCGATGGCTCTGCAGCCTGCCCCAGATGAGGCAAAGCCCAGGGCAGCCTTTCAGAGCCCATCACGGAGCACAGAGGTGCAGGTGGGAAGAAGTATGCAGCCGCACATCATCATGGGCTATAATAAAGATAACCCAGACGTGCCCCACCCAGGTGCTCTGGAGGGCCCAGAGCTCAATGATTTGATCTTAGCGAGACATAGATTTTTGTGGGGAGCTATGGGCTCCTGCTGCACCAGGGGCCCGGTTCTCCTCTCACCCACAGCGGTGCCATCCCGCTGACTCCCACAGGCGGCTGCTGATGTACACCAGGCTCTGGAAGCGGGAAAGTGATCTTAGGCACAAGGTGGGTGGGGGGCAGCCCGGAGTGCAGGCGTGACGCTGGGCATGGGGGAAGGGGCCACAGAGGGAGGAGAGCCAAGGTGTGTGGGGGGGTGAGATTCTGCAGGTCCTTTGAGTCACGCACAGATGCCTCTTTGCCTGTCCAGAGCTGGAGTCTGAAGGTGCCTCACAAGGCCTGGCCTGTGGTTTTCTTTGGGTTAGGGCAAGTGGGGCTAGAGGGAGGGGGTGACGTGTGTGAGGCCTCAGCCAGACTGCAAAGGAGGGGAGCATGGGGGGGGTCCATTATCAGCCAAATAATCAACCCCCAGTGTACACAGGCACCACACAGTGGGGATAATCCCCAGGCGAAATGGGCTTTTAATGAGCTGGTAAGGAGCAAACACAGATGACTCGTCAATGGACAATCAGGCTGGTGAGAAACCCCACTGTCTGAGGAGCCCTGCTTGCCCAGGGATTGTTTAATGCACCGGGTTAAGCACAATGGGCCATCGCTTTCCAGCGGTTCATTGCTATTCACCCCGCCGTGCCCGGCAGGGGAGATTCGCCCGGCGGGACAAGTCTAAGGAGGGGCTGGGGATGCAGATGTGAGCACAACTGGCCAGAGGCACCCAGCTCTTGCAGGCGTGGAAGAAGCCTGGAAATAAAGAGGCCAAAGGCTCTGAAGCGCCTCTCGCTAGCGTCAGGCCAGCGATTTCAAATGGCATCACCCCTGCCTGATGCAGGCGAGAGCAGCCTTAGCCCCAGAGTGTTCTCGTATCACTTCTCTTCCAACAGGGGCAAGAGGCGTCAGCCAAAGATCAGGGCCCGGCTGCGCTAGGCGCTGCATGGACACAGCCTCAGACGAGACAGAGCAAAGGAGTATCCTCCTCCTCTTGTATAGATGGGGAACTGAGTCACTGTGAGATGGAGCCACTTGCCCGGAGTCACATGGGACCCGAGCCAGGAGCTGGTGTAAGATTTCATAGATTCATAGACACTAAAGCCAGAAGAGCCCATCTAGCCTGACCTCCTGTCTGGCACAGGCTAGAGAATTTCCCCCAGAAGCTGGACTAGAGAGCTTGCCTTGTAGAAAGACATCTAAGCTCGTTTTAAAGACTCCACGTAGGGGCGCGTCCATCCCCCACCTCCCCTGGTGAGCCGTTCCGTTTCATTACCCTCACTGCTAGGAAACTGCATCTTCATTTCGAGGCTGAATTCAGCTAACTTCAACGTCCCGCCGTTGGATCGTGTTCTGCCTTTGTCTCCAAAACTGAGACCCCCCTGCTCTCAGCTTTCTTTTTCATGTGTAAGTACCTAGGACACTATTATTTATAAGATAGTAGTCGCTGGAGATCCCAGCTGAGACCAGGGCCTCCTTGTGCCATACATCCACATAGCGAGAGGTAGCCCCTGCCCGGGAGATCTTACAATCTAAACAGACAAAGGGGAAGGGGGGGAATAGAGGTACAGCCCTGTGCCTGCCTAAAATAATAAGTTTCAGAGTGGTAGCCACTATAGTCTGTATCAGCAAAAAGAACTTAGTCTCTAAGGTTTCAGAGTAGCAGCCGTGTTAGTCTGTATTCACAAAAAGAAAAGGAGGACCGATGAAGTGAGCTGTGGCTCACGAAAGCTTATGCTCAAATAAATTTGTAAGTCTCTAAGATGCCACAAGTCCTCCTCATTTTTTTAAAATAATAAGGAAACTGTTCCTGTTAACAAGCCTGGGAAAGACAGAATGGCAGAAAGAATGTAGCTAGATAGCTCAGTAGATAGATAGCCATCATCTCATCTTCCTTCACATCCCTCCTGGGCCCTCTCCTCACCTGGGATGCCTTTAGAACCCTGGACAGCAAGGAGTTGTGTTGGGACAGCTGCGTCTCATGCTCTTTGTAAGTAATTCACTGTTTTCTTGGTCTCCTCCCGTCGGTCCGTGTCCACCGGTCGTCTCTCATCCTAACCTTAGTTGGGAAGTTCTTTGGGGGTCTTTTGGTTCTGTGTTTGTACAGCACCTTGCACAGTGGGGCCCTGATCCCTGATGGGGGCCCTTTAGCGCTGCTGCAATATCAATAAAACATCACAGATCAATAGGCAGAAAGATCGATTCCTTACCCCCAAAAATATGGGCCTGATTTTCAAGGTACTTTACGCTGGTCTGGCAGGCTAAAGAGGCATTAGTGTTAGTGGGAATTAGACAGATAGACAGACAGACAGATTTAATTCATAAGGACCCAATTAGGACGCTATAGTTAAAAAGAAAATGCTTGAAAAGGGGGAAAATGTGGAGTTCTGGTTCCATGACCGATCTCACTCTGACTCCATATTCCCCACCAGGGTCTGTGAGTGTGTTTGACTCAGTGTGTGTGTGTGTGTGACTGTGATACTGAGTGTACAAGTGGGGATGTGTACATGTCTCTGTAGAGAGTGTGCATACGGAACTACTGTCTGTGTAGGCGTGTGTGTGTTACTATTTATACGACGGCGTGTATTACTGTTTGTATAGGGCTGGGTGTGGGTGTGTCTGTTTGGATATGTGTGTATTTTGTTGTCCATCTGTATTACACTGGGAAGGGGTGGGTGCCCGTATTACTGTTTAGACGGGGATGTGCGTGTGTGTGTCTATGTTACTGTCCGTTTTTCCACTGGTGTGGCTCGCGGGGTGGGGTGTGAATACAGAATACATGGTCCTCTGTATTTGTGCTCTTAATGCAAACTACCCTTTGCCAGACTCTTGCCTGACACCCACACAGCCCCCGACCCCATGACTCCAGTCCTGATCCCTTGCTGAGGTACCACATTCCTGGCCTGCAGCCCCCTCTGCTCCTCCTGACTCCCGCTGAAAAATAAGAGCACTACTCACACCAAATTCTGCAGGGGGTTTGGATGGGGCAAAAGGGGAACGTTCAGACTGAGAGCCAACAAGTTCTTGGGTCAGAATCTGAAGCCCCTGGTTCTGGAGCGGAAAAGCCCCCCCCCCAGACCTGCGGCTCCACAGTGCCAAGGGATATTGTGAAGCGCTCACCTTGCCACATGATGTCACTCCCGCGTGAATCCTCCGCCAATAATCAACTGAACGGTGTGGGGTGGGGGGCTGGTGGGAATCAAGCCCCAACTTTGTGTTTGACAGCGATGGGAACGAATGGGCTGGGATTGCTCTGAGCCGGCTGGGAAAGGCTTTGCCGACAGGAGAGAGGAGTTGAGAACTTCCACCTGGAAATGAAGAACCCAGCTGGCCCTGACATTCCGGCATCCGTCTGACTCCAGCAAGTCTGCCCTGCCATCTGGAACACGTATCAAAGACAGCAGAGGCTCCCGCCGGAATGTCGCCCTCTGAGAGGGTCTGTGCCAGGCTCCGCTTGCAAACTGTCTCCCACCCCCACCCTGACCCTGCCACAATAGCCCCTCCCCGCCTCATCAGAGCAGCTTCCCCCTTTCGCCCCCACAGCTGAACCGGCCCAGAGCTGCAGCCTCACTCGGGTGGGAAGGGCTCCTTGGAGCTGGGAATATGGGGAGACCTTTGCACTCATGCCAAGGCCCCCCAGGGGGATTGTGTGTGGAGGGGCAAAAATCTCTGTTGAATAAACGATCATGTGGGGTTGGTGCAGAGATGGGGAAAGGTGGTTAACTCTGGTTTTATTTCCTGAGCAGAACAGTGTCAATCTCAAAGCACTTTAAAAGGACGTCACTATCATTAGCCCTTTTTTGCTGATGGGGAAACTGAGGCACAGAGCAGGTCAGTGACTTGCCCTAGGTCACCCGGCAGGTAACTGAGAACAGAAGCCAGGTCTCCTGAGTCACAATCTAGTGCTCTATCTGCTAGGCCATGAGAATACACAGAACAGCAACTGTCTGTAGTGTTTGTATCAGCCGTGTGCTGGGGCTGTATCAGCTCTTCGCCCACTGATATTCCCTGGAGCAGATAACTGCATTCCCCTCGCCTGCACGCCCCTCCATTTTACCGTTCGCTACAGGTCAATATTCTAGCAAATGAGGCAGGAATTTTCACAGCAAGTTTGAAGCAGCAAGTTTGAAGCAACTAGTAGAGAACATCTGCGGAGCGTGGATTTTTTTTTTTTAACCTCGTAAATCACAGAAATCATAGAAATGTAGGGCAGCAAGGGACCTCAAGGGGCCATCTCGTCCATGAGAGCATTTGCACTGGAAACACAATCCTAAGAATTATGCTCATCCACTCCCAGGACAGAAATGATACAGTGAGGCCTGCATGTCTAAACAACACAACGGGAATACTGAGTGATTGCGAATGCACTCCAGACTGGGAATTGCCATTACACTTTCTCCTAATTTCAAGGACGAGAGGCCACAGGATGAAACTGAAAGGCAGCACATTTAAAAATGAGCCAGGAGAATGGTTTATTTTGTACACAGTGCATATTTAGCCTGTGGAACTCACTGCCACAACGTCTCATTGAAGCCAAGAATTTAGCAGGATTCACGAAAGGATCAGGCATTTCTATGGACAAATGGGAAAATCCAATTGCGTTTTGATCGGATGGAAATGTATATGGGATATAAAGGCTCATTGCTTCAGGGCACGAACCAACCACTCAGTGACGGACATCAGGAAAAGTTCCCCAGGGACGAGTTATTATATTATTGTTATTTGGATTACCATCACATCCAGGCATGGACCGGGACCCCATTGTTGTGTGTACAACACCTCGCACATAGTCCATTACTGTCCACACTGGGGTCCTTGCTCCTTGCTTTGAAGTGGCTGGTCCTGGCCACTGTCTGAGTCAGGAGACTGGATTCAGTCTGGGGCTACTGGCCTGACTCAGTGTCAAATGATCCCATTGTTCCTAATTATTTTCCAAAAGTGCTTGGCGAATCACTGTGAGGGACAAATAAATTGTAAGGCTCTACAGACAGAAAAGGACTCCAGCATGGACATCGTTAGCTGGGATGTCTTCACAAAGCTCTATGCTACTTACACCGGGAGGGTGTTTTCCTGGAGAAGGGAGGCTGGTCTTGTGGTGATGCACTGGGCTGGGACCCAGGAGACGCCGATTCAAAAATTTCCTTTGGGATTCTGGGCAAGTCTCTGTGCCAAGGTTCCCCATCTGTAAAAGGGGGAGAATAATTGTGATTTGTTTGAATTGTGGTAGCCACTAGGAGCCCTAGTCATGGCCCAGGACCCCATTGTGCTAGGCACTGTCCAGACACAACAAAAAGACATTCCCTGTCTGAAAGAACTTCCACGCTAAAGTAATACCTCCTGTCTATTGAGACTCTTCTGAGGCAGGGACCATCTCTCATTATGTGACTTTGCAGCTCATGATCTGGGTTGGGTATCTCAGGACTACAACAGTATTTTTCTTTCCCTGCCCTCTAGGCATCATCAGAGTGGCCTATTTCCGTGCACCTGGGCAAGCAGCTAAAAGGTGTGTCATTCACCAGGTGCTAGCTGAGCGGAGATTATTGACAGGGAAAGCATCGGAGCAGGAAAGGAATGGAGAAGTGGAACATGGGCCAGCCCTGCAGCTGCTCCTCTCCTGGAGGGATGCCGAGATGCCAGTTTGCTTGTTTTAGTTCTTGATTTTTAACATAAGAATGGCCAGACTGGATCAGACCAAAGGTCCATCTAGCCCAGTATCCTGCCTTCTGACAGTGGCCAATGCCAGGTGCCCCAGAGGGAATGAACAGAACAGGGAATCATCAAGTGATCCATCCCATCGCCCATTCCCAGCTTCTGGCAAAAAGGGACACCAGCTCTGCTAATAGCTATTGATGGACCTATCCTCCATGATCTTATCTCGTTCTTTTTTGAACCTTCTTATAGTCTTGACCTTCACAACACCTGCTGGCAAGGAGTTCCACAGGTTGACCGTGCGTTTTGTGTGTGTTAGTTCCCCCTTTGGGTTATGCAGCCGGAGCCATCAGGAGTGAGGCCCTGGGAGCGATGGGTCGGGAAGGAGGCCAACGAAGGGAGTGGCAGAGAGGGACACAGACTGAGAGTACTGGGGCCCTGGGCTGAATTCATCCTGGCCCTCCCTGGGTCACTATACCAACAGTGGCTTGTGCTACGCCCAACCACACAGACCTTTCACCTGGGCACCAAGACGGAGAGACCAGGATGGCAGCTTCCACCAGCTGACTCACTCACTCTGGCTGGCAGCCATCCTAGGCTCAGAGCTTGATCCAGCTTCCACTGGAGTCAGTGGAAAGACTCCCTGGAACGCAGGTTGGGCCCCTGAAGAACACACCTGTATGGATGGGTACTACCATCACCTTGTGTGGGGATGCTTTTGGAGCCTACAGGTCAACAGGGGTCGGGTGGGCAGTTCTGGGCCTGGGCAGCCCCCCACGTGCTGCGGGAAGTGGGGCTGGACATTCAGTACATAACACGCTTCAATCTCAGTCAGCCCTGATCCAACAAGGCACAACCAGTGCCAGGCCCTCAGAAGTCATGAGATTTTACACGGCAAGTTCTGATTCTTTGCCTCCTGGCACTTGGGCCATTAGAGGTCACAGTTTCAATCTTTTCTCTGTTACCGCAAAGACTAGAAGCTTAGCTTGTTTGACAATGACTGCAGAGATTCTCAGGGTTTCATAAAAAGAAAAGGAGGACTCGTGGCACCTTAGAGACTAACCAATGTATTTGAGCATGAGCTTTCGTGAGCTACAGCTCACTTCATCGGATGCATCCGATGAAGTGAGCTGTAGCTCATGAAAGCTTATGCTCAAATAAATTGGTTAGTCTCTAAGGTGCCACAAGTGCTCCTTTTCTTTTTGCGAATACAGACTAACACGGCTGCTACTCTGAAACCTATCAGGGTTTCATGTGACTCGGGGAGCTGAGGATTTAAGAAAAAGCCCCAGATACCATGAGATCTGTGGTAAAATCATGGTACTGGGGGGGTGCTGCTGGAAAGTAGGAGAGGGAAACCTGAACTATCCTGATCGCTTGTGGGTGGTCCCAGTGCACTTTTCACAGGAGCAAGAGCCAGTGTTGCTAGCTTCACACCTTCAAAACTCATGAGTCAGGCCCCAAAAGTGTCACAAGGCTGGCTTAAAAATCATATTTTTTGAAAAAAAATCATATTTGGAGTTCTTTTTAATTTTCTCCTAGTTTTGAACCTTTGGGTTGCACTTGTTTCAAGCTTTTGTCTGCAACCAGAAGGGCTAGAAACTTGCCTTTTCTTGTCCACGAAAGCTGAGATTCTCAGACTCTCTCTGGAGTCCAGGAGCTGGGGCTTTCAAAAATACACCAAAAATTGCGACTCATGGTAAAACTAATGCAAGCTGGCAACACTGCAAGACTGTTACCTAAAGCAGGTAGGCCTCATTCCACTCTGGGTAATTGCATTCCACCTCCCAAAATTTCTCCCCGCAATGGCACTTGGATTCTGCTTCACTTCCTGTCCTAAACTGTTGCACAGCATTACTATACGCTGATAAACAATGGCTGCTTTCCTCCTCAGAGGTGGCTGCATTTCTGTGGTTGGTGAGAAGCTCCCTTCATATCCTTTGACCTACCTCACAGGGTTCTGAGATGAAAGCACTTGGAGATCTTTGGATTCAAGGGCTGAACTGGGGCCTGGCTTAAATGAGACTTCTGGGGGTTGCAGGGGGGGGGGAGGGTGAATTTAATCTGGGTGGGGCAATGTGTCAACAGCTCTCAAGATTTTATCACAAGTCTTGTGACATTTGGTTTTGGTTTATTTCTTAAAGCCAGGCTGGGAGTCACGTGACTAGGGGACAAGCTTGGCTTTCATTTATTTAAAATAAAAAAATGTTTTTTTCCCCAGCCCTTGTGGCTGCAGAGAAAAGCTTGAAAACATGGACCCCAGGGCACCCTCAGGCGTGAACAAAAAGAACCCCCAAGAATATTTAAAAAAGAAATCTCCTGGTTTGTAAGACAATCTCCTGATTTTTGAGGGCCTGAACACTCGGAGCTGGTGCTGCTGAAATCAGTCCCCCGCACCCTCCCACCCCCCAAATCTCCACCCAGCAACTGCACGAGATTCAAATCATTGTCTGAAGCGTCTAATTGCCAAACCTACCCCTCCCACCTTTTTTGCTCTCTGGTGTTTTTGACTCTACCTCTAAAAAGAAGCCGTGAATTTCATGCAGCTGCAGCCCCAGGTGTTTGGAGAGAGAGAGAGCATGGGGCAGGAAATGGGGTTGCCAGTTTTCTCGCTCTCATCTTTTTATTTGAGAAGGCAGCTTCACTTTCTAAAAGAGGTGCTGGCCGCAGTTTGAGGTGCAAGATCAGGGAAGGGGTTTTTTTGGGCAGGGTGCAGGGGAAGGAAAGGCGGTGGAAGGTCCTCCCTCATCCTCCACCCCCCTCACACCTCTCAGAGAAGTCCCCAACGCAGCCTTGGGGATGGGGGCGGGGGTCATTGCTGAAAAGGCCCATCAGCCTGCACCCTCAAGGAGACGTGAGCTGAAGAATGCAGGGCCTCAGCCTGGGATCGTCGAGCGTCACGCGTGGCCCTACGGGCCTGCCTGCCCATGCATCTGTCCCTAGTCCTGCCTGCGGGTTGTGGCTCTCCCTGTGACTGTATTCACACCTCTGTGGATGCATGCAGCTGCGAGTGCTGGTGCAGGAGGGGGGCCCTGCGAACCAGGCTGTAGCTCAGGACAGGCAGCCAGCCCAGTGTGTCCGAAATGCCCTAGTCTCTCTCGGGGACTCTGAGAGTCAGCTGATCCCTAGATCCCTCTGCCAGCTGGATGTGAGCAGGTCCCAAGCTGAGCCACACCAGAGGCCAGGCTGCTGCCCTGAGACTGGCACAGTCTGGTGCATGGGAAACAGAAAGCGTTGGCAGCGAAGGATCTGGGATGTGGGAACAGAGAGTACGTCTACACTGCAAAATCGCCAAACCATGGCAGCGAGTCTCAGAGCCCTGGGCAACTGACTTGGGTTAATGGGGCTCACGCTGCGGGGCTAAAAATAGCCATGTCAACGTTCCTGCTGCGGGGGGAGCCCCGGCTCTGAGATTCCCCCCAGTTTACAGATGAGGAACTAAGGCACTGAGAAGCCAAGGGCCTGATTTTTAAAAGGTCTTTTGGAACCCGTTGATTTCAGTGGGAATTAGACACCTCGCGACCTTCACAGATCAGGCCCACAGGCGCTGGCTTGCAGTCACGCAGGAAGTCAGTGTCGGAGCAGAGGACTGAGCCGGGTCTCTGTCCTAGCCATGGACCCATCCTTCCAGAGTCAGGATCCCTGCTCCTTCACTCCCGCAAGGGACCAAGAGCACGCCCTGAAATATACCGGAGCCAAAGGGAGGCCATCAGGACAAAGCAAGTTGCGGGAGCCGGGGGGGACGGACATCTCCTCATCCATGCCACCAGCTGCAAGAATGCAGGGGGAGCCCCCCTCCCTGCCTCTCAGTCCCTCCCCAGGCCCAGCTGGCACCGCCCATCTCATGATCTAAAAGCTACTTTCCCGCTTTCACTCCCTCCCACCTGCTTTCTCTTTTTCTTGATTTTCATTTCCTTTTGCAGTGAAGTTCTGGCCCAGACCTGGCTGAAAACCTGTGGCAGTGTTTAAAGCACCAGGGGGAGTCCCCCCGTCTCCCACTATTTCCTAATAGAGAAGCATCATCACGGCCCACACATCTGCCATTAGCCGGGATGCTAACCTGCCAGCCATCTCACAGGTCTGGCCACAGCTCCCGGGATCACTCAGGGGGAACTTTCTTCCGTCACCCGCTGCTGCATACCTAGGCTCCCCTCACCATGGTATCTGGGCACCTCACAAACAGCGCAGAACCCCTGCGGCAGGGTCAGGCTGATCCCCATTTTCCACAGCGGAACTGAGGCCCGGAGAGATTGAGGGGCAAATATTCCAAAGAGCTCAGGGCCAGACTTTCAAAAAAGGCCCAGCTGCCAGCGGTGACACTTACCGCCAGGTTTGCAAAGGAGGCCAAGACGCAGAGTGGTCAGCCCGTCGCAAAAGCAGGCCCTTCCTTAGGCCAACCAGTAGGAGCTGAACATCTGACCCACTCTGATGGGTCCAAGGTCACGCAGGGTGCCAGGATTTAAACCTGAGTCCCACTCTGGAGCCTTACCTGCACAACCATCTGGCACCTCAACTGCCATTCCCCATTGCACCCTATCTCGCTGCACCCACTTTGCTTCCAGCACCCCTGCGCCCTGATGTCAGGCTTTGACTCAAGGCTTTGCTCTGGAGTCAGATGCTCTAACCAAAGCAAGCAGCTGTGGGGACTCTGCGTTCTGCAGCAGGGACTGTCTCTTATTATGTATATGTACAGTGAGGCCCCAATGCTCCAAGGGCTTCCTGGAATAGAAAGAAAGAATAATAAAGAAATGCTGAATGAACTCCGGCTGCATTTGCTCAGCCCTAGAAACCCACCACCATCTCCTGCGCATTGACTTCATCACAGGGGTAGAGAGAGAGAGATGGTGATGGAGAGCAAGAGAACTGATGAATGAGGAAGATAATAAGAGGAGAGAGCTGGTGAATGACGGAGAGCGAGCGAGGGTGCTGGTGCAGAGGGGAGCGAAGGGAAGTGGTGAACTTTTAAAGTGTTTGAAATGACAATAGCGAGATTGTGAACTATATTAGCAAATCTGTATAAATAGCCACAGAGGTGGGGTGGAGCCAGGGCTGATAAGCAGGGCTGACGGGAGGGGCTCGCTGCACCACAAACAGGTGTTTCGGGGGCAGGGAGGGTTCTTGAGCCTCATGTTCCAAAGGCCTATCACGCAAAAATGGTCCTTCAGCCTGGGCTCGGGGCAGGACTAGCCTGGGCTCGGGGCAGGACTACACAGAAAACTGACATCGGCCCAGCTCCGTCTTTCAGGGGGGTGAAAAATCCACACCCCGAGGAGACACAGTTATGCCGACTTGAGCCCTGGTGTAGACAGCGCTAGGCTGAGGAAAGAATCTTAAGCTACTCCCTCTCGGGGAGGTGAATTAACTACCCCTCCCATGGCTGTTGTGAGCATGTACACTACAGCCGTGCCCCTGTAGCGATTTCAGGGCAGACATTCCCTCAGGGTGAGCTGCCAGGACACTGCAAGTCCTAGTGCTTGGGGATATTCCCCATGCAAGCAAAGGGAGGTATGGGGGGGGGGCAGGGCTGGGCAGAGCTTCCCCAGCTGGCCAACATGAGGAGGGTTCTGCACTGGGCTCCCACACTAGGGTGAGCAGATGTCCCAATTTTATAGGGACAGTCCCGATATCTGGGGCTTTTTCTCATATAGGCTCCTATTACCCCCCACCCACTGTCCCAATTTTTCACATTTGCCATTTGGTCACCCTATCTCACACCCACCTGCCTGGGCGCTGGGGGGAGAAAGGGGGACTCACCCCCCGCCCCGGTGCAAAGGGAAGGTAGTAACTCCCCTCACACTGCTCGCCAGTGACCCCAAAAGGCGATGGAGGGAACTGTACCCACCAGGTGGCTCAGATGCAAGGAGGTAAAAAAATAAATAAATGGAGAAGTAAATCCTGGGAGAGGATCTGAGGTCAGGCTGGTTTGAAAGGGCCATTTCATACCGGTCTCTTCCAGTTAGCGGGGCTGTGAGGCCGGTGCCTGGCGCACAGGTGCTTTCTACTTCTAGCTGGATGCCCAGATGCGGCTCCTCCATCAGGTTTTGGAGAGAGAGGCAGAGAGAGAAATATGCAACCCGCCCACTGCTCTTTGCAGGTGTGAGAGCGCATTGCCTGCCAGGAGCCTGCTACCTTTAGCTAGCCAGTGGGTCGGCCTGGGGTCACCGCTGGAGCAGCTGCTGAAAGGTCGCACACTGAAACTGGAGGCTGGCACAATGAGACCTTGTGCGTGAAGCCCCTTGCACCCCGGGCCCCCGGCAGGTAATAGTGGAGCCCCTCCCACTCTAACATCTTTATCCCCATGAAGGCAGGATGTACTACTATCCCCACGTTGGAGGGGAAACTGAGGCCTGAAGAGGCTAAGGGATGTGCCCATGGTCACACACGATGTTTGAAGCAGAGCAGGAATAGAAGCCAGGTCTCCCCCAGCCCAAGCCAATGCTCTCACCACTGGACCAGCCAACTTCCCTTCCACAGGCAGTGAATTTAGCATTAGTGTAAGGTGCTGGATCAGCAACCCTAAGGAGCAATGTCCTGAATTTACTCCCAGGACAGGTATGGCGAGGGAACAGCCATACAAGCGTCCACCACCTCGTTCTCCAGCCACATTCACCTCTGGGCTGGGATCCACAACACGGATTGAGGCCCACTGACGGCCTAAGGAATGCCTAGTCCTTGAGCTGGCCCTCAGCCCTGGGGTGAATTTCCCCCCCGGCTGGCTGTTTATGACCGTTCCTCGTATAACCCTGGTCAGAAACACGCAGCGCCACCTCAACCGTCACCGATCCCGAAAAACCAGCCGCCCCGTGCTCCAGGGTTATTGAATTCTCTTACAGTAACCGGAGTGTTCAGTGGAATCTTAACTGCAAAGCCGCTTGGAAACCTGCCCGTTCCACTTTAACCAGACCTCTGCTGCCCCCTCGTCCAAGCCACGGCTGCTGCAAGTAATGGCAAGAGACACACAGACACACACAAACCTGCCTGCACGCACACACCTAGTGCTGGCCGGAGGAGGGTGGGGGGCTTCTGCTCAAGGGAGCAGGACTCTTAGCCTTTTAAAGGCAAATCTTGTGAGGAGAGCGGCGGCAGATTTCATCCCCCTCGTCACTTGACTTCTGGTGCACCCCACCTGCTTTTTTAGAGGTCGAGCCAGTGTTTGCGCTGGCGAGGGCCTCAAATCAGCGTCCCCTTCGTTAACTGGGGCCCTGAGCAAAAAGAACGAAGGTGCTGGAAGGCTAATGCAGCAGGGTCAAGGGATTAGAAGGAGGGAGGGGAAACCAGACCTGGTGTCCTGACCCAGGATCCTCCAGGGCCTGCCCCTGTTAACTCCGAGCCCAGCAGAGGAGCAGGGGTGCTGCCCCCTAGGGATCACAGTGAATATGCCCGATGGCAGGTATGGGACACCAGCCACACAGGCCCAGGTGGAGACCTGCCTTTCGTCAAGTCCAAAGAAAACACGCGATGCCCACAATACACATGCTGACTCCAGTTTTCCCAGGGGGCTGCGGCCTGGGACTTGCTCCATCAACTCTCTGTTGCATTAGCTTCCCCCAGAACTTCTGATGCCTCAGAGTTGGGACTGAGGGAAATGGGTAAGAGAAAGATGCACAAGCCATTCTGGATGGACCAAAGGTGAGTGCTCTGGCCTCTGACAGCATCCTGCACCTGAGGATCTCAAAGCACCTTATCATCACTGATCTTATTTATTATGTGTATTCGCCCAGCACCTAGGAGCCCAGCGATGGCCCTGCACCTTATGTGCAAGGTGCTGTGCAGACACAGGACAAAAAAGATGGCACCTGCCCTGAAGAGCATGATTTAATTAGCTAGCCCCACCTGCCTTCTAGGGAAAGGTACAAATAGTTACCCCAGATCGCCCGTTGCCCTGCCCCCGTGCAATCCCAGCACAGCGTGAATGTGAAGTGTGTGCAAATCACGGCCGCTCTGGCTTGTGACTGACCCTCTTTGCCCCAGTGTCAATGACCACGCGAGGCAGAAGAATGGAGAATGAGGGCCTCTAGATTTTGCATCCTTCTCTGGGCTTGTCTACACTATGGGGCCTACTGCGGTACAACTCCAGCACCATGGCTCTGCCGGGGTAACACGGTAGTGTAGACACAACCTACGCCGCCAGACGTCGCTGGAGGAACTCCTCCTCCTCGCGTGACGGTAACTAGGTCACCAGACACATTCTTCCATTGACCTAGCTGCATCTACACCCTGGGTTAGCTCGGCCTCGCTAGGCCCTCGGGTGTGGATTTTTCACCCCCCTGACTCAACGGGGCGGGGACCGAGCAGAGGTGTGCGTGGCTGGTTCTAAGACAGGATTTCTGGAGAGAAAAATGTAAAAACTGCCCCATCCTCCACGCAGCATCCGTCTGCTCCCTCTTTCGCTGTGGCTGTGGGGATTACACCAGCGTCGCCCTGCGAAGCGCAGGGGCCTCCTGCAGCCTTTGGCATTATCTCATTATTTCTACCTCGGCACTTTTCTCTTCTGATTATAATTACCCAAGACTTTATCAGGGCTGCGCGGCCTGAAAGGCGAGCGGTGCCAAGTTCTCCCCGTCTGCTGGTGGCATGATAAGAGGCTGTTTTGGGTGCTTCTTTTTCTTCCTGATTGCTTGTTTTTATGTTTGACAGTGGGCCTCCCAGGGCCCGCGCTGTGCAGCAAAGATGCATTTCCTACCTTCACAGGCGCTCGCTGCTGGTGTGACATGTTCAGGGAATTTGATGGGGGTGGGGGGGGGGAAGGCAGGATTGTCAAACTTGGCATCTGAGGTTCCTTGAGCGTAGGGACAGCACACAAACAGCAACAGGGCAAGTGTCCCCCACTCGTGTGCCTTAGCCTGACTTGGAAGGTAGCAGAAGCTACGTCTACACTACAGAGCTTGCAGCGGCATAGATAGATGCAACAGTGTACAGTTCAGGGTGACTGCACCCGTATTCCTGGTCCGTGGTCCCCCTTCAAGGGCACCCCCTCTAGGCCCTCAGCTCCTCAGCCGTCACCTCTCTTGGGTGGAGACCCATGTCTCTCTCCCTCCTGACCGGGTTTTTTCCAGGCTGCACTGACCCCTGCCTACACTGTGACATCCCCAGCGAGACGGACTGCCAAGACAAGCCAGCACCCGCACTTTGCGTTCTCTCCGAAGGCCACGCACAGCTGTAGTTGCCAGCAGTCACAAGTTCCCACACAGCCCTTTCTAAGCAAGCACATTTGTTCTTAAGGTGAAAGCATGACCGAGAAAACATATTAAAACCAAGAGAAGTTCCTACACGCGCACCAGATGTCACCTGCCAGTCTTATGGGACCCCATTAGGCCCAAGTCCTTCCAACCCTTCCCAGGGAGGATTTGGGCCCCTCTTGGACAGAAGGTCCTGTCTGGTTGCTGGATCAGAAAGGAGGCATTTATCCAGAAGTCCCTTCTTTGTGTATTGGTATCTGTAGAATCCAGTTTGAATCAGTACATGCAGCCTGTCCAGGTGGTGGTACCTCTCTGGAGCGGTTACAACTTGAGTGAATTTGCCTAATCCCCCTCCTTCTTAGTTCATGGGGGGCTGTGGTAACCCTCCCGCCATGGAATTATATACGACCCCTGACCCCCAATGGTAGATCAACTGAATAGAGTGAGATCTCCCAAAGATATTGCAGGAAATTGCCCGTCTGTCACAGCTGTGTCTACACTGAGAGTGTTGTTGGCACAACTCTGTCGGTCAGGGGTATGCAAAATACACCTGGGATTCACTGATTTGGTGGCACAAGTGTGAACTGCTTTGGAGGAAAGTGGTATCAAACCAAACCTTCTCTCCAAACCCAGACAGACAGACCCAAGGCATCCAGAGAAGCAGCCAGACATTTTTGGGCAAGTCCCTGACCCGAGCTAAATGGCGTGTCTGTCTCTACTCACCAAACAACCCATCTGGAATCAAAGCTGCCATGTAGAAATGGAGGGGCATGCAGACAGGGCTGCCGTCCATCCAGCCCCCTTCCTGTAAGCCCCTTAACCCATCCTGAGCTGAAAGATTGAAGAGGCATCGCTGATGACGTGCAGCGTGATGGTAGTTCTGCTGTGGCCATTCGTCCCATCTTCATCTCCCCATGTCCTTTCCATTCATGGGTATTTGAAAGTGCAGCAACCCAGCCAGGTTGGAGCGTGGAGACTCATAGCTTTGCATGATGCCTTCCAAAGATGAGCCCACATGCAGGTTTCGGTGCCTGGAGCACCCTACGCCCCATCTGGTTACATGGCATTGGGGCAGGAGACCTCTGAGCAAAGCACATGCTGATGCCAGAAGTGGCGTCAGCGATTCAGAAGTTGAAAGTCAGGAGAGGACAATGCCCCAGCCGGATGCTAGATGGCACGGTGCTGAGGAAGGTGACAGCAGCCCATGGTGCACAGAGACACGTCACAGCATGGCCAGCTTGTAACTGGGTGCTCTAGCCGCTGAGGCACCTCCTTGCAGCTGGGTCTTGGGATTCGCGCTCTCTCGGTCTGGCAGCTGTTTTCCTGGGCACCTTCCTACCTCACTTCTCCCTCTCATGGCTCATCTCTGGATTTACCAGCCTAAGCTTCCTCTGCTCCCAGGGGCTACTTCACCCATCTCAGCTTCTCACTAGTCTCTAGTCCAGGGCCAGATCCTAGGACTTACTTCCCCTAGGACTCTACCTTGTCCCTAGCCAACTCCCTGTGTCTCTAGGGAGTGTCGGGAGAGCCCCTCCCTCTACCCTCCTCCTTCTCCTCTCAACTTCCTGGCTTGATACAAACCCCAGCCTGCCCTTGCCCAGCTGCTTCATCATCAATTAGACTTAATCAGACCCTGGCTCTCCCCCAGGGGCAGCCTACCAGGTTAATTGGCCCTTTTTAACCTGCTCAGGCCGTGTGTGTGGGGGGGGGGGCCACCCCATCATCCAGCTCTTGCAATTGTATTGCAAGTCTCATACTACTTGGAGTTTCTCTTCAAGACCCAGCTCCTGGAGTCACATGATTATGTGAGACTCCCAGCTTCCAGTCAAAAACCAGAGGCTTCTAGCTTTCTGTTTTCAAGCTTTTCTCTACCAACAGGAAACCCCCACAAGGCCAATAAATTATGACATTTATTAGTCTATTACACTGGCATGATTTCTAAGCCAAGCTCTTTTTTCTTTTTCTTTTGCAGCCTGACTCATTACTTTTGAATGCTTGGGGCCAGCAGTCCTGGATTTACCCAACCACTTGGGGCAGGAGGCAAAGAAGACTGCCGCCAACTGAAGTTTTAGCAGGAATTTTGGGTGGGCGGAAGATACGTTACTCAAAGGGGAAATTAGCACTGGGGTTAACAGCCTTACTATTGCAAAAGGCAGTGAGGGAGCTGGCTACCTGCGTGCAAGCCCACCCGAGAGCCGGGGCACTTACTGGGATGCTAGTCCACGCTGCAGCTTGGGCTGCCCCAGAGTCACTGCTATTGGTACCCCGTCAGCTGGGTTCAAACTAGTTCGGGTTTGTCTGCGCCTGCAGCAATCGCACCCCGGACTGCAGTGTAGACAGACCCTAAGACGCGAGGGTTCTGGCTGCACCAGCACACTCCAGGATCACTTTTAAAACTGAAACGTAGCCTCTGTCAACCGTGGTGGCCAAACCATTTTCAATTCCAGGAATCAATGCCTATTGGCTACCGTGGGTCATCTCCCAGTGTAGACAGGGTTATCTGGATCCTTGGTGGCTTTGTGAACCCCCAGAGTCACATAACTAGGTTTGAGTCCTTTAACCCTTCATTTCCAATGTACAGGGCCAGATTCTGCTCTGTGTCACACAGGTGTATGGCTGACTGCCCTGAAGCCAACAGCAATCTCCACCCAATGGGGTGAGCCAGCTGCAAGGCTGGTTTGCACTGCAGGCATGCGGGCGTGTGATGCTTTCAGTGAGTCATTTGTGGGGGAGGGCTCCGCCCGCTTTTCCTGGAGAGGGTTGGTTCTTTGACTCCAGTCTGGAGCTGTCAGTCAGGATTGTGCTGTTTGGGCATGTGCCCCATGAAGGTTCCCCTAGGACTGGCAGCTGGGAGGGAGCCAGAGCCCCTCCCCAGGCCTGAGGGGCAGATGTCACCTCCCAGAGCCCAGCTAGTGGGAGGGATGGGCTCTGTGCCTGGGGAGCTGGGAGGGCCTGGGTGGCCAGAGGATCACTGGCATGGCCATGCCTGGGATTCACACTCCTGCCAGGCAAGGGCAGCGCCAGCCAGGCACCAGCCTGCCACAGCACCAAGGTAAGGATTTGGCCCACAGTGACCGGAGGGGAGGGGGGAATCCTAGGGAATCAGGCTCCTCGGCAGTTGCTAGTGGAATATGGAGCCACCTATCCACACCCAGCTCACGCTGGGGGAACAACTCTCTGCTGGCAGCTTGGTGGCCTCAGGATTCAATGAACTGGGCGGACTCCGGACAGCGTCTTCCGAGTAGAAAGGTGTGAACATTTAAAAAAAGAAAAAAACGTGGCATTAATGGGCCCCCCGGTTAGTTACTTTAGCATGCAGGGTGATCTAGTGGAGGGGGCAGTGGGCTGGGCACCAGGAGACCAAGGTTTTATTCCCAGCTCCACCAGGGGCTTTGGGCAACTCACTTCCTGTCCCACGGAAGCTCTTTGGGGCAGGGGCTGGCTCTCACTGCATGTCTGTGCAGCCCCTCGGGCACTGGGGCCCTGATCTCTCAGCACCACTGGAATAGAAATAATAATACAGAGAGGCCAGGGAGCAAATGGGCCCCAGTGTGACAGAGCTCCTGTAACAATGATCCTTTTGAGGCACTTGCCAGGGCAGCCCGGAAGCAGCTTGCCCTGGCATTGCCCACGCTTACTGCAACGTGGCAGCTCCTCTTTGGAGACAGGCCCCAGCAGCATCTTCTCGGCACCCGCCCGGCAGCTTCTGGGTTCCTTTATCAGATTGGATCCCCGCACAGCTGGGGAGCAGAGCGCCTGTGAGCGAGCGCTGTCTGTCTCCTCAGGTTTCTCCACGCACAGGGCTGGGGGGTTGGTGGTGATGCAATACGCTGCAACGCTGGAGGAGGGCTAGGAAGGGGCTGAGAGCAGCTGAAATCACCAGGGGTAAGCCGATGGCATCACAGCTGGGGAGAATACGGCCCTGCTCCTCACCAGTGCCTTGTTCCAGCTGCAACAGCCGCACATGCCCTCTTGGTTCCAGAGAGTCATAGGGCACAGGTTGCCTTATGTGGTGACCTATGCACAGTGAACTGGCCCCAGCCTCATCTTCTAACCTCTCCCGACAGGGGGTAGCTGGGAACAAGGCTGGCCTGGAAGACCCTCGACACCAGGGCACGGCTGCAGTTCCCACTGCTCCTTGCCCCGCTGAGCGCTGGTGCCAGGCAGCCTGCAGCAGCAGTGTTTGCATTGGAGGAGAACCCAGCCACCTCTCCATGGGCAGCCCCCCTCTGCCTGGGAAGGGGAGACAAAGGGAAATTCAGGCAGGAAGTGCATGGGGCATGGAGCATGGCAGCACAGTTCTCCCTTTGCTCCATGCTGTAGGCAGGTGCCTTGCCCATCTCTCCTCTCACAGGTGGGTACGTTTTCCCACGGAAGCATGGCCTACTGGTCAAACCAGAGGGCTGCCAGTCAAGAGATTTGTGTCCTGTGCGTGACTCACCTTGCAATCCTGGGGGAGTCTTGTCACCACTCTGTGCCTCAGTTTCCCCATCTGGAGGTGACAGTTATCTGCCCTAGGTGGGTGCTGGGAGGATGACTGTGTTAGTACCAGTGAAGCACAGGAGGGGAGGCCCACAAAGCCTCTTCTGTAGAGCATTTTGCTCTGCCACTAATGATCAAACTCCCCCTGCCACACAGCTGAACTTTTTCTTTTTAAAATGTACCCTAATTAACCCTGTGCTGGTGCAAAGGGGCAGAGCTGACACTGGAGAGTGAGGGTCACTCCCCCCATAACAGGTGTGGCCCCGGGGAGAAGCTTCCCTCACCTGGACCCTATCACTGTGCCTCCCCGGGTGACCAGGAGGGGAGAGGCCAGTCTGTGGCCTCGCAAAGGGACGCTGCGCAAAAGGACCCCACATAGTCACCCCGCCACAAAAACGTAAGGAGGGGGAATGCTGCAAAAGAACTGGGATCAGAGAATTACTGGGGCAAAGAATGCAAAAACCAGGCCGCGACAGGGCTGCTGGAACAATCTGTACAGTGCGGGGGCTGAGAGCCACTGAGCCAAAGTGTAAACCCTGGAGATGATGGAAACCACTTCAAGCCAGGGGTTGCCGCACCCCTAGTTCCAGCACCTGTGGGGAGGGGAGGTCAGAGGAGAACAATGAGGGCACGAGGGGGGGACACTGAGCAGAACCCTGGCCGCTGCTCCGAGAATCCAGCAATCGGCAGCTGTGCTGCCCAAAGTGGGGGGCAGCGGGGCGTGCAGTCCCCCATTGCCCACACTCGTTCCTTGACCTCTATGCTAATGGCAGGGCGCCGACGAGCACCCATCGGCGGTGGACTCTGCGACGTGAACGCCCGTCCTCCAGCAACTGATCTGAGCCTCCCCCAGCCCCCTCCCCTCCGGGTCCCCAGGCGGTCACAAGCCGGGGAAAAGCCCTGACAGGCCTGGCCTTGAGCCTCGAGGAGAACAAACTCCGTGCTCCGGCTAGGAATCCCCTTTGGGTCTGCCCTGCCCTGCACGCCAACTGAAAGGGGCAGCGTCACACACGGTCTTGGGCCTGGGCGTCGACTGGCCAAGCCCCACGGGGGAGGAAGGCCCTGGCCGCTTCGCTCAGACCACGCGCGCGCCAAGGTGGGCCTCTGCGCTCGCGTCGGAATTGCACCGGCTCGAGGGCAGGGCGCCCGGAAACAAGAAGCGCATCAGGAAGGGGCGGGGGGGGGGCCGGGCCGCTGTGCCGGCTCCGCACAGGACGTGAGTGGGCGTCAGCGAGGTGCTCCCGCTAGCCCAGCGCTCGCCGGAGCCCCGGCAGCTGCTTTCCTGGTAACTGCGGCAGCTGTGAGAGGGCACGTGGGGGGCCGTGGCGGGCCGGGGAGGGGAAGGGCGTGCGTGGGCGGGAGGGGAGGGTGTGGGTCGCGGCTGGTCCAGCGGCAGGTGAGTGGGAGTGGAGGAACGGGGCTCAGAGGAGCAAACAGGACGCCGCAGAGATCAGATTACTCACCTCCAGCTGCAAAGCGCAGCAGCTAATAAAAGACTGAAGCTTCCTGTTGTTCCCTCATTAACACCCTCCCCCCGGCCCCCCCCAGCCCCAATGTGCAACGCCAGCTGCAGCGAGAGAGACATGAGCGACAGATACACAGCCCAGGGATGGCGTATGCTGAGAAAGGCCTGGCCTTGGTGCCCACTTCCCCGAGCGGGGCCAAGGGGCATTGGCGGAGGACTCCGAGAGCCTGGCACTAGAAAGCAGGGGGTCTAGGGTGCTCAGCCCAAGGGGTACGCCTGGGACTGGCCCAGAAGTGCCTGCTGCATGCTGGTCAAGCTGCACTGGGAGGCCTACGACTCAGAAGGACCGAGCCACGTTGGTAGAGATCGAGCCGCACCTGCCACGCCTGGCCACTGCTATGGGTCTATCATCTTCCTCCAGGGCTTTAAACATTACTGCCCCCCCCGCACCCCCGCAACCCCCAAAGGGATTGGAGTGCCCGCTGCAGACTCAGATTACAGCAAGAGTTTAAACCGTGAAATTCTGGCTGCAGCACGAGCGGGAGCCCCGGGTCTACCTGCAGACCCAACACCTGCCTCAACTTGCCCGGCCCGAGGCAGCTCCAGAGGTGCCTTCGATGGCTGGGATATGGTCACCGTGTCAAAGAGCGCCCCCCCCGCAGCACAGCCAGGGCTGACATGGTGGGGGCCATTCCTCCAGCCTGGGTCAGCGCCTGGGTCAGCTGGCCTTTGGGGGCGGCCAGGTGTGGGAAGACAGGCCAGGTCAATGAGCCAGCCACAGCTGCCTTGCCATCCTAGAAGGCTACAATCAAACACTACAGCTATGGCGGGAGGATGGACTGGCAGTTTTCTAAGGAGCTTCCTTGTAAGCCAGGTTCAGAAACTAGCTCCATCTCCACCTCCCATGCAGCCAAAATCCCCGTTGCCCTTGCATCTCAGCGGCTGGGCTGGGAGGGCTGGGTCCATCAGCTTCCTGAGGCTTTCCTGGGAGAGACACAACCACACCCTGAATCGAAGTGGGTGAGGGGCCCCTCCAGACTCAGTTCCAATGCTGGCCTCATTGGACCCTCCCTCATTAATCTGGCAACACCCAGAGCTTCCAACCCATTGTGCTAGGTGCTGTACAGACACATGCTCCCTGCCCCAAAGAGCTCACACGCCACCAAGAAGACAGGCAGAGGGTGAAATAAGGTGTACATTTTAACAGCGCGGGGTAAGTCACCACTGGAACAACTGACTGCGGGTCGTGGTGAATTCTCCTTTTACAATCAAGATTGGAGGTTTAGCTGTGCTAGAAATGATTTTGGGGTCATTCTCTGGCCTGTGTAAGGCTGGCTGGTCCCTTCTAGTCTTTGAATCTATGGACCAGACAGAGGGAGGAGGTGATGTTTTCTAAGGTCAGAGAACAGAACCCAGGCCTCCTGACTCTCAGGCCTGCACCCCTTCCACTAGGCTACACTGTCTCTCCAGGCAGCCACCCACTGTTAGCGCCTCAGCTGTCCTCAGGGGAAAGCTTGGAGCCAGATCAGCGCGGCCCCTCCCTACACACAGTGAAACAGCCCAGGGGCTCTACCCACCCCTTGAGAGAGTGACATGCCAGCAGATCTTCCCATTGCTCCTCCTCGCCGCAGGCTCTGACTCACCCTCCTCCCATCTCTCGTGCACCTGTCTCTCTCACACACACACTTCCTGTTGTGAATCACCTGGAGTTTCCAACCATCATGGGGCGTTTTAGCTTCTAACCTCAATTGAGAGGCTGTTTTCCTGGGGCGGGCAAGTGCTCTTTTCGTCTTTAATTGAAAGGATGCCCGTCAGCAATTGTTCTGAACTGGTGGCAGGTGCAGAGACACAAGAGGAGAGAGACCCCAATGGGGAAAATGGACAAATTTGGAAGCCAAAGCCACCATGGAGTCTTTTTTAAACGACCCTTTCCAGATTCTGAAGGGACTCGACTGGTGCCAGACACCCGCCGCACTGACAGGGCAGATTGGGGATGGGCAGCTGTGCCCATAAGCCATAAAGCAAGGGTGGCCCAGTGGCGAGGGCACAACGCAGGAGGCCTGGGTTCAGTTCTCTGCTCGGCCACAGCCTCCCTGCGTGTGGCTTTTACTAGAAGTTAGGAGCCAGCTTACAGAGGGAAGGCTGGGGTGAGGAAGACAGTAAAGGCTTGGAGATGCTCAGCTGCGTAGGGTAACAGGGGCCAGGTGCGCTCTCCCAGCCGGGTGTTCGGATGGCCTGTAAAATAGGGCTGGAGGGTTTGGTACGATTTGGGGTATCGGGGAGATGGGAGGCCAGGGAAAAGGGGGTTTTGTGATTAGGGACTGTCTCACTAGTGCAGTGGGTCTCAAACTTTTGTACTAGTGACCCCTTTCACACAGCAAGCCCCTGAGTGCGACCCTGCTTATAAATTAAATGTACTTTTTTTTATATATTTAACACTATTATAAATGCTGGAATGAAGCAGGGTTTGGGGTGGAGGCTGCCAGCTCGTGACTCCCCATGTAATAACCTTGTGACCCCCTGAGGGGTCACAACCCCTAGTTTGAGAACCCCTGCACTAGTGCTTAATCTGCATCCGTCACTGGCCTCCTACCAGACACCCATCCCGCCCTGCTCCCCTACGCGCCCAAACTCCATTTCCCCCAAGGGTTCAGGACCGGGGGCTACCCAGGGTCCCGCTCGCTGACATTGGTGCCAGAGAAGCGTCGGTCAGTGGCCAGAGCACAGGAGCCCTGGGGTCTGCTCTGCCACCAACTCCTGGTGCGACCCCAGGCCAGCCCCCTCTGGGCTGCGTGCTTCGGTTTCCTGGCAAGTGGGGATGAGCCAGTCCTTCACTTCCTTTGTAAGTGCTTTGAGATCCAGCCATAAGGGGCCATCAGCAGGGGGGCTAAGCCAGTGTGTGGAGGGGATGGGGTGGGGTGGGGGGGCTGGAGAGGCCCAGCTTATTTACAAGGCCTGGCCCAGAGCAGGGAAATGAAGTGACGCTGCGATCGAGGCCGGGGCCTCACCGCCCAGCTAACAAGCTTCACAGCAGGAATTGAGCAACTGCAGGTGGGGACGAGGGAAGAAATCGAGAGCTGCCTTTGAGTGCACTGACGGCAGAGCCCCTCGGGCCCTTCAGCACCCAAGGGTGGCAGTCGGGCTGGGGCGGGGAGGGGAGTGGCAAGGGGGCTAGAGCAGAAAGAGCTGAACTCCAGCAAGTGCAGGGAAAGGCCCCAGCTCCCCGGCAATGTGAGCACCACGTCCCGCCTCCCGGGCTCAGGGACACTGTGGCACATGGGGCAGGTGCTGCCGGATGCAGCAGGCAGTTGGATGTCTGATGAGCCGATGGCCACCCCTTCCCTGCTCCCTCGAGGACTGGAGGGGTGGGTCAGGCAGCAGCCATCCTTGGGGCAGCCAGCACTCCCACCTGTTCCAAGAGGCAGGCAGTGGCCCCAAGGGAGCTGGCCGGGAGTCATAACACAGGCTCGAATGGCACCATGTTTGCATGTGCCAGACAGCTGGGTGGGGGGTGGGCCAGCCCCAAGGACATGAAAGCAGGGAGCAGGGGTCAGCTGGGCACGGACAGAGAAGCCCACGCTGCTGTGGACACGAGGAGAAGCCCACATGCCAAGTTCACTCCTGCTGTAAGTTCGCTGACTTCAGTGGAGGTGGCGTTTGGTTCACTGGTTAAATGCGACAATGGTCCTCATCAGACTTAAACTAAAGTCCTGGGAAACACCCTCCCAGGGGCTTTCCCATCTCTAAGGGCAATACCCTCCCCGCCTCCGCCCCATGGCTCCTCAGGCAGGAACAGAGTCTGGGATCTTTATCTCTGACAGCTTAAGCCTCTGGTGCTGGAGCTGAGGGAGAAATTCTACTAGCCGCTCACTGCAGTAGGCTCTTATCCTCTTAGGTGACTAGCCATTAGAGAGGGACATGAAGCTCCTACTAAGCCACGCTCCAATCATATGATGGAAATTACAGGCCCCTGAGGCCCTAGTCTATGCCGGTATAGTTAGGTCAGGATGGCGTATTCTCCAGTGCTTTGGCCAATCCATTCTTCAGCGTCCCAAGCCACAGCATGGCTGCTGAAAGACTGCACCTTTGGTCCCACTCAGTCTGGACATTCAGCCCCAGTGTCCCCTTTCTAAATGGCTTCTCTTCAGTGCTACTTGGTCCCCGTCCTAAATTGAGCATCGAGCTGGGAGTCAGGACGCCTGGGTTCTAGTCGCCACCACATTGCGGCGTGACCCCAGGCAAGTCACATTCTCTCTCCGTGCCTCAGTTCCCCACCCCGTAAAACGGGAATAATGATGGAAACCAATCAGAAATGGACAGCTCCCAATGCAATGTATTACTATGGGGAGCTATACCCCCTCAGACATGGGGTTCAGCAGTATTGGTTCACATATATCTTTTCCCACACACAGTCTGTTTTGGATGGACACCCTGGAAATACTTAAGCTCAGATAGTCACGCAGGTAGGGTGGCGGGTGGGGATGGGGCAGGGCATGTGGAAGGAGAAAGTAAAATCAACAGCTAAGATTAGCTGTGGCAGTTTTTACTATACCTATTATTATGATAGAATATCAGGGTTGGAAGGGACCTCAGGAGGTCATCTAGTCTCACCCCTGCTCAAAGCAGGACTAATCCCCAACTTTTTCCCCAGGTCCCTAAATGGCCCCCTCAAGGATTGAACTCACAACCCTGGGTTTAGCAGGCCAATGCTCAAACCACTGAGCTATCCCTCCCCCTGTAATTATGTGTATTACGGTAGCAGTGAGAGACTGAGCTGAGGTCAGGGTCCCGCTGTGCTAGGTGATACGCAGACACATAGTCAGAGACAGTCCCCGCCCCAAAGAGCTAGCCTCTAAACCACCGAGGCAGACAACGAAGGTGGGAGGGGGAATTATTAGGCCCATTTTACAGATGGGGAACTGAGATGCAGAGGATGGCCAACCTAGTGACGTCCACGGGGACTAGGGCACACAGACCAGCAGAAGGCAAGTGCAAAAAAAAAAACACAAACAAAAAAAACAACCACCCAGAATGCCGCCCCTGGAATTGTGCAGCCCCAAGCTTTGGTTGCTGGTGTCTAAAGCCGGTCCTGCCTGCATGGGATCCTCAGCCCTTGCCCTGGTCCCTGGTTGGCGGTGACAGAGCCAAAGAGAACATGAAGGTAAGTAACCCGGATGACACTTAGCATAATAGGGTCTGTAGACTCTGATTGTGCCCCAGAGGGAAAGCAAAGATGCCATAGAAGGAGCTACAGGCGGCTGCGTGGCCTAGTGCAATGGTTCTCAACTAGGGGTCTGGCACCTCTTGGGGGGGCCACCAAGCAGGGCCGGCGTTAGACTTGCTGGGGCCCAGGGTAGAAAGCTGAAGCCCCGCCGCATGGGGCTGTAGCCCGGTGCCCCGAGCCCCGCCACCTGGGGCTGAAGCTGAAGCCTGAGCAATTTAGCTTTGCAGGGCCCAGACACTGGTCTGGCTTGCTACCCACTAACGCCAGCTCTGGCTTTGATATGCAGAAAACCAGCTATTGTGGCACAGGTGGGCTGTGGGGTTTGTATAGCAGGGATATGTGTGTCAGACACAAAAAGCTTGAGAACCCCTGGCTAGTGGGTAAAGCGCTGGACTGGCACTCAGGAGACCTGGGTTCTGCTCCTAGCTCTGCTGCGGGCTAAGCTTAGGTAAGTCACTTCCCTCCCTGTGCCTCAGTTTCTCCATCTGCAAAGTACTTTGAGAGCCGCTCTAGATGAGCTAGGTATTGTCCTGTAGCGCAGCAGCTGCTAGAGCTAGGGAAAGCACACAGGCAAGTGCTGTGCAAGCCTCTGTCCTCCGGCAGAGCCAACACACCACCCTGCTGCCCTGCTCCAACCCTGCCCTTGGTGCCCAGAGCCCTTGGGGAGCAGAAACACTCCATTGTGCAGGAGGCTCTCGAGAGGAGACCACTGGTGGTGGGAAGCCAGGCTGAAACCCACCCAACTCCCTGCACTGGCGACCCACCCTGTGACTCATAGCCACAGCTGTGACATGCACCAGCACGGATGCAAACCAGCCCACACAGCCTGAGCGTCTACTCCACGGGGACTGCTGCACCTGCTGAAAGATAAATAACCTGATTAACCCTTTGGAGGCTACAGGGCCAGAGATACCTGTCCTCCCGGCCTACAAAATAGAAGCATTAAGAGCTCTTGGGGGCCAGGGGGACTAGCAGAGCTTTTAGAAACAGAGAGTAGTTGAGATGGGCACAGAAATCTGGCTGCGATTGTGCCCCGCATTAAAGCCAGTTGTAGATGGAAGAGGGAAACCCCTCCCTCCAGATACACGGCCGAACAATGTGAGTAGTTATCATTTTTATGGCAGACATAAAACCTAGGCCTGGATTCTCGGGCCCGCTGCTCAAGGATTCCAGGGGCACCTTCCCGGTCGAAGCCAGGCACACGGCAAGCTTTCACGCAGATGAGTTCTGAGCCAGCGGCTTCTGGGCCTATCTCCCACCCCCGCCCCAAATCAAAGCAAAACCCACTCCCATGCTTATCAGAATTCAGCTAAGAGGCCTCTATTAAAAGCCCCTGGCTCTTAGCCATTTTGCCACCTCCACAGCATGATTCACGGGCAGGGCGAAATCTCTGAAAACACCCATGTTTTATTTTGAAAGCCCTTCAATAAATCCCATCACCTACAAATGCTTAGGAGGGTCGGATGAGTTGCGTGACTTGCTAGCCGTTGCTGCATTGAGCCCAGTGGCTAGTGTGCCGACATCACCGCCACGGGGGACCCAACACCGGAGCCCAGATGAACAAGGCGAATTCCAGGGCAATGAACGGTTCAATCAGTTGCCCCGATTCAAGAGGGACAGGCTTGATTTTAAAACCTGCCGTGGCCACATTCCTCCCTCTCCAAATAATCCATCTTCACCCCTACTTCTCTCCCCACCCACTATCCCCATTAGCAACCTTTGCACATGAGACTGGAGCCGTATGACACTCCTGTGCAGACATGACCTTGGGATTTCTGCTGCACGGTCACAGATGGGGCCTGGAAAGCTGGCCTCAAGCAGAGGGGAAGATACAGGGGCAGGCAAAGAGGATGAGATCGACGCTGAGGTGCTGAGGAAAGAGGCTGGCCTCTGGCATAGTTTTGGGGGAGGGGGTTGGCCTGTAAGTCCCCCATTCTCCTGGAAACTGGGGCTCAAAGTCTAGGGGCAGCTGCACTGCAGTGGGGCTGGACGGCTGTAATTTACTAAGTGCCCTCCGGGGATGAAACGTAAGCCAGGGTGAGTCCCCTTTGCTGGGCCCCAGCCAAGGTAACTTCCACGGAGACTCAGGGCAGACAGGCTCCGCCAGACTTTGGAGGGAGCTTTGGTGGGTGGTCAGGTTTATGGCTCTTTTCCTCCTCCCACACACCAGTTCGGCCTCCCGGCCAAGAATCACAGCTCCTGGCTGCTGACAGGAAGAGCCGCAGAGGCGCGGTTACTGTGCAGGGACTGTACTGGGGAGTAGTGCCCTCTGCTGGACAGAATCAGAACTTCCCACAGGGCATCATAGATTCTATACTGCCAGTGATGAGCTGCCAAAATCTTAACAACCGGTTCCCTATGAAAAGTTCTGATGTAAGGGATGTGCCCCAGTATGTATTTTTTGTACCAACAGGGTTACCATACATCCGTATTTTCCCGGGAGGAATTTTTAAAATTTAAAAATTTCTCCCGGACGGCGATTTAAGAACCAAAAAGCCTGACCTATCCGGGAAAATACAGGTTTGTGTTAACCCTGCCTAAAGTTCTTTTTTAAAAAGATGGGCCTGAGCTAGAAACGAGCTCCGTTTCACATGTGTGGGGCCCCGCCACTCCCCGGGGGTGTGCTAGGGGGACCAGATGTCCTGATTTTATAGGGACAGTCCTGGTTTTGGGGTCTTTTTCTTATATAGGCTCCTATTACCCCCCACCCCCGTCCCGATTTTTCACACTTGCTGTCTGGTCACCCTAGGTTGTGCACATGTGTGGGTCCCAGCTGCTCCCTGCCCCCCTCATTGAAGCAGGTGTGCAGGGTTACTGCCCTAGGAACTGCAGGGCACCAGTGGACATGGGGCCAGCTGCAGACAGGGGCATGGGGCAGGGCTAGCTGGAGGCAGGCGGTGCAGGGCTGGCTGCAGGCAGGGCAGGGGGTGTGGAGCTGGCTGGAGACAGGAGGGTGCAGGGCTGGCTAGAGGCAGGACAGGGGCTGACTGGAGGTAGGGGCTGGCTGCAGGCA
Organism: Lepidochelys olivacea; assembly: GCF_965140295.1. NCBI lineage: Eukaryota > Metazoa > Chordata > Testudines > Cheloniidae > Lepidochelys > Lepidochelys olivacea. Next base: position 12,001,516 of record NC_140429.1, read on the forward strand.
GGGCAGGAGGGTACAGGGCTGGCTGTGGACAGGGCAGGGGGTGCGTGCAGCAGGGGCTGGCTGCGAGCAGGACAGGGGGTGCGGCAGGGGCTGGAGACAGGGGCTGGCTGCAGGCAGAGGGTGCGGCAGGGGCTGGCTGCGGGTGCAGGGGGTGGCTGCAGGCAGAGGGTGGCTGGAGGCAGGGGGTGCGGCAGGGGCTGGCTGCGGGTGCAGGGGTGGCTGGAGGCAGGGGGTGGCTGCTGGCAGGGGGTGGCTGTAGGGGCGGCTGGAAGAAGGGGGTGGCTGGAGGCAGGGGGTGCGGCAGGGGCTGGCTGCGGGTGCAGGGGTGGCTGCTGGCAGGGGGTGCAGGGGGTGGCTGCAGGGGTGGCTGGAAGAAGGGGGTGGCTGGAGGCAGGGGGTGCGGCAGGGGCTGGCTGCAGGTGCAGGGGTGGCTGCTGGCAGGGGGTGCAGGGGGTGGCTGCAGGGGTGGCTGGAAGAAGGGGGTGGCTGGAGGCAGGGGGTGCGGCAGGGGCTGGCTGTGGGTGCAGGGGTGGCTGGAGGCAGGGGCTGGCTGCGGGCAGGCGGTGCGGGGGTGGCTGGAGGCAGGGGCTGGCTGCAGGCAGGGGGTGCAGCAGGGGCTGGCTGCGGGTGCAGGGGGTGGCTGGAGGCAGGGGCTGGCTGCGGGCAGGGGGTGCAGGGGGTGGCTGCAGGCAGAGGGTGCGGGGGTGGCTGCAGGCAGAGGGTGCGGCAGGGGCTGGCTGCAGGCAGGGGGTGCGGGGGTGGCTGGAGGCAGACCAGGGCAGGGGATGGCTGGAGGCAGGGGCTGGCTCCAGGCAGGAGGTGCGGCAGGGGCTGGCTGCGGGTGCAGGGGGTGGCTGCAGGCAGGGGGTGCAGGGGTGGCTGCAGGCAGAGGCTGGCTGGAGGCAGGGGGTGTGGCAGGGGCTGGCTGCGGGTGCAGGGGGTGGCTGCAGGCAGGGGGTGCAGGGGTGGCTGCAGGCAGAGGCTGGCTGGAGGCAGGGGGTGTGGCAGGGGCTGGCTGCGGGTGCAGGGGTGGCTGGAGGCAGGGGGTGGCTGCTGGCAGGGGGTGCAGGGGGTGGCTGCAGGGGTGGCTGGAGGCAGGGGGTGCGGCAGGGGCTGGCAGCGGGTGCAGGGGGTGGCTGCAGGCAGGGGGTGGCTGCAGGCAGAGGCTGGCTGGAGGCAGGGGGTGTGGCAGGGGCTGGCTGCGGGTGCAGGGGTGGCTGGAGGCAGGGGGTGGCTGCTGGCAGGGGGTGCAGGGGGTGGCTGCAGGGATGGCTGGAAGAAGGGGGTGGCTGGAGGCAGGGGGTGCGGCAGGGGCTGGCAGCGGGTGCAGGGGTGGCTGCGGGCAGGGGGTGGCTGGAGGCAGGGTGGTGGGTGCTCATGGGGAGCAGCCCGAGCAGCAGGACGCAGCCCAGGCCCAGCAGAGCAGCCGGGGACCCACCCAGCAGCAGCGGGAGCCTCAGGGCCGGGGAGCAGCAGCAGCACCAGGGCTCGTGCCCAGGGCCAGGCAGCAGCCCACGTGGCTCCCGCAGCGCAGCGCCCCCAGTGGCCAGAGGAGGAATTACATCACTTCCCAGCCAGAGCCCAGCAAAGCCTCAGCGCCCCCTGCAGGGAAGCGGGTTAACAACCGGTTCTAAAACGGCTTCAAAATTTAACAGCTGGTTCGCGCGAACCAGTGTGAACCAGCTCCAGCTCACCGCTGTACTGCTAACGGGGATCACCTCTGGCTCTAGTGGCAGGAGTCCGTGCTCTCAGGGCAGGAGGAACCCTACTGGGAAATTGCTAGTGGCTAAGGGTGCAGATATCAAGAGCTATCAAGGATTTGTTACATCTGAAGCCCAGTTAACTCCCCATTTCTCTACCCAAGCACGAAAGCCATGGGCACTTTACACTCATGTGCCGAACGGGCAACGGCTTGTAACTGCAACACCAGGTACAGGAGCTGTGAGCAAGCCAGCGCCTTTGGCTTCTGGAGGTCACTATGCACTCCCCCTTTTACCTTGAGCCCCTCTTACATCACGTCCCCCCTCCCCACATCATGCCCCGACACAGGCTAGGAGCTGCATCAGCACAGAGACACGACCACATACATCAGCCCAGACACAACACGAGCCCCTGCCATCAATAAATCAATCCTTTCATTTATTCAGCGCAGCCCAGGAGACGCTGGATCATTTCAGAGGATCAAAATGGCACGGGCCAATTAAGAACAAGGCCAGCCCCACCCGTGTGAGCATCAATTTAAACGCCACCTCTCTGCCCCGTGGTCTCCCTGCTGGTGCAGTGCCAGACTCTGTGCCCAAGAACTGACCAGACTGGGTGGTGGCTACTGCTGTCACGGGGGGCAGATTGCGGGGCTGGCCCTTTAAGGGGAGCTGGGCTCAGCCCCATCTGTGCCTAGCTATCTGCCTTCCGGGTGGTGGGTTTGGGCACATGCAGTGGGCAGGGCAGCATGTGATGGGAGCTCAGGGGAGCTTGTCAGAGGGAGCTGGCTGGGTTAGAAAGACCAGGGAGGACACAGGGCCAGGTAGAAATAGGAAAGAAGATGATCTCCTGCTCAGCTAGAGGGCAAGGCCGTGCTGGAGATCACTGCAGTGAGGGGCAGGAGCAAACTCTTCAGAGGGCACCAGCAGGCCCTGAGGAAGCAATAGACATGTACACGGGTGGGGGAACGGCAGGTTCCTGGGGAACTGTAAGTGAATTAAGTGGCTGGGGGGTGCTGCCATTGGCTGGGAATCCCAAAGCAGGGGTGGGACCCCTAGGACCATATGAGTTAGTGCAGCCCCAGGAAGGAGTGCGGGAAAGCCTTGGGCTAGCATCACTCTCCTTTGGCCAGCGGGGGCTTGGAGCAAGTGACTCCTCAGTGCTCCTGCCCTCACCAGGCAGTGGGAGAGCAGAGAGTAAAGGACAGGGTGCCCTCTGCAGCCAAGCAAACAGCAGCCTATGAGAGGTGTCTCCTCCCCAAACGTGAGGGGTGAGGCTCCAGCTGGCAGCAGGGGAGGGCTGCAGCCTTCCCAGGGTTGTCTAGCAAAGCCAGGTGGAGAGAGCAGCACGTTTGCTGGGCACCTCTGTCCAGGCCCTCCCAAATCCAGCAGCAAAGGAGGCTGAAAACTCTTGGCCTTGCCTTGTGTTGTGGCATTGAGGTTGCCCCATCCCCTGGCCAGTTCCGCTGGCCCATGTCTGACAGATGCTGCGGTGGCCGTGGCAACGGAGCGAGGAAATTCTCCAGGCGGTTAGCAAGCAAGTTACCCCCTCTCCTATGCTCCAGCCTCCCAGTGAATCGAGGTGACCCCAGAGGATGCTCTGGAGGGAAGGGGGGCATAGGTGCGAGCAGATCAGGACGAGGAGCCAGCAGTAGCTGGTGATTGTGTGGGATCAGCTCCGGGAGGCTTCCTCTTCAATCAGGGCCAACGAGATCAGGGCTAAACCCCCCCCAAGCCTGGAGGCAACGGCAAAGCTCCCAGGACCGAGGGGTGATCTCTGAACCCTGGTGCCTTGCCAGGGATCAGACCCAGAGCAAACCCTTGGACATCCCCAGCGCTATGGCAACTGCCCATTAACGCAGGGCAGGAAGGGAATCAAGGGGCAGTTGGCCCAGTGCAGAACCCATCACATCTGTGAATCAGGCTGTCCAGCTGGGTCCAGAGGTGGCTGGGAAAAGAAAAGCCACCTGCACTCCCAATAGTCATGTAAAATGAGGTGTGAGGCTGCTTCCGTTCCCATGGCAACTGCTGGCGGGTGTTGATCGCCATGGCTGCCAGACATACTCCCTTCATGACTCTTGTTCAGCTGCGGGGCAGATGGGACAGGCCACGCCGGTCCCCTTTTGGCCGCAGTATCCCTTGGGGGTCTTGTGCAGGTACTGCTGGTGGTAATCCTCTGCGTGATAGAACTCCCCGGCCGCCTGGATTTCAGTGGTGATGGGCCCCAGCTGCCGTTTAGCCAGCTCCTAAGGAGAGGAGACAGGAGGAAAGGATGTCAAGCTTAGTGCACCTGGAAAGGGAGCAAGCGGCATCACCAGCTGGAGCCAAGCCTCCAGGTTGACAGGCATTGGGGGGGAAGCTTACACGCTTCCCCACTGCTCCAGTATAGGACCTCGGGGCAGAGGCTGTGATGTGATCTGGGGAGAAGAATCTGGGGCATAGCGAGCAGATCGAGGGACGTGATCGTTCCCCTCTATTCGACATTGGTGAGGCCTCATCTGGAGTACTGTGTCCAGTTTTGGGCCCCACACTTCAAGAAGGATGTGGATAAATTGGAGAGAGTCCAGCGAAGGGCAACAAAAATGATTAGGGGACTGGAACACATGAGTTATGAGGAGAGGCTGAGGGAGCTGGGATTGTTTAGCCTGCAGAAGAGAAGAATGAGGGGGGATTTGATAGCTGCTTTCAACTACCTGAGAGGGGGTTCCAAAGAGGATGGCTCTAGACTGTTCTCAATGGTAGCAGATGACAGAACGAGGAGTAATGGTCTCAAGTTGCAGTGGGGGAGGTTTAGATTGGATATTAGGAAAAACTTTTTCACTAAGAGGGTGGTGAAACACTGGAATGCGTTACCTAGAGAGGTGGTAGAATCTCCTTCCTTAGAGATTTTTAAGGTCAGGCTTGACAAAGCCCTGGCTGGGATGATTTAACTGGGAATTGGTCCTGCTTCGAGCAGGGGGTTGGACTAGATGACCTTCTGGGGTCCCTTCCAACCCTGATATTCTATGATTCTAAGAACCACAGCAGGGACACCAGCGCCAAAAACCCAGGGGCAGCTGGCGGGAGAGAGAAATTAAAGCAGCTCACCAGGATCACTTCCCAGAGCAGGGGCAGGGGGCGTGGGGACTGGTGCTGGGCATACACAGCAGTAGGCCGGGAATCTGATTGGGGGGGGGGAGGGGCGGTAAGCATTTTCTATTCACTTCCATTCAGGGACACTCTTGGCCAACAAGTCCCAAGAGCTCCAGCCCCGGGCAACAGTTAAACCCTGCAGCACCCCTGGGAGGCAGGCAGCAGGTGTGAACCCTGGTTTACATTGGTATATGGCCTTGGACAAGTCAGTTGAAGGGCTGGGAATAGAATCCCGGAGTCCTGACTCCCAGTCCCCTGCTCTGACTGCTAGGCAAGTCCCCCAAAAGGAAGCCACCTTAAAAATAGGAGCAGGAACTTGAAGGAGTTGGTGAGGAAGAGACCTGCCAGCAACTGCTAGTCTCACTGGGAGACCAGAGGTGTTTGTGTCAAACTAGCTCTTTAGCCAACACAAACCCTACCCATCTAGAGCTCACACAGACCCTTCCCAGCGCCGGCCCAGCCCGGACACCTCAACAATGGGCCCACCCTGAACATGTGTCAGAACAATAGAACCAGAGCGGATGAGCACGATCCAGGCTGCCAGAGAAGAAACTTGGGACTAGGGCTTCACCCCGCACCCTCTTTCCTTAGACAGCCACTGTCATCGCCAAGCTAACAGACAAGAACCGGGTTTCCGAGGGGATCCTCCAGCCCCTGCTAGGACCACCCTGGATACCAATAGGAACTGTGCAGGGGTTGCAGTACACCAGACTGGCCACAAGGGGGCTGTAAGATACCCATTTCCCTAACGGGTTGCAAGCCTGGCTTGGCGGCTACCCGGCTAACACCCCCAAACAGAGGCATTATGTGAGCAAAGCCCCTGGTGCAGATCCATCACTCCAGTGTGTGTGTGAGGGGGGAGGCTGGGCTCATGGGATCTCAGCAGGGAAGGAAAGAGAGGGGGAAGGGCAGGGCAGGCTGTGGGGTGAGAAGGGAGCAGTTCACCCCCACCACCAACCCCCTCTGCAGGGTCTGAGCTCAGACCAAGCCAGGCCCCTCCATGCACGCTCTGCAAAACACAAGGTGCGCTGAGCTGAGAAAGCCACCTAGACAAGGCGAGAGAGGGGATCACTGGGGCACCCCCTCCAGTCTGCCAGGAACTAATCCCTCTGCGTCTCAGACAGCGCCTTGCCGAATGCCTGCTCCGCCACACGAGCCAGGCCCCTGCCAGCAGGAGTGGCTCAGCCAGCAGACGCGTGGCTTGGAATGGACAGAAGCGAGGAGCGCGCCAGGGTGGAAATGCCGCTGCTGAAAAGGGGGAGGCTAAAAATGAATCTGCACCTGCCCGGGGAAGGACTAGTTCTCGCACACCACAAACTAATTCTTACAGTGGCTCCCGGTGCCGAGGCGCTAAGGCCCCTGGGATACGCCCCCTGAAATCCTAGCACTCAGCACGGTCTGCTGGGTAAGCCGTAGGCACGACTCTGTACATTCGGCTCTGTGTGAGAGCCAGGAGAGGGGTATAGCCTCAGAGTTGGATACACTCATGGAGGCAGGTCTCTTACCGCGATTGCAGGGGTGAATGCGCACATCAGAACTGTCCCTCCACGTCACTGCCTGGGGACCTGGCTTCTCCTCCAGAGCCTGCGCTTCGGTGACCATGGGCAGGGGCTCCCAAGGCTGTGACTGGACCCTTGCTATGCTTAACAATTTCTGCTCCTCCGCTTTCCGTGTGTGATGGTGGGTGACTGGGGATTTCACAGTTTACATGCAATACCACCAGTCTCTAGTAATCCACCGTACACTAATGTTGGGCTCTGTCTCCCTCTAGTGGCTGGCCCACATCAGATGTTTATGAGTGTACGATTGCAGCTGCCCTTCTGACACAAGGGGCCTAGCCTTTAGCGAAGGCAAGAACGACTCATGTTTTTAAATCCAGAGGCCTTTGGTTCAAGCCCTGCTCTAAGAACCTGAGTGCCCCCCACACTCACTGGGAAGAGCTCAGTTCTCCAACAAAGGCTTATGTGGGGAAAGGGATGGAGGGGGAAAAAAAGATCACGAGAACCACTATTCTTCCCTTAAGAGAGAAGCGTGTCCTAGATCCATAGGGGAGTGTTTCCACATTAGATCCCCAGTATTCCAGCTGGCTTCCATGGAACCAGTAACCCTGCAAGGGCCACCGTCCTGGCTGTGCAGCTCTTCATCATGAACGATTTGCTCTTTGAGCACCCCTTTCATCCAAGGACTTCAAAGGCCTTTACTAAAAGGTCTTCCAAGCATTCTCTCTCTCTCTCTCTAGCGGCCACATCAGGGCAGCATCTGAGCCATCCCTGGGTGGGAGCTAAGGATTGTTAGTTTCATTTTACAGAGAGGGAAACTGACTTGCCCAAGGTCAGGCAGCGACAGAGTCAGGAATAGGACCCAGGAGTCCCAATCCTCAGCACCTACGCTCTGGTCAAACTCCCTCGCTAGCACTCAGAGGTCTTAACTTTGTAGTCTGCTGCTGTAACCACTAGATCACAGTGCCTTCCTGCCAGAGTGCTGGGGAGTCTGTTCTACTGCAGCAAAAACATACAACGTACAAAAACAGAAGAGAATTAGACAAATCAAAGCAGCATCATTAAGGAGGCAAGAGGGGCCAGGAGTCTAACCTGGGGACCTCTGTTAATTTTTACCAAATCCTCTTATAGAGCGTGGATACATCCAGGGGCAGCTCTGCTCCCTCTGAACTTTCCTGTTGCTTGTCTCCATAGGATATGTCTACACTGCACACGAAGCCTGGGTTCTCACCCACTTCGAGCCCAAGCCCCACTTCCATCCACACACAGATGTGTCTGACTTGGCTCAGCAAGCACTCGGGACCCAGGTCGTAGGACCCTGCTAGGGGGTGGAGAAGAGCCCAAATCCCACTCTTGACTCAGGTCTCAGGCCTGTCATTTTGCAGTGTGGACACATGGCAAGCCACAGACCCAAGTCACAAGCTCTGCACAGCGCAGTGCGGACGTGTTAGCATGACAGAGCACTGAGGTCGGCCATTGTAAACCCAGGTTTCCAATGCAGTGTGGACACTCTAGTGTGGGCCTGGAAACACCGAGTTTACAAGCCCGGGCTTACTGCGCATGTAGACATAGTCTCAGATTGCAAGCCCTTTGGGGCAAGGTCCGTACCGAACTATGTCCATACCAGACCTGGTACAATAGGGCACCCAGTCCTACTGGCTATTTGCAAAGGCTCCCTGGTACCATTATCCCCATTTGGCAGATGAGGGGAAACTGAGGCAGAGATGGCCCAGTGTCAGTTTATGGCAGAGACAGAATAGAACCCAGATCTCCAGCTGCCCTGGAGCCCTGTGTTCTAGCCCCTGGACACAGCTACCTCTGAAAGGGGTGAACTGGCTGCTCCAAGAAAAGGAGAAACGCCACTTGTCAGGGCCGCTCTCAATCACTCACTGAGCCAAGCCGTGATGGGCGGAGGTGCTGAGAAGGGGGTTTTATGTCAGGGCGCAGGTATCTACTAGGAGGAGGATACTGGGGAAGGGGAGGGGCTGATTTAGAGGCAAGTGGGGTTTGTCTCCAGTTGGGGAAAAGCCCCTTGTGGCTCCCATCAGCTGTCAGCCAGCTCTTTGATGTGGGGCGCATCGTTAATTGCATTAAAGGAGTCGGTGGCTGTGGAGACTTTCCAGCGGATGGAGGAGATGGAGGGGGGAGACTTGCGTTTCTTCGGGGCCCAGAACAATGCAGCTTATCGGCAGGCAGAGTTAATTCACATGTTGGGGGGGGAGGGGAAGACGCCGGGTGCGGGAGCCGATAAGGAGGCCCAGTTAATTAACTGGAACCCAGCAGGGCCTGAAGTTGGGGGAGGAGCCGTGGTGGCAACCGAGCGAGCAGCAGCCCCAAGCTACAGGCCACTGCAAATGAAGGGAGGGGGATTCGAACCCCCTGCTGGTGACAGCCCACGCAGAGATGAGATGGGGGCCCTGGAGAGCCACAGACTTTACCCCAAGAGCAGGGTACCTCACCCCCATGCCTCAGCCCTGCCCTCTAGAGCAGCACATGGCCATGGGATCAGTGTCCCTTTCCTGCCCAGATCACGTCAGACCCCTGCTCCTCCCTGCCTGGTTAAGCTTCCCCCTGCCCAAGGGCAGAGGCCAGCGCCTCTCTGCCTAGGTGGGGGCTTTGGGGATTCTTGCAGAGGAAATGCAGGTCAGGGAAGAGGGCTGAGTTTAGTGGCTGGCTAAGGGGCCAGGTAAGCTCTTATCTAGCACTTTTCATCCACAAAGCTCAGAGGAGAATGACAGAGGTGGTCAGGGGCATTATCCCCATTTTACAGATGAGGAAACTGAGGCACAGAGCAGGGCCGTGACTTGCCCCAGGTCAGAGAGCCAGGAACAGAACCCAGGACTGGGGAAGGCCGTTGGCAGCACACCTGTCCCCACAGCAGCTGAGGAAGATGCCACACGACTGTCCCGGGAGAGATGGACAGCGCTGCGCTGGGTGCTATTCTCATTCCAGTGGAGGTGGAATCTGGGTGGTGAGAGGAGAGAGAGCTATGGAGACAGGATCCCAGGAGGCACTTGCCAACCACGCTGCTCGGCTCCCTCAGTCCCATTAATAAATGCAAAGTTGTTGCTGTCACTGAGTGCAGGCCCAGGCTGAGCCTCGGGAATGGGGTGATGGAATATTTTCCCCCCTGCCCAGGAATATCTTTGCATGGCTAATAGGCTGCGGGAAGCCAAGCTGTTGGCACTGAGTCTCGTTACATGTCACCGGGGATTCCCGAGACATGGATGGATTCTGATCTCCGGCACGCTTCTGGAAATCCACCGTAACCCCCTGGAGATGGAGTGACTCTGGATCCGTGCCAGCATGGCAGCTCAGAGCTGGGCCCACTGTCACCGTGGAAACGGCAGGATTCAGCCCATCACCACTCAGGAAGGCTGTAACCGTATGGGTTGGATTTTCACGAGCACGGATGCTACGCCGAGCAGCCACCCCGAGTTCCTGGCGCTCCGCACCTCTGAGAATCAGGTCCTACATGGATCTATTTTATGGCAAGTGTCTATGTGGCTTAGCCATTAAGGGACCGATGGACAATTCTCCAAGGAGATTCCCCGGCGTGTCCCTGCTATAGAGAAGAGCCAGGACTAGGCTGTACAATAGAACAGGGGATTCTTTCGTGGCGGGGGGGCTGGTACAACCTGCGATTCCCTGACTAACACCAGCAGGAGTCAGCCCAAGTCCTGGCCTGGATGAAGCAGTTGTAGACGGCTGACGGGGGCAGCACATGCGGAGTGCATTCGCTCCCCGAGGTGCAGGGAGATTGGCACCCACGTTTGGAAGCACCTGTACTGCTGCGTGTGAATGGGAAACACCAGATCACCTTTGCTTGGAAGGATGAGCCCCCCCTCGCCCCCCGCCCCAGGGAGATGTCATGTGCTAGAGCAGTGCTAAGGCTCACGCTGTCTGGGGAGGGGGTAAAATCCCTCGCCTTGCTCTTTCCATCAGTGGATCCTGACCCATTTTAGAGATGGGGAAACTGAGGCACAAAGAAGCAGTGACTTCGGCCTTGTCTATACTTAGGTTTTAGGCCCTCGTGTGTCTGCACCAGTGCAGGCCCCTAGTGTGGACAGGATTCACATAGGTACAACACTATCTATACCAGTGTGGCTTTCCCCAGCATCAGTCCAAGGTGAGCTGCAGCCATGGCAATCGTGCCTGTAACTTTGTGCCAGTGGCTAAAATACTGGTTCAGACAAGGCCTGGCCCATGGTCCCCCAGGAGGTCCATGACACCTCCAGGTCTAGAACTTGGCTCCCCTGGCTCCCAGCCCAGTGCCCTGCCGCCGCAGGATTTTCTCAACCCACAAGAGTCTGCGGCACAGCTCTGTGCTCAGCAGCGATCGCAGGGGCCGCTGTTGCAAACACAGCCCCTTGATCTTGCAACGGACTAGCCCAAGGCTGCGCAGCCCACCAGAGACTCGCTCCACCGGCCTTGCCCGCAACCCATCATGATCCCCCGCACCCCACCCAGACACACACACGCGCCGCATCTGCCCGGCACGTGCAGGATTTAAACAGGTCGCCTTTAATTGTCCCAGCAACGGCGGCTGGGGGCAAACCGCTTAAGGCCGTGAATCATTTTCGGGGGATGCGGCACCTGTCTCAGTCAATGGCCTTCACCCCCCACATCCCACCCCCAGCCCCAGCTGCCAGTTGCCGTGGCGGCAGGTTGCCAAGGAAACTGGTATATCCCCCAGCCCCCTTCCTCATCAGAAAGGCCTTACCGGGGTAATTAACTAACTAGGCCTTGCCTCCCTTTTGTCTCCCCTCCCTCCCCACCACAGGACACAGCTCAGAGGGCAGAGCCTAGCCGCAGCAGGGAGGGGGAGCAGCTGGGAATGCGCCAACACAGCAGAAGCCAGGGTAACAGCTCCCCACCCCCTCCACCAGGGGAGACTCCCCAGCATTTGGTGCACTCACAGAGCCAGGTCCAAGGCAGCCCTGGCGAAAGAAGCCTCCTTCGGCACTACAGCAATGGCCCCAGACCCAGGGCAGGTGGTCAATACAGCCAGCAATGCTGCTCCAGCTGGGTTCTGCAGAATGGCAGCTCTCAGGGCTTTAACCAATGACATTTCTAGGCCCAACAGCTGCAAACAAAGCTTTTCCAGCCCTTTGGCAGGCAGCCTGAAGCAGCCGCTCTGAGAAGTGCAAACAGCTCCCTAGACACGTGGTGTTAACTCTGGAGCCTACTGATGACGATAGACATGGCAACATGGCTCACTATTTCACCGTCCATTTTAGCAGAAACATCTGGATACTCTGGGATGCTGAGCAGAGTTTGGGATCAAGGTCAGAGTTTGGATGAAACATCCCCCCACACTGATTTCCCATGCTGGCCCCCTGCCTTATTGTGAGCTGTAGATCTTTGGGGACAGTAAGTCTGTGAGAAGAGCATCCCCTTACACCTGCAGGTGAGTGGAATGAAGGGAACAGCTACCTGCCATTGCTCACTGAGGGACAAGATAACGCATAAGAGATGCTACGCAGCCTGGTTTGCCCCACAGGAACAGGCTCTGCTCCAAACCTGCCTGTTGATACATTGCCTTCGACTTCAGGGCAGCATCCCACTGCTGGGCTCCAAACGTGTGGATGACTGAGCGATACTGTGTGCCGACATCCTCCTCTTGCTGCATGCCTGAAAGACAACAAGCCACACGTTAGGGGACAGAGGGTGCCCAGTGTCCAGGCACTCCGGGATCGCCAAAGAGAGGCGCCCAAGCTTAACCTTCACCCCCCAAAAGAGCATTCACACTGAACTCAAAGGCTAACCTCATCCCCACTGGCACAGCCTGTCGGATTCATTTGGCTCAGGAAGGGCTGCTGATTTTCAATGGCCGCCTTCTGCTCTATCATTCAAACAACCCATGACCCTGTCTCAGCAGCCGGTCTCAGCATTATTATGGCAGCACCGAGATCAGGGACCCAGCTGCGCTAGGTGCTGTACAGATACATAACGAGACAGTCCCTGCCCCAAAGAGCTTGCAACTAGACAAGACAAAAGAAGGATCATTATCCCCATTTTACAGATGGGCAACTGAGGTCCAGAGAGATTTGACTTGCCCACGGGAAGTCTGTGGCAGAACTAGGAATTAAACCCAGATCCCCTGAGTCCCAGTCTAGTACCTTAACCACTGCGCCTTGTGTGAACGCTGCTCCAGAGATACAGCAGCAGAGGTTAGCGTGACTAGAGCACTGTTGAGTGGTGCTAGGCTGGCACCCCTGCCAGCTGCCTCCTATCCACAGAAAAGGGACATGGGCAGAGCCCCCATGAGTCCCCCTACCCCTCATCCTTAACTTGGAGGGCCTGGCCAAATAGACCAGCCATTGGTCTACCCTCATAGCCTGTCCCATCTCATCAACTGAAGAGCCAGTTATGAGACAGAATGGAGAGGTGGGCGGGGCACCGCTCGAGTGCTTAACTGACCACTGGGTAGGTCAGCATGGTCCTCGTGAGATGGGGGAGACTGAGGCACAGGGAGGGGAAGCGGCTTCCCTGACGGTGTCAATAGATGAGGCAGGATTGGAAGCAGGGAGTTCCCGGTGCTCATTCCCACTAGGGCCTGCCTCTCTGCAGGGGGAGGGGACACCCAAGCCAGTCTTGCCATGCTCTGAACCTCCCTTTCCCTCACCCCCCACCCCAAATGGGCTGCACCCCTCACAATGCTAGCGAAAGGGGAATGGAGTCAGGCTAAACAGGACCCAGGGCCACCAGGAGCTTTTCCTCCCAACCCAGCCCCTCTCTCCCCGAGATGGATTCTCCATCTCAGCCCTCCTCACCCTCTTCTTCCTCCCAGGTCCCAGTAGAGTATCAGCCATCAGCTCCGCTACCCCCAACCTCCAGTACTGGGAGGGGCCCCAGGTGCTCGGAGGATCCTGCCATAACCCACTTCAGAGGAGGGGAAATAGCGTTATCCTGGGGCAGAGCTCCACCGGAGTCAGTGGGGCCAGACACCCAGCTGGCGGGGCCAGACGCCCAGCCGGCGGGAACTGGCAGAGCCCCACCAGAGTCGGTCCAGACAGACGCCCAGCCGGCGGGAACCAGCAGAGCTCCCCTGGACTCAAGGCGGCCCCCACCCACTCCTTCCAGTGACCAGGAACTCCCAAAGGGAGAGCTCAGGCCAGGCCAGGAAGTCAATTCAGTGGCCTGGCTGCCCACGCCCCCAGCACAGCCATTCCAATTACTATTCCTGTCACGGGATGGGCTGTTAATCACAGCTGTACACAAATCTAAGGCACCCTCTGAGCTCCTTGTCAGCCCAGTGGCTGCTGCCGGTTATTAATCTGCATAAATTACGGTGCTCAGGTTTGCCGCTCACTGGGGATGGTGCTCAGTGCAGTAATGGGACACACTGGAGGGGGGCTAGGAGTTATTGTGGCAGAGGAGGGATTGGAGGCCCCATGGGCATCCTCTCAGCCAGGTGCTCCAGAGAGGAGGGGTCAGACTGGCTGTAGGGGCCCTCAAGCTGCCAGGAGGGGCCTAGGGAAGGCAGCACCAGGCAGTGCTCAGGCTCTGTTACCAGGCAGCATGGGGTGGAGGGAGATGTGATAGTGGAGCTGTTCACTGCCCCTGCTAGTCCAGCTGCCCCAGAGAGAGACCAGAGCCCCCGAGTTGCATGGGGAAGGGAATCAGAGCGGGGGGTGAGCAGGAGGGGCCAACAGTCAGGCTGGTGGTAGCTGGAAGGCTCCTGGCATCACACGCTAAGAGAGGGACATTCTGAGCCACGTGTGGGTATTAAACTCTCCCAGTGCTGGCGTGTCAATATCCCATCTCCATGGCGTGGCTGGGGGTGATCTGGTTAAACAAGGAAAGCCCAGTTCATCTAGGGGAAGGGGGAACCTTCCCTGCTCTGAGGGGGTAGGGGGGTGTCTGTGTGTATCCAATTGGTCCCCAAAGGACACGGAAAGAGGGGTGTTTAGGAGGACCCTGCCCAGGTCTGCCCGTCCCTCTTCACCTCTCTCCTTCTGGGAGGACTCAGCTTCCTTTGGTCCCACGGTGGGTGCTCCCCGCAGAGGCTGCAGGCAGGGGGCAGCGGAGGCAAGAGCCGGGGGTCATGGCACAGGGAGCACCTCAGACCCAGGTGTTGCTGGGCAAGTCTAGAAGCACCACAGATCCAATCCTTGGGATGGTACAATTCCCAACTCTACCATACATGTCCTTGGGCAAGGAACTGCACCCCTCTGTGCCTCAGTTTCCCCATCTATGAAACCGAGGCATGTGCACTTAGCGCCACGGATGAGCAGAGCTATAGCAAGTGGGGACACCGGCCAGGACGGGCTGTGTCAGGCTAGACGTGTCACCCCACACACCCCTTCCCCTGCAGCCCTTTGAGGCCAACTGCATCTTGTCCAAGGGCTTGTAAATCCAGCCCGGGGCCCGAGTGTTCCTTCAGAGGATTAACCAGCCTCCTCTCCCCCTCCACCCCAACGGTTTCAGGGCCCGACCCCACAGAGTCAGTGGCTGAATAGGGGAGCTGGTCTGGGGGACAAGCGCTGAGCTGTGAGGTGCTGTCCCAGGGGCAGCAGTCCAGCCAGAGGGCACTGGGCCTGCAGCCAGCAGGGAGGGGTGCTCATACAAAACCATATGGGAAACACCCTGAGCTAACCAAGGAGCCAGGCTAAGGGAGTGCAGAGGCCAAGGCAGCTGTTCGGGGCCAGAAGCCCTGGGGACCCCATGGGAGCAACTATTCAGCGCCTCCCAACTCTGGGGGAACGCAGGGCCCTGTTTGGGTAACTTGGGCGCCCGGGGGGATGGCTCAGCCCACAGCTGGTTCGACAGGGGGAAAGCGACCTCCCCCCCATGGCCTCAGCCCCTGGAGGCACCCAGACTGTGGGGGAAAGGCACGAGAGGGCATGGGACTGCCCTCTGGGACAGGCCTGATAAGAGCTTGGTGGGCCGGGGGCCCTATGGTCAGGAGCCAGCCAAGACTGGGCCATTTACATGAGGCATTAGAGGGTCTTGTGGGGGGAGGCAAGGGGTAAAAGGCACAACCCCCCCTCCCGCCCATGGACATAGATCAGGGACCTCCAGGGAGACAGCTTGGTCCAGAGCATAGGGCAGGGGACTGGGATTCCAGAGCCCTGGGATCTATTTCCAGCTCTGCAACTGACCTGCTGCGACCCTGCGGGCAAGTCGCATACCCCCAGGCCTCCATTTCCCCTCCCACCCTGTCGACTGCAAGCTCTGGACCAGGCCCTCTCAGAACACACCCAACCAGCCTCCCTCCAGGAGACTGCAGCCACCTCGCCCAGTGTAAAACCTGTTTTTTTGGCGCGTGCGGGGGGGGGGGGGCAGAAAGCAGGGAGGGTCCCTCCAGTGCTGCAGGGCCTGTAGGTGGCAGCGGCCGTGTCCCCTCCCCACTACTGCCCATCCTTGGTGCGGGCACACATTGCCCGTTAAAACACAAACACGCAATTAGAAGCCGGCCAGCGACGCGCAGAGACTGCTAATCTCCTCATTAAAATTATGCTTCAGTACAACAGGGGCCCAGCCCGGCCTCTCCCCCTCCCCTCCCCGCCGCCGACGTGATGCAGGTTTCAAACAGGCATTCCTCCCTGCCCCCTCTTTATTTCATACCCCCACCTCTGTGCAGCTGAGCCCCTCCCCCGCCAGCTTCCTGAGGGGCCCCCGTCAGCTGTAGCATCCCCATCAGTGCTGCAGAGCTATCCTGGGGCTGGAGGCATTTAAAGAGACAGAGAACGGGGGGGGAGGGGGCGGAGGCAGTGGGGAGCTGGATAGCGGCACCTGGTCCATGCAGCATCCCTCCTCTGTCTGCCCCTGGCCCCCCAAGACACGATGACTTCTAGCGGTCAGATTAGACGGTTGTGATGATCCCTTCTGGCCTTAATATTGATGAGCAGCTCTGGATCTCAAAAGGGGGAGGGGACCACCCAGCATTGCCTGGGGACCCACAGACAGACCCACCCAGCCCCAAGCAATGGCTGTGGGTCCCAGAGGATCCTTTACTTCCGACGAAGCCCATAGACGGAGAGCCAGCTCGCACCAGTCAGGGCTTGTGGGTAAAATACTGGACTACAGGAGATCTGGGTTCAGTTCCCAGCACTGTCCCAGACTCCCCATATGAGATCTTGAGCAAGGCATTGAATCCTTCCGCGCCTCAGTTTCCCCTATCTGCAAAATGGGGATAAAGATACTCTCTCACTAGGCATGTGCGCAGCACTGGGCACAACGGGGCTATTTCTCCAGGCAGCACCTCACCGGCCAGGCCTGGTGTAGGGCTGCCCTGATTGTGATTACACATGCCTCTGTCTTCCCTGCCCATGGAAGCAGGTGACATCCACCATGAGCAGAGAGAGTTGCTCTTGTCCCCAATGTGGACAAGAGTCACAGGGGCAGTGAGCTACATCATTCGGTGCGAATGGGCACCACAGCCCTTCATGCATGGCTTTGAGCTCCCATCGCCCTCTGGGGCAGGATCGAAGCCCCAAGACCACGGCAGAGATCCAGGCCGGTGGTTTGGGGGATGAAGACGGCTCACTTTCCGTCTCTGCTGACAACGGGGGAGGCCAGGGAGCTGCAGCCAAAAACCTGAGTCTACACAGGTGGTTACAGCGGCTGCATCTGGCACCACTCGCTGACCCTATGGACACAAAGTCCCTTAGCATTACCTTGGGTGGGGTCATGGTTCTCCCAGAAGGCTTTGAGGAGGGCCTCATAGCTGGTCTTCTGTGGGTCGTACACAACCCTGACCACTTCCGCGTGTCCGGTCAGACCTGTGGGGAGACGAGGGAGGTTAAACAGCCCTCTCTGCTCAGCAGCAGCTCTGCCCCCTTCCATAGGAATCCGTCTGCAGGAGGATGCTTGCCCCTGATCAATTAGCCCGAGATGCTGAGCGACAGTCTGTTCTGTGGTCCCCAAGCTTTGGGTTTCAAAGTAACCTAGGTTCAATTTGAACTGCGATTCATAGGCTCCATGGCCAACGGGGGACCACTGGGATCAGCTAGTCGGAGCTCCTGTACAACGCACGCCAGAGAACGCCCCTAAAATAACCCCCAGAACAGATCTTTTAGACAAACATCCCATCTTGAGTCTACAATTGCCAGTGACGGAGAATCCAAATCCACCACAACCCTTGAGAAACCAGTGGTTAATTGCCGTCACGGCTGGACACGGGCACCTTCTTTCAGGTCTGTGTCCATCTGGCTTCAGCTCCAACCCATTGCTCAAGCCTCCCCCCGCCCCCCACTCAAAAGGGGGACGCTGCTCGGCGGCGGTAAGGTGTGCCTTTCACACCCCACGCCAACTCTGGCTCAGGTGACAAGGAGTCCGGCCATTCTAGACCTAGAGCCCATCACACAACATGGTGTCATCCATGCTCACCACTCAGGAGGGGGCTAATGCTGGAGCAGAAGGTGGCCTAGAATGGTGGGGGGGCAGAGGGAGCTGTGTGGGTGGGAGACTGCACCTCGCAGGCCTGTCAGGCCCTGGCACCCAGCAATCACAAGACAGGGCTAAAAGGGAGGGGAGCACAAGGCCAGAGGAGATGTTAGGATGGCGGTACAGTGTGAAGGAGGGGACACACCCTCAAGTCTGCAGACAACAGCACATGAGAGGAACCCCCGCCCTCCCCCAGTTAACGGCACCACCACCGGCTAGATCACAGCAGCCCTCCTACGCTAGTACCTGTGCTGCCCCATCCAGTGATTCCATGTCACCCTGCTATAGCACCTTTCCTCCCAGGCACGGGACCTGCCTCCCAGCACCTGAGGCAGGGAGGCATTTGTCCCATTTCACAGACGGAGAAACTGAGGCCCCGAGCAGGGGAGTGACTCACCCAAGGTCGCACCCCAAGTCAGTGGCAGAGCCAGAATCGTTGCAGATCGCAGCGTCCCAACACCCAGTCTCCTCCTCTAAGCACTAAACCACACTGTCCTCCTGAGCAGTAACGGAACCCAGGAGTCCTGACTCCCAATCCCCCTGCTCTACCAGAAAGAACGCCCCCCTCCCCCCCCACAGATAAGAATAGAAGCTTCCTCTCCTCCAACCACTGGGCCATGCTCCCTTCGCAGAACTACCAAGAGGCCCGAATCTTGGTCTCTCCTCCCTCAACCACTAGACCGCACCCGCTCCTTTGTGTGGACTGTGCTCGGGACACTCAGCAGTTAAGGGTGGTAATAGTTAAAGATTGCTAATGCTGCATATGCTTCCTGATCCCTGAGAGGCTGGGAGAGGAAACTGGTCTCTTTAGTATCAGCCACCGGGGGGGGGGGCAGCATAGCAATTGGGGAAGGAATGGGTGCGCGGGGAGCCCAGTGAGGCAATGACTGCTACACAAACAGCCCAGTGAGCCGTGCGGGGACGAGCAGCAGCCATGGCCAAGGGCTGGTTTTGCAGCAGCTCCGTGGGAAGGGCACAAGTGCTTGCCCGGGATGGGGTCTGCATGCGCAGCATCAGCAGATTGCAGCTCTCCCAGACGTCCCTGCTTTGGCAGCTGCTGCAGGGCCGGGCAAAGAGGCAGCAGCCAGAGGCAGAGCTCCCGCTGGCTGCCATAACCTATTATCCAGCGCAAGCCCCCACCAAGGGCCACAGCCCGGGCTGTGCAAACCCCACCCTCCTGCAGCAGAGAGACCGACCGTCTGCTGCGCGCAGAAAAAGGGCTTCCCTTTTTCGCTTCTGTTGCGGCTAGCGAGTCTGCCCCAGGTGGCATGGAGGCAGCCCTGTCCAGGTGTGTGTCATAGGCTCCACAAGACGGAGAGTCTGCTTTAGATCAACTCATAGGGTCCAGATCCAAAGGGCAGGCAGTGTGGGGCTACAGCAGGGGTTCTCAACCTTTGTCTTTCTGAGGCCTCCCCAACATGCTAGAAAAACATGCTAGTCCGCCTGGGCCACAGCAGCTGTTTTTCTGCATATAAAAGCCAGGGCTGGCATTAGGGGGTAGCAAGCAGGGCAGTTGCCCCAAACCCCATGCCACAGGAGGCCCCACAATTCTTGGGCTTTGGCTTCAGCCCCTGGTGGCAGGGCTCGGGCTTTAGCTTTCTGCCCTGGGGCCCAGTGAGTCTAATGCTAGCCCTGCTCTCTGATTTATTTTGGTGGTCCCCCTGAAACTACTCATGGCTCCCAGGCCCCCAGTTGAGAACCGCTGGTCTACAGGGTGGAGCACTGAATTGGGACTCAGAAGCCCTGGGTTCTCCATCACTGATCCACTGTATGACCACTGGCAAATCACCTCCGTGTGTACCACTGATTCCCCTTCTGCCCTTTGTCTGTCTTGCCTATTTAGATTGTACAGCACCTTGCACAATGAGGCTAGTACAATACAAACCAGAGGGTCACATATTTTATTGTATAATATACACAATACAAAACTAAACCCCTTAAAATGGAAACAAAATGCTTTGATTTTGTCCAAACACTTTTTTCTTCAACTTTTCTAGTTTTTGCTCTGATTCAGAACTAAGCCAAGGCCTCAAAATCTCTGTGAAATGGAACTTCCGGCCCCTGCACAGCCCCAGGTACGGACATGGTTATGCCGGATGGTGTAAATGGCTGCCTTCAACCCGTTCTGTGATCTACCGACAATTACCGAAGTGGCTGAAGTGGATAGCTTTGCTCTCCAGGCAACAACTCCCCCGTTTTGCTACACCAGAGGGGGAAAACCCAGGCTAAGGCAACAGCTGAGATGTTGCGGCCAGCACGCGATGGCCTTTTCCGGTGTTTCTGACACAGCCGGGCTGGCGCTAGCTTTGGCAGTTAAAGCCGCAAGGAGCGCTCATCCGTCTCTCAAGTTGTCTATTAACAGGATCTCCCCATTCCCACTGGTGCTCGCTTTCCCCCACCAGCCAGAAGAGTCCACCTTCAGTAATAAACAACAGGCAGTGTTTACAGCTCTTTGAATCCTGGGATCTGAGTAGGCATCACAAAGCTGACTAACTTGTACTCCTGCACTGCAAATGGGGAAACTGAGGCACAGAAAGGTGGCGTGACTTCGCTAAAGCGACTCGGCCAATACCGCGGTGGCAGAGTCAGAAGCAGAAGCCAGGCCTCCTGACTCCAAGGTGCCCTGCATTTCACTACGGCTTTTTTGTTCCATAGCTCCCAGCTGCATGACTTGGAGCTCTTGAAGCCTGGTGAGCCACAGCCGTGTCCTTAGTGCCAGCCACAGAAGCCAGGCAATGACCCCACCCCTGCAAATGGTTTTTAAAACCAATGCAGCCCCTAGGCTGCCTGGCAGATACATTCCACCCAGCCCCACTTCACAAGGCTGAGCCCCCGACCCAGTTCAAGCAGCACTGGAAGAAAGGGGGAAGCCCGGGCTATGCTGAGATGCCGTTTTTGCCCAGCACAGAGATGTACAGAGGGAGGCCAACTCCGTCTGGTAGCCTCAGCCAACCAGCTGGCGAGAGGAAAAGCATCTCCAGGGAGAGATGCACAGCAGAGCCATGCCGGTGAGCTAGGGACCCGCCGAAGGCCACTGAGCAGCAGAGGTTTCCAAGTGTTGCAAAGCCAGGGAGGTGTTTGGGCCGGGGGGGGGAGGAACATCAGTACTTCCCTCCCCTCCTCCTGCCGGGCCAGCAAGGGCTGTTCTGCTCCGCAAAGGTCATTCTGAGCCTTGCATCTGACCGTACCTTCCTCAGGAAATCTCCAAACCACTACTTCGGGATCAGCCACTGGCTCTCCCTACAGGGGCAGGGCGGATGCCTCTCCACCCAAGACGACCATTCTAACCCACCCCACTTAGCTATCTGATGACCCTGTGGGCTGGACTCCTGCCCACTCTACACCGCTCCCCCCACCAAAATAATCTTCCCTCATCTTTCCCCTACTTCCTCCCTCCCTGGGCCAGGGCCCAGCATCCCCATGCACTGGGCAGGAGAGATGGTCTGTTGCACTGCTCTGCTCCTCCAAGCCAGCAGCAGAGCCAGCCACGTTCCCATTCTTTGGCAACATTCGGATTCCACTCCCTGCTCCAAGGATGGTGTTGGTGGGGGAAGAGGGCAATCGAATCACACAGCTGCAGCTAAGGAGAGCATCAAGATGACCCCGAATGACTCTAGTGGTTGTCCCACAGGCAAGTCCCTATGAGCCTCCTGCTGCTCTTACAGGGTCACAGAGACGTGCTGCCGGAGAGTGGCAGAAGTGGGTGGACACAGCACAAGGCAGAGCTGTGGTTGCTGTAAGGCAAATGCCCCATGGGCAGGAGCACTGCACATCACTCCACCGCCTACCAGAGGGTCACGATCCACTCGCAGGAGCATCAGCTCTCTCTGCTGACGGTTACAGCACAACTGGCCCTCAGGCTAAGTGGGCCCAGCAAGGCTGGGTTTCCTGGATGGGAGTCCCAACATCCAGCAGCGCAGTTAGCAGGTAAACAATGCATCTGGCCAGGACCAGTTGCACAAGTTCACTGCCTTTAGCAGCTGGGAGGCCTGGAGATCTTTGGCTAGAAAGTGTTAGAGAAGGGGAACAAATTAGGGGATTTGTCTTCCCCTTCCACAGCTACCAGTACAGACAAAGCCTGAGCTTGGAAGTTGCCTGGAAACTACAGTTCATTTCCTTGTGGCCAGCTCATCGTAGACAGGGGCTAGGGTAGAGATGGCAGAGCATGAATGCCCCCACCAGATTTTACAAGATCGGAGACACTGGCTTACATAAACCCTTATGGGGAAAGTCCTAACTGATTTAACAGGGGAGAAGTCATTAGGATGCTGCAGAAATTACTCTAAAACCTACAGAGTTTAATGGAAGATGAGATCTTTCCCATAGGCTGTTTCTTTTTTTAATCCATCCTGTAGAATTTCTAACGTTCTATTCACTTCGATGGGGGACTTTTCCCAAAGGGAATATTCCCTCGGCTGAAATTAACAAGCGGGTGAGTTGCAGAAAAGGTGCTGGATTGACAGCCTTGCAGACAGAGGTTCTCTTCCCCCACAAAGCAGACAGAGCAGGGACAGGGGGTTGTTCCAGCTTCCCTTGCAGCACCCCACCCCACCCCGCTGTCCCCCAAACTCCAGCACTGCTACCAAACCAGCCTGCCCTGCCATCACGCTTTAATGCTGGCCTGGATCATTCGACCTATCGAACCTTTAACCTGCCAACAAGGTGTTCTGGGAGCCAATGGCACCCTTTGCAGTGGTGGGTTTTGCAATCTCAGCATTCACCCCGCTAGGAACTGGACTGAGATCTGGCAAACTCATTTCACACGGGCTACCAAAGTGCACCGGGCAACAAAGATTTGCTGACCGTCTCCAACCTGGCCTGGATTGGCAGCAGCAGCCTGCACATTCACTCACACCAGCCCCACCAAACTCCCGCCAGCGCCCCTGTGCAGTCACATGCACCCGGGGATGCTGCCTCCACTCTGTGCAGTCGTTTCGGTCACTCCTTACGTGCGGGGGGGATAAGACGCTCTCTCCCCCATTGCATTATGTTAATACCCAGAACCGAGACAACAGACGCGGATAATATTTCTTGCAGACAAGTAATCCTCCGCGCCAGGGTGCGGAATGGTTTTGCAGATAAGACATGAAACAGTCTGTTCAGATTTCTGAGGAGTTGGGGGGGGGCGGAGCTGGAGAGAGAAGGGGAAGTGTGTGTGTGCGTGGGGGGGGGCGCGGGGCGGATTAGCCTTCATAATAAATACATTAGCACACTGTTGGAAGCCATGCCAGGCCACACTGCAGTACCTCTTGCTGTTCATTAACAAAATCCCCCTCAATGTCATGCTAACAGCTGCTCTGGACAGTGGCTCTAGAATCTAGTGGAGGTTCTGGGTAACACGGGGCTAGGCAACCTATGGCTGGGGAAAGCCATAAGCAAATCAGAGACTGGGTCAATATCATTCCCACTTTACATATGCAGAAACTGAGGCATGGAGAAAGGTCACACAGAGAGTCATGGCAGAGCCAGGAGTAGCACCCGGGTTTCGTTAACTTCTTAGCTCTGCTGTTGAGTGGATGATGCTCAGGGGAGGGAAGAGGAGAGAAGTCAGTGAGCTGAATGGTCAGATTCCAGTCATTTTGCAAAGGAGACCACCAGAAAGACACCTCCGCCCTCTCTCCCCCTGCGCATGGAGTTTAGATTCCATCCAGTCAGCCTGATTCCAAAGCCCAGTGTTGGGTACCCACTTCCAGGGTATTGTACACAGCGATCTCTGGACCTCAGAACAAGAGCGCCACGGCATTTCCCTGAGCCTCCAACTCACTTAAACACTGGGGGCACACAGTCACCAAGGGGACATGCTAATCCCAAAGGGAGCAGCCCTGAGCCTGGGGCGTAGGTCCTACACTCAGCTTCCCAATCGCACAGTCCGGCCCATGGATGCTGACTGCTTGATGAGCTTCAGAGGGTGCTGTCTGGGAACGGGGCCTGTGGCTCAGAATCCGGCAGGCACCACGGGATTCAGCGTGGGGGTGGGGATGTCTACTGTGCAGCTCCTTCGAGCCATGCCCTGGATCCGATCACCCCGGGGATTTAGGAAACGTCATATCTGGACCCACCCCTATGGCTCAGCCCCATCTGTACTGGGCCTAGGGAGAGCCTGGCTCCGTGGTTAGAGTGGGTTAACATTAGCCCTCAGCTGATGGTCTCATCAACTGGATAATCAAGCCCTTATTAACACAAGCTGAGGGAGCTTGAGTGGCTACCTCTCCCCAGGAGAAGCCAGCTCAGGCTGTGTCTCTGTCCCAGTGGGAAGCATCCTCTGACCCAACCCCCAAACTTCGGAGCAAGCCCCAGCAGCTCCAGACCCAACTACCTCCTGTGTCCCAGGCCTTTCTATTTTGGGTCACTCCATCAGATCATCTTGGACACACACACACACACACTCCCCCCCTCACCTGGCTGGTCAGCATGGGCTGGCTTAGCTGGGCACCAGGCCCAGCCTGGCTTCGTGTTTGTGTATTGCTTTACCGCATCCCAGCTCCTGTTTCCAGAGGACAGGACAACGGCCTGCTCTCCCGGCTGCTCCTGATAAACATTTCATGGCTTCCTAAAAGGATACATCTCTCGCAAGAGGTATCCCTCCGCCTCTTAAAAAGACGGGACACTAAGGGCGAGCAAGGCTATTATCCCTCTGCACAGCAGATGAAGGCCAGCATTGTCCCAAAGTGATGAGATAGCTGGGCCCTGAGAGGCTGCATTTCGCATTAGGGTTGGATAAGCTGCTGGGGAGGGGAGCAAAAAGCCACAAACTGGCCCCGTTGGACTTCACTGAACCGAAGTCACATTTGGGGAAATGGGCGTGTGGATGGTCAGCGAGACGGTATCCCACCGGCTCAGAGGAGACTCACGCACTGGGAGCTCAGAAGGGATGGCTGCTTCTCCTGCCACCTACACGCCACCCCTGCAGCATGGGCTCTGACAGCCTGGCATCACGACTTAAAACACTACCCTTGTAGTTCTACCACTCCGGAGCCTCCTTCCCCCATCAGTTCTCATATGCTCAGCCAGCTTGGGGCCGACCTGAACACGCACAGCAGATCTCCAAGGGACAGCCAGGTGCTGCAGGAAGCAGGGCTGGCAATTCATTAGATAGCACTTCCTCTTCCAAGTCTATGCCCTCACTCTAGGTGGCACTGCGCTGCCATCTTTAAGGCAGAAATCCTGACATGCACCTTCCACTACTCACGCAATGATCATTCAAAATCCTACCACAGGGTATAAACCCCTATGTCCCAACCAAACCGAACGGGTGAATTCCATTTTAACTCTCTTAAGTTCTCACTGCAATTTCAACTGAATACAGCACTTTACACTGCCTATCCTGAGCCATCCCATTGCTGCACACCGTTAACAGCAGCCATGTTCTACCCCAGAAACAGCTGCAGTTCAGCCATAGCTGAAGCAGTTACTGAACAATTGGTAAAGCACTGAGACAGATGGCATTGTATAGACACACGTAGGATCATCAGTAAGTCTTGGAACACGAGGGAAGTTCCAGAAGACTGCAAGAAAGTTACTGTGGTGCCAATATTTTAAAAAGTTAAATGGGATGACCCAGGAATCACAGGCCGGTCAGTCAGACATTGATCCTGGGCCACATGATGGAGCAGCTGATATGGGACTCGATTAACACAGAACTAAAATTAAATTAAAATAATTAATGCCAATCAACGTCCGTTTATGGAAAATAGGTCCTGTCAAACTAACTTGATATCTTTTTATTGGGATTACAAATTTGGTTGATGCAAGTAATAGCGTTGATGTAATATACTTCAGACCTCTGTAAGGCGTGTGACTTGGTACCACACAAAGATTTGATTAAAAAATTAGGATGGTATAAAATTAACCTGGCACACATTAAATGGATTAAAAGCTGGCTAACTGATAGATCTCAAAATGTACCTGTAAATGGTTAATCACCATCAAGTGGGTGTGTTTCTACTGGGGTCCCACAGGGATCGGTTCTTGGCCCTATGCTACTTAACATTTTTACCAATGACCTGGAAGAAAACATAAAATCCTCACTGATAAAGTTTGCAGATGACACAAAAATTGGGGAGTGATAAATAACAAAGAGGACAGGCCACTAATACAGAGCAATACGGATCGCTTGGTAAGTTGGGCGCAAGCGAACAATATGTATTTGAATAAGTCTAAATGTTGACATTACATTGAGGAACACAGATTGTAGACCGTCTGAACATGATGGAGGACTCTATCCTGGAAAGCAGCGACGCTGAAAAAGATTTGGGGAAGGGGGTAGATAATCAGCTGAACATGAGCTACCAGTGCGATGCTGTGGTCCAAAGGGCTAATGCAATCTGTGGATGCATAAACAGGGGAATCTCAAGTAAGAGTAGAGGGGTTATTTTACACCTGTATTTGGCACTGGTGTGACTGTGGCAGAAATCCTGTGTCCTGTTCTGGTGCCCACAATTCAAGAAGAATGTTGATAAATTGGAGACGGTTCAGAGAAGAGCCACGAGAAGGATTAGAGGATTAGAAAATATGCCATATAGCGATAGACTCAAGGAGCTCAATCTATTTAGGTAACAAAGAGAAGTTAAAGGGGTGATTTGGTCACAGTCTATAAGAACCTACATGGGGAACAAATATTTGCTAATGGGCTTCTCAATCTAGCAGAGAAAGGTCTAACACGATCCAGTGGCTGGAGGTTGAAGCTAGACAAATTCAGACTGGAAATAAGGTGTAAATTTTTAATGGTGAGAGTAATTAACTGCTGGAACAATTTCCCAAGGGTCATGGGGGATTCTCCATTACTAGCCATTTTAAAATCAAGATGGGATGTTTTTGTAAAAGATCTGCTCTCGCTGAACAGGGAAGTCCTGCAACCCATGTTATGGAGGAAGCGAGACTAGATGGTCACAGAGGTCCCTTCTAAGCTACGAATCTCCAGGCAATTAGAGTCCGGGCAACAGGAACTCCCATGGCAAAGTGAAGCTACAGTTCCCCAAGTAGAAGAGAAGCGAGGTGTTACCTGTACAGATTTCTTTGTAGGTGGGGTTTGGGGTGAAGCCTCCTGCATAGCCCACCTGGGTGGAGAAGACGCCCGGCAACTTCCAGAACATCCTCTCGGCTCCCCAAAAGCACCCCATGCCTGGAAAGAACAGGGGATAGAGAAGGTGAATTTAATGCAAAGAGCTTAATCTGAACCCAGGGAGCATCAGTTCGCCCTCAGCCCAACCCTGCCAGGACACAACCTGCTTTGTGGCAGGTCCCTTTCCTGCTCTCCAGCTCACTCATGCACAACTGCCATTGACTTCAATGAGCACTCCATGCCCAAGCCTCAGGGCCGGGATTGGTCCCTAGTTCAGCATGTGGCTTTTAACACCGCAGACACCTACGGGGTCTGGAGAGGAAGTGAGTGGATGCTGCGTGCGACCAGCAGGATGCTATAGAGTCTCTGATCAGATCAAATTTTCCCATTGATCTGAAGGTGCGGGACGCACTTGGCCCTTAATAGCCTTCAGGACTGTGAACAGTGGAGCCCGCCGGTAAAGGGCTGTTGACAGTGGGTGGAGGGGCTGACCAGAGGTGATGAATGAAACTGAGCAAAGGACAGTTGCCTGCAATAGCTTATCAGCAGTGAGATCTAGGCTGTGGAACAGCATCCCCAGGACAGAGGGGGCAGACAGGGGACAGCCAGATTCTGAGCAGGGTATTGATTATGGGGGCCCGATAGCTCTCCCTCTCCATCTCCCACCTCAATGGTTCATCCTCCATACGGCCCATTCTGGTCCAAGTTCTAAAGGGAAGGAGGAGGGGCAGCCCGCACTCTCACCCAACCAATGCCCCACCACCAAGTTCGAGAAGGGAGAGGGAACAATCCACATACCAAAAATGGCCATCTGCATTCCCTCTGGGAACGGTGGGAGCATCGCATTCCCGTTGACAGCATGTTTGGCTGCAGGAGGAGAGACAGACATGGATAAGCCCCTTTGCCAAGTCTTTAATAGCCATAATCCCTAGTCCTTATACAGTGCGCTCCATCAGAAGATCTCAAAGCGCTTTACCAAAAGAGGTCAGTATCTTTATCCACATTTTAAGGATGGGGAAACTGAGGCACAAGGAGGTGACGTGACTTGCCCAAAGTCAATCTGCAGGCCAGGGGCAGAGCCAGGAATAGAACCCAGGTTTCCCCGAGTCCTAGTCCAGTGCCCTAGCCACATCAAATTACTGAAAGCTTGCCACCAAGCTTTAGCTGCCTGCCAGAGAGGAGCACCTGGAATCCCCATCCCCAGCTAGACCCAAGAGTCATGTCAATCTGGGAAGCCAAGACCAGCAGTGGCTGATCCCAGACACGTCAGCGCCATTCATTGTGCTGCATCAGGGGTTCTCCAGCTTCTCCCAGAGATGGCCTTGCGGACTCCCTGCACCTTGATCCGCCCCCCACAGGTCCCCACAGAGCTCTTAGTTATTAGGCACAAAGCGTATGCTCAGCCAGGTCAAAGAGATGTTTGGGGCCTGGCCCATCGTGATGAGCCCACCGACTAAACAGCCCCTTTCCTTAGCTGTTTCCATACAGCTTCTGGTGCCCTTGTGCTGGGCGTGTCTGGGGTGGCTGCCAGCTCTTCGGGGCAGGGGCCACGGCTCTATCGTCTGCCCCTGCCCCGCTTGCTCGTGGGGTGGATCTGAGCAGTACGCTGTCTGCACTCAGATTTGCTCCACCAGGAAATCTCAGCTCATTTCTTGCACCTGGTGTTCAGGGAGGGCCCCCCATTCCCTGCCTCCTCCCCACTTTCCCCAGTCTCCACAAGGTCAAGGAACTCTCCCTCCTCCAGGGGTCACAGGCAGAGCAGCAGCAGCTCAGCTGGCCTGAGAGCCCAGGAGCCGCCTTTGTGACAGCGACTGGACCACACACGCCGGGCCGTGGGTACACAATGGAAACCCAGGAAATGCAGCACGGGGCCCTGCAGCAGCTTCTCTTTGCCTGTCGCCCAGGCTCCATTGCACACATGATCAGCCCCTCAGGCGGCATGAAACTCACCCCTCAAGCCCCGTGGGGAAGGCGTAAGCGGGACTCAAGATCTGGGCACCCCCCATGCTGGCCCTTTGCTGCACAGGGGTGAATTTCACCTTCATAACTCAGCTATTCCTAGAAGGTCAGTGCCCTGGAATGATCCCAAGAAAGCACAGAAAAAATGGAGCCCTTCAGAGTCATCTAAAGCCCCGAATCCCAGGGCCTAAAAAGCAGGCAGAACCATGGGAAGGGGAATCAGAGGTTGGAGGCTCCTAACGCTAGTTAATTCCATCAAGGACTCAGGGGTCTGAGCCTTTAGTCCCTTCTATCTAGATGCCCCATTGAACAGAGTGTTTGGAGAGGGTGTAGTGCAGCCCGCCATCCATGCCACAACTGCTGGATCCCTGGCCAAGACTTCCGGAGAGCCTGCGTGGGGATAGCACAGGCTGTGTTAGCCAAGAGCCAGAGAGAACCACAGGGTCTGTCTGGGTCCAGCAGCTTCCAAAAGGAATCCTCTTTCCATTCATTACAGCAGAGCCCTGGCTACAGAGACATCCCCATCAGAAACATGATCTGCCACGAAAGGGTCCGAGTACATGGGCACCGGGGGTCGGAGAAGATCGTTGGAACCACAGGACCAGAAGGGACCTCCTGGGTCATAGACTCCAGTGCCCTGGTGTGGCAGGTCACCCCATCCACAAATCAAGCTCCTTCTATCTTAAAACTAGTTAGGCTGCTTGCCCGGATGCTGCCGCACAGTGCATCAGCCCCACAGCCCCAACTGCCTGCTAATCCCCAGTCCAGGAGCTGACATGTAATAGGGTTATCCAATGCCAGCTGGGGATTAGGCCTGCATGGCCCCGATCTGCTCCTTTGTCTCTTCCCCAGGTCTCTATTTTAAGCCTTTGTATCTTTCCAGGGCCTCGTGTTCACTCGAGAAGCGAGAAGCCGAGACAGCTTGTGCAGAGAGCACTCCCCCGCCCCCAACAGATGGGAAAATCTATGTTCCCCGACAGCCTGGGAGAGATCAGCTGAGCGTCACAGCCTGGGGTGAGGGAGGAGCCCGGACAGCCCTGGCAGATGAACGCAGCTCAGCTCGTGCACTGTAAATGGGATGAGGATGGCACATAAGCCAAAAGCTCCTCCTAGCACGCAGGAGACCACCATGCTTAATGGCCTCAAGCCTGCTGCTTCGGTTTTAACAGAGGGGCTGCTCCCAGAGGCAGGAGAGCGGCAGGTGTTCCATGGGGTAGCGGGGAGAAGGGTGTCTATGGGGCTGCCCGGGGAGGCAGAACCGGCTTCTCTCCCCCCAGCTGCTGGGGCAGGTCGCTTCTCGGAAGCCGACTGAAGGATGCTCAGATGATTTATGAAGGTGCCTGTACAAGGCAGAGAATACAGCTGCCTGGCACTAGATGGTGCCCATGTGGGCAGACACCATACTGCCTTCCCACACACAACTCTGTGATGCGCCTCGATCCTGACCCGCAGCCCACTCTGCTACACCAGTCCTGGCCCCCTGCCCCACCCTCCCCACATACAGAGTTCTGCCAATGCCCCTGTTCCCAGCCTGCAGCACCTGGTTATTCCAGTCCAGTCCCCCCATCCCCCAAGCCCAACCCACAGCCCCCTTCTTTTCCAGTCCTGTCACCCCAGCTCTGCCGGTGCCCCTCAAGCCCAACCCACAGCTCCCCATCACCATGCTAGTCCAGGCCCAGGCTCCTCACACAGGCAGCTCTGCAGCGATCTCTTTCCCCAGGCCTTCCCACTTTCCCAGCAGCGCGTCTCCACAGAGGTTTCAGAGTAGCAGCCATGTTAGTCTGTATTTGCAAAACGAAAAGGAGGACTTGTGGCACCTTAAAGACTAACCAATTTATTTGAGCATAAGCTTTCGTGAGCTACAGCTCACTTCATCTCTAGCTCACGAAAGCTTATGCTCAAATAAATTGGTTAGTCTTTAAGGTGCCACAAGTCCTCCTTTTCTTTCTCCATAGAGGGTTTTCAGAGCTGCTCTAATTCCATAGGAATGATCTGGGGGCAGTTCTCTGGCCTGTGTTATATGGGGAGGTCAGATGAGATGATCACAGTGGTCTCTTCTGGCCCTGGAAGCTATGAATAGCACACTGCCATTCTCGCAGCATGGATGCCCCTGAGTGGGTGACGCGGCAAAACACTGAGCACTGTCAAAGCAGTTTCACTTGTGTCCTAGTGATCAGACGCCAGGTCTGCAGAGGCTATCGACTGGCGAGCATGAAGTCCAACAGGGCTTGCTGGGTGGAGTCTCCTTCCCCCCACTCCAGGCAAAGGATCAGCCACTGAGCTGCTGCGGTCACAAGGCAGAGCATCCTTCTCCTAGACCTAGGTTTTCTTTTTCTCTGGCAGTGTCGCTCACAGGGAGCCACAAGCAATTGCCTGCTCCACATCCAAACCCACGGAAGGCATCGCGCCTTCATTAAGAGACGGCCCGTCTCCCGCCAGAGACGTGTGCCTCTTGGAGCCAGATCTTCAGGCAGCAGCATGCATGGTACGGGCACGGTCCCTGACAGCCCACCTGAGGTTAGAGCCGCGTGGGGACCAGCTGAAGTGAGACTCTTTCGAGGAATGGAAGAAAGGGATCTCCACCGGGAACAGGGAGCCTGGCCTGGTGCCTGCCTTGGTTTGGTCACTACAGTCAACACCAGCCCTGCCTCAATCCCACTCAGTCCAGAGCAACTTGCCCAGTCCTTGTCTCCCTGATCCCACTCTGCTTACAACCTCCTCCCTGACCCTGCTCCAATACACCTCCACCTTCTGCTCCAAGGCAACAGACTTCTCCCACCCCATCAGGGCTTAACACCATGCCTAGGTCAGGGCAACACAAGAGGCATTTTGACCTCCCCACTCAATGACATGGGCTTTCCTCATCCCGCCCCACCGTCCCTGCTTTGTCTCGGCGGTGGATAAGGTCTAGGAAGCAGACAGACAGTCTTATTGATCTGCAAAGTGCCTGCCACTCTGCTGGCACAATACGTAGGGAAAGATTGGAGCCTGGGGACTGCTAGCTTTATACCAGCAGAGGATCTGCCTCCCAAGTCCTACAGAGAGCTGGTGTACACAAGAGGGCAGACCGTGAAAACTAGCAGGTGAAGAGATGTTCAATACACAGCCAAGCAATCAGCGATCCGTCAACTGCAGGCAGGTGAAGATGGATGAATGGAATCCTGCCACACCAGTGAAAAGGGCATGCATGTTAGCATGGCACAGGAGTGCCATATTTCTGGAGATGATGTGTCCAGACCTCCCTATATGAAAGGGGCCCCTTTTACTATGCGAGTCCATGTTTGATTTCAGAGGGATAATATGTAAGACGCAGGTTACTCATGTAGCATTCACACAGCATGTAGTTTGTCCTACATGGGCCCATGGTAGGGACAAATTAGATGGGGAAACTGAGGTACAGAGCATTTCAGACCAACACTTTCAAAGGTGTCCCACTAGTTTTGGGTGCCTGCCATAAGATAAATGGGCCGGATTTTTCATCATGTGCTGAACAGCTGTTACAGCTGATGGAAGCAGCATGTGCTCAGAAATCAGGCCCAAGGGTTCTCATGTTGGGCACCCAAAATTATGAGACCCTTTTGGATAGAAAGTGGCTTAAGCGACTTGCCCCCGATCAGACAGTGAGTCAGTGTCAGAGCTGGGAGCACAACCCGGAGATCCCTGCCTCCCGAAGCAGCGCGTTCCCCTCAGGACCGGCCTTCCTTCCTTCCATCCAGTAAAGGGCTGGAAGAAAAGACCTTTGCCTTAAATGGCTCCTCCTCGCCAGAGCTCATCGTTCTCAGATTCACACACCCACACGCAGAGCTCTCAGCAACCTAGCAGCTACGCAAGCAATTCTGCGTGACGGGGAGACTGCTGCCAGCATTCACTTAGCACCAGATCCCGGCTTATACTGTATCCGCCTCAGTCTCACATGCTCTCCCAACAGACCTTCCGCCAGAACCTGCGAGCCGAGTGGGGCGGTCTAGGGACCCCCCCCCCACTAGGGAATCATCACTAAGGGAGGCCTGCTGCCCACCCCCCTCCCGTCAGCTCCCCGCTTCTGTGCGGTGGCGCGGCAGGGTCATAAGAGCCAGCTCCAGCACACAGTCCCACCCCAAGGGAATAACCCAATCACAGCCCCATCCCTCCCGGGGCCGTGCTCACCAGCAGCCCCCAAGAGCGACCCCAAACGGCCAGCTGGGTGCAGCAGTGAGAGAGGAATGGCTCGGTGGGCCATACAGGGCCATCTCTACATGGAGGGGGCCTTACAGAAGGCCGGCAGGCTCAGAGGCTGAGCTCTCAATTGACCTGAAAGATCCCCGACGCCGACCGCTCCAAGATGGGTTTATCAGATTCTTCCATCCTGTCCCTGCTAATCATGGAGCCTCCTCCTGCCCTCCCGCACCCCGCAAGGCTCATCTGATGAGCCCAGTGTCTGCATATTCCCCCACCTGTCCAGTCAGGTGGAACAATGACTCTCCATGGTCCTCATCCCAACCTTAGCAGACATAACGCTTCCCAGCTCTAGCCCCGGCCTCCCACGCCATGCCCCCCACCACAGCAACACTGCCAGGACACAGCCAGGGCGGCTCCTAGACCTCGGAGCCCAGTCGATCCCAGGGCAAGGGCCACGCCGGCAACTCCAGGGGCCTTAAGATCAGGCCGAGTGATCACCACCCATTGCACGAGGGAGCATCCCTCCATATGTAAGGAAGATCCTGACTTCACGCAACCCAGCCCCTTACAAGGAGGCCCAAGCCCCGTTCCCCACCCCGAGCCCCAGCTCCCCCAATCACATACCCGGACTGGAGCCATTTTATTCTGCTTCCAAAACACATAGCTGCATCGGAGGTGGGGATCTCGTCCTGATTTTCCTAGCTGCCCTTGGCTACCTGCTAAGGACTCCAAAGGTTTAGTAGCCAAATGTGAATAGACTGGAGAGAGTTGGGGGCCGGGGAAGGGAATAGACACAAAAGCCCAGAGTTGGGCTCGGGTCTGCAAGACGTTTCGCTGGCAGCGCAGCCGGGCAGCTTGGCAGCTCGCAGACGATTCCTTCCCTGGCTCTCTCCCCTCTTCCGAGGAGGACAGGCAGGCTACATAATTTCCTTGGCCCGGATTCAATTCAATCAGCACAGGAGCGGGCTGCACTCCCCAAACACCACTCCCGGCTCCGCGGAAAAAAAAAATCACACACAGCCATTGACGGCTACCAACAAGATGTGGGAAGGCGAGATTTGTTTGTATCATCTTCCAAAAAAAAAAAAAAAAAAAGCAAAGGCTTTGAGCCCCCCCCCCACATCCTACCCTCGACCTCTCCTCCCATTGTATTCCCCCACTCCCTGCACACCGCACCATCAGCCCCGAGCCACCCCAGCCTTCCCTGGCATTGCTGCCAAGCAGCCTTGGCAGCCCTCCAGCCTGTGCCAGCTTTATTCTCTCTCCCTCTGTCTCACGCCTTCCTTGCCAACCTCCATCCCAACTCCTAGTGTCTCTCTGTCCCACAACCCCCCCTTCCCCCCTCCCCCGTCTGTTTCCCCTGCTTTGCAGATCCAGGGAGTGAGCCAACAAAGTAGGAAGAATCAAAAATTCACAGCAACTAGTTTACTTTAAAAAAAAAAAAAAAAAGAGAGAGAGAGAGAGAGAAAGAAAAGCAGCAGTTTACCAACCTCTCAGCGCGGGCCTCCCCCTACCGCGCGGGCCGGTGCCAGTCTGACCCCTCCGAGATGCCCGCCTTGTGCCCACCGCCTCCGGAGAGCTTCCGAATGTTGGGAAGGGGGCAAAGAGAGGGGGTGGGGCAGGAAGAAAGAAGGCGACAGAAGACCAGGCAAGGAGGAGGCTGACAGGAGCTGGAGATCTCGCATCTGAACGGTGCCAGGCTCTTCCCCCCTCCTGCCATCGTGAGAACATCCGCGGGCAGCAAAAGCAGCCACTCTTTTATATGGCACCAGCCTGCTGAGGTGCAGAGCATCATGGGACAGGGAGAGGGGGAAAAAAAGAGGGGGTGGGGGGAGAGGGAAAGCGAGAGAGAGAGACAGAGAAGGAATGAAAAATGACATGCAAGTTTCACCTCTGAGGAAGGCCACTTGGTGACTTCTGAGAACAGGGCTCAGACTCACCCATGGGATTTAAAGAGAGGAGAAGCCAAGGTGTTGCCGGCCTTTCCTGGGTGAAAGGAGACCAAGGCAGGAGCCCGTGCTCACCACAAGACACCAGAGCTCACTTCCCAGCAGCCCCGTCCTGCCGCAGCCCCACTCGCCTCCCAATTTGGAACTGGTGTTGACAGATTCCGCGGTCTCCCATGAAGACGACTACAGAGATGGAAGCCATAGGTCCCAGACACCGAACCCTTCGCTTTCCCTGCAGAGCATCAAGCCACGCAGCTCTGAACGACTGTAGCCCGCTCCACAGGCAGGAACAAAAGGCCCCATTTTACACACACACACCTTGAGGGGAAGGTACAAACTTTTTGGAAGAGGAAAACAGCAGCCAGTCTAACTCACCTGCGATTCATCTTAGGAGGGACACTGTTTGTGAAAGCATCTGTACTGCTATCTAGTTACTATCCTGCTGGCCTTATTAACAGCATTGTCTGTTATTAAATAAAAAAGGATTGTAGCCAAAAACCCAAACAAACAGGGCCTGCTTTTCCAGCTCTGCCATCTGCTTGTATTTCAGGGAGTTTAGAACTAGCCTGGTCAGTTTTACCCTGGTGGCTACTTAGTTTCACTTGCCCCAGCCCAAGGCAGTTCTAGAAGCCCATTTTCCCCCAAAAGTGAAAAGCCATGAAAGCTTTTGCATTCATTGCGGGGCTGCAAGTTCAGGGCTAATACTTTGGCCTTGCAGAACTTGGCAGAGTCCTTTCATCCCCAGCCTTCCTGTATTCTCACCTGTTGGCCACGTTATCCAGCCCCTTTTACCTTCCCATCTCTCACCAGCTTTTGGTTGCAGTGTTGACAACTCTCATGATTTTATCACGAGTCTTTGCAACACATTTGGTGTTTCTTCTTAAACCCACAGCTCCTGCAGTCCTGGGATGATGTGAGACTCTCTGCTCTCGCTAAAAAAGTGGTTTCTAGCCCTCATAGGTGTGGAGAAAAGATTAAAACTATGACACAAACCAACACTCCAGTGCCGGAATGCAAATAAAGAGACCTCCTCCATTTATTAGGTTTTTAATATTGACGATTTTTAAAGCCTAGTTCGTGATTCTGGAGGGGTCTGGTGCATCGTTCTTCAATGCTTTGAGTTGGTAATGCTGCGACTGTGTGCAAGATGGGGTTGGCAGAGGACGGGAGTGAAGACTTGAAAAGCCAACTGACGAAAAAGGGGCAGAAATGGACATTTACGTGGATTACGAATAATGATCGCTCTGGATATTTTTATGAGGATAAAATTTGGGGAAGGGATATTAAACCTCAGGGCTCTCCAATTACTAGGGATTAGGATAAGACCTAATGTAGGGGGTAGATTGTCCCATACCTGCCTGTTGTGGGTTGCTTATACCTTCTTCCGAGGCACCTGGTGCTGGCCACCATTGCAGACAGGACCCTGGGCTAGGCAGACCTCAGCTTTGACCCAGCCTGGCCGTTCCTATGTTCCTGGAAACGCACGGGGTTGCAGGACAGCGACAAACAGCCTGAGTTGGGGGAAGGGGGAAAAGCAACCCCCCATTGCCAGGGATACAGTAATCAGGGCACAGAGCATCACTGGAACATTCCCCGGCAACCAGTCCAGAGCCCACATGAGACAAGAGGCAGATCCAGATCATGGCAGATCCAGCCTCGGAGAGACACGGCCAGAAGCGTAACACTGTCACTGCCCCTTCTGGCCAGCAAAGGTGGGGTCAGGGCACCAGCCTGAAGGGCGCCCGCAGCGCCGGAGGCCCCTCAGCCAGGCACCGCCACGCCCACCCTCATCTACCTTCTCCCTGGCTGAGGAGATTCCCCTATTCCTGCTGCCTGGTGTGCCAGGGAGTGGCCTTGGCCTGGTGGTTCTCTGACATGGGCGAACATCTGCGAGGCAGAGGGGCTCTGTTCCAACGTGAGTCCCACGCGAAGCCCCTCCAACCTTGCACCAGCGTCGGAGCAGGAGCCAGCCCCAGGGAGGGGGTGGGGGGCCACCGACCGCATTTCCCCTTGGGATCACAAGGGGAAATGCGAACAGAGGTCTCCAGGGATGGAAGGCCAGCGCCCAGCCCGCCCCTCCCTCCACACCCCCACCTCCATTCACGGGAGTGTGATCGAGGGGCAAGCCAGCTGTTCTGGGTCAGTCCCCAGCCGCGAGGCACTGAATGGGCCTGCCAGCCCACCACTGGGATGTGATTAG
Source organism: Lepidochelys olivacea (assembly GCF_965140295.1). Taxonomy (NCBI): domain Eukaryota; kingdom Metazoa; phylum Chordata; order Testudines; family Cheloniidae; genus Lepidochelys; species Lepidochelys olivacea. The sequence continues at coordinate 12,038,568 of NC_140429.1, forward strand.
CCACTGGGGCAGCAGGCCACAAGGACCATCCCACACCGAACAGGGAACCCGCTGCAAAGGACTCCGGGCCGCTCTCGGGTCTCATCACTCATGGAAGAGAGCAGCAGGGTGGAGACACTTCCTGGGTTTGCCTTATCCTGCCCTCACCCTCCATTCACTTCCAGCCCACGGCAGCAGCCATAACTCATCTGACTGGAGGGTCGGGTCGGCTCAACTCCCCTCCCCCCACCCAGACACCTGGCCCACAGCTCTCTGCTGAGAGGCCATCCCTTCCTCACCCCCATTCCCCACTCGCATCATCAGTTCCCGGCCAGAAGCATCAACTAGGAGGCTCCAGAGCCTAACAGGTCCCCTGCGCTGGGAGGTACAGATCATTTACTCTCCTACCTAAGTTGAGCCCTTCCCAAATCCCAACGGTACCTATTATCCTATTACAGTAGTCCCAGCAAGAGAAACCAAGGTTCCTTTATGTTAGGTGCTGGCCATACACACTAGAGTTAATCTGACTCCCCGTGGGGTGCCCTACTCTGATGGCAGGCACAGGGGGATCAGTCTGCTCCCCTTTCTTCTGATTTAACAAAAGAGGGGAAGAGTAGAAAGAGCATCACGCGGAAGAGGGTGATGGTGGGGGACTCGCTGCAGGGACCAGTTTATAAGGGGATTGGAGAAACTGCTGATGGCTCCCTCGAAGAGGGAGCCAGGCTGGTGCTAGCCCAGCCCCTACCCTGCTGCCCTCTCCTCATTTGCTAGGGAGAGGGGAGGGGACTGGGTAAGGACCCCACCCCAGAACCAGTGGCTCCAGCCGGGTAGAGTTCCTCCCACTCCAGGGAGCAGGGCTGCAGATGCCACAACGTTCCCCCAGCCACTGCCACAGACCGAGGGCAAAGCTTGGGCGAGGATCTACCAGCTGCCATCTCTGGTACTATACCACTGTCTGCCCCATGTTAGCCCCTGCTGCCAGCTTGGAGAAGTAAACCCTCTTAATACCCCACTAGAGACCACACAGGAAGAGGTCGACTCAAAACCTGCTGCTTAGCTTCATGACATACCTGCCTGACCCTGCCCAGTCCGGGCATGCCCAGGTGGGGCCTTTTGCATCTACACACAGCTGGGTGGGAAGGGCTTTGACACATGCCAGGCTGGGGCTCCTAGCTGGGGATCTTCAGCATAGTTAAGTCATTATCTGCATTTTACTGATGGGGAAACTGAGGCACCAAGGCGGGGGATGTGACTTGCCCAAGGTCATCCAGCAGGCCAGTGGCAGAGCTGGGATCAGAACCCACGTCTCCTGAGACCCAATCCAGTGCTCCTTTCACCAGGCCACATTTCCCCTCTAATTATAACGTATGTATTATTAATAAGCTCACCAGCGACCTAAGATCACATTATACACAAGCCAGGTTAAGCCTTGCCTACCTCCTGGGATGTGGGGGAGGAAGTTCACAGTCAGCATTTGCAGATGGGCAAACTCCTCGGGCAAAGAAAGCAACAGGGCAACATAGCCAAAGCCTCCCAGCAAAACAGTCCGTCTTGACCAGGATTGGAGGGAGGCTGTCAACGGGACATGTTAGCGAGTACCCTGCATCTTAATGCCTAGCGTAGCAGCCCCGATGTGAAGCTTCACCTTGACCAGCTCTGCACGCATCAGCGTCGATGCTGGTTCCCTGTTTGCCAGCACGGGCCAATGCCCCTTTGTGCCCTAGTTGTGCCAGGCCCTGACACCAGTTCCTAAGGGTTTCTTTCCTTGTGCCCCCTGCCTGTCTGCACCTGCCATCTCATCTCACGCATATATCATTAAGCTCTTCTGGTTCTGCATTTGTGCGGCCCTAGTACAACAGATTCCTGGTCCAGGACTGGAGCTGCGAGGCACATGGGTGAGACATCTAATAAACAGCGTGCAGCGCCCAGCACACTGAGGCCCGGGTCCATGACTGGCCTTTCTAACGCTACTGCAATACAAACAGATAGTAATAATCTGAATAGCCTACTGGGGTAGGAGGCCAAGCACCCTCACACCTGGGACAGAGACACAGTCCCAGGGCACGCCGCCAACATCTCAAGTGAAGAAATCAAAGCCACCTCGCTTGCAAGGGGACAGAGATCACCCGGGGCCTGGGAGACGCGCCCGGACACGTGGGGGAAGGGCACAGTTTTAGAACCGCCCCCTGACGCTTTAGGAATGGCCTCTGGGCATCGTTAACCTGCAACCCCCCACCCTGCCCCTCGGGGGCGCGGCCAAGCTCCAGTGTCCTATTGTCCCCCACATGTAGCACCCATTTCATGCACCGAACAGAGCCAGATGCCACATCGGCACAGGGGCCCGTTCCCCCAGAAAACCACAACAATAGGGCTCCACGGGCACTGGTGGGCAGCACCCCCTGGTGGCTCTCTCGTACACCCTCCCCCCCTTGTGCTCCCACCATCCCTCAGCCTGGCAGAGCCCATCGGCTGGGCTTGCCAAGTCTCCTGAATGGTCTTGTTCCACAGACACTTGGGGAGCACTGGGGAGGAGATGGCGGAGGGGGCAGGGAGGAAGGCTTCTGGGCATCCCTCTCATCCTTTCATTCCTCTGCTGTATCCTAGCAACACCATCTGTTGCCATGGCAAGCACAGCCCACCCTCCTCTCCTCCCATCAGCGTGATGGGAGCCCTGTTGGCGGCGGGGCCTCATTCCGCAGCACAGCCCTCGGCACAAGCCTAGAATACAAACAGGGGGTGACTGAGCGCGAAGGGGTGGGGGTAGGAGGAGGACACAGGAAGCAGCCTCTGTTGCATGGACGCTCAGGGTGAGCTAACAGTACAAGGCACATCGGACAGGCCCCACCGCGCAGGGGGGCTTCAGTGGGACACACACCCCAGGGATCAGCGCAGCCGGGAGCATCCTGCCGGTTCCTTCCCCCCAGATATGCTGTCTTGACAATCCACTGCGGAGCCGGTCACTGGGTTCCCAGACCCCCAGAGCCTTTGGGAGGGTACAAACGTGGGGGAGAGCCCCCTCTCCCTAACCTACTAGGGAGGGGATTGCATATAGGGCCAAAGAACCACTTCTGGCCATGGCCTTGCTTTCTCCGACCCCCGCCCCGCTCTGCCCCAGCCATGCCTCCCCATGGGGCTGACTGGCTCTGCTCCTGCCCCACACAGCCAGCACTTGTCCCCCACAGGTCTCCCCCATGGATAAGCCACAGGGCACTTGTGGGTGGGAATTCAGGATCCTTCCCTCACAGTGAGGGAGGGGGAAAGCGGATGGCCCGGTGGGGCTGCTAACGGGACAGGGAGCTGGTCAGATGGATTGTGGTGCTGGCCCCAGACAGATCACCAGCTGTGGACAGAGTCCAAGGCAGAGAAGTCCCTGGCACAGGAGGAATGTAAGGCTGCCGTAAGAGGGCCTGCACTCGTGGGGGGAGAGGGGAGCAGGGCATATCTGTAGCACTTCAGGCTGCAGAGCTGTCCCCAGGGAAGCTACTGGAAGTCAAAGGACGCCCCGGGATGCTCTCACTCCCACCAGGGTCCCACCACACCCCCCTGCACAGGCAGCAGCTGGGCACACAGCCACCTTTGCCCTCCCCTCCCGCTGGGCTCCCCCATACCACACCCGGCTCCCAACCCCCAGCTCATTAGCAGCCCAGGGCGGTTACCAGCCAATGGGGCTGATATGTGAAATGAGTTTCAGTGGGTCTCAGCCAGGGCCCAGCAGCCAACCACTCACCACGCAGAACCCTCTTCCCCCATGGGGCACCCCCGGGAAGGCGCCAGGGAAACAACCAGATTCAGCGCTGCTCTCTCTTCTCCAGCTCTGGCCGGGGGCCCAGCGGCACAAGAATGAACACTGGCACTGGCCACATGGGACCCTGGCCCATGTCACCCAGATCAGCCTTTGCTAATTACACTAGCAAAGGCTGATCTGTAATTTCCTGGGGGCGGTAGCCAGCGTTGGGGCTTTTCCTCTCCAATCAGGCCTTTCATTGTTAGATTCCTGGCTGCCCTGGGCCCTGGCAGGTCTGATGCAGGGAAGGCTGCAGGCAATGGAACAGGTGCAAGGGTAGACTCCTAGCTACGGCCCTGCCCTGGAGAGGAGGGCTGTTCTGGGGGGCACCCGAGTGCCAGAAGCATCGGTTTTCCAAGCAGATCCTAGCACTAGAAAAGGGAGCTTTTCGCTCTGGGACGAAGCCAGAGCCGAGTGACTCAGCAAGGCCTGGACTCCTGGCCTGCCTGCCAGCTTTCTTGCCTAGCCTACGAGAAAGCCGGGAAAGGGCAATAAAAGGAGAGTGGGGGCAGCGTTCATCCTACCAGGCACACGATATGAACAAGACTCATCGCTCTCCCGTTGTTGTCAAAAGCCTCAGCAGGGCCCTGTGGCTCGCCCGCTCCGGCCCAGGGATGAGGAGCTCACACTGCGTCTTTCCCCTACGGCTCTGGTATAGAAACAGCCCCAGGCATCCCCTCCCGCCCCCATCACCGTGGTGGCAGCAGTCTGACTGCACACAGCAATTTAGGACGGGAAGTGAAGAATGGCGCAGCCAAGCCACACGAGGACAGGAGGGCGTTTTGAGAGCCAGGATGCCAAGCCAGCCCACTGACAGTAAGTGTTCACAAGTCTCCCCAGCAATGTATATGGAAGGTGGGCACTGGACTGGCAGTCAGGAGATCTGGGTTTAACTCCCAGCTCTGCCAGTCTCATTGTGTGACTGCGGGCAAGTCACTGAATCGTGCTGGGTCAATTCCCCCTTTCTTCCTCCCACCCTTTGTCTGCCTTGTCTCTTTGCAGGGCAGAGACGCTCCCTCAATCTGTATGTACAGTACCTAGCGCAACGGGGCCCACCTCAGCTGGGACCTCTAGCTGCTACTGGCACACACCGAACTGATCCTGCCAGGATCACAGGGCCACCCCAAGGCTTCTGTGGGGGAGGCGTCAGTGAGATGACTCTATCGAGTCCACGCCAAATGCAACCGCCTCATTTTACGTAAGCCAGGCACGTTTCAAATCTTGCCGTCTCTCCCTGCCCCAGCCGCTAAATCAGAGCCCCACTGCTTGATCCTTTCAGCCCTAGGATCTGTTTGAATTCCCAGTGTGCATCAGGAGAAAAATGGCTAGCAGCTGGGTCATGGGGCGCCGGAGTGAATGAAGGAATCAGAGGAGCATTAGGGGTTGTGAGGCCCTGAGCCAGAGCAATTGGGGGCCTCTGCCCCACTCCTTCTGCCTGCAGTCATGTCGTTGTCCCCCGGGTTGCTGCCAGGGCTTGCCCTGCCCCACCTGGTGCGCCCCTGTCCCTGGCAGGAGCGCCAGGTGGGCAGAGTGGGGCAAGCCCCCAAACCCTGACCCCACTCCCCGGCAGGAGCGCCGAGTAGGTCGGTGTGCGGGGCCACCCATTTTTCCAGGAGCCCCACAATTGGCCAGGGCCCCTAGACACGGGCCCTGTTGGCCCAGTGGCTAATCCGCCACTGGAAGGTAACTGGGAACCCCTTCCCCCTGACAATTCTTTGCATGGCAATCTTATGGGCCAGCAGCTCACAAAGCCCAGTCCCTTGGGGCATTTCTTAAAGGGGCCCTGCAGAGAAAGTTACATGGTCTTGTGCACCTGTTTTGCTTATGTTGGAAGCAGTCAGAATTGTTCTTTTAAAAAACAGGGATTTTTTTTCTTTCCTGCTTGCTTTCTACCCTAGAAATATCAGGAATGGCAAATCGGGTCTTCTCTGGAGGACTCATTTAATGGCATAGAGCTGGAATTGGTGAGCTCTCTCTGAAAAGATAGGGATGATGAATTTCTCACACTTTTTCTAAGGCATTGGAGTTAAACAAAATATTTTTACAAGAATCAAAAGAAAAGCCTCACATCCCTTCTCTTGCATGACACACCAGATGTCCAGTCATCCACAGAGTCTTCCAGGAGTAGATAAGACCTGAATTTTTAGTGTTTAAAAAAACCACCCACAAAAAACAAAACAAAACCTCCTCTGCAGACCTTCTTTGTACATCATCAGGAGAAAAGCGGGGGGGAGCAGGAGTGTGCGTGGCCAGACTTTCTGAGCTGGCATACAACTGATCCAGAGTTAGGTCACAACAGGAATATTGATGATTACCGTACAACCCTCCTGCAGTGGAGACTCCCCCATGCAGGGTTACATGCTGGATTGCAGGCTCCTTGGGGGCAGGGATCATCTTTTTCTTCTGTTTGTACAACGCTACTCACGTAGCTGACTGCACTCACAGTTCAATAATTAAAATGTTCATGAGACCAAATAACCAGCGTAGCCAATTTACCGCCGACTAACCAGCACGATACAGAAAAGGGGACATGCAGCATGTTCCGGAAGCAATTCTGACCTTGCAGCATGTTCACCTCACACAGTAGGTTTGCTTTGAAGATCCACCCTTTATAACCAGGTTGCTTACAAGATAAAAGCACTTTATGCTGCCCCCATGATCCAACCCACAGGTTCCTACCAATTCCTTCTCTCTTGTTTACCACACTCCAAAGCAGCTGGGTGCAGAGGTACTTCCCAGCCAGGGCAAGGACACACCATTCATGCCTCTTGTCTTTTGACACGTTTCCTATTTCTAATGCCAAAGCTGACTTCAGCTTTGCAAAGTGTAGTGGGATACCTGACGTGGGTGAACAGAATTGTGGGACGAGCACATGACATGCAGTCAACAACTTCCCAACATCTACATATGTACACAGCTGGGTGGCCAAACTTACTGACCCACCGAGTCGCATATGACAACCTTCAGAAGTTTGAGAGCCGGGGCGCACCTACCGGGAGTCGGGCCTTCAGCCCCTCAGGATATGCCTACTGGGGCTCGGGGTTTCAGTCCTGCTCCTGCTGAAGCCCTGACAGGCACGTCTTGTGGGGCTAAAGCCCTGAGACTCCCACATCCCTACTGGGCAGAAGCCCCTACCCCACCACCCTGCTGCAAGGCAGAGGTCCCAAGCTCCCTCCCACAGCGGGAGCCACAGTTAGGCCACCCCTACATTACAGGAATACCAATAATAAACCATCATCATAAAAAAAGGGAGGGACACCTAAAGGGCGTCTACACAGCAAAAAACCCAAACCAACCCCAAACTATGGCAGTGAATCTCCGAGCCGGAATCAACTGACCCAGAGCTAAAAGCTGCAGCGTAGCACCTGGGCTCCAAGACCCTCTCCCGTCACTGGGTTTGTGAGGCCAGGCTCCAGCCTGAGCCCAAATGCCAACCCTACTATTTTTGGCCCAGCTGCAGGAGCCTGAGTCAGTTGAGCTGGGCTCTGAGGCTCCCGTGTGTTTGCCTTGGGTTTCACTGTTTAAGGCTACCCCTAAACAGTGAAGGGACCCAGCGCAAGGCTAGGCCTGGAATCTGGTCTGTGCGGGCAGAGACTGCAAAGCCAGTGGGCTCTGCCTGAGTTCAGGGGTCCAATACAACAGGGCCCTAGTTATTTTCAAGTCACCTTTAAACCAGACCAGAGAATAGGAGACACAGTGCTAAGACACTGTCTGGCCCATATCTTTGGAAGTGGAAGGGGCTCTGAAACCCCACCTCTTAGCAGGAGAGCAGGGATATCTCCCCCCAACCCCAACAAACATTACCAGGCCTATCAGCTGAGGCCCTGCAACTCGGTGCACCCATTTGCTTACAAAGATGAAACGTGTTGCACAAAGTCATACTAACCCCCTCCCCTCCTGGAGCCCACTCCTCAAAGACAAAGGGAAGTCTGGAGCTGCCTGTAAGTATAAATATGTGCACTCAAGCACCACAACCCTGCAATCAATGGACGGGGGACTGTGTGTGTGTGTGTTGGGGGGGCACTTGTTGGGGAAGGGCAGTGTATCTTTAAAAGAACATCACAAGCACCCCCCCACACACACACACCTCCTTCCACACAGGACTGGGCTGAGTGAATAAGTCTGGAGGGAGGGGGGCATGGAAGGAAGCCCCTGCTCCCCAAGATCCACTTCCCAGCCATAGAGTGTGAACTTGAGACAACAAGGCCCTTAACACATAGCCACACCCACCAGCCATGCCTTGGCCTTTACACTCCCCTCGCACCCCCCAGCCTGCCTCCCTGAGCCCACATCCGCCCCTGGGCCCCCAGGTCACAGCTTGCACCTCCTTATTACCCCCTGGAGGAGCCAGCCTTGCAAGACAGGAGGAGGAGAATTTCCTTTCCCTCTCCCTGCTCCCATATACAACTGGCCCCCAATACTGACACCCCTCCCCTCACAGCAGCCCACGTGGAAGGTACCTGACACGGTGAGTCTCTGCGCTCTGCCTGGAAGCGCTTCCTCCCGGCTGGGGAGCGCGGTTTTGCCCGGCATGGCTGCAGCCAGGCAAAGCTGCGCGCAGGTGACCGGGCTGCCCCTTGTCCAGCCTCCGCGTGCAACTAACTAGCCAGCAACTTCCTAACCCGGTGGGCGTGGCCAGGGGAGGAGCTAGCACCGGGGGGCGGGGTTAGGGGGCCCCATGGAAAACTCTGAGGAAGGAGCGTGGATTTGCACAACGAATCTAGCTGATGCACTGTGTTTTCTCCCCCTAAGGTGTGTCACTGGGGGAGATGCAATGCAACCGAGGATCTCTGCTGCTTAAGATTTGCAGAAATTAGCGGGGGGGGGGGGAGTGGGGGAGGAAGGGAAGCTCATGAAGTCCATACAAAGATCCTAGGGGGCCCATGCAGCATAGGGCCCCAATCCTGGCCCTGGATCCAGGTGGGTGGATCCTTGGGGTTGGGCATGGATCTGATGGCAGGATCAGAGTCTAGGGGTGCAGGGTATCACCCTGACTTGGGGCGATTTGTTGAGTCATCCCTAGAACTGGGTCAGAAGCAGAGACTTTCATGATATAGAAAAATGCTCCTGAATTGAGACAAAAAGTAAAAATCCTGGGAAATCTTCACCAACGGAAAATCTGAAGAAATACATTGGTTTCGGTCAATCAAAATGTTTTGTTTTGATCCTTTTGAAATGTTTCGATGTTGACCAATTTTTTTAAATTTTTACTGTAATTCACTTCGATTTTGAACTGAAAAGTCGCTTCAAAGTGAACAAGTAGGCGTTTTTTCATTTAGAAACAAAACCTTTCAGCAATGTCAAAACTTTTTTATTTCCCCCCCAAAATGCCAAGAATAAAACCCTTCACCGAACCCCACTCTTTCCTGCAAACAGTTTTGGTTTTGATGCATCGGCATTTTCAGATGAAAAAACCTGATCAGCTCTGGTCACACCCCCTCCTTCAGAAGGGTGAGGAATTTCCAGGCCCATGAGGCTATGGGCTCAGATGAGATTTTCAAAAATGACTAGTAATATTTGCAGCCTCATGGTTTGGATGGCTAACTTGAGACACCTTAGGGGGGCCTGATTTTCAGAGGTGGATGTCCAGTGTTGTTTGACAATCCCTTTCAAGAGTCTCAAGTTGCGCCCCCCCCCCCCCCCCCATCACAGGTCACTTATGAGCATCTCAGTCTGAAGAGCCTTAGATTCAAATATATTCTGTTTTTCATTGAGCTTGTGACTGGGGTGGGGAGCCAGCTGTGGTCACTCAATTAGGGTGAATTGCAAAGAATGGGGTAGACAATCCCCCAAAAGCTGGTGGATATTCCAATACTTAGATTTACCCAGACAGCATCAAACAGCTTCTTTATTACCTTACCGGTTTCTCAGAAGTCCAAACAACACAGTTCCCTTAAAGTGATCCAGCATCAGGCCTCCATCCAGATACCTGAGTCAAATTTGATGATTTCTGAAAATCTCATTTCATCATAGAAAAGAAATCCCAAAGGATCAGACACATTACCTCCCAGGTTATTGAATATTCCAGACCTTACCCAAATATATGCTACAGACAATTCTTATTAACTACACTAATATTTATTAAAAAACAAAAGAGAATATGGTTACAAAATCAATATACGTACAGACATGAGTTTAATTCATTGAGGTTCAGATTCATAGCAGAGATGGTGAGCTTTGTAGTTGCAAAGAGTTCTTTCAGAAATAGTTGATAGGTTATAGTCCAATGTCCAAATATCATATTCAGGGCATACCAGCATAACTGGGACCTCAGTCTTGCGACTCAAACTTCCCCTGATGAAGCCTAAGCAGATCTGAGATGACAGAATCAGGATCCAAGGATCTTTTATACAATTTCATGTCTTTTGACGAGTTGGCGTTCAAAAGGTTATTAGCATGACTTTGAAGGAGGTCCATGACTGGTACTTAGCTATAGAATTAACATAAGGCAATTTGCTTGTTCCTCCACCATTCACAGATTATTTGCTGTACATTTCAAAGAGAGATGAATCCTGAGATATCATGCGTTTACAATTCATTTAAATGATAGGATGTTCTTTTGACCTCTGAATTATCAGAATAGAGCATAGACAGGGACTGTTGATTACATTGTCGACCCTACTCATACACATGTAAATACACAGAAACACAAACATTCTCTCCCCGCATGTCTTTTGAGGGTTGTTTATTTTGCAGGATGTTTAACCCTTTCTAGCCATGCGTCACAGAGCTATGCTTTTCAATTTCAAGCACACTGCTGGAGGTATTACTAAGAATGATCGTGTGATGATGGCTGCCCTGTTGGCCAACTCACTGGGGACCTCCAAAGCTAAAAGCATGAACTAAAGAGCCAAAGCTGTGTAGCTAGGGACTGAAAAAAATCTCATATCCTCTGAGGATGGGCCCAGAGGGGGTCTCATATCACACGCTCACCAGAGAGTTACAATAGCGCCTATGCAGAGCGTCATGTGTTCGTGGGAGGGTAATGAGCATTATGTAATTATTCCTCACAGTGCAGACAGGCAGGATCACCGTTCCCATTTCACAGATGGTGCAACTGAGGCACAGAGAAAGAAGGTGATCTGCCTGAGCTCCCACAGCTAGTCAGTGTCCAAGCCAGGATGGGAACTCAGCCAGCATTTTTGCCTCTTGACCAAAAATCTGTGACATCTTCCTGACATCTGTATGCTATAGCACCGTATCAGGGTATTTACTCATATATTCTGCATGCAGTTTAGCACTTTCTTGGGGGCGGGATGTAGTAATGTTAGATTGTATAGGAAGGCATGACATAAACCTGCTTCCTGTTATTTGTATGCATGCTCAGAGAATGGTTGATTGGTATAAATCCACACGCTGGTCCTAACCCAGGAGAAGGGCTTATGGCTCAAATGTCCTCTTTTAAATGAGCCTGTCTGCTCTGGCGGCCTACTGAAGTAATCATAAGCCTGTGTTGGTGACATAATCATCTCCATGGCAACCAACAGTGATGTCACCAGCAGAGGATTATGATGTGAGGTGGAGGAAGAAGCAGCAGAAGGAGCTGCAGATAGACTCTGAAGGAACAAAGAGCCTGCTTGACATGCCCATATCCCTGCTGGGAAGGTGGAGGGAAGGGAAGGTGCCAAAGATAGACACAGTGCTTAGCACTTTCAAAAGCAGTTTACTAGCGAGCTGGTCTAACTAATGAAACCTGCTCTAGCAACTGAACAGAGAAGCGGTGTTACCTAATGGTTAGAGCAAGGAGCCAGGACTCCTGTGTTCTGTCCCCCTCCTCTTCCTCTGTCTTTCTGCTTGGCATTGGGCAAGTCACTTCTCGTTGGGCCTCAGCTCCTCCCACGTAAAATGGGGACAACATACCCACGTCCAGTGATCTATGGGTAGATTAGAACTAATCTAGATTCTTTGCAAGGGATTAGATCAGCTACCTACCTCCCCGGGTAGTGTGAGTTTAATTCATGTTTGTGAAGGACTTTGGGTCCTCTGCATGGATGGCACTTAAAATTAATAATTTCCCCTCATTAAGCATCAGCTTCTCTTTAAAATCAGCCTCTGGCATGTCAGACTAAACGTGGCCTTAATTTAATTCCTAGCCCATGTATCAAATACCAGATGAGGTCCAGTCAAAATAAACAGAGATCTGTTCGTGTTTTGGTGGAAAAGAAACTGCTCTGTTTTAACACCCATTCCCAACAGGCGAGATACCAGGGACTTCTGGAGCTACAAAAAAACAACAATTGGTGGATCCTGGCAGAATTTCAGTGCACCGGGCTTATCCCAAAATAATTTACTCTAATGATGCTGTATTTAGCCAAGTAATGGTTAGGATTCTGTTTCTGTGTCTTGCACCTTTAAACCACTAAGAACTCTCTCTGCTGGCTGCAGAGTCCGACAGCAGTGTTGCATTCATTTCAGAGCAGTTACAGAAGCCCACACTGTGCTTTCTCATTCATGGAGACTTTACATTCGTTCTTTCTTGTGCTGTTGTTCTTTTAATCTAAGTAAAAGCCATTAAGACTGAAAGCATCTGTTTGCTCTAATGCAAACCTACAAGGATTATTCCTAGATCCTTGATTCTTTAGAAGCAGATAAATAAAATAAAATAAAAATAAAAATACATTTGGTGCCACTGAGGTTTTTTTAATGTAAATTTTGCAGCTCAAATTTCCCCCCTACATCAAATGATTTAAATGTGTAATTTCCCTAAAAAACAATACCCTCTCAAACACTGGCAACTCATTCCCAGTGGGTCTGGCTGGCTCAGATGCACCAATCTAGCCCAGAAAAGTAGTGAGCAAAAATCACACCCATCTGATGCCTGGTTGGTGACTGATGTGAAACAAGTTGGGTGGGTCTCAGTTGAGTTTTTGCTAGCCAGGTGTCCACACCACAAAGTGACAATGGTTCTAAGGGCTTGATCCTGTAGGATGCTGCGCACCTGTAGTCCCCAGTGGGGCCTGCTTTGACCTGAGAACCAGGCCTGGCCCGAAGTGCCGCTTTCATGCCTACGGGATCTCAGCACCTTGTGTGATCAAGTCCTAACTGGCATCCCTTGGTGGCTGCTTCAGGACCTCGTGCCAGGGACTGGCTGCCCCCTGGGGGCTGAGCTTGGAAATGCTCTGTCCAGGACCCATTGTGGGGAAGCAGCAGCATCTCACCGACCCCGTGACCAGTCAGGAGCAGGATTCTGGGGGGAGGCAGGGGTATTCTGGGAAGGATTTAGTGCTTTATCCCATAGGGGGAAGGTTTGATTCCCACCTAGGCCTCCCACCAGTGATCACTATCAGGAGGGCACCAGCAGCTGTTCAGCTTCACTCTCCAGCAAGCAAAAACATAGAGCCTGGAGACTCAGTAACCATCCCCGGGCACTTTTCAATCATCAACGAGGCCATGATCTGAAGGGGTAGGGCTGAGTTCCCCAATGCTCTTACCCAGCAGCTCAGCCAGACAGAGGTTACCCTTGGACTTTAGTGTCAGCAGTTTTGTTTCCTTCTCCGGATTTCGTAACCCATTAATTCCCAGTCCGGTTCAAACTCCCTCTCAGCCTCTAGTCCTTGTCCCTCCCTCTTGGCCTCCTGCCCTGTTGCCTCCCCAGTCCGGCTTTGCTGTTGGCTTCCTTATCTTACCATTCAAGCCCTACAGAGCTCCCCCTCTGCCCCCACAACCATGCACGACTTATTTTCTACTAGCCATCACTGGTACCAAGAACAATTTTAATCTAATGCCAGCTCCCCCCACAACCGTATCCTGGCAATGCCAGCTAGCGCTCCAGCAGCGTGAGCTTCCTCCCAGCGGTGCCCTCGTGTGGCACACTTCCTCCCAGCAGTGCCATGCCAGTGACTGACCTAAGCAATGCAAGCTTTGCCACAGCAGTGCCCTATGGTGGGGAACTTCCTCCCAGCAGTGCCCTGATGGGGGAGCTTCCTCCCAGCATGACTGTGCTCATGCCATCCCTGCCTCACTTTCCCCGCCCGTGTTTCAACTCCAGGGCACAGTGTTGCTCAGACAACAGCCATTGAACCCAGGCTGTTGTATAAACCTGCCCTCTTTTTTTCTCTCCTCTTTGTTGAATTTCCCCGCAACAGTTGCGCTTGGTGGCCCAGGCTGGGTTGTCACCTGAATGAATGAGTGTAACCGTGTCCTATAATTTCCTACTTGATGTCGAAAGGCGATTAATAAGGTTTCTTTGTGAGTGCTTAATAACACTCTGCTGATGGAGAGAGAGACCCCGGCGCAGCTTCTCTCTTTCTTCCCCATGTGCTCTATTAATTGCATGTGTAACGCCTTTGTTTCCATTTAATTCTTTTTTTAGAAATTAAATGAAATCTTGGAGAAGAAGCCCAAAGCCTTGAAAAGACAAGTCCCAGCTGGTGCATGGGGAGAGTGGGCCAAACACAGCCCTGGCGTAAGTGGGAGCAATCGCTTAGGTTGCCACGAGCTACCCAGGTGGTGCTGCAGGGCGACGGCCCAACATTCCTGCTCAGCAATTCAGTGGCAGAACATAGAATGGGGAGAACTGACATCAGCGCTCCACTCCAGCCATCTCTCTGGACTCTGGGCATGCCCCCACCCCCACACCCCAGCCAGCCCCATGGAGAGGTGGGGGCTCTAAGACCCAGCCAGCCCCCCGAGAGCTGGGATCGCCACTCACCACACCCCAGCCGACCCCACGGAGAGCTGGGATCTCCGCTTACCACACCCCAGCCAGCCCCACGGAGAGCTGGAGGCTGGCGAGGGAATGAAATTGGGACACTCGCTATTAACACACACAGCTGCACACCCTTGGAGACAGAGACACTCTCGTGTTGTGCATGCTCCCAGTCACACACAGACACATACAAAGCCTCCAGCGCAGTCAGAGAAACACACACACACACCCTACAGCTCCACACAGCCAGCCCCATCCATTCCTTCCCCTCTCCAAGACATACACACACACAATGCCACAAACACCAACCCAGCTACAAAGATGGACACCCTCCCCTCTGCACACCCAATGGGCCGCTTTAGACTTAGGGCCTGACCCAAAGCCACTGAGTTTTCACTGACTCCAGTAGGCTTTGGATCAGTCCCCAAAGGGAGCGTGCCTGCCATTAGCGGAGAGTCAGCCCGGGTGTAAGAGGATGCAGAGGGCATTAAAAATGTATTTGCTGACTGCAGGGTTTGGTTGCAATGCCCAGGGGAGAAGAGCAGGAGAAGGGAGGAGAAGCTGGACAGCTGAAAGGGCTGGACTATTTATACCAGCGTCTATACCACACTATGGCGGGGCCTCAAAACCCAGGGTGCAAAACAGAAGCAGCACGAGCCCTCGCTATACACTATCGTGGGAATCAGCGCAGGGTGTCCACAGTGATCTAGTCCTTTCTTATTAGAAACACGTGGTTGCAGAGTGGAGGAGGCTGATCCTGATGTAAATCCAGAGCGTCTGCATTGAGTTTACTCTGGATTTCGACCAGGGCTGAGAGCAGAACCCGGCTCAACCCCCATTGCAGCAGAAACTTTGGGTGCAGGATTGATCTCAGAGGACTCTGAGATTCCTATCTTCCTTTGCAAATGCTTCCTCCTTCCTTCACTCCCACCACACCCCCAGCGTTGTTATAACCAAGGACAAAGAAAGAAATGAGGAAAAGAAGCAGATAAATAAAATCAGGGTGCGGAGAGAGGTACCGAGAAATCAATTTAAAATAAAAGGAAGGAAAGACAAAGCGGTTGAGGGGGAAGGGGATGAAGGAAACGGAGGAGTGCCCCACACAATGGAAACTAAGCCAGACAGCTCCAAGTTCATTAGATTCTCCAATAATATTGAAATGACATGAAAAGCATAAAGGCCGCTCGGCAGGGGGGGTCTGGGGGAAGGCTGTGTAGCGGGAGAAACTGTGTCATTAAAGGAGCCATCAATGGGAAATTGCATTGTGGATTAAATTGCAGGGTAAAAGTGTGTGTTAGGTGGTGGGGGGGGAGGAAGAATCTTAAATTCAAGTGATTATTGCAGCTGAGAATGAATTAAAATCCCAGTGCAAGCAATTTAGGTCACAAACAATGTGCTCAGAAAGCAACACAGAAGGAGCAAACGCGTGTTGGGCTCAGAGGACCGTATATATTCCTGGGCTGGGCACCGTACAGCAATTTAGGGCCTTTATCAAGCTGCCATCTTGCACCTCTGACTCTCTTCCATTCCCCCTCCCTTCTTCCCTTTTCACTCTCCTTTCTTTCTTCCTTTCCATTCCCCTTCTGCCTTCTCCTGAGACCCAGCCACTCCCAGTGTCTCCGGAGGGTCGGGGGTGAGGAGAAGGAGCAAATCCCGATTGAGGTGGGATGCATTTCGATCTGGCTCTACATTTCCCCCAGAAGCAGGATTTTGTGATCTAGGGCTTTCCTTCAGCCTTCTTGAGAGTGCAGTGCCCAAGCTGGGATCAGGTTGCAGACACAACTAAACAGGAGGGCAGTTTGATTCAGCTCCCTCTTTCGCTAAAGCTAAGAACAGACCAGGAACTTCCCTGGGAAACCTGAACCAAACCCTGCTCGGGATCCATCAAATCAAAATTTTTCTGCTGGCTCGTTTGCTTCCCGCTGAGGCCAGAAGCAGAAGCCATCAGGAGAGGGGTGTGAGCCTGTATTCCTGGCCTAGCTAGGTGCAGAGGTCACATCTCCAGCTGCAGGAGCATTCTCAAAAATTCACACAGGCCTCCCAACTCTGAGGCATTCACCCCCAAGCAAACCGCTGAACCTTGTGATAAGAGCCCCTTTCCAAGTCTCTGGACTGGGGAGCCATGGAAGTGGGTGCAGAACTGGCTTCCTCCTCCATTCAGAGCTCTGGGGCCCGAACAGCAGACAGGGAGCTCGCCCTGGGCTAGCCCAGGGCTGAGCCTCTGAGACTGGAGCTGTGCTAAGGGGTTGATCCCATTAAGGTCCATGGAAAGACTCTGGTTGATTTCAGTGGGCTCTGGGTCAGTGCCTAAGCAGGGACAGCACAACAGGTCCTTGGTGTTGGTTTAGCTTGAGACAATGGATGGAGCCACCTGGGCACGTCCAGAACTCAGGGGCCACAGCAATGCATTCTGGGACACCGATCTTATTGCATCCAGCATGGTCACAAGGAGTAGGGGCTCTTGGGCTCTCTATTTCCAAGCATACGGGACTGCCTGGTGGGATGGCGTTGAGAGGATCTGCTGTGTCTCTGATTTACACCAGCCCACTGAATCTAGACAAACAAACTCTCACAGGTACCCGACCCAAGAAGACCCACTGGAATCAGTGGAAAGATGTTGAGACACTTTATAGATCAGGGCCAGGATGATCCAGTCCACCTTCCTGTTGGTGTGGTATTGTTCCCTACTGGATAGGACAGAGATCTCTCTCCCCAACCCCTATCCTTTTGAGGGTTGACATGATCCAGAGCACATCACTGACCACCAGGAGACCCATGTTCTAGTCCTAGCTGTTCCCCTGACCGCCAGTGTGACCTTGAGTGATTCGCTGTACCGCTCTGCATCTGTTTCCCCTCCCACCCTTTGGCTATCTAGACTGTACGTTCTTCAAGACAAGGACTGTCTCACTCCATGTTTGTACAGCACCTAGCGCAATGGGGCCCAGATCTGTGGCCTGTAGGTGATGATAATAACATCACCATTTTCGCAGGGGCAAGCTCATTAAAAACTTAGTCCCCTGGTAAACAGGGATATACCCCAAAGGCTTATCCAGACAGAGAGAATACACTATCCCATGGTGTTTGAACTGAGACCTGGGAAACTCATGTAGCATGTGAGCCAAGAGAGCTTTCAGCAGCCTCTTTGCTTTTTCCCCTCCCCTTCAGGACCCAAATACTGCAGCCTGGGTCTTGCTTGGTGTGAGAGAAAAGATACTGCCGGCAGCTGCTTGTCACGAACTGGTTAAATTTACACACACATCAAGCGGGTGTGTGGTGGGGTGGGACCCAGCAACGGCGGTGGCCTCATTCTGGCTCGAAAGGCAACACTGACACCCCCGTATGTCACCCATCAGCTCACCGCTAAGCTCGCTCTCTCACTTGGGCTTCATTTGTCTGCATGCCAGCCGCCTCCTCCCTCTCTCCTGCTCTCCCTCTCTCCCCCTCTCTCTCTGCCGGAAAGCAGCAGCTTGGCGAGTTCTGCAGTTCAAACATTAAGGTAATTATGATGCAGTGGGCGTTGGGGAGGGGGAGTGGGTGGGGAGGTTGCGGAGGGGGGGTTGGGAAATGGCTATACACTGTCCTGCAATGCCCTATTGTTTCAATGACTAGATGGAAAATTTGGAAAGCAGGGTGGGAAGGGAGGGGGAAATCTAATGGGATTTTTCTGGGAAGGGGCTGATGCAGGAGGGGCTCTGATCTGGCTTCAAGTGGTAAATGGGTACCTGGTGGTTATGGAGATCTTCATACGGGGAGGGGCAGCTGCATACCTATAGACACACCTATAGCCACCTGTACTCACGGACCCGTCAGGAATGGGTTTGGTAGCCAAAGGGAACCAGTTCTCTCCATATGTGCGTCTTATTGTCGTTGGATGTTATACCACCTTGTGCTCTGTAATTTGTGGGTGCCTTGTCCATATCCCGGCTATTCACAGCCTATACCTATATATTCACTTTATGTCCCCATGTTCATTCTGCCCTGATGCCTCCACAACCTCTTTGCACCCTCAGACATTCTGCCCCTCTTCTCCTACCCCTCCATTGTTCTTCTCTGCCTTGCCGCTATACAGCCCTTCCAGAGACCTATCCATGCGGTGTAGCCTAATCGACCTGCATGCTCTACCCCCAGCCTTCTATCTATACAGGATCTTGCACGTAGGAGAAGGAAGAAACCTATTGAAACCATCCCCCCCCACAATGGCTTGCTGATCCTATTGTTCAGCTGAACAATATCCATCCCTCTTTCCATATTCATACTACACCGCTAATTCTCTGGATGCATCCTACACATCCCATTCTGCCTATACGCTGGTATTACTATAAATGCTCTTGTTCTATGTATCCATACCTGTACATCCAGCACCTCTGTATCCTAGTCTTTCAGCAACATTGGGAGTGGCATGGAGGGGCTGGGAACTCAGGGGAAATACTCCAGTTCTCAGGGTTTCTTCTTCAGCAACTTGAAGGAGAGACAAAGACTCCCTTAAGAAAATGCCCCTGCCTCGTAAGCTACCTCTAAGGTGAAGCTGGTTGTGAATTTGTGTCAGCGGGATTTTATCCTGCTTCAGACATGCATGAAAGGGGCTGTGGCAGGGAACGAGTCATGAAGATCTGGCTTTGCAGATGAGAATCAATTTCTCTCCTCTGATATGCCATTAGGTATATTTTGTTCAGGCAGTGGCAGGTCAACATAAAGACACAGATCTGTGAATGAAGAGAAAAAGCTGTGCAAAGAATGCACCAAATCTAGAACAGAAGGGTACTCTGTGACCGAGGCATGAGTGCCTAGGTTAGGTCTGATTATTATTATTAATAATAATCCAGTAGCACCTAGAGGCCACAGCTTAGATTGGGGCCCCATTATGCTAGGTGCTGTATGTCACACCCAACCCCATCCTTGGGCTTCCCAACCCCCCTGGGACCAGGGAAGGTGGGGGCCTCCATTTCCATAGTGCCCCAAAATTCTTTCATCTGGCCCTGGGAGCAGCAGGGCCTAGAAGGGAAGCTTCCCTTGCTGCAGGGAGCGGGAGGCGGGGGAGGGCCTGGATCCCCATGGGGCAAAATGGGCCCATTAGACTGAAAGGGATGAAACAAAATGCCAGTAGAATTGGCCAGGAACCTCCTGCTTCCCCCTTTGCTGCCTGCCTATTAACCGGCCCTGTGCACTTTCCTGCACCCTATGGCTCTGCCCCCCACCCCCTCTCCTTTCCCTCCCTTTCCACTGGTCTCCCGGCTGCCCCATAGCCTCACCCCTCTCCATCAGAGAAAGATGGAGGTTATGGACCTTGATCTGCTGAGCCCAGTGCTCATGACCACTGCTGGCTCCTTAGTGACCGCATCTGCTTCAGGAAGGGCCCAGCCAGGCCAGCACCATGGAGAGCTCCTGGCCTGGCAGGTACCGCCAAGATTAAATTTAAGCAGCAATTTATTGTTGTGCAGTCAGAACTCTGGGAACAACCCTTTCTCCAGCCTCTCTCCCTCCACCCCCACCTCCTCCCCCCAGGCCCCCTGCTAGTAGCACTGGGTAGAGGCAGGCAAGGTGGACAGAGGCCTTGTGAAAGCCCTGCCCCCAGACCCCTTTCTCTATCAACATTCCTGATCTCCATCCCCTGGGCTTCTCACATCCACTTCACTGATGTCCCTCGGTCCTGACCTGCAGCAATCCTGCTGCTCTTACCCTGGGTCCCTCTAGAACAGAGACTGCTGCGCACCCCAACTTGTCTCAAGTTCTACAGGGGTGTTTCAGGGACATGGACAAACTCCCACTAAGAACTAGGCTGAGACCACCAAACTCACATCATATTTGGTGCAAGCAACAGCGAACCCAGATCCAGCATCTCTACTTTCCCTTTCCCAAGCTCTTTTCATGGTCCAGTAGCTCAGGTCACAAACTGGGACTCAGAACAGCTGGGTTCTATTCCTGGCTCTGCATGACCATTAGCAAGTCTTTCCCCACTCTTTGTGTCCCCCTCTTTGTGTCCCCCAAACAGCGATGATGCCATCTCCCTAGCTTTGAGATCCATGGATGAAAAGCCCCCTCTGCCAGCCCTCAGCCTTATTCCTTCCTCTGCTCACAGCAAAGAGGATTTTCATTTATTTTAGTCTATTCTTAGCTCTGACCTTGAAATTCACCTAGAGGCTTCTCCAACCCAAGAGGGTTTGATTTGCACACAGTCAGCACATGTCACATTCACTGTCCCCAGGGAACAGTTAAACAAACAAACAAACAACCCAACACCACCACACAACTAACTGAAAACCCACTGAAAACAGGGCTGGCAAATTAGATGGCCAACAATGAAAAAAGAATTGGCAAATTTAGAAAAATCTATTTGTTCCTAGAGTTTTGCTGATGTGGGGAATAATTATTTTTCCCAGAAAAAATATCTTGCACCCTGATTTTCTACCATTTCCTGCCCCAGCTTTGACTTCTCTGTGAAATGCAATTAACTTGGCCAGTTGTTTGCTGCAGAAATTCCAATGTCTAAAACCCTAAAGCCAGAGAGAAGGAAACAGGGAAACCGGAGATGGTGTGGCAGGGGATAGGGAATTCGGTGCTGGGAGAAAAAGGGGAGTAGGTGAGTCTGAGGGAGAGGATCAGGGGAAGAGGACAGGAGGAGGAAGGGCAGCCTCACTGCTTGGTAGGTGAATCCATCCCCCTAACATTCCCTGTGACATTGCCACACATTAACGTGCCATGGGGGACGTGTGTGCCTACTCCTTCTGTGAGGTGTAATTAAAGCCAGCATGGCTGAGAGAGATGAGGCTGGGCGGTACTGGCTTGGAGAGAGCCAGATTAGTCTTTGCAGAGCCATTAGTGCTTTTAGCGAATGATCCAGAGAGCAGAGACACCCATGCGAACAAACACTAAGCCACATGCCCCTAAGAGGTTGCCTACACAGGAAAGCAGGATCTGAATTTACACCGCAATTGTTATACCAGCATGACTCCCCATGTGGACACGCCTTCTGGAACAAAAGGGCCATGCTCTGGTTTAGTGTATGTTGCTTTGGAAGTAGTTTCAAATAAACTGAAGAAAAAGCCACTCTTCTAGTGGAATGAGAGTGTCCATGGGACAGTGATATGGAAGACCAGCTGGAAAAAATCTTCCACATAGACAAGCCCTTAGCCAACGGGTCTGGCCTCACCAAGCCAGCAAGATCCAAGCAAGCAGAACTGCCCTCCACTCCCATAATGCACCCTGCCTCTGGGACTACCCTCCTCCTTCAGCCCTCCCTCACGCCCTGGGAGCAGGGGAGGAGCGAAAGCCTGAACTGACGCAGAGGGAAAAGCCTGACTCCAGTTCAGAGGGGCACAGGGGCTAGGCTGGGGTGACAGGTCACCTGGCAACCCTTCAATGGCAGGCCTGGCTCGAGGGTTAAAACCAAGTGTCAAGCAAATGCAAAGCCCAGCGCACAGTGGAGTCCATAGCAACAGAGGGCACCGCACAGGATGGAGTCCTGGGAAGTTTTCCCAACCTCCTGCTCAGCCCTGCACCCTGCTAGAACTGCCTGGCCCAGCCTGCCCCCAGCCAAGACCAGCTGCAGAAATGGACACTAATAGGAAACCTTCTCAGCCCTGGGGGAAGGTGTGGTCCAGAGTGGGACTGAGTTTGGTGCAATAGAGGAGGTTGGGCATCAGGGAATTCTCCTTTCTTGATCCAAATTGGCTCAGCCATCCCTGGTTGAGAAACCCCAGCAGAGACCAGCTGCTCTTTGCCTGTGTCCCCTGCTTTGGGCCTAACCCTTTATTATTGTTATTTTCCAGTAGAGCCTAGAGACCCCACCCAAGCCCCACTGCACCAGGCACTGCACAGACAGAGCAAGAGACAGCCCCTCCCACAAAGAGACAAGGCAGCCCCAGTGGGACAGAAAGCAGCTCTCATGATCCCCTTTCATGGACTGGGAACCGAGGCATAGAGATCGAGTGGCCTGCTGAGATCATGCCGGGGGGCAGTGGGAGAACCAGGATCTGAACCCTTAGACTGTGGGACTGCCTTTTTGTTCTGGGTTTGGACAGCTCCTGACGCAGTGGGATCCTGGTCCATACAAATAAATAATAACCCAGATTGCATAAGCCTTAGTCTGATCTCTCAACCACCAAACTGCCCTGCCTCCCAAG
Organism: Lepidochelys olivacea; assembly: GCF_965140295.1. Lineage (NCBI taxonomy): Eukaryota > Metazoa > Chordata > Testudines > Cheloniidae > Lepidochelys > Lepidochelys olivacea. The sequence continues at coordinate 12,061,099 of NC_140429.1, forward strand.
CACTCTGCTGAGGGAACCATCAGTCCCCTAGAGCTCACGGGGACAGGCATCAGAAGTGCAGACAGATCAGACAGGCAGGCCGGCCCTCAGAGCAGCAGAGCCTGCATGCATAGAAAGGCAGGATCACGTTTAGCTCATGCTGGAGATTTTGCTTGCACATAAGCAAGGATTGTCCCAGCTGTCATGGTAGGAACTTGGGAAGGTCCATTTCCCCACTCTGTGCCTCAGTTTCCCCCTCTGTAAAATAAAGGTCAGGGTGTTTGTTGGGGGTGGGGATTGTGAGACTATTAATTCCTGCAAGATCCCCTGATGGAGGTGGAAGAGGGAGCTATGCGCTTAGCTAGGAGTTGAATAGAAAACTAGCCCAACTGCCCCCTCCATACGACTGTGTGGGTATCAGCCGGTGTGGGCTGGCACGCCATCCCCCCAGGTTTTGTACTAAGAAAGGAAAAGGAGAGCATCGCGCCTCTCTGCACCTGACGGCCAGTCTGGGCGCTGCTTGTGCCACCTGGGGCAAATTCGTTGGGCCAGACTCTCCGCTGGTGCAATGGGCATAGCTCCACTGAAGTCAACAGAGCTCCACACCAGCGGACGATCTTCACAGCAACACGGGCGAGGAAGCATGAGCAGCGAGCGCCTTGGCCGAGCAGCGGGAGGGGGCAGCTGAGAGCACCCCCTGCTGGGCAGGGACCAGGGTGCGCTGCAGACGGGTCATTGCAGGAAGAAGGAACGTGGCCGAAGGCACCATGGCCATGACAGCCCCGCAAGAGGGGGAGAGATCGCCCAGTGCTTCGATGCCAGGAACTGTCCTGAGGAGAGAATTAGACAGATGTGGAAACGAAGGGCACACACAAAAAATAAAAGCCATCCCATCCTAGAGAGCATGGGCAGGGCTATGACATCACCAGTAGCCAATCAGGAAGCTCCATTCCATCCCAAAGTCCCAAAAGCTGTTTCAGAATAAAAGTCACCCAAGCATATTTAGCCCAAAATTTTAGTGGGGGCTGGGCCAAGTTAATCTCCTAATGTAAACTCCACTGAAATCAATAGCTTGCCAGCAGAGATGGATGGGAGCTGGGTGGACAGAGAAGATGAGATAGACATCATCCCAAAGGCTGATGTGTGACAAGGGTTTTCTGGGAAGGGTTTTCAAGAGCCCTTCAGTTGCTTTATCCCCTTGCTTTGTACCCAGGGAAGCATCTCTTGGACCCAGATGAGGGGTGACGGGGGAAAGAGAGTGACATGGATGGGGTCTATGCAAGGGGATGGGGCAGTAAACAATTATCCCCGCTCGGCTGGGTTTTTAATTGAACAGGGTTTAGTGTAGGATTTGCTCTCACCATCAGATCTGCGAACCTGACCTAAATCCGGGAGCAGCAGGGGTGGGTTTAAGGAGACAGCGTCCTTTAAAAAAAAATAAAAGGGCATATTATTTATTTATTTTCCCTGTGCAGAATGTCTCTTTTTCCCATCGCTGTCTCTGCAAAACCCATCCTCCCTCATGCAGACAAATAACCGGGGCTGCCTGGCTGCTGCAGCCCAGGGGACAGCACTCCCCGCCCCAAATTCATTCATGTCACCATAAATGTCTCAGCTGGCCCGTTCAGTTATGTTCGCTTTAATCCTGAACTCTGGGGAGGGAGCAGGGCTCCGTAGAGAGAGCAGGAGTTAAGGGACCTAGTTTCTGTTTCTGGCTTTGCCACCAATTCCCTGGGTGATCTTGAGAAGCCAATACTCTGTGCCTCAATTCCCCCAGCTCTGTCTTGGGGAGAACAAGACTCATCTGCCTTTGTAAGGGGCTTTGAGAGCAAAGTAAGACTCCCATTGACTCCTGGGTTTTGCTGGAGCACCTGAGAGAGGATGATTTGTTCCCTGCATCCCCACCCTGCCCCAGATCTAGTCTACACACACTGTATGAGATCTAGCCAGCTGCTCCTTGCAGGCCCTCCCTGTCTCTTCCCTGTTTCCCCGCAACCAGAGGGCCATGCCCACCTCTCTCAGCCTGGTGGAGAGAGCAAGCTGCACCTACCACACAGACAGCAGAATTTAATTGCGGCCGGCTCAGCAGAAAAGTCTTGGGTCCCCAGTTACCTGCCCACAGAATTTACATTAATCACTGTGTCCTCAGCCTTTGATCTACATTAGATCCACGCGAATGTGACAGCAGCCTGGTCATGGTGCCTTGTGTTTTGGGTTTTAGCATTTTGAATCATCCTGATCCATTGCATGATCCTGACCATTGATACGGTGACCTGTTACCCAAGCCTTCACCCTGCTGATCACAAGATTTTCTCCAAGGGAAGACGTGGGGGACCATCAGATAAAAGGGGCCTGGTTCTCCCCTCCCACCGGAGTAACTCCCTGGGCTTCACTGCAGTTACTCCTGAGTCAGGGCCCACCCAGCCTAAAGGCCATGGATGGACTCCCATTGACTTCAGTGAGCTTTGGATCAAGGCTTTTTCCCTCTTACTCTAGTGTATCTGGCTCATTAGCAAAGCCCTGGAGAGCGGACTAAGGAACAATCCTTCACCTAGACCCCGGGGAAGGGACGGGTGACCCATCAAGTCTTTTTCCACCTCTAATTTATATGATTCTTTGGAACACAGGGTCCAACAGGGCTTAATCCGTGTTGAGGCTGAGCCCCAGCCCCGCTAGGCCTGGTAGTTTGTAGCCCCGACCCCGCTAGGCCTGGCCAAGTCAGTTATGGAAGTAAAATAATTGCTTGAGCCCCAGCACCTCTTCCTATCGGTGTCAGAGAGAGGATTGGGCCTGCAGACAACAACAACAATTGAACCGTCATGAGATTAGTCACAATAACTTTGAAATCCTCCACTCAAGCTGTCCTACAGTCTCCTCTGGGCATGCTTGTTTATACCAGCTCAGCACTGGTTCCTTCCCACACGCACACATCCCTTTATCATCAGTTTTCTCATTGAGTCAGAAAAGGCAATTTACAGCTCCCAGGCCTGCCTCTTCTCTCACTTACACTGGTGTAAATCAGGAATAGCTCTGCCCACGTCCCTGGCGTCACAGCCATGTACAGTCAGCCAATGTAGGAGGAGGATGACAATGAAGAATCTGCATCACTGCAGCATCCAGAGGCCCCAGTTGAGATCAGGACCCCACAGTGCTAGGTGCTGTACTTTCCCAGAGGAAGAATCTGTCCTGGGTGGCGGGGGGGGTTCCTTTAAGGGAGCCAGGTCTAATCAGCTGCCTCCCAGATTGGGGTGATTAAAGCCAACAAGCAGCTCCCTTCAGGGAGAGACCTGCAGGGAGGAGGGTGAGTAGAGGTGCCAGAGTAAGAACCCAGTTTGTAGGTGAGTCATGGCTAGATGGAGTGTGATCCTACAAGGAGCGGGCTAGGAAGGAGAAGGGAGCAGTGAGGATGCCCTGGGTTCCCAGACAGAGGGCCTGAAGCGTGAGACCAGCAGCGCATGGATAGGCTGCTGCAGGAGAAAGGCAGGCGAAAGGCACCGTCTAGAGCCTGGCCCTACCTTGAACTGTCTTATTTTGGAGAAATAAAACTCAGTCCCTGAAGAAGAGAGACAGAAATCCTGGGGCTGAAGCAGGTTCTGTGATGCGCTGGCCCTCTGTTGTATGCCTCCCCCGCCCCAAAGAGCTAACACTCTAAATACACAAGACAGGCCAATGGTGAGAGGGGAAACTGAGGCAGAGAGCGGGGCAGCGACTCACCCAAGGTCAGCTGGCAGGCCGGTAGCAAAGCCAGGAACAGAATCCGGACCTCTTGAGCCCCAGGCCAGCACTCCAACATCCTTTAGAACATCCTGCTTCAGAGGAGCAGAATCGCTACGGCTTGTGCTTAGAAGGCTCCTAAGTGGTTTTACTGGAGATAGCGTTTATTAAGCCAAAAGGGACATTTTCTCCACTAAAGAAAAAACATGTTTCATTCCCCAAAGCAAATAGGTTCCATGCTGCTCAGATCCCTAAACCAGCCCCTCTTACCTTCCCTTCTCTTTAAAAGGAATAATTTAAAAAATAGACTGAATCATGGGGATAAAATATAAATTCCAGCCCCTTTTCCCAGCTTTTGAGATGAATCACTGAACTGGAGGGCCACCGAGTGACTGCACATCACTGAAACTGTCATCAAGTCCTTCCGTTAACAAGGATATTATTTTTAAGGCAAGTCCCACTAAGGTTTTCACAATTGCAGTTCAGAGTGTTGAGTGCAGCTGGTGGACAGAGCCAGCCTGACCCTGCTTTTGAGGGCGTTACAAAGAAATATTGTGGATGTGTTTAGTGCTCACGAAAGGCGGGCGACATTCTCTGCCAAAGCACCTCAAACCTGGCCTCCAGCGTGCCAGTTATTACAATACGGCCCCTCTCCCCTGACTTGCAGCCCCCTCTTCCTCTGCCAACACCCCACACTGATGACCTGCAGCCCCCCGGCTATTTCAGCTCTGCCAATGCCCCTCACTCCTGACCTTCAGCATCCACTCATAGTCCTGCTCTGGGCTCCTACATAGCTCTGCCAACAGACCAGTCCTGTGCCCCACACAGCTCCAGAACCTCAGTCACCCCTCTGCTCCTCCAGTTCTGGGCTCCCCACACAGCTTAGCCAAGGCAGCCCAGTCCTACCGTACCATTCCCCTCTTGTTCCAGTCCCACACCCCACCGGAGGCAAAGGGCCAGATTCTGAGCTCAGTTACATCAGTGTCATTTCCAACTTCCGTGGAGTTACTCCAGCTTCACACCAGCACAGCTAAGAACAGATTCCAGCCCCTCTGGTGTAGTGGTGTCACGTAACGGGTAACCCTTTGCTACAGCTTAGGATGAAACCACTGGATCCTCCCTTGAAGTCAGTTGAGTTGCACCAGGCACTAATTTGGCCGGTTCCATTAGCTGGGATTTGGACTCTGGGTCCCCTGTGGCAAAAGGCAAGGGTGTAAACTCAGTGCCAGCAATCATTAGATTTCAGACTCATCATTGATCAACATCTCAGTCAGAGAGGGGGGATTTTCCTTTCCATCAGAAAATATTAGGGCCTAGATCCTCACAGGGGCTGAGCACCTACAAATCCCACAGGACTGGAGGATGCTCATCACCTGGCAGGATCAGGCCGTTAGCCCTGTCTCCGTCTGCCTGGAGGTTGAGCTCTTGGAAATGGTGCAATGCAGATGGGGTCATTATTAGGTATTGAAGCACCTTCTGCTCTAGCCCCGCAGAAGGGCAGCTTCCATCTAATGCCATCTCTTGCATGAGGCACTGGAAGAAGGAGCCCATCCCTCCTGCCAAGCCAGCTCAGCTTCACGCTTGTTTTGTGCCATACTCGATAACCCGTAGCCCCGCCGCAATGCTGCGAACTCTCAGGGAAGGCAGATTGATGGGAAACGAACAAGGCAGCCGTGACAGAGACTGGGCCTGCATGAAGCCTTTGTTTCGAAGGGCCACAGCTCGCTTATTTCTGTTTGCCTGCTCTGAAAATCTCGCCTCGTTTTCTCCTGTCATGCTGAAGCATCGACAGAGCTCGCCAGTGCAAAAGGACATCCCCCAGAAAGCAGAGACACTCCCAACAGAAGAGATCCCTCCATTGCTTTCACCGGGTTATTAGATAGAAGAACCCCTTTTATTCATGCACAGCACAACCCCCAGTCTGCCTAGAGCAAGCTCATTTCTTACACCTCCAAACTCAACGTCCCTTATGAAAAATGAAACAAAGCAACATTCTCTTCCATGGAGACTTGTTTGTACTGACATCGGTTTACTGCCTGGGTCAGATCTCTGGGGAAAATGCTGGTTTTCAAGACGGCCACCATGTCAGGGTTTGGGAGAGAAGTGAGCTTCTTTTGGGCTATTAGCACAAAAGAAATGAAAGGGGACTGTAGATTTAGCAGTCACTCAAAAAAAAGGGCGGGGGGAGAGACCTTCCTTGCTATATTATTACTAAATAAATTAAATATTGATATTGTGGTAGCGGGGAGGCACCAGAATTGCCCTTATTTGGGTTTTCTATGTTAGGAGTTTATGTTTCAATTATTCTGGCATTTGATTTGTCTCTGCAGCACCCTCCAAGCCTTCGATGGCAAAACAGGGGTGTATTATTAATTATTATTCACAAAAGATGCCCATCCCGAGCTCTGGAGTTCCCCAGCGTAACTGAATTTCACAACCACCACACAATCCAGTGGGACCGCTCTCTCCAGTAAAAGTCAGTACAGAGCAGCAGACCAAAGCATCCCTGCAGCAAATACATATGGCCATTTAACAAAACTACCCATCTGTGAGCGCAGCCCTGCAGACACTTCTGTAGAGCAATGTTTGCAGGATTGGGCCCTATCTTAGGTAGTTATAAAAGTCAAATTGCTGGGGGGGATTGTCATTAATATCATATGCATATCGACATTATTATATTTAAATTACCAGACCCAAAATGTGCTAAGCATTTCCCAAACACATGAGCTCACAGTCCCAGCCTCAAAGAGCAAACAATCAAAGGCCCCAGTTCTGAAAACCCTTAAGGGAAGGGCCTGATCCAAAACCCACCAAAGTCAATCGGAGCCTTTCAATTGCCTTTAAATAGGTTTTGAATCAGGCCTCAGCTGAATAATTTGAGGCAGGTTAGCACTGCTCAGACAGGTCGAGCTTTGCAGAACAAGGGTCTTTACGAATAATTGAATACCACCCATATTATCATTGCACATCTAGGTCGCATTAGCTTCAAGCTGCTAATCAAAACAGGGCCCATTTTTGCTAGGCACGTGTCTCTGCCCAAAATTGTTTACGCTGCAGGTCCCTTCATCTGAATTAAAATCAAAATAATTATCTAGCTCTGCTAGGTATTTCGAAAGTGCTCATCATCATGAGATCTGGGCCGCATATAATGTAGATCTGATGGGATAAAATAGAGAGCATCAGTAACAACTGATAAATCAGAATAAAATGGAAACCAGTCTGGTTAGAGATATTAATGAAAGCATCATGTGATTGTTTGGAAGGCAGCCAGGCCAAATATTTTGGAGGGGTTTAGCGTATGACTGATGAAAAAGAAAAATCTCCTGAGGTTTTATTGCAACTAGAATGTGAATATGTTGATGGCCAGTTCACAGGAGGAATCCGCTGGTTTGGAGATTTCTGTGCATGCATGGTGACTCCCCCGGCTTGCTATAAAAAGACGGAGATTCACAGGAAGGAGAATTTCACAGAGAAATTATTCCCATCTCATTCCTGGCTCTGGCTAGAGACCCAGTCGTCCAATACTCACAATGCAGACGCACTGGAGTCGACGGGATTGCTAGCTGGTTTAATGGCTGCAGCATCAAGCCCACGGGGCGTGTGCTTCTACAAATCTACTCTTGGCTATGCAGACATCAATCCATAGCAACCCCATTGAAGTCAGTGGAACTGGAGCTGCTCAGAGTTTACTGTGGTGTAATGGAGATCAGAATCTGGCCCCCCATGTGCAGGGTCATATGAAACCATCTGTGTGTATTCACAGGTCTTCAAGAGTTGTAATTGGTGAGTTCAATCCTGCCAGGTGCTGAGCACCCTGGCCCGGTCCAGCACCAACTCTTTATTCCAGGGGAAATGAACCTAGCTAATAATGACTCATTATTATATGAGTAAGACTCATACGCAGACCCTACCAAAATCAGACCAAAGACAAGGCACAAAAACAGAGGGGTGTCGGGTGCAAATGGGCCACATGACAGCAGGCTGTCCGATAACATGCTTTCATTTCTATTCATTAGGCATGACTAAGCATATCACATTGGTATCTGGGTCTCCAGCCTCCCTGTGGGTCATGGGATGACCCCCAAAACTGTGAAAATAAAAAGGGAGTCCCCTGCTTGCCCCCCTACTCATCCCACAGCATCAGGAGGAATCCTAACACCAAGGAAGGCAGAAAAATCCTATCCAAGACCTTGGCACTGATGGTCACTGCTGTTACCTCAATGGTGGCTCAGAAAACTACCCTTCCAGGGTTTGCTAAGGGACCTGCAAGTGGCAGAGCTCCTATTGATGTCAGTGGGTTTTGGATCAGCTTCCAAATCACCCTGACAGCTCTGCCTCTTTGTCACTCGACTGAACTCAGTGGCGTGGCATGAAGTGACTCCGGCTCCTTCCCCATCTCACTGTCCTGGCTCTCCAAATTCGGCCGGGTCTGTTGCAGATACACTGGCTGGTGGGTGTGTCAGAGCCCAGCGGAACAATGTTCCCAAGCCAGGAGAGCTCCATAGCAGAGCCAAACCCGACAGATTTCTTTGCACACCACGGTCTAAGCAATATATGGGTTGCTTCGAATGATCAGAGATAACCAAAGATGAGTGGCCCTCGCAGCATGGAGCAGCATTAGCGGAGGATGCTAATATCCCTGTTCGGTCCCGCTCACTGGGTCTCATTTTCTCCTTGCTGGTACTATCATCAATATCATTTAAATGATCTTTTTAATCCCAGCATGTCGCTCATCTCTGGCACCCTTTTCTCCAAGAACTGCAAAGAGCTTAAAAAACACCCAGTAAGCCTCCCAATTGGCCTGGTAGAGATAATAACGCTGACTCGTGACCCTTTTACAGCTGGGGAAACTCAGACAGACAGAGAGGGGAAGTGACTTGCTCAAGGTCATCCAATAAGTCAGTGGCAGAGCCAAAGGAAGACTTCAAGAATAGTTCTCCAGCCACTCAATATTCTTCCTACCCACAAACAGGAATAAAATGAAGAGACCCGATTCCCGGTCCCAGAACCATCCCCCTTCCCCCTCAAATCTGGGAATAGAAATCCAGACTCCCTGCCCCCTGCTAAAAATTGCTCATTACCTTCCCTCCCAGGCCTGGGAAGAAAACCCAGGCATCCTGACTCCCACGCCTCTCTTGCTGTAACCACGACTTAAACGCACTGCCTTTCCTTTAACTTTTTTTAAGCAGAATTAGCCAGGATTCAACTTCTAGGAGTAAAAGACCCAGCGGGGAACGCCAAATGTATTTACCCGAGCTACAAAGAGGAGGTCAACCATCCACTCAGCCTCATCCCTGCAGAAGCCTGGATGCCCTCTATTGACTCGTGCGGAGAAATCCGCTGGCAAGGCTGGGCCTGCTTGCAGGCTTTCTGGATCACGGCAGGCCTGCAGAGCTAATTTGTCAGCTCCCTTGCCTGTAAGTGAGGACAACTTAGATCCATGGATTTTAGGGCCAGAAGGGACCATTCTGACCACTGACTCTAGTCTGACCTCCTGTATAACATAGGTCAGGAAGTTTCACCCTGTTCCCCCCTGTATCAAACCCAAGAACCTGCAGTACAGTACAAGATAGAGATTCGTAGGCTTTATGGACAGATGGGATGCGGATCATCTTATCTGATCTGCTGTTTAACAGTGACAGGCCATAGAATTTCACCCCCACCCCACTCCTACATCCAGCCTATCCTATCCTCCATCCCTACTGTTATGTCCTGGGGCTCTTCACACCTGGCTGGGTTCTGGTTCCAAGTCCCACCTCACCCAGCACTAAAAACACGCCTGGATTCACCCTGGTCCAGCCCATCAGCTCGCATGCAGTGGACCCAAGGCTTGAGGAGGGCAGGGTCCTGAACTGGTGATGCAGCCTGCTCTCAGAAGGCTCATCCAAAAGAAATGAATTACAAATATTGATTAGATTCTCATCCGTCTGGGCCAGGCCCGGGTGGGGGAGAGGCTGGGAGGGGGGTGGCGGGCATGGGGGGGAGAGAGGGAACCAGGAGGAGGGGGACAGTTAATTCAAAAAATGAATTGCTGCCAAGCGGATTTGGATCCCAATCAATCAAGGTCAGGGCGCTGCGATTCCCTGTCGATAGCCATGGGCCCTGCTGAGCCTGGGCCCACGGACAGGCGAATTGACTGGAAGGGAAGGCTCTGCCAGGCGGGGTGGGGGTGGCGATGTAGCCTTTGCCGACCTCCTGCAGCCTCTCATCACTTCCAGCTAAAAATACACATTAGACAATATCGGCACAACACAAACAGCCGCGTCCCTTCCCTTTCCCGGCCCCCTCCTGGGATTGGAAATAGATCGCTGAAGGGCAGAAAGACACAATGGTAATCATTGATGGGGGGATGGGGCAAGGAGAGAGAGAGAGAGAAAAAATGAACAGGGGAGAGACTCAGGGCCCCGGTTCCAATCTGGCTGGAGCCCCACGGCGTTATTCCTGATTTACACAGGCAGGATCAGGCCTGTGGAGTGTAATGCCAGGATGGTGGAGTCAGAACCGGTGCTGGCCCTTTAAATGATGCAATCTAGTGAATATGACTAATCTCTTATTTATAGCCCCTTCCATTTTAATGAGGCTCCCTGACACTGGCAGCAAACCGATCTCACCGCATCATGCTCAGACTCCCCGCCCCATTGACCAAGGAAGATCCTGGGCTCTGTAAGCGCTTGAGAGAGCCTAACCTCCCCCATATGAAGGCCAGGAGGGGCCAGAGGCTGGGAGGGAGTTACTGGGAAAGCCAAGGCAGTGGCCAATAGCTGGCCCTGCAGCTTTGGTCATTAGAATCGCTTTTGCTGAGCAAGGGGATGTTGAACCTTGGCTAGGACAATGACACTGTTGGACCCCATAGCGCTGCATGCCAGCTTTGTGAGCTCATCTAAGGGCCTGGTGGCAAAAGCAAGGGGAAGGGCCCCTGGCTTAAGGTCTCCTCTGAAGGGCAGCACCTTCCAAGCACTGTTCTGCAGCATCAGCCCCAGAGACAGGCACCCCACGCATCCAGCTCCACCGCAGCCACAGAAGTGGCCATGGAACGTCTGGCTGATCCCAGCTGCCACAGACACCCCCCTCCTTTTCCCCCGAGCGGGCGTGACAGTCACAGCTGCCATCTCACACACGGTCTCCCCCCCCCCCCCAGGAAACCGCCTGACTACCTCCCCCCACTAGCCCAGGGGTACACGATCAAAGGGATTCACACCCACCTGAGTAAGACGCAGGGCCCTGATTCCCCATTGCCTTGCCCCCTGGGCCAGTCCCTTTCACCAGTGCCAAGTGGGTGTGCAATGCTGCCAATTCAGAAGAGGAGCAGGCCGAGTTTGCACTGGGATAAAGGATGACACAACAGAGGATCTGGCCCCGGGTCTCATTTGCCCCTGCCTGATGCCTCATCTGGTCAACTACCCCAGTGTAAACGGAGTGGCAAATGTTACCAAGCTGGAATCCTCTACTCACTCCCCTGTCTGTGCAGCTCTTTCCTCTCCCATCCTGTAGCTGCCTTGTCTACTTCAGTCCTCAGCTCTTTGTCTCTCACTATGTGTACATGCAGCCCCTAGCACAGCAGGTCTCTGATCTCAGTTGGGGTGTCTAGCTTCTAGCATAACAGATGTTCATTGGCTACTCCCTAGGTTTTCTCCTCCGGGAGCATTGCAGTTTGCAGAGTCTTTAATTTGGGTGGATTGTATTGCTTCTTTGTTAAAATCATTTGCAAAAGAACATCACGGACCAGATCCTCAGCTGGAGTAAATCGGCTTCGCCCTTTTGACACCAAGGCAGCTGACACCTGTTTACAGTAGCTGAGGCTCTAGCCCGCTGTATCCTCACAGGAGGGCAGCGCAGAGTCACAAAGCGCCGGGCTGGGAAGAACGGGTTGTTTTCAGCTTGTTCGGTCACCTAGTCGATAAGAAAACACTCTCCTTGTCTCCTGCTTTTTAAGGAGCTCCTCTCTCCTCTGCAGCTGCCTCCTGTGATTTGTGTTTCCGTCTACATTCACCAGGGGTTATAGTTATTGTGTGTAATACAGTAGGCCCAGGGTCAGTCAGAGCCCCCATGTCATATCTCATCCACTAGACTAGGGGTTGTGGTGAGAAGAAATAAGGCTTTATTTGGACTGTAAGCTCTGAGGCAGGGACCGTTTGAAATACTGGTCCCATTGACTTCCGATTTCATCCCATGTCTTTATTTTGTGTGAAGCATCTGGCCTGCTTTTGCAGCAAGGCTAATAATAAATTATCCCATCAGGTACAGTCACATGTCACCTTCTCCTGCACCCATTCCTCTCACCCACCTTAGCTCAGCAAAAGGCCATCACTGTCTCCTGCTATCCAGGGAGTCAGCAAACACACCTATGCACCTACCCAGCTATGCCCATAATGGTACCATACAATTTGTACAGGCTGGGGAGGGATTCCTTTGCTGAAGAAAATGCTGTACTCAGAAAATGTTGCAGGGTGAGTTAGGGTCATTCAGGAACGTGATTTAAAGCGTTAATGTTGTTGATCAGATGGAGCATTTTAAAGATATATTTAATTGAAACCATGCGTCCTAGAACGGGTTTTGCAATCAGTTAACACCACCGCCGAGTTCAAAAGATTTGCTGTAGCGCACTGCAGAAACCAAGGCGTTTTACATCGAGTTTAGGTCTAGCAGGCTTCAGAGGATGCACATACCGCTCGTTATAAGCGCAAGTTTTGTTTATCTAGGCAGCAGCATGCTAGTACTAGCCGAGTGTATGCATACATCTCCTTTTAAAATACCTGAAATTATTTATCCATATGAAAGTGAAAGAATTTTATTTATTAAACAAATCAGTGATCTGTTTAGCGTTACTACACAAACGGGGGTGCAGTTTTTTATAGGCTTGAAATCTAGTATTGGGTTACAGGGTCAGAGTCAGGAAAGAAATTATATATTTAAAATGTATATATTTTGAAATTCCTATGCTACCAAGAGCACCCTTAGATTGCTAGTGCAGAAAGAATTTTGAAAATCTACTTTCCCTTTTATTTTGTCTGCTTTTGTTTTATTTATTTTTAATTCCACCTAGATAAGACAATGAAAATAGCCCAGTTGATGTGGGGTCAATTTCACTTCTTGGTTCTCAGGCGGAGCTGCAGTGTTCAGGGGTTTGCCCAGACTGCAGGGGAATTATTTCAGCTCTGATCCTGCACTGAGAATTGGGGGTGTAGGTATACAAACAAGCCATTGTTTCAATTTAAAGCAAATTATGAAAATATTACTATTAATAGAATCATTTATTTTTAACAAAGAGTAGCATTTTCTAAAGCACTAAGCAACTCTGCTTCTGCAGAAGCCAAGTGCTGTTCAAAATCCTGCTCAAAACCAAATTATTCGGCCTAACTATTGTGTGGCCAATTCTCACCATTTTATCCCCACTTTCATGATATTTGGTGGTTTTCTTAAAGCCCCAGCTCCTGGAATCAGGTGATTATATGAGAATCTCAGCTTCCATTTTAAAAAAAACAACAATATTGCTAGCCCTCATGAGTGTGGGGGAAACAAACAAACAAATCCCCATGAATCCTGAAGGCTCAAAAGGCAAATAAAAATAAACTAAAAATTATTTTTGTAAATCTCATGATTTTGGAGGCGGAGTGGGGCTGATTCATGATTTTTGAAGCCTTGGCCTTAGCAACACTGAAACCATCCATTTTAAATAGCTGAGTACTATGCAATTACTAGGACAAGACTCTAGGAGATGCTCATGCCTGTAGCATCTGGACACCCTGGGCAAGTTTTGGGTTGGCTAGCAAACAACATTCAGTTATTTGCATCTGATAATAATATAGCATTTTCCAAAGGCACCTGTCATTACCCCCACCCAAAGCACAGAGGACTGATGGGACTTGCCCAAGGTCAAACAGCAAGCCACTGACATCACCCAGGTGTTCTGAGCACCAGCCTCACGCTCTCATGACATCACCCTGTTAGCTCTGAAAACAAAACCCTTAAACCAGCAGGTGCAGTGACCCCCTCACCCTTTACAACTACAGGGCTCTGGCTCAGAAACCAGCGTGTTCCCAGCACCTTTCCCTATTTCCCACCCCATAAACCCACCTGAAGAGAGGCTGTGGCTAGCTTGATTCTTTTGCCTTTTGAGGAATAATCACAAGGCCATGTCTTCATTTGCCAGAGATTTACCCTGTAACTCCATGCCCATGATCTCTGCAGAGGGGCCTGCAGCCCATCCCTACAACAGAAGTTGTTTCTAATACCCAAGAGGGACTGGGGCCACCCTTCCCCCTACCCGCAGAATAGACAAAGGCCTTGGATGGTTAGAGCTGAGTGAATAAATGTTGCAGTGACATGGGGCTTTACATGGTCAGCAGCTTCATCTCTGTTTTCTATCTAACCCAGGGCCTGATCCACAGCCAAATGGAGTCAACCAGCGTCTTTCTAGTTACTTCAATGGGCTTTGGATCAGGCCCCGTGCTCCCCACCACATGTACCCTCCTGCTTCGGAATAGCTGGGATCCATTTTACCTGCACACAAGTCCTGTGCGGAGTGACAGAAATTCCATCCGTGTGGTTTAAGAGCTGACTAAATAAACACCACAACAGCAAATCTTGCCCATAAACTCACCCTCCGCTGTTAATCTCCCCCTGATGCGCAGCTGACTCCCAGCCGGGTCCTTGTGATGGGTGAGGACAAAGTGCGAGGCTTGCAGCCTGCCTCCTTGAGCTAGTTCTCTGGTTTGTTTCATTTTTGGGGGATGACGGGCAGGAGGCTGCTCTGGGCTCTAGGTCTACGCACAATCTGCAAGGGTGAACCCCGCCGCTGGGCTGAGTCACTCACCCTGGAGTGCTTTGCAGAGGGGAGTTTGGTTTGGTTTGCTAAAGTCAATCCAGTGAAGGTGCAGGGCACTTGACCAAACCCAGCTGCAAGCGGGAGGCACCTTCCCCAAGCGCCCACTCGCTGAAACAGGTTAAATCCTAGGCTGAGTGGATCCCAGCCTGAGGGTCATTGCGTGCGGCTGTTTTAGCTTCAGCCTGGGCTTGCTTTGCTTCTCTTTGTCCGTTTAGTGATCGCTGGGACTTTTGGGGCTCCCTTTGGACCTGACATTAACATCTCCCATGAGCTAATCTTCAAGGTTCAGGGGAAAAAACCCAAACCGGGTTCAGAGGCAGGGCATCCACTGAAAACCTGGGGCATCGTTATGAATCTGGCTGCAAGAAGCAGCTCTGGGAACGCGGCTCATGGGAGTTTAGAAACGAGAATCGGGTTTTGTGCAATCACAGGGGAACGTTTTATTTAAAAAATATATATATATTCCCGTGAAAGAGCCGGTCTTTTTGGTGCTTCTGGGTTTCTGATTTCCGGGGCAGATCGCGGAAGATTGAAGGATATTTACTGGGGACTGAAAAAAAGCCACCCCACCGAACAATCTGCGACCGAGTCTAGAACGGGATTTATTGATCAAAGCAAAATATGGACCCAAGCAATGGGCCTGCGGGTCTCCTTTGCTGGAACTCTGGAAAACGGAGAGCAGGAGACGGGAAAGAAACGTCTTTCCCCCTGATTAAACTATCCCCAGACGAATGTGAATATTTCTCTGCGCACTGCAGACGGTTCTCTCTATTCAAATGAGTAACCAACAAAATTAAATAATTTCCCAAGACCGAGCCCGTCCCATAAACGAATTTTCAGACGAGACTTTCTTTTCCCTTAAGCGCTTCCCGGAAAAGTCGCTTTTCACCGAGCCAGATCCCGGGCTCAGAACTAAAAAAACTGCAACAAACGCAACCAAAGCGGAGATCCCCCCCCCCCACCCCCAGCCCCACGAGAAGCCGGAGACACGCGGGCTGACTCCCAGCAGGGAACCCGTAGATTTTATATATATATATATTAATCCCACCTAATCCTCGCAAGTGCAAGAAGATTCTGAACTTTGAAATCTCTTTGTAGTAATAGGGATACTAATTAATAATCAATGTATCCTGGTAGCCCTCCTTTTTAATAGGGTCTGATTCAAATAAAAGTCTTGAGTTTCTTTTTGGTTTGTTTTTTCATAAGAGCGGGGTGACAAAGGCAATGAAGCCGCCCAGGAAGTACAGAAATCAGGACTCTCAGTCTCCGTGCTCGACCGATCCCCGGGAAGGTCCCGCGGCCAGCCCCTCGGTGCGACTTTCCTTCGCGGGGCCCCGCGGCCGCACCTTTTGGGCAGGCGCCAGCGGCTGCCTCGGAGATTCGGACACTGCGGCCGCTCCAAGCCGGGGATCAGCTGTTGTTGTTATTCGGTCCTGTCGCTGGTTGTTTATCGGGCTTGCTGCCGCTTTCATGGCCGTGACCCTTTACAGTGCGCTGTGTGCCTCACTCAAAGCCCGGGGAAATGTCGCCGACACAAGAAACCCAGAAGCCACAAAGGCAGCGAGGCACAACCCCTGAGGGCGTGAAGGGAAACCGGGGTGAATTCGTAGCGGAGTCTTTCCGGAAAGGGTTCAGTCCTTCCACAGGGTGACACGGCAGGCCCCGTTCATATTCATGCGTAGAGGCCAACCCCATAGTACGCTCTGGGAGTGCCGCTAAACATCACTGCGTGGGGCCACACAAGCGAGAGGGGTTTGGTTTGGTTTACACGTGAGTTTGTTTATCTGTTGTCCAGTTTTTGAGGACAGAATCGTTGAGGATTTTTAGTAAATGGGAATACATTTTTCGGGTGTGTGTGTTTTAATCGTCCATCAAGTGTTAGTCATCAGGAAGGAGATTAAATGGGTGATAGGATTTGCTTCCCTTGCCGCTGTGAAATATACAGATTTTTTCCCCCCCGCTCTCACACACACACCCGTAAAAAAATACATCGACATTGCGAGGCTGCCCTCAGCTGCGGGGATGCCTGGCCCTATTTCCTAGCAAGTTAACAGATCTCAAGGATTGTTCTAATCTCTCAGGGGCATAAAAGGATGCAGGGGACACACCGATGGGTGGCTAGTAGGGTGAAGGATAGGAGGGACTGAAGCACAAAAATAGCCTTCGTGAAATAGACAAGAAAATGTCAATTTCGGCCTCCGGGATAACAAATAGGCTGAAGACAGCCATTAGCGAGCAACTTGAAAACTGCAGAAATCTGGGTTGGTTTGTTTTGCTTTGTTCCGAAAATGGAAACGCTGTTTCGGTTTTGTCTTCATTTAAAAATCGCATTAAAAACGAGGATCCTTCCACCTAAGGCAAAACAAACCGACCACAAGC
The DNA here is from genome assembly GCF_965140295.1 of Lepidochelys olivacea. Classification (NCBI taxonomy): domain Eukaryota; kingdom Metazoa; phylum Chordata; order Testudines; family Cheloniidae; genus Lepidochelys; species Lepidochelys olivacea. The sequence continues at coordinate 12,077,996 of NC_140429.1, forward strand.
CATCACGTGCTCGAGAGACTGAATCAAAACAGAAAGAGATCCGAGATGGTCCACGTATGTCCTAAGGACCCTTCAGGGATTTAATTCAAAATATAAATAGAGTGGGAAGTATTTTTTCTTCCAAAGGCCGCACAGTAATTCCCCCCAATGTCCAGTTTCCCCCTCTGATCCCTGTGTGGGTCTGGTCTATCCGGCTAACTGCTTTCCCCCTGATTCCTTGCTTTAGCAAAATTCCTTTGCCAGAAGTAAGCCCCGGTGACACATCTCCCCCGGCGCTCTTCATTCCTTTGAAAAGTTAGGTGTCAGCGAGGAGCTCCGCGCAGTTTGGGGCATCACCTCCGTCCTCGGGGCGGGGGCTTTGACCCCCGTTACCATCCATGTTTTAAAAGGGGGCGCAGGGATGGAGGGAGAGCTGTGGGGTCTGGAATGGTCCCCGATTGCATTTGTATCTTGGATCCAGGGCAGGTGTCTTGGATCCACCAACAATTTTGCAACAAACAAGGCTGCCAGAAGTGGCCCCTACTCCTGCGGATCCAACCGCCGGCGGGACATGCGCTAAGTTTAAGCCGTTATGCAGCCAAGCCTCCCCCAATGCGGCTTTCCTCCCCACCCCCTTCACTGGTTTCCTTGGCTCTCTGCAGTGGGTTGACAGGGACGCTCGGGGATGCAGGGACAAGCTTGCGGGGGAATTTGATGAGGATGATCATCAGCAGCAGCCTCATTTCATCCCCAAATAGCTGCACCGGCCTGGTCCAAAGGGAACCAACAAACCAGCCCAGGGGCGTTATTTGCCTTTTGAGCCTTCAGGGTTCAAACCAACCAACTCCCATGAACCCGTCCCGCCTCCAAGCAGCTGCCCACAGCCGGCCTGAAGATCACCCCCGGCTGCCCTCTGGAGCGAGGTGTTATAGGAAGAGGAAACAGAGGCAGGGTTTTCCCCCTCCCGTCTCTAGCTGGGGGGGGGGGGAAATATCATCTGCCATATAACCCTATTGTCTACCCCTCGCCTGTGCCCCGGATCATCTGCCCTTCCCATTGCTCTCAGGACGCTAAATAAACCACTCTGTTGCCCCCCCTTCCTCCCTCAATGAAATATTACAACCCCCCACACCAAAAACCCCTCCCCCTTCTCCCACCCTGTGCTCCCCCCTGCCCGGCCTGCCGATCCCCAGAGCCCCTGTAATCTGAAACGGCGGAGCCGCTCTCACTAATCCGGCTCTCGGAATCATCTGGGTTGATGGGGGGGGGGAGGGGGCGGGATGGGAGGAGAGAGGCAGAGAGTAAATTGTACAGCACAAGGCATCGCTCGCCCAGTCCGGGGCTGCGCTTTGGGGTGGATCGGGATTAGCCAGGCTGCTCCCGACAGAGCCGAGACGGATTTCTGGTTTCGTTCCGATTGCCATGGAAAGGGGTCCTGCCGGGAGCGGAGGGGGCTGGCTGGTTTTTTTGTACCCTTCAGAGATCACCTCGCCGCTGCGCTGAGACGCGGGGGTCCTGCCTCTGCCCCAGGTGCCTGGAGGAGACGCTTGGCGGGGCCGGTGTGAGGCCAGTTCTGGGCTAGGGCCGAGCAAAGCAAGAACTGCGTGACCCGGGCGCGGGTGCGGTGCAGGTGGGAGCCGGGCAGGACAAGACTTTCCCATTGTCGTGCTCGGAGGGGGGCCAGCTAGCCCTGATTTCTCCCCTGCCCCCTCAAAGACTCTCCAATGCCTGCCCTGAATTTTATTTATTTATTTATTTATTTTTGCATGATCCTTGTTTGTGTCCCCTGCAAAAAGGAAAACCGATCTCCAGCGGCTGCAGAGAAGAGGGATCTCCGGGTCCGGGGAAGGGGGTGGGGGTGGAGAATCTCGATCCCAGCACTGGAGAGGAGGAAAAAAACCCAAACGAACCAGCCGCGCTGGAGCCGAGAAGCCGACCGCGATCACACGGGAGACGAAGGGACCTGGGAGCAGAAGACCCTAAAGTGAAGCGTGGAGGCAGAGCCAGGAGTTATCCGCACCCAGCAGCAGCAGCCCCGGTCCCCGTCTTCTGCCGGAGGAGCCGCGGCGGGCGAACCATCCAAAGGAGCTTTTCTCGCTAATCCGGGGTGACTCCGGTTCCTTCTCCGCTCGGCTTCCGCTTTTCGTGTTCACAGCGGACCTTGATTTAATTTCATACAATTAAGGCACGCGGTGAATGCCAAGAGAGAAGCCGGACTCAGACGCCTCTCCCCTGGCATCGCTCCTCGGGGAGGAGATGGATCCTAACACCCGGGACAAGCCAAGGAAAGGAGGGTAAGGCAGAGAGCGAAGATCTCCTCGCTCGGGAGCCGGGTTTGCGCAATAAATACTGTCTGTGCAGTTACAATTCCCAGGTTGTTTGTTTTTGCTCGATTTGGCCGCTCTGCCCTGGGCACCTCTTGCGCCTGTTGTGAGCTGGGCTCCGGTGACGGACAGGGAGAGCCCGTGCGGAGCGACCCACTGGCCAGCCAGGGGCTCGCCAGCCCGGGGGACATTCGGAGCGAGGTGCAGAGGATGGCCGGCGGAGGAGGCGTGTGTCCATGTGAACACACTGGGAAAGGGGCTGCTCCCTTCCAGGCAGCCGATCCCCCGCTTGCGGCATTGTCCTGTGCACACAAAAAGGGGGGAAATGTTGCTTTGTCCGTGGCGGGGCTGCCGTGTGAGGGGTTTGCTGCTGCCTGCCGGCGGGCGGCTCTACTGGGGGTCCCGGGGTCCCCCTTTCGCCTGCTGGGGTGGGGAGAACAAGGGGAGAGGTTAAGTGGGATTTTTTAAAACAGGATTTCCCTGGATTTAAAGCGCCAGAAGATGGGGACGCCTCCCGGGGGGAGACCGACAAGAACCGACCTGTGTCCTAAAGCTGCCGGGTGTGTCTTGTCAATTGCAGTCAGCGGGAGCGGGAAGGGGGCTATTTAATTCCTGGGATTTAAGACCAACACGATCTTTGTCCCTCCCTTAAGGGAAACGCTAGCCGCGCTGGCTGAGGTTCCCTCTCCGCTTTCCAGCAGCCTGGGCAGGTTATTTTAAACCCATTGAGGCAAATGGTGTTAACTGCAGCTTTCTGGGGGCTGGGGTTCCCCCCGCACCCCTTCTCTCAGAAATCCTTACCACGAGCAGCGAGACGTACCTCTCAAGTCGGGGGGGGGAAATAGTCCCAGAAAACTGCTCCTGCTCTCCGGGGTTTAGGAGAGGCAGCTCTCGGAAAGGAGCCTGTCATCCGGGGTGCCCTGGCTCCATGGTTCCCCAGACCTTTCACCTTCTCAAGGACAGAATGACGGGGGGAAATCTCCCTGGCTGGGGTGAGTCAAGGCCAGAATCACACAGCTGCACCGGGCTGGGTTCAGCCATGGACCGGATTTAAATGGCTGGTATCCCAGCAGCGCCCCCCCTTCCCCAACCCCCACACCTCTCCCCTACACTCAGGGGCACCAACAGGCAAAGAGAAAAGGAGGACTTGGGGCACCTTAGAGACTAACCCATTTATCTGAGCATGAGCTTTCCTGAGCTACACTTCATGGATGCATTCAGTGGAAAATACAGTGGGGAGATTTATATACACACAGACCATGAAACAGTGGGTGCTGGTAATAGCTCATCTTAAGTGATCACTCTCCTTCCAGTGTGTACGGGAACACCCACTGTTTCATGTTCTGTGTGTATATAAATTTCCTCGCTGTATTTTCCACGGAATGCATCCGATGAAGTGAGCTGTAGCTCAGGAAAGCTCATGCTCAGATAAATGGGTTAGTCTCTAAGGGGCCACAAGTCCTCCTTTTCTTGTTGCGGATACAGACTAACAGGGCTGTTACTCTGAAACGGGCAAAGAAACTCTCTCTTTCTCGGGGCTTGTCTTCACAGGGCCAGCTGGGAAAATTAATCCAAATTAAGGCCCATGTGAAGTGGATTAAACGAAACCCAGTTAAGGCCACTTTAATTCTGCATAACAGCATCCTGACAGGGATTTAAGGTGGTTTCACTAAATGCCCTCAACTTCACACCTTTAGTGAATTCAGATTAGATGACCCCCATGTAGACAAGCCATCCATAAATACACTCATCACTGCAGCCACACATATGGATTCACAGCCGCCCACCCTATGAAATGCACATGCAAATTCACATGCACACACACAGATTCCTAGCCCCTCATCCGTACACACTCACACCTGCAAACACAGCCATGCATGTACCTGTGACCTTGACCAGCCCTACAAAAAATGACTGGTGGGTCCCTGCCCCCCCCCCCTTGACTAACAAGGGGTTTGAGCATGTTTCAGTGGAAAGTTTTTAACAAAAAACCCTGTTCTTTTGTCTGTTTGCATGGGTCTCTCTTACCCTGTGACTTTTATTTATAGGACTCTTCCAAGAAAGGGAAAGAAGAAGCTAAAAGACAGAAAAACAGCATTGGACTTAAACATAAGGGGTGAAATCCTGGCCCTCTAGAAGCAAAATTTCCATTGCCTTCAATGGAACCAGGAGTTTACCCAGCAGTGGGTGAAAATGAGCAAATGCCCACTGCCATTAGACGTAGTTCATGGCAGGGTAGAGCCTGATGACCAAATGATGGAGCGCAGAGGGGGCCTGATTCGCCAAACACTGGTACAGCCGAGAGTGCAAAAACACCAAGCCCCAGTCTGATCTGCTGGCATTGGGTACATACATTGAGCCAGCGTCAGTGACTGTGCCGGGGCAGGCCAAGGGTGACTCACCGTCCCACTGGGGCTTTATTTACTTAGTGGTGTTTCTGACCCAAAAGCCCCTGCAAAGGCTCCCAGGAATGAGGTTTGGATCAGGCCTTGATGAGGGTCATTAAGGAATGCAGCAATTCTGTAAATGACTTCGCGGGTGCCCCTTTGGAATGCAAAGTGCAGGTTTTTAAGGTTGTGATTTTGCTCAGGAAAAATAAATGCCTCTTCCCACACCCCCCAGTTTAGCAGGTGACCATCTTCAGATCCTAGGCAAGGCAGAGCTGAGTGCTACCTTTCTCCCTGCATTTCACAGGCATCTCGTCTTTAATCCTGCTGCTGGTTTCTTGAGAACTGCGTTTGTTTCCTGTCATTCAATATTTCCAGCCACCCCATTGCCTTTGAAGTAGAGTTAAAATCTAATGGACCTCACTTGTGGGTGTGTAGGCCCCAGCCAATTTAAATTGCTAAGAGACCCCACAAATATTTTTATCCTACTGCTAAAGAAATTCATTATAATAAAGCAGCCAGGCAGGTGTCAGGCTAGCTCCCGCCTTAGAGATGGAGTGGCAGCTCATTATAAGCCTTAACAGGCATTTTTCTGATATAGGGCTAATTTGATGGTAGGCCATTAGGAAAGTACACCTGGGTAAGGTCACTCATTCTTGACCTCCAGGAGAGGGGGCCAAAGGTCTGCTGCCAGCCAGTCCTGCTCAAGCTGTAGAAGGATCATAATGTGATTGATCAGCCAGTCCATTTTTTTCATAGCTAAACTGATGGCACAAGGCAACACCAGGGAACATTCCCCTTGAGCTATTCAGCACTAGGCTGAAGCAGGGAGAGCATCCTCAGGAGACTGATCCATCGCCCATTGAAGTCAGTGGGAGTCTGCATATGATGTCAATCACCAGTGGATCAGGCCCCAAACACTAGACCCCTGAAGACTTTAATAAGAGTTTATTTTTTCGAAATAGAAATGTTTTTTTTTTTAAATTGGAACTTCACCTCTCCTGCCCTGTATCCCAAATCAGGCTGCAGTTCTGTTATGGAGAAGACCCTGCATTTTTCCACACATGCAAAAAAATCAATTGGACATTGGTGATCAGCTCTTAACAGAAACAGGACAGCACTGCTCAGCCATGGGCTAAGAGGATGGGAAAGGCGGGTTACTTGTCAGTGTTAAGTAACAAACAGTGACAAGTTCAAATCTTTCCAAAGAAGAGATTTTCTGTTTAGAGAGACCTTCACTGAGGGCTGATAAACAGGCAGATACACAAACCATACAATGGCTTAAGGGGCCTTCTTCAAAGCCCACTCAGGTCAAAGGGAGTCTTCCATTCCCGCTCCATTCCTCTGGTGCTCAGCTTTCTCATCTTTCCTTAGGGTGTTTCGCTCCTTTCCTCTCTTCTACCAGGCTCCAGCACGGAGTTTTCCTACAAGTTCTTAATTGATGAAGGAACAAAAAAAAAAAAAACCCAGAAGTGTTTCCTCCCCCCTCAAAGCTGGAGGATGGAAATGGGAAATTGACAAGGAAGGTTAGAAGGACCTTTCACCAAGATCTCCGCACACACCTCACTGAGGCCCCAAGTGCAATGAAAGTGGCTGATCAAGGCTGGTTGGTAGCAGCCAAATTCAATACATTGCAATATCAAGGAGGCTGTTGAGCAGAGGCTAAGCCTACAAAATCAAGGAAAAGAGAAAAATCCATGTGCCTCCAAGATCCTTGTTAAGTGTCACTTGCTGTCCCCCTTGCAGTCTGTGGCAAAACACCTGCTGGCCAATGGAGCAGGCCCCAAGTGCCAGAGAGAGCCTGTTCGACCCCTTGCCAACAGTCCCATACAATGAGGCCAACATCCATCATAGACTTTGAGCTTTATTCTTCATATTATGTTAAATACAAACCAAACCCAGCTCCTGGGCTGATCCAAAGCCCATGGCAGTCCTCAGAAGGACTCCTGATGACTGTAGGCCCTTTGTTACTGAATTAACTGCTGCTTCCATTGGTTACTTCTATGGCCAATGGTAGCCTGTGGCAACAAACCTCCGAGCCACAGACGTGGGCTCATGCTACCTCACTAAGTGCTGAAGACCACCCCCACACTCACCCCAGGTTTCAGAGCCCCAAGTGAGGCCTGAGGTGCAGCGTTTACACAGCTGTTTTCAGTGCAGAAGCACAGGACGGGTGAGCCTGAGCCTGCATTAACATCCCCCTAGAATTCGGTGGCGAAACTCCCCTTGAGCTGGCTGGCAGGAGGATGGGGCCATAATGTGTCAGAGGTGCAGAAATTGAGTGTCACGTGTCAGGTTTCTCCTGCCCTGGCTCTTTCTATCCCACTCTGTACCATGAGATTTCATGTGTGATTCTGGGAACAAACCAAAGCCCACGAAACCACATGCCCAAAGTACAGATGCCCTGAGAAGTTCAAGAGTTGGCCTTTTGTTCAGGCAGATTAATATTTTTACCTTTTCCATACTCCCCTGATGCTCCCTCGACATTGGCTAAACAAACTAGCTAACATGGATCAATGATGGGACCCAAACCCTGAACCTTCAGTGATCAAAGCCTCAGCCTATACTGCTTGAGTTAAAAGGACAAAGGGCCAGATTTGAAAGGTATTTAGGTGTCTAAAGATGCAGATCAGCACCTAGGCAGTTTCAGGGTTTCTCAATGACCAGTCCGAGGACCAGCCCAGTCCCAGGAGATCTCCCTGACACAGTTTAGGAAGACAGCAAGCCAGTCCCTGGTATCCAAAAGGCTGAGAAACCCTGCTCTAGAAAACACCATTAGGTGCCCACCTGCAAATATATTTGAAAATTCGTCCTTAAGACTCCTAAGCAGAGAAATTAGCTCTCAATTACTTTTTAATGTGAATCAGTCACTAGAGGGCAACGGAGACTCTCATTCTCCTAGCATAGGTTATAAACACAGTACTTACTAAGCAAGGCATCGTCTCCCGACCTCAGCATTCCATCTTGGGGGACATCATAGGAGCATCTGTTCTTCTCGGCATGAGCCTGCAGATCTGGAGGAAGCAAAGGGAAGATGCTCAACCTGGGAAATGGGTCAAACATGGGGTATGTTTCCTCCAGACAGTTACTGGCACCTGGCCTGTGGTCTGAGCACTCATGACTTACCAGGAAACACCACCTCACACTTTACATTTGCAAAGCACAAGGCAAACTAAGGACCCAGTCTCCTGTCCACTGAAAGCAATAGCAAAACTCGTATTGACTTCTATGGGGTGGTCAGGGCTTGAAGGGCAGAGCACCCACAGCTCCTATAAGGTGCTAATTGATCCTCAAGACATAGCCAAGGGTCACACTGTGGGTCAATGGGAGAGCCAGGCATAGAGCCCCAGCAGGGCTGGGTTGGTCCTGGGTCCAGGCAGTTATATCATGCTACCTCTCAAGCTAATGCAGTTAAACTGAAGGGCTAACACAGCTCAGGCACTGCCTGGCTTTCAATCGCCCTCTAAACCTTGAGCTGATGGGGTGGGCACATTTGCACAGATTATCTTTTCCAAAGTGGAAACATCAAAGATCAGGTCCACAATTGCTCCTGAGCTGCTCACCCAAGCCAGTCCGGTTTGCTGGCACCAGAAGGATTTGCAGGACGGTGTGTGCATGCTGCTGAAACAAAAGGCACAGGACACATGCCTTTGGCTCTAGGCTGTGTGATGCACCGCTGCTCACTCAGCCCCACACGCTACAGCCCCAGTTTGGTCACCAACTTGGACACAGCGGCCCCACTCCGTTCCTCAGTTTCCCCACCTGTAGAATGGAGATAGCAACTGACACACCACAGTGAAGAGCTATGAGATGGATGGATAGAAACCCCTCCGGCAGCAGTGAGTGCTATTGTCTTGGCCCTCCCTTTAAAACACCTGGAATTTACATATGCCTTTAGCGTGAGAGACAGATCTGTCCATTTCCGTTTTCACTCACACACTTACCCTTCTCCAGGATGAGACAACCTTGGAAATCAAAGTTTGCTAGGGACTCGCTGTCCTTGTTCCTGCTTGGTTGTTTTTTCCACTTGGCCGGGGCAAAAGCCTGGTTGAGTTACTTACATTTGCAAAATGAAGACAGACAGCTTCCCTGCCTGGGCAGACGGCATGTGTCTCTATGCTTTGCCCACACACACCTGCTCTGATGCATTTCACATGGAAGCAGACAGAAGCCCCACCCCACTGCACCTCTTGCCCGCAGGAGCCGTGCCATCCAACAAAGGACAGAAAGGGAAAGGAATGACCAAGAGGACTGATGGTGAACTCCCAGTCAGGGGGCTGCTTTAAGAAGCAACCAAGGATAGGAATTCTCGGAGAGGGAATGAAAACGCCGCCATGAATAAGGAACAGCTGCAATTACACCCACTCAGATAAAGCGAGCAGGGCCATCAATCCTCATGCTTTGATGCACACACTGATCACCAGCTGGGGGTAGGAAGACATCTCTCCCCTCCCCCTCACCTCCGCAGTGATACTGGCCCAGATCATCATGCAGTGTGTACTGGCATGGAACTCCCACTAAGCCCCCTGGCACTACAGGCCTGACCCCCCAGTGCTGTACAGTAGGTGCATTACAGGAGATTGGGGGTGTGCCAGGGGAGTGTCAGATCGTAACACCCCAGCCCTGGCTGCTACCAGAGTCCCACTCTGACAGCTCTGTGTCCATTCTGGAATGGAGATTAATTCTCCTCTTCCCTTAAGGCAGTGGTTCTCCACCTATTTATCATTGTGGGTCCTTCCAAAGACCCCTATACGCAGTGCCTCTGGCTCAGAGACCCCTCCACAGAGTGGGGCCAAGAGCAGAGCCCTGGGCAGGGGGCTGTGTGGGGCCGGGAGTCAGCCCTGACCCTGGATCTGGCTGCACAAGGCCAGGCAGCAAGGCAGCTGGCTGGCAGCCCCAACCCTGGACCCCTGCCAGGCAGTGGGGCCAGGTGGCGATCCTAGACCCCTGCCGGCGGTGGGGCCAGCAAGCGGTGGCTGTCCCGGACCCCTGCCATGCCAGACAGCCAGGAACCTGGACCCCGCCATGCGTCCTGGCTGCCTTTAGCACACAGCTGGGCCACAGGTCAAGAACCGCTGCCTTAAGGCGAAGTGTCTCCAGGGCCACTTGGGGCAGGGACACATGACCATGACTTCCAAATTTAAAGTCAGGCTTGACAAAGCCCTGGCTGGGATGATTTAATTGGGGATTGGTCCTGCTTTGAGCAGGGGGTTAGACTAGATGACCTCCTGAGGTCCCTTCCAACCCTGATATTCTATGAAATACAGTCAAGAGGCTGCACAGAAATTTAGGAGCAGAGGTCCCACCTTTCTCCTCATGTGGCCCACATCTTCAGAGTGAGATTGTCCTGTGGACTCCTGCCAGTTGTGACCATGCACCCACCCATCTCCCCTCTCTCTGGTTATCACATCCCAGCCCTGCGACAACTGCACAGGGCCGGATTTCCCACAGAGTTCAGCTCCCATTTAGGCAGCAGAGTAAGGACCAGATCTGCACACATGATCAGAGCCCAGCAGCTCCCACTGGGACGCGCATGGTCACGTTTTCACAACACGCCGTGTTCTTTTGAGGACCGAGCCCATCACCTCTGCCCCAGTGCTCCGTTCAGACACAGCCAGGGCAGATCCGTCACCACATAGACAACAGCAGGGGAATCTCGCGGTTGCAGCACCGAGCGGATTTGGTGAAGCCGAAGGTTATGGAGCAATTGGGCTGCTGCCCTTCCAAGCTGCTGCTGTTAGAAGCGAAACCATTTTCGTTAGCCGTAGAGCATCATTCGGTCCTAAAAATCTGGTGAAGCTTTACAGGCAAGACACAAAATGAGAAACCCTCTGATGCCTCGGTACTGCAGCAACAGAAATAGTAACAATACGTTCACAGATTTCTTTCCTATCTTAGCTCAAAAAATCCTTTATAGTTTAAACACAAGCATCCTCCTCCATTCTCAGTCAAAACAAACAAGAGACCCTGGGCCTGCTTCTGCTCTCATGAGTGGGATCAATCAGGTATCACTCCATTAGCATTCATACTCCGCGTTGTAGAACCGGCAGAAGCAAGATCAGAACCGGTGCCCAGGAGAGACGGGCTTTGCAGAGCTGCATCACTCCAGCGCTGAGCTGGCGGGGCACCACTAAGTCACAGTGATGCCAGGCTGGAATGGCCTCATTCCAGTGGGTGAGCGAGGATCCGCGGCCTGCACTGTGCAGGAGGTCAGACGAGATGAGCACGGTCCCATCCGGCCTTAAAGTCTTTAAGTCAATGGTGTAACTCCAGATTTACTCTGAAGTCCGAATACGGCCTTTAAAGTAAGAGCAAACATAAAAACCACCCTTGGGCTAGATCCTCAGCTGGGGCAAATCACTGAGGTCAACGCTGCTGGAATCCCACTTTACAACAGCTGGTACCTGCCCCCTTGTGCCGCAACTTCATTATTTATTCCTCCGACATCGACACCCATGCTCACGTCCTGACCCACCAAGGGACCGGGCAATCAGCCCCCCACTCTGGCGCAGGGTAAGGCACCCGGTATGGGAATCAGGGATTACACTGGGATTGGAACAGACTCTCAGCCTTTGTGGATCAGGCACAAGCAGGGAACACATGCTGAACAGTGGGTCCCAGCTGCACCCGCTGCAGGGCCACAAGCATACATTGCACGATCCAGAGTGAGCCACATGCGGCTCTGTCTCAGCCCCAGTTCGGTTCTTGGGAGCCCCGGCCCAATGCTGCACTGCCCCTTCAGTTCTGTAGCGGAATGCTCCCCTGTCTTGTAAACAAGGCCAGATTGGAAATAGTCAGCCAGCTGCTCCATTAAAGCAAACAGCATTCTGTGCAGCTTCGGAACATCAGAGAACCTTGTGTGTCAGTGTCTGTAAAGCACTAGCCACATGCAGAAGCTTTAAATAAAAGTGTGATGTAAAACTGGTTTAGTTAAACTGGTGCAAAGGGCTGTGTGGACACATTTAATTCAGTTCAAACCAGGCTTAGCGCCATTAGGAGCAGGTTAATGGAAACTAAGCTGCTCAGACTGAAATAAGAGTGTCCATCTAGGGAGTCGCACCCAGTTTATTTAAATCAGTGCAAGTTGGCCTAGACAAGGGCTAAGGAACAGGGGTTTGGAAGAGGATTTAGAGCCTTCTGAGGGTGAATCCACTAAAACCAGACTCCTCATGACCTGGCTCCATTTTTTTTTTTAATCCAGATTGTAAAATCCTTAGGGCTCTGCAAAGTGCTATAGCCACCCATGGTGCCACAAACAGTTCATATTAAATACACATTTAAAAATACAAGCTGAATCCCCTAGCGGCTGCACCAGCTGCCTGTGGGTGGGTTTGAGTTAGAGACCCCTACCAAGATCATGGCCTCATTGTGCCAGGTGCCGTACATAGAACCAATGAGAGATGGCCCCTGCCCAGAAGAGCCTTACAGACCAGACAGAGCCTGGGCGGGAAAACAGAGACGCAGCGAAGGGAAGTGATATGTACACGGTCACCTAGTAAAGCCAGGAAGAGAAAGCTGGCCTCCCACGTGCCGGCCCAGCAGCCTTACCACAACCCGACAGCTGGTGGGGAACCTATGTAAGTCAAGGACTTGGGTACCTATCTGAGGTACTTATAGAGCCCCTTCAGTGTAGTCCCTGAGGACTGTAATGTATTTATCGTCATAACAGCCCTGCAAGGTAGGATGCTGCTAGTATCCCCATTGTACAGATGAGGAATTGAGGCAGAGAGAAATTAAGCAACTTGTTGGAACCCATGTCTCCCAAGTCTCAAGCTAGTACCCTAAACTCCTGGGCCATCCTTCCTTGGCCTCCGCAGTTAAACCCAGGATCTTTTACCAGATTTAAAAATAAAAGGGAGGGGGAAGGGGTTGAGACCACACCTGCCCAGGGATTTCTAAATGGAAATGATACAGATCAAGGCTGGGTTTCCAAAGCCTACAGCATTCACATCCCTCAGCTGCCTTTGAAAACGTAAATCAACAAGGAAAGTCAGAAAATGTAAAGTAAGGGGAGGAGGAAAGGGCAAAATGACAAGCTTTATAGCAGCTGCCACGATCCACCCACAGGTGGCTGTATTACCATGAGAGGTGGATCTCGCATGTAGATCGCACAGCTTTTGGGAACGAAAGACCCTGTGCCTAGATATTAATGCTGGCAACAGTGAAAACAGGGCATGGGGGAGGGAAGAGAAAGGCATCTGCAAGTGTCCTGAAGACCCTAAGCCACTTTGGAGTTGGTCAGGATGGACTGACAGATGGACAAGCAGCCAGACACAGCAGAGAATCAGAAAGCAGCTGTTTGCTCAGGAAGGGGATGGGCAGCACCACAATCAGACATATGGTTGCCAGTCTCTGCATTGGGGTACCTGAAAGGGTCCCCTGATAATCCCCATTCCCAGAAGGATGGAGTGGCTAAGAAGGAAGTGTGGGATCAATAGGACAAACAAGGTGCCCCAGCTCCATCCCTTGTCCAGACAGATGGATACGCCCTGTAAGCAGGCAGGTGGGAGGCCAGGGTGAATTGAACCCGTCTTACGTGTCCACAGCAGGGGAAGGTGAAGCTAGTCTGAGCCAATGTCTGAAGTTTCACAGGAGCCACTAGCCAGGGACAACTGTAGGTCACCCTTCCCCCACACCTAGTGACTCCTACATCCTCTCCATGACCAGACACTAGAGCAGATTACCAAAGGCCAGCATGCTCCAGCTGGTAACCGAAGTCACCGCACACGTGGCTGAGAGGACACACTGGGGCAGCAGCTGTTCTACAGAGGAGATGAAGGGCCAAGCCGGGTCCAGCTATGTTAAGATGATGCCAGCGGGCAGCTGCAGGCCACAGGGTCTCAGCTGCACCTTGTACAAGAAACTCTTTTAAAGTGAGATTGTTGCACTTGGCTGTAGGTTTAGCTCTTGGCCCTGAGCGTTAACAGAAAGGCCCTCACAGCTGATGGGTAACCTTTGAAAGCCTTTGCCACTTGCTGCCCCACTCACTGAGCAATGCCTCCATGGGGAGGGAAATACTTGGGATGTGAAAATGAAGGCTTGATCCTAACAGGGCAAAAAGCCAGGCTGCAGCTCCAGGAGTTAACAGGCCAGGTAAAGACAGTGGGGTGGTCCAGTGGTTGGGCTTGTCTGCACGGGGAAATTGACTAGTATAGGTTTAGCTGGCTTCTACTATAAAACTATGCTGGTCAATTTCCCCATGCAGACAAGCCCTTGAATGGAACTTCCTGTATCAGGTGAAAACTATAAACTGACTTGTCTTGGTGTTACTGTGTGTTAATTTGAGCTGGTTAAATTGATTTAAGAGAGTAACTGCTATGCCCATCATTCCTGCTCAACTCTCACCGGAAGATTTAATTAGCTCTCTTCTTTCTCAAAGGATATCATCCCTATTCGTAAGCAGAAGGCTCCAAAACAGGTCTCATTGGCGACTATTTTCAAGTTCCTCCATCCACAGGAGGAAAAGCTCCATGAAGCTCTGCAGAAGGAAGAAACAATTACTCTTGTACAATGATTAAAGGAACAGCAGAGAGATTTCATTCCCAAACACACTTTCCGCTGGATTTTATACATTAGAGAATTCAGGTCTTTTCTACCCTGATTTTTCCTTGGAGACATTACAGATGGCTGGAGAGCTAACGGGACTTTATCACAACCACACCTAGGAAATGATACTGGACTGAGGAGACACTTTTATTCAGATTGTATAAACACAAAGTGGACTGGATCCCCAGCTACTATAAGTTGATGCAGCATCACTGCAGAGGAGCAGAGCAGATTTATATGAAGTGGGGAATCCAGCCCTTTATTTTTGTCAACACCATTTTAACTCAAATGCCTGAGGAACAGTTAGGAGAAAAATCTCTCTTAACAAGACCAGCCTCATTCCTATTATGATGGATAAGGGTTCTGTGGTAAATGCCCTGGCCTGGGGCTCAGGAGAGCTGGGTTCAGTTCCAGTGATCTTGGGCAATCCGATGAATCTCTTTGGCCCTCAGCTCCTCACGCTGTACAACGGAAACACTAGCACCTTGTCTATTCAGCCTGTAAGCTCCTGGGGCCGGGCTGCCTCTTACTGTACAGCTCCAAGCACAGCAGGGCCATGATCTCAGCTGGACCTCCAAAATGTACATAACAAAGGGCTCCAGCTGTCTAAGGCAAAGCCAAGACTTGCACCTCTTGATACCTCCAGGAAAACATGTCCGTTAAGGCCTGCCTCACATACCATAGAGCAGCAAAACAATGAGGTCGCAAGTCCATCCCCTCACCCAGCAGGTCACCTTTTGCTTCCTAACTTTCAGACTCATCACACAGCTGGGCTGAGCCAAACAGCTGCTCTTTCCTTCTACTCTAATTATTCCAACAAAGGGGGGGGGTGACCCTGCATCATCCCCAAATGCCCCCTCGGTTCAAGCCCTGCTGATAAATGAGCCATCTGCTTCCAGAACCGCAATGGCCTCCTTTATTAGCGGGACCTTAGGACAGGCTGGGATGTCAGAGCATCATGGAGGGGATTTATAAAAACGCTGCTACGAGCAAGATCTTTGGGCTTAAAATATACTTCGGATGATAAATCCAAATGCTGTGAATTTCATCGCCGGTTACATGCCAACCTCTAACTGCCTGGGGTTAGGAAGAAAGCTTCCCCCAGGTCTGATCACCCAGAGAGACATGCTCTGCTCTGATCACTGTGGGCTCCCTTTCCCCTGCCTCTGAGGCAGCTGACTCTGGTTACGTCAGAGGTCCAGTGAGCTGGATGGATCCCTGATCCAGTGCAGCAAGGCATGAATGAGCTTTTTCAGGGGCCCTCGCCTGAGATGGGATCAAAACCAGTCTCTGTGACCCCTTCAGAGCTCACGCTCTCGCTGCTGAGTGGGGCACTGATTGCAATGGTGGACT
Source organism: Lepidochelys olivacea (assembly GCF_965140295.1). Classification (NCBI taxonomy): domain Eukaryota; kingdom Metazoa; phylum Chordata; order Testudines; family Cheloniidae; genus Lepidochelys; species Lepidochelys olivacea. The sequence goes on from NC_140429.1 coordinate 12,093,585, forward strand.
GATGCCCAGTGGGAACGGAAATTAGTTAATTTTGGAGAGGCTCGGTCACCCAGGGACACAGCCCAACTGGAGGGGATTTAGCTGGCTGCCTCAGCCCCGTGCACTAGCTGTGACCAAGCGGGTAACATGAAGGACTCATGCAGCTTTTGGTGCCAGCCCTATGGCCTGGGAATTCAACGAGACCAGCTGCCAAAGTTCTGATCTGAGGGACACCAGAGCAATGAGCCCAGGGGGCGTGACTGGGATCAGAACGTGTCCCAGGGAGAAGTGGGATCAGACTCCAGAGGCCTTGGCAGCAGGGGAAGGACAAGCCAGGCTGGGGACTAGTCATTACAGGGGGGAGGCCAGGAGCCTATAAATAGATGGATCTCATACATAAATGTATATCGCCAAGCAGCCACGGGCTCAGAGAGGTGTCTCAAGGGAGCAGTGGCTCAAGCACACCAACTGCACCGCTTCCCGCCCCCCCCAACCCGCGCCACGAATACCATTAGGCCCTTAACACTTTCAGTGCTGGAGCCTCTCCGGAGCCCCCTTTTCCATGGGCCACTTGGAGGCTGGTCTCCCCGAAGGGGCAAACAATAGGGATGGGATCATACAGCTGCACTGGAAGGCAGGGAGCCGGGATCCCCAAACAGAGAGAGCAGCATGCAGCTTCCAGCTATGGGTGATGCTCTTCCCATGACCCACCACTCGCTGCTTTCCCCATGGATCTTCACCCAGAATGTGAAGCCCTTGCTGCCTTCCCATGCTCAGCACAGCCAGGGAGGGGGGCTGACTAGCGGTTACAGCAGGAGACTGGGCAGCCCAGAGTTCGGGGTTCTGTTCCCCTCCCCGCAGCGTGATGTGGATGGAATGATCCACCCTCTCTACTCCAATATTACCCCTGCTGCAGGACGACTATGGCACAGTGACCAGTCAGCAGAGGGGCCCTATGCAAAGCGTCCTTGAGCACAGCGTCTCCCCTGCGGAAGTGGGCCGGGACCTGCTCCCCCAGGAGTTCTATCCACAGCTCAGGGCAACATTCGAGTCCCTGCCTGGGACGTGGGTGGATACAGTGAATAGCTGAGCCAGCACCTTGGTGGAGACTCTCCCAGGAGCAATGGTGACTTCCCTCCCATCGAGTCACTGAAAGACTGCAGAAGTGGTTCAGTGGGCATTTCAAAGGCTCCCAATGTTGCTTCATTTGGACCGGAGCCGTGGGTCACACACACAGGGCAGGCTGGAGACACGCTGGTGGACGACTTACTGGGCCATGCTCACCCAGCAACTTCCAGGCAGCCCCTGTACCTGGAGGTGAGCAAGCCTGGAGCAATATCCCTGTGCCTGTTTAGATGTGATGCTGTAGGGGTCTGCTTCTCCCAAAAGCCAGCCCCTTCCCAAGTCCTGCCCTCACAGTCACCCTCATTCCAGCAAGGGCAAATCGGACGAGGCTCCCCTCCAGAGAGAGTTATCGATTAAAGGGACAGTGAGTTATCATCAAGCCCTCCATAGCCCCCAGGAGCTGCTCACAGGGCTGATATAGGCCAAGAACTGGCCCCTGGCTCTCCCTTGAGGAAGGACAGAAGCTCACGAAGTGTGTTCAAACACAGAGGTGCTGCCCAGCATGCTCTCGACTGGAGGTTCACAGAGTGCTTTGCAAGACGCGAGTTACTTAATAGGGAAACTGAGGCACAGGCATAGAGAAATCTGAAGCATATTCACAGTCAGAAGAACCAGCTCTCCCAGCCTCTCTCACTCTGGCCAGGACACTACACTAGCAGCTCCTTTGCAGACTCAAATTTCAGAGCTGGCTGCCTGCAGTCAGAGGGGCATAATGGATGACAGAGGCACCGAACAGACTGACAAACAAGGCCTTGTTCGCCCTAGGACTGCACTTGTGGGAGCCTCCTCTGCTGCGAGGGGCACTTCCCAACAGATCTACCTCTCGCTGCCAGGCAATATGCCTTGCAGTAGCGCCTAAACGCTTCCACTAAGAACTGGGATTCCATAGCACGAGGTGTTGAACACACAGTAGGAGACAGCCCCTGCCCCACAGAGCTTCCAGATCTAAAATGGCCATCAAGGGCAGGGCTCCACTCTGCAGAGCTGGGCGCTGGCTGAACGCCCACGATCCCAGTTCAGACTCTGATCCTGCAGCCTGGTGCTGAGCACCCTTAATTCCTGTGGACTTCAGAGGCACTTGAGGGTGCTCAGCAGCTAGACTGAGCCTTTCCTGCTTTCTAAACCCCTCTGCAAGCCCAGATGGTATCTGCTGTGAAGGGAAGTTTCCACACAGAGAATGAATGGGTCTATGCAGCAGGCTAAATGGTGCAAGGGCTCCCTCTTGTGGTTAGCACCAAAATCACAGAAGGCTTACATGGTGCATCTGGAACGGGTTCGTGACTTCACCTTTCCTAGAGTGCAACGGCTCCTACTTGCGCTCGCATTTTAACATTCTCTTTTGAACAGACTGGGCTTTATTTTGATTTCGCCATTTGGCTGAAAAGTGTTAAAAGCTGCAAATTAACCACAATGCCAGAAGAGAGCAAATCTAGAAGGGAAGGTGGGAATGAGTGAGATGTGAGAAAGCGGAAGACCTTTAGATCTTCATTGATCAACCAGATTCGTCCACTGGCCAACTCTGCGCATGCTGTCACCTCCTAAAGCTATCAGAGCTAAACACAGGAAGATCCATTTAAACATCACAATAGAATTTAAAGCAGCAATGCCAGATAAAAGCCAGGATACCAGGCACCTCAGATGTCCTCCAGCTTTTTCATTCTACTGACCACACCCCAAGAGAAAGCCTCTGACCTAGCCACCCTGTGTGTCTATCCCATTACCCACCTCCTTTCAAATCTCAGTTGGACGTTAAAAGTTGTGGGCCAGGAATGTTATCTTCTGCTCTGTTTCTCCATGTAACTAGCATCAGACAAGGGTCTTTCAAGGAGGGGGAAATGGAGGAAGCATGTGGTTGAAGCCTGGGAGAGATCAGGAGGTCAGGGATCTATATTCTAATATGTTAAGGGTTGCTATAAAGACAGTGATCAATTGTTCTCCATGGCCAGCGAAGGCAGGACAAGTAGTAATGGGCTTAATCTGCAGCCAGGGAGATTTAGGTTAGATATTAGGAAAAACTTTAACTATAAGGGTAGTTCAGTTCTGGAACAGGTTGGACCAACACCTGTCAGGGTGGGTGTAGGTTTACTTGGCCCTGTCATGAGTGCAGGGGGCTGGACTAGACCTCTCAAGGTCCCTTCCCACCCACCATTTCTATTATTTGACCTTCAAGTTCGCAGATGACACTAAACTGGGAGGTGTGGTAAATATGCTGGAGGGTAAGGATAGGATACAGAGGGCCCTAGATAAATTGGAGGATTGGGCCAAAAGAAATCTGATGAGGGTCAACAAGGACAAGTGCAGAGTCCTGCACTTAGGATGGAAGAATCCCATGCACCGCTACAGACTAGGGACCAAGTGGGTAGGCAGCAGTTCTGCAGAAAAGGACCTAGGGGTAACAGTGGACGAGAAGTTGGATATGAGTCAAGCATGCCCTTGTTGCCAAGAAGGCTAACGGCCTTTTGGGATGTAGAAGTAGGGGCATTGCCAACAGATCAAGGGATGTGATCGTTCCCCTCTATTCTGCAGTGGTGAGGTCTCATGTGGAATACTGTGTCCAGTTTTGGGCCCCACACTACAAAAATTGGAAAGCATCCAGCGAAGGGCAATAAAAATGATTGGGGGGGGGAGCACATGACTTAAGAAGAGAGGCTAAGGGAACTGGGATTGTTTAGTCAGCAGAAGAGAAGAATGAGGGGGGATTTGATAGCTGCTTTCAACTTCCTGAAAGGGGGTTCCAAAGAGGATGGATCTAGACTGTTCTCAGTGGTAGCAGATGACAGGACAAGGAGTAATGGTCTCAAGTTGCAGTGGGGGAGGTTTAGGTTGGATATTAGGAAAAACTTTTTCGCTCGAGGGTGGTGAAGCCCTGGAATGTGTTACCTAGGGAGGTGGTGGAATCTCTTTCCTTAGAGGTTTTTAAGGTCAGGCTTGACAAAGCCCTGGCTGGGATGATCTAGTTGGGATTGGTCCTGCTTTGAGCAGGAGGTTGGATTAGATGACCTCCTGAGGTCCCTTCCACCCCTGATAGTCTATGATTCACCATTGGCTTTGGGATTTTGGCTGTGCCATGTCACTCCTCAGTTTTCATTTGTGAAAAACCCGGGATAACTCGTACCTAGAATACAGGGCACACTGGGAAGCCTGATTCATTCACGAGAGTGAAACAACTATTCACACAGCAGATGCTAGAGGTGGGAAAATATTCCACTGGTGCCTACTACTAAGGTGGCATTGTCTGGTTAACCTTATGCTGGAAGCATTCCTTACCCAGTGTAAGGTGGTAGCTATGCAATCACACAGAGGGCAGCAGTTTCAAAGGTGGGTGCCTAACCTCCACATTTAGGTAAAACTGGTGGCTCAGTAAGTCTGATTCAGGCCACTTTATTTCGGTACCTCAATGTGGATCTAGGTGCCTGATATTCAGCCCTCCCCGATGCTTAAAATTTTTTACCTTAATGCACTTTTCACCCTTTATCATGTTTATATAGTCTTAAAAAAACAAAAAAACCAAAACCATTCAACTTGGACCAGGAGAACAGATTAATCAGTTTCACTTTCTAACCCTGGAGCTAGGACAAGGCAGCAGAGTTTGTTTTGTGAACACCCCAGAGAAATTTCTTAAGTGGAAACCAACACTGAAATCTTATTGAGTTAAAACACAATAGATTCCGTAAAGAGGAAAGCGTTCACTGCTGCACACGGCATGACCAACCCCAAGCCTTCAGAAATCATGAGACTGTTTTTAAAAATGACAAATGTTGGATTCTTTTTATTTACCTTCTGGGTTTTGAGCCTTAGGATTCATGTTTCCCAGCTTCTCAAAGCTAGAAACTTTAAAAAAAAAAAAAGAAAGAAAACCAAGTGTTAGTTCAGGGCAACTGCACCTGTATTCCTCCTTGATGGTGCAGCAAGGGGACCCAACTCTAGGCTTCTGGCCTCTCAGTTGTGGGCTGTCTTGGGTGGACACACATGTCTTCCTTCTGACTGCAGTATTTCCAGGCTGCACAGTCCCCTGACTACACTGTGAAATCCCCAGCAAGAAGCAGGCTGCCTAAGCAGGCTTCTTTTCACTTCTCTTCGGAGACGGTATACAGTGTAAATACCACAGGTATAAGTTACCACACAGCAAGCATATTTTATTCCTAAGGTAAAAGCATTACAGAGAAAACACATTAAAAACAATAAAAGAACCTACACACATGCAAATGAGCTTACCAGAGATCACCCTGGCTCCAGCAGTCTTTGAAACCACAGGAAAACCCCTCTGCAGGGGGTCAAAGTTCATAACACCCTTTGCTCAGAACAAGAATCTTCGTGAGTTTGGGAGACACTCACTCATCCCATATGGGCCTTTGGGGCGACTGTGAATTGTTAATCAGCCAGACAATGGATTTCTGCTCCAGGCTCAGCTACAAAAGGATGGACTCTGAGGTGGGTCATTTGCATTCCCTTCACCCCAAGTATTGCCCAGGAAATTCACTTCACACATGTTGTCCCCAAAAGTCCTTTCAAGTTCCTAAATGCTCCTAGAGATTGCATTCCTCGGGTCTCCTAGTGAAGTTATATACAATTCCACAACACAAACAATTGAATTTTTAATACAATGGACCCCAAAATTAACAACTCCATAAGATTTGTTCAGGAAACTTGCAGGATACTGTCACATCTGTCACAGATTCTCACATAATCACAACAGCCCAGGGGCTGAGGCTTGCAGAGAAACCACCAAACCCCACAAGACTCAGTAGAACACAGTTGGCAACACTGTGACAGAACCTGTGCTCTGGGTCTCAAACTACCTGCCTCTTCTATTTGGTCATTTCTTCTCATGCACCTGGATAATGCTTAACTTCCTGTTGTGAGGCTTAATGGTTTGTATACAGCTTTGAGGCCCCCAGTGAAAGGTACTGTTGTACAGTTATAGCCCCTTCCATGCAAAAATTAAGTCTGGTCTACACCCACTATAATTATTTCAGCTGAGGGTGTTTGTGTGTTTTACAGTACCATGGACACAACCCTGAGTGTTGACAATTATACTGGCAAAAAGGTGCTTTATACCAGCATAGCTATACCCCTTCCCATGTGGGAATAAGCTATACCCGTGTCAGTACATTTGTATCAGAATAATTACATCCACACTGGGCGGGGAAGTACACCATTAGATATACCAGTATAGTTAAAGCAGTGCACATTTGTATTTAGACAGGGCCTTATAAGCAACAAACAACAGTTGACATTTTCAAGCATTCTTGACACCAATTCCCCCTCTTTTCACCCTCTCACTCTACCAAGAGGCCAATCTGAATATCAAGATGCTCACAGGTGGAGAGATCTTCTGATGTACACAGACATTGGGATGTATGTAATTCACATCACCGGAAAGCTTAAAAATCCCCTAATAGCAAGCCGAAAGGATATCAAGGTGATCACTCATTGTGCTCTAGCTCTTGATGAGCATCTTTCTTGGACCATGTGGGTGTGTTCTTGGGATGCTCAGACAAAAAGGGAACACCTGTCCCCCCAGAAATTGAGGCCAGAATCATTCAGTCCACCCAAGCAAGATGCAGCTGATGGAAAAGGGAAGAAGGAGGATCCTGGGAACTACAGGCCGGTCAGCCTCACCTCAGTCCCTGGAAAAATCATGGAGCATGTCCTCAAGGAATCAATTCTGAAGCACTTGGACGACAGGAAAGTGATCAGGAACGGTCAGCATGGATTCACCAAGGGCAAGTCATGCCTGACTAATCTAATTGCCTTCTACGATGAGATAACTGGTTCTGTGGATGAAGGGAAAGCAGCGGACGTGTTATTCCTCGACTTTAGCAAAGCTTTTGACACAGTCTCCCACAGTATTCTTGTCAGCAAGTTAAAGAAGCATGGGCTGGATGGATGCACTACAAGGTGGGTAGAAAGTTGGCTAGATTGTCAGGCTCAATGGGTAGTGATCAATGGCTCCATGTCTAGTTGGCAGCTGGTATCTAGCTGAGTGCCCCAAGGGTCAGTCCTGGGGCTGGTTTTGTTCAATATTTTCATTAATGATCTGGAGGATGGTGTGGATTGTACCCTCAGCAAGTTTGCGGATGACACTAAACTGGGAGGAGTGGTAGATATGCTGGAGGGTAGGGATAGGATACAGAGGGACCTAGACAAATTGGAGGATTGGGCCAAAAGAAATCTGATGAGGTTCAACAAGGACAAGTGCAGAGTCCTGCACTTAGGATGGAAGAATCCCATGCACCGCTACGGACTAGGGACCGAATGGCTAGGCAGCAGTTCTGCAGAGAAGGACCTAGGGGTGACAGTGAACGAGAAGCTAGATATGAGTCAACAGTGTGCCCTTGTTGCCAACAAGGCCAATGGCATTTTGGGGTGTATAAGTAGGGGCATTGCCAGCAGATCAAGGGACGTGATCATTCCCCTCTATTAGACATTGGTGAGGCCTCATCTGGAGTACTGTGTCCAGTTTTGGGCCCCACACTACAAGAAGGATGTGGAGAAATTGGAGCGAGTCCAGCGAAGGGCAACAAAAATGATTAGGGGTCTGGAACACATGACTTATGAGGAGAGGCGGAGGGAACTGGGATTGTTTAGTCAGCAGAAGAGAAGAATGAGGGGGGATTTGATAGCTACATTTGACTACCTGAAAGATGGATCCAAAGAGGATGGATCTAGACTATTCTCAGTGATAGCAGATGACAGGACAAGGAGTAATGGTCTCAAGTTGCAGTGGGGGAGATTTAGGTTGGATATTAGGAACAACTTTTTCACTAGGAGGGTGGTGAAACACTGGAATGCGTTACCCAGGGAGGTGGTGGAATCCCCTTCCTTAGAAGTTTTTAAGGTCAGGCTTGACAAAGCCCTGGCTGGGATGATTTAATTGGGATTGGTCCTGCTCTGGGCAGGGGGTTGGACTAGATGGCCTCCAGAGGTCCCTTCCAACTCCGATATTCTATGATTCTATGAATCACTGATGCTGCAAAGAGGCAGTTAAGAAGATTTAGGAATGGAATATTATTACAGATCAATTCAAGGCCCTGATCCTGCAATCATTTAAGGATATGCTTAACTTCAGGCACATAACTTCTGGCCTTGGGCACTGATGCACCTCAGTCCCTCCTATTCTCTGTCTAAGGCACAGAGTACTCTAGTGGGCTGCAATACTTCGGAAAAATTTTGACTCTTGGGTTTAGTGTGCGGGTGCTGAGAGGGGTTCCTGGCCTGTGATATACAGGAGGTCCCTTCTGGCCTTAAACTCTGAGGCTATAAGCACATGCGTTTGCAGAACGCATTGTTCCCTGAGAATTCTCAAGCAATGTATTCTAAGATCGGAAGAGTTTCTTTTTACAGGAGAGAGGAGTGGGAGAAAGACACAGCAGGGGAAACAATAACCTGTCTTGGGTTGCGTTAGCAGGCACAACCAAGGCCAATGACTTTTGCCAGCCAAGAAATGCTGAAACTGCCATGCTGCACTGTCAGGAGGAGCTTGAAATGGAATTCAAACATAAGGAGAAGTCAGATCCACAGCCTGGCTGTTCTAGATGTGCGGACTGATTTTCAAATTCACTTGGTGCTTAGGAGCCCAAGTCCCCTGGAAAGGCAATGAGCTAAGTCACTTTTTGTCACCGTTTTGGCCTCATTGCTGACCAATCTCAGAATGGAACAATTCAGGCAACCAAGGGTCATGAGAGCCCCCTTTCTTCTCTGAAATGGCACCTTCATTTGCTTCAGCAGGGAGGAATTGTGTGACACTCCCCCTCTGGTGGCTGTAAGAAATAAGAAACCGGAGAGGCCTATTTAAAATGGGCTGCTTGTGACTGCTTACAGGTTGATTTTACTAAGCTGAACTCCAGGGAGCCTGGCAGAGAAGACCTATTTTGCATCAAGAGTGGCCTGTTCTCCAGCTCAGCAGAGCCACTTGTTCAGTGAACAATTTGCGGCATACGCTACCAATGAGGTGGAAGAGTGCTATCAACAGAGAATAGAATCTCAGAACTAGGTAATGATCACCCACTTCGCTCAGGGAGAAAGAATTTTCAATGGATTTCCATTGAAAAAATTACTGAATTCTACAATTATGGTCCTTGTAAAGTAAAAATATTCCAGCAAATCAACATTTTCACACTTACCTGCACATTACCTGCAAGGAGATCATTATATGTCATGCCACCATAGCCTAGGGACAAAACCAAGATTATTCAAACGTAGGGAAAGTTCTTTTGTCCATATCCTGCAACCAGTCCTGCAGGTCACAACACAAAGCACTGCCACAGCTCAGTAGGAAGTAAAGCTTCCCTAGATCTGTAATAAGATCCCTGGATCTGACCTACCATACAACCTCAGTATCACAGTATAGGAATCCTTTATATCCAATGCCAGAAACACCCCCACTCGATGACGAGTCCCCATTTACAGTTACATTCTGAGACCTATCGGTTGGCCAGTTTTTAATCCATTTAATGTGTGCAATGTTAGTTTTGTATCAGTCTCTGTTTTTAGAATCAAAATACCATGAGGTACCAAGAGAAGTCTAAATATATCAGATCAACACCGTTACCTTTCTCTACCAAATTCATCTAATCAAAAGATGATATCAAATTAGAAAACAGATCCTGTCAAACTATAAATCCATGTTGATTGGCATTAACTACAATACCCTCCTTTAATTCTTGAGTAATGGAGACCCGGATCAGATACTCCGTTATCTTGCCTAGGAGTGATATCAGATTGACAGGCCTATAATTACCTGGTTCATCCCATTTACCTTTTTTTAAATATTGGAACAACAACAACTTTCTGCCAGTCTTCTGGAACTCACCAGTGTTAAGTTATTGAAACTCAACATTAATGGTCCAGCAAGCTCCTCAGATGCAAGTTATGTGGACCTGCGGATTTAAAGACGTCTAACTTTAGTAGCAGCTGATTAACATAGCATGGAATTACTATTGGAATGGAAAGAGCATCATCTTTTGCCTGATTACATCATGGTTTTTCCCCAAATACACAACAAATATACATTGAACACTTCTGCCTTTTCTGAAATTATCTGAATTGATAATTCTATCGTTTCCTCTAGTAATGGACCAATACCATTGTTAAGATTCTTTTGGTACTTAATACACTTAAAGTCCTTAAGTCTGCTGCGTCATAGATTTTTCCATTTGTCCCTTCGCTTCCCCCAATAGCATTAGCTCAAAGCAGACTACAGAACTTTTACTGCACAGCAGCAAGGTCCACACAGCAACTTGGTGAACTGCAGATTTACATCTCTGCTTGCCACGCACTAAGTCTTTATATAGAAAAGCCCTGAGACACCATGTGGAAGTCAGCACCATTGAGTCTGAAGAGCAGATTTAGGTAGCAAGTGTGCGTTATAAAACTGGAAACATCCCTCAAAAGTAGCTAACATTTGGGATTGGTCCTACTTTGAGCAGGGGGTTGGACTAGATGACCTCCCGAGGTCCCTTCCAACCCTGATATTCTATGATTCTATGACACATTTTACAATAGCTTCACCCAAAAGGTTGCAAATCACATCAGCATCTGGAAGGGGTTAAAGCTTGTTTAGCCCCATCAGAAATCCCCATTTCTGCCCCCCCCCCGACCTTTTTACTCTCAGCACCACCTGTTTTGTCTTCCTTTGATATTTCCTGTAACATATCAGTGGTTTAAAAATTATATTTGCTCCAATGGTGGCATTTTGCACCCAATAAGACCTTCCATCAGAGAATCCCAAAGTGCCTTACATTCAGCAATCAGACTAAAGTATACCTGGCCTGTGCTTATGAAGCCAGTTTTACTGCAGACGGGTTAAGTGGAGAAATCTGTGAGATCTAGGAAAAAAAGCTGCAGCTCCTGATCCCCAGCCCTGTGCCTTAAGCTCAAGACCGTCCCTTCCTTACTGAAATACAACTGCTTCATTTCTTCTCCTTGTGGGTATACCTCAGAGCTGGTTTACAAACCTGGGTCCTAATCCCTCTGAACTACAGGTGGGCTGACCCCTGTGACAAGCAGTGACAAGGAAGACATGTTAAAGTACCAAGTCTAGGCAACTAAGTCAGCTTCGGTTCAGAAAAGATGATTTTAACTCTCATGCAGCTAGCACAAGGGAACAAATGCCATCTCAGATTAAATGAGGTACATCAGCTGGGTGCAGCCCCAGACTGTTTAAAGTGATCATTCACTTAAAGATAATTTTAAAAAAAGAGGCAGAAGTAGTTTCATGTGTTACATCGGAGTCTGAATCCAGGTCAAGTTTTGGGGGGTTTTTCAAAATCACATTTTTCTGTTCCTTTAACAGGTCTTTCCCTTGTTACGGTGTGAAGATCCCTTCTGTATAGTCAGATCCCATTTTAGGGTGGAACAATTAAACTGACTATACAAAGTATTGTGAATTGCATGGACTGACCATACAGAAAAACCTCTCTTTTTGGACTTGTGGGACTCGGGTGTTACTGACAGCAGCAGGTAAGACCTCTTCAGAGAAAAAGTATGCTTAAATTGACAGGGCCTCTTCAATAAAGTACAATATATATGCTCCTTCCAGCCATTTTGCTCGTCATAAAGCTTTAAAAACTATGCAGCCTTTCCATGATCAAATGGAACACCCGTCTGTAGAAGGGAACCTCAGATCAATTTGCATTTATACTGCTGAGCTGGGGCAAAAAGAGGGAGCAGTCAGTAGGATGGATGAAGAAATCAAGGGACTTTACAAAAACTAGACAAGCCATTTACAACACACACTTTGCTTCTCTACAAAAGAAAAAGGACACTAAACTATCTAAACTACTACATGCCACAAGAGGCCACAGCAATGGTTCCCTCAACCCATGCAGCAATATTGTTAACCTATCCAACTATACTCTTAGCCCAGCAGAAGAATCTGCCCTATCTCGGGGCCTCTCCTTCTGCCCCTCCACCCCCACGAACATGATACAGTTCTGTGGTGACCTAGAATCCTATTTTCGACGTCTCTGACTCAAGGAATATTTCCAACACACCTCTGAACAACATACTAATCCACAGAGACCTTCCTACCAACACTACAAAAAGAAGGATTCTAGGTGGACTACTCCTGAAGGTCGAAACAGACTGGACTTCTACATAGAGTGCTTCCGCCAACATGCACGGACTAAAATTGTGGAAAAGCAGCATCAATTGCCCCATAACCTCAGCCGTGCAGAACACAATGCCATCAACAGCCTCAGGAACAACTCTGACATCATAATCAAAAAGGCTGACAAAGGAGGTGCTGTTGTCATCATGAATAAGTTGGAATATGAACAAGAGGCTGATAGGCAGCTCTCTAAGTCCACATTCTGCAAGCCATCATCCTCTGATCCCACTGAGGATTACCAAAAGAAACTACACCATTTGCTCAAGAAACTCCCTGAAAAAGCACAAGATCAAATCCCCACAGACACACCCTGGAACATCGACCTGGGGTATTCTATCCGCTACCCAAGATCCATAAACCTGGAAATCTTAGACGCCCCATCATCTCAGGCATTGGCACCCTGACAGCAGGATTGTCTGGCTATGTAGACTCTCTTCTCAGGCCCTATGCTACCAGCACTCCCAGCTACCTTCGAGACACCACTGACTTCCTGAGGAAACAATCCATCGGTGATCTTCCTGAAAACACCATCCTGGCCACTATGGATGTAGAAGCCCTCTACACCAACATTCCACACAAAGATGGACTACAAGCCGTCAGGAACAGTATCCCCAATAATGTCAGGGCAAACCTAGTGGCTGAACTTTGTGACTTTGTCCTCACCCATAACTATTTCACATTTGGGGACAATGTATACCTTCAAATCAGCGGCACTGCTATGGGTACCCGCATGGCCCCACAGTATGCCAACATTTTTACGACTGACTTAGAACAACGCTTCCTCAGCTCTCGCCCCCTAATGCCCCTACTCTACTTGCGCTATATTGATGACATCATCATCTGGACCCATAGAAACGAAGCCCTTGCAGAATTTCACCATGATTTCAACAACTTCCATCCCACCATGAACCTCAGCCTGGACCAGTCCACACAAGAGATCCACTTCTTGGACACTACGGTGCTAATAAGCGATGGTCACAAACACCACCCTATACCAGAAACCTACGGACCGCTATTCCTACCTATGTGCCTCCAGCTTTCACCCAGACCACACCACACGATCCATCGTCTACAGCCAAGCTCTATGATACAACCGCATTTGCTCCAACCCCTCAGACAGAGACAAACACCTACAAGATCTCTATCAAGCATTCTTACAACTACAATACCCACCTGCTGAAGTGAAGAAACAGATTGACAGAGCCAGAAGAGTACCCAGAAGTCACCTACTACAGGACAGGCCCAACAAAGAAAACAACAGAACGCCACTAGCCATCACCTTCAGCCCCCAACTAAAACCTCTCCAACGCATCATCAAGGATCTACAACCTATCCTGAAGGATGACCCATCACTCTCACAAATCTTGGGAAACAGGCCAGTCCTTGCCTACAGACAGCCCCCCAACCTGAAGCAAATACTCACCAGCAACCACACAACAGAACCACTAACCCAGGAACCTATCCTTGCAACAAAGCCCGTTGCCAACTGTGTCCACATATCTATTCAGGGGACACCATCATAGGGCCTGATCACATCAGCCACACTATCAGAGGCTCGTTCACCTGCACATCTACCAATGTGATATATGCCATCATGTGCCAGCAATGCCCCTCTGCCATGTACATCGGTCAAACTGGACAGTCTCTATGTAAAAGAATAACTGGACACAAATCAGACATCAAGAATTATAACATTCATAAACCAGTCACAGAACACTTCAATCTCTCTGGTCACTCGATTACAGACCTAAAAGTCACAAAATTACAACAAAAAGACTTCAAAAACAGACTCCAACGAGAGACTGCTGAATTGGAATTAATTTGCAAACTGGATACAATTAACTTAGGCTTGAATAGAGACGGGCAGTGGATGGGTTATTACACAAAGTAAAACTATTTCTCCATGTTTATTCCCCCCCCCCCCGCCCCCCAACTGTTCCTCAGACGTTTTTGTTAACTGCTGCCCACCTTATCACTACAAAAGGTTCCCCTCCCCACCCGCTCTCCTGCTGGTAATAGCTCATCTTAAGTGATCACTCTCCTTACAGTGTGTATAACACCACCCATTTTTTCCGTGTTCTGTGTGTATATAAATCTCCTCACTGTATTTTCCACTGAATGCATCCGATGAAGTGAGCTGTAGCTCACGAAAACTTATGCTCAAATAAATTGGTTAGTCTCTAAGGTGCCACAAGTACTCCATCTCCCCTTCTGAGAGATAACCGCCACTGCAACAGCTAGTGCTAATGCAGGAGAATCAGGAAGTGAAACAGACTAGCCCAGTTTCTCTGCTCCAGGTGAAGGAAATGCACAGCAGACAGCTAGCAATAGTGAAAGCCACTTGATAATCAACACCCATTTAATAACCACAAGATATTTTTACTGACATTTTCCCTCTCAACAATATCCCATTTCCACTAACAAGAATGAAGTACTGTTCCAGAGCTCAGATGCTAACTTTGTTTGCGGCCTGCTCAGCAGAAAGAAAAAAAGGCAAGCAGGAGACTTGGATTTTTGGATTCTTGATCTCAAACCATTTCACAGGAAAAGGAGATCTTGGACCCAAGTCCACCCTTATGTGTTTGAAGGGCTTTGGTTGGGTCTTCTAACCTACTCACTGAATAGAATTTAGTATCTAATACACCCCATTATTTGACACTGACACTTTTTGTACTTGGGAAAAAGAAGGAATGTTGTAGCATAGGCCAGAGCCAGGTATAGTGCATGCAACTATTGGAGAGCTATGGCCTTCACGGATCTAACACCACACCTCAGTCCTGACCTGCGGCATCTCCTGCTGGGCTCCCTACACAGCTGCATCAATGCACTTCAATACCTATCTGCAGCACCCTTGTTCTTCCCATTCTGACCTTCCTAAACAGGGACACGCTGACAAGTCCTGTATTTTGGAGATAAATATCATTTGTAATGTAGGAAAATGTCCACCAGAGATCAAACTTACTTCGCTTGGCACCTTGGAAGTCAGGCCTCCAAATGCGAAAAGCTGGCATGTTAACCAAAGCAGTTGTACTAATGTATCAGGCAAACCTCAGCTGTACCAATCAGTCCCCAGTGCCCATGTTTCATATTTAGGGTCCGTCTACACTAGCATAACTCCTATGTTCCTGAACCTGTTTATCACAGACCATACCCTAATTCTATTTTAACAGGCATCCCAGTGCTGTAAAGGGAGTCAGCAATAGATTAGTTCAGTTTGATCTTGTTCACATACATGAAAAAAATCACTGCAGGATCAGGCCAGTATCATGCTGTAACCGGTTCTGTTATACATGGGTCAAACTGACCTGCTTCAAAGCCAGTCTCAAAACAGCAAGAAGAGGGTTTGGATGAGACCAAGCTCCCACGGATGATTAGCGTGCACACAAATAAAAAGGAAAGTAGCAGTAGTGTGCTGGGTCCCAACAAAGATGTTTAAAACAAACAGGGGAAGCCTAGAGCATTGGCTCAAAACCCTGTAGGGATCACACAATAGTCAATGAACCAGAAGTTAGGAACTGAAGTATTAGCCTGCTACCTCATTTGCAATTTTATTCTCCCATGTACAGCCTCCTCAGTCACAGCCAGGGCAGCACCTACCACACTGAAAACTAACTGGAACACAGAAGTGATGCTCAACAGGATCTCACGTTTATTATTGAGAAGTGATTAATGGTGAAAAGAAAGGCAATGCCCATTCCTCATTGGCTTAACAAGAAACTGAAGAAACATTCACTACACATTTTACAATATTTTTCGTTCAAAATTCATGTTCCTGTAAACAAAACAAGTTTTTACCACTGTTCTCAGCCTTTAAATCAAATTAATCCAGACTTAATCTGTAATCCATATAATGCACAAGAACAGAACATTTCTTAGGACTCCTAGTACTTGACTTTTGAGTAACAAAGGGTCAGAGGAAAACAAACCACCCTTAGATGCAACCTTGGCAATAATTTCCATTCGATTCTTCCAGGCAAATAAACCCAAATTTTTCATAAAATTCCTCCTCTTCCACTCCAAGGAAAAAACAGTTCTTCCAAGTTCTGCGGCAGATGTCCAAAAAAAGTCACAACTCGGTGTTCCAAGTGCAAATGTCAAAACTGGGGGAAAGGAGGCGCGAGGGAAGTGGAAGAAAGGGATGCAGCAGGGTTTAAAAATTAGAGAAAAAAGGCATATGCCACTTATGGACTTTCAAATCCGGAAAACATAGTAAAAAGACAAAAAACAAAGCATATGCTCTGAAATCACAACCAAAGCCAAAAGAAAGGGGACAGTTTTTACCTATACTCTACCTAGAAGGGATTTTTTTTTTGTTTTGTTTTTTTAGTCCTATGTCTCGTGACATTCCAATACTTTTTTTTTTAAACTGCAAGTTTGTAAGTTTTTGTTTTAAAGTCAATGAAATTAAGAAAAGAAGTCCTAATTCTCTCTGGGGTGTTCTTTTTTCTCCTCTCTCTCTTTTTGAAAGATATCCGGGATGCAACCTCTGCTGCAGTCTCTGTGGGAAGAGTAGCGTTTTACTTGACACGGCCTTGGCGTTCCTGCAGGAGGAAAGAGAAGGTGGTTAGTTTAGGGCAACTCTTGCAAAACTTCCATGGTCAAGAGGATTTTGTTCACGATCATCTCATACACAGATCAAAACATAGGGCTGGAACGGATGTCAAAACATCACCCAGTTCACCTCCCCACACTGAAGCGAGATTAGGTATTCCTAAAACCTTCCCTGAGGGGTGTTAGACCACTAAATATTAATGTGGACAGTCTGGTTTACGACAGGAGAAGTCCTTTATAATTAAGTTGAATCTGAGAAACAGTCAGTTTCTGTTCAAGGAGTAGGAGCTCATTTTAAGAGGGCAGCTGCACATGGCTAGTATGACAATGTACTTACATTGTATCGTGTGATGCCTCCCAGTTCTTGGCATTTCCCCTTTATAATAGCAGTTGCCACCACAACCCCTCCCACCACACCCTGCTCCTTTCCTCTCCCTAGCCCCAGCAACATCTTTTGCAGATAGCAAGAGCAGAGGTCCTACCAGTCTAATTAAAAAACAGCTCTAACAGATACAACCTGCTCAGATTCCCCCAGTTTTGTACAGCCTGCCAAGTATAATGAAGGGAAGTGGGACACAAACAAGGAGAGGAGGGAAAAAAAGGGCAGCCAGTGAAGAGCTAGTGAAATAAACTATTCACTGCTAACGTTATGTCAATTAACTGGTTGGACACAGTCTGGGGGGCCAGGTAGAGGCACCACTGTGCTAGTTACCAGTGAGGGTTTCCAGTGCCTCACCGGTGGGGTGAAGCAGGGCTCTCTTCCCCATTCCTGTAAACAGATCTTCGGAAAGCAGTTCCCAAGAGACCTGCCTCCAGTTCTCAATCCTATCAGGCTAGAAACCAGTCTAGAGACTGAGTAGGTAACAGTGGGGAGGAGGAGTGAACCTGCCCTGGTAAAGGAGTGATTCAGGTGCTTTCAAGAGTGAATTGGTAGCAGGGGTCCATTTGCTGAAGGAGATCAGGTAGTCATTTATGTCTAGTGAGAACAGGAGAAGAGAAACTGAAAACTGTTCAGTCCCTCAGTGAGCTCGGCACTGAGAAGTTGCTTGCTCAGGGCTATAAAACCAAGCCCCTGTGAGTTCTACCACCACAGAATTCATGCTTCACGAAGACTGGTGATCCAGGGTACAAGCCTTCATTTTAAACACCAATGCTTCTAACCAACATGACAGCAAAAAACGGCAGACTCAGGCTGACACCCTATTGGTTCACACTTCACTTTTTCAAGGCAGACAGTACAAAAGAAGTGCGAATGGCTCCATGCACTGAATGGACTGGTAAGCACTGAAACCTAAAGATGGCAACACATAAGAACAGCCGTGCTGTGTCAGACCAATGTTCCATCTAGCTCAGTACCCTTTTTCTGACAGCATCCAGCGCCAGATGCTTCAGAGGGAATGAACAGAACAAGGCGATTTTGAGTGATCCATCCCATCATCCAGTCCCAGCTTCTGGAGGTTGGGGGTTTACACCCACAGCATGGGTTTGTGTCCCTGACCATCTTGGCTAATAGCCACTGATAGACCTGTCCTCCATGAACTTATGATTTGATAGACCGCGGTCATAGCCCTGCTTAGTCACCTCTCTTCTAAGCTGACCAGTCTTTTTAATGTCTCCTCCTAGGGAAGCTGTTCAATATGTCTAGTCATTTGTTGCCCTTCTCTGCACCTTTTCCAATTCTAACATATCTTTTTTGAGATGAGGTGACCAGAACTGCAGACAGTATTCACGGTGTGGACAGATCATGGATTTAATATAATAGCATTGTGATCTATTCCTTTCCTAATGGTCCCAAAATTGTTTGCTTTTTTGACTCAGAATTACCCACAATGACTTCCCAAATCTCTTTCTTACGTGGGAGCAGCTAATTTAGACCCCATCATTTTGTATGTATAGCTGGGATTATGTTTTCCAATGTGCATTATTTTGCAACCAACAATGAATTTCACCTGCTGTTTTACCGTCCAGTCTCCCAGCTTAGCGAGATCCCTTTGTAACGCATTAGTCAGCTTTGGACTTAACTATCCTGAGTTTTGCCACCTCATTGTTCGCCCCTTTTTCCAGATTTGTGAATACGTTGAGGAGCACAGGTCTCCATACAGATCCTTGGGAGATCCCACTATTTCTCTCTCCCTTGTGAGCACTGACCATTTATTCCTACCCTTTGTTTTCTATTTTGATCAGTTACTGATCCTTGATAGAGACTTCCCTCTTATCCCATGACTGCTCACTTTGCTTAAGAGCTTTTGGCAAGGGACCCTATCAAAGGCTTTCTGAAAGTTCAAGTATACCATATGGATTGCATCACCCTTGTCCACGTTTGTTGACCCCCTCAAAAAATTCTAATACATTGATAAGGCATGATTTCCCTTTATAAATGCAGTGTTGACTGTTCCCCAACATATTGCATTCATCTATGTGTTTGATAACTTTGCTCTTTACTCTAGTTTCAGACCATTTGTCTGGTACTGAAGTTAGGCTTACTGGCCTGTAATTGCCAGGATCACCTCTGGAGTATTTTTTTTAAAATTGGTGTCACATTAGCTTCCCTCCAATCTTCTGGTACAGAGACTGATTTAAAGCGATAGGTTATACATCACAGTTAGTAGTTCTGCAATTTCATATTTGATCGCCACCCAGTCCCTTGAGTGACTACCATCTGGTCTTGGTGACTTATTACTGTTTAATTTATGAATTTGTTCCAAAATCTCCTTCTATTGACCTCAATCTGGGACAGTAGAAATGTCAACTATTTCAACGCTGATCATTTTAACAGAAGCAGGTAGTTATTCCAAAATCCCAAACTACCTCCTATAGTTCTCCAGGTGCCAATGCCTTAACAGTCCCCTACCCAGCTGCCAAAACCCCCAACTTCCCCTTGACAACTACTACACTACAATTATGCACTGTCAGGATAAAAATCGACAGCATATTGAAAAATAAAAGAGTGGAAGAGAGTAAATTACATTGAATTTCATATCAAAGAAACCTCAGCAGCTACTACATTGATATAGTTTGTTTTCATGTTGGATTCATTAACTTTTTAAATGTTAAATGCAGCGGCTGCAAAATTTCCCCGTGTTACTTCATAATCAAGGGGCTTTGCCACAGCACTTGAGTCCAGCTTGCCACAAAGGGTTAAAAAAGCAAGCTGGAGAGAGATGCTACCTTAAATTGACTCAAAGCCTTGATTAAACGTCCCTGACAATTTAACATGCAATGTCAATAAAAAGACCAAAAATGTGTCAGATGAGCTCTGCATGAACAATGATGCCCACATTCAGTTACTGATTGCCCCCTTTTCTCCACCTAGTCATTCTCGGTGATCTCTTGCTTGAAGTTCATTGAAAAGATTGGCCCTCGCTGAAACCATTTTTGGATCCAGTTTCTACCCTCAGCACTGGGAAAAATTAACCATTGCCATTGACCAGTAACAACTGGAAAATGACAGCTATGGGTGTCTCGTGAGCCTCAGGCCTTTGTACCCCAGTATAACTCCCTGTGTGGAGAAGCTTAGGCTCGGTCTACACTGAAAAAAGTTTTATTGGCATAGCTACGTTGGTTAGGCATGTGAAAAACCACACCCCTGACCCACACAGTTATGCCAACAAAACACAGCTATGTTGACAGAAGAGTCTTTCCATCGATGTAGCTCATGTCATCTGGAGAGGTGGTGTTCTGCACTGACAGGAAAACTCCTTCTGCCATAGTCTGTCTTGACACTAGGAGGCTATGCTGGCATAACCTCCACAGTGCAGACACAGCCACATTCTGGTACAAGGGGGCCTTTTCTGATTTAGTTTATGTCGCTTGGAAAAAGGTTTAATCTAAATCTAACCAAACCACCCTTACACTGGAATAAGAGCGTCTACACAGCGAGTTCTGCCTGGATAACTAGTGGAAGTTTCTGTGCAGGTGTGGACTAAGCGCCAATTGGAAACAATACATTTCCTACCCCCACCAGCCAAGGATACAGTAAGTGGAACGCTGCTTCAGTTTTAAAGCTTCTTCCTCACAATAGGCCTAGTCAACCCACACTTCCCTTTCTCTACAGGACATTTGAGAGATAGCCCTGGATACTTACATTTGCCTTTTAGATGAAAATTAGGCTAAGGTGGAGCAAATTCTGTTCATGAATATCTGCCATACAAACTGAACAGAACTGAAAACAGCAGAAATCAAGTACCACAACGGATATCCAAAGCAGTTTTGATCCCTTGGCACCACAGTACAAATACATAATAAAGCCATATGTCTGGGGGAAGCTGCAAATCAAAAAGAAGTTGCCAGGTCTTATTCCTTCCCTGCCTCCTGGTTCTGTATACAGCAAGGTTCAGTAACCAAGGACAGATGGCAATATGCCACACCCACTCAGGAAGAGGCCACAACTGCATGAACTAAACTCCACCTTCTCAGGCACAGATGGGTTTTAAGCTAGCTGCAGGAATACACTGCCTTAGAACTGCCCTCCTCCTCCCCCATTCTAGCTTCAAGTGATAGCCCCATCTTGTCCTGCAGATGGTGGCTGCAGTCCCTGCTGACCACTTCAACTGATTAGCTGACCAGACAGATCCCGAACCATGGGTTTAATTAGTTGCTTTCTCCTTCCCCTTCTGTGAAAGTAAAGCTGCTCCAAAGGCCAAAGCATGGCACAAGGAAAGGAAGACTAGGGGTCTAAGAGGAATAAGAACATAAGCACAGCCATACTGGGTCAGACCAACGGTCCATCTAGCCCAGTATCCTGTCTTCCAACAGTGGCCAATGCCAGGTGCCCCAGAGGGAATGAACAGAACAGGTGATCAAGCAATCCAACCCCTGTCACCCATTCCCAGCTTCTGGCAAACAGAGGCTAGGGACACCATCTGTGCCCATCCTAGCTAATAGTCACTGATGGACCTACCCTCCATGAACTTATCTCGTTTTTTTTTGAATGGCACAGGAGATGGAGCAAAAAGTCGCAGAATGCAGGAACAAAGGATAACCCAACCCAAGAAGATTCTCAGAAATGGATCCTCCATACAAACTGGAAAAAGGCAAGAGACTGGAGGAAGGAGACTAGAAACAAACTGTTTAATTTCAGGATGGGGGACCATACTGCAAGTTTCTCTCAACTGAATATTCAGCATAATAACCTGAAGAGGCTTGAAGAACTAGTGCCGCACTCTGGCGCAGAGTAACCCCAGTACTTTCCCCACTATTGCAGCTTCACAGAATATTTGGGGGTGGGGGGGAAGAAGAGTTCCTCCTAAAGGAATGGTGTAGGGAGTCTATTTGTCCCTGTTCAGATTTTTGGCTCGTTCTGTTGCCTGCTGCAAGTGACTCTTCCCTGCATGGCACAAGGATCTGGGTTTATGCTCTCATCCATGCATAAATCATGGAGGGAAAGCGAGCAGTTTCCTTTTACTCCAGTGCAACCACTTGTGGTCTGAAAGCCCAGTGTGTGTTAATATGAGCACTGCTCTCAGTGCTGAAGGAGATACGGGGCATGATTTCATTCTCTTCATTCATGGCAGGTTTTTTTCCCTGTGCTTTTGTTTGTAGCTGAAGGAGCAGTTTCTCTTGCTTTTCCTTCTAGGAAAGAGGCCTTGGCCTAGAGATGATGTCCCCTCTATACAGTCCAACATTGTCCATGCCCTCA
Organism: Lepidochelys olivacea; assembly: GCF_965140295.1. Lineage (NCBI taxonomy): Eukaryota > Metazoa > Chordata > Testudines > Cheloniidae > Lepidochelys > Lepidochelys olivacea. The sequence continues at coordinate 12,115,991 of NC_140429.1, forward strand.
TCCAATGCAGTGGGACACCCCCACCTGGCCCGACCCACCTCCCCGGAGAGATATCTTGCTCTGCAGGAGTTACGAGTGCTGGACCACAAGAGAGAGGTAGGTAGATTTTCTGGGGTCAGAGGCAGGGGTTAAGTGCTGTGCACCCACATCTCTATTCTTGTTTTCCCTTAGCTCTCAGGAGTGTGGGGGATACTGCTAAGATAACACCCACACAGCCATGCAAAATCCCAGGAAAAGGGCCTAGGGCATGTGTTTCTGCAGGTAATAACCATGATTCTACCCTTTGACATATGAATCCCTGGATGACAAAAAAAATCCACATTGTGTTTTATTAAAGTTTCCCTTGATCAACAAAGGTTGGCTCAAGCATAAAGAAAAATGGAAGATGAGATCGAGGACAGAGCAGGAAAAGCCAGAGCTAAAGTGTCAGTGAAGGACTGGTAAGAGCACTGTGGGACTACAATGGGGGGACTAACTGTACACAGTACTGAGCAACATGGTGGATAACAAGAAATTTATCCTCTCTCCAGTCAAGCGGAAAAGACACCTATGCACTTTTGCAAGCATGTGCGTGGACACGCTGGGTTTACAGGTATCCAAGAGAGTTGCATCAAAATTCTCCATTCCAGACAAGGCTAGAATGTGTAATTAGAAGCCCTTTGTGATTATTCTGCATAATTAATTTTAGCCAGGTCACCACAGTTATAGGGTGGAAGCCGTGATGTCACAAGCTGGCTTGTGACACTACTTAATGAATGAGTGTAGTGCAGTAATCTGATAAGAGGATGCAGTTTTCAGTCACACAGCTTGGGAGCCAATCCTGACAGAAGATTAAAACACTTACCTGAAAGCTTATAACTAGCACCTACATATTATGATGAATGGCACATTAGAAAGGACTATGATACATAGATGCAAATACTATGCTCTTGTATAGCACCTCTCAGAGGTTCTCACATTGATTTACAAGCAGCACTTGCCCTCAACACTCCTGTGAGGTAGGCCAGTATTATTCCCACTTGACAGCTGGAGAAAGATCTATCTAAGGTTACAAATAGGGATAGAACCCGCAGCAGAAACTACTAGCTTCATGCCCTTCCACCAAGCCAGTGATTGCCAAGTGTGTCTGGCGCACTTGGTGGTGGGTTGGTCTGATTTCAACACACATTACTTTCCCAATGTTTTTCCCATATAACCAACTGCTGTAATGAGCACAAGGGTGTTTTGTATGCTTGAGTGGAAGAAGTGGTGAGACTTGAAACTTTTAGGCTCTGGGCCGCATTATGGAAATTGGAAAACCTTTACATTAGACCACTCTCCTTCCTCTAAGGTCATATGCACGGATGACTAAGTTAGGTCCTCTAGATATGTGCATGTAACTGCAGCAGAGATCAATGGGAGATGTGCACCTTGCCCAACAGCAGAATTCAGCCCCATCTTCAATAACGTTTGCTGGAACGACAGGGATTTTTTAAAATCTAGAATCATTTTGTTCACTTGGAAATAAACCATTTGAGACCTCTCATGACAGATCATATTCAATCCTAACCAACCAAAGTAATACAGTTTCAGGGCTGCCAAAAGTCAAGTCAGAAGTTAATTTGACTTGTGGTGGCATAAATTAGAAATAAGAGTGATGTTTCTACCAATTATATTTTCCCCTCTATCTGTATACTGCCAGCCTTTCCAACAAGATCAGCTTAAAATGTGGTTATGGCCAGCACAAACAACTTACTAAAATAGCACCTTGTTACTATGCTTATCCGCTCCCTGTGCGGCTTCTGAGTCTTAAAATGCTCAGTTTATATACAAAACATTTTACTACTATTGGTATTGGAAAGCCACTACAACTGCAGAGGAAAGAGCTGCATCCTATCCTAACCTACACCAATAGAAATGCTAGCTCCATTCAGTCTTCAGATTTCTCTTGGTTTGTGACCATGGCTGACTTTCAGTTATTTATCACTTTGCACTGCACTTAGCACTCTTGTAAAGGAGCTCCTTAAAATTCAAAAAAGTAAATATACTAGACACATTGATAACCCCATGCTAGAACTCCTCCTGCTCTGATAAATTAAAATTTAATCAAAATCTTGATTAAACAAGAAAGCCTTACAACTTGACCAGAGGGCAAGCAAAATGAGACCCATCTGTGGGATCATATGCCAAAGGAGGCTATGTAATCAGTCCTGGAAATCTGAATTACATGCACAGACAACACAAGTGTTCCAGCAACCACAACTGCATCCATCGGCAGGATATAGGAGAAGAGGGACTCTCTCAAACAGGTCCACATCACAGACTGAAAAGCCGAATCACAATATCAGGCTGAGTTTGCACATCCTGGCAGTTAGAAAGGTCTTGCCTCAGCATAAAAACTGAGCATACCACCTAATTTTTATCTAAGATGCCTATCACTCTGGTATCTAAACAACAAACCGTTATCAAGGCATAAGAGTAAATAGGGAACAGCAAGATGTCCTCTTTCAAGAGTGGTTGTAACCAAAACATGACCAACCTTACAGAGCACCAATCACCACAGGATCTGTGGATTTTAAACCACAGCTTGCATTTCTATGTCAAACATCCAGCTTGGGAGCTAGGGTGTTGGGAGGGACTTCATGGAAGTCTTAGAAAGATGGCCTCTATTTCTGCAGCGGCAGTTACACAGTCAGTTGTTCCTGCTTGTCAGCTGGCTGGCAGACATGCTCAAATCCCATCCCCCAAGACCAGCTTTCAAGGGAGCACCAAAACTGATGCAATCTAGTGCAAAGGATGAACTCTACTGGTCTTCACACTCCGTATCAAAAATGCATTCTGAAGCAACAAGAAGTCCACTTTCTGCAAACAGAGGAACTGTCCTGCAGGAAGCAGCTGCCCTGAAGAGTGTAACTTGCCCAGGAAACAGAATGGTATGTGGTCCTAAAGCAAACATGCTACTGGACACCAACTACCCAAAGCCACATCACAATGAGCTGGTTGGTCCTTTTCAGTGAATATGAGCATTCAGATCCCCTACAAAAACCACAGGTAGTTAAGCTTTGAAAAATTTACCAGCACACCTTACCCATCGGAAGTTAATACAACTTATGGGAGCCTTCTGAGTGGGATTCCAGACACATCTATTAAGTACCACTGGGCTTCCTACCTGGGCATGGTATTTGGACCCGAATCCCCTCCTGGCTTTAGTGTATAGGCAAAATACACTTGTAGCTTCCATTCCAAGATACTGTGAAGGAAACAGGATTCCCTATTCCCACACCCAGCTGTTAACAATAACATTCCCAACACCCTCCTTCTCCCCTGACCATTTGGTAACTATGTGCTACAGCTTTCCTGAACAGCCAAGTATAAAACTTACAAGAAACTCTTTAGCTTTATTACTGCTCAGAAAACTATGGGCAACAGCAGTGAAACTAACTATACTCCTGTAAGTGGCTATTGGGGAGGCCCAGAAAAAAATTTCTACTGGCAAGTCCAGTCTTCTTCCCTTGCCCCCAGTCTTACGTCATCAGTTATTCTTGTGTATATATTGGCTCTTATGTCATTACATACATGAGGAAATAAGGACTATTTTTTCAGTTTGCTGGCCCTGTGCATTGGATCTCACTTGGTTACCGGGCAGTTTGACTGTTTGCCTACTTGGGTCTTTCAAGGAGTATGGATTAGACACTTTCTGCATTGACTTATACATTAAAAACTCCCATCCCAGCTTTCATAAAGTCAATGTCATTTACCAAGAACCTTCCTTTGAACATTGTTGTAATGACTGCAATTACAAATTTACTTTAATTGAGGGCTTAACAGTAAAGAGTATGTGAAAGTTCATAAAAATTCACCATAACGTAAAACAAGGGTTAATGTGAAAAGGTGCAAATGGAAGATAGAAAAACTGTCAGTCCAAACAAAAAGACTTGGTATAACTCAAGGACTGTGCTAAGATCATGCCTGGTAAACAAGAAAAATCGTAGAACCAAAAAATGAATGAACCAAAATTGGTGTGTCGGAAACTAGGTTTAATTGGTAAACAAAATTAAGAGGGAATGGGCTATTCCACCCATCGCTCCCTTCTGGGGTTCTTAAATATTTTGGGGAGAAAAACTGGCTACTGGACGAAGCTTCACCATGATGGCTGGTACCCCCAACATCTCCAGGGACCCAGGGCCTTTGTCACCCTGATTCTGAGACATGTTCTGACCAGACTAGGCCAGACAGAGGGACCCAGATGAGCTCCCTACCTTTACCGACTAACAATCTCAACCGCCACCTGGGATGAAAGAGCATTAGACTTCAACAGCAACAGCTCCAGCCACTTCAACTAACTTCCTCTCTTTTCCCCAAAAGGACAGTTATTGCGGTCTTTAATATTATCTAAGAGACTACTGAGCAAGGGGTTTTTTCTTTCTATATGTTTTCTCCAGCTAAAGGGAAAGGGACACAGGATGTTAAAATGTAAGTCTTAAGACTTTACATTTCAAATGCTTTGACTGTTTTTCCTTCTTTAACTTTAATAAAAGGTTTAAATGATTTTTAGAAATAGTGTATTGAGCTTACTTAGTACCACGACAAAGTCTTTGTATATAAAACCCCTGACCTTGCTTAACACTGTTTAATGTTAGACAGTAACTGGTTTATGTTAACACCGTTGGACCATTTATTCCATCTAAATGAATACAACATTATAGTATATCCTTAAGTTTTAATCTGCAATGGTTACAGTGAAGTAATGCACCCTTGGTGCAGACTTGGGATCAAATCTCACTCAGTCACATGAAATGGGTCTGATGACTTCGGCTGACTACATAGTAGACAAAGTGTTAGCACCACAAAATTTGAACCACAAGATGTTCTGGAGAGGGAAGTTCACCCACTTCAAGGATTCAGAATCTCAATTAATGCAAAGCTAATAAAGCATTTGTTGTACTCATCGTCATACAATACAAACGTGACAGCTAGGTTTGAATAATACTGAAGCCTGGACAACTCTACATCCACCCCCATGGAGCCTGGACAACAAGTACTTCATTCTGTAAGCCAGAGGAGCTTAATATTCATTTTAAGATAAGGTCACAGACAACAGGCCATGCTTTCTCCCACTTCCATTAACCAGCCGATACCAAATTTCAGTTAATGAGCTCCAGTAAGGAGGGCAACACTCCCTATTACCGTTTACAAATCTCTATTTCCTAGGTATTTAAAAGGGAATCTTATGTCCCTGCAACAGTAGCTGAGACATATGAATTCCTGCTTAGTTCTTTACAGTTTCACAGTGTTGTCTTATAAACATATTAATACCCAGTATCAACCTGTTTGGGGCCAAAATTTGACCTGTTACATGAGACTCTAGAAAGAATGATCCTCGGGGCTTTAAATCTCTTAAAGGTCTACTATGATGCCAAGAAATTCTTAAAGGTAGTTACTTTATATAGGGCCTACACTTTTGTCCTTCTTATAATGACAAAACAGGCCAGGGAGCACAGCAATCAGTAACACCGATGCACACACAGAAAAGGAAACAAATGCCTTTTAATTTCAAGCTCAATTAGACATACGGGACAGATGAGAAGGGAATTATAGTTTATTCCCCCCCCCCCCCCCAGTTCCTATCTTGCTATTCTATTACAAACAATAGAAAAGCAGCTAACTCAAAAAACTGCTCAGTACTGCCCTTTTAATAAAGAAATTCTAACAGTATGAAACTAGAATTGCTGTCTACATTTTGAGTTCTCTCTATAGAATGGCTCACAAAACCCCCAAATGCTGTTATTAAACTGATCAAATGCATTATTACATGACTTATCCTTCAATTAAAAAGCAGCATGCCGGGCAGCTACCCATTGGAAAGAGCAACCACCAACTCCCTAGTCTAGTCATCAGCTTGCATAACCACAATTCTTGTTAACCAAGACTTCCTTGGACAACTCTACTGCAGTAAAAGTGCAGTTGCACTATTTTACAAGACAATTGTCCAATTTTGTGCCACTGAGGAATTGGCTTAACTTGTAATGCTGTAAGACTTACTAAGTACAACAGTACATTTTAGAAAATAAGGCAGGGTTCTAATAACTGAAGCGAATATGCTCATACAATGACAAAATAAAAGTACCAAAAGAATCCTCTTAAATTAATACTTGTCACCGGATACCTTATATAAAAGAGACAAAGCAAAAAAAGTGACCTGTCAGACAGAAAAAGGTTGCGGGAATATATTCTAAGAACAAATAGAAATGTAGAGCTGGAAGGGACCTAAAGAGGTCATTCATCTAGTTCATCCCCTTGCACTGAGGCAAATAGCTCATGTAAAGCTAAACCTACTAAAACTCTGAATACAGGAGGTTCATGTGTTCACACACTAATACTTTCCTAGTTCTTCCTAGATACTAATCAGCTTAAGTAGTGTCACCTGACCAATTACAAGTCTTCACGAGGTAGAAAAAGCAGGCAAGAGAATACTGTATCTGCTGAGCGGCACTGAGCTTCAGAAAACAAAATAGACAACCGACATTTAGCTTCAGAAAAACGTAACTTTCCTTGAGAAACTGCTGCTTCTCAGATTATTACAGCTAAATTACCTAGAGTTCTGTAACACTGCCCTCCACCAGTGGGCTATCAACCACAGTGTTGTTTAGTTACCAACATTTTTTGCATTTTCCTGCCATGTATCAAAATCTCATGAAGTTTCTGGGGAATCCTCTTCCTAAAGCATCCCAAAAATATTCAAAGAACAAATACACAAACCCTAAACAGCAGCACCTTTAACTTGAATTATTGGGAGAGGGGGAAAAAAATCTGACACGCTACATTAAAAAGGCTTTCATTTTAGTTCACTGTGGTATTAACAGCTGAAGCACGCAGCTTAATGTTTGTTAAACACAAATGCCAAATAAGATCATTTGATATATTGATATGTTTCAATTCCCTTAAGTTTACTTTGATCAATACGGACAAAGACAACACTGAGTTAGAAAAGAAAGTCTTCTGCAAACTGTCCCTTGCCAGTGTACCCCTGCACTGTTCTGGAGAGATCACCTCCAGCACAACAATGGTCAATTTCCTTGGTCTCTTCACTGAGGCTGCCAGTGACGGTACCAGTTGTGATTAAGCAATCAGCTCACTGGAAAATGGCCTGAGATTAACTCATTTCATGTAGGCCATTCCCTGCTAGAGGGTAATACCTTTTGGTTACTCACATGTACTGCATTTGACCTGGTGACCTAGAGGTGAAAGGCTCTTAATCCGATTACCAATCCTAAAGAAAATTTTAAACTTCTCATCTTGACAACTTCTAGGGATCAGCTTCACAAGCTACCAGTTGACTTCAACAGCCATTAAATCTTGTAGCTTAATGAGATTTATTAACTTGCTAGAACTCAGAGTACATCTATGCTATAAGCACTACTGTGGCACAGCTGCAGCACTGCACTACACCGTTGTGGCATGGACGTTTGCTACAACAACAGAAGGGGTCTTTCCATCACCGTCGTATATCCATCCCCTTGGAAGGAGTCTTCCATCAACCCAGCTGCATCTACACGGGGGGTTATGTCAACCTAGCTATGTCATGCAGGATGCACATTTTTTCACAGCCCTGAGCAATGTAGCTCGGTCAACCTAAGTTTTAGGTGTAGACCAGGCCTCTGTGTCATTGTAGATATGAGAACTGGATTACTTTTCCCAATCTAACTTCCATTTTGTTTGTACTAAGATCACTTCTGGCTATTCTTATTGTACAGCAGAGGAAAGACTCCCTTCTTCTACAGGAGGAAGCATGTTTATGGATTAGAGCATACAATAAAGAGCCATAAGATTTCCCTCTTAAAAAACCCCACAGAATACAGAATGAGGCTCATTTATCAGTTTCAATGAAGTGCCTTTAGGTTGGATAAAAGGCATAATAAATGCAAAATATTACACATCAGCAGGTAGATACTGAGACAAGCAGAGCAGTTTATCCATTTCCTCTATCATTGTATCATTGCAAATATGTTAACTAGCACACTATTTAGAGAAGGCTGAAACTGAGATGTGCATTTCAGAACTTTAAAGGGTTATAGCAAGGATATTCAGCACTGGCACACCGATCAATTGACCTCATAGTGGCCAGGTTTTTCAGGGGTTTTAGTACAAGTACAGTAGGTAATCTTATGACCTCTGGATGCAAGGAGCCATGTCAGTGCAAGCAAAGTTACTTTACATCATGAACTGCAATACTCAAGCAAACAAAGAAGGAAGTTCTAGCTCTTTGTTTACTCAGAATGGTTTGAACACAACAACAGGCATTAGGCAAGAGAAGAGTAACAGAATCATGAGGCTCTCCACCAATCTTTGGAAAATACTTTCCCTCCCCCTTCCCCAGCCAACTACAAAACCAAAGAAATACAAACTATGTTAAACAAAGAGACCAGTGCTTTAAAAGTGACCATAAAAAAACCCCAGGTTAGCAAATGCAGATTCAACATTTAGTCGTTTCTCCATAAATTGCATCCCTCAAACTGGCAGAGACATTTACCACTCAGTATTTTAAAGGAGGTTTAATATTCCTCCAAAGCATCAGGTGTCAACCAATGAGAAAAGAGAATACACTTCAGGAAATAATGATCCATTTGGAAAATCCTATGTTCCTGTTTTGAGATTCTGATACATACACCCTGACACCCAAATCAATTCTTCAGTTCTTTTGGACTCAATACAAGCTTGATTCTTATCTTCTGAAAAGTACCTTTACCAATATTGAAGGAAGCACATTACAACACGCATTGCCACTGGAACTGGAGAATGCAAATCTTTATGCAAACTCCTTTCTAAAGTCCACAGAATGTGTGCACTGTTCACATGGAATTCATAATGCCAAGGCAACAGAACAGAGTCATAAAGCCGAGAGCCACTGCAATTCTTTAGAGAGCACTCATGATTTTACCTCCACTGCTTTTGAGTCTGGATTACACAAGGTGCTGCCAATCCAATGTAAGCAGAATCTCATGAAAGCTTATGCTCAAGTTTGTTAGTCGCTAAGGTGCCACAAGTCCTCCTTTTCTTTTTGCAGAATCTCATAAGATTTCCTTACTAAATATGCAGGACCACTTCACTGAAGTCAATGCAACACCTTCTAGAAACAAAGGGTTACTACTAGTTTTAAAATATAAAATAAAGCAGTCCACACACTGCAGCAGTCAGTGACAGAATCTACTTTGGGAGCAATTGTCAAGGGTCTTGAGAAGGACTATTTTGGCTATCAGCTTCAGCAGTCTTGGATAGGAGAACATCGAACGGTTTGAAGGAAAATCTAATTCTGGATTGGAAAACACAGAACAAAATCTAACTAAGGACAGAGAAGAAGTGGAGACCAGCATAAGAATGTACATGCAGCAGAAAAGGCCCAGTGGTCTGTTTGTAATAGATTTAGACAAACTCAGCCTTTTAACCTCCCTTTATAAGTGAAAGGACATAGCATGAACACCAAAGTAAAGTACCACTTACATGCCTGTTTAGATATGCTACACAGTGCTCTAAAGAAATCTGTCACTCCCATATATCTTGAATGCAGGCATTCTTAAAGGGATAACCTGAGAAACAGGAAAGAAAACACAGGGAGACCCCAGAATTTTGAGAGGGTTAGGAGAGAGTACATTCATCAGTCACTCTGTACAAGCTGCTCTAGGCTGTAATAGAACAGCCTTGGCTAAGTTTGAAACCAAATGAAACAGTTTTAAGCTTGTTAAAAGCTAGGCATCAGCCAAACTTGGAGATGTTTAAGCTTCAAGGAACAAGAATGCAGAACATGTACATACCACCATCTTCCACTGACTGTGACTGCAGAGACAAAGAGCCTTTAGCAATGGGGTTTCTCCAGTACAAAAGAAATCTAACAGACCATGGACAGGCAGTCTGCATCATTAACTGCTGTTGGGGCAGTGTTTTAAATTGGTATGTGAATCCTTTTCAGGTGGCCAGCTGAGGTGCTCACAGAATGCTGCACACACAAGATTTGCTTTTGCCAACAATAGTCACCTGGCAGAAACACAAGTACCCATTTTATTAATGCACAACAAAACTGGAAGCCAGGAATCAAAGTCTGCTGGTTCTCACTGAAGTGATGAAACAGTAACTGCAGGAAAACCTAAAGATTTTCAAGGCCACATCAGAAAGTGATCCGAAAGGTCAAGCTGCCCCTGAGATACCGTACTGAAAATGACAGGCTAAGTCACTTCCTCCATACCAGACATTATAGGGCTGGGACCCAGAGCATATACCATAAGAAAATGAGCCAGTAATAAAAAGCAAACATACTGACTTCTCAACCTAACGGAGTTCATTCCTTGCCTATGAATTTCAGAAATACATATTTACGTTCTCACACAAAGAGAGAGGAAATAATTTCCTTAACCACTTTTCTACTGGACTGGTACACTAAGCTAACTCAAATGTAATGCCAAAAGCAATCTCCAATGCTCTAAACAGCTTTTTCAGCTGCCATTTCGGCTCTTAGCATTCTGTGTCACTAGTAACTCTCATGGGAACTGTTTTTGAAGGAAGTAGGGGAAAGAAACTGCAAATACATTTTTAAAAAACTGAAGTTGAGGTTTAAACCAATTTAACTTTTTAAGATGCTTCTTGTATAGACCATTAGTAAGTTACAATTTAACATTTTTACTATCTTAAAAAAGATTCTAAACTTTAAAAATCTAACAAGTTTTCAAATCTGTTTGCGGGGAACTTTCTGCACCTTTGCATTTGTTCTCAATTCTCTGCTGGGTTCATCACAGCCCTTCACACTCTTCAGCTGCCTCCCTTCCCCAAGATGTGATCTTTCCTTGCACTGCAAATTCTGCTGCTCTGCACACATCAAGTGTGAAATGTACTAGGAATCCCAGTTCCTGAAGATCTCCATCCCGCACTTCAGTGATCAAATTACTTAACTTCTCCCTCTGCTGCAAGTTAAAACTTAGTCTGGTTGCTGCATTCTGGGCCTCAAATGACATGGCAGCTTTTAGGACCTGAAATCACCCAGAACCTCCAAGCTGCCATCAAGTCTGGCCAAGTTCACATAATGTCAATATAACTATTCCAATGCGTTCCCACACAGACTTACAGGTTTTCTGCTAAATGCTAGTCACGTTTGGTATCCCATCTCTGTATACTAGTAACAAACATTAAAAACAACAAGGAGTCCGGTGGCACCTTAAAGACTAACGGATTTATTTGAGCATAAGCTTTCATGGGTAAAAACCTGACTTCTTCAGATGCATCTGAAGAAGTGGGGTTTTTACTCACGAAAGCTTATGCTCAAATAAATCCGTTAGTCTTTAAGGTGCCACCGGACTCCTTGTTGTTTTTGTGGATACAGGCTAACATGGCTATCCCCTGATACTAAACATTAAAATGTTGTACTTGAAAAGATGTGCTCTGTTTAATTTTTTGTTCCATGATTGTCACACTGAATTGTTTGCAGCTTATGTTTTTCTCTCTTCAAATACCAGGTGGAGGATTCCCTGTTGCTGGAACTAAAGAGAGCCTTACAAAACTTGGCAACAAACTAGGAGCTGCTGCTAATTTCTATTTAGTGTTTTGGATCAAATAAGAGTTATATCCCTAAGGGGAGGGAGTCATCCACAGGCAAATTCAACACCCTGATTTGTATCAAACTAAAAATCAAGGCCACTAAATTGCCATCTAATTTCAGTATGGATGGTACTTTTAACTCCACTGGTAAGAATGTTTTGACAACTAAGATTCCTCATTGATGTGTTACATCATCATATATTAATCAATTGCCACTCTTATTGTAGAGCATATACTTGTCAAAGAGGAGTCTTGACAACACTGATCAATTTTATTTTTTTAATCAGGTGAATTTGATACTCAGAAAAAAGTTTGACTTGAAGCACTGACTAGCATCTAGGTTAGCGCAGGCAGGTGCCACACATGTTTCCCCACACAGCTCCACCAGAACATCAGCACTGTTCTGTACAACTCCCTCCTACTCTTGGTCCCATCCAGAGCAGGAGCTGCCATACTAGATAGTGGGTTCATGATGTGGGGAAGTGATTAGCTAGGAACTAAAGTGAGACCTCAAACTCACTTTATGAGCTCAAGTCTCCAGGTTACTTCATCAGTCCATTGTACCACCTAGCTTCTCTATGCTTCCCCATCCCACAAAATTCCTGAAGACAGGTAGGCAGGTTACCTTTTTAACATTTTCCTCCTCCTCCTGGCGTTTCTCATAGTGTGAGAAGTCATCAAAAATGGAGGTGGTGTGCTTGTAGGTGGCAATGATTTTCAACACCTGCTTAGCCTTTTCCAGAGGCACTTCCTGAGTGTCCCTGGAGTTGGTCACTGGTTTATTCTCGTTATTCTCTAGGCGGATGTGCCGCAGCTGGCTGTTGGGAACGTCCTTCACAAAAATCCACCTGACATCAAAACGTCCCTTCCATTTGTCCTGGGACCACACACCTGCACATGTGTTGTAGTCCACAGCAGATTTCATTTCTGCCACTCCACAGAAGTGACCACTGCCGTTGACACTGAACAGTAAGTAAACGGGGCCTTTCCCGTTCATGGAGCGATAAGCAGCATCCAGTCTCTTGTTGCCATGCTCTGTACTGCACCAGATGTTATATTTAATGGAACGGTGGATATCGTCCTCAGAGTAACTCTTAATGATGAAAACCCGGCCATGTTTTGGGTTCCAGTCAAAATCCTTGGGGTTGTAGTTATTGATGGACCTCAACTTCTCCAACACTGGGTGCGGTTCCAAAGGAACAGAACCAGAACTGGCTTGAGACTGTCCCACTCCATTACCATCCACTCCGTTTTGACCAAACCCATTGCCACGGTTACGAGGTGCAACCCAGCGGGTTGGCTGAGCTGCCTGTTGCTGCACCGGTAGCTGGGCTGGCTGTGGTGGTGGTGGGGGCAGTGGCTGCGGCTGTTGCCCTGGGGAAGCCTGTGCCACTGGTGGGCTGTTATTGATCTGTTGGCCCACTGGTTGAGGGGACACCTGGGTTGGCTGCTGACCAATATTCTGAACTAAAGCCTGGGAAGGCGCTTTTGCTACCGACCCTTTGTTATCCCAAGTTCCAATATCCATGTTATGTTTTATTGGAGGCGGTGGAAGACTTGACCCTGCAATGCCATTCTTGGTCTTCAGCTTGGGCTGCTGTTTTGCAGGTTTGCTAGCAATATCAGCCCATGATGTCGGTTTCGGAGGAGCAATGGTAGCAGGAGGCAAACTGTTAGATGCCACGATATTACTGGTAATGGACCCGCTACCAACAGCGGAGCCAACAACTTTTGGGACATTGCTTGCAACATCTGTGCTGCCCAGCTTCAGTGCTGCCATGCCTTGGTCTATGGTATTCATGCCAGGAGCCTTATTCAGAGTCTCATTGGCAAAAGCAGACTGTCCATCAATCATGGCTCCACCCAGTGAGCTTGGTGCATAAGCATAATTGCTACTATATCCAGAGCTTTGAGTGGACTGTCCCTGAGAACTGTTATTCCCCCAAGCTGAAAAGTCAATTCCACTTGGAAAGAAGTTAAAGCCATGCTGCCCAAGAAACGGAGTGCTGCCAAGGGCCCCTGGCTGCCCAAACATTGCATCTGGGAGAAAGTGAGGCTCCCCATTGCTTAGCTGTCCATAGGATGTTAAGTAGGGCATGGGCGGGTCACCTCCTGTAGACCAGGCAGCTTCGCCTAACGAGTAGGAGAATCCAATGGATGGACTGTAGTAGCTTGGCAAGTAGGAGTCAGACATTGCAGTGTATGCATTATTCTGCAAAACAAAAATAAGCACTGAATAGTTAGAATAAGCAGAACCATCAAGGGGCCTGGAATAAAAACCCTTTTATTCTCTTCTCATGCCCCACCCTTCTACCTCAGCTGTTCAAACACATTCAAAGCTTTCAGTAAATAGGATTCATGGCTTTCAAATGTATCCTCTGTCAAAGGTGTATTAAAACAGTTTCATTGCCAGAAAGATTAAATATAAAGATTTAAGACACTATTCATCCCAAAATGTAGAAGCATTAAATTTGCAGATGCACCATGTGGAACTGGGCATGGCTTTTACAGCATGAGCAAAATGCTTTGGAGCTGTTCAACATTTTATCTAGACTACAAAGAATACCTTCATTTAATACCTGCCTGATGCAGTGAGTTTTAAGGTTTTTTTTTCCGGAGGGGGGGCATTTTATAATCTGCATGGTTGGTGGGGTTTGTTTTCTTTGCGGGGGGGGGGGGGGGAGAAGAAAGGGATACAGGAAAAAAGGGACCAATAAAAAGCACTATTAAAATTATGAACTCCTCAAACAGTTTTATTAAAGGCCACATTTATTTCTATTGAAATTATCTCAAATTGATTATCCATAAAAACGTCTCCAAAGGTTAATATTAAAGTACCCAAAAATATCCCAAGAACTTTAGAACAAACATGGAAATTACTGTATCATCCTCAAAACTCAAACTATTCTGGAGCTACAGCCACATATTAGTGACATACTAAAACAACACAAGAAAACCTAAAGCTTTTCCAGAGGGGCCTTTCCAGCACAGCTACAGAGACCAACTTCAGGTTCGGAAGAAAAACTTGCTGAGTTTTCTACTCTAGATGTTTACATCCAAACAGCCCCTATATTCTACCATGGATGTCTAATTTTACAATTAGGAAATGACATCACTAAGACTTGCTTGCATGAAGATCTGTCATTTCACGTTTAAACCATACCACCAGGGAGTTCTTGCAGTAACACTAATGGGTTTTATCATCCAGTAATTTGAACCTGTACGCACACAGGTCTTAGTGCTACATGACAATTTACATGACAATCCAATGCAGATTAGATGAAAGCCAGGTTCCGTTCCTGTTTAAAAACTTGTCTTACATTAGGCTCCACTCCATTTTTCACTGAATCATGCCTGTGGGTGCCAAGTGCAGTTCCTGAAGGACTTCATGCCATATATGCATCAAAGCTATGTAGGCTCAAGATAGCTCTGGCACACTAAAGGAAGAGTGGTTCTGTCTCCCTATCTCTTTTTGAATTAAGCGAAAGTAAGCTGCCTAGACTCAAAATTAAAACAGGTTATATTTGGCCTAAAATTTATCTAAAATTAGTAGAAAATTAATTGTAAAGATTCCAATGGCGACAGGTTTTGTTTAAAAACATTCTTCTGAAGTTCTTGTCAACCAAACAATCATATCACCGTGCTACTGCTTGAAAACAGTAATCTGACTAGTCTATTTTCATTTTCCCAGCTGAGAAGAAAAAAAAGTAGCAGCACAATAAAAGAGAATTCAGAGATTCCAAGACCAGAAGGAACCATCATCATCATCTAGTCTGGCCTTCTGGATGACACAGTCCATAGAACTTCCCAAAAATAAATCCTAGAGCAGATTTTTTAGAAAAAGACCCAATCGTGATTTCAAAATGGTCAGTAATGGACAATCCACCACGACCCTTGGAAAGTTGCTTCAATGGTTAATTACCCTCACTGTTAAAAATGTATGGCTTATTTCAAGTCTGAATTGTCTAGCTTCAACTTGAAGCCATTGGATCGTTATACACATCTCGGCTAAACTGAAGAGCCACTTATTAAATATTTGTTCCCTACGTACATAATTACAGACTAACCAACTCACCCCTAAACTTTCTTCTTTGGTAAGCTAAATAGATTGAGTTCCTTGAGTCTATCAGTTAGTGTGTTCGGATGAACAGTTCTAATCATTTAAGAGCTCGATCCTGCTAAACCTAACTCAGTGAACAGTCTTTACTTAAGTTGACAGGACTATTTATGTGAATGAGATGTTGCAGGACTGGGCCCTACAGTGTAATGTGTAGAATAAATAAGGATTTTTTAAGATGTTCGCTAAAAATCATACAATGTCCCTTTAAAGGATAGAGGCCTCTCTCCCCAGTTTCACAGGTAATTTAAAATACTCAGAAGGAAGTTGGCCTTACAAACATATAACGAAGACTACATTTAAAGCTTGGAACCATTCTATCCTGGTGATGAGATCTTTGGCTTGACCAATTTCTACCATACAGTGCACAAAAAAAGTGACACTGTCAGATCAAATGTGGTCCCTAATCAAGTCAACATATTCTCTTTTCACTCATTCGCTTATGTTTTGTCTCAAATAATTTTCAGGGGAGGGCTGATTACAGAATAGACTGATATACGGTCTAAATCTGTCGTACAGAAGAGTTATATTTGTACAATAAACCTATGAGCATACAAATTAAAATAAGGGTTTAAACAGCAAATTCAAAGAAGAGAGGTCTGTCTGCTCAGTGACGAAATCCTAGCAATGTGCATACGTTATTGAACATGAAGTCCAGTGCTTCTATATCTCACAAACTTGAGTGATAGAATGTTACTGATTAACATGCAAACAGAACTCAACCAGCATACAATTCCCCTGGATGACTAATGCTTTTTGAAAATTCCCCCCCTCAGACTCACTCTTCCTCTGCATCCCTCTCCCCAGGGATTAGAGTTCCAAAGCCTTTTTTAATGTTTAAGTCTCACTTACATACATTTGAGATTCGGAATACAAAGCAACTTAGTCAAATTTAAGGAGATTCAGTAAGTTGCCAAATTAGTTAATAGTGGCTCCTAAAATGGCAGCTCCTACTTGCTCCTGAATTAAAAAGTATGCACCTTGTCATCTAGTTACTTAATGTTTTATACATATTAGCTGGAATGTAGTTTCAAAATGCAGCCACCCCGCACTATTTGTATTACCATAGCCTCTAGGAGTCCTACTCATAAGCAGTTGACTATGTTAGCAAACAATTTAATTTCCGAGTGTTTTATATAATTCTGCTCCATTTTCCGATAATGAACCTTGACACTGTTTTCCTACCAGCCTGTTCCATTTGTTCACGGGCGCCACAGTCAACTCTGACTGTGTGTTGGTTTCACTCATCTTATATGAACTGAAAATATGAGAGCAGGTGACAAACTATACAACATAGTGAGAAATGAAAGGAAATCATTCTAGTGGGACAATTTTATTTGGAGCTAACCAATTTTGTCTCATCTTTTATTTTTCTTGCTGAATATTTCGAGGACCACCATCAGTTTGAAATTCAGCCCGTTTCAGAGTTTCCAGTATTATGCCAGCCAGTGAATTCCCCTACCAATTTCTGTAGTTCTAAAACCAATCATTTTCGTATTTTAAAAAACAGTTTTCCCTGTTTCTTGTGAAATACCTTCACAAAGAGGAAAGTGAGTGACTATTCACAAAGTGCTTATTAAATGTTCCTAATAAACTTTAAAAAAAATACTGTTTTTCTTCTAAATTGTCAGATATAGTAAACTTAGCTGTTTAGTTAGTAGGTAATTTCACATAGAAATGCAACTTGTAAATTGAAAGTCTCTTTAAATGTTCAAAAACCTCTCAGAATTGGTGGTATCAACTTCTATGACAACAAAAGGTGCCAAATGAAGTAGGCACAGACACAGCTATCTATCTAGGACTCTGTGAAAGAACCTAGACACGGTCTACACAGATTCTGAACTAGGTTTGCACTTTTCCAGAGAACTAGACTCCTAAGTGATCTTACCAACCAGGTAGGCTGCTAACAATAGCAATTAAGTTCATTAGAGGCAAGGGAGGACAGGGACTGATTAAATAATAAAAAAAACAAACAAGGAGCTGTTAGAAAAGTGTCATACTTGTTGCAAATTAAACAAAGATAAGAAGCCTATTTAGAATTCTCACAACAGGTGCCAATGAAATGGGTATCACTGAAAAAACTCCAGCTATAAAAACATGGCTGACAAAACTAAATGAATTGAGAAATGCAACAATTTATTGGCTATTTTTACCTGAACTATGAGAGAAAAGATGAACTGGGATTAACTGAAAAGGTCACTGATACATCTTAACAATATGTATACCTACCATAACTGAACTTATACTGCCTTAAGTCTGTCATATTCCTTCATCTTTTATGTATGTCACACAATACTCATTTAACAGGATTAACAGTATAAATTGTCTTTAAGAAAGACGCTAGTATCAAAAATACAAAAAGAGTGGTGAAGTCTCTGGTAGTGACAATTTCAGATTTGACTGCAGCCTTTACAGCTCAGTTTCTAATTAAAGCTAAGGTTTCGTTTGCTAGTGCCTTTTCATTTACCAAACCACCTATTCTGGTTTTTGTAAAAAATAGAGCAAAACTTCATGGATTTTCCAGTTTGCTTGGTAAAGAGATAACACTGATAATATCCTCTCTGAAACAAGCCTCTAGAACATTACCACATTTTACCGAGATATTTCACGTTGCCATATAATACACTCACTCATATTGTATAATCAACCAGAAATGAGTAAGGAAGTGACATGTCTTAAGAGTAAAACTGAAAGATCAGAAATGATCACAAGATTTATGAATTCCTTTTACTACTTCTAGCTTCATCAGAAGCACAACATTTTATGTTCAGGATAAATATTTTTGGGGTCAAATTCTGCCCACAGCTACATCAGTGCAACCCAAATAAGTTGCAAAAGTGTTAAGGAGCTTCTTACCCTTATGTTTGTTCCCCAACCCCAAGGTATTTTTTTTAATTATTGCTGTTAAAAAAACAAACAATATTCATTGTAGCAGCCCTACACCTAAATACAAATATTTAATCAATTAATGAGAACTAATTACCAGTGTTTTCTAATCACAGTACTACCTATTTACTGACGAAATAGAGTATTATTTTAATAGCCATAAAAAGCTAGCAAATGTCAAAAAACAATATGGGGTAGAGGAGAGGACTTAAAAACAACAAAGGAAAACCAAAGAAAAATTCATTTTAATCAGTCACTGACAGAAAATTATGTAATTGCTTGGCACACCCTACCCCTTAACTAAAGAGAGAAGCTTTGTAGTACTCACCGGCCTGGCCTGAGGACTCAAGTAGGGTTCAAAGTCATCATCATTTAACCCATCCTTCTGATGCACAGATCCATTTTGCACTAAGAACAAAATTCATACCCTTACAAAGAACTCCACAATTCAAACAAGTACACGTATTAACCTAAAAGTATTTAGGTGACAAAACAACCTATGTTAGAATACAAAAATGTCTCACTGGTTCCAAATGTTGCCAGCTGAGCCACATTACTAAGGGCAAGGTCTCACACACACCAGCATGGTCCTCCAAAGGAAATTTCCTCCGACCCACAGTGGAAGCTAATCTAATTTTCCTGATTCACTGACACAATTACTTCGGCTGTATAGCTTCCCAGACATGGCCTGCAGACAGCTCCAATACATAAACTCACCGGGAGGCAACATAGAGGAGAGAAGATTCCTAGAGAAATTCTTGTATCCTAAAGCTGAGCTCCCAAAAGAACTTCACTTCCCACTCCTATTTCCCTTTAATATCCCCATTTTCCGTGCTCCAGGGAATCCCCTATATTCCTCACACCTCCGCCCAGCAAAATCCTGTCCTCCTGCAGCTAGGCCGCCATGGGAGCCCCGGACAGCCCCACACGCTGCCTCCAGTCCCCCGCTTTACTCTCCCCCCCACCCAGGGATCCGCTATTCCCCTGCTCCTACAGAAATAAAATCCACGCCCACCCACGTCCCCAGGGGCCCGGCTGCCTCTCACCTTTGTTGCCTTGGCCCTTAGGTCTCTGGAGCGGCGGCAGGCGGCGGCGCGACGAGACATGGAAGAGAGAGGAGGGAAGAGCGGTGAGCCCGGGGAAGAAGCACCGGGCGCCGCAGACCCCGGCGGGCGGGAGCTGAGGAAGCTCCAAGGTGAGGGGGGGGGGGACCGGGCGGGACGCGGGGGTTGGCCGGGCCCGAGCGGCGGCGCCCCGTGCCCGGGCGGCGAAGCCAGGCCTGGAGCCTGGCGGGCAGGGGAGGCCCAGCCGGACCCAACCCCAGCGCGGCCTGGCCGCGGCCTCCCCGCCCTCGCCCAAGAGCCGGCGCGGCCCTGAACCGCCGCAGGGCTGGGGGAAGCCAACGCCGCCCCGCCGGAGCTAGGCCCGAAACCGGGGCCTTTCCCAGCTCCCTCCCGCGAGCGCGGCCCGGGGAGGCCGGCGCGCGGCGGCCGGTACCTGCTCCAGGAGGCTGCTGGCCGACATGGCTCCGATCGGGCTCCTCGCGGCGGGGGCGGGGTCCGGGCTCTCGCGGGCGGGCGGGGGCGGCGGCGGGCGGGTCTCGGCGGCGGCTTTGTCCGGGGAGCGGGGCGCAGGAACCGCGCGGCTCAGCTTCCTGGCGGACTCTGACTCGCCCGCCCGCGGCTCTGCGGCTGCCTGCTCGAGCGACGCTCTAGCCAGCTCCTCGCCCCTTCCGCCAGCGTCTATGGCCGGGGCCGCCTGCCTCGAGCTGACACCGTCCGGGCGTCACGAGGGGCAGCGCGCGCTCCACTCCGAGGCACAATGGCGAGAGAGGAAGCGCGGTGCATGGCGGGCCGCTGGAGGACCGAGGGGTGTTGACAGCGCCACCTGCCGGAATATTTAGGTAGTGCAGGTGAAAAGGGGCATTCACTTAGGAGTAGTCCGTGGCTGGGATCTGTTAAAGGGACAGAGTATCTTTAAATGAAAAACAATTTAAACTTTTAAGGAAAATAATTGTATGCAGCTTTGGTGTAGCCATGTCAGTCCCAGGATAGTAGAGAGACAAGGTGGGTGTGGTAATATCCTTTATTGGATCAACTTCTGTTGGTGAGAGAGACGAGCTTTTGAACCCTACAGAGCTCTTCTTCAGGTCTGGGAAATGTACTCAGAGTATCAGAGATGCTGGTCCAATAAAAGTAAAATCATGACATTTGAGTGGAATTACAATTTTAATAAAAACAATACTGTTTAATGCAAAACTATTGTCACTTTTAAATGAAATAATGTAAGCCCCAATCCTGCAGTCCAACCCGTGCAGATGGGAATAATCCTGCAACCCTGAAGGCAATGGGGCTCTGCACACCTGCAGAGGTTCACTCCGGGGTCTGCTGGATGGAGGCTTATGTGTTTGCAAGATCTGGCCCTTAATGTTTAATGTATAGGTATTGTTAATAAAATTGAGTATTACAAATGAGCTTCCACTGTGGAGACTACAAGCATTTCCCAAGGGAGAAAACATGGCTGTTTGCAATGTCACAGCATTGCAATGTTGATTTTGATGGGAGTTGTAGGTATCTGGCACCTCTTGCAATCAGGTTGTAATAAAGCTGAAGGGATCTTCAGTTGAGTCTCTTCTGCAGAACATAATTGCGCTGACATGAGGCCAGCATATGGTGTGTGGGGAGGAGTGGGTTGGAGGAAGATGGTAAATAAGGGCTTCCTAAAGGTCCAGATTGTATTCCTCCCACCTCAAACCCTAAACATGATGAGTCAGCCAGATTTCTCACCCCCTGGAAGAGCCCTAGCGGTTTGGAGGTGCAGGGAGTATGGATTGCAGGGGAGAGAGCCAGGAAGCATCTGTGTTGAGTTGGAAGTTTTCCATTTATTCAACTAGTAACAGGTGTTACCAAACTTCACTACTAAATATCTTATAATTCTCTCAATGAATCTCAGGCTTTTTAGTCTGTGCTCGTCTCTCATTGATCTGCCAAGTTCCCATTAACCTTCAAAAACGTCTATGCCTTGGAGTTTGGGGTTCTTGATCTATGCTTTGAAGGTTTCTCCACCCAGGGTTGGGCTGTAGCCTGCTGGTGATCTGAGGAGTTTCTCCTGCCACTTACCTGCGAACCAAAACTCAACCAAGATCCTAGAGGAGCATGTATTGGTGCCCCCCCGTAGCTGGGATGCCAATTCCAGCAGCACTGTGCTACAAGCACTTAGCGTGGTTGCTTGTGTTTACTTCCCACAAGAGAGCACAGGCCTTGTGGCGGTTGAAGTGCCTCTGCAGAGAATGAAAAACAGGCAGAGATGCACTCCAGCAGCAGCTGCCAAACCTGTTGGGGAAGCCGTCCAACTTTACTAGCCCAAGGACTTGGCATCGCCAGTTGCCACCTACTCTTCCCCATCTGCAGCAGTCTGCCCTGTAACCTGTGAGGGTGCTGGAAGGAGCTGAAGATTTGCCAGCTATTCCACTGCAGTAGCATTCCATTCGGAACCATCACTCCGACCTTCCAGAGTTCCCTATGTTAAACAATCACGGAAAGGGAAAGGTGGAGGGGGCACGGCACAGTTGCAATAATCAAACATGAGGCCATGCGCTAACTTCACTAACATGCAGACTTTTCAGTATTAAAGGTGAACCCAGGGACATGAACAGGCTGGATCTCCACCACAGCAGGACCCTGACCCAGGCTGCAGTGTTAAACCCACCTCGTGGTCAGGCTGAGTTTGTCCAATTTCAGTGTTTCATGGCAGTACCTGTACCAGGCCTTTGCTAGTGATCACTGGCTGCCCCTCCACCCCACTGCCTGCCAGTCTCTAGTCCGACCCACTTTTCTATACGAATGATCAGATCTGGGTCCAGCTGCCCTGCTAAACCCTCCTGCCCTTCCTACTTCCCATTCGAATGGGGGGCATTCTAGCCCACAATGGTGCTGGGTGGTTCCAAATCCCTCTCTCATGCCTCAACTCACTCTGCTTACCACTCACTTGGTCGAGCTCCCACTAAAGTCACTGGAAGCTTTTGCCATTGAGTGCAGCGGTAATGCAGCTGGCCCTATCCTCCACTGCAGGTAGAACTGGTAAAGACGAGGCTTTAGGCTGGCAAACTGATAGGCCTGGTTTACAGAAGAGAAACTGAGAGTAGCCAGAAAGGTCTCGGGGGAGCATTGTTCTGTGGTTTTCCCTTGTGTGATGCAGAGTTGAGGAAGAGCAGTTAATTCCCTGTAGAGAAACAAATCCAGAGACCCTAGGCTCAGAATAGCTCTTAAGTGAGCATCCCAAGAGCATAGGGCAGGTCAGACACAGACTTTTATAACAAACCTGCAGTCTGCCTGTCATGCTGATCCAGAACTATCCCAAGAACTGACTGGGCAAAGGAAGCTAGACACATAGTGGCCCCCATTTCAATGGATCTTGAGGAGGCTTCAAACTTCATTGAGAAGGGAGCAAAGCTTGCCTGGGCCCTGCTCCTTAACCTAGCAGAGCAGATGCTGGTCTTCCCGGGTGGGGCTTCAGGAGTGGAGCACAGCATGGCCCAGCCTGGCCTCTCCTCACTGGCCACCTTCCAAAAGCCTGGATGTCACCTTAGTTACCATGTTTCCATCCCCTAGCCCTGGGTGGGGGGAAGGGAAGTGTCTGCAAGTTTAAGATCCAATGTATAAATGTGTTTTTAAAAAAAGGGTTTTTCTGAACGATCTGAAAGTCAGAAAGGTCCCTGGTGTGAGCAGCGATCTGCATTCAGCTGTTCTCCCATGGAGGCAGAGAATTCTGGGAAAAGGACCTAAGTCCACCTCTCAAGGCCAATGGTGGCCTGCCTGCACATTCCTAGAGGAGAAGGGGAAATCCAGGTAAGACTCCTGGATATGAAAGGGTCTATAGAAGGGGAAAAAAGCAGCATGTAAGAGAAAGGAAATGTGACAAGATAGTGCAACAGCATGCAGTATATTTGGGGCCTATATTGTATTAAATTTAGGAATGGTTTATAGAATCATAGAAATGTAGGGGTGGAAGGGACCTCCAGAAGTCAATCCAGCCTCTGCACTGAGGCAGGACCAAATAAAGCAAAGCCATCCCTGAAGGAGAGCTCTGTGTAAGATCAAAATTTTGTTTTTCTCACCAACAAAAGTTGGTCCAATCGAAGCTATTACCTCACCCACCTTCTCTCTAGACCATCCCTGACAGGTGTTTGTCCAATATGTTCTTAAAAACCTTCAGTGAAGGAGATTCCACAAACGCCCCTGGAAGCCTGTTCCAGAGCTTAACTACCATTACAGTTAGAAAGTTTTTCTAATATCTATCCTAAACCTCCCTTGCTGCAGATTAAGCCCATTGCTTCTTGTCCTGCCTTCAGTAAACACAGTGAACAACTGATCACCGTCCTCTTTATAGCAGCCCTTAATATAGCTGAAGACTATCAGGTCCCCCCTCATTCTTCTTTTCTCCAGACTAAACATGTTGTTTTTTTAAAACATTTCCTCATAGGGCAGGATTTCTAAACCTTTTATCACTTTCTGTTGCTCTCCCCTGGACTCTGTCCAATTTGCCCACAACCTTCCTAAAGTGTGATGCTCAGAACAGAACACGGTTCTCCAGCTGAAGCCTCACCAGTGGCGAGTAAAGCTAGACTTTTATCTCCCATGCCTTACATACAACACTCCTGTTAATACACCCCAGAATATTAGCCTTTTCTTGCAGCTGCATCATGTTGTTGACTCACATTCAATTTGTGATCCATTATAACCCCGTGTCTTTTTCAGCAGTACGATCACCTACCCAGTTAGTCCCCATTTTGTAGTGGTGCATTTAATTTTTCCTTTTTAAGTGTAGTACTTCGCACTTGTCTTTATTGAATTTCATGCTGTTGAATTCAGACCAACTCTCCAATTTGCCAAGGTCACTTTGAATTCTAATCATGGCCTCCAAAATGCTTTCAGCCCCTCCCAGCTTGGAGTCATCTGCAAATTTTATAAGCATGCTCTCCATTCCATTACCCAAATCATTAATGAAATATTGAACAGCACTATATCCAGGACTGACCCCTGCAGGTCCCACACTAGATACGCCCTCCCAGTTTGACAGAAAACTGTTGATAACTTTATCATCTTTCAACCACTTTTGCACCCATGCTATAGGAATTTCTTCTAGACCACATTTTCGTAGTTTGCTTATGAGAATGGGAAATCATGATATGTCACATCTACTGTTTCTCCTCTATCCAAAAGGCCAGTAACCCTGTCAAAGAGGGAAATTAGGCTGGTTTGGAATGATTTATTCTTGACAAATCCATGCTGGCTATTCCTTATAACTCTATTATCCCCTAGGTTCTTACAAATTGATTAATAGTTTGTTCCAGTATCTGTCCAGGTATTGAACTTAGGCTGACTGGCTTACAATTCCCCAGGTCCTCTTAGTTTCCCTTTTTTAATGATAGGTTCTATGTTTGCCCTTCTCCAGTCCTCTGGGACCTCATCTGTCCTCCATGAGTTCTCAAAGATAATAGCTAATGGTTCCAAGATGTACTTCAGGAACTAGCTGAAGCACCCTAGAATTAATTTCATCAGGACCTGCTTACTTGAATACATTTAACTTTTCTAAATATTTTTAACCTGTTCTTTCCCTATGTTGGCTTGCATTCCTTCACTCTTGTTGTTAATATTGTGTTGAGTATCTGGTCACCATTAAACTTTTCAGACAAGACTGAAGCAAAATAGACATTAAATGCCTCAGCCTTCTTGATGTCATAAGTTATTAGCTGTCCTTCCTCACTAAGTATGGGACCTTGTCTTTCTCTTGTTCGTAATGTATTTAAAGAACCTCTTTTTATGTCCCTTCCAAGTTAACTCACTTTATGCCTTAGCCTTTCTGATTTTGTCCCTACATGCTTGTACTGTTCTTTTGTACACCTCCTTAGCAATTCATCCGTGTTTCCCCTTGTTCTAGGATTCCTTTTTGATTTTCAGGCCTCTTACTATTCTTCCTATATTTTCTTCACATCAGAGTAATTTGCAGTTGTACCTTTAATATTGTCTCCTTGAGAAACTGCCAACTCTCCTGAACTCCTTTTTCCCTTAGATTTTCTTCCTCTGGGACCTTACATACCAGTTCTCTTAGTTTGTTAACGTCTGGGTTTTTTTTTTAAGTTTCTGGCTCTTATTCCGTAGCTCTCACTCCTTCCTTTCCTTAGAATCATGAAATCTGTCATTTCATGATCACTTTCACCCAAATTACCTTCCACCTTCAGATTCACTACCAATTCCTTCCTTTTTGGTCAGAATTGAGTTTAAAATGGCTGTCTCCCTGGTGACTTCCTCCATTTTCGGAAACAAAAAGTTGTCCCGAATACATTCCAATAACTTATTGGAAATTGTGTGTGTTGTGGTATTATTTTTTTCCAATGGATGTCTGGGTAGTTAAAGTCCCCCATTACCACCAGGTCTTGTGTTTTGGATATTTCTGTTATTTGTTCTAGAAATTCCTCATCCACTTCCCTGTCTTCCTGATTTGATAGTCTGTAGTAGACCCCTACCAGGTCATCATCCCTATATTTTTTCGTCTCTTTTATCTTTACCTAGAGATTTTAAATTGGTCTGCTTCCCACATCAGAACAAATGCATATATTCTTCCTTTTTCATTGCCTGTGCTTCCTGAACAAGCTCTATCGCTCTATACCAATCTTCCAGTCATGAGACTTATCCCACCAAGTTCTGTAGTGCCAATTAAGTCACAATTTAGCATATGTACTAAAACTTCCAGTTCTTCCCCATACTTCTTGCATTTTTGCATAGACAGCTAAGATATTGAGCAGATTCCACCCCTGATTTCCCTCTTATTGCTCCTAGGATCCTATTGTAATTTTCCAGGGTACCCGCAACATCTAGCCCTCTCTTTGGGTTGTCTGTTATATACTTACCTGTGGGCCTTTGATGTACCACTGTGGGCCAGGAATTGTATGGATGGGAGTGAGGGGGTCCCATAGTTCCTCCAGGAACTAAAAACAGTGGAGGTGGGAGGCTGATTAAGGCTAGTAGCTGCAACTGTAAAAAATTGCAGAGAGCAACCATGCTCTGGGGTAGTTGGTATGGACTGGTTAAAAGTGGGTTTTCCAGCAGCCAACAAAGGAAGAGCTTTTGGTATAAAAAAGTTGAGTTTAAACTGGCACAACAGGACCTTCTTTTTGATTCAGAAAATGGACAGGAGCTTTTGTCTGGGGGCGGGGGGGGAGCACATCTTGCAGAAGGATTGGAAGGACTTTGGCTTGGTAGGGCCCAATAAAATGGATCGGTGACCTCTGGTGAGATTTTAGCATGTGGTTAGGAACTTTTGGGTTTTTGTGTGTGTTTTCTCCGCAATGCTTTCTCCCTCAGAATAAATGTATTTTGCTTTGTGACGGCTGGCTATTAACTGGTACACACTGTTGTAGCCCCAGGGGAAAGATTCATAGAATATAGAATATCAGGGTTGGAAGGGACCTCAGGAGGTCATCGAGTCCAACCCCCTGCTTAATCACAGGTGCTGGCCCCTGGTCAGCCCTGCTGGGGAAAACATAGTGAAGTGCAGACAGACTGCAAGCCTAAACCCCCAGATATGGAGGAAGAGAGACTGGGTCTCTGTCTGAGAGAGGTAATAGCTGGGAAGCCAGAAACCTGGAAGAGGGTGCCCTCGAGGAAGACCTGGGGGGGAAGTGCAGGGTTAACCCTGAAACGGTGACAAGATGAGCTGGTGGTTCAAGCTGTGGTCTGGGACTCAAGAGATCTGGGTTCAATTACCAGCTCTGCCTAAGACCACCTGTGCAAAAAGGGGCAAGTCAAAGGGCCCAATTCTCCTGCCTTGCACCTTATGTTATCTATAGTCAGACAGGGGGGTTGTAAAATGCTACCAACCTAGCATGATACGCCCCCTTTACCCAGTGACAAGCTACAGTCGAGTGGAAAAATCAGGCCTTTAATGTCTGTCTCTAATAAATAATATTTCCTTTCTCTCATCCTTTGTTTACAGTGTAAGTGCTACACGTCATGGACTATTTCCTATGTGCTGGTGCAGTGCCTTGCAAAACAGGGCCCCAATCTGGATTGAGGTGCTATTAAAATACAAACAACAAATTCACTGTAGTCCTTTCCATTAATAATCTAGATGCATTTAGATTTTTCCTTTTAATGCAAAAAAAAAATTAAAAAATAAAATAAAATAACCACACACCTCCTCCTTTCCCTCCCCCTCCGGGTCTATTTCTGTTGTTACTGTTTTGCTTAATATATTTCAACCAAGCAGATTTCCCCCAGCCCTCCCAGTTCCCCACAATTCAACAGCTGAATTAAAAATAGATTCCCTCCTTCCCTTCCTCTCTCCACAAAGAAACAAAAAGAGCCCCCCCGAAGTGGTGGGGGGAAGGGGGATGCTGAGGCAGTCACAATGCTAAAATAATATGCCAGTTCTAATCCTGCAAATAGATTAAGGGAAAAAAAAACTCACACACCAACATGTAGCAACTAGCAAGTACAGTTTCCAGCGTGCGGCATAAACAGATGGGGCTCCTGCCCCATGGAGTCCAGCTCTCCCAGGAAGCAACAGCACAACACACGCTTTATACATCCAGGAGGTCAGCGCTATGCTAAAGGGAGGGCTGTGTTTTTACCAATGGGTTGATTCTTCTCCTTTATGCACCAGGCTTAAGTGATCAGTGTCTTGTAACAGTGTCCTGCGGCAAAGAAACTTACAAGGCCTGGGAGGGAGAAGGCCAGGAAGGGAAGAAGCAGGATTTGGGTGACAGAACCCAAAAGCAGCTTAAGCACTTTAGCAGCCAGCAGATCTGGAAAGGGAAAGGGAGAGCAAAGCAAAAAAACAGAAGAAACAAAAAAACCACAGGGTGTGGGAAAGGGGACAATGAACACTCAGTCAGGGTTGCTGCTTCCTTGCCAAAAGCAAAATACCAGCATAGTTGATAATGAGGAGTTGGACAGAATTCCCTTCCCTGGGAAAAAATAAAAATGAGGTACCTGTTTCCCCCAAAGCAACCATCAACCCCTTCCAGCAGTAAGATCAATGCTCCAGTTACTGGCCAGAGAGTCTCTCTCAACTAAAACAGTCCTAGCAATGATCAGGCCTGGGCAAAAACGAGAATATGGGCTGTATCACTGAGCACTCTCAGGAAGGAGAGGGGCTCTCCCCTTCTGGTCTGCAGAATCACTTCTCCTTCCTCCCTGCAGAAACGGTTGATTTTGTCCATCACTCCATGAGATGGAGCCTTTTCTTGGGCCTCTCCGTGTTTCTCCAGCTTCTTCCATTTTTGGACTGTAAAAATGAAAAAGATCCATGGCAACGAACAGGATGACTGTCAAAATGAAAAAGTTTAACCAAGAAAAAAAAAAAACCCAACAACCCATCCCACCAATGAGATTTGCCTTCCTTGCTAATCCTCCAAGACAACGATCTCTACATTGTGCACCTGATGCTGATGGTCCTCAACATCTGCCACCATTTTCTCCTCTGTCCTCAGCTCAGTTTCCAGAATCACAGCTTTGCCCTCCGATTCCTCAGCCTCTGCTTCAGGATCTGGTGCTGGGTCTATCTCTATGATGGTCTGTCCGTCTTCTGAGGTGCCCTCAACAGCTTGGATGGTAGACGTCAGGCCAGACTCCATGGCCACCAGTTCCACAGGGTTCACCACTGCGGCCACATTAGCCAGGCCACTGCTGTCCTGCATAGCGGCTGAGCTCAGCAGGGCCAAGCTGGAGGACGGATGAAGGGTCACAGTGTCAGATGAACTGGACTTGGAGGAAGACACCACGGTGGCATATCGGAAGAGCTGTGAGGATGGCAAGGTGTGGAGAGTCACTGGGCTGGATCCCTGGCTGATGGTTGCCACTGGAATGTTGCCCACTGAGAATTGCTGTCCCATAGGTGCGATGGCAATGGGTGAGATGACTGTGAACTGAGGCTGCTGGACAGGGGTGGAGGGACTCAAGACTGTGGCTGAGGCCGGGCGCTGCAGACGAGGTCTCTTAGGGGGTTTCGGAGCACTGACTGGCATCAGCACCACGTTCTGGATCGTCTGAGACTTCATCTTCTGATCCCTGGCGAGCTTCTTCTGCTCCTCCAGCTGGCGTTCCAGGTCTGCAAGAAGAATGACAATACAGCATATTCAGATAAAGCTTGAGTCACTGAAAACAGAGGGAGATATTTAAAGGAGCTCCATAAAATCAGCAACATCTGGTCCCACATATTATTTATTTTGCAGTGGGGCATCTCAGATGTCCAATAAGGTGTTTCTCCTCAATCCGCTTCAGACAAAACTTTGTTCAAGACCAGGGGCCAGACTGACAATGGCCCTGCAGCTTCAGCAACCATTCACACCCGTGCAGCGTGGAGGCAGAACACTGCCTTTCTGATCAGGTAGCTTTTTACACGTTTTACACCCACGTTGCATTTGTGTAAATGGCTGCACAAGGTGCAATGCAATGGAGAATTAAGGACCAAGGTCCTTGGAATTCCCCTTGTCTCCTAATTCTGGAGTGGTTTTCTACCTCTACTTATCTGCTCACAGCCTTGTTTTCACTGCCGAGAAGATGGATGCCATTCCTGCACATGCCTGTTCCAGCTAGGAGAAAGCGTGGCAGTGAGAGCTATCTCCTGAGCTTGGTTGGGTGCCATCTCAGGATGGATGGCATTCACGAGCTGTCGCAGGGACTGGGAGTCCCAAGGCCACTCCTGAAGATGGGTCTCCAGCACAAACATAGCTCAGATAAGGATCTTTGGGGAATATAACTGAAAATAAGAAGCAGCATCAGCCATTGTAGAGCAGACCAGAAGTCCAGAAAGGCCAGTATCCTTCCCTCAGCAGTGGGCATACCTTATACTACACACTCCCTAACACCCCTGGCCAATGGCTCACTGGTACACAAGGGACTTTGGGGGATTCCTACTTGATCCCTAGAACGGATGGAGATTCAAGTGCATGTGTTTCATGATGTAATATGTCAATAATTTGCAGTGACACAGGATAACACACTAGTTGCATGTTGGTGTATGGAAAAAAAGGCAAATTTAGGTTTTAAATAAAGGGAGTAACATATTGCTTTGCACTCAAAGTCAAATAGGAAAGTGCATGAGTCACATCAGCTCTAGAGAGTTGTGATGGGACACCAGGTTTCATTAACAAATATTTCCCAGGCATTGACCATACCTGCTAAAGTATAAAGAAACTGCTCTTCTCCCTGCTCTGTTTGGCTTTTCCTGTTGTCCAAAACTTTCTTGACTGTGTCCATCAGGCCAAAAGTGTGGGCCACATTATTCAGGACTGCAGCATCTGCAAGAAAACCCCACATGGGTGAGTGCCTAAAATTAGACAGCCTAAACTTCCAGTCAAGGAGCCAGGCAGATGAGATTTATTTATTATGCCTAAAATCCTCTAGTGCTTTCTATTAAAAGTTCTTCATTTTTCCAGAGTGCAATTCCAGGAGTGCTGGCTGAAGAGGGCATTCCCAACCCCGTGGACATCCAATGATGGCACAACTCTGTTCATATCAAAAGAAAGACCTGTCACTCAAGCAGCTCTGAATCGCTTCACATTAAAGTATCATCTGTATATGTTAGACCACCCCCTACAGTTTTTCTGCCCGTAATGCTGGCAGTGTCATTAGCTCTCCAGCAATAGCGAAGGTTGCACAAGTTTTTCCATTACATACAACTTTCTGAAACTGTCATCTATCTGTCCAAAGGTGAATTAAAAACAATAAATAAAAAATCATGGGTGTAACTAAAAAGAGAATTTGACTCCAGGAGAGGATTTTGTGAGTAGGAAAGGGCCAGTTTTCCCTTCCCGTCTCTGGCCATAACCACTTTTTCAGTAATCCTTTAATATGAACACAGAGGCGGCTGGCCTCCCACCCACCTGTGATCTGGAAGGGAGATTGACCGAGCCTCTGCTGGACACCTTTCAGCACCTCTTCTATTTCTTTCTGGATGTTGCAGACGACCTCTTCCATCAGCCCCACGTCGGCTATTCCTTTCCAGAACATCAGCGTGTCCTCTGGCACAGGAAGAGACAGGAGGGAGAAGAATTCGACACGTACAAGCATTTGGCATTTTCCCGCAAGGCTACATTAAAACCGTTCCAAGAGCAGCGCGCTGTCATGCAGCAGTAACTTTGGAAGCCGGCTTCTAATCTGGCCATCAGGGTGGACATGACATGCAAAAAACAAAAAACAAACAAAAAAAAATGGATCTGGGAAGTAAACATCACTAGTGAGGACTTTCATACAGCTTACGACTTTTAGAACAGTACTTCACTACCTCTGCCTGTCTGCACAAGATACAGTGTCTATGGTCTTCACCTGCTGGCTTGGGGAACTCTGCCTAAGCTTCTGGACAGGTATCAGGAGGGCCAGTGAAGCACCTGTAACAATAGCGCAGGGAGAAAGTGGATGGCTCAGAGAACTGGTAATATGCTATGGAGGGCTTTGCCTCTAGGTCAGTAGTTTGAATCCAGCCATAGCCAAATAGGGACTGAACGTGGCACTACTCTGAAGTTTCAGAGTAGCAGCCGTGTTAGTCTGTATTCACAAAAAGACAAGGAGGACTTGTGGCACCTTAGAGACTAACAAATTTATCTGAGCATAAGCTTTCGTGAGCCGATGCATCCGATGAAGTGAGCTGTAGCTCACGAAAGCTTATGCTTGAATACATTGGTTAGTCTCTAAGGTGCCACAAGTCCTCCTTTTCTTTTTGCTCTGAAGTTGTTCACTGGCCTTTGGAAAATGTGTGGGTGGTCTCTGCCCAGTTCCTGATAGGCCAGTGTCTATTTCATAAAGAGTTACCATGTCATAACAGGCACTAACTGACCTGCTTGGTCATCTCAGCAGAGAGGCCAAGGACTGAATGGGCTTTAGAGACTGAACTCACCCCTTACTCACAATAGTGGGCACCGTGTGTGTTTGCAGGGGAGAGGGGAAACTTGCACTACTGCTGCCTAGGTCAGACCTGTTCTGAGGACGTTAGTCTCCCAGGCTGTAAATCTAGAACCTTTCATCAGCCTTAAATTCACTCCGAAAATTTGGACGAGTGGTGAAGAGCCAACAGACAGTATGAACTTACCCGAAATCTCCTCTGTGTCCTTCTTGATGCCCTCCTCAGTGGCCATGGTGACAGCAGCCGTCAGAGCAGAGTTCCATTCAATCCCCTCCTCCATGCTCTCCTCGGACAATGCAATTTGGGTGATGCTCCCTGCAAAAGGATCCAGAAGAGGAAGCTTCAGCTCTCTCAGCAGCACCAGGAATTTCATGCTCCAATCAGCAGCTTTACTTTCCACTCCCCCAGTGTTTTTCACTCTCTGTCAGGCTATTTGTATCTATAAACCAAACTAGCTAAAAGCCGATCTTGTTTGTTGTCAGTGGAACCATATCTATGAAATGCACTAGGGTTTGTGGATGGAAAGCTGCTCCCTGTCCATAGAGTTAACCAGAGACCCATCCTGGTGTAAAAGTAGCAGAAGGGATCAGAATAAAGGAGGGAACTTAAGGAGCAAATTGGTCAGTCATTTCCCTGCCTTGTCACATTGGGAACATAGGACTCTCCATATCTGATCAGAGCACTGGTCTATCACGACTGGCATCATACCTCATACACTGGCTGTCACTTCAGACTTAGAGGAAAGTAACCTAACCAATGGTATGATAATGTACAATGGGGAGGAAATCTCCTTCCTCACCTCTGCAAAAGATTGGCTTATGCCCCGAAGTATGAGATTTGATCAGCCTTATTTCAGCATTCTTAGTTAAAATGCTATTCGTCATTCAAAGTCTTCACCCAGAGTAATTGATTCATTGACTTTTTAAATAACATTAAACTTGGAAGGACTCTTGTTTTTCATTTTTATTCTGAGAACCAGCCTGAAATGGCAGCACCAATGCAGAAGCCATGCATCATGTCGCTAAATGATACCAAAAGTCAAGGTGTAGGGTTACCAACTACAGCATGTGGAAAACAGGACAAACCAGTAAGACTACAGGTGGACATATGCTGCCAGAGGTAGAAGTGGGAGCCAGCTCCCAGCTGGCTGGGGTTTTAAATGTTCCATTTGTTTATTTTTCAGAGTGAAAAGGCCCATCCAATACATGTCTGAGCCACCAGAAATCCAGTATACTCCTTTTCACATGACCCTCTAATAGGCCTGCAAATAGGACATGCATCAGGAAAACCACTGCAAGCGGGTCTCTTTCAACTGTTTTTTCATGTGCTGTTTTGTGTTCCACACCCAAGCACTTTAGAACAGAGATTGCCAAGAGGTCCGTTACCAGCAGTTTTCCGCTGGGTCCCACAGCTGTCTACATCCACCACCAGTGCATTGCCGGCTGCTCCCGACCCTGAACCTTACAGTGTACAGTTTGTTGCTAGATCCCACTGATCCCCACTCCCAGCAGACTCAACAGGAAGCTTCACCCCTCCCAGGAATCTTTTGAAGCAACTTGGGTGCAAGTAAAAAGTAATCTGAGATGTGGGACTGCACTAGGAGAGAGGTGGTGGTGCACTGCATTAGGACATTGCACACAGAAAGCAAACAGAGATAACTGGACAGTCTCAGTGAGCAGGAGGGAGGAGGGAAGTGCTACAGGGTAACACATGGCATTTCTAGCTGTCTTTCTGTCCCCTACCATCAGCTGATGTGGGAGTCTGCACCACACTTGTTTGTTGCCCCGGCACCGGTGCTCTGGCACTGCTGATCAGGAGATCAAATTTGGTGCTTCGACAGGTGTTGGTGCAAACCTTGTCATGCTGGTAGAAGTCGATTTGCCCAGAGTCCATCATCTTCCTGTGCACAGAATGGGGAGAGAACTATGCAATGAACTCAGCTTGGATCTCAGCCTGAAGAAACCAACAGGTCAGAGGGACAACTATGACTGCATGGGGAGGAAGAAGAACAAGAAACCCATCTCCCTTCCATGAGTCCCCCAGAAGATCTTAATTGAAAAACAGTGGCCCTCATGTCTCCATTCCCCAACTTTGTATACATGGTTCTGGCCCTGTGACAGTACCCTTATGCCCCATTAAATACCATGCAACCCTAACTGTATATGTTCACCACATTAGTTCTGGGATGTAAAGTGAAATCCTGATGCGAGTGAAGTAATGACAAAACTCCAATTGACTTCAGTGGGGCTAGGATTTCACCATAAAGGTCCTGCAGGCTGCTGGCCATCCATATTAAAAGTGATCTGCTGTTCCATCCACTTTTTCTCGGTAAGAGATTTAACTGGCATGTATTGAAGACACAGAGGCAGATGAAATGTCTGCAAAAGATTCTGTTGCTGCACTGGGGAAGTACTGAAGCTGGCTACAATGGTGGACAGTCCTACCTCAACATGATTCCTCCAAGGCGAATGGCTCTCTTCCAGTCCTTCAGGGTAGACTTGCCAGCCAAGTGAACAAAGTGCTTAGGGCTGATCAACTGGTCATTAAACTAAAAAAAACAACAACAAAGAATTCAGCCAGGCAGAAAGACAGATCAACAAAACCAGGAGGGAACATTACTTTACATTAGGACACTCCACAACCAGAAACCATTAGTCAGTTCTTCTAGCCCAAAAAGAAAAGGAGTACTTGTGGCACCTTAGAGACTAACCAATTTATTTGAGCATAAGCTTTCGTGAGCTACAGTTGAGCTACACGTGAGCTGTAGCTCACGAAAGCTTATGTTCAAATAAATTGGTTAGTCTCTAAGGTGCCACAAGTACTCCTTTTCTTTTTGCGAATACAGACTAACACGGCTGTTATTCTTCTAGCCCAATATCTTGTCTCTAGCATCTTTTAAAAGTGGAGGTCAAATCCTAGTGAGGTAAATAGAAAGGAGCATAAACATTGCCAAATTAAATGTAAAAATGTAATAAGAAAAGCCAAAAAGGAGTCTGAAGAACAGCTTGCCAAAAATTCAAAAAGTAATAAACAAAATGTTTTTTAAGCACATCAGAAGCAGGAAGCCTGCTAAACAACCAGTGGGGCCCTTGACGATCAAGATACAAGAGGAGCACTTAAAGACGATAAAGTCATCACAGAGAAACTAAATGAATTCTTTACTTCAGTCTTCATGGCTGAGGACGTTAGGGAGATTCCCAAACCTGAGCCGTCTTTTGTAGGTGACAAATCTGAGGAATTGTCACAGATTGAAGTATCACTAGAGGAGGTTTTGGAATTAATTGAGAAACTTAACAGTAACAAGTCACCGGGACCAGATGGCATTCACCCAAGAGCTCTGAAAGAACTCAAATGTGAAATTGCAGAACTATTAACTATGGTTTGTAACCTGTCCTTTAAATCAGTTACTGTACCCAATGACTGGAAGACAGCTAATGTAACACCAATATTTAAGAAGGGCTCTAGAGGTGATCCTGGCAATTACAGACTGGTAAGTCGAACGTCAGGACTGGGCAAATTAGTTGAAACAATAGTGAAGAATAAAATTGTCAGACACATAGAAGAGCATGAATTGTTGCTCAAAAGTCAACATGGTTTCTGTAAAGGGAGATCATGCCTTACTAATCTATTAAGAGCTCTTTGAGGGGGTCAACAAACATGTGGACAAGGGGGATCCAGTGGACATAGCATACTTTGATTTCCAGAAAGCCTTTGACAAGGTCCCTCACCAAAGGCTCTTACATAAATTAAGTTGTCATCGGATAAGAGGGAAGACCCTTTCATGGATTG
The DNA here is from genome assembly GCF_965140295.1 of Lepidochelys olivacea. Lineage (NCBI taxonomy): Eukaryota > Metazoa > Chordata > Testudines > Cheloniidae > Lepidochelys > Lepidochelys olivacea. The sequence continues at coordinate 12,152,244 of NC_140429.1, forward strand.
AGAACTGGTTAAAAGACAGGGAACAAAGGGTAGGAATAAATGGTAAATTTTCAGAATGGAGAGGGGTAACTAGTGGTGTTCCCCAAGGGTCAGTCCTAGGACCAATCCTATTCAACTTATTCATATATGATCTGGAGAAAGGGGTAAACAGTGAGGTGGCAAAGTTTGCAGACGATATTAAACTGCTCAAGATAGTTAAGACCAGAGCAGACTGTGAAGAACTTCAAGAAGATCTCACAAAACTAAGTGATTGGGCAAAAAATGGCAAATTAAATTTAATGTGGATAAATGGAAAGTAATGCACATTGGAAAAAATAACCCCAATTATACACACAGTATGACAGGGGCTAATTTAGCTACAACTAATCAGAAGACAGATCTTGGAGTCATCATGGATAGTTCTCTGAAGACATCCACACAGTGTGCAGCAGCAGTCAAAAAAGCAAACGGGATGTTAGGAATCATTAAAAAAGGGATAGAGAATAAGAGGGAGAATATCTTATTGCTGTTGTATAAATCCATGGTATGCCCACATCTTGAATACTGCATACAGATGTGGTCCCCTCATCTCAAAAAAGATATACTGGCATTAGAAAAGGTTCAGAAAAGGGCAACTAAAATGATTAGGGGTTTGGAACGGGTCCCATATGATGAGTAATTAAAGAGGCTAGGACTTTTCAGCTTGGAAAAGAGGAGACTAAGGGGGATATGATAGAGATCTATAAAATCATGAGTGGTGTGGAGAAAGTGAATAAGGAAAAGTTATTTATTTGTTCCCATAATATAAGAACTAGGGGCCACCAAATGATATTAATGGGTGGCAGGTTTAAAACAAATAAAAGGAAGTTCTTCTTCACTCAGCGCACAGTCAACCTGTGGAACTCCTTGCCTGAGGAGGTTGTGAAGGCTAGGACTATAACAGGGTTTAAAAGAGAACTGGATAAATTCATGGAGGTTAAGTCCATTAATGGCTATTAGCCAGGATGGGTAAAGAATGGTGTCCCTAGCCTCTGTTTGTCAGAGGGTGGAGATGGATGGCAGGAGAGAGATCACTAGATCATTACCTGTTAAGTTCTCTCCCTCTGGGGCACCCGGCATTGGCCACTGTCGGCAGACAGGATCCTGGGCTGGATGGACCTTTGGTCTGACCCAGTCTGGCCGTTCTTATGTTCTATGTTCTCCTTCAGTTGAAGGAGACCGCAACCTCCCAAAACCATACTTAACCGGCAAGGTAACAGTGGGTGGTTATTGAGAGCAGTTCCTTCCTGAACCCCTTCCAGGAGATCATTTTACATCCTGATGCATGTGATTTGATACAAATATGTAAAACACAATCCAGCACATTTACAGGGATGTTCTATGACTTTTCAGCAGGTGGTCCAAGCAGATCAAGCCGAAAGCACTTTCCCTAGCACTTTTCAGTGCTGCCTTAAAGGTAGCTTTACAGTCCATGAACAAAATTCCTACCATAAACAGGTGCAATTACCTTTGAAGTCAGTGGTAGTTGCTCTCATTTACTCACAGGTTCACAGATTCCATGGCCAGAATGGATGAATGTGATCATCTAGTCTGAATTCCTGTCTAATGCAGGCCATACAACTTCCCCAAAATAATTCCTAGAGTAGAGCTTTTAGAAAAACATCCAATCTTGATTTTAAAAAATTGACAGTGATGAAGAATCCACCATAACCTTTGGTAAATTGTTCCAATGGCTTATTACCCTCCCTGTTGAACATTTACACCTTATTTCCACTATGAATTTGTCTAGCTTCAACTTCCAGCCATTGGATCATGTTAAACCTTTCTCTGCTAGATTGAACAACATAACCCTTCATACCAAAATCAGAGAACTCAGATGTCGGTCATATTGTGCACTGACATACACCTGGGGCTAACTCATTGACTTTTCTGGGTTGCATGCAACAAAGCATTTGGTTTGGCATATGCTGTATTGTAATACGGCCTGTCCTTACTCCCACTGAAGTCAATGAAAGTAATACCATTTAATTCAATGACGCAGTGTTGGGTTAATAACTAACAATATATTTGAGAGATGAGCCACAACCAAAGCTCTATAAACAAATTTCAGATGCAGACATAGGTTTAGATCTGAGTTTGTAGCAGAAGTCTCTCTCTGTAATGGCCTGTATCAGAACAACAAACCTAAACACCTGGAACTTTGGAAAAGTTTACACCCCAAGTTCAAGAACATTTAGATTTGGATCTACCTACAATAAAGATCCAAACCAACTTGGATCTAGATTCAGAGTTTGGAATCAGGGGACTGGCCTCTCTTTAAAATTAAGGTATCTATTCAACATGCAAATTGAAACACTAAAATGGTCAGTGTAAATAAAACCTGATTTAATCGTTTGTTTGGCTTTTAACCCATCTTCTCATCTGCTTCCATTAATTCCATCATCCTCCTAGTTATAAAGTGACGAGTGCTTTAAAAGGAACTTTTTTAAAAATTACCCTTTTAGCCACGCTTAAATCATACTTCTAATCCTTTAACTCCCTTAATTAAATACTTTAAAGTTTAAAGTGATGTACACATCTTATTTATACTAGGCTGAATTAGCTCCGTGTGTCAAATGACACTACACCATCCATGTGGCATGAGCATTTTGCTTGGGAAATACCCTCAACTTTACCTCCCACCAATAACTGAGATATGCCCTCCTAAAAGCCAAGCTGTAAAACACTGAAGCCACAAAGTGCACATCAGCTGCAGGAACCCCAGAGCTCTGCACTCAGTGTTTCTGGCCTGCATGACTTGTCTGAACATACAGAAGCACACACTGGCATTAACCTCAACAGCTTATCGCACTGCCAGCTGGGGGATCCGACAGCAGGATTCCCTTTCCCCAGCCAGCATGTCACGAATGGAATGCTTGAGGGGGGCCTGCACTACTTCAGGAATATTCCCCAATGACCCTAAGAACCCTTCAATGCAAGGTGGCAAAGGGTCCACTGTTATGTAACAGCAACGCCTATCAGACCTGACCACCTTACTATACCTAACACACACAATTTCAGAGTATTTATCCCAAAAGGGTCATGTGAGGTCTCTAATAAAAGCTTATGACATACTGATCCTCATCAGCACTGTGAGATATATGTACTGATCATATATAGAAGTTGTGTATATGTACCTAAAATATGTTTTAGAGCCTTTGTCCCAGGCAGTGTTGACAAACAGGTTTTGCCAGACAAAAGGGTGTATATTCGCCTGTCTGCCTAGGTCCATATGTAGATTAAGCGTCATAAGACAAGACAGTGGAAGCATGTTTTGCATATGGAGTCAATATAAGGATGTGAAGGCAACTTGGAGCCAGCACACGAGGAAAGGAACCTGATTCTGGGGCAAAAACAATGAATTTTGGGAAATATAAGGAGAGGCAAAAAGACTTTTTGTTATCCAGTCACTAAGGAAAACCCCTGGCAGAGAGGGCTTCTTGAATATTTGGATCCTGGTTTGTCTTAGGATAGCTAACTCTGCAAAAGACTGACCCTTTGGGGGTTAATCTACTTGATTATATAGGAAAGGTCTACATTGACAAGCATAGACCCAGACTGTGTTTTATTATTTTGTTTTATATGTAATTATTTCTGTTTCCATTATCCTTACTCACTGTCTCTTAAATCTCAGCCTTTGAAAACACATTGACTATTGTCTCTATAAATATATCTCAGTGCTGTGATGTTATATTGGAGCTGACCCGCAGCTGAATCAAACTGGTGTGAGCCCTCTTCCTTTGGGGACAGCTTACCTGGTATTTTCTGTGAGTATCCATAGACAAGGGCTGGATACTACAGGGCATGGTCTCAGAGCGGCTCAGATACACCTATTGTTAACCTGCAAGGCAAAGTGAGGGCTGGCAGAGGCCTGAGGAGATTGTTTGGGCGGCTAACAGACTCCTGGTATCAGGGAGCGGACGCCCAGTTAAGCACCAGCAAGTCTCTCTCACACACACAGTCCTGGGCACCCCTAGAAACCATCACAACGTGGCTCCAAGGGAGTGTGATGGAAGAAAAGAAAGAAAAAGCAGGACTTTAAACAGGGATCAATAGCAACCCAGAAAGACAAGGGGGCTGAGAACCCTCCACCCTGAGAATCTGCTTGTAGCCTTGCCTCTTACAGAGACAAAACCAACTCCCATGTTTGGGGCCTTGCATGCTGCCAACGCAAATTTAACAAACTCCAGTGTAGAGAGACAGATGAAATTGAGAGTGAGAGAGAGAGAGAGAGAGAGAGAGAAAATACACTGGAAGAAAGAAAACGACCTGCCACAGTCCCAACTTCAGAGAGGGGATCTGGCCAACGAAATCGGGCTACTCTATGGCAAACAAGTTACCTTGACACACTTGACGTTAATTCCTGGACAGACAAACTTCTTCCAGAGAAGGATGGCTTTGCTCTCCCCACAGGTGATGGGGTAGGCAATCTCAATTTCATCGTTGGTTTCAATGGTGCTGGGGTCTGCAGGCAGAAGTATGGATAACATGAGATTTTCATTATTGGGAGCTCAAACCCCAAAGGGAGAGGTGTGACAGTCCAGTTTCATGAGTAGAACACTTCCTAATTCAGCAATACACCTCTTATCCTTCCCAGCCTCATAAAGCCAATGCAGGTAAAGGGTCCATTCTCCTGCAGCAGGTAACTTCCTTCTAAATGGCAACCACCCAAAGAAAAACGTAGATGTTAGCAGAATCTGTCTGAACCAGAATCTGATCACCTACGCTAGCAAAATGCATCCAATGCAAGCACAAAGAAAGGTCACCAAGGGTCTGTAAGTAGAACCACATCCTGTCACATGGGAAATCTCAGTTTAAATTTAAGACATAGGACAATGTTCTGCTCTAGTATCTAAGCAGTGGGTCTCTGCTCCAAAAACCTGTTCCGTGCAGGTGCTGATCTTCTACTGACGTCAATGGGAGATCCACACACATCGAAGGGGCAGAATGCTAGAGTCAAGATTCACTGTGTGTTCTGAGAGAACTTTCCCCCTAGGCTCTTGCTCCTTGGGCTGGCAGGCAGCAATGCAGAGCCAGCCTGCTCAGCTCATTATATTTAACCCAAACCCTTAACCTGTATCAATCCATACAAAGCAAGAAGCCAGCTGTTTGACAGGGACTGGCATAGACGCTCAGACAGTTCCTGTTGGAATCCACTATTCACACAAACATTGTGCAGCTAGCTTCTGTGTACCGAGAAGACCTTCAAGGTAAATTCGTGGTTCCACTGAAACCAATGCAAGTTTTGCCATTGACTTCACTGGAGCCAGGATTTCACCCCCAGTATCAAGAGTCCTAATGGCAACTATAGCACTGATGATCCAGGTGGGAACACCCCAAGACAATGCACTCTACCTCCTGGGGAAAACAACATCCCCAACTGCTGATCCCAGTGGTGAGAGAACCCTAGTGTATTAAAGGTGCAAACCAAACTGCAAGTAATTCTGCAGGAGACATGTTTATGCCCACACCAAAGAGAAACTTACCAATCCCTTCTTCTAGTTTGTGTATGGTATGTGTTTCTACAGCCACCACAGCGGCACTGGTCTCAGAGCCCTCTTCGTAAATCCTGTTGTAAAAGTGTCCATCGATAAACAAACTATATAAATCACGGAAAAATTAAGATTCATAGCACAGGGTTAAAAACCTCATTTCATTTTTTGCTTACTTGTCCCTTAGGGACAAAATCTTGTTTTACAAACTTTTTTGGGGTGGGGGGGTTCAGGTATAAAAAATGAGTAATAATCACCAGGGATTGAAACATGCATAGCTGTTACCAATGCTACGCTCCCCACCCCTGCACTGCTCCACCAGTAAGACTGTTAATTCTCTGCTTTACGTTTATACTGCACCTTTGCCTACAACCTCAGATATACATGTGGCATTTTGCATCACTGTATATCCTCCTTGTGATCACAGACTGAAAGATTCAGTTGTCATGCCTACAGGCAAAGGGACAGAGTTACTTGTTGTATAAATCTGTACTTTTAATGTTATGATTTTTATGCATGTAAAATCCCAGTTCATGTTGTACAAATGTTTTTTGCAATATATTTATTGATTAAAAGGCACGTAACTGGTGGAAGTCATCTGTCCCTAGGAAGAGACTGCCAATGTAGGGTACCATAATACACTACCATCTATTGTAGCTGCCAACATTTAGCACCTTGGCTTTATTATATTTCACAGTAGGGGATGCCAAAGCAGGCACAGATGTTTGTGTATGTCGATATAATTACATTATCACATAGGTGGTAGTTTCCATGTGATCCTGCATTTATCATGCCCCGTTGCCTGGCTCACCTGCATGCAGCTCATTAATCTATCTCCCCAAGCGTTGTTTTAACATTCATATCCCTGAGCAGCCATTAAAAAAAACCAACAAATTACTAGGAAACGTGGAATTCCCCTGTCCTATAATTACACTGGCCCAAAGCTCAGATACCATAGTGGCGGGCCCAGTATGTGGCCCCAAATAGAACAAACTAAGATAGAGGGAGCAGTATTTAGTCCTCAAACAATGACTAGTTTAAGGTCAAACATCTCATGACCCAATAGGGCTAGAAGCAGAAGTATTATAACTTTTTATTTTAAAACACAACATATAATTAATCTGTGGAATTTATGGCTACAAGACATTCAATCTGAGATCTTAGCAGGATTCAAAGAAGGATCGACACCTAGTTATGGATAATGAGAAAATCCAATCTCTGCTTGGGTTTAGGAAAAGGCTTCCCCTATGGACAGGTTATTCGGTAATTGTTCATTATGGAGATTTCTTGCACCTTCTGCTGAAATACTTGGTACTACCAGTGTCACACAGGATACTGGACTAGATCTGACCACAAATCTGATCTAGTGTGGCAATTCCTATGTTCCTAATCATTGCAAAGGGGAGGGATTCTCAGCTTCCCTCTGAGACACCCAGGGCTTGCTTCTAGCTTGGGAATTCCCAAGATGTTAAACCTTAAAGTCACTACCTTATTATGTACGTGAACTACTTTAGGTCATTGTTAGAAGTTAAAATTTTAATCAGTTATAATTTCTCTTTTCCTCTAAGGCTTGCAGAACAGAATCAATCAAAGTATAACCCTTTCAGAAGTACCCCTTAAAGAGCATGCTGAAAATTGACATGCCTTGGATCACATACATGAGATTAGCCACATTGCAAACATACCCACTTCCCACACCTGTGCACTCACATGCGTGTCAATATTTTAGACTATGCAAAGTGACATGGATCACTCACCCTTGCTGCACTGGCTGTAGCTGTAATATCACTTGGGTTTTGGTATCTTCCGGGTTCTCCCCTTCATTTCCTTCACTTGGTACAACCACCACATCCCCCACAGGGACACTCACTTCGGCATTTGCCATCTCTCACATGCAGTCAAAGGGCTGGGTGGCAAGTGTGCTGTAGCGGACAAGCAGAGCCAGCTATTTACCCTGGTCTCATGGGAAGAACAAGAATGCTCTATGGTGTCAAAATGGAAGAGCAACTGTCGCCAGCAGTCCTGCCACAGTTAACAAAATGATATTGGACTGGTGGGAGCTGAGACGCTTACAGAAGAATGATTCTCAATCTCTGAGCAGGTGAAGGGGAGCACTAGTTGTTGATAAAACTCCATGCTGCAGAAGTAAACTGAAGTGCAACAGCTGCCGTGAAAGAGAAGGGGATATTGGGCTTCGGACGATGGGCATGTATAAGCCAGAGAGCACACCTCTCAGCTTGCAAAGCAGGCAGTTGAGACCATTTAGATCTGGTATCAATGAGACACAAAAAACAAGGAACCCCACAGTACCATATTCACAAACATTTTAACAGCAGACAGAATGCAGAGTGGAATTACCTGTACAGTGTAGTTTAAGAACCAAACATTGCAAAATCAGTGCCAGCCAGGTCAGCACTAACCCACATGCTTGGTCTTGGCAGCAGACATGAGCGCGCTGGGAGACGGGTTTCTAAGATGGGGCTAATTTCCTCCTTTCCTTAGTTGCAAGATTCCTAGCGGGCAACCTGATACCATAATCTTTTATTACCAGAAAAATGCACAGGCGAGATCCTTCCCCACTGCATGCAAGCATAAATGTAAGACTGTGATCCTAGTGTCAAAGATGAGTTGAGGAGGGATGGGAGTAAAGATCTTCAGAAAGAAAAGGAGGACTTGTGGCACCTTAGAGACTAACCCATTTATTTGAGCATAAGCTTTTGTGAGCTACAGCTCACTTCATCGGATGCATACTGTGGAAAATACAGAAGATGTTCTTATACATACAAACCATGAAAAAATGGGTGTTTACCACTACAAAAGGTTTTCTCTCCCCACACCCCACTCTCCTGCTGGTAACAGCTTATCTAAAGTGATCACTCTCCTTACAATGTGTATGATAATCGAGTTGGGCCATTTCCAGCACAAATCCAGGATTTCTTCCCACCCCCCCACAAACCCACTCTCCTGTACGATAATCAGACTAACACGGCTGTTACTCTGAAAGATCTTCAGAGTGTTTTACTGAAAGCACCTTGAGTATTTGTTGTGCTTTGCTCGAATACTCTCTAGAGCTCACATGGAAAAATATGCATGCAATTTTATTACTGGAGGAGTTAATTGCTTTTTTTTATTATTATTATCCTTGCCTAAAAAGCATGGAGAGAGGATAACACATTATGTAATTTGTTTGAAGTAATTCAGGCTCCAGTTCAAGATTGTTCTCCTTGGATTTAAAATCCGCAACAGATTTGCACCAGTCTGTCTCAGAAACCATGTCTATTTCTCTACCTCATCTTGTCTAGCTGGCCTCCTCTCTGCTCTTCCCCAGTCTCACCATCCTTGATGTGAGAGCCTTCTCCTCTGCACCTCCTGCCATATGGAATAGCCTCCATGTATGTGTACATATTGATTGTCCCTCTTCACAGAGAGACCCAGGTTTACATTATTGAGTTGCTGGAGGCAGTGTTCTCTCATTGGCAGACCTCCAGCTGTGGCATTCCTTGCCAGATGAGATCAGGCTGAATCTAAGCCTGACTCTGTTTAGGACCAAATGTAAGGCACAACTTACCAAGAAAGCATTTGCTTATGCGCCGACATAAAAAAAAAAAGCACACATCCCTGCTTCAGAAAGAAAGACTAGTTATCCTGTTTCAGATTTGCAGTGTGTTTTGGGACCAATCAGAACATGGCTATAAACATGGCAGAGAAGCGACCCAGAAGGAAGCAAGGAATAGAAACATGATGTGGCCAATGGACAAGTGGCCCAGTAAGGTTGTGGCTGCATGGGATGCACGACTGAGAATTGATCAAGGAGAACATGGCAGGATCCAGCTATCAAATCAGTTCTCCTTTGTTTTCAATATTTCTTTGGCTTAGGTGGGTCTTGTCTGTGTCTAGGGGGAATCCGATCTACAGTCTCTGTAAGAGGGCACTCTGGGAGCTTCATAGCATATCAAAGCACCTAGTGTCAGACGTTACCAGGAAGATGAATCACTTGGGCTCAGGCAAGACAAATCTGCAGTGAAGTCTCCTCAGAGGGCTGAGTTCAGTTGCTTCTGGACCTGGCATACATACAATTGAACTGCAACTGCAGTCCCCATTCAGCACTGTAAATGCCCTAGGAATGGCAGAGTCCTATACCTGATATTTATTCTCCCGCAACTTGTGTGCCCGACATACAGGCAGATTTGGTCCCAGGGGAACAATACAATTCTCTGTAGTTCACTTACTACACATCAGAGGCTGTATATTCTTGGGTCCAATGTTTACTGGCGTCTAGGGTTGGATTTATGAAACTCAGCATAACATTCCCTCATTAAGTGTTCACACATCCCACTGCAGCCAAGGTCACAGGATTAGAAATGTCTCATCCTTCACCCCTCCATATGGAGGTGCACAAACCCTAAAATATTCACCTTTTGGTAGTCAGGCTTTGGAGGGTGAGACCCCACATTATTTTCATCCTTTGGCTGTTAAGATAACATGGTGCTAGATCCTTCACCTGTCCTGGGTAGGGAGGACATATTCACACTTTTTATCCCCAGTCAGAGTCCCAGACCACGAGACCAGTCACCTTTTCAGCAACAGGACAACACAGGACTCAGCCCACCCAGCCAAACACCACTCATCCATCTGTAGTCAGGGTCATAAGGGTAACACCCATGTCTGGGCCGAACAGAGCCCTACATGCACCCACTATACACATACCTTTCACTCTCCAGTCTGGTGTAACCACTAGGGATTCAAAAGGCCCAGCCCCCCCACCTCCCGCAAGGCCTCAATAATCTAACACACAGATGGTCCGAGGATGCCCAGCCCCCTTCACACCTGCATGGCCAGTAGACAACAGGCACCTGGCTGTCCCCAAAAACCTTCACACTGAGATCAGATGGGGCGAGCCTCCACCCTAACAACCCCTTACCCACTGGCCGTCAGGAACTCAGAGAGCGTGAGACCCTCCCTTCAGCCCTGTGTCCCCATCATCCCACAGGGACTGGAGGAAGTGAGGTGCCACCTTCAGAGTCAGGTGCCCAACGGGCCCGAGCTGCGCTGACTCTAGTCAGCGTGCGCGCGCAGGTGGGGGAAGGGGTCGGCCTATGGCGCGCTGGCTGGGAAGGAGCAGAAGGTATTGGAGGGCCAGCCCAGATCCCCTCTTCACCTTGTGTAGTGAAAGAGGAGAAGGGGGCAGGAGCTTTTTCAGGATTGCACCCCCACCCCCCGGCTAGCAGGGCAGGGCTCGGCTCAGGCAGCACAAACTCCCCCCGATGCCACCTGTGGCCTTGGACAACGAGTGGGGAGGGCACGTGCCAGAGGCCACCAGCTCCACTCCCCGCCCCGAAAGGTCAGAAAGGGTCAGAGGTGGGCAGCCCCCGAAAGGTCAGAAAGGGTCAGAGGTCACCGGCCCCCTTTACCTAGGATACCCCGGGGGGGGGGTCGGAGGGCCCAAAGCCTCCCCCCAAGGATGGTCGGGGCCCCAGCGCCCCCGCCGCGGGGCCAGGGGCGGGGCTCCCCTGGGGAAGGGGTGTGGCCTCCCCTCCTCCCGCCCCTCGCTCCAGGCAGGCGGGCGGGCGCCGAGCGGACGCAGCCACTCAGCCCCCCTTCCCCCCCCGCGGCGGCGCGACGTCCCTCTCCCGGCGGCGGCACGTACGGCGGCGGCGCGCTCTGGGGCTCCCCCTCCCACTGCGGCCGGACCCCCCCCGCACTCCGCGTCCGGGCCTGGCCCCTCCCGGCTCCCGTAGCGCGGCGCCCTCCGTCCCTTACCGTCTCCGAACGGCCGAGTCAGGGGCTGGGGGGAGGGGAGGAATGAGCATGCGCAGCAGGCGCGCTCGCGACAGCCCTCAGTCGCCAGTACTTCCGGCCGCCGCCTGCCTTAAAGGGGCCGCGGACCATTTACTCCTGTCTACTGCCTAAGCCGGCTGCGCTGCGCTCTGGGGGCTGGGGTGCGCCCCCCCCGCCTCCCCGGGGTGCCGCCCTCTCCAGACCGGGCCCTGTGCACAGTGCGGGGAGCAGCCCGGCCGGCCCCCAGGGCGATCACGTGGGACCCCTGCCTGGGGGGAGCATCCTCTCCCCACACCTTGCCCCTAGGGTGATCACGTGGGAACCCTGCCTCGGGGGGCCACCCTCATCACACCTTGTCCCTAGGGTGATCACGTGCGACCCATGGCTTGGGGGGAGCATCCTCACCCCACACCGTGCCCCTAGGCTGATCACGTGCAACCCCTGCCTGGAGGATCCATCCCATCCCCCCAGGGGGGCATCCCCATCTTCCTGGGGCCATCCGCACCTGAGACATTTCTTGCCCCAGGGGGATAGCCCAGGACCCCTGCCCTTGGGAGGCAACAAGGAGGCTGTGAGCAAAGGTGCTGCCCCCCCGTTCTCCTCCACGGAGCATCTCCCCTTCCCTGTCCCTGCCAGGTGACTCTGCACGCCTGGATAGCTGGTTCCAGGACTCTCCGGGAGAGGGTGAGGAGGAGGCAGGTGTTAGCATGACACTGGTCTGGTGCCCATGTGCTCAGCCAGCCTGCAGGGGGTTCAGACACCAAGGCAGGTGTTGTCTATGGGGGTGTCCTCACTGCCAACCTGTTCCTATAAGGTTTTTGGCTTGAGACTTGGGCTTCCCAGGGATTCCTCACGGCTGACACCTAAAAGCTCAGTGTTCCCATCATTGCAACCACCTGAGAGTGGCACTGAATGGAGGATGAGGGCAGAGGTTCCATAGGCCTCGGAGAAGCAGCCCTGGGCTGGATTCGCCTCGAGCTGGGAATGAATTGTTTTCCTGGTTTAAAAATAATTAATATGCATAATCTGTTCTTTATTCACATCCCCACCCCCGAAAAAACAAACTGGGGTGGGAGACTGCTCAGCTGAGAGGCAGTTATCCAACGTGGGCAGCTCTGCCATGTCTGCTGTCTGGCCTGTCTCCCCCTCCCCCAAGTAAGACTATAAGAAGGGATCCTGGCTATTCTGCCTAAAAACAGGGGCTTTAGATGAGGACAAGAGACTCAGATGAATGTGGAGGAAGATGGGAAGGTGTCATGACCTTAAGAGCCCTCTTCTGGGAGGCCACACGGACTGCAGTCCAGGCATACTTCCTTTCAGCCTTTATATAGTTGCGGTCAGGGCCACCCCTACATGGTTTGCTGCCTTGAGCAGCTGAGCAAAAAAAAAAAAAAAATTGCCAGAGTGACGGGTCAAATAAACCAACCGGCTGGTCAGCTGCACCATGTGGCCCCCTCCCTAGTTGTTGATTTGACATCCTAACCCTCCCATGAAGGCCAGCCCTGGGTGCAGCCCATGAAGGTTAAAGGTGCCAGCATGCAATGCTCCATCTAGGTAGCCTTGGGTTGGCTCCATGTTCCAGCCCAAAATACTTCATCTTGATCCAGGTGCCATCCACACAGATCAAGATAAACCTGAAGTCTGTGTGAGCCTCACCCCTGCTCCTTGGATCAAGGAGGAGAATCGCACACTAGGACTTTGGGATTTGTGGCCTGGGCCTCGGCCACTGAAGTCATGTCTACACTAGGAAATTGCCCCTTTGCTGTTGAGTCTCAATCATACGTTCAGTAACAGTGCTGAAAATGGTTCTGCCCAGTCAATATTAGCAGTTCACTGGTTTCTGTTTAAGGAGACCCACTGCTGAGCACAGTTTCCAGCCCTGGCTCGAGTTCCTAACATATACAGGACTTTTGCATGAGTTGGAGGGTTGTATGCTAGGACCCGTAGCCTTTGTGGGGTGTACTTAAGCCTCTCAAATCAAGATGGGGAGCATTGCATGCTGGGCCCCGCAGGCTCTGTGGGTTGCTCCATCTGATGCAAACAGGGCATAGATATTGGCCTAATGGCTGGTTGCCACCGCAGATTTCCAGTTAGGTAACGTTTGGGCCAGATACCATCTCCTTATATGTTAAGGCATTAATGACCCCTCCCAGAAGAATATGCCTGTTTCATGTTTGGCAGACAGCTGAGCACAGGCTTGACTAGAAACAGGAGTCTAATAACACTTCACTTTTCTATGATACCTTGTCTCCCAAAGCGCCTCATAAGCCATGTACAGCACAACTGAAATGCAGCTACCTTTGGGGTGGAGAGCAGTAGCCACCTGCCCCACAGCACCCTGCATGACAGTGAGAGAGCCTCTTGCTCTTCTGAGGAGCGCCATCATCAATTCTTTATTGCCTGCACAGAGAGCAGGAAAGACCTTGGGTTGGGAGGTCTCATCTGAAAGAGCCACCTGCAGCAAATGGCACAGAGCCTGATGTGGGCAAGGATAAAGGGCTGAGTCAACCTGCCCAGCGTTGCCCAGGAGTGTGAGGGTTTCAAAACAGGAGTCTTCCAATTCCAGAGGGAGAGATGTAGATCAGGGGCCTGCACACCCCCTCCTCCCAAATATTCTGAGATTTTGGGCAAGACTGGGTTCAGTAAGGAATGACAAGGAAACATGAGGTTGGAAGGGCTGTTTTTAAAAATGTCCAATGTATGGAAAAGAGGCTCAGAAGTATGCACAGCCTGACGTGGATTTCATAGCACACAGCAGACCTGGTTCTCCTTTCAGGCCAGTGTAAATCAGGAGTGTTTTAGAGCCAGGTTTTCAAAACAGCTCCTTTAGGCACCAAAATAAGTGGCCATGTTTCCAAAGGAGCACTCTGCAGGTGGGTGGTTGAGCACTTTTGAAAATCTGGTCCAGAACTGAAGACAATAGCTGTGCTAGCTTCCGCTCATTGCACCAATATCCTTCAGTCCTGCCCTTGGGAGACTGGGTTTCCCAGCCAGCATAAAGTGGACCAAATGGCTCTGTGCTGGCCCTCTTGCAGCCCCTAGTGTGGGTGTTGGTGTGCCAGGGAGGGGGGGTGACTGGAGTGCCTTGGGCTCTAACTAGTCTCAGCTGACTGTGGCATAGAGCAGTGGTTCTCAAAGCCAGTCCGCCCTTGTTCAGGGAAAGCCCCTGGCAGGCCAGACCAGTTTGTTTTCCTGCTGCGTCCACAGGTTCGGCCAATCACGGCTCCCACTGGCTGCGATTTGCTGCTCCAGGACAATGGGGGCTGCGGGAAGGGCGGCCAGTACGTCCCTCGGCCTGCGCTGCTTCCTGCAGCCCCCATTGGCCTGGAGCGGCGAACCGCGGCCAGTGGGAGCCGCGATCGGCCGAACCTGCGGACGCGGCAGGTAAACAAACCAGTCTGGCCCACCACAGGCTTTCCCTGAACAAGCGGCGGACCGGCTTTGAGAACCACTGGCATAGAGGACTCTGGGTTCCTGAGACTGCTCTAATTTACCCCTTGAACCAGGCAGGATCTGGCCTGGCCCAGAACACTAGCAGGTGCAAAGTTAATATAAAGAGGATCTAGTCAGCCAGAATGAGAATCAAGCCCTCTTGTCTTTTAATCTTCCTACTGCCCCTCTCACTCAGCAGAGAAGAGAAAACATAATAATACCAACATCTTCCACACTTTCAGCATTTATACACCTGGCATTCCTTCCCCTTCCCTTCTACACCCCCCGCCCCCCAGCTTGGACAAAGAAAACCCATGAACTTAGTTTCACTTTGCTCACATTTGTTTTCAAGTTCAGGCAGTGGGTCCGTGCTGCCACCTCTGAGTTGCAAACACTGCAGGGGAAGGTTTTTTAAACCCCGTTGTTTCAACTGGATCGTACATGCATTTACAAATATCATGGGAAACCTTTGCTAAGTGGGTTTATGGTTTGACAAACTCTAAGACTTGAGTGCAACATTCTCTTTGATTTTGCGTTGTGTCGCCTCCTTTCGGTGTAGGCATCACACATGGTAAAGGCCAATGCCACACTCTTGGGCCAAGACAGACTCTGGAAGCCAGTAAATTTGTACCAACTTACCTGTGTCAGTGTATAACTTATCATGACCACACGATGGCGCCAAGGGGCATCCGTGCCAATGCATGTCATGCTGATGCCAAGCATCTGCGGAAAGACAGAAAGAAGCCTCAGCGAATAGCTAATTAACAAGAGCTGCTGTTTCAGTAGGCATCAGGCACTAGACATTAAATCAGAAAGAGTTTCCCTGGAACCTGACTACCCCACTCCTGATTATTATTATTATTTTAAAGTGCTGGATATATAGCAGAGGTGGAAAAACGGCCCCTGGGCTACATCCAGCCCGCGGGACTGTCATGCCTGGCCCCTGAGCTCCTGGCCTGGGAGGCTAGTCCCCGGCCCCTCCCCTGCTGTTCCCCCTCCCCTGCAGCCTCAGCTCGCCATGCCACCAGCGCTCTGGGTGGTGGGGCTGCGAGCTCCTGCCAGGCAGCGCGGCAACATGGCTGGCTCCGGCTGGGTGGAGCAGCTGCCAGTCCTGCTGCTCTGAGCGGCATGGTAAGGGGGCGGGGAGCGGGGGGGTTGGATAAGGGGCAGGGGGTCCCGGGAGCAGTCAGGAGACAGGGAGCAGGGGGCGGTTGGATGGGGCTGAGGTTGCGGGGGGCAGTCAGGAGATGGGGAACAGGGGGGGCTGGATAGGTGTGGGCATCCTGGGGGGGGTAGGGGTGTGGATAAGGGTTGGGGCAGTCAGGGGACGGGGACTAGGATGGGGGTTGGGTCCCAGGGGGGTGGTTAGGGGCGGGGGGTCCTGGGAGGGGGCTGTTAGGGGACACGGAGCAGGGAGGGGTTGGATGGGTCGGGGGTTCTGAGGGGGGCAGTCCAGGGGAGGGATTTGGGAAGGTGCGGATAGGGGGCGGGGCCAGGCTGTTTGGGGAGGCACAGCCTTCCCTACCCGGCCCTCCATACAATTTCAGAACCCTGATGTGGCCCTCAGGCCAAAAAGTTTGCCCACCCCGATATATAGGCATTTATTCTAATTTATATTTTACTGTCTGCTCCTTTGTGCTATCATGGCCGCATGGGTGGATCAGCAAACTGAAGCAGAGGCAGGTTAAAATGAGACACAGAAGAAGAAATTCACCCCAGTACAGAGGACAGGTGCCTCACTGCCCTACACTGGGGCTGTACTAGGGAAGGGCTGTAGGTAGATCAGTTCTGCAGTGACAGAGACAAAGGAGATGGCTGGTCAAGGGAGGGGCCACCCAATCCATGTTTACATAGATTGAGAGACACCCCCCCCCCGGCTCCTGGCACAGAAGTGGAGCCGCGGGACGGGGGGCAGAGCTGTGTTGCGGGTGGTGAGTTTCAGTTTATTGTTACAGTACACACACACTCTTCAGCTGCAGAAATGACTTGGGTTTATGAGGGTGATGTGCATTTTACCCATAATGCATCAGGGCAAATCTAGACACAGAACGCAAGAGTCCCTGAAGCAGCAAATAACTGGAATCTGCTGGTTGGTTACTGGGATAAGCACTGACTGAAGGGGACGCAAGTCAGTAGTGAACTCATTCGTTTGTCCAAGTAATCTGCAAGAAATAATCACTGCTGTAGGACTGACCTAGGGCCATATTATACCACTGACCCCCCCAGGTGGAGTTCCCACTGACACAAAACTGGGTTCTATTACCCTAGCTGAGCCACAGACTCAGGCAAGTCACTTGGCCATGGATTTTGGGTGCCCAATCTGAGACTCTTTAGGCCTGGGTTTCATAGACATTGAGCACCCACTGTTCCTAGTTACCTTAAAATAAGTGTGGGTGCTCAGCACCTCTGAAAACCAGGTTCAAGGAGTCTCAAACTCAGCTCCCAAAACCAGAACTATCCAGACTTACTGGAAACTTTTTCCCATAGTGCCTTGTTCAAGGCCACATAGCGAATGGTAGAGCCAGCGTACAAATTCAGAGCTGCCTGACTCCCAGTCCTGACACAGTCTCATCTGATGGTGGTGAGAACGCTCTTTCCATTCCACCAATATCCACTAGGAGGATGTTAAACAGAAATGACTACAGTTAGACATTTTAAAATCAGCAGGTAAATGGTAACTGTAACCAGGAAATCATCTGCGAGCCGGTGCGTTTCTAGTGGTGGCCCACAAGGATCGGTTCTTGGCCCCTATCCGATGTAACATTTTTATCAATGACCTGGAAGAAAACAACCATCACTGATAAAGTTTGCAGATGACACGCAAACTGGAGGAGTGGTAAATAATGAAGAGGACAGGCCACTGATTCAGGGTGATCTGGATCCTTTGGTGAACTTGTCTCAGGCAAACAGCATGTGCTTTAATATGGCTAACTGTAAATGTATAAGTCTAGGAACAAAGAATGCAGGTCATACGAACAGGGTGAGGAATTCTCTCCTGGGAGCAGTGACACTGAAAAAGATTTGGGGGTCATGGTGGATAATAAGCTGAACAAGAGCTCATAGAGTGACACTGTGGCCAAAACAGGGATCCATAAACAGGGGAATCTCAAGTAGGAATAGAGAGGTTATTTTACCTCCATATTTGGCACTGGTGTGACTGTAGCAAGAATAGTGTCCAGTTCCGATGCCCACAATTCAAGAAGGACATTGATAAATTGGAGAGGGTTCAGAGACGTAGAGCCCTGCAAATCCGCGGGTATCCACTTTATATCAGTGGACCATTTCTGCGGACAGCAGTGCAGATGCGGATACAAATTTTGTATCTGCGCAGGGCTCTGATGGTAAGAGCCGGGCAGGCAGCTGTGAGGAACTGTGGTGCGGACCCTCCACCTGCCCTGGGCGGGGGACCTGGGGGGCAGGGACACGGGCCAGGGGCTGCTTGGGCCCCTTGCCCAGGGCAGATGGAGGGTCCACCGCAGCTCCCCACAGCTGCCCACCTGGCTCTCACCGTGGCCAGGATGCAGTTCCAAGCTGCCCCTCCCAGGCTGGAGCCAGGTTGGGAGAGCCGTGCTGTGGGGAGCCTGTATCCCTCCACCCGCCCTGGCTGGGAGGTACTGGGGGGCAGGGACACTGGTTGGGGAGTCTGGGGGTTAGGAACACAGGCCGGGGGCTGCTCGGGCCCCCTGCCCAGGGCAGGAGAAGAGTCTGGCATGGCTCCCCACCTGGCTCTTACCGTGGCCGGGCTGTGGCTCCGAGCTGCTTCCCGGCTGCAGACAGAGCCGGGTTGGGGAATGCCATGCTGGCAGCTGTGGGGAGTCTGGGTCCCTCCACCTGCCCTGGGTGAGGGGCCCGAGCAGTCCCTGGGCAGCTCCACACTTCAACCCCTCTCCATCCCCAGCCAGGCTACCATGGAGCCCAGCCGGGGAGCCATGGGGAGCCGTGGCGGACCCTCCACCTGCCTGAGGTGCAGGGGTGGGGACGCTGAGAGCTGCCCCTGGCTGTGTCCCTGCCCCACAGGCTCCCCGCTTGGCTGAGGGCAGTTGGAGGGTCTGTGAATCTGCACAGGCTTTCCAAAGCTGCCCACACACTCTCCCTGACCAGGCTCCGGCAGCCTCAGCCCGGCCACGGTAAGTAAAGCCCTGCAAATCTGCAGCTATCTGCAGATATCCACATCCACAGATATCCACAGACAATTTTTGCAGATCGTTAAGCCTGATACCCATTTTTGTATCTGCGCAGGGCTCGACAGAGAAGAGCCACAAGAATGATTAAAGAATGGGAAAACCTGCCTTCTAGCGATAGACTCAAAGAACTCAGTCTATTTAACTTAACAAAGAGACAGTTAAGGGATGGCTTGATCACAGTCTATAAGCATCTACATAGGGAACAAATATTTTATAATGGGGTCTTCAGTCTAGCGGACAAAGGTATAACACATCCAATGGCTGAAAGTTGAAGTTAGACAAATTCAGACTGGATGAAACTCATCCATTTCTAAAGGTGAGAATACTAATAATTAGAACAATTTTCCAAGGGTCGAGGTGGGTTCTCCATTGCTGACCATTTTTAAATCAAGATGGGATATTTTTCTAAAAGATTTGGGGAGGTTCCCTAGCCTGCATTATACAGGAGGATCTAGAGGATCACACTGGTCCCTTCTGGGCTTGGAATCTGCTCCTTCCTCCAGGCCATGGTGACTCTAGGGGTTCTCAGGACAAATTTTTTGGTGGTCTCAGAGTGCGGCCACCAACAGTTGCTGGTCACTGCTCTCAGATGTTCTCTTAAAATACTTACTTACCTTTAGGAAAAACAAATAAATAGGCACATAGACATGTTCAAATCATTGTAATTTATTTATTGCTAGCTAGTAAGTAAGTCTGTGTGAAAAGTGATACTAACAAACATACAAGTATCACTTTTCACTGCAGATTTACTCAGCCCTGGCAAGCCTGGGGGCAAATTAAGCCCTGGATAGGGGACCAGGGGTGGTCAGAGCCCAAAGCCCCGCACTCCACCCCACCCCAGGGCTGAAGCCCAAAGCCTGAGCCCCACCACCCCTGGGAAGGTGGGGAACTCACCAGCTGCCTACTCCTTCAGCATTGTGCCCCAGGTGTCTCCAGAGGGGAATAGGGCCCAACCCCTGCTGGGGGTTGCATCCAGGAGCAACACTAAGGGAGAGAGGCTGGGGCCTTTACTTTGCCCCTGACCCCAATCACTGTCCAGGCAGCTGTAGCCAAGAAAAGCCCTTGATGGCTGCATGAGGCCACAGTGGCTGCATTTGAGAACACATAATGCCCACGTGTAAATATTGTAATAGATGCGCCCCCGTCCCACCCTGGATTTCTGTTCCCTTCATGTTTGGGGACTTCTAGATGGAAAGGGGTGTCCCACTCTTACAGAGATGGTGGTTTCAGTTGTGAAGTTTGGGTCCGGATCCTACTCTGGATTCTGATCCTCTCCCAAAGCTGGGGGGAGAGATCGGCTTGGGGAAGGGGCTCCTCTCCTCTCAAACTCCGGCCCTGCTGGGCTGCTCTGGTGCGGGGGTTCTCAACCTTTCCCGGCCACCACCCCCCTTTCCGGACTCGGAAGCCTGAGTCCACCCCTAACCCTGTCCTGCAGCCCCCAGGGGTGAGAAACACCGACCTCGGAGACAAGAGACATCTGGGTGTCCCTGGCTGAGACCCACCGCTATAGGGTGCGGGTGGCTGAGGGTTCTGCTTCGCATTATAACTCAGCCTCACAGATCCCTCGCCCACCGCTCCGGATTCGCTCCCACCTCCCATTCCCCGCGCCCCGCCGCGGGCAGGGCCGAGCTCCCGCCCCCGCCCCTGCCCCTGCCCCTGCCCGCGCCTTCGCCCCGCTTCCATACTAGGGCAGCCGGCCGGGCCGAGCTTTGGGACCCGCTCTCTGCCCGCCCGCTGAGTGGCAGCTGGGAGAGGCCAGTGGCCCGGGCCGGGCCGGCGTCTGCAGCCAATAGCCGGGGAGGGGCGGGGAGACTCCCGCGCCGGGATGCCGCGGCCGGGGGGCTGCGGCGCTGCGGGGCCGGAGTCGCTGCGGGCCGGGCTGCTGCGGCCGCCGCTGCGATGCGCTCCCGGCTGCGGGCGCCTCTGCTGCTCCAGCTTTTCCAGCTGCTGCGGCCGCTGCACGTCTCGCCGGCCAGCGCCCAGAGCGGTAAGGCCCCGCGACGCGCGGGGGGAACTTCCCGGCTGCCGAGGGAAAGTTTGCGGGGTGGGGCGAGGGGCCGGAGGAAGCGACCCCAGCCCGGGGCAGCTGGGTCCGGGCTCTGCCCAGCCAGGTCGGTGGGGAGGGGCGCGGATCGTAGCGGGAGAGCCCAGCTCCCCGGATCGGACCCATCGCTGCGGGAAATGCACTGGGGCTGCTGCACTGAATATCCCACCGAGCTGTCTGTGCACACGGGGCTCCGGGCGGCATAACGGAAGGGCAATGTGCACGTATTGCCTCTTTTAAAGCGCCTGTAGGAATCCAGTGTGTGGCCAGTCTACACCGGTCCACACTGTACTGTCAAAGGCAGGTGGGCTGACTGGCGGCTGCGACAGCTGATCGTCCCCGTGGGTGCTGAGCACCCCCTGTTTTCCCCCCATGGGTGCTCCAGCCTCGGAGCACCCACGGTGTTGGCATCTCTAACACAGGGTGTGCTTTTTCCAGGAGAATCGCCACAGTCTTTGGAGTGGCTGGTCTCCTTGTAACTGCACTGTTTGGAAATGGAATGGCGAACAACAACCGGAAGCCTGTGAAATTCAGTGGATCGTAATTGGGGTATATGCAGTAGGAGATCAGAATACCCATCTCTGGCTTTTGCATGATTGTTCCTCCAAAACTCTCCCGTTGGCTTCAACGCAGGGTGACCAGACAGCAAATGTGAAAAATCGGGTCAAGGGGTGGGGGTGGGGGGTAATAGGAGCCTATATAAGAAAAAGACCCAGAAATCGGGACTGTCCCTATAAAATCAGGACATCTGGTCACCCTACTTCAACGGGAGTTTTGGCAGCTCAGGCTGAAGTCCATAGTGTGTGTCTTGCTGCCCATTTTCATGCACATGTAGGACTTGACTGACTGGGTGCATATTAATGCTTCTTCCTCAGTCTACATTGATTGGTTTTTAAGATGTGGATATCTCCAGAGGTTCCTCAGTATGTTGTCTGAATGAAAAGCTATAGAGGGGCACATAAGAATGAAACATGACCAATATGTATAGCCCATAGTGATTGAATTGTACAGCAGAAGCTGGGCAGATTCAGGCTTGGTCTACACTTGAAACATATCAGCCTAGCTCTATCAGTCAGGGGTGTGAAAAAACCACAGCCCCAGCCACCATAGCTATGCTGACAAAGTGCCCAGTGCAGACACAGGTATGCTGATTTGGCATAGGGATTGTTGTTCAGGGTGGCAGTGTTCCTATATCAAAAGAAAAATTCCTTCTGTCAGTGCATGCTTTGTCTACACTGGGGCGTATCCCGGCACCGCTCTGCAGTGTAGACATAGCTTAAGTGTCGCACGGCCCCTTTGGGTGGATTCAACCTTCAAAGCCCAGGTACCAGGCCTCACCCTCTTCTCATTCAGCCACCTCCTAAAACCTCACTTCTGAGACTGCCCAAAAGACATCAGCACACACAAGGGGAGAAAACCTCAAAGTGAAAACCCTCCCTGGATCTCCCAGCATGTCCTGTCTCCTCGGCGGTTGTCTCTTGGAGAGCACATTCCTTGGGGCAGGGACCATCTCCACTTTGTGTCTTGTAAGGCCGGAGCAGATTGTCAAAGCTTCATTCAACACAAGAAGTGCCTGTAAAGTGTTTTGAGAGCTGCAAGTAGGAGGAGTAGAGCGTAAATGTCATCTGTAAGTCCGCCAGGGGACCCTTCCCTGACAGGTGAACAAGTGTAACTCACTGGTGAGTGGGCTGTAGAGCCCCTCTGTGCCGACGCACTGAGGAGACGAGTCTGTTACGGCCTCTTTAGCTCAGTGTGTGTATTCACTGCTCTCCGGTTCAATCCCCAGTGTGTTGGCCAACGTGGCGGCTGTTGCATAAGCCCCTTTCTGTTTCCCTTAGCACCCACGGACTGATCTTGTGAGCAGCTGTTCCTTGCTTGTGGGCCTGATCCTGTGATGTGTGAGTGCTTCTCAACTCACACTAAGTCTCTGGGGGGTGCTGAGCATCTTTCAGGATCGATCCTCATGTGAATAAGGACCACTGTCATGGGTAAGGGTTTTCAGGATCTGGCCTGGCACTGATAGGCATGGGTACCCATCTGCTCCAGTCAGTGGCTAAGAGCCTGATCCAAAGCTCATAGAAGTAAGTGGGAGGCTTTCCATTGGCATGGATCAGGCCCTACATTCCCTTTGACTTCAATGGAAACAGAAAGGGGTCCCACGGTTACATAGAAAGGAGCTGCATAAAAGCTGTGTGGCTTCTTTTTTTCTGCGGGAAGGGAACTGATTTAGCTTAGCTGAATAATAAGAAAATTCATGAGACTTAGCATTTATATACTCAGATAATTGAACCACAACAACTGTAAATTATACCTGTCCAAATCTAAAGTCAGGAGCTGTCATGATGTTACTATAAGAAGCCAGTGGGGAAACTGGGAAACAAGCTGGATGGAATGGTGGGAAAACACAAGTGTGAAGGAAATGTGTAAGGGAGAAATGAATGAATTAGCTAGAAATGTGTTTTTTCTCTCCCCTCCAACGGACAGATGCAATGATCTCTTCCCCCCACCCCAATCTTTTACCCTTCCAAGTCCCTACCGTGAAACCTCGTCAATAACAAGCAGTGACATCCCCTCCCCACATATCCTACACGCACTGTGGCTGCTCAGTGATGTTATCTGCTCTTTTAGACTGGGCATCCCACGTTACAGTGATCATGTTGCACATTAATACCTTGTAGTAAAATGGTATCATCTCTGACCCCAGGGCCTCGGGGAAGCAAGATGTGGATCTTGCAGACTTTGCTATGGAGCCAGGACTGTGGATCAGTAGTCTCATGAGGCCCGATTCAGAATTCAGCGCTAAGAGGATATATACAGCTTATGGTTAACAGCTGGACAAATCTGAGAGGTTTCTGTTCGCAGCGATTTGTACAAATCCTTTTCCCCCTTTTTGCATCAGTTCACATAGGCTTTACTAACCACGATTCATGTTGAGTTTGGGAGTTGAATGAGCCCAAAAATACTTACAGTGAAATTCATTTGGTAACTGTGTGAAGCGAGTGAATTTTGCAACCATGCTGATAACGCTTTACACTTTATAGTATTTCTCATTCATAGATATTAAAGCCTTTCACATAAATGGATATCATCATCTCATTTTGCAGAGGGGGAAAGTTAGAGAAGGATGGTGACTTACCCAAGGTTGCACGGAGAATCAGTGGCAGAGCTGGGACTAGAACCCAGGTCTCCTCACTCTTTGTGCTGTGATCAGTTCACAAGATCACAGCTTGGTCTCCCATGATCATAAAAATGTTTGCAAATTTCATTTAGCCTGGTTGAAGTTTTATATGAAACACATGAGCCAAGCAGGAGATTCCGGTTGCCCGTGGTAGCTCTGTGCATGGATTAAGGGTAGAGATGGGCGAATAATAGATTTTTCTGTTCACCATCAATTCAAAAAAATCGAGGGGGGAGGCAGGAAATTAGTTTTGAGTCAAACCAAAATTTTTCAAAACTTCTGTTCAACTGAAAAGTCAAAAACAAAAACTCATTTGGGGTCAAATGACACATTTGATTTAGATGCGGAGCATCTTAAAACAGTTTTGAGGGTTTTAAAAATAAAATTAAAGGACATTTTTAAACAAAAACTCATTTCAAAACAAAAAATGGAAAAGTTTAGAAAATGTTAAAATGAAGTTTCAATTCTGGGGGTATTCCCCCCCCCATCCCCCCCAAAAGAACAATTTGGTGAATTTGACATAAAGTTGCAAAATTGTTCAGGGTCTCCAAATCTGCTTTTTTCTGTTGTTGTTTCTGGCCAAAAACAATTTGCCCAGCTCTAGTTAAGAGTACTCCTATAGTCCTCTGAATAGGATCAGATTAAGGGAATGGGCATTTTCTCTTGTAGATTTCCATGTAAATTGCATTTGGTTTTCTTTTTTAAAGCTGTAAGCTGATTTCAGGGTTAAATATTTGTGGCACTAAGTGGTTCCTAGAAAGGAAACCTTTGGAAGTAAATAAATTAGACACTAACCCCTGTTGTACACATACACACACACAGAGGCAATAGACATCTAGCATTGGCCTCACAGAATGCAAGTGCTGCCTGGGTTCAATGCTGTAGCTTGAAACCAAGGGGAAGGGAGATGCAGTGCTGTGTTTTGTCTTTCCTGCATCCTGTAGCAAATATCCTGGCAGGAATCTGCTGAACACGATGAAAGTGGTTTCCTGCTGAATGTGCCCAGGAAGATGCAAGTGTGCCGGGAAAGCAAAAAGTTCAATTAGAGTTTTTTACAGATCAGGAAAAAATAACCCCCAAACCGTGGGAATCGGGATTCTGCAGAAACTGGAAAAAAGAAAAGGAGGACTTGTGGCACCTTACAGGCTAATTAGTCTCTAAGGTGTCAGAGGTGCGCCTTTTCTTTTTGCTGATACAGACTAACACGGCTGCTACTCTGAAACCTGCAGAAACTGGGAATTCCGCCGGGTTCCTCCATAGCTCCACAGCGTTTGCAATTTGGGAAGGTGTGAGACGGGATCATCACGGGTGTTGCAGGCAGGTCCAGCAGGTGGGAAGTCGGGGGTGCACATGTTCCTTATGAAAAGGCGGGCTTGCAGGAAGGTTTGACAGGAGCTTGGAGGGTTGGATCCCTTGTCTGAATCCTTGGGTGGAAGCCCCTATTGAAGGGGGAAAGGATAAAGATGATGGGTTGCTTTGAAAGACAATTGCTCCTTTCATTTGTTGGATAACAGCCAATGGACTCTTTCCACTGGCCTGCTCCCGTGCAAACACCACCAAGCTGATCAAGGACATTTGCATTCCAGAGGCAGCAGGTAAATGGGTGACTAGGGCAGGTGAGAAAAGCAGGAAATGATTAAGCTCTGGTCACCAGCGATACAGAGAGCCTTTCCCGCCTTTCCCGCTAATCCCCTCTTTGTGGGGAGAAGAATGTTTGTGTGTCATTTCTAGTGGGCCAGTTACAGCAGGCAACAAGGAGCCGAGGTACCTGCATAATAAGGCACTGAGATATACTCCCCCGCCGAGGCTGAAAGTCCCCAACCTACCCCGCCAATATCCATTTATCCCTAACTTGTAGACATAAGAGGAGAGTTCAGTCTCCAGGGCCCATTTGGACTCTGGTCTCTCTGCTCCACAACATGGTCGAGTCAGTGGCCGTGAGTTTGTGTGATGCGGACACTCACTCTCTGAGAATTGGGTTGAGACCCACCAAACTCGTGTCAGAGATGAGCTCTTGTGAAAGCTTTCACTCCTGGCTAACAGTGGCTGCATCTGAACTGGTGTCTTCTAGGGGAACAGTAATGGTTTATGAGCCTGTCTCCTGGGCCATCTAGTCCCCGGGAATTCAGATACCTCGGAGCCTGGGCCATGGTGGGGATGCTGGCACTGCTCAAGGGGCCCAAGCTCCTGGACAGGAAGCAGCGCGGCGAGCGGGTGCTGAACAGCCTTAACTCCGACCTGCTGCCAGCCCCAGCCACTGGCCCTGAGTGCGCTGTGCCCCCCAGGCTGCCCAATCTGGACACCACGGGCCAGGCGCCGCCGGTGAGTATAGCCCTGCACGGTTGTATCTGGATCTGATCCACTATCCGCAAAAATGGACCGCGGATATGCAGGGCTCTACCCATTGTGCTAGGAGCTGTACATACACATGGAGAGACGCAGCCCCTGTGTCAAAGAGTTCACGGTCTAAACAGACAAGAGAGACAAAGAGCGTGACAAGAAACAGAGGGATAGGAAGATGAAGGGACTTGCCCAAGGTCACTGAGCAGGTCGGCAGTAGAACCAGGAACAGAAAGCTGGTCTCCCACCTCCCACTTTAGGGTTCTACTCACTAGACTGCGCTATTGAAAGGGAAGGGGCAGGAACACAGTGGAACTAACCAGCTGTTCAGAAGGGGAAGGACTATTCACGATCGATCGCTGTTCAGCAGCAGTCTCCCTGCTCCAGTTACAACAGGCCAGGAGCCTCCAGGAGAGTGAGATGTAATTAATCAGCAGGGTTCCCCAGGCACCAAGTGTTAAATGCCTTATTAGTTTTCACTTTTCAATTATCAGACACCCGATAGCATCTTCATAAGCAGTAGAGTCCTGAAATTAAATCCCTGGCCACAAGTGTGGTGCTCGGCTTATCTCTGGCATGTGTGCTTGGCATGTGCGTTAGGGAGGGTTTGGATGTTTTTACAGAGGGCTTCATTTCCCAGGCCAATCTCCTCTTGGCCCTCTCTCCCCATCTTCCTCTGAGCTGCAGCAGTAGGATCTTCGGGGGCATGGGGAGGGAGGGGTGATGCCAGCTCTTCTAACCATTACCTCTATCTCCCGTCCCTCCACTGCTCTTCCAAAAGCAACCCCGCGCCTCTGCAGCCAAGGGAGAAACTCCCCCCGGACTAGGAGCTGCCTACTCTGCTGCCTGAACCCAGGCAGCAAAGGGGAAGCTGGATCCCTTGCTTCAGGCCGGGTGCAAGAGCTAGGACTCCGGGGTTCTATTTCTAACTCCACCACTGACTTGCTCTAGGACACGGAGCTGCAGGCCTCAGAGCTGCAGTACATAGGGTGTCCCTGGTATCTGCGGAGGGCCTGGTTTTA
This sequence comes from Lepidochelys olivacea, assembly GCF_965140295.1. Classification (NCBI taxonomy): domain Eukaryota; kingdom Metazoa; phylum Chordata; order Testudines; family Cheloniidae; genus Lepidochelys; species Lepidochelys olivacea. The sequence goes on from NC_140429.1 coordinate 12,179,732, forward strand.
AAGGGATGAAAAAGGAAGTGTGAAGTTGCTTCCCCTTGGCCTGTCTCTGGTCTTCTGCTGAAGTTCAGCCCCTGACAGCCAGGTCCTCTCCAACACCGGTGAATCCCCATTAGCCTGTTCTGACTTCTCAAAGCCAGTGGCTGGGCAGCCACCACAAACTGGACATCTCTTGCCACCATTCCTTTGCTGTCCCTCCCCCTACTCCATTCTCTTTATTGGATTATAAATACCTTCCAGGCATTTTGCTCTGGAACAAAAATGCTTCCTGCCGTGGGAGTTGGAAGGCAGCAGATAACACAGTCACAGCGGCGCATGGCCAGAATCTACAGCGCGCTTTGGATGTACTTTGGCATCACGCTGGCCAAGCAGATTATCCTCTCCCGCTCCTTGAGTCTTGATTAAACTCTAACCCTATGACATTAATCCCATTCATCTGCATCTTTAATCTGTGCAGCAGGTCAGCAATTCCTGTAAGTACCATTCTCCCCGTCAGGAGAAAATTACATTTGATTTTTTTTCTAGTTAATTCAAAAAGAAGTTGATGGGGTGACCTGACAGCTGAGGTTGAGAACGGACCAGGGAAACTTTCCCCTCTAGGGCACTGGGTCTGATTCAGCTTAGTTACAGTTATAACTAAACTTATAACTGTAACTCCCTGGTAACATCTCCACCCCCTAAATAAAGGGATGATGGAGGTCACCCCCCTTGCTCTGATGGAATTGTTAACCCCATTCCCTCCCGAAATCTCTGGCTTCTGTTAAGCCCTCCTTGCTAGAGAGGACTTTCCCATACAAATACCAGGTGGATGGTGGGAATGTTCCCACACCTCCTGCTTTTCCCCCTTATTCAGAAATCTATCTTTGAGCACCACAAATTTGCCTACTGCTGAAGAGCAAATTCTGTGCCACCAAATTGGCCAAGAGTGCACCAAATGGCAGACAAGAAGAGCCTGGCTGGCTGCCACCTTGGACTATGTGGTAATCGTTGATGTTTGATCAGCATGGGTGTAGAACGCTGCTCAATCAGAATGCAATCATCACATACCCCCTCTCAGGACAGGAGTCGCTGGTAACGCGGTATGCAATGCAGAGGGGAATCAGGCCCAGTGATTGAGATTTGCAAAGCCCGCGAGGGGATTCAGCGATTGCACTTGCTGGCAAATGGGGGTCATGTGGGGACATCCCACCATCGGCTTTGAAAAGCTCAACCAATGTTTCTCCTGGGGAAGCGTCAAAGTTCAGGGCCACTGTACCTGTATTCCCCCTCTGTGGTCCAACAAAGACACTAACTCTAGGCTCCTGGCACCACAGCTTTCACCCCTTTTGGGCGGAGACCCACATCTCTCCCTCCGGACTGGGATTTTTCCTGGCTGCACAGCTCTCTGCCTGCACTGTGATATCCCCAGCAAGCCAGACTGCCTAAAAGGCCTGCATCTGCATTCTGCTTTCTCTCCAAAAGCAATGACCAGGTAATTTCCCACAGCTCTAAGTTACCCCACAGCTCTTTCTAAGCAAGCACATTTATTCTTAAGGTAAAAGCATGACACAGAAAACATATAAAAACAATCAAAGAAACTACATGCATGCTAATAAGCTTACCAGAGATCACCCCCAACTCCAGCCTCAAGCTCTGGCAGGTGTCAGTCCTTCCAACCCTTCCCTAAGGATGGGGGCCCCTCTTGGACAGAAGGATCTGTCCCTTTGTTGCATCAGAAAGAAGGCCTGGCATCAGTTTAAACTTAGGCTGTTCATCCAAAAGTCCTTTCTTTGTCCGTTGGTCTCTGGAGAATTCAGTCTGAACCAATATATGCAGGTCTCTCCAGGTGAGGGTGCCTCCCTAGCAGTGTTAGAACCTGAGTGAAATTATCTAAATTACCCACACTGTACTTCCTCCCCCATGGAATTACAGATAATCCCTAGCCCAATGATACATCATCTTAATACAGTGAGATCTCCCAAAGATAGTGCAGGAAATTGCCAGATCTGTCTCAGTAGGATTCCCCCATAGTGCCCCTTCACTGCAAAACAGGCAAGCTGACATGATCAGCAATGTAGTTTGAGCCAGATCCTCGGGCAGGGTAAATCAGGGCAGCCCTGCAGAAGTCAGTGGAGTTGTGCTGGCTAACACCTGTCAAGGATCTGGCCCAGAATTGTAGAGACACTATATAAATATGGCTGGCAAAGCGCAAGCTCCTGGAGGAGTCTGCCTGGGGATGCTGCCTTCACCCGTGGGTGGGGAGAGAGCATTTTTAACTGGATTCCCCAGCTCCTCACCCCCCTTTCTCTGCATTACGCAAACCCCTGGCATCCATCCGGGGCATTTCACAGGCTAAGGGGGGAGATGGGCATTTTGTGGGAGCCCCTTGTTAAAGAGCTGGCAGTGCCTTGCGGGATTGGATGTGGCCAGCAGTGGTTCCCATCTGGCAGCCGCTCGTTTGCAGGCTTCTGTGAAAGGAGATGGTGGTTTGAGCTCAGCGCCTTGTGGGCAGGAGTCCATCTCACACAAACCAGTGTCACTGGCCGCTCTCTCACAGAGAGGGACACAATGAATCATGGAGGAGGCTGAACATTGCCTAGCAGTTGCCAGGCCTGGTGACCGGGGGAGGCAGGGGCCTCATCAGCAAGGCAGGGGGAGAGCTTGGCCTCTTGTAACAGTCCAGACTTTCCCTGTTCTGGGGGAAAATCAGGGACTTCGCTCGGGCCCTTTGCACCAGCTCCAAATTCACTGTAAACCTCTGCACGCTATTTCCCCTAAGGGAAAACACACCCCTCTACTCCTCTCTCCCTGGGACGGGCAGGTGCAGCCTGCTCCCGGCAGCTGTGGGAATCCACCCCAGGCATCTGAGCTTGGAGCTCTGCCCTTGACTCCCCGAGAACTGATGCTAGCCTCCTGGCCTACTATACCAGGGAAGTGCCGCACTGATGGGGTCTGGAGAGGTCGGGTAGCGTCTCAGAGCTCATGTCCAGGTTGAAGCTACACAGATGGCACCTGGGCTTTCATTAAGGGATTAATCCTGGCTCCACTGAAGTCAGTGGCCAAACTCCCAGTGGAGGTTGCAGGGAGGGGATTTGACACATGGGGAAATTAAATGTGTCTCTCCAGCTCACCCCGCCACAGATCCTGTCTCTTGCCTTGTGCGTCATCCCAGCCTACGCCGTGCCGGTGACTCTGCACCCACTCCAGATCCCCACTGGGGAATGCCTACAGGAATCAGGCTCGTCTGTGGTTTTCAAAAAGAGAGACACGCCTGACCCCATGGGCAGCCTCCAGGCTCCAGAGGGGGTCGGTGGTGGGTGTGATGTCACTGGCAGAGTGCATGGGAGCCAGTGGTCCATGGCTGTGCCTAAATTCGGGCTTGATCCTGCTCTGATTGAACTGATGGCAAAAGGTCACTGGGTTTCAATGGAAGTAGGACGGGGCCCATTGTTGGGGCCTGAATGGAGGGAAACTAGATTAGAACTGGCAGTGAGACTCCAGAGTTGGCCTGCTAGGTGAGCGCTGAGACCTGGGGAGGGTGTGGGGTGATGCGTGTGGGAACTACCACTGCCCTTCCCTAGTAATTAGCAGTTCGGGAGCCTTTCTGAGCTGGCTCATGCTGGGTTTACACCAGTGTAACTCCACTGACTTCAGCAGCGTGACTCCTGATTTATGCCACATAGGGGGACCACCTGTGTTGGATGGAAATAAGGGAAAACCACATGAAAAATAAGGGACAACACTTGATTTTAAGGGACATTTTAGGAAAACACCATTTCCTTTAGCATAGCATAGATTTTCCTCTCATTTCTGTACGTTTCCACTGTCCTCTAGTATACAGTGCAATTATCATAAGCTCCAGCTTCGTGTTTAAAATGGTCAGGGGACACCATTTAAAATAAGGGACAGGTGGTCACCCTCAGACGGATCAATGAAATGAGGGACAGGTGGTCACCCTCAGACGGATCAATGAAATGAGGGACAGGTGTGTCACCCTACCTCAATGACACTAGAATCAAGCCCTACATCTGCTTGTGAATGCAGCGCGGGCCATGGCCCTGTCCAAAACACAGCTGTCCGCTCCTCTTCCTCTGGCCAGCCTCCTTCGCAGCAGGATGGTGTGGCGAGGGCTGCCGGAGGTCACTCCAGACCACGGGAGCTTCCTGCTTTGGCATTCAAGAGCCAAGTGCGTGCCGATGTGTGAAGAATAATAGTTTAGCCTCCCACAAGCAGCTCTTGCAGGAAGGTTTTTCTCAAGCTGTGTGCGCTGCGATCTCATCTCCCTGCGAGAGGCCGAGAAAAGCAAAGCAAGCAAGCAAAGAGACGCCTTCACCGTCTCCGTTTTGTCCTGCTGCCAATAGATGGGGAGGGCTGGTTTTGGACACAGCCGCTTTCATTTGAAATGCAGGCTGCACAATAGCTGACAAGCAAGAGAAGGGACCTAATTGATATTTGGCCACACAGTGGCTCCTCTGTTAAAGGCTTTCCCTCAGCCAGCATGTGCTATAGCAACTCCAGACCATGGGCTGCCGAGGGGGTGGCTGGCAAAAATGGGGGCTTTATGGGGCTGAAAAGCAGGTGTGCTGGCGGGGACAGAAGCCTGGCTCACGAGCTCCCAGCAGCCTCAGAGTTATTGGACATAAACAATGAACCCGTTTGCACTAGGATAACGGAGTCTTTTCTCCTCCTGATCAGAGGCACTTGATTTGTACCCAGCCGAGGAATGGGCTCCATAGACCACACTCAGCCTCCATTGGCCAGGACCAGTCTGTGGCTGAAGAAAAGACCCCCCTCCCCACCCCCTGATAGAACATCTTGGCAGAACCCTGGTCACCTCCCTCCTTCTTCTTTAAGTTTCACTTTTAAGGGGCACCATCAATTTAGTGTAAGCCCAAAATTATTTATTTAATTAGTTATTTCCTCTTTTTAAAGGGCCAAGGGCCTGAGCCAAAGCCCTCTGAAATCAATGGAAAGACTTCCAGTGACTTTGGATCAGGCTGTGAAAGCGAATCTGAAGAGTGTTTTTTCTTGCTGTGGGCTTTTCGACATTGTTTTTATTTAAACCAAATCAGGTTTTTTCACCATACCTGGATGGGAAACCAGGCGAGCACAACAGCTTGCTAGCCCAGGAAAACTGGAAAGTGAAACTGACCAGGAATGGGAAGTGAAAGTGACCAATCTTTCACTGGGCTGACCTCAATTTGCAAAGATCAAGAGGGAGCCAACTAGCTTTCTCTGATAGTGTTGTTAATGTTCTCCTGTGCCCATCGTATCTCCACCTACCCTGAGCACAGAAAAGCTCTTCTGTGATCAGCGGCTGGTGGCAGAGCTGTAATGTATGAAGGGATAGAATTCCTGATTTTGGTTAACCACATGTCAGTGCTGCCAGAGAGAAAACTGGAAGGAGGAAGGGCAGTGTGGTTTTAACTTTTTCACGCTGTGGCAAAAACAAACAGCTGCCAGGTCACCGTTTCCAGAGCTCTTCAAATCAGCTTTATCATTGTATCACAGTAGCAGCGACAGGCGCCAATCAAAATCAGAGCCCCACTGTGCTTGGTGATGTAGGTACCCAGAGCAAGAGCCAGGGCCTGCCCTGGAGAATTTACAGACAAAGGGTGGAAGGAGAAACGGAGGCACAGAGCGGTGAAGTGGCTGGCCAGCCATAGGCGCCAACTTCCCCACTTTCCCGTGGGTGCTCAACCCCCTGCCCCCGCCCCCATTCCAACCCCTTCCCCAAAGTCCTCACCCCAACTCCGCCCCCTCCCTGCCAATATTCCAACTTCTTCCCCAAATCCCCACCCGGCCTTGCCTCTTCCCCTGAGCACGCCGCGTTCTTGCTCCTTCCCCTCCCTCCCAGAATGTGTTAACGCTGCCAAACAGCTGTTTGGCGGCGGCCGGGCAGGAAGCGCTGGGAGGTAGGCAGAGGAGCGGGGATGTGGCACGCTCAGGATGGGAGGAGGTGGGGGTGAGGGGAGCTTGGCTGCTGGTGGGTGCAGAGCACCCACTAATTTTTCCCTGTGGGTGCTCCAGCCCCGGAGCACCCATGGAGTCGGTGCCTATGTGGCCAGCAGCTCAGTGGCACAACCAGGAACTGACCCCAGTGTCCTGACTCCCAGTTGTGTGCCCTACCCTCTAGCTCACATGCCAAGCCTAAGTGACTTCTTTTCACTATGTATTATTTGCATTCCAATAGGGCCTAGAGGCCCCAACCAATACTGGGACCCCACTGTGCTGGATACTGTACAGACAAAGAGTGAGGGGCAGTCCCTGCCCCTAAGAGTTCACACTCTCAATAGACAAGGCAGACAAAGGGTGGGTGAGGAAACAGGCAGAGAGAGGTGAATAGCTCTAAAAATCTGGCCCTAAGTGACTTACCCAAAGTCGCACAGGGACTCTGGGATGGAGTTCGGGGCCCTCGAGTCCCAGCCCAGCCCCAGTCCCTTAGCCATAAAATCATCCAACCTCTTATCTCATCCGTGGCTAGCCACAGCAGGGAATTGAAAAAGCTGGGATTTTCAGCCTGGCTGCTCCCCACACTCCAGTTCCCAAGATTTTTCTTGGCCCTATGGCCCGAAAAATTACCCAGAAAAAGATGTTTAATGAAGAAAATATTTTAAGTGACTCCAGAGAATGGTGGGAGTTGGGAGTTCAATGAGCGTTTGCTTTCCAGCTGGTCTAACCCAGACCCCTCTCTCTAGTCCTCCTCTGTTTTACGCAGTGAGACTGATTCTTCACTCTGTTAGTCGTCTTTTGTGCCCATGTAACTCCATTAAATTCAATGGCCAAGACAGACAAAGGAGAGGATGTCCATTGGTGTCAGGGCAGTTAGGCTGGTGTGTAATAGTGGAGTAATGCGGCGGTGAATCAGTCCAAATGACACCCGTGCAGCTGCAGAGCTGAAAGTGCTGAGATCATGGGGGCTCACCTGCAAAGGCCCAAGGGTCTCATTCTCCTTTCACTGGTGGAAATCAGGAATAGCTCTGCTGAAGTCAGTTGAGTATAAATTTACATTTACACTGAGAGAGGGGAATCAGAGGCTGAGTCTCAGGCCAAGCGCTTGAGATTAGGCAAGTATGGTCCCACCCCAAAGAAGGCTGCATTGCCATAGCACCTGAAGCTTGTAACGTACTTTGGGGTGAACGGTACGGGAGAAGGAGCAGTGCAGTTTAGTGGCCTGGGAGTCAGGAGATTCTGGTTCTATTCTTGCCTCTCTCAGGCAAATTACTTTGCTTCTCTGTGCCTCAGTTTCCCCTCCTGTCCTTTGTCTAGCATGTAAATGCTTTGGGGCAGAGACTGAGGGGAGATGTGATAACAGTTTTCAAGTACATAATAGGTTGTTACAAAGAGGAGGGAGAAAAATTGTTCTTCTTAACCTCTGAGATAGGATAAGAAGCAATGGGCTTAAATTGCAGCAAGGGAGGTTTAGGTTGGACATTAGGAAAAACTTCCTAACTGTCAGGGTGGTTAAGCGCTGGAATAAATTGCCTCGGGAGGTTGTGGAATCTCCATCACTGGAGATTTTTAAGAACCGGTTAGACAAACACCTGTCAGGGATGGTCTTGATAATACTTAGTCCTGCCACGAGTGTGGGGAACTGGACTAGAGGACTTCTCGGGGTCCCTTCCAGTTCTATGATTCTATGATTCTACATTAAAACCTATTAGGAAAACAGCAGATGAAATGGTCTCACACGTGTGGTGAGAAATGAAGAATACCCATACCGCGCATTAGAGAAACGCATCCAAATAGATATGGCAGGAGCGAGGTTACTGGATTGTTTTCTCATCCACATGCATTCATTTCCAATGGCTTTTTTTATAAAGCTGATTTTAAAAGCCCTGAAATCATTAGCTGAATGCATCTGAAGAGAAGAAAGGTAGATGACATTTTTGCTTGTATTCCTTAGAGCCCCTGTAGGCCATGTCTACACTGCCACTTATGCCAGCAAAACTTATGTCGCTCAGGAGTGTGGAAAAAACACCCCCTGGAGCGACATAAGTTTCACTGGCATAAGTGGTACGTGCCCAGCGCTATGTCATTGGTGAGCTCTCTCCCGTCAGCATAGAGCAGCTACATGAGTGATCTTCCAGTGATGCGCCCGCATTGGTACAGCCGTGCCGGGTAAGCTCGCTGGTGTAGATGTTGCCTAAGGACCTTTCCCAGGCCTGAAGAAGATCTGTGTGTAGCTTGGAAACTGGTCTCCCTCACCAACGGAAGTTGGTCCATTAAAAGATATTTCCTCCCCTACCTTGTCTCTCTAATATCCTGGGACCAACACAGCTGCAACAACTCTGCATATTTCAGAGTAGCAGCCATGTTAGTCTGTATCCGCAAAAAGAAAAGGAGGACTTGTGGCACCTTAGAGACTAACCAATTTATTTGAGCATAAGCTTTCGGATGCATCCGATGAAGTGAGCTGTAGCTCACGAAAGCTTATGCTCAAATAAATTGGTTAATCTTTAAGGTGCCACAAGTCCTCCTTTTCTTTTAACTCTGCATATGAGTACTCTGGGCTATTTCCCCATGTAGAGAAGTCCTTAGAGGTTAGTGGTTATTAATAAGTCTAATAAATCATACAGATTTTGATCTTCTATAGCACCTTCCACCAAGGCTACCAGAGCACATTACAGACACAGCTGAATTGATGCTGCCAACAGTCCTGCAAGGTTGGGGGATGTTACTATCCCCATTTTACAGGTGGGGAAACAGACATGGAGAAATTAAGATCAGCACTTCCCCCTACTTTTGGGGGCCTATCTTGAGACACCTGGGACCTGAATTTCCCAGGTGCTGAGATGCACAGCTCATGTTGATTTCAGCTGGTGTGGCTGCATGGCAGATATTCAGCTTCTCTAGAAGTCAGAGGACACCCACAGCTGGAGGGGGCAGGATCAGAGACTTGCCCAGCATTGCTCAGTGAGTCAGCAACAGAGTCAGGGCTGCAGCCTAGGAATCAGCTCCCAGTGCCCCACTCTGGGTGCTCCTTGATTCTGAGGGGTCAGTTAGTGCCTGGACTACAGGGGCCATTTCTGGTTGAGCTGCAGCACGGCCGATGTATCAGCTGAGAGGCACGTGCGCCCTTAGTGTCTGAAATGCGTCCGGCCGTCTCTCACCCTGCCTCCTTGTGTTCCAGGGGACGGATGTGGCCACACCGTGCTGACACCTCACAGTGGGACGCTGACCTCCAGGAACTACCCTGGCACGTATCCCAATCACACAGCCTGTGAGTGGAGGATCCAGGCAGCCGAAGGGAGCTCTCTTCTCCTGGCCTTCGGGGACATGGACATCGAATCCTCCCAACACTGCGCTTCTAGCTTCTTGCTGCTCTCATCCCCTTCTGATGGCACCAGCCTTGGTAAGGACTTCCCTGGCACAGCCTTTGCCACACGGGCAGAGGCAGCCACCAATGCACGACGTTGCAGGGCGTGCGGGGGCGATTTTTCCCTGCCTCCTTCGGCGAGCGTAGAGCTCTGCAGGCGAAGTGGAACCAGTGCAGTACCAGGGAGGGCAGGGCCTGGGTAGGCCATGCACCCCCTTGCATGCCCAGCGTACAGCATCAGCAGGGATCCGTGCAGGGAGCGTTTGGGCAGGGAGCAAGGCTGGCCTGGGAGAGGAGTGTGGGGGTGAGCGGACCCCTTGGCTGCATGCAGCACAGCTGCAGGAGTACTGGAAGTGTGTAAGGGTGAGCTAACCCCCACGGGGGAGAATCACAGTGCTACGCTGGGATGCTTGGTCTGCAGCCTGCTCTCCAGGCTCTTGATCCATTATTATAATGTACTGAGAGCCATCAGGGTGCTCAGTGCTTGGCAAACAGGGAGGGAGACCCAGTCCCTGCCCCACCAGCTCCCAATGCCACCTGTCCATTTCAAGGTGGTTCTGCCTGAGCAGACATCAAACTCCAGAGGTCTCAGCACATGATGCTCCGATAGGGCCCGGCAAGTCCTGCTCCCAACGGCCCAGCCCAGAGAACCCCTTTGCTGCAATCACCACTGACCCACCAGCTTCGTCCAGAGGAATCACCCAGGATCGGGGGGCGCCTATGGACTGAAATAGTGTCACCCTCTGGTGCCTCTTCTCCCTTGACAGAGCTGCCTAGTCACCCACTGACCCTGCCCAGAACTCCCAGCGGGTGCTGGCCTGGGACAGGCACCCATGGAGCAGCGCTCAGTGACACAGGGAGTAGGGACCCCCTGGCTGGGGCTTGACCCTCTGAGCTCCACCGGCCAGTGCCGTTCTGCTGCCTTTTGGAGTCCAGGTGCCCCCAGTGGGACTGAGGCATCTGCAGCTTCCAAGCTAAAGTGCACGGCCCTGCAGCCTCCGGCCACGATCCAGTAATCGAGAGGCCTGAGCTACCAGGTCTCAAGCCTGCAGTTGGGAACAGATCCCTCCCCAGCCCAGTGGGGATTAGATCCAATTGAAGGATTGTGACCAGGGTTACACAAAATCCTAGATAAGGAGAAGATCAAGAAAATCTGGCTTTTTAATTTTTTTTACAGAGGAGACATATGGGCCTGGGGGGTCATGACAGAGGGGAAAGGGTGCAGGGACGGGAACAGATGTGTCCACAAATTAATTAACTTTGTCTGCTGAGAAATTGCCCAAATATTTCCAGGATTTTCGGGGGGAGATTTAATGGACGTAAGAGGGATTTGACAGGCCAGGCAGAGCAGTGGCTCCTGCCTGCAGAGAAATCCTTGTTTCCCCCTCCCGGACAACCTTTGGAAATCTCTGCCAGGGAGATGTCTGATATCTGATCACTCACGCAACAAGCTGCCTGGGCAATAGGAGGGGGAGCCGACCAGCCCTGAGCCAAGAGGAAACAGGGCTAACCACAGAGTGGCACAGCCTGAAGCCAGAAGGGAATTGCCCGACAAAGAGGCGCTGAGTGACAAGCAGCCAGGAAGCTCAGTGCACAGCGAAGAGAGGGCCCCATTGTGCTCCGTCAAAGGGACACAGGAGAGGGTCGCTGCAGGGAAATCAAATGTGTCTCTGAATAACCATAGAAATCAGAGATGGAAAATGCCTTTTAAATCCTTGAGTCCATCCCCAGGGCCGGGACTGTTCCTACAGTCTACTCTCCAGGGCTTTCTTCTCCGCACCCACCCCCACAGTGTATTTAGCCCTGTTGGGGAGAGTTCAGAGGAAGGACAAATCCCCGGGACGGTATTTTACTCAATATTTGGTAGCAAGTAGTTCAGGCTCCTGTGTTAGGGGGTGGGGCCCAGTCTTCCACTGGGGTAAATCAGGGCGGCTTCACTGGCCTCCATGGAACTGCTCCAGTTTACCCCAGGAGAGAATGCGACCCATTGGATTTGCTGCCCCAGATCACACCACCCTTCGTGCAAGCTCCCAGCGACCTCGATGGCAGCTGTGAAGTTGGAGGTGGGGGATCCGGCCCCGAGTTTAGCAGCCCAGCATTGGAGCCACATTGCACAGGCTGCTGCAGCTCAATTGTTGGGTAAACTCCAGGGGTCTTCCATCGCCTCTGTCACCGTGCGGGGGGGTTGGATAGGAGGAGCCCTGCAGCAGTAGATATTTTGGCCTTGCCCCATCTCTCCCCTGGCCCATGCAACACCACAGGGGATGCACCCCACGTCCATTGTCCTCACCTCACACACCCATCTCCTCCACCGCCTTGTGCGGGGGACACATACTGCTCCTCTGCCTGGAGAGAGAGTGTAGCTGCCTGTTTGTACTGGCAGCTACCCAATTTTGCAGGGGTCATTAATGTTGAGCTGCATTTTGTGCGACTCAGACGCTCGCTGGGCTGGAGCTCCTAGCTGGGAAGTGCCATTAATATAGCAGCTCCTGCCATGGGATGAAGCTAGCCAGGCAGGGACAGGCTATTCCCAGGGCCTGCACATGAAATCCCTCAAAGCCATTAGTATTTCCAAGGTAAAGAACAAGCAGGGGAGGCGGGGTGACCCCCTTTCAGCCCTTTCTCCAGCCCAGAGGAGCAAAGCAGGGCACAAACTCAACTTCTCTCCCTTTGCAGGTCACCTCTGCGGCTCCGTTTATCTTGGCATCATGCACTTCACTCCATGTGAACTGCCGAGTAAATGTTTAGGAGCTAGAACCACATGTGGTTGCCAAGGGCCCTGTTGCTGCCAAAAGAGTTCATCCCACCTGGGTTCTTTCCTACTCTGAAATACCACGGACTGTGCTTAAAGCCGCTCCAGGGTGTCCCGGGGTGCTGCAGAGCTCCCAGCGTTAATGGGCACAACCCACATGGGAGTTAAAGCTTTACATCTCCTGGCTCTGGCTCTTTTAAAAATCCCTTGTGTTCTGTCTCCTCCCCCAGCACAAGTTCTCCCCCCCGGGTACTTCTGTGAACTCCCATACCTAGTATCTGAACACCTTCCAGTCCTGAATGGACTTCTCCTCACCGCTGCGCCTAGGGCAATGCTATCATCCCCATTGCACAGATGGGGCACAGAGAGGCTAAGTAACTAACCCAAGGTCACACGGAATCTGTAGCAGAGTGGGGACTGAACCCAGGTCTCCCAAGTCCCAGATTCATGACCCAACCGTCAGGGCCAGCCTGCTCTCCTAGTTGAAAGGGCAACAGTAACAGGGTGTGAGGATAGGAAGGATGGTTCAGTGGTTAGGGGACTAGACTATGACTTGGAGACCTGGGTTCAACTCTTTGCTCTTCCATGGGCTTCTTGTGAGACCTGGGGCAAGTGTCTCTGGGCCTAGGTTTGCCATCTGTGCAGTGGGGCAAGTAATACTGTCCTGCCTACTAGGGGTGGTAGGAGGGTAAATACATTGAAGATTGTGAGGTGCACAGCTACAGCGGTGACGGAATCACGTAAGTACCATAGACAGACTTAGAGCTTAGTGCCCCATTAGGCACCAAAATAAGGGCCAGATTTTCAAGTGCTCAGCTCCCACTGTGCCACTTAAGGCCAGAGTTTAAGTGGCGCTCAGGACCCGACAGGCTGTAAATCTGGCCCGAGATGTATCTGGGGAGGTGGGGGTCATCACTTTTCCAGCCCCACATTTTTATAGAGGACGTGGTGATAATGAAAATACCAAACACATTTCATACAAATACACTTCTCATGCTACGTATGATTGGCCAGTGGAACTCCCTGCCACAAGATCTCACTGCGGCCAAGAATGGTGAGCAGAATTGTGAAATCCACAGCTGCATTGGAAAGAAAAACAGTGTGTACTGGGTATAAACCCTGCTGCTTCAGGGCAAAGCCAGTCATTAGTGGCCAGAGGTTGGGCAGTGTTTTCTGCTTTGGGTAGGTTATTTCTTAACTGTCCATTATGGGGTTTTTTCCACCTATCCTAAGTGAGTATAAATCTGACCGGTGCAGGTGCACTCAGATTGCCCAGGTGTAAATGACCACATATGGTGCAATGCAAGGGGATAGTCAGCCCAACAGGGGCCTGGTCTCCCTTTCTAGAGCACCAAATTCCAGCATGGGAGGGAGGCATAAGCTTCTCTTTAAAGTCAGTGGGTGAGGTTCTTGGCCCTGGGCCAGGCTGCTTTGAGCCCCAGCAGTGGGCATTCCTCTGATGAAGGGGGAATCTCCCTGGTGGCATGGAGCCAGGAAAACCAGCTGTAAGCCACATACCCCACTGCCACCAGCACAGGGACATGCCAGGAGGAGAGCAGGGTGCTCCAGCAATCCCCAGCCTTTGCAATGGGCCTTGGGGGCCATTGCAGGCGGCCATGAGTTAAAGCAGCTGGGGGGCCCCCACTGATTGGGAGAGCAAAGAGGTGGCAGAAAGTCGCACGTGCTGTCCCCCCGCTACAAGGGCAGCAGACTGCATGTAGCCGAGGGCGGCTCTGGCTGTGGATTCACACACTCGCAGCAGGAGGAAGACAGAGATTTAGTTTTTTTAAACCATTGGAATGAGCTTGCCATTTTCCTGACATTTCGCAGGCTGTATGCGGCACCCCTGGGACGGAGCCTCCCTGGCCTCCGGTGTCATCACCCACTCCCCGCTGCCTATATATGGTAACAAATCAGGGAGGCATTTGCTGCACGTGGGTTGTGGGCAGTATATTTTTAATGCGTCTTGCAAGGCCTGATCTAGCTACCCAACAAAAGAGATTGGGCCACAGGGCAGCGATTGCTCCCCAAGGGCCTCTCTCTGGAGTGGGGGGTGCCCAATTTCACATGGGTTGTTTCCATCTGTTGGTAATATCTTGAAATGGAATTTGGTTTCCTTTCTGATAGTTTTAAAAATTCCCTTTCTTTCATGCACGTGCACACTGGTTTGTTACTGTAGGGTTGCTCATGAGCCTTGAGGCTGCACCACGCTGCCGTTTGTTATTGTAGGGTTGCTCGTGAAGGCCAAGGCTGCACCACGCTGCTGTTTGTTATTGTAGGGTTGCTCGTGAAGGCCGAGGCTGCACCACGCTGCTGTTTGTTATTGTAGGGTTGCTCGTGAAGGCCGAGGCTGCACCACGCTGCCGTTTGTTATTGTAGGGTTGCTCATGAGCCTTGAGGCTGCACCACGCTGCGGTTTGTTATTGTAGGGTTGCTCGTGAAGGCCAAGGCTGCACCACGCTGCGGTTTGTTATTGTAGGGTTGCTCGTGAAGGCCGAGGCTGCACCACGCTGCCGTTTGTTATTGTAGGGTTGCTCGTGAAGGCCGAGGCTGCACCACGCTGCCGTTTGTTATTGTAGGGTTGCTCATGAGCCTTGAGGCTGCACCACGCTGCCGTTTGTTATTGTAGGGTTGCTCGTGAAGGCCGAGGCTGCACCACGCTGCCGTTTGTTATTGTAGGGTTGCTCATGAGCCTTGAGGCTGCACCACGCTGCGGTTTGTTATTGTAGGGTTGCTCGTGAAGGCCGAGGCTGCACCACGCTGCGGTTTGTTATTGTAGGGTTGCTCGTGAAGGCCGAGGCTGCACCACGCTGCGGTTTGTTATTGTAGGGTTGCTCGTGAAGGCCGAGGCTGCACCACGCTGCGGTTTGTTATTGTAGGGTTGCTCGTGAAGGCCGAGGCTGCACCACGCTGCGGTTTGTTATTGTAGGGTTGCTCGTGAAGGCCGAGGCTGCACCACGCTGCGGTTTGTTATTGTAGGGTTGCTCAGGAACGCTGGGCTACAATCACTGGTTTCCTCTTAATAGAGCTGGAGAGGCACTAATTTACACCAACAAAAAATTTGGCCCAGTAGGTCAGCTTGTGTCCAGTGTAGCCTTTGCACTGAAGCCATTTTTTGGTTACAAAAGCGTAAGTTTTGCTTGGATTTTTTTGCCCACATAGCTCACCCCACTGGCTCTTGTTCCCGACTGGCACAAACACTCTGAACAGATCCTTGCTCCCAGGCTGGGACTTTTGTACCAAGTTTTAGCCTGGAGCAAAGCTTTCCTGGCTGCGTCTCGTCTTCAGCGGGTTGCCGAGGTTTCCAATTGTGGAAGCTCTGCTGGAGCTGGGGCTCGGAGCGGCAGGATGCCTGCTGCTGGGACAGGAGAGCAGCTTCTCGCTCCAGTCTCCTCAGCATTGTTTGGTTTTGTTTGCTGTGGGAAATTACACAGCTGGCAAACTCCACACAGCTGAGGCAAGCAGTGTGGAATGAGAGATTTCACGCCACCGTGCTCCGGCCTTGGGGAGCAGCCTATCTTTGCAAGAGCTGTGATGCCAACAGCAGGGCAAGCTAGGATCCAACCTGGGTCGTCCCACGGGCTGGAGAAGATCTAGCTGAGTCTGCCTTCCCCACTGCCAGTGCTGAACTGTCCCTCCATCGTGGCAAATCGCAAAGGGAGGTAGCCTCTTTTGCAGATGGAGAGTAACCCAAATCCATCTCTGGCTAGGTCCTTAAGGTGGTCTGGTTGGATATTCAGTTTATGTCCGTCATTGGCCATCTTATCCCACCACCAAAGCTCTTGGCGACCACATGATCGCTGGCCATGGAGGAACATTCCTTGGTGAACTCGCTTTGAAATTCATTGGGCTCCCACCTTAATAATTCCAACTCTCCTCCACGCCGAGCTCCTAAACCAGATGATCTCCATGGAGCATCAGCATGTCACCTTTCTGGTAGAGCGTCAAGCTGGAGAGAGAATGCCACAGTTCGCTGTGGGGGGCAGGTTTGAGAGAATGGGAGGGAGTGATCCATCAGTAGATCTTACCCACCAGCCGCAGATAACCACTGCCATGAGGGCCACGGTTTTCGGTAGAGCTTGGCATCCGGCAGCCCCCATTGGGAACCATTTAGCCGATCTGAAGAGTGTAATCACTCCTGGGAGAGATGGGAGCTGTGGTGTCCTGGGTTCCTTTGGACATCTGGCCCCACACGATGAAGAACAGACCAGAGAGCCCCTCCAATGATCCTGCCTCCAGCTGACCAGCCTGCCAGCCAGAGCACTCCAAACCTTAGAGCTGTGTAACACCGACAGACCCCAGTCATCAGCGGGCGGGATCGAACCTGGGTCCTCTGGAGCTAAATGCATGAGCCTCTACTGCATGAGCTAAAAGCCACGTGGCCCCAGCTAAGGCTGTAGAGCAGAACCATTCATCTCTACGTGGTCTCGGTGCCACTAGAGGGGACAGAGCACCACACCCAGGAGGTGTGCGGGTTACAGCTGTAGTAGCCACAGCCACAACTGCTGCCATTCCTAAAACCCCACCCGGACTCCTTTTCTGTTCTCAGCCCAGCCGTCACTCTGGTGTTACCACACAAGGTGGTCCAAGGGGCTCCCCATAGGAGGCAGCTAACGCTACATCGCAGGCGAGTTCCCAGACACGGTGTGTGTGGCTGTAGATTCCAGTAAGAGGGCTGCCACGTGACTGTCTCTTCATAAGAATAACAGCCAACCCCATTTGCCTTGGGTAGAGGAAGGGATGGGGGTGAGGAAGCCGCAGGAGTCGACAACCCTTGCTTGACTCCTAAGCGAAGTGTCTGTGCGGAGGGAGGATTAGCAGTTTGTCTGCCAGGTGACTAAGCACTGGAAACAGTTTATTTAGAATCGGTCCACTCTTGCTGCACCAGCCATTCATCCTGCAGTGTGCGAGAGACGTGCATCTCCCCACCTGCCTCCCGTACATATACGCACACTCAGACAAATACCCCCCACTCGCTCACACACACACTCTCACTCATGTGCATGCTCTCCCAGAAGGCTCAGAGTTAGGTACAATTAATACAAACGCATGGTGCGGATAGAGACATACAGAGCAAGGGCCAAAGTCTGCAGTTCTGCCACATGCAGGGAAGGGAACGGCATCACTGAGACCGGAATAATTTGGTCCCAAGAGTTGGCGCTTACATTGCAAGGTGATAGGCACTTTTGACAAACCAGATAAAGATGGGCAGGGCTCGGAAGGACCCGAGAGTGGCATCTAAAGCTTTAGATCTAGCACCTGGCCATGCTGCATGAAAGGAAGTTGGACAACTGACCAGCGCAGGGCCTGATTTTCAAAGCGGCTGAGCAGCCAGAATTCTTACAAAAGTCAGCGAAAGGGATAGACCCTGGAACTCCTCACCCAAAGCCTGAGCTGCTACCATTTGAACTGAGGGATTAGCTTCTGCCTAATTACTAGCAGTAGTAGACTCTTCTCCTACATGTATACCAGCCACTAGAGGGGGACACAACACACGGAGCCAGGATGCCACATTAATACCAATGAACTCCCATTGACTTGTGCAGGAGCTGGGGGTGCTCAGCACCTGGCAGGATTTGGGCCCTGATTCATGCATTTTGATCCCAACATTCATCCCAACATGCTGGACCAGGCATCCCTGTAATTATCGCTCACTGTGAACTGTAGAGGGTTAAACTCAATGGTCTGCTCCCTTCCTCTGTCGACACAGCTGGGAAGGCCTCTCGGGGCTCAGCAGGGTGGGAAGTCCTGTGGAAAAGTTGGTTTAAAGTGGGGGAGGGGCCGAGGACAGGACGAGCTGAGTGTTGTGGTTGGAAGAGGGGCTTCCAGTCCCTCCCGCTGCTCTCCTCACTGGCACTGTCCTTGGGAAAACAGGGGCCTCTCGGAAGTGCTGTTTGAGCAGGATGAGGATGTGGGATTCACTCACTCTGACTCAGATGTCGCTTCTGGCTAGTGATCGGCCCCACTTCAGATGAATCACAGCAATACATACATAGCGAGCCAGCCCTGCAGCCCAACTCCAACTGCTGCACCGTAGCAGTGCAGGCAGCATATCCAGGAGAAGTGGGCAAGGCTAGAGGGTCCCTGTAGCTGGCAATCCCCTGCTGCTGGGAGAGACCCAGGGGCCATGAGCCCCCTGACTAAATTAGAGCAGCCTTAAGGCTGCTCTGATTTACACTCGTGGTCTGAGTCCTCATAGTCTGGCTCCCAGATCTGGGGGCTGCAAAGATGACTGAAAGCCCCTCTGTCCCCCATCCCATCTCTGGTCTTGTGCTCAGTGCAGCTTGGCTAGACTGGATATTGCAGCCTCTTGTTTTGTGACGTGTTGCCTTGTGAGTGGAGTCTGAGCCACAAAGTTTGGACCCAGATCGAAACTGCCGCAAAGCTTGAAGGAAGGGCATTTGGAGCTGGGGGTGGTTGGTCAAAAGTGGACGTATGTAGCGTACAACCGAAGCTGGCTGGAGGATTGGGGCCTCTGATGTTTAGTGATTATAGCAGTTGTTCCGGGGTCTATTCCCAGCTCTTCCACTGACTCATTTAGGGCAAGTCACTGCTCCGCTCTGTGCCTCAGTTTCTCCAGCTGCATAACTGGGAAGATAATATTCACCTGAGTCCCAGGAGGGTTGTGGAAAGTCACTAGTTACTACAGCGACCGGCTCGATAGAGAGAGAAAACCATAAGATAGACAGGTCACTGATAGAAGAATAGTAACAGCTGTGTCACAAACCCTGATCTAGCTACTGGTGCCCGCCTTGCCCCAGCTCAACACACAAAGTGCTTGGTGCTAGCTTTGTGCAGGGTTAAACTTCCTGGGTCTGATTTACTGACCCTGTGGTCATGACCTTGCTGGTTGCTTGTCGCAGCAGAACGGATGTAACGCAGGAGAGAGCGGGGTGTTTAGCTGACTCTGCTGCATTGACAGCCTGGAGGAAGCAGCCCTGCGTATTGGGGCAGCTCGGATTTTCTAGCCTGAATCGGCACATGCCAAACACGTCAGTAACGCCGGAACATCTGGTACAGCATGTGTCATTTGCCGCCATCTGGCTGTAATACAGGGCTGGCCGAATGGTGGAGGGGGGGAATCTTCCCCAGACAGGACCCCCCTCCCCACCACCCTTCCATCCCTAGAGAGCCAGAGCCAGGGTTTTCAAAACACAGCTGGAGGCTCTTCTCTCGCCTTGGGACACAAGGTCTTAATGATGCACAGTCTAAATTTGGGGTGACTCATCTGTAGCGTGGGAGGGCTTGGGGGGAGGGGAAGGTTACACGGTTCGTTTCTATCCCACCCACGGGCTTTTAATCAGAATTCCTCATGTGTCCCTGGGGGTGCTGAGCATTGATCTCTTCCCCCAGTAAACTTAGCCACTGCTGGGGTTCATGCAGCCCAAAACAGGAGGGGCCAAATCCATCCCAGGTGCAGATCCATTGAGTCGGATTGATTTGTCTCAGGGGTTTCCCGAATATGATAATTTTATCCCCTTCCTCAGTACAGGCCTGATTTTCAGAGGTGCTGAGCACCTGCAGCTCCCATTGATTTCAGGTGTGGTTCTCGGTGCTCAGTACTTCTGCCGATCGGGCTTCCGCCCTGGCACCATCCACCGCTAACACAGGGCAAGAGCCAGCCTGCGAAGCGCTGAGCTCTGCTGACGTCAGTGGGGAGGGGCCTCGAAAAGGCCAGAGACTCTGATCGCACTTACACTGGCTCATTAGGTCTCCATGTCAGGCATCCCTCATGTTCGCCTCCCACCCCCAGGCCAGCATCACGTCATGTCCGTCCACCTAGACTGGGCAGGGTTGTTCCCCGCAGTGCATTGGCCGATGCGTCGCCTTGAGGTTTAAGTGACTCAAGCAATGGCTCTTGCACCTGCTACCCAATGACAGGCTGTCCCACAATCTAGCCACTCGCACCCGTAGGACACTTTGCTTGATAGACAGCCTAGGTTTTCCTTCTTGTCGGGTCCTTTTCCCAGCCTCACCCCTGTAGTATCTGAGCATCTTCCAGTCCTGCATTAAGTGACAGGACTAACATCTATTGTGTGTGTGGTTCGTTCTCTCGTTCACGCTCTCCCCAGTGGCACATTAGCCCCTGGGCCAACAGAGCCCATCCCCAGGGGCCTCGGCCAATTGGGGCACCCCTGTGCCCAACCCCGCTCCCCGGCAGGAGTGCTGGGGAGGACGGGGGGAACCACAGGTGGAAGGGGTGGGGAGGGGCCCCCCACTTGCCCTGGCGTAGGGCCCCACAAAACCATAATCCGCCTCTGGTCCCCAGGGGAGGAATCGTGTCTGCAGTGGAGGCTTTTGTTCAGGTAGGGATTTGGAGGGACATTTATATCTACATGCTGCTGTGTGTGTTAGCAAAGGCAGGCTGCAGAAGTGCACCTGGAGCGGGAGGTTTGTGATGGCCCTTTGTCCCGCTGAGTGTTCATTCCACAGCCTCAGACTGCTGCCGCAGAGGGCTCTGTCTCCTGCCCGGATGAGCTTTCTGGTAGAAAGTCCCATTGTTCCTGAGAAGCAGAGCTGTCAAACCACAATGCCCATCCTGGAGCTTCAGCCTCTTCTAGATGTGCTGGGCCCAGGCACCATGAAGACAAGGACTGAGACCTTCAGCTTTGGTATTGGACGGGGAGCCAGTGCAGAGAGCAGAGGCTGGGTCTGATGTGCATCCAGGAGCCAGTGTTGCCGAGGAGACAGGCTGCAGCGTTCGGTACTAGCTGGAGTTTCCCCAGGGGCTGATGGCTACAAGCCCAACTAACTGCATTGCTGTAGTCTACCCGGGGTTGACGAAGGCCTGTATAATTGAAACCAGGTCATCATCCAGCAAGATGGGACGGAGTCTGCTAGCCAACCAGAGATGCTGGAAAGCATTGCTCAGGGATACTGCGAGACGAGAACTTAGCATTGGCGAGGAATCTGGCAGCACTTCTGAATTACAGCCTGAACAGACCAACGGTGGGTGTGTCCCTTGCTCACTGAAGTCCCTTTGGCCTGCCCTAAATTCTTATAAACAGCTACCATAGGTCCTGTGTAGACTATTGGAATTGTGCTAACACAGTGACTCCCCACACACACTCTACAGGGCAGCAACAGGGAGTGAACCTGGAACAGGCAACTCTCACTTGAGCTAAAGTAGTAACTATTAGCTGGTAGCAGTAGTAGGGTCTTATCTTCCTGTGTGAACACCAGCCACTAGCAGAGCAAGACGTAATACAATGAACCAATGGGTTACAACCAGTGGTGAGCGGGAGCCAGTTCGCACCGGTTCGCTAGAACCGATTGTTAAATTTAGAAGCCCTTTTAGAACCGGTTGTTCCGCGAGGGACAACCGCGAGGGACAACCGGTTCTAAAAGGGCTTCTAAATTTAATTGGCCCAAAGTGGCGCCTTAGGTGCCGACTCCATGGGTGCTCCAGCCCTGGAGCACTCAAGGGGAAAATTTGGTGGGTGCTGAGCACCCACCGGCAGCTCCCCGCCCCGCGCCCAGCCCACCTCCGCTCCGCCTCCTCCCCTGAACGTGCCGCCCCGCTCTGCTTCTCCGCCCCCACCCCCCCCAGGCTTCCCGTGAATCAGCTGTTCACGCGGGAAGCCGGGGCGGGCTGAGAAGCAGGCAGCAGCTTCACGCTCAGGCCCAGGGAGGCGGAGGAGAGCTGTGGCGGGGGGGGGGGGGTGAGGAGGGAACCACAACCTCCCTGGACCTGAACGCAAAGCTGCCGCCTGCTTCTCAGCCCTCCCAGGCTTCCTGCCGAACAGCTGATTCGCGGGAAGCGGGGGGGGGGGAGAAGCAGAGCGGGGCGGCGCATTCAGTGGAGGAGGCAGAGCGAAGGTGAGGCGAGCTGGGGCTGGGCATAGGGTGGGGAGCTGCCGGTGGGTGCTCTGCACCCACCAAATTTTCCCCGTGGGTGCTCCAGGGCTGGAGCACCCATGGAGTCAGTGCCTAAGGCACCACTTTTGATGTCATCAGTGGGGGGAGCGGCCACTCCCCCTGCTCCCCCCCCCAGCTACGTTCCCCCACCCCTAGGAGCCAGAGGGACCTGCCGGATGCTTCCTGGGAGCTGCCCCAGGTAAGCACTGCTGGGTCTCCCCACCTCACCCCCGGCAGGTGCCTCTGACTCTTAGGGGTGGGGTGGGCACCCACTACTGTGGCCCATGAGACCCTCCTGCCCGGTTCTGGGGGCAGTCAGGGGACAGGGGAGAGGGGTGGATGGGGCAGGGGTCCGGGGGGGCATCAAGGAACGTGGGGGATTGGATGGGGCAGGAGTCCCGGGGGGTGGGGGTGGGCAACAACCCCCTCGTGGGGTGAGGAGGGAACCAGTTGTTAAGATTTTGGCAGCTCATCACTGGTTACAACACGTGGTCCTCTCTCTGCTAGTGTGGGTAACCAAGGTGCAGACACAGATTATTTGCAGCGTGGCTGGTTTTGCTAACAGTGCTGGGGAGCTGTGCTTTAGCCTCTTGCAACCCTGACCACTGTGGCTGGGGAGACGGAAGCAATAACTCAACAGGGCTTTTTTTTCTTCCCCCCACCCAGCGGTGGTTTCAAAATCCAAGCACTGTTGCCATTGAAGCATGTGACACTTGGCAGCTTTCAGCAGGAAAGCGGAGCCTGTGGGAATAGAGTCAGGCGGGCAGAGGGGGTGTTGAAATCCATCTGGAAGGGATGGCTGTTGGGCAAGAGAGTAAGTGGGAGGCTTGTGCTCTGGAATTGGAGCATTGGAGGCTGCTGGAGTAGAAGAGACGTTATGAGAAGCTGTTGGTGATCTTAGTGCTCAGAGCATCTGTCTCCTTTGAGAAGAAATCAGCAAAATCAGCATTGGAGTTAGGTTCTCTTTTTTTTTTTTTTTTTTTTTTTGCTTCTCTACGATGCATAAAACAGGTCTGGAAGATTTTCAGGGTTTGATTTCTTCCCCCTGGGGCCACAGGCGGTTCACTACACTACATTGTGTCACCAACGCTTATCAGGCCGGACACAATACTATTGTTATGCCTTCTCCTTGGCATCGTTACCTGGCTTTTGTTTAATGAACTTGTTTTACTTTGAATAGCAACCAACCCAGTGCTGTAATTGAAAGGAGAGTGTTTGCCAAACCCTCCATTGTATTAGCAAGTTGCAGTGCGTTGTCTCTTGAAAGGAGCAATAAATGTAATAACTTACGGGCGTGTTGCAGGAGATGGCTGCAGAGAGATGTCTGTGGGAAACTTGAGCGCACCTGCAAGGCAAGGTGAAGACTGGTAGAGTCTCGAGGAGTTTGCCGATGAGGAAGAGAGGCTGGCATGGCAGGGAGCTGACACAGTCAAATCTCCAACAAAGCTCTCCAGCAAAGCTCTCTCTTGCTGAGGCAGAGACGGAACACAGTGGCTCAAAGTTCTGGGTGTCCTGAACAGCATGTTACCCCCGCCCCGCCACCATTCCCTTTGCTTGTTAAAATTGAAATTTAATATATCTGCCCTTTGAGACTCTGTGGTGGCCGCAGAACTCATAAAATGACAACATCACAAGAGCCAGGATACAGGAAGCTGAGCAATTTGGAGGGGAAGGGATTTTTAGCCAGATGGCTTAAAACTTGGGGCCAGATCCTCACCTGATGTAAAATTAATAGAACTCTGACTTCAGTGGTGCCATCCGCATTTCCATTCTCTCAGGACAGGTCCCATAATTTGTTTTGGTTCGTACTTATTTAACTCAAATGCCTAATGAACTCTATGGAGTAAGGAATCCTTTGTTAAAGACTGAAAGCATTTCATTTAAGATGCACATTCTCACTGTAAACATCCTTGAGACATCCAGCACAACCAGACTTGACACAAACCCATTTAAAAAAATCCCTCTCAGGTTGTCTTTAAATGAGCAATTATGAATAGCTTCTTTGAGGTAAGGATGAAGGCTTGTAGACCTTGTCTGGAGAAAAGTGTCAATCTTGGAAGGGGTGGGAAAATAAATTCCATCCTCATTGTACAGACAGGGAAACTGAGGCACAGAGAGGGGATGTGACTTGCCCAAGCTTCCACAGTGAATCAGTGTCAGAGCCTGGAATAGAACCCGGGAGTCCTGACTGAATCCCTTGCACTGTCCATGAGTCCTCTTTTGTCCTTCCTGTTGTCCTCAGTGCTACAAGGGCCAACGCCTGGAATGAGCACCATGGTATTTGAGAGGTGTGACGTTCCTTGCTGAAGGACCCTCTGTCCACGTGAGCACTGCCAGGTTTGTTCAAGAGCCAGGGCCACATGTTGCAGAGAATTCCTCCAGCAGTTCACAAGTGTCTCTTGAGTAGCATACGCCGTGTTGTTGTAGCTGTTTTGGTCCCAGGATATTGGAGAGACAAGGTGGGTGAGGGAATACCTTTTATTGGACCAATCTCTGTTGGTGAGAGAGACGAGCTTCTGCCCTTACACAGAGCTATTCTTAAACACAGCAAGAAAGGGAGAGGGGGAAGATACAGCAGGAAGTGACCAATCAAGCTACAGAGAATGGGTCAGGTGCTTAGGTCTAAACTTGTCATGCTTCCCCTGGGCTTCAGCCTCTCATCAGCCCAGGAAATCTGTGAATGTAGTTAAAAAGTACCTAGCCACAGTTACACAGGCTGTGAAGAGAACCACCCTTGGCATTCCACTAGGATCTCCAACCACTTTCTAAACATGAACTAAGCCGTGTCCACCACTGATCAATATTAATCTCTCTCTTTTATAGATGGGGAAACCGAGGCACAGAGCAGTAAAGTGACTTATACAAGGTCACTGTCCACTGTAATGGGTTTGAACCAGAACAGACCCTGATCTGAGCAGCTTGGACTCACCTCTACCTTTAAGCCTAGATCACCTTTCCTGGCTCTTTATTCACCATCAAGTCCGAGTCCCACTAACCTGCTTTTAAGAGCATGACGTCTCATTTTTGGACCCCTCCCCCACGTGGGAAGTGTCTGCCTGCTCTGTGGTTCCCTTTCATCATCTGCAAACTCTCTCAGATTGCCTTACAGTCGCTGCATTCTCCACCCACCTGCCGAGCCTTTCCTCCAGACTGAGGCCCAGATCCTCAGCTAGTGTTAGTGAAGTTAGTGGAGCTGGACCAACTTACACCCACTGTGGCTCAGACCCTCACTATTTAAACTGGCTCTATGATCAGCAATAGAGGAGAGGCCAGGGATTTAAAATGCTAGGGACGGATCTTTGACCCTCTTTTGCACCAGTCCAGCAGCACAAAGGAGATTTAAAGCAACCCCTGATCTGTGTAGGAATCTGCAGCTGGTGCAGGGATTGCTTTGGTTTCCTGGTGTTGGAGGTGTTACTGGTTGGGCTGGGGTCAGGGAGGGGATATGCTAGGGGTGGGGCCAGAGTATGATGTTCTCCATGAATCCTGGCCAGCAAAACACTTACCCACCAGTGAGAGTTAGAGCAGCCATGAGGCTGCTCCAACTTGTACTGAGTGAGGTTTGGCCCCCAGCAGCCACAAGGATCAGGAGAGAGGTGGGAAAGTGGCAGAAAGCCCACCTGTGCTTTTACCCCTCACTCACTGCAATGAGCCAGGGTGCTCGGGCCAGTCTCGAGATCTGGCCCTAAGATTTTTATCAGGGCACTGTCACTTTAAAAGGTTTTGTGCATTGTCAGCACATTGGAGGCTCTTGCAGGAAGCAAGCCCAGAAGGCAGAATGGGAGGGCAGCACAAAATCTGGCAAGAGAGTCCTGCGTGGGCTGGACCTCGGCGGAAAGGCAATATTTGAACAAACTGTCCTTATAATGGGCCCAATTCTGCTCTGCTCTTGCACTGCAGCAAATCAGGAGCCACTCACCGAAATAAACAGAGTTACTCTGGTGTAAAGGCTGCGTGAGGTCAGAGTCAGGCCCAGGGATTTCCGCAGAGCTACTCCTGGTTCACGCTCTCGCCTGGCGTCCGGGAGAGGAGAACTGGGCCCTGTGGTGTACTCTTCACTGAACACAGGGCTGGGGCAAGTTGGGGGAGTGACGTCCTCCACCCGCAGACCAGGGGCAGGACAGATGCCCTGCCACGGGGCCTCCTCCACCCTGCCCTTGGGAGACCACCCCAGAGGGTGGAGGGAGACCATGGACCATGGCACGCTGCTAGTCCTGAGGCTCCATGCATTTTTGGACAGTGCCCAGATACCACGGTGACGGGTGGTACAATAGATAGAGCAGAATGGCCCATCCAGCCCCTGGCCTCTCTACCGAGACTGTTTGCAAAAGCGGTGAAGGGAAGAACAGTGACGGTGGTTTGAGGATGTGGGAACCTGCCCCACTAGGAACCAAAGGGACAGGACAGGTTCTTCCCATAGGCCAGGGGTGGCCAACCTGTGGCTCCGGAGCCCCACGCGGCTCTTCCGAAGTTAACATGCGGCTCCTTGTGTAGGCACCGACCCCGGGGCTGGAGCTACAGGGACCAACTGTCCAATGTGCCGGGGGGGGGTGCCCACTGCTCCACCCCTGGCTCTGCCCCAGGCCCTGCCCTCACTCCACCCCTTCCCGCCCCCTCCCCTGAGCCTGCCCTGCCCTCGCTCCTCCCCCTTCTCCCCAGATCCTCCTGCACGCCACAGAACAGCTGCTCGGGAGGTGGGGGAGGGAGGGGGAGGCGCTGATTGGTGGCGTTGCCAGTGGGCGGGAGGTGCTGGGAGTGGGGTGGGGGAGCTGATGGGGGGCTGCTGACAATTACTGTGGCTCTTTGGCAATGTACAGTGGTAAATTCTGGCTCCTTCTCAGGCTCAGGTTGGCCACCCCTGCCATAGGCCATCTGACCGGCACCATCAGCTGCTTACGCTGAAGATTTAATCAGGGAGACGGCGCAGGCAGATTCATTGGAAGTAAATGGTTTGAGGCCTAAAGGGTTTATTTGCTGGGTCTGGTTTGTGCAAAGAGGAAGGTGAGGGACAGGGAGCCTAAACAGATGCCCCCTTAGTCTTGTCCTGATCCTTAAGGGCCATCAGCCAAATTAATAGCCACTGGTTCTGCTTGCATTTGTGAGGTGGATTTTTCTTCCAGTGAAGAAGAGTAGTTTACACTGGGGCAGCCCAGCCAGTGCATGTGTCCATCCAGTACGTGGAGCAAGCGATTACAGCTGCCTGATAAGAGCTGAGCGTTAGGATTGCCTGTCTCCTGATCCCCAGACATGACGTAATTCAGAAGAGGCCCTCATTAGAAATTATTCAGGGAACCCTGTGGGAGTCTTGCCTTGCCGCTGCCTTGCATACCAGAAGCCCAAAGGAGTGCAGATATTTTTCTGGCTCTGGGAGCGAGTAGGCACCAAGCTGCTTGGAGAGAGATCTGGAACCTGCCATTCTCCTGTCCTGGTTAGATGGGCTGGGTTGCTGGCCTGATTCAGCGCACACTTTGAAGTGATTGCTGGTGCAATGGCATTTTCTCCACTGATACAGAACTCAGTGGCACCAGCCATTCATCTCAGAGATGGGGAGGTTCCAGCCAGGTCAGAAACAAAGTGAGTTTGGGGTCTTCTGTTTAGTTCAGGACAGACGAGACAAACTCCTGCTCTGCTGATCCCACCCTCCCCCTCCCCCTCCCAATTCAAATTATGCCCCGTTTAAGGCTTCAGTTAAAAAAAAAAGTGAAGGCCAGATCTTCAGTGAGTGTCAACCAGTCTAGTTCCACTGATGTCAAAGCCGCTACACTGATTCACACTAACTCAGGGTCTGGCTCTAAATTTCTAGCCCTTATGGTTGTGAAGGAAACTTTTCCAGAGAAAGCACTGTCTAAGGCAGTGCTTCTTAACCAGGGGTACGTGTATCCTTGGGGGTAGGCAGAGGTCTTCCGGGGGGACATCAGCTCACCTAGAGATTTGCCTTGTTTTCCAACAGGCTACGTAAAAAGGCACTAGCAAAATCAGTACAAAGTAAAATTTCATACAGACGACGATTTGTTTATACTGCTCTGTATACTGTACGCTGCAGTGTAAGTACAATATTTATATTCCAATTGATTTATTTTATAATTATACAGACGCTCCCCGACTTACGCAATCGTTCCGGAATGCCGTGCATAACTCGAATTTTACATAAGTCGGAAACGTATACCCGACCATTATGCCAAAAAACCAAACTTTTTCCGTAAGCGCGGATTTGCGTAAATCAGGTCTTGCATAACCCAGGGAGTGTCTGTATGGTCAAAATGAGAAAGTCAGCAATTTGTCAGTAATAGTGCAGTGTGACACTTCTGTATTTTTATGTCTTATTTTGTAAGCAAGTTGTTTAAGTGAGGTGAAACTTGGGGTATGCAAGACAAATCAGACTCTTGAAAGGGGTACAGTAGTCTGGAAAGGTTGAGAGCCACTGGTCTAAGGGACCATCTACACCCCAAATGAAGGTGTATGTATAGCAGGGGTTTGTTAGGCATAGCCACACTGGCTTTAATCTAGCTAGCGCACATAACAATTAGCAGTGTAGATGCAATTGCACAGACTAAGCCTTGGCCAGCATCCAAGTACCCACCCAGAGTCACTGGTGGGCTTGTTCAAGGTAGCAACGTGTGCTACCCACTCAAGTCTTCTCTGCTAGTGTTACCCGCACTCACTGGATTAAAGCGGAAGCAGCTGTGCCTACCAGCAGTACAACTATTCCTGGCGTAAACGTATCCTTGGCCTGAAAGAAGAGTTTGGCGAGAGGTGTAAACTCCCCTTTCCTCTCAGTAGGGCACGAGGTCCTTTAAAGGCCTCATTTTCAAACAACACAGGCCACAGCCTAGAATTTCCATAGTTTGCATTGTGCTTCTCCATAGGATGTGTACTCCCATCCTGTCCCAGGCCCCACTCCAGTGTCACATGAGAAATGGGCAGTGTAGGGCCACTGATATCCTCCCTACTGTGCTCCTGCTCTGGGGGGATTCTCCCCTGACCCCTTGCAGTACACTTACAGGCCCTAAGCTGCCAGGAGCAGCACCAACCCCAGTAACTATCAGTTCCCATCCTAAACTGTTTAGCACTACTGTGCACTGTTAAAGAGCTGCCATCTTTCATCTCAGAGGTGGCTGCATTTCAGTGGTGGGCAAAGTGATTCCTGGACATAAGCACCACAGGAAGCCCTCTGGGATCCTACAGGAGGAAAGGTCCTGTTGCTAATGATACCATTATAGCTGCGCACTGGCAGGAAGGAGCCTTCACTTCCAGCCGACGTGTGTGGCTGCAGCATAGTGTCCCTGAGTGGGGCAGGGAGAAGCAGCATTGTGCATGACTCACAGCGCCCCTGTGGTCGGTGATGCTGAAGGGCTCGAAAATGAGACATCGGGTCTGATCGCTTCTGGCAGTTCCGTTTTGTCCCAGATCCAGGGTCTGACAGTAGCCGAGCTCCAGCTGCTGCGGAGGAAGGTATAAGACCTGTTCAGTCTCTCAGCGAAAGGGGCCTTGAGGATGGAGTGGGGTGAAAAGTAGATGTAGGGAAGGGGAATGGGGTGGCCCCATTAGGAATGCATAGGGCACCCTACAGTCATCCGTAGCAGAGAGGACTCTGCTGGGTGTCTGCTCACTTTGCTGCTGTGCTTGGCCGCCCCTTCGGAAGCAGACTCAGCACTGCAGAAAGCGTCTGACCATCTGGGCCAGCCCGTATTGCTCAGCAGTGATACTGCAGCTGGCCTCCCACGCGGCGAGCGAGCCAGCATTTCCCCACTGAACGTGGCCAGCATCCTACAGGGGAGACATTCTTCTAGAATGTGTCTTGGCTGAAATCAGCCCTTCAGTCTTTTTGTTAAGGGCTCATCCCTGCTCCCGCTCAAGTCAAGGGGAGATTTGCGATGGTCTTTGGGGGCAGCAGAATTGGGTTTGAAGTACGAGGAATAGGGACCGGCTTGGCAGGGATCTTTGGGGAGGCGCTATGGGTTTTCGGAGCAATAGTAATAACAGATCTGCTCTCCTCATCCCAATTACTGCAGCCCTGAGCTGAAATGCCAGGAGAAAAGCTGAGGCTGCTTTGGAACACGTTTAAATCCCTCCCTCTTCTATTCTTTATCTGCTGGTGACACATACCCACACCTTGCTCCCCTCCAGTCCTGCTGCCAGAATAATCTCCTGTTCCTGCCACCTGGACCACGTCATGGTCTGATCCCTCCTCTACCTCCCACATCACCTGCACAGCTCCCTTTCCTGTTTGCATCTCTCTTCTAATCTCTTCTCGCTAGCTTTGCCCAGGCCCACCTCTAGCCCAGTTTCCTTCACCCACTCTGTTGCCTTCTCCTTCCGTGCTTGGAACACCTTCCTCTCCTCTTTCATAGCCGTGGCTAGGTCTGATCTGAGCCCCCTTCTATCCACCCTCCCCAAAAAGGTCACAGTGGTGGGTGCAAGCTGGTGATTCAGATTTTGGCTCATGGACGTTGGTGATGGGGAGGTAAAGCAGACATGCGACGGATCATGGCCATGGTCAGTGTGCAAAAGCTGATAAAGAGCCCGATGACTGTGGTTCAGAACAGGGGCGGCAGAGCCCTTTGCCCAAGGAGACAAAGGTCTCTGCCCATCTCTCCCGGTATTGGCACCAGCGGAGAAGGAAAATTCCCCCATGTTTCTGTGTATGTCACTCAGGGACCTCTTCTCCCTCCACAGGTTCGTACTGCGGGAATTCAAACCCCACACCTCTGGTGATGAACTCCAGCTCAGTGACCATCCAGTTCAACAGCACCACTCACCGCTCAGGGCGCGGCTTTCTGCTCTCCTACGCAACCAGCCAGCACCCAGGTATGAGGCACCGTCCAGCCACAGCATGGAGTGAAAAGCAGGGGACTGCTGGTCCTGGGGAGCGGGGGAAGGGACAGGACACAAGTTGCACCACACGGATCCAGCCCCCTCTCCATGGGGACAGAAGGCCCCGCAGCCAGGAGTCCATGCTGGCGGATCCTTCCCACACCAGCACACTACCAAGCCCAGCTCTGTGTGGATGCTCCTGGCAAAGCAGGGGTGGGTAGGCCAAGAGGATCCCTCACAACATCTATGCTCTGGTCCTTCTCTCGAGCGGGATAATCAGAGACAAAGGGCTCAGAGGTCCCCAAATGATGCTGTCTTCCTATCCCCAGGGCTTTCATGTTGCTGTTACAACCACATTTGGGCTGACAGCAGGATTTGGACCTGAAACTATTACCCCCCCATTTTTCAGAATTGCCAGCAAATCAAAAATTCCCTTATTCACACAGCTCCCCCTGGACACATACATGCTGACCCTGTGATAGAGCTGTGCAAGTTGTTCCGGGCTCATGCCAATTAACCCTTTATACCACCACCCCGCCCCGCCATCATGAGTTCTGTATCCACTACACACATTACAGAAAAAATATTGCAGGATGTCACTTAAAGAGCTTTGCAAAATTATGTTGGACTACACATCAATTTCCACCCTCAAAGCCAGGTGTCTTCGTTACCATCCATTAACCAGTGCAGGGTTCAGAGGGAGAGAAAAATTACAATAAACAGACATCTTTTTAAAAAAGGATATGCATTCACTTTTCTAGACACAATAATGTGACAATTTAAAAATATGGTACTTCAGGGCCTCCTAGGGCTAGAATTGAGTGCTGGGGCCCCATGAGAAACATGGGAATCTCCCCTTTTGAATCCTTTCTGATGGTATTGTGAGAGGTTGTCCCCCATAAGATGCTACCTGATGTACTGGGACACCGCTGAGCCTGCCTGTTCTGCCAGGCTGGGCACCCTTTTTACCTGTCTTGCTGAGCCAGGCTCTTAAGCCTCCTCCAGCACAGACACAGGCAGGGCCACACCCAACTGCAGAATGAAACAGACACTGAGATCAGCTCTGGGAAGACTCAGCTCAAGGGATTTGCCCCAGCACTCAGGTGTCCACCTCCCTTGGATCGCAGACCCAAAGGTATGTTATGAAATCCACCTCCTCTCTCAATGTGAAGGAAGGTATGCACAGCCTCTTCCTTCCCCCCCCCCGTCCCCTCCCCATTATGAATTGCAAAAACTGGGTTATATTATAAAAAAGAAATACGTTTATTAACTACAAAAGGTGGATTTTAAGTGAATACAGGAGATAAGACAGAACAAAGCAGATTACTAAGCAAATTAAACCAAACACACAAACTAAGCTTGTTTCACTAAAGAAATTGGTTACAAATAGTAATTTCTCTCCCTAAATCTTGAATTTAGGCAGGATGCGAGTTTCTGTAGCTCTGAGTTCCAGTTATTTTTCTTACAGACTGGACTCCTGTCTCAGTCTGGACTCACCCCTGCCTTTCCCTTCAGGTTGGTTTCTTTGTCCCTTCAGGTACTTTCAAAAGTCTTTCTTCTTGGAAGCCCTGAGGCAGAAGAGGAGAGTCTAGTTTGTCTTCCTCCCCACCCTTAAATACGATTTACACAAAGCGGGAATCCTTTGTTTCCCCAACTTGACCCATCTTCCCTTTCAGTGGAAAGTTACAAGACATCCCAGATAATGTTCAGTCTGAGGTGACAAGACCACCTGACCTAGTAGCGTCACAGTTCTGTCCCAGGACACCTCCCAGGAGGGAAAGAGATTAGTATCTTCACAGTCTTGTTGTTCCTCCTAATGGCCCATTGAATCGGAATAGGATGGCCTTTCCTCTGGTGGGTGTCTTCCCAATACACACTCAGCTGTAATTGTTACATAGTCCATATTTCTAACTTTAGATACAGAAATGATACATGCATACAAATTGGATAATCACATTCAGTAAATCATAACCTTTCCAATGACATCTTAGATGAGCCATGTTTTGTCATAACCATATCATAAGCATATTTTCATAAGGAATATGGAATGGAATGTCACAGGTACAAATCTCCCAGTCCCAGAACTGCAGGGCTGTGACAGACCTTAAAACTGGCTCAGGACTGAATCTCACCCAGCCTGGGCCTTGAGCCGGTGTAATTTGGAGGGGGCGGTGGTGGAGAAAGGGGAGGGATTCCACATTTAGGAGAGGAGGAAACATGTCTGCAGTACGTGGATTTAAAACTCCAGTTTGGATCTGTTAACTGCTAGGTGGTTTGGCATGTTAAAATACAGCCCGGGGAGCTGGTCAGAAAACAGGCCAAGTGAGCAGTGGTGTGTGCTAAATGCACTTTATCACATAGATAACACCATACAAAATACCACTGTGGAAGAGGGGACCCACCACTAGCATGCCCCCTCCTGCTGTAGCTGGCTCCCCACTCCTGGTGCCCCAGCAGACAGCCACCCAGCCCTGCGGTGGTCTGCTTCTTGTGACTCAATCCTCCAGCCAGGTCACCTTTCCCACCTCACCCCACCCCGCTTCCAGGGGGACAGAAAGTCCCACTAATAAATAGTTCAATAAACTTGTGTCAGCAGCCCCTGACTCTGGGCCTTATGTCTCAGGGCTTCCAATAGTCCTTATCCCTTGTAGCTTCCTCTGGAGGGGCTCCAGCATGAGCAGTCAAGGTATGCTCCTGCCGCTCCCTTGCTGCTTCCTGGGCTTCTTCTGACCTGGGCCTGCCTTCAGGCCCTTTTCCTAAGCCCCTTTCCAGGCTTCGCAAAATCCTGTCCAGCTCAGGTAGCAAGCAGTTCCTCCCAGGGCTTTCCCCCTGGAAATCCAAGTCCTGCCCTTTTAACCAGGCTCCCTGCCGGGATTCACTCCTTGCCTCTGGTTTCACCAGATCTCTCCTGGCTTGGGGTCAGGAATCTCAGGAGCAGATCCCAAGAGCAGCTCTTCCCCTGGGCTGGGCAGTTGAACTTACTCCCTACCCTTACTCCGTGGTCCAGGTGGCAGGAACAGGAGATTATTCTGGCAGCAGGACTGGAGGGGAGCAAGGTGTGGGTATGTGTCACCAGCAGATAAAGAATAGAAGAGGGAGGGATTTAAACGTGTTCCAAAGCAGCCTCAGCTTTTCTCCTGGCATTTCAGCTCAGGGCTGCAGTAATTGGGGAGAGGAGAGGAGAGATGATCTGTTATTACTACTCCCTACCCTACAGAACTCCTCTCTTTACAGAAACTCAGCTGGGCCTGATAAGGAATTGGTTCCCCCGCTCTCCAGGTGCCATCCTGTGGGCTAATTGAGCTTTCACCCTCCCATTAACCGTTTGGCTGCCAGTGGAGGGACAGCAAGGGGGGCCCACCCTATCACAACCACATATGTGGTGGTGCTATCCAGGTGATCATTCACTTTTGACCACCTCCCCTGCACTCTGCCCACTGGTCCGTCTCCCTGGGACTTCTATTTTACCATCCCAAACCTTAACAGCCTCGAACAGCTGCCATAAAAAAACCCCAGAGTCACAGAAAAATCTCCTTCCCTTCCCAGATATGGAATTTGCCTCAAAAACATTATGACTGCCCCAGACAGGGCAAGGATCACCCACTAGAGAGCAGTAAAAACAATTTTTGAGCCTCAAATGCTAATGTGGATTTTCTGTGCCCCAGGAATTCTCCAGATTTTGCACAGACTGCAGGGATTGTCTCCTGGATGTTTCCGATTGGGACACCCACCTCCCCTTCCATTCACACGCAGGCAGGTCGCTTCCTCTCCCGTCAGGGATCTCAGACTTGCTGGCTGCTTCTGTGGCAAAGTTGGTTTAGGAAAATACTGAACGGCTCCATCTCTCCATGCCGTTTAGTAGCCAGAAGTGAGGAAGGTAGTGCCATGTAACCAGACAACACATCAGGAAATGCCCCATGGTCCGCCAGTGGCCTATGGAACCCCCTGCTAGAACCTTTCCTGTAGCCTAGGGGCATGTGCAGAATGCAGCAGGTGGGGTGTTGTGACAAGCTTTTACCAGCTATCATTTGGGATGCTGGGCATGATTCGTGCCTTTGTCACTTGTGAATAATGCAGCCATCCCAAAGTCAATGGTGGCTAATCCTTTCTGTCCTGCCACACTCTGTGGATTTGATGCATGTGAGTGTGTAGGTGTGTGCGTATGGTGTATACACACACGCACACAGTGTCTGATTCGTATGTACACTAAAGCCCTTCAGCTCCATGCTGGCGGTATAAAGGGGCCGTAAAGTGGGCACTGAGCACCTGTGCTCTCACTTAACGACCCCTCTCATGCTGCCCTGAGAGATGCGACGGGGCCTTAGTGTAAAGGAGATTCGGGGCCCTACATTCTGACTTAGGCACCGATCAGCATCTGCAGCTGGCGTCTGACCCTGAGGGGCTTGCACATCAGTCGCTGGGTGTATGCCACAAAGATCCATGAGTCACCTTCTGTTTTCCACCGTCCTCTGTGGTTTCTGGAGGAATGGTGAGAGTGGGTGGGTTGGGCTGGGCTGCTGGGAATCCACAGACATTGGATTGTGATGTGTAATTTCCTTTAGAAGAGCCAAAGAATAACAGTTTGGGTATCCCTGTGGCTTCCCTAGGGAATATGCCACAGTTCCTTGCATTATTCAGCATGGTCCCATTCCCATTTGGCTGCTAAACATTGCCTATATCTGTGGAAGGCAGTGTCCGTTGATGGTTAGAGCAGGGCCTGTGGGTCAGGACTCCTCCCTTCTATCTCCGGCTCTGCCACAGATTAGCTGTGTAAATTTTGGCCAGTCACAGATCAGTGCCTCAGTTTTCCCATCTATAATATGGGAATAATGATACTCACCGGAGGGGTTATGAGGCTTGATTCATTTTTCATTCAAGGAAACACTTTTGATGGGAGTGAGGCACGTAAGAACCTTTGAGGATCTGGGCCTGAGTGATCACTGAACGCCACATACAGAGCCCCTGTCATGGACCCAGACAGACTCTAGGTGCTGTACAAACATAGAACCAAATTGCTGCCCCAGACAGCCGACAATCTAAGTAGGGAGATAAACTCCAGCCTAAGGTGACCGAAGCTGAGACCATTTTGAAGTCAATGGGAAGTCAGAACATGGCCCTTTGTGAATGACTGTTGGGGTGATAATGGTGGTATAACATGGCATTACCGTGTGGGTATAACATGGGCAGGATGCAGCATAGGCCACTGTGAGACCATGCTGAGCAAGAGGGGTTTATAATACAAACAAGGGCTTTATTGATGGGTGTGAATCTGCTGTTGCTCAGACGGGTGTAAATCAGGAGTGACTCATTGCACTCCCTGGATTGCATCAGTGTCAAGCCGGTGTCTCCGAGAAACAAACAGCAAAGCAGTCTGCCTCTGGGTATGGGAGATGGGGGAGGCCACTGGAATTCTCTGTCTATCTGTCTTTTAGATCTGATTTCCTGTTTGGATAAGGGGACCCATTACCACCAGGAACAAATCAGGTAAGTGGTTTCCAATGGGGAGTCTATTATCTGAGAATAAACCAAACCCATTCACAGAGTAACTCCACTGACATCAGGCAGGGGAAATCTGGAGAATGTGACAATCTGCACTGATGTAACTGCATATATGCACTTACACTGATGCAAATTTGCATAATATAGTTAGGCCTTAGGAAGCCAGATTCCGGGGTTCTCTGCCACTGACTCACTGAATGGCCTTGAGCAATTCACTTCCCCTGTGTGTGCCTCAGTTTCCCCCCTAAATTGGGGTAGTATCTGCCTCCCAGGGGGATTGTCAGGCTTTGTAATCACTAGTTATAAAGCACTATGAGATCATCCAATGAAAGGTGCCATTAGTGCAGATTATTCATGGTTATTAGCCACTCACCAATGGATTAATTGCATAGGTGAATAATTTGTAGTAATAATTTGTAGTAATCCTGTAGTGACCCAACAGGAGGAAAGTAACAGAGTCCGGTTTTTGGTGCAAATACACACAATTACAACTTCACCATTCGCTTTCTAGGAACAGTCCATTGACATTCACTCGGGTGGTCCTTGTTTCTGCCGGGGAACTTGATCATTAGGATATTTGCGGGGAGTGAGCCCCAATTGGCACAAACATTTGATGGGAAATGGTTTGCAGGTTTGGCCCAGATCTTTCCAGGACCAGGGGATGCTGCTCATGGGATGAACCTGATGGGTCTGACTTGACTTCCCCATGTACATCACACAATCCACCACCATGCTTCCCCTTCCTGGTAGCCTCAGAGGAGAGGGCAAGAATGCCTGGGCTAAGGGCACCGAATATCTCAGATGCTGGTTGGACAAGCTTGCACTGCTCTGTCTGTTCTGAGCATAGAGGGCTGTGCACCTTCCATCAGATCCAACTTTGCTAAATGAAAATAACGGGGAAGGAATAAATCTCCAAGCCTCAGGGTCATCGGGGATGAAGGGAAGCCCAGCTGCTTGGAGAAGAGCTGAGAGGTCAGAACTTCATCCAGGGTTCTCCTTTGTCCTGTGTTTCAGTGTTTTCTGCCCAGCGGGCTGCAAGGGTGTCGCGGGTGACATATGGGGAAACGCGAAGCAGGGCTACCGAGACGTGAGTACCAACCTCAGCGCTCCTTGCAAAGAGACCGGCCCTGAGTGGCGGCTGTAGGGAAAGCGAGTCACAGGCACAGCTGCCCTAATCCATATCTTGTTGGCAGTCTCAGCAGGGCGGCCAAGAGTTGAACGGGCTCCTGAAGGGTGAATTCCCTCCAGGTCAAGCCCATTGGCAGGGGCAATGTGGGATAGCATGCACCTGCTGGGTCTAATCCATGGGGAAACGGAGCTCTGGAAAGTCCAGGGCTGCTGTTTCCACCACACTTTGTGCCAGAGCGAAATTCACTTCAAAAAATAAAGGGCCTGATCCTGGTCTCGCTCCAGTGTGGCTACGCCCGATGGCACTGGTGTGAGATCAGAATTGGGCCAAAGTCTTTATAAAGCAGAGATCACAGTCTTTGTGAGCCAGACTCTGGTCTAGGTTACACCGGTGTAAATCTGGAAAAGCTCCACCAAAATCAATAGTGTCGCTTCAGGTTTACACCACTGTGAGTGAGGCCAGACACTCTCTGACCCATGGAATTGCCCCATTCCGGACTGGAGCCCAGGCTGGGCTCTCTAATTGGGGTTTTCTCTCTACCTCCCTTTCATTTGCCACTTCCGTGCCCCCTCCAGACCTCGGTTCTCTGCAAGGCAGCCATCCACGCTGGAGTGATCTTGGATGAGCTGGGAGGGCAGCTGACTCTGTCTCGGGAGAAGGGGATCACACTCTATGAATCAGCCTTCGCCAATGGACTCCACTCAAAAAGGTAAGCAGCCAACTTGATTGCTGAGCCAGTAGATACGGCTGGGCCGACCTCCTGTGGGGCCCATGCCCCTCCAAAGGACGATTGGCCCTGATCCTCAGACTGCAATGGAATTAGGTTGATTTGTACCAGCCCGAGACCTGGCTCGCTGTTTTTAGAGGGACAATGTGTAGCTCAAAATCAGAGAGGACCAAATCTTGCAGTGTTTTCTCAAGCAAAAGTCCATTGACGTTTTACCTGAGTGACGGCTGACGAATTTGGCCCATATTTTCTTTTCAAGAGCTGATGACTGGGGCGTCAGAGGGGTTCTGGGAGACCTGGGTTCTGTTTCCAGCTCTGATACTGACCTGCAAGTCTCTTAGGCCCAGATTTTTAAAGGTCTTTAGGAGTTACTGTGCTCAGTGTTGCAACATCTGAGTCATTTAGGAGCCCATCTCCCAATGCGGTTTAGGCACCTAACCAGGGGTGTGCACGGGAATAAAAATATGTCCACTTTTGGAGGGGCGCTTTCTGTGCCCCGCAGCTGGAGGAGCTGTCTCTCCTCCCTTCCCCCACTGCCCAGGGGTGGTGGAGCTGGCTCGCCCACCTCCTGCCCCTCCGGCAGCGGATATCTCCCTGCTGCAGCCCCAGGGCTGCCCGGCTGGAGGAACTCACTCTCCCTGCCCGAGCCCCAGAGGAGTTTTGGGGGGGTGCCCCTGTTTGCCCCCCCTTGTGCCCCTGCACCTGACTCAGACAGAGCACCACGGCGTGTAGCAACACTTAAACTCCTAATCTCACTGCGCAGCTGTTTCCCGAGTTGTAATGAGACTTGTCCAATTCACGAGGTGGGTAAGGCTCAATATGTTCATGAATGTTTGTAAAGCCCTTTGAGCTCCTTAGATGAAAAGGGCCATAGAAATGCAGATCATTAGTAATCAGGGAATAGAAGCCAATTCTGATTTAATTCCAACAATACAATCTAGCTGCTTCTTTACCAAGACAGTGACTTGCGTCAGCAACGTTATGTCAATCTCATCTCGCCAGCAGCCCCACCTGCCCAGTCTGGCAGCTGGCGTGTACAGGGCCAAACTGCCCCATGTCTGTTGCAGAGCATGTGGTCAGCCCTGGTGGAACGAGGAACCGGTCGTGCTTTCTAGGGAGTTAGATATGGGGCTGTCCGCAGCAGCAGCCAAACTGTAATCAGCAATGGCTGAGGTTGTGGGGTGGCATAGGGGTCGGGAGAGTTTGACATCGGGGTGGGGGCCATAATCAGAGAGTAGATGTAACGCTGTTGAACTGGGGAGCAGCACCCATTTACACCCACTCTGATTTTTGCCCAGGGTGTCAAACATGGTTTAGTTTCCATCAGCTTGAGGTGTCACAGCAGGGGAAATGTGCTGCTCTGGGATGGTTGTTCCTTCTTGCATGTGGCCTCGCACTGGTGTGGCTCAGGAGTGACTCCACTGAAATCAGCGAATTTAACAGTCAGGAAGGAGAGTGAAGCCTGAATTTTGCTCTGAATTACACTCGGGCAAATTTGGGCTAACTCTACTGACTTTGGGGAACTTAGTCCAGATTCACACTAGTGTAACTTACCATGGCATTGACCTCAGTGGAGTTACACCTGAGCTACGTCAGCATGAGATCAGAATCAGGCCGTCTCTGTGCCCCGGGTTTGTAATGCTCTCCACCCATTTTCCTTTAAACAGGGGGTCCTTATCTGAAAAGCGCCTCATTTTTCACAAAGGTACGTCCTTTTCCATTTCTCCTAGAATAAGCCCAACCTGGCTGCCAGTGAAATCAGTAGCAAAGCTCCCGGCAGCTTCAGTGGGAATAAGGGGAGAGTCCCTGGGGCAGATTTCTCCTCTCACTTACACCGGAGTAAATCAGAATGAACTCCAGCGAAGTCAATGAGGCAGCTCTTCAGCTGGCATACAGCTGCTCCATTGCAGTTGAGGGACCTATACCAATTTACTCCAGTGGAGCACCTGGCCCAGCAGAGCTACATCAGGTTGGGGGGGTTTCGGAGAGGCGGGCCATCAGGCAGGTGCAAGTGTAAGGCACGTTTTGTGATGACCCTGCACTGCAGGCTGTGTTCTGCCAGCCACGCTGAGCTTTGGCTGCAGGCGACGAGCGAACAGCTTGACAGAGAGACTCCCAGCTGGGGAAGATGAATGGGCTGAATCCAGCCGTGCCGCATGGAAATGAAGCCCTGCTACCCCTCTGCTAAGCAGGGCAGGCTTTGTCACTGGGGATGAGGATCAAAGGAGGAGATGGCAAGAGAAAGGCAGCTACCATCAGGGGCTAATGCTGAGTCAGATGGAGCTGCCGGCTGTTTGCTGGGGCTGCACCGCACACAGGGCTGGGCCACAGACAGAGGAATTTTTCATTAAGACCCATCAGACTCCCCCTAGCACATTCCCTCTGTGGCTGAGCCACTGTGGCATAAAGGCCCCCGCCTCCCCTGTGCCCAGCCCCCACCACCCCGTGACCTCCCGCCTCGGCCGATTCGTCCGCCTGCCTTTCAGTTTTACACCTCCTTTTCCAGCCTGTGACCATGCTCTCGAAGCAGTCAGCTTCAACGCCTCCTCCTCCTGGCACGAGGTGAACGCCATGGGGCAGTACAAGCCCTGGACAGCGGAGCAGGCGGCATTCAGCGCCCACGGGAACTCGTGGGCTGCCGATCCCAGTTCAGAGACCGAATGGCTGGAGATAGATCTGGGCGGAAGGAAGAACATCACAGGTCAGTAAGTATCAGAGGCTGTTCTCTTCCCCCAGGATTGTACTACCGCACGTAGGAGCAGCTCCTCAGCTGTGTAAACCCCAATAACTCCAGTGTAGCTACTCCTGGTTAAGGGCCAGATCCTCAGCTGTGTCAACTGGCATAGCTCCGTTGACGTCACTGTAGCTATGCCAATGTAGGGGTTAAATCCTCAGCTGGTGTAAATCACTGTAGCCCCATTGCTTCCATGCAGCTATGGCAGTTTACAGGCTAGATCCTCAGTCTTTCTCGTGAGTCCCAGCGAAGTCCCTCCAGAATCTGTCTCACAATCATATCATGGGCCTCATCCTGAGCTCACTCGCACCAGAGTAAATCAGGAGTAACTCCACTGACACAGGGTCGGTTACACTGCTGGAAGCGAGGAGCAAAGCGAGACGAGAATCAAGCTCTGCGT
This sequence comes from Lepidochelys olivacea, assembly GCF_965140295.1. NCBI lineage: Eukaryota > Metazoa > Chordata > Testudines > Cheloniidae > Lepidochelys > Lepidochelys olivacea. The sequence goes on from NC_140429.1 coordinate 12,220,940, forward strand.
GCCTTTGATGGAATATACAGAGCTAGAGCCTCAAATGGCGTAAATCGGTGTCACTTCCTTTACTTCAATGAAGCTAAGCTGATTGACACCTGCTGAGGACCTTGCCTATGTGTGCTGCTGGCCTGAGGCCTTGTCAAATAGTCCTATAGCCTCAGACCCCTCCTGCTTCCTACACTGTGTCCCGTGCAGCAGCTGTGACCATCACATATCAGGTGTAAGTGGAGCTGAAGGCCATAGAAGTGGATGGGAGTCAGTGGGCATTGGACCAAGCCCCAAGTGAGCAGGTGTAAATGGTGCTCAGTGGGTGTGTGCAAAATGAGCCATCTGGATTGGGGTGGGAGTGGCAAAGTGGGCGGAGAGGATCTGCTGTACCTAACGCCTCTTGGCGGGGAGCCTGCATCTCTCCTTGCGCTGGGTTTGGTGGAGTTCCTGCCGATTCACGCTGGCATCAACGAGAGCAGAATCAGCCCCAGCTCCTTGTCCAGCCACGGCTCTCGGGCTGCTCCCTTGGTTGTCACAGCAGGGCTCAGCAGCCATGCGGTAACTCACCCCACCCTCCAGGCCCCAGAGCGCGGCTTCTTGGGAAATCTTGACTCATCCTCCTTCTTCCATTGGCCCAGCTCCCCGCCTTCCCCGCTGGGAGATATGATTGAGGATAGATTTGGGGTGCTCTCTGGCCAAGTGGCAGCCCACAGCCTGGAGGTAACCACATTTCTGAGGTGCAGGTGCTTTTCACATAAGGACTCCCTGTTTAAAGAAAGAGATGGACGGCATTATAACATACAAAGTTGGGGTGGGAGAGACTGGGTTTGATTCTGATCTCATACTGGTGTAAATCAGGTGAAGCCAATGGACTCATACTGGATTAAGTGACCCTGGTGTAAATCTGGAAAAAACATCACTGAAGTCAATGGAGCCACTCCAGATTTGCTCCAGTTTAACTGGGAGCAGAATTAGATCCTTCCCCTTTCATCCTTTCTAGATCCCTCCCACACACACATTTTCCTCCCCATGGGGCTCTTGACCTTGTGTGCATGGGGTCACAGATCATATGATTCCTCTCTCTAGCCCTCTCATTCACTCTGGCCTTTTCTCCTTTTTCACTGTCTCCCTTTTCTCTCTCTTGATTTTTCCTTCCTTTCTCTCTTTCTTTTTTCTGTCGTTTGCTCTTTTCTCCCCCTCCCCGCCTCGCTCTCCCCACTATCTCAGGGGTAGGATTGGCCACCTCGGGGCTGAACAAGTTAATGTTTTGCTTGTGCATCAGTGGCCAGCAAATGCCCTTTGTTTCGAAAGCTCTGACCAAAATTGGGGCTTTTGTGTGGCGGGCCCAGAATGCCTGTGTTAATTGGAAGGAGGAAAATGGAGGCATTGTGAGGCGGGTGGCTGGAGGCTGAGTGGAATGCAGGCCGGGAGTGCAGTTGGGGGTTATCTGTTCATCTCAGGCAAGGGGAGCGAGCTTCCACAGAGGTTAGACATTCAAACCCGGCGGCATCTCAGCAGTTTGCAGTGGGAGATGCCGGAGGGCAGGTGCGGGGAACGGAAAGGAGGGATTCAGACAAGAAAGGAAAAAGAGCTGAGACATGGGGTGACGGCAGGTTCTTATGAAATTCCTAGCAGGCGACGATTAGAGAGAGAGAGAACCTAATAATGACTAGGCCCCTCTCTGAGGTTTTTTTCAGGGGCTCTCAAAGGATCCATTAATTCCCCCCCACATCCTTCAGGCAGTATCATGACCCCCATTTTGCATATGGGGAAACTGAGGCACAGAGGGGGCTGTCACTCAGCGAGTCACTGGCTATAACTCCTGATGCCCAGACTCTTGCTCTTGCTTCTATCGGGGAAGAAACCCAGGAGTCTTGGTTTTTTCCTGTTCCAACCGCTATATAACAACAGGTTTCAGAGTAGCAGCCGTGTTAGTCTGTATTCGCAAAAAGAAAAGGAGTACTAGTGACACCTTAGAGATTAACTAATTTATTTGAGCATAAGCTTGCTGTAGCTCACGAAAGCTCATGCTCAAATAAATTGGTTAGTCTCTAAGGTGCCACAAGTACTCCTTTTCTTTTTATATAATAACAGCTGCAGTACCAAAGACTAGGGGGGATTATGCCATTAAAACGAGAGAGCTCTTCGTTGCCTGGTGTCAAAGGCCAAATTCCAACACTTGCTTAGGGCAGTGGGAGTCTGTCCATTGACATCAATGGGAGTTGGATCAGACCCACCCTCTGGGCGGGATCTCTGCCCCCATAAGTCTATGTCTCTATCAGACACCAACCCCAAGACTATTTCAAGACCCCAACCGCCAATGGCTGCCTTCACATGACTCCTACATCCTGTTCTGGGGTTACCATTTCCTGATTTCATTGTACGTGTTCCAGGAATTATCACCAAGGGATCCTCAGATAAATACAACTTCTACGTGAAATCCTACCAGGTTTTCTCCAGCAGAGATGGGAAGAATTGGAAAGCCTACAGATACAGCAGCGGGCAGGAGGAGACGGTGAGACTGTGTGGCCTGACAAAAGGAGGTCAGGTGGTGGCGAGAGCAGAGAGCACAGTAGGAATTCTACAAAGGGAAATTTTACTGAATCTTTCTAAAATTAGCCTGTTGGCTTGGTCTGGTTGCAGAACCTGCAATAGGAGCTAGTGTATTTCTCTCTGGAGTCTGGATAGAGATGCTTAGAAATAGATTCTGGTCTCTGTTACTCCACTGTAAAACTGGACTCACTCCACAGCATTAAATCAGTGGAGTTGTTGTGGGTTTCCACTGGTGTAACATAGATCAGAGTCTGGCCTTTGGAGATGCCTTCCATTACTATAGTTCTCAAACATTAATTAAGCCTCTCTACACCTCCTGGTAGCTAGGTCAGTGTTGTAAGCAATTGCTGCCATTAGGACTTTATAGCTGTCCTTATCCTGCATATCACAGCCACTTGGAATTTAACAAGGACAGAACTGGAGTTTCCTGGTCCAGAAAGCACATCCCCCTACCCCGTGAGCTGAAGAAGAATCCCTTTTGGTTGTTAGCAGAATGGAAACTATGACATATGGTTTGGATTCCATGCAGCGGAAGGCAGTGGTGCACATACACACTAACGCAGTGGTTCTCAAAGCCGGTCCGCTGCTTGTTCAGGGAAAGCCCCTGGCGGGCCAGACCAGCCCGCGCCACTTCCCGCAGCCCCCATTGGCCTGGAGCGGCAAACCACGGCCAGTGGGAGCCGCAATCGGCCAAACCTGCGGACATGGCAGGTAAACCAAGTTGTCTAGCGGCCAGGGGCTTTCCCTGAACAAGCGACGGACCGCCTTTGAGAACCACTGCACTAGCCCATTCCTTACAGTTGTTATCCCCATTTTACAGATACAGAGGTATGAAGAGATTAAGTGTTTTGCCCAAGATCCCACAACAGGTGGGCAGAGCTCAGACTAGAATCCAGGCATCCTAACCAACACTGCCTCCCAGTTACTGAGGTGTAACATTTGCATGAAATTAAAATTGGGGAGGCTTGTGGGGGGGGGAAGCAAAAACAGGGAAGAAAAACTGACATTACAAAAAATACAAAGCGCTGAGAGTGCCTTAAAGAGAACATGGCTTTAAAATAAAGTGGGGACAGTTTTCAGGTGTTCCAAGCGTTTCCCTGTCTCTGGGCTGTGTTCCCTTCCCAAGCTGATTGGGAAAAGGGTTTGTTTTTTTCCCCTGTGAAAAATGCAGACAAGAATGTTGGTTTGCATTTTCATCAACATTTTTCTTGGAAAATTTTCAGGGTGAGGGGTAACTTTTGAAACCCAAGAACTGAAATTTTCCTATAAAAACTGGAAGGGGGTTTTGTTTTGTTTTCCTTTGTTTCCGAAAACTGAGTTTTTCATGAAAATGTCCATATAGTCAGAAAAGCCAAAAAACATTTTTAAGGGAAATTTTCAACCAGCTCCATTCCTTCCTGTCACTTGCCTGCCTGTCTATTTCCATGTAGGCACCCACCTCCCCCACACACATATAGGTCTAAATCCCTAGTAAAGTCCCCCCCTCCCCCGGCACATAAGGAGAGACACCTGCACAGAGTCACGTTGGGGGAGGAGTGTCTTCCCCCATTCTGTGAGTATATGTAGAAGAGAAGGATCCACCCCAAAGCATCTGGGTCCTTTCCCTCCTCCCCCTACCCCATATGTATCTCGAAGTATAGGGTTAAAGAATAGATCCTAGCAGAGGAAGTGAGAGGGGAAGGCAAAGAACAAAAGGGCCATTGCCAGCTGAGATCTGACATGAGATGGGGAGTGGTTACACAGGAAGGCTGCGCCTGGTGGCAAGAGCTGCAGAGGAGAAGGCTTCTGCACCGAGGGCAGTGAGATGGAGTAGAAGGAGGCCGGTTGTGGGTGAGATGAGGAAGTGGCAGAAGAACAGATCAGATTCTGGGTTGAATTCTGCTCTCGTCACCCCCGTGTAAACCTGCCGTGACCCCACTGACTTCAGTGGCGCTAACATGGATTGACACCGATGTGACAGCTCAGAGGCTGGTCCAAGGCAGGTGGTTTTAAACTGGTTCCGCAGGTGTCCGGGGAGAGCTGGTGGCATTGGTCGAGGATGGGAACAATGGGCTCAGACAGTGGGTGGGGCAGTGATGCTCTGCATGACCCCGATCTGCTTTGCTGACCCCCCCATTATCTTCCTCTTGTTCCCCAGGTCTTTGAGGGAAATGCTGACAGCCTCCAAGAGGTCTCCAACACGTTCATCCCCCCCATCCTGGCCCGCTACCTCCGCATCATGCCCCAGAGCTGGAACCAGAGGATCGCCCTGAAGGTGGCACTACAAGGCTGCCAAGTGGCTCGTCTGAAGGTGCCCCGGCCCTATGGTGAGAGGCTCCACCGGAGCAGAGGGGGCTGCCCAGTCAGACTGAAGTGTGGGTATCACTAGCCAGCGACAGTGTCCTCCAGCGTGGACCTGTATTGACTTCATTGCTGCATGGCTTGCTGGTGCAGGGGGCTGCCCTCCTCTCCAGTGGCTCCCTGGGCACTGAGGAGATGATCCTGAATCCCAAGACCTCTCTGCACTGGTTAGCTAAGAATTAAAGTGTACACTTTGTAGCCAGGGCTGAGCAGATGGAGATGAATGCTATCTAAGGGATGGGGCCAAGTGGCAGCTGTCTCTGGGCTGTGCTTATCTCTTGTAAGCTAAGCAGGGTTGGGCTGCGTCATGCCTCGATTGGGAGACTTACACAGAGCGTGCAGGGGGGTTGGAAGTGAGCCAACCCCCACAGGTAAGGGCTGGGGTCCTTTCCATGTGTCCATTAAAGATCCTAAGGCAGGTTAGCCTGGCTAGATCCTCCTTAGCCAGTGCATCCTGCCACCCTAAATTCCCCTGCAGTTTCAATTGGATTTTCTTTCCTTCCTGTCCTCAACTGCTGTGTAGCATTACAGCAAAGTGTTAGACAAGCTGTCCTCCACCCCAGAGGTATCTGCATTGCAGTGGAGGGATGAAAAGCACCCTATACAACTAAGAGTGTTACCATCAGCTTGGAACAACCAGGCTTCTGCTGGAAAACAGTCACTTCTGCCCCGTGCTGCTGTCTAGGGAGCAGGGCAGGTTCAGGTGGACACAGGCCAGATTCTTTGCTGGAGAGGAGTAGCTGACTGTTCATTACTTGTTGCATGTTAATGGTGCTTATTAAACTGTGTGGTTTGCAGTACCCAGTGCCCCAAAGGAGGTTCCCATTCTGACCAGCATCCCCACCGATCGCACCGCGATCCCAGGAGTCACCATAAATCCGGAAAAAGCAGGTAGGTGCAGCTCAGAGCACAGGGGTAGCATGGCCTAGTGGTCCAAGCTGGGGGAAGACTTATCTTCAACTCTGCCACTAACTCCCTGTGCGACTCTGAGGAAGTCAGTCATTTCAGGACCAATTTTAAAAGTTACTCATGTGCACCAGTAAACGGGCAACCCTGGGATGAATCTGGGCATGCAAATCCAGAATGTGCAAACCCAAATGGCCAGTTAGACACGTGGTCGGCTACTGGCTTGTGCAGACACCTGATCTGTGTACACTACAGAGGAAGTTGTACTTGCAAATTAGGCTCCTGACTGCACATGGAGGTTAGCTTATGCAACTGGATACACATATTTTAAACAAGTCAGCGTGTTAACCTTTGTGCCTCAATTTCCCCACCCAGAATGTGACGATAATAATGCTCTCTTGACAGTGGAGCCGTGCAGGACAAGAAAGAAATTTTCAAAGGGCAGCTCGACATCCAACTCCCCCTGTGCAAGTCAGTGGGAATTGGGTACCTAACTCCCCTCTGCACCTTTTAGAATCTCCCCCCCCCCCCCCAGTTAAGTAGCATGCATTGAGCACTTGGAGTATACTGGCTCATGTGTACAGTATACAGGCCCAAACTTATGTGGCATTGCTCCTGCTGTACCCCCGTGAGAGCAGGATTAGTCCCCTACGGCACTATCAGCATGTTATTTGGTCTTGTTTCAGACTGTGATGTGTCTTCTCACCCCCTGCCCAGAACTCCTGCAAAGTTAGACAGGGATGTAGATGGGAGCTGCATGACTCACACAGGAGGGAAAGGGATAGACTGAAATGAGTTGGAAGAACTCTGAGCCTGATCCAATGCCCTTGTGCTACACTTCAGCTTGACCCAGCACAACTCTGTCCTCCTCGGTGCAGTGATGCCAGAGCAAACCGGTAGTGGCATAACCGGGAATCAGGCCCTTTATTTCAATAAGGAAGATCTGTGTCAATCTGGAGTGACTCTGCATTTACATAAGTGCAGCTGAGGTCAGCTGGTGCAGTAGGAGCTACCCCTCCCCTTTCAATCTCCTTTAACCAGATTTTGGCCTCCTGAGTTTAGTTTACAAGCTGGCCACCTGCCCATTGATTGCAAAAATGCAGGGGAACATGTGGTGACCTGAAGCCTGTTTCATGAGGTCTGTATTGGCATCAGAAGGAGAAGGATTAAATAACAGAGCTTTTTTAAAAAAAATCCTGCCACAATTAAAAGTTTTCGGGATTTTTTCCCTGTGGTTTTGGTCAATCTGCCTTTCTAAAAATACTGTCCTGGGTTTGCAAAAAGAAAAGGAGTACTTGTGGCACCATAGAGACTAACCAAGTACTCCTTTTCTTTTTGCAAATACAGATGGCTGTTACTCTGAAACCTGTCCTGGGTTGTGATCCTTGACTGGTCTAATCAGCACTCATGCCCCTGAAGCCGGTTGAGTCACAGTGGGGTAAATCAGGAGTCACTGCCCTGCACCCAATGGAGTGACATGGGCATAGAAGCAAAAAATCAGACTCTGTATTTTCCTTTACTTAACATGGCTCCCGTTGGAGTCAGGGCTGCAGTGGCAGAGCTTGGACCCTCTGCAACAGGGGTCTGCAGCAGTGCATCCTCATTGGGGTGTGGTGTAACCAGCTTCCACTGACACCAGGAGGGAGGGAGGGACAGAGGAGCCCTTTGCTGAGTCCCTGCTTCCTTCCCCAGGCTCCATGTTACTGGTGATGCTGCTGATCGGGGGCTTTGTGCTGCTCTCGTCTGGCCTCTTGCTGCTGGCTCTCCTCTGCCGTAAGAAGAGGTGAGTGATGCCCCTCCTGCCTTCTCCCCCGTCCCGTGCTCCCTGTTTCCCTCCATCATCTCCCAGCACCCCCTGCAGAGGCTCCCAGAGCAGGGTGCTCTCCCCTGGGATCAGACTTGTCCCTCACCAAAGACACCAGGGGCAGCGTTTCTCCTGAAACAGAACCTGCTGCTGACAGAACCCAGGGCTGGGCACACAGGCTGTGGAGTCAGCACCCCCAAGGCTGGGCTGGCACCAGGCAGCCCCTGCTGAACATGCCTCTGAGGGGCCCCATCCAAACCAGGAGGCGGCCCACCCTTTGCAAAGCTCAGTGCCAACCTTCTGGAGCCCCGAAGGCTGCACCAAAGGTAAAAGCCCTCGATTGTAATGGTTGCTGGGACTTGTGTTCCTGAGCCATGGTAGCCAATGTGCTAGACACACAAGCCACTCACCAGCATCCCCCTGCTGGGGCTCTGTGGGCTTCAGTGACTCACACCCCCAGCATCCTCCTGCTGGGGCTCCTCACTGTACCTCTGCTCTGGGCCTGGATCGCGATTCCCGTCTCATCAATGGAGAATACTGATGCTCAGTGAGGCAAAAGAAGCTACCCACAGCCGTATAAACCAGCGAGAGGGCCAAGAATAGGACCCAGGAGTCCTGGCTTCTGCCAGAAGCGGATTAGGGGTTTGTGGGGTCCTGGGCCAGAACAAGTGGGGGCCCCTCTCCACCTCTTCTGCCTGCAATCCCCGCTGCCCACCCGGCGCTCCTGCTGGGGAGCGGGGTCAGGGCGCGGGGGCTTTTCACACTCTTCCTGCCTGCCTGGCGCTCCTGCTGGGGAGCGGGTCAGGGTGCGGGGGTGCCCATGTTTCCAGGCCCCCCCCAAATTGGCTGGGGCCCCTGGGCACGGGCCCCATTGGCTCAGTGGCTAATCCACCATTGACTCCCGCTGCCCTGCACTCACCACTACGCCATGCAGTTGCATTCATGCCATGCCTCTGGATTCTCCCATTTCTCCCCCCTTCACAAGGGCAGTACCAGTATTTGTACAGATGCCCAAAGTCAAGCTGGCCCTCTGCATCCTGAACTGCTGCCCTGGGCACCTCTCGACTGGTAACCACAGGGCAAAGGCAAAGTTGATCCACAGCTGGTGAATTCACTGGGGTTTGAGTGGTATGTTCAGGTGAACCCTGACTCCTTGGGCTCCAGGGCTTATGTCGCAGGAGGTAGCAGGTGCTGAACTGCTGACTTCAGACCCAGTGCTCACAAGCTCTGCAGGAACAGATTAGGAGCGCAGAGCTCTCCCTGGTGCGTTTAGGAGCTCTGTACTGCTGAAGCACACACGTACCAGGCCCCTGCAATTTGGGGTGCCCCCTGAGACCTTTGTGTAATTGAGAGTTCAAATTATGTGACACCCTGGGAAGTTGTCCATGAACAAAGCTCTTCATTAGTCTTCAAAGATAGATTCTGCATTGTGCTAGTTGGGAGCAAATGGGCTGCTCTAACCTGCTTACCAGCACCTGGGCCGTGCGCTGGCTTCACGGGTGCTCAGCCTGTGCGGAGCTGCTGTGGACTTGCCTTGTTTCCCCCTCTCTCTTTTGGCAGGAAGACAGCAGCTGATCTGAACTGCAGCCTCATGAAAGGTAAGTGCCCCCTGAAGCACTGGAGTAACCAGGACCAGGTGGGATGGTAGCCAGCTGGCAAACGGTCTGCCCAGGGCTTCCCTGAGAGTCAGAAAGGGCTGGACTCCGACAGCAGGTTATTTCCACATTAGTAGCAAAATGAGTCACTCTGGCTGAACGTTTCCTAGTCTGTCCTGTTGGCAGTTGGCACACTCCTCAGCGGACATATCAGCAACAGCAAAGCAGCACTTCCCAAGCCCCTCTGAGCTCAGACCCTCAGCCAGGCTGCTCCTCGCTTAAGGGGGATATTCCATGGGCTCAGGTGGGGCTCGGGCCGCATGCTGGCCTGCTCAGGAGGCATTTCACTCCCCCACAAATGCATAAAGGCCACAATGTTCAGATGTAGCTGCTCATTCTGGTGCCCCCTTTGAACCACCTTGGCCCAGATCAAAGGTATTTAGGAACGTAACTCCCCTTGAAATCAATGGGAGAGGCGCACCTTAATACCTTTGAGGATCTGTGTCTTTGGTCTCTATTGTCAGAGCCATTGAGCACCCACAACTCCTCCTTACTTCAGCTGGGGTCGTAGGTTCTAGCTCTCCATCTTAGGTACTTACAATGCCCCCCCATCTCATCATCTCCCACTCTTCACTGTATTTATCCTTCAGATACCCCTGGGAGGAAGGGCAGTGCTGGTATTCCGGTTGGGCAGATGGGGAACTGAGGCACAGAGCACAGCTAAGGTACTTGACCAAGGTCACACAGGAAATCTGTGGCAAAGCAAGGACTCAAAACTAGGTCTTGCACAGCCTAGGCTGGCAAGCTAACCATTGGGACAGCCTCCTCCTCATCCCCGAGGTGTCTCATGTTGTGCACCCAAAAACAGCAGACACAATGACAAATGTTGGCCTAAATCTTTGATTACAAGCTTGCGATGGAGCTCACATTGAAACCCTCCTCCCCCACCCAGGTGTCACTCACACCCACTTCTCTGCCAGCACTGATATTGCTGGGGATTATCTGGGGGATGGGCAGGTGCCTTTCCTGGCACATGGCTACTTTGTGACACACAATGAGTGCCACGCTAATTCACTGGCCTCCGCGGGGCCCGATTCCTTGCTGCCTCTGACGTCATTTACACCTCTGCAGAGAGCATCCTGCTCGAGTCGTGGGCTACACTCACTCTGCATGGGGGGAAAGGCGCAGGGCAGGGGAGAAGCAGCCCAAAGGCTGAAGTGTCTGTCTTAGCTGCCCTTCCCATCCCCAGTCTTTTACTATTCCCATATGGGAGTTGTCTGTATAAGAAAAGCTGCTCTGATGTAAACAACTCCATTTAAAAATCCACCTGGTAACACTGGTGCAAGGGCTTGTTTGCATGGCCAGCTAGTGCATGGTGAGCTGGGCTGTAATTCTTCATGCACTAGTATGACCCTGGGGACAACTGGCAAAGGGTGTAAGGGGTGCACAGGGCACCCGACAGGTTCCACTGTGTGCTTTGACACACTGCTGTTAGCAAGCAGCAGGCCAGAGCCCTGAACAGCCACACCCTGGGTTGCAGCACTCTAAGTCCCCATGTGGACAAGCCCATGGACGCTGCCTGAATGTGAGGCAGTGTTGCCTAGTAGATAGAACCAAGAGACCTAGGTTCTATTCCTGGCTTTGCCACGGGCCTGGTGGGTGACCTTGGGGAACCCGTTTCCCCATTCTCTGCCTCAGTTTCTCCATCTGTAAAATGGCATTAGCTGGGCAACCATTGTGTATGGCCTTTCAATTGCTACTGCTGGAAAGTGCTCTGTAAGAGTGAGATATTGGTATTAAACCAAGTTAGTGTTATTGGTAGTTATAGAACCCATGAGTCCTGACGCCCAGGCCTATCCTTCCTCCAGGTACTTTGCTGACCCCCTTTTGCCCTTCTATGGTCTGGTTTGAGAAGTGGCCTCTAAATTTGCACCCACTGGTTTTCTGGGCCACCCAACTACCTTAACTCCTCTGCAGTTTGTTTCCCTGCTTGCCAGCCCTAACGCTGCAGCTGCACTGTGTGCCTCCCGCTCAGCCTTAGGGAAGAGAAGAAAAGCCACCCAACTAACAGAGGCTTGGGGGGTTCCACCTCTCTCCTTAGGGTATCCGAAATTGGAATCCAGCCAGGTGTGCGCCAGTGAGAGCCTACAACCGTCCAGCTCTGAACTGACCTCGTTCCCCATGGCTGGGGCCCCAGTTGAGCTCAGCGGGGCTCATTCACCAGGTAATGGGGAGCTGGGTGTTCCATTAGAGCAGTGGTTCCCAAACTAGGGGTGCGGCTTGTTCAGGGAAAGCCCCTGACGGGAGGGGATGGTTTGTTTACCTGCCACGTCCACAGGTTCAGCCGATTGCAGCTCCCAGTGGCCGCAGTTCGCCACTCCAGGCCAATAGGAGCTGCAGGAAGCGGCAGCCAGTATGTCCCTCAGCCCACGCCACTTCCTGCAGCTCCCATTGGCTGAGAACAGCAAACCGCGGCCATTGGGAGCTGCGATCGGCCAAATCTGCGGACACAGCAGGTAAACAAACTGGCCCGGCCTGCCAGGAGCTTTCCCTGAACAAGCAGCATCCCTAGTTTGGGAACCACTACATTAGAGCATGGGGACCACTCCCAGAATAGAGAGCATCACCTACCCCTCCTTACCCCTGCTCCATGGCTCAGGATTGTTCCCTCCAGCGTGTTTTCCAGGGCATTGTCCGTGCCAGTTTTCAAATAACTCAAGCAATAGAGCTTCCTGAAGAGATGACTGGACAATCCAAGAGAGCTCAGCCTCCAGAAATGGGACCTGTTTTACCAGAATCAGTCTAATCAGGCCAAACTAGACCCAGAGATTCCCGGGGAGCCTTCAACCCCACACGTTAGCACCAGCATGTTTGCACTGATGTATCAACCCCTCTCCCTAAGCATGGGGCAAGGCGGGCCACTTTGAAGATCTGTGGCACCTTTTATTCAAGGATCCCTCAGCACCTTACAAACGCTAACAGCTTCACCTCCAAGGGGTATCAGTATCCCCACTTTACAGCTGGGGAAACTGAGGCCCAGCAAGGTGAAGTGACTTGCCCAAAGTCACTCAACAGATCAGTGGCAGTGCTGAAAACAGAACCCAGGAATCCTAGTTACCAGACACCTGCTCTAACCACTACACAATGCTCCCTCCTGTTGCCAGGATCAGAACTAGAGTCCTGACTCCCATTCTCCTGGGCAGGAGCAGCCTGGGGTGTTTTGCTGGCTAGGGCAGAAAACACACACACACACACCCTGAGAGCAGCAAAAAAGGCAAGTGGTACAGAGCCCCCTGGAACTTGGCACACGAGTCAGCTGCCCTGCTTGCCCGCCCCCAGAACCAGCCCTGCTCCTGCACTAGCACCTATCACCAGGCCCCACGATCTGCTACCTACACATGTGCACCACCCAAGAATGGAACTTGCGACCCAGCAGACAGAACAGATGGGTGCACAGACAATGCAATGCTGCACCTGCCAGCAGAGGGCACTGGTACCACCTACACCAGCCAGCCCAGCTCAGACATGGGGCTCAGTCACAGACAGCAGTGAACTGGCTAACTAAGGGGGCAGGAGGAGCGAGGGTTAAATTTCTGCCGTTGACACAGGAGCCTCATGTGCCCGGGAGAGGGAACCTTTATAGCGCATCTCCCGGAGGGTGCATGCCCCAAGCCACGGCCTGGCATAGAGATCCCTCTCCTGGTGTGGGTCGAGAGTGGGCCGCCTTGGGGCAGAGAGGTGAAGTGGATGATACTGCCGTGCAGGGCTTCTGTGGCCACCCTCCCCACAGCTTTCCTGGTGGGGAAGGGCTGGGGCTTGACAGCCCTGGAGACCAAAGATCTCTGTTTATCCACAGATCAAGCTTCCCCCGTGATTCCCCTGCCAACCCTGAGCTGGAAGAACTAGCAGTGCAGGGAAGGATGGAGTTCAGTCTCCATGGCCAGTTAGCCCTTCCCTCTCCTCTCCCGCAACCTCCAACAGCAAGGGGGCCATTTGAGGTGGTGGATTCTCCAGTGTGGGCTGCTGCTCACTGCAGACTGGGCCGAGATCCATTAAACTCGCTCCCCTGCCATGGCCACTGGTGCTTTGGGCCAGATTCCATCCAGCCTAGCGCTGAAAAGACTCCTGCTCCCGTTGTCACTGCTAGCAGCTCCCGAGCCAGAGCAGGCCAAATGGCTGAACCAGGCTCCACCGGTCAGTTCTCACTGAAACAACCCAGCGCAGCTGCAAAGAACAGCTCCTGTCTCGCTCCCTCTGGAAACCTCAGCCTGGCTTCCTCTCAGCCCTTGGCACAAGCCGATCCAGGATATGTTTGTAACCCAGGCCCACTCCCAGCTTGATCAGGACTCCCTGCCCTACTGTTGTCCCGCCTGTGTGTGCCCAGCTCCCATTGATTTCCGTGGGACTGGGGCACTCATTACAGCTGAGGAGCTGGGCCCCACATGCTGCAGCAATGGGGTGGGTTAAGATCTTAGATCACTCTCTGGGCTAGGTTCCTCCCTGCACTGGAGCTCAGCTCAGTGTATGGCTCGCCGGGGGGGGGGGGCAGCTTTACACCACCACCTTGGCCCCTTCTTCCCCATGCTGGGTCAGCTCAGGATTACCTCAGCCTTCGGTACAGGTCCCAGCAGCCCTTCCTCATGCCAGCTGCCAAGGGTACCAGATAGGAAGTACCAGATTGGCGTAGATAGGAACATTTCCCCAACACCTCCTCCTGCCCCAGGAGCTGCCCTGCCAAGGGTGTGTGCCACCAGCTGCCCTGACTTTGCTGGGGGACCCCTCTCTGTCAGGGGATTCTCTGGGGTCCCCACTAGTGGCTTGATTGCTACCTGACATACATCAACATAGGGACTATAAAGGAGCTGCAGGTAGGTAGGTGGCAGAGGGAGGGTGTCCAAGCAAACTCATCAGCCAGCCCATCCCCTCACAGCCAGGCAGTGTTGCAGCAAATCCATCTCACACACACACACACACACCCCGTCAGCTGTTTGGCACTGCAACAGTGGGTCTTGTCTCATGATTCTGGCCCTCCAGCCAGGTCCCTCACGATCTCACCCCTTCTGGGGCAATAAAAAGTCCTGCAGGCCAGACAGCCCCTGACCCAGTATCAGATTAACAGCCCCAGACTGGGCTCTGTAGTCCTTGAGTCCTTTATCTCAGGGAGGCTTTCCTCCCCCTGTGCTAGGGAGGATAGGGAACCCCAGACTCACCCTCACCACTGGATTCCAGATCAGAGCCCCACAGGAAGTGGCTGGAATCAGCCCCTCCGAGCCCCTTACTGGTTCCCTGCCCAGCTTCCTACCACAGGCCATTTCTCAGACTCAGCTCCTGGGATCCTCTCCTCTTGGCAGTCTGGCTTCTCAGACATCTTCTCCCCTATCTGTTACTGAAGGACCTGACAGTCACCCAGGAAGGGGAAATGGGCCTCAGTCCAGCAGCAAACATCTGGATGCTTGAGCAGCTGATAACAGTGCCATCCATACAAAGGGACCCGTCAGCTGAAAACAGAACAGGGATCTGAGGCCTTGAGTGTATTGTTGGTGATGTCTGGGCATCTCGCCATCATCTGCACCAGCTGGTAAAAGCCTGGCAGAGAGAGCAATCGGCTGCTTTGCTGAGGGTAGATCAGCTACAGGGAACTGCAATGATTCCCAATGGGGGTAGGAGCTCGGTCAGGGCTGGCAGAAAGAGGTCCCTGGTCTCTCACAGGGGAGGCCTGAAGGAACAAGTCACGCCCCTCTCCTCCCCCAGCTCTGGCAGCTGGATCCCCAAGCAGCCAGTGATGGAATCCTTTCTAGGCTCAGGTTGGAAAATCTGTGCCCATATCATGGGATCAGCTGTTTCAGGGGCTCGGTTGCCTTTATAAGGGCTTGTGCTGCTTTTCCTTTGCAGAATATGCTGAGCCTGACATGGTCCAGGTGAGCCCCAGCAGTCAGACAGCCCCATCCACCTTCAAACCCGCCCTGGACGAAGGCTACACGCTCCCGCTGGTAGTGAACCACTATGACGTGCCGGGCAAGTACCATGAGTACGCAGAGCCCCTGCCACCCGAGCCTGAGTACGCCACCCCCTTCACAGAGCAAGCCCTGGAGGCCGGGGGTGCCACTGCCAAGAAGAACACCTGTGTCATCAAAGTAGTCCCCACCACCCAAGGTCGGGCAGGGTCGCTGGCCTCCCCGATGTCCCCAGGGATCCAGCCACAATATGACTTCCCAGCTCAGCGGCTTGGTGAGACGCCGAACAGCACAAGAAGGGAGGGATCCCACCAAGCCAGCACTGTGTACACAGAGCCCCAGACTGAGCGGACTTCCATCCTGTGGGGTGACGGCCTAGCGGGGCTCACCACCTCCCCAGAAAGGCACTGCTTCCAGATCCAAGACTTCCCTCTCACCCACATTTACCACGAACCTTTGTGAGGCTGTGGAAAAGAGACTCACATTAGACACACACCAGGCAGCTGGAGAAGGGGGTCCGGCTGCACTGGGGAATCTGCTCTGGGCCTATAGAGCAAGAAGCAGCCGCCCTGTCTATCACCAGCAAAGGGAAATGAAATAGCCATGGGGTTTATAGCGCCGATTTGTGCGGAAGAGGCTGATCCGTCTAACTACCTGATTATTTTGTTTGGGTTGTTTTTTTCCCTTGAACTTAATAGATACCCCAGATCATCTTCACCTCCCTTTCGGATTCGAAGGGGCAGTGTCAGGATCAATGATCGTATATAAATATATATCTCCTTTACCTGCATCACTATTACTGTTTTCTTAATAACCATCATTTCTACTTTGCCATTGGCTACACATAAAGTGAAAGAGCGCCCCCTGCTGCGATATGAGCTCTCTAATGCCTCCCTCTGGTATTAAAACTTGAATGGAATTTTACAAACCTCATCAGCGCCAAGGCTGTTGGTTTGTTTGTTCTTCTGCCTTTCATGGTGAAAGCAGGCAGGTCAGTTTCACGTTTTGTTTCTGGTCGGTTTCAGTTCCTGTGTTTGTCTCCTGTCACTGGCAGATAAATACCTTTCCAGCACAAGCTGGTGTGCGGTGTTTAAATCCCAAAACAAAGGCTGCTCTTCCTTGAAGTATAAAATCAAAAGAGCAGGAAAATATTTACAGATAAATTAGGGCTTGTAAAATGTTTTTTAAAAAACCCACAAACTATGTTTTTTACACCTACGCTTCACTGACCAGGGGCTCAGTCCAGCAAACAGTGATGTTATGCAGGCAAATCACATTACTCACCTGCGCGGTTTTTAGGAATGAAATTACTTACATGTGTGTCTGCAGAAAGGCACCTAAATACCTTTGAAGATCTGGAGCTAAGTCCCTCTTTTAAATCAGCTATGAAACGACGGATATTCTGCACATGCATGGTAGGACAGATCAGGGGAAACTGGAATCAAGAGGAGAGGAATTGCAATTCTATCCTCTCTCTAACTGGCTTCTTCACTGATCAATTAGGCAATGTTTGCAATGGGATAGGAGGACACTGGTTGCAAAGCGTAGTGGCCATTCCTTTCTATCTGTTAGAGAATTGCACCTGTTTCCTGTGATCTTTCTGCCTCTTTCCCTGCAACAAGCACTTAATCCAAGATTCTTGGAAAGGGACAAAGCTGCATAGCAATACTAGACATTAACTGCAGTGCCGAGACAGGACGGGGAGCTTGGTGCTCTTCTTAAGCACGTACCATCGCAGTCCCAGCTTCATGGTGCTGCTTGGGGACAGCAATGTTTCCCAAGGGGAATTTGATTTGTGCCCTTGTTGCCAAGAAAGCCAATGGCATTTTGGGATGTATAAGTAGGGGCATAGCGAGCAGATCGAGGGACGTGATCGTTCCCCTCTATTCAACATTGGTGAGGCCTCATCTGGAGTACTGTGTCCAGTTTTGGGCCCCACACTACAAGAAGGATGTGGATAAATTGGAGAGAGTCCAGCGAAGGGCAACAAAAATGATTAGGGGTCTAGAACACATGACTTATGAGGAGAGGCTGAGGGAGCTGGGATTGTTTAGTCTGCAGAAGAGAAGAATGAGGGGGGATTTGATAGCTACTTTCAACTACCTGAAAGGGGGTTCCAAAGAGGATGGCTCTAGACTGTTCTCAATGGTAGCAGATGACAGAACGAGGAGTAATGGTCTCAAGTAGCAGTGGGGGAGGTTTAGATTGGATATTAGGAAAAACTTTTTCACTAGGAGGGTGGTGAAACACTGGAATGCGTTACCTAGGGAGGTGGTAGAATCTCCTTCCTTAGAGGTTTTTAAGGTCAGGCTTGACAAAGCCCTGGCTGGGATGATTTAACTGGGAATTGGTCCTGCTTCGAGCAGGGGGTTGGACTAGATGACCTTCTGGGGTCCCTTCCAACCCTGATATTCTATGATTCTATGATCTATAACTGTGTTTCTCTAACAGCAGCCAGATGGATGGAAAAGACCCACGACTGCAGTGTCAGAACTGCTCATTCTTGGCTGACCCCATCCTTCCACCATCGCAGGCTTCCAGCTCCTCCAGTGCATGGGGAATGGAGCCTCAAATCTGTGTTGTGTTTGACAATGTGCTCCCAAGGAGAGAAGAATGAACAACAATAATAATCACACCTAGCTCTTCTAATAGTGCTTTTCATTAGTAGTTCTCAAAGCACTTTACAAATGAGTATATCCTTATCCCCATTTTACAGATAGGGAGACTGAGGCACAGAGCAGGCATTGACTTGCCCAGGGTCACCCAGCAAAGCAGCAGCAGAGCCAAGAATAATACTCAGGTCTCCTGAGTCCCAGTTCAGCGTCCTATCCAGTAGGCCAGCGGTTCTCAAACTAGGGACCATGGTCCAAACCCCTGGGGGTCCGCGAGTCATGTCCAGCTCCAGGGGTCCGTGAGTCATGTGTGGGGCCACCAGCTCTGCTGATCAACTCCTCCCCCTCCCTCCATGCTGTTCAGCAGTGTGCAGGAGGTGCTGGGAGGGAGGGGAAGGAGCAGGGACGGGGTGCACTCAGAGAGAGGTGGAAAGAGGCGGGGAAGAGGAGGGTCAGGGTTGGAGCCGGGGCAGGAAGAGGAGGGGTTGGGGGCAGGCCTTGGGGGAAGGGGTGGAGTGGGGGCAGGACCTGGGGCTGAGCAGGGGTTGAGCACCCCCCCTGCAGGGAAAAGGAGAAGCCGGCTTCGGGGTCCATGAAAAATTTTAAATCAAAATGGGGGCCCGCGGGTTGCTAATGTTTGAGAACCACTGCACTAGGCCATTCTGCTATACCCATTTTCTGCAGACACCCTGTACAAAACCACACGTGTACACTCCTCCAGAGATGCACACACCCTCATATACAGATTGCTGTGCAGCCTTTCCTATATGCACTTCCCCATTCATTCCGAAATACTTCCGTAGAGGCATGCACAGCTCCTGGCAGTACCTCACAGCATGGATAAAGCCCTGTCGCTTTGGCAGCAGCCCCAGGACCATTAGGGGGTTCTTTAATATTCAGCAGACGGATTCCGAGAATCTCAGGATGCGTGTGTCTAGTTGTCTTTTGCTGCAGATCCATCCGGCACAGCACCCTGTGGAACCTCCTCGTGCACATGCACAGAATGATGCAGCAAGTCCAGGCTCAGCAAGAGCCTTCCTATGTGAGAGACTCTGCAAGTTCAATACCACAGCGTGGGAGCCCCCTTGTGGTGTTTGAAACCCCATGACCAACCCCAAGTCTTTGCCTACCCGGTTTGCTTTCAGTGACAGGGAACAGCCATCTTCCCCGCAGAGCTGTGATGCTTGGCACTGGAGAGGCAGAGCCACTGGGGGTGTACGTAAGGCCCTGATCCAGCTCCCATTATATTCAACAGAAAGACTCCCACTGACTACAGTGGGGTTTGGACTGGGTACTAAGGGCCAGTATTGCAGCCCCCCAGGTTTGGGTGATGCTGCTCTGGAGGCCTCACGGTGCACCTGAGGGTTGGTGTTTCACTGTACCTGGATCTCCCCAAAGGGCAATTGACTGATTCCAAATAAAAGCCCCATTCGCCTGGCTCCAGTCCCTTGAAGAGGAACGGGCCATATCCTGGTCTGGTGGAAATCCACATTGCTCAGTGGAGTGATGCTGCTTCACACTACTGGAAGATCTGATCTGAATGGATCAATCAAAGCTAGGTATTTCCATTTGGAAACCTTCTCCTGCCCAACTGCTGGCTGCATCCAGTTCTGGTTTCCAGTTAGGTTTGTTCCTTTTACCCTGTAACATTGTTTGACTGAGACACAAGTAACGTTCCTGTGGTCAAGCCATGAAGCTCAGATGGGATTGTTTCAGGGAAGAAAAAAAAACAACCTCAAAAAAATTAATCGAAAACTGCTGGGGTGATATCCTGTCTGCACTGAAGTCAATGGCAAAATTCCCATTGACATCCGTGACAACAAATTGTGAACAATATCAGAGAACCAAGTACCCAGGAAATTTCACAATCTGAATGTATTGCAAGCAGAGCAAATCCAGTCTTCCCTGGGAATTGTTTGCGTGTCTCTAACACAAACTCCCCTTTCCCAAGAACACATTGAGAGGGGCCTTGAGCATCATTAGGCAGTGCACAGTTACTCATAACAGGATGTTTCTGCTGGGCTACTTTTCTGTATACAGCCAGTCCCTCAGCACACTAGACTAGTGCTTGTCCTTGTCATTTGCAAGTTGTGCCATTTAAACTGTGTGGGAGACATTTAGCATTTTTAAGATTCATATTTGAAAGAGAAAATCTTTGTAAAATCTATCCATCCATCCATCCCAATACACCCCCTTATCTATCTAACCATCCATTCCCATACAGTCCTCCCTTAGCTATCTATCCATTCATCTATCCCCATAACACCCTTTATCTATCTATCTAACCGTCATAGACACATCCTTTATCTATCTAATCTATGACAAAACTCAGTGTACAAAATGTGTACACTTGGCTACATACACAGATACAGATGGTGAATACATATGTTAATAAACCATAGTACTATGCCCAGCATGATGTCTGCATTAGTTTGCAGTGGGAGGTGGGCTGAGCCCCTGTTCTTGATAACCAGCATTAATCTGGAATGATTCCAGCACCCGAAGAATTACCTAACCAGCACCTTCTGGCAACCTATCCACTCCCTCTCTTTGATTCAAACACTGCCAGCCACAAGATCACTTTCAGGAACAATATTTTGCAGATTACAGCAAGATTTGGGGAAATCTAATTTTTACCCGTGGGGGTTAAAACTCAAACAGGGAAACCAACTTTAATTTCACTCTGCTAGATGGCCCTCTGTTAAAATAACTGCAAGCATACAAATGGCATCTAGCTTCTTCCCCTCCCCCCCCCCATATAATTCATGCTTCAATAAAATCTAACTGCAGGAAGGGATAAATAATGCATCATTAAGTATTTAGCAAACAGCAAGGCCAAACACAAAAAAACAGAGTGAGGGGAAGGGAAAGTATACATATTCTGTTCTAGGTAGTTAATAATTATATAAAGCAAATTAAGTTCTAGAGGATAAATGTACTTCCTGTCTGGAAAATTATGAAAGACTTCAAAGCAAGAGGAAGGACTATGTATTTGGAGTAGAAATAAATATTCTCTAAACTAGGCATTTAGAAATTTATTTCAAGTGCTACTTACACTCACCCATAACCTTAGTGGGAAGGACAGCAATCAGTGAGCACTTATACCCTAGAGAGACAGTTTAAAGAGGGAAACAGTCTCATTTAAACTACAAGGAGTTACAGAAATACAGGTTAAGGTGCTAGGAAACCCCTTCCCCTGCAATCTCTTTTAGGTTATCATTTAATAAACACTTAACCATCCTTCCCAAAGAATTATAATCAAAAACACGTGCTTAAGAAGTAAACCATATCAAACCTCATCTCAATCTGACTTTTACAACACACTTGGGGGCGCCAGAACCAACGATTACCAGCTGCCCCAGGAGCAAAAATTGTGCTTCCGAAATCTCTTGATGTCGATTCCGCACGAAGCAGGGAAAAGCCGCAGCCGCCCCACTTCATGTGCCATACATAGCAGAAGCCCTTTTTAACAAACCACCGGCAGCCCCGCCTCCCCAGTCTGTGACTCGGCCTTCAGCATCAGGACGAGATGCCGGTGCTCCCCTTGAGATAAGCCGCATGTCACATCCCACAACCATCCCCATCTCGTCCCATCACGGCTTTTTCGTTTATTTTACTGCAATTTAACCAGAAATCGTTCAAACGGGCGCACCAGAGCAGGCCGGCAGGAGATGCAAATCAGGCGAGTGGCATGCTGGGATTCCACCATAGACCCGGCAGAGCGGAGCCGGAGGAGGGGCGGGGCCAGGGAGAGGCCAAGGCGGAATCCACAGCAGCTTCAAAACAAGGCCAAAGCTTCAGCCAAGCCCCAGGGCGGGGAGGCTGCGGCAGCCCCTGGGGAAGAGACGGGCGCTCACCAGGGAGGGGAGGAAAGGGGCTGTTTAAAGGGGGCACCTGAATTTGAACCAGGGACCCCTTGATCCGCAGTCAAATGCTCTACCACTGAGCCACACCCCCACACCCCTGCTCACCTGGCTGCAAGGGCGTGTTACTCTGCGTTGTGTGCGTGGCTCCCCCCCAGCACCTTTCTCTCACCATCGCTCTTGGCCATCTTTCGCGCTCCCTGTCGACCCTCAGCCTCTCTCGCTCCTTTCTTCACTGCCCCTTCACCACCTGTGTGGATGGTCAAGGTGAGCACAACGGACCACAACCAAGCTGAGAGGCACTGCCCCAGCTCCGACCCCCACAATCCCAATGGAAACCGGACTCGGGTCCCGCTCTGCCCAGCGACTCTGTCATTCGTCTTGTTTGTGCTTAACATTTCATAAGGAGTCATTATTCTCCACCGCTCCGCAGGAATGTGCAACAGGGTCGCACCAAGGCAGGGCAGTCACAGACCTGGACCCCCCCCCCCCGCCCGGTGCTCGAAGCTGTACATGGCTCAGTGGCCCCCTTCCCTAGCGGGCCTACAATCTAAGCGGCGCCGCACCCCGAGCCAGGTCACCGGCTGCGTCCAATCTTCCATTAAACACCGCAAGGAACCGTCCGCTCTCGCGGGACGGGGGGGCGGGACTCTATCTACCCCCCCCTCGCCCTTGGCCCCCGGGGGCTGTTACCCGCACGCGGGACGGCAGCAGGGCCGAGGGGCGGGGGACCCCCAGCGGGATTCACAGTGGGGGCGCCAAGGGGTCTCGGTGTCTGGGGGCAGGGGGGCTGCGCCAGGCCAGATGGGGGGGGGGGGCCGGAGGCGTTGCCATGGCAACACGGCAGGCTGGGGAGTTTGCGCAGAGGTCGAGAGGGCGGCCCTGGGGCATGCGCAGTCCTTGACGGGAACTCAACTAGTAGAGGCGGTCTCTCGGGGTGGCGGGTTAACGCATGCGCCGTTGGGGGTGGTTGCTCGTTGTGCGCATGCCCAGCGTCGTTCCCTTGCCAGCTGTGCCGGGGAGGCTCTGGTTGGCCGCGGGCGAGCGTTTCCGGGCGGCAGCGGAAGGACGGTTCTGCGGGAGGGCCCGGGCGAGCAGCGCAGAGCCGGCGGCGGCGGCAGCAGCTCAGCCGGGGGCTCCGGCCGCGGAACATGGGGCGATAGGAGGGGGCGCCGGTGAGTGCGGGCCCCGGCCCTGGGCTAGGCTGGGCTCCCCCGCCTTCGGGGGGAGAGACGGGGGGAGCCTGTTGGCGGGGCACGGCCGCCCCCAGCGTCCCGGGCAGCTCCCGAGGGCGGGTGGCTAGGGGCTCCCCGGCACGACCAAGGAGGGGATTAGGGGCTCCCCCTGTCTGTGCTTCCAGGCACGCTAAGCCCTAGGAGACTCTAGGGAGCATTCACGCTCTCCTGTCATCACCAGATAGGCACCTCCAGCCTGGGGAGTTGAGGAGGGGGTTTAATCTCCAACATCTCCTCGCAGCGCCTGGGATCATAGAATCATGGAATATCAGAGTTGGAAGGGACCCCAGGAGGTCATCTAGTCCAACCCCCTGCTCAAAGCAGGACCGATCCCCAACTAAATCATCCCAGCCAGGGCTTTGTCAAGCCTGACCTTAAAAATATTTAAGGAAGGAGATTCCACCACCTCCCTAGGTAACGCATTCCAGTGTTTCACCACCCTCCTAGTGAAAGTTTTTCCTAATACCCAACCTAAACCTCCCCCACTGCAACTTGAGACCATTACTCCTGTTCCGTCATCTGCTACCACTGAGAACAGTCTAGAGCCATCCTCTTTGGAACCCGCTTTCAGGTAGTTGAAAGCAGCTATCAAATCCCCCCTCATTCTTCTCTTCCGCAGACTAAACAATCCCAGTTCCTTCAGCCTCTCCTCATAACTCATGTGTTCCAGTCCCCTAGTCATTTTTCTTGCCCTCCACTGGACTCTTTCCAATTTTTCCACATCCTTCTTGTAGTGTGGGGCCCAAAACTGGACACAGTACTCCAGATGAGGCCTCACCAATGTTGAATAGAGGGGAACGATCACATCCCTCAATCTGCTGGCAATGCCCCTACTTATACATCCCAAAATGCCATTGGCCTTCTTGGCCACAAGGGCACACTGTTGACTCATATCCAGCTTCTCATCCACTGTCACCCCTAGGTCCTTTTCTGCAGAACTGCTGCCGAGCCATTCAGTCCCTAGTCTGTAGCGGTGCATTGGATTCTTCCGTCCTAAGTGCAGGACCCTGCACTTATCCTTGTTGAACCTCATCAGATTTCTTTTGGCCCAATCCTCTAATTTGTCTAGGGCCCTCTGTATCCTATCCCTAGCCTCCAGTGTACCTATCTCTCGTCCCAGTTTAGTGTTATCTGCAAACTTGCTGAGGGTGCAATCCACACCATCCTCCAGATCATTTATGAAGATATTGAACAAAACCGGCCCCAGGACCGAGCCTTGGGGCACTCCCCTTGATACCGGCTGCCAACTAGACATGGAGCTATTGATCACTACCCGTTGAGCCCGACAATCTAGCCAGCTTTCTATCCACCTTATAGTCCATTCATCCAGCCCATCCTTCTTTAACTTGCTGGCAAGAATACTATGGGAGAGCGTGTCAAAAGCTTTGCTAAAGTCAAGGAACAACACGTGCACTGCTTTCCCTTCATCCACAGAGCCAATTATCTCATCATAGAAGGCGATTAGATTAGTCAAGCATGACTTGCCCTTGATGAATCTATGCTGACTGTTCCTGATCACTTTCCTCTCCTCTAAGTGCTTCAGAATTGACTCCTTGAGGACCTGCTCCATGATTTTTCCAGGGACTGAGGTGAGGCTGACTGGCCTGTAGTTCCCAGGATCCTCCTCCTTCTTTTTTTTAAAGATGGGCACTACATTAGCCTTTTTCCAGTCATCTGGGACCTCCCCCGATCGCCATGAGTTTTCAAAGATAATGGCCAATGGCTCTGCGATCACATCCGCCAACTCCTTTAGCACTCTCAGATGCAACGCATCCGGCCCCATGGGCTTGTCCTCATCCAGCTTTTCTAAATAGTCCCGAACCACTTCTTTCTCCACAGAGGGCTGGTCACCTTCTCCCCATGCTGTGCTGCCCAGTGCAGTAGTCTGGGAGCTGACCTTGTTCGTGAAGACAGAGGCAAAAAAAGCATAGAGTACGTTAGCTTTTTCCACATCCTCTGTCAGTAGGTTGCCTCCCTCATTCAGTAAGGGCCCACACTTTCCTTGACTTTCTTCTTGTTGCTAACATACCTGAAGAAACCCTTCTTGTTACTCTTAACATCTCTTGCTAGCTGCAACTCCAGGTGTGATTTGGCCTTCCTGATTTCACTCCTGCAAGCCCGAGCAATATTTTTATACTCATCCCTGGTCATTTGTCCAGTCTTCCACTTCTTGTAAGCTTCTTTTTTGTATTTAAGAGCAGCAAGGATTTCCCTGTTAAGCCAAGCTGGCCACCTGCCATATTTACTATTCTTTCTACACATTGGGATGGTTTTTCCCTGTAACCTCAATAAGGATTCTTTAAAATACAGCCAGCTCTCCTGGACTCCTTTCCCCCTCATGTTATTCTCCCAGGGGATCTTGCCCATCAGTTCCCTGAGGGAGTCAAAGTCTGCTTTTCTGAAGTCCAGGGTCTGTATTCTGCTGCTCTCCTTTCTTCCTTGTGTTAGGATGAACTCGACCATTTCATGGTCACTGCCTCCCAGGTTCCCATCTGCTTTAGCTTCCCCTACTAATTCTTCCCGGTTTGTGAGCAGCAGGTCAAGAAGAGCTCTGCCCCTAGTTGGTTCCTCCAACTGGGATGCATGAACTGGGAGTGAAACACCATGTGAATGATGCAAACTTAAAGTCCTTGCTGGAGGATTCTATTCCAGCCCAGCAGGGCGCTCTTAGAATCATAGACTATCAGGGTTGGAAGGGACCTCAGGAGGTCATCTAGTCCAACCCCCTGCTCAAAGCAGGACCGATCCCCAACTAAATCTTCTTCCCTGTCTAAGTGAGTACAGTGCAGCCAAGAGCAAGGGGGTGTCAGGGATACCATATCTTGGTGTCCTAAATTCAAATGTGAAAGTGCAGTCTAACTTTATTTTGTATCACATCTTCAATCCAAACTCTAGCTCTTAAATGCCTCAGAGGAAAAAATAGCAGAAGGAAAACCTCAAAGCTCTAAGGATAAAAAGTTGGTTTCCAATGAGATTTGAAAATAGATGGCAGATCCATTTAATTGCCCAATGACTTCCTACAATTTTAGTGAAAAATCACTTTGGTCATGGTGTACTGAAGTTTATAAAGTGAAAAAGAAAGCTCTGAACTCTTACTGTATGACTGGAACATCTGTAAGCTCCCATGGAGTACTGTTGTTTGTGCAATGAAAAACTACTTCAGACAGTGGGTACAGCTATATTTTAGGAAAAACT
Source organism: Lepidochelys olivacea (assembly GCF_965140295.1). Taxonomy (NCBI): domain Eukaryota; kingdom Metazoa; phylum Chordata; order Testudines; family Cheloniidae; genus Lepidochelys; species Lepidochelys olivacea. The sequence continues at coordinate 12,246,979 of NC_140429.1, forward strand.
GGAATTTCCCTCAGTGTTCTCACATTTAGAAAATTTATGCATGTTCCTTTTCCTTGCTTCTCATTGGAGATGCCATATAATATCTTTTGGCAGCTAAGAGAAAAACTTGAAGTGAAAGGGAAGTATGCTTTAAAAAGATCTCTAAAGGGGAAAAAATGTCCTACTCTGTCCCAAGGGACACATGTTGAATAAGCAAGTACTTATACCTTGGTAAATCCTGAAGTGTTTTGTTTAGATGACTTTGGACCTGCAAATGTAAAGTAAAAACACACTTTTAGAACCCCGCAAATCTGTGGATATCCGCTTTATATCCGCTGACCATGTTTGCAAATCAGACTCAGATACAAATTTTGTATTCACACAAGGCTCTACACATTTTCCCTTAGTTAAATGCAGCATTTATATTCTGCCAAATCCACAGATGCTATCTTGGAAAATAGAGCTTGTTAGTTGGTGAGAATATATATTGCACACTATGCAGTCATAATTAGTGCGTTGTTATTGCACCTAGGAGCCCATGTTCAATTCGGGAAGCTTGTGGAATTTACTGAGATTTCCCTAAATGTCTGTGAAAACTCAATTATACCATAGTTGGGGATTCAGAGACTGAAGTTTTAGAAGTCTGGGAGGAAATGAGATTAATTTTTCAATCTTTGTTAATGGAGCATAGCCACAGGGAACTCCCTGTATAAGTTTTTAAAATGAGTTCATCTTGCTGTGATACGCAAGAAAACAATATCAATTTTCCTAGAGTTGCAAGTGACCATTCTTATTTCTGACTTGAACACAAGGAAGAACCTTATGGAAACGTGTTAGGGTACAGAATTTATTTCTGCAATTATGTTTTTAGTTTGTTCATACTGAAACCTGAGTAGGGCTATGGATGCATTGTATAATGTGTTCTCCTGATGTCCAATGTATTAAACTGGTTCAAAATGAACTTTTCATTTCAGAATTGGTGGAAATGATTTTTTTTTTTTAAAGTAAAGATGGGTGGCCTCTGTGTTCATATTTAGGTCTTTGAACCTGATTGATTATGATATTGATTAATATAGATCCATGACCATCTATATAATCAGCCATAGTGCCAGTGTTTGGTAGCTCCTTTTACAAAGTGTGCTGACATATTTTTCTCCACACTTTAAGGTTTGAATCAAGCCCTTAAGGTGACCTACAAAGGGGAAAACAGCTGAATTCGTAAATTTTCTTTGGTTGTGATGAGTATGGGAGGCTGGAATGGGTCTTGTCTGCTTAATTTTTGACACTAGAAATTCTGGTTTTCATTATTCTGGAAGATTCTGTGATAACTTGAGAAATAATGAAATTATGACATTGCAAGGCTGAAAGCAGAACGGTTGAGAGGGAGGAAGGTTTTTAGACACAGTTAAAAACTTTTTAATACATATTTCACTCCAGTGCCTAACGAACACTTGGTAGAAAGGAGATCTCTTAAAGATTCAGCCAATCCTGCCCTTGCATTTAATGTATAAGTACTTGCAATATACCTCTCCTGAGATACCCACCACTTCCAAAGAGGTCCTCTAGCAAAACAGGGGATGACCAGACTTGACACTCTGATATTTCTAAATTAAAAAGCAAGCTGTAAAGAAAACTTTTTCAGCCTTTATCCATCATAAAGAAGCGTGCAAAAGAAAAAAGTATATCCAAATTTCCTAAAAAATCCTTTGCAGATTACCTTTAATTTCTCTGTATAGATTTCTTTGCTCAATGTCTTTTCTTCCTGGAAATGGGAGCTGCAGGCACTCTGGTGAATGGTTCAACAAGTTATCTTGTTGCTGTAGACGATAAGTAACTTTGCATCTTCTAGTCTAATGCTGCAATAGTGTTACTTACTCAGTTGCAATACAGATTACTCAGGTCCCAGTGGCATCAGTACAAGTCATGGGGCATAGTCCTGCTGTGGAAGAAAGCTATTGTTGCAAAAATCTGTACTCTCTACTCCAATACCAACTAGCCCTGTACTTAAACTTTTAACCTAAAAACAAAGATTTGACATAAACATAGACTTCCCTTCACCCCTGAGGATGCTGGGAAATACCTTGCCACTTCAGAACACAAGGTACGCTAGGTTCACAATTACTGTTTAAAGTAAGGCTTCATATTAAACACCCAGAAAAATTACATCTGATCATTTTAATAAGGACAAGGCATAGCTGTGTTGTGGTGTGTATTGTCTGCTGAGGCTTGTTTCCTTTTGATCTTCCTATGATATGGTAGGTGACATGCAAAACAACTGGTATCTTTGTGGGAATGAGAGGTATGTAGCACAGGAGAAGGGGAGACTAGGTTAACACTGGCTATTTACTTACAGGAAGCTTTTGGAAAATGGCCTCTCCATTCACTGGGCCCACAGCAGTTGCTGATGTAATTAAAGATCTAGACACTCAGATAGCTGTAAGTAAGTTGCTTGAGCTTGCCATGAAGTGCCATGTAGGACTTGAGGTTGAAACCTGTGCATCCACATTTTGTTTGTGTTCTGATGACTTGATTATGCCCAAAGGTTGAAATTAGAGGTGAGCGTAAAAATTGCTCTGCATTAATATAGTGCTTTTTGCCCAAGGATTTCAAAGCATTTCACACAACATCTTCTGACCCCTCCATGGTAGGTAAGATTTCCTACTTTGTAAACTGAGACACAGGGCTAAGTGACTGGTCCTAGATCACCCAGCGAACCAGTGTCAGAAGCAGGAATCCTTTCTTCTGCTTCTTGCACTGTGCTCTAGGGGCTTCGCTCCAGAAATGCCAACTAAAAGCTTATAGGGCTCTGTATGATTGAAGAACATCCCAAGACACAAACATAGGGATTTTGCATTATTTTAAAATCTGTTAACATTGGGCTAGAAATTGAAATCAGAGCTACGTGAAGTGACTTGCATTTATGTTTGTTTTTAAAAAGAAAAATATATGTAATATGTTTGCAGCAGTGCATGACTTTGAGCATTGGAATGAAACACTAAAATATCCACTGTCTAAGCATTCTTGTGTGATTATTTTTAAAGAGTGATTTTTCTGTGTGAATTAATACAAACTAACAAAGAATTTAATGCTGTTATAGAGGAAAATCACATTTTCTACAAAAGGTAGAAAATATTATTTCCCTTAATTTATATATAAATATCCTTGATCTGTTTTGTTTTTTCCTGGTAGCCTGTTTTCAGCTTGCATCACTTGTCACTGTGAGAAGAGACATTTCCAAAAGGTGCTCTTTTATAGAAAAGTTTGAGGAAAACTGCACTATAAGAGAATTTGAAACCTCCACATCTAATTATGGAAAATAAATCACTTAAAACAAAAGTCAGAAATACAAAAATTGTCATCACAACCAGTTTTATGTTCAGACACAGAAAACGCATTTGCAATAAGATTTTTAGAGTTAATATAGGCTGCTATTAAAGTTTCCATTAAAAGTCACTTCACAGCTTAACGTCTGTCCTTTCAAATAGTGAGATGTATTTTCTATGTAACCACCTACTTATTGGTCTGAACTATCACCAAAATAGTGGCAGAAGCAGGAATCCCATTGACAACTGCATTCATTGAACTGAGATAGTAGAACGGTGAAAGACTTGTAAGAGCATCTGAAACCTCTTACTCTGATAGGTAAAACAATTTAATAAATATTTGTGTATTAGTACTAATCACTACAGTTTTCCTTTACCATTCTTGGTGATAACTGAAGAACACAAGTTTGGACAGAGCCATGCTATTGTGGAGCTGTGGGCCACAGATCTGACTGCAAGGAAGCCAAGTGGTGGGTCTGTAGTAGTGTGCTAGGAAGAATAGATGTTTCAAGGTTCTAGACCCTATTTACTAATCTAGGTTGCCAGTTCAGATCCAGTCCAGATGTTACCTCTGGTGTTTAGTGGCCTATGACATGAGTTAGTCTGAGAATTTTATGGCTAATCTGGAAAGAGTAGGCCGTTAGTTAGGCGTATGAAATTAGTCAGTTCTGGCCTTTGTTTGACAGTCCATTAAATTCCATGTTGTGCAGTTGAAAGCCTCAACTGAAGTGAGGAATCAAAGGAATTGGAGACAAAGGTGGGTTTTCTACTGTCCTGTCACTTTTGGAGACCTGGCTTAATGCTGACAAGGTTTATAGGTGAAATTGAATTCTAGGGCTTAGGCCAAACTTTCAATATCTGTTCGCATTGCAAAACTGTCCTACTATTGGAAATGTCTTGGTTTGGGAATAATTACAGGTCAGACTTGAAATGCATTGTTGGGGTTGTGTGGCAGATGCTAGAACTAACTGTACCTTCCTGCTCTGTGCCTGGTTCTAACCAGTGCAGCTACATGAGGAGCCTTGTACTCGGCTTTCTCCTCCTCCCAACTAAGTAGATGTCTGAAATGTAAAAATGGAGTCTCTCATGTTGTGGTAGTGCCTAGAGACCCCGGTCGTAGACCAGGCTCCATGGTACATAGAACGAAAAAACAGTCCCTGCCCTGAGGAGTTTATAGTCTGATTTTTTCCTCTTTAGTGTAATCTTCCCAACTATACATCAGGAGGTTGTCATTAATCTGCCAGTTAGGAGTAAGTATGGAGACCTAAGGCTGCCACCAAAGAGGCACAGGTAGGAGGAGAGGGAAAAGACCTTTTACGGGTCTGTAGGATTCAGGCATGGATTGAATTTTGGTGTTAGACTGGAAGAGGGAATGCAATGTTCTTAGGATGTACTCGGGCTGGCTCAGTCAGACTTCACACCCATCCTCGGTTCTCCATTCAGTGAAGTCTGTGCAACCATAATGCCTTCCTTTAAAGTTTTATTTTTAATGTTCAGAAATATTTTCCTTTCCCCACCCATGTCCTTCCTCCCCTCAAAGTGTGTTTGGAAGTATCAGAATAAGTTGAAAGCCTCCAGACATTGCCTGTGGGATATGGTCTTAGTACAGATAGTGAGGGGGAGTTTAGGGAGTGAAATCCAATCTCTAAATTCACACCTTTACCCTATTGTTCACTTTGGTGTTCCTTTCCTTCTCCAGCTGGTTGGTCTGGGTCCTCACAACCCCAAAAAGAAGCAGGATCTTGACAAGCTGTATGATTTAAAGACTAAAGCCCAGCAGATTATGAACCAGTTTGGCCCATCTACCTTGATCAACCTATCCAGTTTCTCCTCGATAAAGCCAGAACCAGCCAACACGCCACCACAGAGCTCCATGGCAAACAGTACCGCTGTGGCAAAGATGCCAGGGACTCCTAGTGGAGGGGGACGCCTAAGTCCTGAAAGCAACCAGGTAATTTCACTTAAGATCTTGGGCAAACCAGGAGTTGTTCAGACCCTCCCTTAGTTTGATGACTCTCCCTTAAATGACCTGGAAATATTTTACATATCATTTGAGTACCCACAGTTCACCCAGTACTACAGAGATCCGGTTCCTGCCTCTCTCGAGTTTACAATCTGAATCAGACACAGATTGTATAGATCAGCTGCAGGTTGCATCTAGTCTCCTAGTGATGAACATCGGAGAGATCAGAAAATCCCATTCCAAGTGTGGCTTGTATGAAAAACAAAATACTGAATACAATGAAAATCTGTTTTCCAATGCTGTAGGTCATCATAACAAGTGTAGGGCAATGTGCTAGATACCCTTCCCCCCTCCCCCCCCCCGCTTCCCTGAAATAGGTCAAAAGGTCAGTTTAAACCTGGTTTCTGAAGTCAGATTGCTGGCTCCAACCTACGGTGTGTGTAGGTAACTTGTACCTCCTCGGGACAATGAGGAAGTAGCACCACAGTCAAACAGCTGCCATTTTACGCATATAATGCAACACTTGTTTTCAGTTTTTAACACATAAAATGATTGGCTGCATTCTGGCAGCAAAATGGGACGTATTCCAAAAAAAGGAAGGTATCTGATTTCAGTCTTCTCCAACACCCTTCCTCTGCTGAAATACCCCCACCCCATGCGGTTCCACTCTTGTGGCAATGCTGGGGCTGGAATTGAAACTTTTGCTCCGCTTCAGAAGAACTAAGAGAGAAGCTGAGATGGAGAGAAGGCTGTGCTCCCCTGGAGGGGAGTGGCTTAAGAGCGTAATCATGTCTGAACTCCCGAGTCTTATGGGAATCACAGATTCAGATTCCAGTAGCTTTCACTTAACCTTTCATTCTACTCTGGGAAACAAACTAAATGTCCCAAGTTTGTGTGTAGATTTTCTGATGCTTTTTAAACTCAGGCTTCATGGACATTTGACTTGTTGGCACTTCTCAAAAGAGAAGGGGTTTGCCTCAGTGTCATTGAACCAAATGTATCTAGTTTAACTTGTAAGACTTTTGGGACAGGGTGATACCATCCCTCTATATCCTACAATGGTGAGCATGCTGCTGATGCTCAGAAACTAATAAAATCCTCACTCCCCCCTCGCTGTTATGCAGCATGCTCTGTGCTAATTGACTGCTGTCCTCCACCCAGTGGTGGTGTATGTACCTTATCTGAAGCACTGGCAGGCACCATAGAAATGTGTAAAATTATCTTTTGCCCATAATATAACCCTGCAGTTATTGAAATTATTCTTGTACTTACAGTCCACCCTTCAAGAGTTCTCATTATGCAATTGTTTTCTCTTGCCAGCGCACTGTTGCTTTAATCAACAGTATTTTGAGATGAAAGAGATGGTAGCAAATGTTGTCTCACGTGAAAGGACAGCCTTATTCATTATTCTGTCTCACTGGCCATTGCTTTGTTTGTAGCTGCCAAGTAGGTTTGAGAATGCCTAGTTATTGCCCAGTGTTTATCTGTGCAGTTCCTGCAGCGTTACATTTTGTCAATACTGTGTATAGCCTGGAACGTGGATTACAGTTTTGGGGGCAGTTTAAGAGTGATTTTTTTAATTTTTTGCTGCTGTGCTGTGTATTGCCAGTCAGATTGCTAATGCAGTATGGAAAATGATCACCCTTTTATCCTCAGGTTTTAACCAAGAAGAAGTTGCAGGATCTGGTGCGAGAGGTGGATCCCAATGAGCAGCTGGATGAGGATGTGGAGGAGGTAGGCCATGTGTGACAACCCGTACTAGTAAAATAGGACATGCAGAGCCAATCCAGAGCTGTCATAGCCCCTTGCCCAATACAGGGAGGATTGGTTTATACTACTGTGCTGTTACGCAAGCTCTGGTCAGCTTCAAACGTGGTGCTGAAGGTCCGTATGCATTGCTGGTGCTCAGAAGTATTCATTCTAATTTATTAACCAGTCTTTTGCTGGTGACTCTCACAGACATCCCAGGGGCTTTTCTGTAGGGCGTGGTCAAACTGTTTTCAGCGAGCAGTAGCTTCTGAGGGTTGAATTTCATGGTGGTCACTGTTTTTTGAGTATAACAGTCATCCAGAAAATAATATGAATGGGTTTGAGGTACTCCTTTCTTCAACCCCCTACTCTCCCACAGATGCTGTTGCAGATTGCTGATGATTTCATTGAGAGTGTGGTGACAGCTGCCTGCCAGCTTGCCCGACATCGCAAATCAAACACTCTGGAAGTGAAGGATGTCCAGCTGCATCTCGGTAAGAGATTCGTGTCTTGTCAGTGAGGAGACAGAACTGAGGGAGTATCTGAGAAGGGATTGTCCCCGCTAGACCTTGGGGTAGGGATCTGGGTACACGCTACACAACCAGAGCAAACGCTGAATAGGGACATTTGAGGGAAATAGTCTAACCAAAATGTGTGGAAGCAGAGACATGGAGGAGGCTGCCCCTTTATGAACTTGAGCCTAGGGTGGCTGTCTAGGCATCATTTCTTAATGGACCTGCTGGGAATCAGGGACAATTTAAATGTCATTATGTTTTCTTCCTCCAAAACTCTCCTATTCCTATGCACGGGCATGCCGTTTTGTATCCATTCTGTAACCTGTATTGTAAGGTCTTTGGTGTAGGGCCTGTTTACAATAGCTGTATATAGTATCTAGCCCAATGGGACCCTGACTCGAGTCCTTAGATGCAAGCACAGTACAAATAATAAGTAACCTCTGTGGTGCCTTTAGTCACAGGAGTCTGGATTTCCCAGTACCCCCATTTCTCACTAAATATCTGGAGCCCTGGCACCAGGAGGTTCACTGAATAGTTCTTATTGTTGTGGCATGTTGAGGGCTTCCCTGTGTTGGACATTCTGCACGGCTTTCTGACGCAGTGATCTGCGCTTTCTGTTCCAGAGCGCCAGTGGAACATGTGGATCCCTGGTTTTGGTTCTGAAGAAATCCGGCCATACAAAAAAGCCTGCACTACAGAAGCTCACAAACAGGTGAGGAGCCCCTTGTGAATGCACTAATAGCCAAATGTAGGGGAGTCCATACAAGCAGAGTCCTTGTCCAACTCCCCCCACACATGCCAGTGCTGCCCTTGTTCGTCTCCACTCTTGCGTTGTGGCCAAGACAGAATGGAATCCCGATGACATGGTGGTACTTGTATATTCTTTTAGACTCAGTGTGTTCCCAAGGCTGCAACAATCTAAGACAGGGAGACTCCTGGCTGCTGCTAGATTCTCTCTTCTAACTGATGGCCACACCCTTCAAGTTGCAGTAGAGTGTCAGTTGTTGGGAGACCCCATACGAGAGACTGCTAGTTTGTAATGCTGGCTCCCTGCACAGTGGACCTTGCAGTTAGCATGTGATGACAGTGCTGGAGAGCAATTCTCACCTAGCCTCTGACGCTCCAAGGAGGAGCCTAAAACAATCCTTCACCCACAGGCAGTTAAGCGGTCAGGGAGAAGACACTCAGTTCAGGATCCAAAACACAACCATGGCCATGAGACAATGCTGCATAGCTGGTTTTTATGGTCCGTTCTGCATGGAGCCAGCATGTTTGTGAATAGCCAGAAAGCTCTCTTTCCAGAAGAATTTAAAAATCTATGTTGACTGAAGGGAATCCTTGTTTGTAAAACCACGGGAGTCCAGGGATGCTGTTTGCATACTGTGATCAAGAGTGACTAGGGCTGTAAGTCTTGCTGTTTGTTAAACATGGCATTAAAATGTGTGGCGGCTGGCTCTGTCAGCTAATGGCAGTAGCCATGCATGTATGTAACAGTGACCCAGGTCTTACTGAGCTACTGCAGGACAACTGCAGAATCCTTTCCATTGGAAGTAAATGGTTGCTGCACAACGTGGCAGCAAGAGACTTGTTGCCATTGTATATAGGGGCAGCTGAAAATTATTTCCTCTCCTATTTAAATATCTGGCTGGGGCTCCTCTTGAAGAGCACTTGTGCTTGTCCTGGAAATTTCAGCTGTTAGTTACTTGTTCAGTACTGGTTTCTGTCTTGCTCCAACTTTGGAAGTTGCTGGGTTTTTTAAGTCAAAGGCTAAAGCCATGAATAAAAATCTCTACACCTACGAAATGCACCAGCATGGTAACGTGACAGCTCCATTCCTGATACGGCAGATGAAATGCTGTGCAGGTGCGGACAGAGGGCCTTCAGGTGGATTTTGATTCAGTGCACAATGCAAGTAAAATATTAAACTGTGCTAATGACTGAGTGAAATTAGGATTAAGGTAGAATCACCAAACCGAAATGATGACTCCGGACAGAATTTCTCCCAAGGAGAGAAGCACAGACTCTCTGAAAATTTTTTTTTTTAAACTTTCTGGCTATGGATCTATCGAAACTAGGATTCAAATAGCCTTAAAGAACCATGATTAAACACCGGTCCAGCTAATTCATGGTAGAACACTGCCTACAGACGTGTTCAAGCCTGAGTAGGACCCAGGTGGAACACTTCTCAGCATGGCTTATAGTTTGGCCCCACCCACAAGTTAGACAAATCAAGTTACAAATGGATTTAGCTAGAACCCATCTTAACTGTTAAAATGTGGTTCCCAAAGTGTTTAAAGGCCATTGTGTCTGTAGCTCTTGGTGTATCGCCACTGTTCACCAGAGCTTACTTTCAGCATATGGTATTGCACAGACAACCTGTTGTGGACCCTGTGTTTCTTCAATCTCATTCCTCTATAGCCACATTCCCAGCTTGATTTGCAGATAACCATGTTCCAGTCGCTCAGTTCCCTGTATTTTCCCTTTATTGTTTCAGAGAATGGCACTGATCCGCAAAACAACCAAGAAATAACCCCTGGGAGTAGCAGGGAGACAACTGTGCGTTTGGGGATATCTGCCTCTAAGCTGAAGCCTCCATGACACCATCCATGGGATATTTTTTTTAATGCTTTACAGAGAAGCATATATTTTTTATTAACAGTGCAGCAATATCTATGACTTTGAGGAGATCGGCCAAAAACCATGATATGCCCCCCCTTCCTCAGCCCCCCATCAGAGCGCATCGTATCTTGAAACAAAGACTTTATTTGTGACCTTTAAAGTGGTTTATTGTATAAGTGATTGATTGTCCAAGGAACAGAGCATTTTGGTCTTGTTTGGGACAGTATTAGAAGCATCTGTAGAGGTTTTCGTTTTCCCCCTTCCCTCCTGCCAGTTCCAGTACTTTGTAATGTCAATGTTTATATAAATACTTGCATTTGTTTTACATTAATAAAGAAATTATTAATCTAAAGCCGGGCATTGTCTCGTGCTTCTGCATTTGACGTGTGTACAGCGCCTCATTTCAAACTCTAGGCAGTAGGAGAGAGGGGCGGCTTGCTGCAGGGATGTTTAAAGGACATGCCAGGTTTAGGCTCAAAATGGAGGGGAGGACTAGGATGGCTCTTGCACTGGTAAGGGACAGCACAGACCATTTTGCCTCTAAGTAGCCAGTTGAGATCTGGCTGAGGTGAGTAGTGACCACAAGTCCTACCATCTGTTGGCTGTTTGGCCTATGTGAAATAAACTAATGGTATCTGTCCAGTTCCTAGTGCACAAGGGTTCACATTAAGACCAACTGGAGCCCTGGCTGACAGCTGCAACAGAAAGGCCAAGGACTTGGCGAGTCACGGAGACCTGACTTCCTTCTGGCTCCCTGCAGATCAGGGATGGTGGGATGGAAGCATGTGCTATTCCATGACCAAATGGAAGTCTTCAGTCTCCAGGGCTGTCAGTTGAGCACATTTCACCAGCACATAACTCACTTTAAAACTGTTTAGAAAATAAATTGAAGCTTAGGCCACAAATTTGACCCTAGTAACTCTGCTAATCAGGTGGGAAAGGTTCTTCAAATTGCAAACATGAAAGGGGAGGGGTGTTCCTATATCTGTACCTCTTGAGTTTTGGGTCGACAAGGATGAAATTGAAAGCTGCCCCCAAAGACTTTGAAATATATACATGGTCTGAAAATAAGTCATCCGCTTTCCAAGCTAAAGGCTGCACCGCAGATAAAATCCAGACTTCTTATCTGGTTTGCCCACTTGTTACCTGGGGTTCTTTAAACCCAAAGCTCTTGGTAACTTTTATTCTGTGCAAGGTGGTGTCAGGAAATAAATCAAGGGAGACACGGCCATCCATCTGATAGATGGCTGGCACAAACAGGACAACACAAGCGTGCTTTCACGTACGCAACAAAGGTTAGTAAAACACCCCCAACCCTTGATAATTACCGAAGGTGAACGTGGCTTTCGTGTTGCACCCTGATAGGCTTCTGCTGGCCAAACTTCTGTCTGCCGGTGGGGACCCCAAGGTGCGTCCAGAGGGAGCGTTCCTGAAGAACCCCTCCTAAGAAGTCCAGCTACCTCAAACTTTTTTTCCCCTTATTTATACATTAATAATACAATGACATGTCCCTTAAAGAAAACTTGCTAAGCAAGCAGTTTTTAAAGGTCACGCAAGGGGTTTCCTTCTGATCATCAATTTAACCAGATATGTTTTGTTTTGTTTTGTTTTCCCCCACCCCTACCCCTCAGAGTGTCCATACCTTGGGGCCTTGACAAACATTCCCGGAGGCACATACAGACAGACTTCCTGTTTTTCTAAAATACATATATCAGCAATTTCAACATTCTTAGCAGGAAGGACATGGGGTCAAGCTGCCCTGTCTGTGGCACCCAGAACTCCCTTCCCTCCTGCCTTGGTTATGCTAAGGCCGCTGCATGACCAATTTATGGCCTGCTGACTCGATAACTTTTAGCAATAAGCAACAGTGTGTTGGTTCTCAAACTTTTGTACTGGTGACCCCTTTCAAATAGCAAGCCTCTGAGTGTGACCCCCCCCTTATAAATTAATTTTTTTATATATATATTTAACACTATTATAAATGCTGGATGCAAAGCGGGGTTTGGGCTGGAGGCTTGCTTATGATCCCCCATGTAATAACCTCCCGACCCCCAGTTTGAGAACGCTTGCAATAGTGGTTTCAGGCACTTCACTGGTTTGCCAAATCTCTCTGTACATACTGTCTAAAAACATTAAAATGTAAACCTATACAAAGCGTGTTTATTGCAGTAAGGGGGGGGATTTTGCAAGAATCCTACTGAGACTAGTTAACTTCATAACTGAACTCTTATTGACAGCATAGGCAGTGTCCAGAGTGTCCTAAACTGCCATTCTGGTACCTGACACGGTCCTTCCAAAATGAGGATTCACACTCGTAAGTATGCATGTCATCCATTCTCTGTGCCCAGCTAATAACTGGTCTTTCCACTGAGACTACCATTGTAGGGGCCAGTTGTAGAGATGGTTCTTTATGATGTGGTTTAAAACTGGATCCCAAACTTCATTGGTTCATGTGCCACTTTCTTAAATTGTTGTGAAGTGAACGGATGGAACGTCAAGTTTGGGTACCACAGTCTGGTCTGGAAACTGGTTGGAGACCTGCCCAATTCATTTCTTATAGTGGTCACCTAAAAAGCCAACAGAGCCTAGTTTTTTGTTTTGTTTTTTAAACTATCAGCATGGTCTGGATTCTAACCAGTAACCTGGAGGTGAAAGCTACCCTGTTCTGTCTTGAAGGCATTTCAGTAGCCTGCGTAGTCACAAGAACACAGCCTGCGGGAATAGCCAGTCCTGTTGCCCTAGAACCAGATTGCTAAATCTAAGGCCTGAGAGGGAAGCTGCTTTTCCTGAATAGAGTGACTGTTTTCATATTCGAAACTTACAGCCTTGTTCCTAGGCCATGCCCTTTCAAGCGAAGGGGAAGTCCAGTGACCTGAGAGGGACATGGTGGCTGGATGTTTCGGGCAGGACAACCTGCAGCAAAACACCGCTTAATGATAACTTGAGGGTTTTAAAACGAGGAGCCGCATTGATGAGAATGGGAGAAGCTGGGGGTGCTTTAGATGCTGTTGCTGGGTGACTCTGTAGACTCCAAGCTGAACACCAATGCTGGGAAGTGCTTCACAACCAGGACAGCTGGAAGAATGTTTAGTCTGTAGAAAATGCAGCATCCATGGAGATTCTAAATCCTCCGAATCTGCAGGCACCTCCTGGGTCTAGTGTCACTGTTTATACCACTTGGGGGACACTTGCCATTTTCATTGGCATGTTTATTGTTCTAACTTTAATGCTAAAGGCAACCAGAAATATGAATAAAATGTATTTAACTTTGTATCCAAGTGTAAATTCCAGACTTTTCCAGTGCTTAGACCATTGGATTCCTATTTGGAATTTCCTCCAAGCACAAAGGGTGCTGTGTAACCCTGCAGCCTTTGAACATGAGTGGATGGAAACATTACCCGTTCCAGTTCTGTTTGTTGCCTTTGCTGGGAGAGGTTAACGGGAACTACTAGCCTGTTAGAAGAGGCTATTGTGACTGTCCTTGCATATAGTCCTGCCTGGCAGCCAAGTCTCAGACAGGAAGGTGAGTGATGGTAGCTCACTCTGGCTTCTTAGTCTACAATGTCTGGCTAGCATGAGCACTTCTTCTGCTTCTCTTGTTTTCCCAGGTTCTGTACTTTGGGCTCCTCTGTGGGTGGCAGTCTGCTTTTCACCCCATCCCAATCCTTGTTTGGGCTCAGCACCCCTGCCTTCACAGCTTCATAGATCTCCAAGGTCAGCAGCTGGAAGGCATCATCCACGTTGCTGTTGCTTTTAGCGGATGTCTCTATATACTTTGCCCCCAGTGAGGAAGCCAGCTTCTCTGCCTCCTTTCGCTCAACCTGGCGCTGCGGCACCAGGTCACTCTTGTGCCCAACCAGCACAAAGACCACGTGAAAAGGTTTCACCGTGTCTGTCACCTCCTGATGCCACTCCTTGATACTCTCAAAGGATGCTCGGTTGGTCAGGTCAAACATCAGCACTGCCCCAGCGGAGTTGCGGTAGTACGAGCGAGTCACTGACCTAGGACACAAGAAGGGAACAGCGTGAGACTCTGCATTTTCTTATTGCTTTACTTTCCTAAGATCTTTATGGCACAGAGGCAGCAAAGGCTGCCTTGTGAAACTGCTTGGAAAATGTTTTCCTGCAGAAAATTTCAACTTTTTGGTGGAATATAGAAAAGCAAAACTTCAATTCAGAATGGCACTGTACTGCCTCATGGGAGTTAAAGTTCAGGTGCCTTATTCTGGTTAGACTACATCTTCCATGATGCACCACTTTCCCCCGCGGCAGTGACGAGAAGTGATGCGTCCCATCGGAGTCCGTGGTCATGGTGCATCATGGGAGAGGTAGTCTGTGTAGAGAGCCCACCCAGAGAGGGGAATGGAAGCATAAAGCCCCTGATCTACAAGTCCTGTGAGACGGCTGGGTGCCATTTTGAATGCAAATACTTTAGGTTTGGGGCAATAATTTTTTTTGACTAAATGTTCTGAGGAAAGCAGCTACTTCTCGTGTCAAAACAAACAAACAAAAAACCCACAAAACAAAACCCTGCATTCTATGGAAAACTTTTTTTTGTCAAAATGGTTTGGATGGAATTTTTTTAACTAGTCCTAATGCCTAGATATAACATCTGTCTATGGTACATGTTCAACCAGATTCGTGTCACAGGGGTGACTCTTATCTGAGCCAGTTGCTTGACTTGTGTCCACAATGCATCTTTTCTTTCCCCCAGTTTAGCTTGGTTTATGTTCCTATCAATTTATGCTCCCATATCAGTACATGTTAGGGAAATCGAGGCAGCTATCCCATCGGACTTTGGCAGAGGGTAGAGTACCCTGAGGACCCCCCGCCCAGTAGCACGTAGAGCAATAGATGTTGGGATGCCCTGGCAGCCCAAGAGCTGGCTGAACGGGTTACTCCAAGCCAGTCTCCTACCCTCACTGGGCTAGCTTACGCTGCTGGTGGCAGAGAATTAACCATGTGGGGTGTGAACAAAGCATGTTTACAGCCAGTTTGGGTTCTGCCCAGAACAGGTTTTTGGAAACTCTCCTCCTGTTTTCCAGCCACCTGCGTGTCCCCACCTGCAGTGGCAACAGTGCCAGTATTTTTACCCTTGTGTTATGTCTGCCTGCTCCGAACACAGAGGTGTTAAACAGCTGAGCCCTACCTGTGCTAATGCTCCCACCCCTGGGGAATTCCTGGAAACCTGCTGCCCTTGTCACTAACTGGCTACACACTGGCCAAACCTCCAGTGTAAATGAGATTTCGGAAGCCCCTTTTCTTCCACGTCTTGGGGCTGGCCCTGGTGCTTCAGGTGTGCCCAGCCAGTTCCTTTCAATGGGGCATGTGTCTGGTTAATAATTAGCCCCTTAGCTTAGGAAGCAGAAAACTCTGTACCTAATACCCTGAGGTGCTGAACTAAAGGGCCTTGGGTCTGGACGGGATAGCTGGTCTCCGTCCAGTCCCTAGGGATGTGGGTCTCCTTTCACTTACGCTGGTGTAAATCAGACAGATCAGTGGAGTTGCTCTGACCTGACACCAGGGTAAGAGCAAGGAGAATCAGGCTTTGGTGTCTGCACCCCACCTGGCCTGGCAGTCTCAGCCACAGAGCGGGACCTCCCCTCACCCGGGAGGCGGTTGCTAACCCCTCGCCTTCCTTCCTCCGAACCTGGGGTGAATCCTGCTCTCATTGAAACCAATGGAAGGGGGGAAGGTAAGGGCTCAAATAATAACATTCAACAGGGGAAAAGCCGAGCTGAGTCAAACAGCTTTGATAACCCTGCCCCAGCATGGAACCCACAGGTCCTGCCCTTGGCTATATGGGGCTGAGTAGGTGCCCACAGTGTTGTTAGCTGGAAAGTTCTTTGCACCCAGTGTGTGACTCCCCCTGACAGCGCCCCAGCCTGGCCGTCAAGCCCCATTGTGTATCAGTGGTTCTCAGTACTATTCCTCTGATCGGAATTAAGGGCTGGGTCCCTGCTCCCTCCCACTCTGCACCTCTATTCTAGGCACTGGGGCCAGTGTGTGGTGGGAAACCCTACAAGTCTCCCCTGCCATACCCTAGCAGGGCGATGACACATGCACCGAGAATTTGGGAGGAGGGGAGTCCCTAAAGTGAGGGCTTTAAACTCCTCCAACGTGCTCTAGAGAGGCCCACGCAGCAGCACCTGAGCACGGCTGCAGGTGCTTTACACACAGAGTCGGACCCAGCCCAGGGAAAATGAGCGTGGGGGTGGAGCTTTCTGTCCGGTTCCCAGGGGTTAGGATGCCCCATAGGCTAAACCGCTCTCCTGCACGGCACCAGCTGCCCCCTTTGCTGCCTGTCTCAGCAGAGAGGCCAAGGAGAGTCTGAGAGACTACCTAGGGTCCCTCCAAGCTGTGCTAGAGCAGTGATCCCCAAACTTTTCAGGGTTGTGCCCCCTCTTACCCCTGTCAGTGCACCCCTCCTCCCCCAGGATCTGGGGCTGGGAACAGGGCCACGGTTCCCCAGGAGAGGTGGGGGATGGGACACAGACAGGGATAGGGAGGCTGAGGCTGGGGCCGCAACTAGGAGCATATCTGGGCCTGGGGCCAGGAATGGAGTTGCGGTCAGGGGTCGAGGCTGGGGGCAGGGCCGGAGCAGAGCTGGGAGCAGAGTGTGGGCTGGGTGGTACTCCCTCCCTGCCCGCATTGGGGGGCTGGCCCGGACCCTGCTGCTCCCCCCGAATGTTCTTCTGCACCCCTCAATTTGGGGACCACGGGGCTCAGACACAACAGCAAGGGGCAGCCTGGGAGAAGTTAACCGAGCCATGGCCCAGGCTTTTCCTACTCCAAGGCCTTTGGTGTCCGGCCTGTGAACCAAGCCCCTTTCCTCAGCATTGTTCATGCAAGAAAACTGCAGCCTGCGCTCGAGCCTGGAGCTTTCTGCACCTGTATTAATCCCCATTGCAGCTTTCAAGCTCCCTTCGTTGGCTCCGGCTCCGGCTCCGTCCAGTCCACACGCTTACACGTACGTCTAACCCTCCCTGGCAAACCCACCTGAATCGCTCCTGCCCGGCTGTGTCCCAGAATTGCAGCTTGATCCGGAGCCCGGGCTCCAGCTCCACAAACTGGACGTAGAAATCCACCCCCACCGTCTGGTTGATGGAGTCGAGGAAGGCGCCCTCGGTGTAACGCTTCAGCAGGGACGACTTTCCCACCGTCGAGTCCCCCAGCATGATAATGCGGAACTGGTAGTGCCAGAGTGAATCCATCCGGAGTATCCCAGCGGGACAAGCCTGTGAGCAGCAAGGAGCCTGGAGCCGAGTGTCTGCGGACTGGAGAGAGAACTCTCACGGCGCTGCCGGTTGGGACTTGCTGGAAGCGGAGCGAGATGGTTCCAGCTGAAGGCTGAGAGCTGCTCTAGCTCGTGTCCAGGCAGGCAGCTGCCACCCCTCCCGCTGAGTGCGCAGTGTTTATAGAAGGGGAAGGCAGAGAGAACGTATTACTCCTACGTTTGGCTGTCAGGACTGTCTCCGCTCAGTAACACTGGGCCCTGTGTGTCAGAGGAAAGGAGCGAGCAAAACAGATGCAAAACGCTGTGATGAGGAAGCATCTCCTTGGCATTAGGTTAGATTAAGAAGATTAGATTATGTATAGGGGCCTTGTAACTAGTGAGGCCTGGGCGTCAGGTGACTTTGGGTTCTACCCAAGCCCTGCCACTGTCTGTCTCTGGGCAAGTCACTGCACCTTGGTTTTCCCTCCTGTGAAATACAGGTGATAGTACTGACCGCACTGGGGCAGTGGGAGACTCAGAGCTTGTCTACCATCCTGGGGAGCTCTTCCAGAATATCCGTTCCTGATTAACGCTATGTGTGGACACAGCTGCCCAGAGAGGGGTGCAAAAGGCGCAGTGTGTCCCAGATCTTCCAACTGAAAGCGCCTCCAAACCCATGGAGCATGAATGGGCAGCATTGTGACCTGGTGCAATGGGGTGTCAGCACCACTCAGGCTGTGACCCTGTGCCCCAGGTCCTACACCCGGGCACGCCACCCACCCTCTTCATGATGGAGTGGTGGCTGGGCCAAACCTGGGCAGTGCTGTGGTCCTGTGTGTCAGGTCACAACACCCAGAACGGGGAGCTGGGCCTGGCCCCATGGGACAGGCGCTGTCTCTGTAGGGTGAGTGCAGGGCGGATTCGCCGGCTAATCACCACCACCCCAGCCCTCTGGGGAAGGGTGGGGGACCTCCATGTCAGATATTGCCCTGGGCCTCCAAAAACCTACACGTCCCTGTGTGTAGACATACTTAGTCCAGAATAAGAATGACCACACACAGGATTAATCAGGAATAGTTAATCTGTTTTAAATCCACACTTTACTTTATTCCAGATTATAGACAAGCCCTTAGTCCAAATTTAAAGGGTTTGAGCTCTTTGGCTGGAAGGCCCTAGAGATGGACTCCATTTTAGTATGCTGTTATAGAGAATATTTAAAAGACTTTCACACTCCCTTAATAAGATTGGCTTTTAAAGGCAGTTCCTTCCCCGCCCAGCCGCAGCCAACCTGGGCATGAGCTGAGCCCCTGGGGTAAGCAGAGATGTGTTGTCAGAGCCACTGGTTTCCCTTGGGAGAATGTTTAAGCAACAAGCCAAGACAGGGCATGTATTGCTTTGTGTTCATTCATGCCTTGTGCACTCTGCCGCCAAAGGCCAAGCGTTGATATTGCAACTGGGCATGAATTAATGCAAGACCTGCCTGGTGCCTGCATGGCTGATTGGGCCTGTGGAATACTTGTATTTGAATTAATAAAATCAGCTCCAGCTTCACTCAAATCTGAGTCCGGTTTCACCCCAACGATTTGAAAACATCAGTCCAGGCTGCAGTGACAGACTCTTCCTTACTGCCTCACTGGTGTCAAGCAGACGTAACCCACACCTACTCCATGTGGTGGCGCTATTCCCTCCCCGCCAGTGGTGTCTGGGCCACACATGTACAGGTTGGGGCCCCTCCGATAAGTTTAACAGAGGTGAGCCTTTTCGCTGAGGCAGTAGCAGCTCGTGGGTTCAGATGCAGCATTCATAGGTTCAGTTCCGGGTGCTGCTGGCCCACCAAGCAGCAGGAGGTTCTACAAACTGAATCAAAGATGGGCTGTTGGTTAAACGCCCCCATTACACCACGTCCTGCTGCAGAAGCTGACAGGGTGAGGAGGCCTCAGCACTTTTCCCCATGTGGCTCCACGCCAAGGGGGTGGAAGTTGGGAAAGGGCCCCTCCGAGGCTAGTGGTGAGAGCAGCGTGAGAACTTGAAGAGACTAGATTAGGGAGATCCTGCTCAGTTTGATTCTGGAGTTTCATAGAGCGTAAGGCCAGCAGGGGCCACCATGACTATCTAGTCTAATTATCTGTATAACACAGACCCTAGGACTCCTCTGAATTAACAGTATCTGACAATCCCCACACAGTTACCTCCCTATCTCCAGGTTTCAGAGCAGCAGCCGTGTTAGCCTCTCAGTTTGTATGGTAACTTCCAACTTATCTGTATGTGTATATATATAACTATATCATAGATTCATAGATATTTAGGTCAGAAGGGACCATTATGGTCATCTTGTCTGACCTCCTGCACAACGCAGGCCACAGAATCTCACCCACCCACTCCTGCGAAAAACCTCTCATCTATGTATTGAAGTCCTCAAATCGTGGTTTAAAGACTTCAAGGAGCAGAGAATCCTCCAGCAAGTGACCCGTGCCCCATGCTACAGAGGAAGGCGAAAAACCTCCAGGGCCTCTTCCAATCTGCCCTGGAGGAAAATTCCTTTCCGACCCCAAATAGGGCGATCGGCTAAACCCTGAGCATATGGGCAAGATTCACCAGCCAGATACTACAGAAAATTCTTTCCTGGGTAACTCAGATCCCACCCCATCTAATATCCCATCACAGGCCATTGGGCCTATTTACCATGAATATTTAATTACCAAAACCATGTTATCCCATCATACCATCTCCTCCATAAACTTATCGAGTTCCATTCTATGCATCCAATGAAGTGAGCTGTAGCTCACGAAAGCTCATGCTCTAATAAATTGGTTAGTCTCTAAGGTGCCACAAGTCCTCCTGTTCTCCCTATCTCCAGTGACACATGAACCAGGCAAAATCATGTGATTACTGCAGAACTGAAACACCAATGGGCCCAGATACTGCAGTGGTGGCTTTATAAGAAATGTGATAGCTAGGCTAGGTACAATAGAAAAAAAGAGCTGACAGATTAGCTCAGTGGTTCTCAACCAGGGGTACGTGTACCCCTGGGCCTATGCGGAGCTCTTCCAGGGGGTACATCAACTCATCTAAATAGTTGCCTAGTTTTCCAACAGGCTACATTAAAAAACCCCTAGCGAAGTCAGTACAAACTAAAATTTCATACAATGACTTGTTTATACTGCTCGATATTCTATGCACTGCAATGTAAATACAATATTTATATTCTAGTTGATTTATTTTATAATTATAATTGTAACATGAGAAAGTCAGCCATTGTTCAGTACT
Organism: Lepidochelys olivacea; assembly: GCF_965140295.1. Lineage (NCBI taxonomy): Eukaryota > Metazoa > Chordata > Testudines > Cheloniidae > Lepidochelys > Lepidochelys olivacea. The sequence continues at coordinate 12,267,610 of NC_140429.1, forward strand.
AGTGGGGCTGTGACACTTTTGTATTTTTATGTTTGATTTTGTAAGCAAGTCATTTTTAAGTGAGGTGAAACTTGGGGTTAAACCAAACACATCAGACTCCTGAAAGGGGTACAGTAGTCTAGAAAAGTTGAAAGCCACTGGATTATTTTGTCCCCAGAAAGAATTATTAATTTAAACTGAAAGTTTAAAACTATTTTAAGGGGGAGAAAGTGCAGCCTAGTGAATAGGGAAGGTGTCCTAGACATCAGGACTCCTGGCTTTGCCACTTTTCTGATCAAGTCACTTGACTTTATTGTGCCTCAGTTTACCCATCTATAAATGAACATAATATTTCCACCCTTCACAGGAGGTGGGTGAGGCCTCATTAGTTAAAAACTATTGATGGTTTTAAGATCCTCAGATAAAATAGAGCCACAGAAGTGCAGAGCATCAGCAGAAGGCCTTTTGCTGTATAATCTGGCACAGTTTTCTTCCTTCCTAACCCCCAATCTTGAAGGAAGCACCAAATTATACAAAGGAAATTATTTATTTTTAATAAAGAATCCATACAAGCTGGAAACATGAGAGTAGCAGGATTGCACTAGTCCATATGTAGCACAGCTTCATACCCACAAACAATAATAACAGACACCTGTAAATACACTGGGATTAAATCCTGGTGCTACATAGTCAGCGGGAGTTTTCCCATGGGCCAGGATTTCACCTAGGGCGTTTAATGCGCACTTGATTTTCGACAGATGCAGTATGCCTGGCTATGGAGGAACAGAGCTTGGATTTTTCTAACTAGATGCAAGATGGTACCATAATGTCACTCTTGTTTAGATCCAGGCTATGCCATTGAAATCTATGGCATTATACAGAGATAGGGGAGGGGGAAATCTGTCCCTGGGAGTTTACCATAGCAGTTTTTAAGTGTTCAAATGCAATCAAGCCATAAGGCTGAGCATAGGAGCATGATCAGCGAGGGAGTGTGGCTGACTGGACAGACACTTGTGGGACAGACAGGAGACATAGTTTCTATTTCCAGCTCTGCCTATGAGCTTGGGCCAGTCACTTCCCTGCTCTGTGCCTCAGTTTCCCCTCTGACCCCTTTATCTGTTTAAATTGCAAGCCCCTTTGGGCAGGGACTGTCTCTTACTATATGTTGGTATAGCACGTAGTACAATGGGGTCCCGATCTTGATGGAATACTAATAATGTACTTTTAAGGTCTCCTCAGTCTAGACCAAATAGTATAGGGTTACGCTAGAAAATGAGCAATTTGTTCTACAATTAACAAATTAATTAAAAGGGTGCCTAAGCATGATACTGGCCCTTTGCAAAGGGGTGAATCTCACCCCTCTGCACTGAGCACTGCAACTGAATTCTACCCTCTGGAAACATCTAATTGGCTTCCTCATGTCCTGAGAATTCTTTCACTCACCACATTCCTTAGGCACCCAAAATCAGGCCATGCCGGTTTCTTTGTAAAGCTAAAGTCTCTGGCATGTTTCAATAAAGCAGGGATTTGGGGATTTAATCCCTTGTAATGCCGTAAGAGCTGCACTCCTAGATTGCTAAAGATTTTCTTAGTCCTAAAATTCAGTTAAAAATAAGTAATTAAAAAGTTTTAGAGCCAGTCCTGCAGTGTATTAAAAGGGATTTCCCCTGCTAAGAACCAAGGGAAAGCCTCTAGCAGCTAGTCAGTGGTGGGTCACTGGTCCTGGATTCCCTGTTCTCCACCTAAAGGGGGCAGTAGTGCACTTTCTACTATTCTGATGGAAGTCACCTACTACAATGGGTGAAAGCAAGTCCTGGAGGTTTTTATTTTCCCTAGAGACAAACAGAACTCCCATCCCCCTGATCCTCCAACTTTGCATCTCAGGCCCATCCCTAATTTATTTCTGAATCGGCTCATCCAGTCTCTCCTCCACCAATTCCATCCCTACTTCAGGTCCTAGTCCCTAACTTCTGGGTTAACATTGGCATTTTTCTTGTGGTTTTCGCCTCTTCTTCTGGGGATTGCAGGTTCTCTTGTGAATCACCTTCACCCCATCCCAGCCTTCCTGCAGATCGATCTCCTTGTTCTTCAGAGCCTCATAGATGGTGTTGGTCAAGGTCTCAAAGGCCAAGTCCACATTGGTGTTGCTTTTGGCAGATGTTTCAATGAAGCCTATGCCCAGGGAGGCTGCCAGCCCCTCTGCCTCCTCAGTGGAGACTTTGCAGTCTGACTTCAAGTCACTTTTGTGGCCAATCAGGAGGAAGATGACCTTCTCCATAATTTGGATGCTGGCCACTTCATGGTACCACTCAATGATGTGCTCGAAGGACTTACGGTTGGTCATGTCAAACACCAGGAGCACACCCACAGCATTCCGATAGAAAGACCTGGTGATGCATCTGGGAACACAAACGTAACAACTCAGTGAGCCCTTAACATTGCTTCTCACCTGCAAATGCCATCCAGGGACTAGGGCTGGTCTTCTAAGCCCCTACTGGCTTTTACTCACTTTGGGCCATGTGTTACCTTCAACCCCACACTCAGCTGGGGCCCTGCCCTTCTTTGCTACTTGATGACATAAACATTAGGTTTGGGAGAGGTGTCCCCCCACGTTTATCTTTTACATTAGAAATTCAGGTCTTGCCTCCTTTTTATTTTTCTGGAAGACTCTGTGGATAACTAGAGACCAAACTGTGGCCCCAGGCCCACATCTCGGAGGTATTTGGGTACCTAATTCCCGTTTATTTCAATAGGAGTTAGGCACCTAAATACCTTTAAGGATCTGGGCCCCAGAGATGGCAAAGAAATAAAACCTGATGAATTAATCAGGGAAGTGATTTTTAGTCAAACTTCTTGAAACTTTTTTCTGTTAACATCTATTTGACTCAAATACATTGCACACACTGAAGAGAAAAAGATTTGTTGTTAAAGGTTAAATGCCCTCACCCCTTGAGGTAAGGGCTGAGAAACCACCCAATCCACCTTTCTGGTGCTCCAAGGAGCCCTTCGGCAGAACCAGGGAAGACAAGACATGAGGGTCCTGACACTTCTAATATAAAACACAAGCAGGAAAGAAATGTTTCAGGCTTTCTTCAGACATCATACAAAGACAAATAAGGGCAGATCCCCATTATGTCATCAGTCTTTAAGGATCTATGTTAAGAGGTTTTTTTCTGGGAGCAGATCCATCAAAGACTGGCCTTATGGTTTGGCTTCTCTCCTATGATCCAGCAAAGCGTCACTGGCTATGTGGGTGAGGAGTCTCCTTGCACAAGAGGAATCCCTGGGTTATGCAAGACTGATGTAGTAGCTCTATATCACTGCACCGCCCAGTCCTCAGCATGGCCAGGAAAAGGACGCCATAGTTGCAGTGCCTGTGGTCCCTGGCTGGTGTAATTTAGAGCAGCCCTGAAACATCTCTAAATTGTGCCAAGAGCCAAATAACCCCCTGACTGGTCCCTGGACCAGGGAGCTTCAGAGCTGGCTTAAAACCATCTTTGTGCCCCACACTTGGACCCAAGTCAAGCACAGCTCATGTAGACCTTAGAGACCGGGCTAGGGAGGCATGCGCTAGATTTTAAAACCACACCCCTCACTGTGTTATGGGAGCACTGGAATAGTGAGGGTTTTCAAGGCCTCTGGCCCAGGGGAGTTAGGCACCTAAATAGGCCCCTGCCCTAGGCCCTACTCCAGTTGTTTTGTGCTGCATTGGTGTGCTCCATGTAGCGTGTGTGCCATGAGGTAGGGAGAGCGTGCCTGGTGTTCAGTGCTAGTTGCCCCTTCACTCCTTAGAGCTAACGTCCCCCCCATGACCAGAAACCGCAGCACCTAGTAGTTGTAACTGATATAAGCTGCAGCTGTAGCTCCCCACAGGAGAGCTGATTTCAGTGGGGCTGTTTGCAGTGGTAAGAGCGGTTCCCCTGCGTAGATGTGCCAGACCAGGCCCATAACTAGTTATGCCATCGCCAGCCGCTCTGATCTCAAACCCTCAGCTCCCCCAGCAAACAAGGCTCTCAGCTAGTTGGATCCTTTTTCACACACAGAGGCATTATTTCTCCAGCCTGCAGGAATCACTGAACAGAACCATCCACGCCCCCACTCAGATCGCAACAATAGCAAACCCTGCCCTTCTAGACCCCAAGATTCCCCAGTGCTGTAAACTTTGTCCACGCTCTTTCCTGCTGCTCTTTCTCCATAAGAAAGGCAGGTCCCAGTAAAAAATGAGTGGGGGGTTACTGACAGCCAAATAAACAGTTGGAATTAACCCTACCTATAACAAAAACCCCACACTCTCCTATTGCAATGCAACCCCTCCCACCCAGGCCCCTCAGTGCAAACACACAAGCGTGACTGGGTGACTTCATCATGCACATGATCATGCTACAGCATGACATTGACAAAGCTGTAAAGAAAAGAAAACTGGAAACAAAAACCTTTTTTTAAAAAACAACAACCCTTGCTCAGGCCATTGGGGCAGGAAAGAGAAAGCACCAGATCAGGGATGATGTGTGTGTGTTGGGGTGAAGGGAACCGGTCTGGAGCTGGTGAGCTGGGTCCCCAGTTATGGGTATATGTGTCCGGTCTGGAGGGGCAGGCAGGGATCTGTGTGTCTGGAGAGATGGAGGGTTCTCTATGTGTGTGTCTCTCTCTGAAGGGATCTGGTCTCCGCAGACTGGATCTCTTTGGTATATGGGTAAGGGCCGTCTCAGGGATTCCTAAGGTTCTTATCTCAGGGCTGTGCCAATGCCAGGAAAATTATAACTCTGGGTGTGTGTGCGTGAGTGACTGGAGGGTGGGCCTGTGACTCTGGATGGGAGTGTCTGAGCCTGCAGGGTAAGGTAGCTCCAGTGCGCTGGGTGCCGTGGTGTGAAATGGGGCGATCTGGGTCTCTGGTCCCTCCTCACCTGAATCTCTCCTGGCCAGCTGTGTCCCAAAGCTGCAGCTTCACCTTGATGCCCGGAGGCAGCTCCATCATCTTGCTGTAGAATTCCACACCCACGGTGGGGCAGGGAGCCGGGATGAAGGAGCCCTCAGCGTAGCACCTCAGCAGGGAGGACTTGCCCACGGTGGAATCCCCCAGCAGGATGATCCGGAACTGGTAGTGCCAGTTACCATTCAGGTGAGAGATCGGAGGGGGTGGCACCGGCTCCATTCCAAGGAGGAGCAGCAGGGCTGGGGCTTGGTGGGACTGGAGCAGCCTTTGAATTAAGATGCAGATTCCCCAGAGGAAGCCTTGGGTGAATTGGCCTGGAGGAGGTTACAAACCCAGATCCTGGCATGGAATGACAGGAGAGAGAGACAAAGGAGAGAATTTAACCAGAGGTCTCCACCCTCATCCCATTAACCTCCTCTCACCCCACCCTAGTGGAGTCCCCTCTGGGAGCAAAGTTCTGCTATGGGGAGAGAGACACTCCCCCATTCCCTTTCCCAGCCTCAGGCCCTATCAGCTTCCCCCACACCTCCACCCCCGCCAATAAACAGACAACTCCGCTGTATCAGATTACTGTCAGGATCACAGGGGAGGTGGGGGAGATGCAATTCTAGGAATGTAGCAGTTGCCAGACCAGATCAGACCTGGGGTCCATCTAACCCAGTGTCCTGTCTCTGACAGTGTCCAGCACCTGCTGCTTCAAAGGTCTGTGCAGGAAACTCCACAGTGGACAGTTATACCCACAGGAGAAGTTTCTTCCCGACCACAGGCTGTGGTTGGTTTATGCCATGAAACATGAGGGTTTATATACCCTCTGCAATGTTTTGTCCAGCCTAATGTCACCTTGGACACTTTAGAAAGACATGTGTTCTTATTAGGGTCTTTCTTCACCTCTTGTACTAGTCAGTTCCACAGTGTCTCAACTATCCAAGTTAACTGAAAGAACACTCATTGATCTGCATTTGAATAGAGACCATCTCCACTCCCATTCAGGAGCACTGACAGTCCATGTGGCAATTACAGCAATTACTTATAGGGGAAAGTAATGTTAGGAAAGAGCTTGGTTTCCTGGTATTCAGTAATGAAGAACCACGATCATGTGCCTAGCCAGCTCTCCACAGACCCCCAGCAAGTGCCCCATGGAGCCCAGTTTGAGAGATCATTATCCGGCAGGAAGACCAGCAGTGGAATGTTAATGGTCATTTGAGATTGGTAGTGAGGTTTGCATTACTCATTTCTATTGTTTCCGTCTGTACTGACTCCCGGCTGTGTCTTCACTATGTTTCCCCCTCACCCCCTTAACATTTTCCCCGGTTGCTATCACCAGTGCAACGCCATTGATAGCAGCAATGGGGGGAACTCAAGTATAGACAGTGTGCTGGGATGGTCATTACATGGGATGGTGATTAAAATTCCTAGATTCCAAGGCCAGAAGGGACCATTGGAATCATTTAGTGAGACCGCGTGTATGACACAAGCCAGCCGTCCCAAGCACAATCCCACCCAAGCACCTGGCTCTGTATTCGAGCCGCACCTATGCTGCCGCAGTCATGCTGCTATTTTTAGGCGCTAGCTTGGGAGACTCAAACCATAAATGCTCTTTCTGGAAGGTTGCAATGCACCACTTATTGCACAGCCTCCAGAAATCTCTCACACCGCAGCCCAATACAGAGTGACACCACAGGCTGCCCCCTAAGGCAGCGAAGCACAACTCACCCCACCTTGCTCCAGACTGCTTTTGATGCAAATCCCATGCTACCCTCAGAGCCCCTAACCTGCAAGCAGGAGCAGAAAGGCCCTTCGAATTTAAAGTGATAGCTGGTAATTTCAGCACAGTTCTCAATACACCACATGACATCCTGGCTCCGTTTAAGTCAAAGGGACTTAGAGGCATCAACAGGTTCAGCCTCTGCTTCATTCTCCACCGGGGTTGAAAACAGTTTGGCCTCTAGTCCACCCAAGCAAGCTTGATCCCTGGAGGATCTCTCCATTAATGGCAGGTTTCAGAGTAGCAGCCGTGTTAGTCTGTATTCACAAAAAGAAAAGGAGGACTTGTGGCACCTTAGAGACTAACCAATTTATTTGAGCATAAGCTTTCGTGAGCTACAGCTTATGCTCAAATAAATTGGTTAGTCTCTAAGGTGCCACAAATACTCCTTTTCTCTCTCCATTAATGTGACAGTTTGGCCCTGTCTATCCAAGCAGCTCCATTGTTGTGCCCCTGGGATCAGAAGGGACAGAGAGAACCATTAAGAGGGAATTTTCCTAGTGCACACAGGGACCTTGACTTAATTAGGAAAGAGATTGTCTGTGAAGAAAATCCAAACATGGAGCAAAGCAAAGAATGGATCAAATGAACTGATTCAATTGTCTCCAGATAAAGGAGTCCTGAAGACTCTGCAAACAATAGCAGCTTGTTCATTGCCTCCCTGTGGAGTGAGGCATGGAGGCCTCCTTTGTTATCAGCAAACAATCTGTCCCCTCCACCCGATGGGTCTGTTTATTCCAGGTAATAAAACATCTTCCTGGGCTAAATGACAGGCATCAGAGTCAGGAAAGGAAAAAAGTGAGATAGTGGAACAAGGATGTGAACTAACTGAAATGTGCGCGCTTCGGCCCTGCTCTCCACAATGGCTGGGTTTTCAAAAGTGCTGAGCACCCAATGCACTGAAATCAATGGGAGGTCGAGGCTTAAATAACTTTGCAGATCTGAGCTGGAATCTTTTGAAAGACTGGCCTCTGACTGTGGGTGGGTGTTGAGCATTTCTGAATATCTATCTACCTATCTCCAACACCCATCTATCTAATTTAATCTATCTATCCCTATACACCCATCATCTATCTCTCTAATCTATCTATCTATCTAGCCCCAGGTTTCAGAGTGGTAGCTGTGTTAGTCTGTATCAGCAAAAAAACCGAGGAGGACTTGTGGCACCTTAGAGACTAACAAATGTATTTGGGCAGAAGCTTTCATGGGCTAAAACCCACTTCATCAGATGTATGCAGTGAAAAGTACAGTAGGAAGATCGATATACACAGAGAACATGTAAAAATAGGTGTTGCCATACCAACTGTAACGGGATTAATCAATGAAGGTGGGCTATTATCAGCAGGAGGGGGAAAAAAACTTTTGTAGTGATAATCAGGATGGCCCCTCTCAAACAGTTGACAAGAAGGTGTGAAAAGAAAAGGAGTACTTGTGGCACCTTAGAGACTAACCAATTTATTTGAGCATGAGCTTTCGTGAGCTACAGCTCACTTCATCAGATGTTTACCGTGGAAACTGCAGCAGACTTTATATACACACAGAAATCATGAAACAATACCTCCTCCCACCCCACTGTCCTGCTGGTAATAGCTTATCTAAAGTGATCAACAGGTGGGCCATTTCCAGCATAAATCCAGGTTTTCTCACCCTCCATCCCCCCACACAAATTCACTCTCCTGCTGGTGCTAGCCCATCCAAAGTGACAACTCTTTACATAATCAAGTCGGGCTATTCTAACACGGCTGTTCCTCTGAAGAAGGTGTGAGTAACAGTAGGGGAAAATTAGCATGGGGAAATAGTTTTTACTTTGTGTAATGACCCATCCGCTCCCAGTCTCTATTCAAGCCTGATTTAATTTAATTTAAGTGTCCAGTTAGCAAATTAATTCCAATTCTGCAGTTTCTCGTTGGAGTCTGTTTTTGAAGTTTTTTTGTTGGAGAATTGCGACTCTTAGGTCTGAAATTGAGTGACCAGGGAGGTTGAAGTGTTCTCCGACTGGTTTTTGAATGTTATAATTCTTGACGTCTGATTTGTGTTCATTTATTCTTTTGTGTAGAGATTGTCTGGTTTGGCCAATGTACATGGCAGAGGGGCATTGCTGGCACATGATGGCATATATCACATTGGTGGATGTGCAGGTGAACGAGCCTCTGATAGTGTGGCTGATGTGATTAGGCCCTATGATGGTGTCCCCTGAATAGATATGTGGACAGAGTTGCCAACGGGCTTTGTTGCAAGGATAGGTTCCTGGGTTAGTGTTTTTGTTGTGTGGTTGCTGGTGAGTATTTGCTTCAGGTTGAGGGGCTGTCTGTAAGCGAGGACTGGCCTGTCTCCCAAGACCTGTGAGAATGAGGGATCGTCCTTCAGGATAGGTTGTAGATCCTTGATGATGCGTTGGAGAGGTTTTAGTTGGGGGCTGAAGGTGATGGCTAGTGGCGTTCTGTTATTTTCTTTGTTGGGCCTGTCCTGGAGTAGGTGATTTCTGGGTACTCTTCTGGCTCTGTCAATCTGTTTCTTCACTTCAGCAGATGGGTATTGTAGTTGTAAGAACGCTTGATAGAGATCTTGTAGGTGTTTGCCTCTGTCTGAGGGGTTGGAGCAAATGTGATTGTATCTTAATCTAGAGCTTGGCTGTCGACAATGGATTGTGTACTACAGTGCTCATAAGCGATGGTCACATGAACACCACCCTATACCGGAAACCTACTGACCGCTATGCTTACCTACATGCCTCCAGCTTCCATCCAGACCACACCACACGATCCATTGTCTACAGCCAAGCTCAGGGGGGCTGGCAGAAGGTGATGGGGGATGGCAAGGGGCTGGGAATAGAAGGGGGTGTTCATGTTGCGAGTGTCCCTTTTGGTGGAAAGACTTTCAAAGAGGAAAGTTTTGCAGCAGTTCCTACAAATGGTCAGAAGCTGGGGGCACCGGGTCCCTTCTGGAAGTTCGTTCCATAGCCGGAGCCGCTCACCTGAGAATGCCTTGTCCCCATCTCTCACGTGCTTCATCATCACCTTTGTTTCATTTGACGGGAAGATGAGGAGAAGAGATATTTCACCCAGCTGCAGAAATTAGGGCAATCCAAAGCAGTCCAACCTGATACCGGTCACGTTGCTCTCTTGTATGTTGTTGGCTATGAAATTGACGTGCCTTAACTGCCAGCCCGATGAGCCATCGGCTCAGGGCAGCTTTGACTTTGAGCTCGGAGGGGATCCACACACACTGCTTTATGGCTACCGCTAAACCCCCAGGTGACCAAACAAATTTAGTGAATGCCTAAGGCGCTGGAAGAGTCATTGCTTCAAATCCAGCTCAGACCCATAGTGAGTAAGGCCACGTCTGCAATTAGAATTGTGGCCACTGTAGCAATGTGGGCTGGGGTGTGATTTTTTTTTAATTACATTTTTATACCAGTAAAAGCTTCAGCATAGACACAGTTATACTGACAAAATGGCACTTTTCCTGGTATACTTATTTTGTTCAGGGAACGGGTCTAAGCTATGCTGGCAAAAGCACTGCTTTGTGATATATGCTGCATCTTCCCTCTGTGGCAAACCATTTTTAGTGCAGACCAGGCCTAAGGCTGAAGTGGATGCATTCGCCACTGAAGTTCGTAGAAGTGGCACCCAACTTACTCCAGGGCTGTCCTGGGTGCTAGAAGTTGCTTCCATCTGATATGAGCTGTGGGCTCTCCAGCATGTTCCTCCTGAACAAGTGTTCCAGGCTCACAAACGTCTCAGATGCTGCTAACCAGCTGCCCTTGCAATGGAGAGGCAGCTATGTACAAAGTGAGCCATGGAGATGCTCCCCCTCTCAAGGTGGGAACACTTTGGTGGGGGTGGGGGAAATCTGCCCTGCTACTGCTGGTGATGTAGCTTATTTGTGGATAAGGGATTTCAGTTTACAGGCTGGCACCCCCTCCTCCTGGTACTGGCCAAATCACCCCTCCATCAGTCCAGCAAGTTGGATGCAGGGGGCTCCCCTCTCACTGTGGGGCTTTTTTTCTAGTCCCTTGTCTGTTCATGTACCCATCCTCTTGGCAGCAGCCACTGACTCTAGGCTCCTACTCAGATCACTGGGCACTGTCTGAAGTTCTTTGCTCAGTGACACCCTCTGGATCCTTGATTTGACCCTATGACCTGCACCCCCATCCCTATTGTTCATAATCAGTTTAATTCCGGGCTCTTCTGTTGCCACCACCCACCGAGCCGGCTGGACCCAGCATGGGCAGTAAGGCATCCATGTTAAATGCTCTCAGCACCCAGGTTTAACTGTGGAAAGGGACAGGGTACAAAGGAGGAGAATGGACAGGGTTACTTTCCTGTATGGCTGTTTGCAGCTCTCCCCTTTCTGCACCTTGGGAGCAGGAAGGATGGAGCTGGGGCAGGGCACCTCATGGAGCATCTGTAATAGATACTGTTCTGTCTCTACACCCGCTTCCCATCACCCAATAGCATCAGGAGCCGTTCTTTTATTACAAGGGTCTTTGCAACTACGGAAGGCTGAGCAAAGGGCTGACAATGCTTGACACAGGCAGATCCTTCAAGCACACCACGGGGTGGGAAGTTTCGTGGGGCAGCAGTTCTCATGCAACATATTGACCTTTCCTTTCCTCACACTCCAGCCGAGGCTCTCAAAGCACTTTGCAGACATCAATAAATTAACGCCTTTGCCTAGGAAATAATGTTCATTCTTTATCCGTTTTGTAGGGACAGTAGCAGGAGCCACCCAATGAGACAGGGCAGAAGTGGAAAGTGAACGCAAGTCTCCCATTGGCAGCCCATTTCCCCTTCTTTAGCCACAACCCAATTTGTACCCATTTGATATTTCTAGGCCGAGATGATTTTTTTGGGGCAGCAAATGGGTGCCTGAATCTTGGCTCCCAAATCCATGCTTAGGCATCTAAATTCATGGCTTCATTTTCTAAGTACCACAGGGTCAGTTGTGATACCAATAAAATAAAAACCAGCAGGATCTTAAAGGGGAAAAGGCAAAATACCATATTTATTGTGAATACAGAAAGAATCATAGTAAGCAGTTAGTTATAGCTATAACATTCCATTCAATCTCATTTATTCACACATTCATTCATACAAACACACACAGGTTCTGCAAGGTTGTTATCATAGTTACCAGCCTTAGGAATTGCTCATGCCAAGCCACTGGTCAGGTGGCCTGGACACGAGGAAGGAGCAGGGCCTCATCAGATGCACATCTGATGCTCATGGAAGTTGGTTTGCAGACTCAGACCCCAAAGTTCTCACTTTCTAGAGTCCATTTTTATAGTAATTTCTTCTTATGCCAGTCTGTGGGAATTGCTTCATCATGCTGTTGCTGAATCACTCAGCAGATGGCACATTCCTGACAGCTCTGTGCTGCCTGATGTTATCTTCTTTGGTTCTCCCATTCTTGAGGCTGTTGGGTGGATTCCAGTCTGCCCTCCAGGGGTCCTCTGGTTATTTCCACTTGATGCCTTCTTCAGCCAATGGACACTGGATTCTTAGGTTGGCACCTCCCTGATCATTCAGTTATTATCCACACCAAGCATCCATCCACATACATCCTCTATCTTTATTTTAATCACAATTGTTAAAGCAAGATGAATACAAGAAAAGGGCGGGGAGTCTCTGGGTGCTGTTTCTGTTGTTACAGAGTATTGCTTTGAGTCTCTCTGTGTGAGTAGTTGTTACAAAGAATTGCTTTGAGAACAGATTGTCTTAGAATGTACTAACACAATTAGCAGCTTGCAAGTTTCACACATAGAGGGAGAGAAACAGTACCAAAAACCAAGAGACCTCTTAATTAGTAATACCCTGGAATTTAAACTATGGGGAATCAAACTCGTTTGTGATTTTAATACAGAACTTCTTTAATATGATCCAACACAGTCTCCCCACTGCTTTCAGGGGAGGGAGAATGGCAATTCCTGCACCTATGCTTATGGGGCAGAGGGAATGCAGCCCTCCCCTGACTTCCTTAGTTAGAGAATGCTGATTCCACCCACTCTTTCACAGTGGAAACTGCCTCAGCAATATTTTCAGGGAAGAAACAACCTCAGCCCCAGGCTTCCCGCAAGGGGTGTGTGGCCTTATGTCCAGGATTGTAACAAGGGGAGAAGAGGGAAGGGAAGGGATGTGTGTCTCCTCATGGGCTTTGGGGAGCATGTGAAATCCTTCCCACTCCTGGTTTAAGCATGGAGGGGGAAACGCAGCCCACACCCACACTGACAGACTTGGGAAAGGTGGTAAGTGGCCCCCACCCCTGCATTTGGCTTTTACAAACAGAATACATAACTGGGGTGGGTTTGTAACGTGGATGAAGATTAGTAGGGGGTGTTACCTGGTAATGGACAAAATTTCCCATCTCACTATCTTATCCTAGGGTATTATTCTGCTGCCCATCACCCTGGTATCTGAGCATGTAAAATCAATAGGAAAACAGTAAAGTCCCTACTAGCCTGCAGCACCATGTGACAATTGGTGTTTGCCTTCCCCACATTCTCATTTTAACATACCTGCAACTAAAGTAAGGGTCACTTGAATGCAGTGACAAATTATCACTTAGGCCTTGTCTATATTGCAGCTGCTACAGTAACAGTAACCATACCCCTTTCTGGCGTCTGACTTTATTAACCAGCCCGTTGATTTGCTTTTAGTTCCATCATTGCTGAGTTGAAAATTCCTGTAAGACAGGGATTTTCAATTCACTTTCTCTAGTCTCTCCAGTAATGTTTGGATAGAAACCCACCTCACCACCATGGCCACCTACAAGGTCAGAAAAACCTTAACAGTTATCTTTTGTCTGTCTACAGTTCAGAGTACCCTTGTTAATCTGGGAACACCTAGCTCTTACACAATGCCTAGCTTACATAGATCTTTTCATCATTAGATCTCAGTGTGCTTTACAAAAAAGGCACATTTTAGCTTGGGAATCTGAGGCACAGAAGCAAAGTGACTTTCCCTAGCTCATGGTTTCTCAAGCCATGGGTTGGCACCCAAAATAAAGGGTTGTGTGGCAGCTGGTGTCCCACAGGGCTGGCTGGGATCACTTCTGTGCTCCACGCATTGCAACCTCTGGGGACCCAGGGCAGCTCAAGTTTGGCCCAGACATCACCACAACAGGAATCCAGGTACGCCAAGTTTGAGTCAGTGGCACTGCAATCTCCAGAGCCAGCTCACAACTCCACACTCAAACTTGGTCCAGTCAGGGCAGCAGGTCCAAACCCAGCCAGCCCCACAGCACAGGAGCCATCACTGTGGGGTGAGTGCCAGGCAGGACCCAACCCCCTGGGGGACAGGATCTGACCGAAACCACCCCAGGGCCTCCACCCCCAGACTATTTACTGAGTCACAACAGGACAAACATTTACAAATGGGTCCCAAGCCCACAAAGGTTGGGAACCACAGGCCTAGCTCACCCAGCGGCAGAGCTGGGAACAGAAATCAAGACCATAGGCCAGACAGTTTAATTACCAACTAAAAGTTTGAACAGAAAAGTCTGAGGCAAAAATTTCTTTGACTGCTGCATTTATTATTTCCTGATTCCCTATACAGGGGAGTTTTTACTAAAAACACAAGCTCTCTGGAAAGGACAGTCCTTGTATTGTGTATTGATACAGATGCAGTTGAGCCTGTAAACAATTTCCCAGGATGTGAGTAGCGCTAGGTAATTTTCATACGCAAGAGAAGGGAGGGGCCCCTACCCTGCGGAGCTTGCAGTCTAAGAACAGGCAGACAGAGGTAAGGGAAGAGGATTTTCTATGCAGGATAATGTTCTTTGGGGAGCAGAAACAGCTTTTAAGAGGGACTGAAAGTTGGAGGAGACAGTCCAGTCTATGTTCCACTCTGATCTGAAAAAAATAAAAAATAAAGGTAGCTATGGAGTGAAGTGTGCAGCCTGACTTCCTGCTAGACTCAACCACACCAGGTAGGGATTTTAAACACAGCCCAGCTGTTCTGTTAACGATGGGTGCCTGGCCTCAGCCCCATATCCGCAGGATTCATCCAACAGTCACCATTTAAAAGGAGTCATCACTGACCAGGCAGAGTTAAGCAGAGGTCTGTATGTGGCTGTGGATTGCACCAGCATTTCCTATTAGACTCAGTTTCTGCAGAAACCAAGCTTGTCACCGAGTGACATTTCTAGCTCATATGGTTGCAGAGAAACCCCCAGTGCTAGAGCCTTCAGAACAAGTCAGAGGAATCACACTTCAGTTAGCTACCTCTGTGCAATTTAAGTTTCACTACAATGATTGGAACAGCCTTTTTACTAAAGCAGCCACCAGCTGCTCTGAGTAGAGCAGTCCTACTCCCTGAGATATGGGGCCAGATCCTCAGCTGGTGGAAACTTACATAGTTTCATGAATATCAATAGTGCTAAGCTGATTTACACTGTCCCACTTCTCCCAAGACTGATACCTGAAATCAGTCTATGGATAAAGTTAATTTCAGAAGTCCCTGTAGTGTTCAGATGGTGAGAGTAAGGCCATTTAAGATGCCATGCGCCCCAGGAGGCAAGTTAGCCATCAAGGTTTTTGAAGCTGTTGCCATGTCATATGGGGGTGGGGGTGTCTTGTTTTAATACCAGTTCAGAGTCAAATCAGAGTGACTAACTCTAGAATCTGTCTGTTCTGCATCTGGAGTGTTGGTCAGGGATGTCAAACATGACAATTATTAGCTCAATGGCTCTTTAGCTCAGTTATTTGAAAGCTTACTTTGCCCATCCACGGGTCTTTCCAGAGTTCTAGCCCCTTGGGAGACACTATCATGTTCCACTAGGTGGCAAGACCAACTGGCCAGTCCATTAGCTCCCCTTGGCAGCATCAGCCTCTTCCATTTAGCAAGAGATCTCTGTGAAAGGCAAAAACGGATTTGGAATTAGATCTGAAGTACACAGGTCTTTATGTACAGAAGAATGCACCAAATCAGCAGGAATACAGCCCAAAACACCAGCCCCTCTGAAATTCAAAGAGGGGAGGAGAAGCATTATCTAACGATCCCTTCTGGCCCTAATTTATTAACACATTCCAAAAGAAAGTTGCATTGAGCAGTTTAAGATATTTACCTAGACCCCCCCCCCCCCCACACCACTATACAGAGTTACATTTCACCCAGGGCTTTGTAGATAAATTGCGGTGTTCCAAGCCAGCCCCCTCTCAGTGCAGAACTGTTCTAGCAGAGAGAATGGGACCAACTTGCATTTCACTTTCCCTCCTTTTTTGACCATGAGATCGGTGTTCAGATCTGATGGGAAAGGGATCTGGAGGTGAAGGAAGCCCCACTTCTGCACTGAAGAGAGTTGTCAATCTCACCTTGCATGATAGCTGCTGTGTGCCCACTTCATGCCATCCAGCAGGCAAGAGATCTCAGAACTGCTCAGGGTTCAGAAGGGCGCCTCCAGATGGCCCTAGGAAACAGATTTGCACCATCTTGACAGTCAGTTAAGAACAGGGCTGCAGATGCCACAGAAGTAGGAACTCATTCAATTAAGGGCCTCTAAACAAGAAGAGCACCACATCAAATAAGCCAATGCCCTGCAAGTGAAAGCTTATAGGAGAGGTGAGTGACAGCCATTGGCACACAGGGCTTAGCTGCCAAAGTCTCTCCTCCTTGTTCTTGCATGTAGTTGGAGATCCTGTGGCTATTTCACTGAGCCACAGCTCTTGGTTTTACATGCACTCCAAATGCTCAGTACTCATTCAGTGAGGCTGGGGGGATGGGGAGATTAAAGGATAGGTAGTGTGGACTAGTGGACAAAGCACTGGACAGAGACTCAGGAGAGCTGGGTTTTATTCCAACCTCTGCCACTGGCCAAGTTCCTTCCCCTATTTGTGCCTGTTTCCATATCTGTAAAATGGGGATACCACCACCAACCTTTATAAAAGGTGTTGCGATCAACAGATCAAAAGCTCTGTACAGCTGCTGGGTGCTAGGCAATCCAGGCTGCAGGGAGAGGGACTGAAATAGCATCTGGCACTAAGGCTGGTGTAAATCTTTAGGGCCCACTCTGTGCCTGCACAGAGACAGCAGAGGGGTTACCCCAGGGACTCTGAACCTGAAGGTGAGAGACAGAAATGATCACCAGAACATGAGCTAATTGCAAACCACAGCAAGTGGTTTCCATCCCATTTAGTATTTTGCCTTCAAGCCCCCACAGACCTGGCTGCTCTGCAACCAATTGTCACTCCTACTCAGCCAATAACCAGCACCAAAAACTGAGCAACATCTCGCACTCACCTGCCGGATTTGGCAGCAGGTGAAAGCAGGTAGTCTCCAGGACAGGGGCACCAGCTCCTCACTTAAAGAGAGGGGGGAAAAAAACAAACAGCCCATTAGCCCACCACAATCTCAGGCTTATGGACACGAAGTGCTACTGGAACAGGAAACAGCCCTTCCAAATGACAAAGCCTGAAAATGAACAGTCCTTGAGATAGCTCTACAAGTCTGTATCTAGATACAGGCCCCTCTCCCATCCCTAGATACCTCTGGGCCAGGCAAAGCCTGTGCATAGACACTCCTAGCACATGTATTTTCCTGAAATGTTGCTGGACAGTTACAATGGAACAAACTGAACAGCGACCGTCAAGGAAAACAGGTCACTTTTGGCTCCTTTTTGACCACGTCAGCTACACAAGAGAGACAGACGCAGCTTCGATAGGGCCGTGGGAATGTTGGAGGGCACTTCTGGGGGAGGAAAAGGCAAACAAAGCATGCCCAATTATTGTTGGCTTCCTTAACCATGCTGCTCAGCTTACCTGCTGACCAACAGAAGCCACGCTCTTCCACCCCACCACACCCTCCCCCCTCCGGCCCCGCTTCAGCGGGCAGCTTTTTAAAAACCCAACGGAACACGAGTGTAGAGCAAACCACTTACCCTGCTGGGAAAGCAAATGAAAGCAATACCAGGCTCATGCCTGAGTGCTTCCAGCATCTCAAGGCTCCGTCCCAGCATCTGGAAGAGAGGAATGGCAGGATAAAAATTGATCTCTAGTAAATAAGCAATATATCATTCACCATTTTATGACATGCTAAAAATGTAAATTAATGATAATTTAAGAATATTAAGCTATATAATTGCTTAAATACAGGTGTATAGTTATAGTACACCCACCTAGGTAGCAAAAAGATGTACCAAATCTAGTGTAAAGGCTCTATTTAGTTTTAGACCAACTTGTTTTAATGGTTATATCAATTTAACTGAAGCGCAAATAGAAAAATTATTAAAAATCAATTATTTAAATCACCCCACTCTGGGCAGGATCTACACAAGTCTGGGGAGCAGATGCTGTTGAAGGCTTCACGACCTCGCTACATGTGAAATAGTGGAGATGGCGCTTCAATGGGGGTGAGGGGAATCTCTCTTCCACCTCCTAAGACAGCTTTCGGGCCTCATATTATTGCCATACACAAAATTCACCCACCTAGTGAAACACCTTATTCAGGACCACCCCCTTTCTACCACCACCAAACACAGGCCTCTGTCAATTTGCAGGCACACAGCTTCCTGCAGTGTTTTGTTCCTGTGTGCAAAACCAACCACCCATCCCTACTACTAGGCATCAGCCTTTGCACACAGGGTGCTTAGCTGCCTCTTCACAGGCTCGTGGGATAGACCCCAGGGCCATGCTCACTTCCTGCTCCAGCATCTCCCAAGTCAGTCTCACAAGTTTAAAAAAAAATACTGCCTGAACCCCAGCACCTCTTTAATTACAAATTAAGCAACAAACACAGGAGACCCTTTCAGGCACATAGTGAGGTGCAAACCCAGATGACCCTCTCCCCCCAGACCCACAACAGAGCCTCCCCGGATTTACAGCTAAACAGCCCTTTAAGTCTTCCCAGCTGTAGAGCCCTGCAAATCCCCGGGGGAACGGCTTTATATCCCAGGGCTCTGACAGCAAGAGCCGGGTGGGCAGGTTGAGGAACTTGCGGTGCAGACCCTCCACCTGCCCTGGGCAGGGGGTCCGAGCAGCCCCCTGTCCGTGTCCCTGCCCCCCAGCCCAGCCCAGGGGGCTTGGAGGCGCAGCGCGGCCAGAGTAAGCAGAGCCCTGCGAATCCACAGGCCATTTCTGCAGCTCGGATGCGGATACACTTTTTTGTACCCAGCAGGGCTCGCCCCAGCTGCCCCTGCTATGATCAGCGCTTGCCCGCCCCAGCCAGGTGGGAGTCCACCCCGGACCTGCAGAGCCCCATTCCGTGGGGAGGCCCAGGGAGGGACCCTTTGTATTTCCAACACCTACAAAATATTACAGCCCAACCCGCCCCCCAGAAACTTGAGCAGCCCCAGCTCAGCTTGCAGGGGGCAGAGCACCCAGACGCCCCCGGGGAAGAGAGGATGGCGGCGGATTGCAAACGCCCCCGGGCCCTACCCGAGCGATCGTCTCCCACGCGCACCCAGCCGCGGACCACACAGGAAAAGAGGGAGGCGCCTCCGGAACGTGGCTTTTAAGAGTCAGCCCTGCCAGCGGCGATGCTCTGATTGGCTCCTCCGCGAGGCCGTTCTGCAAAGCCTTCTGGGAGCTGTAGTTCAACTCGCTTGCCCCCTGTATCCAGGCAGCCTGTCTGGCGACCTGCCTTTAGCCTGTAACTAGCATAGGCACACTGAGGTTGCAAAGCCAGGGGCTGAAAAGTTAGGAAGCTCCGGAGTTGAGGCTGTCTTGTCTGTGCCATCTGAAAGCTGATGTACTCAATGTTTTCTTTGCCTCTGTCTTCACGAACAAGGTCAGCTCCCAGACTGCTGCACTGGGCAGCACAGCATGGGGAGGAGGTGACCAGCCCTCTGTGGAGAAAGAAGTGGTTCAGGACTATTTAGAAAAGCTGGACGAGCACAAATCCATGGGGCCGGACGAGTTGCATCCGAGAGTGCTAAAGGAGTTGGCGGATGTGATTGCAGAGCCATTGGCCATTATCTTTGAAAACTCATGGTGATCGGGGGAAGTCCCGGAAGACTGGAAAAAGGCTAATGTAGTGCCCATCTTTAAAAAAGGGAAGGAGGAGGATCCTGGGAACTACAGGCCAGTCAGCCTCACCTCAGTCCCTGGAAAAATCATGGAGCAGGTCCTCAAGGAGTCAATTCTGAAGCACTTAGAGGAGAGGAAAGTGATCAGGAACAGTCAGCATGGATTCACCAAGGGCAAGTCATGCCTGACTAATCTAATTGCCTTTTATGATGAGATAACTGGCTCTGTGGATGAGGGGAAAGCAGTGGACATGTTGTTCCTTGACTTTAGCAAAGCTTTTGACACGGTCTCCCACAGTATTCTTGCCAGTAAGTTAAAGAAGTATGGGCTGGATGAATGGACGATAAGGTGGATAGAAAGCTGGCTAGATTCTCGGGCTCAACGGGTAGTGATCAATGGCTCCATGTCTAGCTGGCAGCTGGTATCTAGCGGAGTGCCCCAAGGCTTGGTCCTGGGGCTGGTTTTGTTCAATATCTTCATAAATGATCTGGAGGATGGTGTGGATTGCACCTTCAGCAAGTTTGCAGATGACACTAAACTGGGAGGAGAGGTAGATATGCTGGAGGGCAGGGATAGGATACAGAGGGCCCTAGACAAATTAGAGGATTGGGCCAAAAGAAATCTGATGAGGTTCAACAAGGACAAGTGCAGAGTCCTGCACTTAGGATGGAAGAATCCCATACACCGCTACAGACTAGGGACCGAATGGCTTGGCAGCATTTCTGCAGAAAAGGACCTAGGGGTTACAGTGGACGAGAAGCTGGATATGAGTCAACAGTGTGCCCTTGTTGCCAAGAAGGCCAATGGCATTTTGGGATGTATAAGCAGGGGCATTGCCAGCAGATCAAGGGACGTGATCGTTCCCCTCTATTCGGCATTGGTGAGGCCTCATCTGGAGTACTGTGTCCAGTTTTGGGCCCCACACTACAAGAAGGATGTGAAAAAATTGGAAAGAGTCCAGCGGAGGACAACAAAAATGATTAGGGGACTGGAACACATGACTTATGAGGAGAGGCTGAGGGAACTGGGATTGTTTAGTCTGCAGAAGAGAAGAATGAGGGGGGATTTGATAGCTGCTTTCAACTACCTGAAAAGGGGTTCCAAAGAGGATGGATCTAGACTGTTCTCAGTGGTAGCAGATGACAGAATGAGGAGTAGTGGTCTCAAGTTGCAGTGGGGGAGGTTTAGGTTGGATATTAGGTAAAACTTTTTCACTAGGAGGGTGGTGAAACTGGAATGCGTTACCTAGGGAGGTGGTGGAATCTCCTTCCTTAAAAGTTTTTAAGGTCAGACTTGACAAAGCCCTGGCTAGGATGATTTAGTTGGGGATTGGTCCTGCTTTGAGCAGGGGGTTGTACTAGATGACCTCCTGAGGTCCCTTTCAACCCTGATATTCTATGATTCTAATTCACACCCCCCTTGTGCATATACAATAGGATACAGACTTTAAAGATACCATCACCTGCTATTTCTTCCACAGGATCCCTGCCTCATTCAGGTTTTACCCTGGGGTTCTTCACCCTTCAAAAAGTCTGGAGGTGATGTAGTACCCCACCGCCCTCTCCTCCAAAGTGTGCGTGTATGGGGGAGGGGTGTGTTCCACTCATCCGCCCACATGAGACAGGGATGTACCCTCCCTCTTCCCCCCTCCCCCCCAACAAAATAAAGCTTAAGGAAACACAGTGCAGGGGCTATATTCCTGCATGCCATCCCCAAAACCAAATGTTGGTGGCATGTTTCCCATCCACCTGAAAGCATGTGTTGCGGGGGCATTGTGTTTTTTCTGTCCACGCCCTTCTCAGAGCATGGAGGGAGGCATGTTTCCTAGTCATCTAAATGCGTGGGAGAGGGGAAAATGTGTTCTCCATTCCTCCTTCAAAAGTGTGGAGAATGCGGGGGAAACATGTCCCATGCTGTCCTCAAAAGCATGTAAGGTGTACGTTCTCCCTACTCTCCCAAAAGCAGCAGCGAAGGTGGGTGTATCCCCATTCCCCCCCCCCACAAAAGCAGCAGGAGGATTCCATTTTCCATACATACCCCTCTTCCAAAAGCACAAGTGAGGTTTTTCCCAACCCCCTCCTTCTGAAACAATTGTGTGAGATTTGCAGTCTACCACCCTCTGGAAACTTTGTGGAGAAGTCTTCCCCCCAGAAAATTCACAGGGACTGAATTCCACCCCAAAAGCATTCCACCTCTCCTTCCCCCAGGATGCCTTGACTGTTGCTGTTTCCCTGGATACAGGGTCTGAACTGACACTCATAACTTGAAATCTGTCTGAAAAGTTGGTGAACGGAATTTGTCTTCAAAATATTAAAGGGGAAGAAAGACCACATGTTCCATATTGTCCAAAACAGAGAGATTGCTTGCAGGGCCTGGTCACGTCAGAGCCTAAAGAGCATAGGTATTTGGAGTTCCAAAGCGGGGAAAAGAAATCACTCACAAATTGTGCCATTTACGTTATGTCTGAATTGAAGGTCACTGTGGTCACTGTGGTTATTGGATTAAGACCTCCTGATAGGGGTAAGAGTCTACACTGATATTGTTAATAACATCCTACAGTCAAGAAGTCAAGTGGTATGCTAGAATAGCCTGCAATCCTACCAGCTTCCCAGCTGGTAAACGAGGCCTCAGCTGCATACTTCTAGTGCCTGTAACTTCTCCATGTGGGTATGGGGTGCTGGGGAAGAGACATAACATGTTAACACTGGTGAAATAAAGATTAAATATATTAGCTGTGAAAGCTGCAATTGATTTAATCTTGGGTATAGTATGAGCCACTGTCTATGAGACAAGGACTATGAGCTTGTCCTGCAAACAGAGAGAGTGTACCATGCAGAATGTTCTTAGATAAAACAAAGCCATTTGCACCTTTCCCACAGAAGCATCTTATCACTTCTGAATAATGTAATGCTTTGTGGGCAGGCGGAAAAGAGAAAAAAAGAGCACCCTGGTTGGTTTTACAGGGCAATGTATAAGCTACAGAATGCAGTGTGTTTTAACATGAGCTGCCATTGATTTCTTGCTTTGAGTGAGATGAACGAAAAATAGAATTTAGTTTACTCATGCAGGCAGTCTGGTGTGTCGGGCTCCACCAAATGCTAATGAACCTGGGCTTTTTCTGTAGATGTCTGAAAAAATTGTCCCTGTTATTAAGACTACATTTAACTTGGGTTCCAACTGACCAATGGACACCAGGCCACTGGAAGTTTCTCAACACTGCATTAAAGCCCCCCCCGGTGTGCTCCAGACACAGTGACAGATTGCTAAAGAAAAGGCTGGAAGCTGGAGAAGACAGAAGAGAAAATGAATGAGGACGAAGAGAAAAGATGCTGCAGATGAAGGGCTAACGACTCTTCAGAAGGCTGGGGTGTATAATCCAACATCTCCGCCCACACAAAAAATGCTGGGGAAGATTGCCCTGAGACTACCGCCACTGCCCCCCTTCACTTCCAAAAAACGTCCGTCTGGGGTTCAAGATTGTCCTCTCCCACCCCAAAAGGCAGGGGTGCAAGGATTGCCCACTTTTCCAGCTCCCCCTTGAGGCTATGGCGGGGAACCTGCCTCTGCTCACTACTCCCTTGCCGAGACCTGGGACACCCCCTCCCACTCCGTGAGGACATGGCGGAGAATCAACTTTTTTCTCTCTGCCCTTCCCCCTTGCCTGCGGCAGTGAATCTGTCCCTTCGTCCAGTGCCCAGGTACCGTGGCTCTCAACCTTTCCAGACTATTGTACCCCTTTCTCAGGAGTCTGATTTCTGCCCTGCTGCCTGAGCCCGAAGCTGAAGCCTGAGCCCCACCGCCCAGAGCTGAAGCATGTGGATAAATTGGAGAGAGTCCAGCGAAGGGCAAGAAAAATGATTAGGGGACTGGAACACATGACTTATGAGGAGAGGCTGAGGGAGCTGGGATTGTTTAGCCTGCAGAAGAGAAGAATGAGGGGGGATTTGATAGCTGCTTTCAACTACCTGAAAGGGGGTTCCAAAGAGGATGGCTCTAGACTGTTCTCAATGGTAGCAGATGACAGAACGAGGAGTAATGGTCTCAAGTTGCAGTGGGGGAGGTTTAGATTGGATATTAGGAAAAACTTTTTCACTAAGAGGGTGGTGAAACACTGGAATGCGTTACCTAGGGAGGTGGTAGAATCTCCTTCCTTAGAGGTTTTTAAGGTCAGGCTTGACAAAGCCCTGGCTGGGATGATTTAACTGGGAATTGGTCCTGCTTTGAGCAGGGGGTTGGACTAGATGACCTTCTGGGGTCCCTTCCAACCCTGATATTCTTTGATTCTATGATTCATGTAGCTTAGCTGCGCGGGGCCCCAGGCAGTTGTCCTGCTTTCCACCCCCTAACACCAACCCTGCACTTGTAACCCCTCTAAACCCATCCCATGACCCCTTTCAGGGTGGCAAATCCCTGGTTGAGAAACACTGATATAGTATATAGAGCAGTATAAACAAGTCATTGTATGAAATTTTAGTTTGTACTGACTTCGCTAGTGCTTTTTACACAGCCAGTTGTAAACCTAGGCAAATATCTAGGTAAGTTGACAAATTCCCTGGAAGAACTTTGCGTGCCCCTGGTTGAGAACCACTGCCCAGGGACACCCACACACCCAACCAAATGTTGCCGTGGGGGATTGCCTCTCCTTCCTCTCCATTAGGGTGTGATCAGCCACTTACACTGGAGGAGGGAAGCAAAGGGAGGGATTGCCATCACACTCCCTTCTCTAGCCTCATTTCAGAGAGTTCCCTACCAGTAAATAACCTCAGCACAGCCCCTAGGCTCACAGCAGTTCCTCTTCTAGTTATAGCTGCTATATCAAGCTCTATACAAATCAATTAACAGGTTTCTCGAGGAATCCTTGCTGGTTTATGTACCCACCACTTCCTCCAAAACATTTTCAGGCTTCCATACAAGTTCCCAAAATTGCTCTGCATCTAGATAGCTGTCCCCTCCCATCACTAGACATCTCAGGTAACTGTGCAGCTGGCCAATGGAACAAACTGGACAGGGACGGTAAAGAAAAATGAGTCATTCGTGGCTTCTTTTCAACTATGTCAGCTATAGGAGTGCTGTGGATTTGATAAGGGCATGGTCAGTTAAAAATGATTGTAGTGAGTGAAAGATACTACACTGCACCTGCCTGCCCTTCCTTCTTTAGAGAAAGGGTTTTTAAAGGGGTTCCCATGTCATTTTCCTTTATTCTCCATTCTCCTGCAAGCCTCCCACCCTTGCGACAGCTGACAGGGTACACTAGGAGGACAAGATATTAGGTCTGGTTTAGCCATCCATTAGGAAATATTAGACAGGATAGCAGCACTGATCAGCCTTACAACTGTCGCATGTATTGATGTTAATAAAATGGGTACATTTCAGGTGCAGCCTCAGGTCAGCTGTAGCAAACAGATTAAATCAGGAGGGCTAAACTATGAAATCATAGTCCTGGAACATTTTTTTTTCTTCATGGTAGGGCAGGAGAGAACAAGGTATTCAGAACATTATTACTGCAAATTGTTATATGAACACTCAAATCATAGAATCATAGAATATTAGGGTTGGAAGGGACCTCAGGAGGTCATCTAGTCCAACCCCCTGCTCAAAGCAGGACCAATCCCCAACTAAAGCATCGCTGCCAGGGCTTTGTCAAGCCTGACCTTAAAAACCTCAAAGGAAGGAGATTCAACCACCTCCCTAGGTAATGCATCCATCAAAAACATTAAGCAACAGGCCTCTTTATGTCACTGCTAAAATTCCATTCTACTGAAGCGAAACCTCAGAAATTAAGGGAGATAGTCTTGCCATGTAACATTGCTGGTCAGTGACATCAGCAGAATAATGCACTCAGCTTCCTCCCACTTGTCCAACTGTACTAATCACAAAAGGTATCCTCACAGAACGCTCAGATCCTTAAGCCCAAAACAATCATAGCTCAAAACAATGCCAACACTCAACTGGGCAAGTAAAGATGGTGGTGGGAGACCTATCTATATATATACACATGCAAAGAATGTAAAGATTCTGTATTTCCCTTACTGTCACTCATTTAAAATGACACTGAATACATAAGTCACAGTTGCCCCATGAAACATCACATCATGTTTACTATTTCCATTGCACTTGATAAAAAACAGACTGATCTGTATTCTAATTATGGAAAGAGCCTTGTCATAACAGCAGGTTCGTTGAAGTACATAGCTTTTGCTGCAAATTTCTGCACCTACATGGACTGAGGGGCAATTAAATGCTTCTTAGTAGCAATTTTAGTTACCAAAAGCTTTCTTGGTAGATGTTTATTACAGGTAGTTTGTCTGCTCCTATTTCCCAAAGGACTTTATGGCAGCAAAGCCTGAAAAGGGCTTTTAATATACTAGTCTGTACATAAGTGTCTTCTTTTCCCTGTTACACCTAATGCAACACAGTATTATCTTAAGTACATTGCTACCCCATCTAGCATATACAACAGCCAGTAGAAAACGGTCTTTCATGCGAGTGGCACCTTGGAAGTTGCACAATATATTTAATTACATTGCTCTGACCCATTTCTCATTCACGACTTTAAATTTTACTTTTACAACATTCACTCAGACAGGACAGGAAAAGTAAAGCCTAGAATCTTAATGGACCATCAAGGCCTGTCCACATCAATAGGACTGTAGTAGATGGAACTACGTCTAAATGAGATTGCTGTTAGCAACATTGTAAGTTGTTTCTCTGACCAGTTGGGGAGAAATTCTTCACAGATACATCAAGACTTAGGCAAGCAAAACTGTGCTAATGGCTAGCTAGAGAGCATTAGCCTATGATAGTTTAATACTACTACTCATCCTCTCCACCTCCCAAAAAAACCTCCCTGTCCAGATTGCTCAAGATCACCATGCTAGAAGCCTGGTAGCTCTATATTGGTGTATAGATAAAGCATAGCAAAAGCCTTTGTCTGCATATTTTTCCCTGCGATCTACAGCCACCTTACCCATTCAATGTTGAGATGTTGAGACGTTTGAGTGGTGATTGATGGTGATTTTTTAAAGAACATATTTACTGAAAGTAGTTTTGTGTGAGTATAAGACAATTCAATGGGTAGCAAAACAGAGAGAAGAGCAGGAACCAAAATGCAAAGGATAATTTTACTTAAAAGACCAATTTTTTTTTTTTATTGTACATTGGAGAAGAGTCTTTCCCCTGTGCCATCTTGTTTAAAGTTTATAAATTACAATTCCCCAAGAAGTATTAAGAGTTCATTTCAAGACCAAAGGAATAAAACTGTTGCAGTTCTAATTTTCACCATGAATAAAAGCTACCACG
Source organism: Lepidochelys olivacea (assembly GCF_965140295.1). Taxonomy (NCBI): domain Eukaryota; kingdom Metazoa; phylum Chordata; order Testudines; family Cheloniidae; genus Lepidochelys; species Lepidochelys olivacea. The sequence continues at coordinate 12,294,547 of NC_140429.1, forward strand.
CTCCTCCTCCGATACTCATTGTGTACAGGAAATGCCACAGTCCCCCTGTACTTTGAGTCAGAGACCTGGGTGGAAGAGTGGCCATCCCTTCACTACTGCAGGTTCCAGGTGCAGCGTAGGAGTCTGGTGCCTGCTGGCTTGTCGTGTAGAGACAGAGCCTCAGCAATGAGGCTATAACATGGCTGGAATCTCTGAAGAGACAGTGTCCAAAGGCTGCCAGTGACAGTCCATCAAGGCATCATAGAGTTCTTCACTCTGTTCCATAAACTGTTTGTTTGCTTCAGTCACGTCCATCTGAGGCATTGGATCTAAAAGAGGAAAGAAACAAGGCATCAATGGGTCACATACAAATTGTGATTACAAATAACTAACATGAATTGTATTGAAACAAATGCAGAGGCTCACAATACATTCCTGGCACTTGCAAGAGAACTTTCGACCTGAGCATCTGAAAGTGCTTCACAGTCAGAGACTTTAAGGACAGAAGAAACAGTCATGATCATTTGGTCTGACCTCCTTCACATCGCAGACCACAGAACCTCACCCACCCACTCACTCCTGTAATAGACCCATAACTTCTGGCTGAGTTACTGAAGTCCTCAAATCTTGATTTAAAGACAAAAATTACAGAGAATCCACCATTTACTCTAGTGCAAACCAGAAAGTGACCCATACCCCATGCTGCTGCTGAAGGCAAAAACCACCCAGGGTCTCTGCCAATCTGACCTTGGGAAAGTTCCTTCCTGACCCCAAATATGATGATCAATTAGACCCTGAGCATGTGTGTGAGACCCACCAGCCAGAAACCTGGGAAAGAATTCTCTGTAGTAACTCAGAATCCTCCCATCTAGTGTCCCGTCTCCGGCCGTTGGAGGTATTTGCTAATAGCTGTTGTGGATGGGCCATATGCCATTGCAGGCAACCTCATTATACCATCCCCTCCATAAACAAGTCTTGAAACAAGTCAGTTTTTGTCCCCTACTACTCTCCTTTGAAGGCTGTTCCAGAACTTCACTTTTCTGATGGTTAGAAGCTTTAGTCTAATGTCAAGCCTAAACTTGTTGATGGCCAGTTTATATCCATTTGTTCTTGTGCCAACACTGGCCCTTAAACTTGAATCATCCTTCTCCCTCCCTGCTGTTTATCTCGCTGATGTATTTAGAGAGAGCAACCATATCTCCCCTCAGCCTTTGTTTTGTTAGGCTGAACAAGCCAAATCCTCAAGTCTCCTCTTGTAAGGTAGGTTCTCCATTCCTCTGATCAGTCAAGTAGCACTTCTCGGCACATGTTCCAGTTTGAATTCATGGGAGACCAGAATTGCACACAGCATTCCAGAAGAGGTCTCACAGGAGCTTTGTATACTGGTAATAACACTTCCCTGTCTCTACTGGAAATATCTCACCTGATGCATCCTAGGATTGCATTAGCCTTTTTCATGGCTGCATCACATTAGCGGCTCATAGTCACCCTGTGATCAGCTAATATACCTAAATCTTTCTCTGCCTCTGAGGAACTCCACTAGTAACCTCCCTCCAGTCTGACAATTCACCTTTCAGCATGACACACTGTAGTCTCCCCTTTAACCAGTTCCTTACCCACCTTTTGATTCTTGGATTAATCCCCATCTTCTCCAATTTAACTAATAATTTACCAGGTGGAACTGTATCAAACTCTTTACTGAAATCCAGACAGAATAGATCTACTGCATTTCCTTTGTCTAGAAAATCAGTTATCTTCTCAAAGAAAGAGATCAGGCTGGTCTGGCGCAATCTACCTTTTGTAAAACCATGTGGTATTTTATCCCAATTACCACATACCTCTAGGTCCTTAACTACTCTCTCTTCCAAAATTTGTTCTAAGACCTTGCATAAAACTGCAGTCAAACTAATTGGCCTGTAGTTTTCTGGATCACTTTCCCCCATCCCTTCTTAAATATAGATACCATATTTGCAATTCTTCAGTCACAGGGCATCATCCCCGAGTTTAGAGTAATTAAAAATCCTTGCTATTGGGCTTGCAATTTAATGTGCCAGTTCGTTTTATGGTTCTTGGATGCAGATTATCCAGGCCCCCCAATTTGGTCCCATTAAGCTGTTTGAATTTGACTTCCACCTCAGATGTGGTAATTTCTACTTCCATATCCTCATTCCCATTAGTCACCCTGCCACTGTTCCCAAGATCCTCATTTAATCTTATTAAAAACTGAGCCAAAGTACTCATTTAGGTGTTGGGCCATATCTTTAACCTCTGCCCCATTTGCAGTGTTCAGCAGTCCCACTTCTCTCTTTGTTTTCTTTTTTATTTATATGACTAAAGAACGTTTTACTATTGGTTTTAATTTCCTTTGCAAGGTCCAGCTCTGATTGGCTTTTGGCAGTTCTCACTTTTTCCTCTACACTTTCTGACCTCCAAAAGGTAGCTTTCCTTGCTGATCCGCCCCTTCTTCCATTCCTTGTAGACTTTCTGCTTTCTCTTAATAACCTGCTTGAGATGCTTGTTCATTCAGTTTAGTCAGCAACCCCTCCCTACAAATTTTTCCCCTTGCTTGGGATGCAGGCTCTAGATAGTTTCTGCAACTTTGACTTAAAGTAATTCTAAGCCTCTTCCACATTCGGATTCTTGGCGTTCTTCAGTCCAGTCCACTTCCCTAATTCATTCCTTTAATTTTTTTAAAGTTGCCCTTTTGAAATCAAGAACCCTAGTTGCAGACTTATATTTGTTTATCCTTGCATTTAGATTAAATTGAATTGTTTCATGATTAAGGCTACAATTTAATCATGGGTATTTTTAGTAAAAGTCATGGACAAGTCATGGGCAAGAAACAAAAAAAAACAGCCCGTGACCTGTCCATGACTTATACCATAAATACTGCTGATTGAATCTTGGGGGGGGGCAAGGGACGTTGCAGGGGGATGGGAGTCCATGGCACCAGGGGGGTGGGGGGAAGTCTTGGGGGCCCACAGCCGCTCCGGCCACTGCTGGAGGGGGAGCCCCAGGGGGCCAGCGGCTGCTCTGGCAGCCTCGGGACTGCTGCTCAGCCAGTCCCTGGGACCAGCTGCATCGGCCGCTGCTCAGGCTGTCCCCAGGGCCAGCTGCCTAGAGACGCCAGAGCAGCAGCAGGTGTGGCTGGCCCTGGGGCCAGGGCTGCTCCAGCACTGCCTAGTACGGCTGGCTGCAGAGCCGCTCCAGCAGGGGCAAGTGTGGCTGTCCCCAGAGCCAGCTGCTCGGTCGGCTCTTGGGTCAGCCACACTGGCCACTGCAGAAGTCACAGAGGTCTCAGGAAGTCACAGAATCCGTGACCTCCATGACAAACACAGAGCCCTATTCATGATCACTCAAACCAACGTTGTCGTCTACCTGTTCTTCTATGTGGTCTTCGCTGCTTACCAAAAATAAAGCTAAAATGGCATCACTTCTTGTTGGTTCGTGACTGTTTGGTAAAGAAATCTGTCAGTTATCACATCCAGGAATATCTGGGCCCTATGATTATTAGTAGTACTTGTCCTCCAATCGATATCTGGGAAATTAAAGTCTCCTAAAATCACACAATTCCCAGTAGTATTTATTTCATTAAATTCATCATGAATTGAGCAAGTGTCACAACACCCCTGTGAGGTAGGTATGAATAGGGTCTGTATTTTACATTTGGAGAAAATGTTTGTAAAGCACTTTGAAACTGAGTAGCAAAGCATAATGTGCTGACATTCTATTACTACAAAAAATACAAACTTTAAAGGGACCTGTGAGGTTGAGTTAGGCTTGTACTTGGATTGTTAAAACAAATTTGCAAAAAACAAATTAAAAAATCCCAGAAATATTTCCATTCTAAAAACCCAACCGAAAAACACAAAACATTTTTGTTTGGATTTAATATTCCCCTGTCACATTTGCAACCCAAAGATTATATTATCAGGTTAGCACAAGCACCAGGCAAGTGCATGAGTCAGAGTATGAAGTGAAACTGACTTGTCCATTGAAATGCAAAAAAAGAAAAAACAGACCATAGAAGTGTAAAAATTAGATTAAAATGCAGCATTATTACAATCAGATCAGACATGAACAGATCATGTGAGGAATATTTAAAAATATTATTAGATAAGATATTTTTGGGTTTTATATAAAATTCAGCATCTAAATACAGGGCAAGTTTAGTCAGCAAGAAAAACCCCCACAACAGAGGTACTCTAATTGGTGCTTTGCTGTATCAATATCAGAGGAGAGGAATTATCTTATATTATGAAATATTTTTAGAAACAAAGAGGGCTTTCCAATTAAGTGATGTCATACTCATATAGACCCTTGTAAAGACTCTGGCTGTTTGACTTTTTTTTTTTATGTAGCAATTTAAGAGAGAGAGAGAGACACCCTACACGTTGCATACTCAGCTCATGCCTATTAGCGTGAACACCGCACAAAAATTGTTGCTGCTTCCTGATTAAATATAAAAGGACAGTGATAACAGGAACAAACAGAATACACAACTGGGATGGTTTTATAACAGAGAAGATTTATTAAAGGAAGGACAACAACTTGTGATTTGCACAGGATTTAAGTTCATATTTTCAAGGGTGGAAGGGTATAAGCACTAGTCCATACAATCCTCTAGCAAAGACAATTAGTCTGTGCCCTGGCAAGGCTCAAGACTGGAATAGTAAGATTGGAGTAAGGGTGCAGAGTAAGGGACTTCATAGGGAAGTCTGCACAGTACCTGCCCACACTATGGATCTGAAACTTTCATGAACCTCAAATTTATTCAAAAATACAGATGTTAAATGCCAATCCATGAAAACGCTGTATCAATATAATGAAAACAGCCAGTTGCAACGTAGATTTTAAAAAAAGACACATACCTTCCAATGCATCCTCACCAACTTCTTCATATGTCTGCAAGGGCAACAAAAATATCTTCAGGGCAACAAATATGTAACTGCATCTGAAAACATCACCTGCTTATTACTGCTGCCACACACTGGGACGTTCACACAGGGGCTGATTAAGGCAGAATCCTTAGTACCCAAGCCCTGGGGTCCAGCCCTAGTAGGCTCTGAGATTCTGTGTAGGTCTAAAAGATGCAGCCCTTCCTGGAATCCTTGCAGTACGGCACGCTGAGGCCTTGCCCCGGCACACCCCATACACCAGGGCTTGTGTGGGATCCTTGAAAGGTAGACTTATGGCTGTCATCCACAGTGCCTATACCAGGGATATCCTTCCCCCAGCCACAACTGGGGCTTTAAGCGTCCCTTTATACAGCTCTGACCCCTTTACGCAGCATAAAGGTAAAGCAGCAGGCCACAATACCAGTCAGCTGTTTGCTACATGGCTCTGCTTCCTTATGTGGCAGGAAGATCAAGGACCCAGGAAAACAGCTGTCCTTCTCCTGTTTGTAAAATGCTTTGGGATCTTTTGTGATGAGAGATTATTAAAATATAAACAATTAGTGCCATGTCCCTACCTGCATGGTGCTCTGTGTGTATCCATACTGTGGATAGCTGTAGCTATAACTGCCTGTGTTCTGGTCATATCCCCACTGGGCATAGTAGTTCTGATATTGTTGGTAATACTGGTTATAATTATAGTTGTACATCTGATTGTACTCCACCGTCTTCACACGGTTACTTAAAAAAAATAAAAAGAAAGACGTTACAAACAATGAAGACTATTTAAGGGAAAAAAACAGATGAGTGACATGATTTGATCTACATCATCTTCCAATACTGTGAACCTCAGGTGTACCTTTTGTTGGTGATGTTTTGTTTTGTTTGTTTTTCCATCCTCATACATTTGTAGGAGGGACTGGTTGGTTTTCCATCCCCACTCCTGCCCCCACTATTATTTTAATTATTAGAACACTTTGCTTTCTTACTACTGGATTAACGTAGCACAATTTTAGAGAGTAGGAGAGGGAACAGCTGAGAATTGTGAGCATCAGGTCTGGAATACTAGTCACTGGAACCCAGGATTCAAATCCCTGCAGGGAGGATTCATCCCTTCATCCATCTGACAAAGTAGAGACACACTGACTACTGTGTAGCATACTGCAGGAGGCTAGGGGGTGGTTTTGGGTTTTAAAAACAGGGGCTCCTTTTTCTGTATGTGGGTGCTGAAGACCCCTGAGAGCTTTGCAAAAGAACAGTAGTATACCCCGGTCTGTGACAAAACTTCCCCTCACTACTAGTGTGTAGCAGGTTGTGTGATGAACAGTTGCCCCCTTCCTCTCAGAGGTGGGTGCAGTTCCGTGCTGTGATATGGATACCGTTTATGAAGTACTTTGGATTGAAAAGGACCATAGAAATGAAAAATGTTAGTTTTCAAATGGTCTGTGAACATGCCAAATTCTCGTTGCTTGCCATACAATGGGAATGCTTTCAGGGTCTGGGCTTCTGATTAATATGGTTTGAAATAAATGAGGGGGCAGAAAGGAGAGAGGACAAATATCCCTTAAAAATGAAAACATTATTTCACATATTAGAATACCCTTAATTAAGAAATTAAAGAGCAATAGAGTAAAGAGCAAACAAAATCTTAACACTATAGGACAACCCTGTTCCCTGGTCCCACCCAAGAGTTTTGGGGACATAAATAATTGCCCCCCCAGTCAATTTTTCAATTATCTGTATTACCATAATGCCTAGGAGCCTTAATCATGAACCAGGATCCCATTGTGCTAAGCGCTGTACAAACACAGAACAAAGATGGTCCCTACCTCAAAGAGTTTAATACCTACTGAACATTGCTATGGGATTACCAAAGAGACCACACTTTGGTTACCTAGAAGTCAAATGAGCACGGTTAGACTATTTCCTATTTGAATGTAAGGGGACATTGCTAGGTCAAAAAATTGTATTTAAAAAAGAAAAAATCTGAATTTCTTACTGAAGTACATGATTAAACCAGAGTTTTAAAAATGTAATGTTTAGTCTTGGTTTAATTTTTGCACTTCACTCAGGCTGGACAAAGAAATTCGGCTGGTCATTTTAAATCAGATTAACTTTTATTTTCAATGTTTCTGGTGAATGTCATTTTTGGAGTGGGGGATTCTCATACGTTAGTATAATGCGGCTATGTGATACACTTAAAGGCATTCCCTTGTTTGTTTTATGATTTTATTGTGTGGGATAGGCACTGAAAGCACTGGATGGGTGCCTAAATAAAAAATCATAAATTTTGGCTTGATAGATCTGTAGGGGAATGTTTAAATATAAACCACACACTTTTTGAATTCAAAGAGTAAAAATACCAGCTCTCTCTATTCATATTAAGTTTAAGACATATTCTTCTGAAATGCAGACTATAAATTATAGGCCTAAACTTTCTGACAGTGTCTTCCTATGTGTAGATATGCATCAAAAATCAAACAGGTATGAAAAGCTCAGTTCTCTTTATTGTATATGATTTTCACCACTATAAGACATAGCAATAAAAAAGTCAAACAGTCCAAATCAATGTTTAATGAACTTCAGTACAGTAACTCCAGTTTCAACATTCAAATAATTTATTTTAACTGAAATTGATCTTTACATTTGATTTTAAGAACAGATTTTAAACTAAGTATTTACAAAATCAGAAAGTCTTATGCAATTTAAACTACAGAGATTTTGCTCCGTCATCAGCTACTAAATATGAATATGAACTGAGAACAGGAAAGAGAATTATTACAAAACACGCATCTATTCCCATACTTACGCTTTTGGTATGGCCACACTCAAGCGTACGGGTTTAGAGCCCAATCCCACAGCCCCTTGGCACTCTGTCAGGGCTCTTTTCTGTTCTAGCTCGTCCGTGAATTTCACAAACCCATAACCTCTGCAGAAAGACATGGAATGGTTTGTATCACACTAAAGCAAAAGGCATTCCATTTTCAGATGTTTCAGACAAACCCATATGGGTTTAGGAATACACTATAGCTAATAAAACATGGACTTGGGAGAATACTTTGCTAGTGAAATGTCAACACAAAAGTGAAAGTCTGTCCATGTTTTTTTTTTAGCAGGGATTAAATGATTCCCTATTCCAGTGACTTTCTATTATTTGCAGTGTTTGAAGTATTTCATGTCCTAACAATTGCCGTATTTTCAAAGGCATCAGAATAATACACATCTTGTACCAGCGGAAGTGGATTTTTGGGGACCTTTGTGGAACTGCATGAAATGAGTTGGAGCTAAAAGCTTGGATGGGGGTGTGGTGCAAGGGAGAAGATGAAAGGTAGGCACCGCTCACAGTTCTTAGGCACCTGTATAGACATTGTGAAGAAGGACCAGGCTTTTGATCTGTGTGACCTCCAGCTGTGGAGATGAAGGGAAGAGGGAGAAGAAAGAATCAGACCAGAAGTTTCTTCCCCATATGGCAGCAGTATTGGAAAGGGGGAATCAAAGCCAGCCTGTATAGCCTCTCAGGCAGTGCAGAGCTAATAAGCAGCCACGGGCATCACTTGTGTCTCAAACTGGCCCCAATGTGATGCAAAGAGTTTGCTTTTCTACAGGGTGAATTAAGACAGACTTCCTAGTCCAAGCCCATCTACACTCGGGAACTTTTCTACAAAGTTTCTTGTTGTTGCTAACACCTGCGCTGCTCTGCCAGCATTAGCAACACTGGATATATTAATTATATCTGCTCTGGGCAGCCTCACTTGAACAACAGTGACACACAGCCAGCTGCCCTTCAACACAAGGGCTTCCAATGTCACTAAGACCAGTAGAGCTGAACCAGAATTGACAACAGCAGAAAACGTTTAGAACATTTTCCTAGCTTTAGAGTGGGATCTAGAGGCTGTCATGAGTCAGAGGTAATTCAGCAGCACACAACTGAGTAGTGCCAGCTTGCCGGGGTGGGCTGGGCTGCCTCAATGGACGTGGCAGAAAGATCAAGAACTTAGGAGGAGAGGAAAAGAGTCTATCCAGGTGGAGAGTGGATGTTGGAAGGGAAAGAAAGCCTGGACTAGTTAATTAAGCCAGAGCAAATGCCTCAGCAGACACAGTTATAACCCGTTTTCAACAGGTATCGGTTTAGTTTGCTCCCGCAGTGGTACAGGGGCAAACTAAACCAGTGTAAGTCACGTTTAAAATCGATGTAAGTGTCCACACACAAAGTTGAACTGATCGACTAAATCAGGTTTTTAAAAAAATGACATCTTTAATATAAAACCACTGCAATTCTGGGTGTTGTTCAGGCTCTTGTCGAAGAAGGTGGGGAGGTTTTACAGCTTAAAAGAATCTGACCAGAGCACTCTTCCCCAGACATAAAACCAGGACACTCACTTGCCTCGATGACATGTTCTATTTTTAAATTTGAGTGCTGAGCAAAGAACCCTTTTATTGAGAAGATACAACAGAAAAGAAAATGGTGCATTTAGGATGCCTATTTAATCATATCAAGAGGGCAGACTTCAGATTTCTGGTTTAGGTTGGGTCATTTCCAGAATCTAAAAATGAGGGTTAAGCTACAGCATATTTAGACAGTGAATCACAGTTTTGTTTGGTATCTGGCTCCTATAGCATCTAAAACATCCAAAACTATTCAAGAGTCAAATTCGCATTGAAAGTCAAAGGGGACTGGTGTTCATAAATCACTTAGTGCTTTTGAAAACCTCCTAACAGGCAATAAAACATTTTTAATAAAAATACACACAGATCTAATACAGAGTAGCAAAAGTATGGTATTGTGAATAGCAGAAAACAGACATACTGAATATTTAATATAGAAAATTCAGTCTCGTGATCTGGTTGGTTAAGTCCTAAGCAAAACTAATACAACTACTCCTTTTCCCTCACTGCCTTTGGAAAGAGGCAAAGTCTATGAGTTTAGAGATGGCCTATTTTATTCAAAAGATCTCACAATACATGAAGCAAGAGAGAGGAAGGTAAACTTACTTGGAAACTCCAGTCTGGTCCAAAACAACTTTGCCACCTCTACATGACGGATAAACTTTAACAAAAAACTCATATAACATGCCATCGTCCACATCGGGGGTAAGATCTCCCACAAAGAGTGAGTATTCTGGACTAAAGGAGTCAATAAAGAGTACATTTTATGAATAGCATGCCCTTGAGCAAGTCACTTAATCTCTCTGTGATTCAGGCTAGCCATCTGTAACATAAGGCTAATACCTACCGCATTGGGCGACTGCAAGAATTAATCACACAATTGTTGTTACAGTACAGACCCGTTTATACGCGAATCCGCTTAAAGCATGGTAGCGCCATGCCTCCCAGTGCTACCAGTTTAACACGTTGAGACTCGTTAACATGCGGTACACGAACTTGCTGTGTAGTGCTACAGATCTGCTCACTAACATAGAAATCAACAGGAAGTGCGGCATGGAAACGTGTTGTACGTCTTTACCGATACTGGTAAAGGCGTATCACGCATGCTTAGTCATTGTCACGCTAGAGAGATATATAATACTGTAGTTATATAGTAATAGATATACTACATTAGAAAATTTTAACTGTAGGCCTAATATAATGGCAGAGGGTAAGCATTAGTATTCCTACACTGTAGAAGAAAAGCTAGCTGCAATAGATCGAGTAAATAGCGGAGAAACCCAGGCCAAAGTTTCAAAAGCTATTGGGATTGCTGAATCTACTCTCCGAGGATGGCTAAAAAATGAATCTAAACTGAACGGCTTTGTACAAAATATTGATTCTGCCACGGGACTTAAGCAAAAACATGTGCACTATTCTGCAAAACCCACAATAGGCAAAGCCATGCGCTCGTGGTTTGCTCAGAAAGGCTGAAAGGAATGCTGCTAAGTGGGCCAATTCTTCAAGCCCAAGAGACAAAATTTGGAAATTTAACGGGGGATGAATCATTCCAAGCCAGCAAGGGGTTTATAAGTCATTTAAAAAAGCGTCATGGCATAGCGCAGGCATCGATGATAAAAGATTTTAGTTTGGGTACATTGCCAGAAATCATTACCGAGTGGCTGGAGATGGATGAAGATTGCCCGACTTCAGAATTTCTGTCTGAGGAAGAAATATTAACGGGCTGCAAGGCTACATCAGACCGCGAAAGTGATGGTGAGAATTCTAATAACGCAGGCCTAAATGACAATGACGACGAGGATGTCGTTGAAAAAGTCAAAATTTTGCCCACAGAAGCCCTTAGTCCTGTAGAAACTGTTGTAAGATTTATGGAGGAGCAAAATGTGGAAAATATAAAAATTATTCATCTGTGGCGAATGACAGACTTCATAAGAAAAAAAAAATGCGAGCCAGAAAGAGCAGAAAATAACGGCTTTTTTTCTAAGTGAATTGACAGACACTTTTTTTCAGCATGGCCCTCTTAACCTCTGTTCCATTAACACGCAGTCATGACGGCTTGACTCCTGACATCCACGCGTAAACAGGTCTGTACTGTGTATGGCTGGAACCCCCTTTCTGACCCCATCTGTCAGCTTTGACCCTCACCTCTGAGTCCCTCCTCAAAATGCACTTCTTCAAAGAGGCTTATGAATGAGTCTAAAAATAAAAATGTAATCCCTAAGATGCAAATATCACTCACCTAAGCAACCATATTGTTGTCAACCTTGTACATATGTACCTCAATCCCTCCCTGTGTTGTTCTCAACTTCAGTTATGTGAATTCTTCTGGGCAGGCATTCTGTCTTTATTTTGCCAAGTGCCAGGCATATTTATGACATTATATAAACAATACAAACATATTTTTATTATGTGAAGCACTTTGAGGTGCATGGAAGTTGCTAAGGCAATGCACTGTATCATAAACCTCTCCACTGTGTTTAATTACACTTTAAAGCAGTCTCGTTTCTTAATTATTGGTTTGTTGCCTGGCACTGCCCACCTCAAATGGCAATTAAGATTTAAATTTTCTGCTTCTAGTTAAAATTCCCCTACTCTATATTGCTAGGAGCTGATCTGGTCCAGCAATACTGAATGTATGGATTTGCACTCTCTGAAATACTCTTTTGCAAGGGAGCTCACAAACAAACAAGGACAATGTTTGAATACAAAATGCTTACCTGTTATCAGGCTGCTTTCCATATGTTGCGTAGTTCAGTTTAAATCGCTTTGACTGAAACAAGGATAAATAGAAACTGATAATATGTAAAACCATGTGGGTTCACTTTAGAACATTTTTATAATCATAATTAGAAAAAATAAAAGTGATTTTAGAAAACACTAATTTTAAACCATTTTCTTAATAATGGCAAGTGTTAAATGCTTAACACTGGCAGGTCTGTAGGCTAAAGCATTAGAGGATAAGTCCTTAGCCAGTGTAAATTGACTTCAATGAAGCTATTACAATTTATACCAGTTGAGGATCTACCCCCTGGTCAGGATGTCTTGCCTGCCCACCCCAAGAGATTTTGGCTGCCTTTACTACAAAAGTATTCTAAAAGGTTAGCAGAAGACTGGGAGACACACCAGGGTCTTTCATTTTCACATCTCCAGAGAGAAGAGAAAACAAAAGTACCAACGATCACCATTAAATGAGACCTTCCACATTTTGGTATTTTTAATTAAAATATAGAATACAAATTTAGAGAAGTGTAATTTACAGGAATGTTAACCAAACAGAATCTGACACACTGGAAACCAAATCTTCAATCATAACATTTCTAGATACTTTACTGATACTTTACTCTGTATTTTAGATTGCTTGTGTAGTTTTGATGTGCATTTCCTGTGTAGCTGGACTTGAGTAACTTTTGTTGCTAAGGCTCAAGAATGATGTGAGGCTTGAACTTCATGCTTCTCTTGGCAAACCAAAGTTACGCAAAACTCTGTGAAAGCTCAGCTCCATTTCAACCCACATAGATATTATAATCTGTGCAAAATGATCTGCTAGTATTGTGCTGGTAACAGGTTTCAAAGGGTAGCCTGCTTTTTCCTTCCTGTTGCCTGGTTTTTGTCATGCTTTGACCACACTGCAAAGGATCAGAAATTCACAAATGCAACTATCTGCTGCTACCCAAGTTTTATCCATCCATTCAACCTGAAATAGGCATATGTCTTAAAAATTAATGAAATCCTTCCAGAGAGTTTCCAATAAGAATGTTAGTAACTGCATACCCATCAGCTCCTAAAGAAAAGAAGAACTCCCAATTTGCTGATTATTTTGATAATCTCCATTCCTAATTATTGTGGGATCCCTTTTCTCCATCCCTCCCTATTCCTGCTCCTCTACTAATTAATTTGGTTTACTTACTGGTGTGGCACCAGGAAGTGGTTTTCCATTGATTTTGTGTAAACACTTCTCTGCAGTAGCCAGATCTGCAAATTCTACAAAGCAGTAGCCTGCTGGAATTCTGAAGACAGGAGGGAGAGAGAGAGAGAGTTTTAAGATTACGAAGTTTAGACTCCATCTGGGGAAAAGAGCAATATTTATGATTCTCTGAAGGATGCAGAGAGGGGGAGGAATTTCCTATAATCACCATTTTGAAATTAGAACATTTTCAAAATGTTAACTCAGCTTGCATAGAGGAGCGACTAAGCAGCAAATGATCTCCAATGAAGTGACAGCGCACAAGGCCATGTCAGCTGTATTCTCCAATTACAGAGCCAACAAAGTGGAGGGGGAAGGGAGAAATAATAAATTTAGTACAAATCCCTCAAAAATCAAAGGTAATTATTTTTCTCCCCACGTTTATACTTTTTCATTTAATAAAATACAAATTTCTGATGCTCACTTTGTAAATATGGCAACACCCTGTTAAACAGAAAGATCTGATGACTATATTCCTGTATAACGTCTCTTTAAACAAAAGCTAACCATTGTAATGATTGTTTTGTTTCTGATATTGACATGGCAAGGATTTGTGAACTTGCTAAAACTTCCTAAACAAATAAAAAAACAAATACAAACTTCCCTACTAGAGTCTAACAGTTTTAAATGTTTGCAAGCAAAGCTATGTAAGGCTGAGACTTTATTTTAATCTGCATCCATTAGTCTCATTCTAATCTTTGTGAGGGAGATCAAAAGAGCCAAGCAAGACTCTGGCTAAACTATAAGTATTTTCTTTATGTTTCCCACCTTTGCTAGCACTAGTGTAGACTGGTCACTAGCACTGTAACTACCATATCACATTAGGCCTTCATCCTTTACTGTGTAGTGTGCTGGTGGGGTGGATTGCAGTGCCTGCCTGGCACCCACTATCTTTAGCGATGCTCTATTTGGGCACAGAAGTCCATGCAAACACAATATAGGATTGATGCCTAACCCTATTCAAATACCGGCAGCACCCTCTTCCACTGTTCTTACCAGCGTAGCTGTATTGTTGGTAGCAATGGTGGGAAATGTAAAGGAGAACAATTCTAGCACAGACAAGGCCACAATGAGGCCTGTGGTTTGGAAAGGGATAATCTAAATGCAAGAATATATTATTAAAATGAACCGATAGTAAACATAAACGATTACCCTGTCAATCTATTTCGGATGATTTTTACACTTAGAACAAGTTCTCCCATGGTGGCAAAGGCTCTTGAAACGAAGTTCTCATCCATGTATGGCTCCAGCTATAACGAGAAGGTTGAAGTTAGATTGGGGAGTTGGGGGGATAACACACAGTGTCACCCATACCAGTTAAACCTCCTGGACAAGCACTTTGCCTATACACTTAAAAAAAGCAGTAAGACCTGTTTAGAAGGGCCAGCATCACCAACAGCATGGGCCAAAACCCCACACCCATAAACCTGCAAGGGTGTACAGAGCCAGTCCCAACAAGATGGTCTGCAAAACAGAACCATTGGGGAACTGAGGGATGAAGGATTTAGGGAGACAGAGGCCTTCCAGAGAAGGAACAACAACAGGGAAGAGGTATTTAGGAATAAATCTCACATAGGATGAGGCACTGTATGGGGGGGTTAGAGGGATGACAGCATATCCGAGGAGAGTAAGAAGTGACACTATCTGTAGATGTAATGGGGTAGAGGGCAGCACTATCGGGGGGGGGGGGTAATGGGGTGGGGGTGGCACTGCACTGGTGTGGAAGGTAGGGGTGACACTATCTGTAGGGATAATGGGGTATGGGGCACATATAGGGGAGAGCAGGGGTGGCACTGTATCTGTGGGGGTGGGAAATATAGAAGTTGCAATGTATATGGAGGATATAGGGACTGCGGGATGAGGGTAGGGGTGCCACTGCACTGTGTCTGTGGGGGATATAAGGTAGGGGGTGGCCCAGTGTCTGTGGGGCAATGGGGCAGGTGCTGTCTCAATGGGGCAGGGTGCTGCATGCAGGGGAGGGGAGGTGAGGCTGGCACTGTCTGTGAACTAGAAGGGTAGGAGTAGCGCTGTATGTGTGGGGCGGATGTGGGGTGGCACTGCATGAGTGCGGGGATACAGGGCTGGCAGGGCAGCATGTGGGGAGATATGGGGTGGCAGCATGAGGGTGTAATGGGCAAGCCTGGCCCTGTGTCTGTGGGGGAAATGGAGGTGGCGCTGTGTCTGCAGGGCAGGGCTGGCGCGGTGTCTGGGGGGATATGGAGGTGGGGGGAGCCTGTGTCTGTGGGGCAATGGGGCAGGGCTGGTGCGGTGTCTGGGGGGATATGGAGGTGGGGGGCTGTGTCTGTAGGGCAATGGGGCAGGGCTGGCGCGGTGTCTGGGGGGCTGTGTCAGTGGGGGGCTGTGTCAGTGGGGCAGGGCTGGCGCACTGTCTGGGGGGATTTGGAGGTGGGGGGATGTGTCTGTGGGGCAATGGGGCAGGGCTGGCGCGGTGTCTGGGGGGATATGGAGGTGGGGGGCTGTGTCTGTGGGGCAATGGGGCAGGGCTGACGCGGTGTCTGGGGGGATTTGGAGGTGGGGGGAGCCTGTATCTGTGGGGCAGTGGGGCAGGGCTGATGCGGTGTCTGGGGGGATTTGGAGGTGGGGGGTTGTCAGTGGGGCAGGGCTGACGCGGTGTCTGGGGGGATTTGGAGGTGGGGGGCTGTGTCTGTGGGGCAGTGGGGCAGGGCTGGCGCGGTGTCAGTGGGGGGCTGTGTCAGTGGGGCAGGGCTGACGCGGTTTCTGGGGGGATTTGGAGGTGGGGGGCTGTGTCTGTGGGGCAATGGGGCAGGGCTGGCGCGGTGTCTGGGGGGATTTGGAGGTGGGGGGCTGTGTCAGTGAGGCAGGGCTGACGCGGTGTCTGGGGGGAGTTGGAGGTGGGGGGTTGTCAGTGGGGCAGGGCTGGCGCGGTGTCTGGGGGGAGTTGGAGGTGGGGGGCTGTGTCTGGGGGGCAATGGGGCAGGGCTGGCGCGGTGTCAGTGGGGGGCTGTGTCTGTGGGGCAATGGGGCAGGGCTGGCGCGGTGTCTGGGGGGATTTGGAGGTGGGGGGCTGTGTCTGGGGGGCAATGGGTCAGGGCTGGCGCGGTGTCAGTGGGGGGCTGTGTCTGTGGGGCAATGGGGCAGGGCTGGCGCGGTGTCTGGGGGGCTGTGTCAGTGGGGGGCTGTGTCAGTGGGGCAGGGCTGGCGCGGTGTCTGGGGGGATATGGAGGTGGGGGGCTGTGTCTGGGGGGCAGGGCTGACGCGGTGTCTGGGGGGATTTGGAGGTGGGGGGCTGTGTCTGTGGGGCAATGGGGCAGGGCTGGCGCGGTGTCTGGGGGGCTGTGTCAGTGGGGGGCTGTGTCAGTGGGGCAGGGCTGGCGCGGTGTCTGGGGGGAGTTGAAGGTGGGGGGCTGTGTCTGGGGGGCAATGGGGCAGGGCTGGCGCGGTGTCTGAGGGGATATGGAGGTGGGGGGCTGTGTCAGTGGGGCAGGGCTGGCGCGGTGTCAGTGGGGGGCTGTGTCTGTGGGGCAATGGGGCAGGGCTGGCGCGGTGTCTGGGGGGATTTGGAGGTGGGGGGCTGTGTCTGTGGGGCAATGGGGCAGGGCTGGCGCGGTGTCTGGGGGGCTGTGTCAGTGGGGGGCTGTGTCAGTGGGGCAGGGCTGGTGCGGTGTCTGGGGGGAGTTGGAGGTGGGGGGCTGTGTCTGGGGGGCAATGGGGCAGGGCTGGCGCGGTGTCTGGGGGGCTGTGTCAGTGGGGGGCTGTGTCTGTGGGGCAATGGGGCAGGGCTGGCGCGGTGTCTGAGGGGAGTTGGAGGTGGGGGGCTGTGTCTGTGGGGCAATGGGGCAGGGCTGGCGCGGTGTCTGGGGGGAGTTGGAGGTGGGGGGCTGTGTCTGTGGGGCAGTGGGGCAGGGCTGGCGCGGTGTCTGGGGGGTTGTGTCAGTGGGGGGCTGTGTCAGTGGGGCAGGGCTGGCGCGGTGTCTGGGGGGATTTGGAGGTGGGGGGCTGTGTCTGGGGGGCTGTATCTGGGGGGCAGTGGGGCAGGGCTGGCGCGGTGTCTGGGGGGAGTTGGAGGTGGGGGGCTGTGTCTGGGGGGCAATGGGGCAGGGCTGGCGCGGTGTCTGGGGGGCTGTGTCAGTGGGGGGCTGTGTCTGTGGGGCAATGGGGCAGGGCTGGCGCGGTGTCTGGGGGGAGTTGGAGGTGGGGGGCTGTGTCTGTGGGGCAATGGGGCAGGGCTGGCGCGGTGTCTGGGGGGAGTTGGAGGTGGGGGGCTGTGTCTGTGGGGCAGGGCTGGCGCGGTGTCTGGGGGGCTGTGTCAGTGGGGGGCTGTGTCTGTGGGGCAATGGGGCAGGGCTGGCGCGGTGTCTGGGGGGAGTTGGAGGTGGGGGGCTGTGTCTGTGGGGCAATGGGGCAGGGCTGGCGCGGTGTCTGGGGGGAGTTGGAGGTGGGGGGCTGTGTCTGTGGGGCAGTGGGGCAGGGCTGGCGCAGTGTCTGGGGGGCTGTGTCAGTGGGGCAGGGCTGGCGCGGTGTCTGGGGGGAGTTGGAGGTGGGGGGCTGTGTCTGTGGGGCAGTGGGGCAGGGCTGGCGCGGTGTCTGGGGGGAGTTGGAGGTGGGGGGCTGTGTCTGGGGGGCTGTGTCTGGGGGGCAATGGGGCAGGGCTGGCACGGTGTCTGGGGGGAGTTGGAGGTGGGGGGCTGTGTCTGGGGGGCAGTGGGGCAGGGCTGGCGCGGTGTCTGGGGGGAGTTGGAGGTGGGGGGCTGTGTCTGTGGGGCAGTGGGGCAGGGCTGGCGCGGTGTCTGGGGGCTGTGTCAGTGGGGCAGGGCTGGCGCGGTGTCTGGGGGGAGTTGGAGGTGGGGGGCTGTGTCTGTGGGGCAATGGGGCAGGGCTGGCGCGGTGTCTGGGGGGCTGTGTCAGTGGGGGGCTGTGTCAGTGGGGCAGGGCTGGCGCGGTGTCTGGGGGGAGTTGGAGGTGGGGGGTTGTCAGTGGGGCAGGGCTGGCGCGGTGTCTGGGGGGCTGTGTCAGTGGGGGGCTGTGTCTGTGGGGCAATGGGGCAGGGCTGGCGCGGTGTCTGGGGGGAGTTGGAGGTGGGGGGCTGTATCTGGGGGGCAGTGGGGCAGGGCTGATGCGGTGTCTGGGGGGAGTTGGAGGTGGGGGGCTGTATCTGGGGGGCAGTGGGGCAGGGCTGATGCGGTGTCTGGGGGGCTGTGTCAGTGGGGCAGGGCTGACGCGGTGTCTGGGGGGAGTTGGAGGTGGGGGGTTGTCAGTGGGGCAGGGCTGGCGCGGTGTCTGGGGGGAGTTGGAGGTGGGGGGCTGTGTCTGGGGGGCAATGGGGCAGGGCTGACGCGGTGTCAGTGGGGAGTTGGAGGTGGGGGGCTGTGTCTGGGGGGCTGTGTCAGTGGGGCAGGGCTGGCGCGGTGTCTGGGGGGAGTTGGAGGTGGGGGGCTGTGTCTGGGGGGCAGTGGGGCAGGGCTGGCGTGGTGTCTGGGGGGAGTTGGAGGTGGGGGGCTGTATCTGGGGGGCAGTGGGGCAGGGCTGATGCGGTGTCTGGGGGGAGTTGGAGGTGGGGGGCTGTGTCTGTGGGGCAATGGGGCAGGGCTGGCGCGGTGTCTGGGGGGAGTTGGAGGTGGGGGGCTGTGTCTGTGGGGCAATGGGGCAGGGCTGGCGCGGTGTCTGGGGGGCTGTGTCAGTGGGGCAGGGCTGACGCGGTGTCTGGGGGGAGTTGGAGGTGGGGGCTGTGTCAGTGGGGCAGGGCTGGCGCGGTGTCTGGGGGGAGTTGGAGGTGGGGGGCTGTGTCTGGGGGGCAGTGGGGCAGGGCTGGCGCGGTGTCTGGGGGGCTGTGTCAGTGGGGCAGGGCTGGCGCGGTGTCTGGGGGGCTGTGTCAGTGGGGGGCTGTGTCTGTGGGGCAATGGGGCAGGGCTGGCGCGGTGTCTGGGGGGAGTTGGAGGTGGGGGGCTGTGTCTGGGGGGCAGTGGGGCAGGGCTGGCGCGGTGTCTGGGGGGAGTTGGAGGTGGGGGGTTGTCAGTGGGGCAGGGCTGGCGCGGTGTCTGGGGGGAGTTGGAGGTGGGGGGCTGTGTCTGGGGGGCAATAGGGCAGGGCTGACGCGGTGTCAGTGGGGAGTTGGAGGTGGGGGGCTGTGTCTGGGGGGCAGTGGGGCAGGGCTGGCGCGGTGTCTGGGGGGCTGTGTCAGTGGGGAGTTGGAGGTGGGGGGCTGTGTCTGGGGGGCAGTGGGGCAGGGCTGGCGCGGTGTCTGGGGGGAGTTGGAGGTGAGGGGCTGTGTCTGGGGGGCTGTGTCTGGGGGGCAATGGGGCAGGGGGCCGGGGCGGGGCAGGCCGGCGCTGTCTAGGAGCTGGCAGGGTGCGGGGGGCACGTGCGGGGCGGACGCGGGGTGGCCGCAGGGCAGCGTGTGGGCGATGGGCAGGGTGCGCGTGGCCGTGGGGCGGGTGCCCGGGCCGCGCGTGGGGGCCGCACCCCTCCCCGTCTCGCCGCGTCGGGCCCCCGGCCCCACCCCCGGCCCTGCCCGAGCCCCGCCCCCAGCGGCCCCGCGCCGCGGCCCGGCCGCCCCGCACTCACGTCCCCCATCCACAGGCTGGCGGCCATGCTGCTCCCGCAGGCCCCGGGCGGGCTCGGGGGGCCGCGGCTCCGGCTGCCCGCTCGGCCCCGCCGCCGCTTCCGCCGGCGCCGCCTCACGGTGTCTCCGGAGCCCGCTCCGGCCGCCGCGCTTCCCCGCCGCCTCCTCCTGCGGGGCCCGGCCGGGCAGAGAGCGGAGCCGCCGCCAGCCAGGGCCCCGAGCCGCCCACAGCGGGCCCTGCCGGCGGGAGGAGCAACGGCAGCGCGCGGGAATCCGGCCGGGGCAGATGGGGGTAGCTTGGGAGGTGGGGTAGGTCGGATGGGGCAGGGACAGGAGGAGTTGGGGTAGCTTGGGAGGTGGGGCAGGAGGAGCTGGGGGGGTAGGTAGGATGGGGTGGGGGCAGGGACAGGAGGAGTTGGGGTAACTTGGGAGGTGGGGCAGGAGGAGCTGGGGGGTAGGTAGGATGAGGTGGGGCAGGGACAGGAGGCGTTGGGGTAACTTGGGAGGTGGGGCAGGAGGAGCTGGGGGGGTAGGTAGGATGGGGCAGGGACAGGAGGAGTTGGGGTAGCTTGGGAGGTGGGGCAGGAGGAGCTGGGGGGGTAGGATGAGGTGGGGCAGGGACAGGAGGCGTTGGGGTAACTTGGGAGGTGGGGCAGGAGGAGCTGGGGGGGTAGGATGAGGTGGGGCAGGGACAGGAGGCGTTGGGGTAACTTGGGAGGTGGGGCAGGAGGAGCTGGGGGGGTAGGATGGGGTGGGGGCAGGGACAGGAGGAGTTGGGGTAGCTTGGGAGGTGGGGCAGGAGGAGCTGGGGGGTAGGTAGGATGGGGCAGGGACAGGAGGAGCTGGGGTGAGGGGTAGCTTGGGGGGTGGAGCAGGAGGAGTTGGTGGTATAGGTAGGATGGGGTAGGGGCAGGGACAGGAGGAGCTGGGGTAACTTGGGAGGTGGGGCAGGAGGAGCTGGGGGGGTAGGTAGGATGGGGCAGGGACAGGAGGAGCTGGGGTAACTTGGGAGGTGGGGCAGGAGGAGCTGGGGGGGTAGGTAGGATGGGGCAGGGACAGGAGGAGTTGGGGTAGGTTGGGAGGTGGGGCAGGAGGAGCTGGGGGGGTAGGATGGGGTGGGGGCAGGGACAGGAGGTGTTGGGGTGAGGGGTAGCTTGGGGGTGGAGCAGGAGGAGTTGGTGGTGTGGGTAGAATGGGGGAGTAGGAGCTGGGGTAAGACAGGCAGGTGCAGGAGGTAGGGAAAGGAATATGCAACCTGTGGCTTCTAGGAGCTACTTTGAATCCAGCCGAGAGTAGTATTTACATTGTTGTCAACTCCTCTCACTGTATCTCGTGTTTTTCTTAAAGCCCCAGCTCCTGGATTCACAAGATTACTGAGAGTCTCCACTTTCATTTAAGAAAGAAAAAGTTTCTAGCCCTCATGATGATTGTGCAGAAAAGCTTGAACATGACCAAGTACAGCCTAAAGGCTCCGAAACCTGTAGGCAAATAAAATGAATGTCAAATTTAGTATTTTAAAAAAATTCTCATGAGTTTTGAGCACTTTCAAGCATTCAACACTCATGAGGCAGGCCCTCCAAAATAATGAGATCAGCTTAAAAATAATGAGATTTAAAACAATGAATTGTATTATTATTAATTTATTTCTATTGTGGTAATACATAGGAGCCCCAGTCACAGACCAATATTCCACTGTGCTAGGTGCTGCATAAACATAACAAAAAGACAGTGCGCACCGCAAAGGGCTTGTAAGCTAATGATACTTTCACAGGTGATTTTTTTTTCCCTTCTGTTTTTTGTGCCTTGAGAGTTTGCTCGGGTCATAGTTACAATCTTTTCTTGCAAAAGCTGGCAATACTCCAGTACTGTGGGAGTGACTGAAATTGGCCAAGTTTGAAGGTTTTTTAGAGGCCTGTTTGGCAATGTTCCCTCTAATTTTTTACATCCATGTGCAGAATGAATGTTGTTATGCGGACCAATATGGAGGTGAAGTGTGGTGGGACCAAGAGGTTTGAAGTATGGGAGGGGGCTCAGGGCTGGGGCAGACGGTTGGGGTGCAGGGGGTGAGGGGTCTGGCTGGTGGTTCAGGCTCTTGGGTGGGGCCAGGGATGAGGAGTTTGGGGTGCAGGCTGTCCCGGGACTGCGGTGGGGAGAGAGGACTCCTCCCAGCCCTCTCTTGCCACAGCATCCTGGGGCTGGGGCCAGGGGAGAGGCTATCCCTATCTGCACAGCTTAGAGGGAACTTAGCTGTTTGTTTGGAGTGGGTTTCTGGGTCTCAGACCAGTCCCTACTGGGGCCAGCATCTGCCTTACAAAATCACCGTCATCCTAGGCACAAATTAACCCACCCCTGGTAGGCATGCTCAGCAGAAAGGCCAAAGGCTGAATGGTCAACAGAGGCTGAATTCTCTAGGGGTGGGTCCCACTAAGTCAAAGGTGAGGCACGTTGATGGGATTGCGTGTGTGTGTGTGTGTGTGTACTCCAGTTTCTTCTCCCTGTGTTCCGTGGCTGCCAAAGGAATTCAGTCTCCAAGACCCTCAGTTCATCACCTCTTACCAGTGCTGGATCGGTGACAGCTTAGCAGGAGAGTGAGTTTCTGTGTGTATGGGGGTGGGGGGATGTGAGAACCTGGATTTATGCAGGAAATAGCCCAGCTTGATTGTCATGCACATTGTGTAAAGAGTTGTCACTTTGGATGGGCTATCACCAGCAGGAGAGTGAATTTGTGTGGGGGGGTGGAGGGTGAGAAAACCTGGATTTGTGCTGGAAATCACTTTAGATAAGCTATTACCAGCAGGACAGTGGGGTGGGAATAGGTATTGTTTCATATTCTCTGTGTATATATAAAGCCTGCTGCAGTTTCCACGATATGCATCTGAGGAAGTGAGCTGTAGCTCACGAAAGCTTATGCTCTAATAAATTGGTTAGTCTCTAAGGTGCCACAAGTCCTCCTTTTCTTTTTGCGAATACAGACTAACACGGCTGCTACTCTGAAGCTTGGTCTCTGCCTCTTCTCCAGTTTGTACCTCCACAGGTCAAGTCCTTGCCAGCAAATGTCTTCACCACATTGACTTCCTGGGGGAAATGAGACAGCCAGCCGTTATGGTCCCAGGGACAGGCAATAGCAGCACTGAGATAGCTTTAGTGACAAAATTCCCAGAGGATTTTGGGTGGTTGTATTCTTGTTATTTTGTTTTGTGGTAGCACCCAACAACCCTAGTCATAGACTAGGATCTCCTTGTGCTAGTTGCTGTACAAATACAGAACAAAAGGACTGTCCTTCCCCTGAAGATCTTGCAGTGTAAGTAGTCCTGTCTCCCTCTAGTAGCTGTCTAAATAAATGCAACATGCTCACAGTTAAAGGAATTCTTTTTTAATGGAGGCCTGTGTTTTTGGGGCTGAAGGTTCAGTGTTTGGTCTCTTTTGTCTACATGTCGCCAAGGTGTGTGAGTTTTTTTAATGGTTTTCGTTCTGCCTGTGTAGTTGTGTGTGTCTGTACATAAAAAACATAGGTGTATTTAAAAAATTTCAGTGTGCCGTTGTGTACGTCTGGGTGTCGTGAACTGCTGTGCTGATGAAGGAGCCACACTGGCAGCCCTGGAGACTCAAGTCCCATCTTTATACACAAAACAGACACAGTATGAGCAACATGAATGTCAGCTTTGTCCACACTGTCCCCCAGGGCTCTGCTCTGGAGGGGCCCGCTCTAGGAGTGAGGGGGGGGGTTCACTCCTTAGGCTCATCACTGAGATTGCTAACAAGGGGGCCATTTGATGCCAGCAATGTAGGTTGTTTTGTGATGTGGGACCCAATTCAGCCCAGATGAAACCAGATGCATTGGAGTCAATGGGAGATAAGCCTGCTTACACCAGAACCATATGAGGCCTCTCATCTCTCTGTATGCTTTGTAAACTCCTTATCTATAATGGACAGACAGGTGCGCAGCATTAGCTGTAATAGATCAAACCTCTGAACCCTCTTTCTGTGTAATACTGTATCAGACTGATGATAGCAGGAGAGAGGAAGAGGTGCCAGTTCTGTTTCCAGAGGTTTCAGAGTAACAGCCGTGTTAGTCTGTATTCGCAAAAAGAAAAGGAGTACTTGTGGCACCTTAGAGACTAACCAATTTATTTGAGCATGAGCTTTCGTGAGCTACACCGATGAAGTGAGCTGTAGCTCACGAAAGCTCATGCTCAAATAAATTGGCTAGTCTCTAAGGTGCCACAAGTCCTCCTTTTCTTTTTGTTTCCAGAGGGTAAGTGTTGCCAGACCTCCCATTCCGAATAAAGCAGAACTACATGGACGTCAATAATCTCAGCTGAGGGTTTGTTGCCAGCTCTGCTCCTGCCAGAACAAGAGGGGGCAGCACAAGCTTGTGTAACAAACAAATGAGGTTGGGTGTCTTCATAACCTAATGTAAACAAACCTTGGGAAACATTTTTGTGTGTGAATTTTTTAAAAGGTGTTGAAAAGCGATGTATTTAAACATTTACTTAACCGTTTCTCTGGAGCATTGGCAATCTAGACAACAGCATGGAGGTGGTGTATGAAACCTACTAAGGACAGAAAGTAACTGTCCAGTCTGGTTTCCCTTGCAAGTTAAAACTTTATTAATTTCCAGCCCCACTTGATTTAGCAGAATTTTGCAGTGGGCTAAAGAAATTCCATAAGCTCCGAGTTAGGCAAGGCCTGTCTCTATAACATCAGACTGCAGTATTGCCATCCCCAAGTGTTCAAAAATAATGAGTCAGCCCTCTAAAAATTATTATATTGTCTTAAAAAATAAATTTAAAAATACATTCTGCGTTCTTCTCATTTTCCTTCTGTTTTTTGAGTTTTTATGGTGCATGCAGATCACGTTTTCCAGCTTTTCTCTTCAACCATGAGGGCCAGAAACGTTTCTTGTTGTTTTTAAATGAAAGCTGAGAGTCTCATATATTCACAAGACTCCAGGAATTGGGGCTTTAATAAAAGCTGCATATAGTGCAAGATGATAAAATCATGATTGTTTGCAAGACTGGTACTGTTGAGAATATGGCCTCCTATTTAGTAATTTTTTTTCATTTAATGGTGTAAATTTAGTGCTTAAGAATGGTGCTGTCTTGATAGCCATGGGGCTTGATGTCCTCTAAGAGCATAAGAATGGCCATATTGGGTTAGGCCAAAGGTCCATCTAGCCCAGTGTCCTATCTTCTGACAGTGGCCAATGCCATGTGCTTCAGAGGGAGTGACCAGAACAGGCAATCATTGAGTGGTCCATCCCCTGTTGTCCACTCCCAGCTCCTGGCAACGGAACAGATACAGCATGGAGAGCAAAAGGTAAGCTCTCCCTCTCCCCCCAAGTTCTTGATATATCTCAGCTGGAGAAACCACCATCCCTAGAAGTAAAAAGGAAGTTACAATCTAGTGCTTTTTATCCATAAAACTCCAAGGTCTTTACAGTGCTCATTTTACAGATGGAGAACCCTAGCACAGAGAGGTAAAGTAATTTGCCCAGCATAAAAAAAATCATCAATCAATGAGTCAGGGGCAGAACTGGGAACAGATGTTCTGATTCCTGGTGTTATCTGCTGAACCACACTACCTCTTCAAGGCCTGCTTAAATTGGTGTCTCTGCTGAGACTGCAAGTCAAGGAGTTGTGGGGGCAGTGACTGCGGACAGGGCAGCACACGGGAGACCCCCTGCCCCTTCCTCCCCAGGAGCTGCTGCCGAACATGCTGGCCATTTCCGGGAGCGGTGTGGGGCCAGGGCAGGCAGGGAGCCTGCCTTAGCTCTGCTGCATCGCTGCCTGCGGTAAGCGGCACCCAGCTGGAGCCCGCACCCCAACCCCATCCCAGAGCCTGCACCCCTACCGACTGCCAGAGCCCTAAGCCCCCTCCCGGAGCCAGCGCTTCTTCCCCCCCAATCTCCTGCCCCAGCCCTGAGCCCCCTCCTGCACCCAAACTCCCTCCCAGAGCCTGCACCCCGAACCCCCTCCTGCACTCCACCCCCCTGCCCCAGCTCAGCCCGGAGCCTGCACCCCAACCCACTGCTCAAGCCCTGAGCCCCCTCCTGGAACAAGCACCCCACACCCACTCCTACACTCAAACTCCCTCCCAGAGTCCACACACTGAACCACCTCCTGCACCCCAGCTCCCTGCCCCAGGCTCAGCTTGGAGCCCCGCCCATAATCCAAACCCCTCGGCCCTAGCCCAGAGCCCGCAGCACCATAACCCCTTGTCAAGCCTGGTGAAAGTGAGTGAGGGTAGGGGAGAGCAAGCAACAGTGGGAGGGGGGGATGGAGTGAGTGCGGTGGGGTCTCAGAGAAGGGGTGGGGTGAGGCAAGGGTATTTAGGTTTATGTGATTACTGTTGTTTTTACATTTTCTTTGTGGTAAATCCTGGGTTGCACTTATATTCAAAAAGTGATCTTGTGCTTAAAAAGGTTGGAGACCACTGGTTTTGATGATAGTTTTTGTAACCTGGACACTTTTCCACTGGGAACTGGACTGAAACTCATCAAAGTCAATTTACACAGCCCACCAAATTACTGCTCACTGATTGTTATTACATTATGACATTCTGCAAACACTTTAAAAATGTCAGCGATTTATTCTTTGTTGTAGTTCGATACAGTGGTTCCAGTATCTTTAAGATTCTTTTGCATTTTTCCTGCCCAATTGGATAAAACAGAGCATGCCTTCTCTTGAGATAAGCCACAAAGGGTAGACTGGAAGCAGTGAGAGCACAAGCAGAAGCCCAGATCCCGTGATCACATTGACCAGACAGGAGGTAAGAGTTTTACTGGCCATTCTTCTTCTGATGTGACTGCTATGCATAGAACAAAACTTTGCAATGGAAACAGTTGTGCCAGAAGAACATTATTACCTTGAGAACTGATTTGCTTCCCCTTTGCTAAAGATGTGTGGCTTGACAAGGAAGCAGCAGCTCATAATAGAAACAAGTGGGGAATCCTCTACTATTAAACTAATGTGTGTTGGGGTTTGGAGTGGGAGTTAGTTAACAACTGGAACATCTGCATAACTAGTCAATGTTGGTGAGACACTGGGGACCTCTTGCTAATCTTTAATGGCCTAATACTGCAAACTGCTGAGATCTTTCAGTGGGCTTTGAGGGAACCCATCAAAAGCATCTCACAGGATTTGGGGGTCCCTAGTAGACATCCAATCATTTCCAGGTCTCCTTGTTAAACAGATGCACATTCAAGATGCTTGACTGGTTGAAAGATCAAGGGCATGATCCTGTGAGCTGCTGAGCTCCTCGACTCCCGTTGACTTCAGTAGGAGTGGAGGGGTTCTCAGCCCCTCCCATGAGGAGGTCCTGAGTGATCTCTGCTTTTAAAATTAATGGGTTTGTGTGTGAGAATCTGGCCTGGGGATGGTTAATTTTAATTTCCTAGTTTTCGCTCTGCATTTGAAACTGACCCAAATAGTTTTCTTGTCTGTGATACTGGCAGTTCTTGAGTAAGAGCCTTTCCTATTATTGATCTCTCAGAGGGACCTTCCCTTAAGCCAGTGGAGTTAGATTAGGCCAGGGATGCTTTAAAAATTTTTTTGCAGATGCATGGAGCAAAAGCCGGAGGCTTCTGACATACTGAAAGTAATTTATAAATTCAGTGAGGAAACTATGTGATGAAAATCTGTTCTCTATTATAACATAAAACGATGTCTTAAAAGTTGATCGAAAACACTCTTTTTATGATGAAGATAATGTAGCTTGATGGGACTAATACATCTGAGAATTCTTTCCCCATGTGATGTTTTCAAATTAATATAGAAGTTTTCCTTTTTGTTCTGGTAACAATTTTGATTCCTATCTCAGCTTCAGAGCAAGTGAAAAATTTTCCTGCCTGGCTTTCAGCCCCCAGATCCTAATGGCATATTTGAAAAAAGTGGTGGCAAAACTGCATGACATTTTATTATCCACACCCCATTTATTGGGATTCAACATTTTGCAATGGGGGAGACATGATAATTTCTCAGACACAAATCTGTCCCTTTGGTAAACAGTATGTTTTGCTGCAGACTGCATCAATATGTGTGTGTGTCTGTACCCGCAGATAGTAGGGGTTTGCGTTGCAATCCAATATGTTCACATTTCACCAACCCTGTGGGTTTGTAAGATTCCTTAAAAGATCAAGGTTGGAATGGGCTACAGAGACTGTACTCCTCCCTTACCCCTCAAGGGGTCCTTCCAGATGAGGGTTGAGGCCCATCGGCTGGGTACATAGGGGGTTGTTGTGCACCTCCACTGCCCCTTGCTCTACCTGATCTGTAGAAAAAAGGATTTCAGTTCCCAAGGCTGTCAAGTTATCACCATCCACCAGCACTCGCCTTTCCTGTTTTTGCATTCTTTGTCCCATGTCATTACTTGACTCCTGTTCTTTTGTAGCTTTTGCCTTCCTTATTTTTTTGTTTGGAGTGGGATGTATTTCTGTTCCTTTTGGATGGAACTCCTTTGGGATCTCAACCCATCCCGACAGGGATCCAATAGGCCGTCTCCTTTCACCAGCCCTGAATTCACAAAATTCAAACTTATATTTACTACCAAGAAAATAAAAAGTTTGACATCTTGTTTCCACCCGCCCAGTTGAAATGTTACTCTCCGTCAAATATCTTATAAAAATAAAATGAGAGAGAATTTTCAGGAGTTAATAATAATTCCCCAGCTGGAGTTATGTCTCATATGTTTACATCCTACATGAATGTCTCATGAACAGACTCAAATCCAGTTGCTAGATTTCATTTGACGCAGATGTTGGGGCTCTAACCAAGGTGTTTGTATCTTACTCGCTGTATGTTGTGGGACTCATGGAAACAATCCACTGAGCGACCAGGCAAGTGGATATTTTCCTTAGGTTTAAAAATAATAAATAGGCTCCAGATGGCATCAACCATTAAAACTATCTTGATGTGTAACTTGAAAGGGGATTAAATTAATTTTTTTGGTCTTCCAAATGCTTCAGATTTGGCTGGAAACAGAAGCCATGGTTTGATGTCGATCGTGACTGAACTGGATGATTCAGTTTGAAAGGAAACAAAATCTAATTCACCTTTTACAGTGTGTTGTGTTAAGTGAATGATGCACTGGTAAAAGGTGGTGGCTTGACAGCCCTGCCTCTTTTTGATCTCTAGAATGGGAACAGCACAGGCCGCAGTGGTACAGGCTTCCCAATCACTGCCACATTAGAGGTTTTGATTCTCTACTGCATTGTGCTCTATGAATGCAGCTGCATCTGGCAGAATCAGGGGCCTGATTCTCCAAGATGTGCTTTGTGTGGTTATTTACACCTGTGCAAAGTGGTTGTAAAATACCGTCAAACCAGACTTCTCCATTCTCTTACCCTAATAGTAATCTTTTTTACCCACTTTGCACAAGGGTAAATGACGGCACAGGGTGCAAGACAGTGTATGTACAGGTTCTGTGGGCTTGATCCTACAATCTTTCCTTTGAGTGCTACGTGCTCAGACAGGTAATCTAATTAATGAGACTGCTTGCGTAGTGCTACTTAGCATGAGTAAGAGTTGTAGAATCAGCCCCAGGAGCATATCTGACCATGTTACAGTGTTCAGTCTTAGCTATGGACACAAGAACCTATTTTGCTGAGCGAAGGAATATTAGCCAGGATGCTAAGGTGTTTGATAGATGTCCTGGGCACTTTAAATTCCACCTGCAGCAGCCCCTAGAGATGGCCAGAAAGGACCTTGCTGTAACAGCTCAATCTTAGGATGGCATCTGTAAAGGCTGGTCTGTAGTATGAAATGTTACCATGTTTGAACATGGCTGTGAATAGCTGAGTTAGGTGACAGAATGCTGACCACAACTTTGTGGTTAGTGTACATGGAACAAACCATGTTCAGCAGCTAACTTAATTCTTCACATAGAATCATAGAATATCAGGGTTGGAAGGGACCTCAGGAGGTCATCTAGTCCAACCCCCTTGCTCAAAGCAGGATCAATCCCCAATTTTTGCCCCAGATCCCTAAATGGCCCCCTCAAGGATTGAATTCACAACCGTGGGTTTAGCAGGCCAATGCTCAAACCACTGAGCTCTCCCTCCCACAGCACTGAAATAATTTAATGTAGTCCTACAGTGTCAGTGCACTGTTGTTCCTGGTACATTACTGCAATGCCTGCATTGGGCTGGAGTCATGCTCAGAGTAATGCTTAGAGAGGAGGAATGGTTTAGTGATCAGGACATTAGGCTAGTACTTGGGAGATGGGGGTTTGAGTTCCTGCTTCATCATGCACTTCCTGTATGAGCCTAGGTAAGATGCTTCGGTTCTCTGTGCCTCAGCTCACAATCTGTAAAATGGGGATCATAGCATTTTCCTACCTCAAAGGGATGTTGTGAGAAGAAATACATCAAAGACAGCATCTGAGCACCTCACAGGGTAATGGGTAGGGTAGGTAGATGCATGTACAGCATGTGTTGGGGATGGCTTCGCTGTCTGAGCTTTAGGCTTGGAGTAGACAGAACTTCTTTGCTCCAGTCCTCGCGGGGTCAACTCAGCCCTTGGTCCCTCCAAGGCAGATAAATTGCCATCCATTTAGTCTATTGGCTGATCATCCTCAGTAAGCCTTAGCTCCCGCACTACTACAAAAGGAGTCCAAAACATGACTGGGACTGATATGATTACAGCAGTCTTGAATGTGGTGTTTCTGTGCCGTTTGTACTTAGAAATGTATCAAGGGGGCTTAATTAGAAATAGCTTTTGCAACACTGGATCTGAGTCTGTCCCCAGTGAAGTGCATTTGCGGGTATGGGTTTAATCCCCAGTGGACATTTATGGCTATTGACATTGATCTAGGATAATACACAGCTCAATTGAGGATCAATAGACAAATTGACCACAAACTTCTAAAAGACTGTTCTTTATATAAAGGTCTCTCTGTACTGGCCTGCAGTATGTTATATATTTTTTCTGTGCACTCTTTACCATCATTATGACTTTATAAAGCTGCTGTAACAGCTCAGCCTTGCTGCTGAGAATCAATGTAATGATCTGGAACTGCTTTAAACCATCTTTGCATGGTAATGATGCATCTGTCAGTTGCTGACAGACCTGTGGCCTGTCTGACACTTCCTGCTATCTTGAAGATAAGATGTAAAACTGAAGTCTTGACTACTTGTAATCCATAAAGATCCCAGATTTCAGAGTAGCAGCCGCGTTAGTCTGTATCTGCAAAAAGAAAAGGAGTACTTGTGGCACCTTAGAGACTAACCAATTTATTTTAGCATAGGAATTCCTTAGCTACAGCTCACTTCATCGGATGCATAAAGTGGAAAATACAGTGAGGAGATTTATATACACACAGACCATGAAAAAATGGGTGTTTATCATACACATTGTAAGGAGAGTGATCACTTAAGATGAGCTATTACCAGCAGGAGAGTGGGGTGGGGGGAGAGAAAACCTTTTGAAGTGATAATCAAGGTGGGCCATTTCCAGCACATTTCCAGGAGTTAACAAGAACATCATGAAACAATGGGTGATACCATACACACTGTAAGGCGAGTGATCAGGTAAGGTGAGCTATTACCAGCAGGAGAGCGGGAGGGGGGGTGGGGGGGAAGGGAGGGAGACGAGGACGACACCTTTTGTAGTGATAATCACGGTGGGCCATTACCAGCAGTTGACAAGAACGTCTGAGGAACAGCGGGTGGGGGGGGCAGGGAGGAATAAACATGGGGAAATAGTTTTACTTTGTGTAATGACCCATCCACTGCCAGTCTTTATTCAAGCCTAAGGTAATTGTATCCAGTTTGCAAATTAATTCCAATTCAGCAGTCTCTCGTTGGAGTCTGTTTTTGAAGTTTTTTTGTTGAAGAATTGCCACTTTTAGGTCTGTAATCGAGTGACCAGAGAGATTGAAATGTTCTCCAACTGGTTTTTGAATGTTATAATTCTTGACGTCTGATTTGTGTCCATTTATTCTTTTACATAGAGACTGTCCAGTTTGGCCAATGTACATGGCAGAGGGGCATTGCTGGCACATGATGGCATATATCCCATTGGTAGATGTGCAGGTGAACGAGCCTCTGATAGTGTGGCTGATGTGATTAGGCCCTATGATGGTGTCCCCTGAATAGATATGTGGACACAGTTGGCAATGGGCTTTGTTGCAAGGATAGGTTCCAGGGTTAGTGGTTCTGTTGTGTGGTGTGTGGTTGCTGGTCAGTATTTGCTTCAGGTTGCGGGGCTATCTGTAAGCAAGGACTGGTCTGTCTCCCAAGATCTGTGAGAGTGATGGGTCGTCCTTCAGGATAGGTTGTAGATCCTTGATGATGGGTTGGAGAGGTTTTAGTTGGGGGCTGAAGGTGATGGCTAGTGGCGTTCTGTTATTTTCTTTGTTGGGCCTGTCCTGGAGTAGGTGACTTCTGGGTACTCTTCTGGCTCTGTCAATATGTTTCCTCACTTCAGCAGGTGGGTATTGTAGTTGTAAGAATGCTTGATAGAGATCTTGTAGGTGTTTGTCTCTGTCTGAGGAGTTGGAGCAAATGCAGTTGTATCGTAGAGCTTGGCTGTAGACAATGGATCGTGTGGTGTGGTCTGGATGAAAGCTGGAGGCATGTAGGTAGGAATAGCGGTCAGTAGGTTTCTGGTATAGGGTGGTGTTTAGGTGGCCATCGCTTATTAGCACGGTAGTGTCCAGAAGTGGATCTCTTGTGTGGACTGGTCCAGGCTGGAAATGGCCCACCTTGATTATCACTACAGAAGGTTTTTTTCCCCCTGCTCTCCTGCTGGTAATAGCTCACCTTCCCTGATCACTGTCGTTACAGTGTGTATGGTAACACCCATTGTTTCATGTTCTCTGTGTATATAAATCTCCCCATTATATTTTCCACGGCATGCATCCAATGAAGTGAGCTGTAGCTCACGAAAGCTTATGCTCAAATAAACTGGTTAGTCTCTAAGGTGCCACAAAGATCCCAGAGGCATTTATGCAAGAGTGGGAGGGTTAACCTTGCAGAACTTGGGGTAACATTTTCAAAAGTTAAGGTCATAGTAGGTTGAGATGGGAAAGACCTATTGAATGGTTGAGACCATCCCTTTGCCAGTGCAGTGAAACACATCCACAGCTATCGAAGGCTTCCCCTTTGTCACTATGCTGCAAGCCGTGGTAATTTCAGCGGGGATAGGACCCAGGTCTTGTTGCTCAAGTAGCTCAGACCTCTTGTATTTGAGTTGAAGGAGAGCGTCCCATTAACTACTGTGTGTGTCTGAGCCCTGGCCTCCACTAGGAGCTGAGGTCGAATTTAGCAGCGTTAAATCGATTTAACCATGCACCAGACGACGAAGCCCTTTTTTCGACTTAAAGGTCTATTAAAATCGATTTCCTTACTCTACCCCCAACAAGGGGATTAGCACTGAAATTGGCCTTGCCGGGTCGAATTTGGGGTACTGTGGACACAATTCGATGGTATTGGCCTCCAGGAGCTATCCCGGAGTGCTCCATTGTGACCGCTCTGGACAGCACTCTCAACTCAGATACACTCGCCAGGTAGACAGGAAAAGGCCCGCGAACTTTTGAATCTCATTTCCTGTTTGGCCAGCGTGGCAAGCTGCAGGTGACCATGCAGAGCTCATCAGCAGAGGTGACCATGATGGAGTCCCAGAATCGCAAAAGAGCTCCAGCACGGACCGAACGGGAGGTACGGGATCTGATCGCTGTATGGGGAGAGGAATCCGTGCTATCAGAACTATGTTCCAGTTTTCAAAATGCCAAAACATTTGTCAAAATCTCCCGGGGCATGAAGGACAGAGGCCATAACAGGAATCCGAAGCAGTGCCGCATGAAACTTAAGGAGCTGAGGCAAGCCTACCAGAAAACCAGAGAGGCGAACGGCCGCTCCGGGTCAGAGCCTCAAACATGCCGCTTCTGTGATGAGCTGCATGCCATTTTAGGGGGTTCAGCCACCACTACCCCAGCCGTGTTGTTTGACCCCTTCAATGAAGATGGAGGCAACACAGAAGCAGGTTTTGGGGATGAGGAAGATGATGATGATGAGGTTCTAGATAGCTCACAGCAAGCAAGTGGAGAAACCAGTTTTCCTGACAGCCAGGAACTGTTTCTCACCCTGGACCTGGAGCCAGTACCCCCCGAACCCACCTAAGGCTGCCTCCCGGACCCACCAGGTGGAGAAGGGACCTCTGGTGAGTGTACCTCTTAAAATACTATACATGGTTTAAAAACAAGCATGATTAATTTGCCCTGGCATTCGCGGCTCTCCTGGATGTACTCCCAAAGCCTTTGCAAAAGGTTTCTGGGAGGGCAGCCTTATTCCATCCACCATGGCAGGACACTTTACCACTCCAGGCCAGTAGTACGTACTTGGGAATCATTGTAGAACAAAGCATTGCAGTGTATGTTTGCTGGCGTTCAAACAACATCCATTCTTTATCTCTCTGTGTTATCCTCAGGAGAGTATATCATTCATGGTCACCTGGTTGAAATAGCATGCTTTTCTTAAGGGAACATTCAGAGGTGCCCATTCCTGCTGGGCTGTTTGCCTGTGGCTGAACAGAAATGTTCCCCGCTGTTAGCCATGGGGAGGGGGGAGGGGGGAGGTGCTAGCCACGCGCTGGGGGAGGCAAAATGCGACCTTGGAATGAAAGCACATGTGCTATGTATGTAATGTTAAAAGCAAGGTTTACCGTGAAAGAGTGTACCCATTCTTCTATAAAATGTGTCTTTTTAAATACCACTGTCCCTTTTTTTTCTCCACCAGCTGCATGTGTTTCAAGGATCACAGGATCTTCTCCTTCCCAGAGGCTAGCGAAGATCAGAAGGCGAAAAAAACACACTCGCGATGAAATGTTCTCTGAGCTCATGCTGTCCTCCCACACTGACGGAGCACAGACGAATGCGTGGAGGCAGACAATGTCAGAAAAGCACAGAATGACCGGGAGGAGAGGTGGCGGGCTGAAGAGAGTAAGTGGCGGGCTGAAGAAAGGGCTGAAGCTGAAAGGTGGCAGCAGCGTGATGAGAGGAAGCAGGACAGGGGAAAGCAAGTCACAAAGTTCCATGAAAGTGCCCTTACACATGCAAAAGTTTCGCAGCCACTGGGAATCGTCCCAGACCTGCAACACTATGCGATCCCACCAGTCTGTGCTTGTTTCCCGAGCCCAGAATCGGCGTTCCACCGCATGAACCTGCCCCATTAGCACCATGATGCCCCCATTGCCAGGGCCCGTGCTTTGAGAGAAGTCTGTGTTCATGTCCTCATCACTCTCGTCACTGCGCTGACGTCACCTACTCGCCCGGTTTTGCTTTGCCAGGTTCTGGTGCTGTATATATTGCTGGATAATGTGTGTGGTGTTTAATGTGCTCCTAATCGCCAAAGTGATCTGAGCGGGCTCCATGCTTGCCGTGATATGGCGACTGCACAGAAAAAAGGCACGGAACGATTGTCTGCCCTTGCTTTCATGGAAGGAGGGAGGGAAGGGGGGTCCTGACGAGATATACCCAGAACCACCCGCGACAATGTTTTAGCCCCATCAGGCACTGGGATTTCTACCCAGAATTGTATGGAACTTAGACACTGTGGTGATAGGAGGCCACTGCTGGATGGATAGAGGAAGTGGGCAGGGGAGAAGAGGCAAAGCCAATGAGGTTAGCTTGAGAATATTCATGGGAGGTTTAAAGGACAATGGCCAAATTCAGCTAGGGGGCTGGAACAATTTTTATAGTGGGGGTGCTGTGAGCCATTGAACCAAACTGTAAATTGTGTATATAATAAAAAGAAAAGGAGTACTTGTGGCACCTTAGAGACTAACCAATTTATTTGAGCATAAGCTTTCGTGAGCTACAGCTCACTTCATCGGAGCACTTGCATCCGATGAAGTGAGCTGTAGCTCAGGAAAGCTTATGCTCAAATAAATTGGTTAGTCTCTAAGGTGCCACAAGTACTCCTTTTCTTTTTGCGAATACAGACTAACAAGGCTGTTACTCTGAAACCTGTGTATATAATGGAAATCCCTTCAAGCCAGGGGGTGCAGCACCACCCCCAGCATTCCTAGTTCCAACACCTATGAATTCAGCCCTGATGTAAGTGGCTGAAACTCCATTGGCTTGGATGGAGTTGCACCTGTTTACATCAGGGAGGGTTGTGGTGCAAGGAGGGCAATATTGAACTGATTCCTGAAGTGAGCCAGTGAGATTAGTTCTTGGTTGCAGGCCTGTCAGCACTGCTGTTCATCCAGAGCTGCTCCGTTAGTGATAAATGAACTTTGAAAGTTTCCGGGGTTTAGTTTAGAGAAAATCAGTCAAATGTTTGGATTGCTTCTCCGACTCCAAATGTCTTTGATTAAGGAGTTAGGTTTGGAGTTTTGTGAGTACAGGCTTTCTTGTAAGGAAAACCAGGCCTGAACTAAAACCTCAGATCCAAACACCATTCATCTTTATGGTGTTTTTTCTCCAGATGTGAACCCTGTAGGTCAGGCCCATCTCCATTCATAAGATTTCCAGTAGATCCTGGTTTTGGCTTGGCCAAAACCCCAGTGACAGAATTTCTGTTGAGCCAACTTCAATTCTAGCTAATGCCAACAAAAGCAGAGGGAGGAGAAAGTGAATCAGCTTTGAACCTCAGAACCATAAGGTGTGGGGTTGTGTTGGGTTTGAATTTCTAGGCAAAGGTTCAGGTTGGTTTTTATTTAACCCCAGCCAGCCTGTTCCATCTTTATTCTTCATTGCATGGCATGCTGATAATTTTAAACTCTCTGAAGCAGTTTTCTGGGGTTTTTTGGCTTTGCCAAGAAAGAGCTGTTGCCTACATCAAAAGCGAACAGGGAAAAGTGAGTAATTTCCTCCTTTTGTGTGGTTGAAAAGCTAAAGGTGCCACCTCCTAATTCTCAGCATCCACTGCTCAGCTGGCACACAAGTGGCTTTGATCTCACCACTTGTCTTTGAACTACTCCCTATCCCCAAATCCCTTTCCGTCTCCACTGAGTGGTGTCACTTTCAGAGCTTATGCCAATTAGCTGACCCCTGGGACCTAAAAGAACCACAGGTAAACTGCTCATAAGGGTATCTAGTTTCAAAGCTATGGCTCCCCACCCAGTAGCTCTCCCACTTTCCTATTGCATTTCTGTGGTGGAATGTTAACTGCAGGCAATACGGGATGTATGGAGCAGGGGGAATATGGGGTTTACATTGATTCAACAGGTCAGTGTTAAGAGTGGAATCCAGCTCTTTTGCAAAGAATTGCAGGCCTTGGTCAGGCATTTCCTGCCCCTCAAGGCTACAGATGAATCCAGGGGCCTGGCCAGCGCTAGGATTTGTCAGTTACCAACAGGTACAGCTCCACCAGTGGTAGCCTAGGGTAGACACAGGTCAGATGGGCTCAGGCATTTTTACTACAATTTCGTCTAACTCTGCAGCACATGGGAAACGTGATCTGAGATATTTACCAGAACCTCCAAACCAAGGCTTGACATTCTTGATCTTTCTAAGGTACAAATCAAGCAGAGAACGTTTCCTTGCTGGAGGGGAAAGGAGACACCTCTGAGGCTGCCTTTGTCCATCACAATGATGCAAAAAAAAGGCACAATCCCCAGTTAAAAGAAAATCTTTTGCAGGCCACCTTTATCCTTAATGTCCCAGCCAAGTTCTGAGTTTGGTAATAACATTCTGCCTCCATGATCTTGCCCTCTCTTGGAGATTCAGTTGTGTACAGGATTCTTTTTCTCTTCCTGTGTGTGTGGGTGTTGTACTCTGCTAATGGGGACCTGCAGTAGTTTTTCTAGCGACCTTTATGATCTAGTAATGGGACTTGAAAGGATTTATTTTTTTTAATTTTTTCCCTTTCTTATTTTTCCTTAGAAGTATCAGGAACATGAGGTCTGCTCTTCCCTATCTTTTCTGGAGAACATTTGGGAGCTCAGGGATGTTTTATTGTGAGTCACTAGTTTGCAAGGTAGGGGTGTGTGTGTGTGTGTGTTCGTTTGTGTTCTTTAACAAAGTCTTCCTTTCTCCAGATTGTTAATTAGTCATTGAGGTCAAGTAGGGGTTAAGAAACAAAATGTTTTTAACAGTCTGATTTGCTTTCCCTTTCCCTTTTTACAGATCAGTTGTTACTCTCTTGCCACGTCACCATTTTGCTAGTTTTTCAGCAATCATAGAATCTTTCAGCCTAGACAGGACCTATATTTCCAATGTGAAAAACAAGCAGAAATCCCTTTGCAGGTGATGTTTAAGCAGCTACCATGTTTTGCGGCTGCATTTCAGTATTGGGTGAAGTGATTCGTATGTATATAATGGACAAAACCATGGTTAACTTTAGAGCCTGCTCTATACACAGTATTTTGTTTGGGTATCTATGTTGGTAGGGGTGTGATATTTTCTTTTAACCTAACTAGTTATACTGGTCCATCCCAGCTAGTGTGGGCACAGTTATACCAGTGCAAAGGTGTCTTACACTGCTTAGCTTATTTGCCTTCCCATACTGGCATAAAGCATCCTTACACCAATATAATTGCATCCATACTAGGGGAGGTTGTACTGCTTTATACTGGCATAGATTTAGAGTGGTACACCTTTTGTTTGCAGAAAAGCCCTAAATGAAGAGAGGAAGAATAGTTCAGTGATTAGGGCACTAGCTCAGGACTAGGGAGACCAACATTCAATTCCCTACTCCACCACAGACTTCCTGTGTGATCTGGGGCAAGTCACTGGGTATTTATCGCTCTGTATGAACAATGGGAATAGCAAGAGGAAGAAGCAACCACATGACTCTTTCCCTCTGGGGCCTGCAGTTCAGCATGGCCAGTTTTGCAAGATTCTGCAGTAAAAGGCAACCTTTCCCAGGCTTCTGTGTTCCAAATGCAATGGCCCTATCACAGCAGTCTGGTGGGCAGTTGCAAAGAAAGGCAAGGAGGGGAATGGTCAGCTTCCTTTCTTCATGCAGTTGGCAGTCTCTAGGAGGTTCAAAACTTCTCCTTGCCCCACTGGGTGCAGCTTCCTGGGGAAAGCAGCCGCCGCCAAAATTAATTTGGGTAACACGCTGCTGCCCATCCCTACTGGAGTTACCATCAATGCCCTTAAGGCTCCATATCTGATCTGGCTCAGGTCTTCTAAGCAGCGGAAGTTCCAAGCCACCATCTGTCAATGTTAACGCTACTCTGCCTCCCTTTTCTTCGGCTGATGCCTTGGTGAGTGAGTAAAAGGAATGTTGTTTGCTTTGGACTCCATCCCTTCTCCAGGTGGAGGAAATGTGCACTGACAAGACAGGAAATTCTCCTGAACCACAAGGACCTGGAACTTGGCTACTAGCTTCCTCTGGGCCTTGTCCAGATCTCAGCCCAGATATTTAACATTTATTAATAGTAATAGTTAAATTAATAGGGGGGTTTCTAACCATCAGGTTATTTCCTCATGCTGGACCGACCAGGTCACGTAGTTGTTTAAAATGCCTGCAGCAGCCCTGAAAATGTTGATAGGTTGAGGCACAACCTTCCTTTCAAAGAAACTGGAAGCCAGAGGGGATTTTGTCTGGTAGAAGATTCTCACAGCTGGGTTTGGACAAACTCCTGTGAGATATGGAAAGAGTAACTCCCGGCTGGGACAGGCTCAGCACAGCTAAGCTCAGAGTAGGGGTACTTCTCTTGTGGCCTGCCTGTGGGTCAGAAGGATCTCAGAATGATCCTTCGACTAGTGGTGAATGGGATGAATGCACATGTGCGTGTCTAGAGACACAGACACACAGAGCTGGTCTGGCACTGGATGGAAGGCTGATCTATTTGCTTGGGTCCTCATGGTGGGCACTGCCCTCTTTTGAAAATTCTGGTCATGGTCAGTGGCCTCAGGTTGTCGATGGAGGAGCCAGTTAAAAGAAAGGCTGGAGGCGTGTTGGGTTTCACTAGACTGCTGAAGGAATGTGGTTCTTTCATTGTATGTCGACCCAGCAAAGAAAAACCCACAGTTGGCCCTTGCTAACCGTCTCGGGCTGTGGGACTGTTTCATTGCTGTGTAGGCTTCCAGGCTTGGCCAGGAGCCTGGGTTCTAGAACCCTGCAGGATGGGAGGGTCCCAGAGTCCAAGTTAGCTGGGATGGGCCCGCCAAGGGTTTTTCTGTGCTGTGTAGACATACCCTAATACGGCTTCCCTCATCACCTTTTGGAAGGGAGGAAGGAGTCTTTAGGGAGGATTCCCCCAGCCAGAATCACTATCTTGCTGCACTGGAATCCGGCAACCTGGTAGTAAAAGCCTTTCTAGCCCCCATCCAATCTCCCGAGCCATCCCGTTCTCCTCATTTTCAATGTCTCAGCAATTAGTGCATTAGTTTAATGCTTAAAACCAGGAATGTGTGTGTGAGAGAGAGATTGGGGTGGGGAGAAGGACAGATACTGACCACTGCAGGAGGGGCCCGGGCCATTGTCGGAGACAGGCTATCCAATAAGTTGGGGCATTAGTCTGACCCCATGTGGCAATTCCTTCACTGCAGATGGGTGTTGTGGAATTTGTATGGGGTACCTTGGGTGACGTCTCAGAGGCAGCCCAGATATATATTCTGCCCATCTCTTCTTGGGGAATGAAGGGCCCGATTCCCCAAAGGGCTGAGCTCCTCCTGCAAGATATTGAAGCACCTTGCACATTGCCCCAGCTGGAATTGAGAGTGCACAGCACCTTGCAGAATTGAGCCCTCGACGACATCTAGGC
Source organism: Lepidochelys olivacea (assembly GCF_965140295.1). Taxonomy (NCBI): domain Eukaryota; kingdom Metazoa; phylum Chordata; order Testudines; family Cheloniidae; genus Lepidochelys; species Lepidochelys olivacea. The sequence goes on from NC_140429.1 coordinate 12,334,972, forward strand.
ATTAATCCAGGGTGCTTGGGAGAAAGTGTGTTTTGGCTAGCTGAGTGGTGGAAGGAGCATTTGGAAAGAGCTAGAACTGACTGCTCAGCTTATTGGAAGATTAGAACCATAAAATGAATTGCGTCCTGCCTAAGAAAAGAAGAGATTGAGCATTGAGGCTTCCCCAGAAGATCTGACTATCTTCACCCGGGGAAGATTTAAATGGGGTGTAGGCGTCAGGCTGGCCCTTTATTGGAAAGACTTTCCATAGAAACAGGGGCCAGTATTCTACTTTGCTTAATAACAGTTTATTCTGAAGTGTGTTCTCTGTATACAGAGTAACTTTCTTTTGGCAACAGAGCATGTATGGAGCCGCTCCTGTTTCTTTTCCTCTACTGTAGTCATTCACACTTAGCCCATTGTTCTGGGGATTTTCCCCTTCCCTTTCCCCAAGTGTTAGAACTAAGAATAAGCTTGTCTAGTCATTTCCCTCACTTTAGGATGGGTGTTTGTAATTAGATGGAACAATAACCATACCTGGGAACAAGCCTAACATGACCACCCTGCTTATGTGCTACTGTTACCTCCATGTAGAAGAGTCAAAGACTTTACCCGTAACCTGAGCAACCTAAACAAATTCAGTGTTACGATAAAGAAAGATCCACCAATTCCCTTTATGAGGTGGCTGGAACATGGGCTTCCTTCCTTCCTTTAGGCTCCGTGATTTGGAGTGGTGAATCACTGCTTTGCAGAGGAGGCTGGGACTGGGAGGTCAGAGGCTTCATTTCTCATGATATGTACGAAGCTCTATTTTGTTGATTTCAGAGTGCATGGGAGAGCAGCTGTGGCTGCCCCCAGAGACTGCACTTGACCCATAACAAGGCTTTCTTTCTGTTGATATCTTAGCTGACCTTAATTCCACTATTAACTTGTCCTGTCAAGTTAGTAGCCCCAGGGCATACCGTGACTTCCCTGTGCCTTGCTGACTGGGAGCTTTGCCAGGGATTGAATCACCAGCAGCACTGCTTGCAGCACTTGAGTGTTCCATAGAGGTCAGGTCTTCTCTCTGGATATTGAGATCCTGATCAGCTGGATCCTGATCAGCTGGTGAGATCCACTAAGGTCCAGCCCAAGTGTGATAAGGTTTAGGGCTATAACAATGACATGGAGTATGCTCATGGGTTCGTGGCTAGCTTGCTAAGATTAGGGGATTGTAATCAGTGGGACAACGTGACACTGGTGTGCAGTCGCACAACTGTATCATCACAGCCTCACTCATATAGTTGGTGGGTTCTCTACCACCAGCCAACTTCGGGGCTTTATCTGTCCTGCAGATGAGCATGCAGGGATGTGGGACAGGCCTGTACAAACAGAAATTGTTCTTAACAATTTCTACTAGTGCTTTCAGCACTTGACTCACTGTGTCTGTATATCCAGCATCAGAATTGGTCTGAAATCAATAAGTTAAAATAATTCAATAAAGACAAGTGCAAAGTACTACACTTAGGAAGAAAAATCAAATGCACCACTACAAAATGGGGAATAACTGGCTAGGTGGTAGTACTGCTGAAAAGGATCTGGGGGTTTTGGTGGATCACAAATTGAATATGAGTCAACAATGTGAGATAGTTGCAAAAAAAGGCTAATATCATTCTGAGCTGTATTAACAGGAGTGTTGGATGTAAGACCCGGGAGGTAACTGTCCCATTCTGCTCAGGACTGGTGAGGCCTCAGCTGGAGTACTGTGTGCAGTTCTGGGTGCCACACCTTAGGAAAGGTGTGACTAAATTGGAGAGAGTCCAGAGGAGAGCAAGAAAAATGATAAAAGGTTTAAAAAACCTGACCTGTGAGGAAAGGTTAAAAAATGGGCATGTTTAGTCTTTAGAAAAGATGACGGGGGCAGGGGGGACCTGATAACCGTTTTCAAATAGGTGACAGACTGTTATAATGAAGACGATGATCAATTGTTCTCCATGGGCACTGAAGGCAGGACAAGAAGCAATGGGCTTAACTTGCAGCAAGGGAGATTTAGGTTAGAGATCAGGGAACACTTTCTAAGGGGAGTTAAATTCTGGAAGAGGCTTCCAAGGGAGGTTGTGGAGTCCCCATCATTGAAAGTTTATAAGTGCAGGTTGGACAAACACCTGTAAGGGATGGTCTAAATTTACTTGGTGCTGCCTCAGCACAGGTAGCTGGACTTGATGACCTCTTGAGGTCCCTTCCAGCCCAGCATCTGTGTGATTCTATCTCTGGCTGTCAGATCTCTCTGTGGAAGTATTATGAAGTGGAGCACGCCTAGTGATGAGAGCCTGATGGCTGGGTTTAGGAATTATTCAGAAGGGAGGTGGCTAAGGTATCGACCCTGCGTTGCATAAGAGAAACTGAAGATTTCCTGGGTGGATGTCAGGATAGGCTTCTATGGGCACAAGGTTCTGAAGATTCAGAGCAGGCTGCACATTGGGGACAGAAGGATGGTGAAGAAATTTGGCATCATGTGACCTCCAGAAGAAAAAGGGAACGTCCATGTACCAGCAGGGCAGATACAGGTAAGTAACCGTTTTCATGTTCTCTCCACAGGTACTAATGCAGAGAGTGGACTAGATGATACATCTGAGGGAAGGAAGCAGAAGGAGACTCTGCCGATTGGAAGGCATGGGATGCACTGTCCTAGGGTTGGGGGTTCCACGACCACCGCTCCCAAGAGAAGGAGGCGGGTGGTGGTGGTCGGGGACTCTCTCCTCAGGGGGACTGAGTCATCTATCTGCCGCCCCGACCGGGAAAACCAAGAAGTCTGCTGCTTGCCGGGAGCTAAGATTCACGATGGAGAGACTGCCGAGACTCATCAAGCCCTCGGATCGCTACTCCTTCCTGCTTCTTCACGTGGGCACCAATGATACTGCCAAGAATGACCTTGAGCAGATCACTGCGGACTACGTGGCTCTGGGAAGAAGGATAAAGGAGTTTGAGGTGCAAGTGGTGTTCTCGTCCATCCTCCCCATGGAAGGAAAAGGCCTGGGTAGAGACCGTTGAATCGTGGAAGTCAACGAATGGCTACGCAGGTGGTGTCGGAGAGAAGGCTTTGGATTCTTTGACCAAGGGATGATGTTCCAAGAAGGAGTGCTAGGCAGAGACGGGCTCCACCTAACGAAGAGAGGGAAGAGCATCTTCGCAAGCAGGCTGGCTAACCTAGTGAGGAGGGCTTTAAACTAGGTTCACCGGGGGAAGGAGACCAAAGCCCTGAGGTAAGTGGGGAAGTGGGATACCGGGAGGAGGCACGAGCAGGAGCACGTGAGAGGGGAGGGCTCCTGCCTCATACTGAGAAAGAGGGGCGATCAGCAAGTTACCTCAAGTGCCTATATACAAATGCACGAAGCCTGAGCAGCAAGCAGGGAGAACTGGAAGTCCTGGCACAGTCAAGGAATTATGATGTGATTGGAATAACAGAGACTTGGTGGGATAACTCACATGACTGGAGTACTGTCATGGATGGGTATAAGCTGTTCAGGAAGGGCAGAAAAGGTGGGGGAGTTGCACTGTATGTAAGAGAGCAGTATGACTGCTCAGAGCTCAAGTATGAAACTGCAGAAAAACCTGAGTGTCTCTGGATTAAGTTTAGAAGTGTGAGCAACAAGGGTGATGTTGTGGTGGGATTCTACTATAGACCACCGGATCAGGGGGATGAGGCTTTCTTCCGGCAACTAGCAGAAGTTACTAGATCGCAGGCCCTGGTTCTCATGGGAGACTTCAATCACCCTGATATCTGCTGGGAGAGCAATACAGCGGTGCACAGGCAATCCAGGAAGTTTTTGGAAAGTGTAGGGGACAATTTCCTGGTGCAAGTGCTGGAGGAATCAACTAGGGGCAGAGCTCTTCCTGACCTGCTGCTCACAAACCGGGAAGAATTAGTAGGGGAAGCAAAAGTGGATGGGAACCTGGGAGGCAGTGACCATGAAATGGTCGAGTTCAGGATCCTAACACAAGGAAGAAAGGAGAGCAGCAGAATACAGATCCTGGACTTCAGAAAAACAGACTTTGACTCCCTCAGGGAACTGATGGGCAAGATCCCCTGGGAGAATAACATGAGGGGGAAAGGAGTCCAGGAGAGCTGGCTGTATTTTAAAGAATCCTTATTGAGGTTACAGGGACAAACCATCCCGATGTGTAGAAAGAATAGTAAATATGGCAGGCGACCAGCTTGGCTTCACAGTGAAATCCTTGCTGCTCTTAAATACAAACAAGAAGCTTACAAGAAGTAGAAGATTGGACAAATGACCAGGGATGAGTATAAAAATATTGCTCGGGCGTGCAGGAGTGAAATCAGGAAGGCCAAATCACACCTGGAGTTGCAGCTAGCAAGAGATGTTAAGAGTAACAAGAAGGGTTTCTTCAGGTATGTTAGCAACAAGAAGAAAGTCAAGGAAAGTGTGGGCCCCTTACTGAATGATGGAGGGAACCTAGTGACAGAGGATGCGGAAAAAGCTAATGTACTCAATGCTTTTTTTGCGTCTGTCTTCACGACCAAGGTCAGCTCCCAGACTACTGCACTGAGCAGCACAGCATGGGGAGAAGGTGACCAGCCCTCTGTGGAGAAAGAAATGGTTTGGGACTAGTTAGAAAAGCTGGACGAGCACAAGTCCATTGGGCCGGATGCGTTGCATCCGAGAGTGCAAAAGGAGTTGGCGGATGTGATTGCAGAGCCATTGGCCATTATCTTTGAAAACTCGTGGCGATCGGGGGAGGTCCCAGATGACTGGAAAAAGGCTAATGTAGTGCCCATCTTTAAAAAAGGGAAGGAGGAGGATCCTGGGAACTTATGATGAGATAACTGGTTCTGTGGATGAAGGGAAAGCAGTGGACGTGTTATTCCACAACTTCAGCAAAGCTTTTGGCCGGTCTCCCACAGTATTCTTGTCAGCAAGTTTAAAGAAGTATGGGCTGGATGATTGCACTATAAGGTGGGTAGAAAGTTGGCTAGATTGTCGGGCTCAACAGGTAGTGATCAATGGCTCCATGTCTAGTTGGCAGCCGGTGTCAAGTGGAGTGCCCCAGGGGTCGGTCCTGGGGCTGGTTTTGTTCAATATCTTTATAAATGATCTGGAGGATGGCGTGGATTGCACCCTCAGCAAGTTTGCAGATGACACTAAACTGGGAGGAGTGGTAGATACGCTGGAGGGTAGGGATTGGATACAGAGGGACCTAGACAAATTGGAGGATTGGACCAAAAGAAATCTGATGAGGTTCAACAAGGACAAGTGCAGAGTCCTGCACTTAGGATGGAAGAATCCAATGCACCGCTACAGACTAGGGACTGAATGGCTCGGCAGCAGTTCTGCAGAAAAGGACCTAGGGGTTACAGTGGACGAGAAGTTGGATATGAGTCAACAGTGTGCCCTTGTTGCCAAGAAGGCCAATGGCATTTTGGGATGTATGAGTAGGGGCATTGCCAGCAGATCGAGGGATGTGATCGTTCCCCTCTATTTGACATTGGTGAGGCCTCATCTGGAGTACTGTGTCCAGTTTTGGGCCCCACACTACAAGAAGGATGTGGAAAAATTGGAAAGAGTCCAGCGGAGGGCAACAAAAATCATTAGGGGACTGGAACACATGACTTTTGAGGAGAGGCTGAGGGAACTGGGGATGTTTAGTCTTCAGAAGAGAAGAATGAGGGGGGATTTGATAGCTGCTTTCAACTACCTGAAAAGGGGTTCCAAAGAGGATGGATCTAGACTGTTCTCAGTGGTAGCAGATGACAGAACGAGGAGTAATGGTCTCAAGTTGCAGTGGGGGAGATTTAGGTTGGATATTAGGAACAACTTTTTCACTAGGAGGGTGGTGAAACACTGGAATGCGTTACCTAGGGAGGTGGTGGAATCTTCTTCCCTAGAAGTTTTGAAGGTCAGGCTTGACAAAGCCCTGGCTGGGATGATTTAGTCGGGGATCGGTCCTGCTTTGAGCAGGAGGTTGGACTAGATGACCTCCTGAGGTCCCTTCCAACCCTGATATTCTATGATTCTAAGCTCCCATGTCAGGGTATTTGCTACACCACATAGAGAGACATCATTGGCTAGTGGATGGAGCACAAGGTTAGGGGCCAGGCTTTCTGAGCTCTGAACCCAGCATCACCGCTACATTATTGTTTGAGCTTGGACAAGTTGGTTTACCACTCTGTGACTCAATTTCCCCACCTGTGAAAGGAGGAGACTAATATTTACCTACCTCACAGGAGGGTTTTGGGGGGATAATTAGTTGGTTTGAAAAGTGTTTTGGAAATGTGAAATCATTCATAAAAAAGATTTAGAGTGGATCAGACTGTGGGGCCATTTAGTCCAGTATATAGGAATATATACTGTTCCCCCAGTGCATGAGGCTGGCTGTGCAATGCTGCACAGACCATAGGTTTATTATGGAATGCAGGGTGCATGCCTGCCCACCATCAGCCTGTCATTGTGGGCCACCACTACTTTAGCGTTCATCCCCACCCATGGGGCTAATTCTTCTTCCCCTGGGCTTTGCTGCTAAGAGAAAAGAACATGATGCAAAAGAGGGGGTTCCTTGAACTTCCTGCAGATGTTTCTATATATCCTTGCTTCCCCCTTTGCAGAGAGCACAGCATTCTCCTCCTCTCACCAGAAAAGCAGCTCTCAGCTTTGTCGTCCTCTGAAAAGGGTCATGTGCTAACCAGTCAATGCCAAGGGATGTCTGCAGCACTGACATTTCCCTCCTGTAAGTGGCTGGGGATTTCTTTTTCTCTTTTCTGCCGTGTCTCTTGCAAAGGTAAGGGATCTTGTCTTGCAAAGCAGACCCTATCTCTCTCAGTCCAGTACCCCCAGCTGGCCCACCCCACCTCTTTTCAGCAGCAAGAGCCCACCCATCACTGCTGTAAACTCATCATTGCTGTAGGCACATAAAAAGATTCAAGCTTGGTGTTAAATGTCCTAGAACGAGAGGGCATGACTGACGGTTACATCTTGGTATGGCCTATTCAAGAACATGCAGCCCACTGGCAACAAAGCAGAGACGGACTTTTAATCACTGTGAATTTCTTTTGTTAGAAAAGAAGAATATTATGTGCTTAGGTTGCAGTTTTCGTATGAGGATCTGTGATGGGGTGGGGAGACCCCGTCCAGTGCGGGGTGAGTTCACCCCATCCTTTGAGCTTCCCTCTGTCTCTAGGCCATGAGACCTAAGGGCTGCTGAAGTCCATGGAGTTCCCTTGATCCGCAGAGCTGTAAGGCCCAATGGCCAGAGTCAATTTAATTGTCCTGATCCACAGGGTGGTAGGGTCATGTGACCTAGGTCGGGGGGTAGCCCTTCTCTGCAGGGCAGTGAGGCCTAGCGGCCAGAGTCCGCAGGGATACCCTGGGTTCACAGGGTAGTAAGGCCTGGTTGCCAGGCAGAGTCAATAGAGTTGCCCACCAGGGCAGGACTGTATGGCCTAGCAGCCAGAGTCAAGAGAGTTGCCCTGGGTTTGTAAGGCAGTAAGGCTTGGCAGCCAGAGTCAATAGCAATACCCTGGGTTTGCCAGGCAGCTAGGTCAAGCGGCGAGAGTCAATAGAGTTGCCCTTCGGGGCAGGGCTGTGTGGCCTGCCACCCAAAGGAGAGTGGCGGCCAGGTAAGGGGATCCGGGCTCTCCCTGCTCCACTGGGTCCCAGCCCAGGGCCCTGTCAATGGCACATGTGTCTACCACTGGGTCAGCTGGGATCCATCTGCAACACGCTGACCATCATCAGGACAATGGCTAGTCCCCCACCACAGGCTACTTCCTACTGTGTCACTCCTGGTGGCGGTCTGTGCGTCTTCGGGGTCTCCGGGTTCCTCAGCCAGAGCAACTTCCTGTAGCTCAGACCTCCCTGGGGCATCCACAGGTAGCTGGGCATCTGCTTGGGTCCCGGCACCTCTGGCTTTCGTGGTCCGCGGCGCCAGTGGTCCCTGGGAAGGAGCCGGCAAGGAGCATCTTTCATCTCCGGCAGTCAGCATGGCCAGTTTTGCTGGGCGGTTCCCTCTTATACTGATGCTACACCTGGAGCATGCCCAGTAGGGACGTGGGGGCATGGCTTTCTCTGCCCACGGTGTGGAGTTAACCCTTTCCTTTCCAGTGCAGGATGAGTTCACCCCGTCACGGATCTCAAAGTACAGTACGTTATAGGATGGTATTACTCCCATTGTACACAGAGGGGGAAACTGAGACACAGAGCGATGCCATGGGCCAGAGCCACATAACAAGTCAGTGTCTGAGATAGGGGTGGATCCCAAGTCCCAGTCCCCTGCTGCAGACAGCAGTGCCTCTCTCAGGATACATCTATATTGCAGCTGGACGTGTAACTTCCAGCCTAGGTAGACATACACATGCAAGCTTTGATCACTGCTGTTTTTAACATGCTAGCTTGAAGCTGTGGCAGTGTGGGTGGTAGGATGGGCTAGCCACCTGAGTACAATCCTGTCCGAGACCCTATCATAGAATCATAGAATATCAGGGTTGGAAGGGACCTCAGGAGGTCATCTAGTCCAACCCCCTGCTCAAAGCAGGAACAATCCCCAATTAAATCATCCCAGCCAGGGCTTTGTCAAGCCTGACCTTAAAAACTTCTAAGGAAGGAGATTCTACCACCTCCCTAGGTAACGCATTCCAGTGTTTCACCACCCTTCTAGTGAAAAAGTTTTTCCTAATATCCAACCTAAACCTCCCCCACTGCAACTTGAGACCATTACTCCTTGTCCTGTCCTCTTCTACCACTGAGAATAGTCTAGAACCATCCTCTCTGGAACCACCTCTCAGGTAGTTGAAAGCAGCTATCAAATCCCCCCTCATTCTTCTCTTCTGCAGACTAAACAATCCCAGTTCCCTCAGCCTCTCCTCATAAGTCATGTGTTCCAGACCCCTAATCATTTTTGTTGCCCTTCGCTGGACTCTCTCCAATTTTTCCACATCCTTCTTGTAGTGTGGGGCCCAAAACTGGACACAGTACTCCAGATGAGGCCTCACCAATGTCGAATAGAGGGGAACGATCACGTCCCTCGATCTGCTCGCTATGCCCCTACTTATACATCCCAAAATGCCATTGGCCTTCTTGGCAACAAGGGCACACTGCTGGCTCATATCCAGCTTCTCGTCCACTGTCACCCCTAGGTCCTTTTCTGCAGAACTGCTGCCTAGCCATTCGGTCCCTAGTCTGTAGCTGTGCATTGGGTTCTTCCGTCCTAAGTGCAGAACGCTGCACTTATCCTTATTGAACCTCATCAGATTTCTTTTGGCCCAATCCTCCAATTTGTCTTGGTCCCTCTGTATCCTATCCCTGCCCTCCAGCGTATCTACCACTCCTCCCAGTTTAGTATCATCCGCAAATTTGCTGAGAGTGCAATCCACACCATCCTCCAGATCATTTATGAAGATATTGAACAAAACCGGCCCCAGGACCGACCCCTAGGGCACTCCACTTGACACCGGCTGCCAACTAGACATGGAGCCATTGATCACTACCCGTTGAGCCCGACAATCTAGCCAACTTTCTACCCACCTTTAGTGCATTCATCCAGCCCATACTTCTTTAATTTGCTGACGAGAATACTGTGGGAGACCGTGTCAAAAGCTTTGCTAAAGTCAAGAAACAATTCATCCACTGCTTTACCTTCATCCACAGAACCAGTAATCTCATAATAGAAGGCGATTAGATTAGTCTGGCATGACCTTCCCTTGGTGAATCCATGCTGACTGTTCCTGATCACTTTCCTCTCATGTAAGTGCTTCAGGATTGATTCCTTGAGGACCTGCTCCATGATTTTTCCAGGGACTGAGGTGAGGCTGACTGGCTCGTAGTTCCCAGGATCCTCCTCCTTCCCTTTTTTAAAGATTGGCACTACATTAGCTTTTTTCCAGTCATCTGGGACTTCTCCCATTCGCCACGAGTTTTCAAAGATAATGGTCAATGGCTCTGCAATCACAGCCGCCAATTCCTTTAGCACTCTCAGATGCAACTCGTCCGGCCCCATGGACTTGTGCACATCCAGCTTTTCTAAATAGTCCCTAACCACCTCTTTCTCCACAGAGGGCTGGCCATCTACTCCCTATGTTGTGATGCCCAGCACAGCAGTCTGGGAGCTGTCCTTGTTAGTGAAGACAGAGGCAAAAAAAGCATTGAGCACATTAGCTTTTTCCGCATCCTCTGTCCCTAGGTTGCCTCCCTCATTCAGTAAGGGGCCCACACTTTCCTTGGCTTTCTTCTTGTTGCCAACATACCTGAAGAAACCCTTCTTGTTACTCTTGACATCTCTTGCTAGCTGCAGCTCCAGGTGCGATTTGGCCCTCCTGATTTCATTCCTACATGCCCGAGCAATATTTTTATACTCTTCCCTGGTCATATGTCCAACCTTCCTCTTCTTGTAAGCTTCTTTTTTATGTTTAAGATCCGCTAGGATTTCACCATTTTTTAATTTCACCGTTATTTCACCGTTAATTTCACCGTTATTCTTTCGACTCATCGGGATGGTTTGTCCCTGTAACCTCAACAGGGATTCCTTGAAATACAGCCAGCTCTCCTGGACTCCTTTCCCCTTCATGTTAGTCCCCCAGGGGATCCTACCCATCCATTCCCTGAGGGAGTCAAAGTCTGCTTTCCTGAAGTCCAGGGTCTGTATCCTGCTGCTTACCTTTCTTCCCTGTGTCAGGATCCTGAACTCAACCAACTCATGGTCACTGCCTCCCAGATTCCCGTCCACTTTTGCTTCCCCCACTAATTCTTCTCAGTTTGTGAGCAGCAGGTCAAGAAAAGCTCCCCCCCTAGTTTGCTCCTCTAGCACTTGCACCAGGAAATTGTCCCCTACGCTTTCCAAAAACTTCCTGGATTGTCTATGCACGGCTGTAGTGCTCTCCCAGCAGATATCAGGAAAATTAAAGTCACCCATGAGAACTAGGGCATGCGATCTAGTAGCTTCTGCGAGTTGCCAGAAGAAAGCCTCATCCACCTCATCCCCCTGGTCCGGTGGTCTACAGCAGACTCCCACCACTACATCACTCTTGTTGCTCACACTTCTAAACTTAATCCAGAGACACTCAGGTTTTTCTGCAGTTTCGTACCGGAGCTCTGAGCAGTCATACTGCTCTCTTACATACAGCGCTACTCCCCCACCTTTTCTGCCCTGCCTGTCCTTCCTGAACAGTTTATAACCATCCATGACAGTACTCCAGTCATGTGAGTTATCCCACCACGTCTCTGTTATTCCAATTACGTCATAATTCCTTGACATCACCAGGACCTCCAGTTCTCCCTGCTTGTTTCCAAGGCTTTGTGCATTTGTGTATAGGCACTTGAGATAACCTGCTGATCGCCCCTCATTCTCAGTATGAGACAGGAGCCCTCCCCTCACAGATGTTCCTGCCTGTGCTTCCTCCCGGTATCCTGCTTTCCCACTTACCTCAGGGCTTTGGTCTCCTTCCCCCGGTGAACCTAGTTTAAAGCCCTCCTCACTAGGTTAGCCAGCCTGCTCGCAAAGATGCTTTTCCCTCTCTTGGTAAGATGGAGCCTGTCTCTGCCCAGCACTCCTCCTTCATGGAACACCATCCCATGGTCAAAGAATCCAAAGCCTTCTCTCCGACACCACCTGTGTAGCCATTTGTTGTCTTCCACGATTCGGCAGTCCCTGCCCCGGCCTTTTCCTTCCATGGGGAGGATGGACGAGAACACCACTTGCACCTCAAACTCCTTTATCCTTCTTCCCAGAGCCACGTAGTCTGCAGTGATCCGCTCAAGGTCATTCTTGGCAGTATCATTGGTGCCCACGTGGAGAAGCAGGAAGGGGTAGCGATCCGAGGGCTTGATGAGTCTCGGCAGTCTCTCCGTCACGTCGCGAATCTTAGCCCCTGGCAAGCAGCAGACTTCTTGGTTTTCCCGGTCGGGGCGGCAGATAGCAGTCCCCCTGAGGAGAGAGTCCCCGACCACCACCACCCGCTGTCTACAGTGCTGTTTTTAACTTGCTAGCTCGATCAACGCTCGCACAAGAATATCTACCCACGCTGGGAAGTACATATCCAACTGCAGTGGTACACGTAGTCTAAAAAGAAGCTGTTTTGTATCTGAAACAACTCACACCAGCAAAGATGATAGCACAAAGGCCAAAGACTTTCATATAGACAACAGATATATTCAGTGCTTCCCATGTGTTTATTTTTGTGTGCCATAAAATTGGAGATCCATGTAAGATGCATACAGCGGTATAGAAAAGATCTCACGCAAGCTTATGCTCAAATAAATTTGTTAGTCTCTCAGGTGCCACAAATACTTCTTTTCTTTTAACTGGTGATGGGTCTCTATTTAATTTCAAGAGCACAGCTGTTCATGTAAAGACCACCACAATCTGGCATTTATTGGCTCCACCAAATCAGTTTGCATGAGACTCCAGGCAGCCTTGGATGGTAGCCAGTGGCAAATGTTCCCTATCTGGACTGGATTTGAAGTGATGACCTTAAAGTGTAGTGTTAGAATTCCTCACCACTGAGCTGAGACGTTCCGTCACCTCTGGATAAGGCATCTTGTACAAAACCTAAATGAACAGCTGCAAAGAAATGCCTTGACCGAGGTGCAAAGTTTTGGGCCTGGTTCTCCTGTCAGTTGCACTAGTAACAAATGTGGAACAGCTTCATTGAAATCAGTGGAGTTACACAGGTGTGAGAGGGAAATCAGCCTCCGTGAGTTCCCTAGAAAGACCCCCTGTGTTTTCTTTGTCAGAGGAAGCAGAAGCTGTGGGAATATGCTCTACCCTCTAATGAGGCAGGGAGCAAAGAATCGTAACAGCAGGGCAGCCAGAAGAGAAAAGAACATCCAAGTGTCACATCCTCTTCCCAGACAGGATGGGAAGCCCCATTTGTTTCCTCCTTGTAATTGTGGTCCCATTTTGTCGATGCCTTCGTGGGTCATGAAACATAATGGGAAAAGACAAAGGCCGACAATGGGTGAACCAGAGCTCCCCACATGTACTTGGGATTACTCAGTGCCCCAGCTGTCAAGGAGCTGCCAAATCCAGCCTTTCGTCCTGGCACTTTTCAAGTTTGAAGGAGGCTAGAGAGAAAGCGTATGTAATAAATATGTGTGGAAACAAATGGGCTTTGTCTTCAGCCTAGTTTACAGCAGGACAGTTGTTTTCTGTGTGGGGAAGTTCCTCCAGCCTGTGCTGTACCTCATTCTTTTCTCACATGTACTGGTCTAACCCTGGAGTAATTTCACTGGCTTCTGTGGAGTGATTCCTCTTCTACCCCTGTATAAGTGAGAGGAGAACTGGGTCGCCTATTCTGTCAATAAACAGAGGACTTTTTTCACCTTTGTCTGCAGCATGGGGCGTGGGTCACGTGCAGGTTTAAACTAGTGTAAATGGTGGATTCTTTGTAACTTGAAGTCTTTAAATCATGATCTGAGGACTTCAGTAACTCAGCCAGAGGTTAGGGGCCTATTACAGGAGTGGGTGGGTGAGGTTCAGTGGCCTGCAATGTGCAGGAGGTCAGACTAGATCAGGGGTTGCCAAACACGGCATGCGAGCCAATTTTTAATGGCACGCTGCTGTCTGCCAGACCTGGGCAGACAGCAGCATGCCACTAAAAATCCTGCCCGGCCCGGCCCGCTCTTTTCCGCCCCCGGCTCTCTCCTAGCAGGGCAGGCAAGCTTCCCCCTCCCCCGGCCTCTTCCCCCAGCGTGCTGGATTCCTGCCCCTCCTCCTCTCCCTCCCTGCGGGCCGATCAGCTGATGGCCCTTGCCATGGAGGGGGAGAGCTAAAAGCGGGGGAGAGGTAAAAGCGGAGCCGCAGAGCGAGCTTTGCTCCGGGAACCTTGGGGAAGGGAGTGGAATCAGGGCATATCCCCTCCAGCCCCCTGCCGTGAGCCGCTATGGGCAGGGGACTGGGAGCACCCCCATGACCCCAGCCCACACTCCCAGTCCTCTGCCCTGACCCCTGCACCCCCCTCACACACTCCCGTCCCTCTGCCCTGACCCCTGCATCCCGCTCACACCCCCCAGCCCTCTGCCCTCACCGCTGAACCCTCCTCACACACACAGCCCTCTGCCCTCACCCCTGCACCCCCCATCCACCCCAGCCCCCTGCCCTGACTCCTGCACCCCTGACACATACCCAGCCACCCCATGCCCTGACTCTTGCACCCCCCACATCCCCACTCCCACCCTGAGCACCAAACAGGAGCTCCTGCACACACACCCCCCCACATTCCCACTTGCACCAAATGGGAGCTGCCCAGGTAAGCGCTCCACACCCAAACCTCCTGCCCCAACCCTGAGCCCCATGCCTCATTATAGCTCGTGGCCAGACCCTGCACCCCAACCCCCAGCCTGCTCCTTCACCCCCAGCCCTGTTCTCAGCACACTCTGACCCTCATTTCAGTGCAGAGAGAGGAAGAGAAGGGCTAGAACCAGGGAGAAGATAGGTACCCACTCTATGTGGACAGGGCTGGGACCCTGGCTGGCAGGAGCTGGTGGATGGAACCCCAGACCGACAGTGGGCTGAGCCGCTCAGCCCACTGCTGGTCTGGGGTCCCGGCCACCAGCCCCGCTTAGCCCACTGCTGGTCTGAGGTTCTGGCTGCCTGCTCCTTGCCAGCCGGGGTCCCGGCCGCAGGCCCTGCTCAGCCTGCTGCCAGCCTAGGTGAACGGAACCCCAGGCCGGCAACGGGCTAAGCGGGCTGGCAGTGTAAGATCAGCATTTTAATTTAATTTTAAATGAAGCTTCTTAAACATTTTGAAAGCCTTGTTTACATATGACAATAGTTTAGTTATATAATATATAGACTTACAGAACGAGACCTTCTAAAAAATGTTAAAATGTATTATTGGCAAGCACAACCTTAAATTAAATTGAATAAATGAAGACTCAGCACACCACTTCTAAAAGGTTGCCGACCTCTGGACTAGATGATCGTGATGGTCCCTTCCAACAGTGCTTAATTTGTGCCAGGGCTTGCCAGAGCTGAGCCCCGGCACTTAAAGACTTGGCAGTTCATAGACCCGGCACCTCTGGGCTTGCCGCATTAGTTATGAAAGTAGAAAAATTGCTTGAGCCCCTGTACCTAATTGCTTGAGCCCTGGCACCTCTTTCATTACAAATTAAGCACTGACCTTCTAACCTTAAAGTCTATGAGTCTACAGTCTCCCTGGCTGTCAATCCAGCACCTCACCAGCACTAAGGTTCACTTAAAAGTACTTTAAGAGGGGCATTATTTCTCCAGCATACAATATAGGAGAAATCGTGTGAATGGAGTGTGGAACCTATCTTGAGCTCGCACACTACTAACAGTGCAAAACCCGTGATCTGAGGCCTGCCCAAGTGGCCCCAATATCCCTGGATCTGGACCCCAACAATCTATGTGGAAATTCAGATTCACATTCCAGTCTGAACATTGAACCTTGGATCTACCTTTGGGACATGTGGGACAAACCCGCAAGGCCAGGAAGCCAGTCTTTACCAGATTTTTTGGGTTTGTGGCAAGAAATCCCACTGTACTCACATACAGCAAGCTTTGCACAGCTAGCCAGGTGCCTCTGGGCATGGGGGAAAGGATTCCCTTAATGCATCAGAGGCTAGTTACTGCCACAGGTTTATTGGACCAATGGTGTGATCCGGATCAACAATTCTTGTGTTCCACAGATTCCTGGTCAAATCTTTTGTCTTATCTCAGCACCACTTGAAGTTGCTGACTCTGGAGAAATGGGAGGACTGGCCTCCTGCGGAGCCTGGCCCCACAATGCAGCCTGTGTAGGATGGATGGCCCCTACTCCATGGCCAAAGAGTGTGTGTGTGGTGGGGGGAGCTCTTCTGGCAAGCTACAAACTAGTCCAAATAAACAGAGGTTGAAAATAGCCTGTCAACAGCCCCCTGAGAAACTGGGAGGCAGATGTTGGCAATTACTGTAGAGCCTTATTGGGAATCCCATAGATAATCACTGGCAGCAGGGAAACACATGGCATCATGCTCAACTCAGAAAGGAACCTCTTTGTTCACTTCATTCACAAGGAGCCCATCTTATCAGTGTCAGTGAAGATGCACTGACCAGGGATGGAGCAGATCTGCGTTCTATTCTTGGCTTTGCTGCAGACGCTTTGTGTGGCCTCAGGCAAGTCATCACGCCACTCTGTACCTCAGTTTCCCCAGTTGTAAAGTGGGTTAGTCATTCCCACTTCATCAGGGATTTGTGACTTAGTTCCTAGTCTTTGCAAAGCGTCTTGAAGATGGAACGTGCTCTACACAGCATCAATAAGTGCTCAGCGCTGGTATAATTATTTCTTGTTATTCAGAGGCTGTGAAAAGGCTGAGAAGCTCAGGCTGAAAGGCTGTGTGCTGTAAGGCAGGAGTTCAGAATCCGAAATGAAAACTTCCAGGTGCCATCTAAAAGAGGAGAAATGAAGGAGAGAGAGAGAGGGATGTGCTGGCTGGGCATGATCAAAGGGGAAGCCACAGAGAGAGAAGGAGGGATTGGGCCCATCTTATATCCGATCAAAGCTTTTCATTCTTTTTGCTGCATCATAATTTCATCATCTTGGGCGTTATTCCTGGGGTGATCTAGGGGTCAGCAGTGAGAGAAGTGTGAGGCAACCGGGACAAGAGTAGCCACTGTAGGAAGGCAGTGCTCTGGTATGTGTGTGTTGGAGGGGGTGGGGAGAGAAACTCAGGCTTGGATCAGAAAGTGGGCGTGTCGGGTCAGGACTGTGGCACATCGGCAGAGCTGTGTGAGGAAACACCCTGCTGTGTTTGAGTCTGTACATTGCTGTCGGGCACTACATTCAAACAGAAAATAAATGTCAGTTCACTTGAATACCTGCCAACCTTTTAAAAACTACGTGGGTGGGAATCTCTAGCATCCAAAGGAATGCGGATCAAGTTCAGTGCTCCCCAAACTTTTTTCATCGCGTCCTCCCTTACCCATAATGGAACTTGTCTGTGTCACCTCCCTCCCCCAGAAACCGTGGTCAGGAGCCAAGGCTGGGGGCTGTGGCTGGGGTTGGGTGTGAGGCCGGAGTGGAACTGGGGGTAGAGAGGCACTCTCTCCCTCCCTCCGTGGGGGTTGGCCCCACCATGCCCCCGAACATTCCTCTATGCTCCCCTAGGGGGCCTGCACCCCCTGTTCAGGGACCACTGGTCTAGATGTTGCCTCCTTCCCATCCAAAGATGTCTCCTTACTTGAAACAGCCAGATGACAGTTGAGTGATTAAGTCAAATTGTTGCATAAAGCCTTAAAAACTTGGGACTACTCACTGACACTATCTGAGTTACCCCTGCTTCCTCTGAGCATCTCACCAGCTTCTATGTATTTATTCTCACAACGCTGCTTGGGGCAGGGCAGTGACGTCATCCCCAGTGTACTGGGGCACAAAGAGGCTCAGGTTTCAGAGTAACAGCTGTGTTAGTCTGTATTTGCAAAAAGAAAAGGAGTACTTGTGGCACCTTAGAGACTAACCAATTTATTTGAGCATAAGCTTTCACGAGCTACAGGCTCAGTTACTTACCCAGAGTCACACAGGAGGTCTGTGGTAGAGCAAGGACTTGAACCCAGATTGCCCAAGTCTTAGCCTAGTGCCCTAACCACTGGACCATCCTCATCAAGGCCAGAGGATGGGTCTGGCTCCCTCTTCAAATACAAGGCCACAGGTGTGACAGCGTGAATTTGCAGGTGTTGCTCTCCACATGCAGGTACATTGCAACCCTTGTTTTCCCCTGCATCACGCCATCCATGTTGCCCTCCCTATAAACCCATCATTACCCCTGTCCTCTCAATGGCTCATTCATGGAACAGTCCATTCATAGCCTGGGGAGGTATTTTTAACCATTTGCTGAAAGCTATGTTTCATGGATCAGGGAAATTTTAAAGTTCAGGGGGCCTAGAATAGTCACTGCAAACATTTTGTGTTTGGGGTCAGGAGTAAAACAGCTGTCAGTACATGTGTGCTAGGGAGCTTCCTACAGAGGGGCACCTGTGAGGAAGGATGTGCTGCTGACAGGTGTTTATTGTCAGAATATACAGACTCACATGTGGACCCCAGAATCTTCAGCAAGCTGGCACCAGTGTTTTCCATAGGCAGACTTGTTCCCCTTACTGCTTCACCTTTTATCCCTTATTGGGCTTTTTATCCACATCCTTAAAAGAGCCCTAAAGTTCTGTTCTCCTCACCCCGCCATCCCTGGTAGCCACAAGGTACCTTGCTGCAACCAGTATCTGTCTGGTTGATGGGAACCAGATATGATTCCCACGAAACCCCATCACCCCTGCTACTTATTCAGCCAGAGAGGGCAGACTTGGGCCCTGACTGATCTCACACCAGTAGAAATTGGGAGTAATGGCAATGAAGGGAGTGGAGTTAAACTTGTGTTAAACCAGAGCCAGCAAGAGGAGAATCAGGTTGCATGGCAGGCAGTCAAACCTAGGTGTTTCCTGTAAAAGTTATTGCAGAGCATTTACTCTCCTTGCTTTCAGTGGCTTTACTTCTGATTTACATTGGTGTGTGTGAGAAAAGAAGCAGGACCATAATCTATTTAAGATAGTGAGTTCCAGTGGGTTAAACAAGGAAGAGACTGGTAGCCAAGAGTCCTAGGCTTAAACTTTCAAAAATGACTCATGATTTCATGTGACTCCTATTTAAGGCTATTCAATGTGAGATACCTTAAAAGGGACCTGATTTTTCACAAAATTGATGTCCAGCATTTTCTGAAAATCTGGCCCCTATAACGTATCTGAGGTCGTACACTCCAAAATTGAGGCACTCAAAATCACTAGTCACTTTTGAAAATCTAGGCCCTAGGTCCTAGCCGGTCTTTAGAGCTGCCACTGCCTTGCTGGGTAACCTTGGGCATGTCACTTAACTGCTTTATTGCCCCATCTATAGAATAGGGATAATACTTATTGACTTTTGGTTTGTGCTTTGAGATCCTCATATGAAAGGAATGTGGCCATCTTAAGTATGGATGAAAGACTGGTAGCTCCTACTTGTTAATTTCCTAGTTGGAGGATACAGTCCACTGCCGTCAATAAAGATATATATTGCTCAAGGCAGAGGGAACTGGGCACCTGGAGCAGTTTCAGGAGCGTTACTCCTCATTTACAGCAGCCTGATGTCAGAATCAGGCCCATAAAGAGTAAAAAACGATTTTCTGGTTGTGCTCTGTGCAGCCTTGACTATGCCAATGACTCTGACTGCAGTCATCTGTGGTGGATAATCCAGGAGAGGAGGCGTCCTCCTAGTACAAACCCTGTTTTGAAAGACATAGGCTTTCATTTGCCCATGAAGGTTATAAACACTGTTCCCAGGACGATGTTTCTCCATGTCTGGGAGCGAATAATCTGCTCTAAGGTTCTCCACCTCTGACACCAGTGAACACTCAGCCATGTGAGAAAGATTTTAACATGCCCCAACACTCTGGTGTGTGTACGTTTGGTGTGAAATGTAGTTCTCCTGCCGTAGCCGTTTTGTACCTTCTGAGGAAAAAATGCGTCACTGTTTGTCTCTAAGACCTGTAGCTGCCAGGACAAGGAGCCATAGACCATAATCTTATTTATACTCATGTAACTCAATTGTCTTTAATGAGTTACTCTGCATTTACAGCAATGAGAGCAGAAATTGGCACAAACTTGTATTTTAGGAAAGTGTTCACATTTTTGAAAGCATCCCTCTGATATTTGCTCGGAGAGGGCCAGATTAACCGATATACTTTGTCTGCTTTGTGCCACTCCAGCGAAACAAAGCAGCAGCAAATCCACTTTAACTGGCTGGCTAAACTGAGTTTATAGCTGCTTTGCATTGCCTGACCAATGGAAAGCAGCCTGGAGAGTATTGCTGAATCTGGTCCAAAGTTTAAACGAATTTTAAACTCGCACTGGGCACTATTTGAAGAATCAAATAGCTTTGCAGCACAAAAAGTCCAAGACCAAATTCACCGGTGACATAAAACCAGGGTGAAAGTTACGTCAGGTGTAAATTGGTCAGAAAATGGGTGTAAGCAAAAAAGGCAATGTAACTTGTGACTATTAGGTACTCAGTGAGTGTACAAACAAGGTGTAACTAAGGCCATGTCTACACTACGAAATTAGGTTGAATTTATAGAAGTCGGTTTTGTAGAAAGCATTTTTATACAGTCGATTGGGTGTGTCCCCACACAAATGGTCTAAGTGCATTTAGTCGGCATTTAGTCGGTGGAGTGTGTCCACAGTACCGAGGCAACCGTCGACTTCTGGAGCATTGCACTGTGAGTAGCTATCCCACAGTTCCTGCAGTCTCTGCCACCCATTTGAATTCTGGGTAGAAATCCGAATGCCTGATGAGGCAAAAAAACCCTGATGGTTCTGGGTGCATATCGTCAGGCTCCCCCCCTTCCCTCCCTCCCTCCGTGAAAGCAACGGCAGACAATTGTTTTGCGCCTTTTTTCCTGGGTTACCCGTGCAGACGCCATACCACGGCAAGCATGGAGCCTGCTCAGCTCACCGTATGTCTCCTGGGTGCTGGCAGATGCGGTACTGAATTCATAGATTCATAGATATTAAGGTCAGAAGGGACCATTATGATCATCTAGTCTGACCTCCTGCACAACGCAGGCCACAGAATCTCACCCACCCACTCCTGTGAAAAACCTCTCACCTATGTCTGAGCTATTGAAGTCCTCAAATCGTGGTTTAAAGACTTCAAGGAGCAGAGAATCCTCCAGCAAGTGACCCATGCCCCATGCTACAGAGGAAGGCGAAAAACCTCCAGGGCCTCTTCCAATCTGCCCTGGAGGAAAATTCCTTCCCGACCCCAAATATGGCGATCAGCTAAACCCTGAGTATATGGGCAAGACTCACCAGCCAGACACCCAGGAAAGAATTTTCTGTAGTAACTCAGATCCCACCCCATCTAACATCCCATCACAGGCCATTGGGCCTATTTACCATGAATATTTAAAGATCAATTAATTACCAAAATCATGTTATCCCATCATACCATCTCCTCCATAAACTTATCGAGTTTAATCTTAAAACCACATAGGTCTTTTGCCCCCACTGCTTCCCTTGGAAGGCTATTCCAAAACTTCACTCCTCTGATGGTTAGAAACCTTCGTCTTATTTCAAGTCTAAACTTCCTGGTGGCCAGTTTATATCCATTTGTTCTTGTGTCCACCTCAGTACTGAGTTTAAATAATTCCTCTCCCTCTCTGGTATTTATCCCTCTGATATATTTATAGAGAGCAATCATAACTCCCCTCAACCTTCTTTTGGTTAGGCTAAACAAGCCAATCTCCTTGAGTCGTCTTTCATAAGACAGGTTTTCCATTCCTCGGATCATCCTAGTAGCCCTTCTCTGTACCTGTTCCAGTTTGAATTCATCCTTCTTAAACATGGGAGACCAGAACTGCACACAATATTCCACGTGAGGTCTCACCAGTACTAACACCTCCTTATCTCTACTGGAAATACCTCGCCTGATGCATCCCAAGACCACATTAGCTTTTTTCACGGCCATATCACATTGGCGGCTCATAGTCATCCTGTGATCAACCAATACTCCAAGGTCCTTCTCCTCCTCCGTTACTTCTAATTGATGCATCCCCAGCTTATAACTAAAATTCTTGTTATTAATCCCTAAGTGCATGACCTTGCACTTCTCACTATTAAATTTCATCCTGTTACTATTAGTCCAGTTTACAAGGTCATCCAAATCTTCCTGTATGATATCCCGGTCTCTCTCTAAATTGGCAATACCTCCCAGCTTTGTATCATCCGCAAACTTTATTAGCACACCCCCACTTTTTGGGACAAGGTCAGTTATAAAAAGATGAAATAAAATTGGTCCCAAAACTGATCCCTGAGGAACTCCACTGGTAACCTCCCTCCAGCCTGACAGTTCACCTTTCAGTATGACCCGTTGTAGTCTCCCCTTTAACCAGTTCCTTATCCACCTTTCAATTTTTACATTGATCCCCACCTTTTCCAATTTAACTAATAATTCCCCATGTGGCATGGTATCAAACGCTTTACTGAAATCTAGGTAAATTAGATCCCCTGCATTTTCTTTGTCTAAAAAATCTGTTACTTTCTCAAAGAAGGAGATCAGGTTGGTTTGGCACGATCTACCTTTTGTAAAACCATGTTGTATTTTGTCCAATTTACCATTGACCTCAATGTCCTTAACTACTTTCTCCTTCAGAATTTTTTCCAAGACCTTGCATACTACAGATGTCAAACTAACAGGCCTGTAGTTACCCCAATCACCTTTTTTTCCTTTCTTACAAATAGGAACTATGTTAGCAATTCTCCAATCATACAGTACAACCCCTGAGTTTACAGATTCATTAAAAATTTTTGCTAATAGGCTTGCAATTTCATGTGCCAGTTCCTTTAATATTCTTGGATGAAGATTATCTGGGCCCCCCCCCCCCGATTTAGTCCCATTAAGCTACACAGCAGCAGCTCATTGCCTTTTGTCAGCAGACAGTGCAGTATGACTGGTAGCCATTGTTGACATACCCCAGGGTGCTCTTTTAGCCGACCTCAGTGAGGTCAGTCAGGGGCTCCTGGGCAAACAAGGGAGTGACTCAGCCAGGTCATTTCCCTTTTAAGTTTCATCTCATGGCGATTCAGTCCTGCCGGCAGTCATACTGCACCATCTTCTAATGAGCAGCCAGGAGACGACAATGGCCAGCAGTCATACTGCACCGTCTTCTGAGCACCCAGGACATGACGATGGCCAGCAGTCTTACTGCACCATCTGCTGCCAGCAAGATGTATAAAGATAGATGAAGTGGACAAAACAAGAAATAGACCAGATTTGTTTTGTATTCATTTTCTCCTCCCTTCCTTCCTCCCTCCGTGAAATCAACGGCCTGTTAAACCTATGGTTTTGAGTTTTATCCTTGAGGGGGCCATTCTGTTTCTCCTTGATGCAAAGCCACCCCCTTTGTTGATTTTATTTCCCTGTAAGCCAACCCTGTAAGCCATGTTGTCAGTCGCCCCTCCCTCCATCAGAGCAATGGCAGACAATCGTTTCATGCCCTTTTCCCTGGATTGCCCAAGCAGATGCCATAGCACAGTAAGCATGGAGCCCATTCAGCTCACCGCAGCAGTTATGACCATTGTAAACACCTCCCACATTATCGTACAGTTTATGCAGACCCAGCACCTGAAAAACCAGGCGAGGAGGCGACGGAAGCGCGGTGATGAGGACATGAACACAGATTTCTCTAAAACCATGGTCCCCAGCAATGTGGAGATAAACTGGGGCAGGCTCATGCCGTGGAATGCAGATTCTGGGCCCGGGAAACAAGCACAGACTTGTGGGACCGCATAGTGTTGCAGGTTTGGGATGATTCCCAGTGGCTCCGAAACTTTCACATGCGTAAGGGCACTTTTATGGAACTTTGTGACTTGCTTTCCCCTGCTCTGAAGCACAAGAATACCAAGATGAGAGCAGCCCTCACAGTTGAGAAGCGAGTGGCAATAGCCCTGTCGAAGCTTGCAACGCCAGACAGCTACCGGTCAGTCAGGAATCAATTTGGAGTGGGCAAATCTACCGTGGGGGTTGCTGTGATGCAGGTAGCCAGCGCAATCATTGAGCTGCTGCTTTCAAAGGTAGTGACTCTGGGAAATGTGCAGGTCATACTAGATGGCTTTGCTGCCATGGGATTCCCTAACTGTGGTGGGGCTATAGAAGGAACGCATATCCCTACCTTGGGTCCAGACCACCAGGGGCAGCCAATACGTAAACCGCAAGGGGTACTTTTCAATGGTGCTGCAAGCACTGGTGGATCACAAGGGACGTTTCACCAACATCAGCATGGGATGGCCGGGAAAGGTTCATGACGCTCGCGTCTTCAGGAACTCTGGTCTGTTTAAATGGTTGCAGGAAGGGATTTACTTCCCAGACCAGAAAATAACTGTTGGGGATGTTGAAATGCCTTTAATGACAGGTTTCAAAGTAGCAGCCGTGTTAGTCTGTATTTGCAAAAAGAAAAGGAGTACTTGTGGCACCTTAGAGACTAACCAATTTATTTGAGCATAAGCTTTCGTGAGCTACAGCTCACTTCATCGGATTTCCGCTGAATGCATCCGATGAAGTGAGCTGTAGCTCACGAAAGCTTATGCTCAAATAAATTGGTTAGTCTCTAAGGTGCCACAAGTACTCCTTTTCTTTTTGCGAAATGCCTACAGTTATCCTTGGGGACCCAGGCTACCCCTTAATGCCCTGGCTCATGAAGCCGTACACAGGCACCCTGGACAGTAGTCAGGAGCTGTTCAACTATAGGCTGAGCAAGTGCAGAATGGTGGTATAGTGTGCATTTGGAAATTTAAAGGGTCACTGACGCAGTTTACTAACTCGGTCAGACTTCAGCGAAACCAATATTCCTATTGTTATTGCTGCTTGCTGTGCGCTCCACTATCTCTGTGAGAGTAAGGGGGAGATGTTTATGGTGGGGTGGGAGGTTGATGCAAATCGCCTGGCCGCTGAATATGAGCAGCCAGACACCAGGGCAGTTAGAAGAGCACAGCAGGAAGCGGTGCACATCAGAGAAGCTTTGAAAACCAGTTTCATGACTGGCCAGGGTACTGTGTGACACTTCTGTTTGTTTCTCCTTGATGAAAACCCTCCCCCTTGGTTGCCTCTAAATTCCCTGTAAGCCACCCGCCCTCCCCCCTTGGATCACAGCTTGCTTGCAAAGGAAATAAAGTCACTATCATCTAAAAAACATGTATTCTTTATTGATTGATTATAAAAATAGGGAGATAACTCACAAGGTAGCCTGAGTGGGGTGTGGAAGGAGGGAAGGAAAAGGCCACCTTAAAACTTGTTGAATGCCAGCCTTCTGTTGCTTGGGCTGTGCACTGGGGTGCAGTGGTTGGGTGCCTGGAGCCTCCCACCCTGCGTTCTTGGGCGTCTGAGTGAGGAGGCTATGGAACTTGGGGAGGAGGGAGGGCGGCTAAGCAGGAGCTGCAGAGGCAGTCTGTGATCCTGCTGCTGTTCATGAACCTCCATCAGACGCCAGAGCATGTCCGTTTGATCCCGCCCCAGCGTTGCCTCATGCCTCCTCTGATCTTCCTGCCACCACCTCTCCACACATTCATTGGCCACCATCCTGTACTCTGCTATTATGTCCTTCTACACAGATCTGTCAGTGCCGGACGACTGCATGAGCTCAGAGAACATGTCATTGCGCGTGCGTTTATTTCGCCACCTTATCTGAGATAGCCTTTGGGACGGAGGAGGGAGGCTTGAAACATTTGCAGCTGCTGGAGGAAAAAAAGGGAGTGAAGTATTTTAAAAGATACATTTTACCGAACAATGGCAAAACTCTTTCATGGTGAACGACACTATTCACATTACATAGCACATGTGATTTTGGTACAAGGTCGCATTTTGCATCTTATATTGAGTGCCTGCGGCTTTGGTGTTAGAGATCACACACGCAATGCCGGGCAACAGAATTCGGCTTGCAGGAGGCCATGGTAAGCCATAGTCTTTCAGCTTCTGCAACCTTCATAACAGCAGCGTCCTCCTCTCCCATACCAAGCAAAGCACGTTGCGTTGGCCATTTTAGTGCTGTGGTTTTCATGTTAACGTGCAGCAGCAGAAACCAAACTAACCCCCACCCCCATCCAGTTCTCTGGGATGATCGCTTTTCCCATCCCCCCACCACGTGGCTGGTATCAGGGAAGATTGCTGCTAGCCAAATTCGAACAGCTCAGCGCCAATGCCTGCCCCCTTCCCCCCCGCACCGTGTGGCTAACTGCGGGGAGGATTTCTTTTCAGTCACAGGCAAACAGCCCAGTAGGAACGGCCACCTCTGAATGTCTCCTTAATTAAATTCCCCTATTTCAACCAGGTTACCATGAATGATATCACTTTCCTGAGGTTTCAGAGTAGCAGCCATGTTAGTCTGTATCCTCAAAAAGAAAAGGAGTACTTGTGGCACCTTAGAGACTAACAAATGTATTTGAGCATAAGCTTCCGTGAGCTACAGCTCACTTCATCGGATGCATTCAGTGGAAAATACAGTGGGGAGATTTATATACACAGAGAACATGAAACAATGGGTGTTACCATACATACTGTAAGGTGAGTGATCAGGTAAGGTGAGCTATTACCAGCAGGAGAGCGGGGTGGGGGGTGGGGAGGGTGCCAATGCCTGAGATGATGGGGCGTCCAGGATTTCGTCTTTTGGAACATAGTTCTGATAGCACGGATTCCTCTTCCCATACAGCGATCAGATCCAGTACCTCCTGTTCGGTCCATGCTGGAACTCTTTTTCGATTCTGGGACTGCATGGTCACCTGTGCTGATGAGCTCGCCTTGCCAAACAGGAAATGAGATTCAGAAGTTCCCAGGGCTTTTCCTGTACACCTGGCCAGTGCATCGAGTTCAGAGTGCTGTCCAGAGCGGTCACAATGGTGCACTGTGGGATAGCTCCCGGAGGCCAATACCTTTGAATTGCGCCCATGCTAACCCTAATTCGAGACGGTGATGTCGATTTCAGCGCTAATCCCCTCGTTGGGGAGAAGTACAGAAATCAGTTTTAAGAGCCCTTTATATCGAAAAAAATGGCTTCGTTGTGTGGACGGGTGCAGGGTTAATTCGATTTCACTCTGCTAAATCCGACATAAACTCGTAGTGTAGACCAGGCCTTACACATTCAGAGGAAGAAGAGGGAGTGTTCAGGAAAAGGAATTAACCCGGGGTGTAGGATAACGCACAGGATGGGCTGCAGCTGCTATTCCAGCAGATAGGTTATTGTTGCAGCCATATGGGTGAGAAGAACAAGGGACCTTTGTGGCATACCTGAACCCTGGCCATGCTTTGGAAGGGTTATGAGCCCCCTGCTTCAAGGTCTGTCTATATTATCCATACTTCCCAAACTTCTGATCAATGTTAAAACTGGTTCTGTGAAACTGATTTAAAATCCAGTTGGAGGTACAGTGGTGAGGTAGGCTCTGGGTTTCCCAACCACCTTCAGGAATTAGATTTTGTTCTCAGTTACACTTGTGTCAATCTGGAGTGACTCCATCTGAACTACTCTGGAATCATTCTGGTGTAACTGAGAGAAGACTCTGTTCCAGTAAATGGAACTGAGTCAAACAGCAGATCTCAGACTGTGGGAACCACAATCCCTCATTCTGACGCTTGACTCATGTTGCATTAAACCCAAATGACCATTCAGACCAAGTAACAAAACACCAAGGCAAAGAGGTAAACAGGACCTGTTCATTCATGCTCTTAGCAATAGTATGTCCTAATAAGGAAGAGAAACTAGGACATCTTAGAATGAATGGTTTTGTTTTTCTTGTATTGGGTTTAAAATAAAAGAGTCCCTGTTGCATAAGTGCAAATTGCTGTGACTTCGAGAAATGTGTCCTGAGGCCCTTCTTTAGTTTGTTTGTCATTTATCACTTCGAAAGTCTAGGAAAGGTATTTGGTTAATTTTCCATAGTAATTTAAGGCCAGATTCTGATCTCAGTTATGCTGCTGTGTATCTGGAGTTACTCCAGTGGAGTAAAAGGAGTGATTTATACCAGTGTAAATGAGAGTGGTCTGTCCCTTAAAATGTACTCATTCCTGTAGCACCTGGAGAGCATCACATGGTTATAAACCACCTGCCCCTAAATATTCAGTGATAACTGCCTTTTAATATCCTAGTTGCAAAATTCTCCCTCGGGAGAGATTGTGTAAAGGTGGGAAGAAAGCTAATGCTGTCGGGAGTGGGTTATGGGGGCAGGAGGGGTGGAGGGAATTAAAAAATTTGGCCCCAAGTTATTGAAAGGGTTGAGCCTGATTTTCGTCTCAGACTGGATTCACCCTGCTGTTGGCTCCTGTGGCTTCAGTGGAGTTACTCTTGGTTTGTGACGGTTGGAATGGAAGCAGCATCGGGACCATTTTCTTGAGCAAACCAAACATTTGTTACTTGGAAATAAATAAAAACAGAAGAGTCTTGGAATGAGCTGAACAGAAATTCTCAGTGACTCAGGCAAATTTGGGTTGCTGTAGCCTGTAAACAAACAAACAAACAAAAGGAACCCTTAGAGGGAGCGTGTTGATTATTGCAACTTTCTTCTGAGCATGGGGGAAGATGCAAGGGCTGCTACTGTGCCCTGGATCTGGATTTTGGGCAAGTTCAGAGCAGGATTCAGGTTGGAATTTGGCCACTGGCTCTATAAACTGAGTCAAACCAAAACCTGGAACCAACCACCCCCAAATATTGGGAGAAATTTGAAACACAAGCCTGAATCTAGGGCCAGATTTTCAAGGTAAGTAGGTGCCTTAAACTGCAGATAGATGCTTGGAGAGATTTTCAAAAGTGCCTAAGCAGGTAGGCTCCTAACTCCCAATGGGAGGTGGGGCCAAATCCTCAGCTGGTGTAAATCAGTGTAGCTCCATTGAGGCCTGTTTCTTGATAATGTGTCTTTCCACCTCCAGATCTCAGGCTTTTGTGGTCTGGTCGAACCATTTAGTGTGCCTCAGACATTCCCTGATCAGCAGTGATGGATGGGGTGAGAGACAAAAGTAATGCTGAGCCAGGACTTTCCAGAAGGAGGGGAGGGAATTCTACCTGAAGGTCAGTGCCCTTGAAGGAGGGGGACACAGCTTGCAGCCAGAAGGGCCCACCAGATCATCCAGTCTGACCTTCTGTATGTCACAGGCCACCACCACCCACACAGTAAACTCAGCAACTGAAACTGGACCGACTTATTACAGCCCACAGGAGACTTGACTGTTACATGCCACAGGTGGAGAACAGGAGGGACCAAGGCCCTGGAGTGTCAGGGAAATGATTACGTGAGATATATCCAGATAATCCCCCATGCTGCAGAGGTAGGCAAAAAAACCCTAAAGGTCCCAGCCAATATGACCTGGGCAAAAATTCCTTCCTGACCCCACATATAGTGATCAGTTAGACCCTGACCATGTGAACAAGAACCAGCCAGCCAACTACCTAAGAGAGAGAATTGATCTCAGAGCCCTGGTCCACCCCGCCCAATGTCCCATCTCCAGCCATGGCAATCCCTGATGCTTCAAAAAGAGATTTAAAAAACCCCCAGCCTTGCAGAATACATTGGGCAGGGGTGGCGTGGGAGGGAGAATCCCTTCCTGACCACTGCAAGTGGCCATCTGAAACCTTGAAGCATGAGCTTTAGGAACACAAGACATCTTGCATGGTGTCCCTTCCAAAGTGCTGCTTTGAAATGTTCACAGAGCCCGAGCTACATTGCAGAGAGCTGGCCAACTCTGCAGCCATCAGTCAAAGAGCGTACACCCAGAAATAGCTTCCCTCCAGCAAAGGAGGAGAAATATACACACACACAGCCTGCTTAGCACAGTCCATTAAACTCAGCATGAACTCCAGGCCCAGCCACAACCCAGGATATTTATGGAGTGAATATCTTCCTGTAAAGGATGTGAAAGAACAATGCAACTTCTGTGCTTATTGTACCCTCCCCCTCTCATGCACACAGGCTCTTCAAGCCATTTCATTGAGCTAAGACTGTGGGTCTCCTCTTGGCTGCTCCTGCATGATGGATGAGAAAAGAGAGAGCACAGAGTACTCTTTTCCCCACTCCTCCACGTGTCGGTGGCCCCGGTGTAGGGATGTGGGGCATGCATCCTGCATGTCTGAAAAGGAGGCTTAGAAGTTGCAGCTGAGCCGATTGCTGCTCCCAGCCCAGGAGAGGCTCTAGCTGCCTCGGCACATCACAAGCAGAATGTCTCTGGCCATGCTGCTGCTGGAGCCGTGCAACCGTTGCACACCTTCTCCGAAAGGCCACAGTGGAGCCCAGAGAACAGGAACAGGATATCTGGGAATAGTCATTACCATGCAGCGGCTTTTTAGCAGCCTATCTGACGTGAGTTTGACCATCCCAGTCTAATTTTCCAGTGTCTACATCACCAAAACCAACACCCAGTATGTGGCCCCCTCTGTTCATCTCAGCAGCGAGGTGGGGGGCTGAATAGGCCATGGAGACAGAACTACCCTTTCACTACTAGAGCTGGTTCCCCCAGGGCAAGACACTGCAGCAGTATTGGGAGAGTTTGCTTTGTTGTGGCCTGTTTTGTGGGTAAGTAGAGTCCTCAGGGCTCTCAATCTGATACCTCTCAAAATCCTAACGTATGCTAGACTCACCGCCATGATTTCTGAGGCAGGACAACCCTGGCTCCTGAAGGGGTGGTATCCATAAGCGTTGCTGTCTCTAATATCTCTGAGTGGAATGGTCCATCGACAAGGCCTGATTCTGGTCTCACACTGGTGTTGGTGACATTGGGCATTACACTAGGTAACTCGGGAGGGTGGAAGACCATGAGTGTCGATGAAGCCCTCTTGCTCTAGGCCCAGACGAACTGAAGCCCCTTGAACTTCAGGCAAAGGTATAAAATGTATACTGGAATCTGCATGCGGGGCTGCAGGATTTGAGACAGCTTAGTCTCCCTGCGCCCTATTTGAAGCTTCAAATAAATCTTTCTGCTTCTCCACCCCGTTGTGGTCATTGGTGCGATGCATACCGGGCAACAAACCCAACTGTTGCTTGCCTCGGGCACTCTGTGCCGGCAACGCTGGGATAAATCAGGGGTAACTTCGCTGAAGTCAACAGCTACACCACGGTGAAATCAGCATGAGACCAGAATGAAGCCCATTTTTGATCTTCAGATTTATAGGATCCTATCACCGTGACGTGAACCTATAAATCTGGGGCAGACTATGGGAAAATACCTTTGGCCTTCCCCCTCCTTGGCTGAGTGACCAAAAGAGTGTAGGATGATGCAGACACAGAGCTGCAGAAGTTGGTGAAGGCAGTGGGGAGAATACCATAAATATGTGGCCCAAAGCGCTTGGCCAGATAAAGGTCTCTGAGCAGCTCATGGCTAGAAAAGGAGACAGGAGCAAGATGATGCCCTGTCACAGGTGCTTTCTTACCACACTCATTTTTCTTCCATCTAAAGTATGGAAATTTAAAAAATTAATTTTTAAATCAATTTAAACTTAAATCATAATTAATTTTAAACTTTTTAAATTGAAAAAAAAAATCTTTTAAGTTTTTAAACTCATGGTTTTTATCTACCCTGCTACTTATGAATGCATGCTGCCCTTGAGAACAAAAATCATCTCTCCCCTATCTTGTATGCTTTAATTGACAGTGAAATCGTTAACAAAAATGATTTTTAAATTGCATCATTTCACTCCAGAATCAACAATCCCTTTGGCTGGGTGGGAGAAGTTATATTTCTTTCAAGCTGTCTATAGATTCAGACCAACAGAAGAACATTACGTTGTACTTGGTTCACATTTTGAAGGTTACCTTTACCCTAAGGGCTAGAAACTTAATTTTCTTTCCCACTGAAAGCTGAGATTCTGTTGTACAAGACAACAGCCAGCAGGCAAAGGGTCCCAGCTTGCTGAGCTTCTGCATGCAGAGCCAATGCAAAACTCTTCTCTTTTTTCTGTCTCTGAACCCTTCCTCTCCTCTCGCTGTCCTCACCACGTGGTTCAATGAGGGAAGATGTAGCCTGTTCTCCATCCTCTAATTCCATTGGTGCAGAATGAGTGACCTGTGTTTGCATTGGAGTAACCTTTCCAAAAATGTAAGAGCACCCCCTTTAGGCAGTGTGAGGGGTACAATACCTAAATACCCAGGCATCCATTCCCAGCCCTTTCGGGTCAGATTTCCCCTTTGCTTCGAGCATTAGCTGTTGTGATTTGGCATTCAGTATTTTAAAGCACCCTGTGGGGAAGGGAAGATGAAAGATTTGGGATGACAAAGCAAACTGCATAGGAAACATCAGTCAATAAGGGCACAGGGCAGGTGGACTAGTATCTACTTTGTTGTTCCCCTTATTGGCTGCTGTCATTATTATGCCATAGCAAGCAAGCTTAATTAATGTTACTATTTCTTGAGCTCATCAAAGCCCCTGTGTAAAGCATTTGACTCCGCGCCTTTATCCCCTGCGTAGTCTCCCCAGATTTGCTTTCTTTTAGGTAAATGTGGGACACACAACCCTCATTACACCTTTTTATTTTTAAAGCTACAGGTTACATAAAAAATGAAAGGCGTATCCAGAGCGCACCTCAGGGTGAATGGTACAGGCAGAGAAACAGCATCACAGCCAAATGTGGCTCTGATGGGCTGGTGCGGGAACATCTTGTCCCAGTACCTCTCTCTGCCAACCTCCACATGCAGCTTCAGAGTTGTCCTTTGGCATTACAAACATAAACCTCCCGCTAGTGAACTTGAATTTTCATGGGAAGGGTGTGGGTAACATCCCCATTGCAAACCTGCATCTCTAGTGCAGCAATCACATGAGCCCAGACTATGCGGCACTCAGACGGCATCCTCCTGACCTTGGTGGTTGCCCACGCTGGTAAAAGGATAGGTGTATATGGGAGAAGGGATTGACAAATGGGGAACGGAGGCACAGAGAGCAATGCCTAAGGTCACACACAGTGTGTGGTATGGTAAGGCCACAAGGCCATCCTGTGTGCCTAGTATACATAGGAATGTTTTATCTGCTTGCAGCAGTTGCTGACAGTGTTTCAACCCTGCTGTGGCCAGTATAATTTAAGGCGATATTAATAGCTCTGAAGATAGGTGTTTTGCCAGACTCAGGGACAGGGCTAGTAGCGTGAAGGCTAGTACCAGAAGGGAGGAGAGAAAGAGATGGCAGCAACCAGCCATCAGACTCTACACTGATTTGAAAACATGGGGCCAAACCCTGTGGTGTTGACTCAGGCCAGCTTCCCATGCTGCAAGATCTGGCCCATTGTAGGGGGTGACATTCTTCAGGCTGTCTTGTGCAGGAGCTCAGACCAGGTGACCAAAATGGTCCCTTCTGGATTTAAGAACTGTGAATCAACTAAAATGCCCTGGATTTGGAGTATGGGCCAAATTTTCCCAAGAGCCTACGGTCAGATTTTCAAGTGCTCAGCACCCATGACTGGGACCCGATTTTCCAAAGAACCCAAACATCCACCACGCTGGGCTCTCTTGAAAATCTGGCCCTAAATGTTTTTGCTTCATATTGTTTTCCCTGCCTGGAAACAGGAACCACCAGTGTTTTGATAAAACAGTATGTGCTATGTCATTGTAGCCCCTGTAAGTCCCTACATACACTCTGCCAAAGTGGCATTTTATGCCATAGGACCCATTGCCAGGCCTTCTACAGAAAACATACACCAGGGCGACTCGTTCCCCCTTCCTTTCCCCAAAGCGCAGGCACGCCTTGGTTGCAAAGCTCTGCACATCTGAGATTTGGCTCTGAATGAGGGATGCTAGAATGCTTTAATGTCTTTATTTCATTTATAAGGATGTAAATAGACATCCGCCCATCCCAATCTCTGAGTGCCCCAATAGAATTGAGTCTCACAATAAATACTCAAATACAATGGGCTGCTCCTCCCAGCACCAATGTAAATATATCACATATTGCATAAGCTCTTAGCCAAGGACACAAGCTTACCGCCCTTGGCTTGCCCAAAAAGTGGATGCTGCAGCGTGCCCCGGAAGCTAACAGGTCCTGGCTCTGTTGAAGTCAATAGGAGTGGAGACAGGATCATCCCTGGGCTCTGGTGGACAGGGGATGGGTGACCTTTCCCACCCTTTCCGTCCTTAGAACTCTGTAGCCTTTCCCATCTGCGGTGAGTCAGAGAGAGAGCAGTCTTTACCTGCTGCTGTGCTCTGAGCCTGCCTTTATGTATTGCTTTTGCCTGCCCACTTAAAGTGCGGACACAACAGTGTAGGGAATTCATATGCCAGGTTTGTTTTTCATTTCCATTTAAATGGGATGAATTTTTTAGCTCTCATGAGAGAGCTTCACAGCGATAGACTGGCTATGTTGCACAACCACACAGCCCTAGTAACCACAGAAGCATTGCATCTTTCTTGAGGTTTTCTCTGTTCGAGTCTCCACTGTGTCATCTGAGTTTATGATAAAATGGATTTAATTAATCCTTGGTGGGTAACCCTGTGGGATGAGTCTCCTGAGCAGAAACTGTGCAGTAAGAACATGTAGAAGGTCAGGCCAGATGATTGTAGGGATCCTTTCTGGCTTTATAATCTATACTTTCTAATCTATACTATAATCTAGTTCAAGTGGGACTGGGCTGAACTCACCAAGATAGCTGTAATTGGCATCGAATTTGGACTGGATCCTAAATCTGGGGAAGAGGAAGACAAAGGAATGAAATCCACATGCTTCCTGGATTCTCTGCTTATAAATTTCATCCAGCTGGATGAAATTCAGCATGTTCTATTCATAGGGCCAAATTCATCCTTCGTGTAACTCCATTGAGGTCATTGCCAACTCAGATTGTTTACTCCAACATAGGTTCTTTCTAATAATTTCTTTTGCCTTTCCTCAGATCTCAGCATTGTTTTATTTTATTTTTATTTTTGCTGGTAAAAAGCCATGTGTCCTATTGCCAGGTATCAACTTTCAAAATAATGTGAATTGATTTTAAGGCTGGTTAAAGTTGACTGCTTTGGAGAATGAAATCCTCCACTGCCATGCACGTGTAACTCATCCCTGACCCAGAGGAACTCCTACATAGGGCTTGAGAATAAATATGGAAAAATACAGAAATCCTTTTGTTTTTACCAAGTCTAGTCAAACAAGTTTTCTTTTTGTAAGACCCATCTGGCTCATGTTTTATCTGAACATTCTGATGCCCAGCTCTGGGTTTGTCCCACTTCTGTTTCAAATAGTGGTGGTTAATACAAAGGGTGCTTTTGGTTTGCCTGTCAGGTTGGATTTTGTGTTGCAGCTGTTTCAGATCCAGGTTCCCACTCCTATCAAGTGCTTATATACGAATGCACAAAGCCTTGGAAATAAGCAGGGAGAACTGGAGGTCCTGGTGATGTCAAGGAATTATGACGTGATTGGAATAACAGAGACTTGGTGGGATAACTCACATGACTGGAGTACTGTCATGGATGGTTATAAACTGTTCAGAAAGGACAGGCAGGGCAGAAAAGGTGGGGTAGTAGCGCTGTATGTAAGGGAGCAGTACGACTGCTCAGAGCTCTGGTATGAAACTGCAGAAAAACCTGAGTGTCTCTGGATTAAGTTTAGAAGTGTGAGCAACAGGAGTGATGTAGTGGTGGGAGTCTGCTATAGACCACCAGACCAGGGGGATGAGGTGGATGAGGCTTTCTTCCAGCAGCTCGCGGAAGCTACTAGATCGCACACCCTGGTTCTCATGGGTGACTTTAATTTTCCTGATATCTGCTGGGAGAGCAATACAGCGGTTCATAGACAATCCAGGAAGTTTTTGGAAAGCGTAGGGGATAATTTCCTGGTGCAAGTGTTAGAGGAGCCAACTAGGGGGGGAGCTTTTCTTGACCTGCTGCTCACAAACCGGGAAGAATTAGTGGGGGAAGCAAAAGTGGATGGGAATCTGGGAGGCAGTGACCATGAGTTGGTTGAGTTCAGGATCCTGACACAGGGAAGAAAGGTAAGCAGCAGGATACGGAACCTGGACTTCAGGAAAGCAGACTTCGACTCCCTCAGGGAATGGATGGGTAGGATCCCCTGGGGGACTAACATGAAGGGGAAAGGAGTCCAGGAGAGCTGGCTGTATTTCAAGGAATCCCTGTTAGGGTTACAGGGACAAACCATCCCGATGTGTCGAAAGAATAGTGAATATGGCAGACGACCAGCTTGGCTTAACGGTGAAATCCTAGCGGATCTTAAGCATAAAAAAGAAGCTTACAAGAAGTGGAAGGTTGGACAAATGACCAGGGAAGAGTATAAAAATATTGCTCGGGCATGTAGGAATGAAATTAGGAGGGCCAAATCGCACCTGGAGCTGCAGCTAGCGAGAGATGTTAAGAGTAACAAGAAGGGTTTCTTCAGGTATGTTGGCAACAAGAAGAAAGCCAAGGAAAGTGTGGGCCCCTTAATGAATGAGGGAGGCAACCTAGTGACAGAGGATGTGGAAAAAGCTAATGTACTCAATGCTTTCTTTGCCTCTGTCTTCACTAACAAGGACAGCTCCCAGACTGCTGCGCTGGGCATCACAACATGGGGAATAGATGGCCAGCCCTCTGTGGAGATAGAGGTGGTTCGGGACTATTTAGAAAAGCTGGACGTGCACAAGTCCATGGGGCCGGACGAGTTGCATCTGAGAGTGCTAAAGGAACTGGCGGCTGTGATTGCAGAGCCATTGGCCATTATCTTTGAAAACTCGTGGCGAACCGGGGAAGTCCCAGATGAATGGAAGGCTAATGTAGTGCCAATCTTTAAAAAGGGAAGAAGGAGGATCCTGGGAACTACAGGCCAGTCAGCCTCACCTCAGTCCCTGGAAAAATCATGGAGCAGGTCCTCAAGGAGTCAATTCTGAAGCACTTACATGAGAGGAAAGTGATCAGGAACAGTCAGCATGGATTCACCAAGGGAAGGTCATGCCTGACTAATCTAATCGCCTTCTATGATGAGATTACTGGTTCTGTGGATGAAGGGAAAGCAGTGGATGTATTGTTTCTTGACTTTAGCAAAGCTTTTGACACGGTCTCCCACAGTAT
Source organism: Lepidochelys olivacea (assembly GCF_965140295.1). Lineage (NCBI taxonomy): Eukaryota > Metazoa > Chordata > Testudines > Cheloniidae > Lepidochelys > Lepidochelys olivacea. The sequence goes on from NC_140429.1 coordinate 12,371,452, forward strand.
TCTTGTCAGCAAGTTAAAGAAGTATGGGATGGATGATTGCACTATAAGGTGGGTAGAAAGTTGGCTAGATTGTTGGGCTCAACAGGTAGTGATCAATGGCTCTATGTCTAGTTGGCAGCCGGTGTCAAGTGGAGTGCCCCAGGGGTCGGTCCTGGGGCCGGTTTTGTTCAATATCTTCATAAATGATCTGGAGGATGGTGTGGATTGCACTCTCAGCAAATTTGCGGATGATACTAAACTGGGAGGAGTGGTAGATACGCTGGAGGGCAGGGATAGGATACAGAGGGACCTAGACAAATTGGAGGATTGGGCCAAAAGAAATCTGATGAGGTTCAATAAGGATAAGTGCAGCGTCCTGCACTTAGGACGGAAGAACCCAATGCACAGCTACAGACTAGGGACCGAATGGCTAGGCAGCAGTTCTGCGGAAAAGGACCTAGGGGTGACAGTGGACGAGAAGCTGGATATGAGTCAGCAGTGTGCCCTTGTTGCCAAGAAGGCCAATGGCATTTTGGGATGTATAAGTAGGGGCATAGCGAGCAGATCGAGGGACGTGATCGTTCCCCTCTATTCGACATTGGTGAGGCCTCATCTGGAGTACTGTGTCCAGTTTTGGGCCCCACACTACAAGAAGGATGTGGATAAATTGGAAAGAGTCCAGCGAAGGGCAACAAAAATGATTAGGGGTCTGGAACACATGACTTATGAGGAGAGGCTGAGGGAACTGGGATTGTTTAGCCTGCAGAAGAGAAGAATGAGGGGGGATTTGATAGCTGTTTTCAACTACCTGAGAGGTGGTTCCAGAGAGGATGGTTCTAGACTATTCTCAGTGGTGGAAGAGGACAGGACAAGGAGTAATGGTCTCAAGTTGCAGCGGGGGAGGTTTAGGTTGGATATTAGGAAAAACTTTTTCACTAGGAGGGTGGTGAAACACTGGAATGCGTTGCCTAGGGAGGTGTTGGAATCTCCTTCCTTGGAAGTTTTTAAGGTCAGGATTGACAAAGCCCTGGCTGGGATGATTTAATTGGGGATGGGTCCTGCTTTTGAGCAGGGGGTTGGACTAGATGACCTCCTGAGGTCCCTTCCAACCCTGATATTCTATGATTCTATGATTGGCCTATTTCACAGTGCTTAACTCTTCTACAGCTTAGGGATGTTCTGAATCCAAACCTGGATCTGGATGCAAATGTCATGGCTTGAGCCATTTTAGTTTTATTCTCATCCCCAAAGTTCAGGGGAGTTAGGTAACTGGAGTAGTTTTTTATCTCATAATTAGTTGAGAGGGAAGTCCAGCCTCCGGCCCATTCCCAGCTTGGACACTGCTATCAAGGGGGCCAGTTATGATGGTAATTTTTATGCTGTGGACCCCTTCCCACAAGGAATTGTCCTGAGATCCACCAACATTTCACACAGGCCACTGAACACCCTCCAGATGGGACAATATTTTTTAAAGCAAGGGTTGAAGGAAACAGTGACATCTTACTGATATCACTTCAGCACCTGAGTGCTCCAAGGAATTGTACCAGGGTGCTCTTGTTCTTGTTTCTGATGGCGTTTATTTGCCTGATATTCACTCTGCAGCGTTACATAAGTTTTTAGCAATTATCCAAATTTCTTTTTCATAAATTTAATAAAAACAAATTCAAGAGAAGCCATTGGCAGGACATTGAGGGTGAAGCACAGAAGAGCATAACAATTAAATGAATTAAACACCAAGCATTCTTCGCTCCAGGGAGATATTAAACTGGATTGACGTCTTTATCCCTTCATTACACATGGCTCAGGCAAAAAGAAGAGACACAAATTGCTCCTAACTTGGGTGTTTCCTGACTTTGAAGGTTCTGAGTCACTCAGCCTTAATGTTCTTCTCTTGGCTTTTGGCACTGGAGGTGAATAGCTCAGCTGATAGTACCAGGCGTGGTTTTAATTTGTCCAATGCCCCGAGGAAGAACTCAGTCCTTGAATTACTGATGGTATATGCAAGAGATCTCAAACAGTCACTAGTCCTTGTGTTTAAGGTCTTCTGCTCCAATCCTGCTACCAGAAGAGGGTAGATGTTGTCTAGCAGACCTTCTCCTTTCATTTAGCTCCTGGAAGAGGGAAGCTATTCATGAGGTGCGGTATGCAAAGGCCCAAAGCAGCCATTTGTCTTGCTTGGACTTTTAATGGGTCTGCTGTGAAAAGTGACTCAGCAAGAGTAACACTGTGGGGATTCCAGACTCCAGATCTAACTTGCTCAGCTTATAAGTACAAAGCTGCTCTTCACCTTACTGCCTTTGGTGCAGGTTCACCCTGGGATCTGAGACTCATGGGTGGGTTCTTTCATCCCCAGGAACCCTCATGCAACTAAGATGGAAACTTCTGAGCACTTTGAAGTAAAGATTCTGGAACTGAGTTATCTATTCGGTTACTGATAGAGGAGCCAGAATAGAATCCAGTTCATGCTGTTTTAGCAAGGAGGGGAAGATAGGAGGCTGGCAACTATACAAAGCCAGGATTAAGGTGGGTCATATGAGAAGTGCTACTTTCATAGAATACCAGGGTTGGAAGGGGCCTCAGGAGGTCATCTAGTCCAACCCCCTGCTCAAAGCAGGACCAATCCCCAACTAAAGCATCCCAGCCAGGGCTTTGTCAAGCCTGACCTTAAAAACCTCTAAGGAAGGAAATTCCACCACCTCCCTAGGTAACGCTTTCCAGTGTTCACCACCCTCCTAGCGAAAAAGTTTTACCTAATATCCAACCTAAACCTCCCGCACTGCAACTTGAGACCATTACTTCTTGTTCTGTCATCTGCTACCACTGAGAACAGTCTAGAGCCATCCTCTTTGGAACCCCCTTTCAGGTAGTTGAAAGCAGCTATCAAATCCCCCCTCATTCTTCTCTTCCGCAGACTAAACAATCCCAGTTCCCTCAGCCTCTCCTCATAAGTCATGTGTTCCAGTCCCCTAATCATTTTTGTTGCCCTCCGCTGGACTCTTTCCAATTTTTCCACATCCTTCTTGTAGTGTGAGGCCCAAAACTGGACACAGTACTCCAGATGAGGCCTCACCAGTGTCGAATAGAGGGGAACGATCACATCCCTCGATCTGCTGGCAATGCTCCTATTTCTACAGCCCAAAATGCAGTTAGCCTTCTTGGCAACAAGGGCACACTGTTGACTCATACTCAGCTTTGTTGACTTTAACTCAGCATTGCCTGTTTTTAACACTGTGAGCATTTTATTAGCAACATTCTCGCAAGGTAATATGCACGCAGACCACTGACAAAGGCCTGCACTGGTAACTTCACCTTGACAATATTTTTTTCTGGAGAGGGATTATTTTTGCTCTGTGCTGAAAACATGCCTAGTGCTGCTTAACAATAATTATGCTGATAGTATATCTATATTGCTGCCTGCTCCACCGCACATCCCTGATAGGTAGGTAAGTATTATTATCCCCGAGTCATGGCATGGCTGTAGCTTGTTCAGGGTCATGCAGCAAGTTTGTATCAGACCCAGGGTTAGAACTCAAGAGCTCCCAGCCCCACCTCAATAGACGGTGCGGCCTTTTATACCGGGGTGATCGCCGTAAGTTATTGAGCAATAACAAAGGCGTCTAGGATTTACAGAAGCACAGATGTCACAGCTACAAAGTGGTCAAAATGATTTGCAATCCAGATGTGGGTTATTTCCTTGTTGCAGGAGGAAAATGAGAACAGAGGGGCACAGTGCCCTGCCCCAGCCTCCCTTATTTTCATGTCCTCCAGAGTACGATTCTGAGCAGCGGGTATTAGACAGCACAACTAAAGCACAACTTAAAGGTGTGACAGCTTCCAAGCCCAGATCTGTATCAGTGTCTGGCTAGACTGCTTTTGTCTTGTAACTGCTCCTGGGCACTGTGTGTTTATACCACTTCCAGTTCATTAACTCCTCTGTGCAGAGACTTAATCCTCTGTTTGTGGTGTCAGAACCAGCTGCTATGGAAATTATTGTGAAATCACAGATCTTCAGGTGGGAGAAGAGCAGAAGGAGCAGAGAATGCGGTTAGCACTTTACTGGTGCCTTCCATGCAAGGATCCCAAGGGATTTTACAAGTCTGAATGAAACGTCACAACACCCAGTCTTACCGTTGGCAAAACAGAGCGCAAGTGACTTGCTCGTCTAACTCACTTTGCGACTCTGATCAAGGAATAGAATCTAGGATCCTATTCTGAGACAGGAAAGGGGGAGGGGGGATGATGTTCCTTTAGGCCACCTTTACACTCCCTATATTCTGAGGCTGTAGAGGGCCCACAACTGGACCTGGAGTAAGTTGGAGCAGCCTCAGGGCTGCTCCTACTTATGTTCTGCTTTCCCGGCCCCTCTGTGAGTGTGGGAGGCAGAGAATGGCCATGGTATAGTGCATTTTGTCCACACCCCCTATAGTTGGGGTTGGAAGCAGGGCTGAGGTAGGGCCAAGGAGGTCCCCTGCACAGGGCATATTGTCAAAGGGCTCCTTCTTCCACCCCCTTTATGGCCCCTTTACACTGGGTTCTGGTGTAAATGAGAATCATGCCCCAGGTCTCCAGACTCTTGATTTAATCACTGTGCACCCTTCCTCTCTGTATGCATTGAAAAGAAATGAAGGTCCTGCTTTCACACAGTTGCCCTGAATAAACAGAGAAGGATGGAGAAAAGCATAGAACATATGATAATGTGTGGGGAAAACTGTTTCTAATCTAAACAGCACATTTTGCATCAGGCAACATTGTTTGCAGCTGCCCCGTATATTAAATCAGTAGAGATAATCTTGTTGCTTAAATATCAGCTTAACTATTGCTTTTGAGAATTTACAGTGATGAGATATAGCTGCTAAGCAGCTTCATGGAACAGTAAGGCGAAGTTTTGATGGGTGATTGTTATTTTCCATAGCAGTTTTGTTTCAGGTTTGCTATGTTAGCTATAAATGGCATGGGTGAGTCGACTGACCCAGAAATTCCTGAATTCTAATCCCAGACATGATTAGTTCTGGGACAGTTTCCCCATCTCTACAATGGGATAACTATATTTGATGAGCCCCCGTGGAGGTGGTGAGTATTGGCTAGTCAATGTTGGCGCAGTGCTTAGAAAATAAATGGCTGCTCTATTGTTAGGAACCCTGGTTAAGTAGAAAGAAAAGGAGTACTTGTGGCACCTTAGAGACTACCCAATTTATTTGAGCATAAGCTTTTGTGAGCTACAGCTCACTTCATCGGATGCATACTGTGGAAACTGCAGAAGACATTATATACACAGAGACCATGAAACAATACCTCCTCCCACCCCACTCTCCTGCTGGTAATAGCTTATCTAAAGTGATCACTCTCCTTACAATGTGTATGATAATCAAGTTGGGCCATTTCCAGCACAAATCCAGGTTTTCTCACCCTCCGCCCTCCCCCACACAAACTCGCTCTCCTACTGCTAATAGCCCATCCAAAGTGACCACTCTCTTTACAATGTGTATGATAATCAAGGTGGGCCATTTCCAGCACAAATCCAGGTTTTCTCACCCCCCCCTTTTTTCCAAAAACCACATACACAAACTCACTCGCCTGCTGGTAATAGCTGGAAATGGCCCACCTTGATTTAGATAAGCTATTACCAGCAGGAGAGTGGGGTGGGAGGAGGTATTGTTTCATGGTCTCTGTGTATATAATGTCTTCTGCAGTTTCCACAGTATGCATCCGATGAAGTGAGCTGTAGCTCACGAAAGCTCATGCTCAGATAAATTGGTTAGTCTCTAAGGTGCCACAAGTCCTCCTTTTCTTTTTGCGAATACAGACTAACACGGCTGTTACTCTGAAACCTGGTTAAGTAGGGTTCTCATATTGGTGTTGTATGTATGTGTAATTTTATTATGCTTTTATTTACTAACAATACTGAGTGTTTTACCTTTGAAAAACAATGGAGAAATATTAATGTATACATTTAAACTCCCAGCACCCTTGGTAGGTAGCATATTATCTCTGCCCTGTTGTCTTATGCTGTATTGCAGATAGAGAAACTCAGAGACAGAGGTGAAGGGACTTAACCAAGGGCACACAATGACTCACCGGCAGAGCCAGAACGACCCACCTTCCTACCTGTGCCGCCATTTCCCAGCTTTCTGAGGCCAGACCAATCAAAAGTGCCACCTCGTGCCGCTCTTGGAATGTTCACAAGCCGAGAGACCTGATTGGTGCAAAGCACAGTATGCTGTTCTACAGGGTTCCTGGGTCCAGTTCCCAGGCCTGGTCTGTCACGCCCCAAGCCAGCATGGACTCTGGGCTCGTCTAACCTACGGGGGCTATAGCAGCCTACCTACAGCGTCAGAGCTATGTCTCTATAACCCTGTAGTGTAGCTGCAAGCTGCAGCTACGGAAGGGGCTTTTCATCACAGTAGGAACTCTGCCTCCCCGAGCGGCAGTAGCTAAGGTGATGGAAGCATTCTTCCGTAGACCTAGCCACGTCTACACCAGCGGTTAGGTCAACATAGTTACAGCACTCCGGGGGGTGGGTTTTACAGACTCCTGAGCGCCACAGCTGTGTATTCAGTGTATGCCAGACCTGAGATTGCTCTTCTCTGTCATATACATATCCTGAGTTCATTTCCCAGCCTTGCTCTCCTATCCTGCTCATCTCCTGCGTGGTGGGAGTGCTCTGCCTTGCCAGGCAGGTGTAAGCAAAACAACTGTCCTGGATTGTAAAGGCTGTCACTTTATATGACCCCATGCTCTGTCTGTATAGGAGACACTAGGTCCTGTATTTCAGCGATAATCACCCAAAAGATCATACGCTGTGATACAAGTGTGTGTAAGGTGACCAGATAGCAAGTGTGAAAAATCGGGATGGGGGTGGGGGATAATAGATTCCCATATAAGACAAAACCCCAAATATTTGGGGACTGTCCCTATAAAATAGGGATATCTGGTCACCCTCGGTGTGTGCTCTTCCCCTCTAGCCATTTTGTGACCCAAATTAAAAATTGTGGGAAGCTGCCGTCCCTTAAAAGCAAGCTTGGCCCTATTGCCTTTCATTTCCTTGAAGCGGAAGAAGCCACCCTAGCCAGTAGCACTAGGTTCAGGGCTTGTTGTCTTGTAGCTTTGACTCCCCTGGGCCGGGTGTGTCTGCAGGCCCTGTGGACGCACTATCACGTATGGTACCGAACGGCTTCTAACAAGGCTAAACTTTCTGTCCCTTCCTCTTGCAAGGGGAAAAGATTAGCCCAACAAAGCTTCACTTATTTAAGAGTACAGCTCTTGTGGCCAAAAGGAAGGTGGAGAGGGGGAGTGGAGGAAGCTGTTTCAGGCTTCATACTTTTAGTATTAAAGAGGGGGTAATAATAAAATCCGAGCACAAAGGTTTTTTTCCAAGATTTGATTTCCCCAAGTGGAATGCAGCTGAGTCCCAGACTCCACCAGCAGCCCCGTGACCACCAGGCGCACAGGAATCTGCTAATGTTCTCTGGAATTTGGACACTTTTTGGTTCACCCAGTTTGGGCTGTTCTCCAGCTTGTCACTCAAGTGCAGGGCACACCCCGTCAGGAGGCTATTTAAAGAAGAGCCCGTGTGCAGCATTCTCCAAACAGAGCAGAAAGCCAGCGAGCTGTCAGTCTGAAACCCCACCCCTCTCACTCAGGATGTGTGACAGCTTTGGGATAATAACCTGGTCTCTGTTCCTTCTCCTCCTTGCGCCTGGCTGGGTATGTACCGTACTGCAGTTGTTTTATTTACTGGAGGAGCTTTGCAGCTTCTTTTTTTGATGCGGGCAGAATGCTTTCAGCAAGCCTAACTGTTACAGCTGTCACCTGCCTCTGACAGCGCCTAGGAGGAGTTAGCTGTTAACTTGGCATCCCAAAGCACTGCGTCGATAAATAACACTCAGAACGGCATGCTGCAGACATACAGTGACCTGTGTAGTGCCCTCTGCCCAAGGATCTCAAAGCACTTCATAAACGTGTGGATGAAGTTCCCCTGTGCTCTCCTGCGATCCCCAATTTACAGGAGGGAAACCCAACGCACAGAGAGGTCAAGCAACTTAACCGCAGCATTACCTGCCTAATGTGTGGCACTTCTAGGAGGAAAACCCTGATATCTCAGCCATGTGCCCCCTTTCCTGCTAAGAAAAACAGCTGCTATTGAAATGCAGCTGTTTGCTTCTGGAAACCATGAGCTTGAAATCTAAAGGAGAAATTGGATTGGAAGCTCTGTGTGGGGGCAGGGACTGTGTCTCGCCGTGTTTTGCGCAGTATCTATGGGGGTCTGATTCTGATGGGGCCTTTGGATGTGACCACAATCCAAATGACAGCAACAGGGGCATTATTAATGATATGATGATTTGTTGTTATAGGGCCCAAACTGTACTAATCACCTTGCAGACCAGTAAGGAGACGAGGTCCATGCCACCAGCTGCTATGGATCTAAATAGATTTTTGTGGCTTATCGCACTGATGTATGCAAAATGCTTTAGGTAGACTAACTCTGTGTATTGATTCTTGCTGGTAGCACCAAAAATGTGCCCCATGATTTCCAAACAGAAAGAATGCTGATCTCTGTACGGAGATGCTTATAATATAATGTTATCAGGGGCTGGGCAGTTTCTGTGCTGAGGGGAAATTAGCAAACTCTTTGGGGCAGGGACTGTCTTTTTCTTCTGTGGTTGTACAGCGCCTTGTGCAATGACCCAGGTTCCTGGGTGTTACAGCAACACACATAATATATAATAATAATAACTAATAAAAAACATAGTTTCTGAAACACTTTACAGTCAAACTTTGGTCACAAATTTGATTTATCCAAATGAGATCATGTTCTCAAGCATCTGCTGAGTGCTTTGAAAATGGGACTTTGGACTCCTTTTCTCTTCTTAGGTCTAGGAGGGGAGCAAGGATCTGATTAGAACAGAAGAACAGGAGCTCCTAGGTCTGCTCCTAGGTCTTGAGGAGGAGTGTTGTCTAGTGGTTAGAGTGGAGTGCTCAGATTCAGGATTCTTTGGCTCTGTTCTCAGCTCTGCCACTGACTTTTGTGACCTTGGGCATGTCACTGCCTCTCTCTGCCTCAGTTTCCCTATCTATGAAAAGGGGATAGCGATTCTTACTTAGCACACAAGGGTGTTGCTTATCAGTGCCTTGAAATCCTGTAATGGAGGGTAAAGCAGTGTTATCCAAACTAATCCAGTGTTAGGACTATTGGAATGATCACACTTTGCCCCCTTTATCCTTGTCATTGTCCGACCATACAAAGAGCATTAACCATACCTGTCTTGCACCTTTCATCCCAGGCACTCAGGGTCCTTTGTAAACATTTAATTGAGCCTTACAGTACCCTTTCCCACCTCTTTGAATGGGATCATGAGCCAAAAAGCAGGGTTCTTTAAAATAAAGAACGCTTTGTCATTGCCTGCGTTTGCCCTTTCCCTGGTGTTAGAGCCGCTTGGTTCACTGATCGGTCCCAAGATTTCCCTGCTGTCCATGCTGCAGAGCCAGCAGCTGCGGAGATGTGAGTTGGTTTCTCCCACCCCACCCCAGATTCTTCACCAGTGCTAAGAGTTTTGTGAAGCAGAAAGAACATTACTCGACTCTCTTCTTCCAGGTACCTAGGTTCAGCCTGCAGTGCTGGCAGTTAGGAAAATCTTGTTTTGACTTGTAAGCTGAGGAGATGGGACCTGGGAGCCAGTGATGGGGAATATATATGCAGCTTGGAGATGTGATTCTGCTAGTCAGCTTTTTGCCCACAACTGCAGCTCAGTCAGCGCTCAGGGCTCCTGGGAGTGGCAGCTTTGCAAATGATGTTTGTGGTGCATGCAAGAGCTGCCAGCAAAACCAGCGCAGGGGAGTCATCTTTTTTGGCTTCTTTTTCTTTTTCAATTCCAGTAGCTCTGATCCATAATATTGGCTCAATTCTGTTTCCACTGAAGTCTGTAGACGTTTGCCACTGACTTCAACAGAAGCAGGATCAGGCCTTTAAAGGGAAGTGGGGCCCCTTCCATTGAAAACTCCAACAGCATGGAACTTTAGGGCCAGCGACTTTTGAGGGCGGGAGGAAGATGAAATGTACATTGCCTGATCCTGGGTTCCTTTTCCACCCACCTCTGCAGCACAACCTGCTAGAAAGGGACTTTGTATTATGCACAGGTCTGTTGCAAAGCCCCTGCTCAGTTCTTTGGGGAAGTTTGGATCTGGAGCTGAACTTCAGACCCTGGGTTCATCTTCTTTGTATCGAGGCAAATTCTAGCAGAAAGAATATGGGCAGGAATGAGGAATTGTCTTCAGGCATGTTGCAGAATAATTCATGCTCGTCGTCTTTTAAGATTTCATGAAAGTGGAATAACTAATGGAAGGTGCTCGCGAGGCGACTCCAGGTAGCCACTTCAACCCTGCCCAGTCTGTACTAGCTGTTCCCTACCTTACATGGTCCTTCTCTCTGCTCACTGGTGATAGTGGATGAGCCAGAAAAGACTCCAGCTGACTTGCTGCTCTGTTGACTCTGTAAAGCTAGCAGGCAGGGCTGGCCTTACCATGAGGCGAACTGAGGCAGCTGCCTCAGGTGCCAGACTGTGGGTGGGTGGGTGGGGGGGAGCCACTAGGACCCAGAGTTTCAAAGTTTTGGCCCAAGTGAGGGGGCATGGGGGCATCATTTGAGCTCCCCACCTCAGATGCGAAAATGTTTTGGGCTGGCCCTGCTAGCAGGAGTTAAAAGACGCAAAACCAGAGCAGATTGGAGTCTGAATACACAGTGGGGCCAGGTGTACTGTGAACCAAAGTGAGGTGACATGAGTGGTGTGAAGTCACACAGCAGTTCTGTGGCAGAGCTAGGAAGAGAACTTAGCTTATCTGGGTCTGTGCTGCTGTAGCCACCAGACCATCCTTTCTCTGCAACCCGAGAATGGAAAGTTAACCTGCCTATAAACAAAAAGTAAAACAGAGCAGTTCAGTTTCTCTGTGTGAAGTTGGGAAAGGAGGCAATCAGCACTGACAGTGACAAGGTCAGGGAATGATTCAAATTCCGTTGGGTTTCATCTCAGATTGTCGTCATTGGGAATTTAAAAAAATCAGACAGACATTTTGAGAGTGTTTTTTTACATAGGCTGCTGCCACCACAGTGTTGGAGAATGCCGGCTGCTGCCAACTTTTTCAGTGCATGGACCACATCTTAATATAGATATTGTGGCAGATGCACATCACCCCCATTCATGATCCTCCCCTGTACCCACCTCTCCACCTAGTCTTGATCGAATATCTTGCCCCTTTGGCAACTACAGCAACTGAAAAATAGAGGAAAGCACTGAAATACCATCAGCTTCTTGTAATGCAGCTTCACAGCTGGAAACAGGGAGGATCCTGCCAGCTCTTGACCACGATTTGAGAATGGGTGTGTTACAGGCAGTAAGGTGATGTTAGAGGCTTTATTACAAGAAGATTTTGCACTAGGAGTTTTCAAAGAGAATTAGATTAATTCCTCTTGAATGGGGTAAGACTTGGTGAGGTCTTGTGGGTTACGATTCAGACAAATCCCTGTGCTATACTATACTGTGCTGATTGTTGCAAGAGTATAAAGCAGCTGGCATCTCCTAGCCCCATATGAGCTTCAGTTAGGACAGTGTTTGGGAACAACAGCCAAAGCAGCTGGAAAAGTTTTACTACTGTTATTGGTCACAAAACAAACCATGCAAGGAAGCTGCTTTACTAACAAGGGCTGGGTATGATACAAGAGCAGATGTGTATGAACTTGGTTGCTTTGTTACTTTACATTGCTATCTCAAAACATGTAAAAAGAAAAGGAGGACTTGTGGCACCTTGGAGACTAACCAATTTATTTGAGCATGAGCTTTCATGAGCTACAGCTCACTTCATCGGCTGCTACTCTGAAACCTGTCAAAACATGTAGTAAGCTTAGACTGACGCATGCAAATAAGACACAAAAATCATTTTCTCACTGCAATTGCAGCCACCTCTGGGGTGGAACATAGCAGATGGCTAGCGATGCACAGAGGCATGACACAGCAAGTAGACATGGGAAGTGAAGAACTACTCCATATCCCTGTTGAAACTACATAGTGGGAATGTTGGTAGGCAAAATGTAGTTACCCAAGTGGGATTAACACAGATTTTTTTTTTAATTAAAAGGGAGATCTTTAATGACTGCAAATTTAGCACCTTTAATGACCTTAGTTTCACATCTCATCCAAACCATGCTGTGTACAGCAGCTGGGGGGCTGGTTCAGCACTGGCTCTGGGGGAAGGTACCATCTACTGTACCACCACCGTCATTTGCAGCATCCTGGGTTTTCCGAGTGCATTCCCATCCTTCAGACCCAGCCCAACCTTGTTCACCATGTGAAATCAAACAGCAGAAATACTGAAGTGTGGGGTTTTGAAGGGAGGGAAGGGCAACCTGAAGTCCTTTGAGCAGGGATGGCATTACTTTTGTAAGGTCCCAAGGAAGGAGGTTACATTAAAGTCCCCAGAAAGGTGGGACTCACCTCTCAGGGCCTACTTGGAGAGTAATGTGGCCTTTTGAATATAGCACTGCACTGGGATTTGGAAAACCTGGGTTCTATTCTTGGCTGCGCTGCTGGGTGACTTTGGGCCAATCCATTCCCCACTCTGTGCCTCAGTTTCCCAATCTGTAAGATGGGAATAATGATGGTGACCTCCTCTGTGGAGTCCTCTGAGGTGTACTGATGACAGAGCCAGGTGTATTGTTGTTGACACAGTCAAAGGGAAGGGGACCGATTCCACAGAGTGGGGAACTCCAAGCATTTGCTCGCCCTGTTAGTGTTTAAAGCTGACCCTGCCTCCCAGGGGGATTCCTCTTTCCTGGACTCCACTTGATTTTAGGGTAAGAGGATTGCTCAACTGGAGCTGCATGGAAGGTCCTTCATGGCACCCAGACTGGGGAGGGGGAGAGAAAGGTGGGTTTGTCCTGCTGGAGCTGGGGCAGCAGATTGATTCACTTTTAATCTCTCCACTTTGCTGATTTGTGAGAAGAAGGGTCTTATTTTCATGGCTTGTCTGTCCTCTAGGCAGAGTCACAGCCGTGCTCGTACCCATGCCAGTGCCCCTCTGAGCCGCTGCAGTGCCCTGTTGGCACCAGCCACGTGTGGGATGCCTGCGGATGCTGTAAGGTGTGTGCCCAGCAGCTGGGTGAGCTGTGTTCCCTTCAGGCACCCTGCGATCACCACAAGGGACTCTACTGCGACTTCTCCAAAATCCACAGAGACGTCGGGATCTGCTTAGGTGAGCAGCTGTGTATCCCTCCAGCGTGAAGCTGTCCTGTCCCGAGGCCCCACAGACCATGGGAGAGCCAGAGGGACATCAGAACCTCCCTTAGGGGACACACAATGGCAGACCAGACAAGTGCATGGCCAGGAGGAACCATCTGATCGTATTCTCTGACCTCCTATGTCACAGACCAGACACTAGTTAGACCAAAACATTTCAGTCCTCAGGCAACTAATCCATTGTGAGCCACGGGCAGAGAACAGGAGAGGCCAGGATGCCCCCAATGCTTGAGGCTATTTTGGACCATTATTGTAAAGTATTGTTACTTTTGTAATCAGAGCAGAATTCTCTACCCTATCACATTAATGGTAGCATTTTAAATCCATTGTACACATGTGTTCATAGATTCCAAGGCCGGAAGGGACCATTGTGTCATCCAGTATAACCTGCATAGCACAGGCCAGAGACCTGCCCCCCCCGCCCAGTAATTCCTAGAGCAGAGCTTTTGGAAAAACATCCCATCTCGATTTTAAAGATTGTCAGTGACAGAGAGTCCACCAGGACCCTGGGTAAATTTGTTCCCATGGTTAATTACTCTCACCGTTATAAATTTACACCTTATTTACACCTTATTTCCAGGCCTTCCTGTGTTCAAAACATTAATAGAAATAGCTAAGAATATCATTTGCAAAAGAGTGTGTATGCACCAACTGGCCTCTACACATCCTGATAACTGCAAATGCAAACCTGTTTTCACCAGACCCCTCCTGGAGCGTCTCTCAGCAAAGGCTATTACATCCCTGCCCAATATCAGCGTTTTAGCCAGAGCCATTGTGCTAGTAGGACTGTATAAAAAACAAAAAATCAAGACTTTTTTTTTCATAGTGGAGGAAGTATATTGTCTCCCTCCCACTTTTCTTTGTTTTCCTCCCCAAAAACCAGTGGCATCATTTTTGGCTCAAACTTTCCAAAAAATTTGCCATTGGACAGACACCAGGGCTGGAAATATTCTGCCTGAGGGGTATAAGGTGAGTGAGGGAATATTTTTTATTGGGCCAAGGTCTGTTGGTGAGAGAGGCAAACTTTCAAGCTTATACAGAGCTCTTCTTCAGGATTGGGAAACCTTTCATTTCCCACTTTAAACACACTTTGAGTCAACTCGAAAGCTTGTCTCTCTCACCAACAGAAGATGGTCCAATAAAAGATATTACCTTACCCACAGGCGCCAATTTTCCAAAGCCTCTGCCCCAGGCCCCGCCCCCACTCCACCCCTTCCCCCAAGGCCCCACCCCTACCCTGCCTCTTCCCGCCCAGTTCCGCCCCTTCTCCCAAGTGCGCTGTGTCCTCACTCCTCCCCATTCTCTCCCAGCCTCCTGCACACCGCAAAACAACTGTTTGCAGCAGGTGGGAGGCGTGGGGAGGGAGCGGGAGGCACTGATCCATGGGCCTGCTGTCGGGCGGGAAGCACTGGGAGTGGGGTGAGGGGGAGCTGCCAGGGGCTGTCAGTGGGTGCTCAGCACCCACTATTTTTCCCCCGTGGCTGCTATGACCTCACCCACCTTGTCTCTCTAATATCCTGGGACTATCACAGCTACAACAGACTGCCTGAGAGGTAAAAGTTTTGGAAACTTTTAAACAACTGAAAATGGGGTTGTAATAGAAACGCTCACACAACCTTAACTCTAGCTACCATTAGTGCTCCAGCCGCAGTATTTCAGAATTAGTTGGAGTCAATAGAGTTGCAGGTTACTTGTTGCAGCTGCTGTTTTTATTGTGTGCTAATTTTTCACTTGCTTGCAAGGATTCAGATGGCAAGTTTCACTTGCAAAAGCCAGTTGTCCTCTTCTTTGATCAGTCTTATTTTCTTTGATCTGTTTAATTTTCTTTCCTCCCCACTTGTTAAATCTCTGGTTGGGCCTTTAGAGGTGAGTGCATATGTTTCTCAGTTTTAATTCACATGAGTTGATATATCTAACTATTGGTGATAGAAAGATACCACTACCTGTCTCTGGAGTTTGTAGTGTTCTCATAACAACTGGCCTGGTCACACCACGTACATAAGCAGAGAAGGAGCAGAACCTGACCCAATGGCTGGAAGTCAAAACTAGACAAATTCAGATTGGAAATAAATTGTAAATGTTTAACAGTGAGGGTTATTAACCCCTAGAACAAATTACCAAGAGATGTGGTGGAGTCTCTGTCACTTGAAGTCTTTAATTCAAAATGGGATGTCTTTCTAAAAGCGGTGCTCTCGCTCAGCCATAAGATATGGGCTGATGCAGATATCACAGGGTGGACTTCTATGGCCTGTGTTATGCAGGCCAGACAAGATGATCACAATGGTTCCTTCTGACCTTAAAATGGGAAATTAAAATGAGCTGGCAAAAATCTATTGACTTCAGTGGGGCCAGGATTTCAGCCTAGAATCTGTGAGCATCTGTTAGAAAAATGTGCACCCTAGTGGCTTTGACCATTCCTGTCAGAACCATCACATTGATATCTCAGCACATTAGCAGCTGGAGACAGTGAAGGAACTTGAGGAAGGGGTGAGAGATGGAGTGGTGGAGGTGGAAGATGACTTTAGCTACTGGGGACCGTAACTCCTCACTTAACATCCTCCTGCTTAACGTTTTTTTCAAAGTTATGTCGCTGCTCCATTAAGGGACATGCTCAGTTAAAGTTGTGCAATGCTCCCTTATGATGTCGTTTGGCTGCCTGCTCTGTCCACGGCTTGTACGATTCTGTGGAAGAGCAGCGACTTTACGAGGGAGCACTGCACAAGTTCCTCTTCTCCGCCTCTTCCCCCTCCCTCCCCAGCGCTTAGGACTTTCTGGGAGTGGGGGGAGGAGTGGGGACATGGCGTGCTCTGGAGATGAGGTGGAGTGGGGGTGGGAAGAGGTGGGCCTGGAGTGGAGCAGGGACGGGAAGTGGCGGGCCTGGAGCATCCCCCGGCAAAGTCGGTGCCTGTTTTTCTGGGGGGAAGCTGCCATTGCTGCTGCGAAGGTGCTTCCTAGCGTCCTTGCCTGCAGCAGGCTGTGCCTGTGTGGGGTAAGCCAGGGGCGCTTCCCAACCACAGTACAGTACAGTACTGTACAGTAAATAATGCCTTTTGTCTGCCCCCCCAAAATTTCCTTGGAACCTAACCCCCCACATTTACATTAAAACTTATGGGAAAATTGGATTAGTTTAACATCGTTTCACTTAAAGTTGCATTTTTCAGGAACATAACTACAATGTTAAGTGAGGAGTTACTGTATTGGATAGAGAGAAGAGGGGAGAGTTTGAGAGGCTGGAGAAGAGGCATAGCGAGCAGATCGAGGGACGTGATCGTTCCCCTCTATTCGACATTGGTGAGGCCTCATCTGGAGTACTGTGGCCAGTTTTGGGCCCCACACTACAAGAAGGATGTGGATAAATTGGAGAGAGTCCAGCGAAGGGCAACAAAAATGATTAGGGGACTGGAACACATGAGTTATGAGGAGAGGCTGAGGGAACTGGGATTGTTTAGCCTGCAGAAGAGAAGAATGAGGGGGGATTTGATAGCTGCTTTCAACTACCTGAAAGGGGGTTCCAAAGAGGATGGCTCTAGACTGTTCTCAATGGTAGCAGATGACAGAACGAGGAGTAATGGTCTCAAGTTGCAGTGGGGGAGGTTTAGATTGGATATTAGGAAAAACTTTTTCACTAAGAGGGTGGTGAAACACTGGAATGCGTTACCTAGGGAGGTGGTAGAATCTCCTTCCTTAGAGGTTTTTAAGGTCAGGCTTGACAAAGCCCTGGCTGGGATGATTTAACTGGGAATTGTTCCTGCTTTGAGCAGGGGGTTGGACTAGATGACCTTCTGGGGTCCCTTCCAACCCTGATATTCTATGATTCTATGATTCTAAGAGAAGTTTACAGGAATCCAGATGAGGGAGAACTACAGTTTTGGCAGTGGGAACAGGGGAAGGAAAGAGGAGATTCTAAGAATATTAGAAGGAGAACCATCACCATTTGGTACCAGCCTGGGCATGAGGGGAAAAGGAAAGGGGAAAGTCAAAGAGGATAAGGATTATTAACCGTGTGCACAACACTTTGTGCATAAATCACAACTAGAGGGAATTCCTTCCCCAACGAGCTTAAAGCTGAAAATACAGATACATAGACGGGAGTCCCCGGGAAATCCAGAGGTGGGAACATTTCATGGTCAGGAGGCTTATTTGTGTAGTGTATGGATCTTTAAGTTTGTGGCGATTGCACATCGGTATGTCCATCTCCGAACACCGGCTTCCAGGTTCCAAGACTTCTGTACTCTGCCACAGAATATTACAGGCTTTAAATGTGCAATCGCCACGCACAGTTTGTGCCTACATCTCATATAAAGGGAGGAAAGCCCTGGTCCACAGGCAAGGATGACCACAGGTTCACTAGACCCAGCAAGTGGCAGGGATCCATGTGTCTGACCGCACCTCAACCAGAACTATGTGCTCCACAGCAGAGAAAGGAATTCAAGAAGGAGGAGACACTCTCATCTGAGTCGGAAGTACCCCCCTTACGTGAACGAGCCCATCAGGAACACATGACAAGACAGACTGGGATTCATACATCTTCTCAGAATGCTGCGTACTGCAGGGCTTGAATGCTCTGTGCTGGGTTAGTGTTAAAATCAGCCGTACAAACATGAGGCTGGAAATTGACACCCAGGGCTGCAGTGTGTGTAACTTCTGGAAAGATGGACCCCCGGGAAACATTGCACGAAGATATACTGCTCTAGTGCTGGCACTTGGTAGCCAAGGCAAGAAGGGTTTCAGGATGCCTTTCGATTAATGCTGCAAAGACAGGCTGCTTGTTTAGTGCTACTGTGCGTTCTCACCGAGGGAATTGGTCCCCTTACCTGGTTCAGTGGTAAAGCTGTATTGTATCATTGTGCAGCACATATGAGGGAGGCTGGGCTTGTGGCTAAGACAGTGGTTTGTGCCTTTTTTTGCAGATTTATGATTTATAAGGATGATTTTTTCTTTAAATTAGGGGCTGGGTCTACTTGTTCTCCTTAGCTTAGAAATATCTGGAACATTAAGTCTGATGTTCCTTGGCTTTGCTGGAGAACTTCTTGGAAGTCTCTGCCATGGACTGGAAGATTTCTCAGCCCTCCGTTGAAGGGTTGGTATGGTCAATCTTTTAAAAAGAGCACATTTCTCCCAAGTGTCTTCCAAACCTTTGAGTTGAATAGACATCAACAAATAGAAAACTAGCAGCTTTAAATAGTTAGGAGGGAAAGTGAGATTTTGATTGGATTGGGTTTCACTTGCATGGTATCTGATGTCACAATCCTGCCAAGTCTCCAGTCACACTGGTTCTTTTAGGAAAATCAGGGACCGCTTGTGTGGACTGGTCCAGGCTGAGGTTGATGGTGGGATGGAAATTGTTGAAATCCTGGTGGAATTCCTCAAGGGCTTCGTTTCCATGGGTCCAGATGATGAAGATGTCATCAATATAGTGCAGGTAGAGTAGGGGCATTAGGGGGCGAGAGCTGAGGAAGCGTTGTTCTAAGTCAGCCATAAAAATGTTGGCATACTGTGGGGCCATGTGACCCATAGCAGTGCCGCTGATTTGAAGGTATACATTGTCCCCAAATGTGAAATAGTTATGGGTGAGGACAAAGTCACAAAGTTCAGCCACCAGGTTTGCCGTGACATTATCAGGGATACTGTTCCTGACGGCTTGTAGTCCATCTTTGTGTGGAATGTTGGTGTAGAGGGCTTCTACATCCATAGTGGCCAGGATGGTGTTTTCAGGAAGATCACCGATGGATTGTAGTTTCCTCAGGAAGTCAGTGGTGTCTCGAAGATAGCTGGTAGCATAGGGCCTGAGGAGGGAGTCTACATAGCCAGACAATCCTGCTGTCAGGGTGCCAATGCCTGAGATGATGGGGCACCCAGGATTTCCAGGTTTATGGATCTTGGGTAGCAGATAGAATACCCCAGGTCAGTGTTCCAGGGGTGTGTCTGTGTGGATTTGTTCTTGTGCTTTTTCAGGGAGTTTCTTGAGCAAATGGTATAGTTTCTTTTGGTAACCCTCAGTGGGATCAGAGGATGATGGCCTGCAGAATGTGGAGTTAGAGAGCTGCCTAGCAGCCTCTTGTTCATATTCCAACTTATTCATGATGACGACAGCACCTCCTTTGTCAGCATTTTTTATTATGATGTCAGAGTTGTTTCTGAGGCTGTGGATGGCATTGTGTTCTGCACAGCTGAGGTTATGGGGCAAGTGATGCTGCTTTTCCACCATTTCAGCCCGTGCACGTCGACGGAAGCATTCTATGTAGAAGTCAAGTCAATTTCCGTCCTACCATCAACCTCAGCCTCGACCAATCCACACAAGCGGTTCATTTCCTGGACACTACTGTGCTAATAAGTGATGGTCACATAAACGCTACCCTATGTCAGAAACCTACTGACCGCTATACTTACCTACATGCCTCCAGCTTCCATCCAGGACATACCACACGATCCATTGTCTATAGCCAAGCTCTAAGTTACAACCGCATTTGTTTCAATCCCTCAGACAGAGACAAACACCTACAAGATCTCTATCAAACATTCTTACAACTACAATACCCACCTGCTGAAGTGAAGAAACAGATTGACAGAGCCAGAAGAGTACCCAGAAGTCACCTACTACAGGATAGGCCCACCAAAGAAAATAACAGAAAGCCAGTAGCCATCACCTTCAGCCCCCAACTAAAACCTCTCTAGTGCATCATCAAAGATTTACAACCTATCCTGAAAAATGATCCCTCACTCTCACAGATCTTGGGAGACAGACCAGTCATCGCTTACAGACAGCCCCCGAACCTGAAGCAAATACACATCAGCAACCACACACCACACAACAAAAACACTAACCCAGGAACCTATCCTTGCAACAAAGCCCGATGCCAACTCTGTCCACATATTTATTCAGATGACACCATCATAGGACCGAATCACATTAGCCACGCCATCAGGGGCTCGTTCACCTGCACATTTACCAATGTGATATATGCCATCATGTGCCAGCAATGCCCCTCTGCCATGTACATTGGCCAAACTGGACAGTCTCTATGCAAAAGAATCAATGGACACAAATCTGACATCAGGAATCATAACATTCAAAAACCGATAGGAGAACACTTCAACCTCTGTGGCCTCTCAGTAAAAGATTTAAGGGTGGCAATTTTGCAACAGAAAAGCTTCAAAAACAGACTCCAAGGAGAAACTGCTGAGCTTGAATTAATATGCAAACCAGATACCATTAACTTGGGTTTGAATAGAGACTGGGAGTGGCTGGGTCATTACACATATTGAATCTATTACCCCACTTTAAGTATCCTCACACCTTCTTATCAACTGTCTAAATGG
The DNA here is from genome assembly GCF_965140295.1 of Lepidochelys olivacea. Lineage (NCBI taxonomy): Eukaryota > Metazoa > Chordata > Testudines > Cheloniidae > Lepidochelys > Lepidochelys olivacea. The sequence continues at coordinate 12,392,034 of NC_140429.1, forward strand.
GCCATCTTGATTATCACTACAAAAGTTTTTTTTCTTCTGCTGATAATAGCTCATCTTAACGAATTAGCCTCTCACAGTTTGTATGGTAACTTCCAACTTATCTGTATGTGTGTGTGTGTGTATATATATATATATGTCTTACTATATGTTCCATTCTATGCATCTGATGAAGTGAGCTGTAACTCACGAAAGCTTACGCTCAAATAAATTTGTTAATCTCTAAGGTGACACAAGTCCTCCTTTTCTTTTTACAAGTACTCCTGTTCTTTTTGTGGATACAGACTAACATGGCTGCTACTCTGAAACCAGGTTAGCTGTGTCCTTTTCCCAGATCCATCTCTGAAAGAACCAGGTTAGTGAGGATCAGCCAGAGCTGCCCTCGCAGCAAAGAGTTTGATACGATCACTGTGAGCTGGATTGTGAACCACTTGCTCACACTGCCAAGCAGTTATTTGTTTGCATTATGGTAGCACCTAGCAGCCCCAGTCATGGAGCAGGACCCCAGAGTGCTAGGCCCTGTATACCCCAGGGGGTGTAACTCACAGGAATAGTCTTGTCAATGGGGTTCACAACCTGGCCCAAAGCGATGGAGCAAAACCAAGGTACTGGATCCAAACTACCCAGAACCTCGGGGTGTTTGAGATCTGGCCTTGAGCCCATCCCTACTCAAATACTGCCGTGCTACATGAGAGGACCCGCTCTCTGCCACAGAGAGCTCCAGGCAATAGCTCTTCCTCCGGGGATTTATAAGGCCTCAGACTAGCTCTGCACACAGGAGCTGTCAGCCAGCTTCTTCACTGCTTCTCACGATTCCTGGAGCCTCCAGTTGATCCTTGCCTGGGCACTCACCCAGTCCTGTAGATCTCCATGCTGTGGTCGGTCCTGCAGGGTGCTACTGCCCCCTGCTGTAACCTAAAACGACAGTCAGCACCTCGCACATCCAAAGCATTTACTGGACTGTAGCAACAGAGGATTGGACCAGACCTCAAGGTCCCCTAGTCCATCCCCCACACCAGCCTTTTTACCAGGATTTTACCAGCCTGTCTCAGACGTGGGGCTGTGAGCAGAGCTGCACCGGAAGTGACCCCTGTGCATTACTGGCTTGCTCGATGGGTTTGTGAACAGAGAGGTCACACCCCACCCTCCTCATTTTTGGATGGGGGCTCAGTTCGCTGCAGGTGAAACTGCCCTTGTCCAGCCATGCCAATTCAATTAGAAGGGCTTGCTTACCCTGAGGGGAGGGGCGCAGCCTGGTCCCTGGTGAACTCAGGCTCCCCTTGGACAGGCACTCAAGGAAAAGACTCTAAACTGGTGGCTTGGGACCCCAGATGCCTGTGGGAAGATCAAGTTACACCCCCAGGAGTCATAGATCTCAGGCCGGGGAAGCTGATGTTCACATGCTTTGATTTTTGGTTACCATGCAGTCCCCTAGAGGAAGAGGCCTGGCCCTCAGCACCTGGATCATTTCTGCTGAATCATTCCATCAACTCTCCCCCCTTGCACCCCATCATCTCTCCCTACAGCCCACGAGGGGGCGACCTGTGACCTGCTGGGAAAGATCTATCACAACGGTGAGAGCTTCCAGCCCACCTGCAAGCTGCAATGCATCTGCATGGACGGCGCCATCGGCTGCATCCCCCTGTGCTCCGACAACCTGCGGCTCCCCTCTCCGGACTGCCCGAACCCCCGCTGGGTCAAACTTCCAACCCAGTGCTGTGAGGAGTGGATCTGTCAAGGGGGCAGCCAGGAAACAGCCCTGGCAGGTGAGCAGAGCGACAAGGTGGGGGTGGGAATATCTTTTACTGGACCAGCTTCTGTTGGTGAGGGCGACCAGCCTTTTGAGCCACACAGAGCTCTTCCTCAGGAAGTCTGGGAAAGGAACTCCCAGCCTCACAGGAGTTTTCAAGGGACCATTCAAGGCAGGGTGCCTCTGCAGTCATAGGACAGCAAGGGGGGTTAAGTGGGTTACAGCTGGTTGTACTAAGCCAGGTGTGGCCAAACTTACCGACCCTCTGAGTTGCATATCTTCAGACGTTCGAGAGCCGGGGCGCGCTTGCCCGGGGCTTCAGCCCTGCAGGAGGTGCCTGTTGGGAGGGGGGTCTCAGGGCTTCAGCCCTGTGGGAGGTGCATGCCAGGGCTTGATGCTGAAACCCTGCTCCTGCTGAGGTCCCAAGCCCCGGCAGGTGTGCCTGGTGGGGCTGAAGCCCCAAGACCCCCCTCCCCGCTAGGCAGAAGCCAGAAGCAACACATTGGTGAGAGGGTTATGTGGGGTCATGTGCCTGACAGGTGTTTGTCTAATCTGCTCTTAAAAATCTCCAGTGACAGAGATTCCACAACCTCCCTAGGCAATTAATTCCAGTGCTTAATTTATTCAGTGTCTAACCTGACAGTTAGGAAGTTACCTCCCTTGCTGCAATTTTAGCCCATTGCTTCTGGTCCTATCCTCAGAGGTTAAGAAGAACAATTTTTCTCCCTCCTCCTTGTAACAACCATTTATGTACTTGAAAACTGTGACCATGTCCCCTCTCAGTCCTCTGTGCTCCAAACTAAACAAACGCAATATTTTCAAAGTTATGAATTTAAGGCCCCAGGCTCGTCTTTTGAAGGCATTGTGCAGGTTTCCTTTGCAGACGAGGACTGAGGGGTCAGTTACGGAGTGATCGCTTTGTGAGAAGTGTTCGCCCACCGGTCTTAGGGTGTTTTTATTTTTTATTCTTTTCCTGTGTGAGTTTATTAGAGGATTGGGCCAAAAGAAATCTGATGAGGTTCAACAAGGACAAGTGCAGAGTCCTGCACTTAAGACGGAAGAATCCCATGCACTGCTACAGACTAGGGACCAAATGGCTCGGCAGCAGTTCTGCAGAAAAGGACCTAGGGGTTACAGTGGACGAGAAGCTGGATATGAGTCAACAGTGTGCCCTTGTTGCCAAGAAGGTCAATGGCATTTTGGGATGTATATGTAGGGGCATTGCCAGCAGATCGAGGGACGTGATCGTTCCCCTCTATTCAACACTGGTGAGGCCTCATCTGGAGTACTGTGTCCAGTTTTGGGCCCCACACTACAAGAAGGATGTGGAAAAATTGGAAAGCATCCAGCGGAGGGCAACAAAAATGATTAGGGGACTGGAACACATGACTTATGAGGAGAGGCTGAGGGAACTGGGTTGTTTAGTCTGCGGAAGAGAAGAATGAGGGGGGATTTGATAGCTGCTTTCAACTACCTGAAAGGGGGTTCCAAAGAGGATGGCTCTAGACTGTTCTCAGTGGTAGCAGATGACAGAACGAGGAGTAATGGTCTCAAGTTGCAGTGGGGGAGATTTAGGTTGGATATTGGGAAAAACTTTTTCACTAGGAGGGTGGTGAAGCACTGGAATGTGTTACCTAGGGAGGTGGTGGAATCTCCTTCCTTAGAAGTTTTTAAGGTCAGGCTTGACAAAGCCCTGGCTGGGATGATTTAGTTGGGGATTGGTCCTGCTTTGAGCAGGGGGTTGGACTAGATGACCTCCTGAGGTCCCTTCCAACCCTGATATTCTATGATTCTATGACTTGAGAGCTCAGTGATTGTCTGGTTTCACCCACATAGTTGTTATTGGGGCATTTAGTGCACTGGATGAGGTACCCCACATGTTGTGATAGGCATGTGTGGGAGCCATGGATCTCGCAAGGTGTGTTGTGGGGTGTGTTGATCATGGTAGCAGTGGAGATACATCTGCAGGTTTTGCATCTGTTGTTTTGACAAGGTCTGGTGCCGCTTTGAGTTGGTGGGTCCTGGTCTGTTGGGAGCTCGGTGAGGTTGGGGGTTGTTTTGAGGGTCAGAAGAGAGGGTTCCGGAAAGATTTCTTTCAGGATGGAGTCCCCACAGAGTATGGATAGTAATTGTTTGATGATACCCTGTACGGGTTCCATTGTGGGGTGGTCGGTGACAATTAAGGGTGTGCAGTTGGAGGTTTTAGTGATTGGCAGGTGAGTGACAGACAGATGAGGGTACAGCCGATTGCACTGTGAGGGAAGAGCTATTAGCTAGAAAATAGACGGGGGCCCAAAGCCCTGAAGTTAGCGCCAAACTTGCCCATAGTTTGGGATATTCAGATCGGGGGCTTTCTCTAGAAACCAGTGATTAGCCAGTAGAACGGTGAGTCCCCTCCCCTCGGTCAGGACTGTGGAGTGGCGATGAGTGGCAAAGGGATGGGTGACCAGTTCTGCACCATGTGAGTTCCTGTAGTAACAGAGGGGAAAGAAGCTACTGTATCAGCAGGGCCTGGGGAGGAAGATTGAGGGGGCAGAACTGAACTAGCCACATTGGATCTGGCCAGTCCACTTTGAGTAACAATTAATCTTCTCTGGCCGGAGCTAAGGACTGTTGGCAAGGTCTTGTGGAAGAGGCAGGTGTTGCTGCTGACTCTGCTGCTCCTGTTTTGTGGCTACAGGGCATCCGAATGGTGCCTTTTATGACCACCAGAAAGGGGGGAAATGTTCAGACATCATCCAGTTACCAAATCAGATCTAGGTTTACACTGACTGGAGCTGACAGAAGCAGGGAAAGGAGACCAGACCCTGCTGACCCTCCTAGTGAAAGGGCAAACAGCTCTAGCAGGGCCTCATTTACTGCACCTCCTGTCCCATCGCTGGAGAGCAAGGCAGCGCCAGCTTGTGAGCTGCCCAGCAGAGCAAGGCCGCAGATGTTCACTTGCTTTGCATCTGGCCATGTGCCTTGTGCCATGTCCCTGAATGCTCTCTTGTGTCCCTCTTGACCTGGGTCAGTTTACATGGAGAACCCAGCGCCCAGGCCTGAGCCGAACGACCTCCAGGAGAACTGCCTAGTCCAGACCACCGAATGGAGTGCCTGCTCCAAGAGCTGTGGGATGGGCATCTCCACCCGCGTCACCAACGACAACCCCCAGTGCCGCCTGGAGAAGGAGAGCCGGCTCTGCATGGTCCGGCCCTGTGACTTCCCCAGGGAGAAGATCATCAAGGTACTGCCTGCTGGTGGAAGCTGGGAGCAGGGGCCACCAGCGTCTGAGAGACTAGACGGGGCAGGAGCAGGGCTGGAGTGGGTAGGACAAAGCAGGATGAGGCTGACTACACAGCAGTCAATTCCCTGCCATCGCAGAGGCCTTGGGCATGGGTAGCACTGCAGTTCTGTGTGCCTGGGACACCCATCAGTTTGATCCAGGTCAGACTAGATGGCCTAATTGTCCCTTCTGACCTTAACAATCTATGAAACTACGAGTACATGCTCAGGAGGCCACCAGCTCATTCCCCAAGTTGCTGGGCATGGCACACCCATCCTGGCTAACATTCAAAAGCCCAGTTCAGCCCTGGCATAGGCAGGTGCCACTTCTTTTGATCCAGAGGGCCTGGGCCGGGGGTGCTCACTCTGCAGGTTCATCAACCACATTACTAGACGTAGCCTCACCCCTCCAGCCCTGAAAGCCTAGGTGATGTTTGGAACATCACTTCCCCCGAATACTGCATCTCATATAGGGCCCAATCCCGAAAGGTGCTGAGCATCATCCACTTCCATTGATATCAGTGGGAACTTGAGCGCTGGCTCCTGGCAGGAGCAGGTCATGTAGCTAGAGCTGGTCAAACAGTTTATACCTATCTATCTATATCTAGATCTATATCCAGTGAAAACTGGTGTTTGGGTTCAATCAAAGCAATTCACCAAAATGTTCTGAGCTCTTTGAAAATCCCCATTTTTCCTCCAATTTTTTTAAATGTTGGAAAAATGTTAAAAAATTTCCCCCCCTCATTTTGGTGGGAAAAATCCCACTTTTCGTCCCCACCGCTACGTTTCATTGCTTTATTTTTCCCCAGTAGAGCCGGCGACACTGAAACAAAAAAATGTTTCCACAAACAGTGAATTTCAACCCAAATGAAACCACTTGTATTTCCTCTGAGGGTTTTTCTAACCCCCACCCCCACAGGTGTCTTTTTCCATAGTGCGATCCCGTCCTGCTGTGTTAACCTTTTCCTTCCTGCTGCTCTCTCCCCAGAAAGGAAAGAAGTGCGTGCGGACCCCAAAGTCCCGCCGGGGAATCCGCTTTGAGTTCTCGGGCTGCACCAGCGCCCACTCTTACTGGCCCAAGTTCTGCGGTAGCTGCACAGACGGCCGCTGCTGCACGCCCCACACCACCACCACTGCAGAGGTGGAGTTCAGGTGCCCGGAGGGGGACTTCTTCCAGCGTAAGATAATGTTCATCAAGACGTGCTCCTGCCACCATGACTGCCCCAGGGACAACGATATCTTCCTGGCTACCTACCGCAGAAGGATGACTGGTGACCATGTCAAGATACAGAGGCAGTAGCCCCTCCTCTCCCTGGTCAGGCCAATGCGTTGAGTGCTCTCAAGTCCCTGCAGAGCTGATTCCTTTTGAGGATGCTGAGGCAGAACGAGGCGACCCTGGAAACAGAGATGGGCCTGGACTGAAATCCTGATCCAAATTCCCCAGACTTTGAGGCAGTTTGGATCGGGATCTAAGCCTTGTGGTCCAGGCCCATTTCTAGCTGAAAGTGCAGTGGGTGAGCAATTCCTTAAAGCCCCTGCTGTGCCGGTACCTGGCAGCAAACCCAGGGCAGCAGGCAAAGGAGAGGTCCAAGAAGTCTGAATGTGCATTAGTGTGCTAGGCCTGTTTCCCATTAAACAACACACTAGGGCCCTGGTGCATAGGCATCTATCTTTCTGCAATGCATCCCTGTAAATGAAAGTAGTCCTGGCCCAGTGATGGGTTAGTGCTGTGGTTGTCAGTTACTCTTGACTTATTGACACCTGCCATGTCTTGGTGCTGTTTGACAAATTCTCTTTCCCTGCTCAGTGCCCCTGTTTGATACCCTATGTCCCAGAGCAGTCAGCAGCTCGAGAGCCCTGTGCATCCACTGCGTGTCTCTGACATTAGCCATTTTTCAAAAGCCAGATGACCCTGCATGTGCCCTGGGATCTACTGAGAACAGGAGAGAGAGAGAGTTACAAGGGAAACAATGAGTTGGCCAGCCAGTTCCATTGCAAGAGACCTAACGTTGCTGTGTGACTTTCTTTGGAAAATCCAAACCCAGTATGAGGCATCTCCGTAGATGATGGGGCTGTGGTGGGCTGTCACTAAGTTTCAGTTGTAGAGTCTTTATTCCTGGTGGTGTGTGAACAGGAAGAACCCAGCTCAGGTCAGATCCCAGGGAGAGTTTGAGGTGCTGGAAGGAAAAAAAAACAATCTTTAACTAAACTGAGCAGATTTGACCTGGAGTTATTGAGACAACAACAAGAGAAGCTCTGACTGGGGCCCTGTGTGTCAGTCATGGGATTCATCTCTTGCCACAGAACTATGCTTCATAATCTCAGCTTCCAGTAGAGAACATTTTTGCTAGTCCTCACAATTGCAAACAAAAATCTTACAATTGTAGCCCAAGTATAACCAGTGCAGGGGTATCTACCACAGTGTGCAACCAGCCTGAAGCAATAGCTTTGAGAGGTGTGAACCATTTGCCTCAGTGGGATGTTAACTCTGAAGACTAATAATGGTCCAAATATCAACATTACTATTTAATGCCTGCTCGTTTTAGCAGAAACATCCAGCTAATGGGCTGATCCCACCATTTCTAAGTGCCCTTTGTCTCCATTCTTTAATTCATCTGAAGCTGGGACAGAATTTCTACCAGAATGATGCAGAATCAAGGGGCCTTGCTGCAGAACTGAGGTCCAGCCAACTGCAGAGGCTGGGACTGTGCCTATGCTGCCATCCATAGCGGTATTTCAGAGCAGAGCTTCCTTTCAAATAACATTCCAGACAGTTAGTTAATGCCGCCCTTCGCTTATAGGCTTCAAAGCATCATCTCTGACTTGACCACTGAAATGCCCATGGCATAAAGCATCACCCCTTTTTCCCCATCCCTGAACAGCTGCAGCAGCATCGCTTCCATCACAGCTGCTCCTGGAGCTTTGGCCTCCTGTTGTTTGTGTTGGGATTCAAACTGTAAGTGATCTTTGTACCGTTACGGTGTTGCTATCTGTCAAACAGCCATACTGTAAACTCCCCAGCCCCCACCTCTTTCGTGCAGTTCTTCTGGGTTGGTGGCTGTTCTTCCTCTTGGCTGCTTGGCTTCAGAGTGTAAAACTAAATGATGGTTGCACTTTACCTGATAACAATAAATGTCTCTTTATTTTGTATATAACCCACCCACCTGAACTCCTCTGTGGATGAATGGTCCCCGGAGGGCCACTGGCAGCATAGTAGGGGATGTGTCAAAGCAGGGAGTTGAGAGGAGCTCCCTTCTAAACAGGGGCAAGTCTCAGCTGTATGACCAATCACTGGCCATTTTCAAACCCAAGGATCTCTGCCATTGGTCAGTGTTGGAGTCCTCAGAGCCCCAGGATCTTTGCCATTGGTCTGTGCTGGAGTCCTCTAAACAGATTAATTCCCCCCCCGCCCCAAGGAATGCTGCCAGTAAGTCACGTCCATCCAATATCTCACTGACTCTAAATAAGAGGCAGGGAGACCCAGGCTGCCTGGCTGAGTGAACCAGCCCCTGGATCTGGGGGTCAGGAGACACGATTTTGGTCCCAGCTCTGCAACTCACTGGGGTATGTGACTTTGGGCAAATCACTTCATCTCGCTGAGCCTCTGGTCCTGCCTCGACAAGGACAGGGCCTGACATGATCCCCGCTGATGTGGATAGCACAGTGCATGCGCAGAGAGGTGCCGGCCTGTGCCCCCAGCCCCCAAGGCCAAGGTGATGCTCATGCTATGCTAGCATCCTATCATGTAAGTGTGTGTGAGACAAGATTCAGTTGGTGCCAGCCCTGCGGTGCACGCGGAGGCAGCTATTTGCCAGACATGCTTCCTGCGGTGTTTAATGCTGGGATGAAAATGAACCTGGGAGCAGATGTGGCCAGAAGTCAAGGTGAAGAGGGGGAGTTTTATGGGGGCTTAGCAGCTTGCGAATGGTAGTCACTATCTCATCGTATTATCCAAAGGCGGTTCTCCCCTGCACCTCCACTCTCTTTTAATACTTACAGGAACCATTTACCAGAGGTCACGTGGGTGAACCTTGCATGATGCTGGCTGGGACAGAGGAAAGGTCCTTTTCTGTCCTATAAGCTTTGCTCTCCCCCATCTCTTTTGGGGGAAGGCTCTGCAGCTACGGCCCCTTTGGAGACAGGACAAGTAAGCTGGCAGCAGGGACAAATCCCCCACCTCCCTGATTTACTGTGTATAACCAGGCCCGATTTCCTTCTCACTCTGGCTGGTTTTACACCATCCACTTCCATCGATTCCCAGGGGGCCGCTCCTCATCATGCCAGCCTAAGGGACAGCAGAATTGTAACGTTCTCTGTCAAGGTGAGGCACACCGACTCCAGACACTCCCAGAGTTCAGGGATGTTTAGAGCTGGATCTGGCCCAGGCGGCTGACCCTGTGAATCACTCATTGCTGAGTGTGTGGAGGGGGACCCCTTCCCAATCCATGTCCCACCAGACCCTGTCTGGGTACCCTTTCCTCTCTGTGCCTCTGCAACTGTCTCATGCCAGCCTCACAATCCCACACTGCACTGCTACCTCCATCCCATCGCCAAGCTGTCTGCTCCTAGGGCAGCGTTGTCGGAGAGAGGGAGAAAAGTTGGGAGGGGAGATCAGGAGCTGCTGCTTCTGGCACAATCCCACCCATTCCCCCGCTCCCCACCCCTAAGTACCAGAGAAGTCAAACAATAATCTGGCATTTTCTTATAGTGGTTCCCAAAGCACGTTGGAAGCAGGAATTTCTTCACCCGCCCTGGCATGCCACCCCTTCAAGCGGACCGTAGCAGGTGTTGTCATGCAGAGCAGCTTGCACACTATCACAGGGCAGGAAGGAGAGGTGCGGGAGCGCGGGGGGCATAGAGGGAAGCAGATCAGATCATCCATGCTGAAATCTGGCCAGGATGCTGGGCTAACACCGTTACTCTTGTTGGACGTGCCCACGGATCTTTGATGACCACGAGTAGTTGCAGCCTGTGTCATCCCTGAGCTAGAGTCAAGGAGCAATACGCTGGTGGCTCCTGGCTGCCGGCGACATGGGGGCAGGTGAGGAGCTTGTCTCTGTTCTCAGTGGGCGTGGGGCACCACACGCAGAGACCGCCGGGGGGCACCAATACATGACGTGACAGAAATTGGCATGTCTGCTTCTCGTGATTAGGGGCTCCTGGAAACAAGCCCCTCACCCCAGCAAGGGGAAGACAGGTGAGGAGGATGGAGGAGGAAGACAGAGGAACGGAGAGGGGGCCGGCTCACTGGGAAAGGGATGAGTGACCCGCTTTGAGTATAGGGCCTCTAAGAACCCGAGTCTGGAGTCACTCCTCATAATAAAAAAAACCCTTAGAGACTAACAAATTTATTTGGGCATAAGCTTTCGTGGGCTTATACCCAAATACATTTGTTATTCCCTAAGGTGCCACAAGTCCTCCTCGGTTTTTTTTTGCTGATACAGACTAACACGGCTCCCACTCTGAAACTCCTCATAATGTCCATGAGTTCTCGCTCTCTGTTGTGTACAGTCAGTGGCCACTAGGTGGCAGCAGGCACCTCACTAGCCGGGACTCGGGTTCTCGTGGGGGGCTGAGATGGGGGACACGGCTCCTTTGTGTGGCTGCCACCTAGCGAGCCTTCCCGATTCTGAAGTCAGATTTCAGATGAGATGCCCCCTTTGAATGCGCTGCGGCCTGAACCCCAGGGCGGTTCTGGAGGGCTGGTGAGGGGTTAAATAGTCCGCTGTAGCTTCGGTGTCAGCTTCTTTAGCGACAGGTACAGCCCCAGTAATGGAGATGCCTTCACTCCGGAGCAAAGTGGGAGTGGTATATGGGTGCACGCTCACAGGGCAGCCCCACGCCTGGGCTTGTCTACACAGGGGAGTTATTCTGGAACAAGGTAGGGTGTGAACTTAAAGTGCTGGAGCTATTCCGTAGTATGAGTGTCCAGGCCGGGGGACTATTCTGGTCAATATCCCTATGTTGAAAAGCCCCCAGCTTCCCCCCGCAGGTTTTACCAGGGGTACTGAGGTGCTCAGCTCCCTGGCTTGGACTGGAGTGGAACATGCACATGGGACGTGTCCTTGGGGCAGCTGTGAACTGAGGGCTCCCGCCCTCACTTACCTCGGTGACTTTATCACTTGAGCCCAAACCACCTCCTTACTGCGTGTGTGGGGTGATATTCTGGGTGTGCCGCCAGGGCTCTGACTGGCTTGGCTGGGGATAAGAGAGCTGACGGAGTGGCTAGGCACTCTCCACTGCGCTCTTCACCCTGCAGAGCAGGCCCCTTATCAGCCTGCCACACCTGTCCGCTGGGACGGTGTCACTGTCAGTTGCAGCCCGCAGCTCAGTGGAGCTGAAAACAGGCTCTGGGCTCTTTCCTTTTTCCTCCACCGGGGCCCCTGGGGGATGGAGCTGTGCAAACATTAGTAAAGGCTCCTGCAGCTGCCCCTCAAGGCAAGCTGCCCTCGGCTCTGTCAGCCTGGCCAAAGGTGGGGCTGAGTGTTTGCATACCCCATACAGGAGGGAGATAGATAACTGGACTCCACTGGCTCCTAACGCTTTAATAATAATAACGAATGCTACGTATCACATACATAGAGCTTTGCATGCCCGAAGTACTAACTAGCAACACTCCTGCCCCTTGGAATATAGGGAAATATACCCAGGTCTCAAACAAGGCACCTGTAATGATGCTATGGCAGGCAAGGCTGTACAATGCTGGCTATTCTGTCTGTGTATCCTCTGAGTTCTGCTGGATGGAATCTGAACAGCTCAGTGGTGTGCTATAGACCCTATACTGCTGGTAGCTTGTGGAGAATCTCTGTTAGCTCCAGTTCTAGCCATGCTGCCATTGTGAAGTCCCAAGTAGCTGTGGTGTGCAGCACGTTGACAGCTGTGGACCCTTGCTGGTGATTATTACAGTCTTTTGAAAAGAGAACAAGGCCTCCCTCAGCAGGAATACATGGCAAAATGAGGACAGATCCATAGATAGACATTTCCCTTGCTGTGTCTGAGCCTGCAGCTGGAGATGCTCATCTGGCTGGAACGTGGTGTCATCTGTGATGCTGATATCTTAGGATACCAGCGGCAGAGGGTAAATTGGCTCTTATATTAGTCATTGTAATGGAAGATAAGCTGACATTTCTACAGTGCCTTTCTGCCCATATGGCTTTACAAGCTGAGGAGGTCAGAATCAGTCCACCAAGCCCCTGAAATGCAGCCACCTCTGGAGTAGAGCGCAGACATTTAGGCCAGGAAACGAGGAATACTGAATTGAGTTAAAACTGTCAGGGGGATTTCAGAGAGACAATGCAATTGCCCAGTTAGAATTTGGCCAGGACACCATGGCTAGTGTCCCAACAGTTGTGAAAAATACCATGGGCTCCTTAATGACCACAATTGGTCAGGACCTCTTGTCGTCCAGCAGCACAGCACGGCCCCCCCTTCTGGTGGTCCCAGTTCTGCCCTCACTCAGAGGGAAGCACACCACCTACAGAATCACCAAAGCCACTTCCCGGCGACTCCTTCATTTTCCTTGGAAACTGTTTTCTTTATTTAGATGGAATGTATGGGACAAAGGTGTTAGCATAACCCACCATTATCCACCAGTGGTCAGCCTGCTTAGCACCAGGGCAAACACACCATTAAAAATCCTTTTAGCCTTTTATTAGAAGGAAAAACGGTCAAGGGTTTGAAATGTAAAGTGTAACGTCCCTTGTTTCCTTTCCCTTTAGCTGGAGAGAGTTTTAGAAGGAAAAGCCCCTTGTTTGAGATGGTACCAAAGATGGTAACAAAACTGGCCTTTTGGGGAGAAGAGAAGAAGGTAGTTGAGGTGGCTGGATCGGTTGTTGTTGCCGCTGTTATTCATCTGATTCTGTTTCATCCCAGGTGGGATTCATTCAACCAGGTGGCAATGTCATCTAGGTGCCTCTCTCTGGTCAGGACATCTTTCAGGATTAGATTGAAAAAGGCCTGGGGTCCCATGGTGGATAAGCCACTGGGCCAACGGGGCCCATGCTCATAGGCCCTGGCCAATTGGGGGGGCCTCGGAAAAATGGGCACCCCTGTTCCCCGACCCACTCCTCCCACCTGGTGCTCCTGCACACCAACCCTCCATGGCAGGACTGCCAAGTGCGCGGGGGAAGCCTCTGTGCCCCAACCCCAGTCCCCAGCAGGACCGCTGGTGGTGGGAGGGGTCTGCAGGCAGAAGGGGTGGGGAGGGGCCGCCACTTGCTCAGGCCCAGGACCCCAACAAAACCCTAATCTGCCTCTGCTGGGGTCCCAAAAGATTGTGGGGTACCAGCCATGATGGTGCAGCTTGCTCCAGTAACCAATTTTCACCCCAAAGTCTCTTTTTTTAAGGATTCCAAAAGGGAGCGATGGGTGGACAATTAGGCCTAGCTTCTGACATACCAATTTTGGTTCACTGATTTCTGGTCCCACATTGTTCTTGTTCAACAGACACAATCTGAACACAGTCCTTGAGTTATATCAGGCGGCCTTTTTGTTTGGACTAATTCAGTCTTTCTGTCTCCCTTTCGTACCCTTTCCCATCAACACTGGTTGTTATAGGTTATTGTGATGTCGTATGAACTTTCACTCACTTCCTACAGTGAAACTCACAATTAGGGTAACTTTTCAGGCTCAGTTATCACAAGACCACCCAGCCAGGTAGTGACCCGCCCTGCCTCCGCTTGGGCTGTAATCTAGTCCCTTCTCCCCTGTTGAGGTGCTGCACTGCAAACTGGATTGTGTCACTTGGGCCGTGTCTCTCTAGTCCAGCACTGCGGGTGAACAATTACCCAGTTTAATAATTCAGGTTCTGAGGCAAATGGGCCTATGAGCGTATCAGTGATTCAGGGAGAGCCCTGTGCCAAACATCCAACGGTGATCTTTCAAGCCAGATTTTGGCCCAATAAGCTCATATTATTGCGGTGTGGGGACAGGTAGAGCCTTTCATTTTCAGTGGTGATTTTTCTGAGAGAAAGAAAGAAGCATGTGAGGGTTGTAAAGTGCGTTTTGTAAAATGCTTTAAGACCCTTGAATGAGCAGTGCTGTGGCCGAGACATTATTCGTGTCTCCTGCCTTTTGGAGCAATAACAACATACTCTAGCTGTGTTCTCACCTATTCCTCTTTCTAGATAGCATCTGTAGGGTTTACTCCTCCTCCCTGGGCACCCAGCAGGATAGCTGCTATCTGTCAGCATTGCATTGCACCCAGAAGTAGGGTTGAGCCAGGCTCTTTGTGGTTTATTGCCTGTGGCTGGAGGCAGCTGCTGATTTTTCGGATGCTGCAGTCCACAGAGGGTTAATTGCTCTGCCAGGCGGCTAGACGACCCTGCCCTAGTTAGTTTGATTTCCCAAGTGACTGCTTTGGGGCTGAGTGGCAGCAGCCAGCAGCCGGAGCCCGTTGTGGTCCTCCAGCCAGACAGTCCCCCATCAACATTCAGGCAGCGTTGCAGAGGCCAAAGGGACAAGCCTATCTCTCCTGTTCCCTTCCAGATGCTCCATTTGCTGAGACAGCCAGGGTGATTGGGGGTCATTTGCTGGGAGAGCTGACTGTAGAGCTCTGTGACTCTCCCAGCAAAGGGATCTCCCCCCTGAGCATTTCTACTCCATGTGCTGTTCCCTATATGACACCTGCCAAGGCGTTCCCCTTATTTGCCGCATGGCCTGCTTGGGAGGACACCTCAGGGAGTGATCACTCACGGCTGCAAATGGTGATGAGCTAGGAATCGATTTCCTTCAAATATTGCAGGGTAGTGACGTGTCTATCAAAGGTTTCAGAGTAGCAGCTGTGTTAGTCTGTATCCGTAAAAAGAAAAGGAGTACTTGTGGCACCTTAGAGACTAACAAATTTATTTGAGCATAAGCTTTCGTGACCTACAGCTCACTTCATCAGATGCATGCAGTGGAAAATACAGTGGGGAGATTTTATATACACAGAGAACATGAAACAATGGGTGTTACCATACAGACTGTAACAAGAGTGATCAGGAAAGGTGAGCTATTACCAGCAGGAGAGCGGGGTCGGGGGAGGGGGGCAGGGGGCGGGAACCTTTTTTAGTGATAATCAAGGTGGGCCATTTCTAGCAGTTGACAAGAACAGTAGGAGGGGAAATAAACATGGGGAAATGGTTTTACTTTGTGTAGTGACCCATCCACTCCCAGTCTCTATTCAAGCCTAAGTTAATTGTGTCCAGTTTGCAAATTAATTCCAATTCTGCAGTCTCTCATTGGAGTCTGTTTCTGAAGTTTTTTTGTTGAAGAATTGCCACTTTTAGGTCTGTAATCGAGTGACCAGAGAGATTGAAGTGTTCTCCGACTGGTTTTTGAATGTTATAATTCTTGACGTCTGATTTGTGTCCATTTATTCTTTTACGTAGAGACTGTTCAGTTTGACCAATGTACATGGCAGAGGGGCATTGCTGGCACATGATGGCATATATCACATTGGTAGATGTGCAGGTGAACGAGCCTCCGACAATGTGGCTGATGTGATTAGGCCCTATGATGGTGTCCTCTGAATAGATATGTGGGCACAGTTGGCAACGGGCTTTGTTGCAAGGATAGGTTCCTGGGATAGTGGTTCTGTTGTGTGGTGTGTGGTTGCTGGTGAGTATTTGCTTACGGTTGGGGGGCTGTTTGTAAGCAAGGACTGGCCTGTCTCCCAAGATCTGTGTGCGCCTATCAAAGTGAGACACCGATGGTGCAGGCAGGTGCTGGCAAAGCATCCTCAGTCCTGATCTCTGCAGCCCCCCAAATCCCAAACTCCCTACACAGCTCTGCCAATGCCCCTCAATCCTGAGCCACAGCCTCCGCTGCTAATCCAGTCCTGGGCTCCCCCTGCGCAGAACAGCCTCTGCGTCTCTCTCCTGGCTGGCAGCCCCCAAGCTATTCCACGTCCGGAAACTCTCCTGGATAGACTGCTAGCCCCAAAATGGTTCTCACTGGCAAATACAATGCGCACTCGTCTCTAGGACTCAGGCAAAGTGTCTCTTGCCCCATCCTATTCTCCAGGCCGCATGCCAAGTCGTGATGCAGCTTTTCTCTCAGCCAGCCAACCTAGCCCGGCTTGTCAGATGCAAAGGGAGTAGCTCTGTTCTTGCCAGACTGGGTAAGCAGGTATGAAACAGAGGTGGCATCAGGGCACCGCGTCACTCATGGCAAAGCAGGTAAGAGAGCAGGGAGGCGGTTTCTGCACCTGAGAGTGCCTCCAGGGTCAGAAACATCCTCCCAGGGAGTTTTCCCACCTGTCACCTGCTCCCATGAACAGGAGGAAAAGGGGACTAAGATGATGAGCAGGCTGTTATGGGCACCAGAGTGTGCATTGTGAGCAGTGGATCCTCTTCATGGCGGGAGCCAGACTCACAGGGACTGATTCTCGTCTTCTGGTGCAGATCCAAAGTAACTCCATTGACTTCAATGGAGTTATTCTGCATTAACACTGGTGTCCACACATAGGCCCGGGTTTGGTCCTGGTGCCAAGCAGATGCAGCTCCCTTGGCTTGAACAGGAGTTGCACCTGATTACACCCGGGTGAAATTTGGCCCCCAGAGTTTCAGTAGATTTCCAAAGTTAGCCCGAGATTTGCTCCTGTATTTTCTCTCTCTATCTCTCCTCTTTCACTCATGCCCCCCACCTACATGTGCCTCCAGCTAGGACTCCAGGTAAACAGCTGCTTCTGCAGAGCAGACACATATCCTTGGCCAATTAATCTTCCTCTGGTGGTGAGAGGACCCACTGCTGCCTGCCATGGCCAGAGGGCCCCTCTTATGTGTGGGCAGCCTGCAGGCCTCTAGCAAGCTTCCCACACCTTGGGCTGTACAAGGGGGGCCATGACACGTGCCCAGGCATCAGTGGGATTACTCTGCCCCGCAGAGCTAAGTTCTTCTGAAACTGTTCTATAATTAACAGATTTCAGAGTAGTAGCCATGTTAGTCTGTATCCGCAAAAAGAAAAGGAGTACTTGTGGCATCTTAGAGACTAACAAATTTATTTATTATTCATCGGATGCATTCAGTGGAAAATACAGTGGGGAGATTTTATATACACATGACGGCATATATCACATTGGTAGATGTGCAGGTGAACGAGCTTCTGATAGTATGGCTGATGTGATTAGGCCCTGTGATGGTGTCCCCACCATCAACCTCAGCCTGGACCAGTCCACACAAGAGATCCACTTCCTGGACACTACCATGCTAATAAGCGATGGTCACATAAACACCACCCTATACCGGAAACCTACTGACCGCTATTCCTACCTACATGCCTCCAGCTTTCATCCAGACCACACCACACGATCCATTGTCTACAGCCAAGATCTACGATACAACTGCATTTGCTCCAACCCCACAGACAGAGACAAACACCTACAAGATCTCTATCAAGCATTCTTACAATTACAATACCCACCTGCTGAAGTGAAGAAACATATTGACAGAGCCAGAAGAGTACCCAGAAGTTGCCTACTCCAGGACAGGCCCAACAAAGAAAATAACAGAACGCCACTAGCCATCACCTTCAGCCCTCAACTAAAACCTCTCCAACGCATCATCAAGGATCTACAACCTATCCTGAAGGACGACCCATCACTCTCACAGATCTTGGGAGACAGGCCAGTCCTTGCTTACAGACAGCCCCCCAACCGTAAGCAAATACTCACCAGCAACCATACACCACACAACAGAACCATTAACCCAGGAACCTATCCTTGCAACAAAGGCCATTGCCAACTGTGTCTATATATCTATTCAGGGAACACCATCATAGGGCCTAACCACATCAGCCACACTATCAGAGGCTCATTCACCTGCACATCCACCAATGTGATATATGCCATCATGTGCCAGCAATGCCCCTCTGCCATGTACATTGGTCAAACTGGACAGTCTCTACGTAAAAGAATAAATGGCCACAAATCAGACGTCAAGAATTATAACATTCAAAAACCAGTTGGAGAACACTTCAATCTCTCTGGTCACTCGATTACAGACCTAAAAGTGGCAATACTTCAACAAAAAACTTGAAAAACAGACTCCAACGAGAGACTGCTGAATTGGAATTAATTTGCAAACTGCATACCATTAACTTAGGCTTGAATAGAGACTGGGAGTGGATGGGTCATTACACAAAGTAAAACTATTTCCCCATGTTTATTCCCCCACCCCCCTTACTGTTCCTCACACGTTCTTGTCAACTGCTGGAAATGGCCCACCTTGATTATCACTACAAAAGGTTTTTTTTCCTTTTTCTTTTTTTTTCCCCCCCTCTCTCTCCTGCTGGTAATAGCTCACCTTACCTGATCACTCTTGTTACAGTCTGTATGGTAACACCCATTGTTTCATGTTCTCTGTGTATATAAAAATCTTCCCACTATATTTTCCACGGCATGAATCCGATGAAGTGAGCTGTAGCTCACGAAAGCTTACGCTCAAATAAATGGGTTAGTCTCTAAGGTGCCACGAGTCCTCCTTTTCTTTTTATAATTAACAGAGGCTCCTAAAACTGGTACGGAGGCCGATGCCAAAAATCCCACCAGGGTCCTCCTGTCATGCTGACAACATCTGCTGTATTGATTACAGAGCCCTCTGCCAACAACCCTCCTCCCCCATGATCTTCGCCCCTTCCCCTCTGCTGGGAGCCAAGGGGGCCTCAGCAGCTCTCCAGAATTAGAGCGCTGCTCCCACCTGCTGCGGTTCTGCTCGCACCGGGGCCAGCGCCAAGATCCAGCCTCTGGGACCGAGCTGACGGGCCCCACCCACTGGGTAGCATACAGATCGCCGCCCTCCTGGCGGCTTTAGAAATCACATGACCTCCTCGCCAACCAGTTGGAGTTCAGGATTGGCCATCGTGCATAAGCACTCTGTTTTGCTCAGCATCCCCTGGTGAATTTCATGCAACGAGGGGGAGCCCTGACTGGCTGCTGAGGGGGTCATGCCCTCCCAGCCAATTATCAAAAGATGCATTAAAAATAGTGGTGAGAATATTAACTCTTAAAATGAGAGTGAGAGAGCCTGAGCACAAAGCTACTGATTAGCATGAGAGCTCCTCTTTGCTACACGGGTCTCTGGCCCATACGGCTCATGAGATGACCCGGATTCCTTAGAGTTACCGCTAGTGAGAGACATTGATTTGTCCAAATAGGACGTACTGTCTTCCAGTGCTACGGAGCTTCTGCTTTATTTTCACACAAGTTCACAGGACTCCATTTTTTACCCATCTATAAAAATTTTCATGACACTTCTGCAGTGAAAGATGGCGCCCAGAAAAAAATACTTTCCCTTGCTAGGGACCTCAGAGTGCTTTACGTGGTATGGCATACTGGCACCTCTCTCCGAATGCTTCCTTCTTCTCCAGCATCTCAACTTTCTTTCTTTCTTAATTTTTTTTAAAGTCTCTAGCTTGTATGGTTGCAAAGAAAATGTCAAAAATGTGACCTGGATGTGAGGGAGGTAGAGAGGGTTCCTTGAGTTTGCAGAGGACATGTGAATTGTCGCATTCATCTCAGTGAGGTGCTAACTCTGATGTGCAGGGCTGATCATGGGAATGCCTGTTTGTTACCTCGGTTCCTCATGCAGCAGAGGAGAGGGTGAGGCACAGATCTGTGCTGCTTTCTGGGAGGAATGGCTCCTTCTGGTGCCACAAGCTGGGTGGTGTTTGGGAGATGGCACCACTTATTTTTTTAATGCCCATCACGAAGGACCCTGGGCCAAGAAGCCCATCAGAGCCCAGGGGGATAGTGAGGCCCCACTGAGGGGAAGCCAGGCTCAAGGCACCCAGTGGAGTTCAGAGAGCTGCATGAGCACATTGTAAACAGCCACACAATCTACTCTGAGCAGCCTCTCATTCTGGGGACTCACCCGAGCTGAGCTTATTTTGTGGGAGGAGGCTGGACAAGTACCACCTTCTCCCCCTCCCCACAATTCAACCCCAGCTTAACAAACATGAGTTAACCTCACAGCCACCACAAGGAAGGAAATATTTTAAGGCACTGGCTAGTGTGTGCGCCACTGCCCTCTAATGGACCAAAGTGGAACTGCTCAGCCATGTGTCATGGGCCCTATTTGGCTAACAGCTAATGAAGATTCTCCTTTCATAGGCTTGGGCTGTTGAAGCAAGAAGGTCTGAGTTCTGACCCTGCTATGGCTGTGCAGTTCCTCGTGGACATGGCCTAGCACAGGGGTGGGCAAACTACAGCCTGGGGGCCCTTCACCCATTTTAATCCAGCCCTAGAGCTCCTGCCTGGGAGTGGGGTCGGGAGCTTGCCCTGCCTCACGCGGCTCCCAGAAGTACTGGCACATCACCCCTCTGGCTCCTATGCGTAGGGGCAGCCAGGGGGCTCCGCATGCTGCCCCTGCCCCAAGCACCGCCCCTGCAACTCACATTGGCCAGCAAATAGGGCCAGTGGGAGCTGCAGGGGTGGTGTTTGCAGATGGGGCAGCACGCAGAACTGCCTGGCTGTGCCTCCATGTAGGAGCCAGAGGGGGGACATACCGCTGCTTCCGGGAGCTGCTTGAGGTAAGCACCGCCTGGAGCCTCCACCCCTCACCCCCTCTCATGCCCCAGCCCTGATCCCCCTCCCACCCTCCAAACCCCTCGGTCCCACCTTCTTGCACCCCAGAGCCCGCACCCCCAGCTGGAGCCCTAACCCCCCCACACCCTGCCCCAGCCTGGAACCTCCTCCTGCACCCTGGACTCCTCATTTCTCGCCCCAACCCAGAACCCGCACCCTCACCCAGAGCCCTCACAGCCCTCACCCACACCCCAACCCCCAATTTCGTGAGCATTCATGTCCCACCATACAATTTCCATACCCAGATGTGGCCCTCAGGTCAAAAATTTTGCCCACCCCTGGCCTAGCAGAATGACAGCTGTGACATCTTCGGTGATTCTGGATTTGTCAGTGTATCACCCCTGTTTTACACACGGGGAAGCCAAGGCATGGAGAGGGAAAGGGATCACCCGATTCCCAGAGAATCAGTAGCAGAACCTGGAACAGAGCCCAGGGGGCCTGAGCTTAATCATTGCTTTACGGCCTAATGAAAGCTCATTTGCTCAGAGCCCTCCACTCAAAACTATTGAGTGGCAGAGGAAAGAGAACAAGGGGCTTGGTGCTGGGTCAGCTCAACTGCGCCAAACCCTGTTGGCCTGCCTCTTGCTAGCTCGCCCCCTGTTTGTGTTTGTTTTGTTTTCAGCATAAGCCCTTTCCCCCTCCGTCAGCAGAGTTGTTCGCTGACTGGCTGGGACTCAGCTGGTTGGACAGTTCATGCACAAAGCTGATCAGTCCAGAGGCTGCTGCAGCAAGCTCCGGGCCAGCTTCACTCGCACAATGCTGGGCACAGGCATGGCTCCCCACACTGCAGGAAGGGCTGCCAGGGCCACTCGGACACATAATTTGCCATGATCACCCTAAGTGCCGAAGAGGGACGAGTCCTATTACAGCATCTGCTGGGCAGGCCAGGAGAGTTGTCTCTAATGCATTTATTAGTGCACTAGTTTTAAATGGGCCAAGCAATGGGATTTCCATCACTTCCCTTGGGAGATTATTCCACCTCAACCCTTCTCTTTCATCTGAGGCTCTCCCAGCATTTCTAATGGTCATTTTCCCTTCTCCAGGCTACAGCACCTTCTATTAAAGATCTCAAAGGGCTTTACAGAGGAATGCATTACACCTCACAGCCTCCCTGTGACATAGATAACGACATTTATCTCCCTCTTGCAGGCAGGGAAATGGGGCCCGAGAATTGAAGTGACTTGCCAGTGATGAAGCAGTGAGTGAGTGGCCAAGGTAGGAAAAGAACTCGGGAGGCCTCACTCCCCGGGAAAGTTTCTCTGAAGAAAATATAGGTGACTGCACAACGACTTGGGAAATTGAAATTCTGGAGAATGAAATTTAAGCAGTTTCTGGAGGGAAAAATAGGATTTGATTCCAGTGGCCAAGATTTTGAACCTGCAGTTAGGCTCTTAAATACATCCAGAGAAGCAGGTTGCTTTTCAAACGTGCTGAGTGCTGGGCAGTGTCCGATGAAGCCGGTGGAGATACAAAACCAGCAGCGATGAAAGGACAGTCAGGCCCTGAGTAAGCAAATAGAGCAGCTGTTCTGCACCCGGTAACAACTCACACACAGCCGCCCTTGGCCACTGGAACGTGTCTGACTGAGAGAAGATTGCAATGGTAAATGAGTAGAAGCAAACATAACAGTTCTGCTCCTGCTCTCGCTTACCCCTGTGATTCTCTGTTGCCCTGTATCAGGTTAAAATGAGAGCAAAGCAGGTGTGAACCCCCCTCTTCACAGGTATAAATGGCCACAGATTTACCCTGGTGTAACTCTACTGACTTCAGAGGCATTCCTCCTGCTTTGCACCAATGTGAGATCACAATCAGACTCACTAGGTTTAGGGGGCTGCAGGCAACCGCACAAGGGATTCCTGTAAGTAACCTGTGACTTTGTCATCAGATCCAGGGTCAAATTCAGTGGTGAGGCAAATGGTGGTGTAAGTTATTCATCTCCACCTTGTGCAAAGTGGCTGTAAAATGTTACCTCAGAATTCTCCAGTCATTTACACTGGGCAGGGCATTTTATGCTTTTTCACAAGTGTATGGCAGTGGAGAATCAGGCCCAGTGGGTGTAAGTGGTAACTGGTCGTTCGCCAGGTGATACCAGATTTCAAGGCCTTGCAGGTCAGTTTTCCTTCGAGGGAGAAATCAGTGATGCAGAGTCAGCTTATTTTCCTTGTGTGTATTGTTTATTTACACTATCTACTCCAGTCCTGGAACAAAGGTGGCTCTAAACAGCATGCATGCCATCACCCCCCTTTCAGAAATCTCAGCTGTATGCCAATGCCTGATTCCCAGGAAGCCACTGTGTCCCAAGAGTTGGCTGCGGGTAGAGAGATTAAAACTGAGAGGTAACTCTTGCTGTTTGCAACAGCTCCCTGCAAAAATGATCTCAACAAAACCAACAGAAATCATAGGGGCAGGAACTAGGGGTGCAGGGGGTGCTGCAGCACCCCCAGGTTTTACGCGGGGCCAGCACCAGGCCTCCACTCCCCAGCGAGGGGCTCAGGTCCCCATGCCCTGCTCCCTGACCATTGGCCCTGAGCCCAGGGCCACACTTTCAGTCCTGCGCCTGGGCTCTGCTCTTGGAACATTGGCCCCACTCCCTGGCTCCGTGCCCGGGGCCCTGCACCCGGCTCCACACTCCCAAGGCTCTGCGCCCAGGGTCCCAGCCACTGGCCCCATGGCCAGGGCTCTGCTACTGGCCTGGCATGCAGGGCCCTGGCTGCGGGCCCATTGTCTGGGGCTCCGCTACTGGTCCTGTGTCCGCCCCAGCCTTTGCCCCCTTATCCTCCCATCCCAGAGAAACAGCACTGCTCCCGGCCCCGGCTGGGATGTGTGTGCAGACAGGGATAAGGGAGCTGGCTTTCAGCACCCCCACTATTAAAAGGGTTCTAGCACCACTGACAGAAATACAGCATTTCTTAGAAGACTGTGCACTTCTCGCATGCCAGGAAAAATAACTAGCAAGACTGTGACAGTCTTATGAGTGTAATCTGCACAGTGAAGGGATAAGATAGCAGATGCCGAAATAAATGTTGACCTGAGGGTGTGATGTAAAGAGGGGGGGGTTGTATGTGTAGTGGGGAAGCTAATGTATTTGCCCTTTAACTGCCCTCCTGTTAGTTGCTACCATGGGAGTTGCACTCCTTTGCATCAGTTCTTCCTTTGGCTTGCTCTGTCCATGGTATCTGGATAGATGTTGGCCGATTCTTCGGTAAGGACTCTGTGTCCACATAGCTGCAACCATCATGGAAGATAATTTAATAAGTGACGGTGGCAGGCAATATCTGGCTCTCACTGTGCCAGACCTCATTTGGTGAGGCCATTAGACTTACCTTTGGTTGATTTCAAGAAGGGGGCTGTGGGCCTTTAACTTTCACCTGGCCTGTTGGAGACTGGCAACACGGGGCTTGATTTAAACTCCCTTCTGAAGAAAGACACATCTAAGGTCCTGTCCACACACAAAAGGGAGCACATAAGGGCTTGTCCACATGGGAAAATGATTTCAAGCCTTAAGAGACAGTTAAAAAGTGGTACCCGCTGAACTGTTTCCCCTTGTGACTGGTTGGTGTGGGCAGGGGCAAGTCATGCGAGAACTGGAGCTGAGTGAAGTTTGGAATTTCCATCCTGGGAGAAACGCCAGCACTGGTTTTCTTCCCAAGTCAGGAGGAAAACCTGAAATGCTGAAGACTTTTGTGCAATGAAACTTTCCAAACTATTTCCATTCAGAAATGTGGAAGGGTTTCGTTTCAACATTTTTGATCACAAGGAGATGTCTCACATGCATGGTGAAGTTATTAATATTGTAACAAATCCATGGCCGCTGAGGATAGTTGTTCCTACACTGCATGTGAAATTCAATTCAACAACAGGGATAGAACTGGGGGCAGATTGGGAGAAAAAAAAAAGTGTGGGGTTTTATCCTTGACTCCACCCGCAATTCAGGCTCCACCCATTGTGACATCAAAATCATAGAATCGTAGAACCCTAGGGTTAGAAGGGACCGCACGGGTCATCTAGTCTAACCCCCTGCCAAGATGCAGGATTTGTTGCGTCTAAACCACCCAAGGCGGATGGCTATCCAGCCTCCTTTTCAAAATCTCCAGTGAAAAAGCTTTTCACAGTACTACTGTGAAATGCTTACTGTGCTACTCAGAGTCGATTGTGAAGAGCTTCATAATATGATTGTCTCTCCCCTTTCTTGCATGCTTTGGCCAACAGTACAATTATTAAAGATGCTGGCATCACTGGACTTCAGAGTCAGCTTCCTCTTGAAATTAATAGAAGCAGGTCACTCTTCTCTTACAGCTATTGTGCTAAAATGTCTTCAGACTCATGCAGATCTCTCTGTTCGGTTTACACTTGTTTCACAGGGCTAGAGATGTAGGTCCTGATTTATCACTTTGTTGTGCCAGCTGTAAAGCCGTCATAAGAGTGGTGAATCAGGCCAGTCAGATGTAAATGAATGTTTAGATTCTGAAGCACAAGAGGCAGTCAGCAGAAGAAAGGGCAGTCCAGTCCCAGAGCAGGACTCAGATATTTCCATTGCAAAAGCACATCCCCAGCATTCCCCTTGAGCTAGCAAAAAAATCTGTTACCTGTTAACAGTTTAGGGTCATAGTTTAGATGAGATCAGCTGTCATTTAGGCACAAAAATAAGTGGACCAATTTTTCCAGAGAGGTCAGCATGCGGGTACCTATTGGGAGCTGGGGTGTTTGAAAATCTGGGCCCAATTATGAGTGCTGAGAATTTAACAATCTAGCCCTGAGCTCGTCTGAAAAATCCAACACATAGAAACCTCAGAGCATTTCTGATTCCATCTTGTTGAGAATCGTGCTGCACATACACACTAGCAAGCACATCACAGTAAAGTTCTACATTTCCTTTTCTTCGTGACATTCCAAGACACTTTATAAACAATATTAACCTCACAAATGTCAGTCAGTCATTCTATAGATTCATACATGGTATCGTAACTCTAAACTTAGCATAGAGCATGTGCTAAACAGAATTCTCCATCACTAACTGACAGATTTTTTTTTGCAATATGAAAAGATACAACTTAATTTGTTATATGTCTAGGAGTTTTTTAAAAAGTTTTTACAGCAGAAAAATACATTTTTGTGCCCTTGCATAACTAAAAATGCCAGTGAATGGAGTTTGCTCAGTTTTAAAAATATAGTAAGCTTTGTTCTGAAAATAGACATGGAAAATTCCAGGCCAAAATATGAAACTTTTCAGAAAGTTAGGAGTAACTGGAAGCAGGAGGTTTACGATGAAAGTTCCCATGTAATCTCAACTACAGCATCTACTACAAAGCAATAATACCAGACCACAGAAATGCAGCCACCTCTGAGGAGAAAGGTAGCAACAACCAGCACAACAGTTGGTGAGGGCAGCGGGAGCAGGACATTTTGGTGAAGGAGACAGAGGCACAGTTTTCTTATAAAGAGATCGTGAAATCGTTAATATTCACACAGAACACATGGAAGCTCAGTGGAAGGTCTCATATGAATGACTCGCATGGAACAGTTTAGGTACTATGAAAGAGTAAAAGGTGGAGAGTAACTTGCTGGGATATGAACCTCTGATTCCAAGTAGTAGCAGTATTTTGAATCTGCATCTTAGCCCACTATGCCCTCCCTTCTAACAAGTATCTGATATCACAATGCTTTGGAAGGGACGTACCATTTAATCAATTAGCCCTTACCTGGGACATCTCTTATGAACAATTAACCACAGTATCACACAATAAAGGTCAAAACATTATAGCTTAAATTAGTGGTATGGCAGCAACAATGCTGTAGAGTACTGTGGTATCATTGTATGTAAGGATGGCCACCTGAACATACTTCCAAGTTGCAGTAGTGCTACTCAGAGGACTGTCCTGCCAGGCCTTTAAATTATACGTTCAGGGGTGATACTATGTGGGGGCATGGCATCTTGATGTTACAATGCGAGAACCTTCATCCTCCAGGAAGAGTTTGACAGGCAGGAAACGAGATTCCAGACACGTCCTGTTTCCTCTAAATAAAAAAGAAAAGGAATACTTGTGGCACCTTAGAGACTAGCAAATTTATTTGAGCATAACCTTTCGTGAGCTACAGCTCACTTCATCGGATGCCCACGAAAACTTATGCTCAAATAAATTTGCTAGTCTCTAAGGTGCCACAAGTATTCCTTTTCTTTTTGCAGATACAGACTAACATGGCTGCTACTCTGAAACCTTTCCTCTAAGTGCAATTCCTGCATCCCACTAGCCTAGAGGTGCGGCCATGGTGCATTCTCCTTTGGCTGGATATGCACCCACAATTGTCAGTTGAGTCCATAGTTTAGGGGTGCTCCTGGATTCCTCACTGTCACTAGGCTCTCACATAGCATCTGCGAGTAATGCTTTCTATCATTTCCGGCTGGCGAGGAAACACCATCCCATCCTGTCAGGTGATGACCTGGCCTTAGTGATACAAACCTTTGTCACCTCCCTTCTAGACTACAGCAATGCAATATCGATGGATGTGCAGCTATCGGTCCTTAGGGAACTCCAACTAGTACAGAAGGTTGCATCACATATCCTCAGCAGCGCAGGCTACCACAAATATATCAAACCTGTTGCCCACTCTGCTCTGGCTTCCCATAGAATATTGAGCCAAGTTTAGGATTTTGGGGCTTAACATCAAGGAACTCAAGGTCCTGGTCCCAGAAAACCTAAAGAAACCTAAAGCTTTGGGATGAGCATCATGGTTGACTGCTCCACTCCTCAGGCACAATGGAACATCCTATCACAAAGGTAAAACGCTGTGCAGGAGACAGAACTTTGGGGAGGGCTGGTCTGAGACTGTGGGGTGAAACCCCGCAGGATTAAAGGACCATCCCAAACCTCCATGCCTTCCGTTCCAAGTGCCAGGCCTGCTTTTCCAACTTGCCTTCTCTAACACACACAGAGCAGCAAAGACAGGCCTGTATTAAAACCTCCTCATCTAAACAAAAAGAAAAGGAGTACTTGTGGCACCTTAGAGACTAACCAATTTATTTGAGCATGAGCTTTCGTGAGCTACAGCTCACGAAAGCTCATGCTCAAATAAATTGGTTAGTCTCTAAGGTGCCACAAGTATTCCTTTTCTTTTTGCGAATACAGACTAACACGGCTGTTACTCTGAAACTCATCTAAACAAAGCACACCCATTTCTCCTCTTGGGTAGAGGATATGAACCATTTGTGAAAGGTGTTAGTCACGTCGTTTAATCCATTATTGGAAGGTGCTGAGACCCTACGGTGAGGTAGGAGGGATAAGAATCTAGCTGTATAGAAGTGACGGGTCCAGGAATAGCTTGTGGGTAACCCACTGCACACCCCCAATCCCCATGACGATGCCTGGTCATAGCGTCCCTGCCGGGCACTGTGATGCGATTGTTGGGCTGTGGTTGCTGGGGGCTGGACTCTTGCTAGCCCAGCCGATGACAATATTGCTCCTGCCGGACACTGAATTAGGGTCTGTTGCAAGAACGAGAGAAATTTGGGGCCCCAGAACATCATGTGTGCTGGGGCCCTGCCCCCGTCCCGTTCTCCCACTTGACCCACTGACCCATGTTCTGGGGCCCCGGGGCCAATTGCCTCCCCTCCCCCAGCCCTGGCTATCACAGCCCCCAGCCAGGGTAGAACCTCTGCCCCTTCCTGGCTGGGCACGTGGCCAGAGCTGCCTGCCTTGGCCCCGCCCCCACCCCGACGTCGCATCTCCACCTGCCTGCCCCGCCCACTGCAGCGGCCTCCCCGAGGTCCCGCCTTCCCTCGGCTGATAGGCGGCGGCGGTAGCCAATGGCGAGGCCCGGGGTGGGGCCAGGGCGATCTCGTGACGTCAGAAGGGGGCAGGGTTCTAGCCCGGGCAGGTGGAGGGGGTTTCGGAGCGGCCGGCGGGGAGAGGCGCCTCCGACAGGACGAGGCCAAGGGGGGCTGCCTGCGGGGTGCGCGGCCCCGCCCCAGGTGCCCGGCTCAGGTAAACAGCGGGGGGGCAGGGCCCCCTGCGGGACTTGGGGGAGGCCCGGGGGGCAGAGACCCCTGGAGAGGGCAGAGGGAGTGCAGGGGGGCAGGGACCCATGGGGAGTGCAGGGACCCATGGGGAGTGCAGGGGGGCTGCAGGGACCCATGGGGAGTGCAGAGGGAGTGCAGGGGGGCAGGGACCCATGGGGAGTGCAGGGGGCAGGGACCCATGGGGAGTGCAGAGGGAGTGCAGGGGGACGGCAGGGACCCCTGGAGAGGGCAGAGGGAGTGCAGGGGGACGGCAGGGACCCCTGGAGAGGGCAGAGGGAGTGCAGGGGGACGGCAGGGACCCCTGGAGAGGGCAGAGGGAGTGCAGGGGGACGGCAGGGACCCATGGGGAGTGCAGGGGGACTGCAGGGGGGCAGGGACGCCTTGGGAGTGCAGAGGGACTGCAGGGACCCATGGTTTTTCAGAGGGGGAGGGAATTAGGGGGCTGACTCTCGGATCAGCATACTCAAATCGGGCTCTGGGAGTCAGACCCCCAGAATTTCCCGGGGACTAGCAGGGAGATCGGGGGAGGGTCCTGAGAGCTGGGGAGGGGAGTTAGGGGGGTGCAGGAGAGAAAGAGAGAGACCCAGGGTGGCTCAAAGGAGGGAGGGCTGGGTGGGCAAAGGGTACCCAAGGGGGCATGAAATGCAGACTGGAGCACAGGATGGTCCATGGGATTGCTAAGGGGAGAATATCCAGGGGAGGTGGGTGGGGGAAGAGCCCAGGTCTGGGGTTGTGCTTGCTATGCCTGCAGAGGGATAATTTGTGCTCCCCCTGCCTGTCTGCTTGCCTTGTTTTTCTAGCGGGGTATGGGGGATCGGAGGGGAGGGGGAGAAGAGATATGCCACTAGTGACTTGTTGCCTCAACTGGGGTATGCCAAACACACTGGTGGTTCTGGGAAGACATGAGGGCTCGAATGACTTTGCATCTCTGGTATTTGGCTATGTGACATTTGCCATTACTCAGCAGTCACAGGGAATTGCTGTGCTTTGTAAGCAATGCACTTAGTTTTTAACTCTTAGACAAGATCCTGTCTGTATATGTTCAGCTTTTTCAGGATATTTTCTAGTTTTCCCAACTTTATGCACAAGGGGCTGGAAAGTTCCTGCTTGAATTTATGGGCAGCCCCTGCAGTGTGGTATCTGCTATTCTAGCCAATCATGCCATTTCCAGCTTTCTTTCTCTCATCTTCCTGCATCCTCCTCCCCCCCCCGCCCCTTATATAATTCTCTTTGCCTGAGTGCTAATGTTAAAATGCACTGTGAGTTTGCAGACCTAGCAAGGCAGGGAAGGAGTTGGCGCTGTGAGGGTGTGCAAGAGACCGGATTGTTGTGTTCAGAGGTACGCTCATGCCAGGGCAGCACTGCGGAATTTCTCTCTCCCTCTCTGTCTTTTGGAGAAAAACACTCCTCCTTCTGGCTGCTTGCAGACATAAACCAGCCCAACTTCATGTTGTACTTCATCCAACAGCCTCTGAAGAGGATAAAATAAACCCTGCACTGGTTGCAAAGCAAACTCTGCTAAGAGTGCAAGACTACTTTTATCTTCAGCTGTGAGTAAATTCAGAAAGGCTGACAAATAACTTGTGGTGTAGGTCGCGCCAATGGCCGAGCTGTCAATAAACAAGCCTGTAAAAACTTAGTATTTGGTGAGAAGTATGGCAGAAGAATTCTGGGAGTTACGTATTCTAGTGTTGGATCAAGGAGAGCAGGGGTTCTCAAATGTTTACAAAGTATAAATAACCTCTTAATGGAGCCATTGAATTATACCTTCCCTCTCACAGCATACCTGTGACAAGTGCAGCAATTGCTTGCATGGGAAAGTCATATTTAAAATACATTCTGATGTATTTTTAGCGTCCCTTAATGTGATCGATCTGCTGGAGGCGGAGTCAGTGCCATGTGATTAACCATCCGTCTAGGGCCACCAGCAAAAGCTCCATGCATTGTGGTTTAAGCTGTGTTGGTATTTGTACCTAGATGCCATGGTGACTGGGTGTGTTATAAATACCTATGAATGTTTTAAATGACATATTGATCTATATTTAGGTTATGAGGGGATATTTTACAGTGTTGGTATATTCCACATAGTTATCTCCACCTAAAGATGCACATTGCATATTTAATGGTATATTAACTCTTTACACAGAAGAAGACTTTGGCTGACCAGCTTCCAAACACGGGGCCTGACTTTTTTCCCCAGGGGTGCTCCTTTTTCATGAGTTGTGGCTGGGCACCCATAAAACTGGGCCCAAAGGTTTTTTCAGCTACTGCATTATTTTCCCCTTTGCCCTTAGAATAAATACAAGCAGTCATGGATGGAAAGATCCTGTGTAGTTTCTTTAGTCAGCTATTAAAAACATGTAAGCCCATTGTAGCTTCCAGGAGAGAAATGCCTGGCCCCTGGGATTTAAACAGGCTGTTGAACCCAGCAGTTTTGTCCTGTCAGTTGCTGTGCAGAGAGGTCTGGAAAGATGAATCCCGTTGCCACAAAACAGAAGTAAGGGAAAGCCCTGTCCATCCCCAGCATTCACCCGTGCATGGAACGTACAGCCCAGTCCTGCACCACTAAAGTCAGGATTGCCGTTGATTTCTATGGAAGCAGCAGTGAACTCTTGCACAAAGAGAGAGGCTTGGTGGGGTTAACTTTTCTGCATTAATACCAGGCTACAGTGCCACTCTTGCTGCCTTTGTAACCCATCCCCTGCCCTTATAAACCCTTACATTGGGGTGCAACAGGGTGTGCACGGTTGCTGTGCTCCAGCATGGGCGTGAGTGGATGCCACATGAGGGAGAAAACTAGGTTTAGCACTAACTAATCTTTCAAATTCATCAGTCAGAAGTTTTGAGCCCCTTCTTGGCTGCTCCTGGGCTGGTGAGGGTTCAAGGTTAAAAAAAAAAGGGGGGGGGGCAGGGTCATGTCTGGAGAGGCATGGGGTCAAGTACGTGCCTCCTTGTGCCAATGAGACACTTGTTACACTGCAGTTAAAAACCTGTGTTTGGCCCATGCCAGCTGGCTCGGGCTTGGGCTAAGGGGCTGTTTAATTGTGGTGTAGATTGGTCTCCAGGACCCTGCGAGGTGGGAAGGTCCCAGAACTGGAGCTCCAGTGTCTAAACCAAACAGCCTGCAGCACGAGCGCTGGGAGCATGGCATGGGCCAGCTGCGGGTGTCCAATTGGAGTGTAGACATACCACTGTTACATGATCCCCCTCCTAGTCCTCATTTCTGCTATCGGGGAGGAGAAACTTGGCAAGCATACTGCAGTGTCTGTAATGCAGGACTGAGGTTCTGTGTGTTCCCTGTTCTGCTCAGCACTACTGACCCAGCCTTTCCTTTATACAGTGCTTGGCATGTGCCCTAGGCAGGATCAAGCCCACTATGTGCATTCACAGAGGTGAGAATACTGAGACTAGAGACCTGTGTGTGGGTTGAGCGAAGGGGAGTCTCATCTTGTTTATTTCAGTGTTTGGCTGTCTAAACAACCACAGTCCATACGCTCTTGAATCGGTAACAAAAATGCAGGGCTACTCCAGTGGACAGTCACTGAACTCAATTATAGTTTCTCCTCAACCAGTTTCTTTCAAGCTTGGCAGCTCCCTGGCATTCTTCACAAAGCACTAGGCACATGCTGCTTCTAAACTGTAATGCTGAGTTACCCAAAGAATCTGGATTCCTCGAAGCATGAAATGACTCTTCTGTGTTTTCATAATGTTTTGAATTGTTACTTTCTCTCTCACCTACCTCTTTTTTAAGCAAAACTTCATCCCAAAGGCCAACCTTTGTAGCGAGTGCCTGACAGTGTCAGCTTAGAATGAAAGGTTTCAGAGTAGCAGCCATGTTAGTCTGTATCCGTAAAAAGAAAAGGAGGACTTGTGGCACCTTAGAGACTAACCAATTTATTAGAGCATAAGCTTTCGTGAGCTACAGCTCACTTCATCGGATGCAAGTGAGCTGTAGCTCACAAAAGCTTATGCTCTAATAAATTGGTTAGTCTCTAAGGTGCCACAAGTACTTCTTTTCTTTCTTAGAAGGAAAATAATTTCTGATCCATGGCCTGAACTGCTAGTGTGATGTTATCATAACTGCTGCCTCTTTGATTTTAGCCAGAGAGACATAGCAATTGTCTAGAAGCAATCTCTAGTCATATTACACCAAAGCTCAAAGTATGCCAGTGTATTCATTTGAAGTAGATTTCATAGATACTAAGGTCAGAAGGGACCATTATGATCATCTAGTCTGACCTCCTGCACAACGCAGGCCAAAGAATCTCGCCCACCCACTCCTGTGAAAAACCTCACCTATGTCTGAGCTATTGAAGTCCTCAAATCGTGGTTTAAAGACTTCAAGGAGCAGAGAATCTTCCAGCAAGTGACCCATGCCTCATGCTACAGAGGAAGATGAAAAACCTCCAGGGCCTCTTCCAATCTGCCCTGGAGGAAAATTCCTTCCAGACCCCAAATATGACGATCAGCTAAACCCTGAGCATATGGGCAAGATTCACCAGCCAGATGCTACAGAAAATTCTTTCCTGGGTAACTCAGATCCCACCCCATCTAACATCCCATCACAGGCCATTGGGCCTATTTACCATGAATATTTAAAGATCAATTAATTACCAAAATCATGTTATCCCATCGTACCATCTCCTCCATAAATTTATCAAGTTTAATCTTAAAGCCAGATAGATCTTTTGCCCCCACTGCTTCTCTTGGAAGGCTATTCCAAAAGTTCACTCCTATGATGGTTAGAAACCTTTGTCTAATTTCAAGTCTAAACTTCCTGGTGGCCAGTTTATATCCATTTGTTCTTGTGTCCACATTGGTATGAGCTTAAATAATTCCTCTCCCTCTCCAGTATTTATCCCTCTGATATATTTATAGAGAGCAATCATAACTCCCCTCAACCTTCTTTTGGTTAGGCTAAACAAGCCAATCTCCTTGAGTCGTCTTTCATAAGACAGGTTTTCCATTCCTCGGATCATCCTAGTAGCCCTTCTCTGTACCTGTTCCAGTTTGAATTCATCCTTCTTAAACATGGGAGACCAGAACTGCACACAGTATTCCAGGTGAGGTCTCACCAGTGCCTTGTACAATGGTACTAAAACCTCCTTATCCCTACTGGAAATACCTCTCCTGATGCATCCCAAGACCGCATTAGCTTTTTTCACGGCCATATCACATTGGCGGCTCATAGTCATCCTATGATCAACCAATACTCCAAGGTCGTTCTACTCCTCTGTTACTTCTAATTGATGCGTCCCCAGCTTATAACTAAAATTCTTGTTATTAATCCCTAAATGCATAACCTTACACTTCACTATTAAATTTCATCCTATTACTATTACTCCAGTTTACAAGGTCATCCAGATCCTACTGTATGATATCCCAGTCCTTCTCTAAAGTGGCAATACCTCCCAGCTTTTTATCATCCACAAACTTTATTAGCACACCCCCCACTTTTTGTGCTGAGGTCAGTAATAAAAAGATTGGTACCAAAATTGATCCCTGAGGAACTCCACTGGTAACCTCTCTCCAGCCTGACAGTTCACCTTTCAGTATGACCCGTTGTAGTCTCCCCTTTAACCAATTCCTTATCCACCTTTCAGTGTTCATATTGATCCCCATCTTTTCCAATTTAATAATTCCCCATATGGCACGGTATCGAACGCCTTACTGAAATCTAGGTAAATTAGATCCACTGAGTTTCCTTTGTCTAAAAAATCTGTTACCTTCTCAAACAAGGAGATCAGATTGGTTTGGCACGATCTACCTTTTGTAAAACCATGTTGTATTTTGTCCCATATACCATTGACTTCAATGTCCTTAACTACTTTCTCCTTCAGAATTTTTTCCAAGACCTTGCATACTATAGATGTCAAACTAACAGGCCTGTAGTTACCCGGATCACTTTTTTTCCCCTTTCTTAAAAATAGGAACTATGTTAGCAATTCTCCAATCATACAGTACAACCCCTGAGTTTACAGATGCATTAAAAAATTTTGCTAATGGGCTTGCAATTTCGGGTGCCAATTCCTTTAATATTCTTGGATGAAGATTATCTGGGTTCCCCAATTTAGTCCCATTAAGCTGTTTGAGTTTCGCTTCTACCTCAGATATGGTAATATCTACCTCCATATCTTCATTCCCATTTGTCATGCTACCATTATCCCTAAGATCCTCTTTAGCCTTATTAAAGGCTGAGGCAAAGTATTTGTTTAGATACTGGGCCATGCCTAGATATCCTTGACCTCCACTCCATCCTCCGTGTTTCACGGTCCCACTTCTTCTTTCTTTGTATTCTTCTTATTTATATGGCTATAGAACTTATTACTATTGGTTTTAATTCCCTTTGCAAGGTCCAACTCTACTTGACTTTTAGCCTGTCTCACTTTATCCCTACATGTTCTGACCTCAATAAGGTAGCTTTCCTTGCTGATCCCTCCCATCTTCCACTCCCTGTAGGCTTTCTGCTTTTTCTTAATCACCTCTTGGAGATGCTTGCTCATCCAGCTTGGTCTACAACTCCTGCCTATGAATTTTTTCCCCTTTCTTGGGATGCAGGCTTCTGATAGCTTCTGCAGCTTTGATTTAAAGTAATCCCAGGCCTCCTCTACCTTTAGATCCATAAGTTCTTCAGTCCAATCCACTTCCCTAACTAATTTCCTTAATTTTTGAAGGTCAGCCCTTTTGAAATCAAAAACCCTAGTTACAGATTTATTTTTGTTAATCCTTCCGTTCAGTTTGAACTGAATTAGCTCATGATCATTTGAACCAAGATTATCCCCTACAAACATTTCTTCTATGAGGTCCTCACTACTCACAAAAACCAAATCTAAAATGACATCCCCTCTAGTTGGTTCAGCAACTACTTGATGAAGGAATCCGTCAGCTATCGCATCTAGGAACCTCTGAGTCCTATTACTATTACTAGCAGTCGTCCTCCAGTCTATATCTGGGAAGTTAAAGTCTCCCATGATCACGCAGTTTCCATTTGTATTTACTTCATTAAAAACATTAAAGAGGGCTCTATCCATATCCAAATTAGATCCCGGCGGTCTATAGCACACCCCAAGCACTATCCCAGGGGAGGCTCTAATAGTTTTCTTCCCCAATGTAATTTTTGCCCAGACGGACGCTGTCTTATCCATTCCATCGCTTCTTATTTCTTTACATTCTACCTCATCCTTGATATACAATGCTACTCCACCACCTTTACCTTTATTTCGGTCTTTCCTAAACAGCACATACCCTTCAATACCGGTAGTCCAGTCATGACTACTATTCCACCATGTTTCTGTTACCCCTAGAATATCTGCTTTCACTTCCTGCACCAGTAACTCTAGTTCCTCCATTTTGTTACCTAGGCTCCTCGCATTGGTGTATAAACATCTTAATTTTTGCTGTTTGGCCTCGCTCACATCCTGTATCCTATTAAGCACGGTTATTCTACAGCCGGTATAACCTATTAGACTGGTATCCACACTGCCCTTCCTCCTTATATACATTCTCCTACCCACGGCTGTATCCTTTCTTTCTTTGTTTTCTTCCCTCTCAATGCTAAAATCCGGCATGGAGATTACCTGGACATCTCCCAACCATCTCCCCCAAATTCCTAGTTTAAAGCTCTCTTAATCAGTTGTACCAGCCTCCATCCTAGAAGTCTATTTCCTTCCCTACTCAGATGAAGTCCATCCCGAGGGAACTGTCCATGAATGCCTCCCAGTGGCCATACATCCCAAAGCCCTCCTTATAGCACCACTGCCTAAGCCATCTGTTGATAGTCATAATCTTGTCACACCTTTGTTGCCCTTCTCTAGGAACAGGCAGAATCCCACTAAAGATCACCTGAGCCTCGATTTCCTTAAGCGTCTTCCCCAGCCTAGCATAGTCTCCCTTAATACTTTCCAGCGAGAATCTAGCTGTATCATTTGTTCCTACATGAAGGATAATTAGGGGGTTCTTTCCTGCTCCCTTTAGGATCCTTTTCAACCTCAGGTCTACATCCCGTATCTTAGCACCTGGAAGACAGCACACCCTTCTATTCTCTGGATCAGCTCTGGTTACAGTCCTGTCTATTCTTCTCAGTAAAGAGTCCCCGATCATATAGACCTGCCTTTTCCTGGTGACGGTGCTATTCTCCAGTCTATCCTCTGTTCCCTCTGGCTGCAAGTTCTTTCCATTCTTACTCTCCCTTATAATCCTCTTCAACCCATCCTGTATCCTCCTGGGGCTCATATTTGGTGTAGTCTCCATTGACTCTTCCCCTTTTCCTATTGGACTAGCCGCTCTTCTCTTCTTCCTTGTCCTTCCACCTTCAGCGACTGCCTGCTGAGCTCCTTCATTTTCCAACTCTGCAAACCTGTTCTTGAGCTTTGTTTCTTCTTCACTAGCCCGTCTTTTCCTCTGCCTGGTTCTTTTAGTCACATGCTTCCACTGACCACTTTCCTCACCCAGTCTCCCCTCAGAATTCCCCAGCCCTGCTTCCATCTGCAAGTCTGAGCTTTTTCCTTCAGGTACCTCATGTCTTTGCTCCACAATCTGTTCAAACCCCTTCCTAAACTCAACCAGACTTTCCACCTGTATCTCCAAACCTCGGATCTTTTCCTCTATCAGCTCTATCAGGCGGCATTTCATGCAGACAAAACTCTTACCAGGTACCCCCTCCAGGACCATGTACATACCGCAGCTTCCACATCCAGTCATCTTCATTGTGTCTTCCACTACATGGGTCACTCCCACTGCTGCCTCTGTATCTCATAGCCTTCCCACCTAAATCCTGTTAATCTGGGAAACACAAACCCCAAATGAGCACCACAACACAAACTCCCCTGTTTACAGCTCTGTTTGCTGGCTCCTGGGCTGCTGCAGCTGTCTGTGCCGCTGGTTGGCTGGCTACCTTTTAGGACCCCTACTCAGAGAAGCCCCGCCCCCAATCAGGGCTCAGCTTCTCTCCCAGCACAAAGCCCCTACAAGCCTCTCCACATACAAATACGACAAATACAAAACCAAATACAAATACCTTCTCCTCCAACAGAACTCCCACTCAAACTCCCCTGTTTATAGCTCTGTTTGCTGGCTCCTGGGCCGCTGCAGCTGTCTGATGGCTGACCTGTGGAGGTCGTTTTGAGGATAACGGAGATAGAGGTGATTGTGTTCTAGGATATGGACGTTTTTAAGCTAATGTCTAATTAAACAGTTCTTTGGTGCTCCTGATGGCCTGATCTGTAGTTACTATCTGACTAGCTGTTCACCAGAGGAAGAAGGTGCAGGTGTGTGAAACTGTTGTTTTCCCTCTTCTGGCATCAAACTAGCTATGTTCTGCCGATATACAACTTGCTTTACATTTCAAGTGACACTTTAACTCTGGCTATGCAATCCCAATCAACTGCAGGAGAAAAAAGCTAAAAGATTTGGTCACAAAAAGTTCAGAAATTGAAGGGGTTACTGAACCTCCCTTTGAAGGCTCTGAAAAGTGACTCTCAAAAGGCACCATATGGTTCCATGTCTGTTTCTCAGGGACCCACCTCTCAAATGCAGTCTGTTTAAAGTAAAACTCTTCTGTCAGAACTCTCACCCAGAACTTTGGGAGTCAAACCCCTGCTGCAGGCAGGGTAGACTGCTATAAATGATGATTTGTACTGGTACCTCTGGTTTTAAGCAGGAGTCAGTTGTGCTGCTGTAGATAAAGTGAGCTGTAGCTCACAAAAGTTTATGCTCCAATAAATTTGTTAATCTCTAAAGTGCCACAAGTACTCCTTTTTTTCTTTTTGTGGATACAGACTAACACGGCTGCTACTCTGAAACCTGTAGATAAGAGGTTACCCTTTCATAGAATCATAGAATATCAGGGTTGGAAGGGACCCCAGAAGGTCATCTAGTCCAACCCCCTGCTCGAAGCAGGACCGATTCCCAGTTAAATCATCCCAGCCAGGGCTTTGTCAAGCCTGACCTTAAAAACCTCTAAGGAAGGAGATTCTACCACCTCCCTAGGTAACGCATTCCAGTGTTTCACCACCCTCTTAGTGAAAAAGTTTTTCCTAATATCCAATCTAAACCTCCCCCACTGCAACTTGAGACCATTACTCCTCGTTCTGTCATCTGCTACCATTGAGAACAGTCTAGAGCCATCCTCTTTGGAACCCCCTTTCAGGTAGTTGAAAGCAGCTATCAAATCCCCCCTCATTCTTCTCTTCTGCAGGCTAAACAATCCCAGCTCCCTCAGCCTCTCCTCATAACTCATGTGTTCCAGACCCCTAATCATTTTTGTGCCCTTCGCTGGACTCTCTCCAATTTATCCACATCGTCCTTCTACACTTGGAGTTAGCGTTGGTGGATTTGTGCTGTGGACTGCCCTTGATGCCTGGGCTCAGGGCAAATCTTCAGCATAGACAAGGCCTTAGAGTAAATAGTTCTGTTGATGATGCTTGGGGAGGAATAGAATCCAACTGTGTTGGCCCTGAGGGGGCTGAACTATTACTTAAGACACTAAAGTCAGCTGATCTGCTCTGTGTCCGCATTGTTGCGCCCGCTAAGTGAAAAGATGCCATTCTCGCATAGTCACTCCTGGGAGTAGAAGCAAGTCTAAAAGTAATTGTAAACCAGCTCACAGTGTCTGAGGCCAGTGCTGCGTGGAAAACTGTCAAAGGGTGCATGGGGCCCTGGAAGCCATTTCTGCTGCACGCGCACACACACACCTGAAGTCAGATACCTGTGCTCTTCATGAGACTCTTCTTCCCATCACCCCTTTGCCATGCAGGCAGAATCTGGCGGTTTTAACCTTGTGCTGGGCTCCCCACGTTCAGCTTTCCTCCTGATCCTGTGCCCCAGGGTGTGGCTGACTTGCTCACAGGTCCTTCATGCTGGAAGGCCAGCTGGTTCAACACTTCCTACTGGCATGCTGCTCGCTTGGCCCTGGTTTTGACTGAGCAAACGGGGATAACATGATAGTTCCCTGCTACTTCTGCTGGGTGTTATGGGTAGAGCATCATCCTTGGTAGGTACCTCTGCTTGTAGAGAAGACTGGAAAAGACACGCCATGCTGGCAGCCATCAGAATTTCTGTCTGCAAGGAAGGCATGTAGTTGATGGCAGGGTCTTGGGGGTAATAGTCTGTTTAGGCTTTGCCCACCTCAAAGTGGCAGTCTTACCCAGCTCTTTCTCTCCCAGGGAGCTAGAAAAGAGGATGTAGAGCTATCTGTTCTGTTTGCCCACTAGAGGCTGCTGATGGGACAGGCTGAAGGAGCTACTTGTTTCTAGTTTGGACTGTGAACGTTAGGGTCTCCAGTCCCCTGCGCTGTGAACAGGAGCTGCTCACATAGAACATTTGGGTGCTTATTCTTCCAGTAGTTCTTCCCTCTTGAAAACCATTGAGACAGCAGAGGAGTGCCCCAAACAGCAGAGCTGCAGAGAATAAGGAACGTGGTCTCTTTTCAGGACTGCGTTAAAACTCTCCACCTCATTACAGCTCAGTTAGAAAAACATAGGGGACTTGAGCTTCTGCAAAAACATATTGCTAAGGGGACTTGATTTAGAGGTTTGGTAATGGATATGGCGTGTCTCTCAACTGGGATGCCAGCTCAAATCCAGCCGAGGCTAGTGGTGACTGAAAGATGTTGCTGTCTGATGGCTTTTTGGTGGCATATGTGGAATGAGTTTGTTGGCATCTCCTTTAATTTCCTAGCGGACAGTTGCGCAGATAACAGTTGTCTGACACTAACTGGGCACTCACTGGCAGTTGTGGCAGAAAAGCCAAGGATTGGATGGACCATGGGGACAGAATAGATGTTGAACGCCCAGGAGTGGCCTCCCTGTAGGCTAGAGGGTGTAACATACTGGCATGGCAATGCGGAGGAAACTGCTGTAC
This sequence comes from Lepidochelys olivacea, assembly GCF_965140295.1. Lineage (NCBI taxonomy): Eukaryota > Metazoa > Chordata > Testudines > Cheloniidae > Lepidochelys > Lepidochelys olivacea. The sequence continues at coordinate 12,432,480 of NC_140429.1, forward strand.
CCTGCGTTCTGTTTGGATACACAAGGGACCTCACTTTGCAGGGCTGTCATTTGGGTGCCTATTACAGTGTAAAATTCACACTTCTTTTTTTAGTTTATAATAAAAAAATACTATTAAAATAACCTGGGAAGATAATTAAATAGCAATAAAGGTAAATACCTAGTCCACAGCTGCTTAGTTGTCATTGCAATCTTTATAGTCACTGGCAATATATTCAAACAGCCGCTCATGGTACAAAACAGCAACGAGGCACCTTTTGCGCACATACGTGTATTTTGTATAAAAAGAGCTGTATTGCATTCATTCCAGCATTGGCGTAATGGTAGTATGAACTCTGCCAGCTGGCTTTGGGAGGGAAACCGGCAACACTGCTTCTGGAAGGCCAGGGCTTTACATCATCTGGGACTTACAAAACAAGCTCAGAGGCTTGGCAAATCCTGTTTGCTATTGTTCCTACTCAAAGTTTACTGTAATTCTTGGGTTCACTTCCAGCTCTGATTTCTGGGCTGTACTGAGGAAGATGCAGAGTCCAGTCAGAAGAGTCAGGTGTATGTGGCATCTAGTCCCTCGGCATTTCCCAGATGAAACTGTTATGATGTTTCACAAGAGATTTTTTTGAGCAGCTTCGTGCGGCTTTATAGGGCTTGGCCTCAGGTCTCAGGATTCTTCCTTTATCCACTTAGTGGTGTTTGGTTTTTTGTCGCTCTGATACCCTGGAGAAAATCCTGAAACATCACTCTTGTGTGTGTTGGGGAGGGTAGGGGGTGAGTGCAATCGTATGGGCTCCTATCCGAAGTGCATGATCAAACTTAGAAAGTGCCAAGTAAAAACTGGCCCTGATTCTCAACCTCTTCCACCCTGTGCTGAGGCCAAGAACGGAGGGTGAAGATGTCATTAAGCCAACCTTGTGCTCCCTGCAGTGTGGGCCCTGCAAGGGACAGACTGGCTCCTGCTGTAAGTTAGAGCAGCCCTAGATGGTGATGGTTCTAAAAGACTTCACTTAGGTGCACTTCCTTTGGATGATTGTCTGCTTTTGAAATGTCCCCTACGTTGGGGATTGGTGTGGGGGGCAGCACAGATCCAGTCTGGTAGGTGTAAGCCAGCTGGGAATCCTTTTTTACACACCTGGCTGTTCTCTGAGGGGCCATTTCTGGGGGCCAGAGTAGCATAGGGAGGCTGAGGTGTGAGAACTGGGCTTCTTGAATGTAAAAATAATCGGAGTGGAGCAAATTTCTGGGGTGCATGCTCTTTGACTGCCAGACACCTTTGATTCTTAGTCAGTTATTTCAAATTCTGATAACTAACATTTGCACATGTAGAGTTTCTTTCATCTGAGGATCTCAAATGTTTTACAAACACCAATTAAGCCACCCAACACCCTGTGAAATCAATTAAATAAACGAACCTTATTAAAATGCTCTTTGCTCCTGCTTGTACTTTTAAATAGGTAATTAGGAAATGGTTCCCCTCTTTCTTTTTAATTTATGAGCTTATTTCTTGTTAACTATAACCCTCTAGCATTGTTTTTAAACAAGCCCAATTCTGGGTACCAGCAAACTTTTTTCACCTCATCTTAATGTGTGACACTCCTTTGCTTCCCTGGTACGTAGTAAAGTAAAATTGGGAACCCAGGCATCATGAAGACATTAATAAATCATCTTCTTATAGGTGATTTATAACTCATTTCACATAGGCTACTAGATGGTCATTACTTTTTGTCACAACCGATTTGAGCTAGATTTGAACAAGAGATCCAGAGCTGCGAATGCCATTACCAATCCTTTGAGCCGTCTAGTACTGCCATCTGCTGTGTAAACTAAGTGGTTTGCGAATAGTTGAGGATGTTGCATTACATGTTTACAGGTGCAGAAGAATCTCACAGATGTAGAAGACCACTACACAAATTGTAAACTCACTGCAGCCCAGTCATAAGTCTGATACCTATGCTGGCTTCTGCAGAATGCCAGATCTGCCTGGTATAGGAAATAAGGTTGCCAAGCCTCCAGGATCGGCCTGGAGTCTCCCAGAATCTGCATCCGTCTCTCGGGGACTATTGAAAGCAGGCCAAGAGATTTTAATGGGATATTTTAAGAAAATGACATTGTCATGTTGGGGGAAAAGATTTCTCCTGGAATGGCTTCAGTCAGAGTTGGCAACCCTAATAGGAAATGGCTGGGTGGATTGATGGCTGGACGCACTGCTACAGCAGTTGATTGTATTGTTAATACACTAATGCATTTCCATATTTAAAATGACTCCTGACCACACATAGCAACCAGAAAGAGGGAGATAATGGCTCTATACCTTGAGGCAGATGGCAGCTGATAAAACAAGAGTAGGGAAGGCAGCATTGCCTAATGTAGCCAGGACGCCTGGCTTCTATTCCTAGCTTACTGTGTGACCTCACTTACCTACTCTGTTTCCTCCTCTTTCAAATGGTGCTACCTCTTGCCCCTCAGGGCTCTGTGGGAGGATCAATACATCTTTGCATTTCTATGGCCTCTTTTATCCAAGAATCTTGGTGGTGGTACATTATTATTTTTTTTTAGTTCGCATTTGAAATGTCTCCTTCAGAACTTAGGCTCCTTTAATTAGTAATGATAAATCTCTGATAGGCCATGTTCTTTCCTAAATTGCACCCATGCAACCCACAAACTTCAGTGTTCAGCACGGGGACGAATGAGGGCAGAAGCTGACCCACTCTTCAACCACGTTGTGCTGTAACGTGGCTTTCTCTAGCACTGTTGATATTTGTGCTAGATGCATGTGTCGGTGATGTGGAGGTAAACCTCTTCTGGATGGTACAGATTGTCCTCGTCCAATCTGCAGGCTTTTGAGTAGCCTAATTCCAGGCTGGCAGATGGGGTCAGTGCCGCTTGGGGATTTCCTCAGATGTAGGAGGGAGGCTTTAAATAAAAGAGGGAATCGTTTGTAGTGAGTTGCATAATTTGAAACCAGCTCCTTGCAAACACTGACGGGTTCTGGGCTGAGTGAGACACACTTTCTGTCCATTAAAGTTTATTAAAAATCACAAGTGGTACAAAATAGGGTCTTAAAAATCGAGCTGTAGTACTGTGACTTGGTATGTGTTTTTTTTGGTAGCAATCTTCCTGAAGTGATCAGTGGTGATTTTGGGTGCTTACCATGAGATGCTGTAAAGACGCCTGATTTTTCCGAGGGTGGGTGTTCAGCATTCTGACAATTGGATCCTTCTAAGGTGTTTCATGTTGGGCAGGGCACCCAGTGTCAATAGTGACTCTTGAAAATCTTAGCTCCTGTGTGATGGCCAATTTAGTCTTCAAGGAATGCAGGCAAGACCGCACTGGCTAATGCTAGCTCCATGAAGACCTCAACTCCCCTATCCTTAGTCCCCAGCTCTGCCAGTCTATCTGGGTCTCTAACAGCATGGTTGACACCCAAGCAGAATCTGTATGTTTGTGATCTGGGCAGAAAACTGGTGGTAGGGATCTACTTAGGAGTAGCTGACCGCTCACTTGTGATGGGTTCTTGTTCTGTGTCAAGTACTTCTGAAGAGCACCAGAATGTGCATGTGGGGCTGATGAAATCCCTCCAAGAGGCAATCTACAAGGGAGAAAGGAGATCTTGGAGCCAAGAATCAAGCCACAATTTGCCCAGATATCTTCCCTTAGCATCACTATTTCCTACAAATAATGACAAGCCAGTATATTGCTTCTGTAGGGTCGGCAGCAATGAGAACTCTTGTAACTGACGCTTGGAAAGCCGACTCTGCAGGAACCCATCAGCCGTCACTCTGTAAAACGTAGTCTCTTTTCTATTTTAGGAGTGAACCCTTTATTGTTAAGCTAGCGAAGCATGCACGGCAGCTTCTTCTATAGCAAAGGGTACAGATCGAGCAACCCTTGAGGAGAAAATCCAGAGTCTCTTCCCCAGCACAGCACTGGCTCTGTTGGTTTCTCTTACAGTAGCTACTGCATATTTCTGTCACCCAACTGCTAAATGTCTGTAACTGGTTACTGAAAACACTAAAGAAATGAGAAAACAAATGCCATGTGCACAGTAGTTAATTCTCTCTTGTAGCTTCCATGCTGTCTTCCTTTTCTACACACCTGCCTCTGCTCTGTAGTTCAAGTTAGTTACAGCCCTGAGCACAACAAATAATGATCATCTACAGGCGCGCTTGGCAATTGAATGAAGAATCTCATTTGCACAGGGCAGTTAATTCCCTGTATGTTTTAATCTCTGAGACCATCTGTGTCCCTGCCTAGGCTGGGGAGATGATAGAACTCTCGGGATTTATTCCAGGAGGTGAACATGAAGAGTACTGCCTGCAGATACCTTCCCTGGGTCAGAGGAGGACAGCCTCATTAGCTTTGGAAATAGCTGTTCACATTTTAGTCAGGCAGGCAGCTTTGTGGCTAGGAAGTGCCACCGGGATCCAGGATGTGGGCTTTCAGAGAGCCAGTATACTGAAACTAAGAGATAGAAACATACAGGCCTTTGTTAGCACCTTCCACCCAAGGATCTCAAAGGGCTTTGCTGGCCAATGAATGAAGGCTCACGACACCCTCGGGAGGTAGGTAAGAATTGGTATTCCCCACTTATAAATGGGGAAACTGAGGTGAAATGACATGTGTAGGGTTGAAGAGCAAGTGTGTGGCAGAGCCAGGATTAGAACCCAGGGGACCAGTCTCCCAATCCTTTGCTCTGTCTGCTAGAAGCACCGCTTCCCTGACTTCTAATGAGCTGTGATTTTATTGGAGAGATAGGACAGATGGTCTTGGCTTAAAGGAAGGGGCAGACGGGGACAGGATGGGGACTTAAAACAAGTGTATGTGTGAGACCAGCCCTTCAACAGTGAAGTGTCTGTCCTTGATTGTGCTTCCTCTGCCAGGGAGCAAAGGGCTTGGATTGCTTTGGTCACAATTGAGTGCCTCCAGGTAGCTGACACTTGGAGTGATGACAGACCCAGAGAAGGCCATGCCCAGAGAGGAGGTGCAAATCCTGGAGGAGGATGACTCCTGTATTCACAAACCAGAGAAACACTCTAAATACACGGGGCCTAGTGCAGTACAGGCAAGGCTGCTGCTCTTTGGGGATCTGTGCCTTGTTTTTCCCCATTACATCTGTTCAATTGATCAAATCTGTAGACATGTGCTTTGCAGTGGTCACATGCCCAAATACTGCTCTGCATCAGATGGCTGTACAAACAGCCTGTTAATCTGTAAAGAACCATGGTTGCGTAGGGTCTAGGCATTTAACAGGGATGAAACAAAGCTGAGTGCAGCTGCTCTCTCCCTTCTTCCCTTTGCTTTAGGGAATTTAGATTCCCTTCCTCAATAGCTGATGAAATGAGGACTTGCCAGACAAGGGATCTGAGCTGGGGTCAGTAGATGGAGACAGGGTCTGGCGTGGGAGTCTCTTGTGCTCTTGGCCCTCCAGCTAGTAGATGCAGGGGGAACAGCACCTGGTAGGGGAAGAAGAGGTGTCACCTGCCTCTTCAGAGCAAAGATTTGCCCCTCCTCCAGCTTTCCCTGTACCCATGGGGTAAAGGTCCCAGGGGCAGAAATTATGACTTGTCAGCTCTCTCCCCTCCCCTAGTGCCCTGTAGTGGGGTGGAGTCAGGGTGAGTCTGAGAGAGAGAAAGGGGAGTGTGGGCTTGGATGGGAGTGATGGGGAAGGGTTAAAAGTAAGTGTGTGTGTGTGGGGGGGGCGCGGGAGGCAACCCCTTGTACCTGGTTTCCAATTTCCAAGTGTGGGCTTTTGTTGTGGAGAGAGAGAAGGTGCTTTAAATTCTAGATACAAAGCAGGCCCCTGCATTGCCTACACCCTGGATTTTACAATGAGGCTGTGATGTCCCCCCAGGGAGGGACACTAGGTGGATGGAGGCAGCTTGTATCACAGGTCCTTCTAGCTAACCTGAAATGCCTCTTAGCCTGAGGACATCTGAGTGTCTCTCTTTTTCTCCCCCCCCCACCCCTCACCTCCACTGGTTGAGCTCTCTGCCTCTGACCTGCTTCATTTGGAGGGTGTCGCACCTGGAACTAGAATCAGAGTGTTAGGCTCTGTATCTGAGATCTTGTCTACATGGCAAGTTACTGCACAGCAAGCAAGGGTGTGAATCTAGAGCACACTAGATTGCAGCATGGCAGTGTCCCATGTGGATGCTGCTATGTGGTGTCAGTCCTGGAGTTTGGCTTGGCATGCTTTGCTTTGACATAGTGGTACCTCTGGTGCGCTGTCGATTCACACCCTGTTCTGCAGGGCAGTGGCTTGCTATGTAGATGAGCCCTTAGAAGCAACTGAGATTGTGAACTCTTTGAGGCACAGATTGCCTCTCTGTTAGTGTGTGTGTGTGGGGGGGCACCTGGCAGAATGGAGCTGGCACCTCTATGTGCTCCCACAGTACAAATAATGATCATGGGTTTTTCGAAAGAGAATTGAAGACCAGTCTGAGATGTGTACAGTGAAAAACAGAAGATTGGTTTGTACCTGCCCGTTTTTATTTCTGGATTGTGGTGCCTGAAACAAGTAACTCTAATAAGTCCTGCCTTTTTATGTCCAGGTTCTTGCAAAAAGTAGGTCAAGGTTCCACAGCTTATTACAGCCGCTATGAACAGTATCCAGGTTACAGATTGCAGTAGTGGACTTCCCATGCAGAACAGATTGCTTCTGAGCCTGACTTCTAGGGACTAATGTCACAGCTGGTACTGGAGGGCTGAGGTCACTGTGCTAAGGCTCCCCCAAAAGTTGTACAGCTCCAAAGAGAATTTTTTACGCTGTGATTAAAATACTTTCTAATCCTGGTCACCATAGTAATGAGTAGCTTTGCAGACCTGCTGTCAGCAGCCTTACTGCCTCAGTGGTTAGCTTCCTAATATAGCTTAGGAATTCAAACCGCACATGGGCTCTTTTAAGTTAGTTTTAAAAGTGACCTGCAAAGGTAGGGAAAAAATGAATGTGTCCTTTTGGGCTTCTTTATGATGGATAACAAAGAACTGGAATTCTTCTCTTTAAAATAAAATAAAGGGCCTCTTCCTGGTTGTTTACTACCTTTGGAATATTGGGCCATATCCTAAACTGGGGTAAATCAGTATGTCACTCCCAGTTTACACTGGGTTAGAGGCTGGCCCATCAATTCTTGACTTCCCTTATTTATGCTGGCAGAGCTAGAGAACTAGAGTAGGAGCTTTCTCAGCCCTCAGCTGCAGGAAGAGTGAGGTTTAATTTTTCACAAGGAGAGCTCTTCTCCAAGTGTTTTTCCAGGTCCTTGAATTCAATAGATTTAAAAAACAAACAAACCAACGAGTAGTGTTTTAACAGTCTGGTTGAAAATGCCTCCTCCTCTAGATTGTTCAGGTTTCACTCTTGGTACTTGTAAGGATCTCCCACTAATTCTCCAGTGGTCTATAGTAGTTTAAAAAAAAATAGCTAGACAGGATCTAAATTTCTAATGTACAAAACTAAAGCAGGATAAGAATGGCCATAATTGGTTCAGATCAATGGTCCATCTAGCCCAGTATCCTGTCTCTGACAGTGGTCCAGTGCCAGAGGCTTCAGAGGGAAGGAGCAGAACAGGGCAATTATTGAGTGATCCATCCTGTCATCCAATCCCAATTTCTGCCAGTAAGGTTTATGGACAGCCAGAGCATGGGATTGCGTCCCTAGCTATCTTGGCTAGTAGCCATTGATGGACCTATCCTCCATGAATGTATCCAATTCTGTTTTTAACCCTGTTATACTTTTGGCCTTCACGACGTCCCTTGGCAAGGAGTTCCACAGGTTGACTGTGTTGTGTGAAGTAATACTGCCTTATGTTTGTTTTAAAGCTACTGCCTATTAGTTTCATTGGGTGGCCCCTGGTTCTAGTGTTATGTGAAATGGTAAATAACACTTCCCTATTCACTTTCTCCACGTGAGTCATGATTTTATAGACCTCGATCACATCCTGTCTTTGGTGTCTCTTTTCTAAGAGGAACCATCCCAATTTTTTTAATCTCTCCTCCATATGGAAGCTGTTCCATACCTCAATTTTTGTTGCCCTTCTCTATATTTTTTTCCAATTCTAATATATCTCTTTTGAGATGGTGTGACTAGAACTGCACTCAATACTCAAGGTCTGGGCATGCCATGGATTTATATGGTGACATCGATATCTTCTGTCCTATTATCTATCCCTTTCCTAATGGTTCCTAATGTTCTGTTTAGCTTTTTTAACTGCCGCTGCACATTGAGTGGATGTTTTCAAAGAACTATCCACAATGACTCCAAGATCTTTCTTGATTGGTAACAGGTAATTTGACTCCATCATTTTGTATGTATAGTTGAGATTGTTTTCTGATGGGCATTACTTTGCATTTATCAACGTTGAATTTCATCTGCCATTTTGTTGCCCAGTCACCCAATTTTGTGAGATCCGTCTGTAACATTTTGCAGTCAGCTTTGAGCTTTTAAAAGTATGTCCCTGTTGCGTGGTGATTGATTAGACTCTGTAAATCAAAGGTAGTCAGTGCAAAATTAGGCCATTGCACCTGATCACATCTTAAACCTGGGCAAAGTTGGTGTCGCTTGCTACCATCTTGATTCAGGTGGGTTTTTGTGCTTGTGGTGCTAGGTGTAACCGAAGTAAAGAATCGGGCCTCTTGTGTCATAATGTCCCACAGTGGTGTGTGAACACTGCCACAAAACGTCCACACTCATAGGTGGAATGTGACACAACCAGCTTCTAGGGTTATGTCTACACTGGGAGCTTTTGTTGGCACAGCTGTGGTAGCCAGGGCAGGGCGGGAAGAGGTGTGATCCCTGACTAATATAGCTGTGTTGGCAAAAGCCCCAAGTGCAGATGCTGCTTACCCTGGCAGATACAGCTTGTCTTGCTGTGTGTGTGTGTCTGGACTAAGCTATGTCAGTAAAAGCACCGTTCTGCTGGTATAATCTGTATCTACGCTCTGGGTGCTTTGCCAGTTTAAAAAGTATAGCTCTATAGTGCAGCCATGGCCTCACAGAACAAAATAAAAGGCACGTGGTGCCCGTGCATGTTAAAACAATAGTTAAAGATGCCTCTGTGTGCTTGGTTGTCCAGAGAAATGTGCATAGACTCTGGTGGCCTAAATGACAAATTGCGGCTGTCGCGGTATTTATATCGTCCAAATGGTATACTGAGCACTACGCATCCTGAGTCCCTGCCCTGAAGAGCATACAGACAAAGGATGGAGGAAGGGGAGCAGTAGCGGGTAGCGCATTGTGCCTTATAGGGCAACAGTTGTTGTTTTTTAATCCCTTTGTATTTGGCTAAAGTTTCTGTGTGGAGAGGATTAGGATTTAGAGATTTTATGGAAGAAGTGGTAATTTATTAAAAAGTAAATGTTTTTTAAAAAGCCCACTAGGGGGCTCAGTCAAAACTCATTTGGATTTGGGATGGAGACTCACTCAGTCCCTCCACCCCCATGCCTAATGGAGTTTGCCTTTACAGTAACTGATCTTTTTTAGGCTTATCCAGGCCCAGCATGAAGAGAAGTGAAGTATGCCCCAATTTTCAGTCTCGGCATTTCTCTAGCTCAGTCAGGCTCTTGGTGCTTGAATCTTTTTTGTTTTCATATTTGCGACCTGAAATTTGCGCTCTGTGCATGTGTGTGAGATTATCGCCCGAGGCGCTCTCTGAATTGTATTAGCTGTGATAAAACACAGGACTCTGCATCCCCATATGGAGTATTATCTGCATTAATTAACACAACTGTTTTTTTCTACAACTTTGCACACTAATAAGAAATAGTCCAATATGAACCTCTGGTTCAGCCATCTGTTCCACTCCTGGAAAAGTCAAGTAAACACTCTTGGAGAGTGTATGTAAAAACATATAGGTATGAATCATAGAATCATAGAATATCAGGGTTGGAAGGGACCTCAGGAGGTCATCTAGTCCAACCCCCTGCTCAAAGCAGGACCAATCCCCAATTTTTGCCCCAGAGCCCTAAATGGCCCCCTCAAGGATTGAACTCACAACCCTGGGTTTAGCAGGCCAATGCTCAAACCACTGAACTATCCCTCACACCCATGAGTACTTGGCTATGTGATTTAAGGGATTTTTGTGGGTGTGGTTGTCTTTTAAAAAGCTGGAACTCTTTATTAACTAATGTCTTTTCTCTCCCTCCCTTTGTTTTCATGTCCTGTCCTCTAATGGATTATGGCACTTCACCGGCGGGCTTCCTCCGATTGGCTCATCTCTGGGTGAGTATGTGCTTTGTTAGACTACTAGTGAGCAGAAATAAATGGTCCATATACCTTTTTTTTTTTTTAAACTGTGATCCCTTTCAGTTGAAAGGAAACTGGGTTGGCTCTCCTGGCTTATCCTTTGGTGCATTGTTCGTTATGCAATTGCAGGCTTTGCATATGTTGTCTGTGTGGTGGTGATGAAATAGGAGGTGAAGTGAAATGTGTGTTTAGGGTTTTGGATAATGAGAATGAGTTTATGTTGCTATTTCTGGATATATTTTTATTAAAGCATCTTTATCAGTAGGCTGTTCTTGCCGGCCAGGATTGCTTAGTATTCTTGCCATTGAAATAAAAGATGTCCTTTCAGTTCTACTTATAATTCACTTGTTAGTGAGAATTGTTTTGCACTGGGAAAAGAGAACCACTTTCTCCCCATGCCCCTCCTTCTGGAAACTCCCCCTGAAAATGGTGGTGGTGGATCAGTGCTGCAATTATGTAGGAGATCTCCCTGCAAGAGACAGGTAGGATTGGAGACGAAGCCACCCCAGGATCCGCAGTCTCAGATCTGCAGACAGGTGAGCAGCACGTCACTATAAAAGTAACAAACGAGCGTGCAAACCACAGGCAGAGAGATGGGGAGGGAGTAGTGACAGTACAGTGCCTTCTGGTCTCTGCTTCTTACTGAAGAGTTGAGGAGAGTCTTGTGCTAATTTTGTACTGTACCATAGACCGTTTTTATGGGCCTCTCTAATCTCCTACCAGTCTGACTCCACTGGCTTCAGCAGTTACATGTGAAATCCGGCCCTGCGTTCCTCAAGAATTCCTGTAGAGCACAGTCTGGAACCGCTGGTGTTAATTTATGAAAGCCCCTTGCAATGAGCCTCTCCCTTTTTGGCATAGCTGTCTTTCTGTGTACCTGGGTGCCTTGCAGAGGTGACGATGTAGGACGGTAGATTGCGGTGCCTCAGTGATGTTTTAGCTGATTATTTTAAATTCTATTCTTCTGACGCGTTAAACAAGCTTCACCTTTAGTAAAGGTTGCTCTCTTCCACAAGAAAGTGGGATGTAGGACAGCAGAAATCCGGAGCCAAAAGGCTGCATGTATCTGGGTGCTTGCTGATGCAGAAATGCCAGTCACTGAAGAAGCATTTGCACTGAAGAATGCAAAGGGAACATGGGAGCAGATTGGGCTTAACCAGGCAAGTGATGTTACAGGCTTGCTTTCAAAATGACACTCCTGTCAAGAGGGCTTGTGACTTTAAGTAAGGTGTAATGGGCATCTCCTACTAAATAAAATATAAGTCCTAAACTCTGGATTCCTTGGGGAAGCAGTGAAAGCAAAATGCTACATCAAGGATATGTTTGTTTGGATTGTTGGAATTGGTGGGAGCTGAGCACCTGTGAAAGTCAGGGCTACAGCCAACTGATCAGTAGCTCCAAACTTGTTTTGATCAGAGTTAGTCTTTCTCTCTCTCTCTCTCTCGTACACGCGCGTGCACACACATACACAACCCGAGTGCATTCACAACAGAGTCAACCCTCTTAGTGTGTGAGGTACAACTGCAGGAAAATGTCCTTTGCTATTGTGTTTGCTGGAGGGGGAACTGGCATGTGCATCTGAATAAGGCTGTTCACTTACATAATATTGTATGACATGCATGCTTCTACTGAAGGTAGCAGGCAAACTTCCAGCACAGCATATGTCTAGGCGTCCAGCTACTTAGATTTGGCCTGTGACCTGAATAGCGAAGAAAAGAGGCCCGCTCTTTGTATTTGGTTGCAGCACTTAAAATTTGCTGGGATGCTTTTGCTTCTGGGACTTGCTTTCCGGGAATGGTGGCTGGACTTCCTCAGGTGACTGACCTCCATATTTGTGACTTTCTTCTGTTGGCATCCTCAGCAGACCTTGCGTGTAGCTGCCTCCAGGGCCAGACGGCGGGAAGTTCTCATCTGTTTTATTAGGGGGTTAATTTTGTGTCATGTGTGGGAGGAGTTTGAGGTGTGTGTCGGTGTTTTGTTTTTTTTTTTTTTTTTTGTGGCTTTCAGTTGTAATTTTGCCACCCATTTTGGGTAGCTTGTGGATTATTTTATAGCTGTATTGTATCATAGCAACACTGGTATATACAGTACTGTGCAAAATGTGCAGTGTGCCAAACAAACCCTGTCCCAAGAAGCATATTAGATACAACACAGAAAGGCACATGAGGACATGGCATTTTAAAAGAAGTGTCTAGAAAACTGTGGGGCTGATTCTGATCTTTCTTACACCGCTGCACGCGTGTAGCTGTAAATGAAGGATAAACCTTGTGTTTGCCTTCTGCACTGAAGGGAATTTCACTTGAAAAGAATTTAGAGTCTGAACAAGGCCACTGGTCCATCCTCCTTTATAGGAATGTGTATTAGTCACTTCCGCTCGCTAGCATGGTGTGCTACCTGGTGATATTTACACGCCCCATATGGCACAGCGTGTAGTAAAGGGAGATCATGTCTTACTAATCTATTAAGAGTTCTTTGAGGGGGTCAACAAACATGTGGACAAGGGGGATCCAGTGGACATAGTGTACTTTGATTTCCAGAAAGCCTTTGACAAGGTCCCTCACCAAAGGCTCTTATGTAAATTAAGTTGTCATGGGATAAGAGGGAAGATGCTTTCATGGATTGAGAACTGGTTAAAAGACAGGGAACAAAGGGTAGGAATAAATGGTAAATTTTCAGAATGGAGAGGGGTAACTAGTGGTGTTCCCCAAGGGTCAGTCCTAGGACCAGTCCTGTTCAACTTATTCATAAATGATCTGGAGAAAGGGGTAAACGCTGAGGTGGCAAAGTTTGCAGACGATACTAAACTGCTCAAGATAGTTAAGACCAGAGCAGACTGTGAAGAACTTCAATAAGATCTCACAAAACTAAGTGATTGGGCAACAAAATGGCAAATGAAATTTAACGTGGATAAATGTAAAGTAATGCACATTGGAAAAAATAACCCCAACTATACATACAATATGATGGGGGGCTAATTTAGCTACAACTAATCGGGAGAAAGATCTTGGAGTCATCGTGGATAGTTCTCTGAAGACATCCACACAGTGTGCAGCGGCAGTCGAAAAAGCAAATGGGATGTTAGGAATCATTAAAAAAGGGATAGAGAATAAGACGGAGAATATCTTATTGCCCTTATATAAATCCGTGGTACGCCCACATCTTGAATACTGCATACAGATGTGGTGGTCTCATCTCAAAAAAGATATACTGGCATTAGAAAAGGTTCAGAAAAGGGCAACTAAAATGATTAGGGGTTTGGAACGGGTCCCATATGATGAGTAATTAAAGAGGCTAGGACTTTTCATCTTGGAAAAGAGGAGACTAAGGGGGGAATATGATAGAGATCTATAAAATCATGAGTGGTGTGGAGAAAGTGAATAAGGAAAAGTTATTTACTTATTCTCCTAATATAAGAACTAGGGGCCACCAAATGAAATTAATGGGCGGCTGGTTTAAAACAAATAAAAGGAAGTTCTTCTTCACTCAGCGCACAGTCAACCTGCAGAACTCCTTGCTTGAGGAGGTTGTGAAGGCTAGGACTATTACAGGGTTTAAAAGAGAACTGGATAAATTCATGGAGGTTAAGTCCATTAATGGCTATTAGCCAGGATGGGTAAGGAATGGTGTCCCTAGCCTCTGTTTGTCAGAGGGTGGAGATGGATGGCAGGAGAGTGATCACTAGATCATTATCTGTTAAGTTCACTCCCTCTGGGGCACCCGGCATTGGCCACTGTTGTTAGACAAAAAGAAAAGGAGGACTTGTGGCACCTTAAAGACTAACAAATTTATTTGAGCATAAGCTTTCATGAGCTACAGCTCACTTCATTGGATTTATTTAGTGGAAAATACGGTGGGGAGATTTATATACACAGAGAACATGAAACAATGGGTGTTACCATACACACTGTAAGGTGAGTGATCAGGTAAGGTGAGCTATTACCAGCAGGAGAGTGGTGGGGAGGGGAGGAACTTTTGTAGTGATAATCAAGGTGGGCCATTTTCAGCAGTTGACAAGAACGTGTGAGGAAGAGCGGGGGGGAGGGGGAATAAACATGGGGAAAAAGCACAAGAACAAATCGGCACAGACACACCCCTGGTCGGAGTTCCAGGGGTATTTTATCTGCTACCCGAGATCCATAAACCCGGAAATCCTGGATGCCCCATCATTTCAGGCATTGGCACCCTGACAGCAGGATTGTCTGGCTATGTAGACTCCCTCCTCAGGCCCTACGCTACCAGCACTCCCAGCTATCTTCGAGACACCACTGACTTCCTGAGGAAACTGCAATCCATCGGTGATCTTCCTGAAAACACCATCCTGGCCACTTTGGATGTAGAAGCCCCCTACACCAACATTTCACACAAAGATGGACTACAGGCCATCAGGAACAGTATCCCCGATAATGTCACGGCAAACCTGGTGGCTGAACTTTGTGACTTTGTCCTCACCCATAACTATTTCGCATTTGGGGACAATGTATACCTTCAAATCAGCGGCACTGCTATGGGTTCCCGCATGGCCCCACAGAATGCCAACATTTTTATGACTGACTTAGAATAAAGCTTCCTCAGCTCTCGTCCCCTAATGTCCCTACTCTACTTGCACTACACTGATGACATCTTCATCATCTGGACCCATGGAAAAGAAGCCCTTGAGGAATTCCTCCAGGATTTCAACAATTTCCATCCCACCATCAACCTCAGCCTGGACCAGTCCACACAAGAGATCCACTTCCTGGACACTACGGTGCTAATAAGCGATGGTCACATAAACACCACCCTATACTGGAAACCTACTGACCACTATTCCTACCTACATGCCTCCAGCTTTCACCCAGACCACACCACACGATCCATTGTTTACAGCCAAGCTCTACGATACAACTGCATTTGCTCCAACCCCTCAGACAGAGACAAACACCTACAAGATCTCTATCAAGCGTTCTTACAACTACAGTATCCACCTGCTGAAGTGAAGAAACAGATTGACAGAGCCAGAAGAATACCCAGAAGTCACCTACTACAGGACAGGTCCAACAAGGAAAATAACAGAAGGCCACTAGCCGTCACCTTCAGCCCCCAACTAAAATCTCTCCAACGCATCATCAAGGATCTACAACCTATCCTGAAGGACGACCCATCACTCTCACAGATCTTGGGAGACAGGCCAGTCCTTGCTTACAGACAGCCCCCCAACCATAAGCAAATACTCACCAGCAACCACACACCAGAACCACTAACCCAGGAACAAGAAAAGGAGTACTTGTGGCACCTTAGAGACTAACCAATTTATTTGAGCATGAGCTTTCGTGAGCTACAGCTCACTTCATCGGATGCATACCGTGGAAACTGCAGCAGACTTTATATATACACAGAGAATATGAAACAATACCTCCTCCCACCCCACTGTCCTGCTGGTAATAGCTTATCTAAAGTGATCATCAGGTGGGCCATTTCCAGCACAAATCCAGGTTTTCTCACCCTCCACCCCCCCCCACAAATTCACTCTCCTGCTGGTGATAGCCCATCCAAAGTGACAACTCTTTACACAATGTGCATGATAATCAAGTTGGGCTATTTCCTGCACAAATCCAGGTTTTCTCACATCCCCTCCACCCCCATACACACACAAACTCACTCTCCTGCTAGTAATAGCTCATCCAAACTGACCACTCTCCAAGTTTAAATCCAAGTTAAACCAGAACATCTGGAGGGGG
This sequence comes from Lepidochelys olivacea, assembly GCF_965140295.1. Taxonomy (NCBI): domain Eukaryota; kingdom Metazoa; phylum Chordata; order Testudines; family Cheloniidae; genus Lepidochelys; species Lepidochelys olivacea. The sequence continues at coordinate 12,448,427 of NC_140429.1, forward strand.
GGTAGGAAAAAATAAGAGGGAACAGGCTACCTTGCCTAATGACTTAGCCACTCCCAGTCTCTATTTAAGCCTAAATTAATAGTATCCAATTTGCAAATGAATTCCAATTCAGCAGTTTCTCGCTGGAGTCTGGATTTGAAGTTTTTTTGTTTTAAGATAGCGACCTTCATGTCTGTGATTGCGTGACCAGAGAGATTGAAGTGTTCTCCGACTGGTTTATGAATGTTATAATTCTTGACATCTGATTTGTGTCCATTTATTCTTTTACGTAGAGACTGTCCAGTTTGACCAATGTACATGGCAGAGGGGCATTGCTGGCACATGATGGCATATATCACATTGGTAGATGTGCAGGTGAACGAGCCTCTGATAGTGTGGCTGATGTTATTAGGCCCTGTGATGGTGTCCCCTGAATAGATATGTGGGCACAGTTGGCAACGGGCTTTGTTGCAAGGATAAGTTCCTGGGTTAGTGGTTCTGTTGTGTGGTATGTGGTTGTTGGTGAGTATTTGCTTCAGGTTGCGGGGCTGTCTGTAGGCAAGGACTGGCCTGTCTCCCAAGATTTGTGAGAGCTCATGCTCAAATAAATTGGTTAGTCTCTAAGGTGCCACAAGTACTCCTTTTCTTCTTGCGAATACAGACTAACACGGCTGTTACTCTGTAACCCAAGAACCTATCCTTGCAACAAAGGCCATTGCCAACTGTGTCCACATATCTAGTCAGGGGACACCATCATAGGGCCTAATCACATCAGCCACACTATGAGAGGCTCATTCACGTACACATCTACCAATGTGATATATGCCATCATGTGCCAGCAATGCCCCTCTGCCATGTACATTGGCCAAACTGGACAGTCTCTATGTAAAAGAATAAATGGACACAAATCAGATGTCAAGAATTATAACATTCAAAAACCAGTCGGAGAACACTTCAATCTCTCTGGTCACTCGATTACAGACCTAAGTGGCAATTCTTCAACAAAAAAGCTTCAAAAACAGACTCCAAGGAGAGACTGCTGAATTGGAATTAATTTGCAAACTGGACACCATTAACTTAGGCTTGAATAAAGATTGGGAATGGATGCGTCATTACACAACGTAAAACTATTTCCCCATGTTTATTCCCCCCGCCCCCCAGATTAGGCAGTACCGGGAAACAGTGAGACAGAATTGGCCCCCATGATGCATAGTGGTTTCTGCCCACTAGCACTCTAATGGTTGACCCCCTTTTTTTTAGGCATTGCAGGAAAGGAGAGTTTTGAGGAGGGCTATGAAGGAAGACAATGAGGTAGCTTTGCAAATGTGTACAGAGAATGCCTCTCCAGAGTGGGAGGAAGCATGAGGATGGTGGTTTGAAGATGTAATAAGTAGGTGATGGAGGCTGGCAACATGGGCCTATCGGAGGCGGCGCCAACAGCTCAGTACTGAATGAGAGATTGGGGATTGGTTGGATGGGACGTTGGGTTCCTAAGACCATGTAGAAATGGGGGAGAAGGGCGTAAGTTGAGACTACTGAGGAGGAAGATGAGGAAGTGGCAACAGTCAAGGATTGAATTCCTCTTCCTAGGCTCACCCCGTTAATGGCACACAGGGCCCAGAAGACGAAGCATTGAGCGGGGACGGGGATCACTACTTGCTGGCCTGTCAGGGTATCTCAAGAACCTCCGCTAGAAAATTTCCTCCCTATGTGAGAATAGTCTTGCGGTGTATTGAAGACTGTGTTGGAATTGCAAGCCATCACTTTAAGAGTGTGCATGGGGAAGAGGGTCTTGCTTGCAGGCTAGGGGGCTCTGTAGCAAAGCATGTGCTCAGAGTTTGCCTGGAAAGAAACATTTTAAAGTGGGTGGGGAAAGTTGTGCCTCTCTGCCTTAGGCTGCCAGTCACCCCCACGCCCAATCATAGAATATCAGGGTTGGAAGGGACCCCAGAAGGTCATCTAGTCCAACCCCCTGCTTGAAGCAGGACCAATTCCCAGTTAAATCATCCCTCTTTGTTTCTTGTGTATTGAAGTTCTGGAGTTTATGTTGCAACCTTCCAACAAGAGTATTTTATGCTATCTAATTTCTATGTTTGTATGCTGTGAACCTTGCAAGTCCCCACTACAGAACATGTAATATTGCCAGACTTTTCTCTGCCTACTCCAAGCTTTTCCCACCTCACTGATGTTTCTCACTTCCCAGCAGCTGTTACATGCTTATACTTATCCTGTGATAGTGGGATTCTGTGGTCTGCTGTAAATTTAGAAGAACTCAATTGAAATCAGTGTTCTGTAGTTATGCTAGGGTGACTGAGAGCAGAACTTGGCTTAAATTAGAGCTGGCCAGAAACAGAAACTTCCTTGGGTGGGGGGATTCCAAAACTAAAGAAAAAAAAATCCATTCTGAAATAGGAAAAATTTAAATTTTGAAATTCCCGGTGGAATGGGAATTCTAAAGTTTCGGTTTGAGAAAGTTAAAACCTGTCATGCAGACTGGGTTCCATTCGAAACCTGCTGGGTTTCTTTTGGAATTTCTTCAATAGCAACATTCCCATGCAAAATTTCAGTGAATTACCCTTTTTTTGGGGGGGGGGGGGAGATCAGGAAATTTTCTGACCGCTGCTTTATTATACCTTAACTACAGAGAGATCTTGTGGATCCATCCAGGCAGTACACATGGTGGAGATACAGCCATTCCCATCAAAAACTTCTAAAGAATACAAGAACAGAAGGTGCTACCATCATATGCATAAACAGATAATGTACTACTAGGTTATCCTTCAGTAATCGTTCTCTCAGGTTATTTAGTTTGTTTTAAATTCCACAGTGACAAACTAGTGCAGTGTTTTTCTCAAACTTGTAAAATGTGTGTTCTGTTTTTCTCACCTCTGACCCAGCCAAGTGTGTGTTGTTTTTCTTTGTTTTTCTTTCAAGGCCTACATATCTTACATCATCTTCTGCCTCTTAAAGGCTTTGGTAAACTGTGGGGGAAAAAAATTAAGTGTTGTCACAGTGGTTCACAATTTTTCCAGTTTACTGTACCCCTTTCAGGAGTCTGATTTGTCTTGCATACCTCCAACTCACTAAAAAGCAACTTGCTTACAAAATCAGACATAAAAATACAAGTGTGTCACAGTACACTATTACTGAAAATTTGTTCTCATTTTTAACATATAATCATAAAATAAACCAATTGGAATATAAATATTGTACTTACATTTCAATGTATAGTATATAGAGCTGTATAAACAAGTCATTATATGAAATTTTAGTTTGTACTGACTTCGCTAGAGCTTGTTTATGTAGCCTTTTCTAAACTAGGCCAATATCTAGATGAGTTGATGTACCCCCAAAGACCTCTGCGTACTCCCAGGGGGTACATCATGTGCCCTTGGTTGAGAAGCACTTGATTTAAGACATTGTGGCTGGCATCTGAGTTAGAACCCATTTAAACAACTGGGCAGCTCACATCTTAGCACTACTGTTTCAGGCTCTCTACAAGCTTAGGCAGACACTACTTCACCGATTACACTCACCATATCGTGAATGTTTTTTATTAAGAACCATAACAGCTAGATATTTCTTTATTTTAATTTTGGAAGGGAAACACCATCTTAGAAGTCTGTGTAACAATTCCTGAGACATTTTATAAATGTAGCAATTCTACCAGGTAGATCTAAGTAACATTTAGCTTCTCTCCAGAATAAGCTAATTTTTATTGACGGATAAATAAATACAGCAGCCACAGAGATTGCTTGTAATACAGTTCTTCTGTCTCTGTTTTATTATTGGTCCCCCTAGGTGGCACTAAAAGTTTTATTTTCAGGTTTATTTCAACAAATCTTGCACAGTTGAGCTTTGTCCTCTAGCTTGAGATACAGCTGTAATTTCAACAAAACTGTCTGTCAGCTTGTGTTTTTGGTTGAAGAGGCTGGTGTTTATGGTTGAAACATCCTTTTGCAATAACATCAAGGTTCTAAGCAGAATTCCTCTGCAATCTATTAAAAAGAGACATGAAAATTGAACACTTAAGTGCAAAAGGCATGGTTTGAAAATGGAGAAACACTGATAAACTTAGTAACTTTAAAAAAAAAATAATGAAAATCTAAGCTCGGTTTCTTGGAAATCAGATGCAGTAAAGCTGTTACCTGACCAACAAAAGGGCCCATTGTGCTAGCTACTTTACTGATATAATTTCTTTGAGAAGTGGAACTATTTCTAAAATTTACAGACTTATGCTGGTTATCATGTGGTGGTGTTTTGTCAACATTTGGTGCCCTGTGACAGTTGGCCTTACAGTGGTATTCACAGCATTAAGCATAAGCAGTACTACAGATGCCATGATAAATTGTGTGCTTTGTCTTAGTGGCGGCCATTTGTGAATTTTAATACTTTCAAGCTGTATTGTAAGAGGGGAAATTTTGTTCTTCAGAGGGTAGATAATCTGTTCATAGACTGTTTAACTCTTTGATAGTTTGGCCCAGTAACACATTAAAACACTGACCTTTCATGGATTATCTCGTGAAATGATATATCAGGCCAGGGGATGTGCTTTAGTCCACAGCAAGTTTTTCAAAACTTAATATTTGGAGGTTTGTTAATATTACTGAATGCTGCTTGTTTTCTAGTTTTTGTTGCTATTGCCCTTTCTTATTCTTTTCTCCTTGATTGCTTACGTAGCCTACCTCCTATCATGTGCTGAGCAAACTGATGAAATGAACAGTGATTTCGTGCAAAACGAGAAGCATGTGATACTGACTTGACTTACTCAGAAGCTAAATTCATAAATAGGGACTTAATTGATCAAATGTAATTACGCAAATGTATATGAATAAAAGAAAACGTAGGCTGAATATCAGGGTACACTTAATACAGCAAGATCCACTAGGCCAGGGGTGGCCAACCTGAGCCTGAAAAGGAGCCAGAATTTACCAGTGTACATTGCCAAAGAGCCACAGTAGTACGTCAGCAGCTCCCCCCGCCCCTGCTCCCAGTGCCTCGTGGGGGCCGGGCCTGTAGCAGAACCAGGGGTGGAGCAGTGAGCACCCCGTCGGGGCACATTGGACAGTTGGTGCCTGTAGCTCCAGCCCTGGAGTCGGTGCCTGTACAAGGAGCCTCATATTAACTTCTGACGAGCCGCATGTGGCTCCAGAGCCCCAGGTTGGCCACCCCTGCACTAGGCTGTGGAAAAATTTCCCAAGGGAAGTGGTGGTAACCTTACTACCCATCTCCCCTTCCCTCTCCCTGCCGGGCATTTAAAACTAATTTGAATTCCCAGACAAATTACTACTTAAATGGAATTAAGATGTCTGTGAATCTAAAAGGAGATTAGCCATTTTTATTTATTGTGTTCATTTATAAAGTTGCACCTGTAATTTTTTTTTAAAAAGAACTCTGCTCTTTTGTCTGTTCTTACCCTGTGCTGGTAGAGAACCTGACTAGTTGTCAGTTGAAGGAAATGAAAGGGAACAGCTGATCGTTTATTCCAGGGAAGGCATGATTATTTTTTAATATTAAATATTTTGTATTGGATTGGTGCCAAGGAGCCCTACCATGCTGGGTGCTGTATAAAAACATAAGAAGAGACAGGCCTTACGTGGAAGAGCTTACTAGCAAATTTTAGACAAGACCCGTGATTTCAGGGTGCTTCAGAGCTGAAAATTTGACCCATTTTATAGCGGGGGCAGAAAAATCCATCAAGTGAGCCAGATATACACCATGAGCCAAATTAAGTGACATCTCTGCACTCTGTGACTTGGGTCCTACTATCAGAGAGACTTGGTATTGCCATCCCCAAGCATTCAAAAATTATGAGTCCGGTCCCAAATAATCATGATCTTAATATGCATTTTGCTGTTTGAACCGCCAGTTCATGATTTTCAGACTTTTTCTTCACAGCCGTGAGGGCTAGAAACGTAATTTTTAAAAGTAGTAACATGACCGCTGGAGCTTTAAGAAGTAACCCACCAGCTGTTGTGAGATCTGTGATTTAAAATGGTAAGAGTTGACAACCTCTGGGAGGGGCCAGGGCTGCCGGCCAGTGGGAGTGTGGAGCTGGTGCTCAGGACGGGGGCAGGAGCCCCGTGACCTTCCCGCCTAGGAGCCGGACCTGCTGCTGGCCGCTTCTGGGGCCCAGTGCGGTGTCGGAACAGATAGGAACTAGCCTGTCTTAGCTGGGCAGCACCACTGATGGGACTTCTAACGGCCCAGTTGGTGGTGGTGACGAGAGCCGCTGCGACCCAGTGCCTTACATTCCACGACCCAGTAGTGGGTCGTGACCTGCAGTTTGAAAACCACTGGTATAGACCAAGCCTTAGTTCTCATAGGTGCAGAGCTGAAATTAACCCTTTGATTTTTTGGAAAATACTTAAATGACTCTTTGAGGACACTAGAAAAAGCCAAATCGGGAGTTTCTGGGCCAAACTGCCTTTTGAGAGATTCTGTTGCAAAAAGGAACATGTTAGAAAAATGCATGATCAGGATTTGTTAAAATCTGATCACGATTAAATAGTCAAAATGATGCAAAATGGGGGTGGGAAGGAGAGTCTTCCCTGGTAAAAGACCACCCCATGAAAACTTCCAGAAAAATGATCTGGCTTTGGCAAAAGTTGATGCAGTGTGCCAAATTTAGGATTTTAATGGCGAGTTATTTTTTAACATTAACTGTAGGGTTGCTGTTGTGGCTCCGTAATAAAACACCGGGGAGAGAATACACTGGAGAGATGACTTACCTGAGAGACTAATAATGAGCTGGGCTGACGATCTAATAAATCTCTTCAACTTCATTTCTTAGATCATAATGTGACAGGTTTTTAAAAGCCCTCATCCCGAAAGGTTGCTCTTGTGTCACAACAAAGCACTATCTGCATAAGCTTTCAAAAGCTATAGAAATATTTTTCACATATTTGTAACTTTATCTCTATGGCAGATTATTAAAGTCTTTGTCAACAGTAATTTTCTCACACACAGTGATTGTCAATTTGTACACTTCTCAATGGAGGGGAAATTATACTGGGAATCTGGATCTTAAATGACTTGCTGAGAAGGGAGAGAGGTCATGTACTCTATTTATTGACAGAAATATATCAGAATTAGACCAAAGTAGATTGGTCCTACTATGCCATGCCAAATGGAAATGAGATTTCCTTTAGACCTCTTCATAATCTTCTGATACCAATCGAATTGAACATTTGTGATTATACCAGTGAATGTGAACCGTAGAGCCAGGGCTGAAAAGCCAATCGTTGACGAGACAAAACCACTCACTTCCCCCAGATTGTTTGCTTGCACTACTTAATGTTGCTCCTGCTGGTTTGACCTAATTCGTGCACCAGTGTAGAAAAGACAAGCTGACGTTTTCAATTACTTCTAGCCAGTTCACAATAAATACTGATTGTGTGGCTGTTTTTCTTTCTTTTAAACTTTAGTTACCATTCAGCTTCAGGTCACTTAATTTTGTTATTTCTTATAATGTATGTCAATTTTGATCTCCCTCCCTCCCCCACCCCAGATTCTCCTGTTTTTCACATTAAGAAACCCTAAGTGTTTTCACATTAAAAAACCCTAAGCACGCACACACAAATAATTCCTTTTTAGATGGTAAGCTCCTTGTTTAGATCAGTTCTTCAGGGCAGGTGAGTTTTATTCAGAGCAGAGTGCATTGTTGTTGATTGTTAAATTTTTAACATAAAGCTAACAGGCATTGAAATAAAAGAAGACCCCCGATTACTAACTGCATGCTTGAATGTGGGAATCCTACTATATTGTATATTCTGTGGTGTCTTAGCAGAACATAGAAAATAACTCCCTAAGATTTTTATTATTTGAGCTCTTATTTGTCTAGGGCAAGAGTTCTCTTCCATCATAATGTACATTCTAAAAGGCTTCTAAATCCACTATTAAATGCACCATATTTAAACTGCTAGGATGGCTTGTTTTTAAAAACAGCACATTGGGCTTACTTGCCCTCCCTCTTTTCACTCCCTTTTTACCTCTTCCCCCGGCTGCCTTCTCTGCAAGACCCTGTTGATCTTCACCAATCAAGGCTGCAAGAGTCCTGAGTTTGCTGCTGGCCTGGAACTACCTTGTGGTTTTCAGTAAAATAGTCTGCTGCCTTAGCTGCACATGTACATGCTAAAAAGGAATATGATTTCTGTGCTTATAACCCTTGTTAAAATAACAGCATTCAGCTACTGAGGTTTCATGATTCATTAATACGACTGAGTTTCTAATTGGGTTGTATAATGTGATTTCTAACTTGCATAAAAAAATTGCAACAAATAGGGAAGTTCTTTAAATATTTGCAGTCCTGTCTTGGCATGGATCAAACTGTTTATAGCTAGGAATTTAAGAAATTTCCATGACTTCCTATGGGATTTCAGAGGTCAGTTTGGGGATGTGTAGGAAGGAAAAGGTTTGAAAATGAGCCAAAACCTAAAGTGAAAGTTAAAAAATGGGGCAGATCTGAGTTTATACCAAAGTAATTTTTAGTCAATTTGCCTAATGTTGTTTTTTAACTTGGATGGGAACTAATATTGGGTAGTGTTGTGTTAAATGCTCATGTAGGGTTTTTAATGTTATGTAATATGCTTGTCTCATTAAACTGTACAGTATATGATGTAACAGGTAACTTTTAAAATCAAAATTCTATATAATGTTAGTACTGTTATGAAAGAACCAGTTTAAACAGTGTCTTCCAATCTGGGTTAATATACAGTATAGATCAATAGAACAATTATATAAAGAGTTTTTGATACAAACTGTCTCCTAACACTGTAGAGTTAAATATTGGTTTTAATGTTTTGGATGTGCACCCTCCCCCAAGTTAGAAATATGTATAACTACAGTTAGTACTTTAAAAAAACAAACGAACAGGTTTAACATTCATTTTGCTCTATTAAGAATGGTCGTAATTGGTTATACCAATATTCCATCTAGCCCAGTCTTCTGTCAGTGGCCGATGCCAGATGCTTCAGAGGGTATGAACAGAACAGGGCAATTATCAAGTGATTCATCCCCTGTCCTCCAGTTCCAGCTTGGGGTAGTCAGTGTTTTAGGGACGCCCAGAGCATAGGGTTGTGTTCCTGACCATCTTGGCTAATATAGTCATTGATGGTCCTATCCTCCATGAACTTATCTAATTCTTTTTTGAACCCAGTAAAACTTTTGGCATTCACATCCTAAGACAATGAGTTCCACAGGTTGACAATGTTGTGTGAAGAAATACTTCCTTATATTTGTCTTAAAGCTGCTGCCTATTAATTTCATTGCATAACCCCTGGTTCTAGTGTTACTTGAAGGAGTAAATAACACTTCCTTATTCACTTTTTCCACACCATTCATGATTTTACAACCCTCTATCATGTCTTCCCCCTTAGCTGTCTCTTTTTTAAGCTGAATGGTCCATCTTTTTAGCTGTCTTTATATGGAAGCTGTTCCATAACTCTAATCATCTTTATTGCCCTTCTCTGGACTTTTCCAATTCTAATATATCTTTTTCAGATGGGGTGATGAGAACTGTGCTCAGCATTCAAGATGTGGGGGTACCATGGATTTATATCATATTTGCTGTCTTCTTTTCTATCCCTTTCTGAAAAATTTCTAATATTGTTATCTTTTTTGACTTCCGCTGCTCGTTGAGTAGATGTTTTTGGAGAACTATCCATGATGACTCCAAGATTGTTCTTCAGTGCTAACAGCCAACTAATACCACATCATTTTGTATGTATAGGTAATTATGTTTTCTAGTGTGCAATACTTTGCATTTATCAACAATGAATTTCCTCTGCCATTTTGTTGCCCAGTGTTGTGTGATATCTTTGTAAGCTTTCAAAGTCTAATTTGGACTTTACCTGCAAGAAGTGTTGCTAACCCCAATTATTCAAAAATTGTGAGTCAGGACCCAAAAAATTGAAACTGGTTTCAAAATTAGATTTTTAAAAACTGGGGTTCTTATTTTAGATTTGTTTTTGAGCTTTTAGTGCTCACATTTTCAAGTACTTCACTATAAGCATGAAGGCTAGAAACTGTTTTAATGAAACTGATTCGTACATCATGAGTTTTGGAGCTGGGGCTTTATGAAAATCACAAAATATCATGAGATTTATGATTTAAAATTACAAAAGATGGCAACATTGATAAGGAAAAGCTGTGAAATATTTGTAAGTCTCTCAACAGTGTTAACCTGTAATGAAAGCTGGTTGCAAGCTTTATAGAGAGGGCCTTGCCATAGTAAGTAATCCTATCAGGGTTGGGCGTCTTTCAGTGGGATGTGACTTCTTCATGAGATAATGAAAGTACCCTGGATTGTTTGGAAAGTATCAGGTACCAGATGAAAACCTAAAGTTTGAAATTTGGCCCTTGCTAGCATGCTGTTGAAATAAACTTCAGTGCGGAGGGGTGGAAGTGCAATGCTAATTGACCCCAAAGCAGGAAGCACCTCAGTACTGTATATTAATAGGGTAGGACAGAGGGGTGGGGACGGAGTTGATCTTAATGCAAACAGAAAACTGATCCATAGTTTAAATCTCTTCCCATTTTGCTCCAAAAGGCTTTTGTTGCCATGAGGTCTGTTGCGGATTATGTAAATATGTGAGACAAAGCAGTTGCTTTCTCTTTGTTGGTACTTTATATGCGAGGAAATCCATCTCGATGAGGTCTTGCTGGAGCTGACATGATAAACAATGTAAAATTGTATCGTATACCTATTTTCTACTGACAAATTCAAAGAGAGAAGATTTAATCGTTCCACCATTAGTACAATAGAAAACACTATGTACCCTACAAGTCTCCAGACCATGGCATGGAAACTTTTTCATGTGAGTACAGGCATTGTTCTCAAAAGAGAGACTAACAATTATATCCTTTTGAAGAAAAGGACCCAAATTTACCTCTGTCAAAGTTCCTTCCCCACTCTGAACTCTAGGGTACAGATGCAGGGACCTGCATGAAAAAACCCCTAAGCTTATTTTTACCAGCTTAGGTTAAAACTTCCCCAAGGTACAAACTATTTATTTAGTTTACCTTTTGTCCCTGGACTTTATTGCTGCCAGCACCAAGCGTCTAACAAAATATAACCGGGAAAGAGCCCACTTGGAAACGTCTTTCCCCCCAAAATCCCCCCAAGCCCTACTCCCTTTCCTGGGGAAGGCTTGATAAAAATCCTCACCAATTTGCATAGGTGAACACAGACCCAAACCCTTGGATCTTAAGAACAATGAAAAAGCAATCAGGTTCTTAAAAGAAGAATTTTAATTCAAGTAAAAGAATCACCTCTGTAAAATCAGGATGGTAAATATCTTACAGGGTAATCAGATTCAAAACATAGAGGATCCCTCTAGGCAAAACCTTAAGTTACAAAAAGACACAAAAACTGGAATATGCATTCCATTCAGCACAACTTATTTTATCAGCCATTTAAACAAAACTGAATCTAACGCATATCTAACTAGATTACTTATTAACCCTTTACAGGAGTTCTGACTTGCATTCCTGCTCTGGTCCCGGCAAAAGCAACACACAGACAGAGAGAACCCTTTGTTTCCCCCTCTCCCCCCTCCAGCTTTGAAAGTATCTTGTCTCCTCATTGGTCATTTTGGTCCGGTGCAAGCAAGGTTATCTTTAGCTTCTTAACCCTTTACAGGTGAAAGGGTTATTTTTCTCTGGCCAGGAGGGCTTTAAAGGTGGTTAGCCTTCCCTTTATATTTATGACATGCCCCCCAAATCACAGATAGGGTGAAACGCTGGCTGGGATTTCTTCCTGGAGCTCTAGGAGAAAACCGAGTTAATAGACACATGCACCTCTAAATATACTACCAAGTATATTAGTACGAAGACTCACAATATTTTCCACATCTCAAGGACGATTTTAACCAGTTGATTCTGGGAAACTTTCATGGGAGAGTGCATCAGCCACTTTGTTAGAAGCTCCTGAGATGTGTTGGATGTCGAAATTAAAATCTTGGAGAGCTAAACTCCACCAAATAAGTTGTTTGTTATTTCCCGTGGCGGTATGAAGCCACTGTAGCACAGCATGGTTGGTTTGCAGGTGGAAACGGCGTCCGCAAACGTATGGGCGTAGCTTTTCCAGAGCATAGACAATGGCGTAACATTCTTTTTCACTGACTGACCAGTTGCTTTCCCTCTCAGACAGCTTCTTGCTGAGAAACACTACAGGATGGAATTCTTGATCCGGTCCTTCCTGCATTCAGACTGCTCCCACACCACGCTCGGACACATCTGTGGTTATTAGGAATGGTTTGTCAAAGTCTGGGGCCCTTAGCACAGGGTCAGACATGAGTGTTGCTTTAAGCTGGTTAAAGGCCTTCTGACACTGAATGGCATTTGGCTGTTTCTTTTTGGTTAGGTCTGTCAGTGGGGTGGCGATTTGGCTGTATTGCGGTACAAATCGCCTGTAATATCCGGCCAAGCCTAAGAAGGATTGGACCTGTTGCTTTGACTTTGGGGCAGGCCACTTTTGGATAGCATCCACTTTGGCCTGTAGGGGGTTGATAGTTCCTTGACCCACCTGGTGTCCAAGGTAAGTCACTCTGTTTAGGCCTATTTGACACTTCTTAGCCTTAACAGTTAGTCCTGTCTCCCTTATGCGCTCGAAGACTTTTTGTAGATGTTCCAGGAGTTCTGCCCAGGAGTCCAAAAATATGGCCACATTGTCAAGGTAGGCAACTGCATATTCTTCTAATCCTGCTAAGAGACCATCTACAAGTCTTTGGAAGGTGGCGGGTATATTCCGCAGCCTGAAAGGGAGTACATTAAATTCATACAGCCCGAGATGTGTGGTGAAGGCTGACTTTTCCTTGGCAGATTCATCTAGCGGTACCTGCCAGTACCCCTTGGTTAAGTCTAAGGTAGAGATGAACTGGGCCCGTCCCAGTTTTTCTAATAGTTCATCTGTGCGTGGCATGGGATAGTTGTCTGGGTGAGTTACATTTTTGCGTGGACTACCGTAAGCTAAATGCTGTATCTCGCCATCTGGTTTGGGAACTAGAACCACTGGAGATGCCCATGCACTGCCAGAGGGGTGGATTACCCCCATCTGTAGCGTATCCTGGATCTCCCGTTCTATAGCAGTTTTAGCTTGAGGAGACATCCGGTAAGGTTGGACTTTAATTGGGTGAGCATTACCTGTGTCAATGGAGTGATATGCCCGTTCAGTCAGTCCTGGGGTGGCTGAGAACATCGGCATGTAGCTAGTGCACAGCTCCTGGATCTGCTGTCGCTGCATACGCCCAAGGGTCATGGAGAGGTTCACCTCTTCCATGCCACCAGCACTTTTCCCTTTGTAGTAAACGCCTTCAGGCCACTCAGCGTCATCTCCTCCCTGGGCTGTAAAGTGACAAACCTTTAACTCTCTGGAATAAAAGGGCTTTAGAGAATTAATATGGTACACCTTAGGCTTTCGGTTGGAGGTGGGGAATGCCATACGATAATTAACAGCTCCCAGGTGCTCCTGGACCGTGAATGGCCCTTCCCACGATGCTTCCATTTTATGGGCCTGGAGCACCTTTAGGACCATGACCTGGTCCCCTACTTTGAAGGACTGCTTTCTGGCATGTTTATCATACCAGGCTTTTTGCTCTTTTTGTGCATCTTGTACGTTTTCTTTAGCAAGGGCTAAAGATGTTTGGAGGGTGTTTTGTAGGCTGGTTACAAAGTCCAGAATGTTAGTTCCTGGAGAAGGTGTAAACCCCTCCCATTGCTGCTTCACCAACTGTAATGGCCCCTTAACCTCATGGCCATATAGAAGTTCAAATGGTGAAAACCCTAAACTGGGATGTGGTACAGCTCTGTAGGCAAAAAGCAACTGTTGCAACACTAGGTCCCAGTCATTGGAGTGCTCATTTACGAATTTATGTACCATGGCCCCCAAAGTCCCATTAAATTTCTCCACCAGGCCATTTGTTTGATGATGGTAAGGGGTGGCAACCAAGTGATTCACCCCATGAGCTTCCCAAAGGCTTTCCATAGTTCCTGCCAGGAAATTAGTTCCTGCATCTGTGAGGATGTCGGAGGGCCAACCTACCCTGGCAAAAATGTCTGCTAGTGCCTGACACACGCTTTTAGCCCTGGTGTTGCTTAGAGCTACTGCTTCCGGCCATCGGGTGGCAAAATCCGTGAAAGTCAGTTTGTACTGCTTTCCTCTGGGTGTCTTTTTCAGAAAAGGACCCAGAATATCCACAGCTACCTGCTGGAATGGGACTTCAATGATGCGGAGTGGCTGGAGAGGGGCTTTGACCTGGTCTTGGGGTTTTCCCACTCTTTGGCATCCCTCACAAGACCGGACATAGGGAGAAACATCCTTGCCCATTCCCTCCCAGTGGAATGACCTCCCCAAATGGTCTTTGGTCCTGTTCACCCCAGCATGGCGACTAGGATGATCATGGGCTAAGCTCAAGAGCTTTACTCGGTACTTAGTTGGAACTACCAACTGTCTCTGAGGATGCCAGTCTTCCTGGTGTTCACCAGAAAGAGTTTCGTTGTATAAAAGTCCTCTTTCTACAACAAATCTGGATCGATTAGAAGAGCTGAGAGGTGGTGTGTTGCTCCGTGCTGCCATCCAAGCTCTCTGGAGGCTTTCATCTGCTTCCTGTTCGGTCTGGAATTCTTCCCTTGATGCTGGAAACATCAGTTCCTCATTGGATTGTGGACCTAGGCTTGGTCCCTCTGGAAGCAATGTAGGGGATGGGGCTGTTTCCGTTGACTGTGAACTGCTCTCCGCTGGTGCACTATGTTAGGTTTCAGGCTCCGGCTGAGCCTCTTGTGTAGGGTTATCGGCTGCTGCCGGTTCAGGTTCGGTGGGGCTCTCTGGTGTTGGGGTGGCAAGTACTGGATTCAGTGCTGGCAATTGATTTGGTGCTGGTTGTTCCGCCGGTTCCGGGACTGGCTACGTCTGGGTCTCTGGGACTGGATTCGCTACTGCTGTTGCTGACGCTGGCATGGGGTCTGGTTCCATCACCTCTGACCAGGTCCTGGTAGAAGTTTCCGGAACAGAGCTAGGCCTAACTGCTTGCTTATCCTGGCTGCGGGTGACCATTCCCACCCTCTTGGCTAGCTTCACATGATTGGCCAAGTCTTCCCCCAACAGCATGGGGATGGGATAATCATCATAGACTGCAAAAGTCCATGTTTCTGACCAGCCCTTGTACTGGACAGGCAACTTGGCCGTAGGCAAATTGAAAGAGTTGGACTTGAAGGGTTGAATTGTCACTTGGATCTCTGGGTCTATTAAATTGGGGTCCACTAAGGAAGCATGGATAGCCAACACTTGTGCTCCGGTGTCCCTCCACGTGGTGACATTCTTCCCGCCCACACTCAGTTTCCCTCCACTCCAAGGGTATCTGGGAGGTATTTGGCCTGAGGACCTCTGTTGTGATTCCGGTGCAATGAACTGTAATCTGTTGGGGTTCTTGGAGCAGTTGGCCTTTCACATGCCCCGGCTTGTTACATTTAAAACATCGTCCAGCTGACGGATCACTGGGGCGAGGTGGGTTGCTGGAGAATGGTGTGGCAGGATGATAAGGTGTCTGGAGTATTCCTTGGTATGTAGTAGGGGCCTTGGGCTATCCCCAGTAGTAGGGGGTGGTCTGAGAGTGTCCCTTCGGGTATCCGCTCCAACTGTGACCAGGGTTATTCCTCTCTCCTCCCTCCACATGTTTTGTTCTGTCTTGCCTCGCCTCTCTGGTGGTCTGGGACTGCTTGTATCGATCAGCATAAGAGGCAAGACTTTCTGCTGAGTACATTTCCTTATCCCATAAACACTGTATTATTTCCTCCTTGGACATATTCAGGAATTGCTCCTGAGCTATCAAATCACACATTTCTTCAAAGCTAGTGACACCGCTTCCTTGGACCCATTTATCTAACAGATCCTTCATCTGGTTTAGATAAGCCACATGATTTAGTCCAGGCCCTCTCTTAAGGGTTCAAAATTTTACTCTGTATGTTTCAGATGTAATTTGAAATTGCTTTAAAACCAAATCCTTGAACTTATTATAGTCAGAAGCCTCGTCAATAGGCATCTTATTTAATATGTCCAGAGCTCTTCCAGTCAATTTTGCAACCAATGTGGTCATCTTGTGAGCTTCAGGAATTTTATGGAGAGTGCAGTCTCTCAAAGGTGAGAAAATATTCAGCAATATCGCTGGATTCATCATACTGTGGACATAGTCGCTCCGATTTGTGGATTGTTGGGGATGGATTGTTAGGGTTATCCAGTAGATTCTGCTCAACCCTTACCTTCTCCATCTCCAATGCATGCTTCCTCTTTTTTCTTTCTTTTCCAGTTCTTTTTCCCTTGCCTCCAGTTCTTTTTCCCTTGCCTCAATAGCTTCCTGTGGGCAGCCTCTAGGGCTTTTTCTGCCTCTTTTGCTGCCTCCAGTCTGGTTAACTCCAATTTGTGTTGTGCCTTGGTTTCCGTCATGTTAGCCTCTCTGTTTTTAACTAACTTTACACCCGAGAGTTAGAAATAAAACAAACAAACAACTTAGCCAGTCTGTCTGTCTGTCTGGGTTGTGCTGTAACCGGATACCTATGTTCTCTCATAGTGATTGTCAGCCTACAGAAAAATACTTAGGTTTTTTTTTAACACCTTTGTCTCCAGGCAAATGGATAGAAAACCCCTCTATTTGCTCTTAGCTAAAAAATACCTCTTCAGGTCTGTGAAGACTTGTGAATTTCCCTGCAGGAGGTTAACTACCCTGTCTTTTAGGTAGAGAAAACTTCAGCTCACAAAAGACAATTTCCTTTTGTCTCTGTTCTGGCCCCCAAGCAGAGACAAAAAAAACTCTAACTGCTTTCAGCTTAGAACCTGCTTTCCAGCAGCCCAAAGGAAAAAAAAAAGTCCTTTTTTAAAATCTGTGCTTCTGGTTCAAAAAATCTCAAAATGACTGCAAGTTAATCCCACCACTCTGCCACCATGTAAAGGTTCCTTCCCCACTCTGAACTCTAGGGTAGAGATGTGGGGACCTGCATGAAAAAACCCCTAAGCTTATATTTTACTAGCTTAGGTTGAAACTTCCCCAAGGTACAAACTATTTTACCTTTTGTCCCTGGACTTTATTGCTGCCACCACCAAGTGTCTAACAAAATATAACCGGGAAAGAGCCCACTTGGAAATGTCTTTCCCCCCAAAATCCCCCCAAACCCTACACCCCCTTTCCTGGGGAAGGCTTGATAAAAATCCTCACCAATTTGCATAGGTGAACACGGACCCAAACCTTTGGATCTTAAGAACAATGAAAAAGCAATCAGGTTCTTAAAAGAGAATTTTAATTGAAGAAAAAGTAAAAGAATCACCTCTGTAAAATCAGGATGGTAAATACCTTACAGGGTAATCAGATTCAAAACATAGAGAATCCCTCTAGGCAAAACCTTAAGTTACAAAAACCGGAATATACATTCCATTGAGCACAACTTATTTTATCAGCCATTTAAACAAAACAGAATCTAACGCATATCTAACTAGATTGCTTATTAACCCTTTACAGGAGTTCTGACCTGCATTCTTGCTCTTGTCCCGGCAAAAGCAATACACAGACAGAGAGAACTCTTTGTCTCCCCCCCCCCCCCTTTGAAAGTATCTTGTCTCCTCATTGGCCATTTTGGTCAGGTGCCAGTGAGGTTATCTTTAGCTTCTTAACCCTTTACAGATGAAAGGGTTTTTTCCCTCTGGCCAGGAGGGATTTAAAGGTGGTTAGCCTGGTTAGCCTTCCCTTTATATTTGAGAACCTTGCTTAAAAAAAGTTTGCTTGTTTCACAAGTACTCACTCCCCCTCCCCTGTGGGGTTTTAATTGAGTTAGTAAAGATATATATTAAAAGCAAAGTTTGAATGATTGGGGACACAGTAACTGTTCCATTTCTTACTTAATGGCCTTTGTTTTATATCTTTAAAATTTTTTTGCTTTTGTAGATTGTTATGGGAGAATAGCTCCATGTGTCTGAACTACACTACATTTTTCTGTTTTTTATAGAGAAAGTTGTATCTAAAATCTGGGATGCTGTAGAAGTTTGTTCTGATTTAAGACATCCATCAGAAGGGTTTCTAAATTTGTGTATTTTTTTATGTATTTGTATTTGTAACGTTCTAAAGCTGTTCTTTTGCTTACTCTTCCCCTACCTTATCAACACTTCACCTCTTTATCCTCTTAGCTGTAGCAGTGGGAGTAATCATGTCATTTCAACCTCGTCTTAAAGAACAGTGTTTGTTGTGGGTTAGAGCAGAGATTTAAAGGAGCTGGGATTAGATGATGTATCTAGTTGAAGTACTCAAAAGGCATCCATTCCTATAGCACTGGCAGTCTACATAATATGGTCTAATAGCTGACTTCAGGAAGTTCTCCTTTTGTGAGACCCAGCTATTAATATGCATAGACAGGAGCATATTTTTCATAAAGGGCTTTTCCCTGTGGGGACTTCATCTGTGACTTTTTCAGTGACATGAAACAGTCTGTCAGTAACTTGCATGTCATGCAGCGCCATGCCACAGAACCCAAGAGAAGAAAAGACTGTTTCTGACTATTCCTAGACATGGATTTGCATCCAACAGGTTCTGTCACCTAAATGGAGGCTTGTCTATAAACAAACTGAAATAACTAAATCAGTTACCAGCTTGCACTGAAATAACTACTGGTATTGAGTGTCCTATCTTTTTTTTTTAATTCTGGTCTAAACATAAATGTTTTACTGGTATAACTATGTTGCTTAAGGATGTGATCTCCCCCCCCCCCCCGCATCCATTTGTAAGCTTTAGACTTTACCAGTCTAACTGCATCCAGAGATGATTTTTGTACTAATACAACCGCGTCCATACTACAAGGGTTGTACCGCTAAACTATGCTAGTATAGTTAAAGCAGTACAACCTTCCACTGTAGGTAAGTCTACACTAGAAGCATTTTACCTCTATTCCTTTACTAGTATACTGCATTGCCAAAGCTGTGCTTTGCAATGGTATACTAACCCCCACCCCCCTCAAGCAATATGAGTAAAAGCCCATTTTTGCCTGTATAACTGTCTCTGCTACAGGCTTTTGCTGGCATAGCTATGTAAGGCAGGGATGAGAAGAGGTGTGATTCCAGACTGACGTAGCTGTGCTGTATACAATGCCCAAGTGTTGTCAGCTCCGGTTTGGGTGGAGGCAAGTCCAAAGAATTCCTCATTCTATCCAAGGACTATCCTTCAAGGATTGGTTCCTCTGGGTGCTTGAGCAGAGTACCTGGGTAACTACGGGGTTGTGAGTTTCCCCCCCCCCCCCCCAGTCTATAGAACAAAGATTGATGTGAAATCAGGATTTGATTAAAAAGGTGCAGGTGTAGTGTTAGGAAGGCTCGGAAGCGAACGGAGCCAACATACGCTAAAGGCAATGACAGATCTCTGTTGAATTCAAGTGTACCGGGTCAGGCCCTGAATGCGTGTGTGTGGGGGGCACAACTGGAAATGGACCCCCTCCTGTCACAAGTACTGAGCTGGGCCAGATGTTAGGGTTCAGGCTCCATATCCTGCAATCCTTCCCATTAATGCCTCTAGGTACTCGGCCCAAATGGCTTTGGCAGCTTCTCTGTGGTCCCATGTGTCCTGGGCTGAGTAAGCGGGAGGAGGGCAGGGGTGTAATATGGGTGCTTTTTGGTTCATTATCAGGCCCAGGGAAGGGCCTGGGCAGAAGCAGGAGCTGCCTGGCGGGGGGGCGGAGTGGGTGGCCTGTCCTACAGGTTTTACTTCGCCGCTTTCATCCCATTTTTCAGTAGGGAAAAAGAGTCCTCTTCCCTGTCAGGGAGGGAGCGTTACAGCAGGCTCCCCCTTCCCCCTTGTGAGTGGGGCACAGGGACCCTCCTCCCCCCCCCCAGCTCGGAGTGGGGCACAGCAGGCTCCCGCCTCCCTCTGTCCTGTGAGGGGGGCGCGCCCCGCTGTCTGACTGCGCGCTCCCGTGGCTCCCCTCAGTGCGCCCCGCTCTCCTCGCGTGCGCGACGCGCTGCCGCCCCTCCCCCCTCCTCCGGGAGCCGCGGGTTCCCAGCAGCCAATGGCGGAGCCGGCGGCGCCCCCGCCTTTCCTGCCCGGCCAATAGAAACTTACTACTATGTTATTGGGGGGAGGGGGCGCGGGGTCTGGGGCCGCTGGCGCCGGTGGGTGAGGAGGCAGCGGCGCGCCTGGAGCCGGCGGGATCCCCCGCTATCCTGCCCCGGTGTGTGAGGAGAGACCGCCCGGCCGGGTACGGGGCCGTGTAGCGGGCTTGGGGAGCAGCGGCCTGAGGGGGCTCGTGGGAATGGGGGGAAGTGGGTGCAAGGGAAATGGGCAGGAGGGGGCAGCCTAGAAGGGTCCGTGCAGGGGGGCTTGCGGTGTCTGCGTGGGCGGAGGGGGGTGCAGGGGTTGGCCTGGGGTGGGGGTTGGGGCATGTGCGGTGAGGGGGGGGGTCTCGGGCGGGGCCACGGGGTGGGGCAGGTGAGCGGGGGCAGGGGCACGGCGCTGCAGTGGGGCTGAGCATGGCATAGCACGGTGGGAGGGAAGATTGGTGGCTCCATAGGGGACCGAAACTGTCTGAGCGCAGAGGTGGTGGGAGGCGAGATGTTGAGGGAGGAGGAGGAGGAGATGATGATGGTCAAGATCAGGTGCTGTGTGTGTCCATTTCATGTCAGCCCCGTCCTTTCTGAAGGAGAGGCTTTCCTGCGTTTGCAGGGGGATGGATGCGTTGAATCAGTAGGTGTTTCCTATTTCTAACCTCCGTGAGTCTATTGTGTGGGAGGGAGGTGGTTTGGGAGATGCAGGAGGATGATGGTGGGAATGAAGATATGGCGGTGAAAGGTTTGAAAAAATCTCAAAACACAATCCGTCAATTGTTTGAGCTCTGAGAGGAAGAGATTTCAAAAACAATGCAGGCCTGATAGATTAGTTGAATTGAACGTTGTGATGGTGAAGCAGGTACTATTGTTACTGAAGCTGTTTTGCATGAACGCTGCCTACAGAGAAAATTGCCTTTGCTTTTTATTAAAAAAAAAAAAAGCTTACACATGGGATTAATTTTTGAATGCTTTAGTGATCAAAGGGTTAAACCAATCTCCCTGTGTTGCATCCTGCTTTTAGTCATGGGTTTGACTGGTCTGAAATATTTCTTGATTTGCTTCTGTTCATGCTAAAGGGACACTCTGCAATTAAGAGGGTTTTTTTTTAAAGTGAATACTAACATTTAAAACTAAAACAATTTCAAAAGGACATTATCAATTTAAAAATCACACATATGCCTGAAAATTATCTCGACAGTTGTTTCAAATAGCATTGGAATAGAAGAAAAGAAACACTTGTGAGGTTTTTTTTTTCTCCCTTCATTTTGTGCATTTGATGGCACTATGTGTTTAGTCAGTTTCACTTGTGTGATCACTTACCTGTTGCTTTACCCAAACTATAAGGAAAGAGTATACTTCTAAAAATTAGAAAACATCTCATTGTACAATTACAGAAATTCCCAGAAGCACTTAGGATCAGGAGTACATATAGTCTCAGCAATTGCTTTTAACTTTTTTTTAATTGACTAGATTTCAAGTAAATTATGTTCCTTTTAAATCTTAATTTAGTTTGCACTAGTTTGCCAGTGTTATGGTAGCTGAAGAAAAGCCAAATAAAACTCTAATTTTTAAATGTTAGCAAAGTAACAAATTAATGTTTGTAGAATTTCATACTGCCACTCACTTTATTAAAATAATGTCTCCATGCATATGATATTCGGCTAAGGGTATTTAATTAAAAATAAACCAATAGATTTATAAATTACTCATACATCGTGTTTCTGAAACATTTTTGTTCATAAGAGATTTCTTCTAAGCCCTATGGGGCAGGGACTACCACAGTGTTTGTACAGTGCAGGGTGGGGCTCTGACCTGGTTGAAACCTTTTTAGATGCTTCTATGATATAAAGTTAATATGCATATCTTATAAACAATTACTGCACTTCTGTCTTGATGAATATTCAAATCCTTATTCTGGAAATGCCACCAAAATATGATGTCATGTGATTTAGCAAAGTGCACAAGATGGCTTATATTTGGAGAAAATGCTTTTTCTAGAAAGGATGGCTTTTTAGAAACCTAATTTTACATAGGCTCAGTGATATGCACTTTATCATGACTTCACTGGGAGCTTTGTCAGTTGTGCCAGCTTTTTGAGTTTTCTTTAATGATATTATCCTAAATTAATAAGAAAATTCCAGTTGCTAAGTGTGTTGGACTTGGGTGCTGCCTCTGAATTGGGAAAAACATTAGTGGACTGAAGGAACACATGAATGCTTGAATCCATTATTTTATTTCATATAAGGACTATGTCAACCTATAATTTCTCTGGTTTGGAAATTTAAGATGTAACAGATGCTCAAAAAGCACTGAGGTTTTCTCGCAGGTTTCTACTCTTGTGCATGCCTTCAATAAGAAAGAAGGCTTGGTTTCTTTAGTGTCTCATGACTAAATATCTGTCAAGGCACATTTTATAAACTTCAGATAAACATCTTTTGCTACAGTTAGATGTGGATAAATCACTCTTTGTTCTCTCTGCTCCCCTCTGAAAACAAAATGCCCAAGTAGTTAACAAATATAACGAAAGATATTTTTTTTATTAATAAATGAAATTTAATCAAAGGCAAATCCACCTATTTTTGTTTGCTACTTGAATTCACCATTTTGAATTGGAAAAACAGGAATTACTTGTTTTGTTTATCTAATCTTCATGATTGTAGTTTAAAAACAAACACTTATCAGAAATGAGCCATTTAATTGTGGGACCTAGGGTAAAATTTTCAAAAGTGCCTGCGACTTATACTCATAAATCCAATTTTCAAAAGTAATTTCAACTCCTAAGTCACTTGAGTGCTTTTGAAAATTTTACCCCAGGTCTACATCTAATATATATAATTACTACAGCTATTGTGCATTAAAATGGCATTTGTATGAGTCGATGTGATATTTTCAGTTGGCTATATTTGAATTTGCAAGGCTGAAGAATCCATCTGTTATGTCACACCTTATTCTTTTAGTTATTACCCTATTGAGTAAATTCAAAGTTATAGTAGATGTGTACCTGAGATTTTATGCCACTTCCCTGGTAAGCAACCACACTTAAAAATACAGTCATAAGTGATCAAAGAATCACTGTACAGTAATAAGAGGCTTCAAACCGTAGGACACTTCAGTGCTGTAGATATTTTGATATAATAGGCAGATTCTCATATGAAATGAGATTCTGTACTTATGCACACAAGTGTCAGAGTGATCTTTAGAAGCTAAATGCTGTACTGATATTTTAGATCACAAGTGAGTCATGAAATAGAGCTGTCCTTCAGGAAATTGTATTTACTTGTAAACCAAGAAATCCAAACAGTGAAAACTTAATTCCTTATGATTCCTTGCAGTATGATAAACATGCTAGCAGTGTGTAAGGATAGTGTCTATTTAGAAGATTGTTATAAAGCACAGCTTTTGTCTGATCCATATTCAAATGCAGGATAATGGATTGACACCTTCTGCATTAAATGGATTTGCTTTGAAGAGACTATTTGTGAGCACAAATTTGCGTTATACCTTTGTTTTCCACAAAGCAGTTTGCTCTGTCAACCTTTTACTATGATATTGTTTACATCTTTTGTTTATTGGAAAGAGTCCCAGAAGTTGGAATCTCAAGAGAAAGAACATACCAGAGATGATGGGTACCAGAAATGATCCTTCTTGGAACATGATCATGCAAAAAACCGAGCTTTTAAAATGGTGGCAAGACCATTGATTCACCTTGACTAGCAAAATCCAATCAGACCTCTGGAGGACAGAGGAGTGTGATTCTATTTTTGCCGGACATTGTGTGTGTGCTGATGTGCCCTTGAAATTTGCTGTTAGGTTTTGAGAATTTTTGCCCAGCCTATATTAACTAAAAGAATAATAAACCTATATGTGTACACTGGGTTAGGTTAATGTCTGGATGTACTCTACTGGGAGTTGACTGATGTGTGCTGAAATTGTTTTTCAAATTCATGGTGAAAAGCAATGATAAGAAATCTGCGGTGTTGTGGAACACTTTATTTTAAAGAGGAGAGGTTCATTTTGGGGGGGCATGCTAGTTCTGCCATAGATTAATGATGAATCCAGCCTCCCATTGTAACCTTATTTCCTGCCTCAGACTTCATTAGAGACATACCAGCTCCTCTGAAACTTCCCGGGCTGTGTTTAATCTCAACATAGTTTTTTGAAAATGTTAGAAAAATACCAAATAGAATAAAAAGTTTTCAAACTTGTGGTCTTTCTTTTTTGTGAAATCAAAGGCTCTTCAGGGAGTGTATTATGTGGAGTTTTTATATTTCAAATTGAAGCCTACTTTGTTTGTGGTGATGTGCTTTCTACATACTTTGCTTCATCTTAGTTTTATGCCATCGGCTGAATGTGTGGATAAAGATGAGCTCTTTGTGATTGTTTATAGCTGTTGTCCGTTATAATGTGGTATATTTCTCACTTGTTGCACTGCATTGATTAATAGGAAGATAACTTAAAGCTGCGAAGAGCAATGGGATGCAATGTTGACAGGAGTTATCTTTGTCCATCAGATGGATTAGATAGGAATGCCTGTGGTTTGTAGTTAATCCAGATAATATTATTACAGTTTGTCTTTACGTTCTATCAGTTGTTTACACTTGTATTCTGTTTACTATGAACTGTTACTTGCATAACACAACTATTGGTTTGTGTGAAAATGAAATATTAACTTCTGTGTGCAGACATACGTCTTTTAGACTGGGACAAGATTCTGTTTTTAGATTGTGCTCTTGCAGGACACGTTCATACGGGATTTTGCTGGGATTTTGATATACCGTTTTTATGGTAAATCCCTATGTAATCCTGTTAGTCATTTTACCTTTAAAATACGTTTTACATAGAGCAAACATATCCAGTATTATCATTTTGAGTGTAATTTGCATTGTCCTATATTGCACAGTGACTTGTTTAATTTTTATATCTGCTCAGATGAAGGACATCAAACATTTTGCTTACTTTGAATATCTCTCCTTTCTGTCATCACTCACGTATAGTGAAAGCATAATCACTGCAGCAAGCTTACAACCCGCAGGGCACTTCTAATATTAGAAGAGATCAGTGACAGTAAGGAATAATCTGTCCGCATCATGTGATGTTGTTGTGTACTCTTCCTCCCATGCATGTATATTTGAAGAGTGGTTTCTCCCATCTGTTGTTGGAGATGAACGCCTTGTGATGTCACTTTTTTTTTAAATCCCCCAAGCTTTCTGGCAGATTCAACACTTGAACTAACATTTCTCCTTCTGAATGGAAGGAAATCTGCACCAGTATGTATAGACATTCCAGTGGATTGCCCATTCTCCTGAAAGCATAAAGTGTCTTTTGAGAGTTTAGGGAACCAAAAATTTTTTTTTTTTTGCATTACACTCTGGAGCTGATTGAGGAGTTGTGGCCCATATAATTCAAAATGACTTTCAAACAATGCAGCAAGGACTACTAGGTAAAATTTGGACTATTAATTTAGTAGCCAATTCTAGAAATAATCTTTCTGGCCATCAGCTTGTTTAGCCTTAGTTTTGCCAACTTGTATATCTTCTATTGTCTTTGACTTGAACTGTTCTTATAGATAACAGTAGAATAAAGTTCCTCAGTATTCTGACCTTGTGTAGCCCATTGAGACATGGGAGGGCAGTGCTTTTAGGAAGGAGGTGGACTGACTGATTTAGAGTGGCTAGATAGTCTCAAATTGTGCTGTATAGGCATCTTATATTAAGTTTTTTATGTATTGTACACAAAGCTGCTAAAGAACATTAAGGTTGCAAAGTCAAGGAATCAAAAGTAGGATATGCCATAATTGCAGTTGTCTGTGCAACCTTAATTCAGCCCTCCTGTGTGTACGCATTATATGTTCTTAATTGCATGGTAACTTGCTATTTTTTCCACAAAACTCCTGCCTCATTCAGTACACAGGAATGACCTGTCCCGGGGATGAATCAAAGTTGTGTAGTGAAGACGACTTGTCTGTACGATTTCTGCTTTATTTGTTCGAGAAGTTGGAATGTGTGTTGCGAATGAGGCAGGGGATTGCAGGATGAGAAAGGATGGTCTTGTGGTTAAGCCAGTTGAGTGGTGCCCTGCAGAATCTATCCCTCTCTGCCTCTGCGTTCCTGTGTGGTGATGGGCAAGTCACTTAGTGGTCACCTCTGAAAAGTTTGGTTTATTTGCATTTTCCTAACTTTCTGGGTGTCTGACTTGAGACTCTGTGGTGTGATTTTTCAGAAGTGCTGAGAACGTGCAGCTGAAGTCAATGCAAGCTGTGTTTTGAATATATGAAGTGCCATATAATGGTACACACTCTGAAAAATCAAGTTGTAGATATCTCAAACTGGGCACCCCAAAGTAGTGGATACTTTTGATCTTAATCTCTCTGGGTTTCAGTTCCCTGTCTGTAAAATGGGAA
Source organism: Lepidochelys olivacea (assembly GCF_965140295.1). Taxonomy (NCBI): domain Eukaryota; kingdom Metazoa; phylum Chordata; order Testudines; family Cheloniidae; genus Lepidochelys; species Lepidochelys olivacea. Next base: position 12,474,874 of record NC_140429.1, read on the forward strand.
TAATATTCATTTCACAGGGATTTTGTGAAGATTAATGTTTGAAATATATGGATGCTATATTGATGAGTGCCATAAAAAGCCTATGAGGAAACTTAATAATTTTGTCATGAGGACAGGGTTTGAGTAGTAGGCAGTAAATAAGACATGGGGCCACATATTGACTAATGACATAAAATATGTAATAGCTGCTCACTCAGTGAGCACGGTTCATGCTGTGCACTGAATGAGACAGGATTCCTGTGGTGAAAAACTAGTATGTGATCACAAAAAGAAAAGGAGTACTTGTGGCACCTTAGAGACGAACCAATTTATTTGAGCATAAGCTTTTGTGAGCTGCAGCTCACTTCATCGGATGCATACTGTGGAAAGTGTAGAAGATCTTTTTATATACACACAAAGCATGAAAAAATACCTCCTCCCACTCCACTCTCCTGCTGGTAATAGCTTATCTAAAGTGATCACTCTCCTTACAATGTGTATGATGATCAAGTTGGGCCATTTCCAGCACAAATGCAGGTTTTCTCACACCTCCTTCCCCCCCCCCCCACAAACCCACTCTCCTGCTGGTAACGCCCCTCCCCCCCACAAACCCACTCTCCTGCTGGTAATTGTGTGGGGGGGGTGTGAGAGAACCTGGATTTGTGCTGGAAATGGCCCAACGTGATTATCATACACATTGTAAAGAGAGTGATCACTTTAGATAAGCTATTACCAGCAGGAGAGTGGAGTGGGAGGAGGTATTTTTTCATGCTTTGTGTGTATATAAAAAGATCTTCTACACTTTCCACAGTTTTCAGAGTAACAGCCATGTTAGTCTGTATTCGCAAAAAGAAAAGGAGTACTTGTGGCACCTTAGAGACTAACCAATTTATTTGAGCATGAGTATGCATCCGATGAAGTGAGCTGTAGCTTACAAAAGCTTATGCTCAAATAAATTGGTTAGTCTCTAAGGTGCCACAAGTACTCCTTTTCTTTTTGCGAATACAAACTAACACGGCTGTTACTCTGAAACCTGTTAGTATGTGATCATGTCTTATTTCTCCCCTCCCCTGGGGCTCCGATGTCAGTCTCTTCCTTCCTTAGCTTCTCATTTCTTTGCCCGGCTAGTCTCAATCTCCTTTACTCCCGGCTTCCAGTCCAGTTTCCTTTTGCTGTCTTGCCGCACTAGCCTTCAGCCTTCAGTCTGTCTTCTTTCTGTACCCCCCACAGGGTCCAGCTCTTGTCTGTGCATTCAAATCAAGCAGCCTCCTGTGTGCTCCCTGGGCCTAGTGGGTATGTGTACACTGCAGTTAGACACCCTAGCATGTGCAAGCTGACTTGTGTTTGCTGGGCTTGGGCTAAGGAGCTGTTTAATTATGGTGAAGATGTTTGGGCTTGGGTTGGAACCTGGTCTTTAGGACCCTGCATGTTGGGAGGGTCCCAGAGCTTGGGCTGCAGCCTGAGCCTGAACATCTAAACCACAGTTAAACAACCACAATTAAATTAGCCTTAGCCCGAGCCGAGTCATCTGGCACGGGCCAGCTTTGGGTTTTTAATTGCAGTGTAGGCAAACCCAGTGTGTGGGGAGGGGTCACTGAGCGCATGAGAGAGACTCTTCCTGTGCCCAGATCTAGCATGGCTGGAGCCATGGTGTAGCCTGTCTCACAAATGTTTAAAATGGAGACATGACTCTACAGCACTTCACAGCGTGCTGAGGTGTCAGATATTGACACTCTTGAGTCACCTCTAGGTCTCAAATTCCCAGATTCCTCAGTATTCTTTGCTGTCAGTAGGGTTTTTAAAACAAATTATTGCTTCCTCCCACTTCCAGCCCTAGCTGGAGAAAGATTCTGTTCTTCCCAAGCTTCTCACTACCTCTTCTATTGCTGCTGCCTAATAAGCCCAACTTGAGGGGCTCTCCCTTCATAGTTGGCAGCCTAGGTAATTTATTTGGGACAAATCTTCATTGTTCTGACTGCAGGCTTTTATGCCCTTTCATACCTGAAAAGAGGCGTGTCTATGAAACTATATTGCATTCAAGCATGATTGTGAAGATCAGAGTTACTGATGCTGTGTTAATCACAACTGATTGATTAGCTAACTCGATTCTTTGTGGCTGTTTTTGGGACACAACATTTTGTAGGTGAGCCCCTTGTCAGGCAAAGAGAGTATGATATATAATAAATCAGGTGAGAACATCAGAGAGGGGGAATTACTTAGTGTGGAGCAAGGAGGTTTAACCAGGAGTAATGGGATAAAATTAAGAAAGGAAAATATCCCTGACAGGCTGTAGGAATGGAAGCCCCAGGTTAACTAGATTGTATGTCACTAGAAAAATATACTGTATGGAGTATTGTGTATGGGCTGGATAACTTAAGTATGGTTTTTTTCAGCCTTCTAACTTTTTGGCACCATCTTCAGAAGTGTTTAAAAACCAAACAAAAACTCCAGGTGGATACATTATAACTTTGGCTCTCTTTCTCTCCCCCCCTCCCCCCGAGTTCTTGTTACTTGTGTATTGCTGCTTATATTATTGCCTCACTTTATATCCAGCTGCCCGTCTTTTTTTTTTTTTTTTTTTTTTTGTAACGTCTTTCCTGTTTGCTGGTTTCATGCTTTTTTCTTCTCATAATTTCCTTTCTCTCTTCCCCTCACGCCTCCCCCTGGGGAAAAAAATCAACCCTTTTTCTCAACAGTTCAGTCCTCTGGGTTTACATTGGTCTTTTGTGCAAATTCAGCCTCATCTGTATAGTCTTACTCTCGTGTAGTCCTAATATAACTAATGCCTGTTTCCATGAATTTGTGTCCTGAGGCTAGACAGTGATGGATTAACAATCTCCCTGGCCCTGAATATGGTGAAAATGATACTGTATACTTGTGCTGAATGTTAGTGTTTAAACCCAATTTTTCAGTAAGTTAGTTGTTGGCATTTTACATCCACCCCAACTTTTTCAGTATAACTTTCAATTATACATGTTATCTGAGTAGCTGTATATGCGTTGACTGGATGAATCACTTTTTCATGATACATGGTAACATGACCTATGTAACATGTTAAAGCAGGGTAAAGAGACATCAGAAAAACTCAGTCATAACTAAGGGTATGCCTACACGATGAAATTAGGTCAAATTTATAGAAGTCGTTTTTTTAGAAATTGGTTTTATATATTCGTGTGTGTGTCCCCACAGAAAATGCTCTAAGTGCATTAAGTGCATTAACTCGGCGGAGCGCTTCCACAGTACCGAGGCTAGAGTTGACTTCCGGAGTGTTGCACTGTGGGTAGCTATCCCACAGTTCCTGCAGTCTCCGCTGCCCATTGGAATTCCGGGTTGAGATCCCAATGCCTGATGGGGCTAAAACATTGTCGCGGGTGGTTCTGGGTACATATCGTCAGGCCCCCGTTCACTCCCTCCCTCCCTCCCTCCCTCCGTGAAAGCAAGGGCAGACAATCGTTTCGCGCCTTTTTTCCTGAGTTACCTGTGCCAACACCATACCACGGCAAGCATGGAGCCCGCTCAGGTAACCATCACCGTATGTCTCCTGGGTGTTAGCAGACGTGGTACTGCATTGCTACACAGCAGCATCAACCCATTGCCTTGTGGCAGCAGACAGTACAGTACGACTGGTAGCCGTCATCGTCATTGCCACGGGCAGACATGGGCGCAGGGACTAAATTTGGAGTGACTTGACCAGGTCATTCTCTTTAGTCCTGCAGTCAGTCCTATTGAACCATCTTATGGTGAGTAGGCAGGCAGTGCGGGGAGGGATAGCTCAGTGGTTTGAGCATTGGCCTGCTAAACCCAGAGTTGTGAGTTCAATCCTTGAGGGGGCCATTTAGGGATCTGGGGCAAAAATTGGGGATTGGCCCTGCTTTGAGCAGGGGGTTGTACAAGATGACCTCCTGAGGTCCCTTCCAACCTTGATATTCTATGATACGGATTGCTAGCAATCCTACTGTACCATCTTCTGCCAGGCAGGCAAGAGATGAGGATGGCTAGCAGTCCTACTGCACCGTCTTCTGCCGAGCAGCCATGAGATGTGGATGGCTTGCGGTCCTTCTGCACCGTCTGCTGCCAGCCAAAGAAATAAAAGATAGATGGAGTGGATCAAAACAAGAAATAGACCAGATTTGTTTTGTACTCATTTGCAACCCCCCCTCCCCCATCTAGGGGACTCATTCCTCTAGGTCACACTGCAGTCACTCAGAGAAGGTGCAGCGAGGTAAATCTAGCCATGTATCAATCAGAGGCCAGGCTAATCTCCTTGTTCCAATAAGAACAATAACTTAGGTGCACCATTTCTTATTGGAACCCTCCATGAAGTCCTGCCTGAAATACTCCTTGTTGTAAAGCCACCCCCTTTGTTGATTTTAATTCCCTGTAAGCCATGTCGTCAGTCGCCCCTCCGTCCGTCAGAGCAACGGCAGACAATCGTTCCGCGCCTTTTTTCTGTGCGGACGCCATCCCAAGACAAGCATGGAGGCCTCTCAGCTCACTTTGGCAATTAGGAGCACATTAAACACCACACGCATTATCCAGCAGTATATGCAGCACCAGAACCTGGCAGAGCGATACCGGGCGAGGAGGCGACATCAGCGTGGTCACGTGAGTGATCAGGACATGGACACAGACTTCTCTGAAAGCATGGGCCCTGCCAATGCATGCATCATGGTGCTAATGGGGCATGTTCATGCTGTGGAACGCCGATTCTGGGCTCGGGAAACAAGCACGGACTGGTGGGACCACATAGTGTTGCAGGTCTGGGACGATTCCCAGTGGCTGCGAAACTTTCGCATGCGTAAGGGCACTTTCATGGAACTTTGTGACTTGCTTTCCCCTGCCCTGAAGCGCATGAATACCAAGATGAGAGCAGCCCTCACAGTTGAGAAGCGAGTGGCGATAGCCCTGTGGAAGCTTGCAATGCCAGACAGCTACCGGTCAGTTGGGAATCAATTTGGAGTTGGCAAATCTACTGTGGGGGCTGCTGTGATGCAAGTAGCCCACGCAATCAAAGATCTGCTGATATCAAGGGTAGTGACCCTGGGAAATGTGCAGGTCATAGTAGATGGCTTTGCTGCAATGGGATTCCCTAACTGTGGTGGGGCCGCAGACGGAACCCATATCCCTATCTTGGCACCGGAGCACCAAGCTGACGAGTACATAAACCGCAAGGGGTACTTTTCAATAGTGCTGCAAGCTCTGGTGGATCACAAGGGATGTTTCACCAACATCAATGTGGGATGGCCGGGAAAGGTACATGATGCTCGCATCTTCAGGAACTCTGGTCTGTTTCAAAAGCTGCAGGAAGGGACTTTATTCCCAGACCAGAAAATAACTGTTGGGGATGTTGAAATGCCTATAGTTATCCTTGGGGACCCAGCCTACCCCTTAATGCCATGGCTCATGAAGCCGTACACAGGCAGCCTGGACAGTAGTCAGGAGCTGTTCAACTACAGGCTGAGCAAGTGCAGAATGGTGGTAGAATGTGCATTTGAATGTTTAAAGGTGCGCTGGCGCAGTTTACTGACTCGCTTAGACCTCGGCGAAACCAATATTCCCACTGTTATTACTGCTTGCTGTGTGCTCCACAATATTTGTGAGAGTAAGGGGGAGACGTTTATGGCGGAGTGGGAGGTTGAGGCAAATCGCCTGGCTGCTGGTTAAGCGCAACCAGACACCAGGGCGGTTAGAAGAGCACAGGAGGACGCGGTACGCATCAGAGAAGCTTTGAAAACCAGTTTCATGACTGGCCAGGCTACGATGTGAAAGTTCTGTTTGTTTCTCCTTGATGACCCCCCCGCCCCTTGGTTCACTCTACTTCCCTGTAAGCTAACCACCCTCCCCTCCTCCCTTCGATCACCGTTTGCAGAGGCAATAAAGTCATTGTTGCTTCACATTCATGCATTGTTTGTTTGTTCATTCATCACACAAATAGGGGGATGACTACCATAGCCCAGGAGGGGTGGTGGAGGAGGGAAGGAAAATGCCACACAGCACTTTAAAAGTTTACAAATTTATTGAATGCCAGCCTTCTGCTTTTTGGGCAATCCTCTGTGGTGGAGTGACTGTTTGGCCGGAGGCCCCCCCCACCACATTCTTGGGTGTCTGGGTGTGGAGGCTATGGAACTTGGGGAGGAGGGCAGTTGGTTATACAGGGGCTGTAGTGGCAGTCTGTGCTCCAGCTGCCTTTGCTGCAGCTCAACCATACCCTGGAGCATACTGGTTTGATCCTCCAGCAGCCTCAGCATTGAATCCTGCCTCCTCTCATCACGCTGCCGCCACATTTGAGCTTCAGCCCTCTCCTCAGCCCACCACCTCTCCTCCCGGTCATTTTGTGCTTTCCTGCACTCTGACATTATTTGCCTCCACGCATTCGTCTGTGCTCAGTCAGTGTGGGAGGACAGCATGAGCTCGGAGAACATTTCATCACGAGTGCGTTTTTTTTCTTTCTAATTTTCACTAGCCTCTGGGAAGGAGAAGATCCTGTGATCATTGAAACACATGCAGCTGGTGGAGAAAAAAAAAGGGACAGCGGTATTTAAAAAGACACATTTTATAAAATAGTGGCTACGCTCTTTCAGGGTAAACCTTGCTGTTAACATTACATACATAGCACATGTGCTTTCGTTACAAGGTCGCAGGGCTCATTGCAATAATGGCAATAGTATCCATTCCTGTTCAGCAGCAGAAGAGGCAAAGAACTGCGAAGAAGGGGTTTTTTGGGCCGGGAGGGCGGAGGCGACTCACCCTTTTTCATTCACACTAATATTTATTCCAAGAGATTTGTACTCCTAAGCTCTGCAATCAATCCATCCAGCAGTAATAAAGACAACCACGCCGCGCACTCACACCGCGCTTTGAGGGCCAAAGCACTCCGCAGACATCAACCTAAAGTAAGTGGCAGAACCGTCCCCAGGCCATCCTCCGGTGCCATTGACCAGTCCCCATTCACGGGGCATGCCAAGAGGGCCAGGAAGACTCCCCCTTCGCAGCGGCACCGATGAAAATCTGGGACAGAGGCTAGACCCATGTCAGGCAGTCCACTCTCCCCACCGGGCCCCAGGCCTGCGACTCACGTTGAGCGGAGTAGCCTGGCCTCTTCGGATGTCCAGATGCCTTCCACGCCTGAAGGCCTCGAGGCGGCCCGGGACATTATGTCCATGCCGGTGCCAGGAGTGCTGCCAATGTTGGCTCCACACTCCAGAGGTAAGCCGCTGCTGGGATCTCCGCAGTCGCCTCCAGCTCGGTATCGGTCGAGGGAACGCTCCTGACACCATTCACCACCCAGCGACCGCTCGGGGTAGAGTCCAGGTGGATCGCCCTCGACGCCGACCAGACTGTCTGGCTGGGTTCTGTCCAGCCAGGACTCTCTGCACTGCTAGTCCTCAAGGAGCGATTATCAATGGGACCGCGGCAGGTGCTGCCAACGGTCCTCGTCTCAGAGGGGGTACCGCAGCTGGTCACGGCATGGTCGTTGATGCCGTTCCTGCTCGGACTCCCGTTCCAAGTCTCTGCCAAGACATCGCAGCCCCAGGCATCGATTGCCATCATCTTGCCATCACGGGTCCGCCCATTGAGGCCGTTCGTGGAGCAGCTGCTACCATTGGTACCGGTCCTCCGTGTCAATATCGCAGTTTTGTGGCCAACGTCGACCCCGGCACCGCCGCTCCTCCTGGTCCAGAGGCAGCAGCAGATTGTACACCAGCCCAGCCTCCATTCGTAGCTGTCCTTCGATGGGCCAGGCCAGCCAAACCGAACAGCTGGCCTGCCAGTACTGCAGCAGGTGCAGTAGCACTGAGTGTTGTGGCTGTCCCAATGGTACCAGTAGGCACTGTGGCCTTCGGTGCAGCCCCTGGTGGGGGCTTGCTTGGTGGCCGGAGCTTCGGAAGCACCATTGGCCTCCCTCTCCAGACCCTCAAGGAAGGAGTTGGTGGGACGTCCGCCCTCAGCACCATTCCCGGAGTCTGACCAGGTGGTGGACCCTCCGGTGCTGGCCGATACCCAGAGCACCGCACCAGCGTCCTCGCCCCGCCTGGAGGAGGCGATTGCGGCTCCGCCCCGCAGGAGGACTTCAGGGCCCATCAAGAACTCTTAAAGAGCGTGGCAGCAAGCCTCCAGCTCCAGGCAGAGGAGAAGGAGGAGCCCTCAGACTCCCTGTTTAATGTGCTGTCCTAGTCAGCACCGGGTAGGATGGCCTTGCCTCTTCATGAAGGGGTGACTAAAATTTCAAATGCCCGGTGGCAGACACCGGCCTTCTTGGCCCCTATCTCTAAGAAGGCGGAATGCAAGTACTTTGTACCCACCAAGGGGCATGAGTACTTGGGGGCCAGGTGGGTATACATCTCCCTGGTGGTCGAGTTGGTCAACCACAGGGAATGCCAGGGTCAACCAGCCCTGACCCCAAAGAATAAAGACTCTCGGAGTCTGGACTCTTTCGGAAGGAAAATTTATTAGTCTTCGAGCTTCCAGTTGCGAGTGGCAAATCATCAGGCTCTCCTGGGCCGGTACGAATTCAATCTGTGGGGCTCCATGCCCAAGTTTGAGGACTCCCTCCAGGAGCACGATAGAAAGGAGTTCAAGGCGCTAGCGGAGGAGGGGGCAGCGGCCGCTAGGGCGTCTCTGCAGGCAGCATCGGATGCTGCAGATACGGCCGCACAATCCATGGCCTCTGCGATGTCCATGATACGGGCGTCATGGCTCCTGCTCTCTGGGCTTTCCAGCGAGGCGCAGTCCTCCATGCAGGATCTCCCGTTTGACGGGAAAGCCCTGTTTGTGGAGGAGACAGATACAAGGCTGCATGGCATGAAAGACTCTCCCGCGTGACCCTCCAGACTCTGGGCCTACATATACTGGCTCCAGCAAGACCTAAGTTCAAGCCACAGCAGACTCCCGCCCAGGCCGCCCTCCCGAAGTATGAGGCTGCCCACAGGAAACAGCGGGACTATAAGAGACGCCCTCAGAGGCAGTCTCGGCCAGCCCCCAAGCCTGGCTCCTCTCAGGGCAAGCAGGTGGGGAAAAGGCGCTTTTGACGGGCCACTTGGGGGCAACCCGCCAGTCCTCATCAGGGATCCACCCTCAGTAAAGCTCCCCTTCTCCAACCGGTTGTATGCTTTCCTCGCGGAATGGTCACAGATAACCTCTGACTAATGGGTCCTCAACACCATCTCCCAGGGTTACGCCCTCCAGTTTACTTCCTCCTCACCCCAACCACCTCTCCACCCCCATCGCTATTGGGGGACCCCTTGCACGAGGCTCTGCTCGAGCAGGAGGTGGGGTGGCTCCGAGGACTAGGAGCGGTAGAGGTGGTGCCCAAGGATTTCATGGGCAAGGGGTATTACTCCTGATACTTCCTTATCCCAAAGGCCATAGGGGGGCTCAGACCCATCCTGGACCTCAAAGGTCTGAACCAGTACGTGGTGAAACTCCAGTTCCGCATGGTTTCCCTGGCCTCTATCATCCCGTCCCTTGATACTGGGGACTGGTATGCTGCCCTCGATCTGCAGGATTTGTACTTCCACATCCACATATTCAAGGGGCACAGGAGCTTCCTCCATTTCATGGTGGGACAGAAGCACTACAAATTCACGGTCCTCCCGTTTGGTCTGTCCACTGCCCCCAGGGTGTTTACGAAATGCATGATGGTGGTAGCGGCCTACCGCAGACGGCGGGGGGCCCAGGTGAGGGACCATGTGGCACTCCTACTGTCCACATGCACCGCCTTGGGCCTGTTGGTAAACAGCAGCAAATCCACGTTAGTCCCGGTCCAAAGCATAGAGTTTATCAGAGCGCTCCTGGACGCAGTGTCGGCCACAGCCACTCTCCCACCAGACCGATTCAAGACCCTGAAAGGTCTCATCCACTCGGTCTCAAAGTTCCCAGTGACAACAGCCAGGGTTTGCCTGCAGCTCTTGGGTCACATGTCGGCATGCACGTACGCAGTCTGTCACGCCAGACTCAGGGTGAGGCCACTCCAACTCTGGTTGGCCTTGAAGTTCTCCCAGGCCACACACAGGATGGAGAAGGTCCTGTGCCGGACTCTGTGATCACCTCCCTACAGTGGTGGTCCGCCCCAAACAACATGCTCCAAGAGGTCCTGTTCAGGGGCAGGGCCCTGTCGTTGGAACTGGTGTCTGTCATGTTGGACCTGGGTTGGGAGGCCCATGTGGGGAACTTTCAGACCCAAGGCCTGTGGTCGGCCCAAGACCTGACCCTGCATATAAACGTCAAGGAACTCAGGACGGTGCAGCTGGTGTGTATGGCCTTCCGCTCGCACCTGGAGGGCAAAGTAGTCAAGGTCCTCATGGACAACATGGTCTTGATGTTCTATATCAACAGGCAAGGCGGGGCCCAATCCTCTGCCCTCCGCCACGAAGCCCTCAGCTGTGGGACTTCTGTATAGCTCACAACATCCACCTGAAGGCCTTCTACCTACCAGGCTCCCAGAACGAGAGAGTGGATTGCTTGAACAGGGACTTTGCCTTGCAACACGAGTGGTCCCTCCACCCGGAAGTGGCCAACCGGCTCTTCCGAAGGTGGGGAACTCCCCAGGTGGACCTATTGGTGACTCGGCAGAACCGGCGATGTCCCCGGTTCTGCTCCAGGAGGGGCCTGGGGAGGGGTGCTATCTCCGATGCCTTTATCCTGTCCTGGTCAGGCCAGCTTCTCTACACCTTCCCCCTGCTCCCTCTAATCAGCAGGGTCCTGGAGAAGATAAAGATGGACAAGGCCCAAGTCATCCTGATTACCCCGGCATGGCCCAGGCAACATTGGTACAGGACGCTCACGGGCCTGGCGGTAGCTCTGCCGTGGCCGTTGCCGCTCCACCCTGACCTGCTCTTCTCAGGACCAGGGCTGCCTCCTCCATCCCAACCTAGCGGCTCTTACCTCACGGCGTGGCTGCGCAGTGGTTAGGCGGAAAGGAGAGACGTGCTCAGAACAGGTTCAGCGTGTCCTCCTTGAAAGTAGATGTTCCTCCACTCGCCGTGCTTATTTGGCGAAGTGGTCCCATTTTTCTAGATGGGCGGCAGACCACGGTGTCTTTCCCGTGACTTCCCCGATCCAGCTTATTCTTGACTACCGCCTCTACCTGAGAGCCCAGGGTCTGGCGCCTTCATCAATCAAGGTGCACCTGGCAGCCATATCGGCCTTCTATCAGCCGGTGCGGGGGCACATGGTATTTTCCCATGCTATGTTTGGCTGGTTCCTCAAGGGGTTGGACCATCTTTTCCCACATTCTAGAGCCCTGGTCCCACAGTGGGACCTGAACTTGGTGTTGACTCGTCTTACAGGGCCCCCTTTTGAACTACTGGCCACGTGCTCCTCGTCTCATCTCTCGTGGAAGGTGGCTTTCCTGGTTGCAATCACGTCGGCCAGGCGAGTCTCAGAGCTCAGGGCCCTGACCTCCGAGCCGCCATACACGGTTTTTCATAAAGATACGGTCCAGCTCCGCCCACACCCCGCATTCCTCCCAAAGGTGGTCTTCGCTCACCACATGGGTCAGGACATCTTTCTACCGGTCCTGTGCCCCAAGCCCCATGTGTCCAGTGAGGGGTGCCGTCTCCACATGCTCTATGTGCGACGGGCTCTGGCTTTCTTCCTCGAGTGGACCAAGCCATTCAGAAAGTCCTCGCAACTGCTCCTCGTCTTGGCCAAGCGTGTGAGGGGCCAGCTGATTTCCACTCAGTGGCTTTTCAATTGGATCACTTTGTGCAGCCGTACCTGTTTGTGAGCTGGCGGGTGTTAGAATCATAGAATAACAGAGTTGGAAGGACCTCTGGAGGCTATCTAGTCCAGCCCCCTGCACAGAGCAGGACCAATCCCAACTAAATCATCCCAGCCAGGGCTTTGTTCCCCCGCCGCTCATTGCGAGGGCACACTTGACTCGGGCCCAGGCCTCGTTGCCTGCCTTCGTGGCCCACGTCCCCATTCAGGACATCTGTAGGGCCGTCTTGTGGTCTTCGGTTCACACGTTGCGATCGTCTCCCAAACCAGGGATGACGCCAGGTTCAGCAGGGCCGTCCTCTGTCCTGGGAACTTGTGAACTCCTACCCACCTCCAACAGATATAGCTTGGAATCACCTATTGTGGAATACACATGAGCAATCACTCGAAGAAGAAAAGACAGTTATCTTTTTCCTAAACTGGTGTTCTTTGAGATGTGTTGCTTGTGTCTGTTCCACATGCCACCCTCCTTCCCCTCTGTTGGAGTTGTCTGGCAAGAAGGAACTGAGAGTGGGGAGAGCACGCAGCTCCCCTTATACTGCACCAGGCAGGTGCGATTCCAGGGGTTGCGGGGGGCGCTCCCCCTACGGGTACTGCTAGGGGAAAGAGCATGCACACCTATTGTGGAATAGACATGAGCAACACCTCTCAAAGAACACCAGTTACGGAAAAGGTAACTGTCAGGGGGTTTTTTTTGGTTGATTTTAAAGTTCAATCTCCTTACCTTGAGTTTACACAGTAGGTTTCAACAGCAGTGTAGGTTTGTATATGAGGTAGGTACAATAACCCGAGGACAACACTTCAGTGTATCGGTTGGTTTTATCTTTTTGTGTTGGCTGTCTATTTCTAATTTGATGCCAGTTTGCTATTTATTTCCCCTCCCCACCCCTCCCCAGGTTTAATACGATTTTTTTTCCTTGTGTTTCCATGAAAAGTCTGGGATGACCTGAATAAGTATCCTTCACGTGCCCTTTCAGTTTTTGGACAGAGGAGCAGAAAATGTTTGTCTCTCCAAAATACTATGATGAAACAAATAGTAAACAATAATTGGTTTATCTCTGTTTACAAAGTGCTGTGTGTCATACATACAGAGTTTCAGAGAGCGAGTAGGAATATGGGATAGAGTTAGAGTAAAAATCAGTAAACCAACAAAACTAACTGAAATAAAACTGCATATATTCCACTACTGCTATGCAGTTTCCTTTATATTGACCATATGTTCTCCTTTAATCTCTTTTGATGATGCTAGCTAAATGACTGTGTTCTTGTTTGTGAGGATTTACTGTATTACATTTAAAGAGCAAAGTCTTACCTTAATTGTTCGCAGTAATGATTTGGAAATCTTGACTTGACTGCTGTTGTATGTGTTGTGGCTCTTGAAGCACTCAGCTGACCGAGTGTGACTGCATAACGAACTCTAGTGGTGTCTTCAGCAAAGCAGTGAAATTCTTAGTATTTATTTCATTGTTGTATTGCATGACAAATTTTACTTCTATAAAATCTACAACTGTACTGTTTTTTGGCAAGAATATTTTTGACCATAACATTAGTTTGGTGGGTGAGGGATGGATTTGGTAGTCATAAAATTACTCATCAGCTGCCTTTGATTTATTCATTAATATGAGTGCTATCTCACTAATGTGTGTGACTGGAATTAAAACCTTTTTCTAAATCTGTCTGGCCCAAACAAAACCTGCATCTCTACATCTAAAGACATGCTTACAGAAATTCAATTCTAGATCAATTTCATTCTAAATTAATCTTTGTCTTCTGGGTAGAGCACAAACTGAAATCAGGTATAGAAAACTGATAAAAGCAGTTGACTTTTCTTAGCACTCTAGTAGTGCAAGTGTTCAGTAAATCAGCAGCTTTCATGCAGATATAATCAGATGCAACATAACTTCCTGAGGTTCAGAGGGTGACCTGTTGAATAGTCAGCTTCAGAAGTATTTGGTGGCTGAGCTGCTTCCGAGGGGAGGGGCCTGTGGCTAACTGTTCTTGCTGCTTCACCAGAAATGGGTGTGGATTGTTAATGTTGTAGGTCAAGGCTGCATTTACATCCTGTTCTTGTATATAGTTGAAAAACATGGAAGAGTTTGCATTTTACTGTATCTTTTAAAAATTAAAAAGGGAACTGAATTGTGAAGAAATTTAAAGGTCTGTGCCTCTTCTGTGTGGGTAGTCTCTTGTTTTGAGTCATTGTAAAAAAGGTAAGTTTAGAAGATTGAATTTGATTAATTTGATTTGATGTTTGAGTTGTATAACTTTTACTTACTGAAAAAAACACAATTGAAAACCCTCCTGCCTCTGGTTTAACCTTCTCAAACTTTTAACTTTGGCAAAAACAGGTAGTGAGGAGTAATATTGAAACAGATTTGTGGGTTGCAAAGTAAATGGATCTTCATTGTAAATTAATTTTATCTTTGCAACAAGTATATTCTGTACTTGGTTTTAGTTCATCATTGAAAATTATCTCTGCAAAGGCTTTGTTTAAATAGTTTAAAAAAGAAACTGGTAATGCTTGAATATAAATATGGTACTACTGTGTTTTAGGGCAGATTTTTCTTCTAGGTTTCTATCTTTTATGTATGCTGTGGCCTTTATATGAACTTAGAGGGAATTGAAGCTAGGAACCTGAACAAAATTGGAAAAAGGGCCATGTTTTTGTGCTATAAATAATTAATGTTTTTACAGTCCCAAACTTGAGATAGTAAGTAGGTAGATGTAAATTGCAACTAGCACTTCTCTAAAACACAATATTTTAAAAAAAGTTTTGTTTACCTTAAGGGTCTAAGTTCTTTTCATTGGGTAGCTCCATAATCCATTTAAGTGAAAACACTTCATAGGACAATATTTTTCCTTTTAAAAAAAAAAACAACCAAAAAACCCCCCAAAAATAATAAAGGAAAGCACTTATACATCTTATTTCGCAGTGAGATTTTTCAAACTACTGGACAACTTTTCTGATTGGGCAACAGTTTTTGGGTTAGTTGAAAACTTTCCTCCCCAGTATTTATGCAGGACATATGGTCTCCAGTGCTACCAGTATGCTAACAGCATATGGTTGAATGCTAAATTTTGCAGTTTTTACTCATGCAAAACTCCCCTTGCCTGAAGCAATTCTGATGACCTGTAGGATTTATCTTATCATGGTTCCTATGCTTAAATAATAAAGCCCTTTGCTTTTCATCCAGGGGTTAAGTGTAGCCCAACAATACAGTTGTTTCTTCCTTCCTTCTAGAGTCACTTAAAAATTATCTGGAACACCTGAATCAGCCCTTTGTTAATCAGATGATGCAGTTTTAGGGTCCTATTGGATTCATCACTGCTCCTGGTCAAGCAAGCTGAGGAATGGCTTCTTCCACATCTTTGAGCATAGTCCTTTGGTAGGCCAGTGGTTCTCAAACTTTTTTTTCGTGGACAACTTGAAAATTGCTCGGTGGACCGCTTAATGATCTTTCCAAATGTTATTTGTACCATTAGTTTAACTGTTGTAAAGCTCTTTGGATAAAAGCACTATATAAAAAAACCCTATAATAATGTTTTTTGTTTTACAAATAAAAGCACACAACTCATATTTTAATATCAGTAGTCTTACCTTTCTAATGCGATGGATGAGCTCTCTCTCCCCTGCCGCAGCAGCCCCTGAGCTGGGGCTGGAAAGGAGGGGGGTCTCTCCCTTTCTCTCCTGCCATGGCAGCCCCCAAGCGGCGGCTGGGAAAGAGGAGGGGTCTCTCCCCCGCCACAGCAGCCACAGAACTGAGGCATGGG
This sequence comes from Lepidochelys olivacea, assembly GCF_965140295.1. Taxonomy (NCBI): domain Eukaryota; kingdom Metazoa; phylum Chordata; order Testudines; family Cheloniidae; genus Lepidochelys; species Lepidochelys olivacea. The sequence goes on from NC_140429.1 coordinate 12,490,345, forward strand.
AGGATGGACATCTCTCCCCTGCAGCCACAGCCCTGGAGCTGGGGAAAGTCGCCTCTTTCTCTGGCCACCACAGCCCTGCACATCCCAAATTCCCCCCATCCCCTGTTCTCACTTCACTGTCCCCTCCCACCTACCTCCTATTACCCCCAAGGCCACCACCTCACTTTACATGTGCATCTTCTCCAGGGTCCAGTCACCTAATTAGTAGAGCCACGCCTGTGTGGCTCCACTAATTAGGTGGGTGGCCCTTCATTCTCTTTTGTGTGCAGCCGCCCAGCCATGCACCTTAGAGGGAACTATCTGTGGACCACCTGAATGGAGCTCGCAGACCACTGGTGGTCTGCGAACCACAGTTTGAGAACCTCTGGGCTAGGCAGTCGTCTTGGGTGAGGATGTAACCATATGAAACTATTCTTCTTCCAACCTCCATTTTGGACATCTTCAACATGTTGCCGTCCTTATGTAGAGTGAGGGTCACTTGGAAGCTCTAAGTGATACAAAATTCCCCACATTGCCAGAGCTAGGGCACTCCACTAGCTCTCTCCATTCAACTCTGGGTCCACTTGAATGTCCTGATTCTTATCTTAACTAATCCTCAGGCCATTAAGTGATCTTAAGGACTCACTGCATTCACAATCCACCAAGACAGTTGAGTTTATGGGAATGCTACAGTTGCTGGAGCCCATGATGAAACTTACAAGAGATGGGGACCAACCATTGTCTTTGGAAGCCCTTTGACTGTGGAATTTGTGCCATCAGTGATCAGGGTGTGACTGAGTCTGTTTTGTGAGCAAGCTGCGAGTCTCATCTTTGCACAAGACTTTCCCAACAGGAGAGGCTGAAAAGTGACTGGGTATCATGGATGAAGAACAGAAGGTGACCGATTCTCCCATTAAATAACAGTTAACTAATTCCAGGAAGGGTGGAAGAGCAGAGCTTTTTTGGCATGCAAAAAGCTGTTCAAACATTTGAATTTGGCTTCTAGGTGCTAATATGGTATAGGCATACTTCCTTTAATTTCAGTTGCTCTTTTTAGAGTTTATCCCTGCTGCTCCAACCAGGAGACTTTGAATCTTTCCCTTAACTTTTGCATATTCTTGTCAAAAAGTGAATTTGCTTTGCACATTTGGAGTGATCATAAATTAAACAGTGAAAATCATAGAATATCAGGGTTGGAAGGGACCTCAGGAGGTCATCTAGTCCAACCCCCCCTGCTCAAAGCAGGACCAATCCTCAACTAAATCATCCCAGCCAGGGCTTTGTCAAGCCTGACCTTAAAAACCTCTAAGGAAGGCGATTCCACCACCTCCCTAGGTAACGCATTCCAGTGCTTCACCACGCTCCTAATGAAAAAGTTTTTCCTAATATCCAACCTAAACCTCCCCCACTGCAACTTGAGACCATTACTCAAAGATTACATGAGAGAGAGAGATGCATGTGATATTTGATTTTAATAGCTGCATTACCATGATGGAAATGCTCACTAGTCAAAGCTGTTAATATTTAGAGCTGCTGATTCATACTCATTAGATCTGTGTAACCAACTGTAATTTTATACAGATTTGTACATACCAGATCTCTTATCTGACAGTACAGACAAGAACACATTTTAACAATGATAATATTAAAAAAAAAAAGGGGGGGGCAGTTGAATTTGTCAGATTTTGAATAACATTTTAAACATTTTAAAGTTGTACTTGTAAAGTACAAGCCTCACCTGGGTCCTAAAATCATAGTTTTCAATGGCTTATCTTTAAGCTGGGCACCTCTGTGCTGTTTCTGAAGCTGTTTTTAATTTAAAGTGCTTTCCTAATTAAGGAATTGTGTCTGAATACAGTGGCTTAACTAATAGTTTAATTTTAAACCAATTTTAGTTAATTGAAAAAGGCTGTGCACTGACACACTTATTTCAGTTTAGACCAGGCTTATTTTCATTTAGTTGAAGTCTGTTATGAATCTATTTTATATTAAACTGAAATAAGTGTCCATACAAGGTTTGCACCTTGTAACTAAATTGGTTTAAAATCCCACCTTTGGTGAAATTGGTGCCACTTTCTCATGTAGAAAACCCTAGGTAAGGTTAGTATCCTTCCTTATCCCAAATGATGGTGGTTGTGATTATTAAATTCCAGTTGATGTAATTACTGTGGGTTTAACAAACACCCCCCACTATCCCCCGAAGTAGGTTTAGGGAGGAAGGTGAGAGAGAGAGGAGGGCTTTTTACTGCTGTTCTGATGACTGTCTTTAAGTTTACGAAGTATGCTAATTGTCTTAATTCGATAACTGAGATTCAAATCTTATCATTTCTGATTGGGAATACTTCATATTTGGAATGTCTTAATTTTGGAGCTGTGCAGGGTTTGGAGGAGAGGCAAAGCTTAATTAGTGTAATTTACTATAGTATACAGGCTGTGAAGGTGAAATGGTTCTATAGTATAATGGGTGAGTCTAATGTTATGTATAACAAACTCTTGTGTGCATGTAATATGGTACAACCTTTTGATTTGGATTGTAACTCTCTGACCAATTGATACTTCATGTCATCAAAGTATTAATTGAACATAAGAATGGCCCTACTGGGTCAGACCAAAGGTCCATCTACTAGCCCAGTATCCTGTCTTCTGACAGTGGCCGGTGCCAGGTGCCCCAGAAGGAATGAACAGAACAGGTAATCATCAGGTGATCCATCCCCCGTCACTCATTCGCAGCTTCTGGCAAACAGGGGCTAGGGATACCATTCTTGCCCATCCTGGCTAATAGCCATTGATGGACCTATCCTCCATCAATTTATCTAGTTCTTTTTTGAACCCTGTTATGGTCTTGGCCTTCACAACATCCTCTGGCAAGGAGTGCCACAGGTTGACTGTGCATTGTGTGAAGAAATACTTCCTTTTATTTAAACCTGCTGCCTATTCATTTCATTTGGTGACCCCTCGTTCTTGTGATATGAGAAATAGTAAACAACACTTATTTATCTACTTTCTCTACACCAGTCATGATTTTTATAGACCTCAATCATATTTCCCCTTAGCCGTCTCTTTTTTCCAAGCTGAAAAGTCCCAATTGTACTAATCTGTCCTCATACAGAAGCCGTTCCATACCCCTAGTAATTTTTGTTGTCCTTTTCTGAACCTTTTCCAATTCCAATACAGCTTTTTTCAGATGGGGCGACCACATCTGCACACAGTATTCAAGAGGTGGGCATACCATGGATTTATATAAAGACAATTAAAGCACTCCGTGTAAATTATGCAAATAAAATGGAGTGCAAAACACTAATCCATTATAAACTTCCAGCAAAATTAAGGATGTTTGTTGCTTTTGAGTGCTCGTTATATGTGAGGAACAGGAGTTGCAGAATAAATTAGCACTAATAGTTGAAGTTATAGGCATTTTCATTAAGACTTCATAAGTTGCAAAGGGGTGTGCTACAATGTTGCTTCTTGTCACTTTCACACACTAGCCGTGAATTGTTTAAGCAGCTTAACCCTGAAACGTTTGCTTGTCAGTGTGGGAATTGCAACCACAGTGGAGGTGAATAATAAACATGGCGCACACATCTTAGTTCTGAGGGAGATGATTTTCAAGTATTTGTAAATCATAGGCTAACAAAGGTTATAAAAGAGACCAACTCTGTCCCTGTTTGTTAGATATTGAATTGCTCCTGCATTTCATCTGGAATGAATTATGAATTATTAGCCACTTATAGCTGTGGATTTACATGAAGTCTGTTAGGGTAATGTATGTTCCATGTTTCAGATCAGGTGATAGAGACTCTTTTTTTATTTATTTGGTTTCAGAGTAGCAGCCGTGTTAGTCTGTATTCGCAAAAAGAAAAGGAGTACTTGTGGCACCTTAGATACTAACCAATTTATTTGAGCATAAGCTTTCGTGAGCTACAGCTCAAATAAATTGGTTAGTCTCTAAGGTGCCACAAGTACTCCTTTTCTTTTTATTTATTTGTTTATTTTTGGAACCTGTGTGTGTTGTTAGCTCCACTCTTTTGGACTTGTCTGTCTGGTTTTGCAGGATGCTTTTTAAAATCTGTCATCAGCAACAAGGTCTAGGTGTATTTTAAATTGCACCTCGTATTCTGTTACCACTTTTTCTTTTTTGGGGAGTGTGTGAAGGTGTGTAGAAAGAGGAAGAAAATTCCACACTGCAGCAATAGTCAGCACTCTTGACTTGAATATTTTGAGAGCTGTGTCAATGGTCAAACTGCAGAGTGCTCTGGAACTGTGTAATTAAGAGTCGCAGTTGGATAGTGATTTAAAAATATGAACTCTTGAACATATTTTATAAAACGGGCACATCTGGGAATGGTAAGATACCAGGGAAAGGAACGTTTAAAATGATAAAATCCAACAGTGTTTATGTACTGATAGTAAGAACAATTAGCAGGTCAAAACAAAGTGCCTTATTACATTCAATATAAAAGTTTAAAAATGTGCATACAATGTTATTTTTCTACACAAAAGCCATGTTTTTTTCAAATAAATTGTTTAGTCTCTAAGGTGCCACAAGTATTCCTTTTTGTTTTTTTCATAGTTCCTGTTCAGGGTTAACAGGATACTGACGGATAAAGTCATTTTTAAGAAATCTACTTCCTTAGTTGTATTATTTTTAATATTCTAAAGTTATCTTAGTAAAATAAGTTTAAAATATGCTTTTTAATGTTTTACTTTCTGCATCCTACTTAGCAGTAATGAAAATGGACCCACTCCTTCTTTTGGCTTTTTAGTACTCATGCAGTGTTTGTATTGCAATCCTAAGGGATCTCTTAAAGTAAGAAAATAAAGCTGCATTAATTAAAACTTTAGAACCAAAATTTCAAAGGATCATCTTTCTTGGATTGTAAAACTTTTGTTTATTTACACAGTCTAGGGCTTACACAGCTAGTAGAATATCCTTTTTAATTTAAAACTTACTTTTCTTGTACTTTCATTATATTTTAAGATTTGATTTACAATAAGCAAGTGTGAATGAGGGTAGCATTTTTAATCCGATAAATGCCCTCTTGCTGGCTACACGGCCCTGCCCACGTTTTCAAAGGTATGCCTTATAAAACAGGTTAGGGTGACCAGATGTCCCAATATTCAGGGCTTTGTCTTATATAGGTGCTGATTACTCCCCACTCACTGTCTCGATTTTTCACGCTTGCTATCTGGTCACCCTAAGCCAGGTGCCCTTCCAATCAGACACAATAATTTATGTGAATTATTCTGTGTTTTTCATCCTGTAATACTGAGCTACTGGCCAGAAATACTTGTGACCATTTACTTAAGCTCTTGTAATAGTTTACAAAAGGAAATTGTTTCAATTTGCCCCTGAGGAAATCCAGAGGAGGTGGGTTTTAAGAATGTTTTCATTATAGGACAGAAAGCTGGTTTTGCATAAGCCATCTGTCTGACCAGGAGTTGGTGAGATCACAGCTGCTTTTTGCCCTCTCTGTGGATTCAGTTGAAGGGGCTTCTCACTGTGGTTGTAGTCTTAACAATGATATCAACAGAGCTTGCAGAAAAGAGGATTTGTGTGGTATTTAATTCTCTTGTGCTCCATGAATGTGGATTTCAGCAACATTGTTTTGTTAGTTCTGTTGTCAGCAACACATTGAAAATAATACGTCATTTGTCTGGTATTAAGGCAGTGACATGCAGAGCACTCCTGGATTAAACAGAAGCATAATTTATTTGCAAAACTCAACTGAGTTTTTGATATTGAGGTTTTTTTTCTAAATTACATAAACTGAACAGGACAAATGGTGGCTTTGATGCCAAAGTGGTGGTGATCTGTTCTTCTCATAAAAATATGTTGCTATGTCATTCAAAATATACTTTATTTGTATAGCACCTGAAAGTGTTAAGTGCCTGATAAATGAATGAGACATTCTCTGTCCCCAAGAGCTTGTATTCGCAGCCCTCATCTTCCAATTGGATGGAATACTATTAACTTCAGTGGGGCTTCAGTTGGTGCAAAGGTCCAAATTAGTAGACCATATTGCATGATTGGGGCCTAAATATAAGAGATGAAAAAATGAGGAACAAACAGGAGAGGACTATGGTTACAAAACTAGGGCGGTGCAGTTACTCAAGTTAGCTCTGTGCTCTCTGGTAGCTTATCTGTACATCCTTTAAAAATACCTATTTTTGGATCAAATAACATTTATTGTGTCTCTCTTACTAATATATAAAGTCACTAATTTTATAACATGATGTACTTGTACTTAGAAGAACTTTTTAAAAATACATTTTTTTTGGTGTTAATACACCGGACTCTTGCTAGAACGCGCGTCTATATAGAGCAAATTCGCATATAACGCGGTCGCGGCCATGGATCCCAAATTTAATTACAGTAGTTTAATTGCAATTCATTTTAACGCGGTACTGCACATGGATCCCAAATCCTGCGTTCTAGCGAGGGTCCAGTGTATTTGGTTTTTGTATATGTGAAAACTTAGTTTAAATTGCTACTTTTAAAATGTCTTCCCTCCTTTTCTTCATTATTCTCTGCTTAGCTGTGATTGCAGGTTTCCTTAGTGTGTGCTGCATAGCTCTTCAGTTTTGTGTAGTAGTAAAAAAAAAAACTTGTGAGCTGCTTAGTTTTCCCAGTTGGGTTTAATACAGACTGAAAATGCACACTGGTGATATTGTGGGTGGAGTGCTGAGAGAACCCAGGGCTATCATGCAGATGCAGAAGTAGGGAAAGCTGATGTAAAACTTCAAAGCCCTGCCCCAGGTTTCCCCAGCACACCCCCTGTGGGCTGATTAGAAATGTCTGTTTATGGTTGGCCTGTTTCTCTTTAATGCAGTTGAGTTGGGGACGTTAAGCTTTTCCCAGTTCACTATTTTAATACAAAATGAAACAGAAGCTTAATAGGGCTGCGGGTGGGGACCAAGGATTTGCAGCCGTGTCTAGTCTGTAAGGAAAGGTCTTGGGCAGTAGGAGGGAAAATATACAGAACGAACAGAGGGAACAAAGGGAGAGGCAGTGCAATTATACAAGAGTAAGAGCGGAGCAGCTGTGGTTGTAAAGGAGGGAGGCCTAGATTAATGGACAAGTGCAAGTTGAGCATAAAGGTATAATTTATACATGACATACTGGGTGTGTATATATAGCCTATAGAACAGTTTACAATTGATTGAGATGAAAGGCATTATATTAATACAAGGAATTACTACTGTGACTTGCAATACATTAGACATTCTAGTGACCAAGTCCCTGGAACACATTCATTCACAAATAGTTGTCCTTGATATCTTAATTTTGGGTTTTTTGGCTTGCATTTCCTCTGTCTGATAGTGTTCCATCCATGCTAGTTTCATTTAATGAATGATGTTAATACAAAGGATTTTTTGGTCTATTGAAGATGCTAATCTGTAAACTGAGACTTCTATCTTTTGTTAAGTCATTAAGTCATTAAAAAGAAAATGACATAAATAGGGCAACGTTAATTTATATAGTGATGTGAATTACCCAATGGCTTTTGTTGTGATCTAGTTTCTCAATTCTGTCTTGAAGTCAGTTCCATTGGTTAAGTACAGACAGATTGATATAATATTGAGTGTTATAGAGGTAGAAATAGCTAGAAAATGTCTCAGACAAACAAAATGGAAGTTCAAGTGACCAGCTACTCTGAAGATGGTTGTGACTGAAGTTGGTCCAGAAAAGTGCTACACTTTATGAGAGAGAATGAAAAAAGGTCAAGTACTGTATTGAATACACGCATCATCAGCCTGTAACTTACTTCTCCTGACTTTGTTTCTTTAAAGAAATAAAGCATAGCGAAGGTAGGATTTGTGCATGCTTCTTCCACATAGCTGTCTCTGCATCTCCCTGGTGCTGCAGCGGCTTGATTTCAATAGAAAAAAATTTAAATTGTGGGGTGGCTTTCTGAAGTGGGCAGATGAAGTCACTTAAGAACATGAATGAGACTACAGAAATCTTTTTGCTTGTGATAAGTAGTGAGAATTTAAACCCAGGACTCCAGAGATGAAAGGCATTTCTAGGACCATGGAGACTTTGGTCCAAGTGGTGCGCCGAGGGCCAGATCCAGTCTGCAGGATGATTCTGTCTGTCCCCCATGAATGATTTTCAGTTGCGTGCGCTCCTTTGTGGTGGCTTTAAGGCTGCTGCCAGAGTCTCCTCCTTGAGTCAGGAGGTAGCTGCTTTTGAATTTCTGCTGTGAGCATCTCTGTGTGTTGTGGTGTGTGCTTTCTGGATTTGAAACTTAGCACGTTTAAACATGCTGCAACAATAATCACAGTGCAAGGATGCAAGTAATTGCAATGGCTGTAGTAAGAAAAAAAAAAGTAGATGTAGAGAATAGAACATTTCAGACTAAGTGGTCAGCATCACCTATGGAGGAAACAGAGCACAGAGACTTTGAAAATGTATCTGCTTCCTTGAGGAACTGAATGCAGAATATGGGGATTTTCCCCTCCGTTTACAAGTTTGCTGGCTGAGTGGATGAGTGCCTTCTCTGCTTTTCTTCACTTAGAAAGGAGAGTCTTGCATTTCTGAAAGAAGAGAAAATAAGCAACACCACCCAGTTTCAAGAGCAGTTGGATGACCAAGCACTTCTTGGCCCACTGGCCTTCCTAACAGATATAACCGCTTATCTCAGTATACTCAGTCTCTAGCTGTATGGTAGAGATCAGAATATTTCTACTCTTATGGGTCATGTCAATGCATTCTGCAGAAAGCCTGGACTCAATGCACCCCTTCAGAAGACTATCGCCTGTTTTCCATCATGCAAGGAAATCTCAGCTGAGATGGCTGATGTTCTTTTGCAGCTTCTTGGACATTATATTACGTATCTTAGCTGAGTTCATTGCCAATTTTGAAAGTTCTCAGTTATAAAACACATGAAGTCAAAATATCACAACAAACTGGAGAGCAACACCCTTGGCTACTATTCCTGACTTGCCTCTAAGAAGACTGATGTCCACATTTGGACTCTAGTGCAAGGTAAACCTTTTCTTCAGGGATCTTACTAAAAGGTGAGCTATTCTCTTTAATTTAATTTAATTTTATTTCTTCTTAAGCCCATTAATGACTTAATGGCTAAATCATCCTAAAAATGATTTGATTGTAGAATCTGGAATTATATTTCTGAATGTGGTCCATGGAGATGCCCCAAAACTAGCATCTGGCCTACAGCACTGAAAAGGTTGGACCATATGTTATCTATACAAGTCCTGCTTACCTACTCTTGTCACTGTTCCATTCATAATGGAACTCAGCTGTGGCGACCTAGTGATCTGTTACCATATGAGGGTAGGAGTTGGATATAGTGGTTCAAAGGCAAGAGTGAACACACATACCCCCTCCCAGTAATAGTATAATGGCTCCACAGACAGGCAGAAGGTGTCAGTGTAATTATTTGGTTCAGGAGCAGACTCCGGGTTAATAAAGTGTTTGCCATGTATTCGTTCTCCCAGGGGATCAAAGGGACTCCCAACAGCTGAGCTATTCAAATGAAGAGGCGAGAGCCATCTCCCAGTGAGAAATGCACTACTAAAATGAGGCAACTAAAAACGAGGCCAGATAAAAAGTAATCTCTCTTCCCTACTGCTTGTCAGAACCTGAAGAATATACTTTGGGGAAATTGCTTTTTTTTAAAAAGCAGTGAAATCCCTGAAAAACTAACTTTTTCCACAGCTTGTAATTGTGTTTAAACAGTGAAAAAACACGCAGACTGAATTAGTACTTTCCCTGTTGTTTTAGTTAACTAGTCCTCTTGAAAAAGTCATGCCACAAATGGGACACAAGTAAGAACTGATTTAAATGGCATAAATGGTGGTAGTGTGAAGGTTTGTCTTATTACATTGTATTTAAGTGCTTGGTGGAAAGCTGGCTTATGAAGGTTCTGTCACTTCTACTATTGTAGAAGATCAGTGACTGGTCATATGGAAATACTGATCTCTGGGAAGCGAACAGCAGTTTTTCACTCAAGATGGCTTTGAATCAAATGAGTTTACAAATGTGTTGCATCATCTGCGTCAGCTATTTGTTGATATAATTAAGGAATGAAAATTCCACCACATATCCCTGTTCATAAAGATTAAAAATGGAAGCTGCCTTGTTTCACTGCCTGATGCAAAAAACGTGGTCCCATAATTGGTGAAGCAGGCGATGGTACTCTTTCATACAGGAGTGACTCTTTCATATGCTTCTGTGGCGATGGGTGCTGTAGAAAAACTGAAAAGGTTCATAGGGAAGAGCAGGACTTAATTAACATTAACATTTTAATTTTGTATAATTGGCTATTTAACAAAGAAGACTGTCTTCACTTAATCATTTTCTTTTCATCCTAATTTGGAGTCCCCTGCAAACTGGCTTCCACATCCTGATCAAATTATTGTTTTTTGGAGTGGTTTCTTTTCATTCCAACCTTTCCCTCTTCTTGGTGGAAAGGAGGACTTCTTATCCAGTGTCAAACTGGATTTCTTTGATACTTTCTCAGTTTTCTAGACCACTTCAGTAGCATACAGAAGTTTAGATCGCTTATCTTCTAGGTACTGTAGCAGCCATTGTATATATGCTGCAGACTTTTTTCTCCTTCTTTCTGATCTGTTTTACTTCTTGTTCCTTCTTTAGTAAGCTTATTTCCCTTACTTTCTTCAGGTTTTGGAGTAGCAGCCATGTTAGTCTGTATACGCAAAAAGAAGAGGACGACTTGTGGCACCTTAGAGACGAAAAGAAAAGGAGTACTTGTGGCACCTTAGAGACTAAGGTGCCACAAGTACTCCTTTTCTTTTTGCAAATACAGACTAACATGGCTGTTACTCTGAAACCTTAGAGACTAACAAATTTATTTGAGCATAAGCTTTCGTGAGCTACAGCTCACTTCATCGGATGCGGATGAAGTGAGCTGTAGCTCACGGAAGCTTATGCTCAGATAAATTTGTTAGTCTCTAAGGTGCCACAGGTTGTCCTCTTCTTTTTACTTTCTTCAGTCTTTCTTTATAGTCACCTTTGCAGCTAAAGTAAGGGAAACCATCAGAAGTGGATTCATTGGTGTGCTAGTACTGTTGCAGGGGCTCATAGGAGTTAGTTTCCACTTTTCTGATCTGTAGGCCAGGGGTTCTCAGGACAAATTATTCGGTGGCCTCAGAGTGCGGCCACCAACTCTTGCTGGTGGCTGCTCTCACTCTTTTTCCTGAAACACTTAATTAGCTTTAGGGAAAACAAACAAATGTGCACATATACAGGTACAAATCATTGTAATTTATTTATTGCTAGCTAGTAAGTAAGTCTGTTTTAAAAAGTGATATTAATGAACATACAAGTCTCACTTTTCACAGCAGACTTACTCAGCCCCGTCAAGCCTGGGGACAAATAAAACCCTGGATGAGGGTTGGGGAAGGCAGCGGAGGTCAGGGGCGATGGGGGTGGGGTGTGTGGGGGTGATCGGGTGGGGACTGGAACCTGAAGCCCAGTGGACAGTAGACAGAGCCCGGGGAGGAGACTGAAGCTGCACAGATGGAGCTTGGGGCCTGCCATGGCCTCAAGAAAAGTGACTGGTGGCCACATTTGAGAAATGCTGCTCTAGGCTACGGGGTACGGTACAAACACAATATAGCACATTTTAAAAGACAGAAACTCTTATGGCTTACAAAGTGGAGATAAGGGTTCTGACTGTATTGTGTGTAGTACATACCTTTTAAGATGATTGTTCTTGGGGACAGATAGTTTTCCTTTCCTTGACGTTTTTTTCTGTGCTACTGCAGTAACACATGTGGTGCTGAACATTGGAAGGGAAGGGAAATTAAAGATGGCAGAACATTAAGACAAAGTAGTGGTAGTAATTTGAGGAATATCTTAGGAAAATATAAGGGGAAAGAATTTTCTCTCGAGAATAAGATGTAGATATCTATTTTTGTGAAGCATATCCTTTTGAGTCCTTAATATGGATATGTAAAGTTGAACCACTTTAAATTTCCCACTAGACAACATGCTACTACATGGCCATATTGGATATGTGCTTTGTCCTCTTCTTGGGCTGTTAGAAGTTGTCTTGCTATGTAGCAGTCCTTCTTGTCATCTTAAGATGGAGTTGACTGTCTCCAGTAGGATCCTTTTCCAGGCCCAGTGTATGGTGGTCACTCTTAATATGAATGCTTTGAGAATGAATGCATGTCCTATCACTTCATTTCAAATTTTTGAAAACCTGAACTCCTCGTTTTCCTTAAACCTTTTCCCTTTTCTTCTTTTATCAATCTTTGATGACTTTCCTTTTGCCCATCTCACAACCTTGGGGTCCCCACTGACTCCTACTTTTCATTCTCTTCTCACATAACTTGCCATGCCCTGCTCACTTCAGTATCTGCTTCTACTTCTCTCTTTCCATTGCCAAAATCTCAGTATACTTCTTTCTAAGCTTCCTCCTAGATTGTGGTAAACTTCTGTCTCACTACCCAGCCCTTGCCTCTACATCTAGTAACATAATCCAAATTTCTTCTTTGCCCCTCGTGTTGATATCAGTTAGCTCATACTCCATTCCCTCCCCTGGTTCCCTGTCTCCTTCTACATAAAGTTCTGGAAGTCACCTACATCTTTGTCCTCATTGTCTGCTTCACCCCTGTTTAATGTTTTACTCTGTGCTGTGTGCATCTGCCTTGCTGAACCATTCTTCCATTCACATTTCTGTGGGAATTTTGTCCCCCACACTGCTACATGTGTTTGGAAAAACCAAAAGTGATAAAGAGAAACACTTTAATTCACAACACATCATTTGGCTATGGAACTCATTGCCAGAGGATGTAGTTGAGGCCAAGAATTTAGCAAGATTCAGAGAGGGACTAGACTTTTATGTGGGCAATAAGAGTATCCAGAATAGTCATAGTTAATGCTAATAAAATAGTATTGGAAAGAGGAGAGAACCTCATGTTTCAGAGTTTGTCAGTATCTTATGATGAGACTTTCATGGAGGGTGGGCAACTCCACAGCTACCTATGGTGTGTTTTCTTACACTTTTCTGTGAAATATCTGGTCCTGGTCACTGTGGGAGGCAGGACATTGGACTAGATTGACCATAGGTTTGATCTAGTTTGGTAGTTTTTGTGTTTCTAAAGTTCTATGTACACTATGGTGTTGTAGCAATAATAATGAAGAGATGTCAATCTCTCTGGTCACGCAATCACAGACATGAAGGTCGCTATCTTAAAACAAAAAAACTTCAAATCCAGACTCCAGCGAGAAACTGCTGAATTGGAATTCATTTGCAAATTGGATACTATTAATTTAGGCTTAAATAGAGACTGGGAGTGGCTAAGTCATTATGCAAGGTAGCCTGTTTCCTCTTGTTTTTTCCTACCCCCCCCCCCCCAGATGTTCTGGTTTAACTTGGATTTAAACTTGGAGAGTGGTCAGTTTGGATGAGCTATTACCAGCAGGAGAGTGAGTTTGTGTGTGTATGGGGGTGGGGAGGATGTGAGAGAACCTGGATTTGTGCAGGAAATAGCCCAACTTGATTGTCATGCACATTGTGTAAAGAGTTGTCACTTTGGATGGGCTATCACCAGCAGGAGAGTGAATTTGTGGGGGGGGGGGTGGAGGGTGAGAACCTGGATTTGTGCTGGAAATGGCCCACCTGATGATCACTTTAGATAAGCTATTACCAGCAGGACAGTGGGGTGGGAGGAGGTATTGTTTCATATTCTCTGTGTATATATAAAGTCTGCTGCAGTTTCCACGGTATGCATCCGATGAAGTGAGCTGTAGCTCACGAAAGCTTATGCTCAAATAAATTGGTTAGTCTCTAAGGTGCCACAAGTACTCCTTTTCTTTTTGCGAATACAGACTAACACGGCTGTTACTCTGAAACCAATGAAGAGATGGGGATTCTTGAGGCTCTAACTCTTCTCTCCTCCTTTGCCTGCTCCCTGATGGTTGTAAAGAATGAATTAGCTACTAATGTTTTTTTTTGATGTAATTAATTCATGACCATTCTACCTCTCTCCTTCTTCTCTCTCCCATCCCTCCCTCCCCCACCCCCCAAAAAAATAAAGACCTGATGTCTTTGAACAACATTTTAAATTATTTGAAAGACTGTGATCTAGGCATCACTGCCTTGGAAACATGTCATGTTACAACCTGGCACAAGGGAGAACTAAAATATTTTACACTCCACTGTCCTCTTTTTACAATGTCAAACAATGGAAAGGAGGAGAACCTTCAGTTTCTTTTTGTTCTACACTGAATATTCTTATCTTGGCAATTAGGTCTTGTATAGTCTAAGGTCACTGATATTCCTTGTAATAGTATTAAAAAGTGACTAGCTTACAGAAAGCTTGTTGACAAAACTTGTAACTAGACTCTTTGGAATTCTGAGGTTTTTTTTTTTCTTTCCCCGCCAAGCGCTCTTTACCAGCTGGTGACTGAAGGTCAAAAAACAAAACTACTCTTTACAAGGAAAGAGATCTTGGAATCAGTTCAGAGCTGCATCAGTATTTAGTTATCTGCTGAAATATATTATTTTTTTTTGAGTGGACAGCAATTTTGAGATGTTAGTAATTGATTTAAGGCCTGATCCTGCAAACCCTATTCCCTAATTGAAGTCAGGAGGAGTACTTGTGTGAACAAGGGATTGTGGGATCTAGTCTGTGTGACTTATTAAGAAATAGAGTTGTGCTCAATTCCCATTTTAAAGAGACTATGTTTGGTAGTATAAACCCAGAACTTTGGTTTTATTTTTGTTTTTTGTGTTTGCTTTTTAAAGAGTCTTAATCCTTTTGAGTATTACTTGTAATGAAGGTAAGCAATTTGTTTTTGAAAAATTATTTCAAACCTGATGTCCTTTTAATGCAATTTGTCTTGGGGTGGGGGAGTGAAGCTGAGGGGGTTGTATAGCGAAAACCACATAGTGCACCCAAACCTTGTTGCCGTACAGTTGCTTCTAAATATTTAGATATAATGTGATGAGTGCATAGAGGAGAGGCAGAATCACAGTCCAAGTGCATGAGCTAGCTGTGGCCAGGCTTACTTAATGCAGCCATTTGAAATCTGCTACAGAAAAGAAGTAGCCAACTAAAGCCTTTGAAATATTTTAACCTCAAACATCTTCTTTCATTCCTCTAATAATACGTATGCTTGTGTGTTTGTGTGTACACATGATATCATTTAGCAGGCTGCTCTCTATCAGAAGAGTACATAGGTCCCTTTTGGATCCTAATTATAGCCTTGCTTGGAAACAATTGAAGAGAAAGTAACAAAAGCAAAAACCATTTCACTAAGTGCCTGAAAAACTGTGAAGGAAGGAGACCAAGTTCTGTTGCTATACCTCCAGCATAAATGAGGCATAGTGTGAGTAAACACATCTGTGCACAGGAAAAAAATCTTTTGTGAAGTGTTCAGGGTAAATCTGTTTCAGTTCACTCAGCTGAAGTATACTGCCTCTGTCTCTGAGCAGAAGAAACTATTCCTTTAGAAACTATATGGTATTGATAGAGCGAGCGTTTTGAATGTAACTTGCTGAGTTTGAGCATTGGCCTGCTAAACCCAGACTTGAGAGTTCAATCCTTGAGGGGGCCATTTAGGGATCTGGGGCAAAAATTGGGGATTGGTCCTGCTTTGAGCAGGGGATTGGACTAGATGGCCTCCTGAGGTCCCTTCCAACTCTGATATTCTATGCATTCAAATTTGCATTGCTTAATATAAGGGACCCTTTACGTCCTACTCTATTTGGGGATAAAATTCCATTGATTAGGTTCTAGTGGTGGCCAATTGGAATGCTGTTCTGTTACCATGGCCCCTTGCTGAGACTGCTCTTATCTGATGAGATTTTGGTGTTTTCTTTGTTTTGTGCTTACTCATCTGCCTTGCTGTTCTTAACTTTGAAGCAAACTTGTGAAAGGAGCAGGAGATCTTTGCTATCTATAAACTGCAGGTGGCTAACACTAATGTCTGGTCAACATGTTACGTTGACCTGTTTGTGCATATGTCTACACTCAAAGTTGTCTCCAGCTGATTTTAGAGCCCTGTTATGGCGATGCAGTAAAACCACCTCCCCAAATGGTGTTGAGCCATGGTTGACCTACTGAGATCAATGCAGTGTGAGTGTGCAACTGTGTGACCTTTGTTGATCCAATAGTCCTCCAGCAAATGTCCCACAATGCCCCATGCCCTATGACCATGATTGCTCTGGTAATTATTGTAAACATCACTGCCCATGGATCACAGAGACTGGAAAGCCCCTTTGCCCTTCCTCCCCATGAAAACAACCCACATATTTTTGAAATGCCTTTTCCTGATTGCCCAGCTTTGCGAGCACACCTAGCAGTTCTCCCTTGTTGTGTACAACTGACCAATCAACCATACTGTGTCTACACACTAGTCATGCTTCTGCTTGGACAGGCAGTAGGAATTGGGTCTCCTGGGCTTGTTATAAAAAGTTTGTGTGAGCACAGCTGTGGACCAGCCATAGAAACATGGATATCTGTGAAAAGACTGCCTGGGGGATGCAGGCAAAGGAGTACAACGGGGATCAGCATCAGTGCCATGTGAAAGTGAAGGAATTGTGCCTGTCATACACAAGGCCAGGGAGTCTAACAATTAATCTGGTGCTGAGCTGCTGACCTGCCCCTTTCACAACAAGCTGCATGCCATACTTGGTGGAGACCCCATCACCATCCTGCAGACCACCATAGATACCTTGGAGGAGACAGACCCCTGCCATGAACAGTGAGGAGGAGAAGCAGAGTGGGGAATATGTGATGGGTAGCTCCAGCCATGCCATGACCCAAGACCTCATCCAGACTTGTCCACAGTCTAGCCAGTCCTGCCAGCCAAGCATGGATGGGTCCAGTGAAGGGGGAGAGATCTCAGGTAAGTGTGCATGCATGCATTTTTTCTTTACAGTGTCTAAATTTAACGCTGGCACCTTCCTGATACATCCCCAGGTTAGCAAGACACAGCTATTCACTTTTAATTGTTTTATTCATATGAGAAGAGGTAGATACAACAGATAGAGTTGGAGTTGACATCTGCTTTTCATTCCCCGTTAGGTTAGATTGAGGGGGGCTCACACAGAGCTGTTTGTTTATGTCCATAATGAAGTCCCTTGTATCCTCCAGAGATATCTCAATGAGACTTCTGTGGAGCTACTCTGCAGTTCTCTCCTGTTGGTTTCTAGGGATGGTAGCCTTATTTCTTCTTCGGGGGTAAGACACTTTCCCATGCCACTCTGTAACGAGTTTGGCTGGCAACAATACAGTAAAGAGGCTAGTGGCATATGGGGCAGGGTGACTTTGGGACCCAAGTAGCAGCTGTGCTTTCTGTGCCTTTCTTACCCTCAGGAATGATCAGCTAAAACCACCACTGCCTGTGGAAAATATTGCCACTATTCCGTGTCATTGCCCTATGCTTGTACCTATGGAATAGGGATGGAAATGGTATTGTTTCATCAACTGAATTTGCTTCTCCCCGGCAGACCATAGTCACTATGGCAGGGGCTGGTGATTGGTGCTGTGTAGAGATTCTCCAAAGCTGAACTGTCAATAAGCGTGTCCTATTAAAAGTTTCTAAGGGAAAAAGGGAAGGGAGTTTTGAAACTGTTTTTGTTTTTTGTCACCAGTTGCTACCATTACTGCCTTGAAAGGTGCCTCCCATAGCCGCAGCATGCCTGATCCCGGTGAGGAGGAGAAAGAATAGGACTAGGGAAGATATCTGCAGTGAGATTCTGAGAGCCAGTGCTGCACTGGACCGTGAACAGAGATCTTGGAGGGCCAACATGTCAGACAGCATGCAGACGGACAGAGTGGAGAGGAGACAGTCTCAGCAGGAAATGAAGTGGGAAGTGCACCAGAAGATAATGGGTCATCTTAGGCAGGAAACCCAAATGCAGCAGACCCTGATTGACCTACAGGTCCAAAAACCCTAGACTTTCCACCCTTTGCAGTCTTTAGAGAACTCCATGGTAGCAGTTCCCTCACTCCGCAGCATGCCACATGGCATCATGGGCCTCATCCTTTCCCCCATCACTCCATGACATGGGACAGCAAGGAAAACCACAGCGTCACATACCTGGACCTGTGTGAACCACAGTTAGTGTACTTGCAGCTAGATGAGACAACATTTGTGCACTGAAATGGACAGAAATGTTTGCTGCCTTTCAAATTTTAAAGTTCTGTTAATTTATTATTTTAGTTTATATTGCATTGCCTGTTCTCTTGCACAGTGTTTTTCTGCACTGTTTTTGACAGAACAAATTTCTATTTTTTGAAAATAAAGAATTTTATTAGTTCACAACACACTATGCAGAATACTTAGTGATATTCAAAGCACCCAGTACGTGTACATGTACAGCACCACAGAAGTCATAGGTTAAGGAGACGCCCAGTCCTATTCATAAATGTACAGCAAGCATTGCATAATTCAAAGCTTCAGTAAAATGCATCGTCAGTTATAAATGTACAGCAAGAACAGCATGGTTCTAACAGCACCCACAGCTCGGATCAGAGAACATAGAATCATAGAATATCAGGGTTGGAAGGGACCCCAGAAGGTCATCTAGTCCAAACAGTCTAGCACAGAACGATACTGTGGCTGACCATTAAAGTACTCTTTCAAAGCCCCCCTCAACAGCATAGCTTGACACTTGGCTCTTATAATGGCCCTTGTGTCTCGCTGTTTGAACTCAGTAGGCAGATGCTCCACCTCCACCCTGGTGGCAGCTTTTCCCCCCCTTGCCTCATTGATATTATGCATACACGCCATGCAGCTATAACCATTGGGATGTTTTTCTCATTGAGATCCAGTCTAGTGAGTAAACACTACCAGCATCCCTTCAGTCTACCAAAAGCACATTCAGCTGTCATTCTGCACTGCTGAGCTGTATTTGAATCTTTCCTTTGTGCTGTTAAGGTGGCTACTGTATAGCTTTATGAGCAAAGGGTAGGCTGGGTCCCCTTGAATCACTATTGGCATTTACGTATTGCCAGTGTGTAGTTTGGTTTGGAAAGAGTACTACTGCTTGCACCTTTCTGGACAGTCCTGTGCTCTTAAAGTTGTGAGTATCATGCATTTTCCCTCACCAGCCCATGTTGATATTGGTAAAGTATCCCTGATGATCCATCACTGTTTGCGTAACCACAGAAAAATAGCCTTTTCTATTGATGTACTCTGTGGCAATTTGGGCTGGTGCCGAAATCGGGATATGCTAGCTGTCTATTGTGCCACTGCTGCACGTCTATCCACTATGAAGTCCATGTTGCTGAGTCACAGTCCTATGTATCAGGAGATGATTAATGGCCCTACATGCTTGCGTGACAACAGCCCCCATTGTGGATTTTCCAACTCCCAAATGCTTCCCCACTGACTGATAGCAATCTGATATTAAAAGCATCCAGAGTGTGATTACCACACACTTCTCCCCATCAATGGAGCTCTCATTCTGCTGTCCCTGCAAAGAGAGATAGGGGTGAGCTTGGACCACAGATCCAGAAATGTGGCCTTTCGCATCCAAGAGTTCTGCAGCCACTGCTTATCGTACCAAACCTGCACTACAGAATGATCCCATCAGTCAGTGCTCTTTTCTCGGGCTCAGAAGTGGGGTTCTGCAGTCTTCAGCTGCTCTGTGAATGCCACCAACAGCCTTGAATTGTTTTTCGTTATGTCCCTCAGCAAACTGTTCTCAGAGAAATAGTCACATCCATTATTGTGGTATTTCCTCTCGATCTCCAAACACAGGAGGATCATGCATCCTGTATTTACAGTGTTCATGAGAACAGCACAGCTCTTCAGTCTCCATGCTCCTGTTAGAGATATTGGTGGACACTGAAAGTCCTGTGTGGGTTTGTGGGATTAAAAAAATGTGAAAATTATGGGCTATAGATGGCATTATGCAGTGGAGAAAGTTACATATTGGGAACTTGACCTCAAGATCCCACAGATCCCTGTGCAACTCATTTCTACCCCATCACACATGAAAATTTCCCAAAAGGCACTGCATAGAGTGGGGCATGTGGCACACTGGGATACCTATTGGGGTGCCCCACATTTTGCTTAGAGTCGGACACTCTTGATGAGTACATGCTGTATCCAGGCAAGCAGCCAAATATGCATATACAAGAGTGATGTATTAACTTCGGCGGCTGCACGCTGACATAACTTGTCATCCAAAACTGGTAGTGTAGACATGGCCTTAGAGTCGTATTTTTGGATTGGCAGCTCTTCTAACAGTACAGTTTGATGGATCATCAGTTCAAAGTTAATAAAGACAGGGCTTGAGGTAAGCTGCCAGCTGTGGAGTTGTGCCCCTTGCTGCTTTTACTGTTTTCGTAGCATCGCTGCTATTGATTCAGAAGTGAACTTTAACAGCTATATCATACACATTTCTTTACATTAAATGTTGCAGTTTTATTCTGATGTCTCTAATGAATGGCAATAAAGAAAAAGTCTAGCCATAAGGATTACATTCTGTAATGTAGTAAAAAAAAGAGCTTGCATGGGAAGACTTTTTTTTTTTAAAGCATATATTAAGCTAAAGAAAATACTTGTATCTGTGCCCCTGTACTATGTTTAAAAGGACGTTAAAGCTTTGGGACTTTACTGTTATTAGTGGGCTTGGAAAAGGTAATCATATAAGTCTGAGTGAACTCATTCCATAAGTAACTTAAAAGTATAGTTTTTATGGACTCTGCTTGTCCTACGCATGGGGCCTAAATCATTTAAATTTTGAATGTTTCCTTGGCACATTGTGAATTTGTAGGCATTTCCAGCTGTATTACTGGTGAGCAGATATAAGTGAAATATAAACCTTCTGGAGGTTATAGTCCTTGTCAGTTAGCTAGAACTGTAAACGGTCACATATCAAACTTTTTAAAAATCTAGGCTAATTTCTGGGACACTTCACAGAGAGGAATTTTATCAGAGTTCGTGCACACCATTAACTTATATTAAATTTTATCCCTCTATTAATGTCAGATCCTTTTATAAATCCAGTCCTCAGTTTGACACACATGATCTGCTGAAGGCAGATGGTAAACTACTGTTTTGCTCCCTCATTTAAATAGAAAAGCTGTACCGTGGTAGGAGGGTGAAGGAGGGGTATAGTGCTGCTGACATGCAGTAGATTACTGGGAGTGGTCCGGTGAGAATTAAATCCAGGCAATTACAATGTACCATCTGTGTTGTAACACTTGGAGGCTTATTTTTTCCTCTGTTACTGAGGCAAAATTTTCAAATGTTTTGGTGAATGTATCTTATTTCTTCTGGTAATAGGACCTCACCATTTGGTTAAAGGGACACTGTCAGTCTGTTCAAGACCCAAAACCTAACAGCTTGTAAAGGACCCAAATGACATTTAAATAACCTGCAAGGGGTTTACCTTCCTAATTTGAGGGGCTCTAAGCAGGTTTAGTATGTTTTAAATAGAGAACACACACATCAGATATTTCTATCAAGGACAAATAGAATAAGTATAAAATCTGTACTGTGGTCTTCACATCACCTGAAGCTTTAGAATAGTGGTGGGCAATGTGCCACAGGTTGCCCACCACTGCTTTAGAATGTGATGTATGCAGAGGCGATTTTAGAACTCATACATATCAATTTGTAATTTAGAACACCTAACGTTGTTATAAAATACCCAAAACCTTGCAAAAATGAGCACTTAAATTCTCCTCTAAATTGTTTATCTTATAGCTATTCTTCTGTCTCATGATACCAATTCATTAAAATTATTAAAATTAAAAAAATCACTAAACCCCTTGCAGGTTATTTAAATGTCATTTGGGTCCTTTACAAGCTGTTAGGTTTTGGGTCTTGAACAGACTGACAGTGTCCCTTTAACCAAATGGTGAGGTCCTATTACCAGAAGAAATAAGATACATTCACTATTAAAAAAATCATTAAAATTCATTAAAATGCCCCTCTGCCATGTACATTGGTCAAACTGGACAGTCTCTACGTAAAAGAATAAATGGACACAAATCAGATGTCAAGAATTATAACATTCATAAACCAGTCGGAGAACACTTCAATCTCTCTGGTCATGCAATCACAGACATGAAGGTCGCTATCTTAAAACAAAAAAACTTCAAATACAGACTCCAGCGAGAAACTGCTGAATTGGAATTCATTTGCAAATTGGATACTATTAATTTAGGCTTAAATAGAGACTGGGAGTGGCTAAGTCATTATGCAAGGTAGCCTGTTTCCTCTTGTTTTTTCCTACCCCCCCCCCCCGATGTTCTGGTTTAACTTGGATTTAAACTTGAAGAGTGGTCAGTTTGGATGAGCTATTACCAGCAGGAGAGTGAGTTTGTGTGTGTATGGGGGTGGGGGGGATGTGAGAAAACCTGGATTTGTGCAGGAAATAGCCCAACTTGATTGTCATGCACATTGTGTAAAGAGTTGTCACTTTGGATGGGCTATCACCAGCAGGAGAGTGAATTTGTGTGGGGGGGTGGAGGGTGAGAACCTGGATTTGTGCTGGAAATGGCCCACCTGATGATCACTTTAGATAAGCTATTACCAGCAGGACAGTGGGGTGGGAGGAGGTATTGTTTCATATTCTCTGTGTATATATAAAGTCTGCTGCAGTTTCCACGATATGCATCTGATGAAGTGAGCTGTAGCTCACGAAAGCTTATGCTCTAATAAATTGGTTAGTCTCTAAGGTGCCACAAGTACTCCTTTTTTTTTTTTAAAATTTCTAGTAACTTTTATAAATCTGGCAATGCAAGACTATTTTTGTCCTATTTGTTGTCTAACCAAATAAATGATTCTTTTGTAGTACTTATAAAAATGCATTGCATCTGGTACAGTAACTCCACACTTAATGTCCTCTCGCTTAACGTTTCGATCTTACGTCCCTGCTCAATTACAGAACATGCTCCATTTAAAGTTGTGCAGTGCTTCGCTATAATGTTGTTTGGCTGCCTGCTTTGTCCACAGCTGGCAGCCCCCCTATCAGCTCCTCTATGCCCCCCCAGCGCCTCCTGCCCGCCGGCAGACCCTGTGGATCAGTGCCTTCCCCTGCCTCCTGTCCGCGGCAATCAGCTGACTTGTGGTATTCAGGAAGGAGGGGGAAGGAGCGAGGACTCGGCGCGCAGGCTCCCCCTCCCTCCCCTGCCTCCTGCCCTTGGCAATCAGCTGGTTTGTCGCATTCGGGAGGCAGGGGAGGGAGGGGGGAGGCTGCGTGCTGAGTCCTCGCTCCTCCCCCCACCCTCCTGCCCCGAATATCGCAAGCCAGCTGATTGCCACAGGCAGGAGGTGGGGGGGAGAAGAGCGAGGATGCGGCGCACCTCCTCCCTCCTGACTGCCCATGGCAATCAGCTGGCTTGCGGTGTTTAGGAGGCAGGGGAAGGAGGGGGAGCCTGTGCGCCGTGTCCTCACTCCTCCCTCCTGAACGCAGCAAGCCAGCTGATTGCCATGGGCAGGAGGGAGGGGAGGAGCGAGGATGCAGCGTGTGGAGTAAAGGGGGGGGGAGAAGAGGCGGGTTAAGGGTGGGGGCTTGGGAGAAGGGGTGGAGTGGGCGGGCCGAGAGTTGAGCCCCCTGCCCCTGGTTCTTGCAGAGTGGGGGAACCTGCCACTGCTGCTGTGCAACGTACTTCTCCTAGCCTACAGCACCTTCAGCCTCCTTGCCTGCCTCATTGTCTCCAGTGCCAGTGGACTGTGCCTGTATGGGGTAAGGCGGAGGCACCTCCCAACGATAGTACTGTACTGTATGGCAAAAATGTTTTTCCATGGAACCTAACCCCATGCATTTACATTCACTCTTATGGAGAAGTTGGATTCACTTAACATGGTTTCACTTGAAGTCGCATTTTTCAGGAACATAACTACAATGTTAAGTGAGGAGTTACTGTACTGTATAATGATGTTGAGCTCCAGCCTGAGCAGATCTTGATTGTAATGGAATTGCTAGCATTTTTATTGAGGTTTGCATTAGGTTTCTCTCTAAACTTTTTCAACCAATTTCTTTGTTGTATTTTCTTAACCCGTGTAAGAACCTTTTGAGAAATATGCCTGGAGCGTACTTGTTTGATTGGTAATCTTCAGTAACACTTATACTCCCTTCTGAAAATTTATTATTGTTACAAGAAGTACTACCAAAGATTGCTATAAGTGGAAGATGCTTGAGAGGGAATTGTTTTTTAGTTTGTTTACTTTGTGCACTTGACAGTACTAGTCATATAGTCATTTTTCCCTAAAGGTTTGAGTGGACCTTTCACAAACAAAGACCGGGGTGGGGGAGAATTATTTTACTAAGAGAAACAGGAAAATGTAATTGTAAAATTGATAGGGGGGACTCGGAGGCAGCATAGTACCTGAGACCACCTTTAATTTGCTCTTTAAAAATGGAAAAGATTTAAAGTTTTTGTGTCCTTTAATTGAAATCTTCCTTCTTTGTCACTTCTTATTGCAGCAGCAGTGTTCATGTTACATTTTGTCTTTCAATAAGGCCACATGTTGGTTTATTAGGTAACTAAGTCAACAGCAGTACATTGTAATATGTATGACTTTATAAAATAAACATTTGTTATATTGTGTATTTAGGCGTTAGTATCTGCTACACCTAAATATTAAATATTGCCACATATAAGAATTGAAGGCTTCTTAATGAAAAAAGACCAATTTTTTTCTTTTAAAAGAACAAAGCCTTGAAGTTTAAATGGTCATTTTCATAACTTTATGTTGAAATGATCAGGGGATTTGCTTTCTGTGTTGAAGGTGATAAGTTAGTGACTTAGCCCTGTTTGAATAATAAACGTGCTTGCTTCTGAGTAAGCATTGGTTAATGGACAGTGAAGCACTTT
Source organism: Lepidochelys olivacea (assembly GCF_965140295.1). Taxonomy (NCBI): domain Eukaryota; kingdom Metazoa; phylum Chordata; order Testudines; family Cheloniidae; genus Lepidochelys; species Lepidochelys olivacea. Next base: position 12,515,110 of record NC_140429.1, read on the forward strand.
AATGATGTTAAGACCCACTGTGCTAGCTATATATTCCCCTACTAGTCTTTCTCTGAGCCATCATGATGAATGAGCTTAGCTATATTTGCTTTTGGTGTGACATCTTTATTATACTTTAATACGTTTTAATCACTTATGCTAGTCAAGACCTTTTGAAGACAAATATACAGTGATAACTTAGTGTTCTCAGTGTAAGGCTTGAAATATCTGGACTCCCTGGAACCAAGAGAGCCAGCAGAATCAATTCAGCCCTTCCAGATTTTCCAGTTAGATACATTCTGAATTACCACAGTTGAGTGTAGGTATGTTGGAAGAAGTGGAAGTCGGCAAGACTCCAGAATCCAAAGTCCTGTCTGATCTGCTGTTTGAATTGCGTGTTGGCGCTAGTGTCCTTCACTACCAGTTCCCTTTTCCTGCTTGTGTGCAGCTTGTAAGTGAAATAAATTATGTTTTGTCAGATATTTGTTGGAGTTCCTTGATGTATAGAATTAAATTGGTCATTATTGAAAAAGTATTACTAAAATAATTCAGATGGTGTTAGAAACATGAAAATTTACTACGTTAAGTTTACAGTGTAAATAATGCATAATAACCATATTTAAATGAGGGCAGAACTGATGCTGAAATGTAGAACACCCAGTGTATTTAGAACTCCACTAACTTCGTATTTTTAGAACCAATAAAATAGAATAACCAATTAGTTTATTCAAACCATGAATGTTTGAAACAGAAAATAGGATGGAAAGTCTTTCAATTACTTACTAGATTTTAATTTACTTTTTAAAATATTTTTATTAATAAAACTAGACTCTCTCCCTTGCCGAAAAAAGGAGGTGTAGAAACAGGTAACTATAGTATGTTAGCCTCATGGATCGGGGAGGATGCCCTCTATACGAACAATTAGGGCATGGTTTGAGTTTCAGGGGAGGTAACAAGGATTGGTAGTTTGAAGGTGTCATAAATATAAAGGGAAGGGTAACCACCTTTCTGTATACAGTGCTATAAAATCCCTCCTGGCCAGAGGCAACATCCTGTTACCTGTTAAGGGTTCAGAAGCTCAGCTAACCTGGCTGGCACCTGACCCAAAGTACCAATAAGGGGATAAGATACTTTCAAATCTTGGGGGAAGGAAGCCTTTTGTTTTGTGCTCTTTGTTTTACCTGTTGTTCTCTTTTGGGACTGAGAGAGGCCAGACAGAAATCCATCTTTTCCAACCCATCCTAATCCAAGTCTCCAATATTGCAACCAGTATAGGTAAGCCAGGCAAGGCGGATTAGTTTCTTTTGTTTTATGTGAATTTTCCCTGTGTTAAGAGGGAGGTTTATTATTTGTTATTATTTATTATTATTTATTATTTCTGTAACTTTAAGGTTTTGCCCAGAGGGGGATCCTCTGTGTTTTGAATCTGAATACCCTGTAAAGTATTTTCCATCCTGATTTTACAGAGATGATTTTTACCTTTTTTTTTTTTTTTTTTAAAATAAAATCCTTCTTTTAAGAACCTGACTGATTTTCCCATTGTTCCAAGATCCAGGGGTTTGGGTCTTTGATGATTTTGTAACAAATTGGTTAGGATATTATTCTCAAGCCTCCCCAGGAAAGGGGGTGTGTAGGGCTTGGGGGAATATTTTGGGGGAAGACATCTCCAAGTGGTCTCTTTCCCTGTTCTTTGTTTAAAACGCTTGGTGGTGGCAGCATACTGTTCAAGGACAAGGCAAAGTTTGTACCTTGGGGAAGTTTTTAACCTAAGCTGGTAAGAATGAGCCTAGGGGGTCTTTCATGCGGGTCCCCACATCTGTACCCTAGCGTTCAGAGTGGGGAAAGAACCCTGACAGAAGGTGAGGATGTAATCTCTGTAGAGGGTGGTGAGGATTCATTGGATCGCTAACAGCAGTCTTTTTTAGGAGTTAGCATATTCAAGCTCAGTTTTGCAGTTCTATTTTCTCTTATATTAAAAAAACACTTTATTGTAGCTTCTGAAATATTTGTCATTTGCATAATACTGACATTGTGTGTACCTGGGCCTGAAATCATCAGTCCTGTGAAATTCTGTCTACTACAGAATGCTGCATGCCTCTTCAGCAATACAGGCTACCATGACCACATTAAACCTGTCCTCTGCTGTCTATGCTGACTTCTTATAGACTACGGAGGCAAGTTCAAATCTTGATCCTTATTTTCAAGGTGCTCAATGGCCTGGATCCAGCATATATAAAAGATCACCTAAAGCTTTGGGATGCTGACCACTGTGCTCAACTCTGCTCCTCAGTTATAATGGAACTTTCTACTGTCAAGGTAAAGCTTGTCTGTGCCGGAGACAGAGATTTCTGGAGGACTGATTTGATGCTGTGGAACAGACATCTACAGGAGCTAAGGACCATAACAAATCTTACGCCTTCCCTTCCAACTGGAAGGCATGCTTTGTTGATTTTGACTTTTAACAAACACACAGCAGCATACCTTTCAATAAATAATCTAAACAACCAGCCAACCTACCAAAACAAAATGCTACAGTGTATACACGCTTTTCTCCTGGGGAGAGGATGAGAGAAGATGCTAACCACATGTCACAGACATTAGTCATGTTGCTTAATGCACTACTGAAAGGTGCTCTGGTGTTATGATGATGAGACCAGGATAAGCACTTGAATAGAATAGAATAGAATGTAACTTTAAAATGGAATTGTTAAAAAGAACTCTCATCTCCAGAATGGCATGAACCTCATCTATACAGCCGGTGCCTATGTGTCCCAGAAGTTAAGAATAATAAGATGACATCTAAATGAGCTGCAGGATCTGAGAGAGAGTGTTTGGTGGTGGTGGAGATATGAATGAAAACTTTGTCTGCATTTCAAAATGTTTTTTTTTTTAAAATATATATAAATCTCCAAATCGGGAAAGTATGGGAGTATCTTACTAATAGTGTCTTCCTAAGTGTTTAACAAAATAGCTGTGTAAAAAAACAAAACAAAAAACTGTTGCTCTTTCATAGCTGTGCTATGAAGGTTCCACTGGAAAACAAAATACTATTTAGAAATGCCTCCTTATAATGAAAGTTTAAGAGGTGTATTTTAAATAATATATGTTCAATCTTCTTAATTTTATTTCGCCTTACAAGACAGGGCCTTGTGTTCTTACGCTTTCAGTTGAAACCATAAAAATGAATTCTGAATGTAAAACTTCAGAGAGAGAATATAATTAGTGAGTCCAAGCAGAGTGACAGACAGTGAGTGCATCAGGGACCCTGTAACAAAATATTTGACTGCACTTAGTGAATTATTATTGTTGGCGGCTAACTGACTCTATTAAATCTTTATTGGGAAGGCAGGGAGAGGCAATACTTGTACGTCCTATCTCCACATCCCTAGTTTTATGAAGTACATTTGGATCAGATCACTGGGCTGTCCCTGAGAAAAGCAGAGGTGCAATGTAATTCCTGGGGGACAAAGGAAAGACTTGGAGACGTTTGCTCATCTAAAGCAAGACCCACCTTTCAGTGTTGGAAAACAACATGGTCTGCAACTACAAGGACTGTCCCTTGCTGAAATCAACCCAGTAAACAGACTTTGTTGTTTTGGGTCCAGAGACTTTAATATTAGTTTGCTCAGAGAGGAAGTGTCTATTATTGGGGAGTTATCCTGTTTACTTCACTTAATAACAAAAGTTTCTCTTACAGGCCTACTATCTCTATTCTGAGCTTCCAGAGCCTTACATTTAACTTTAGATAGGAGGGAATTTTGAATGGATAATGTTTTGAAAGTGATTCTTGTTAGAGGGCTTATTCCTTTATCCTAACAATTCTTGCCAGTTTATTTTTTCTAAATGAAATCAATGGGAAGTAGCTATAAAGCACATTGTTTTGGCAGCCAGACCAAAACATGACTCATAATTAACCCCTTCACTACTGAATATGGATTCATCTGTGCCGTATGCTCATTCTGTATTATACAGGAGTGTCAGCATTGCAACTAAACACCAACTCCCCCTGGGGATGTACCCAGTGAGTTGGCCATTCGTGGAAGTGCATGGTTTTGTACAGGGTATCAAGGGTTATGGGCAACATTGAACTGGTTAAACACTAATTCTTGCCTGGCAACTCCTGTCATAATATCTAGTTTTATAGCTGTTAAAGATGGACTAACAACATTAACTCTGATTTTTCTCCACCCCTGTTAGTGTTGCTTCCAATGTGCATTTGTGGGTGGAATTTTGTATTGATTTGACAAGACTTAAAAGATTTGAAAGACAACTGTTTTAGGCAGGTATCATTACAAAAATTGTAGAGGAATAGACTTGACTCAGTTGGGGTTCAAGAGTACAGTGTGGGTATCGTAGGCCTCATGTGTATTTGCTTTTACCTCTCTCTCATCATGCCTTGCTTGTTTTGCTGCACATAGTGACCCAGACTGAAACACATGGATAGGTAATTTTTGCCGCTTCCCCCAGCAAGAGAGTAGGAATGGCTGATGAAGATAAGTATTGCCAGTTCTATGTTGCTGCTGCTGAGGTTTCGTTGTCCATTTTCCCCTGCCAAATCCTCTATCAAGCTACAGAATACTAGATCTATTTTTTTTAAAAAAAAATCCTACTAACCTCTCCTTTTACGTATACATGAATTGCATTAAAATTTATCCTCTGATCTACATTATTCAATACCTCACTTCACATACTCTCTTGCAAGTAGGTTGTGCCATTTGGCTCTAACTTTATTGGATTTTTACTGCTTGAAGAGGGTCCCTGGTGTTCTGTCTGGACCCGTAACAATCTTTTAAAAATGCATTAATTCAACAGACCTGTAAGTTACCCTAAAATCAGATAACTTTAGCAACAACAACAAATATTACAAATTAACCTCACCATGGAATTCCCACTAGAGTGTCTCTTGCTAGCTATACCAAATCACTTTACAGGTGAGAGAAGAGAAAATGGGCTTTGTAGTGCATCCTGGAAGCTAACAAAAGTGTCTCGTAGGATATGGTGAGCAGATGAGTTCCAAAGGCTAAGGCGGGGGAGCAGGCTAGCAGACAATGTCCTGTCTCTTTCATACCACTGTGCCTCCACTAACAGCAAGTGTGGTAACATCTCACAGGGACACAGTTCGGTCCCACTAGCACACACTTAACCTCTGAAAGGAAATAACAGTAGGTTATAGCTGCGCAATATTTATTGCCGGTGGGGAGATAACCCACACTTGACTTTCAGATTCCAGGCTTTTTGCAGGGCTGATCATTGGAAAGCTAAACAGTATCCTCCTCTTTGTAAACTGCAGAAATCTGAGCTATGATAGAAGACATTTGAATCAATAAATGTGGAACTCCAATGTCATTTTCACTGTCCATAGTTTAACCATGCTTTTTTTGAAACAGTCTTGTGCTGTATTTACCCTGCCAGTTTGAAAGAACAAGGAGAACAGTGCAGATGGAAATTACTACGTTATTTGAAACAAACATTAGATATGAAAGGACATGCTTACCATGCTGTTCCAGGATGACAGGGAGGTGCAAAGGGGTCAGATACAAATAATCACAAATCTCTAATTCTGCTGTCCTTGCCTCATTCTTCTATTTATCATTTCCTCCTTTGAACATATTTAAGGGGGCTTTTCAAAACTAACATAGCAAAAGGCATTGGCACGTGTACTTGTGCACACGTGAGGTTTTCTGTATGGCTATGCTTAGCACTGATTTTATATTTTAATTGCCTAGTTAAGAACACTAAATTATGGAATAAGTAAAATTTAAATACAGCATTAAGCTTCAATGTAGGTAATGTGTGGTGGGAGATTTTAAGAGAGTGGGGTGGAAAGGAGAGAGAGAAGCAACTATTCATGGATTCAGACTTCTTGAAATGTAATCTTGTGAACATTTTTAAAACCAGCCTGAAATGATGGTGAAAAGTTAAATCTTGTCTAGTCTGCTGTTGGGGGCGCTCCCTTGATGCACTCTTATGGATGAGTGGGGAAAACTGTCTTGATTCCTGGAGCCTGCTGCAAAGCAAAGCAAACCAAACCTCCATTGAATGGACTAGATGGCTCAGTGCAGGCATTCCCAAACTGTGTTTTCCCCCAAGCAAGCACTTTCTGATGGTCCATGGCTGCACCTTGTTTCCAGCTGCTGAATCACATTAAAGGAAGTTAAAAATGTTATATACTTCACTTTCCCACGTGAGAAATTGCCGTAATTGCCATGGTGGTGGTATTAGATGGTCCATCAGTGGCCAATGGGAGAGAAGGATAGGTATCCACAAGGCACTATTAGAATATGATCCACTTCATGAAAATGTTTAACATCTGACTCAGGGGATTGCAATAGGATATGGAGTCTGTCACTTATTATGGATTGCTGGTTCAAATTCATCTTAGGCGAACAGCAACATGTGGTGGTAGCTCACTGGTCAATGTAAAATAAGTTCAGTGAGGATTTTGGAGAGTCTCAGTCCAGCTGTTACTACATAGGTGTTCACATGGCAGAATCCTCCAGCACGAGTGACCACTTGATTTGCAGTCTCATTTAAAAGGACAAGGACTATGGAACTACACTTCTCCATCCAGGGAACTGATGGGCAGGATCCCCTGGGAGAATAACATGAGGGGGAAAGGAATCCAGGAGAGCTGGCTGTATTTTAAAGAATCCTTATTGAGGTTACAGGGACAAACCATCCCGATGTGTAAAAAGAATAGTAAATATGGCAGGAGACCAGCTTGGCTTAACAGTGAAATCCTTGCTGATCGTAAACACAAAAAAGAAACTTACAAGAAGTGGAAGCTTGGACAAATGACCAGGGAAGAGTATAAAAATATTGCTCGAGCATGCAGGAGTGAAATCAGGAAGGCCAAATCACACCTGGAGTTGCAGCTAGCAAGAGATGTTAAGAGTAACAAGGGTTTCTTCAGGTATGTTAGCAACAAGAAGAAAGTCAAGGAAAGCGTGGGCCCCTTACTGAATGAGGGAGGCAACCTAGTGACAGAGGATGTGGAAAAAGCTAATGTACTCAATGCTTTTTTTGCCTCTGTCTTCATGAACAAGGTCAGCTCCCAGACTACTGCACTGGGCGGCACAGCATGGGGAGGAGGTGACCAGCCCTCTGTGGAGAAGGAAGTGGTTCGGGACTATTTAAAAAAGCTGGACGAGCACAAGTCCCTGGAGCCGGATATGCTGCATCCGAGAGTGCTAAAGGAGTTGGCGGCTGTGATTGCAGAGCCATTGGCCATTATTTTTGAAAACTCATGGCGATCGGGGGAAGTCTCAGACGACTGGAAAAAGGCTAATGTAGTGCCCATCTTTAAAAAAGGGAAGAAGGAGGATCCTGGGAACTACAGGCCAGTCAGCCTCACCTCCGTCCCTGGAAAAATCATGGAGCAGGTCCTCAAGGAATCAATTCTGAAGCACTTAGAGGAGAGGAAAGTGATCAGGAACAGTCAGCATGGATTCACCAAGGGAAAGTCATGCCTGACTAATCTAATTGCCTTCTATGACGAGATAACTGGCTCTGTGGATGAGGGGAAAGCGGTGGACGTGTTGTTCCTTGACTTTAGCAAAGCTTTTGCCACGGTCTCCCACAGTATTCTTGCCAGCAAGTTAAAGAAGGATGGGCTGGATGAATGGACTATAAGGTGGATAGAAAGTTGGCTAGATTGTCGGGCTCAACGGGTAGTGATCAATGGCTCCATGTCTAGTTGGCAGCCGGTATCAAGCGGAGTGCCCCAAGGATCTGTCCTGGGGCCGGTTTTGTTCAATATTTTCATTAATGATCTGGAGATGTCATGGATTGCACCCTCAACAAGTTTGCGGATGACACTAAACTGGGAGGAGAGGTAGATACGCTGGAGGGTAGGGGTAGGATTCAGAGGACCCTAGACAAATTGGAGGATTGGGCCAAAAGAAATCTGATGAGGTTCAACAAGGACAAGTGCAGAGTCCTGCACTTAGGATGGAAGAATCCCATGCACCTCTACAGACTAGGGACCGAATGGCTCGGCAGCAGTTCTGTGGAAAAGGACCTAGGGGTGACAGTGGACGAGAAGCTGGCTATGAGTCAACAGTGTGCCCTTGTTGCCAAGAAGACTAATGGCATTTTGGGCTGTATAAGTAGGGGCATTGCCAGCAGATTGAGGGATGTGATCGTTCCCCTCTGTTCGACATTGGTGAGGTCTCATGTGGAGTACTGTGTCCAGTTTTGGGCCCCACGCTACAAGAAGGATGTGGAAAAATTGGAAAGAGTCCAGCGGAGGGCAACAAAAATGATTAGGGGACTGGAACACATGATTTATGAGGAGAGGCTGAGGGAATTGGGATTATTTAGTCTGCGGAAGAGAAGAATGAGGGGGGATTTGATAGCTGCTTTCAGCTACCTGAAAGGGGGTTCCAAAGAGGATGGATCTAGACTGTTTTTGGCGGTAGCAGATAACAGAACAAGGAGCAATGGTCTCAAGTTGCAGTGGGGGAGGTTTAGGTTGGATATTAGGGAAAACTTTTTCACTAGGAGGGTGATGAAACACTGGAATGCGTTACCTAGGGAGGTGGTGGGGTCTCCTTCCTTAGAGGTTTTTAAGGTCAGGCTTGACAAAGCCCTGGTTGGGATGATTTAGTTGGGGATTGGTCCTGCCTTGAGCAAGGGGGGTTGGACTAGATGACCTCCCGAGGTCCCTTCCAACTCTGATATTCTATGATTCCCCAGAGATAGTCCCTTCAGGTCAGGGCTGAGGTATCTTGTATTGGAGGGATGATGAGGGAAACTTGAATTTCTGCTTGTACCTGTTTGCTCGCAGTAGAGGACTTTCCCATCCAGGGCACCTTTCATGAGCAACACATTCTCAGAGGAAAAGAACGCCCAGCATACCAGTGTTTAAATAATGGTGACCTCTTAGAAACAAATTTTAAAATGGGCTTTGTATAAGTGACTTGCAGTAGTTACACTACTCTATCTCAGCTGTTTGGAACAGTAGATATGTATTGTACAGAGCTGCAATATTTTTAGGACAATCAGTATTAAGTGGTGGTTGTATCTATGGCCAAAAACTTCAAAAACATTTTTTTAAAAATCTGAAGTATTTTGATTACTGTGGGGAAAATGAACATTTACATTTTTTAATTTGGAAAAAAAAGTTTTGAATGTTAAATGTGGTAATGCCTAAATGGGTGATGTCTTGAATGTTTCTTAATTCTAAACGAGAACTTTAAATAGATGTTTCTACTTAGGTTTGGGCTAGAAGGGATTGAAACAGACGTTTGCCCCTGTGTAAGCAATGGTAATTTGTTACTGCAGATGCATGTGATGCAACTCTCAAAGATTAGTTCTATCCCCTTTAAAGCATGATTATTTCAGGTCCTCTTTATACTTTAAATAGATACGCTCTTCATGTGATTTCCATCTCTTTGTGTCAACAGCCAAGCTGAAGTAAACATGGCATCAGATTAGTAAAATGGTCTCCAAAAAAACCCTGCTGTCCATTAGCGGGATAAATACATTTGAGAAAGCATTTGCAGTTTAAATTTGAGACTTTTTTTTTTTTTTTTGGCCTATGCTGTGCAAGTATCATTTTATAAATGCCAAATTCCATAGATTTCAGCAGCTCAGTTTACTAAAACCAAATTGCTTAAAGGCAAAGTTATTTACTTGAAATAGGTATATTTTAAACTTGGCCTCAATAGGCACCATTCTGAATACTTCTGTATAGTAATGCAATAATCAGTCTAGGTTCATAGAGGAAATGAAGGGGATTATTTTAGAATCATAGAATATCAGGGTTGGAAGGGACCTGAGGAGGTCATCTAGTCCAACCCCCTGCTCGAAGCAGGACCAATCCCCAACTAAATCATCCCAGCCAGGGCTTTGTCAAGCCTGACCTTAAAAATATCTAAGGAAGGAGATTCTACCACCTCCCTAGGTAACGCATTCCAGTGTTTCACCACCCTCCTAGTGAAAGTTTTCCCTAATATCCAACCTAAACCTCCCCCACTGCAACTTGAGACCATTACTCCTTGTCCTGTCATCTGCTACCGCTGAGAAGAGTCTAGATCCATCTACTTTGGAACCCCTTTCAGGTAGTTGAAAGCAGCTATCAAATCCCCCCTCATTCTTCTCTTCCGCAGGCTAAACAATCCCAGTTCCCGCCTCTCCTCATAAATCATGTGTTCCAGTCCCCTAATCATTTTTGTTGCCCTCCGCTGGACTCTTTCCAATTTTTCCACATCCTTCTAGTAGTGTGGGGCCCAAAACTGGACACAGTACTCCAGATGAGGCCTCACCAATGTTGAATAGAGGGGAATGATCACATCCCTTGATCTGCTGGCAGTGCCCCTACGTATACATCCCAAAATGCCATTGGCCTTCTTGGCCACAGGGGCACACTGTTGACTCATATCCAGCTTCTCGTCCACTGTCACCCCTAGGTCCTTTTCTGCAGAACTGCTGCCAAGCCATTCGGTCCCTAGTCTGTAGAGATGCATGAGATTCTTCCGTCTTAAGTGCAGGACTCTGCACTTGTCCTTGTTGAACCTCATCAGATTTCTTTTGGCCCAATCCTCTAATTTGTCTAGGTCCCTCTGAATCCTATCTCTACCCTCCAGCGTATCTACCTCTCCTCCCAGTTTAGTGTCATCTGCAAACTTGCTGAGGGTGCAATCCACACCATCCTCCAGATCATTTATGAAGATATTGAACAAAACCGGCTCCAGGACCGACCCTTGGGGCACTCCATTTGATACCGGCTACCAACTAGACATGGAGCCATTGATCACTACCCGTTGAGCCTGACAATCTAGCCAGCTTTCTATCCACCTTATAGTCCATTCATCCAGCCCATCCTTCTTTAACTTGCTGGCAAGAATATGTGGGAAACCGTGGCAAAAGCTTTGCTAAAGTCAAGGAATAACATGTCCACTGCTTTCCCCTCATCCACAGAACCAGTAATCTCATCATAGAAGGCAATTAGATTAGTCAGGCATGACTTTCCCTTGGTGAATCCATGCTGACTGTTCCTGATCACTTTCCTCTCCTCTAAGTGCTTCAGAATTGATTCCTTGAGGACCTGCTCCATGATTTTTCCAGGGACGGAGGTGAGGCTGACTGGCCTGTAGTTCCCAGGATCCTCCTTCTTCCCTTTTTTAAAGATGGGCACTACATTAGCCTTTTTCCAGTCGTCTGAGACTTCCCCGTATCGGCATGAGTTTTCAAAGATAATGGCCAATGGCTCTGCAATCACATCCGCCAACTCCTTTAGCAGTCTTGGATGCAGCGCATCCAGCCCCATGGACTTGTGCTCGTCCAGCTTTTTTAAATAGTCCCGAACCACTTCCTTCTCCACAGAGGGCTGGTCACCTCCTCCCCATGCTGTGCCGCCCAGTGCAGTAGTCTGGGAGCTGACCTTGTTCATGAAGACAGAGGCAAAAAAAGCATTGAGTACATTAGCTTTACTGTGTTTATGTATTATTACTTCTTAAATTTAATATTTATAGATTCTTTAGTCTGTCACAGGGACACTTATTTTTGGTAGGAACTGAAATTTGTTGTTGTAGTAAAACTTTTGATCTTTTGAAGAGTGTTGTTGCTTGTAAGTGGTGTATCTTTGGGAGGTTTTTCTTCTGAAACTTCCTGTTTACACCATTTTTTCAGTTATGTATCTCAGGAAGCGAGATACGGCTGCCACAGAATTTTTGTATAGGATGTTACTAAGAGGCTTGTTTAGTTACATGTCGGTTTCCTCTACTCCCTTCCCACAAAATGGCACAGGCACAAAGTTTTACTGGAGGGTGAAAAAGAAGACTTGAAAGAAGTGTAAAGCTAGAAATGCTAAGGGAAGTGCACTTTTATTTCTAGAAACCTCATTATTGCTTTTGTTTGTCTTCTGCAGTTGTCACACTAGAAATATCTCTCATTGACTATTTTGATTAGGCAAGACAGCTGCCATTTTAACTGTGATGCATTGTAAATACTGCGGAAAGGAAGCGCTAAGGAGCACTTGCAGTACCAGAGTTGAGCAGAATTGCTCATGGACCTGGAACACATTTGTTAGTATAATCCTCACAGTCAAAGGTGTGTGAGCAGACATGGATGAAGATGTCTCTATTTTTTTTCTTTTTTGCAAAAAGTAAACTAAGCCAAGTCTAGTTTTACATCGAGTGTGATTTGTCAGTGATGGATTGCTTTGTAAATAATGCTCAGTAGGCCACAGACCAGAGAGAGCAGCTGTCAGGAAGTGGTGCTTGGAGCGCTCGTTATTTGATTTACAATGGCTAAATGCATGTGTAAACACTGAAGAAATATTCTTGTTTACTTTTTAAAATCTCTGTTACAGTTTCATCATGACAACAGAGAAGAGTCTAGTGGCTGAGACCGAGAATCCTAAGCAGCAGCAGCAAAAAGAGGAGGAGGAAGCTGCTGAAACACAGAAGCAAGAGGCTTCTTTGGAGGCGGCTTCCGAACAGGCATCTGAGGGGCATAATCAAACGGGACAGAAACAGAAGGCATCCAACGGTGATACCCCCACACACGAAGACCAGAGTAAGAACAAAGAGCGCTGCACTTCTGAGAGTCGGGGCCTATCACGCCTATTTTCATCATTTCTCAAAAGGCCCAAGTCTCAGGTTTCTGAAGAAGAAGGCAAAGAAGTGGAGATTCCACAAGAGAAAGGTGAAGGAGGTCAGAAAGAGACAGATCTAGGAGCCAGTCCTAATGAAGAAATCCTGCTGAAGGCCCCAATAGCAGCTCCTGAACCTGAACTCAGGACTGACCCATCTTTAGATCTTCATTCACTAAGCAGCGCAGAAACACAGGTAAACAAAAACAAAGTTGATTTGGATTCTGTTTGGCTTCCTAATCAGCTAGCTCATGTAGTCAGGATTATTTGTCAGGTTAAGTAAGGAATAGAGGTTTGTAATCCTCCTATGTTAGATTTGATCAATGAGAACCCACAAGATTCTGAAAAAAAAATTTTTGGAACTTCTAGTATTTGACAGACATTATGCTACATCTGACACTTCCTGCTCTTCCTTTTTCCTACTGTTTTAATCATAATATGTTTAATCTTCAAAGCATTATATAAACACTAACAAAAACTCCTAAAACACTTAAAGAAAATATTCCTCTGAGGCAAGAAAATTTGTCAGTTGGGATTAAACTCAGAGTACATCCTTCTGAAAGTTACTTTTAGTGCTCATTTTTAAATATTCTGATATGTACAATATGGATAGAAGAAAAGTCAATAGAAAACACATCATGGAAATTACATCTGTGTTCAGCAGAAAACAAACCTCAAAACAGACTTAAGTGCAAGCAACACAAGTGACAGTTCAGAACCTCATGGACCTCAGTTCAGTTTACACCCTCTCCCACCAGTGTGGTAGGCCCTGTTTTTTCTGTGGCCCCACACATACTTTTATTAATCACTTGGAGCATATAGACTGGGGATTTAAAGGGAGCCTAAGGACTTTGTGTCCAACTACTAGTCATTTTGTGGTTCCCTTAGGCGCCTTAAAAATCCTAGCCTTAAATGCATAGACCTCGGAGCTTTAAAAGGTAGGTATTATCTCCATTTTACTGATAGGAAACTGAAGCACAGAATGTTAATAGCCAAATGTTCAAAAGTGGCCTGTAGTTTTAGGTACATCACCTCTTGGCTACTGGACTTGAAATACAATGGGCTTCTTTCTTTCTTCTTTCCTGCCAGAAGTGCTAAGTATCTGCAACTCGAGTTCAGCTGGCATTGTGGTTGCTCAGCATTTGAAAGAGTCAGGTCCAGGTTGTTTCGAGTTGAACACCTAAAGTTGATGGCTGTTTCTGAATAATTTAGCCTGGGTATCTTGCCCAAACAATTGTATATAGAGCCGGGAATAGAATCCAGTTCCCTTAGTTCCCAGCCCAATGTGCTGGAGGCAGTGTGATCTAGTGCAGTGCTACTCAAAGTGGTGGTCCGCAGACTGGTGCGAGTCCACAAGCCATCGGCTGCCGGTCTGTGCGCACTTTGGGAAAAAAAATTGCCAGTCCCCCACATCAGAGAGCTTGAGAAGCACTTGTCAAGTAGACAGACTAGTGCTGCTTGTCAGTGGTGTAAATAGGAAGCTTATAGCTACTGTAACTTCTTACTTAACGTCATCCCGGTTAACGTTTTGTTGTTACATTGCTGATCAATTAGAGAACATGTTCGTTTAAAGTTGTGCAGTGCTCCCTTAGAACGTTTGGAAGCCTCCTGCTTTGTCCACTGCTTGCAGGAAGAGCAGTCCATTGGAACTAGCTGGTGGGGCCTTGGAACCAGCCCCCTTATCAGCTCCCGTAAGTTCCCTATGCGGCAGCTGCCCAGCAGGCTATCAACTGCCAGGCAGTTCAGCTGTACCTCCCCGCCCACTGCCATGTGCTGCTCCTGCCCTCTGCCTTGGAGCTGCTCCCGGGAGACTCCTGCTTGCTGTGCAGAGGTTAGGGGAAGAGGAGTGCTAATTTCAGGGTGTCCGCCCATCCCCCACTGCTGTACCTCACCTCCACAGGGCAGTGTGGGGGAGACACTGGTCAGGATGGAGGGAGCTTGCTGGCAGCTGCTGCTGTCTCAACTTGCTGATCTACTTAAAAAGGCAGTGTATTTAGAGTCCGATCAGCATACTTAAAGGGGCAGTGTGCGTCTCTCTCACACACATGGTGTGTCTCTCTGTCACACTCTGCCTCCATTCGTGCTGCTTTGTGGAGTGTGAGGCTACATTAAACAACAATGTGTTAACCCTTGAGGGCTCACCGAGTGGTAGTTCATCATTTAGCAGTAAGGCATTCCCTGGGAAATATCCCACCCTCTGACTCCACCACCTCAATCATGCTTCACAATCATCACTGGTGTGTACAGTATTAAATTGTTTGTTTAAAACTTATACTGTGTGTGTGTGTGTAGCCTTTTTTGGCGAAAAAAATTTCCCTGGAACCTAACCCCCCCATTTACATTAATTCTTATGGGGAAATTGGTTTCGCTTAAAGTAGCATTTTTCAGGAACATAACTACAACGTTAAACAAGGAGTTACTGTAGTTTCTTTTGACTTGAGGACTTTGAGCAATTTCCACTTTAAATTGTATAGCATTGCCGAACCAAACATTCAGAAATCATGAGTTAGGCTCCCAAAAATCATGACATTAAAAAATAATAATTGTGGGGAGTCTTATTTGCCTTTTGGTTTCTGAGTCTTTACAATACACTCTGCTTTAGTTTAAAAAAAATTTCTATCCCTCATATTTGCAGAGAAAAGCTTGAAAATATGAACTGAGATTTTTATCTAACCATTTGACTCCAGGAGCTGGGCCTTTAAGCGAAACAAATACTATGAGTGAGGTTTGCAATAAAATTGTAGGCATTTGATACACTGAGTATATGTGAACTTGTGCAAAAACAAGCCGCACAAACCTTCAGTGCATATAAGTTAATTTTGACTATAATGTGTAAAATTAGTATTAATGTCCTTTTAAATCCTGACTCTTAACAGATATTTCTAGTGTGAAACCGTTTATGTGAAGTGTCCTGTTGTAAAGCCTCTGAGTCAGCATGTGTGTCCAAATCCATCCGATTCTCTGCTTTCTGATTATCCTATCTCTGTCACAGCAGAAAGCAGCCGTCTGTGAACGTCGGTCTAATTTAAATAATTGCAGATACTAAAGCATGCATTGGCACAATGGCATGAAGGCAGTCTTCCATTTTTACTATCACTCATAACACAGGAAGACTGATTAGCACGTTGGATCCCAAAATTAAATTCTGCATTATGTGGGTAGGTTTATTGTGATGAAAACCGAGACACTTTCTCAGGGCTCTAATGGAAATGTAGAAAGGACTGTTTTACCATGAAACAATTCTAGGAAATCGCTTGGTTTTTATGGATTAGCTGAGCATTTTGCCTGCAAGATTGAGGGGTCAGATTGGAAAAATGAGTCTCCAATCTAAAATGAGATGCCGCTAACAGTAGATTGAACAGGTCTTCATAATATAATCTCAACCCTGTCCCTTCTGACATGCTTTGATAAACTAATAACTAATGAGACTAATTTAAATTTTCATTAGACTTCAGAATTAACATGCACTTGAACTGAATAAATATCAGTTGACATCTGAGCTGTTGTTTCAGATTCTTTGCAGACTTGGGCAGACATCACTGCATTGGTTTACATTTAAATGATCTTCAATGAGAAGGGCTAGCAATTCAGTTTAGAAAAAGAAACTGTAGTCTTTAGAGCACAAGATACAGCACCAGAGAAAAACTCTAAGTTGCTGAGCCACTGTGAAGTGGCCCACTTTGATCTCTAATGGGATTAAATCACCTACAGTACATTTATGCTGTGTTGACACTACTTGTTTGAAACATGTAAGTAATAAATATGGTGTCGTGGGATTTCAGCCTGCTCAGGAGGACAGGAGAGAAGATCAAGACCCAGAGAGCAGAGATCTTGAGATTAAGGAAGGAGACGGAGTGCAGGAAGAGTGTTCCAAGGCAGAGTTGAAAATAGAGAGCCCTGAGACAAAAACAGGCCAAGAATTAAAAGCCACCCAGAAATCAGTAAGAAGACACAGAAATATGTACTGCAAGGTTTCCTTGCTGGATGACACCGTTTACGAGTGTGCTTTGGATGTAAGTGCCATTTAGTCTCTTAAGATGGGTGATGGGGGTGGGAGCGGGGAGGGTTTGGAATTGCGTGATGCTGCCAGTGAAGTAAATGGTTAAACTCCACTGGAGTAGGACTGTGTCTTAAACCATAACAATTATTTAAGATCTGATAAGAATGTAGGGCACCTTGGACATTGGGGAAAAAAAATCCAACATCTCTATTTGGCGGGTTTTTTAAAAATGCTGTAGTCTCACTTGCTGATGCTTTCTCCTTCACTTGCCCCTACTTCTGATACTCCAGGCTTGAGTGTGATTGATATATAAATTTTACATCCTCTTAAGATTTGATTATAACGCTAAATAATATTCAGATCAGAGCCAGAAAATGTTTGTCAGCTGGATTTGTATGCTTTGCTGGCTTTTCACCCAGAATACCTTGGAAACCTAAGATCACCTGCTGCTGACTAATAACAGGAAACAGTTTCAGCAAATCACCAGAGAAAAAAAATGAGATGATCACCACTTAAACTTTGTCAAAATACTTATTTTTGCTTTGTTCCTTCAAATTCTTCCTTCTCATATGAGCTATGCCTTGAAAGAGTTAGCAGGCATGCTTAATGGGCATATAACTATCAGTTGTATTTCATCCCAGTCTTTCCTAATCATTTATCTAAGCCACAATCCTTACGTCACTATTTATAACAATTTTTACAAAGGGTGATGGTAGCACTGGCACCAGGCCAAACCCTGGTTCGGAATGCTCGTTCTTAATTATCAAATTTTGGGTTTTAGTGGTTGTGAAAGGGTTGCTTCTATTCCTGTCATCAGTGTGTTGCAGTTGCCTTAGTTTTCCATTAGGAGGAACTGTGTGCAAAATGACAAATTCCAAAACTGTCTCCCCTTGTGTGTAGTTTAACACAGTCTTGACACAAATGCATCCCAACACAAGAAGCCTCTCCTTTCTACACCATCTGCTCAGGCTTGATTCACCCTTCTGGTGCAGATTCTGTAAGCTGTCTCTTCAGCCTTTACAGCCCTCTCACTGTGGTCTGGGTTACCTTCTGTCCTTGTATCAGAGGTTCATAAGTTCTCCCTTTAGGTTAAGGGGTTCACCCCTTGGTGCATGGATCCAAGGCAGTCTTTTCCTCTTCCCCCTGCCCTTGCCTGGGGAGACCTAGCAGCTGCCGGTGTTCTGCTTCAAGTTTCCCAGTAGAGATCTCTGTGTCTTGTCTTACACTGAGAAGGTGGCTTGGCTTTTATTCCACTTTCTTTCCTAAAAGGACTTGCTCTCAGCTTACAATGCCTGGTGGGCGTAGGTAGGCCTACAAGTCCCAGAATGCCTGTCCTTAAATGTTCAAGACCGGATAACGAAACTGATGAGTTGGGCCAACATGCCATTTTACGTGGATATGTAAAAATTGCTAGTAGAGTGACAATGTCTAGCAGTATTCAGAATAGAAATGGCAGTAAACAAATAATGTTTTTAGCATCCCTATTAAATCAATTTCAGAAGCTCTGCTCAGTCCCCTATAGTTGAAAGGTTTTTGGCTGTACATGTTTTTCATATCTATCTCATAGGATGATCCCAGTGTCCTAGCAATAAGAAGTCAACGGAAATCTAATTCAGCATCTGAGTACTAGCCCAACACGTAAACAATCTGGCACTTAATCTTTGAGACATAATGAGCTTGTTAAGCCCTGAACCCACTGGTTAAGTCTAGTTGCTCATTTGTGACCTGTTTAGGTTTCTAGGGCTTCTTGTGCAAAGCAGTTACCTTAGATGACCTTGTACAATTAGGTCAATGCATCAGTGTTTGTGCAACAGTGTTGCTGCCATTGCTATCCCATGGGATGCTTCTGGTAATGTAGTTTTATGTCCTAGAGACGATGAGAAGTGGTTACTGGAACATGGTTGGGGGAAAACCTTATCTGATCACAAGAAATAGCTGATCTTTTAAGGAAAGGCCTGGGACAATTATGAAGTTGAAGCCTAAAAATTGTTTGCAGCAGTTTGAAGTTTGTTAGCTGTAATTACAGTTGTATCCCTGGAGCTGTAAATCGTTTTAAGGCTATAGCTGTTCTCTCTCTCTCTCTCTCTCTGTTTCTCTTAAAACATCTAAAGCTTAAATTATCGAAATGTCCATTGTTTCTCTAGAATGTTTGATAGAATCTGTTTGTCAGGACAAGCGTATGTGGATTAGACCCAGTCTGAAATTTTGTTGAACTCTGCCATATGGCAGATTTTTAGATTTAATTTTTAATCTCTGTTGAGTTTGAAATGAACATGGTGTAGCATTTAAAGTAGGTTTAAAATGAAATACAGTGGGTCAGAAATAATTTTTATTTCCTGGAGAGCTTCTTATGTTACTATGCTTATTCTTATTCTGAAAGTGGTGGTGTAATGAATGCTTAAATAAAAATCAAACAAAAAACCTCCCCAAAGTGTAGTATTTAAATAACACTTCACTTCAGAACATTTTTTTAAAAACCTAAATTAATCCTAAAGACAGATAAATATTATTCTCATTTTAAATGGGAATACTGAGACCAGGAGCTTGTGATTGGAAGTCAGCAGCACAGCTAGGATTGGAACCCAAGGTTCCTAGCTCCCAGTTCTGTGCTTAATCCACTAGATCATGTTGTGTCCCAAAATACAGTGTCAGAATAATAAATTCTATTTCCAGTCACAAGTCTGTCTGGTCACCACTTGATAAACCTAGCTAATTTAGCATTTTGTACTGCCACCTATCATTGTAGCGTAAGTACCTTCTTGGAGCATTTTACAAACACTTAAGCCACACAACACCTCTTTTGAGTAGGGAATAATTATATATCCATTTTTTGAGATGAGTAAGATGATGTGTAGATAAAATGACTTTCAGGATGCTCAGTCAATGTGGTCAGGGACAGAGTCAACATCAATTTTAAACATTTCCCCAATAACTCTGGTTTGCTGGATTTGAATTTCCTATCTGATGCTCTTCCCTGTAAAATGAAATACTTGGCCATAAATTGCTGAGCCAGTCAGCACCCCTTTCTTTTGCTCAAGAATTCAGCCCTCTTCAGTGATTATGCAGAGTGGGAGAGTTATTGGTGGGACCAGGAGAGGAGAGACAAAAAGCAATGTATACTATAGAATCCCTGTTACTTATTTGCAGAAACATGCCAAGGGTCAGGATCTGCTTAGAAAAGTATGCGAGCACCTCAATCTTCTGGAAGAAGACTACTTTGGACTGGCCATATGGGACTCTCCAACTTCCAAGGTAAGAAGATGCTTGTGGAACTACAGTGTGCAATAAAAAAAACCCCCAAACTCTTCTCGATAGGTTCTTGTCTCCAAAATGGGAAGAAGTGTGTAGCGTCCCAAAAAATTTTGCTTAATCTAGCAATATTTTTATTTTCCCCCTATGTGTGAAAGACCTTTTCTAAGAACTGGCATAGTGTGTGAATTGTAAGAGTAACGATATTGTGAATAAAGAAAAGGAGTACTTGCGGCACCTTATTTAAATTGGTAAGTCTCTAAGGTGCCACAAGTCCTCCTTTTCGTTTTGCGAATACAGACTAACACGGCTGCTACTCTGAAACCTGATATTGTGAATAAAATAGAAGCTACTATAAAATAGGACAGTATGTGCTTTGCTAATGGAGGGGAGTGAAATGAATTTGGAAAAATCTGTTCTGGAGGAACTGAAGCCACATTCAAAACAGATTAGATTAGGTTCTGGTTTCTTTTTCTTTTTCTTATGACTACATTACAAAGATACAACAGAAGAACTGTAGGATATAAGTTATTCAAGAAGTGTTGGAGAGATTAGGTTTCAGAGTAACAGCCGTGTTAGTCTGTATTCGCAAAAAGAAAAGGAGGACTTGTGGCACCTTAGAGACTAACCAATTTATTTGAGCATAAGCTTTCGTGAGCTACAGCTCACTTCATCGGATGCATAGAGATTAGGGTTTTTCCTTTTCTTTTAATTGTGGTTCACAAAATCATGGTGAATAGAGTGGATAGGATAGAGTAGATGACACTTAAGATGTGAAAGAACCTGAGCACAAAAGGAATTCAGGGAGAATTTCTTCAGTCATAAATTATTCCAAGTATCTACTAAAGGCAATAAGAGGAGCAAACAATGTCTTGTATTTTGGGGGTAAATAAGCATATTTGATTTAGCTGTTAATTTGAGTCAAGTGTATGTAGATTGCCATCTCACATCTCAATTTCTGAAGGGTCTTGTGTTCATTTTCCTCCTCTTCCTGACTTGTCTGTCACTGTTGTGACAGACTCTTAGTGATTTTAGCCTTAGGTTTGTTTTATTGATCAGGTAAGCGTTTCCTTCTTCACTATCATGAGTATACCTCTAATATGTATCTGAATGAACCAGTCAATCAATATTATGACTGGAAACAACTTACTCCCTGCACCCTAGTATTCTGCGATACAATACTGGCTGTTCCAACTTTATAAAAAATGGAAAGAAATGTAAGTGGTTGAAGATTTAACAGTGTGTTCTGTGCACACACAAGGGAATTATTTGGATAATTTCCATGGAGTTGCATATGTAAATTCCACTCCTGTCCTGTGTGTAATCAGGAAATAGAGTTAGAAAATTTTGAGTTACATTTGATTTTCTACAGAAAAATGCTAAATGGAGACTGTCAGTTTTCATCCACACTTATTTGTGATTAGTTGAACCAACCAAATAAGCGTGTAGCCTTCTTGGAGCACTTTTCCCTTTAGAGTGGAAAAATATCACAGGAGAATAGCTCCAGCTGGCCTGACCATCATTGGAAAAAGTCCCTGGAGCTCTTGTCAGCATTTACAGGACTTGGTGGGAGGCCATTCTGGATTAATGTTTCAAGCTGGGGCTTGTCACTGACAGAAGGGAAGGAAAATTCTAAAAGCATAAGTATTTAGTAAGGCAATGCAATTCCTAATGTATTTGCTGAAAATAAGTTAAATTCTTCATACTGAAACTCAAATTGGTCAGTTTTACTTTATGATTTTGTTTAGATTTATGCAGCGTCATTGTCTTGCTAGCGTGTTCTTTAACAAATCAGACTGCCTTACATAAAAGTGAAGCACAGCCTTGCTTAGTAAAAATTAAGCCTACCTGGGGGTTGGTTTCAAATAATTGTCTGACTTGAAATGGACTTAAAGACTTTTCATCTGGCTACCTTCCTGTTTCACGTATTGGAATAATTTATGAAAAACTGGTGGAATGAAGAAATTAACTCATTAAAAGATTCTTTAAAAGATACAAAAAAAGATTCTTCTTTGGGACAGTTAACAGATTGGTGGCTTTCATGACAGCTGAAGCCTCATTTTTGTTTTTATTTTCTTATATTTAGAATTTGATTTCATTCTTGCAGTAAGGAATTGTTTACTCCATACTTAATGGAATCTACTATATGTAAAATATTGTTAGATATTTTTAAGGGCAGAAATATCAAGCTGTTCAAATTAAGTCTTTTAACCAGTGTGTGTTGCGTTGTGGGAAGAAAATTGCCAGATCATCATTCTCTAACCACTTCCCCTTTTGTCTTCCTCTCTTTGTATCCATCACTTTTGAGTCAAACGGGCTTCCCTAGGTTTGGGACAGGAGGAGTGGAAGAAAGCTAATTGCATTGCCTTCTTTGAAAACAGAATTATACACATGCTTTTTTACTCGCTTGATGTCTGATTTGGAGTTTGCTGCTGTAATTTCTTACAGACTGCAAAGAGTGAGAGAACGCTGTCAGTAGCAGGATTGTTTGGTGTCAGAGATTTATTGTCACTTAAAACATGAATGAGAGAGTTACACAGCTGTTCGATATAGATTTTAATCCCAGTCTGGAATAAACTATTAATGTTTGCAGCCACCCTTTGCTGTTTTGAGATAATTGCCTTATATATGTATATTTCTGTTCAATGGAGTGTAAACTTCCAAGTTTGAAATTCCCTCCAGCACTGCAGTACTCTAAAAAGAGCCCTCACCTAATTTATTTGATTTACCAGCTAAAGTGATTTTAAGAAGAGTCTTCAACAAACCAACTTCTGAACCTCTTCCAAAATGATAGCTAGGGTTTAACGGGGGGTGTGTGTGTGTGTGTGTGTGTGTGCGAGCGCGCACATACATATACACGAAAATATTATACCTAAATATCTCTACTTTCAGAAATAAACCAACAATGTGCGCAAGGAAGGGCACTTTCACCCTCTGTTTTTCCAATGTGGGAAAGTGAATAGAGGGACTGTTTAGCACTGAAGAAGTTTATATTAGAGTTTATACTAGTCTGAAAGGGAGAATTGTTTTCCACTGATTCATGAAACAGCCTCGGATAAGAGTATCATTAATTACTGAACCCTCATTGTCTGTTGGATTAGGCAGACAGGATGAGTTCCATGAATGCATGACTGCACTCGGGCTGCGTTAGAGCCAGCAGCTAGGCTGTCCCATTCTCACTGGAGAAAACTAACATTTGTAGCATCAGCACTTACATTTACAATTGCTATGCTGACAAAACCATAGACCCCAAAAAATGCTATGTAGATGGCCTGTGTGCCTTCTTTTTCATGGGTTTCATAGCACTAGTTGTAAAGATTGGAAGAGTAGAAGAGAGCATATTTTTAACAATGAATTTAATTAAACCTATCCACAGTTGTACCAGTAAACATGTAAAGTAAAATGTCCTTTAAGATAAGCTTAGAGAGCTGAATGGGTAGGCATACTAATTTTTCACCTCCAGAAGACCTAGATTTACAAATTCTGCTTAGGTCACATGAACATGAATTTGATGGCTTCATTCTAGCCTCTAGAAGATGATTATTACTATTGCACTGTCTTCATACAGTGTTTCACAACTGATAGCTTCTGCTAAGAAGAGGCTCAAGACTGAGATATTTCAGGTTATGACTAGAGGAGGAGCATTGGCAGGGCTATAAAATAATTTCACTGACATCAGTTTTGCACCACATCTTTGCTCCCCAAAAATACAAATAAAGGAGATGAATTACAGGCAACTGAGGAAACTGGATAAAAATGTCTAAATATATTATCTCCTCAAGCTAATTCTCAGAAATTTATGCCTTTTTTTTTTTTTTTTTAAAGATTATCACCTTCCCTCACCCCCACCCCGAACTGTCATGATAGGTGCTAAGCTTTTGCTGTCATTGCAAATATCTTCACTTATTCCAGTGATTGATATGACATAAAGCTGTCTTTGTTAAGGACTACACATAGAGGAGCTTAACTTACTATCTAAAAATCTGAATTAGTGTGAGCAATACATCTTAGAATGCGGAGAAAGGTGCAGGGGGGTTGTGAGAAAATGGCAGTGTTAAAACCTTTATGGATCTGTGCGTTTCTCTTCCTAATGGCTAGTTCTAGCTTATACTGTCTGATGCTGGAATTTGAGAAAAATGTAGGTTGCAGTATTTCATCAGAGCATTTATTTTAATGAGAAAACTGCAGCGTATTCTGCACTTTTAGATCCAGAAAGAGAGATGGCTTCCCTTGGAAGTTCACACTTTATTGTTCAAGGCCATTGTTGGAGCTCAAATAAATAAAACTTTTTGTATATAGAGCTTTCATGTCCTTTGGAATTTTAATTTATCATGTATGCAGTGTATATGTACTAGCTGGCCACAAAAGGGGACAAAAGTCACGGATGTGAATTCTGCTCCTGTCCTTCATCCCATCCCATTCCATCCTTTCCCTCTCTCAACTTTGAACTGCCTGTGGATGAATGGTGTGATGATAGTAGGCTGGAGTGAACAGGCTGAAAAATGGGGAAACTTAGGATGTTGTACATGTGCCTGAGTAGTAGTATAGAGTAATATAGGGGTGGGTGGATATTGTATAATATATATGGTATACACACATTACAAAAGCTAGTTCAGTTCACATTTGATAGCTGCTTATTTAGCTGATTGACAGTACTGTTTCCTGTGGTGTTTCTTTTAGTACTTGTCAACTGTGTGAATTTTACTATTTTCTCCTCTTATAGACATGGCTGGATTCTGCCAAAGAAATAAAAAAGCAGGTTCATGGTAAGTGGATTGAGTTCATCTTGATCTATTTTTTTACTGGTAGGTATTTATAGCTTTGGCCTACAATTCAGAGAACCGCCAAAAACCAGTTAGAGTTCATGGAAGGGTGTTTTTCAGGGATCAGCACAAGTTCAAACAGCATGCACCCCCTCTTTTTATTCTTAATAGTGGCACTTTGTTACAATGAAGACTATCCTACAGTACATTGTCAGGAGGCAGACAAACGCTGTACCTCCATAGTGCAGTCCAGAATTAGGTAGTGTCTTTCAGCCTGCTGGTAAGGGGAAAAGAAAAGTATATGTTGTGGCAAACTTCTGTGGATTCTTCAGAACTGCTCAGGCATCCAAATGGGATAGCTGAGTTGAACAAGTGGCTTGAACAGTGTCAGGATAAATGTCGCACAGTATAAGCAGAAATGGACTGTGACTTCTTCTGATATTGGGCCAGTTCAGTGCAGGGACCAGTGTCCATGTAGATCCATTTTCAGAGACCAGATTTTCTTCAAAGAATACGCACACTCAAGACTTCTCACTGCAGTGAAAGTGAATTTCTGTGTAGGTTAACAGGGAGGAGGAGAGGTATTTCAACAAAGCTATGAACTGAAGAGGTTCTCTGTGTGGCATAATCGAGGCAAAACTCCATTGGAGTTAATAAACAAACAGCATTGGGAAAGCTTCTTCATTCAGTCATCCACTTTTATTTTTATAATCTACAAAAGCAATTGTTTGTGTGCACGGCTTTAGCTGTTCAAAAACCTACAGCAGGATGATAGTTAAAGGAACCCTTTGTTTCACTCAGCTGATTAAGATGCATTTAAATTGTCTTACTGGAAAAAGGACATGATTAAGATACAGATCTAAAAAAGGGAACAATACTTTTCTACAGACAACCCCAGAATGTTTGTGTTCCCCTTAAAATAGATGGAAAGTTGCTCACAGTTATCTTAAACTTATTCATGAATAATTTGAATGTTTCTGGCACCATACAATGAAAATGGCAGGATTTGTCTCTTAATTCAATTATGGTATTGGGTAAGAAGCAAGTCTGTAAATGGAGTCTGTCTGGTTTCTTCCATCCTCCCCCGTGACAGCCCCATGTGGGACTTATTAAATCTTTTAAGAAACAAAATCAGAAAAACTTGCCTCCCTGAATTAAGTACCATTTTAAACTATTGAATTAGAGGGTGATGAATGAAGTCGTTATATTTGACTCAGGTTTTTGCAGCAATTTTAGAAATTCCCTACTGAAGCATTTAATGCCTCTGCCCTTCAGGTCAGCTATCTAAGGGCAAAATTGATTATACCCTCCAAGAGGAAATGGTAACCTCATTCTGAACACTTGAAAAAATAAATCTTTAAAGCTACTACCTTCTTGGTATCTGAACTCTCTGAAGTAAGGAGGGGAGGGGTGAGTTTTAATGTCCACACAATGTAATTATGATTGTAAGGTCCTGTACTGGAACATTATATTTTGTATCTTTTTAATGAATTCACTTGTCAGTTTGTTTAAAAACCTTTATTTTCAAATACAATATGACTCCCAGAGAGTTTATGAAAGGTTTCATTTTTGTATAAATTGAAAAATAAACATACAGTTTTGCATCTTTGCGTGTTAGATGTGATTTATTTGAATAGTGGCTGAGCATGCATTTTGAATATAATTGTAGTACTCACAGAAGTAAGACTGATGACACTAATTAGAGCTAAGTACTGTCTACATAAACCTTGTAATTCAGCTGTTCTAAAACATTTCAGTCTTGACCTGCAAAACCCTTGCTGTTTTAGCCCTGGGTGTTTCTTGACTACAGATAGACATTTGTACTGAATTTATATGGTGGCTGTGTGGCATGGGCCAATGTTTAACCACTAAACACCTCTTTCTTCTCACCTAGGAGAGATTTAAAACCTGAGTCTTTGGTGGTAAAATGCTAATTCATTAACCCACACCACAGTTTGACCTCTATTCATACTTTATCACATCTATAAAAAGCAAACAGAGGTATGAAGTATTTAATGAGCAGTAGATTCCAAAACATGTGAATTCCACACTTCTTATATTATCTGGGATGTCTTTCATGTGAATATGTCCACCTCCACATAGTCTGGTTACGTGTTCCCCATAAAAGATATGTTTTAAGCTAAGTAAATGAAAACAGATCAGAGACTTTATCACTTCTCTTTAAACTACATTCTATAATCAATTATTCAAATGGCAGCATTAAAATATAAAGTATCATTTGAATGCTTTATTTTTAAAGTCAGATTCGATATTCATAAGTTTTATAAACTTCTGTATTGTGAACATTTTTGTTGTAAATTTTCAAAACTTGTATGTTTCTAATTACAGGAGCCCCCTGGAACTTTACATTCAATGTGAAGTTTTATCCACCAGATCCAGCACAGCTGACAGAGGATATAACGAGGTAAAGACAGATTATTTCCTTTTAACTTTGCTAATCAGTTAGTAAAGTACTGAGAGTGGAAAGTACAATAGAAGTGCATAATATTTTGCTTTTCAGGTAAAAGCTCAAAAGCTATTTATAAATCTTTGTTTTCAAGTATATTTTAGAGTTAATACTATAGGACTAGACATAGTCTGCTTTGAAGGCTGTATGTGCAAGATTTTTATGTAGAGTGTGTGCGCGCGCGCATACCTACACATACTTTTAAATGCCTTGAACAAAGTCTGATTTCAGTTATCAAAACCATTTTGAAGGGGGTGGATCGTTCTTCCTTTCAGACTACTGCAGGTGTAGCTCTTATCCTTTGAATGAGAAGGGTGCACTAACTCTTTTTTTTTCTTATAAGCCAATACAAACATCACTCCATGCCATTTAGCAGCATAAAATGTGGGCTTCCTCTTCATTTCCTCAGGAGCTTGAGCTCAAAATAAAGTGACCAGGTTTTTGTCTTCTGTTGCAGGAGTTCTCAACCTTTTTCTTGATGAGGCCTGTTAGGATATAGATATTCAGGCCTGTCTGTAAAGGCCTATACTCTAAGAATTTAGGTGTATTATTATCACATAGCTAATTATAGAGGTATAAAAGAAAGAATCAAAATCACTGTCTGCCGATGTAAGAGCCTTCTCTTACTGTGACAGTTTGAGGCCCTGTGCTTAGGCTAAGGCCTTTGGCTAAGCAGCAGAGGCAGCCATAAGCTGGGAAGCGACCGGTCACATCCTCACATTCCAAATTAGTCCCATTGAAATAAGGTGCTATTGGGCTGTTAGGAATACAATCCTGTCCTGATAATGCCCATTGCCTCCAGAGAAAGGGAAGTGCCTAGAAAATGTAAAAGGAAACTTAGTTCGATAGCATCCTGTCTGGCAAGAACTCACTTATCAATAGCTGGGATGTGAAATCCTCATTTCTTTGTTGTTCTATTACTGTAGTCCCCATTTCCCTATTGTTTGTCTGTATAATCTCTGTCTGGTTCTGTGATTGTTTCTGTCTGCTGTATAATTAATTTTGCTGGATGTAAACTAATTAAGGTGGTGGGATATAATTGGTTAAATAATCATGTTTCAATATGTTAGGATTGTTTAGTTAAATTTCAGTAAAATGATTGGTTAAGATATAGCTAAGCAGAACTCAAGTTTTACTATATAGTCTGCAGTCAATCAGGAAGTGCGGGGAGGGGGTGGAAATGGGAACAGGGAATGGGGGTGGGGAAATTGGAATCAGATTTAGCTAAATGGGAACAGGGACACAGGTAAGGCTCTGTGGTGTCAGAGCTGGGAAGGGGAACACTAAGGAAGGAAACTGGAATCATGCTTGCTGGAAGTTCACCCCAATAAACATTGAATTGTTTGCACCTTTGGACTTCGGGTATTGTTGTTCTCTGTTCATGCGACAAGGACCAGGGAAGTAAGTGGGTGAAGGAATAAGCCCCCTAACAAGGCCCACCCCAATATGCTATAAAATCTCCATGGCCCACCTGTGCCACAACTGGTTTTCTGCATATAAAAGCCGGGGTTGGCATTAAGGGGTGGCAAGCAGCACAATTGCCTGGGGCCACAGGGTGCCCACGAAGCTACATTGCTCAGGCTTCATCTTCAGCCCTGTGTGGCGGGGCTCAGGGCCCTGGGCTTCAGCCCCATGTGATGGCGCTTTGGGTGTCTGCCCTGGGCCGCAGCGAGTCTAACGCTGTCCCTGCTTGGCGGACCCCCTGAAACCTGCCCCAGACCCCTGGTTGAGAACCACTGTTCTATTGCACTCTCAGTTAAAATCACATCTTCTGTTTCTTCCCTGTAGGTATTATTTGTGTCTTCAGCTTAGACATGACATTGTTACAGGGCGTCTGCCTTGTTCCTTTGCAACACTGGCCCTGCTGAGTTCTTACACAGTCCAGTCTGAATTGGGAGATTATGACCCGGAGTTACATAGCGCAGATTATGTCAGTGAGTTTAAACTGGCCCCAAACCAGACAAAGGAACTTGAAGAAAAAGTCATGGAACTACATAAAACATACAGGTGAGTGGTGGTATTGAGGGAGCTTGTCTGGAGTAATTAGAATAATAGCCATTTAGTATTTTCCCAGATTCTGACTTCTTTTATTTTTCTCTTCAGGGCCATCAATATCTTTTGTGAGCCTCAAACAGAGAGAGAGAGAGTTAGTTTCATAGATGAGTGTTCAGTTGACAAATAAAATCCATCTGCTTTAAATAAATAAATAAACTCCAAACAGTTACAGAAAGTCCTTCCAGAATTTATAACCCACGTGCTTTGCATAAACTATCCTGCTAGTGCTCTGAAGGAATCCGATACTGAGAGTCCAGAGTTGGTCATGTAATAGTAATTGCTCCTTGAGACTATTTACTTACAAACTGTAGCCTTTACTGCTTCCTTCCCCTTCTCCCCTCCACACACTCCCATTTTTGTCCGTTTGTCCACCGTTTTGTGTCTTTCAGAGTGTAGCAATTTTTCAAATTTATTACGAGGTATGTAGCTGCACTTTCAACTTTGTTGGATGATGATATTAAAGGGAATGAAGGTTTCCTATAACCTAATATTTGTGAAAGGTTTCTTTATCCCTCTGTGACTACCTTTTCATACTGGTGGGTCTCTCTTGAGCAGCTCTTGTATCCGGTTAGAAGAGCATAATAACTAAATTAAAACTTTTTGAAAAAAAAAATTATCTTATATTGTGCATATTTATGCTAATGTACTGACTTGTTCAACTGCAGAGACCACACTGAATTGTGTATTTATTACCTACCTCTCTTCACACTCTTTAAGGAGCCTACCACCTTGGTATATAGGTATTGTACAATAACCTGAAAGAGGGGCGCAAGTGTCAGTAGTTTTAAGGGAAGAAAGAAAACCCTATAAAACACGAAGAACGAGTCCAAGCCCTTGTGTGGGACTTGAACCTGCAGTCTCTCTTGACCACCCCAAAGCTGACAGTTGAGCCACAGTAATGCTGATAGAAAACTAAAAGCAAAGGTGAAGCCCTTTCCACGACAAATGCAAACTAATAACATAAGCATAACCTGTAATAGTGGACTTCAGTCCAAGGGTGATACCAAAGCTATAATGAACACCTCAAACTCACACGGTCAGATCAATATTTTAAATTGATATCTCTCTATTTGTACTGACGGGGAGAGGAAGTGAGGAAGATAAGCTTGTCCGTTGCTCTGTATCTTCTTTTGACTTCAGGTTATAAAGTACTATTTGTGATAGAACAGGAAACTAACATCACTGAATTATTTTTTTGGCTATTTTATTCTCTTAAAAGAGCCAGTGAACATGAAGTATTTTGTGTAAAACAAAAATATTAAAAGTTGACCTGAATAGCATGGCTATATCTAAATTTGTAGCGTGACAGAGTCTCCCTCTTATATAGATGAGTTCATTAATATTGGATGTTGTTCTGAGAACTTTAAACATCAGATGTTTTTAGGTAAAGAATTTCCACATAAAATGTTCTTAGTGCTATTGTCATTTTATTTGAACTATAGAGGGTTTGTGTTTAGGAGATGAATGTTGACCTTGTTGTTCCACTTAAAATAGGTTATTGTTGTAATATTAATCCTTTTTATTCCCGTTGGTCTGTGCTGTATCATGCCTGCATAAGACATAACACTAGGATTTACAGTTTACATAAAATTTAAAGTGTTTTGTAAGTAAGATATCAAAGCAACAAACAAAACTAAATGTATATAAATGGGTACTGTCCCAATATAGCATTTGGACACAACTTGCAAATAGAACCCTATTAACAGAGACATTTCAATAACACTGAAAATATCCCCATTATCAGGATGTTTCTCTTATCCAGAGTTGCATTGTATTGCCTCTCCTATGGACAGGCACTATCTATTTCCAGAAAATGTCTCATTCATCTAGGCTGCTCCTAGTAGGAGTCTCCTAATTAAGTGATTTCAACTGCCCTGGCATTTAATTCTCCGAACAATAGCTGGATTCTGAAAAGTATTGAGTGGGTACCGCAGTTCACTGTTTGCCTTCAGTAGATTTAATTTGTTCACCTTTTTTGCAAATGAAGTTGGCTGTTTAGAGAATCAGTGCCATGATTCGTACAGTGATGCTTTTTTTTTTTCAGTCTTTGTTTACTAGGGTGACCACATTTCCCAAAGAGAAAATGGGACATTGTGTGGGGCTCACCCGAACCCCCGCTTGTGTGCCGGGCTGGCACAAGCCACTTGCTTCACTCCCTGCCCCCAACATTCCTCCATGCCCTACTAGGGGGGCATGCCCCCACTCTTTTGGCAAAACTGGACAACTGGGACAAACGCCCAGTTTTTCCAAAAAAATTAGGGTGCCCAGGAGAGGGTTTAAGAAGGGGACTGTCCCGGCCAAAATGGGATGTATGGTCACCCTAGGTACTTCAGAGGCATAAGGTGTTGAGGAATTGTCGTAGAATAAATACGAAGCAGTATCTTTTGTAAACATAACATTCTGCATTCAGAAAAGGAATTCAGCAAACCAAGGCTCAGCAATTCTTTTGCTAAATAAAAGATCACTGTCTATTGCTTTTACACTAATCATTATTATAGATAATAGTAAGTTCATTGTCTTTTGTTTTTCTACATAACCTTTTTTAGATCCATGACTCCAGCACAAGCAGACCTTGAATTTCTTGAGAATGCAAAAAAGCTATCTATGTATGGAGTTGACCTTCACCAAGCCAAGGTAAGAGATTTTGTTGTTGTTGGAGTAGGTTGGGGCTCACAGGTTCCTTATTTCAAGAGCCCTGATCAAAGATGTAGGCAGTCAGGCAGCCAGCCACCCTTGCAGAAATGCAAGCATATAATAGATATGTTGTAAGCATTACTGCAAGCTTTATAAAAAGGAAGTTACACTTCCTGATTTGCTTCTCTGTATATTAGGTAGATATAAACCTACCAATGTAGACAAGCCCTTAGTCTGAAGAATTTAAACTAATGTTTGATCCTGAAAAATAATCCACTCTCAGAATTCTTATAAATACAGTGTAAACTCTAAAAGATCAGACACAAACTTTGAGCAGATGGGGTTGGAGAAGACATCAATAGAAGAGAGGAGGTTTTAAGGAGAGATCTGAAGGAAAGTAAAATTGGCCCTTGGCACGTGGGAAGTTGGAAGCTGTTCAGGCATGCAGGACAAATGAATTCAGTAGCTATTTAGGAAAAGACAAAAGGAGTGTATAGACAAAATGTTGGGTGATCAGTTGTTGGAACTTGTAATTCCAACACTGGTGCAGGTATAAATATGTATTAACTTTCTTAGGACTTGGAGGGAGTTGACATCATTCTGGGAGTCTGTTCCAGTGGCCTTCTTGTCTATAAAGATAAACTGAGAATCAACCGCTTTCCTTGGCCCAAAGTGCTGAAGATTTCCTACAAACGCAGCAGCTTCTTCATTAAGATCCGGCCAGGGGAGGTACATTGCCAGTTTATCTTCTATTTTTGTCCTGTATTGTAACAAAACATTTTCTAATTAGTGTCCAGTTTAGTCTTGTTTGCATAAAGAACAGAAAAGTGCTGTGGAGATTTAAAGTTGTTTCTATAATTGCAGTAGTACAATTGGTTTTTCATTTTAAATTATAACTTACTTCCTGTCTTATTTGGCTTTGTAGTAGATTCAATTTATAATATAAAACTAAAATATCTGTCTCAGCCTATAACATTGCATTTGAATGATAAATTACACAGTAGTTAGCTCCACCTACTTGTAGACTATGGTATTCTGCTGTTGAACATATTCTCATTGGAACAAGTCAAGCACATAACAGATCTTTGTTGCAGAAATACAAATATAAACAAAATATTTTACCATAACCAAAATGAAGCAAAATGCTTGATCTTTCGGATAGTACTTGGAAACATACTTTTAATGAGGAGAACAAAAGATTGTGTGGAAAAGAGAGATTTTTTTTTTCTTGCTGTGGAAAGCAAGTAGCTGTTCATTTCATAAGACCTTAGATGACCATTCGTAATGTTGTACTTTTATCAATTGTCAAAGTATGTAGCAACATGGTATGTGAGGGGCTGGATCATGCTGTTTTGACTTGTACGTGGATCTCCTTCCCACATGATGAAAAGGGGAATGGAGTGGCCTCTGCTGCATTGTTTTACCCCCACCTTGTTGGATCCTGCATGAATGAAAGCAGTCCACGTTTTCATTTGTGTGGTGGAAAATCCCTTTTAAAAGGGATCCCAGAACTGCTGCAGAGAAATACAGGCTCCATATAGAAGGGCCTATACCTTCTTGCAGATGCCTGGGTATCATCGTATATCTACAGGGTTTTTGAGCCAAACCCTCATCTCTCTAGTGGAAGAATGCCAAAGAAGTTCTGTGAGGGGAATTTCGGAGTTGCTTGCCTGGGTTTTACGTGGGTATGTTCCATGTAGTGATTTTCTTTTGTATACATCACCTGTAGCTGTAATAAAATAATCCGCTTTGCAATTTTCCATAGCATGAACAATATGAAAGTACCATTGGATTCAAACTACCTAGTTATCGGGCAGCTAAGAAACTGTGGAAAGTCTGTGTTGAACATCACACTTTTTTCAGGTATGCCTTGCTTAAAATTGTAAAAAAAAATCTGTTTTTTAAAAACCCACTATATTTAATAGTGATACTAATTTTAAGTCTCAATTTTTGTAATTCCTTTGCTGATAGATATGTCTGACTCTTCTCCATAGTGATTTAAGGTAATAAGGTTTGTAAAGAGTAAAAAAGTGTGTATGGTGACTGAGTTTTATTTTAGGATTCCTAAAATAAATCAAGCTAGCAAATGAATGTTTAACCATTGAGAACATAACCTAGGAAATCCATCAAAATACAGAGGTTTTGAAATAAGGCACTGAAAGTATAACATCTGTATCTAAATGCCATAAGAGAATGAGAATAAAGAAGTGTTTGCCAAATATCTAACTCCGATATTGGTTACTTTATCCGGTATCTCTGTTGTTCCATCTTTACCCCTAAATGGTTTCTTTTTAATAAGAGATTGAGTGAAATAGAGGCTGACATTAAGAAAACCAGTGACAGAGTTCCATGAGAGCTAAGGATGTCAAGGTTTGTAGAAAGATGCTGGTTGCTGTGCTGTCATCCACCTTGTTTTGGTATCCACTTTGCAGTGGTGTTGTATCAGAAAGTGCCTCTCAGCTGTGGGATTTTGAGGTGCAGGTACTATATGAGAAAGGTCAAGAAAAAATTCTTGATAATAGTTCCTTTTTGTAAATGAATATAACTTCAGATGAACCGTTGTGCTAAAGAAATAACATGAGATGCTTCATGCAAGTCTTTTGGTCTGAAAAATGGTTGCTGGATAGTAAATATATGTTAGACTCTCCCATGTTAATAATCTAAGGCCCACTCCTTACTCCCTAAAGCTTTTTCTTGAAGAGAAACCTAAATGTTATATTTTTGGTTAATATAGAAACCTTGCAGGTGGGGGGTCCGGGTGCTGGGGAGTGGAGCTTGATGGGGTGGGGGTCCAGGTGCAGCTGATTGGGGATTAATGAAGTGGACTCTGGGTGTACAGGGCTCATCAGAGGGGTCAGGGTGAGGGTTCGATGGGTCATCTTAACGGGGGAGCCTGAGCTGCTGCCGAGGGGATGCTGCATGCCAGGCTCCCGCTTCCTCCCATGATTCCCCTATCCCCTTTTCTTCTCCATCCCCCTTCCCCTCCCCTATTCCACACACCCTTCCTTCCACATTGCCTCTCCCCCCCGCCCCCCACAGAAAACAGGAAGGCTCCCAGCACACAGAAGGGGAGGACGACAGGCACTAGGACCCAGGAGGCAGCATTCAGCTGCAGAGTCTGGGGAGTAGACATGCAGCCTCCTTGAGCTGGGCAGATCTGTGCTTGCAGAAATGGGGTGGGGCAGTGGCATGTAACCCCGTGTGCCCCCCCATCTCTCGATTCTGTGGGGGTGCAATCCCGCCTGCCCCAAACTGCACTCATGGTTCCCCCTGTGCCCCAGCTTCCCTTTCCTTCCCTGCTGTTTTCTGCAGAGAAGCACAGGAATTCTGTGGGGATGGGGGGCGTTTTCTGCAGGCATGTAGTCATGCAGAATCCCCCCCAGGAGTACATTATGTGAAGAGATCATTTAGAAAAATATTCAGTTTTTCTGTTGTGAGGCCCCCCCATCTCTTTTTAATTTTTTTCTATATAGTATGAGTGATTTGGAGATATAAAACTAAAATACATGTGTACCTTTCAGGCTAACTTCCCCTGAAGCACTTCCCAAAAGCAAGTTCCTGGCACTGGGCTCTAAATTTCGTTATAGTGGACGGACGCAGGCCCAGACAAGACAAGCTAGTGCATTGATTGACAGACCTGCTCCACAGTTTGAACGAACAGCAAGTAAACGGGCATCTAGAAGCCTTGATGGAGGTGAGTGAAGTTTCATTACCTTACTGTAAGGTTTCCATACATGAAATCCACCCCATATTTTTCTATTGAAAATCACCCTGTAGGCTTAGGCTTCATAACTTTTTAAATTATTGTTATTATTATCATTATTATTAATAATAATAATTTATTTTAGATAAAGAAGAAAGCTGATGTAAAGAGCCTGAAACTGAGACAGTGCCTGGAATGTGTTTCTAGACACTCAGTTGTAAGGAAGTGCATTTTGTTAATTTTAATTATTAAATAATCAATTCTGATTCAAAATTTGTGGGCAGAAAAATTGTTTTGAGGGAAATAAATGGGTTTGTTATAAGCTCATAAATGACAGTGAGGTGACACTTCATAGAACTATCAAATAAGACAAGCAAAAAAGAATGTTGTTGTGAATTTAAATTGTCCTGAAGACTGACCCTGTTCCTAAAGTCCGTTGAAACAGATTTCTTTTTAATCTGAATATGAATTATTATATGCTGAAGCAGCACTCATTCTCCCCAAGACTCTTTTCTTAGTTTTGAATATAATAACTCAAGTCTTGAAAAGATGCCATAAAACACTTCAGTAAAAAGTCTGTACCTGCTTGTCCTGTTGCCACCCAAAGCTAAAAGAAAAATAGTACATTTTAACTTTGATGTAGTTTTTGAAAACTACTAACACAGATCTAGCTTTGGATCCCCATACTACATCTGGGATCCAAGTGGTGGTACTTGTTTTGTACTGCTAGTAAGTACCATAGGAGAAGGGAAAGTTCTACTTTTACTAATCTTGTGCTTTAATATCAGAATTTGGAAAATAAAAAGAGCGAATTAATTCTTCTATCCGAATTGAAGTCTGCAGCCTTCTCCATATGCTACATGAGTAGCTTGTTAACATGTACACAATTTCTTCAGCTAAACATACGTCTCAAAAAATTGAGGTCAGACCTATATTGGAGGAGAAGCAGGAGGATGTGGTGATGGTTGAGATTCCAGAATCAAAACCTGTGGAACAGTTCCGAGAGAAGCCAGGTATAGCTGTGGTGGCTATGACTCTCTGCAGTGCCTTTTCTATCCTTTCCTTTTTTATGCTTGTTCTTGACCGCTCTGAAATGTTTCACAAATTTTGGCCTTTTTTTCTTTATTTCTTTGCAAGATGTGTCTTTATAGTCAGGCAGCCAACAGGCTGGGATGGGTTTATGTCCTTAAGTGTGGAGAGTTGTTGGAATAGAATTGCTTGATTACACTTTTTAGACATGTATGCAGTGTAGTTGTGGCTGTGTCAGTCCCAGGAGATTAGAGAGACAAGGTGGGTGAGGTAATATCTTTTATTTGACCAACTTCTGTTGGTGAGACAGACAAGCTTTTGAGCCACACAGTGCTTTTCTTCAGGTCTGGGAAAAGTACTCTGAGCATCACAGCTAAATGCAAGGTGGAACATATTGTTTTCTAAGGGATCATTCAAGGTAGAGTGGCCCGTTAACATCTCTGCAGTGATAGGACAAAAAGAGGGGGTAAGTGGGTTACGGATAGTTGTAAATCCAGCCATAAATCCGGCAGACTTTTAGACAGAAACTCTGTGCTCAGATGGAGAGATTTTAAAGATGTAATTACATTTCAAATAAGACTATATTTTAAATTTCTGTACTTTTATAAATGCTAGATTAAAAATTGTGGAATATTGTTTTTGTGATCTTAAAACATCCACTTCAAAACTCTTTTTGGATTTCATCTTAGAGGTTGCTCCCTTTTTTTTTTTTTTTTTAAGTCTTGTTAAATATGTTTTGCAGTTCATGACATTTTTGGGGAGCCATCTGAGCCTAGATTTCCTAGGACATGTTTATTATTTGTTACAACTGTATCTTGTTGACTTCTTGGCAAAGAAGCTGAGATGTGTATAAATTTTGTATATTGTTAGGACAAATGTGTGTATTATACCAGTGGTGTTATCAAAGATCTGCTCTGTTCGCTACTTCTCTAATAATGAAAGGAAACTCGTGATGAATGCTTACTGGCACATAATTCTATCCAGCCAGCATCCTCCATATCTGTGTTTGAGCAGAGTCCCATTCTGCCACCCCATCACAATTCACTATAGAAACCTTGTTTTGTAGCCATAATGTTTCTGTCCAAAAAGATATACACAGGCCCATCAATACCTTTCCTAAAATGAAGACTGATACAGGCCAGTCATTCCCATCTTCTTCCACACCAGAGTGACATCTGCCTATGCAAGTGTTGCCAGCTCCTGCTGGCTTTACAGTATCAGAGATTGATACTGAAATCAACCCAGGCCTCTCACAAGGCACTGCAAAGCACTACCAACTTAAGACACCAGGACACAATTCTGATTGTTCTCTAGATCTATGAACTTAGGGAGGGGCAGGGTCTCAAGTCCATCTGGCCCTGGCTCAGAGGCTCTATAACTCAGAACTTTTTTATACAGATGAAGTTGGATTATTACTGTTTGTGGTGTTCTTCTTGAGCTCCTGTTTTTCTTTTCTTTCTCATAGCAGCACCGTCATCTCATCAAAATCCCATAATTGAGCAGCAATTTCTGATACAATAACATTGCAAAGTGGGTGGGTATCAACAGGTTGCTTGAAAGCAGAGCAGTCAGTTTCTTTCTAGAAGCCTCACCAACATTCCCTTGCTACCAAGAACCTCCTTCACACCTTTTCTCTCCCACCCAAATTCTTCATTATAATACATTATGTTGATAGGACTGGAGTGATGGTGACAACTTTGGTATGCAATTGCAATGCAGGATTATACCAAAGACCTAACTCCTAGAGCAGCTTAAAACAGGCAATTTTAGTGTGTTGGCTGTTTTTTCAAATGTTAGACATATGCTGTCCTTAAGAGATGAGTCCCCATTGACCTTAACTGCACCATTAGTGACTGTTACTTCCCTGCAGTCTTCCATTTGGTATATTAATTCATTCGTAACTTCTTCTAGCCAAACATACTTTTGAAAATATTGAGATGAAACCAATAGCAGAAGAAGAGGAGGAGGAGAAAGTGGAGGTGTTTAAGGTTACTGTTCCAGAATCAAAATTAATGGAACCATTCCAAAAACAGCCAGGTACAGCTGTGATGACTTCTCATATCAGTCGTGTTAACATCACCTCCTACAGTACTTACATCTGCTTTTACACAGCTTATTTGTTATAAATGAGCAGCGTTATGGATTGCCAGTGTTGAAGGTGCTGAAATACTATAGAATATGGCTAGAATTTTTGCTATGCTACTAACTCAATTAAAAACAGAGTAAATGTGGCAAGTACCTTTGATCATAATGCTACAACATCAAAGGTAGTTATGAGCAAGACCACTTTAGTGGGGTGGGGAGACATCTAAAATATTTTACAGCAGTGGTTCAGCAGTTCCATTGATACATGCACTGATACATACAGGTGGCAACCTCCAAAGGTGGTATACCTTGCTGGAAGTGCCACGGTATTGTCAATTTCATAGGCATACGTGTCATGAATCCTACTAGCAGTATACAAAGCCTAGAATTGTTCAAGTTGTGCTCTCCCTGACCTGTGGCAGCTGTCATGCTGCACAGTTTGAGGAGTTAGATTACAACCTCCTTTTTTCATCCCATTGCACTTGACTGCTATTCACTACTGATTCAGCCTCCCCTGGAGTCAGTTGCTCTTTCCAAGCCACTCCATCGCTTCAAATAAACCTTTATTTGTCTTAAATAAAGGCAGATTGCAGAAGTTGGAGTCTAACATAATGTAATAAAATAAAATGTAAAATAACTAGAAATATCACCTACTTGGATACTTTGGAAAAGGTTGATAAACTAGTAAACTAGCTCTGTGCTTAAATTACAGAATATCCAAATATTACCTTTTGCCGTGTGGCAGGCAAAAACCAGTTTCTCAGAGCCTTGCACTTTCAGCCTGCCAGCTGTATCCGGATCACATGGTCCACAATTCTGTGTGTCAGCAGAGCTGCTCCTTCCCTTTGTAGGGAAATCATCACTTTGTTCTCCCATCACCCAGTCTTTGTTTGCAAGGTACCCGTTCCCTCCACTCTTTGGTCCTATCACATACAGCTCTGTGGGTCAGAGTAGTGGCTTACTCCACCTCCAAACCATGTACATTGTCATTGCCCAATTGTAACGATTTCTCCACCCAGCTCTGTTGAGATGGACCTTTGTGAACATATTGCCTCCCAGGCACTGAATCAGTGCACACCTGGCAGTTAATTGTTTCCTTTCTCAGCCTGACCACTCTCATTTTGTGTGGTTCTTCATTATTATTCATAACAAGCTGTGCCTCTATAGCCAATACTATGCTGGGTACAGAAATACATTTATTAGTATAACCTAGTAATCAAAGCAATTAGTATTTTATACATCAGATAAGTAATTATAAGCTGCCAAAGGAAACTATGAATTTTGTTCTCTTTCTCCCCTGTCCTCTTATCCCAAAGCGTCATAAAATTAGTAGCATAATTTTGTGTGCTGATATTCAGACAAGGTTCCTGAAGAGAGGTGGTTCTTGCAAGTTTGCTCTTGGTAACTTCTCCTTTTCCATGAAGTCTTAGGTGGCATTTTAATGAATGCATAATTTTTTTAGTCATACATGTCCATGAAAATATTGAGATAAGCCCAGTAGACGAAGATGAGGAGGAAGAGAAAGTGATGACGATGAAAGATCTAGAACTAGAGCCCAATTTTCTGGAACCAGTGCAAAAGGAGCCAGGTACAGTTGTGATGGCTTCTCAACCCGTGTGGTTTACATTTCCTTCTACTAAGTCTGACTCTGTTTGCTATCTCACAACTACCACATACATCTTCTCCAGTGTTTGTCATTTCTACAGTACAAGCAGTCTCAAGGCAGTGGTGCTAGATGAGATTGTGTCAAAAGGATGCCAGGTCAATACTAGGCACTTACTGATGTGTAGGAGTAATGTTTTTAGAGAAACGTCATACCTTGGATTAATATGTAACAGTGTGAAAATTAAGTAAACTTTGGTATCAACAAGTTTGTGCACTTGATTGCCAGTAAAATTGTGTTGGCAGTTTTCTTGCATTTTTCTGTTGGTCTGCTATTTGTATTGGTCAAATACATACAGTATTTCTTCATTTTTTATTTGATAGACAAAGACAAAAAGCATTTAATACCTTTTTGAATGAGAGGCAAAACAGGGATTAGAGGATATCTAAACATACAGACTATGATCCTTAAATCTGAAAATTTCTGATGTCTTGGGTCTAGCTGGGTGAACTGTAGTAAATTAGTATTAGCTTGGACAAAGTACCAAGTGTTCATTGCCCTATTTGAGCCATAGGCGTGGGAACTAGGGGTGGGGGGTTGCTGCAGCACCTCCAGTTTTAGGTGGGGCTCGGCTCCTGGCCCCGCACATGGGCTCCCAGCTGCTGGCCCTGCTTCCGGGGTCCCAGCTGCCAGCCCCAGCCTCAGCCCCCTTACCCCTGTCTGGGTCCCCTTCTCCAGGAGTCATGGCCCTGCTCCTGGCCCCAGTTCCGGGGAGGAGGGGGAGGGGCACAGAGAGAGGTAAGAGGGCTGGCTTTCAGCACCCCCACTGTTAAAAATGTTCCAGCGCCACTGGTTTGAACCAGTAGTTGACTTCATGAATATGAGCTTCTGTCAAACTGAATTTATCATTTCAGATAATGGGAAGAAGTTTAATTGGATAACCGTAAAAATTAATATGTTATTGTGGGTATAGAAATTGCTTAGTGAATTGTTCGGGGTTTGCTTTGACATAAAGGATCAGTTTGACCACCTATTCCTAAATGTGTAAGGATTTTTAGAAACTAGATAGCTCAGAACTAGAATTGGGGAAGGAAGAGGGCTGGTGAGTTTTGCATGTACCTGATGCTTATATGTGAGGCTTGTCATCCTTCTGCTAACAAACACAAATTTGAAGCATATATGTTCAGTGCTGCACCTTTCACCAATTGGGAAATGATGGGTATCGTTCCTCAACAGTGACTCCTCTTATGGCAGGGGAAATCATCTGACGTAAAAAGTAGAAGTCTGCTTTGAAAGCCAACTGGAGACTGCTGCTTGTCTGTAAAGCTTTATAACGAAATAGTGATTTTTAATTGGCCAAAAGAAAATGTATAAATCTGATCCAGAGATAGTGAGGAGGTAGAGAATCTCAATGTCTGATTCAAAAACTTGTAAAGTTTCTGTTTGGGGATTTCACGGTGCGGTTAATACAAGTGATCACAGTTATAAACGTTTGTACTTTAAAGGTTTCATGGTGATAAACTTATATCAGTGGTGGTTGAAAGATCCAGAAACTCCTTGCAGGGTCACAAGTAAATTAGCATTTTTGGTGTGGCTTCTTTGCAGAGTGCAAGCTTGCTTTTTTACTTTCTGTACAATACCTATTATTAAAACTATAAGGAAAATAACCTCTACCTTTCTGTACTAAATGCACAAGCTGCTTTACTCCCTTTTTTTTAACTACAGTGCTCTAGTCTGGGAAGATTTTCCTAGTGATCTAGAAACATTACGCATTCTGAACCATGCCTTGACTCTTTTTTTCCCTGTTCAGCAGTAGCGGTGATTACACCTGACCGAAGCCCACGGCCCACCTCTGCACCAGCCATTGCTCAGAGACATGTTGCTGAACCTACCCCATCAGCTGCATCAGATACCAAG
The DNA here is from genome assembly GCF_965140295.1 of Lepidochelys olivacea. Taxonomy (NCBI): domain Eukaryota; kingdom Metazoa; phylum Chordata; order Testudines; family Cheloniidae; genus Lepidochelys; species Lepidochelys olivacea. The sequence continues at coordinate 12,557,192 of NC_140429.1, forward strand.
GAAATAGTAGTAGTCTCTAAAGTGGAGAAGGAAGCTGTGGAAACTGAGGGAAAGCGTGAAGAAATGCCACCTGAGAAGGCCAAGATGGAGCCATCTGAAGTGGCCAAGGTACGCTAGCCTCAGAATTACCATAAAGTGTTTATTTTGTGAGGACTGCAAGTGATTTTTGCTTTATATGGAATGCTAGCTCTAAAATGGCCTCAAATGGCAATGTTGCATTAGATGGGAAGGGGTAGAGAGGTATCTCATCCCTGTGTAGTCAGTGGACTGGGAATGGGATCCTCTCTAGCTAGTTGGTTGTGATTCCAGGAGAATACCTTTCCTGAACTTCAAGATACCATAAAAATATGTTACACTACATGTTATAGTTTTCATGTCTTAATTGTTCCTAGGGCAGTATACTTTTTTTCAGGGATGGTCCTAAACAAATTAGCTGTTACCTGTTGATCACCTGAAAATGGTATGTACCACTGAGAATTAGCCCCATATACAACTGAATTTGTTCTTGTTAACTAGTAACGCGTTTTACTTAAGTGGAATTGCCCGATATACACACTGTGAGAGAAGAATTGGGCCCAGAGTTTTCCAGCATTTATAGTGTAAAGTGTTGTTTTAATTGATTTGTTTTTCCTGGAGAGCTGTTAATGGACCTGACAGGCTAGCAGCTGGACTAAAATGCTGATTTATGAATATTGAAACACGTTTAGACTGTGTTGGATTTAATATTAAGTGGGACTACTTAAAAATTGGAAAGTTCAAATATCTGGTTCTTCTGAGAGTATTCTGTGTAAAATATAGATAGATAAAAATATAAGGCAGAATAGTATATGAAGAGGTATTCATCTTGTTTCAACACTAATATTTTAAAGTTTATTTTGAGAGAAGATAGCGGAAAATCTAGAGGCAAAGAGCGTAGATAGAGATTGCTTCCTGTCACTCTGAATGTTGTACATTCTGTTTTCCCCATATTGTTGTATAGAGAGCAAGTCTTGTATGGTAGATGTAGTTATAGTCCATGGAAGATCTGTAGATATAAAATAAGCACTTGAGGCATGAGGGAGGAGACAGTGCAATATCCTCACCAACCCCCCAAACAAGCCAAGAAATCTTTATTTTCAGACGTCAAGGAATCCCTGTAGAGATAATAAGAATTCCTGTTGGTTGGAGAAAACTGGTGGCAATCTGTTAACAGGGCCAAATTTGGACCTGGTTACATCTGGTCCTTCTCTGACTCGAATGAAGTTGCACCCACTTAAAACTGGCGAATTTGGCCCTTCAAAACCACAATTGCCTAACATAATCACAATGTCACATTTTCATTATGTGTTATCCTCTTTGTAGCTTCTTAACATACAGTACTAAGTGTATTCCTTTTGATATCTAAATGCCTCTCTTCCTTGCATAGTCATCTTGCCATATATCTATGTATATAAAAACACACATAAGAGATGAACAAATCAGTTAGTCAACAGGACCTTCTATATGATTAACGGAACACAACTTTTGGTGACACCACTGGTTAAAATTGTCAGTGGCTGTTGCCAATAGCGAAGACCTCTGAGCTGCTTTTAGTCATAAAGGCACAGAACAGGAGCACTGAGTCATTGAGGATGAGTGTCGAAGACTAATGGAGTCTTGCAGATAATTGAAACATTTTAAAACATCTTAATGCCACTCAACGGTTAAATTTAAAATAATTCCATTCACCCAGTCCCTCATTTATCCGACAGATTTTTCAAGTATTTACAATATTAGATTTACTTTGGCACTTGGTGTAGAAAGAATTCTTGTAAAATCCTGTAGACCCTAGAAGCTGCTAAACTGCTCCATAATCTAATCTAGTCTTGGGTTAATCACCTGTTTCTTTATCCTTGCATATATAACTATTTTTGCCTTGTGGCAACCAGTCTTTGTAATGTTTCCTGTATTTGTACTTTATCCCATTTCAACATTCTTCCTGCGTTGTGGTGGTGGTATTGCTATTTCAACAGGCCCGTCAAGGTAATCTTTCCAAAGTTACTTCAGTGATAGGCTAGCAGGAGGTGCAGTTTTATTTTAACGATTCTTGGTCTTTATCCTGCCTATCAAATGTAAGCACGCCACCTCTGTTACAGCCTGGATTGCCTAGGTGAATTGGATGAATTGAATTCCTTTTAACTTTTGAAAAGCTTTGAAAATATTGGTTATTAGCTCTACAGTTAAGGAGAATGGAAGACTCCAATCCAGTGCTACTGGTAGGTCAATTGGCTGACAAATGTAAATACATACTTATAGACAAGTGTATGGCCTGTGTTATACAGGGGGTCGGACTAGATAATCACCATGAAAGAACATCTTTATTTTTTTTCTTTGAAAAGTTGTATGTCTATTAATTTGAACATGTCGCTTTTGACAGTGATCTCATTGGGTATCAAATTGTAGATAAGCTTTGGAAACATTGGCTTACAAATATCCTTAAAACAAAAAAGCCTATCTTTGGTAGAACTATTAAATAAATGCTCTGTGGGGTCTTTTAAAACACTGATGTCAGTTTTACTTTCAGGTTTAGAAATGTGATGTTGAACTGACATTGCCACTGTTAGTTTTGTTAATCCTCTTCAAAAGACTGCACGCTGACTCCCGCATGCGGACTCCTCCCGCATGCTGCCATGCTTCAAAACCAACCTCATATTTCAGCTGTGTTTTGAAACTAAGTGGTTTCCAAAAATTTACTAACAAGAAATGTTTTTACCACTTTATTTCTTAAATGTAGGTGGGGAAAACACACATGGAGGTCACATTGCCTACCACAAATGGTGACCAGCCCCAGGTTTGTGCTGATAATTATCAGTTAGGTTTTTCACATTTTTTTAAAAAGATTGTAAAATGAAGGTTCAACATAACTAAATAAACGAACATTTTTTGTTTTTTATCACTGCGAAACAGCAGCCTGCAGAAAAAGAGGAAGGTCCGACAAGAGTGAGGAAGGTTAGCCACTTTACACCTTCACCGAGCAAAATTCCCATGTCACTCATGCATACTTAACATATTTAAAAAGACAGTGCTCCAATTTCTTCATGTGCTTTGATTTTTTAATCTGCAAGTATATGTTCGTTTTCAAAACAGTTCAGCTTTTTGTCAATCTGAGATTGTTAAATAAATCTCTGTTAAAGAACTTCTTAGTGAGAAACATACTCTGTTTCAAATATGAATTGTGTTTCACAGTTCTGTACAGAAATAAAGCTAGTAACAAGCATAAGAAAATTGTACATTGAACGTTCCAGGAGATGCAAAAACTTAAGCACTTATGGTTTTATGGGGTACTTGACAGGGAAAATATGTAAAACACTGAAGGTATTTCAAGTACATTAATTGTAGTACACATTTTATTAAAATTCGTTTTAAAGGCTTGGAAGCATTGGAAAAACTACACGTACAATACCATTTAATGCAGCACCATACACACTTCATTATCAGGAAGTTGAAAATGTCTTAATCTTTGCAAGTCCTCCATAGAAAATGTTGAATACTTATTTGCTGAGAACAGGATGCCTTTGTTGTAGCAATGCAAATAAGCCAATGAAACTCTGGGAACTGTCTCTTTAAATTAAACTCATTACATTATTCAATTGTTCATGAGCAAGGTCCTCCATTTCTTGGTGGTGACTGTTCCTACACATGTTCTTGTGGTTTTATGGCCCATCCCATATTGGCACAATGCTGCGCTCCAAACATTTATTTAACATTTTTTTATTTGCCAATTTGCGATTCCCGCAAGAACAACACTTTAATTTTTTGTGCTTTTCTTTTTTTTGTTCCCCCTTTCTTTCATTTTCACAGAAAAGATCAAAGAAACTAGATGGTGAAAACATTTATATCAGGCATAGCAATTTAATGTTGGAGGTTTGTATGAACTTGACGCTTATTTCAGTTGCGTTTGCCTGGACCTTCTGCATTCTTTGCTGAACTCTTTTTCTTCCTCCTCTGCTGCTGAATTTGTTTTTGCATGCTGTTGCATGAAGACTTTTAAAAAATACGCTTATGCATGTCAGCAATAAACATGATGATGTGCTGTCATTTCTCCTACCTTTTTTGGTTTTCATTCTTTCATACTTACCAGAAAAATATATGATTGGGATAGTCCTGTGATAAATCTGTTTCTAGCATCCTAGTGACTTTATAGCATGTTTTTTTTCCTTCAGTCCACAAATAGGAAATCTCTGCACTGGTACTCAGAATAACATGAATCACACAGGATGCAAGGATATATAGAGAGAGAGAGAGAGACACTCTCTCTCTCTCTCTCTCTCTCTCTCTCTCTCTCTCTCTCGACTGGGCAAAGGAGAATGGAATCAAGGATGAATCACAATTGAGAACTTAAAAACGAGACTGACAGTAAAGCCGCAAGCTGTATAAATTACACAGCAATCTTGTTCAGCATTCTTTAGGAGGGCTCATGACACTATTGCTTGCTCACAGTAATGTTAGATGAGGCCTTTTTTACTTTCCAGAGAACTGCCAATAGAATTTACCATCATAGTTGCTGTAATTTTTCTCTAACCACTTTCCTGCTCTAATGTATTCTAGGAAACATAGAGTTCTCCTCCATTGGAACAACCCAGTAGCAAGTCCCCTAGTGTCTGATGTAATTACTATCCCTAGCAAAGTGTGTCCTTGAATGCACTTCAGTATGCTACTGCTCATCTGACAGTTGCCATGTATTCTGAAGGTGCTAGGGTGTATTCTGTAATTTCATGCACAGGTGTAGATCTTGGATAGTCTGCTTTATGCACTGAAACTTAAAATTTAGACGGCTCCCATGCAAACAAGATCTCGAAGACTGGAACGTTCCAATCATATATTTATACATTGTTACGGAAGACACTTTGTGGCTTCTGGTACTGACTCTTTCTGTGTGTTGTGTTTCTATTAACGATTACAGCTTCAGCAGCTGATAGGGGTTTTCTCAGCAGTTGTTTTTGAAAATGAAATGTACTAACTGCCTTTTTTTTAAATCTTAATTTAAAGCTTTTTGGCTTTTGGTTTCTGACTGCTACAATTTTAAGCTTTTGGACATCAGTAAAATGGTCAACAGGAGTCATCTACAGTCAGAGTGCAATGAGGATTTCACCCACCATTTGTTTAGGCCATGCATAAGCTAATTGTTTATCTGTTCTCAATGAAAATTTGTATTTCTTAAATGGCTTTTTCCTGCTAGTGTGGAACTTGGCTCTGGCACATGTATTGTATGCTCCAGTGTGCTTCATTGTGCCCCAGCCTCCTCAACCTCTTACTATCTTCCCCTGCCACCCGAAACACTTTTGTTAGAGGTGTTCACAGACCCTCAGCTAGAAATGGGCAACTAAAAAGGTTGTGATGCCTATTGTTTCTTCCTTCTTATTCTGTGTATTTGGTAGATCAGATTAAATCCAGCAGACTGGCTGAGTGCAGGAAAATGTTCTTGAACTGTTTTTATTGAAAACTGTTACTGCTTCAGATCTTGAACTTCTGTGCTTCATAAATTTATAAAAAAGGGGAATAGGAAAAATGTGTAATTATTTGAGTGCTTTGCTCATTAAAAGAGGCGTACAAGAGCAATTCAAACTTCTGTGGGATACATCTTGCTAACTTTAGTTTCCACGTTAATACTGTTCTGGCAGGGGAAGTCCAAATGTGAACAAAGTGCTTCTTACCGGTGCAGGCTAAACAAGAGGAGTGATCTTTGTGTTCTTTCAATCCAGAATCCATGGCAGGGCTCCTCTGCATGGTGTTGCTGATTCCAGCTTCTGAGCTTACCATGGAGTCTTCAACAGTCTGGTTCATGCTTTTTCTAACTAGCAGACACTGATCTCATGTTTTCATGTGGGACAAAAGATAAAACTATTGGTTCCCCATGGATACGCCAAAAGAGAAAGCTATATTAATTAAGCACACTTTTATCCCTGCTAGCTGAAGGCAGTCTGTCTTTGGTAAGCGTGCAGAGTCACGGGACTGGGTGACCAGACAACAGAGTAGCCTCTTGTGACGGTATTAATTTAAAGCAAATGCAAGCAATCTAGTCTTGCATAAGAAAGTGACTTAATAGGTTGAAAAACAATTGAATGTATAGAGAATAGAATTTGCAAAATCAGATTTGCCAATGACTCTGTTTTGCTTGGTTTTTGCGCTGTCTTGAAATGTCTTTGTTTAGCTTAAGCCTGTTTTAGTCAAAAGGCTTTGTTTTAAACAAACTCTGTTTTTACTTGCAAGGCGAGGCTGTTTTTGAATGAGTTAGTTGAATAATGGACTTGTGTTGAAGTCTGTGCATTTATGCTGTAACCTGGCATCACAGAATAAAGAGTTAGCATTTTTCCATATCCTTATCATTTTAGCTTGGGTGCACTGGTTACTCTGACATAAAGTAGATGCTCAGTTAGTTTTAGGAGTCATTTTCTCATCTCACATTTTGTTAACTAGTGTGAAACCACCTGTATAGTTCCTGGAAGGAATGAGGTGTGGGCAAAGAAGGTTATGAGGTTGCTTTTTAAAAGATAACTTCATCTGGGAGGGGAAGAAGTGGAAACTAGAAACAAACTCTTAAATATGTTAACAGCATCTGTGAGCTTCCCTTAGATATTCAGGGTTAATGGAAGAACAACAAAAGAAGGAAAACATGCAGTGAAGAGTATGAAATCAAATGGTCAGGGTTCTTTTAGTTCTGTATCTTGATATTTTAAATCCTCTTTAGGTGAAAATTCAAGTGTTTAGACTATAATCTCTTTTGCTGAAGTAAAAGATGACTAATGTCAGGTCTCACTGCTAGAGGGGCAGACATCTTCCACATAATTAAAATGTGTACCTCACTCTGAGGATAGAATAAAGGGGAGGAGAATATTCCCTTGTATGTTTACAGAGTGAGTGCAGCTAATGGAAATTGGGAACAACTTTGAGTGCAGCTTGCTATCTGGCAGCACAGGCAATTTTAGATGGCCTCTCTTTATGTGCATCTTCATTTGATGTTTTTTTTAAAATCATAGGAACTAGATAAAACTCAAGAAGAAATAAAGAAACATCATGCTAACATCAGTGAGCTGAAGAAGAACTTTATGGAGTCCGTCCCCGAGTCCCGGCCTAGTGAATGGGATAAGCGCCTGTCTACTCACTCCCCCTTCAGAACATTTAACGTCAATGGGCAGGTCCCCACTGGAGTGGAAGGAGTGAGTACTTATGAAATGTGGTATTAACTGATTTTATATTGTAGCAACTAAATACTGACGTTAAATGAACATCTTTAAATAGTTGAGGACTAAACTTGGCTTATCTTATATTTCTGGTTGGGGACATTTCAGATGTCTTTTTTGGTGGGTTTTAAGAACAGCATTGTTGCTGAGGGTATTCTTTTCTTTTTTTAAGCTTAAATCACAATTCTTTTGTGATACAGTATAAAACAATATTGGAGCTTCCTATCTGGCTTTGTAGCAACATTGCTGCAACTAGAACTTTGTTTTCTTGCTATCAGTTTCAGCATTACAAGAGCACAGACTTAAATAGTTATGTTGGGATCTGATTTATTCAAAATACAGGTGGGGGTAAATCTTACCTTCCAAAATAGAAAATGTCAAAATTGATGTGGATTGTAATTTTAAATTTTAGCTTCAAGGATATTATCACAAGCCATGGAGGAAAAAAAATTATGTATTTTGGATGGTGCCTCTAAGAACCAAAAGTTACAAGGCTTGATAAGCCAGAGAGGAACCTTGTTAAGAGAATTTTGTATGTAACTTGGCCCTGATCTTGCGTCAGGATCTGCCCGTGTGTACTCATATTCCAGTGAGATGTCTTACTAACATCAGTGGGCCTCCTCACAGGCACTGGGGTATACAAGGGGTTGGGCCCTGGCTTGGTAGAAACATAATTGCTTTTTAGGGAAGTGTTATCCATATTTGTAGCAGTTATGCACATTCATAAGCCTCTAGTTTAGTTGCATAATATAAGAATGTTACTACTTTTCAATACAAGTAAGCTGGAGAAGCCAAGAGATCAGTCAGTCTGCTGTCTGGTCTCTTCCTTACCGGTAGTCAGTATCTTACTGGGATGGGCCCTGTCATATTACTACTGCTGTTACTTAACTCCTAATTAAAGCTCCTAGATCAAACTAATTACAATTTCTTGAGCAATGATAGTTATTTGTCTTAAAGGGAGGGAGTGAAATCCTAGCTCCATTGAAATCAATGCCAAAACTTTCACTGCTTTCAGTAGGCCCAGGATTTCACCTCTCCGCCCCTCTCACCTCGCCTCCAACTGCTGCGGAGACTGTTTTTCTTTGCTTGACTTTTAAACCATGCAAGTGTGGAAATTTTAACATGGAATAATCTGGGAGGAGGAGGAGGAAGTTGCCAATTAATTTATTAAACACATGAAGCCACTTTAGAGTTTGATTACTGAACTTTATTTTAAGAAGCCTTTCTGCAGGATGCTTTCCAGTAGAGATGGTGTAGGGGTCTCCACCCGTAAGAGTATTTCACAAGACGGGAATAGTGTGTGCTTACCAACCTGCAACTACAGTGGTTTGCTAGCAATTCTTTAACACTGTACTAAGGGTGGTGCCAGCCCTATGTGCATCACTTCACTGATACCTGTCTCTGGAAGTTCCACCACCTGTGACATGATGCTTCTGAAAATGGCATTTCAGTGAAGGTGATTTATGATCATAACATGAGACACCTGCAGGAAGGCACATGGATAGTATTTTAGTTTGCCTTCACGTCATTATCAAATGTATAAGGAAGATAAATTTGAATGTAATATAATTCTTTTTGCTGATGTACCATTATACTATTGTTGCAAAAATCCTGGCATTCTATATGGGGTTATCTTTCTACTATTCCTGTATCTTACATTACCAGACAACTGAACTTTACACACTTTGTGTATGTCCAGGTCAAGAAAGCCACTGTCCTATCCTCTGAAAGAAGGGTTGGTGGGCCAGAGGTAAAGCTGCTGTTATGACATGTGCTTCTGAACCAGAAATTTGCTATTGTAATGGCACTAAGCAAAAACTCAACAGCAGCTGCTGAGTAACATTTTTTTTTTTTTTGGCAACATTAACTCACAACCTCCTGACCTAACACCTTAAAGGATTTGCACTGCTGCAGCTTTTGCAGCTTTCAATTTGCTTATTTCGGCGCATGGCTGGTTGAAAAGCTGCATGAAGATGTAACCGTGTATTTGGAAAGAAAAACTATTATGAAAGTTTAACAGTACCCTGTTCTTTTTATGTTGTCTTCCCTTCCTTTCTTTTCCGTTTTGTTTTTTGTTTTAATAATCATGTTACTCTTGCATTTTATTTTATTTCTTTTGCTGCCCAGTCCCCCAGCTACTTTCTCCCTGATACTCATCACTTAAGGGTGTGCAAAGAACCAGTCCCAAAATACAAGACTGATCAAAGGAGGTTGGATCAATTGAGAGAGCTTAGGGCCAAATTTTTTCTTTCATAGATGTACCGGGTTTGACTATGCTTGGCCAACTGAAAGGATGGAAAGCATTTCTTGAATAAACTGCAATAAATTTTCCCAAACATTTTTCACAAGTGCTAAAGCATTTGTATGATACTGTGTTCATTATAATTTCACATCCTTTAGATTCTGAAGACTCAGATGCACTAAAATGTAAAACAAAATCCAGGGAGTTTGGAATGTTACTACTAAAAACATTCATATTCCATACTCCTGATTTCTAAGGGATTGAATATTTTGCATTCATAACTACAATATCATTTTGAAAAAAGTGGAAATGTTGATACTATCTTCATTTGCAAAATTTTCAAAACTTTCAAAACAAGATTTTATCATCTGCATTAAAATCTAGATGTCAAGCCTTATGAACTGTCACTTTTAAGGCCAGTATAGTACAGGAAGTTATAAAAGACTGCATTTTTTATACTACCATTTCTATTTGTAATACAACAAAATTAACTTTTCTCAACCATTTCAATTGTGGAACACTTAAGTACTAGATTTTAAATTATTCTTCTCTCAAAGGGAAATTGCGACCACACGTGAACATGGCCCTAAGATTAGTGGATTTTATGGAGATGATCATATTCAGAAGTTAAGCTAGAGGATATTACTGAAGTGCTTCTATCCTGATTTGAGCCTCCACAGAATTTGTCATTCACAGCAGTTTGCCAATTTAGTAATAAAATATTGATCAGAGCCTCTGGAAGACCTGTCCTAACACTTTGTACATCCCTAAGTACCATTTTGAGCACTTCCCATCTATCATTTTTGTTCATCTCTCTGTCTTTCTTGATCTTCTACCACGAAAGCAGACACAGGAACGTCCTCTGTTAGTACAGGATGAAGACAAAATAAAAAAGCAGATGCCTTCTGAGACATCATTGCCCCAGCAAGCAAAAGAAGACATTCTTCCAAAGGTTTCTATTCCAATTCCTGAGGAGCAGAAATCACTCAAAAAGTGCCACCTATATTCTAGTACTTTTCCTTCTCCTCACATTCCCTTTATGGTGTCCCTTTTTGTGATCCTTGCACTAACTGTGTGGTGGTTGGTCTTTCTGTGATTGGAAACAGGGTGCCTAATTGAAACCTCCATGACCACAGCTCTTGAATTGTTGACTGCATCTTCTACTGTGTCTTCTATGTGTTGCCTTCTGATCTCCGTAGTTCATTGTCCTATGAGCACTCTGCAACTATGTTTTTGATCATAATATTTTGCTTGGTACAGTGTATGATTTGGGATTCTAAAGGAGTGGCAATGGGTTGCCAGACCTGCAGTAATGCACTGAAATTTGAGCCTTGGTGATCCATAGACTAAATTTTAAAAAGCATGTTACCCATTGAGTACCTATGTGAAAGTCTTTAGCACTGAAGTGGACATGCTGATGGTGGCTATTTTGCTTCTGTACACTTCAAAGACTTCTTGCACAGCAGTTTATGAAAAGACTTGATTGAAGATTACTCTTCTTCTTAAACCCAGCACTTGCGTACATTTATAGCATTTATGGTGGGGAAAATTCAGTCTCAAATATTTATTCAAAAGACTTAAGATCATTCACAACAGTGTACAGAGTCTGATCCATAACCACTCCTTTTCTAAGAAAACAGTATTAGCATACAAATAGCTTTTTTCTTTAATTTAAAAAAGGCTTGGTGTCAGTGGCTGTCTTAAGGATAATTCATATATGTACATAGGGACAGACTACTTCAACTGTCCCCTTTATAGAAAATCCTTTTCAGGTCTTACTACTGTCTTTGCGCGAGCATCCCTGCTTATCTTTCATAGGTGAACTCTCCTCTAAATGAAAATACTGTCTAACTTTTGTTTTGGGGGAAAAACCCTCATTAAAAGCAGTACTTATTTATTGTAAGGTTAAATTAATCTGTTTCCTGAATTTGACTCCATTGGTGCACTGTAGATATATGTTCTTTCAATTTGTGTTGAACTCACTGAAGTGTGTGTACTTATGGCCATATAAATGGAAGTAACATGCTGTTAAGTACACATCCTGTGTCTGCATGTTGACTAATAGTATTGTTGTTAAGTTTATCAAAACATGTAAAAGAGCAGTATGTCCAGATCATAATTGTAGTGTTAAAACAATTATTATTTTGACTTCTTTAACAAAACCTTTGCATGCTGCTTATTTTTTGTAGCACTTTTGTATATATCTGGATTATTTGGTTTAAATGATCTATAATTAAGTTTAAATGATCTATAATTAAGTTTAAACTTGACTGTATTGTTAATGATCCGGTTGTATGAGAGCCAAGATTTGATGCTCAGCTGGACTGAGCAGATCTGGTTCAGAAAGTAGAGGTAAGATGGGCAGTTGCTTCTCAGTGTATATTAGTCAGGGGACAGAGATGAGCCAACCCACTCATTTCCCATTGTAATTTGCATTCTATTGCTTTCTCTAGCTTATGGGTGTAGAAATAATATTGCTGAGATCTGCCATCAGTATTCACACTAAGGAGCTATAAAAGAATGGAAGACACTTGGATGAAAGGGACTAAAATCTGTGTCTATATTTTTCTTTATAGATCTATGTACACAATGTTATTTTAGAAAATTCATGTGTAAGTATACGTGTGGGTGGGTGTGCACATGTGCGTATGTACTGGGAAAAGAAAGGAGACAAATCTATTATGAGAGTGCATGGAATTGTGCACATGTTCTCCAGTAGGAGGATAATAGTGAACCTTCAAATATCCCATCTGCATCTCTATTTACGCTCATAAGTGCTTATATTGAGGCTCTCTGAACAGTGTCTCAGAACTTTAGCTAGGAAGAATCTAGTTAGTGAGTGAAACATTAGTTTTGTTTTTAATCTCATGAGAATGTTCATGATTTTGGCCAGTACTGCTTGAACACTTATGAGTTCAGATTAGCGCTCCCATTTGTGCCCTCAGGATTTTGCTTTGTGTTAATACTAGTTTAATTGAAAAGCATCATACCCTTTTAGTACCATAATCATAAACTTCCTATTAAAAATAAATTTGACCATTGTATTGATGCCAAACAGTATATACTGAAACAATAATAGACAGTTTTTCCTTTGTAACTATTTAAAAACATTAAAACTAAATTAAGCATTAAAGATAACATTGATATGCATCCACAGACTAAGGGGAAATGCCACTTCAAAAGAATCATGCACTGGATGGATCTAAAGAATAAGGCTCAGTAGGCAAATGAATGGAGAACCCCAATAGTAGGTCTTGTTGTGAAATTTAGGAGGATTCCCCTGAGGAAGTGGGAGGAAAGAGCAGTGGGAAAGCTGGAATTTGGATCAGTGGGTCAAAAGCTAAAAGGAGACCCTGAATTGGGAGCAGGGTGTTGAACGCTTCTGGTATATGAGTTCTTACCAGAATTGTTGTGGAGGAATTGGAAAGGACAAGATGTTAAAACTGAGACCCCAGACTACTTAAAAAAAAGTTTGCTTTCCACAGCACATCATCTCAGAAGTGAGGAGTAGTTAATGCCTGGGAGTAAAGGCACAACTATTCTTGTACCCCCAAACCACTATAACTAGAAAAAAATACTTACCACTATATTTAAAGAGCCAGAGGCCTGAGATTAATATGGTGCTATTTAAGATAGCCAGACTTGAGACAAATCAACTTCTCACAAGACTACTTTAGAAACTCCTGTTTTAAAAAAAAAAAAAAAAGAGAGAGAATACCCTGAAATAACAACTACAATAAATATCAATTATCACAAGGCCATGATTTCTACAGCCATATCTGCCTTGTCAAAAGGAACTAGGAAGGTGCATTCTTTGGGATCTTACCTAGAAAGAGGTTTGAACGTAGTGTTCAAGAGATCTATCGCTCTAGGACAAGAAGAGTTTACATCCTTTTGTTCTATTCAGGTTGTCTCTGAACTTCCTAAATAAAATAATCTCTTTATCAAGTTAACTTTGAAATGAGACTGGTTTCTATCAGTAAAAGATCTTTGAACTGCATACAGATTCTGAGAGAGCCCCACATAATGTTTCTCAGCACTTAATTACTATCTCTGAAGAGGACCTGAAGAAATTGAACAAGCTATTAATATCTTTTTAGCAATGTAGAGGTCAGCTTATCATCCAAACACATTGTGAAGGTGCATGTCTTATATTAGATTAGATCTATACCTTTCAAACAAGTCTGTTTCTCACAGAAATACCTGGTAAATACTGCATTACTTTCAAGCATCCTTAGGATGTGGTCTTGTCCACATTTAAAAATTCATGGAGCCTTAACCTAGTATCCTAGAGTTGGCCTTTACGTTCACTTCCTGTAAGCCGCCATCTTTCTGATCTGCTTTTTGAGTGAAGGAACATCAAGGAAGAGACTTAAAATTTTGCCTTCACTATCTATGAGGTCTTACCCTTTTCTTCCCTCCTCTTAGACTGGAGAGTCTTATGCTTCTTGGAATTCTAGATGGAGAGTAATTATAGTGTCAGAGACTGAAATTTTGTCCAGTCAAAATTGCAATGGATCTCTTGAAAATGTGTATAAGTAGGTCTTCTGTGCTACATCTTCACCTATCCTGGAGAGACTCCCACCTCTTTGTTTGCTTACAGGGCATATTTAAGTACAGTATTACCACAAAACCACCTTTAATGGTAAGGACAGTAAAATCCCACTTGCATATCTGTTCAGTATCTCAAGGTCCCTTTCAGCCCTGTATTTCTGTGATACATAATAAATCATATACACTTTGCTATGCTTATTGTCTTTCTGTGCTTTCCTTAAGGTCAACTTAAGATGCAACATTGAAATAAAAACATTTTATGAATAATACACATTTGTGTATATATTGTGGTAAACCCAGGACAAACAGCTACAAAAGGGGGGTAGTAATTAGTCCCCAGGGGATTAAAAGGCCCCTCCCTATCCTCTGAGGAGAGAGAACCACAGGGCAATAAGGAAAAGGGGTTGCTAGGGAACCAATTAGGTTCAGCTGACTCCAACTACCTGGGACATTTTTAAACCCTCCTCTGGGTGGTAGGAGTGGGAGGAGTGAGAGGAGTAGGGAAGCTGCCAGTAGGCTGTTTGCAGCAAGGCACCAAACCTTCCAAGTAGAGAGGCTGCACTCGCTCCCCAGAAGGGAAGGAAAACAAGCACAAGGGACTGACTGAGGAGAGGAGTAGCAGGACCCTGTGCCACCTATAAGGATTCGCCTTGCCCCAAACCTGAGTCGTCAAGGCTAAAAAGGACTGAGCCTACTGAGGCGAACAAGGTATTTTGTCACAATATAAAGAGTTCTGTACGCTTAATGTAGTACAAAATGTCAGTTTTAAATAGCTTGCAAGGAGATATTTTTTCCTTTTATGTCGATTGCTAGCAGAGATGTGATTTACTGTTTCTGGAACTGAGATGTTCTTAAAAGGTGCTACAAGAGGAGTTGTTACCTTACAACTAGATAGGTAATTTCTGATGTCAGGCTGATTAGGTGCAGAATAAGGTGTTTCACACTATACCTTAGTTTAAAGGTAGATGTCGCAGAGCTTTCGTGAAATACGGAAAAAAATTATCTTGCTCTATCCCCACTTCAGAGGACAAGATGGAGTGGAGTGCCCACAAACCATGTAGCCTACTGGCCAGTTGTTACCATGCCAGTGTCATACATTAATTCGTGCCAGTGCTGATCTTGTTGTCATTCTTTGTATTTGGCCAATAGTGTAATTGAGGTCTGTTGCACTGATGGTGAATATTTGAAAAGGTTATGAATATTTGCTGCTCAAGTAAACATGTCAGCAGGATGCATAAACTGTAACCTTGCCTAGGTTTATGTGAAGAAGGCTGCAGTCTTACACGTAATCCTTGATGACCTGTTACAACTCAGGATGTTTCAGCAGCACCTAGATACCGGTCACTAGGTGCTTTATAAATACCTAAATGGATAGAGGCTACTAACAGTATTAATATGAATTAGTCTTAGTTATTTTCCAGTGTTTTTCATTCTAATATCTTTGACTATCACACCAAGATTTTGTTTAACTAAGACTTGTGTGTGCTCTGTGTGGTTATGTAAAATTGGGGGTGCATGCTCCAGTTAGAGGCAGAAATAAGAGACTTCTCTTCAAGGCTTTGGTCTTTGGGTTGTGAAGTTCAAAACTCCAGAATAAATTAGTTGATTGTATATATAATCCATGCACTTAAATAGAAGTCATTTTAAATTCTGTGAATCTTAATTTATTTTTATTATGTTAGCATTGCTAAACTCCCTTGTGGTATGAATTGCAAAAGAGTCTCTTGGTCTTACCCACATTTTCTTTTAAAAGTTATCAGCACTTTGAAGCAGGGAGGTGGGTTTGAGTTCCCCGGTGGCTGTCTGTTTCAGGCCCAGGCATCATTGGGGACTTTTTACTAACTATGATGCTAGCATTCTGAAACTTGCACAGAGATTTTTTTTCCTCAACTCAGGACTTATTGAAATTCAGATTAAATGATGAAGATAAAATATATTAAAATAGATAAGTGGTACTGGATATAATTTTTTTTAAAAAACCTGTATTATTTACATTTTAATTGGAGACACTCAGATGAGGTCTGTTAGCAGAGGACCAGTAACATCCTTACCTAGTATACTTTTCATTTTTAAAATAGGCTGTTCAAGTTGTATGTCATATAGTGCTTCAGTGTACCTTCTATCATTGTATTTGGTGCCACAGGCTATCAGTCTCATGAGGCAGCATCACTCCTTTGTACTGTGGTGCACAAAGATTTAATGGTACCAGCAAGTGCTGTGAGATCTTAAACTGATCTCGTGACCAGTACTAATGTCAAAAATATAGCAGGATAATTTGAGTATTATAAGTTGGATGTTCTCTTGGAATACAGAAGTAGATCTTCTGGTGCTGGTTCCTATGTGTATTCCACACATGGGTATGCGTGTGCAGCATGCTACCAAGTCTGGAGATTCTTAGTCTGTCGGACATGCACAGTTGCTCTCCTTGTGCGCCGGGCTGAGGCTCTGTAGTTCCTTTTTACTGCCGCATGGCCTGAGTCAGAATCCTGTATCCACAGATTTCTCCAGTTTTTCTTATCAGCCTGTAAATAGTTTTAATATTTAGCATGGTTAAAGCTTTAATATTGTATAGTTTAGCTTAGTTTCTTCCATTTCTTGGAGTCTCTCCTCATGCACTGGTACTGTGCATCTCTTGTTCTTGCTCATCTGTGAATCATGGGCATCAATGTTGTCTCTACCGTCTGGGTTAGATGTATATCTAAGCAAAGAGCAGCATTTGCTGTTTGTTTCCCCCACAAACACATGAAGCATGTGAGCGTCAGTTGAGGAAACATGTTATGGAGAGGGCCATGAGACCTCACGCTGATCCAGGCCAGAGAGACATTCTCCTCCCCATCCCAATGCATCAGTGTCAACCAACAAGCAGCACCCCTCTGAGCACAAGCTCACGACTGGAGCCTAGAACTCCTAAGCCCAAAGAATCCTTCTCCAGGGCTTTGATGAGCTGTAGTTCGCAAAAGCTTATGCTCAAATAAATTGGTTAGTTTCTAAGGTGCCACTAGTACGCCTTTTCTTTTTGCACAAAGAAAAGGCACTCTTAGTTACAAGGACAGATCCCCATCCAGATCTGCTCCTGAAAGAAGAGACCCCCCCCACCCCGCGACTCTTTCCAGCCTTCATGTGTGGATCCTAAGGGCTCAGGACTGCTTAAGACTCCCAGGCAGGAAGGTAAAGCATGAAAGAGGATCTGTCAGTACCATCACTGGTTCCGACTGCTAAACATACAGACCACTGTCCACTGGCTCCATATAAGCGTGCTGCACCTGACTCTTCAGTAGTACCAGCCCACCATTCTAAAGTCCTTTCACTTTCAACATCTTGGGACATACTGGAACTGTCAGTCACAGCTACTGGACAACCCAGAACTCCGGGACATGTAGAGACACCTATACCTCACTGGAGCATATCTTCCTCCTTTATCCTCAGTCCCCACTCCTTTTAAGCCTGGTTCTCTGGAGAGACATTCCCACAGCAGA
Source organism: Lepidochelys olivacea (assembly GCF_965140295.1). NCBI lineage: Eukaryota > Metazoa > Chordata > Testudines > Cheloniidae > Lepidochelys > Lepidochelys olivacea. The sequence continues at coordinate 12,574,663 of NC_140429.1, forward strand.
GGAAGAAACTACTTTGACAGTATAGGAACCCTCCGGCAGAAGTGTTCACCCTCTAGTACCAACGGTCCCACTGGTGGAGCAAGAGCAAGTCACCTACTTGGACAAATCAGATGTTCTGGTCAGCCCATTAACCCCTCATAGATTAATCTTGACAGGGAAATGATGAGATGCAGATATGACTCTTCCAGGGACCGCTGGTACCTGATGCAGGGGGTCCTCCTCAACTGGGTTCCATGGGACCCATATGGCAGACATCCCGGTTCTGTCCACAAGCCCTACCACACTACTTCCACACAGCATCTATTGGATCCATTGCAGTACAAGGGGGAAGTGACCCAAAACCACAGATACTGATGGTATTGACAAGGATCTCATCCTCTTCACTGGATGAAGCAAATGCTCCATCTTCACCATCTCTGCCAGATGACCATAGGCAGTATCAGGAGCTCCTGCAGATGAATGACCTCCAGATCCCACTGGAAGAGGACCAAGTTACCCAGCCATCAGCTTCTTGATATCCTGCAACCTACAGGTCTCAGCAAAGTGGCTCTCCTAGTAAATGAGGCTATCATGGAACTAGCCAGGGTCATCTGGCATACCCCAGCCTCCTGCACCCCCACACTTAAGAGACGAGGCACCATTTTGTCCCAGACAAAGGCGCTGAATTTCTTTTCATGCACCCAGAGCCCAACTTCGTGCAGGCAGCCACAGAAAGAGAAGGTTACAACACCATAATGCCACCCTGGCTGACAAGAGGTTGGCCCTTTTGGGAAGAAACATATTCTCATCTATGAACCTGTAGTTCCATATCGCTAACTGTAAGGCTTTGTTAGTGAAATACAATTTTAATTACTTCAGACTGGCAGATTTTAAGGACAACCTTTCCCCTAGAGGACAGAGCCCAGTTTCAAACCTTAATTGAGGAAGGCAGGCTAGCGGCAAAAACATCCCTGCAAGCCACAGCAGATGCGGCATCTAGAGGGCAAGCCACTGGTGTAATTATGAGATGTGAGTCTTGGCTTCACTCTTTGGGGTTCCCCAGGGAGGTGCAAAATACCATAGAGAACTTACCATTTGACAAGTCAGATGTATTCAGTGAGAGAACTTTTGAGTCCCTGCATGTGTTGAAAGACAGATTGACTCTCTGATTCCTGGGAACTTACACCTTGGCCCTAAAGAGATTAGTCTTGTTCTATACACCTGCCTCTGGTACTGTTACCTCCACAATCATTCTACCATCAGGATCTGGCTGAATCTCCACACAAGCAATTAAGTTCAGAGACCTTAATTTTCATCCCCTTTGCTACCATAATGTCCACCCTCCTGCTAAGGGCTACTTTTGATGTCTGTCAAGAACTGCCTGCCTTTATTGATGCCAACCACTTATATCCCTACCCCTATCTTTGGGGGCTGTCTCACACTTTTCGCCCACAATTAGGACTCTGTTATGACAGACAAGTGGGTTCTAGAAATCATCCACCATGGTTACTCTATCAAATTTTTCTTTCCCCCTTCCCCACTCAAACTCCTTCTTGATCCCTCTCCAGGGACCACTCTCTGAATTCTGCCAGGAGGCAAATTCTCTTCTCTAATGACGGGCAATAGAACGAGTGTCATCTCAGTATCAAGGCAGAGGGTTCTATTTCCCCATAGTTCTTAGTCCCCAAAAAAGACAGAGAATGGACTTTCAACAGCAGAACATCTTTATTCAAAAGTCAAAATTCAGCTTGGTTACACTAGCGTTAATGCTCCCCTCTCTATGGGAGGGAATGTGATTCACAGCTGTTGAGTTGAAGATTGCCTATTTTCATGTGGATATTTATCCATCCCACAGAAAATGTGTCCAGATCCTGGTAGGTCAGGAACACTACTAGTTCAGAGTCTTTCCCTTTGGATTAGCAGCTGCACCCAAGCTATTCATGCATGTATTCTCATTGATGGCAGCCCAAATGAAATGCCATGGCTATGTAATCTTGGACATCTGGCTCCTAACCGATCATTCCAACTATGAGGTCAGGTCAGCGACTTTGTTCCTGCTGCTATCTTTTAGCAGCATGGAGTAGGAAAGACTCCACTTGGAAATGCTACCTAGCTAAATGGGGAGAGACTTCTTCACCTGGGATGGCACAATTAGTCTTCCTAAGAACCTGCAGATATCCCAGTCATTTTAGATTATCTCCACTCTTTGACAGGTTTCAGAGTAACAGCCGTGTTAGTCTGTATTCGCAAAAAGAAAAGGAGGACTTGTGGCACCTTAGAGACTAACCAATTTATTAGAGCATAAGCTTTCGTGAGCTACAGCTCACTTCCTCAGATGCAGATGCCTGCTGCAGTTTCCACGATATGCATCTGAGGAAGTGAGCTGTAGCTCACGAAAGCTTATGCTCTAATAAATTGGTTAGTCTCTAAGGTGCCACAAGTCCTCCTTTTCTTTCCACTCTTTGAAGAATTTGGGTCTTTCCATTAGCTCGCTGCAGGTTCATCTCACAGCAGTCAGTGCCTTCCTTCCTTCTCCAGTATATGAGCATTCCATTTTTACTCACCCAACAATAATTAGATTCCTAAAGGGCCTAGTCAGGACCTTTCCACCAGTGGCCAAGCCTACACCTCAGTGGCATCTTAATCTCATCCTGTCAATACTTATCCGGCCACCATTTGAACCTTTGGCCACATGCTCTATGTCCCACCTTTCTATAAAGGTTGCAATTTTAATTGCTTTTAGTTTGGCCAGGAGGAGGGTGAGTGAGAGAGGAACACTCATGGCTGACCTACTATACACCATTTTTCATGAGAAGAAAGGTTTCCCTTCGCCTTTTTCTTAAATTGCTCCCTAAAGTAATTTCTGAATTCCATCTAAATCAGTCTTTCCATTTATTGATTTTCTTCCCGAAACCCAGTGCTTCTGTTGACGAGAAGACTTCATTCCCTGATGTCAAATGAGTCCTTGCAAGCTACCTGCAAAGGACCAAACCAGTCAGAAAATCACCAAGATCGTCACTATAAGAGAGAGGTCATGAGGACAAGCAGTATCTTCTCAGAGAATCTCTAAATGGATTTCTGGTTGCGTCATCAAGAGCTACCAATTAGTGCGTATTCCTCCCCAGGAAGGGGTAAGGGTCCACTCCACAGCATGTCTCCAGGAAGTACCAGTACTGGATATATGTGGAGTGGCTACTTGGAGCTCCATCCACACATTGACAAAAAGTTACAGGCTATCTCAGGCCTCCTCTGCACGTGCGGCTGTAGGCACTCCAGTTCTTCAAGCATCCTTACGGACTGCATTCTCATGCTCTCCTCTAGTCTGCATGCTGCTTATAAGTCACCCATGTGTGGAATACACATAGGGACCAGCACTTAAGGAAGAAATAGAGATTACTTACCTGTAACTGGAAGTTTTTTGAGATGTGTGGTCCCTAACTGTATTCTACTACGCACTCTTCTTCCCCCTGCTTTGGATCTTATCTGATTCATGATAAGAAGAGGATCTAGAGAGGCATCAGCTGGCACTACCTCTTATGTCCTTGGTCTGGAGTATGAGGAGAGCCATTGTGCAGGTGTATGGACACTGCTTACTGAGAATCTCCAGACTTGGGTGCATGGTGCAGATGCATACCCACACGTGGAATACACATAGGAACAACACATCTCATTGAACTTCCAGTTACAGGTAAGTAACCTCTATTTATGCACTAGACTAGTTCTTCTGCAGACTTCTTATTCCTTATTTCTCTATTTGGTTTGTGAAGGGTATAGTGAGGAACAGCAAACAATGGGGTTTGGACATGATCAAAGGGCAAGTAGAAAAAGGGAGATTGATTTTCTTACACCCTTGTGTGACTTCACTGGAGTTATTCCTGATTCTCACCAGAGTGAAATCAGAATCTGTTCACATTCTACACTTCTGAGCTTGTCAAGATGATTATCAATGATACAAAGTGTGTTAATTTATGTTAGGGTTAGTAACTTTTCCCTGTATAAATTATACCACTAGCCTCATTGATTTGTGTGTGTGTGTGTGACAGATAAAAACAGAGTATAGACAATAGACATATTCCAATAGATAGTAGGAAAAATACTTTTTAGAAAAGACCCAGGAGATCTAGACAGATACACATTCACTTATAGGAGTGTTTCTCAGTTATGGAGCTGTGGGACAGATTAGGACTCTTGAGCTATGTTCCTTGACAAGTACCCAGTATTAGGTATGTGCATCCTGATGAACTCTGTGTCTGTGCCACTAAGTGTCTGTAATTTTATACCAGTGGTACATGGTGTAGTTAACAGTCAGTGCATGGGGACTACAATAAGATTTTTTTTTTTTTAAACTAAAACGCTCTCTTTTGGAATACTTTTTTCTTTTCTATTTTTCTCAGATTATTTGCTTTGTAAATATGTACATTTATTGTTAATAAATGTTGTTGCAAATCTGAACCCTCTTTCTATTATTCTGTTAACAAAACAGGAAGTATTCCCGCATTACAACCTATTTGCACTAACACACACTCTTGTCCGGGTGAGCCCTTTGTGCCAAACCTGGTACCATGCAGTCTTATACAAAAAGTGGATCTATAATCCATATTTTTTGCTTACTTTATTTTAGAGCTAATCACTAACTAGTGCAGTGCTCCGCTAGTACCACTAAAGTGAATGGTCCCACTAGGTTGCCATTATAGGCCCCATTCACTGCCATATAATACTGCCATAGTAATTTGTTGCGACTAAAGCTCATGAAGCCTAATAGCTTTAAAAAATCATTTGGCACTATCTCAATTGCTCGGTGCAAGTAACACATTTCTTAGAACTTGCTACTAAGATTGAATGTAAACAAACTAGTTTGGAAAAGCTACCGTAGTTGCATCTGTCCTGCAACCAGCATGGGAAACATTCTTTCCTAACTTAAAGCTGCATGGAACTTTGCTGGTCAGCGATTCTAATGGTGTTGAAATATTTTTTAACATTTGGGGTCTTTTACATGACAGTTGTTCTGTGGTGTCATCAGTCATATGAATTCATTGCACAGTACCTGGAAAAATGTGGTTTCAGGCAAAGAATTTTATGCTCATTTAAAAAAAAAAAATAACAACCTTCCATTAGTACCTGTCAGGGTTTGGGGAGCACTGACTTCCCTAACTAACCAACTTTGATTTCCCCCACTCACACCAACATTCCTCCCCCCCGCACTCCCAGCCCCTAGTCTCATGCAATAAAATTATCTGGCCTTGTTTCAGCAATGGGCTTACTTTGAAGTTGACTGAAATTGTACATAAGGCTTATCCCTACATGAAGAGTCATTTATAAATTAACTAGAGTACATTTTCTTTATAGCACCTCTTCAGTTCTGAGTTTATTCTCTTTATCCAGATCATTGTTTCATTTTGGAGTTGTATGCTGCTTCATATCATCATGCAGAAAGTGAAACTGGACTGTGAGTAAGCAATCTAAGATCCTGTGATGGGATATACAAACAAGGGGTTAAGGAACTGCTCTGGGGTCAGCTAGTCCTGCCCCACCATACCATTAGGAAATGGACCAACTGGAGGAGGAGTTAAAAGGCAGGAGAAAAGCTCACTTGGTGGCAGACCAGGAAAGAGAGCAGACCTGCAGCTTCAGCAGAGAAGAGCAGAGGGGAAGCAGAATCTCTCCCTAAACTGCTTAAAGGTCCCTGAGGGAAGGGAGGGACCCACTTCAGAGACAGCCTGAGACGGAAACATCACCCTCTCCCTCTCCTATGAACTCTTGGTTGTATGAGTTCCCTTCGTTTTGTTTGGACTGCCCCAGCCTGAGCCCTAGGACTGATCTGGCCCAGGAGGGAGGGCCATACCATGGAAGGAGGCAGTTGCGGCCCTGAGAAAAAGGAAGCTCTCACGTTATCCGCAACCACTGAAAGGTGCCTTATAGTGAACACACCACCTTAACCCAGATGGCAACCTTGGGACAATTGCAGGGTGATGAAAGGAAGTGGTCCTACCAGGGCAGCTTTAAGCACGCCTGAGTGTCAGATCACTGATAGTCCACAAAGAGCCCTGTGTGGGAGCCTGGTGGAGTGGGAGGGCCCAGGCTCCCCTACCAGTCACTGGCCTAAGCCCTGACCACTAGATCTGATGCTCCCTTACCAACCACCCCCTGAACAAGGATCTTCACATATCCTCACTGCTTCTCTGCGTGATTGGGACCTGCACAGAATCTTATTGACTTCACTGGAGCTCTGCATGAGCACAGGCTCTGCCCACATGGAGCAGCTTTCAGATCTGAGGCTTTAATGGTATCTGGAGATGGAGTAAGGGAAATGAAGCCACCAAAAAATTATTAACTCTCCTCAGTTTTAATATCTGACTGTGTTTCTAGTATATTTTCAGTTGCAGCTGCTAAACTGACTCTGAATGCAGTGTTCATTTCCAAAGGCAGTTGGTACCCCATGGAAGGAGTATTAGAACAGCAAATGTGCAACCTCTCACACCAGCAATACTACATCCTGGGCTGTGGCCTTCCAGAACACAGTTGTTCTGTAAAGATAGAGGGAAGTGTGCCCTGGAATAGTTTAACTTGGCAAATTACTTTAGTAATAAAATTACTGGGGTACTGATCTTTCAAGTTGCTAAGCAACTGAAATTCCCTTTGATGCACTGGGAATTGATGTGACACTGCATCTTGCAGGATTTGGATCTGTATTCAGTACAATATTGTTTGAAATTACGAGACAGGCTAATCATCAGGATATTATTGTCAGTTAATTGGCGACCTAAAAACCAATCCAAAATATGCAACCTCACTGCTGATGGCCATAAATAAAAGCTAGCTTTTGCTGTCCTAGGTGTAAAGCCTTCACTTTCCTTGTCTTGGGAAATCGGGAAGCTATATAATGTGTAAAAAGGTGTTGTAAATTAAACATATCTATTTACTGCTTTATAATATTCTTTGCTCGAGTCCTTCTGACAGCTTTGTTGAGGTTGAGAACATTCATCAGTTGATCTATGGAATTCTTACTGGTGAGTGTAGTTCATTGCAAAATCAATGTCTTCTATTTAATGGCTAATTGTGCATCTGTAGGCATTTACATCGATTCTGTTTGCTTATGCATACACTTGTCTCTTGGGGATAACCTAATAACAAATGTAAGTGTTTGACACTGATAATTCCATACTGAACAAAAAGTTGATTAGAAAGATTAGCTAGTTAGAATTTGTAAATTTCATTCAGTTCTGATTGTAGGGGATTGTTTTAAGTTGGTATTGTTAATATTATCATCCTAAACGTTTATAAGATACATTCGGTAACTGGCAGTTTTGGTGGCTTAACTACCACTTTAGACACTCCCTCCACAGTTCTCTCATATGGTAAAGTAACTGAAAATTTTTACGAGAAAGTCAGCACAATCTCTGTGGAAATGTGCTCTATGCCATCACTGCTCTGAATGAGGGAGGATACAGAGTAGGAAAACTTGACAGCTAAGCATGAGCAACTGGCTGAATGTTGGGAGGGTGGGTAAGAAACAGCCTTCATATATTTTGCTGATAAAAAGTACCGTTAAAAAGCAGTAATATATTAAACCACTAAAAATATCTGTGGTGTTTGGTATCAGCCACACAATTAGTCTGTTGTTAATTTATCCCGTATTTGAATTGCTGGTTTTAGTGTCACTTTTTTCACTGTAACTTTAAGTAAATGTAGCGGTGTCCTCAGTATTTTTCAACATCAAGTGCACTGTGATTGGGGTTTCCCAGGATGATTGTTTTAATTGCATTCATTTTTGTTCTCAGGAGATGGTGCAATGCATCTTGTCCTGTACTCTTCCTGCACTGTGTATGGCTTATGCAAAATAGTGCGATTGGTTTTTTATTGCAAGTCGCCATTAGAAACTAATGGGTTGATTTGTCAGAATTGCTAATCACCCTCCACGTCTGCTGATTTAAGTCAAAGTTGAGAGGTTTTAGCAGCTCTGAAAATCAGGCTTTTAATCGTCCTAAAAAACAGGAGTGCCTTTGCATTTGCAAATTAAAAAACATCTTGATGAGATCAGATGTCCAAATTCCCAATTTATCTTTATAAACAGATGATCTATTCTCGCCTGCATGTAGACAGTATTTCTAAACAGGAACAAGCACAGGCGTATTTGTATAAAAAAGTCTATGTGTGTAAATAGGTAATTATATCTGTTTATAGATAAAAATAGCTTTTAATTAGGCTCCCTTGGTGTACTGGTGGAACAGGAAGGGAAGAACAAAGCACTTCTGGTCAATTGATCTTATCATGATTTGGTTCCAGTTTTTTAGTTTGCATGTTGATGTTTATTTCAGGATGTTGCTTTATTGAAAACCAATCTATCTTTATTGTAGATTTCATTTTGAGTGCTGGTATTTTTATATACACTCACAATGAAAGTTACATTTACTTGCAAAATATTTTTCTGTTCTTGTAAGATCTTAAACACAGTTCCAATTTTCTCTTTTCTCTGTTGCTTTCTTCATGGGATTTCATTTTTTCCTGCTGTTCAACTTAATCTCACAGTTGATGTTTAAGAAAATTGTGCTTCTAGAGTGTATTCCATTCCTACCGAAGACCCAGGATCGGGCCCCTAGTTTGCAAAACTTTGTCATTTATAACAAAGTTGTACTTGGTAGGCTGACAGTACGCCAAACAAGCACTTAAAATGAGATTAACACATGGGCAGAAAAACCTGACAATTTTCATTGTCCCCCCAAATGTGAAAGGTAGTTGCAATATACTGACTTACATTAAACAGTAGTTCAAAATTGGCATCACTGAAGTGTGTGCATAGATACATGTAAAAGCAATATTTTCAATCAGAAATAAGTTTATGCATATCATCTATCTTGGTAGTCCTTATTTTTAGTCACCTCTGAACGTGTTTCCCAAGTTAAAATTCAAAGAATTTACCGGAAACACAAATTATTAATAAGTAGCAACCTGTGATTTACCTTATCCATAACATTAGAGTGTAGAGATCTAGAATTGAGCAATCATTTCACACCAACAAAGTGACAATAAGTGTTAACTTGTCCTTAAATAAAAAGCAGTCATAGTTCCTAAAACGGATTTGTGCTGGCCCATCAAATGGGAGCCATTAAATCAGGGATGTCAGACTTCCGACCCACTTGATACATTGGTCTCGACCCTATGGCATATTCAGCTTCCGCTGAATGCAAGCTTTAATTTAAAACAAAGACGATAGTTCTTGCGGTTGCTAAGAAAACCTTTTGAATGTAAATCAATGTGATGATGTCTTCTGATCATCTTAATGGTAACTTTTGAGGCTTAATGGTAACACTTGCAGGGCAAGATTTTCCAAAAGTTGAGGAAGGCAGTTGTGCATACAATATGCACATGTATTTGTATGTCCTATTTGTGTACATTTACCACAACTAACCATGCAAATTACCAATTAAATAAAGAGAAGAATTAGCTAATGAGCTGCATCATTTGAGGCTTTTCCCCTGCCCTCATTGAGTGACACTGAATGCATCTGTAACTTAATAACTATAGTAAAATTGTAGTTACTATGTAAGGCTGCTTATTGTATCCTCTGTTTTTATGCTAATAATAGATTGTCAGTGGAAGAAATGCTGTGACTCTAGGATAGGATAAGACCCTAGCTTTGGGTCACAGCCCATAATTAAAATGGAACCCAGTCCTCTATGAGTTTGACATGAGTTTGTGTATTAAATATTTTTCCTGTACTCACTGGGCATTTGGGAAAACAGATGATTTTGTGCAAGTTTTATCTTGTGCGTGTTTTAACTCTTGTCTTCTCTTCTGTCACTGTTCCTTTTCTTCAAGTTCTGGCTAGAGGGCTCCCAGAGATGTAAGAAGACCTAGTTGAGAACTTGCTAACAAGAGCAGAATGGAAGGCAGAATAGCTCCAGCCTTAGTTAAATCCTCTGGCTTGGCACAGTCTTCCAAAGTACCTCAGGTGCTACAGACACACTTGCTTTCTTCTAGGGAGGCTGTATTGGTTTATTACATGTCTTTTCTACAATGTACTGTTGCTAATACTAATTATATTGTAACTTTACGAGGGTTGGTATTGTAAGGGTTTCTGTGCTCAGACTGTTCCTATTACAACAAGGTATGGTACATGTGTTTCAATAGTTTTGGACAAATCATACTGCAATATGCAGTTGTTAATCTGTTTTGGGAATAAACCTAATTGCGTATTCAACCACAATGTGGTCAGTAGACATTAGCTTGACTATCTGGTTTTCCAATGTAGCTTACTTTCACGATTCCTGAGCTAAACAAGGAGTATGTTAATTTTTTGTGTAAGTCAGTTGATCTGGTTGTCTACTCTAGAATAATGATTACTTTATGTTGAGTAAGGATACATCATAATTCCTGGGTGAGCCAGTGGTTTCTTTCAGTTTGGGAGCCTCTTGATAATTGAATCAGTTGATTACAGGACTGACTTCTTTCAATAACATTATCAACAGCATCATGTCCTTTACAACAATGTCTGTATTAGTTATCCTAGATCAATGGTTTTCAATTCAAGGGCTACTTGCAGCCCAATTAGCATACAAGCTGCAGCCCATGTGACATCCTTAGGGCTATACAGGTAGTATATATATTATGTGGACGTGGCCCACATAACACAGAGAGCTGCATATGTGGCTCACAGTTTTAAATAGGTGAGAACCACTGTCCTAGGGGCTGCAATAACAAGACCCCTGCAGTTACCTTTCAAAGGTGCTACACAATGTGAGTTCTAATCAGCTGAACACAGGCTGTCTGAGTTCCCAGTGACAATGAGGCTCTTTCAGTGGCTCATGGATGTTTTGTGCCCATTTCTCCCCCCTCATTTCCACTAAAGTGTTATTTTAAGGAAAAGAAATGGACTTGGAGTATAATTTCAGTGCAGTGATGGGTGTCTTTATACCTACAATTTCTGGTTGTGCACAGAATTCTCCATCCACCATACAGCAGTTACTCCTTTATTTCCTAATTTAGGCTAAGACTGTTTAAGTCAAGAATCAGCCTTGTGATTTCTCAAGGTGCCAGGGAGAGGCAGCTGTTTCTTATTATTCCATAACCCTAAAGCACATGGATAACTAGTCCGTTTGGAAGGTTGTGTTTAGGATGTCCGCTGGATGCAATGTGTATTACACACAGAGTTTTCAGGCTTTTTTTTTGTTTGTTTAAAGTCCACCTGTTGCTGTGCACAGAATGCAGTAGCCTCAATACAGTGTAAGTTAGAGACCGACATTATTTTCCTTTATACTTCAGGAAGCTACATTCTTCCTAACCTTTTCTGGCATTTTTGTGTATTTTTTTTCTTTTTAGAGTCTGTGTGACTTTCCCCCCAAAACGGATGTGGATGCAGTGACAGAGAGGAAAAGTACTAACCCTGACTTTGAATTGGAGGGCCCAAAGTATTCAGTAGCCTTTAGTGAGAACCAAATGTCAACTCCACCAGAGTCTTTACAAAGTCATGACTTTGGCACTTCCTCCCTAAGCAGTGAGGAGGAGGAGAGAGCTCCTGTAATCCTTGCGAGCAAGGATGATCTAACATGTGAAAAGGGTTATGCAGGTGTGAAAAAGACAGATGACACAGATGAGCAGTCTGAGGTGGAGACTCCTACAATTTCTGTTTCACCTCCACTGCATCCCTGTCAGAGAGAGGAGGAGGCAGAGAATGTTGAAGAAAATTATTTTACAAGAGAACCACTTAGAAAGCTAAATGGAGAGTGTCACGACTCGAATATTGATGATGGGCTTCCCACACTCATTCGCTGTTTTCAGGTAGTAACTGTAAGCTCAGAATGCCTCCTTTTTTTTCAGATCTCCCTTTTGGTTTTTGGAATGAAATCCTAAACACTGCAGCAAACAAATCTGTGATGAGGAATTATGTTTACATGACCTGAATTCATTCCCCAAACTGATCAGCCAGTTAATCTCCTGCAAAGTCCATTCAACGGAGCCCCCTCCAGTTTAGCCTTGCATAAAGTGACAGACATGCCTCAATGAAAAATGGCCTTTGTGTTCCTTTGACACAAGTGCCCTGTGTTCTAAGTAAAATGAAACTTGCAGTCTCCAAAGGCTACCACGTTTAATTTTATTCCACGGAATTAGGTGGTTATCATGAGGTTTTGGTGTGGTTTTACTGCTATATTGCAGAAAATTTGGAAACCAGGCTAAAGGAGATGCTTCAGGGCTGAAACTTAATGTAGCTCAGCAAATTGTAGCTCTGTCAAAAGTCTGCGTTTACATTGTAATTGTCATGAGATATCAAATCCCACCATCACCATGGCAGAGATTTTTGCCTGCTTCAGTGTTGCTGAATATCAATCATTTATGTTAAAATAGATGACCGCTTAACTTACTAACAATCAAGGTGGCAACTGGCAGACATTGGGAAGGTGAGCAGAAACTGATCAAGCTGGGGAAACCTTGTGGGTCTTTTGCTAACATTATCTTCTCTTTTGATTAATTACCAGGTGGTGGAAAAACTGATTTTTCTAGTTTCTCTTTCAAGACACACACTGTTTTTCTTTTAAAGACTTGTATCTGACATTGATTTAATAAAAGCCAGTGAACCACAGATTGATGGGTATTTTAACAATGGAAATGGCTTTGTTTGCATTCAGAATAAAGCTTCAGTGAGCCATGATTAACTTTTTATATGTCCAGTCTCTACAGCATCAATTTTGATATTTCAGTACAGAGTCATGGTCTGACTGGCAGTTTTCTATGGGGTCCTCATCCCATAATTTGGAAGCTAATCAGTATAGTACATTCATAGTAAATCTGACTATTTAACCCTTGATGACTTTCTTGGTCTAATTTAAGAGAGAACAGCTCAGTTAGCAGAGAAGATTTTACTGTGTGTTTTAAGCCTCAGACTTGACTTTGCTGGTTCAATGCTTGATCCTCTAAAACATGTATCAAACTCTTTGTAGGGCTAAAATGTTCAAGATTTCTAGGATGAGACTTGGTTTCTCAGTCTGTGATGTTTTTATCAGATCAGTGTCAGAGCGTTTACCAGAAACATCATCAGTATGTAACTATGCTACGTGTTGTTGTTTTTTTTAAACCTCTTTCATAGCCACCCCTAGTGAAGACTCAGACAGTTACCATCTCTGACGTGTCCAATGCTGTGAAAAGTGAAATTCCAACAAAAGAAGTTCCCATTGTTCACACAGAGACCAAGACTATCACCTACGAAGCGGCACAGGTAGAAATGTTTTGCCTAACTCACAGAGGATTTAATTAAATGTAACATTATGTAAGTGCAAAGTTTTTATTAATCCTTAGAATGAGACAGCATAAGAACATTAGAATGGCCATACTTGGTCAGACCAATGGTCCCTCTAGACCAGTATCCTGTCTTCCAACAATGGCCAATGCCAGGTGTTTCAGTAGGGATGAACAGAACAAGCAGTCATCGAGTGATCCATCCCCCGTTGTCCAATCTCAGCTTCTGGCAATCAGAAGCTAGGGATGCCTGAGCACGGGGTTGCATCCCGGATCATCTTGGATAATAGCCATTGATGGACCTATCCTCCATGAACTTATCTAATTCTTTCTTGAACCCCATTATATTATTGGCCTTCCCATCGCCTGGCAATGAGTTCCACAAGTTTACTGTGCATTATGTAAAGAAATATTTCCTTTTTATTTATTTTAACCTGCTGCCTATTAATTTCATTGGGTGATCCCTGGTTCTTTTGTTATGTGAAGGAGTAAATACACTTCCTTATTCACTTTCTTCACACCTTTAATGATTTTATAGACCTCTATCATATCCTCCCTTAGTTATCTTTTTTCCAAGCTGTGAACCGTCCCAGTCTTTTTAATCTCTCCTCATATGGAAGCTGTTCCATGCCCTTAATCATTTTTGTTGCCCTTCTCTGTACCTTTTCCAATACCAGTATGTCTTTTTTGAGATAGGGGTGATGAGAACTGCGCGCACTATTCAAGGTATGGGCATAGTGTAGATTCTAGCAATGCAAGAATTTATTCTTTCTTGCACCAGGTATTTTTCGCAGGTTTCAGGAATGTGATAATTTAATTAAAAGCTGTATCATAATACATACACATGTGGGACTGAATTAAGGTTCTCTTTCAACTGCTTGTCCATATACATATTCCACTGATAGTATGCATGTGCCCCATGGGCCCGAGGTTGGAGTCTTTTGGCTAGCAGTGTCTGTTGCAGCCACGCATATACCCTGAGTTTTTCTTCGAGTGCTTGCTCATGTCTGTTCTATGTTAGGTGTGTGTGCTTGCCACATGCACTGGTGCAGAAGTTTTTCCCTCAGTGGCATCCGTAGGGGACTGGCTCTGGTGCCTTCTGGAGTGGCGCACATATGCGCCAGGATAAGGGGCATCACCAGCTCCCCCTACCCCAGCTCCTTCCTACTGTCAGTGACTGTGCTGGAACATCTCCTTGCTTCAGCAAGTGCTTACCCAGTGGTTCTTCCTATCATTCATTGTATAAATAGTTCTTAGATAAGTTGTTCTTTTCGTTCTTTTAATAGTTACATAATAGTACAGTAGATAAGTTAGATAGTCCCTTAAGGGACTTAGCCCAGTGACAGGGCATGCCCCGGGCTTCAAGCCTTGTGATTGCTGCAAAAAGCCTATGATGATCAGCAACCCTCATCAAAGCTGCTTGAAGTGTTTGGGGAAAACCCACATCAGCAATAAGTGTCGCATCTGCAAGAGTTTCAAGCCAAAAACTAAAAAGGAGCAAGACATAAAACTAAGAGCGCTCCTCAGGGAGTCGGCCCTCATGCTAGTCTCCGGGCCACCAAGATCAGACTCCGCACCAAGCACAGCGGCATCTGTTTGAAGCGTGCTGTGGGCACCGGCCTCCTGCCACTGGTCCCAGTTTCTGGTATCTGCTAAGAAGTGAGGAAGCACACCAGGAGAGGGTGTTCCCTGACATCCTGTACTGAAAGGGAAAGTCCAGAGAAGATCATAAGCCCGTGCGGGGCAGCACGTCTCCAGAGCCCAGCCAGCCACCTGCATCACCAGCTAGGCTACCCAGCCTTCCTAGGGACCCAGCAGCCACCCCGGGTAGTTGCAGAGGTCCCTGGCACCCGGAGATCCCATCCATGCTCGAGGTCTTCCAGGCTGCAGAAGACGTCATGTCTTTACTGGTGCCACAAACGCCCTATCAAGATGAAGTCGGCACTGGGGCTCATGCAGAGGTCTCCATCCGTGCAGCATCACTCCCCAGCACCATGGCAGTCAACGTCGAAGCAGTGTTCCCTGGGGATGCGCTTCCAACCTGCCCATACCAACTGGAGTTCCTGGCGCTGTTCACCGGACTCTCAGCACCGGTCCCACAAGGCGTGGCATCGCTCGTCCAATGGCCGGCGCAGAGCCGTAGCATGCCGCCAGTCCCCGCAATCATGGCACCGGTTGCCGGAGCGTGGGCATCGCTCCTCGGGGGAACAAAGTTCACTGGGACCACAACGCCAAACCCCAGGACCACGACACAGGTCCCCAGCGCCAAGACACAGATCGCCAGACTCTCAGCACCAATCCCCAGCGTTGAGGTGGTGTTCTCTGCCATCCCAGTCTTGGTCGCCGGACTTTTGGCGCTGTTCCCAGAGCTCTAGGTGTTGATCATCTAGGTGTACCATTGCTGAGTTCTGCCATTGGTTCCCGTATAGGCGGCACCGGGACCCCAAGCCCCGGCACCTGTCCCACACTGCAAACGCTGGGATGGTAGGCTTGGAGGGTCATGAACAGAGCGTCATCACCACAGTGGTCCCTAAGGATGATCTTCCGGAGGTGGGAAATACCCCAAGTGGACCTGTTTGCCACCAAGCAGAACAGGAAGTGCCATCGGTTCTGCTCCCTTCACAGGCTCAACATTGGATCCAGCAGTGAATCCAGTACTTGCCACCCCAACACAGGAGGGCCCCACCGAACCTGAACCGGCAGCAGCCGATAACCCTACACAAGAGGCTCAGCCGGAGCCTGAACCCCAACATAGTGCACCAGTGGAGAGCGGTTCACAGTCAACGGAAACAGCCCCATCCCCTACTTCGCTTCCAGAGAGACCAAGCCTAGGTCCACAATCCAATGAGGAACTGATGTCTCCAGCATCAAGGGAACAGTTCTAGACAGAACAGGAAGCAGATGAAAGCCTCCAGAGAGCTTGGACGGCAGCACGGAGCAACCCACCACCTCTCAGCTCTTCTAATCGATCCAGGTTTGTTGTAGAAAGAGGACTTTTATACAAAGAAACTCTTTCTGGGGGACACCAGGAAGACTGGCATCCTCAGAGACAGTTGGTAGTTCCAACTAAATACCGGGCCAAGCTCTTGAGCTTAGCCCACGATCACCTTAGTGGCCATGCTGGGGTGAACAGGACCAAAGACAGTTTGGGGAGGTCATTCCACTGGGAGGGAATGGGCAAGGATGTTTCTACCTATGTCCAGTCTTGTGAGGTACGCCAAAGGGTGGGAAAACCCCAAGACCAGGTCAAAGCCCCTCTCCAGCCACTCCCCACCATTGAAGTTCCATTTCAGCAAGTAGCTGTGGATATTCTGGGTCCTTTTCTGAAAAAGACACCCGGAGGAAAGCAGTACAAACTGACTTTCATGGATTTTGCCACCCGATGGCCGGAAGCAGTAGCTCTAAGCAACACCAGGGCTAAAAGTGTGTGCCAGGCACTAGCAGACATTTTTGCCAGGGTAGGTTGGCCCTCCGACATCCTCACAGATGCAGGAACTAATTTCCTGGCAGGAACTATGGAAAGCCTTTGGGAAGCTCATGGGGTGAATCGCTTGGTTGCCACTCCTTACCATCATCAAACAAATGGCCTGGTGGAGAAATTTAATGGGACTTTGGGGGCCATGGTACGTAAATTCGTAAATGAGCACTCCAATGATGGACTTTTCAGGTTGTCATAAATATAAAGGGAAGGGTAAACACCTTTAAATCCCTCCTGACCAGAGGAAAAATCCTTTCACCTGGAAAAGGTTAAGAAGCTAAGATAACCTTGCTGGCACCTGACCAAAATGACCAATAAGGAGACAAGATACTTTCAAAGCTGGAAGGGGGAGGGGGGGGACAAAGGGTTCTCTCTGTCTGTGTGATGCTTTTGCCGGGACCAGAGCAGGAATGCTGGTCAGAACTCCTGTAAAGAGTTAGTAAGCAATCCAGTTAGATATGCGTTAGATTCTGTTTTGTTTAAATGGCTGATAAAATAAGTTGTGCTGAATGGAATGTATATTCCTGTTTTTATGTCTTTTTGTAACTTAAGGTTTTGCCTAGAGGGATTCTCTATGTTTTGAATCTGATTACCCTGTAAGGTATTTACCATCCTGATTTTACAGAGGTGATTCTTTTACTTTTTCTTTAATTAAAATTCTCTTTTAAGAACCTGATTGCTTTTTCATTGTTCTTAAGATCCAAGGGTTTGGGTCTGTGTTCACCTATGCAAATTGGTGAGGATTTTTATCAAGCCTTCTCCAGGAAAGGGGGTGTAGTGCTTGGGGGATATTTTGGGGTGGGGAGACGTTTCCAGGTGGGCACTTCCCCTGTTGTTATTGTTAGACACTTTGGTGGTGGCAGTGTTTAACCTAAGCTGGTAAGAATAAGCCAAGGGGGTCTTTCATGCAGGTCCCCACATCTGTACCCTAGAGTTCAGAGTGGGGAAGGAACCTTTACACAGGTGTTGCCTTGTCTTTTTGTTTCCTATGAGGTTCGAGTGAAGGGTCAGTCTCTGCACAGCCAATTTCCAGGTGGATAACTTCCTGCTTTACAACAGCATACAATGAAGTAGCTCAGACCATGTCTCCATGGAAATTATGGGCCATTTGATGAGGGCCCAAGAAACATGGATAGCATTCTTCAGTAATGTTTCAATAGTCGGGAGTTTGCAGGACTGGTACCTGATCTTCTCTTTTACCAAGAATTATGCTATTAGCAGTGTGTCTAGGTCAGATGCAAACTTTGGGAAGGCAGTCTTGCAGTCATTGTTTAAGTAGGCACCAACCTCCAAGTACTGTTTGTGAGTCACCTGAGACCAATATGTGTCTGTCTGCAACCACTTGAAGAACAACTGGTTATCTCCTGTGCTGTGACTGTTGTTCTCAAGATGTGAGCATAGACGTGTGTTCTATGACCAACCCTCTGTCGCCTCTCTATCATAGTCTCTATTTTTGATGTTTGGGTCAGAGGAACTGATGTTCGGGGTGGAGAGGCACTGCCCTTAAATAGCCAAGTGAAGGGGCTAAGGGCTGCCCCTACAGGTACTGCTAGGCAAGGTTCTCTGACTTTGGTATGCTGTGTGTGCGCACACCTGAGTGGAATACATGTCTGCACCCCCATCTCCAAGAACAGTTACAGAACAGGTAAGTACCCATTTTTTACTTTTGGAAGTCTGCAACTTAGAGGCTAAATGGTAGAGGAATAACCAAGAACTGCATTCTGTTCTGCCACTGACTGGCTTTAATGCTTTGCACTTTACAGGCATCATTTAGTATCTCTGAAAATCAGGTAACATATTTGGGTGCCTAAATATGGCACCCAAATTTGAAAATATTTGTCTTAGCCTTTGTGTCTGCTTCCCCATCTGTAATATGGAGTTAGTGTAACTGCCTGTTGCAAAGAGGTGTATGTGCAATGGACCACTTGTTTAATGCAGATCTGGCATACTGTCATCCTTGTGGAAACTCTCTGTTTCCAGAGATCATCAGCAACTGATTGTTTAACATCCCATCTGAAGTAGAGCACTCTAACAGTGTCACATGCTCTCCAGAACCAAACTGCAGCACCAGTACTGGGCGTAAGATCCAGGTTATATTGTTAGGTTTGAACCCATATTGCTCAGAGTATTTGTGGCTGAGATTAACTGATCAAGCTTAGTCTAGTCACCATCTTTACATCTCTAGCTCTAATGTCTCAAAGGAGAAATGAGAATTCTGTAACCTAATTATTTGACATTAGGTGAGATTTGGCCAAAAAGTAATGATGATCTCTGGGGGAGTTGAAATTTTATACAGCACAGAAAGTGGTCCCACCTAGTGGTCACTCTGAAGATAGGTTTCAGAGTAGCAGCCGTGTTAGTCTGTATCCGAAAAAAGAACAGGAGTACTTGTGGCACCTTAATCTTGTCTTAAATTGTCATTACAATTTCATAGACTGTTCTGTAACAATAATTGGACAAAAGAGGCTGTTACTCACTGTATATCTTTAATTCAGTCATTTGGAGACATGGACAATAAACTCTGGAGCAATAGATAGGCTTTGGAAAGCCTGAGAATTGTACAGGATGGGAGCCAAGTAATTAAAGTGGTGGTACGCAGTTGTTGTTACTTATGGTTTATTTAGGTTATAGTAGCATCCAGGGTCTTTACACTGTGCTGGGCACAACCCTGAAGAGGCTGTAAGACAAATGATGTACAAAGGGCTTGGGGGAGATGGATTCCAAAATAACTTCCAAACCTGTTTAGAATGATAAATGGATACAATGCCAACTAACCCCATCTGCGCCCTCAGCCATCTTAATTGAACTGATTCTTTTATAGGGGTCTCAACAGAAGTGAGACTTGAGCAGTGTAATAGCCTTTATAGACCACTTCAGGGAAGGTGGTATATGCAAAAAGGCAGTGTGGACAAGGCTGGTATTATTGGTAGAGCAGGGAGAGTGATAGGTGTGGGGACCTTGTCAATTAGCTTCTCTGGAATCTGTAGGAGTAATTTGTGACAATGCAGAGCAACTAGAGAGTAAACTATGTAGCACTACCCATGCTGCCTGAAACATGTGAGTCAGTTCAGTGTGTGCTAAGTAAACTTACCAGCACAGCACCCCAATTCAACTGGAATGGGAGAGGAGAAAAGGGAGGATAGAGAAGACCCATTCATCATCCCACAATCGAGAGGGGGAGAGCTGAACCAAGTCACTGTGTGAAGTGGAGAATAGTCACCCTGTGTTTGGGTGAGATCACAGCTCAGACATCCTAATGGATGTCAAGGCTTCTCTGCTTGATTTCATCGTGGCTCTGTTGGACGGCAGCATGGCTCCTTGGTTCTTTAAGTGCTGTACTTTCAGACCGCATTAGTCTTGAAACATTTGTTACACCGCTAAAATGCTAATTATTCATCCAGCTGTGAATCGGTTCACTTTGTCCAATAAATAATGCAAAGTCTACTTTTGCAATGATTGTACATCATCTTACATTACAGCACTGAGCTCCTGTTGCATGGTGATGGTGTGAAAATGGTTGATGGCGGTTTTGTGTGTGTGTTCTAGACAGACGATGGCAATGGGGACTCAGACCCTGGAGTTCTGCTCACTGCTCAGACCATCACATCAGAGACCACCAGTAGCACAACCACCACACAGATTACAAAGGTAAAAAGGTGATGCCAGCAGGGTTGGTATGAAATCTAAAAGTTCTATTGATGCTCAAGCCACAGGAAGCAAAGTTGGCCTTTTCCTGCCAAATATTTAGTTGTACAAATATTTCCCCCCTCCAATCCTGTGTTTCCCTTTCTCTGCCCTTAATTCTGCCCGACACCAGTGTAATTTAGAATCACTTGGAAATGGACATTATCTTGCTTCCTGAAGAACTGTACCACCACAGTTTGAGTGATCCAACAATAGCTTGGGATCCTGAGGCAGTTCTGAGAACCTCCTGTCAGTGTGTTAGCCAAATACTTATTTTCATTTTAAATGTAGTTAGCCTTTGAGTTCTTCTTCCTCTTCTGTACGGTCAATAAGATTGAGTCCTGTTTAGAACTTTTAATTAATGCAGAGTTTGAGCTACAAATGACTGAAGTTGGGGACTGTTGGCAAATCAAACTTACATGTGAGAAATCCTCAATTTGAGAAAGTAGGGACGAGTTTGAAGACTTCAATTTACTTCTAAGTTACAGGAATGTCCCCTAGTTCTAGACCCATGTCACATTTTTATCAAAGGTTTTACAAAACCTGAAATACTTCACTAACACTGTCATGGACATACTAACTGCCAGCATTGCTGTGGGCCTCTTGTTTTGTTTTTTACTTATTTCAATGCAGAGTTGCTGGGAATTTTTGAATTTGAACATTCCTCTGAACAAAATTAATATTATTGTGCTAGTTCCTGGGAGTCAAAGTGAAACTAAGCAGCCTGAGTGCATTATCCATGTTGAGTGAAGCGCATAACAGAGACTGCACACTCTATGTGGTGAAATACAAATTAGATTTTTAAAATGGTTTTCAGGTGTAATAATGGAACATGTTACATTGACAGTGTCCCTTTGACATGATTAACATTCCAGCCCACAAGACGGGAATGATTAATATTTTTTTTTATTAAAAAACTCTTTATTGACATGTGCTTGTTTGGTTTGGAAGAAGGGAATATTGTCATACACTGAGGTGAGATTTTTTTCTGTCTCCTCTCGCTCTGTCTATGATCCAGTTATGCTAGTTTCCCAGTAATGTTTTGGTAATTGGCAAGTGACTTTAGTTTGAGTTCTGTCTTTGAAAGCCAACCTCAATCCACTTTGTAATCCTTTGCCATTGTTGCACTGTAGGCTACTAGTAACCTATGTTCTTTCATACTAGACTGTAAAAGGTGGAATTTCAGAGACAAGAATTGAAAAAAGAATTGTCATCACAGGAGATGCAGACATTGACCACGATCAGGTGAGCGATTTTAGTGTTACCCAGCCAAGAGCCATTTTAGTTTTGCAAAGAACTAATCAGTTGTTCTAACCTGCAAATTATTTCTGTACTAGATAGTCAAGTGGCCTCACTTGTGGTAAATCCAGTCATTTAGGTTGCAGCTTAGGGAAATTGGCCTGGGCTAGAAATAAAATTGCTTGTCTCTGTGGAAGAGGTAACATTTTTCATTTGCAGTGTTTCAGCTGCAGACATAGGCCTCTCATTTTAAACTGTTTAATGTCAGAAAAGTGACTGCCGATGTCCCTGTGGTGCTACCTATTACTGTTGTATGTCTTCAAGTGGTAACTGACATTTAGTTCTGCAGAGACATACTGTAGCTGGGGCAGAGCAAGCTGAAATCTGTTCTGCCAGATATTAGCACAAAATTTTGTTTCCAGAAGTTTTTATACATGGCAATGTCCAAAGCAGAAGGGCTCAACTTTGAGTGTGCTGCTGACTTCTTTTCAATTCAAAACAAGTTTGTTTTTTAAACTGAGGAAATGTGACCATGAAAGTCTCTGATGAAGAATAAGCATGAAACAGCTCAGTCATTCTTTTAGTCACTTTCTGCCCAACATTTCCTTAGAGACTAGTAATCCATCCCTTGTTGTATTTTCAATGACCATTGTAGAGTTTAGGGGACTCTGTGTGCACGTTTGCAAGGATTTGTTTTGTTTTTATGTCCTGAATGATATTTGGATTGAATAGCTAAACATTTAGAATAGAAAGCTTGTGTATACGAGTGTATCAAAGCTGAAAGCAACTGAAGTTTAGAAGCAAACAGCCTTTGCTACTGATCATAATGTTTTCCAGTGGTTAGAATATTGACCTTGGAATCTGGCTATCTACGTTCTGTTCTGGGCTCTGATACTAATTGCATGTGACCTTTTGACAAGTCACAGATGCTACTCTGTCTTGGTTTGCCTGTCCGTAAAATGCTTAATACATACCCACTTCCTAGGGGATCTTGAGGGTTAAATGTTTGTAAAGTGCTTTGAGAACCTTTGTTGAATGGTGTTAGAGAAGTATAAACTATAGTGTTGCCATTTTTACTATTAAATTAAATAGGCTCAGGAAAGTTTAGAGAGAGCTAGTATGAAACTCCGATGTATTTTTAAAGAAAACACACACACTACCATCCTGGTGTAGCTAATCTTCATTTAGTTTGTGGAGGGAGAAGTCACCAGAGAAAGACGGTGTCAGTGTAGGATCAGATGCATTCTTTAACATGTTAAACAGTGCTCATGGATCTCTTTCCCTCTTATGCTGGGTATTCTTGTTTTCTGCTTCTTGAAGAACTCTTGTTTCCACATAGACAACATGCTCCAACAGTTAGAGCTCAGTGATAAAAACAAAATATCTGAAAAAGTTACTTAGTGGACCCAACTAGTAACAGAACCCTGACTGGGAATCTGGTAACTCTTCCTAACTGGAGATATGAGCTTTTCCTAGAAATTACAGATATATATAATTTTCAAAGTCACTGAGCTGCTGCCTAAACCTGATCCAATAAACTGTTCCTCTTGTGAACTTTCCCTTTCCCATAATAATAATATTATGGTTTCACATGAGCATTAAGCTGGCTTTTAGGCCCTTTTTGGTGTCTAATGAAGTAATTATTTATATAGCATTGAAAAATATGCTATGTACTTCAGACACTCAGCACTAATTAGAGCACAGTTCTGGTGTATATTAGTGTTTTTAGAAGCACATGCCACAGGGCAATTATTGTTTAGAAGGACAGCCCCAAACCATGTCAGCATGCATCAGCTGAGATCCTAGACTCTTTCCAAATATTTCAATACAGGTGGTTCTGGATTTAATTCCCAAATGATTCTTTCTTGCCAATTATTCAAGGCCCATTATGTGTAGTTCTCACACAGCATTCTGAATGGAGAAGTTAACACACTCTAAGCAAATTCATCCCTAACTTTTCAAAATTAACATGCCCATGAATGTCTGAGGGCCATCCTGTTGAGATTTTTCCATTTGTACGACTGCTTCCAGCATTCATGGGTCTAAGACGGTCATGCCCTTGTCACTAGTATCCCACTTAACTAATCTCATTCAGCCTGACCTAGTATTTGTTCCTGTACAATTTATGGTTCTTATTTTACATGCTACAAAACCATAGTCCCATTGTGGTGGAATCATTTAGTCCTAAATCAGCAGATAATCAACAACTACATTTCGATCTTCAGAGATCTGGGATGTGATTCTTTAATATACTTCCTGCATTGAAATTTGTTCCAGTTGTCACAAACCAATCTGTTGTAGAACCTGATTTTGAGAGTTTGAGACCCAGATACCTATCTTCAGCAGCAAATCTGGTTGCTATTTGTTTTCATTCAGATTTTGTCTTTATGCCTCAGTGTGCATTTTATTTAAATGAACTTCAGTTTTTCCGTTCACCAATGTTTTTATTTGAGAAACCGGTTTTACTAGTTAATATCCAATGTTCTTTACAAATTTGAGACTTTCTCCCAATAATCTGACATCGGTCACACTTTCTGTTGTTCTACAAATGTCTCTGATCTGTTAATTTTTCTCATTCTTGACAACTTTATTGCAAAGGCCTGTAACAATGGACTCACTTGGCAACTGGGTTCTTGTAAAGCAAATGTGTTTTTCCCAAGTGTATGGATTGGATGGATCAAAATCTGACTGACTTTGGCAGCTTCTATTTCTTTGTGCTCCCCCTGTAACTTACTGTACATTTCTAATGCATCCGAACTTCTGCCTCTTCTCCCCGTCCCCCCTCCCCCCCAAAGAAGTGGGGAATTCACCCTGCAATGCCACTTGCTTCCAGGAAGATTTGAAAGCACTGCAACTTCCACATATAGTTCTCTGCTTAGTTTCTTTCTAGACTGAGAGATTCAAGTGTCTTCATTTGCTTCATTTTTGTCAGAGATAAGTAGTCTTCTGACAGTTTAATAAAGGTGTGACGTAAGACTGTTCATTTCCTGGACACAGGCAACAAGGCAGGGTTACAAAAGGTAACAAGGGTAAGTCCAAGAATTCCAGTTTTTATGTAATTTTCTAACATGCTGTGAAGATGATGGCGGCTACAGCAAATGGGCAATACAGCTGCTCTTGGTATTGTAATGGTGCCAAGAGAGCAATAGGAGTGGGGCAGCTCTTTGTGCTGTGTTGTGCAATGGCATGAAGACGTGGTATCCACCCTGAAGAGCTTCCAAAACTACATAGACAAGGAAGACAAAGTGGAAAGGGACACAACATGCAAACAAAGTGGTGGTTGATGGCTGGAGAAAGAAACAAGGGCGGTTACATGGTGATTCATATTGGTTAGTGGAGAGCAAGTGCAGTGAATTAGTGCAACTCTAGACCAACAACTCAACTGAAGGCAAATGGCAAAAGCCTTCCCTGTAGGCTTCATACGTAAAATAATTTTATTATCCTTGTAAGGTGGGAAGGTAGCAACAATGAAGTCAGCTGGCAGTGGAATTTCCTGGAGCTAAGGCTTTTTACACCCTCACACCCTGCTGTTCCAGATTGGCTCCCCTCTGCTCTGGGTGGGAGTGGTTGGCAGGCCAGCAGCCCTCCCCCTGCTGCTCAAGGCTGCAGCCGCTAGGTGAAATCCTGGCTCCATTGAAATGAACGGGAGTTTTGCCGTGGACATCAGTGAGGCCAGGATTTCACCCAGCGTCTGGTATGGTGACATGGGAGAGACTGCAGTGAAATTCACTTTCAGCTGTTCCGCTGTATGCAGCCCAAAGTGCTTCTCTGAAGAGCTGTTTCTTTCTTAGGTTCTCGTGCAGGCCATCAAAGAAGCAAAAGAGCAGCACCCGGACATGTCTGTGACCAAGGTCGTTGTCCACCAGGAGACCGA
Source organism: Lepidochelys olivacea (assembly GCF_965140295.1). Taxonomy (NCBI): domain Eukaryota; kingdom Metazoa; phylum Chordata; order Testudines; family Cheloniidae; genus Lepidochelys; species Lepidochelys olivacea. The sequence goes on from NC_140429.1 coordinate 12,600,144, forward strand.
GATTGCTGAAGAATAGCAAGGCTAGGTAAGCAGGTAGAAATCTGTGTTCTGACTCACAGGCTGACTTGAGGAGGGAACACCTACAGCCATAGAGGACCAGACATCACGAGTCCTTGAAGAAATCTGTCCGAGCCTTTTAGGTTTCTCTTGGAATATCCGTATTTTGAATGTGATCTAGCAAGGTACTTCCTGTAACTCTAGAAGTGGAAGATGCACAGATATGTTGATTTGCATAGTACTTCAAGTATCAAAATGCCTTACAGACCTACGCTGCAGTGGAACTTCACTGGCTGGGAGCCCCAAGAATCACCTCTGTCAGTACTAGTACAGAGAGAAAAGCGTGTAGTTGACTGTGCACCGAACAGCACTTTGTGTACTGGCACGCTGTGTCTGTGGATCTTTGCGTTAGTTTTTTAAAACACAGAACAAAAAAATGCTTGTAGTATGTAAGACTACTTTTACCTTCAGCTGATTAGATGTCAGGCTGATGCTGTGGCAGCGGGGCTTCAAATCTTGGGTGACAAAAAGGGGAAAAACCGCCAGTGTGAATTTTAGGAACTATTGTATTGCAGAAATCATTTCAACAAACGCCAAATTCAGGCAGGCAGCAGCTACCCCATTAGTTATCCATAAGTAGAAATACACTGGACTAAAATGTCTGTGGGACAGAATGATGATACCAATGTTTTTTTAAAATAGGAAGGCGGGCGTGTACACTACAACCATCTTAGAACAGGAAACGATAAGCAACATTTGTTTCAAGTGAAGCAACAGGTTAATTTGGATAGGCTGGATGGCGTTAATCAACTTGGAATTTGGCCAGTCCTGTGTCCACACTACAGCAGCATGGCTGTATTAGCAGCTGATTAGTTATGCTTACTCAGGCTTTAGCCTACAGCTCTGGTCTTGCCAGCCAACTCGTGCTGCTACAAGTGATGTTTGTGAGTGTGGACGGATGCAGAATTTAGGTATAATCTGAGTTAACTTTGCAGGGAAGGCAGTTGCTCAGATGTTTGCAAGAAGTTTCATCTATGACCATGGATGATCAGGATCTCCATTTTACTTTGTATCCAGCGTCTCCAACACCATGTTACTTGGACATTGGTTTAGCACTTGCTCAGAAGGAAAAGACAAGGGTGTTAAATATGAACCCCTACCTCACCACTCACTAAATTGCCAACACCACTTCCTGCAGCTCCTGGCTTTTTCCCTAGAGGTCTCCTATGCAAGGACTGTCCAAGCCTGGTGTGCCTTTGCTGTGAGAAATCAGAATGAATAACACAACTTTGCCAATTTTATTGTATTAGCATAACCTAATTAAAACCAGGTACTATCATTTTTCTGTTTGGATAATAGCCAAACTCAGGTGAAATCCCCTACCCTTGTTTATGTAAACAAAAGCTTGATGACATGGATAATTCTAGAGCCCTATATAGAAAAAGCATCATTACAGCATATTTACCTGTAATGACTATCTCCCCCACACCCCCCAGTCTTTCTGTCTTGATAACATCATGCAGTGCAGAAGAACAAGCGATCACAGACTGATGTTTACTCCTTGACTAAAATTAGAAACTTTGAGTCTGTCTGCAGGAGGAAAAGAAGCAGTCTGACAATGTCAAGAGGAGGTGCTTTCTGGGCCTCCTCCCCTCCTCTCAGCAATATTAAAATGGTGGTATGCACAAGGAGCAGTGGTGTCTCTGCTAGCTGCAGTGGCACATGGGTGTGGTTTTTACTTTTTCTTTTTTCATTTTCCAGGTTTATGTGCACCATATAACACGTTGCATCAAATATAAATGCGTGTTTACTGGAGCTAAACTACTTTGTACAGGAACTAGACCTCTTCACTCAAGGAGTTGCTTCTTAGTCAAAGTTCTCCAATCCCTTGGACTGATAGTAGTCATTAACCCCCGACAGTCGCCGGTCTCTCTCCATAGGTGCCACTGGTAGGGCTGAGGAGCAGTTCTCTTTTCCTTGCCCCCGTTGAGGTATCTGTGAATGTGGATGAGCGACACGCCAGGGATGGTCAGGCACAGGCCCATGATGGCCGTGCTGGGCAGGATCTCGTACCACATCCTGGCGTCTGCTCGAGCCACTCCACCGCCACCGACCAGCACATGTTCTTTGAGCTACAGTGGCTGTGAAAAGGGTCAGAGTTCAACATCACTTGATGAGGACGTTGTGCAGTAACATTTTAATGGTGGATCCAATGGGGAGCTGCACTCCTCAGGTCTGGAAGTGGAGGCGCTTCTTCCCCCTTCACTTCTAGGCTCTGTTATCTGCAGCAGTGAATGAAGGGTTATGAGATGGGCTCTATCCCAGCCCTAGCCCTGAGGCCAGAGGTTTACTACTAAAGCAGAGGAGAGCCATTTGTCAATCTGCTTCTTTTCCTAATCTAGAAAAGCCCCCAAAACTTGAATTAAAGTTGCTGTGATCTGCTATGACCTCAATACCTAGCTTTTCAGCTTAGTAGTTTGGAAACCATAGTAGCTGCTTTAAGAATCCATAAAGGCAGCAGCATTTTATTCCTAGGGCCATGCTCAGCATCAGTTACATTGGTGCACCAACATGTTTTGGCCAGATAGCATGGAGATAAGGTGTAATTAAACAGTCCACATGTGTGCGTGTGTGTTCCATTCAAAACAAAAAGTGTGTGGATGAGAGTTTGGGAGGTGGAGAGAGGATGAATATGGGGAGCAGTGGAGAGATCACTACAGTACAATTTTAAAAAGCCAAATTTGGGAGGAGGAAAATGCCATTGACTGCCTCTCTTTCAAACCTTCATGCCGAAAGTCAAGTACCTGTCTCATATTTAGGCTCCTAAATAAAGTTACTCTGCTTTTTCAAAAGTGCTGAGCATGCACAATTCTCATTGGCTTCTTCATTGGGATTTGGGACTTCTGAGAAATCAGGGCACTTATTTAGGGTGCCTCAGTGTATCTTTTGGTGCTTGGCTTTTAGAAACACGGTAGAAAATTATGGTCAATGCTTTAAGGATCTGAGAAATGGGAACAAGGGGGAAAGCACCTTGTGAAGTTGGTGGTGTTAAAATGCCCCTCACTGGGTGCTACTGGGAGTGTTTCCATAGGAAGCTGGCAACTCACCCTAACCTTGTCTTTCTAGGAGATGTTTCTCCCTGACTGAGAGAACACCAGAAAGGGAGGAGAGAGCGGTGGGGGAAAAACTGCAGAGAAACTACCTGGAGCACAAAGACCACAGATTTACAAGATTTGCTGTCAATAACTGAACATTCATATCACTTACTAGGAGTTATGCTTTGACATTTACTTGGGATTTTCCAGAATATAATGGATCCTTTTGAATATTTTTATATTGTAAAACACAGTATGCCATACTTCTCACTGTACTGAATGTTTGTTTTTTTAAAAAAAAGGTTTTCAGTTTTGCGTTCCCTCATGCATAGCCTCCATAGGTCCTCACAAACAGGGTTGGTTCTTAAGTCTTCTTATTCGTTCAGCCTCATCAGATATACTGGGTTTAAGCCATGCTCATGCGTATCTTAGAAACTGCACCTTAGAATAACAGCTGTTTGAAAACCCCAGTGATTGATGGGGCCTTCTGCCAGAAGAATCAGTTTACTTAGATGCCATTGTGTGGTATTTCTACTTTCCTCTTGCGATTGGCCCTAGATATTTCCAGAAAACTCCACGTCACGCTACCCAGGTGCACAAAACAGAGTTTCTATACCTTTACTCTGCATTTCCTTGCTTTTATGGGTTTTGGTCCATTGATGTTGTTTGAACATAGTGGGGGTTTTTTGTGGTGTAATATTCACACATTTCAGTAGTTGGCTAGATTAAGGAATACTGGAAGTTGCTTCACATCTCTATTTTACTGTGAATACTAGAGCTTTAAGAGAACTGTGACAGGGCACTACCCCTTCCTGCTCCTCAGAGACTGCATTTCTACTGAATGCTACCTATCTATTTTTGCTTTCTGATGCCATTTAAATAAGTATATAGAAATGTGTGGTTAAGGGGTTTGGGCTCTGAATGCTATATGGTAGGCTATGCAGCATTTGCAATAGTTGATTTCTCAGTGTCAGACTTTTATTTATGTTTAATTTTTAAATAAGTTTGTAAATCATGTTTTTTCCAGTACTATTTAAAGCTAAGCACATTACCCACAAATCAGGGCAGGGTGTGTATAATCTTAATTTAATTTAAAATCATCTCTCAGACACTCTCACCTTTCTAGACATGTAAGCTTGATTTGGGCTGGCAGTCCAAGACATTCTCATAGCTGTAGGTTATAGCAACCAGTGGGAACAGAGTCAAACTGTTTGGAAAGTGCACATGCTCAGATCACTGGCATTCCCCTCTCCACATAAATTAAGGTTCTGTAGTACATTGGCTCCTTCACTGCCATGCTGCAATGAAACACCAGGGCCACAGCTGGCTGCAGTTTTCAGCTTCTGGATGATGGTGCATTCAGGTCTATAATGACAGCTGCTGGTTTTAAAACACCCCATGTACTTTACCAATAAAGCATTGAAAATATTATTTCTAGATACTCCTGTCATATCCACTATAGCAGCTTATGGCATACTTAGTAGAGGTTGTTTTTTTAATTGTAATATTTTTTAAAGTATTTTTAGAGAGAATGTGTGTGAATGGAATTTTCTACCTGGAGATGATCCATAAATTTGTAAGGTGACCACTGTGGTGTTAATCATGATTTTCAAAATGAGAGAGTAATGCTTTTATGGGGGTAGACAGCAGCAGGAGATCACCACCACCTGTTTGGATTTAATGGAAACCTCTTAATCATGCCCTGGTTTTTCTTTCCAGCAATATTTTAAAGTTTTGTAATGAATAGAGTTGCGAGCAATATTTTTTTAAAGATAGAGCTTTGAAGTTGTAATTCTGTATCTGGTGTGGCATACCTCTAGCCGTGAGGGAGAAGAGCCCTTTGCTGCTAAGCTACATTCCAGGATGAGAAGAAACTGGCAGTAAGTGCTTCACTTAAAGTTTGATGATGTTTTTTGTTGTTTTAAAAAGAGGTAGAAGACTGAGCTAGACTCAATGACTTACTATTTGGTTGAAAATTGTCTTTAAATGGCACTGTCTTTACAATTAAAATTGCACCCCACCTTAAAGTAAATTGTTAGTATTGGCTAGAGACACTATCTTTGAAAGGATTATGGAGCTACTTGAATACTGGTGTAGTTATCAGCATCTTGCTTCCTATGAAGGCAGCTGTTTTGGGGGAATGCTACTTTACCTCCTCTAGGCAGACATTTAAATGTGCAATTTGCTGGTGAACTGCAATTTAGACCCCTTTCAGTCTCTCAGGGTTGCACCCTTTGGCTGACAAACCTGGTTTCCTGCTCTGGGTGGAACCACATGGTCTTTAGATGGGAGCTCCAGGCCCTCTGTTTACCAACCACAAAAATCTGACAGGCCCAACCTGATTGGGCATCTGTAAGGCAATTTCCTCCCAGAATAAGCTTGCAGTGACACAATTTTGTCAAAACAAAGCATTTCACTCATTCATCCACCCGGAAGGTATATAGCACAGAGGGTTAGTAAGGGCTTGTCTACACTTTGGGTTAAACCAGGCTTCAGAGAGCGCACTAGGGAAAGCGCTCCAGTCTGTCCACACTGAGAGCTGAAAGCGCACTGGCGTGGCCACATTTGCAGCACTTGCAGCTGTATTGGGAGTGGTGCGTTATGGGCAGCTATCCCAGCTTTCAAGTGGCTGCAATGTGCTTTTCAAATGGGGGGGGGGGATGGAGTGTGTATGTGGGGGGAGAGAGTGGATTTTTGGGGTGCTGAGAGCTTGTCAGCATGCTGTCTTGTAAGTTCAGACCCACTCCTTCCCCCACCTCTCTCTCTCACTCAAAGCAAACATTAGGTGTTTGTTTTTTTCTCGGACCAGATAAGCAGCGGCACTCCCAAACGGAGCTTGGGAGGAATGCGGAAATGGCCCTTTCAGAGTTCACAACAAAGACAAGAGAGGCCACTTTAGTTAATGGGATGTTTCCAGAGGTCAATCAAAGCGCTGTCACTTAACTCCTCAATTACACTGGAGCTGCAGCGTCTCACCCAACACACAACAGCTGTTAATCCTCTTGTGGAAGTGGAGTACCAGGAGCACTCCATGTGCCTTGCCAGTGTGGACAAGGGAGTAAGGTAGAGAGCTCTAGGAGGCTTTATTGCGGTATAACGTGCAAGTGCAGCCAAGCCCTAAGAGGCCTATATGTATGAGTCAACCTCTCTAACCATAGCTTAGGTAGGCCCAGTTTATACCAGCCCCTGCTCCTGAATCTGAGGGTTCGTTTGCATCTCCACAGCCCTTTTCAGTCTGCTGCCAAACCTGTCTCCCCTTCCCTTTCTTAGGGTAAATCCTACAACTGGCTACTGTCTTACTAAGGCTGAAAAGGGAGGGGTAAAAACATCTCTGTAGCTTTGCTGGCACCTGGTGGGTACAACTAATAATCTGGCAGGTGTGGTTGAGCATTTGCTGGGATGCTCATTATCTAGGTCATTGTTTTGCCTTTCCTGTTTGGTTGCTCTAACATGCTATTGCAAGCAGTATACACAATATTCATAAAAAGTTTCCTAGTTCTTCATAGCTGGCTTCATGGGACTTTTAGAGCCACCAAATGTTTAATCTGCTCATGGCACTTAAAGGCATATAGTGGTTGTGAAGGTTTAGATATGCCACTTTAAGTAGTGAAGGAAGTACTAAGGACCTTGACACAGCTGTAACTTAGTTCACACCCAACCTTGTTCAATAAAGCAGAGGCAGCACGAAGTTTGATCTTATTTAAAAAAAAAAAAATCATCTCCTCCTAAGGAACAGAAATCTTGACTTGTCTAAGATCCAGAAGAGTTTCTTGTTGGTGAGAAGTTTTTCCTTTCCCAAACAATGGTACACAAGCATTTCCTAGCATGTTACAGGCTTCTGCCTTGGCAATAGTACCCTTCTTAAAAAGGGACAAGACATAGAATAGTAGAACTTTTAGATAGCGTTAAGTGCGCTTGTTTCTTCTGTTCACCCTTTGATATTACACGTCAGTGCTCTCTTCGTGGGACAGAACACAGTGCAAACCAAACTGGCTTCTGAAGACAGGCCAAACTTTTCCCCTTGGGCACTGGTGACCTTTCAGTAGGGATTCCTAGCTGCCACACCCAGGCAACCCCAGCATACTTCTGAGGAGCAAGTTTTTACAAGCAGAAGGTTCTCCTAGTCCAGATCTCGGAGAGGAATAGGGGTTGCCACTGGAACTGCTCCTACTGAAGCAGTTGAGCTTTTCATAGAGGGACAGGGAAGAAAATAGCTTTTAGTGAGATTCACTCTACCTACTACTACTAACTAAATTAACTTCTACCTTTGCAAGACAGGGCTGCAAAACTGCCTGTGCCCTATCCCACTTTTCACCTTTTTCTCCTACAATGAGTTGATCAGATTGAGTTTTAAAATTTGGTCCACCATGAACTGTGAATTTTCAGGGACCAGTGCTGCTCATGTCAATGTAACATGTGAACAAGGTCTGTATTGATAAGATATGAATGTTCTCAGCTATTCCCAGTCCAGGAGGTAAGCCAGAGACTGGCTTGATTGTATAGTATACACTTTACGGAAGCTATTTATATATGAATGAATGTATAGAAAGGAAGGCAGGAGAAGCAAGACCTCTGATTAATTAACCTGGAAAGGCAGCTTTGGTTTCCAGACTGCAATCTCCAAGCAATACAGCTGTATTAAAGGACTGACTGAGTTCTGATTTTAGTAAACTTTAGTTTGCTGATTTCATACAATGTACAATTACCTTAAGAGATGTTTGTGTCCCAACCATGGGGTTTTTTACAAGTTTAATCAAAATTTAGTTGCAAATATGAAGGAGCTTTGTACATTTTTTAAGACAATTGTGAATTGTCTAGAATAGCTGTTTACATCTTTTCTTTACAACAAATAGGAAATATCACAACAGACTTAAAACTGGCAAATCTTTATAGATTGAATAGTAAATGACAGAAGCTGTTATTTTGGACTTTTGTAGTAATTCAAAGGGAAAGTTGTTGTAGTGTTTAGACAGACCTAAGTGTTAATATTGTTTCTTGTATTGCATTTTTCAATAATTTTTCAAACTACTGCATTCTTGTCTTTTTTTTAAAAAAAAAACTTCCCTTGTCCAGCACAGTCTGCTCACTCAGGGTTTGTCTGCACGGAGAGTTATGGCTTGGTTGTCGTGAAGTAGCCATTCCAAATTAACTCCATGGGCAGATGCTTTTATTCCAGAATAGGAGCATCCAGCCATGGACTTAATCTAATTTAAATTCTTATTCTGGATCAACTTTCATGAGTATAGACAAGGCCTTTTTTAGCTAGCAAAGGTATATTTCACCCTACAAGCTTGAATTGTGAAGAATCTCAAAGTAAAATCCTATTACTGTGAACACCAGCTCTGAAGCCTTCCTCAGAGTCTCTACATTCTTAGTGACCTCAGTGGTACTCCAGAATAAGACTGAGATAAAGTTTTCAAGAGTGCTTAAGTGACTCTTAGTCCCATTTTCAAAAAGTGATTTAGGAATCCAACAGCTGCTCTACACTAAAGTTAGGTTGACTCAGGTACTGTCACTCAGGGGTGTGAAAAATCCACATCCAGACTGACCTAATGAAGCTGACTTAACCTCTGGTGTAGACAGCATTAAACTGGTAGAAGAATTCTTCAAGTGACCTAGCTACTGCCTCTCAGGAAGGCAGATTAATTAGAGCTGCAGCACTTCAAATGTAGACTACCTGTAGTGGCTCAGGAACACTTAGGGCGGGTGTACACTACAGTGGGAAATCAATGCTCTGAGATTGATCTACTGGCAGTCAGTTTAACGGGTCTAGTAAAGACCCACCAAATCAACTGCAGATCGCGCTCCAGTTGACCCCTGTACTCTACCCCTGACTAGAAGAGTAAGGTAAATCGACGGGAGATTTTCTTCCATCAACACCCCCCCCCCCCCCCCGGCGTGGTGTAGACCCTATGGTAACTTAACCTAAGGCACTGGGGGCTGGAGGTGGGTAGCGGATGCGGGGCTGCTGATGTATTACTGTGGCTCTTTGGCAATGTTCATTGGTAAATTCTGGCTCCTTCTCAGGCTTAGGTTGGCCACCTGTGCTCTGAAGGATCCAGAGCCTTCACTGATGAACCCTTGCAGGCTGTCCTGCATTTGCAGCTTTACCTGTAGTTCAGGGAAATGACCACTAGAGTTCTCCACAACTCTGCACTAGACTTAGGCTACAGCAGCATTTGCTCTCATAAACCTCCACTTTTAATTGATTTGTTTCTGCTTTGTTGAACATGCTAAAGCCTCCTGCAGTGAGGTTGAATCATAGAATATCAGGGTTGGAAGGGACCCCAGAAGGTCATCTAGTCCAACCCCCTGCTCAAAGCAGGACCAATTCCCAGTTAAATCATCAAGGACTGTCCCGCTGGACACAAGGGGGAAAATTTTCCATAGCAGCTAAGTGACTTAGAAGTTTACATCCAGTCTTCAAAAGTGACTTAGCTGCTGTGGAAAATTTTACCCAAATATCCCCAAAGCACCAATCCACTGAACACAAGTCAGTCTACGCTAGCTGCATAAAGTTTCAGTATACATAGTTTATACCTAAACACACCCTATTCAGAGGACTCAGGTAGACCTCACTCACTCCCTAGAGCTAGGAGAATAGTTTTTTTTTGGTCATGCTTGCGTCTATACTGGGCCTTTGCCCTTTTGGTATTAGATACCCCTCATGCAGTCCCAGCCTAATCAGATCAACTCTGCCTGTTACAGGACCCCCAAGAGACTGCTTCTTACTAGCAAAGAGCTTCTGAATGAAGGTCCTGTAGGAAAGGGGAATGAAGAGAAGGCAACAGCCATGTAGAGGGTTACTCATAATCAGTACTCTCTGATGCAGTATTCTTGGGAATAGGGGTAAGGAAATCCAGCTGGTATGGATGGGGAAAAGCAACCAAGAACCATCCTAGCACACTGGACCCTGACTTGACTGGAATGAGCTGTATCCTAACCCAAGGTAAGAGCCAAGAACGGAACCTATCAATCCTGACGACTCCATGCTCTGCTCCAACTCCTCCCACTGGCTGTTCTTTTACGTGTGACAGGAGAACCATTACACACCACAGTCGTGCCTGCTGCACGTTTGAGAGCGACAGCAATAAGGAGGGTAAGCTGGTTAGAGTTTAATTCTAATGCTGGCCCTTGTGCTTCAGCTAGGAGGGAGAGCAGTAGGTGGAGATGAAGTTTGACATTGCACTTCTAGGATGAAGTAAGGTTCAATCACTTCCACTTCAGTTCTGAACAAGAACTGAACAAGCAGCTGCCCACTGCTGTGTCTTGTACCTTCCTCTCTAGCATGTGGTTACTGGGTGTTAGCAAGTTACAAGATCCTGGATGAGATGGAACACTTATGCCACTGCCTGGGACTATGAACTAGTAGAAGCTGGTTCTGCTCCAGTCTACCCCTTCACCTTGGGGTTGTGAGCAGCTCTGCCGGAGAATGATACACTGAGTCAGATTAATTGTACCACAACAGCTTTTCCTCCACAATATTGCTGCTTGTTCAGTTTCCTCAGCCACAACCCAAGCAAATGTTATCCTGCCCTTGGCACCTGTCTGTATTCTCCAGCGCAGCTGCTCCAGGTTGTAGACAAGAATGCTGAAAGGATGGAATTAATGATGCAGCAAATCTGGCACCTTTGTTTCATCCATGCACCCAGCCTGAGTCTTTGCTGCTCATTTGTAATGAATTCCCTGCTTTCTCGTGGCAAGGGTTAGCAGAAACACACAGCAGCACCTGAGCTGTCCTTTCCTGCTCTGAACTAGAGTGTATGCACACCAGGCTATAGAGCTGCTGTTCAGCCCCTCAGTTTCCTAAGACTGTGGGCTCCCCAGTGTCTTTGGTGTGAAAGAAATTAAAGGGACTTTCCCAAGATCATCCTGTGACTAAGTAGCAGAGTTGTAGAACAGAACCCAGCTTTCCCAATCCTTAGCCAGCCCCTGCCTAAAACTTTTCAGCCCATACGCGGGATTGAACATGATCTGTTGCCGACAGGCTTCCAGGGGTAGAGGTGGAGAAGTTTAATGGCTTGGTTGTTGTGCCTCAGTTTACCCAGCTGCAAAAGGGAGATATTTTACCTGGAGGGGATTCCCAATGCTATTTAACTGCCCTTGAAATCCGTAAAGTCAGTACCTTAAGACCTTTGTGAATCCCAGCCCTGAGGGATTCATGCTTGTAGAATGCTGGAAGCAGATGCACACTCAGCATCAAAACACATCTGTGTCTCTATTTTACTGACATCATAACGCTGGCCTTACTGAAAAACTAACAACGGCCTTAAGCCAGTGCGCTTTCAAGCCGTTCTAACCATTAGCTCCCCACACAGTGAGGGAAATTAAAAATCTTCTAGAAATCGTTGGGTGAAGATCACTGCCATGACTGGATTCTTCATAATCCTTCCGAAGAACTTGATTTACTTAATACAGCATGCACACATAAGAGCTGTTTAATACATTTTCAAACAAAATACCATAGAAAGTAAGCCTCTTAGGCTGTGCATATAAGGCTCTCCAGCTCCCTTTTCGCTCTAATGCTGGGGTACGCCCTTGCTCTGTCTAACCTCATTAGTATCACAATGTGCATCCAACCCTCCAAAGTGCTCACTTCCCCAGGATAGGGCTATTTAAAGAGGATGTGAAATATCCTATCCAGTCTCTTGAGCTGGACTGACACTGATAGCATGCTGCATCCCAGCAAAATATTCCAAAGCCAGTGGGGCAAGAAAGTTAGATTTGCAACAGACTAAGAAAATGAAGGAAACATGTTTAGTGATGCTTAATTGAATTATTTACACATCTAGTCTGTGGGTTTACAATCCTTCAGTGTAAAAAGACAGGGATGTGGTGAAATATAAAGGCACAAGTGTTAGACACCCCTCCCCAATTCCTTCCTTAAGCTATTTTTCCGTCTGTTACAAAACCGCACAGCTGAACTGGGAGGAAGATTTGTACTAAACATCCAGCCAGGTTTGTAAGGGGATAAATCTGTCCAGTGCAGACCGCTACCAGGGCTTTGTGAGCAACCACACAAGGACCAACAAGAATGACTGTTTTAAAAAGGAGATGCCTCCATTTTCAAAAGAGACTGAAAATCAGGCCTCTTTAAGAGGCATCTCAATCTAGATAAGTTAGAGATTTCTCTCCGTATTTGAAAGTAACTGACTGGAGATTGCCCAACAGTCACTGTATTTTACTGAGTCAAGAACACGATGGCCCTTCTGGTTTGTTTAAAGAAAGCCCGTGTGTTTAAACCACACGAGCAGGCAAAGAGTCCAGCAAGACATCACCCCTCCATCTCCTTCCTTTGCATTATTTAATGTCATCCGTGAAGAAAATAAGCTGCCACTTAGCGGAACTCAATTCAGATCCATCCTTCCAGTTCCCGGCCTGATCCCACTTGGCACTCTATTTTCTCCGAGAAGCTGCACATCAGCCTAGATGCAGCCTCTCATCCTTCTGTGCTGTATGAAGCCTAGGCTGGGGAGGGCACTATGCAGGCGAGAATGTCACTCAGGGTGAACGTGCTCTTGGGATGCTTTGGCGCCAGAACTGTCTTGCTACAGGGGGAAAGGTTTAGTTAGCCAGACTCAGCACCGGCACAGGTGCCTTATTACATAGCTCATCACGTTTCTCCTGTGCAGGAGGTCACAGCAACATGCCCACTACCTTACATTCTCTTGCTGCCTTCGTCCTGGGGCCTGGATGCCTATAAAAGCTGACCCAGGCAGCTGGCTGGAGTTTGCCACTGACACCCTCCTAGGATGTCTGTGAGCTGGGCTCGCTCAGCTCCCGAGAGATCACTTCCCAAAAGCAGGCGGCCATGGAGGTTTGTAGAATCGTTAGTGGGGAGTTGAGAAAGGCCGGTGAGATCAAGTAGCAGGGAGGGATCTGGCTGGGTTTTGCCACCATCTGAAGGGATTTCATAGATTAAGAAAGGCCAATTTAATTAGAGAGAGACAAAAACCCAAACCAATAAAGTCAAATTGGCAGCAGGCAAGCCCCAGCAAGAAGCCAGATGATGTAACACAGGGCTCAGGCCCGATTCCCTGGGACTAGGCATGATGTGAGGACCTAGGGCCGATCAGGATAGAGTGGAAGATGGGGCTGAAATAAGTATATGGTCAGTGAATGACCAGCATCGAATTCATGAACTGGGAACAAAGTTTGTTACCCTGTTCTGCATGGGCTAGAAGCGGAGGAAAATCAACTACAGGTTACTAACCCCAACGTCACCCCATGGGCAGCAGGTGACTCACCGGCTGAGGAGACTAGCCCCCAGCCAGCCCAGCACCAGGTAGGCAGCACGTAGCCGCCCCCACAGCCCCTGAGCACAGGGCATGTGGCCCAATGCCTCCAGCCCAGCCATCCCAAGTCCTGAACATCTGAGTGTCCCCGCGTGGGAGTTAGGATCCCTGGGTTTTAATTCTAGCTCTGACCCTCATCCACAGACACTCACTTGGCTTCCAGGCCTAAGCTTCCCCCGCCCCAGGGGATGACGAAGTTTGTCCACCTGCATTAAGCATCTGTCCAAGCGCTGGCTGTTACAAATGTCCTTTGCCCAGGAAGGGGAACAGACACCAGGCCAGGGCAGAGCTGGAAGTGGCTGTACACAGCAAACTAAACAAGAACTTGCAGTCAGAGGCTGCTCGAGACACCAGTGCTATTTCTAGACCGAAGCAGACAGGATGTCACAAATACAGCCAGGGAACGTCGAGTGCCTTGCTGCAAGCGTACCTAGACTGCAGTTCTGCTCGCCGGCCTAGAAGACAACAACGTACAAAGAGGCAGCTACAGTGAGCCAAGGGCTGGGGGAGAGACTGGAGGGACCTTGAGCAGAGCAGACAGGGCCGGCTCTATGGTTTTTGCCGCCCCAAGCAGTGAAAAAAACGGTCACCATGGATGACAGGAGCGAGAGAAGCCGCCGCCGCAGAAACTCTGCCGCCCCGAGCACCTGCTTGGGACGCTGGTGCCTGGAGCCGGCCCTGAGAGCAGAGGACTGTGGCAGGGAAGAAGCAAAGCATGGACAAGGTAGCGGGAGCAAGGCATGCGCTGCGATAATCCGCTCTCCAGGGCTGCCAGTCACCTCGCGCCAGCACTGAAGTTACCCTTTTAAAAGCCCCGTCTCCCTCCCTGCACAGAACAACCTCACCAGGATTCGGCAGCTGAAAGAATCAAGAAGCCAGGGTTGGCGGGAGCGGGGAGGCAGCCTGCCTTATTCCAGGAGCCTCGGGGAGCGGAGTGGAGGCTAAAGCCCTCAGGTTAGTCACAGGGACGCAGTCTGCAGGCTCCCACCCCTTCCTGCAGGGAGCTGGGCTCGCACACCTGGCTGGATGACACTTACAGAGAGGGCTCATTGGGGCATTCAGGGTAATCAAGAGCTCGAGCCTCCCCCCAGAGCCAGACCTGGAATGAACTCCCGTTCGGGTCTGTAGGGGGCGGTGATAGACAGCAACACTCTGGTAGGAAAATCCCTCCCCAGCCCTCAGAGCTAAAGGGGAATCCGAAGCCAGGTGCCATAAAGCCAGAGTGCTGCCGCTGGGCCTTGCCCGGCAACACTGACCCCAGAACTGGCCCAGCTGAGGGCTAGTCCAGAGGCCTATCATCATATGCAGCTGGGGCCTGCAGGTCCCTGGGGGCCGTACGCCCAGGCCAGGAGAAAAGGGGGCTGCCGTCCACATCGCAGCTCGCCCCAGGCTGGATGGGACCGGAGAGCCACGCCTGGGCCTCCCGCAGCGGCGATGGTATGCAGGTAGCTCGGCTGGGTCCGTGGAAACAGCTATCGTGCCAGCAGCTCGCACTGAAGAAAAAGCAGCTCTGTTCATGGCTTTGGCAGGACCAATGAAGCCAGTGGCGGTGCTAGACCCTTGGTGGCCCTAAGCAGGAATATGTGCCCTCCTCCACCCCCCACACAACAGTAATTAATACCCTCCCCCCCTTGAGCTTCAGTTGCTTAGTCTGCCTTGCGCTGGCTCTGAATGAAACCTGTCAAGGATAATTTCTCCTTGGGTTTAGAGACCTTGTTAGTGTCCGTCTGCCGCTGAGGGGTGGGAAGCGTCAGGGCTTGGCAAGGGCCAGTGTGTTCCCTTGGGCAAAGGAGCAGCCACCCACTCCCCGACTCGCCAGGGGGGCCGGCGAGCGCCCATGCAGCAGCAAGAGGGCAGAGCCAAGCTCGGTTGCCAAGAGACACTAAAATGCCCTCGACACAACAGTGCCCACCCCCGTGAGACCCAGGTGTCCCCACCCAGGCCACTGCTGGGCTCTCTCCTTCCCCAGGCCTGATGCTCTCATCCAGCCCCTCCCTTGCAAACGGGTGTGTGTGGGGGGGAGTCATGCTGCTTTAACCCCTTCCCCGCTGGGGGGAGGGGGCTCCAGTCCAAGGGGGCATGCCTACCCATTCAAAGCAGGGATTCACTAGTTTATCTGCACATGGCACTGTGGGCATGGGACGCGCTCTAACTGCTAAGCAGGGGACAAGCCCACACCCCTCCAGGTGGCTATATCTAGCGTTTTTTAGTGTGTGGGGCCGGGCCCGGCAGCACCAATTCAGGGCCCATCACTGCTTAGCGAGACCTACTGGGCGTATTGCACACATACTATTTCTAGCCCATTGCTCCGGCTCCACTGGCCTGAAAGGGCGGATGCAACATGGACCTTGCCAGACTGACTCAGCCCTATCGTCTGTCCAGTCCAGTTACCCTGGAGCAACAGCTGCTTCAGAGGAAGGTTGAAAGAAATCCTGCAGGTGGCCATGAGAGGGGGTAGGGTATCAGCTTCAGCCATGAAGCATGATAGCTGATAGCACTCCTGGCTGGTCTCTACTGCTTCACCATGATTACTCCAAATACCTTTGTTCTCCAGCTATACGTCCAATCCTGTTCAATGCTTTGCCTCGGTAGAGATCATGTAGCAATGAGTCCCAGAGGCTACTCAGCCTTGTGCAAGAAAAATACCATCCAACGTCACTTTGATCCTGTACTCTGGGGCAGGATATCCTGATCTATCTTCTCCAGCCCCTTCTTTGCTCGGTGTCCTCTGGCCACCTCCTCTCCTCGCCAACACAAGGCAGGGGATGTTTATACAGGACTGTGTGCTTTTTGCCATGGGGGTTCTTCCCTCAGATGGTCCAGGCAAGGTGTTCAATCCCCCCCTTAGCCCTATTGATGCTCAAATGTGGGGTCTGGTCTGTGAAGCCAAAGTTAGGGAGAAAAGCGCATTCGAATGAGACGCCTTCGAAGGATGGTGCTGGGAGGAGAGAGAGGTCATGCTACAGACGTGGAACTAGGGAAAGTTTTACCTTAAAAGGGTACTGGGGCTAGTGCCGGTGCGTAGGAGGAGAGGAGATTTCTTTGTTTGACTCTCCCATGTCTGCAACACCCTCGGATGAGCTTCTAAACAGCGTGTTATTTATAGGAGGTTATTGGGGAGGGGGAGTCCAGGGCTGTTCTGGGCTCTTGGCATTTTGTTTCTTTACATGCCATAGCTTTGGCTTTTGTGAAAGGTGCCCAGATATTACTCACTTGTTCATTGTTCCTCCTCAACAGTCTTTTGTTCTGTCCCGCCCCCTGCTGCTCACTCCCCCCCCCCCCAGTGTTTCTAGAGGGCTCCTCGAATCTGCACATCTCTCCTTGCTGACCTGTGAACTCACATCTTCGTTAATGTCAGAGTCGCTCAGGTAATAGCAGTGATTAACATTAGAGCACCACCCAAAGGAAGCACACTTCCTTGTTTGGGTAGGGCCTACGTAAACTGTAGCTTCTCTTCTGCTCCCCTCCCCCAGTTCTGTGGTTTGGCTTTAGTTTGCGGGGGGGCGGGGTGTGTGTTTTTTTCCTTTGGAAGCAGGGAAAGATGCTGTAACACTGATTGCAGTCAGGTATAACGTGTCAGCCAGGACGCAGACAGCTCTGCCAGGAAGGCGAGCTTACATCCTTGGAAACATCCTGGTTTCTAGGCCTCTCCCAGCCAGTTGTTACAGAAGTTGGCATTTTATCCTGAGCCCCAGCAGACTCCATTGCCCAGATGCACCAGTGAAATTAACAAGCCGACTGGCTTATTGCGCGGGCAGGGTAAACAGATGCCCTGGAGGCCTGGAACTCTCCCAGTTTAAGGGCCATTCCTGCCTTCCCACCCAGCTGCTGCCTGCCATCCTTAAAGCTGCTCCTAACCCTGCTCTCAGCCTCCCCTTCCAGGGCCTCTCCTACCACCAACCTCTTGTCTGGAAGCAGAGGTAGAGTCACCAAGTTACACACACGGTCTCAAGCAATGGGCCCTGCATTCCAAACAAGCCTGGACGTAGGAGGTTTGGGTCAGCCCGTTACAGCGGACGGGGTCCCCAAAAGCCTATAGGTTTGGATTTTAAACACCCCACAGGTCAGGGCCATCCCGACCCGTGGTGTGTCCCCACAGGAGGATCTCACACTGCCTTTTCTCCTTCACTGTCCCTCACCCCCTTCTGCGTCCTGCTTCTGCTCTCACCCTTTCAAGCCCTCTGGGGAAATCCGTGCTTAGGAAAGGGACTGGAGAATGCACAGAACATGCTGGCTGAGATCAAATCAGCCTAGCTGCCCTGGCCCCTCTATCATCCCTCCCCACGTCTGCCATTTTCCTGTAACCCACTGCATTGACTCTGCCGCGAGGAGCTCTGAGGCCAAGTGGCAGAGGGTGTAAAGGGGGCCTAAGAATTACAGGAGTCCGCTGGCTCTGACAGTTACATTCTAGCTCGAAGTGTCATGGGAGGTCTCGAATAAAAATCTGTATCGCACAGACACAGGCACTGATTCTGTGGGTGCTCTGGGGCTGGAGCACCCATGGGGGAAAAAATGGTGTGTGCTAAGCATCCCCCGGCGCCCCCCAATCAGCACCTGCCCCTCCAGCCCACCATGATCATGCAGGAGGCGCTGGGGGTGGGAGAGGGGGACAAGCAAGGGTGGCACGCGCTCAGGGGCGGGGGCGGAGCACCCCCGGCACATTACAAAGTTGGAGACCATGCGTACAGATGCTATGTAAGGCGTTCTGTATATACCCTGATCACTCTGTTCTGAAGGCATGTAACTGTGGGGCGGGGTGAAAAGCAGGTTTTCCACATGGCTCCGTGTGCTGCCCCTCCCTGCAGGACACAGGCACCGCCCCCGCAGCTCCCATTGGCTGCAGTTGCCCATTCCCAGCCCATAGGAGCTGTGGGGGCGGTACCTGAAGGCAGGAGCAGCGCATTGAGACCCCCTGCCCGCCCCCCACCGCACGGAAATGCCAGCCACTTCCGGGAGCGGCACAGGGCCGGGGCTTTTAGCAACCAGAGATCGCCATCGACTGTCAGAGGCTCCAGGATCCACCAGTCGATCACGATCTAACAGTTGGTGACCACTGGTTTAGTCTCTAGAAAGCCTGATTTGGGGTGACACGTAACCCTTTGTTTCCCATCTTCTCGCTCACTCTCACCCAAATCCCTGTTCTGGGATCACGGAGACAGTTTGTGAACACAAGTGTCAGGGCCATGTGCTCCGCGGAACTGCATCCCGAGGGGTAACTAATGAGCCGCTGCATGCAGTCCTTTGGGAACAGCAGGCCTGGTATTTCTGTGAGCAGTCTGAGGATGCAGGGGTTGGGGTGGGCCTACCGCTGCCTGCACAGACAGAGCGAGGCCTGCAAGGCAGGGCTTGTGCTGCCAGACGCTGGGGGCTTCAGGGGGCTGAGCCACAGCAGGGACAGACAAGACTGCTTCACACACAGAGCAGCGCTATTATGGAATGAGCTCCTCTTTTCTAGCTGCCTCTGTGAACACACTGTTCCAGAGCACAAGAAGTGGTTTGACTCCAGACTAATTACTCCACTTCCAGCCAAGGTGGTCCCCAGTCCAACGTGGGGGGGGGGGGGGGCAATGCCAACTCTTACACCTGGCATCTCCACTTTGGATCTTCAGCCACTGTGACAGTGATTTCACTGCCAGCTGATCCCTGCTGGATGATCCGGCCCACCTTGGAGTGCAGCCTGGGCCCAGCTCTCTTCCGCAAACTGGTCATTAAAGGTAATAAAGCAATTTCAAAACAAAATGAGAACTGAAAGGAGTTTCCAGCGGAGCAACCGCAAGCCCTGGCCAGACAGAGAGGAGAAAGTTCCAATTCAACACCACCAAGTTCCAGAGCCGGGTATTTTTAGTTTGCTCTCTCTTCAGAGACTTACGCAGCTGGGTTGTTTTTCTGGCAGCTCTGTTTGTTTAACTGGGGTCAGAGCTGGCCTCAGGGCCCCCAGGGAACTCTGTGAAAAAGCCCAGCACACGGGAGGGATAAATATTACGCAGGCAGATCAGGGACCAGAATGCCCATTCTCAGAGGAAACCTGCTGCTGGCTCTAGAAGCTGGAGAGATGTAGTAACTAGGGATTGAACTCACAACCTCAGGATCTAGGAGCTATAGGACAATCCTGGAGTCAGGAGCTGTCACAGACTCTACTCTGGGGCTCAAGCACAGAAGGGGATGCATGGCACATGCTAAACAGTGATTAGCTCCTCTACGAGCTATTACACCTTAAGTAGGCTAAATCCTGCTCTTGGTCTCACCTGGTGCTGCTAGAAAGATTAATGGCATAACAGCCTAGCCACATGCTGTGATGGTTTGGTTTATGTCCCTCTCTAGTGGCTAATCCATGTAAGGTAAGTCTACTGCTTCCAGCCAAGGGAGTGAAAGCAATGGGAGTTCGATGCTTAAATAAACTTCAGATCTGCCCCTCGACTCCGTTGGCTGGAAGCAACGGAAGCTCTTGCGTGCAGTAGTGAGAATCCCTGTCAGGGTACAGCTGAGAGGTGCGATTCCTGGCTTTCAGCACTGCTCAAGCGAGCATCTAAAATAGCAGTGGACCTGGGGGCGGCCTTAGGCCTATGCAGGGAGTTGAGTGGGACTGCACCCCGGCAGCTAGCCCCAGCTACTGCCTGTAACCCGTGGCCATGCTGCTACGCTTGGGCAGAGCACGTGCGTGTGGGTCCACCCGAGCCAGGAGCCGCATCTCCCAGCTGCAGTGGAGTTGTACCCCCGAATGACCCAGGCAGTGGGTCATTTAACAGCATCTGTTTTGGAGCGAGAGAGTCAGTGAGTGAGACATGCTGGAAACAGGTTTTTTGCAAGCTGTTCAAGGGTAAAAAGCTCCCCTTCAATTGCTTGGCTGGAGGAGAGGAGACATCCACCAGGAAGATATTTAACTATGAAACAATTACAGCTGTTTCTACTGACTGCACCTTTAAACCTTTTCGCACTCAGGCCATTCAGTGCAGCCTTTCCAGATGCACCCTGCTGTCCCTCATGCAGACTTGACCTTTGTTCTTTGCTGCCTTCAGACAGATCAGGGCTCCCTCCATAAACAAAGAGCAGGTGGAGAACAGGCAGGGAGGGGATTGATCTTCCCAGCTCAGTGAGGCTGGGAGGGCAAAGGGAGTAGATAAATCAGCATCTCCGGAAGTTAAGGTGGACCTTGCCTCATCAAACAGTACAGCCCAGATCACGATGCACCAGAGCAGATCCAAGAGCTACAACAAAATCCCATTGTTTTCATTGTGCCGGAGCCAGAAGCAGAGAGTGTCATTTTTAAAGATGATCCTGTTTGTTCAGAGTTATTTCAAGACTCCCTCCCTGTCTCCTTAGTGTCTGGATATAATTGAGATGGTTCTTAAGTAAGTGCGGGGGGGAGGAACAGGGACAGAGGGAGAGCAGCAGCCTAACGGGAACGGATGGTGCCTCCATCAGCATTTCTCATGAAGTGGAGGAATTCTAATGGGCTTTTAGAGTCAGCTTTAAGAGTGGAACCCTTCATTCATAACCAATTAACCACAGATCAGTGGCAATACTTGGTGTTTCCCATACACCGCCCTTTGCACACAATAACTGGAGAGGTGGGGGCACATTAGCCCCATTTTACAGGTGTGCAAACTGAGGCATGAAGAGATCAAGGGCTTGATAACACAGTCATGTCAGTGGCAGAGCTAGGAACTCTGGTCCCCTGGCTTTCACTCTCTTGTTCTCTTTCCAGGAAGTGTCACCCCCCCGTACAAGTGAATCCCTGGCATGGGATGTGTACCCCATTTCTGTGTTGTGGGGGCAGGGCGCATTTTTGGGCTTCCACTCTTCTCCAGCCTATGCAGGGCCAGTTGGCTGCTGCAGCATATGCCAAGCCCTTTGTCACCTTATTACCATGGAAGGACCCAAAAGCCAGCTTGGGAGGAGCCTGGGGAGCACTTTTCCATCTTGGGTGACTTGGTTTCATGGGATATTTGCAAGAATCACTTGGCCAACCCCACCCGCTTCTCGCTCATCCCAGGATGCAGCACAGAACCGGCTTCCTGGGCCTCAGCCAGAGAGGGTACGAGCGCCAGCCTGACTCTCAGGCTAACGCCCAGGGCTTAAATTCAGCCAGAGCTGTCCAGAGCAGAGCTCCGGTAAATATTTTAGCCCCACAGGGCTAAAGCCCCAGTAGCCCCCAGCTCTGGGTAGGGCTGAAGCCCTGGTGCCACCCTCCCCCAGTGACCCCCACAAAGAATGGGGGGAGGGGCACAGGGGGCTCCAGGAAATACTCTGAGAATTTAAGCCCAGCTCATGAAAGCTCACCCAGGTCTTGCTCCCACTGACCACATGGATGCTGTATCTCACTGCTCCCCCCCCGCTGTCTCGTCACGTGGTTTCAGATCCTTCAGCGCAAGGACCTTCTCCTCTGCAGTTCCTGCCACCTGGAACAGCCTCATTCATGCCTGGCCCCCACCCCAGCCGGGAACATCTTATCCCCCTAACGAGGCCCCTTTGCTTCCTGCCCCCCCCCCAACATTCAGCTGTGAAAGCATCTGGGAAGAGATGTCGTGACAAGAGGGGCAATAGAAAATAGTTGCATCAAAGTACAATTCCTTGTCCACCTGCATCACACTCGTCACGCGACGCAGGAGTGAATCCTTCTTCTTGAGAGATGCTGGACTGGACGTCAAGCCATTAGCTCCAGCAGCTGCATCGCAGGGTAGACTTCCCCCGCAGCCAGCCCACTTTGGAGCAGGCCTGTCCTGCCAATGGGGAGCCGTTCACAAGAGGGGGCTAGTGAAGGGAGCTGCAAATGGCTACACAGCACCTGAAATCCCCAAGGGGCCACTAGCGCTGGGTGCCCCTTCCAGTGCATCCACTCCAGACTGTCTGTAACGACAGAGCTCCTGGGGCCCAGATCCACAATGGGAAATGGGCCCTGGGACCCATCACAGCCCCCCCAGGACTCAAAAGGCCATTGCACGGGGAACACCTCCTTCCCTCCACCCCCACTGTGACACTGACGTGGAGCACAACCCAGCAGGAGGCGAGCAGAACATCTCCCAACAGTGGGGAGAAAGGGCCTCGGCAGGACGGGGCCTCTCCCACCAAAGGGGCCCGCAGAAAAGCCAGGCCAGCCTAGCTCTTAGAGCAGGGAAATCAGAAACTCCAATTCCCAGCAACTTGCCCAGCTGACGGTAACAATCCCAGCCTGCCTAACGGGTGAGGGGGAGTTGGGGGAAAATCAAGAGGCCCAATGAGGGCTTGTAAAGCAGCAAGGGCCCTGGGTGATGGCCCATGTGTAGCACCCAAGTAGCATCAGCACCTACTGCCAGCCCCATGGGGTACCTCAGGCCCCCTGGCTGGAACATCCCATCAAGTCAAGGAGGTGAGGGCTCCTGGGGCTGGAGCCGTGTCCATGTCCAGCTCCTCAAAGCACTCTGCCTCTTCCTTCCAAAGACGACAGGCTCTCTGGTCTCTGCCCAGCTGCAGTGGAGAGCTGGACAGATGCCCAGCAGTGAATATGGAATTCGGAGCCCGGGCCAAGTGGCAGAGGGAGAGTGGGGATACAGGAAGGCTGAGATTTATTTAACCAGCCTATCTAAGGCATATCAGCAGCAAAACAATTAGAGAGGGGAATATTGGGACTAACCAGACTTCAGGCACAGGCTCCAGGGCACAGCTGGACAATGGGTAACTCCAGATCTGGCAAGGATCCCCCACCTAGCTGGGGATCACTCAAATATCTGGAGCCACCTCACGCCCAGTCTGGAGACAGCGCGGAGACACAGCTCTGTAGGGGACCCAAGTTAGGAGCCTCCCTCTCTAAGGTGTCTACTTCACACCCCTCATTTCAAGCGATGTCACTCATTTCAGCCCAGAGTCCCACATTTCACACCACCCCATGGCCCTCCACCTTTATTGATGGAAATCTCCATCTACTTAGGTAGATATATGCCCCCCCCACCACCGTATCCACATGCCTCAATCTAGTGTATTTATCCTCACAGTCCGCCTGTGAGGCAAGGACATGCTGTTATCCCCATTGTACATATGAGAAACTGAGGCACAGAGATTAAGTGACTTACCCAAGGTCACACAGGAAGTCTGCTACAGAGCAGGGACTTCAACCCTTGTGTCCCAAATCCTAGGTTAATGTTCTAACCACTGGACCATCATAGATTATCAGGGTTGGACGGGACCTCAGGTGGTCATCTAGTCCAACCCCCTGCCAACCCCCAGTATTTGCATCAGATCCCTAAATGGCCCCCTCAAGGATTGAACTCACAACCCTGGGTTTAGCAGGCCAATGCTCAAACCGCTGAGCTATCCTTCCTCCCTACATTAGAAAGAAAGATCCATGGAACTGAGGTTCTAGGCAATTATCTACACCAAAGAGTGGATTCCCACTCCTCACTTCCATTGCAATCTTGTGATCTCATTTTGGGTCTGGATCACGTATTGAACCCACCATGACCCAAATGAGGGACATAAGTGTAGACCCCTCCCACAAAGAAACCACCGTTTGGGAACCTCTGATGAGGTTACCGAGCTGGGTGGGGAAAAGTCTCAGAAGTTTTTGCAAAATTTCAATTCCTTTGTCAGTTCTATTTTTGACTGACAAATTCCCCCAGCCAGCTGTAGATGTTAAGGCCTCAACCCTGCAAAGATTCAGGTGCATGCTTATTTTTAAGTACAATAAACAGGGGCTAGTCACTGGGCTGAAAGTAAAGCATGTGTGCCTGAAAAATTAGATTCCACTCCACCTACAGTATTTACACATACACTCTCAATGAGACGTATTTCAGCCACGGTGGCTAACAGCACAAGACAGAGCCAGCCGACTTCAAAAGAAAAAGGGAAAAAGCACGGATGGGCTGACCTTGCCCCGCTCCCACCCCAATACCGTTGTTGAATTTCTCTCACTGGGTCAGAAGTGGCGGCTCCTCAGGTTCTGGGAGCCTCTTTCTCTCTATTTGACATTGGTGAGGCCTCATCTGGAGTACTGTGTCCAGTTTTGGGCCCCACACTTCAAGAAGGATGTGGATAAATTGGAGAGAGTCCAGCGAAGGGCAACAAAAATGATTAGGGGACTGGAACACATGAGTTATGAGGAGAGGCTGAGGGAGCTGGGATTGTTTAGCCTGCAGAAGAGAAGAATGAGGGGGGATTTGATAGCTGCTTTCAACTACCTGAAAGGGGGTTCCAAAGAGGATGGCTCTAGACTGTTCTCAATGGTAGCAGATGACAGAACGAGGAGTAGTGGTCTCAAGTTGCAGTGGGGGAGGTTTAGATTGGATATTAGGAAAAACTTTTTCACTAAGAGGGTGGTGAAACACTGGAATGCGTTACCTAGGGAGGTGGTAGAATCTCCTTCCTTAGAGGTATTTAAGGTCAGGCTTGACAAAACCCTGGCTGGGATGATTTAACTGGGAATTGGTCCTGCTTCGAGCAGGGGGTTGGACTAGATGACCTTCTGGGGTCCCTTCCAACCCTGATATTCTATGTTAAGAATGCCAGGTAAATGTACCGAGCTAGCAACACTTAGCCACAACTAATGGCAGACAGGGCATATTGTATCCGGCCCATGGGGAAATCTGTGCGAGTGTGATAAGAACTTGATTAGCTGAAGAGTGCATGTGCATTATTTTAGTGTCTAAAGGCTAAATTCTTAAAAAAAAAAAAAAAAGTGACCAGTGATTTGGGGGGGCCCCAACTTGAGATCCCTTAGAAGGGATGGATTTTGAGACAGTGCTGAGCATCCGCCCTCTGAGAAGTTGGTTCGCAAGTTGGGTACCCAAAATCTCTAAAAAGAAAAGGAGGACTTGTGGCACCTTAGAGACTAACACATTTATTTGAGCATAAGCTTTCGTGAGCTACAGCTCACTTCATCGGATGCATTCCGTGGAAAATACAGTGAGGAGATTTATATACACAGAGAACACGAAACAATGGGTGTTATCATACACACTGCAACGAGAGTGATCACTTAAGGTGAGCTATTACCAGCAGGAGAGCGGGGGGGGGGGGGGGGACCTTTTGTAGTGATAATCAAGATGGGCCATTTCCAGCGGTTGACAAGAACGTGTGAGGAACAGTGGCGGGGGAATAAACATGGGGAAATAGTTTTACTTTGTGTAATGACCCATCCACTCCCAGTCTCTATTCAAGCCTAAATTAATTGTATCCAGTTTGCAAATTAATTCCAATTCAGCAGTCTCTTGTTGGAGTCTGTTTTTGAAGTTTTTTTGTTGAAGAATTGCCACTTTTAGGTCTGCAATCGAGTGACCAAAGAGATTGAAGTGTTCTCCAACTAGTTTATGAATGTTATAATTCTTGACGTCTGATTTGTTTCCATTTATTCTTTTACGTAGAGACTGTCCAGTTTGGCCAATGTACATGGCAGAGGGGCATTGCTGGCACATGATGGCATATATCACATTGATAGATGTGCAGGTGAACGAGCTTCTGATGGTGTGGCTGATGTGATTAGGCCCTACAATGGTGTCCCCTGAATAGATATGTGGACACAGTTGGCAACGGGCTTTGTTGCAAGGATAGGTTCCTGGATTAGTGGTTCTGGTGTATGGTTGCTGGTGAGTATTTGCTTCAGGTTGGAGGGCTGCCTGTAAGCAAGGACTGGCCTGTCTCCCACGATCTGTGAGAGTGATGGGTCGTCCTTCAGGATAGGTTGTAGATCCTTAATAATGCGTTGGAGGGGTTTTAGTTGGGGGCTGAAGGTGATGGTTAGTGGCATTCTGTTATTTTCTTTGTTGGGCCTGTCCTGTGACTTCTGGGTACTCTTCTGGCTCTGTCAGTCTGTTTCTTCACTTCAGCAGGTGGGTATTGTAGTTGTAAGAATGCTTGATAGAGAGCTTATAGGTGTTTGTCTCTGTCTGAGGGGTTGGAGCAAATGCGGTTGTATCGTAGAGCTTGGCTGTAGACAATGGATCGTGTGGTGTGGTCTGGATGAAAGCTGGAGGCATGTAGGTAGGAATAGCAGTCAGTAGGTTTCCGGCATAGGGTGGTGTTTATGTGACCATCGCTAATTAGCACCTTAGTGTCCAGGAAGTGGATCTCTTGTGTGGACTGGTCCAGGCTGAGGTTGATGGTGGGATGGAAATTGTTGAAATCATGGTGGAATTCCTCAAGGGCTTCTTTTCCATGGGTCCAGATGATGAAGATGTCATCAATGTAGTGCAAGTAGAGTAGGGGCATTAGGGGATGAGAGTTGTTCTAAGTCAGCCATAAAAATGTTGGCATACTGTGGGGCCATGTGGGTACCCATAGCAGTGCCGCTGATTTGAAGGTATACATTGTCCCCAAATGTGAAATAGTTCTGGGTGAGGACAAAGTCACAAAGTTCAGCCATCAGCTGTCACACATACACACAAAAATTCCATTGATAATCAAAATTTACAGCTAGGCAGAGTAACATAAACGCTGTTTGAGAACTAACTAGAGTTTGATTAGAAGCTAAAACGTTGATATGTGAAGTTGACAGCTTGTGATAATGGTTGCAAAGGTTTACCTTTTTGAACCATGTCTATTGTCATTAAATAATTCCCCACCCACATCATTTCCTACAACTGTGAAAATCCCCCCCCCCCAAAAAAAAATTCTAGAAAAAGGCTTAAAAAACAAACACTGATATTATCTGTCAAAATTATATGGAATTGTGCAAAGCCTGGTTTTAAGTGGCAGGCTATTGTAGTCACTTCAATAAGCCACTAGAGGGAGACATGGTCACACACATTATGCTGCACTAACCCGCTAGTGTAGAACGGCTATGAATACACCTGCACTGGCCCAGATACGCTGTGACATCTCCAGCCTCCCTGCATCCCCTTTCTGGCCCAGTGGCAGCGTCCTGCTTCTATAGCTTCTACCAGCCCCCACCGACCCTGGCTGCAGCACGGCTGATACGCTGGCCTGAAGTATCTCTCAGTGTAGCCACATGAACAAGGATCCCTCACCCCACACCCCTGCTCCCACTGTGATCCTATGGTTATGCTCCTGCCTATTAAGAAAGGAGGTGGCAGGATGCAAGGAAACCCAGTTTCCAGGTTATGAGGCCCAAGGTGAAGCACCGAGGAAGGGATCCAAGCTGTGCTGGGGAATTCTTCCAAGGTGGCCTGAATGCCCTCAGTGTTTTCACCACAGAGTCCAGGAGGAGCAGGATGCTTTGCTTGAAGAAAGAGCAAGGGGCCAGGAGGAGCCGGGGAGGACGGCCCAGAACGTGCGCACTCAGCAGAGGCTGGCGATTAGATGAAATCGGGTGCAGAAGCTCCTGGACATGAGATGAGCCATTGTTCCCCCTCCCCCAGCCACTGCAAGAGGCTCAAGGAGGATTCTTCCCATCCCCAATTCCTGAACCCAGCCAGCGGGTGGAGCAAGAGGATGGAGTTCAGGCTGATAGGTTCTGGTTCTTAACTCACAGCTGCCCCGTAAGCGACACAAACTCCACTCCACGCCGCTCCGCCCCCTGCTAACCTCAGACACTCCACGGTCCCCACCCTCTGCAGTGCTGCTAATGCTCATGACTTTATCCCAGGTCTCTCACCAGCTGGTGTTGCACCCAGCTCCTGGAGGCAGGTGATGACATCAGCTTTAAATGAGAGTCTCCAGCCCTTGCAGCCATGAAGAACAGCTGGAAAACCATGACCCCTAAAAGGTCAGAGACAAGAGAGCAAAGAAAGCGAGCCCAGCAGTGATTATCTTTTAAAACCGCATGGATTCTTATGCCAATTTCATGGTTTCTTGGGGGCTGGCTGGCGAGTGTCCAGGGTTGGTCGTGCTGCCCCCTTGCAATGACTCCTGCACCAAACACAGGTGAACCCCCATCTTTTCCTGCTGCTCAAACCCTGGACCCTCCCAACCTGAGCACCCGCAGCAAGTCTCCAGGCGGCTCCCTACAAGAGCAGCCCCTCCCCCCGCCCCCTATACACATGGAGAAGCCCATCCCTGCATTGCCATGGGCTCAGGTGAATCCTTTCACAACTGAGGGGCAGGCCCAGACACACCCAGAGGTGCTGCCACACAGCCATCAGATACCACCATGCCCCATGCCAACAGCCACCAGGACACAATGCCCCCGGCTATACCCACCATGGACTCCCATACGCAGCTCTGCAGATGGACCTTCCTCCTGACCTGCCCATCCCTGTCATGTCTCTCCAGGTACGTCTGGAGAGAGGACAAGTGTTTGCTAGGCAGGGAGAGTAAATTAGTTTTTAAGAGAGGAAAGTCTTGGAAACTAACCGACTGCCGGCAAGAATCTACAGCTTCATACTGGATCCTTTCAGTGCTACACATTTACCCCTTTCATCACTAGTCATCCTGCATCCAACGACACATGGCTGATCAACCCAGAACCATCACACGTGACACATCATCCCCTGCATGCAGCAGTATGATGGGCAATCCCAAGCCCACGCTGCATAGATTGGGAACGCACTTCTCTCAGGGTAAAACTCTTTGCAACGGGGCTCTGACCATCTTTGCCTGCTGCAGAGGCACCTGGACAGGTGGGAGAACTGCTGCAGACTTTCCCCGTCCTTGTAGATACAGTCACAGAGAGGATATTTACTGCTAGAAAGCGGAGCTCTTCCTGCTCTAGAACTGAGCCAGCTGTACAATCAGGAAGAATCGGAGCAAGAGAAATGCTTTCCTGTAACGCCATGCTAGAAACTAGAGCTTTGGAGAACCTGTCTGAAAGGGACCTCAACAAGGAAAGCTCCGTGTAGTGGGAAAACAAATCAGCCAGCTACCTTCATCCCAATTCTAAGCACAGCCACTATTGAGGAAAGAGCCCAGCACATGCAAGATGGATGCTGAGGCAGCTGCTCCAAACCACAGCATCTGTTCCAGAAACAGGATTCAAAGCAGCGGGGCTACGAAGAGCCCATCGGAGCACAGAGTGGTACTTCCGAGGAGCCCCGAAACCACACGCACGGTGACCCAGTGCCAGCTACAGAGCTACCCAAATCATTGATGGAGAGGAGCCGGCATCCCCAAGTCGGTTTAAACCAGGCCACGCGCAGCAAGACCTGGAGTGAGGGAGTGTGTGCGGGGCGGGAGAGAGGTCTAGCTCGAGCGGTGATGTGATGGGAGTACTCTCTGCAGTGCTGGGAGCATGGCGCTCCCTGGTGGGGAGGGTGGAGTGAGGGTTATGAATGGATTATGGCTTTGCTACAGAGCCCAAGCCTACACTCAGGCACATCAGCCTCCCCTGTGAGCCCTCCATGGGCCACAGCCAGGCCAGTTCTGCCCACTCGGGCCCGTGCCAGCATGCCCGTGAGGGCCACTGCCCCAGAATCTCCATGGCTCAATTGCTTCCTGTGTCTCACCTACAACACTCCACAATGACATTAGCTTTTTTTGCAACTATATCACATTGTTGGCTCATATTCAATTTGTGACTCACTAGAACCCCCAGGTCCTTTTCAGCAGTACCACCACCTAGCCAGGTAGCCCCCATTTTGTAGTGGTGCATTTGATTTTTTTCCCCTTTGGCTTTGCACTTGTCTTTCTTGAATTTCAGCTTGCCAAGTTCAGACCCACTTTCCAATATGTCGAGGTCATTTTGAATTCCAATCCTGTCCTCCAAAGTTCTTGTGACCCCTCCCAGCTTCATTATCTAAGTCATCCATGAAAATATTGATTGGTGCCAGGCCCAGGACAGACCCCAGCAGGACTCCAGTACGTCTGTGCCACAGTCTGATAGCAAACCATTGACAGCTACTCTTTGAGCAGGCTCTTCCAACCAGTTTTGAAACCACCTTATAATACTTCCATCTAAACCAGAGTTCCCTAGTTTGCTTAGGAGAATGTCTTGTGGGACCGTGTCAAAAGACTTACAAAAATCTAGATGATCACATTTACAGCTCCCCTACTGTCCTCTAGCCCAGTAACATACAAAGCCCTAACATGCTACACTTGCAGTATGGCATTAACTCCAGGCCCTTATGTCAGAGAGCATTCCATTTAAATCACCCACCAACATGTGAATGCCCTGGCTGTTACAAGTGCATCATTGTTAATACAGACCTAAGCTTGGCATAGGCTTGAAGACTGTGATAGCAAAATTTACCTATCTGTAAGGCTTCTAGCTGCAG
This sequence comes from Lepidochelys olivacea, assembly GCF_965140295.1. Classification (NCBI taxonomy): domain Eukaryota; kingdom Metazoa; phylum Chordata; order Testudines; family Cheloniidae; genus Lepidochelys; species Lepidochelys olivacea. Next base: position 12,630,606 of record NC_140429.1, read on the forward strand.
AAAGCAGAGCTCCTCAAACCACTTCCAACATGCAGCTCAGGGGAAGACTGATCACCCTGCAGGTCACCTCACGGCTGGAGGAGTGGGGGGTAGCTGCTGCAGGTGAAATGCATGAGCCAGTGATTTAGCTTCACCTGTACAACTTATTAGCTGGAACCAACCAGAGGATAAGCCTCAGAGGGAAGTGAAAGGAAAGCCGGGTCCAACTCTGCTCTCTCTCACGTGCAGGGCTGTCGGAGCGGAGTGTGTCTGAGTATTTAATGCCACGGGGTGGCTAGCATTTTTACTGGGAGTTGAATTAGGGTGCACAGAACTGCATTGTTAAATTAGGTGAGGCTTGGGCTCCTAACACACTGAGGCACTTTGCAAAGTCCCACCTTACATAAATAAAGTGACTCCAGCCCTTGGAGAACCCACCGTGTGGGAGAAGATGTGGAGGGCCCCCTCCCCCTCCCCCAAAGCATTGCAGCCACCGGCTTTCTAGTTAAGGAGTATTGGGCTGGGGCACCCTTTGAAGCCATGGGCACCATTCACAGCACTCACGACTGAGGAACACAGAAACCCCGCAGTGGTTCCCTGCTCTGCATCAGCAAATCCCATCAGGCCTGACAAACTCACTGCACCCAACACACTGCTGGGTCTAATATCAATTGAACATTGTGGCACCAACACAAAGGAAGCTCTGTTTGCATATTAAGTCAACAGTAAAGCAGGTTGAGGAGGGGCTGGAGGGATATGAAGACATTGGAGATGAAGATCAAAGTTGGGTCCTGGAAACAAAAGTCCTGTTCTTTTTGTTCCCTCAGGGGTGGATAATAAAATGTCATTTTGCTTCACCTTATATTTCCCCCAAACTCATTGTTTTGGCCCCAGACTCAGGCCAGCCCCCCCCCCCCGATCACCCCATTTAGCACCAACAAATCTCTCCCGCTGAGGCGGGGGGGTAACAAGGTAACACCCAGTCCTGGGTGCCCCGAGAAAGTGTCACATGCGCCACGCCCTGCCCCAGCACGTGGGGGAAGGGAGCAGAGCATGCTGCCTCGATATCCCTGGGGAATAACAACACTGAGCACTTGTCCTGGGTGGAGGTCAGGGGACTTTACAAAGGACCATCATCCCCAGAGTACACAGGTCCCACTGGAGAGGAGGGCTGGTCCAGTGTCTCAGGAGACATGGCTCCAAATCTCTGTCCTTTCCCAGACTGCCTGTGTGACCTTGGACAGGTGACTGGATCTCTTTCTGTGAGTCCATTTACCATGTGTGAAATGGGGATAAAACTCTTTTGTTCTCTGCCATGTCTAATTTGAAGGGAAGCTCTTTAGGCCAGGGGCTGGCTCTCGGTAGTACTGTGGGGCCCTGACCTCATTTGGGGCCTCTCGGTGCTACTGTAACAAATGGTAAACCCTAATATTGCTGTGAGCAAACCCTGAAAATAAAGCAGCTCCATGCTAAATCCACAGCCGCTCCAAGCCCCCGCTCCCCGCTGAGCGAACAGCTCTGATCCCTGCACTGTTTGGGCTGCCGATGCTGCTATTTTAACCTTTCTGCTTTGCGTTGGAGCCTGATTTTAAAAGGCAGCTGAAGGGCTGCTATTAAAACGCCCCCTGCACGATCCTGACAGCAGCAGCCGACTTCTACAGAAAATGACACGTCAGAGCCGAGGCCTCTCAGAGCCAAATAAGTGTCTAGCTCCGTTTCTTGGGACATTTGGCTAGTCCCCCCTATTCTTCAAACCCTCCAGAGGACGGCAGAGGAGCTGGGAGCCCAATTTCTGTACACCCGGAGGATTCACTTGAGCCTTTTCACCTCCTCCAGGGTGGGCATTTAGGCTCGGCTGTGGCCTTATCACAGGTTGTGTTTGGATGATTTTTGTTCTTACATCTCTCTCCATTTGTCCCCTTTGAAATGAGTCACTTCCTTTCGACACGCCCTCCTTGGGGTGGGAAGGGGTTGGTGCTAGGTTCAAGTGCAGTATGTGACCAGTTGGGATGTGGTGCTGGTCCACCGGGGGGGCAGTAAAGGAGTTTAGTTGATGGAGGGTACCATGGCTACATACCCATACCTCACCTAACTCTGTGTCTCCTGGGATACTTCAAGTGTGAGCTCTTGGGGGGCAGGAGCTGCCGATACATTCAATGAATGTACAGCCCCTAGCGCAATGGGATCCTGATCCCTCACCGGAATGTCATCAGTACTGTGACAGGTCGGGCCAGATGGCTACAGGGGAGAGTAATAGAAGGCAGATATATTAGCCCCAGGTTAAGTAGGTCCCTTTTCCCTGGGTAAGATAACAGAAAAGGTCCCAGAACACTCAGGAACCTTCTGGAGACAATTAAGACAGACAAGCTGATTAGAACACCTGCAGCCAATCAAGAAGCTGCTAGAATCAATTAAGGCAGACTAATCAGGGCACCTGGGTTTTAAAAAGCTCACTTCAGTTTGTGGTGTGCGTGTGAGGAGCTGGGAGCAAGAGGTGCTAGGAGCTGAGAGTGAGAACGTGGACTGTTGGAGGACTGAGGAGTACAAGCATTTTCAGACACCAGGAGGAAGGTCCTGTGGTGAGGATAAAGAAGGTGTTGGGAGGAGGCCATGGGGAAGTAGCCCAGGGAGTTGTAGCTTTCACACAGCTGTTCCAGGAGGCACTCTAGACAGCTGCATTCCACAGGGCCCTGGGCTGGAACCTGGAGTAGAGGGAGGGCCCGGGTTCCCCCCAAACCTCCCAACTCCTGGTCAGACACAGGAGGAGATGACCTGGACTGTGGGTTCATGAAAACGGCCCAACTGAGGGCTGCTGTGAAGTTCCAAGGCGAGCAAATCTGCCAATAAGTGCAAGACCCACCAAAGTAGAGGAGGAACTTTGTCACAACTGGTTTTAGAAGTGGGATCTGGTGTGCACAGCACGGTGGAAGAAGGAGGGTGTTTGGAAAAAAAAAAAAAAAGGGAGAGGGTTTATTTTTTTTTTTTTCACCACAATGGAGGAGGTAGGGCGGGCACTGATACAAGCCACGGCTGCCCAACAGGAGGCTCCCCGTGTCCAGGCAGCCGCCCAACAGGAAGCAGGTAAAGGCCCTTACAGAGCTGAACCGTGGCCATGATGGGATGCAGATCATGTGGGCCAGCAATTGGCTGCAGAAAAAGATGCGGGAGGATGATGTAGAGGCATACCCCCTGGCCCTTGAGAGGACAGTCCTGCGGGAGGCTTGGCCCCAAGAACAGTGGTCTGGTATCCTTGCTCCATTCCTCTGTGGGGAGGCCCAGAAGGCCTACTATGATTTGCCTGAAGAGGCTGCGGCAGACTATCCCCAGCTGAAAGCAGAGATCCTGGCCAGATCTGGGGTAACGACCGCAGTGCGGGCCCAGCGATATTATGAGTGGAGGTACCAGGAAAACAAAACCTGAGGTCCCAATTATATGACCTCATCCATCTTGCACGAAAGTGGTTACAAACTGAATCCCGAAGTCCGGAGGAGATAGAATCATAGAATATCAGGGTTGGAAGGGACCCCAGAAGGTCATCTAGTCCAACCCCCTGCTCAAAGCAGGACCAATTCCCAGTTAAATCATCCCAGCCAGGGCTTTGTCAAGCCTGACCTTAAATACCTCTAAGGAAGGAGATTCTACCACCTCCCTAGGTAACGCATTCCAGTGTTTCACCACCCTCTTAGTGAAAAAGTTTTTCCTAATATCCAATCTAAACCTCCCCCACTGCAACTTGAGACCATTACTCCTCGTTCTGTCATCTGCTACCATTGAGAACAGTCTAGAGCCATCCTCTTTGGAACCCCCTTTCAGGTAGTTGAAAGCAGCTATCAAATCCCCCCTCATTCTTCTCTTCTGCAGGCTAAACAATCCCAGCTCCCTCAGCCTCTCCTCATAAGTCATGTGTTCCAGTCCCCTAATCATTTTTGTTGCCCTTCGCTGGACTCTCTCCAATTTATCCACATCCTTCTTGAAGTGTGGGGCCCAAAACTGGACACAGTACTCCAGATGAGGCCTCACCAATGTCGAATAGAGGGGAACGATCACGTCCCTCGATCTGCTCGCTATGCCCCTACTTATACTAGAGGTTCTTGTCATTGACCGGTACAGGAGAGGACTACCACCAGACCTTCACGCCTGGGTAAGCCATAACGAACCCTGCACCTATGACGAGGTTGTCGCGCTGGTAGAGAGGCGAAGGACGGCGAGGGAGCTGACCCGACCCATTAAGGAAGAGGCACCCTGGGTTACACCCCGGGTAAGCACCAAGCCCTAGAGCTCGGGTGACTCGGCCACCAGGAGAGCCCAGGTGGAAAAAGAGAGGGGCTGAAGGCCACCAGAAGCCACAAAGAGTCGGAGCACTGAGGGGTAAGAGGATCATGACGTTAGACTGCCCAAACCAAGAGACAGGGGAACGCCTAGGGCTCCATACAGATGTTACGCCTGCGGGGAGTGGGGACACTCTTCGATGACTCCCAGCTCCAACATTCTTTTTACCTCTGCCTTGATCTCCTCCCTTTTTGCCGCTGGGACCTGATAGGGCCTTAAAGTTACCTTTGCCCCAGAGTCTGATAATGTGGTGATATGCTTCGGTGGTCCAACCTGGTTTGGTTGAAAACACGTCCTGGTATTGGTTGATCATCTCAGTTACCTCCTTCTTCTGGTTTGGTGTCAGATCAGTGGATATCAGCCGATGCAGTGTAACCTGGGGAACTGGGCAGACCCATGCTCCCTAATCCACCTTGTGGGGGTCTCACTAACCCCACATATGTATACCAGACCAGTGAAGCTAAATGGGGTAGAGACCAGAGCACTGGTTGATTCGGGGAGTGCTATCACGTTTGTCTTAGGGAAGCTCGTGACACATAGTCAGCTGCTGTGGGCTAAGTATATGGGGAGAACATGCGTGCATGGGACAGTTGGTTATTACCCCACCATCCCAGTAAAAATTGAGATTCAGGGGAACACTACTGAGGTAGCAGCAGGTGTAGTCCCTAAACTCCCATACGTGGTGCTCATAGGGAGGAATTTCCCAGGGTTTGAAGACTTACTCCTGGTAGGGGAATTGGAGAAAGGGGGAAGCCCTGAAAGTAGTGAGGCATCCACAGTAGACTGTCAACCCCCAACCTTCTCTGAAATATCCCCAGATTTGTTCTCCACTCCCAGACAGCGTAGAAAGACGTAAAGGGAAAGAAGGGCAGCTAAGGCCTTGGGAACCCGAATACTGGCCCAAAGCCAGAGGGTCGCTCTTGTAGGTAGGCAGACCCGAGCAGCTGAAAAGGAGGCCACCCTGGAGGGAGAAGCACCTGAGTCTGACCCACACCCTAATGCCTCTGAACCAGTAGAGGCAACAGAGACTGGCCCCCTAGATCTCTGGCAAATTAGCCCCAGGAGAGGAAATTTTGGACGGGACCAGGCTGAAGACCCAAGATATGACAACATTAGGAAGGAGGTGACCGAAATAGATGGGGTCCCCGTGGAAGGCAAAACCCAGGGACCGGGACCCTACTTCATAATGAAGAAGAACCTCTTATATCAGGTTGCACCAGTACAGGGGCAGAAGGTATAGCAGATTCTAGTACCTCAAAGAACACCAGAATGCTGTATTAAGTCTGGCCCATAGTCATCTTTTTGGGGGGCATTTGGGGGTAGAGAAGACCCTGGCACGATTATTCTGGCCTGGAGTACATGAAGAAGTGCGGAGGTACTGTGCGTCCTACCCGGAGTGTCAGCTGCACAGTCCCCATCCCCACTTGAGGGCACCTTTAGTACCCCTTCCCATCATAGAGGTCCCCTTTGAGCAAACAGCCATGGACCTAGTGGGACCCCTGGAGAAGACACTCCAGGGCCACCAACATGTACTTGTCATTCTGGATTATGCTACTTGCTACCCAGAAGCCATCCCCCTGTGGAACACGGCCTCTAAAATGATAGCTAAAGAGTTGTGGGGATCTTTGCCCAAGTGGAGCTACCAAAGGAGATATTAACAGACCAAGGTACCCCATTTATGTCAAAGCTAATGAAGGACCTCTCTACTCTGCTCCATATATATACCCTGAGAACTTCAGCCTATCATCCGCAGACTGATGGGCTGGTAGAAAGGTTTAACCGAACCCTCAAGGCAATGATAAGGAAAGTGGTAAGTCGAGACGGGAAGGATTGGGACACCCTACTACCCTTATGTTTGCAATCCGGGAGGTACCTCAGGCCTCAACTGGGTTTTTCCTCCTTTGAATTATTATACGGACACCACCCCCGTGGCATGCTAGATATCTCAAAATAAATCTGGGAAGAGGAACCCAATGAGGGGAGAAATATAATTGACCATGTGTTGCAGATGCAAGAACGGATAGCCTGGGTCACCCCTATTGTACGGGAACATTTGGAAAAGGTACAGGAGGCCCAACGAACCCATTACAATCGCCAGGCAAAAGTCTGACAGTTCCAACCAGGGGATCAGGTGATGGTGTTGATACCCACGGCAGAAAGCAAGCTTTTGGCCCAATGGCAGGGGCCCCATGAGGTGGTTGAACCCGTGGGGGAAGTAACCTACAAGGTGTGGCAGCCAGGACACCCGGAAACAAGAACAAATTTATCACATTAACCTCTTAAAGCCTTGGCACCAACAAGAGGCGTGTGTAGTGGCCCAAGAGACCCCGATCTAGGGAAATAGCGTGCAGGAGCAGATCAGGATATCCACTGATCTGACACCAAACCAGAAGAAGGAGGTAACTGAGATGATCAACCAATACCAGGACGTGTTTTCAACCAAACCAGGTTGGACCACCGAAGCATATCACCACATTATCAGACTCTGGGGCAAAGGTAACTTTAAGGCCCTATCAGGTCCCAGCGGCAAAAAGGGAGGAGATCAAGGCAGAGGTAAAAAGAATGTTGGAGCTGGGAGTCATCGAAGAGTCCCACAGTCAGTGGTCAAGCCCGATTGTGTTGGTGCCCAAACCCGATGGCACCACTAGGTTTTGTAATGACTTTCGCCGGCTGAATGAGATATTCAAATTCGATGCATACCACGTACCCGTATCAATGAGTTAGTTGACTGCCTGGGCAATGCCCGATTTTTGACCACCCCTGATTTAACAAAGGGATACTGGCAGATTCCACTTGCCAAAGATGTGAAAAAAAAAGACGGCATTCTCGACACCAGAGGGTCTGTTTCAATATACTGTTCTTCCTTTTGGACTACATGGGGCACCTGCCACCTTCCAGCATCTTATGGACAAGCTCCTACGGCCCCATACCAGTTATGCAGCGGCATACTTGGATGATGTGATTATTCACACTCCCGACTGGGAAACCCACTTAGGAAAGGTGGAAGAGGTTCTGGACACGCTAAGACAGGCTGGACTCACAGCTAACGCAGACAAGTGTGCTATAGGGCTAGCCGAGGCTAAATACCTTGGCTACATTGTAGGAAGGGGCATGGTCAAGCCCCAGCTAAACAAACTAGAGGCTATCCAAATTTGGCCCCAGCCAAATTGGAAAAAGCAAGTCCGGGCATTCCTGGGTGTGGTGGGGTACTACCGATTATTTATTCCCCATTTTGCTACCAGAGCAAGTCCCCTGACAGACCTGATAAAAGCCTGGGGTCCAGAGATGGTGAAGTGGACAGATGCCGCAGAGAAAACATTCATGGATCTACGGACAGCCCTCTGCAGTAACCCCGTGCTTATAGCCCAAGACTTCAATAATGAATTCATTTTACAACATGCATCTGAAGTGGGATTGGGAGCTGTCCTATTGCAGATAGTCGGAGATGAAGAACACCCAATCCTCTACCTCAGCAGGAAACTCCTCCCGAGAGAGCAGAAGTATGCTGTGGTTGAAAGAGAGTGCCTAGCTGTGAAATGGGCCACGGAAACACTACGTTATTACCTTTTGGTGCAACGGTTTACCCTTGTGACTGACCATGCACCCATCCAGTGGATGCAGCGAAATAAAGAGAAGAATGCAAGGGGGACCAGATGGTTCCTGTCCCTACAACCTTTCCAATTCACCATTCAACACCGGGCTGGAAGCCACAATGGCAATGCAGATGGCTCGTCCCAAGTTGCCCAGCCCCGCAGTGTTGAGCGGGGCGGGGGGTGGGATATGTGATAGGGTGGGCCAGATGGCTACAGGGGAGAGTAATAGAAGGCAGATATATTAGCCCCAGGTTAAGTAGGTCCCTTTTCCCTGGGTAAGGTAACAGGGAAGGTTCCAGAACAATCAGGAACCTTCTGGAGACAATTAAGACAGACAGGCTGATTAGAACACCTGCAGCCAATCAAGAAGCTGCTCTGGTCCTATGGTGAGGATAAAGAAGGTGTTGGGAGGAGGCCATGGGGAAGTAGCCCAGGGAGTTGTAGCTGTCGTACAGCTGTTCCAGGAGGCACTCTAGACAGCTACAGTCCACAGGGCCCTAGGCTGGAACCCAGGGTAGAGGGCGGGCCTGGGTTCCCCCCAAACCTCCCAACTCCTGGTCAGACACAGGAGGAGTTGACCTGGACTGTGGGTTCACAAAAACGGCCAAACTGAGGGCTGCTGTGAAGCTCCAAGGCGAGCAAATCCGCCAATAAGCACAAGACCCACCAAGGTAGAGGAGAAACTTTGTCACAGTACAAATAAAAACTGGAAGCTGTACTGACAAATTTCCCGCTTTCTGGAAATGTGACCCAGGCTGGGGCTGAGCTCAGGTCTCAGTTCCATGGGGGCACAGTGGTGGCAGAGCACAGCCTGGGGGGGCTCCAAAAAGAGGTGCATGTGTCTAGCTGACGTTACGCCAGATCAAGTGCAGCCTGTGAGTCCCTGGGGCGGCAGCCACCTTCTCCTTATTGACAGGTTTTAGAGAAGCAGCCGTGTTAGTCTGTATCCGCAAAAAGAAAAGTACTCCTTTCCGTCTCCTTATTGCTGCAGAGTGAGGCTAACAAGGATCCAGGGCAGGTCTGCACTACAGGTGATTTCTAGTCATCTAAGAAAGGGCAAGTCAGAGCTCACATACTACAACGGGGCTATTTTGGAATTGGAGGTTGATGCAGCATTCGGTGCAGGCCGTGGGCAGCTGGCAAGCTGCCAGCCTGGCCCTTGCAAAGCCAGCAGTCCCTGCACGGAGCAGAGGTGGAGTGAAAGGTCACTCAAAGCAAACGGCTTTTTTTAAAATTTCAAGTCATTTGTCTCCTTTTCCAGAGAAATGGCCAGGGAGCACGGGGTGTAAAAGGGCAGCCAGCAAAATGCTGCGGGTGAACGAAGCCAAGAGCAGACCTGGGGCCTTGGCTCTGTCTACACTGCCGTCACCGGGTGTGATTGCCGCTTGAGCTGACGCACCTGAACTGGCTTTAATCTAGCTAGCTCAGCTACCGGAAGCCGCAGCAGCATGAGCCAGCCCTGCAAGGAGCTTACCCGGTGTTCCAGGCAGGTTTGCCACGGCATCACTGTTCCGCTGTCGAAGCTGGCTGGATTAAAGCTAGCTCAGGCCTCCCGGAATGGGAGACTCTGGATATTTGTCCCCAGCATGTTAAGGGGGGAGGCCCAGGCCCAGGGACTAGCTGCAGTGCCAGAGCCTCAGCAACCAACTCGTTGGCCATTGGAACGGTTTCCCAAGGGCCATGGTAGATTCTCTGTCGCTCGGGAACCTTCCCCTCGGGACTGGATGTCTAAGACTACAGGAATTCCAGCTCAACCACAAGTGACTTCCTGGGTGAGGGTCTCTGGCCTGTGCTATGCAGGGGCTCAGAGCAGATGGTCACTACGGCTCCTGTCTGGCCTTCAGCCCAAGCCAGTCACTCCCTACCCCGCTCAGCTCAGGCATTACATTGCAGCACAGAGCCTCCTTGACAAAATCCAGGAGATACCACTCCTGCCACTTTTCAAGGCTGTATGGGAGGCGCCCATCTGGTCTGTTACCAACCACCTCCCCAGTGGACACTGCCTTGCTGTGGCGAACAGAATGGGGATGAGCTGATCCCTCTGTAAGATGCTCCTTCCTCCTCCCGCTGCCTGCTGAGCGGCTGCCTGGCTCAGGGTGATGCTCAGATCAGATTTGTTTTTAAGAAGGGACGAGTTTCAGGAAAGCAAATGGGCACATCCTGCAGCTGTTACTCAGGCAAAATTCCCACTGGTTTTAATGGGAGTAAAACCCGAGTGAGGACAGGTGAGTAGGGCCCAGGAGAAAAACAGTGGGTTCTTGCTCTTAAAAGATTTGTTTACCCAAACTTCCCCCTGCCATATAATATTTAGCACTTCCCATTGTTGAAGCACTTCAGACATGTTCACGAGTTTATCTTCACGACACCCTGGTGCTACCGATGATTTTCCCTTTTTGTTTTAAAACAGATGTGGAAACTGAGGCAGGGTGATGTTAAGTGACTTGCCAATGGCCACAGAATGAGCTGGCAGCTGAACTGAAGACTTGTGTGATCAATTCACTCATAATATTTACAGAGCATATTTTATCCAAGGATCTGTAAGTGCTCTAAAAAGGAGGCGAAGTCTCATCATGCAGATGGGGAAACTGAGGCACAGCATGTTTATGTGACGTGAGGCCACACTGAGTCAGAGGGAAAGCGGGGATTAGATTTCGCTAAACTGACTGTGGCTAGTGCCTTACCCACTGGACTATGACAAATCCTGCTAGACTACACTGTGCCCCTGAGATGCTGGGCCCACCACAGCACAGTGCTAATGCCTGAGAGCCTGGCCATGAGACGTGTCACTGCTCCTGTGGAGCAAAGCATCGAACAAGCAACATGAAGGCAAAAATTGAACATGACTTTTACCATGAGCAGGCCCAGTCTCGAGGTGGGTTATTAAATGTGAGTCAGGGTGTAGCTAAAAGACAGACGAGTTTTATGTTGCCACTGCCCCTTTAACAACTCCAAAGCCAGTGCTCAGTCTGATTCTCACCCCACCTTCCAGAGGGTAATTGAGGTCATGGTGAAGAATTTGGAAAGGGACGCTGGGCGTGAAATTAGAAACATTTCTATAAAATTCCTCACACAGAAGGAAATGGGCAGCAGACATTTTTCTCCCTTGGCAGGTTAATGCAGAGCTGCGATTTGCCCTGATATAGGCTACAAAGGACCCTTCGACACAGGTATGTCTGCAGCGCCACCAGCAGGCCGGGCTTAGCCAGGTAAGGGGGAAGTGAGGTCTCAGTGGGAATTTTGCCAAATTCACGATTTCAGAACTGGGGGCCTGATTCTCCTCTCACGAGTGTAAATCTATCTACAGCCCCCATGACCTTGCAGCCTTTAATGCATTTACGCTTCCAGCACCAGAAATGCTATTCAGCTGTTTTTAGATGGGGACCAGAGGTACAAAGAATAAAGCCAATGGGAGATAGGCACCTAAATATCTTTGAAGCAGTGGGCCTAAGGCACTTACCCCAGATCATAAGGGAATCTGGGATAGAACAGGGAATTGAACACAGGTCTCCCCAATCTCAGGCTAGCTCCAGAACCTCTGGACCAGCCTTTCTCCCCTGACTGCAGCAGAGTTTAAACTGGTGTAAGCACGGGGCAAATCAGACTCACTGTACAATGGGTGACCTCCTACTGAGTTGTATGGCGGTATGCAGCTCCTTTTGGTCTTGGCTTCTTTTAGCGATAGAACCCAGATCCAAATTCAGCAGGCGGCCCCTATCTTGTAAATCAGACCCCAGGAGCTGAACTCTCCTGATCGTTGGGATGATTCGTTTCACACAGTGCTAGGGTCAAATTCAGAGCTGGTGTAAGTGAGTGCCATCCCTTTAAAGATACAGCAGTACCTACAGGGGAGATTGGAGAGGCATAATCAAGCTAGTGCGGCTAAAACTAGCAGTGAAGACCGAGCAGGATGGGCTGCGTAAAACCTACCCAGAACCCTGGGTACGACTCATGTTCCTAGCCCAGGCCGAGGTCTGGGCTCCTGCATTTTCACCGCTATTTTTAGCAGGCGAGCTAGATTAAAGCAAGTAGGGGGTGTGCCCCTCTGAGCTGCGGTCACGCCTCCAACTGCAGTGTGGACCAGCCCTGACCCACTCCTATTGCTTCTTCATGTTCAGCCAGGTGCCCTCTTCCATGAAACCAGACACACCAGAGATCCTGCCCAGGCCCCTTCTGCTGACGACTCCTGTCACTCTGACAGTGGCAGAGGAGACTTCCCGGGAAAGAAGGCAGCTGGCGAGTGTGACGTTATAAGCATATTTTCATAAAGAATATGGAGTGTAACATGGATCTGACACAGCTAAGATATGTTTTATGCAAGATGGCTCATGTAAGGTATCATTGGAAGGGTTGCCATTTACTGAAGATGATTATCCAATTTCTATGCATGTATCATTTCTGTATCTAAAGTTAAGAACACGGACTATGTAACAATTACAACTGGGTGTGTCTTGGGAAGACACCCTCCAGCCAACAGGCCATCAGGAAGAAACAACAAGACTGAAGACACTAATCTCTCTCCTTCCTGGAAGGGCATAGCTGTGACAATACTAGATCAGGTGGTCTTGTCAGCTGATACTAAACATTACCTTGGACTTCTTGTAACTTTCCACTAAAAGCTGGGGTGTGTGTGTGTCAAGTTTGGGAAACAAAGATTCCCACCTTACATAAATCTTATTTAAGGGTGGGGAGGAATGCAAATGGGACTCTCCTCCATTACCTACCCAAGAAGAGGGACTGCTGAAAGTACCTAAAGGGACAAAGGAACTAACCTGAAGGGAAAGGCGGGGGGTAAGTCCAGACTGAGACAAAGGTCCAATCTAGAAGAAGAAATAACTGAAACGGAGCTACAGAAACTTTGCATCCTGCCTAAATTCAAGTTAGGGTGAGAAATTACATTCTGTAACCTGTTTCTTTAGTGAATCAAGCTTAGTTTGTGTGTTTTGTTTTAATTGCTTAGTAATCTGCTTTGTTCTGTTTGCTAACCCTTATAACCACTTAAAATCTACCTTTTTTATTATTAAACCCAGTTCATGCAATTTCTAATGGGGGGGGCACAAAGGGGTGCATATTTCTCTTCACACTGAGGAAGAGAGCGAATTTTATGAGCTTGCACTGTGCAGATTCTTCTATACAGAGCAAGACAATATAACTTTAGGTCTGCACTCCAAGGGAGGTGGGCACCTGAGTGCTAGGGCAAGTCCCTTAAACTGAGTCTTCCCAGAGCTGATCTCAGTGTCTGTGTCTTTCTGCAGCTGGGTGTGGCCCTGCCTGTGTCTGTGCTGGAGGAGGCTTAAGACCCTGGCTCAGCAAGACAGGTTAAAGGGAGCCCATGTTGGCAGAACAGGCAGGCTCAGCGGTATCCCAGCCCATCAAGTGGCATCTTGAAGGGGGGCAACCCGTGACAGCGAGCTTTGCAAAGACAGATGATGAAACATTGTGCAGGCAAAATGATTGACTTAGCATCTCGGTGGTGGTGGCGAGAGAACATTTAATAACCTTGGTAGCCTTAACGTTCCATTGGCCCGTGAATTGCCTAGCGGTGTGGGGCGGTGGGGGGCCCCTCACGCACCCGCTGCCGCAGCCCTTCTGGCTAATGATGAGGAAAGGGGCCCCTACGGCTTAGTAGCAGGGATCCCCAGCCCGCCTCCCCTTTCGGGGAGTGCTTGTCTAAGCCCAGGTCCCTCATGTAGCTTGGGGAGAGGGGGGCGTAAGGCAAGGCTGAGGCTGCCCACTGAGAAAGAGTGACACCTCAGCACCAGGTGCCTCTGGGGAGGAGACATCTATCCCTTGAAGAGTTTCCCCTAAGGAGTAGCAGGCCTGTCCTGGGCTCAGTCAGCAGCACTGACCTCCATACGTCATTGGAATGTCTGCTTAAAAGAAGAACATGCTCAGCAGTCCCCCAGGTGAGGCAATGAAAAGAGAGGAGGGTGTTCTGGCCGTGTCACCCATCCCCTGCCAAGTCAGACCCTTGAACCCATCTCTGTTCACACCTCCTGGGTGCTGGGGCTGGGCTCGTCCGGGCCCTGCTGATCTGTCTGCTCCAATAGTCTGTCAGAGGACTCACCCGTGCTTTCCAGTTTGGCGTAGCCTACCAGACTGATTTGGTCAAGTCTAGGCCAGCTCCTGTTCTTCCGGTCTTTGATGGGTGCCACCAGCAGCACGCCCGGCCTGCCAAGGTCCAGCGACTTGGAGTGACCCGGGTTGTGGAGCTGCACATCTGAGCTGAATTCGTTCTTGGGGCCATCTGGGTTCAGGTATGTCTCGCCCACAGTGACAGATGGAGGCTCGCTATCTATGTTAATAACGACATGGCCACCCTGGAGGTCATCTCCTCTGGGAGAGATGCTGCTGCCCCTGGGTGGGAGAGTCCATGAGAGCCGCGGTGCATCATCTGGCCCCCCAGCCAGGCTGATCTCCCCCTCATCGCCTGCCCCCCGAGTTGCAGACGGCTTCTCAATGAGACAGTTGTTCACCTTGATGACGGGAAGTGACCGGGCAGTGGCAGCCAAAGAAATTACCGACTCAGCCCCACGGGCGAAGGACAGATTGAGGTTCCCCTCCATGGAGTTGCCAGAGTCTGAACGGACGCTGAGGAGGGACATGGAGTGGGAAATCCCCTTGTGATGGAGCAGCTGGGCCGTCGTCTGGAGCCTGTTATGCCCGTAGCAGTCGGCCCATTTGTTCCCGGGACTGGAACAGGATTGGAAGCCGCTGGAGGAGAGATCCACCTCGTAACAGCCCTCGACACACTCGGCATTGGCCTTGAGGAGGGGCAAGCTAGTCCTCCTCTGGCAGTATTTGTCCTCCTGGCTGAAGTCCTGGGCGAGGCCCGGAGTCATGGAGTAGAGGCCTTTCTGCATCAACAGGCGGGTCTCCATGTCCCTGTTCTCGTACAGCATGGTGTTGGCACAGATGACAATGAAGAGGCCGACGCCCATGATGACAGGGCCAATCAGCTTCAGCTTCTCGCTGTGAGGGAGGTAGCGGGCTTGGGCAGAGACCTTCACTTCCTTCTTCATGTCCCCCGTGCCGCTGGAGTTACCCAGCCTGGCCCCAGGCCCGGCTGCGTGTGGGCCCCCGTGAGGCCAGTAGCCCACAACGGCGATCGTCATGCCGACCAAGACGACGGAGACGCCCACCATCACGAAGGCCCCTGATGGCGAGCGCATCCGGAGCTGCCCCTTCACAGCCACCTCGGTCGGTGGCTTGCGCCTGAGCCTGCGTCTGTGCCTCCGGGGAGGAGGGGCGGGTCCCAGGGGCTTCTTCTCCAGAAGATCCTGATTTCTCATGGCTCTGCTGGCTTCGGCGCTGCTGGCTGTCATGACATCCTCCTGGTCAGGTCTTTCTAGAGAGTGGGGGAGAAAAGAGATGAACAGAAGGCATCACTAGCAGACAGTGAAGAGGAAGGGCTCACAGCGGAGGAGCTGGGACATGGTGGCTCATGCAACCGGCCTTCCCCTTCCCTTTTCTGCGTCCTGCCTACGTCCTCCTAGAAGCATTTTTCTCCTTCCCACTCAGAAGCTAGACAACGGGTGGTGTCTTTCAAACACAAGCGCCTAGCCCATGCCCACACAAAGCAATGCACATCTGCCTGATGAATTAGTAAGACTGGTTGCACGTGTAGTGGAAGAAAACAATGATCCCCACCCCGAACAGCTCTGCAAACAAAAGGGAGATGGTGCACAGGAATGCTGGTCGGTGCAGGTGCAAATGGCTCCCTGGGCACGTCCAAGCAGCGCAGGCACATGCAAGATTTGTTGGCCCAATTACGAACAGGACAAATAAACAGCCCTTGCTCTGACAACGTTCACACTGAAGTCGTGGCGAGTAAGGACTCAGGCTTTCACCCTGTACTTTCCATTTCTATGGCACCTTCTAGGGAGGGATGTCGAAGGATCTTACACATATTAGCTTAGCCTCACAACATCTCTGGATGGTCGGTCTCATTATCCCAGTTTACAGCTGCAGAAACTGAGGCACAGAACAGGGACGGCAAGTCTGTGTGCAACAAAATCCAGATCTCCCAACTCCCAGCCCAGGGCCTTAGCAACAGAGCCATTCTTCAGGCAACAAGAAAAATATCTCCATTAAAACAAAACAAAGTAGCAGAGGATCTTGGGAGCGTCACATTTATTCTCCAATCTGCTCAGTTTCCTATGCAAAACAAGTTGTTTTTTAATGATCAGCGTTATCATTATTATTATTGACTGCCGCTGAGCCGGGAGTCTGATCACCAAGCTGTGAACTTCCATAACTCATGCGCTGCCATCATTAATGGTAATGACCTTCCCGTTCCAGACTCAGCCTGCAGCTGCAGTGAGGATGCTAGAAGCCCGGCAGAATCCAGCTTGGTTTTCCCCTGCAGCGTCACAGGGCTGACAGCAAGATCTTTGTCAAACTAAGCTGATGTCTCTTGAAAGAGGCACAGGGAGCAGATCAGGGCAGAACCAGGGGTCTGGTTTATGGCCACACTTAAAACAACCCTTTCCATTAACGCCACGTGAGGGCTTCAGTGGGTGAGAGAAAAAGCTCTTTTCTTATTACAGGGTCAGTGGCAGGAGAACTGAAATAACGTAAGAGTCTGTCTTACTGATCCCTTTTGCTGCCATTTACTTCTTGTTCTTTGCACAGCTTGGGAAGCGGTTTGCTTTTCGCTCATAGTCAGCTGCATTTCCTCAGTGATCCTGCAAGAGCTCACGCTGTTGTGTTTGGGCTCCTAGCACTTCAGGGATTGGTTGATATAAAAAACCCTATTTTTCAATGAAATGTAAGAGTCATATAATGTAAGGCCAGGAGAGATTATTAGATCTAGTCTGACCTAGGAGAGAATATTCACCTCTTCTGAGGCAGGCAGGATTTGAACCTGCAATCACTTGCACATTAAGCATAGCACTCTTCTACTAAGCAACTGAGAAAGTAAGAAAATAAACAAACATACGGACAGTATATTTCTATTGGTATGTGCAGTAGGGAGCCAGGAGGGCAACTGCCAATATACCCCAAAGGTACCACATGTGCAAGAAAAATACCCTTCCAGAGCAACACAGAGACAGATTTAGTTGGTGTTGGTCCTGCTTTGAGCAGGGGGTTGGACTAGATGACCTCCTGAGGTCTCTTCCAACCCTGATACAGAATCATAGAATATCAGGGTTTGAAGGGACCTCAGGAGGTCATGGAGTCCAACCCCCTGCTCAAAGCAGGACCACTCCCCCAATTTTTGCCCCAGATCCCTAAATGGCCCCCTCAAGGATTGAACTCACAACCCTGGGTTTAGCAGGCCAATGCTCAAACCACTGAGCTATCCCTCCCCCCTTTGCTCTGGAAGGGTATTTTTCTTGCACGTGTGGTACCTTTGGGGTATATTGGCAGTTGCCCTTCTAGCTCCCTACTGCATATTCTATGATTCTAGGACGTTCCCCTCAGCGTAGAGCAAAGACACGGGTTGACTGCACTTGGCACGCACAGAACAGTTAGCCACGTCTGAGTGGCTTTTCTCCCACAGAGGTCCAGCATGCGCATTACTCTGCAAGTCTTTGTTAAATATGCAGGAGCAGAGCCTGTTTTCCAGGTCAGTTCTAGAGCTGACTGAACTGTCCGATTACCCCCGTCAGATCCTTACCTGGGCTCATCAGGACACCACGACAGTGGCTGGGGTATGCTGCTGGGTTAGCAAACAGGCACTGCCTGAGCCCCGGATGAACACGCGGAGAATATTTCCCCTCACGTTGTGGTTTGAAACTGGGTTTAAAAATAACCACATTCCATCTTACCAGCTGACAACATTGATTGGCACTAAGGAAGTTTGTGTCCACACACCAACTTGGCAGCTAACGGCATCTTGTCCCTGTCAGAGGACGAAGCTGGCATGCAACTCCTTTCCTGTAACTAGGCTGAAATGTAGTATTTATGTGGCACGGATAGGACAACCCCTCCCACAGTGCCCGTATAACTGGCTTGGCCAGCCCTCCTTTCTCCCTCTGTGTGCATGACTTCCGGGCCCTCTGTCCACTGCGAAGCAGGACTGGAGAACTGCCCAGCTTCTCCCACAATGCACCGACACAAGCACGCAGTGTGTAGATGTGGACGCGCCATAGTGCTGGGGCAGCAAAATTACAGCATGGACCCAGCCTGAGTTGTGTTCTTCGTAACGGGTTAAAGTGACCATGCCTCTAAATCACAACTGTCTACATAGCGTAGACCAACTCGCAGCCTTCCCCTGCGGAGTTGGGAACCCAGTCACAACAGCACGGGGATTCGCGCACCACAGCCAGAAAGAAAAATTGATTAGAAACTAAAAACACACACAAGGAAAGAAGCAAGGAAAGCGACCTGCCTAATTTCACTGCCTAATTTGAGCGAAGCAAAAAGCCAGCAAACAGCATAACCAATGGAAAGCAAATGAGATGCTAAAGTTCTTCCAATTTTAATCATCTTAAGGCGTTATTAGTATCAGAGGGAAGGAATTAAATATACAAGCTTCATGATGACAGTGTGTTCCTGGCACAGGGCTGTCAAGCTATGACAATTTGAATGAGGGCGATTTAAAGGAAAAAAAAGCCAACAAAACCCACAGCCTACTGATGAGTGAGTTTTTAAATCTTCCTTTGAAACATACTGCTAAAGCCTCCATCACATGGGGAAAGGTATTATAAAGGTTGCCTTAACAGTCACCTAAAGTGATGGAGTCAGCCCCAAAATGAGCGAGATTTTCTCCCTTAAAACCGTCTGCTACCAAATGAAGTTACCAGGCATTTTAAATCTTCCCTAATACTTCTTAAGATTATGTTTGCTTCTCTTCAGTGTGCCATTGTTTATATTGTGTTGTTTCCAGCCCTCTGTGGAGAGCAACTAACCTCAATTACAATCTTAGATTTGACCTACCTTTAAAAAGCTACATTAAAAACTTTTAAAATGTCCTGCTGACAACTCCAAACTCCATGGATTTTGCAAAGCCTCTTTGATGCTGCTGCAAACTTTGGCTGTTGTCGGGTCGAGTGAAATCCACTCCCCAGAGCACAGTCCATTCCCTGCAGTTGCAGGGAAGAGAATTCTTATAAATTTCACACACAGTCTTACCATCAAAACACACAATGGGCTGGTCCTATTTTTGGCTGCCAGTCTCTTTAAACCTAATTCCCTTCCTATCTCATTTAGCTTCCCCTAAGCCCCACATGTTACCTTGCAGAGTGAAGCGAAGACCCAGCTGCTTTTCAAGGCAACTGTCTATAATTGCTTGGGGACTAACAAGCATCACACCCAATTGACCCTCATTCCAAGGGTCATCCGTCAGTCAGACTTAAGTTTACCTGTGTCCCACGCAGCCCGGCTGTTATTCTCACCCTTCAGTACTGGAAATGACCCGTGTCAAAAGTGCCTGCTCACACAGCCGGAGCTGTTAAAAATAAAGATGACAATTGTGTAAGATGGCACTTTGACATACCCGGCTCTGCTGCTATGCCCTCTACTCCTCTGAGCCACGATCTGCTACTTACCCTCTGGTTTCCTCACGCAAGACCTGATTCGAAGCCTGCTGAATTCATGGGCTTTGGATCAGGCCCACAGCGTCTCTTGTGCAGCACGCACAACGGACGGTGCCAGCAGCTAGTTGTGAAAAGGGCAAGTGAGCTAGTGGCCTTCTGTGCAATGAACTGGGGCTCATCTAGTGCTGGCAAGAAAAGCCAGCAGGCCTCTGGTCACCTCCAGACCAGGACCACACAGGCTGTGCGAGCTTCCTTCCCTGCCACACGACCTGCCTCCACTCTGAGCGAGAAGTGCTGGTGTCCGCGTGGGCAGGGAGTTGATTCTCCATGATCCGCTCAGTCTTTGGCTTCTGTGCACAGCCCTCCAACCAGGCAGCCAACCAGGGAGGTGAGCTCTGGAGCGCTCCGTAGTGGGGTGGGCGAGTGCTGATCAGAAGAGGGTGTGTTGCGTTTAAAGGGGCACTGTCCAGTTTGACTGGCCTCCCGGAACAGTCTCAATCATTTTATTCCCTGATGCCCGAAAGGCTGTTTGTCCTGCAAATGATCACTGCACATGGCATTTCAGGACAAGCAAGAAACAACTCACCCTGCCTCAAAATTTCTTCACGTGACATTCTACCCCGCCCACAGTGTCCTCTCCTGAGCATAGATGGTACCACACAAAGCGGCGTGTGTTTAAAAGTTGGAGCATTTAATACTCCTTGCGAGAGATGGCTGTTCCCAGACCTCAGCACCATTATCGTTATTAATAGAATCCCCAAGGGTTACAAAAAATCCAGCATTGCCATCAGAATCTAAAACTCCCAGACACGGTCACTCGAGTTAATTGATTAATTCGGTATTTTAGCAGGAACACAAAATCCCACTATGTGTAAAGAGAGACTGAAGCCCTCTCTGTTCTGTGTGGGCATTTGAGCCCCTACTGCGCTCCCTGTAAAAGAGGGGAGTTTGCCCCAGCGTCACTGATGAAAGATGCCCCGTCCCTCCTGAAGTGCAGTTTGCTGTGCAGCTTATCGGCTGCTGCCTGCCACCCCAGAGGTGGCTGCATTTCAGCAGAGCTGAATGTCTGCAGTTTGGGAAGGGTTTGGGGGTCCCATGGGATGAAAGATGCTACAGAAATGGCATTAGCACTATGGTGCGAGACAGCAGCTCAGCTCCTAGACTGGGAGTTTGGATGTTAAGCTTCCAATCCCTGCAATGAGCCTTTCATTAAAACTCATTCAACTCGTGCTAGGCCGAGCGCCACAGGCCTGGGTTTGCAAAGCGCTACACAAAGGCGTGTTAGTTTTGGCAGCATCCCTCTGGTTTGCTCAGCAGTATAGAATGAGCCCAGCATGCTGGAAGGAGATGCTTCTCTTCCACCCTTCCATAGCATCGTCCATCCAATGAGCCTGAAGTGTCCCAGGCACTCCCCTCGTGAGCCAGGACAGTATCCTGAGCCACGTTCTACAGATGGGGACACAGACTCACCGAGGCCTCCCAGCGATCAGCGGCAGTGCTGGGAAAGGAACCCAGATCCCTGGAACCCCTCTCCTGTTCGTTACCCACGAGAAGCAGAGACAAAAGGATGGAGAAAGTGTTGCCTAGTGGCTAGTGCACTGGACCAGGAGTTAGGAAACCTAGGTTCTATTCCTGGCTCTGCCTGTGGCCTGCAGGGTGACCTGGGGCAAGTCACTGCCCCTCTCTGTGCCTCAATTTCCCTGTCTATAATATGGGGATAACGATACTGACGACTTTTGTAAAGGGCTTTGTAATCTACTGATGACAAGAGTTGGGTATTATCATAGGACATTCCCCACAGGAAGGGCCTCAGTCCTGCCGGCAGTATTTAACCCAATCCCCTGCTCCAAACATTACACCTTTGGGTGAGCGACCTGGACGAGGATCTGGGGAATCCAATCCCCGCTAGTTGGGGAAGGGCAGCCCCGGTTTTCCTCGGCACTTCTGAAGGCGCAGTCAGGAGAGTGGCTATGCCAGCTCCTGGATCCAGGCTTGCTGCTGTGTGAGAGGAGGCTCTAGGGAACCCCTGGTTAAAGTTCCAGACAGAAGCAAGGCCTGAGGTGAGTCCCTTCCTTTCGCTACAGTTCACCCCTGGGTGCTCCTGCCAGGCACGGCTCATCCCTGAGGCTTGTAACACTGTTTCACAAAAGGGAAGGGTTTTTCTTTGGCCTTTGGAATGGATGAGATTGCACCAAACAGCCAGGTATGAAGCAAAACTTTCGTGGGGCAAGATATAATCTCACAGCCTCCTTTCAAAACCTTCCCCTCATCCAGACCACACAGGCCGAGTGCTGGGCCATGCCACCCCCACACTCAGCTGGTTCTTCAAGAACAGGGTCTGTTATGTTTCCAGCAAAGTGCTACTCACATGCAAGCTTGTTTGCTCTGTGCAGCTGCCTCCTTCCTTGGCTGGAGTACTATAAGAAGCCATTGAAGCAGATCCCCCAGTTTCTCTACTTTGCAGCTCATGCACCCCCAAAACACTGGAACGGTCACAGGCTCCAGAAGGGGGTTTTCAGAGGAACCCCCTGTTAGAACAGCCCTGGCTAATCTGCAGTGACTCCTGCAGCAGGCAGCTTTGTCCTGTACCCATGCCCTGGAGCCCAGATGGGATACAGTGCTGCTGAACCGAGTATCGCTATTCCTGGACTGATGCACCGCCACCAGTGAATCCCCTCAGCGTCCCTGTGAGACGTGCTT
Organism: Lepidochelys olivacea; assembly: GCF_965140295.1. Lineage (NCBI taxonomy): Eukaryota > Metazoa > Chordata > Testudines > Cheloniidae > Lepidochelys > Lepidochelys olivacea. The sequence continues at coordinate 12,652,687 of NC_140429.1, forward strand.
TCCAAAGTAGCCTGCTACAGGTACTCCTTAATGTACTGCAGGCAAAACAGTTGCTCCTGGACAGCAAGAGATGCCTGAGGAATCTCAGGGAATGGGGGGGAGGGATAGCTCAGTGGTTTGAACATTGGCCTGCTAAACCCAGGGTTGTGAGTTCAATCCTTGAGGGGGCCATTTAGGGATCTGGGGCAAAAATTGGGGCTTGGTCCTGCTTTGAGCAGAGGGTTGGACTAGATGACCTCTTGAGGTCCTTTCCAACCCTGATATTCTGTGAATGTCGGTATCTCCAGAGAATGCTACAGGACAGGAAGCCTTCCTCTGCCTTCCTTGGGGAGAGGAGAAAGAAATTCCTGGTGCTGACGCCCTACGTGGAATGGACCTGACCTAGGGGCCCTCTGGCAACCAGATGCTCACACTCTTTCTGGACACGCAGCCCAATACCAACCTGGGGACCACTTCCTTGCAAGCCAATTGTCACATCCTCCCATATGCCCTGCGTGGCAGTCCCAGGCCTACATGCAACTTGGGTTCTCAGCACTGCCAGCTCTCATCATATCTGATGTTTTTCTTAAAGATGCAGGCAGCTCCTGGATAGGACTGATTGCATGAGCAACTGATTGCATGAGCAATTGTGATTGTGGAGGAAGTGACCCGAGTGCACCTTAAAGGCTTAAACTCCCCCCCACAACATGGCAAATAAAAAGCCCCCCACATTTATTATTAGTTTTTAAATTCATGTGGTTTTTGGGGGGAACTCATGCTTTGTGAACTTTGGGGGTTTACAGTACTGAGGACACAAACTTGTATGAGCTAAAAGGTGGGTGCATTTTAAATCGCTCTGTCAGGCTGGGCGAGCAGGAGAACAAACAGCTAGAGGTTTGGAGGGGAGGGAGGCGAGGAGACTGGATCTGAGGGAGCGAGATCTCAGAAGGAGCAGAAGGAGGGAGGCGGTGGCAGGAGGAGCAGGAGGAGGGAGGTGGAGGTGGTCGCAGGAGCGAGGCAGTCGCAGGAAGAGCTCTCATGCTGAGTTACCTGCAGGGCAGTGCCCAAGCACAGCCCAGAGCCGGATCTCTAGAAGTGGGTGTCTAGGTCTCCCTTTGCAACGCAGCTGTGCAATAGCCTGGCCGATGCAGCGTGCGGTGGGAGTGCTGAACACTGTAACAAATGCTACAAAGATCATCCCCTTTGACTGGAACGAATGCAACATCCCTTTTCTGATGCATGTGACTCAAGAGACCTGGTCTGTTACAGATAGCGCCCTTCCAACCCATTAGCTGGAACAGCACCTGAGCGCCATACTCCAGAGCACAATTAAACCCTTGTCTTACCAAGACAAACAGAGGGAGAAGGTGCCACCACATTAGGTCTCACCCGGGGCCCAATCTGCGCCCCATCAAAGTCAGTGGAGGTGGAGCTCAAGGCTGCATCATGGGAGCAAGAGCTGAGCTCCCCCATGCCAACACCTCTGAGAGAGGAACTGGTGACAGTCCCAAGCAGCGACACCAGGCAGCAAAAAACTTCACACGGCCCTGGAAGCCCCACAAGCCCCAGCCCCCATCCAGCCACAGAGCTCCCTCCACCACTGTGCTGTCACCCGGGTGGGAAAGACATCCAAGACACGACTGCTGGGAGGGGCCAAGCAGCGCTGCTCCTGCTGGAACAATCATCCCCGGAGTCACCTCCCACCAAGGAAGGAGATGGGGAATCATAATTACAGTCTGCGCCAAGATATGATGGTTAAAAATAACTCCCTTTCAGTGTAACCTTCCAGCGCCACCCACGCCCAGGGGGCAAAGAGGAGATGCTCCCAGAGCCCTCTGCCATGTGCAAGAGCCGCGCTGCCCCCTTCCTCCATCCTTAGCTTTGCTTTGATCCCTTGGTCAGTCTCCCCTTTAATATCTGAGTTGTTGGACTCGGGGCCCTGGGAGGTTGGAGGCTGCTCGTTCCTCCCAGGACAAGGACAGCAGGGGCAGTGGCAGAGATCAGCCAGGGTGCCCAACATCAAAGGGACCACGTCTTGGGGCTGAGCTCCCCCGCCATGGCCCATTCAGCCCCTGGCTGTGCCAGGGAGTTGACCAACAGGGGTCACTTAGTGCTAACTGTGATGGTGGATCCTGTGATGGGATTGGGTCCATAATGACCCAGAACAGTTAGCTCCCCCACAGCCGCTGGTGTGAAATGAATCAGAGGGCTCGGGTCCGTGCCCAGTGCACTGGCATTCCCATCACAAGAACCTCATCAGAGTTGGCAGGAATTAGCCATCTCCACAGAAAAGCCAGTGCCCATCCCCCCCTCCCCCCCCCGAATGCTCATTTCAGATGGGGATGGAGTACACAGTGGCAATGTGTAGGGTGTGAGGAGGCCTCCCCTGGTCTGGGGCTCACTGGAGCATTTTCAGCCCATCAACAATAAAGTCATGAAGAGCAAGGTTATGCACTAAAAGGCTGCCCGGAGAGGGCGTGACCACCACTCTGCCATGCGCTCGGGGGCCCTGCCTCGTTCTGCTCCTGAGGGAACAGTGTCCAGCAAGAAACGCCAGCAGCTCTGCCAGACCACAGAAGCCCTGGTGCTGCCACCGCCCCCTCTGGGCGGATACAATCCTGAGGCAGCTGCTGGGCTTCCCTGCTGAAATGCCTTTGAGAGCAGGCCAGGCACAGGCCAGCGCCCAGAGCCTGCTGCCGGGGCAAGGGGCGCTGCATGCAGGGCTGCTTAGGACAAGGATGAAGGGCCCCCCACTGGGCTGCAAATGGACAATCCCCAGCAGCAAGTGGGCAGCAGCAGGTCCCATCTCAGCCTTCAGCATCATTTAGGGACTCTGGGGAGCCAGGCCCTGGCCCTGACCCTGGGGAAAGGAGTCAGAAGGGAGGGCAGTGGGAGCAGGCCAGGAAGTGGGTTCATGCCCTCCCCCATCTCAGAGACATGTTTGAGTCCCCCAGGCACACCCCTGGTGCGAGACTCAAAGCCCAGGGTGAGCAGCAGAGGCCCCTGTTATACTGCAGAGCCCAGGCAGGGAGCGGAGCTGGAGGGCTCAGGGCAACCTCTCTGCTAGGACGACGCGCCCACAGCACAGACAGGAGCCCGGGACAGAGCCACAGGCCTGGAGCGGACTGGCGAGGAGGGGTGAAGACCAGGCATGAGAGGGGCTGGCAGGTAGCATGACAAGCCTCTGAGAGTGTGTGAGGGGATCAACCCCGTCCTGGAAGCCGCAGGGGGGAGTGAAGAAAATAGAAGCTGGTGAAATGCGATGTGGCTGGAGCCACCGAACGAGACCCACTAAAACCCCAGCCAGAGCCACATGGGCTTCTATTTCTGGGCCCCTAGCACTGGAGAGAAGGAAAGTGACGTGAAGGCCAGAGGAAGCTTCTAGGTGCAGAGCGGGGCAAGCAGGACGTTCACTTAGGAAGCCCTGGTGCTGGTTCTCCAGCAGGCACTAGCCCGATGCTGCCATGTTCCGTTCCCAACGCAGCAGGGGGATGGTTGGAATGGAAAACACCCACCTTGTTCCATACCGTTCGTCGCCCCTCCCCCTTTGAGCAAAGCACCCTTGGGCCCTACACTTCTTAACAGCATCTCCTTACTTGTCAGTCCCCATCCCACTCCCTGCTCCAGCCCCCTTGGCCCACAGCCAGATCCCAACCTCCAGCGAGCTCACTAGGATGAATGTTTGAACAGCAAGCCAGGCTGCGGAGAGACTCGGGAATCAGCTGAGACTCATCAGCTTAGTGATTTCAGGCTTGCTCTTTGCTCCGGAGTAGCCCCACGCACTGGCTTCAGTAGCATTGCTCCCGTGAGTAAGGGTTACCAGTCCACAGGATCTTGTGCTGGTCCTTCTCGTCCGAGTCTTTTAGCCGAGAAGTTAGGAACAAAAGAGACCTCCCAGAACTGGTGCTGGATTGCTCCCTGCAGTCTGTATTTCCCAGAGCTTTGTCTAGTCCAGCCTCAAGCGACTCAAGCAATGGGGCAGAGTCTTCTGTAGCCTGCCGGAACTCACTGATTGGATGTTTTGGCTGGTATCCAACCTAGATTTTCCTTTGCTCAATTTCCCCTGCTAATCTCAGCGATGCCTCCTTGCCCTAAATAATGCCTCTGCCCCCTTGGCTTTTCAACCTGTCACAGCTACTGCCCCTTTTTCCATCATCATTAGACTGCTTCCATTTCTTCCCACGGATAAAGAGTTCAGCTGCCAAGCCCAGAAGGAAATAAAATGGGCAACGTGGGGAATAAGGACGGGGGTCTTTATGGGTTTTTCTCCGCAGAAACCAAGCCTGTTTAATTGTTCACTGCCCATTATTATCCTTAGGGCTGCCGCTTTCTTGGCTTCCTCCCTCAGGTAAAGTCTGTGTGTCATGACAATTGTGATATTTGCAGCGAGCCATCAGCATACCCCAATGCAGTGTCACCTTGTGATGACATTCCCATTAGCCTCCAAACTAACGGGGGACTATTAATTAAATCACGAGTAAGTAGATTTTCTCCTGCGCCTTTCACACAAGGATCTAACAGGCTTTACAAGCGCAAACATGAACTCATTAACTGCCAGAGCCTGGGAGATAGAAAAGCATTATCCCCATTTCACAGACAGGTAAGTTGAGCCACAGAGAGTTGGGACTAGGACTCATGAGTCCCAGTGGCCAATCCCCTGGCCTAATCATGGGGCTCTGCCTTCCTCTGGATGTCTGCCAAGCTTAAAGCTGGAAAGAGCAGGACAGATCTCCTCAAATCTGGTACCATCGATATCAGTCAGGACTTATGGCCACTCAACTCCCCACACAGGAGCCAGGAAGAGGGTTAGTACCCACTGCAGGCTGGGGAAGCTCCAAGCAATACAGGCTAGCAGCACTGGCTGTCTTCCTTCAGGGTGACACAGCCAGGAAACAGCTACTAGCACTGGGGGGTTTCAAAATGTATTTGCACAGAGGCATTCAATGCCTAAAGGGCCCATGTGCATCAAACACGCTGCAAGACATTGGGAGCCTGGTGCCAGGTCTGTCCTAAATCGCCATGTATCTGGGCCTGATCATGTGTGGTGCTGAGTGCTCTCAACGCTGGTGCGGGATGGAGGACCTGATGCCAATCTCTTGAAATAGGGCCTTAAAAATCCACCTATCCCAGCCCCTGCGGGAGAACAACCTCTGCAAGGGTCCTGCAGCCAGAAAGGGGATGACACTGGTGCAGCAGTCTCCCAGCATGTCCTGAGCACCCCTGTTTTATTCTGCTGCTGGGTCATTTCAGCAGCTGTGACCCCAGCCTGTCCCACACAGAAGAGGCCCATGTGTGGGAAGTGTACGTGCAAAACAATCCCCCTTCAGGCGATGGATTCAGAACAGGGCTTGCAGCTGTAAGAATCAGAGCTCGGCATCTAAAATACCACAGCGCTGTTCATGCATCGCAGTGTAGCTCTCCATCCTGAAGTTGCCCTGGGCTCCCGGACACATCAGCTCCTTCCAACCCTGCAGCCGCTAACCAGTCCCTGAATATTTTGCTGACCCAAGCGGTCACCTGTTCTGCCCAGCTGGTGGGCTGGCAACCAACTGGGCTTTTTATTTGGTTGTATTTTTAGGTTGCATGACCCAAACCAGAGCCAGCTGCAGGCGCTACCAGGCTCATCACTGCACTGTAAAAGTCAACTAAGGGCCAGCAGCGTAAAGGAGTTTGCTTTGGGAGGGAGCATGGTCTGGTGGTTAGAGCACGGGACAGGGAAATCAGGACTCCTGGGTTCTGTCACTGATTCACTCTAGGATCATATGCAAGGCACTCATGGCCTGATTTTCACAGGTGCTCATCAGACTCTCAACCAGGATGAAGGGAACAAACAAACTGGAGCAGGCAGGGACTAGTAGGAAAGAACCAAACAGCAGAGTGACCCAGAAAGATCAGAGCCATGGACAAGGCAGGCAGTGGAGGGGAGCCTGGGTTCTATATAGGGAAAGCTTTATACCCAGAGAGCAGTGACCTAGCCCTCCTGGATTGTTCCCAGCAGTAAATTAACCCTGGCTTCTTTGGGATTTATACTACATGGGGTTTATTCCTTACTACCCCTAACAGAGATGTGCAGAAGCATCCAGCTGATTGCTAATTACAAAGCCTGCTTTAGGCAGATTTGTTCTGCTAATTACACTAATCACCATGGCTGGGAACTGAACTACAATCTGTCACACGTGGGTCAAGCCAGTTAGATGGCCACATAACTCATTACAGGTTTCTTAGAAAGGGTTTCTCATCTAATTGTCTCTACTCTGGCCCACTGCCCAACATGGGCTAAGGTTGCACTTCTCTGGGCAGATTCTGAAAGGATACCGGCATGGCTCATTGTTTGCACCCTTTAAAACAATGAATAAATCCTATCTCAAGAGAACAGTATATTAACATTCTAAGCTCAGGGTGTGTTTTTTTTTTAAGCTCCTTCACCTAATTGAAGGGGACAGAGTGGGCCAATAGCAGCCTTTCCTCTAAAAATTCCTACTCACTGGAAGTGGCACAGGGTCTCAGAGTAGCCGAAAGAAGGAAATGGGAGAGATAGCTCAGTGGTTTGAGCATTGGCCTGCTAAACCCAGGGTTGTGGGCTCAAATCCTTGAGGAGGCCATTTAGAGAATCTGGGGCAAAAATTGGGGGAGTGGTCCTGCTTTGAGCAGGGGGTTGGACTCCTGAGGTTCTATGAAATGTACATACCAACATATTTAGTGAATGATCCAGCAAAAAGAAGTCAGAGAAAAAACACATGGGCTGCAATTTTTAAGGCATTGGCTGAGTGCTCAGCTCCCATTGACTTTGGTCCCTTAGGCATCTTCGAAAATTCCAGCAATAGAGAGGAAGATAAAAGCTGCTCTATGGGGCTCCTAAGTTATTGAACGTTCATAGCCGGGGAGGAGATCCCAGGGGTGGATTTCTTCCCTAGTGCAGCCAAGGCCAGAGAAGAGGATTTACAAGTCTGGCTGGCATTACTCAATAACATCTTGGAACCCCCCCCACCCCCCCCCACACCTCTTGCCCCAGCTCCCCTGTGACTGTCCATGCAAAGTCCCCCCCATTGGCGGTTCCAGGATATTGTTCCTTTAAACGGCTGCTTTTGGAACACAGTATGAGGACAGAGCCTTGGCCAAGGGCATCTCATCCCAGCACAGACCCAAGGAAACCCTACAAGCACTGTTGCATTTCCCCCAGCCCTGTCACACACCTCTTAGCTTCAGAGGATGCAGATTTATGAACAGGAGTTTAACTCACCTTCAGGTCAATGCCTGAGAGACTGGGATTTTAGCCTCTGCAGCCCGATTCCCTCTCTGTCCCTTCCTGGCCCCCTTAACACAAGGGGAAGTTGCACGAAGATTGATCCTGTGGTTTCTGTGCAAAGGGCCGGCCGGAGTCTCTTTCTACAGCAGTTCTCGGATTCGAAATCTCCAACAGCCTCCTAGCCATGGACTAGATCAGCCTCCCTAGAGCCTCTGCCTCTCTTCTCAGCCAAAATCTGCCTCCAGGATCCAGCTGCATGTAAACACTCTGGGATTTGCCCTGGGGGAGCCTTCCCGCCGTAGGTTGCACGTAGTCTATGACAACCAACTGTTTACATGTGTGTTTCCCCTTCCCCACCCACCCACAGCACACTTCTAGGAATTTCACTGCTGACCCAGTGGAGTTTGTCCAGGAAGTTTCTCCCCTGGGGGGCGAAGGAGGCTTGACAGGAACCCGCCCCACTTTACAAGACTAACTGTTGGGTGTCTTAACGTGCTAATCCCCAGCTGAATCAGTCACCTACCGGCTGCTGCGGAGCCACCCCCAGCGCGCCGAGTCCGCTGCTCTCCCCATGCGAAGCGTTTCCAAAGCCGGGCGCCTCTCTCCCGGGCGGATGAGCGGAGAAGCGCGGCGAATCGCCAGCTGCGGGAAACCTGAGGCCGGGGGGCGAGCCGGCTGTCCCCGGGAGCGGCGGGCTCCGCGGGGAAGTTTCTGCGCTCTCGGGGAGGCCGGACGAAGGCGCAGGAACCAGAGGCAGCAACCGCAGCCGCGCAAGCAGAGGGTTTCCTCGCGGCCCCGGCACTCACCCGCCCGGCCCAGCTCGGCCACTTTCGGGGCGCCAGGGTGGGCCGAGTCCTGCCAGCGAAGTGCAGGGCCCCGCCCGGCCGGTGGCACTCGGGGCGGGGATGCTCAGCCCACGCTGGAGTGGGAGGGGAAGGGTCACGTCTCTCCACCCCGCCTTGTGGCCGGCGGAAAGGGGCAGGCAGCGCCCGGCACGGGAGGTGGCCCCGGGTCACTCACTCCGCAGCCAGACGCGCGGCTGCGCCAGGGGCCCACGGGATCCGGAGCGCCCGGCCCAGGCACTGACCTCTCCGCGCAGCCACCCTGACCCCCTGCCGGCAGGCCCCGCTGCGGGGGGCGCCCGGGTCCCGCGGCTGCAGCTGCTCCAGCCCCCGGAGCCCAGGCTCCATGCTGTGCCCCCTAGAGGCGCCTCCGGCGGTGGGACGCAGCGCAAGGGCAGCGGCTGCGGGGGGCTCAAGCCCGGGCGCAAGGGTCCATCCTCTCCGCCCTGCTGCGTGCGTGGGGTGGCTGCTTCCCAGCTAGGGCGTCTCAGCGCCCCCCCACCCTGCCCGGGATCTCCTCCCCTTAATCCTCCACTGGCCTCCTTTTAAACCCTGGCTCCCCTCCTCCTCTCCCTTGTCTTCCGCCGTTCTTCCCTCGGGCGCACACGTTCCCTCTCCCGCTTCCCCCCCTGCTGGTCTCGGATTTCTCCCCACCCTCCCCTCGCGGCCCTGCTGCCTTGGGAGAGTTCTTCGGTGGCTTCTTTTCTTCTTCTTCTTCTTTCTTTTTTTTTAAAAAAACATCTGCACCATAAAGTGACAGAAATAAAAATGAAAAAGACTCCGGCCCCCCCCAGCCCTCAGTTGCTCTGCAAGATAGTCTCTGATTTCCTCGCACAGCGGTTTAGAAGGAGAGGGAAAAAACTAGAGCGCCCTTTTTGGATGAAACTCGGACTGGTTCTTAGCACCAGAGGGGGGGGGGTAATTAAAAATCAGTGTGGAACAGGTTTAAAAATACATAGAGGCAGGCGGGAAAGGCTGAGGACATTCTCCCCTTAGATTCTAACAAGTTTAAGGTGAGTCAAGGGGGGATAAAAGACAAAAGTGCTTTGGATTCTTGCCAGCTGGGAAGAGGCTGTAATAGTTCCTGTCACGCTTTTGCCCACTTGGCTACAACATTCTAGGGGGAGGGAGAGAGAAATCCAGCTGGGACCAGAGGCTTCCTTAACTTGTTTTATGGAATTGTGATGAGTAATTATGAATTTCAACCCAAGGGCTCTTCATGAAAAAGTAACAATTGCTTTACTATATATTGATTTGTTTTAACTGTACTGTAGACTTTCACTCCCCTTTGACTGGATGGTGACCAATTGTGGCCGCTGGGAACTCCATGAGGGCAGCAAGGGTCAACAGAGGAAGGCTGGATGATCTTGTGGTTAATGCATTGGGCTGGGATTTGGGAGCTGTGACTCCAATTCCCAGCTCTGCTACAGACTTTCTCTCTCTGCTTGACCTCCGGCACATCACTGACTGTAAAATCACCGTTATGATTCTTCCACCCAGGGATGGTGTGAGAACAGATCCATAAATATATGCGCAGACTTGGATACTAAGATGAGAGGCCAATAGAGATAGATCCTGTTGATTTGAAAGCCCACTTTCCTACACAGATGCTAAGGAAGTCTCCCACAGCTGCCAGCAGTACAGGGCCTGTGAGACACAGTGGAATGGTTCTGATTTTTTCCAAGAAGAGGACAGTGGGGCAGACAGACAGACTTGCTATTTCATTACAGACTCTCTTTACCTTCTGCCTCCCAAATGTACCTCTTCTATGTGGTATCATTCACCATGAAAGCCTGCTGCACTAAATACAGTCACTTTTGGTGACTAACATACTGGACAAGGGCCTGGAGGGATGTTTAAATTAAGGTCTCAAGGCATGTCCTAGGTTGGCTAATAATGAAAAGGAAAGATTTTTTAGAAACAGTTTCAAATATGCTGGTGTGTGTATTTTTTCCTCCATCAGTAGCAGGATGTACAGGAAGAGTGGACCTAAAAATAACCAAGGTTTTACACAGACACACATTCCCCGCTCATTGAACAGCATACCTCACATCTGAATTGCAATTGGCACAGTGTGATGATTGAAACAAATGGCCAGTTTGCTCAAACTTGTTCTAGCTGACCTGCTAATGCACCAAACAGCCTATCACATGCACACCAGCTTGCACCCAGGCAGGAATGGGCCACCTCCATCAGTTTCAAGGAGCCAAATTCCTGTTGACCTGTAGCAGACAAAAGCCTGTTCATCAGCTCTTTCATTAAAACACTGCTGGACCTTGCCCTTCCCCCACTCGGTTTGGGGATCAAATCCCACAGTGCATATGCGTAACATCACTGGCAAGTTTGATGAAGTCAGGGCTGCAGGATTTGGTGCCCAGGGCATGGCAGGTCTGCTTTGGAAGATACAGGGCTCAGTTCACCAATGACTTACATTGTATGCCATCTTTTTGTATGCTGGGGGGGCACCTGCCCATTTGTTTATAGTAGTCCAAGGGGTAGAGCAGGGGTCTAGGCATCAGGACTCCTGGATTCTCTTCCCAGCTCTGGGATGGGAGTGAGAGAGTCAGGACTCCTGGGTTCTCTTCCCAGCTCTTCCATTAACATGCTGTATGGCCTTGTGCAAACCGCTTTGTTTCTCTCACATTACCTCCCTCCTGGAGATGTTGCAAGGCTTAATTCAAGTGGTGTTTGGAAAGCACTTTGGAGGTCTTTGGATGAGAAGCCCAAAGGAAAGGCAAAGGGTTATTATGACATTTCAAATGGCTAGCTCCACTCTTGAATCAGAAAGCTGCATGGCTGAGCCCTCTGCAAGGAGGAAAGTTAGCACAGAAACACCATGGAGTCATTGTTCCTGACCTTACTTTTTCCAACACTTTGCACCACATTAAAGCCCCTGCACAAGCATCTGAGCCTGGCTCCATACGCCAGGAAAAAATAATTCTTTAAAGAAAGATATTTGATTTATATTCAGGGTCTACACATGGGCCAGTTCCTCCTTCCCCTGTGGCCAGCACTAGATCTAAAGCTGGATTTTTCAGTGGTGCTGACCTCCTATTACGTCTCTGGGAGCTGGGTGTCTTCTGATTTACCTCAGAGTTAACGCCAGCCATGTGAATGGTTCTGATCCATAACAGCCTAGTTCAGGACTGTCAGTCCCCTGAACCAACAGCAGAGGGGAGATTAGTTATTAGGTGCACATTGGATGCTAGAGGAAATTCCCTGCTAGGATGTTATCCCAGGTTCCTCCTGCTTTGCAAATAAACATCATCTTGACATTTGCTCTACATGACACCCAGCATGGTCCAGATATAAGAGCAGAGGGATGAGAGGCAGATCCACTCCAATTTCAGCTCTGCCACTGCCTTGCTGTGTGATCTTCTGCAACCTCTCTGTGCTTGACTTTCCCCATCCATTGTATAGGTTTTCCTACATCCCAGCTGCTGAGGGAGGGCAAAGCATTAGCATGATTATACTCCCTGCTCCTTGTTCTGGGCCTGAGGCATCCAGACTGGCTACAAGGAGATGCATGGGAAGAGTAGAACAGCCAGGACCTTATATCACAGAGAAGGAATGTTGTTATGGGAAGGTGAGGATGACTCACACTGGAGAACACACAACTGTTAGAGCAGGTTTTTGCACAAGATTTCAGAGGCAGCAGAACTTTCCTTCTTAGGAGGAATTGGGAGTGAAGCCTCTGGAAATGAGCCCCACTTGGGTGCCAGCATAAGGTCAGGCAGAGGCCTCTGCCGGGCCGCACTGGACAGCAGTGGCATATGCTGCTTCCTCATGCCGGAGCTCTGCACAGGGGGGGCATCCCCACAGAGGGGACCCGGCCCAAGCAGCAGCAAAAAGCTGCACCAAATGCACCTCTCACTCAGCCACGTTTCCCTTCCGTCTGGGCTGGTCAGGTCATTAAAGGCACATTCTGGGGGCTGGATTACGAGCAGCTTCCCCTCTCCATAGGGTCTGAGGGATCCTCTGCAAAGAAGGGGGCATGGAGTCTCAGCCAGATACCCAGAACTTGCAGAGCAGGCTGAAGAATGGGTGGGGAAGAGGAGATGTGGCAGCTAGGTGGTTAGAGATGCTGGTGGGAGGCAGGTCCAGGGTGAGGGAGGTTTAGGATGCATGGGGGGGGGGGGTTGGTCCATCGCCATTCAATTCAGGGGGGGCAGCTGCCCATGGGAGGAAGGGGAAGGTAAGGGGTAGTGACAAGCTCGTGCAACCTGCCCAGGGCCTGTGCTGATGCCTAGCGCCAGCTATGTGCCTGACACAGTAGTGTCAGGCTCCTGCTAGGAGAGGAACCTACAGGTATGTCTACCCTACACAATAAACCTGGATTCTGACTCGGGTTTGAGCCCCAGCCCCCTTCTGCTCACACACACACACAAGTCAGGCTGACTCGGGTCAGGAAGCACCCAGGACCCAAATCCTAGGACCCTGAGGGGGGGTTGGTCAGAGCCCAAGTCTCTTTGTGACTTGGGTCCCAAGTCCTGTAATTTTGCAGTGAAGATGCAGCTCAAGCTGCAGACACGAGTTGGAAGGTCTGCACAGTGCAGGATGGATGCGGGACCCGGCTGGGAGACCTGGGGCAGCAATGGTAAGCCCAGGTTTACACTGCAGCCTGGACACTCAAGCCGGGGCTTGGAAACACAGAGTCTGCAAGCCCGGGTCCCAGGGTTAGTGTGCAGTGTAGACATACCATAGAAGAGGGCAGGGAGTGGGACTGCCTGGGGCTTTTCTCCCCTCCGGCCAAGTCACTGCCATGTGCCCCCAGACATTTCTCATCGTATACATTGCCAGGAGCCACCTGTGCTGCGGCCTCTAGCCCCAGCCCCTCGGCTGCCACATCCAGCCCCCGCCACCCAGCTGCAGTGTCACTCCCCATCCCTGAGAGCATGCTGGTCCCCGTCACCTCTGCCAGTGATACACAGTGGCTGAGGGCATCGCTGCACCCAGTTGTTATACTGCCGCCTGAGCTGATGCCTTTTCTACTGCAGGCTCGCAGCTCTGGGCTGCCAAGAATGAGATGCCACAGGCGCTGATGGGGGCAGCTAGCGCTTAACCCCACGGCTAGGGAAACTGAGGTACAGGGAGGTGATGACATGTGTCAAGGTCACACTGTGAGAACATGGCAGATGGAGAAATGGTCCTGAAAGTCATTGGTTAATTGGAGTCGCCTGTGGTCATGGACTTCCCAGGTTTGGGAGATGACCCAAACAATTTTTGGCTGAAGGGGGATCAGCCTGGGCTTTTGCTGCTGTGTGAACAGGCAGAGACACACATGTACACTACTAGGCATTAAAGTTCGTACAGGATGAACACTTACAACAATCTAGCTTTATTTAGGACTTAACTAGGAACGGAGCCCTTGAAAATGAAATCCCCACATATCCCATCCAAATTCCAACTGGGTCACTGTAGTTTGATTTGGAAACTGGACTCAAAGGGTGATGTAGATTGTTGGACAGCTGCCACATTCCACCCCAGAGGTAGCACCATTTCAGTGGTTAAGAGACACAGCCGCTATATAAATTGTTTGAATTTTGACAGAGCAATTGCACTGAGATCAGATCGGAGGAGAGTTCTGCAAATGAAAGCTCATTATCTTTACATGTCACTGGAAAAGTAATTATATCTAGTTTTTTAATAAGGTCTTGGAAACAGCCTGAAACGTGAAGTCCCAAGATATTAACTAATCAACATTTACAGGAAAATTTACACATTTTTGGGAAGTTGGTTAGACTTTTATTCCTTTACAAGGATAAACTCAAATCAGCAGAACTCATTAATTTACAAAACCCTGAGTTACATGACACTGATCATTGGAGAGGGAGCTTTTTCAGAGAAATAGAGCGCTGTATTACAAATCCTCACTTATATTGTGTTTGAGGCTCCACTGCTTTATGACTTGGGACATAATTTACACCTCTGGAAAGAGGGTGTAAAATTAAACCAATTTGATTTACAAGGCAGTGGAGAATCAGACCCATAAGTGATACTTTCTCAAGCCCATTGATTTCAAAAAGTACTGTTCAAGGGAAGGGTTGAAAAATTAAGCCCTCAATACAATCAGTTTAAAGGAACTTAACTAAGAGCCAGAATTGAGCTCCATAAACAAGTTTTTATACAAGCAAAGGTCAATAGAAATATATCCTGGGAATTCAATAAAATGCTCAGTAGAAAGTATTACAAAAAAATTGCATTTGCAACCCACACATTGCAGCATCCTGCTAACATAAAAGGGAAGGTGAAACTGACTTAAGTGAAATTGAGGAGCTAAAGGAAATGCCAATCAGCATACATACTGAGAAGTGCCTTCAGTATGCCCCACACTGACAGTGCAAATCAGTGCAAGCGCTCCTGGTGAGGATGCACGCCGCTGACACAAGGAGTGTAGCGTGGATGTGTAAAACCTATTTAATTGCTGTGGTGTATGTCAACATAACTTAGGTAGACTCATTTTTGTAGCATAGACGTGCCTCAGTTCCAACAGCAAGGGCTTATCAGAAGCTGGAGGAGAAAGTCTGTTTTCAAGCAGTTTTTACTTTCACCCAGTGTCTCTTTAAAGCACAGAACATACAGTACGTTATTAACTGAGTACACAGATGGAGCCTGGCAGGAATAGGGAAGAGCCAGAATTCAGTCCCATGGAGCACCTTCAGTTCCTTCACCCTGGACAGCCTGAAATGGGATTAACAGGCCACTTGCAAGCCACTGGAAATGTCAAACAAGGAGGGTTGAACTTCTTCTTAGCATATGTGCAATGTACCTCAGGTGGCACGTGATCTAAATTCCTTCTAAGCTGCTGTCCTCCGGCCCCGGGGCTGCTGCTGTTAGAGAGCTGGGGGGGGGGGGCAGAGGAAGTCCTCTCTCTCCACCGCAGCCCTGGGGCAGCCTGCACCCCAAACCCCTCATCCCCAGCCCCATCCCAGAGCCCGCACCCCCAGCCAGAGCCCTCCTCTCCCACACCCCAACCCTTTGCTCTAACCCTAATCCCCTCCCACACTCCAAACCCCTCGGCCTCACCCCCGCCACACATCACCTCCATATTGGTGCCCATAATGTTCATTCCACATGTGGATATAAAAAATTAGAGAGAACATTGCCCATGACCAGGATTCATCACTAAATTTGGGCCATGGGTTGGCTCATTAGCTTCCCTGGCCCGGGCCAGGCTCTGAAAGGGAGTGTGATGTGAACACTGATCTGAGCTCCCTGGAGTTTGCACTGGATGGACACATCTGGCTCTGTGGACTTTGCCTTGCAGGGCCACCACTGACTGAGAGCTCCCTTGCCTTGATCGTGCAGGGGATTGCAGGCCAGCAGGGACAGCCCATCACGCTAGCCCCTTAAACCTCCCTCACCGTCTGCCAGCCTTTGGGGGGCAGGAACATTCCCGGACTCCAGCACTAGCTCTGTCTGTCTTACCTTGGTAGAATTTTGGGTCAGCCTGTGGTGGTGTCTTTGGGTACGTCTACACTGCAATAAAACCCCCGCGCCTGGCCCGTGACAGCTGACTTGGGTTCATGGGGCTCGGGCTATGGGGCTATAAAATCACAGTGCAAACATTCAGGCTGTCCACTGCGATTTATAGCCAACTTTTCAAACTACTGGGGGGATGCTCAACCCCCAGCGATATCCCAGGCCCCCACCCCCACTCCACCTCTTCCCCAAGGCTCCACCCCTGCCCCATCTCTTCCTGCCCAGTTCTGCCCCCTTCCCCAAGTGTGCAGCATCCTTGCTCCTCCCTCTCCCTCCCAGCCCCCCTGCCTGCCACAAAACAGCTGATTGTGACAGGCGGGAGGCGCTGATTCACACGGCTGCTGGTGGGCGGGAGGCGCTGGGGGGAGCTGATGGGGGGCTGCCGGTGGGTGCTCTGCACCCACCATTTTTCCCTGTGGGTGCTCCAGCTCCAGAGCACCCACGGAGTCAGCACCTATGAGCCCTGCAGCCCGAGCCTGACTCAGCTGACATGGCCAGCTGCAGGTGTTTTATTGCACTGTAGACATACTCTTTGAGAAGGAATTAAAAAGGGGACAAATGCCAAAGTAGCTGCCCTAAAACCTCCCAAACCAAAATGCTAGCATAATTAGGGTCTTCTCCAGGCTTGTAAAACAGTGCTTAGAGGGTACACCTGGGCTCAGGCCCCCACTGTACTGGGTTCTCCATGCACAGAGTGAGAGCCAGTCCCTGCCTGGGAGCGGGTCTAAAGTTCTCCAACAGAATGGTTTGTGGACTTGGCATTTTCCAATGAAAAACCGTTAGCGGGAATGGATCGATTTAGTGGAAGTTTGATGAAAAACAAACAAAATATTTTGCTTTGACTTTTAATTATAAAAGCTTATTTCTATATTATATCATTAACTCCGAAATAAAGTAAAAAAAAGGTTATTTCATTTTGTGAACAATTCCCAGATTGACTTTTCTTTTGGATTCTGCACAAAACCAAATTTAGAAATGTTGGAATTTCTGATGGGAGGCAAATTTCATTTTTCTACCAGCTCCAGCCTCCCCTAAAGAGCTAAGTAGGCAGAGCAGCTAAAGAGGGAAAACAAAAGCACAGAGAGGGGAAACCACATGTCCAAGGTCATAAATCAGGTTAGCGTTGGCTCTAAGAACAGAGCCCAGATCTCCTGAGACCCAGCCCAGTGCCTTCGCCCCTAGGCCACACTTGCTAGTGTTCACCCACAGCTGATGTGGTGCTTTTGTCTTTTTTCATACACTTTTCACAAAACAATCATAGGACTGGAAGGAACCTCAAGAGGTCATCTAGTCTAGTCCCCTGCACTCGTGGCAGGACTAAGTATTATCTAGACCATCCCTGAGAGGTGTTTATTAAGAGCGGGTTAGACAATCTCCAATGGAGATTCCACAACGTCCCCAGGCAATTTATTCTAGTGCTTAACCACCCTGACAGTTAGGAAGTTTTTCCTGATGTCCAACCTAAACCGCCCTTGCTGCAATTTAAGCCCATTGCTTCTTGTCCTAGCCTCAGAGGTTAAGAAAAACAATTTTTCTCCCTCCTCCTTGTAACAACCTTTTACATACTTGAAAACTTATCATGTCCCCCCCTCAGTCTTCTCTTTTCCAGATGAAACAAACCCAATTTTTAAAAGCTTCCCTCAGAGGTCATGTTTTCTAGACCTTTAATCATTTTTGTTGCTCTTCACTGGACTTTCTCCATATCTGACCTGTCAGGCCTCATCCTCAAAGGAAATCTGCAGAGACACTGGATTTATAGCTTATTACAATGATCTGTAATACACTAAGGCCTCCACAGGCCCCTTCCTTTCCTCCCTATGACAGGCAGTGTGTTAATGGGCCACTTCACCTTGAATGGGCCCTTGAAATGTGTTAAATCTGTTCCATCTTGTCTTTAGCTGTGACACCGAGTAAATTTCCCAGAGCTGAAGAAGAACTCTGTCTCTCTCACCAACAGAAGTTGGTCCAATAAAAGAAATTCCCTCACCCACCTTGACCCTCATTAGAGTCGGCTGATGGGAGTCCTAACCTCCCCTGCTAGCTCACAGCTCAGGCTGGTGGCTTACGCTGGTTATATAAGGTTAACTTTATTAGTGACTTACTGTGCTGAAGTCACAAACCCATTAAGATGAGAAGGTTTCCTGGGGTTGTGTAATATAAATTAGAAATTCCCACAAGGAAAACAGCAGTAAGCAGCGAGGCAGTGATTGTGGAGATGCTTGATGGACAGAGGCTCGGCGGATGGCAGATGGCAGAGTAATCACTGCTGCGGAGTCAGGGAAGGGGAAAGAGGGGATATAAAGGGGAAGGAGGAGACGAGATAGTAACAACTCAGCTGGAGCCTTAAACAATAGAACATCCTCTCATCCCGCTACGGGCCTGACAAGAGCCGGAGGGCCCCATCCTGAGAGGTGCTAGTACACGCAGGCAGTTAGAAGAAAGGCCAGTGCTGAACTGCAGGAGCAGACTGATCAGTCTGAGTCTGCTCAAGCTTCAGGAAACATCCAGATCACCCTGAGTGTGCTGAGAGCCTTAACGTGTATTGAGCTAGCCATCCTCCTACCAACCTGTGTTCTCTCATTTGCATAGCCCCTCCCCATCCCGTAACATTGAGTGCATCTGGCAGGATTGGGCCCACCTGTTGGCAGATGATGTGGCATGATGGGATGAAGGGTTTTGGGGAGGGGTTGGGTGAAGATTTTGTTGGGGTTTGCAGGAAGTCCGTTGAGTCACACTGGGCCAGCGTGTTCACTGTTGTTTAATGAACGTATTTCAAAGTCTGATGAGTCCATTTTATAAGCCTCAAATAAAGTGTATTAAATACGTTTCTGAATTTTTGGGCATCGTTTTTTAATTTAAATCTTGAAAAGCAATGGAAAGTTACCATTAATTCTCATGCAAGCCTGAGCTAGAGACAGGTACAGCATAAGCAGCTGCAGCTTTGTAAGAATCACAGGCCTGGGCCTGAAACAGAGGTCTGTGTAGCTCAAACGTTTGTCTCTCTCATCAACCGAAGTTGGCCCAGTAAGAGAAATGACCTCACCTACCTTGTCTCTCTAATCTCCTGTGGCCGACATGGCTACACCAACACTGCAAAGTTCTGTCTAAAGGCAGGCATGGTGCAAACCAACATTCTGCGAGTTCCCCCATGCATGTCCTCCAGCATACCCAACAACTCATCATACCGACCACCGCTCAGGGGCCACTGGAACTCACGGCCAGAGACCAGACTGTCCAGCAGGCTCTTGAAAAAGGGACCCAGAATTCTGTGAGCTGAATTCATATTGAACAAAGCAGTGAATTAATGCAAAGCAGAAAGATGTTTATGACATTAAATCTAGGGCTGGTAAAAAAAAAAAAAAAAGAAAAGAAAAATGGTATTTAAATTGTTGAACAAAATGAACATTTTTTGCTTGTTGAAATTTTTCATAGAATGCTTTGATTTTTTTTTTATTTTTATTTAAGGAAAAGGTTCATGTCTGTTTGAACTGAAATATTTGGTCTCATTGTGGGTCTTCCCCTTTTTCTCTGCGCCCCCCCCAATGGGAACCACAAACATTTGATTTGAAATGATACATTTTCATTTTGATTCATTGGGAATGGGGGGGCAGGGAAACTGATGAATTTTTCTTCTACTGACAATCAGGCCCCCTCTATCCATCATGTTTATTTCAGAAGGGACTAAGCCAACACTGGGCTAGACATGGTAGAGTAGTAGAAGGTCTTCATCCCGAAGAATTTACAGTATAAAGAAGTGTAGCTGCTAGACAGAGAGATACCCCCCGCAGTCACCAGGAAAGAGATACATACAGAGGTGAAAGTAAGCCGGTCTGGTCTGGTGTACTGGCAAGAGCCGGTGCACCGGACCGGACTGGCTTCCCCAGGGGGAGATTTAAAGGGCCTGGGGCTCCCAGCAGCGGCTGGAGCCCCAGGCCCTTTAAATTGTCGCCAGAGCCCCATTGCCGGAGCCCCTGGGTAGCAGAGGCACCCGGGAATCCCGGGGTCCACCAGCGATTTAAAGGGCCAGGGGCTCCACTGCAGTAGCGGCAGCTGGGAGCCCCTGGCCCTTTATATCACTGCCGGAGCCCCACCACCGCTACCCCAGGGCTCTGGCAGCGGGGCTCAGGTGGCGATTTAAAGAGTCCAGGGCTCTGCTACGGTAGCAGTGGCTGGAGCCCCGGGCCCTTTAAATGACCCTGAGCCCCAGGGTTCCCAGCTGCCTCTGCAGCTGGTAGCTCCGGCGGTGATTTAAAGGGCCCAGGGCTCCCAGCCACTTCTACCACAGCCGGAGCCACAGGCCCTTTAAATCTCAATTTAAGGGTCCGGGGCTCTAAAGGGGGAAGAAGAAATCAGAGCTCTTCTGATCCATTTCCAGCTCTGCTACTGACTTATTGAATGTGCTGGGCAAGCCACTTTACTTCAGTGAGCTAGATTCTGATTTCACTTATGATGCTGTAAACCCACAGTGGCTCTGTTAGCTGAAGTCAGGGAGAGCGTAAGATGCTCAGCATCTTGGCACTGGTGTTATGCACCCCCATCATGGACCAGGATGTCATTGCGTCAGGTGCTGTACAAACACTGATAAAAAAGACAGTCCCTACCCCAGAGAGCTTGCAGTCCAAGGAATGTTTGCATCTGAAGAGTCTCCAAGTGCTTTACAGAATGCTACTGAAGTGAAACATTAATATCACTGGGGTAGATTCTGATCTCAATGACATGGGAGGAAAACCACAGGCCTCGGTGGACAGGCATAAGAGATTTAACTTTGACCCTGTGAGTACAGGAATCTAGGGGTATGTCTACACTACGGAATAAGGTCGAATTTATAGAAGTCGGTTTTTTAGAAATCGGTTTTATATATTCGAGTGTGTGTGTGTCCACACAAAATGCTCTAAGTGCATTAAGTGCATTAACTCGGCGGAGTGCTTCCACAGTACCGAGGCTAGAGTCGACTTCCGGAGCGTTGCACTGTGGGTAGCTATCCCACAGTTCCCGCAGTCTCCGCTGCCCATTGGAATTCTGGGTTGAGATCCCAATGCCTGATGGGGCTAAAACATTGTCGCGGGTGGTTCTGGGTACATATCGTCAGGCCCCCGTTCCCTCCCTCCCTCACTCCATGAAAGCAAGGGCAGACAATCGTTTCACGCCTTTTTTTCTGAGTTACCTGTGCAGACGCCATACCACGGCAAGCATGGAGCCCGCTCAGGTAACCGTCACCCTATGTCTCCTGGGTGCTGGCAGACGCGGTACGGCTTTGCTACACAGTAGCAGCGACCCATTGCCTTCTGGCAGCAGACGGTGCAGTATGACTGGTAGTCATCCTCGTCATGTCCGAGGTGCTCCTGGCCACGTCGGCTGGGAGCACCTGGGCAGACATGGGCGCAGGGACTAAATTTGGAGTGACTTGACCAGGTCATTCTCTTTAGTCCTGCAGTCAGTCCTATTGAACCGTCTTATGGTGAGCAGGCAGGCGATACGGACTGCTAGCAGTCGTACTTTACCATCTTCTGCCAGGAAGGCAAGAGATGAGGATGGCTAGCAGTCCTACTGTACCATCTTCTGCCGAGCAGCCATGAGATGTGGATGGCATGCAGTCCTTCTGCACCGTCTGCTGCCAGCCAAAGACGTAAAAGATAGATGGAGTGGATCAAAACAAGAAATAGACCAGATTTGTTTTGTACTCATTTGCTTCCCCCCTCCTCTGTCTAGGGGACTCATTCCTCTAGGTCACACTGCAGTCACTCACAGAGAAGGTGCAGCGAGGTAAATCTAGCCATGCAGAGGCCAGGCTAACCTCCTTGTTCCAATAAGAACAATAACTTAGGTGTTCTGATAGCACGGATTCCTCTCCCCAAACAGCGATCAGATCCCGTACCTCCCGTTCGGTCCATGCTGGAGCTCTTTTGCGATTCTGGGACTCCATCATGGTCACCTGTGCTGATGAGCTCTGCATGGTCACCTGCAGCTTGCCACGCTGGCCAAACAGGAAATGACATTCAAAAGTTTGCAGTTCTTTTCCTGTCTACCTGGCCAGTGCATCTGAGTTGAGAGTGCTGTCCAGAGCGGTCACAATGGAGCACTCTGGGATAACTCCCGGAGGCCAATACCATCGAATTGTGTCCACAGTACCCCAAATTCGAGCTGGCAAGGTCGATTTAAGTGCTAATCCACTTGTCAGGGGTGGAGTAAGGAAATCGATTTTAAGAGCCCTTTAAGTCGAAATAAAGGGCTTCATTGTGTGGACGGGTGCAGGTTTACATCGATTTAACGCTGCTAAATTCGACCTAAAGTCCTAGTGTAGACCAGGGCTAGGTGACACCAACACACTTAGGTCAGTTCTACACCTAAAACTTAGATCCAGCTAGCTAGGTCACTCCGGGCTGTGAAAAAATGGACCTAGCCCCAAGTGCAGACACAGCCAGATTGATGGAAGGATTCTTCTATTGACCTGGCTTCCCGTCTCTCGGAGAGATGGATTTACTACATTGGCAGGGGTTTTTGCATCATCAATGTAGGAAGCATCTACATTATAGTGGCACAGCTGCAGCATCATAGCTGGGCCACTGTCGCATAGATGTACCTTGAGTCCCTAACCTGCCTATTTGCCATTTTACAGTGCAGATAAAGCCCTATCTTAGGTCGACAGAGGATAGAGCAGCAAACATACAAAAGATGCATTATTAATTAGCTAGATAATTGAGTCACGCATTTTCCAGACACTAAACTATTTAATTCTTTTTGTGGTACCATTCTATTATTTATTTGTAGATAAATTTTTCTGCCGGGTAAATAAAAAGTGCAAAATGTCAGCAGGCTCTCATGCTGGAATGAAAATCAGCACAGCCAGATTCACTCTTAACAGTCTTTGCACATCTATTTGTTTTTGCTATTTTCAGTGTGTCTGAACAGCAAGATTTTCCAGGGAGCCACATGAAAGTGCAGGAGGATACAGCTCTGATGACTTAGTCCCTAAAGGGTTAAATAAGAAACATCACCTAGTGGAATGCTTCCTGGTATAAGAAAGAGGTGTGGGGTAGCGGTCTGAGCACAGACCTTGGAGGTCCCAAGTTCTAATCCTGGCTGTGACACCAACGCCTCTATGACCACATCTCCATAGTATCTCAGCACCTCACAAATATCATATCATAATATTTCCCTACCCGAGATGTTATCCCATTATGCAGACTGGGAACTGCAGCACAGAGAGATTAGCTGATTTGCCTAAGGTCACACAGGGAAGAAGGTGAGAATAAACTCAACCACAAGAAACAAATGACAGTCAGCAGCCTACATACCTTTGAGGATCTGGGCTGGAGTCTATAAAAGTTCCCCTTTCTGTAGCTGCGTGGAACCATCCTATGCTTCGGGTATAGCATAGCCCAGAGAGCTGGCTCCCAGCTCAATCCACTAGATCAAGCTTCCAATAAAACAAGGTTCTTTGGGCCAGACCATCCTCCGCTTCCCTGGACAGAAGGGGATGACAGTCTGGTGTGGCAGACGCAGGAGTGGAAAGGAGGCCGTGCTTCCTTCAGGGCATCGCGCCCCCCTCCCAAGGATACCCTAGAATCCCCTTTCCTCAGAGTTCTGACCTTGGGGTCAAATGTGGAGCCAGGGCTGGGTAGAGCAGGGGAGCATGCACCATCATCCCCTGACGCTGGCCCATCAGCTATTCAAGTAGCGTTAACTTCTGCTCCAGCTCCCATGTGACACTGTCAGGCAGGGGGAGGGAAGAAAATGCAGCAGCCCAGGGCAGCTGACCCTCCCTGGTGCTGTGTGGTTCCTGGAGGCCTGCAGGGATGGGAAGCAGATTCCTCCCCTTTGATGGAAACTCTGCAAGCTCAACCTCACAGTATTTCCTGAGCCTATTGGACTCCTTCCTTGGGTCTCTCTGTGGGATTTGGCTCTAATGGCTCATGCCCCATCCAATGTCTCCCATTCACCCCTCCCTCCTATTGTAAGGGCCAGTATGAATTGACACCACCACTCAGAGAAGAGCACAGAACCAGGAGTCCCAGCTCCCAGGTCTATCAGCTAGCCCCCCCACTCCCCTCCCAGAGCCTGGGATAGAACCCAGGAGTCCCACCCAACACCCAGTCCCAGCCAGCTGCTCTGAACACAAGATGGGGTTGTCTTATATCTTAGACCATCCTAAACACACCCTAGTTCACGAAGCAGACCACAGGCCATTTTCTGCTTTCATGTACGTCAGCGTAACGCTGGAGCTACTCCCCGAGTTCAGCACCCTCCTTTTAGTCGGCTGCACATTAGCTACAACTAGGTGTGGCTGAGTTCAACTGATATTTCATCTAGCAGCAATGTTTATTTTAGATTTGTTTCTTTAAAGGTCCACAACCCACAAAACGATGCTGGGTCAGACCATAAGTCACCTACACCAGCATTACAACATTTGATACACGTTAAGGTGGGACTCTAATGTGTTCTCAAGCAACATTTCTTGAAATTGTCTGTCAATTTCACTTCTCCTGGATGGAAATATATTTTTGGCAGTTTGCGTGTACGGTGAAATTGACGTTTACCAATAAAAATCTACAACTGAACAAAGGGGTCACCGTTCCACACTGGCTGAGGCCTTTTGTCTGCGGGGCACGTTGGCCCGGAGCAGACAGACACCACTTGGAGCAGGAATACATCCTCGTTAGTACAAGAGCAGCGGAAGCGCCCTAACTGTGGGGGGATGACCGGTGCCCGAACCGGCATGGCCCTACCCCTGCGCCGCTCCTTCCAACAGGGACGCCATCACTTCTCCCCGAGCCCCCACCCACGAGCTGCCCCTTCCCGAGGCCCCACCCTGCCTCACCCTTATGGCCAGTAAAAAGTGATGGGGTCCTGGCTCCCTGTTCCAGTGCCCCGCATTAGTACACTTAATAAGTTAAGTGGAGGGAGCTCGTTTGGTGGAGCTGTACAGCAGGCTGCTGCTTTCTCAGGAGCAGAGATTAAATCTCTGTAGTGAGGCTACAGGTACGTGGACCGTCCAGCGAGCACCAAGCATCGGTGACGTGCCAGAGGGCAGCCAGCCCCAGCGATGTGCCTGCCCTGCAATGGGATTAGTGAGACTCTGTGCTGAGCAGGATGCCACTCCCAGCCACTGGAACTTCTGTTTCTTCTACCCCAAACAGGCCCCCCACCCAATTACTACAAGCATATTTAGTCCTATTGCAACCCCACAGCGCTGGCGATCGGAGCCCTCTCTCTGCAGCTCAGACAGCAACAGAACAAATTTTAACAACACGCTACCCCACCCCTGCCAGAATGCCACAGTCCTGACCTGCTTTCTGGGCTGAGACAGACAACAAGGGAGGGCCTCCAGCAATGGGGATTTTGTGCCACGGACACCCGTCTTGCTGGGAACAGAGCTGGACCGGTGGGCACACACATCAGCTGGTAATGACTGTCACTCACTGCTGATGCGGGCTAGATTGGCACAGGGGTTCTAGAGGTGAAGGGCCCCACATCTCCTAACCTATCCTGCCCCCCTCCCCAGTTCCTATCAGTTTTTGACATTGGAGAGACCAAATCAAGGAACTGCCTTCTGTACAAACCAGATACATCAACTGTCTAGAATGCATCTACTGTCATGTGATTTACATAGGCAGATAGCGATCATCCCCATATTACAGACAGAGGAACAGAGGCACAGGTAAGTTAAGTAACTTGTCTGTGGTGTATTGAAAACAATGGTAAAATTGTAGGGTGTTACTTTAAATTTTAGGGGATTTTCCCTCTCCTGCCTGCAAACTAGTGGGCCCTGTACGGAAGTGTGCGAGCTGGGCCTAGGAGCAGTCAGTTTTCAGCCAACTGGCTGAGAGTAAGGTAGGGTGAGCTGTGCCTCAGTTTTAGGGAGCAGCTTGCTTTGTCTCTCTCTGTTTTTGGGTTCTCATGCATTATCACTCTGAATTCTAAGAAACAGCGTGACACTGGAATCTTCCAGCAAGAGCATTTATTCGCTTCTTTACATGTATGCCATGAACATAACTTTGTCCAAAGACAGCAACAAGCTGGGAACCTGTCCCGGGGCCACTAACCGCTAGGGCACCTCCTCCTGGCAGCTCTAGGGATGAGGTCCTTCCAGGTCCAATACCCCTTCTCTGCACACGTTCACACGCACTGCCGCTTCTCTCTCTGCACAACCCAGGGTGCTCTCTCTTTCCAGCTTGGCCCTCCAGCCAGGTCACTGTTCCTTTTCCAGGAGTTATCAAGGTCTTTCCTTCCAAAATGGCAGTCTTCTCCCTCACTGCCCCACTTCCCCAGTGGCAGGTAGGGGAACCTGGATCTGCTCTCTACTCTGGGTTCCAGTCCAGGGACCCTCAGTCTAGCACCAGTCATCAGCTTTCTCCTAGACACTGTTGTTCTTTCCCTGGATTCCTTCATACAGCTTCTGGTTTCCCTGTCTCTGAGATTACCAACCCAAACACCCTCCTTCCAGGGAATAACCATAGACTCTAAGGTGCCACTAGTACACCTTTTCTTTTTGCAAATACAAACTAACATGGCTGCTACTCTGAAACCTGTTATAGACTACTTAACGCCATCACCCCAAACACACCTCCCTCTCCCTGGGAGTGACTGCAGACTACTTTCCCCTACAGGCCCTTTCTGCTGCCAACTTCCTGGCTTTATACCAGCCCCACCTGTTCCTTCTCAGCTGGGCTCCATCATCAATCAGCCTTTCAATCCCTGGGTCTCCCTCAGGTGCAGCCTGTCAGGTTAATTAACTTAGTTGAATCTGCTCAGCCTTGTATGGGGCAAACACCCCACCACAAAACCGAATTCAGCTGCGTTGAATGGCCTGTCAGTGGGGCCATGCTGCTTCCCATAGCTTCTTGGTGAAGCGTTTCAACATGCAGGATTTTAAGGTCTCTCTCCTGCTGGCACTGTATGCATAAGCGCCGACTCTGTGGGTGCTCTGGGGCTGGAGCACCCACCGGCAGCCAAGCTCCCCTCCCAACCCCTCTTCGCCTCCGCCTCCTCCCCTTAGCGCACCATGTCCCCGCTCCTCCGCCTATCTGCCAGCACTTGCCGCCACCAAACAGCTGGGGGAGGGGGGGAAGGAGCAGGAACGGGGGCGTGCTCAGGAGAGGAGGCGGGGAAGAGGTGGGGCAGGGATTTGGGGAAGGGGTTAGAATGGGGGCAGGGCCGGGGGCCAAGGGGGGTTGAGCACCCACCCGTGCAAGCAGAAGTCAGCGCCTATGTCTGTATGTATAAAGGGAGGCTAGCCCAACAGAGAACTTGGGCGGTCTTGTGAGGCAGTGTAGTCCAGTGGCTTGGGTTCAGACCCACACATCAGGAGAACTGGGTTTTATGCACTTCCTGGCTGAGCTGAGGCAAGTCTGTGGCTCTGTGAAATCGAGATGTTTCTCTACCTTTGTGAAGTGCTTTGAGATACAAAGCACCAGTAAGAGCGAAGTATTGTTGGTTAGGTCTTTTACAGATTCTTTGTCACAACTGTAAAGTGCAAGATTCTGCAGTGGGCATAATAAATAAGCCTAGAGCATTACAGCAGCGATGGGCCTTCGGTTAAAAATCCATCCAACACAATTAGACTCCAGATCACACCAACTGGCAGTATTAGATCCAAGATCCCAGCTATTAGACATTTAATTTCATGGATTATTGGGTGCCACCTCTCCCATTTAAGGGGTGTTAAATTAAAGGTAACAAAATAAAATAATTGAACTTGTGCCCTTTTATTGCTTCTTTATAATGGATGAAGGGATGCTCTTCCCCGCCCTCCCAAAAAAAAAGTTTTCCTCTTGCTATTTTGGCTTTAGAAATGCCACACATATCATGACATTTTCCCTAGGTTTGCTGGAGAACGCTTTGGAGGTCTCCGAATTGTGGATTCTGAACTCTCTCAGGCCTTAATTGAAAGGGCCAGTGAATCTTCAACAAAGAGGTTTTCTCCTAAGCATCTCTACATAGGTGTCACCAAGAACCACCACACCAACCCAGAGTAAAACATTTGGAATATAAAATCACTTCCTCTCTCAGTTAGGAGAGTTTCTCTTGCATCTCCAGTCATCCAAACAGTCTTCCAGCAAGACAAGGGCAGACAAGACCGGAATATGTAAAAAAACAAAACCACAAACAACCCCCGCCCCCCACAAATCCAGACTTTTTTTGGCAAGGGGGAGGAAGAAACCTTTCAGGTTTATACATCAGAAATCCGGGGAGAAGAGTGCCGGGCTTCCTTTCCAGATTGTGATTTCTCTGAAATGCGTAGCTATCTAACTCACAGCACCCCTCGCCATGCAGAATTTCCTTCACACCTAGCTCTCACTCCACTGCGGACCGAGCATTCCGGAGAGCATGCTGAGGGCTCCGTGTGAACAGGCATGTTGGCTCCATGCGCAGTCTGCTCCGGAGCATTCCCAGTGTCGCTATAATTATTTCAAAGAGAGGGGAAAGGAAGAGGAAAAAAACATCTGCCTAAAGAGGGGGCAGGGTGGGGGCATGTGCAGAACTGATCAGCGCAGCCAGAGGAGAGGGAAGTGGTACACAGCGATCGTTCTGTTCATTTCTCAGACTGCCTCTGGCACAAGCAATGGTGGAGCCGCTGTTTGATGGAAACCTGCCAGTGGCCTCTACTGGAAGCCTGTTAACATTTTTCCATGATGCAGGCGGAGGGGAGGGGGTTTGATCTGGTACCAAACTGAGTCAAGGTTGTTTTTTGTCTTCGGAGCCCCTTTAAGTGGCTGAGGATGGAGAGCTGTGGAAATGCAGCAGGCCAGCGGGAAAGTTGAGAGACAGGCTGGGTGCAGCTGCCCATCATCAAGGCTCACCCTGCTCTCCCATTAGGCAGGCGGGAGCAGAGTGTCGGGAGTTGCTCACTAACGCACCCTGACTGCGTGCAGGGTTGCTGGACTCTGGTCCCAAGTCTGCTTCAGGCGCCGGAGAATAGCACAGGGAACCTCTGCTAGCTCAGGCCAGCAATGGAAGCTCAAAGCAAGAAGGAACTGGGAATAGCCATGGGGAGGAGATCCCCTCTCTCCCAAGGCAGAGGCCAGGCTGTGCTCATGGAATCTTTCCACGGCCCAGTCCCATTCACATCTTCTTACAGAGCCACGACCCCACCTGCTTCTGTCTCCCTCTCCTCGTTCTCTCCCCACTGACTCTGACACATTGTCACCCACCTTTCCTTGGATGCCTTGTCCTTCTCCCAGGCCCTTTCTCCCCCAGCCTTTGTCTACAGAGCCCACCGACACGCACCCGTTTAGCTGGCCCACGGAGATGCTCCCAAGTTGTCAGGGACAGGGTCCAACTAAGAACGTGGCCCATTTGGTCCATGGTTCCTAGCCCTACGTAATGAGTCTAGTGCTGGCCAGTGTTTGTGGTGTCCCTGAGTGCAGCATGGCCTGATACGTCACACACTCTGCGTCATCCTAACACTCGGAGAGCAAAGAGAAAACAGACAGCCCTAGAAACCCAGTTCACTGAACATGAGCAAGAGGTGCTGCCTATCCTTACAGGTATGGATACGTGGCGGGGCTGGGGTGGGGGGCAGGGGAGAAGGGTTTGTACGAAATAAAGGAGGGACATTCAACACAAGCTGCAGACTCCTCCCACTCAGCTCCTCCCCAGCCCATCATTGCCAACTCTTGCTATTTCCATCAGTCTCAGGGGATTTGGTGTTTTTCTTAAAGCCCCAGCTCCTGGATTCAAGTGATTACATGAGAATCTCAGTTTCCATTGAAACAAACAAACAAACAACACAAAGTGACTGTCTAGCTCTTGTGGTTGCAGAGAGACACCAGAAGATGCGATCCAAGTGGCCTCTAATGGCTCAAAAACTGGAAGGCAAATAAAGAAAAACACACACACACCCCCGACATTTTTAAAGTCAGTCTCATGAGTTTTGAATGTGTGGGGCTGGCAGTGCTGTAGTCCTAGCCTGCAGCCCCTCTGCTAGTCCAATCTTGGGCCCCACACACTAGGGTGGTGGAGAACAGAAGAGCTATCCCCTGTGCCACTTGGCCATTCAAAGTCCTCTGCTTCTGTGCCTGCAGCTTCCCATTATCATGGCCTCACAGGGGGCTTTAATTCTTCACTTTCACCTATTTAACCCCCTAGCCAGCTAACGTGAGGGGTTCTGGATTTGTCTAACTCACCCATGGACTCAAAATAGAGAGGCTCTGGCTAATGCACCAGTTTATTTGCTAGCAATGGAGGCAATGGCTTTTCATGGGATTTTCCCCCCGCAGAGACGATGAGATGATGTACTTTGGTCTCAGTTGAAACACCCTTTAGTAGATGGTATGTAGCATCTTCACTGTATCCTCTCAGAAAAATAGTCAAGATGGCCAGATTCACAGCGGGCATGGTGCAGAAAAATCACACAATCTGTCTGAATTAGGTGGTGCATTGAAGAAAGTACCTTTGAAACAGGTTTCCACACAGCTTGAATTCCAGCTTCTTCTCCTTTGTGTACTAGGAAGAACACCCAGCCTGGAAGTCTATACAGCACAAGGCAACATCTAGTGGCTGAATAATTTACTGCAAGTAAACATTTTACAGCAGCCTACATTAAGATTCATGTTCCATAAGTGCATCCTCTAGCCAGTTTCACCCAGCCAGCAGGTAGACACAGAGGTCCTGGATGGAGAGGGGAACCTTGCTTTGTTCCACAGAGACACCTTTTCACACTGTCTGGAGTGGCACACAACTGAGTGCCTACCTCATGGCAGGCTGTCAAAAACAGGGCAGACACCCCAAAGGGTGGCACGTTCTATAATGAGATTTCACCAAGCCAGTAACAAATGTGAGTTCCTGGATCACTATAACAGTCTTACCATGGAGCCAAACAAACAGTCCTCTTAGACTCTCCGGTCTATGTTTTCACCCAGACAAACTGGAATTAGTGATAAATGGTCTCTTTAAATGGTCTCTTATACCAAAAAAATCACACCATATTAAGACTCCATGCCTCTGAAGAAGTGTTTTTTTACCCATGAAAGTTTATGCCCAAATAAATCTGTTAGTCTTTAAGGTGCCACCAGACTCCTTGTGGTTTTTGTGGATACAGACTAACACGGCTATCCCCTGATACATATTAAGGTTGCTTCCAGGCCCAAGAGTCCAGTCACTTACCCAGATCAATTGGTACTGTAGATCCAACACCAACGACAACTCCTGGAGCCACTCCTATAATAAACTACCTAAAGGAACTAACTAACTAGGAAAAAGAAATAATAGTGATTTATCGGTTACAGCAAGCAAACCTAGACACACCAATGAATCACCAGATAAATCCTAAGAGTGACAGAGTTGTAGTGAGCGTCTATTCAAAGTGTCTTTCAGGGCTGACCCAGAAGGCAGCCCCTGGGGATCTTTGGCCCTTCAGAGTTCAAACAGCCAAAAAGAAGCAGTTTCTTCTTGCCAGGGATTTTTATTCCCTTCCCTCAGAGTTCAAGATGATGGGAAGTCTCCTATTCATAAGGTAGGGGTGTGTGTGTGTTCTCATGTTCCACAGTGATTTGTCTGGTAGAGTCTATGGACCTTCTTTTGTTGGGCAAGAGATCACTAATATTTCACACTTCGGAATGCGTCTCTCCTGACGGTGGGGTTTTCCAATTGCAGAGCAAACACTTAAACATTGCCCTATAACATGGGATATAGACATGATAAGAGAGATTAGTGCAGGCAGTAACGTACAAGCATTTCATAGAGTCTAAACACTAAATACATTCTTATAAGACTAATACCTTCTTCAGCTAGGAGACTGTCAGTTCTCAGCTAACGCCTGCAGCCTGAGCAAGGGCTGGCACTTGGCCTGCCAGTGTCACACATAGAATCATAGAATATCAGGGTTGGAAGGGACCCCTGAAGGTCATCTAGTCCAACCCCTTGCTCAAAAGCAGGACCAATCCCCAATTAAATCATCCCAGACAGGGCTTTGTCAAGCCTGACCTTAAAAACTTCTAAGGAAGGAGATTCCACCACCTCCCTAGGTAACGCATTCCAGTGTTTCACCACCCTCCTAGTGAAAAAGTTTTTCCTAATATCCAACCTAAACCTCCCCCACTGCAACTTGAGACCATTACTCCTTGTCCTGTCCTCTTCCACCACTGAGAATAGTCTAGAACCATCCTCTCTGGAACCACCTCTCAGGTAGTTGAAAGCAGCTATCAAATCCCCCCTCATTCTTCTCTTCTGCAGACTAAACAATCCCAGTTCCCTCATCCTCTCCTCATAAGTCATGTGTTCCAGTCCCCTAATCATTTTTCTTGCCCTTCGCTGGACTCTCTCCAATTTTTCCACATCCTTCTTGTAGCGTGGGGCTCAAAACTGGACACAGTACTCCAGATGAGGCCTCACCAATGTCAAATAGAGGGGGACGATCACGTCCCTCGATCTGCTCACTATGCCCCTACTTATACATCCCAAAATGCCATTGGCCTTCTTGGCAACAAGGGCACACTGCTGACTCATATCCAGCTTCTCGTCCACTGTCACCCCTAGGTCCTTTTCCGCAGAACTGCTGCCTAGCCATTCGGTCCCTAGTCTGTAGCTGTGCATTGAGTTCTTCCGTCCTAAGTGCAGGACCCTGCACTTATCCTTATTGAACCTCATCAGATTTCTTTTGGCCCAATCCTCCAATTTGTCTAGGTCCCTCTGTATCCTATCCCTGCCCTCCAGTGTATCTACCACTCCTCCCAGTTTAGTATCATCCGCAAATTTGCTGAGAGTGCAATCCACACCATTCTCCAGATCATTTATGAAGATATTGAACAAAACCGGCCCCAGGACCGACCCCTGGGGCACTCCACTTGACACCGGCTGCCAACTAGACATGGAGCCATTGATCACTACCCGTTGAGCCCGACAATCTAGCCAACTTTCTACCCACCTTATAGTGCATTCATCCAGCCCATACTTCTTTAACTTGCTGACAAGAATACTGTGGGAAAATGGTCAACAAGAAACTGCGGCAACTAAGCTTAAAGGAGCTCAGGGAAGCCCTTGCCAACGGGAGTTGTAGACTCAAAGAATAAAAATCAGATGCTTTTGTGTGCTGAGGCAGTGGGGGCGAGGGTGTCTGGTAGATCTACAAGCCCTAGGTGGGGTGAACTCCAAGGAGGAAGAGGAATTGCTCGAAGTGGCCCAGACAGGTGTAATTAAAAGGAATGGGAAGAAACTGAGCAAAGGTCAGACTAGCATCAGGAAAAGCCACCCTGACAAGAGAGATTGTTGGACTGAGCTGTCCCTTAGCCTCCAAACGAAAACTGTGGACACTCCAGCCCTTAAGGCGTTAAAGCCAGCCGGACAAAGCACTGCAGTGCAAGCCTCTGCATGGGCGGATGCAGGGACGGTCTTTTCCTCTAACTTCTCTGCTGCAGACTACAGGAAGATGAGCAGGGAAGAAGCAAAACCAGAGCACCGTCCCTCACAAGCATTTAGACCCACAAGGGACGATTCATCCCACTTCCACACACATGCTACCATCCCACTCTTCCCTTCTTTAGCGATATCACATTCTGCTCTCCGCTCAGACTGCTCCCACCCTGCTGATGTCCCCAGGCAAAGATAATGAGGCTAGTAATGACTATGTGGCCATCGTTTTTCCCGACAGCCTGACTTGATTATCTGGAACTCCCCCACCAAAATGTAAAGGAATTGTTGATTGCCAGACCAAGACCACCTTGTCTGTTACTTGTTGCTCTCGCTGTTTGCTTTTCTGGCCAACCAGGACATTATGGGCACAATCATTATGTCTCATTAAGAAGATGGAATTTTTGAATAACCACACGCACATTTACAAAAATGCAACCCTTTCCCCACCTAGTAAAGCCCCGATAATAAAACTGACAGGCTGGAGCCTGCCCAGGTAAAACTGCCAATGTGATGGGACTCCAGGGATTGGGGAACAGCTTGTGATAGGGCCTGAGATTCTGCCAGCCCTGTCATAAATAGTCCATATTCAGCCTTACTCACGTGCCTGAGATTTGCTAGGATCAGGCCTTCGATTTCCCTTCATGAGCTTTCCGCCCAGCAGCAGCCCCGGAAGGACAACACAACATGAGCAAGAAGAACACAGTTTGGACTTCTCTTGCGTATCACGCTGTATCTTTCAACCTTAATCATTGTCAGCCTTCTCAGAGTGTATTAGCGTGACTTACTTCTACCACTGCCTGGGTTTGTTCTCATGCTCCAGGGACCAACTGACTCTTATTCTCCACGGTTGCTGTGAATATGATGGCCACATAATCACAGAGACTGTCTGTGATAAGCAGATGATTAATGGCCCAGAGAAGACCAGTGATATGGCACCAAGACTGTAAATCACTCCACCAGCCAACGAGCCAGCCCCCCGTTACACTCACCCTCTGGGACTTGTAGAAGTTTGTTTTAAAAGGGTTCTAGTTTAAGGAGTATTTCAAAAACAAGACAAAACAAACAGAATCTATTTAAAACTTGATGAGTGCAACGGATGAACCCAGCCCCAGACTAGGCCTTTTGCATACTTATACCCCACTGCCTCTACAAGTCTCCTCTCATTTAGCACTCTAGGAAGGAGAACAGATTGGCCCTGATCACTGCATATGTTCCCCACCCCCTGGGGTCCCATCCATGGTGGGACTGGTGCAAGAGGCTGCACAAACACTTATTTTTGTTAAGATCAGGCTTATTTCAGTCTAGCTTAATTAGGAACAGGGCTAAACGGAGACAAACTGCTCTTAAGTGAAATAAGAGTGTCCACACAGGGGTTTACATCAGCTTAACTAAACCAGTGCGAGTTTGGGGGTAGACAAGGCCTCAGAGGTTTCTTTTAGAGTGAGATCGCTGCATAGCTTTATGGCTCTGCCAGCCTTAGGTGTCTACACTAGACTTCCCCCTGCTTAGAATTTTCAAGCAGAGCAGCTCCACTGATGCTAGTAATGGGTGGTCTACAGTCATGCTCCCACCAATGCTATTTGAATCACCACCATCTAGCTCTGCTCGCAGATCTGGGAGACCCGGCAGTGAGTCGGTGATAGAACACTGTCTGCTCTAGCGCTTCCTTGCTATCGCCAGTGCAGCATCTCAGAAGGGCAGGGGAAGAGAGCGTTCAGTGTGGATCAGGCAGAAAGAGATCCGCTGGAAGCTGCCAATCGGTGTCCACTGTAAAATAGAGACATCTTGTCTATTTCGCACTCCCTGCATCTCCGGCTGATCCTGAAAGTTACATTTCAGAGAGAGGTTTCAAGCAGGTTCCACAGTCATGTCATAGGCAGGACCGGCTCCAGGCACCGGCAAAGCAGGCACGTGCTTGGGGTGGCACAATTCCGGGGGCGGCTTTCCAGCCCCCCTTGGGCACTTGCACTCTCAGAGCTTGGGGTGGCAAATTTTTTGCTTAGGGCGGCAAAAAACCTAGAGCCGGCCAGGGTCAGCGGTTAGGGAGTAAGGGGCAATTTATTTGTATATTTCACCGTTAATGGGAAACACTGAGTGAATATCACCGAGGGTCTGTGTATTCACACACATGCAACACTTTGTTGTTTAACCCCCTGTTCTTACATCGCTGCCCTTTGTTTTCCATCTCCTGGCAGAGAACAGTGTCGCAGCCACTTTGGCGGGGGGGTGGGGGGAGGGAACTGAAGCAGTTTCCAGCTGGCTCTGGGGGCTTATATGGCTCAGCCCTCCAGCCAGGCCATTGCACTAGCCCATCCCCTTTCTGAGGTAGCCGAGTCCAAAGTCACAGGTGAAAATCCAGCATCGAATAAAGGAGTCTTTTTCCCAGCTGGTTATTTGTGCCTCCACCCTTTTGGTTCAGCTCTCAGTCCTCCACTGCCCCTTCCCCCCAGGTGAGGCACCCACTGCCATGGCCTCACCTAACCAGCATTAACTGGTCCCAGGTATCTCCAGCTTGTCCCATGTCAGCCTACTTTCCCCCCGGGTGGGGAGGCTCCGACAGACTGCAATCTCACTCAGGTCCTGGCTCTCCTGCAGCGAGATCCACTGGACTGCCGTTCTTCCCAGCCAGCTGAGCAGGTGCCAGGCTCTCCCCTAGACCCTTTCTTCAGGCCTGACCCACTACAGATGTAGGGGGTGGGGCTAACTGAGCTCTCAGCAGTTTGTTAACCCTAGGTCCATGTCGGGTATGTAAACCCCATCTCGCTCGCCCCTGGAGAAGTACCTTACCCATTCCGTGCAAATCAAAGCTTTAATGGACTCAGACATCTCATCCCATGTGGCAATAATTATTCTGCTGTTTGCAAAGACTGGAATAGTCTGTACCAATTGCCCTAGTTTGTTCCTAATGAACCACATATGCAGAAGCCAACAAACAGGCGTGCCAGTCAAACCTGCAGAGAACACCAGCGAGGACACAAACGCAACCTCAGAGTTTGCCTTGAAGGGACCATAAAACACAGGAACAGATGATACAAGAATTCCAGAGGTGGGGGAATTTTCCAGGCTGCTACTGATTATAAATAGCTTCTGCCAGAAGGGATCAGGACAGAGATAGACATGCCAGCTGCATACAAGGCCAGGTTCTGCCATTCTTACCTGTGCACAGCTCCTTGCAGCCTCAACCAAGGGCAAAAACCTGACCCCAAGTCTGCTCCATGCAGGAGTCAGCACCCTGCACCTCTAAAGTGGAGCCATCCAGAGGAACAGGGAGGGGGATTTTCAGTATGCCATCACAAAGCTCCCATTACTGAACAAGCCATTTAATTCATAGTCGCTTGCCTGGGAGATTTCAGATTTTCAGATCTGAATGTGCTGGATATTTTGTTCCTTAACAACAACAAAAAACACTAAAATCCAAACCTCCCCCACTAGTTCCAAAGAACGTTAGCTATAAATCCAGAATCCCTTGAAGGGTTTGAGGTGCTGTGGTAATGGGGCCATATAAGTACAGTGTGTGTGTCATGCACACGGGCACAAGAGAATTTGACTTTTTGAATCTTCATAAGAAGTGCAATTGTAGGCAGATCCAGCAGCACTATCTAAAATTAAGGTGAGCTGGCACTTTCCATTATAAGACCCTGTTTTCAATTGCTTATAAAAAACTCTCTCATACTTTAAGTCTTAAAGCTGAAATGTCTCACGCCGGGTGTCTGCCTCAGGCTGATTTTTAAACTTTCAGCAAAAGTTGTCCAGCCATTTAGAAGAATAAGATTACATTAGGGGACGATGTGTTTTGCCCATGTTAAAAAAATGAATAGAGCTGTTTTGTTGAGAAGCTTTAGCTCCTCCATGCTTTGGCGCAAGGACTTGACATTTGGCAGAGGGTGAGGTTCACTCTGGCATCATGGATGGGCTTTTGACATCTCCATGAAAATCTGCCCAAATTTGGCTAAGTTATGAGCTTCTGGAAGAAAAAAATAGATCTCAGTTCACACATGCTCAGTGC
Organism: Lepidochelys olivacea; assembly: GCF_965140295.1. NCBI lineage: Eukaryota > Metazoa > Chordata > Testudines > Cheloniidae > Lepidochelys > Lepidochelys olivacea. The sequence continues at coordinate 12,689,591 of NC_140429.1, forward strand.
AGACTCAGAATTTGGCATCTAAATTCTCCAGAGATTCCATCTTTACTGAGCACGCTCCAGCCCCTCACAGCTCCTATATGTGACCAGACTGAATGTGCACCATCCCCACAGAGCAAACGAGCATGCTCCGTCCTGGGGCTGGCACTTCAGCAGGACTTCCCCTTCAATTCCTCTTCATGGCAGCCAGGGGCCACTGCGGTGTGAGGCACAGGAGCAGAAAGTGGGGAGATTGTTGCCCCAGGCACTCAATGCCAACCCCTGCTGGTGCCCCGGTAGAGAAGAAGGAAGCTGCATGATCACAGAGGGGACAAAAACTGAACCTGGTGGGTGGGGGATGAAGGGATGAAATTGACTTCAGGACCCTGGGGTGACGCCCAAGAGTTGGAGGCAGGGGCCTGTGGGGGAAAAAATAGTTATGTGATCATGTCAGTAATGACTGTATCATGAGGCGCAGCCTCAAGGGGGCTGAATTACAGTTACGCAGGAACCCTTAACTCTGGCACTTCCTACTTCTGAGTGCCTGACTTTGCAACGTTAAAAGAACATTGAGGTAGTTTGCGAGTGTCTCTTGCATTTACACAGACAGACCCAAGTAAGCTTCTTATGAAAACTCAGAGGCCAAATTCTGTGCTGGTGTAAAGAGGCCCTTCTGACTTCAGAGGAGTCTCCTAAGAGGAGCCTTCCTCCCAGTGCCAGTAGCGGATCTGCCCTCCCTCAGTACGCTGGCCCAAGAGAATGACTAGTGAGACATCAAAACAGGCTATATCATGGAAAACAGGTAATTCACCTGAAGTGGCAAATGGTTCAGAGGACCAAGCTTTGTCACAGCAAGTGCTGGCACGTAGGCAGCACATGGGGAGTTCCTATGGTTGGTTATCAGATTATGCGAAGAGCTTGAACTTCATCAAGCTGGGGACCTCATGTCCCCCCTACATCAATGAATTGATCCTGAGCACATCCCTGTTAAGTAGGGAATTATCATCCCAAATTTTCAGTTGAGAAACTGTAAGCAAATCTCTTCATCTCACTGTGCCTACGTCACAGAAGGAGCCTGCAGCAGAGATGGGAACAGAACCAAGGTCTCTTAAGTTCTAGTCCAATGCTTTAGCCATCCTTCCTCAAAAGAAGGAAGCAAACAGCTCAGCTGGAGAAGAAAACCCCAGCCGGACTGGGACATCTACTGCAGGTAACCCCAAATTCCTCTCCGTGGAGTTGACCAGATTGGCTCCCACAGCAGAATGGATCTCCAGGAACACCAAGGGAGGCGGCAGGTCTACTTGTTCGAGCAGAGGTTTCAGAGTCAGGACTCCTGGGTTCTATCTCCCAGCTCTGCAAGGGCTTAATCTTGGGCAAGTCACTGGACTCCTCACTTGCTCACGTTGTGAGACTAGGGAACAGAATACCCAGCTTTATAAAGCCCTCCAGATTGTTTGGTCGAAGGCGCTGTATAAACGCAAAGGATCATACACAGCAGCCCAGGCTCATTTACCCACCGCAAACCATGCTGGACGGGATCACAGGGAGCATCCTGGTTGTAAAGGCAACAACAGCCGTGAATAACGTTAGTAGTTATCAGTACGGAGAAGATTAAGCTGGGATCAGTTCAGAAACCAGGGAGTTTTATGGAGCCCTGGAGACTGAGCAGGAGGGGGAAATGGCAAGGAAGAACCTGTCAGTTAGAAACTGGTATTTCAAATGCAAAAGGCGATTACATTTAAGAGGCAGTGGGACGAGGTTATAGGATGGTGTCAGGTCTTGATAAAACAGTTAATAAACCAGATTTATCCCTGGTGTGGCTGTAGCCTCCACACAGCTAGACCAGGGATCAGTGTGGCCCACTCTGTATAATGCAGTTCCAACAAGAAGGGAAGCGGAGGGTGACCTGATTCTAGCCAGTAGGGAGCAGATCTGCTCAACTGTGTGTCACAGATGCTAGTAGCTATTAGGGGGCTTATTCCTTCACCCACTTACTTCCCTGGTCCTTCTTGCATGAACAGAGAACAACAATACCCGAAGTCCAAAGGTGCAAACAATTCGATGTTTATTGGGGTAAACTTCCAGCAAACATGATTCCAGTTTCCTTCCTTAGTGTCCCCCTTCCCAGCTCTGACACCACAGAGCCTTAACTGTGTCCCTGTTCCCATTCCTACCCTTAGCCAAACATGATTCCAATTTCCCCATCCCATTCCCTGTTCCCATTCCCCCCCCCTTACTTCCTGATTGACTGCAGACTATATAGTAAAACTTGAGTTCTGCTTAGCTATACTTTAACCAATCATTTTCCTAAAATTTAACTAACCAATCCTAACATATTGTAACATGATTATTTAACCAATTATATCCCACCATCTTAATTAGTTTACACCCAGAAAAATTAATTATACAACGGTCAGAAACAATCACAGAAGCAGACAGAGACTATACAGACAAACAATAGGGAAATGGGGACTACAATGATAGAACAACACAGAAATGAGGATTTCACATCCCAGCTATTGATAAGTGAGTTCTTACCAGACAGGATGCTATCAAACTAAGTTTCCTTTTACATTTTCTAGGCACTTCCCTTTCTCTGGAGGCAATGGGCATTATCAGGACAGGATTGTATTCCTAACAGCCCAATAGCACCTTATTTCAATGGGACTAGTTTGGAATGTGAGGATGTGACCGGTCGCTTCCCAGCTTATGGCTGCCTCTGCTGCTTAGCCAAAGGCCTTGGCCTAAGAACAGGGCCTCAAACTGTCACAGTAAGAGAAGGCCCTTACACCGGCAGACAGTGATTTTGATTCTCTCTTTTATACCTCTATAACTAGCTAAGTGATAAGAATACACCTAAATTCTTAGAGTATAGGCCTTTACAGACAGGCCCAAATATCTATATCCTAACAGTAGCCAGTGAACATACTCCTTAGAACAAGTGGTAGCGACTTGCGGTGAGATCCACAAAGGTATTTGGGCACCTAACTCCCATTGAAATCAATAGGGGTCAGGTACCTAAATACCTTTGTGAATCCCATGCCTGGACGGTCTGAGTTCTGTCCTCTTTCGCCACTGCTGGGAAGTTCCTAGTGGCCATGATGCACAAGGCGGTGCCAGATTTACTACACTAGATCGATGACTGGGTGGCGCAGGGGATTAATAATGGAATAGGAAGGCAAACCTCTCTAGGCCACTGATTTGAATCTACCCCAGCTCAGCTGGGGTCAGAGGCCACTTTACTGTATGAAGCGTGTTGGTGAGTCATAGTCCAGTTCCTAGTGAACAGGATCTCACAAGCCAAAAGCCACACTTTTCACTGACTGCCCCGTAGGAGACAGTCTCAGCGGAGAAGCCAAGGACATGGGAAGCCGCTACCCTCTCACCTCTACAGACGAGGCCCACGCACATGGTGGGGCAGGGTATGGGGAAGCTTGCCCTGCCACCGTTGTGCTGTGACCGGATGGAGAACTTCATTCACCAGGGTGGCCACTATGATCCGGAGCCCCAAAGTGAGAGGAAGTGAATCTCACCCAGGCGCCCACACCCCACAGGGAGAGTGCAGCAGCAGTAACCCTCTGAGGGCTGGTCTACACTTAGTAGAGCTGTGCCACCGTAGCGCTTTAATGAAGACACTACAACACGGACAGCAAGCGTCTCCCATCGGTGTGGTTAACCCACCTCCAGGAGAGGCGGGAGATGCTCTCCTGTCAACGTAGCACTGTCTACACCAGGGGTTAGGTCGGTATAACTGTCACTCGGGGGGGTGGATATTTCCAACTCAAAGCATTTAGGTGTGGGGGTGGTAGTGGAGGGAGGGGAAAATCTAGGCCCACAAGGAAAACAGGATGCTGCTCCCAGTTAAACAGACTGTCAGCGACCAGAAACAAAAGATGGAATCTAGCCCGAGCTGGGAAGGACATGGACTTATGAGAAGAAGCTGGCAGAGGAAATGTAACTAACACCTGATGTGAGCAGTCAATGGGACACAGACTGAGGCACCACCTCCTAAGGGACAGGAGAAAACTGTTAGCCAATGAGAGTGGCCTGGTTGAAATCCAAGAGAGGGATTGGAGGGACCGTGATGGGTTATGTTCAAAGAGCAGCTGATGTTACACCCCATGGAAGGCAATAGCAGGGAGAGAGGCTAGTCCATGCTGGGTCCATAGGTAATGATAGTACCTGGCTCTTCTATCGCCCCTTCCAGCTGAGGGTCTCAACCAACTTTAGAAGCGTTAATTAGGCCTCACCACGCACCTGTACAGTGTAGCCCTGTCATTTCCTCCTTTAACAGAGAGGGGAAACTGAGGCACAGCGAGGCAGTGACTTGGCCAAGGCCCACAGAGTGAATCAGAGGTGGAGCTGGGAATAGCTATGAAAGGCCCCATGGTGATGGTGCTAAAGGAGAGTGCTAAAGGAGTTGGCGGATGTGATTGCAGAGCCATTGGCCATTATCTTTGAAAACTCATGGAGATCGGGGGAGATCCCAGATGACTGGAAAAAGGCTAATATAGTGCCCATCTTTAAAAAAGGGAAGGAGGAGGATCCTGGGAACTACAGGCCAGTCAGCCTCACCTCAGTCCCTGGAAAAATCATGGAGCAGGTCCTCAAGGAATCAATTCTGAAGCACTTAGAGGAGAGGAAAGTGATCAGGAACAGTCAGCATGGATTCACCAAGGGCAAGTCATGCCTGACTAATCTAATTGCCTTCTATGACGAGATAACTGGCTCTGTGGATGAAGGGAAAGCAGTGGACGTGTTGTTCCTTGACTTTAGCAAAGTTTTTGACACGGTCTCCCACAGTATTCTTGCCAGCAAGTTAAAGAAGTATGGGCTGGATGAATGGACTATAAGGTGGATAGAAAGCTGGCTAGATTGTCAGGCTCAACGGGTAGTGATCAATGGCTCCATGTCTAGTTGGCAGCCGGTATCAAGTGGAGTGCCCCAGGGGTTGGTCCTGGGGTCGGTTTTGTTCAATATCTTCAGGATGGAGGATGGTGTGGATTGCACCCTCAGCAAGTTTGCAGAGGACACTAAACTGGGAGGAGTGGTAGATACACTGGAGGGTAGGGATAGGATACAGAGGGACCTAGACAAATTGGAGGATTGGGCCAAAAGAAATCTGATGAGGTTCAACAAGGACAAGTGCAGAGTCTGCACTTAGGATGGAAGAATCCTATGCATGGCTACAGACTAGGGACCGAATGGCTCGGCAGCAGTTCTGCAGAAAAGGACCTAGGGGTTACAGTGGACGAGAAGCTGGCTATGAGTCAACAGTGTGCCCTTGTTGCCAAGAAGGCCAATGGCATTTTGGGATGTATAAGTAGGGGCATAGGGAGCAGATCGAGGGACGTGATCGTCCCCCTCTATTTGACATTGGTGAGGCCTCATCTGGAGTACTGTGTCCAGTTTTGGGCCCCACACTACAAGAAGGATGTGGAAAAATTGGAAAGAGTCCAGCGGAGGGCAACAAAAATGATTAGGGGTCTGGAACACATGAGTTATGAGGAGAGGCTGAGGGAACTGGGGATGTTTAGTCTTCAGAAGAGAAGAATGAGGGGGGATTTGATAGCTGCTTTCAACTACCTGAAAGGGGGTTCCAAAGAGGATGGCTCTAGACTGTTCTCAGTGGTAGCAGATGACAGAACAAGGAGTAAGAGTCTCAAGTTGCAGTGGGGGAGATTTAGGTTGGATATTAGGAAAAACTTTTTCACTAGGAGGGTGGTGAAACACTGGAATGCGTTACCTAGGAAGGTGGTGGAATCTCCTTCCCCAGAAGTTTTTAAGGTCAGGCTTGACAAAGCCCTGTCTGGGATGATTTAGTTGGGGATTGGTCCTGCTTTGAGCAGGGGGTTGGACTAGATGACCTCCTGAGATCCCTTCCAACCCTGATATTCTATGATTCTATGGTGGTGGTAATTGCTGAAGGATGGGCAGAGGTAGAGGGTGGGTTATTCAGAAAAGCCTAAGCAGGCAAGGTGACTAACCCCCATAGAAACCAATGGGAGTTAGGCATCTTGGAGGATCTTGGCCTAAGTGGTTGTTAGTAATGAACAATTATAACAATAATAAAAAGCAGCAGTCCGCAATAATACACCCCATTGGCTTGGATGCTTTCATTTAAGGAAACTGATGTTGCTTTCCACGGGCAGTTTTCAATTATATAATGGCTTACGGAAAATACTGTGATATAATTATGTCAGCATTGTAATGTTATGGAAAAAGCTGTAATGTGATTATGTATGCAGGGCATTCTTATAGAAAAGAGTAACAAAAGTGCACACAGCCCCACGGCTAGCTGGCCCTCCAGCCCGTCTGGCTGGCTGGCTGTTGGCAGATGTTCCGGAATTTTTTGTTTTTTTTGTTCTGTCTTTTTTGTTTTTCATTTTTTTCCACGTTTCGGGGTAAACGTTATGAGGTGGGAGGAAGGAGAAACCCCTGGCCATGGAACAGCACTGGAAGTCAAGACACTGCCTGGGTTCCATTCCTAGCCCTGTCCCTCAGTTTCCTCATCTGTAAAATAGGGACAATGATCCTTATCCACCTCGCCGGGGGTAGATAATGAAGCTAAGTTAACTATGGATTGAAAGTGCGCTGAGATCAAGGAAAGGAGCATACTATAGAATGGTAAATGAAGTGTCAGACTCTAGCTAGTGGTGAGAAAGCCCTGTAGCGCCCCCCCCCCAACCAAACAATGGAAGCAGCTACTGTCCTCCTGGCCACCAGGGTATGTCTACACAGCGACTAGATACCTGTGGCTGGCCCATGCCAGCCAACACACAGCTTGTGGGGCTCGGGCTGTGGGGCTGTTTCATTGCTATGTAGATGTCTGGGCTCAGGCTGGTGTCCAGGCTCTAGGACCCTGCAAGGTGGGAGGTCCCAGAGCTTGGACTGCAGCCCGAACCCAGATGTCTACACAACAATGAAACAGCCCCACGAGTCTGAGTTGGGCCAGTGGCAGGTGTCTTAGTTGCTGTGTAGACATATCCCCAGAGTCCAGGCCCTTAAGGGCTCATCTCCACTGCATCTAGGAGCAAACCACCCAGCCCAGGTAGACAGACTTGTGCTAGCTTGAAAAACAGCAGTATGGATGTGGCTTCTCCAGTGGAGACTGGGACTAACCCCCAGGGCTATCACTCACCCAACCCCCTAGGCTTGAGGTCAGGTGGCTAGCCCAAGCTTCTGCCAAGCCACAACATCACCAGCGCTATTGTTAGTGGCCTGGCGCGAGCCCTGCTAGCACACCTCTGTTCACCTGGGCTGGGAGACCTACCCGCAGGGTGAATTTCGTGGAACGGGGGAGTTCTTGTTTTTCAAAAAGAGTAGGAGATGTTCTCGTCCAGCAGGACAGGGAGACTTGGTGCGGCCAGGGCAGGACTCTGCATCCACTGCAGGAGCTGCCTGAGGCGTGCAAGGACCATGGTGAGGGCAGGGCTGCCATGCACATAACCATGAGGCCTGTGTCCTTTGGCCATACCATTGGTGCTCCTCCACAATTTCTATTGTGGAGGCCTGGAAGAGCAGTGTTACCAGGACTTTCCTGGGGATTTAGGATGGGGGACTGACGCTGTCTGCCCTGCACTGTAGTCACACGGACTTGCCAGATCAGTCCAGCGGTCCATCTAGGTTAGCCTCCCAAAGTGGGAAGTTCCTACCCTACAGGGGACTTTCTTCTTAACCCCTTATCCCTGGAAGCAGGAACATTAATAGCTCCTCCAAAAATTTTTTGTTTGCTTGCCTTTTAAACCTCTTGAATGTAGCTGTGGGCATTCTCATTATCCCTCCCAATGCCTAGGCCTTTTTTTTTTTTAAATCCTGCTAAGCTCTTGGCCTCATGCTTTACTGTGGCAGTGAGTTCCACAGGCTAGCTCTGCACTGTGTAAAACAGCATTTCCTTTTCTCCGTTTTAAAGTTTGCAGCCTTTCGATGTCACTGAATAAAAAGAAGCCCCCCTAAACTACCTTTCTATCCCATTAGCGAGACAAGGTGGCTGAGGGAATATTTTTTATTGGACCAACTACTGTTGGTGAGAGCGACAAGCTTTCGAGCCACACAGAGCTCTTCCTCAGGTCTGGGAAACGTACTCAGGGTGTCACAGCTAAACAAGGTGGAACAGATTGTTTAGCATAAGTAGTTAACACATATTTCAAGGGACCATTCAAGGTTGAAGTTGTCTGTTAACATTTCTCCAGTTATAGGGGGGAAAGGAAAAGAAAAAGCTGAGGAGAGAATTTTAGGCTATGTCTACACTATGCAGCTTTTAGCGACACGGCTGTCTCGCCTCAGCCATGCCACTAAAAGGCACGCAGTGTAGCCACTGTTTGTCGTCAGGCGAGAGTTCTCCTGCCAACAAAAACTTCCACCCCCAACGAGCGGAGTTAGAGTTGTTGGCAGCCAACAAAGCGCTGTTCACACTGGCACTTGTCAACAAAACTGTTTTCTTTTGCGGGTGTGTGTGTGTGTCTTTCAGAGATCTTAAAAAAAACAAACAAAAAAACCCCCACTTTTGTCTTTCACTTGCCCGTGTAGTGGGTTATAGATTGTAGTAATAAGCCATATCCTAGTCACTATTTCACATACTTTTATCATGTTGCCTCTTATCCATCTGCTCTCTAAACAGTTCCAACTTTTCCATCTCTGCCCACACGGAAATTTCTTTAGGCCTCTCATCATTTTCAGATTCATAATCTCCTTTAATAATTTCCCTTAAGCTATTTATGCCTCGTTCCTTGTTGATTTCCACGTCCCTCTGAATATTGCATGTGCTACCCTTCCCTAAGGACCCATGCTTAACAGAAAGCAAATTCTTTGCAAACCTTTCTGGAGCTGCTAAATGGTACCTTTTCTCTTCACTGGCATTATTATATCTGTGCAATTACCACAGATAAGATTTTCAAGCACACTTAAGTGTTATCCACAAAGTTATTATCTGGAAACTGCCAATGATTAAATCTTGGCAGTACGTGCATCTCCAGGGGTCACGATTAGAAAACGAAAGTGGAGTCTCTTCTTTTGAATGTGGCACATTGTCAGAGATTCAACAGATTTCCAGCGTCACAGCTCTGAAGCGGTCTGACAACATGAGCTGAGATGCATGGGATTCATTCCCATCTCCCCTCGGAATGGGATGGTCTATCAGGCAGAAGCATAATTTAGCCTGTGGGGAGCTATGGAGCAAAAAACTGGCTTCAGCCTCTAGTTTGCTATGGAGAGGCTGGAAGAGATTATTATTGTTAATTTATATAGTGTGTGACAAAGTTCCTCCTCTGCCTTGGGGGGTCCTGCGCTTATTGGCGGATTTTCTCGCCTCAGAAGTTCACGGCAGCCCTCGGTTTGGCTACTTTCGTGGCTCAAATCTGCCGTTCACTCAGTTAGCCTCATCACTGGCCAGCCTGGGGAAAAGGAAGAAGAACAACCCCCGCAGTCTCTACTGATCCACCTAGTGGATCAGGGAACAGGCCAGAGACCTTCCCCTCTGGTGGAACCCACAGTCCAGTTCAACTCCTCTGGTATCAAGTAGGGAGTTGCGGGGATGGAGGTTTGGGGGGAACTTGGGCCCGCCCTCTACTCTGGGTTCCAGCCCAGCGCCCTATGGATTGCAGCTGTCTACAGTGGTTTCTGGAACAGCTGCGTGACAGCTAAAACTCCCAGCGCTACTTCCCCATTGCCTCCTCCCAACACCTTCTTTATCCTCACCATAGGACCTTCCTCCTGATGTCTGATAATGCTTGTACTTCTTAGTCTTCCAGTCGTACGCCTTCTCACTCTCAGCTTCTTGCACCTCTTGCTCCCAGCTCCTCGCATGCACACCAAAAACTGAAGTGAGCTCCTTTTTAAAACCCAGGTGTCCTGATTAGCCTGCCTGTCTTAATTGTTTCCAGAAAGTTCCTGATTGTTCTGGAACCTTCCCTGTTACCTTACCCAGGAAAAAGGGACCTACTTAACCTGGGGCTTCTATCACTTTCCTGTAGCCATCTGGCCTGATCCTGTCACAAGTGCCACAGACATGTATGGGGCTTCTCAGTGAAACATAGGGCCAGACTGTAATCCCAGTTAAAGTGGTGTAGATCCAGAGTGACTCCATTGACGTCAGTGGAGTCACTCTGGATTTACCAACTGTGTAAATGAGGTCAGAATTTGACCCGTGATCTCTGCCTCAAAGACTTTACAATCCAAGGGCCAGATTCTTACCCCAGTTACATCACTGAGTGTTGTGGAGTTACCTTAGATGCATCCAATGAAGTGAGCTGTAGCTCACGAAAGCTTATGCTCAAATAAATTGGTTAGTCTCTAAGGTGCCACAAGTACTCCTTTTCTTAGTGCAAATGAGATCAGAATCTGATTCTAGCCAGAGACGGTGACGAGATTAGTTATTATTACAGACCCCAAGGGGTAGGAGTGACCCTAATACCTAAACAGTAGTTCCTTGCGCTCAAACGCGAGAACAATAAAAGCCCTGACAAGAAAGAAATCCAGACAAAAAGGGGTCCTCCTCTCCAATGTATTCTAGGGGTGTCTTTTTTTTCCTTCCTCTGCCACGGCTGGAGATGGGACATTGGGCAGGGAGGGCCAGGACTCTCAGGTGGCACTGAACATTCTCTCTCTCTCTCAGGTGCTTGGTGGCTGGTTCTTGTTCATGTGCTCAGGGTCTGACTGATTGCTCTATGGGGGGTTGGACAGGAATTCCCCCCTTTTTAGGCTATGTCTACACTATGCAGCTTTTAGCGACACGGCTGTCTCGCCTCAGCCATGCCACTAAAAGGCACGCAGTGTAGCCACTGTTTGTCATCAGGCGAGAGTTCTCCTGCCAACAAAAACTTCCACCCCCAACGAGCGGAGTTAGAGTTGTTGGCAGCCAACAAAGCGCTGTTCACACTGGCACTTGTCAACAAAACTGTTTTCTTTTGCGCCCCCAGCTCAGATACGTGAAACTCCCGCAAGGTTCCTGCCATTCTCTGCAGCGTGGGGGTGTGGGTCACTTGCCAGGATTATCTGGGTATAGCTCACATAATCTTTTCCCTGCCACTGTGGGGACCTCGGGCACTGGTGCACCTTGGTGCCCCTGTTCTCTGCCTGAGGCACTGTAGTGGTCCCTCACTCAAGTACAGAGGGAGGCCACTCCGCCTCACTACTTACAGGTGAAAAGCTCCACCCCACCCAAGTGGGGAAAAGCACAACATCCTTTAGCCCACAGCCACCTGGCTGGGGCAGACAACAACAAACAGTCTCTAGAGGGGCTCTGGCCCCCTGGGCAGAACACAGCCACAAACAGTCTGTAGCTGCGGCTGCCCAGCTGGGACAGACTACAAGCAGCATGCAAGCTTTCTGGCCTAGGGGTGAATAGGCTGCCATCCCAGGGGTGGGGTTGGTGGCAGGAGGACCCAGGCCCACCCTACACCAACAGGTTCCAGCCCAGGGAATCTGGCTGCAGCCCACTGACTCACACTCCAGATTCTGGGTGTACAGTCCCGTGGTCCAAAGAGTCTCTGTCTCCTTAGGACGCTGGGCTGCTGGTAGCTCCTCAGGGTCCTCGTCTGCCTCCCCTGACAGCAAGGCATTGGTCCACTCAGGGGCTGGGCCGGGCTCTTGCAGAGCCATCTGCTCCCTAGAAGAGACATCCGCTCTCTCCCATGAATCAGCCGCAACTGAGCTCCAGGGCTCTCCTTTTCTACTTCCTGTCCCACCCTGGTACTGGGGGGGAGGAGAAAGAGTGAGTATTTGGCTCCGCCCACCCAGGGGAGTGTAGTGGACTCTTCCCACTCCAGTGCGGAGGGAGGCCACTCCGCCTCGCTACAGGCATGAAATAGTCTCATCCCCTGTGGGCTGTAATACTTGGTCTAATTTCAGTTGTTGGGTTTAGTGTGCGGGTGGGCTGTGATACACAGGTCAGACTGGATGATCTGGTGGGCTCTTCCGCCTTAAATTTTATCACCCTAGGACTGTAAAAGGGGATCACAGCCAGGGCAGGATTAAAGCAATCCAGGCCACTAGACACACCGTGACACAGGGCACCTATGCCCCCAACTTTGTGGTGGCAGGGGGCTCCGTGCCCTTCCTGAAAAGCAGGAGCAGCAGTGTGGGGTCAGCATGGGCCCCATCTTCCCACCTTAGGGGCAGGGCTGACTGCAGGGTCACCCCAGCTGCTGGGGTGGACCTGGGATGAGTGATCTGTGTCCACTGCAGCCTCCTCGTGCTACACACAGAGCCCTCTGCTGGAGTGGTGTTGGCAGGGCCCCTGAGCACTGGGTGTTGAAGTTATCACCGTAATGAGATGCATGGGTCAATCACACTCCTCAAAGCTCTTGTTATAGGCTCTCTGAAGACTCAGGCAGCTATCGCTGCTTTGGTTACACTTGGGCCATAGTTTCAAGCTTTTCTTTGCAACTATCAGGGCTAGAAACTGACTTTCGTTAAGAAAAAATGAAATCCTACAGTCTGATATAATCAAAATGACTTCAGGAGCTGATGCCCTAGGCCTGGGATTACGATGTCTATGCTTTAATCCACCCTTAGTCATGCTGTCTTGTTTAGTGTTTTAGTTTAATGTAACTTGAATTTAAATAAACATGAACAAGAACAGGCTTCAGGGCTCTAGAATAGCTTCAGTTGGACCTTGGTTGGAGATGATCACTTTCTGTAATATTGATAGATCACGTCTGCTTTCCACTCCTTGTCCTGGTTACATAATGTTCTCATGTAAATTTTATAAGAGAAAATACAAAATTGCCTATGCATAAAAAATGACTCACTGGAAAACTGATCACATTGAACTTAACTATGTTTTGATCCACAGCCAAACTGCTTCATTTATTTGAAGTGTAAATTATTCCTTTATCTAACGCCCAGTTCACAGGGAGTTCAAGGCCATTTGCTTTTAATGGGTCTCTAATCAGAAAGTTTTACAAAGTAGTGGGGAGGTGGGGGGCGAGTAGAGAAAGCATTTGGGAGGAACTTGAAATCCTCTTCTGTCAATTTATAGATGCAAGGTTTCTAATCCCCACACCCCCACCTCGGTTCACCCACGCCAACTCCTCTGCATTGCTGGAGGGCACTTCTCAGAGTTGTTTTCTCTGGTGAATTCTCTTTTGAATGTTGTTACAATTTCAGACAAAGAATGTGTACTATTTAGAAACTCTTAAAGTCATCTCTCCCTCACCCTAACCTCATTCCTGGCAGCGTTTGTCCTTGTGATCCAGACTGAAATCTTTAATGCAACGAGGGGGTTTATATTACAGTAGTACAAGACTCCTAAGGCTGCAGTGTGATGGTTCTTGGGTATCCAGGACAGGGAGTTACCTGGTTACCCCCTGCCTCTAGATAGAGGGAATCTTGCTTGAGGGTAGAAAGTTGGCTAGATTGTCGGGCTCAACGGGTAGTGATCAATGGCTCCATGTGTAGCTGGCATCTAGCGGAGCGCCCCAAGGGTCGGTCCTGGGGCCGGTTTTGTTCAATATCTTCATAAATGATCTGGAGGATGGTGTGGATTGCACCCTCAGCAAGTTTGCAGAGGACACTAAACTGGGAGGAGTGGTAGATAAGCTGGAGGGTAGGGAGAGGATACAGAGGGACCTAGACAAATTAGAGGATTGGGCCAAAAGAAATCTGATGAGGTTCAACACTGACAAGTGCAGAGTCCTGCACTTAGGACGGAAGAATCCCATGCACCACTACAGACTAGGGACCGAATGGCTCGGCAGCAGTTCTGCAGAGAAGGACCTAGGGATGACAGTGGACGAGAAGCTGGGTGTGAGTCAACAGTGTGCCCTTGTTGCCAAGAAGGCCAATGGCATTTTGGGATGTATAAGTAGGGGCATTGCCAGCAGATCGAGGGACGTGATCGTTCCCTTCTATTTGACACTGGTGAGGCCTCATCTGAAGTACTGTGTCCAGTTTTGGGCCCCACACTACAAGAAGGATGTGGATAAATTGGAGAGAGTGCAGCAAAGGGCAACAAAAATGATTAGGGGACTGGAACACATGACTTATGAGGAGAGGCTGAGGGAACCGGGATTGTTTAGTCTACGGAAGAGAAGAATGAGGGGGGTTTTGATAGCTGCTTTTAACTACCTGAAAGGTGGATCCAAAGAGGATGGCTCTAGACTGTTCTCAGTGGTAGCGGATGACAGAACGAGGAGTAATGGTCTCAAGTTGCAGTGGCGGAGGTTTAGGTTGGATATTAGGAAAAACTTTTTCACTAGGACGGTGGTGAAACACTGGAATGCGTTACCTAGGGAGGTGGTGGAATCCCCTTCCTTAGAAGTTTTTAAGGTCAGGCTTGACAAAGCCCTGGCTGGGATGATTTAGTTGGGATTGGTCCTGCTCTGGGCAGGGGAGATGGCCTCCAGAGGTCCCTTCCAACTCTGTTATTCTATGAACTGGATGTCATCTCCCTAACACCACCAGCCACTCAAGCCCCCCCTTCCGGACTATGCCAACTCTTGCTTTGCCTTGCAGGTTAACAAGAGGAGCACCCCAGTCCCTGAGTGCCTAGTGATATCCAGCCCCTGACACTTGTTTAAAGAAAACAAAACCTAGATCCAAACTTCACAGGTGTTTGAAATCCAAACTCCCAACCAAAGCAGGGAGTTAAGCCCAAATCCTAGGCTAATCCCCTTAGCTCTGGGCAATCCTTTCTCTCTAACGGGGGAGAGATCAAACACAGAAAAGAGCACCCATTTTTACATTGGCTTATGGAAGTGTGGGAATATACTGAAGGTTAGGAAGATATTGATAACTTTCATATCAGAGCACAAGTGTAAATTCTGTCCCCAAGTACTTCTGGGAAAATAAACAGTTAAATAATGGAGAGCACACAACTAGTACTCAGAAAGCAATGCCTGAACTTAGTCTGAGGACAGGTCTCATGAAAGATACAAATGAGACACTTTTACATAGGAGATAGTCAAATAATAAATCATAAACAAACTCAGGCATTTCTAAGGCACCAATCACTGTGATTTCTAAGTGCTGGAGAACTGACTCATTGACTCTAAGTGTATTTCTCTAGGAAACAGATGGAGATATTCCAATAATAAATGTACCTATCTCCAAAGGGGGAAAAAAATCTCATTTACATTAACAGTACCTGGGTGGAGATCAAATGAATAAAGCCAAGAACAGAATCATATAAAGAGTTTAAGTCAGACTTAGACTGGACCCTTATATACTTAGTACTGGGGACAGTGTAAGAATCAAACTATTAGAGGATGCTACCCATGATTATACAAGGTTGTAGAAAAATTGCATATGCTGTTTCCCCAAGTAACACAATGAAGTCACACTATTACACTCTTCACTCTCACCCCTTTGAGGCATTAAAAAGTCCAAAGATAAAAGGGAACCAACAACTCAAAACAGAGTCATCCATTATGTGTGGGAGCCATCCTACTCTTCAAACAACCTATCCCTTGGTTGGTCTCCAAGGGTCCAGTCATCCCATCCATTGAGAGGCTCATCCAACCAGCAAGCTGTCTCAGTCTCTCTGCTGCAATCAGGCTTCTCTCCCAGGAGAAGCAGAGCTCTGCCCTCCCTTCTAGCTAGTCCCCAACTCAGCTGAGCCTTCTCCACACCTGATATCTGCTGCAGGTGTACTGGGGCGGGGCTAACAGGGTCCACAGGCCCTCATTAACCCCCTCCCTGTCACACTCCTGGGCAGGGACGGACACCAAGGACTCACTGAACCAGAAAGTCCAAACTCCTTTCAAGAATGAGCCCCTCCACATCAGGCTTAACTTACCTTGGCAAAGCAGCGTGGGGAAGCTTGCACCATAGTTACCTGTTGGTGGAGAGGCAGAAGAATTCACACTGTAGGGCTGAGCGTGCAGCGCTTGCCTCCAGCAGTGAATTCCGTGTTAAGAGAAAAAGAGAGGGACAGATTCTTGGTTGTTGTAAACTGACTTTAATAGAGTGATGCTGGCCCAGAGTCTTAACACCTAAACCCCCTCCCTGAACTAAGGACTTTTGTTTACACTGAGTGCAAACAACTGGGTTGTCCAAGGGCAGTTTTGAGATGAACAATTCATTTGTTTTCATTATATTTTTAAAATTATGTGCCTGCTTTCTTTTTGATCTTGCTGCAACAGATGGATTCTTGCAGGACCCCCTCTCTCAGCAATGAGTAGAATAATCAAGGTTAGAGAGACCAGGACAGGAGTTCCACCAGCCCCAAGCACTCATTTTGGAAGCTTTAAAGAAGAGGAACATGGTGAGAGAATTGGATTTCATGTCATGCCCCGAATTCGCTAGCTGGAGAAATGAGTGTACACAGTCCCACCTGTCACGGTGTGAGACTCACCCCTGCGGCGCCTCCTGCTGGTCTCTCAGAATCATAGAATCATAGAATATCAGGGTTGGAAGGGACCCCAGAAGGTCATCTAGTCCAACCCCCTGCTCGAAGCAGGACCAATTCCCAGTTAAATCATCCCAGCCAGGGCTTTGTCAAGCCTGACCTTAAAAACCTCTAAGGAAGGAGATTCTACCACCTCCCTAGGTAACGCATTGCAGTGTTTCACCACCCTCTTAGTGAAAAAGTTTTTCCTAATATCCAATCTAAACCTCCCCCACTGCAACTTGAGACCATTACTCCTCGTTCTGTCATCTGCTACCACTGAGAACAGTCTAGAGCCATCCTCTTTGGAACCCCCTTTCAGGTAGTTGAAAGCAGCTATCAAATCCCCCCTCATTCTTCTCTTCTGCAGACTAAACAATCCCAGTTCCCTCAGCCTCTCCTCATAAGTCATGTGTTCTAGACGCCTAATCATTTTTGTTGCCCTTCGCTGGACTCTCTCCAGTTTATCCACATCCTTCTTGTAGTGTGGGGCCCAAAACTGGACACAGTACTCCAGATGAGGCCTCACCAATGTCGAATAGAGGGGAATGATCACGTCCCTCGATCTGCTCGCTATACCCCTACTTATACATCCCAAAATGCCATTGGCCTTCTTGGCAACAAGGGCACACTGCTGACTCATATCCAGCTTCTCGTCCACTGTCACCCCTAGGTCCTTTTCCGCAGAACTGCTGCCGAGCCATTCGGCCCCTAGTCTGTAGCGGTGCATTGGATTCTTCCGTCCTAAGTGCAGGACCCTACACTTATCCTTATTGAACCTCATCAGATTTCTTTTGGCCCAATCCTCCAATTTGTCTAGGTCCTTCTGTATCCTATCCCTCCCCTCCAGCGTATCTACCACTCCTCCCAGTTTAGTATCATCCGCAAATTTGCTGAGAGTGCAATCCACACCATCCTCCAGATCATTTATGAAGATATTGAACAAAACCGGCCCCAGGACCGACCCCTGGGGCACTCCACTTGACACTGGTTGCCAACTAGACATGGAGCCATTGATGACTACCCGTTGAGCCCGACAATCTAGCCAGCTTTCTACCCACCTTATAGTGCATTCATCCAGCCCATACTTCCTTAACTTGCTGACAAGAATACTGTGGGAGACCGTGTCAAAAGCTTTGCTAAAGTCAAGAAACAATACATCCACTGCTTTCCCTTCATCCACAGAACCAGTAATCTCATCATAAAAGACGATTAGATTAGTCAGGCATGACCTTCCCTTGGTGAATCCATGCTGGCTGTTCCTGATCACTTTCCTCTCATGCAAGTGCTTCAGGATTGATTCTTAGAGGACCTGCTCCATGATTTTTCCAGGGACTGAGGTGAGGCTGACTGGCCTGTAGTTCCCAGGATCCTCCTTCTTCCCTTTTTTAAAGATTGGCACTACATTAGCCTTTTTCCAGTCATCCGGGACTTCCCCCGTTCGCCACGAGTTTTCAAAGATAATGGCCAATGGCTCTGCAATCACAGCCGCCAATTCCTTCAGCACTCTCGGATGCAACTCGTCCGGCCCCATGGACTTGTGCACATCCAGCTTTTCTAAATAGTCCCTAACCACCTCTATCTCCACAGAGGGCTGGCCATCTCTTCCCCATTTTGTGATGCCCAGCGCAGCAGTCTGGGAGCTGACCTTGTTAGTGAAGACAGAGGCAAAAAAAGAATTAGTTGTTCCAGCCTCCAGAGCGCCCTCTGTAGGCTGGTGTCCTGCTTGCCCCCGTGTCCTTCCCATACCCCGGTGCCCCTTTTATCCAGGGTGCTGCCCCCCAGCAGCACCCCCACAGTCTCCAGGTCTCCCATCCCCGGGGAACCCCCACCCACTATCCCCCCCTCGCCTCAGTCTTTGGCTACTGACAGTCACCACTGAGACCCCACACACTGGGGCGGATTGCGGTTTATAAGCCAATCATCACAGGCAAGGGGGGTTTGGACCTGCTGCCTCTGCCTACCCGTGGGCTGCCTCCTGCAACCCCAGTACCCATTTTGGCCTTCCACTAGGCCTGCAGCCTGGGAGGTTTCCAGGCTGGAGATCCCCAGCTCCTCTGGCCTTCCCCCAGCCCTGCTCTACCTTAGCTACGCTCCCCAGCAGCCAGGCCCTTCTCCCTCTAAAGGCAGAGAGAGTGTCTGCCCCTGGCCCACTGCCCTCTTATAAGGGCCAGCTGAGCCCTGATTGGGGCGTGGCCACAGCTGAGCCTGCTTCCCCCAATCAGCCTGGGAATTGCTTGCTCCCAGCCACAGCCCTGTCCTGGGCTGTTTTAAGCCCTTTAAGGCTGGGGCAGGTGACCTGCTTCAAAAAACTAAAACCAATGTTAGCTAGGCACAGCCCTTTCACTCTTGGACCGGTCTTCAGCAACTGTAGCCACATAGGGCCTTTAGGGTAGAATTCTGACAGACTCCATCTCTCTGCTGCTTCAGCTCTCAAAGGCTCAGTAAAACCATTCCCAAGCAGTGAGCATAGGCTGCTGGTGCCTTAGTACAATACTTTGCACAGTCTCTGGTGACTTTCATAGACGATCTCAAAGCACTTTACAAATTAGTCTCCAAATGCGCTTGTGAGGTAAGTAGGTATCCTCCCTCGTACTGATGGGGAAAGTGACATACAGAGAGGTGAAGTGACTTGCTCAAGCTTACAAAGGGAGTTAATGGCAAGGCTCGGAGCAGAACCAAGGAAGTGTTTCCCTGTTCCAACCACTAGACAACACTGCCCTCCTAGCAGTTGCAATACATAAGTACCAAATATGTAGATTTCTTTTTATCACTTTATTTAAGAAGCTTTAATAGGTTTACAAATCACTGTTTGAAACACCCAGCTGAGTACATAAACAGGAACCATGCAGAAACAAAACAGAGAAGGGAAAAGAGAAGATTGTCTGTTTCCACCAAGCGTGGCCTGAAACCGTCCAAGAACATCCAGATGTCTAACACCTAAGGCTTTGTCTACACTGGACTTTCGTCGGTAAAACTTTTGTTGTTCAGGGGTGTGGAAACCCCACCCCCACCCCCCAATGACAAAAGTTTTACAGACGAAAAGCACCGGTGTGAACAGTGCTTTGTCGGCAGGAGAGCTCTCCTGCCGACAAAGCAATCACCACGCGTTGGGGGTGGAATTTCTTCTGTTGGCGGGAGAGCACTCTCCTAAGTGCAGGTAGAAAAAGGAGGATTCAACCAGAAAACCGGGCAAGGATCCATCCTGAACCAATTCAAAGGCTGGAGCAGAGGAGACATGCAGTAACAGCTATGCACTACTGCTACCAAGATGTGAGGCTCAGCCAGCATCATGCATCTGGGACACTAGCATATTACCCACCAATTCAGCAGGGTCCATCAAAGTCAGGAGAGGCTCCACAAAAATGTTATACTCCAAGAGTGCATGTTTTCAGTTCAGAGCAGCACCAAGCCAACTCTTTCTGCACATATCTCCCAGATGGAATTCTGAGTAAATGAGTCATCAACTCGTGTCCCCACTCCCTGTTTCAGCGAATAGAGTGTATTTCATTCTGTCTCTGGATAGGATTCATGTAAGAGAAACTGAAGATTAACGTCCTGAAGATTTAGAGCAGGCTGCACTGCAGGGACAGGAGGACGGTGAAGAAATTTGGCAGCATGTGACCTCCAGAAGAAGAAAGGGGAGCGTCCATGTACCAGCAATGCAGATACAGGTAAGTAACCATTTTCATGATCTCTCCACAGGTATTAATGCGGATAGTGGACCAGATGATACGTCTGAGGGAAGGGAGCAGAAGGAGACTCTGCCGATTGGAAGGCATGAGATGCACTGTCCTAGGGTTGGGGGTTCCACGACCACCGCTCCCAAGAGAAGGATGCGGGTGGTGGTGGTCGGGGATTCTCTCCTCAGGGGGACTGAGTCATCTATCTGTCACCCCGACCGGGAAAACCGAGAAGTCTGCTTCTAGCCAGAAGCTAGGATTCACGATGTGATGGAGAGACTGCCGAGACTCATCAAGCCCTCGGATCGCTACCCCTTCCTGCTTCTCCACGTGGGCACCAATGATACTGCCAAGAATGACCT
Source organism: Lepidochelys olivacea (assembly GCF_965140295.1). NCBI lineage: Eukaryota > Metazoa > Chordata > Testudines > Cheloniidae > Lepidochelys > Lepidochelys olivacea. The sequence continues at coordinate 12,709,939 of NC_140429.1, forward strand.
TGAGCGGATCACTGCAGACTACGTGGCTCTGGGAAGAAGGATAAAGGAGTTTGAGGTGCAAGTGGTGTTCTCGTCCATCCTCCCTGTGGAAGGAAAAGGCCTGGGTAGAGACCGTCGAATCGTGGAAGTCAACGAATGGCTATGCAGGAGGTGTCGGAGAGAAGGCTTTGGATTCTTTGACCATGGGATGGTGTTCCAAGAAGGAGGAGTGCTAGGCAGAGAAGGGCTCCACCTAACGAAGAGAGGGAAGAGCATCTTTGCAAGCAGGCTGGCTAACCTAGTGAGGAGGGCTTTAAACTAGGTTCACGGGGGGAAGGAGACAAAAGCCCTGAGGTAAGTGGGGAAGTGGAATACCAGGAGGAAGCACAAGCAGGAGCGCGTGAGAGGGGAGGGCTCCTGCCTCATACTGAGAAAGAGGGACGATCAGCGGGTTATCTCAAGTGCCTATACACAAATGCAAGAAGCCTGGGAAACAAGCAGGGAGAACTGGAAGTCCTGGCACAGTCAAGGAATTATGACGTGATTGGAATAACAGAGACTTGGTTGGATAACTCACAAGACTGGAGTACTGCCATGGATGGATATAAACTGTTCAGGAAGGACAGGCAGGGCAGAAAAAGTGGGGGAGTTGCACTGTATGTAAGAGAGCAGTATGACTGCTCAGAGCTCCGGTATGAAACTGCAGAAAAACCTGAGAGTCTCTGGATTAAGTTTAGACGTGTGAGCAACAAGGGTGATGTCGTGGTGGGAGTCTGCTATAGACCGCTGGACCAGGAGGATGAGGTGGACGAGGCTTTCTTCCGGCAACTCACGGAAGTTTCTAGATCGCAGGCCCTGGTTCTCATGGGAGACTTCAATCACCCTGTTATCTGCTGGGAGAGCAATACCGCAGTGCACAGACAATCCAGTAAGTTTTTGGAACGTGTAGGGGACAATTTCCTGGTGCAAGTGCTGGAGGAACCAACTAGGGGCAGAGCTCTTCTTGATCTGCTGCTCACAAACCGGGAAGAATTAATAGGGGAAGCAAAAGTGAATGGGAACCAGGGAGGCATGAGATGGGAATGGGAACCATGAGATGGTCGAGTTCAGGATCCTGACACAGGGAAGAAAGGAAAGCAGCAGAATATGGATCCTGGGCTTCAGAAAAGCAGACTTTGGCTCCCTCAGGGAACTGACAGGCAGGATCCCCTGGGAGAATAACATGAGGGGAAAAGGAGTCCAGGAGAGCTGGCTGTATTTTAAAGAATCCTTATTGAGGTTACAGGGACAAACCATCCCGATGTGTAGAAAGAATAGTAAATATGGCAGGCGACCAGCTTGGCTTAACAGTGAAATCCTTGCTGATCTTAAACACAAAAAAGAAGCTTACAAGAAGTGGAAGATTGGACAAATGACCAGGGAAGAGTATAAAAATATTGCTCGGACATGCAGGAGTGAAATCAGGAAGGCCAAATCGCACCTGGAATTGCAGCTAGCAAGAGATGTTAAGAGTAACAAGAAGGGTTTCTTCAGGTATGTTAGCAACAAGAAGAAAGTCAAGGAAAGTGTGGGCCCCTTACTGAATGAGGGAGGCAACCTAGTGACAGAGGATGTGGAAAAAGCCAATGTACTCAATGCTTTTTTTGCCTCTGTCTTCACGAACAAGGTCAGCTCCCAGACTACTGCACTGGGCAGCACAGCATGGGAGGAGGTGACCAGCCTTCTGTGAAGAAAGAAGTGGTTCGGGGCTATTTAGAAAAGCTGGACGAGCACAAATCCATGGGGCCGGATGCATTGCAGCTGAGAGTGCTAAAGGAGTTGGTGAATGTGATTGCAGAGCCATTGGCCATTATCTTTGAAAACTCATGGCGATCGGGGGAGGTCCCGGACAACTGGAAAAAGGCTAATGTAGTGCCCATCTTTAAAAAAGGGAAGAAGGAGGATACGGGGAACTACAGGCCAGTCAACCTCACCTCAGTCCCTGGAAAAATCATGGAGCAGGTCCTCAAGGAATCAATTCTGAAGCACTTAGAGGAGAGGAAAGCGATCAGGAACAGTCAGCATGGATTCACCAAGAGCAAGTCATGCCTGACTAATCTAATTGCCTTCTATGATGAGATAACTGGCTCTGTGGATGAGGGGAAAGCAGTGGACGTGTTGTCCCTTGACTTTAGCAAAGCTTTTGCCACAGTCTCCCACAGTATTCTTGCCAGCAAGTTAAATAAGTATGGGCTGGATGAATGGACTATAAGGTGGATAGAAGCTGGCTAGATTGTCGGGCTCAACGGGTAGTGATCAATGGCTCCGTGTCTAGCTGGCAGCCGGTATCAAGTGGAGTGCCCCAAGGGTCGGTCCTGGGGCAAGTTTTGTTCAATAACTTCATAAATGATCTGGAGGATGGTGTGGATTGCACCCTCAGCAAGTTTGCAGATGACACTAAACTGGGAGGAGAGGTAGATACGCTGGAGGGTAGGGATAGGATACAGAGGGCCCTAGTCAAATTAGAGGATTGGGCCGAAAGAAATCTGATGAGGTTCAACAAGGACAAGTGCAGAGTCCTGCACTTAGGACAGAAGAATCCCATGCACCGCTACAGACTAGGGACCGAATGGCTCGGCAGCAGTTCTGCAGAAAAGGACCTAGGGGTTACAGTGGATGAGAAGCTGGCTATGAGTCAACAGTGTGCCCTTGTTGCCAAGAAGGCCAATGGCATTTTGGGATGTATAAGTAGGGGAATTGCCAGCAGACTGAGGAACGTGATCATTCCCCTCTATTTGACATTGGTGAGGCCTCATCTGGAGTACTGTGTCCAGGTTTGGGCCCCACACTAGAAGAAGGATGTGGAAAAATTGGAAAAAGTCCAGTGGAGGGCAACAAAAATGATTAGGGGAGTGGAACACATGACTTATGAAGAGAGGTTGAGGGAACTGGGATTGTTTAGTCTGCGGAAAAGAAGAATGAGGGGGGATTTGATAGCTGCTTTCAACTACCTGAAAGGGGGTTCCAAAGAGGTTGGAGCTCAGCTGTTCTCAGTGGTAGCGGATGACAGAACGAGGAGTAATGGTCTCAAGTTGCAATGGGAGAGGTTTAGGTTAGATATTAGGAAAAACTTTTTCACTATGAGGGTGGTGAAACACTGGAATGCGTTACCTAGGGAGGTGGTGGAATCTCCTTCCTTAGATGTTTTTAAGGTCAGGCTTGACAAAGCCCTGGCTGGGATGATTTAGTTGGGGATTGTTCCTGCTTTGAGCAGGGGGTTGGACTCGATGACCTCCTGAGGTCCCTTCCAACCCTGATATTCTGTGCTTCTATGACGTTATCTCCAGACACCTGGAGATACAGGCTAGTGGGTAGTAATCTGCGTACTATTTTCTCGCAGAACCAGCCGTATCCCTCCTTTCATGCAATCTGCTATTTCACAGCAGGGTCAGCTCAGGGCAGCCAAAGCTAAGCATAAATGCTGCACTGCTTGGCAGAAGTCTGGGGACAGGCAGAGTGTCTACATTTTTTTAGTCAGAGACAGAAGGTCTGACTATCACGTAACTAGCTGTGATCTGTAAAGCAGTGAGGAAGTGTGGTGCTGGACATGAAGTCAAAAGAGCAATAATATTATCAACAAAAGGATAGCTAGATGATATTGCATAGGGCCATATCACCCACACTGCTGTTTTATCTTCAGCTTAAAACAAGGGGACTCCTCAAGCACTGAGGCTGTGATTCAAACACTGCCAGAGAGGCATACAGAATCCTTACTGTAAGAAAGAATCAGGCCTAGATTGATTAGCAATGAACGAATCCAACACAAGCTTGTTAAAATCCAACGCAAGGCTTGTTTCATTTAGCAGGCACAAAATAAGCTATGTGCACACATCTGTATAAGAAGAGATACTCAGAATTCGAATGGGACAAAATGATTCTATGATTCTATGATTTCATGTGCGCTTGAACAGAACAGTCTGCATTTGGGTGAATGGGTGTAAAGCTTGTCTACAGCACTGGAGGCAAAGGATTCTCAAAGATTTGGATGAAGGTGTTTGATGGAATGAGATACATTAAGGCTATAGCACAACATATTGATATTGAGCTCACTGTGCTGACAAAAATACATGCAGTATGTAAAATTCCAAGTGCATAAAGATACAAGAGCACTGAGAACTAAAGCAAAACTCAATTTGACCAGGGGCAAAATGAGATGTTACTGAGCAGACACTGACTAACTTATCTAGATGCTGTAATAAAAAAAACAAGTCATGGGTTAGTGCAGATCAAAATATCTGAAAAAAATCATTGAATGTGAATACTATGACTCCTTACCCCGACAGGAACAGTTCTGGAAGTTATGTCTAGATTTCAAAATGCCAGTGTTTTTAGTTTTGGGTGCACAACAAGGGTTTTGGCAGGTCCAGCTTCAGCTGAGATAGTCAAAAGTCTGCACCTTCAACTCCCCCCTTTTGGTAGGTATAAGTTTAAATGACTTCCCCTTGGGATTGTCTCAGCCCCTGAGCTACATCAAAGCATCATCTACAAGAATTGACTATGTGGATGGGTGGAACTAATTGTTAATCTGCTAATTTGGGATGAACGTGAACACCATCACGCTGCATAATGTTTGCAACATATCAAAAGAAGAGAACTTTAAAGTCAACATGAACGAATGCCAGGCTGGGCTGACTGAAATCAGTTATGTGAGACATAATAAGTGACAAGAGTCCAGCCAGAAACAGAAACAACTGTACAAATAGAAAGACCCTCAAATGAAGAGGCCTTACACAGATTTATGTTAACATGTCATCTCTAATTTGTTACAAATTAGGTACTTCAACCACAGCACTTCTTGAGGATAGTACAAAATAGCATTGGGATGAGTGGAAAGAAAAGAAACTTTAGGGGTTAAAGAAGTTGTCACAAGAACAGAAATCCCGAAATGTTCTGAGATTATGAGCCTAAAATCTCAGTTGATACAAATTCCCATTTGTATGGGAGCTGTCCTGTTTGACGATCGCCTGGAGCACTAACACAGAACAGAACTACACTCATTTTGGAAGCAAAAATACTGGAACTTGTCTTTGGCTGTAAGCAGTTTCATGGGTATGATTGTGAACACAAAAAATTCCTCAAGTCAGCAGATTCTGACCTTTGTCACCCTTACTCAGTTCATATGACTGTAGGCATGAAATAAAGCCCACTTCCTTACCAACACCCATGTCTGTCAGATCCTTATTACAGTAAACTCAGGAAGAATCAGTCACACTGAAACAAATATTATATTAATTTTATTCACAATTCCAGAAGAAAGCATCAGTGGTAGTTCAATGTCAAACATGGGGCAGCTAGCATAAAAGGTTCAAGTATTAAACAGCAAACAAGTTTCAAATGCTGAAATGAAAACCTCACTGTGAATTTCCCAGTTTTGCTCATATTTCCAGTTCAAGTCATAGAAGTTTGAAAATATACTAGCTCATCACATGATGGAGAGAATGTCAAAAAAATTAAAGCTTTCTGTGGTATCATTCCCTTAACAGGGCATAAAAGTAGCAGACAGGAAATCTTCTACAGCTGAACTGGTTTATCCCCTGGGCTGATTCTTTTTCTTTGGTTGTATGATTTTGCTATCAGTGGTGCCGACGACTTCTGTCCAACTCTAATGCGATTAATGACACAGAGCAGAAATTTGCTACCATCAGTTTACAAGGATGTTCATTTGTGATGAGACAGAAATTTGAAAACAAGACTCCCTGCTAAGAGGGATTAAAAAGAAAAGATCTGAACATTTTGGATTTCTAAAAAGGGGATGGGAATGCAACATACTGTACAAATATAACAAAAATCATTTAGAACTTCTGCTTTCCAATTGCCTTGCTGATCCATGTGTAATAATTGTCATGCTTTGTATTGCTGTGTTGATGAAGTCATAGATTTATCTTTGATTGTTTTTTTAAATGGCTGTTGTCTTAAAACTGAAATTCAGTCTGGCTGACAGCTCTTTTTTTGCTTATGTTCAGTGGTCCGATCATGAAAACCCCCAAACCAAGTGACAAGAGCCAAAAAAATTTTCTTTCTACTTTAAAGGAAATTAAAGAGCAGGTTTCAAACTAACAAACAAATATAATTCAAACATGTGCTTTCAGACCTCTTGCTTAAAGACAAATTGACTAGTATTTACAAAAGTGGCAGCCTTTATTTCTAAGATATGTCTGCACTGCAGCTGGAAGTGTGCTTCCCAGCTTGGGTAGACAGACATGCACTAACTCCACTTGAGCTAGGTGCTAAAAACAGCCGTGTAGCTGGGGTCTAACCACCCAAGTTTGTACCCTGGGGTCTGGGTGGGTTTGTATTTAGGGGGCCTACCCCAAGCTGCTGCTTGTACTACCCCAGCTACGCTGCTATTTGAAGCATGATAGGTTGAGCAGAGCTAGTGCATGTCCATCTACCTGAGCTGGGAAGCACGCTGAAGTAAAACTTCAGGTGATTTACTTTTTTAGCTTTCCAATGAAATTATTGGAAATGGGATCTTGAACAGTTATTGTAAAGTTGTTTGTTTTTATTAAAAATAGATATATATGTGGAAGGAATAGAGCTAATAATAGATACATGTTCTTGCTTATTCTGTGAAGAAAGTGACCAGATTAGAAAAATAAGCACAAGAAGCATATTCCCCCTCCTTCTATCCCCAAACGGTTCCCTTCCTTCTTCCTGGCTGGAAGCTACCACTATTGTTCTTCTTGAATAAACTCCAGGCAAGTACAAATTCTCTTCTTTGATGTAGCTGGCTAGAAAGCCCCTAAATTAAAGATCTCACTTCTCTCTGAATAATCCCAGTGATTGCAACCCTCATGGCTCGTTTCACTGATGTTCATTTTCTTTTTTTCCCTTTTTTGCCAGGAGCCAATCTGCTGTTCCCACTGAGGGTCCCAATTTAGGGAAGGAAGGAAAACAGGAAACTCAGTAGGACCTGCTTATTGGGAACAGAGACATAGTGAAACACTGCACTCACACAGCACAATTCATCAGACAATGTCAAAGCACTTTACATGGATGGGTAAGTTGTATCCTGGTTTTACAGATCCTGGGGAGGCACAGTGATGAAGTGACTCACTGAAGATCACACAAGCAAGTCAGTGGAATAACCAGGACCTGAACCCAGGAGTCAGGCCTCCCACACCCCTGCTCTAACCACTAAGTAATGGTGCCTCAATTAGAATGTGAAGTGTGTCAATGCATGAGATGTACTACTTGTGATTCCAATTATAGGGACCCTTTGCTTAGGGTGAAGTTTACCATAAAATGAAAAGCTTCACCATAAAAAGGAGCCCACTGTATTCTAAGTCACCCCACAGCATTTCTTTATATAGTACCAGTACACTCAGACTGTGATAATGAAATTGCACTCTTTGGTGATTATCCCCTGTTATCACACTGGAAATGTACTTATTTTATAAAGTGCATATCTGACCCAGCACCACAAAGCTGCCTTAAATTACTAAACTCTACTGCAGTGGTGTATGCAGTGCACCATCTGTTATTTAATATTTCAGATTAATCATAGAAACTCCCTCCCACCACTCACTTACAGTAGCTCTTCAGTGTGGAAGGCTTAAACTCCTTAACTCCTTGTACAAAAATAGAAAGCTGGGAGACATATTGCTCCACAAATTAATCCTACACTAAACAGATTCAGCAGCCTGGATTCTGCTCTATTTACAATTTTAAAGGACTTTTTACTTGATGAAGGTTACAGAGACCTTGCTCTCAGAAGCTGAAAAGTAAAGTTCGAACATGGATGTAGTGGCTGGAAGACCAACAGTTGCCCTTATGTTTGTGTCACACAGTTGTGTTCAAAGCGTTTAAATAGAGGTTGGTAGTTAATAAGTATTGCGGTAGGTGTGGGACTACGACAAAGGCAGCTACACTGGTGATGTAGACTCCAAGTACAACAGCTGGGGGGTTTGGCGGTGTCTGAGGGCGGTTCATATCTTCCCACCATGCAAACCCCTGGGAAACTCATCCAGCAGTGGTCTTGACTGAGGGCAAGCATGAGCCAAGTCATATAACATTAGCCCTGCTACAGCATTCAGAAGTGCAAACTCTCTTACATACACCAAGCCTTGAGTGGTGGGATTCTATGAGGACAGAATCTGTCCAAGCTCGTGAGGATCCCTCTGAACACCCCCGTCTCCCACATGCACACAAAATCCCCAAGCGGATTTCTGATATGCAACTACCCAGTGAACAGGTTGGCCAGGGATGAAGCCATGATGGTCCAAGGCATGGGAGGTCGCAGAACAGAACTCTTGGGGATGGAAAAAGTGATCACTTCCCCCAGGTTTTGCTATATTGAAAGGAGTTTTCAGTGTATTAACAATTGTGTGTAATTGTCACATATTAGGCATCACACAAGGGGCCTTCTGCCTCTAAAAATGACACTGTGTCTTTTGGAAGAGCAGGAAATATTGCCAGTACTTTATTGGTACCAAAGTGTACGGATTGTTATGTATTGCACAGGGACATAACGACACACTTTGTCCCCCCCCGATACAATTACTACCTGTCTCATTCTGGACAAGCTAGTTCCCTTACTTGAACCTCTGCCTTCCCCAAATAGGCTCAGAAAGCCTGGGACTGTCTGGTGCCATTGGCAAGTTGGGGGTAGGGAATTTTAAGCAGAGGTGGCTGCCTCGCTCTGTTCCTATTCTCTCTTGGCAGAAGCCTCATCTCAGTCCTGCATGCAAAAGGCACTTTTCCCTTTCCATTCAAATCCTCAGCCTCATCCAAGGAGCCTTCTCTGCCAATTCTGCCTGCAGTGATGCTGGAATGCTCCAAGGAACTCTGATATGACAGTGCCATGACAAGCTTTAGTCATTCAACACAGTGCCTGCTGTTAAAAACTAAAGCAAATGTTTTTAGGAGGTCCTGTTCACAATGGGAGGAGAAACATGCTAGCTACAACTGGGTTTAAACAGGACTGTTTAAACATGGTGCTGCTCTTAAGGTGGTGAGGGTCTTAGTGAGACCACCAAATTCATGAATGCCCTTTACCTCAGTAAGATCTCCATGGTATAGAGATGACAATATTCCAAACTATCCCTTGTGGGCATGCACGAGCTAGAATCATTATTCTAAATACCTTTAGTGTAGTCCACTCCTTCAGTAGATATCTCTGCCCAACCACTGCCTGTCTTAAAACAAAACTTCCAATCACTGGCCTATCTTAGAGCTCTCTCCAGTTGCCTTTATCAAACCTGGTGGAATGAAGTCTTTTAAACTCTGCATTCAGAAAAACTGGACCATGTCATACGAACCTTTTGGTCTGAATTGGAATTGCTACTTTCTTTCCAAAAATAACGTAAACCATCCCTGTGATGGAGCCGTTTTGACCCCCAATGTTGCGGTTCTGTTGGTCTGCAGGCATCTCATTAGCTGAAAGTATTTGACAGCCAAGAGCAAGATGATGAACTGTGGGATTTTAAAACCAATCTGGAAAAGGTCAGCAGTTGATTCCTAGTGGTGAGGAATTCAAGTGCATTGCTTTGAAGTGCAACCCGTCCTCCTTTTTTCTCCTACTGCCCCCCTCAAGTTTTAAACATACAGAATATATTGTACACGCTGGTGATAATTCAGACTCTTTCAGGCACTATCATTAGACAGAACAGTCATTTTGCTCATAGGGTTTTGCTTGAGATAGCAGCTCCTCTAATAATATCACCCTGGATTCCCCTTATAACGGGAGGTTTCTTCTAGATCTTAAAAAGAGATCAATATACCAAAACCAATTTCAATTACAAAATATAATCATCTCCTCTTCCTGGAAGTGACACCACCCCTATCCCAGGCTGGGGCAGGATTTTTACATCTTCAATATCCTTTCAACGGGTTTCACATTAAGTCAGTCTGAAACGTGATTAGGCCCCTGCTTACAAGTGTTCCAGTCAGTCTATTCAGCACTGTGTAAAGCAGGCACTAGGCGCTCGGTTGCTGATGCGGTCCCCCTGTTCCTCTTTGTTCCCTCTCGGCCTGCATCAGAGGGATCTTTTCAGTCTTCTTCTGCAGATTTGAACATGAGGATGGCATTGTAGATTTTCAGTGCAGGACCCAGCTTAATGCTCAGTATTTTAACTATGTCCGCCTGGTTCAGGAGGAGGAAGGCTTCGCCGTCTATCTGCTGTAGGACAGAGAAACAGTACGAAATGAAGATTACTGCCAGGAAACTTCCATGATTCCCTCCCCAGCTCCCGGCTTTCAATTAAATAAACATAATGTATTAGGTGCTGATGAAAGAAAGCAGCGTGACAAGCCTTGAGCTCCTGTATTTATCCACAGATAGGCATGCACAAGCTAAGCTTCCCGCACATGCTACCCTTTTCAACATGACTCAATCCTAATGTAGACGGACCATCTCTGGAAGTGAAAGCACCTTTGCTCAGATTACTGATAAGGGTGCAGTTAGTGGCTGTTATGATGGCTGGTTATGTCTATTAGGAACTATATTGTGGCCTAAGGATTACTTCTATTTTAAAATTCAGATGCAATCAAGGATCCTACAAACTATTCAGAAAGTAAAATCATACACCTGACTCTCCAAAAAATCATGAAAAATCATGGAAAGCAAATCTCCAGTAGGATGTTATTCAGAAACCACACCAATCATGGGCTGGAGTAATACAACACTCTGCTACTTTATAAAGAGCTTCTTGAAGTCCCATTAAAACTATTCAGGGCAAAACTTAAAGGTGAAGGATCTTTGACCTGCAGATCTGCACAAATGCTTTGGTCACACATGCTGAAATCTCATAGCTGAGAAACAGTTTCCTGTGATTTAAAAGTTTGATTATTTTCAGAACTACAATTCTGCTCATAAATATGGAGTCTCCATGTAAGCAGAAAACAAAACAGATTCATGAGTAATCAGTTTAAAAGGCGTAAAATGGGATTGCTTAGTTTAGGAAGGAGAAATGAGAGAGGTATATAAAACAATGCGTGGTACGGTGAAGATAAAGCGTCCGCTCCTATTTACCCGCTTTCATAATACAAGTGCAAGGGAACGTCCAATTAAATTGAAAGGAAGCACATTTAAAACTGATTAAGGTACCCCTCTTCTTATGTTTTTACAAAATAGGTATTTAAGCTGCGGAACTCACTGCCGCCAGGTATCACTGAGTCCCAGACCTTAGCAATTTTTTTTTTTAAAAGGGAGTAGACATTTACATGGATTAACAAGAACATCCACAGTTACCCTAGAGAGGATAAAGTTATAGGCAAGCGTGACAAGGTGTCCTGAATCAGGAGCTAACAACATCCTGTCACTCTGATACCCACTGGTATTATATTATTTGGTATTAATTGGGACCTAATTGGACAAGTAGTTGACTGAGGGTGTCAATTAACTGAGTAGAGCTACCGCTGAAGGGCTAATTGAAAGGGCAGTAGCCCTAGCAGGTGGGACTATATACATGACAGGAAGGAAGTGTGAGAGAGGAGGGAGTCTGAAGGAAGGCAGGACTGGCTGCAGGGAAGCTGGCTATGGAATGTAAATACATGTAAATAAAACACTACAGGCTGTAGCCTGTTGAAAGAACATAATAAAGCACAGCGGTGAAGGAAACCTGGAGTGGTTGTGGTCTGTGATTAAGGCCTGAAAGGACTCTCTGGGGGACCACCCCGTGATAGCAAACTACTCCATCAATGTCCATTACAGGGATCTGCAGCATCTGGCATGGGCCAATGTCATAAATAGGGTCCTGGACTAGGTATGGAACGTTTCTGATCCACGATGACAATTCTTACATTCCTAGGATTTTTTCTAACTGGAAATCTGTTGGATTTTAACAATTGGCTGAGTAACGTGGGTCTGTCTAATTACACTGGACAGTCAGGTGGGCAAGGCAAAGAAATGGGAGCCAGATCTTATTTCTGTTCCCCTATTCATAAAAACACTGCGCAATCTTGTGCAAGTCACTTAACCTCTCTGTGCCTCAGTATCTGCAACTGTAACATGGGAATGCCAGCAATGCTCCCTAACTCATAGCGGATCACACAACTTAATTCATGAATGTTTGTAAGGTGCTCAGGACTGCTGTGATGAGCACATTAGAAATGCCTAGAAATAAACAGAGAACTGCTTAAATAAAACCAAATGGATCTAAAAAAAAAAAAAGCATGCTGCAAAGCAGTTGTATATTTCAGCATGATATTTTGAGGCTGATACAATTATTACCACTTCACATTGATCCTGTTACTTTCTAAGTCATTTTATTTTAAAGAGACCCAGTCCTGAATTAGTCCCAGATACAAATGTAGTATACCATAGGCACTGATATTATGTGTCACTTTGTTCCAGCCTGCTTGGCCTCTTTCTAAAATTCTTTGCACAATTAGTTCTCTTTAGTGCTAAGGTAACTCAATAAGAAAATAAAGCATCAACTTTCTCTCCTCCCCAAAGCCTGCGCTGGATTCATTTACCTAAACAGAATGCAGTTACAGGCCTGATTACATCTAATGGACTATTCTAGTGGAGTTCAGAGGTTCTGCCACTCACACCTTAATTCTTGCCAGATGCTGACTAAAGCTCAGCCCATTATTAAAAGTGTTTTAATTTCGACCTGACAATTTAGTTGTTATACAAGTCTGAAAATACATGAACCCCTTCATGCCAAGGGTAGGGACTGGTGCTGAGCAGGGCTCTGGACTGCTGGAGGCAAGAGGTGAAATAGGAAGGAGCTATGCTGGAAATGAAATTAACTCTAATTACAGATATAAAAAGTTTAAATGGTGGATTTATTAGTAGATTTACCACTAGAATCTCATTTATCCAAATCTCTATTTTCTGAATACTTTGTCAGGAATCGGGTTATTTCCCTCTGCTTGGTTACACTAAAAGGTCCCCTATTTATGTGGATAAATTCCATGTTCCCCCCCTATTTAGTTAAACAGTGTTCCACTGTAATATTACCTTCTGTACGGTACTTTTTGAAAGCCTCAAACTGTTTTACAGAATGAAAATATGTACCGATATACATAACTATGAGCATGACTTCCATTTGCCTGCCACTGAAATGCAGCCATCTCAGGGGTGCAATCATTTATGTATATCTGGATTTATTAAAAGTATGCCCATTACAATGAGCACTATGTACTATTATTTATTCGGAACCCAAGAACATGCTAAGTGCCTCGCAGAACATAGAGAAGATAAAGTCCCTATCCTCAAGAACTTACAATTGAAATAGACAACACACTGATGGTGCAAAAAGGAGGCACGAATAAGCAAGCTGATCAAAGGAGTGTTAAGTACACCTTGAGTTGCACCTGGAAATGTAATCGGAAGCCAGTAGAGTCCAGAGAGTAAAGGTATGATTCATTAGAGAAAGTTTGCTAAGTAAGAAGACAGCCAGGTTCTGCAGTAGCTGAAGTTTTTGAGTGGTGTTAAAAGGCCAGGCAGAGTGCAGTTCAGAGTAATCCAACTTGGGATGTGACAAAGGCAGGGAAAACTGTGGCAAGATTTGCATCCAAGAGGAAAGGCTACAACTTCCAAAACAGCTGCAGATTCAAAAAAAGGTCTCACCCGTTGTTGCCGCCTAGGAATCCAGGAACAGACAGCAATCCCTAAGAGAATCCCCAGGTTGCCAACCTCACTAACAAAAGCAGACATACCTAAGGCTGCGTGTCTGTCATGGAGGTCACGGATGTCACAGATTCTGTGACTGTCCGTGACCTCCGTGACTTCTGCAGTGGCTGGTACAGCTGGCTCAGGGTCTGCCTGAGCCAGGCAGTCCCTGGGTTAGCAGCAGCAGCAGCAGCAGTTTGCATGTCGGAGGGGGCTCAGGGCTGTGGCAGGGGGTTGGGGCAGCACTTATCTCGGGGAGGATGGGGGCTCCCAGAAGCAGCTGGCATGTCCCTGCAGCTCCTAGGCGGAGGAGCCATGGGGCTCTGTGCGCTGCCCCTGCCTGCAGGCACCATCCCTACAGCTCCCATTGGCTGTGCTTCCTGGCCAATGGGAGCTGCGGAGATAGCACATGTGGTGGGGACGGCACACGGAGTCCCCCGTCCTTCCTTCCCTTAGGAGCTGCAGGGACATGCTGGCTGCTTCCGAGGAGCTGCGCAGAGCCACGTAGGGAGCCTGCCAGCCCTGCGAACCATCCCCCACCAGCACAGGTCCCAGGCCACTGCCCCTCCCGCAGCACCAGCAGGTGTTCCAGGCCATGTCCCTCCCCCCTCCCCCTCAGTATCAGCAGGGGGGTCGCGGACAACCCCCCCCCCGCATCCGCTGCGCCCCTAGAGCACCCCGGCCCAAGTCTTAGTTAGGGGTATATAGTACGAGTCATGGGCAGGTCACGGGCTGTGAATTTTTGTTTATTGCCCGTGACCTATCCATAACTTTTACTAAAAATATCCGTGACTAAAATGTAGCCTTAGGCATATCCCATTACTTGAAGGAGCAGATGAGATCTGCAGTGCAGTGCACTACACTACATGATAGTCCAAGACAGGACCTGAAGAATAACCTATGCAAGTTTAAATTCACCCTCCAGTTTTAAAGTTTTACTCATGCTGGAATTTGGCTAGGATGCTGCAGCTCCCCAGAAGTGCCACATTCTTTTTCGTAAGCAGAAATCATAGCTTAGCTAGGCACTAGGCACCATGCACCATGACTCCAAATCAATAGAAAGGCAAGAGCACGTAGCTGGCATTAGAACCTCCAGTGCTACAGGACAACACTTAATCAAGCTTTACTTACCTCTTCCCTGAATACCGAAGCTTGTTCCTTACAGCCAGGTAAACGCTGGACAAAGCTAGCCACCTAAAATATATAGTGGAAATAATGCAGTTAACACAGAGAGATTAATGGGACACCCTCAACTTAAAAACCGTATTTCCATCTTAGTATCTTAGTATGTTCTACCTATTACAGTTACAAATGACATCTGAAATGTCTATAGCTGAAAGTGATGTCAGCAAAAGTCTCTTTTTCCGTTTGTCTCCTCTGTGCATAGTCAATTCCACCGTCTCCCATGGAGAGTCCACCAGTTTCTCCCTTGCTGAAAAAGCCCTTACAAAACATTGACATTATTTTTAAGGATTTACAAATCAATCAATCAACCAACCAGGAGGTATGATTAAGAGGGCGCTCTGTCAGAAAACAGAACTTTTGGAAATTAAGATAATGTAAATGAGTTGACAGTGTCCCTAAGAGGCAAGATTTAGACAAGTAAATATGTATCACTTGCCCAAGGAAGGGAAACAACAGTTTACACACATGTGAAAAGAGGAAGCACTAGGGAGAGAAAGGAACTACCATTCAGTTATGGTGAAGCAAGGGAGTAGAACTACGACCAATGGGATAAAATGAGGAAAAGTTAATTTTGCGTTGAGTAGCAGGAAAACTTTCTAATGGTGAGATGTGTTCGACTGTTGAATAGTCTCCCCAGGGATGCGGTGAAAGCCCCATGAGTTAGTTTATTTAAAACTGGACTATACAGTGCACTATATGGGGGAAGAGAGAGAGTAGAAGAAATAGACTAGTTGACTTTATGTGTGTTGTTTCAGTCTCTAACTTCCATGGTTCATGGAAGATTTGTATATCAAGGCATAATTTGTTCAAACATCTCTTACTAATTGGATGCTTCCTATAGGGAATGGCTCTATTTCATAAGGCATGTTCACTTGAGTTGGTATAGATGTGACATTTCTCCCACCAATGCAAATGGACAAGCAGTTAAAAGGGACACTGTCTAATACTATTTCCTCTCTCTTCTTTTTAACTCCTGATTGCCCAACCCCATCCTCTCCTAAAAAGCACGGATACAAAATGCCACCTCCTACTGATTCTACTGTTTCTGAATTTAGCAAATATTAATTCTTCCTTCTCGCTCCCATGAGACTATACAGAAATGAAGCAAACAGGGTTCCTTCTGTTTACAGAAAACTCCCATTGATTTCATTGGAACTGTAGGTGCCCAGCACCATTTAGGATCAGGCCCAGTGTTTAACTACTATTGCCGGGCCAGCAGGGAGAGTTCTGTTTCAGAAGATCCACACAAAAAAATGGTAACTTTATACCACAAGGAAATTTGGGGTTTCTGAATGGTGAGATATGAATCCAGCAGCCTAGGTTGTTTGCAGAGTTAATTTCTCCTTGGTTTCCCCTATGGAAAATTCCTATAGAATTTAAACAAAAATTAAGACCTTTCTATAGGTTTCTGAATTGTGCTACAGAATTTAATAGAAAAATCTATACTACATGTACACGCAACAGGGTGGTCTGTCTCCTTTAAAGGGCAATGGGGCCCAGAGCTAGCCAACCCTATTCCATGATAGGGGCCCTTTAAGAAAATAGATGTTTAAGGGGCTAGCAGACAAACTGGGAAAGGGAGCGAGGGTTAATCAAGTGGCTACCCCTGAACACAATAGAAGTCAGCTATAAGGTGACTTTCAGGGGGCAGAGAAGAACTGCAAGGGAGCAGCTCCCTGGAATGGGAACCAGATCCTGGATACTGGTGGGATAGAGAAGCCTGCCTGAATCACTGCACAGGCCAAGAGAGAGGGCTGTAGAGTCCTGAATGAAGGGGAAGGACTTGTGAATCCAGGCACCAGAGCAGGAGGAGACATGTGGAAACGACTCTGCAGAGAGGCTGCAGTCGGATGGAATTGCGAGGGGATGGAGCTGGAACAAGTTGAATGGGAAGGCACCAGGAGAAAGACTGGGCCAAAGAGGAATGTACAGTATACTATAAAACAACAATTTAGACCCTAAGAGAGGGAATGTTACTTTATACTCTGGGCTGTGAAGGGTTATTTGGGAGAACCAGGAGGGAACTGAGGGCAGGGTGTCTGCAGAGCGACACCATGCCATGAGAGGGCATGCTGTGAGACCTGCTAGATTAGAATACAGTAATAGGAGGTTCAAAGGCTCTCATTGTCTAAGATCTTATGCCTGATTATGCATTCCCACTCCATCCACGTATGGAGGGGGGTCCTCCTCACATAGCTCTCCACCTCCATGAGGAAGAAGGGCTCAGGTGCTTCATGCCAATAGCCTCCCCACTCCTCTGGCCCAGCAGAGAGTACTTTGCACTGTTGGGGGCTGCCTGGGAATAGAATCAGGGAAGGCCAAGGGAAGCAATGATGCATGGCCAAGAATGAGATTGGGGGAAGCTACAGTGCCAGGGACCCAGTGGGGGCTGTTAGCCACCAGAGTTGGTTCGGAGATACAGGACTTGTGCATGGATACCTCTGGCCTCCTGCAGATCTCCAGGGATCATCAGATTTGTGGGTGGGCTCTAGGGCTTTTCCTGTGGGATGGTAAACCCCAACCTGCCCTTCCCACAGGGAAAGCCACAAAGCCCCCCACATGCTGTGTGGTGATCTCTGCGAGGATATGAGAGATGCCCATGGGAAAAGTCCCCACCTGTGGCTCTGCATGCTGGGGAAAGAAACAGGAGATCTGATCCATAGGTTTTAGAGCAATTTCTAGAGAACATCCTGTGACGCTGTCACGGAGTCCCTGGGCGATGCTCTGGAACTGTTCCCCATGAAGCCAGTCAGGACTCTGGGGCAGTCGCCTTTCTGTGAGCAGCCTGTCTTCAGGACACACAGCTCACACAGCTTCCACCTTCCTGGGTCTGACCTCGGAGCATTCAGCATCCTCTGCCCTTCCGTGCGCTTCCCCCAGCGAGTCCGCTCACGCAGGGCTCCTGGGGAAGCCAGAGGGTCCTGCCCCCCAACTTTGCAGTCAGACGTGACTCTCAGCCAGCCAGTAAAACAGAGGTTTATTAGGTGACAGGAACATGGTCTAAAACAGAGCTTGCAGGTGCAGAGAACAGGACCCCTCAGCTGGGTCCATTTTGGGGGAGGGGGAGCAGTGAGCCAGACAACCACGTCTGCCCTTCACTCCATGTCCCAGCCAGCCCCAAACTGAAACTCCCTCCAGCCCCTCCTCCTCTGGGCTTTGCTCCTTTCCCGGGCTAGGAGGTCACTGGATTCCTTTGTTCTCCAACCCTTTAGCTCTCACCTTGCAGTGGGGAAGGGCCCAGGCCATCAGTTGCCAGGAAACAGGGTGTCGGCCATTCTCTGTGTCCAGACTCCTGCACACACATGCCCTCTAGGGCTCTGCAATGATCATACACCCTTATCGCACCACCTAGATACTTAAGAACTTCATAGGGGAAACTGAGGCACCCCCACACTATTTAGAGGAAACATTAAGAACAGTCCCACTTCGTCACAGACGCTCTGTACCTTGGGGGAACACCCTGCACGCCCATGTTCACCCTTATAAAATGATTGCGTGGTATCCAATGCAAAGTTTTTCATGTCGGGTGTCTTTGGAAGGCTCATGATGCACTGAGCATTGTTGTTATAGTAATGTTATAGGTTGTAATTTTATGTATATAGTTATGAGGCAGAAAATGTGTCCCCATGGCATAAAACAAGCCCAGGCAAAACTCTCCAGGAAGAGAGGGGCAGTTCGTACCTCATCAGGGCATGTATGGGACAAACCCAGCCCAGCCTCAAAGGAACAAAGGACACTGGCCTAGGCAGCAACAAAGGATCTGTTGGACTCTTGAGTGAGTCACCCCCCCCTTCCCTTGGGGCTTGTCTACACTACCAAGTTTTGTTGACAAAACTTATGTCGACACCCATAAGTCGACAAAACAAAAATCGCCAAAGGGTGTTCACACTTGCTCCTTCTGTTGACAGATTATGTCCACATTGGGGACACCACAATTGACAGGGCGAGCAATGCACCACGGGTATGTATCCCACAGTGCGTGTTGTGGGAAGGCAGAGCTGATCGCTGCGCATCTTGGGATTCTCTCTGAGTTCTCCCACAGCCCCGTCAGCTGCCGAGAGCAGCATTGTGAGTAGCTCTGTAAGCTCTCGGTGCTGAGGAATGGCAAAGCAGCACAGCAGTCTGTCCCCCTCCCCCTGCAGCAATCTGTCCCCCTCCCCCTGCAGTCTGCCTGCTGCTGTGTTCCTAGTGCAGGGCAGAACAGGAGCAGTCCAATGATTCGCTCTTTGTTTGTTCCCCAAACGGAGCAGCACACAGATACTTCCCGGGGCTTTGAAAGGGGAGGATGCATGCCTGCAGGGCAGCAGAAATCAAAACACTGAGCAGAGCAATCAGAGCAGGCATTGTGGGATACTGGCGGAAGCCAGTTCTGTCAACAAAACAATCCACAGTGTCTACCCTGGCTCTTTGTCAACAATAAAGGGAGGGGAAAAGACAAAAGTCTGTTGTAGAGGTGGAAGTATTTTGTTGCGACAAAAGTCCCATTGTAGTGTGTACGTTCTTGCTGTTTTGTCGTGAAAAGCCAGTTTTTGGTGACAAAACTTGCCAGTGTAGACAAGCCCGTGGCCAGTTTGGGACTACAACAAGGTAATGTTCACCTGACTCTGAAGGGGGGGGCGCGCGGGGCAAAGCCAAGAGGGAATAAAGAACATGATAAAAGGGAGAGATGTTTGCCATACTCTTCCTCTCTCTTCCATTTCCATCTACAGACTTCACCACCAAGCAACTGAAGTGCTGATCAAAGGGGAGAGCCTGGCTGAAGAGCTACCAGTCAGCCTGTGATGAGAAGCATCTAAGTTTGTAAGGGCACTGAAAGTGTTAAGATCAGCTTAGAATGCATTTTGCTTTTATTTCATTTGACCAAATCTGACTTGTGCTTTGACTTATAATCACTTAAAATCGATATTTGTAGTTAATAAATTTGTTTATTCTAACTGAAGCAGTATGTTTGGTTTGAAGCGTGTCAGAGACTCCCCTTGGGATAACAAGCCTGGTGCATATCAGTTTCTTTGTTAAACTGACAAACCCATATAGGCTTGCAGCATCCAGCAGGCATAACTGGACACTGCAAGATGGAGGTTCCTAGGGTTGTGTCTGGGACGGGAGATATTAGCTAGCATCATTCGGTTGCACAATCCAAGCAGCAGCTGGCCAAAAGTGCCCACTCACGTAGCTGGGAGCAGCTTACATGCCTGAGGCTGTGCGTGAACAGCCCAGGAGTGGGGGTTCTCACAGCAGAGCAGGGTAAGTCTGGCTCCCAGAGTCGAGAATTGGTGTGGCCTAGCAGATCAGCGGTCCAGATAACACCAGGGGAACATCACACATCCTCAATGTCATGAAATTCTATAGGGCTTCTTCCATAAGGGTTGCAATGAGGTCTTAGATTTGAGCTAGGATACTGAAGTCTCCATAATTCTGGCATCTTTAATTACCCCTTTCCTCTGATGGATATGCCTTCTAGCATAGATCTCTATTATTATACCTGGTAACAATTTTGAAGGTAGTGGGACACTGGAGTCTAAGCCAGTATGGGGCCTCCCTGTAATAACATATCAAAGTAGGATTGACAAGGCCATGTGAAAATATGCAAATAGGAGCTAGTATTAACAAGAGCTTTATAATCCACACGCAGCTTGCACAAGGACAATCTCCCACAGCCTTCTGTATTAACATCTCATGCGGGATTAACTAATGAGCAATTCAAGCTCTGTCACATATTAATAGATCCCTGGGACTCGACCCTCCCAACCCTACCATCTAACTCCACTTTGAAAACATGACAGGAAGCTTTCAATAAATAATAAGCCCTCATTCAAATGACAGCTCTTTTTGACTGGTCAGTATTATTGACGGCAAGCCTTTACTTGGGTGTCTCAGATTACTGCTGGTCATTCATTTCAGCTGCTCTCAAACCTTAGAGATTAAAATAAATTATTTTTCTTTAATGTGGGTTTTGTAAATTAAATAGATCTTTAGTTTCAGACTAAAGGAGAATTTTCAGAGTTCAGAGGCACCTGGCACCAATCACTGACCAACAACTGCCTGGCAGGAAGATGTTACGAGTCCAGCTTTCAAGGACAAGCTCTAGTTAGTGTCCAGTAAAACCTAGCAAGTCCTGCTGTCTTTAGCTTCTTCACAGGCCTTTGTACATCCTGGTTCTTCATGGGAGAACTCCATGGGAGAACTCCATTGACTCCATGGGAATTCTGCAAGATTGGATCCTTTTACTGATATTTAGGACAAAATCTGATATGCCCTGTTGTAACAATTGAGGCCTAGAAGGCCTATTTTAATTGTTAGCCTAACTGGTGGAAAGTTGGTAAATGTTCATGAAGTGCCACAATGATCTGTTATATAAAACTGTTTAGGCAAAGCTGCGAGAAGGCGGCAGACAGACGGCCTTCATTTAAACAGAAAGGATCCACTGACACCACTCCAAGGACTGTGTTAAGAGGAGTGGAAATCAATTAACCAAAATTTGAGTGTCAGAAATTAGGCTAATTGGTGGACAAAATAATGAGAGGATGGATTATTCCACCCACTATTTTTTTGGAGCTGTTAAAGACTTTTTGGGGTGGGGGTTGGGGGAACCAAAAGCAAAACATTTTTTACTATCGGTGCCGTTGCAGCAGAAGGATTGTTGCCGGGACTCTAGACCTCGATACTTCAGTGGGGAAGCCTGTTCATCATTACTGCACCAGCGAGGATCCCAACCTGATACATGTGACATCCTGACATATTTTCCCCTCCCTCATGTGCTCCCTTTCTGCCCGCCTCGCTCTCCCTCTAAGCTTTTCACCTGATCCTGAAATGAACTGTACTGCACCGAACCCACATGGTGAGATGAGCCAGCTCATCCAGCTCTGCTCAGCCTGAGAAGGGCCAGTGAAGAAGAGGGACCTGACCAGACCAGACCAACCAGACTTTGGTCCTGACTGGCATGCTGAGCCAGGGTCCAGAACAACAGCTGTTATGACCAACCTTCTAGCCCAAAGTATCTGTCTGTGACTGACCACGCGCCCTGTATCCTAAAGTCAACAAAAGCTGCATTTCCCCCATCTTCACTATCCTCTCTCTTCTCTCCCTTCTGTGTCCGTCTGTTTTGTCTAAAGAAGGAAAGCAACTATCATTCCCAATTCAGAATTAAACAGCAGAACTAACTTTATTTCCTCACCAAGAAGGACTGTTTAACTAACCAATATTCACTATCTCCAAAAAGGACTTTGATAGGTTTTGATTAAGTTTCTTTTGCATAAATAATCAATTTCTCATTCAGTGCTCTTTACCTCGTTTTGATTCTTTTCCTTTTGTGTGGTTCAATCAATAAATGTCTAACCTTTGGCATGAATTTTATAGTGTTTGCCAGAGTAAGAAGCAGGCTGAACACCATTTAACATTGGACAGTGATTGGGTTATGTCAACACCTTTAACTCTTTGGGCCCATATATTCTATCAAAACGAATACAATAGCCCTTAGAAATTCTCTGGTGTTGCTATAATTGACCTCCTCCTCAAAATCCCTGGTGGTCACTGTCATAACATGTAGCAAAGACTGTAGCACAGACAAGCATAGTTTAGTGTATTCTGATGTTCAGTGCTCAGCATCTGTACTGCCCCTGCCTCACCAAGGACACATTTTTTGGCTTGTACCCCACTCTGCTCTTTTATGAAAGAAGCCTCAACATTTTGTCCAAAAGAAAAATAACATTCCACTTGTTCTATTTAAATTAGCAGTATCAGGTGTAACAATTCTTGCCCTCCCTGGTTTTGCTGGATGATCTACTGGAAAGCTGAAGTAGAAGCTTTCTCAGCTCTGAAAAGCAGGACACAGGGATGGTGAATCTTCTACAGAGAGATTTTTCTCTTGAAAGTTGGTTGTGAATTGAATTCAAACAAGTTTTCACAAAACCAAAAGAGAGTTTTAAACAATCAGACTAAGTAACCCACCCTGTCATAACTGCTTAGGTTACAGTCTCTTGTGATGTCATAATTTCTCTAGTCTCCAGTCTTCTGACGAATCCTCCAGCATAAAGAGACAAGTTGAGATCTGATTTTCATAGTGTAAAAGGCAGGACGGAAAAAACACTTGTTTGAAAATCTATGAAGCCTCTCTATGGATCATAAAGAAGCAAAAAAGGTCACAAACTTTATTTTTTCTTTGCAAGATTTTTTCACCTCACAACCCACATTGCCACGGATTTCCTCCTGCATGAGCGGGCCAGCCATCACGCTCCAGGAGTCAAGTCTCTGACACTTCAGAACTGGTGGTGCAATTCTAACCAACGCCCCAGGCATCCAAGCAAAGAGAGCTGCTCAGCACACAGCAGTGACATACTCTATCAGAGACCACCTAACTGCAGGGGACACATCCTATTTGCAAGTACTGCATCTCATAAGCTAGGACTGCAAAAATGTCTCTCTGACCGCACAACTATTGCCTCTCAGAAATCATGTCATACTGTGGCTGGTTTGGTTCTGCATGTGAGACAGGCAGGGAGAGGAAAGAAGAAGGAATCTAAGCATGCACAGCACAATTTTACGATTATCTGCAATGTAAAGTGAGTCAGCAGCAGAGTCAGGGGAGGAAAAGACCGGAGGAAGCCAGCATCTACTGTCAGCATTTTGTTTCAGGCCTGAGAATGAAAAGGGTCAGGAATAAGCGGCTGGAAAAAGATCCATAATCAGGGAAACACCACATGGTTTGACAGTAGGGGATTAATACAAAATTTTTTCAGGGACTCAAAGTAAAAACTTTTGGCTGAGCCAGTTATTTCCCTGCATGAGCCATCACTGCAAAGTAAACAGAAAAACCACTGCCTATATAGGGGAGGAAAAAAGATGTCTTCCTATCAGCACTAGAGAAAAAAGGAATGACCTGAGATTCCATCAAGCAGAACAAGCAGAAAAGGCAGATGCACAGCACTCACCTCTTCCACGGTCCATTTGGCCACGCTCCTGGCAGTGAGGCCCGAAACCTCCGGCAGCAGCCTGCAGTGCTGCTCCCAGCATAGATGGAGGCGGTGGGTCGGGCTGGAGGACAGGGAGGGCATGAAGACAGACTGATGAAGGGCCTGCTGCAGAGCAAATTCTGTGTCTGGAAACAGAAACAACAGGAGTCAGAGTCAGTAGTCAGTCCTCAATTTGAAGCAATACCAAAAAAAAAAAAAAAAAAAAGTGTGTGTGTGGGTGGGTGGTAATACTTTGAAAGGGGAGAAAGGTGGGGCAGGAGCGCAGACTGCTATTCTATGGCACACTGCACTCTGAGCATGCCCCCACAGAGGGGAAGGAAAAAACCAAAAGCAAGGCTGCCAGGCTGGCGACGTGATCGTTAGCTGTTTCTAGGCAAAATGACGTCCTGCTGCTAACACAGATGATGTTTGCAGCGTTTTATTGACAAGGTGGAGGAGTTCTGGTAACAGCATCTTTGGCTGGAAATAAATGGCACAATTCCAGTTCACAGCCCGTAACCGGCTTGCTAACAGTGAGACGCATGCCAGATGATGGCCTGGACCAACTCCCTCCCCCACAAGAGACTCTAAAGCCAGTAATGCTCCAGACACCAATATTTCTCTCCATTTGTCAAACGAGAGTGAGGCTTAAAAAAAAAAAAAAAAAATCACTCCCCCACCTCCCCCCCAACCAAATGAGCTCACTTGATAAGTGCAGAGTCATGGTCCTAAAGGGATTTGTCTGGTAATACAATGGGAACTGACGCAAAGGATGGAACAACACAGAACATGTTCCTCTGGGTTATAATGGTTAATGTTTATTGTCCCCTCTCCTCCCCCCACCAATACAAAAGGGAAGCATTTCTAAACCTTGGAATACTTCATGTAAGATTATGGTCAAGGTTAATGGTGCCACCATGTGGCAACAAAGAATTATGCTTTGCTAGTTTACTGGCAAAAAAATAAAAGCTTATAGCAAAGATACAGCTTCCTCCCTTGTCATCCCTCCAGGGCCGCTGAAAAGTGCTGGGACGGCTCTTTGATTAAAGTCCTGCAGACTTTATCCACAGAAGAGGTGCAGCTTGCCCCACGTTGCCTGGCAATGTGCCTCACCCTTATTCTGGAGGGCCACCCATAGGGGTGAGAAGGAACTGCAGAGTCCATGGGCCATTTAGTTACAGTATTGGACTTTCTACTGAGATTACCAATTGGTGCTCATTGTGGTGGTGGTTGGTGATGTTCCTGTAGAAAACAGACTGAGGGTATGTCTACACTGCAGCCAGAGGGAGGCATACCCAAGCGAGCTTTGATCTAGCTAGCTCCAATAACAATAGCAATGAGGTTGGGCAGCACCAGCAGTAGGGTGACCAGACAGCAAGTGTGAAAAATCGGAACAGGGGTGAGGGAGGTAGTAGAAGCCTATAGAAGAAAAAGCCCCCAAAATCGGGACATCTGGTCACCCTAACCAGCAGCAGCACAGGCTAGCGGCTCAAGTACATCTCAGAGCAGGGCTGTAGCTGCAGGTTACCCAGGGAGTTTGAGGAATCCCCCCTCCTTGGAGGATTATAAGAACAGGTTAGACAAACACCATCTAGGGTTACTGTAGGACAGTGTTCCCCAAAGTTGGGATGCCGCTTGTGCAGGGAAAGCCCCTGGCAGGCCCGGGGCGGTTTGTTTACCTGCTGCGTCCACAGGTTCAGTCGATCGCAGCTCCCACTGGCTGCGGTTTGCTATGCCCAGCCAAAGGGGGCTGCGGGAAGTGGCGGCCGGTACGTCCCTTGGCCTGTGCCGCTTCCCGTAGCCTCCATTGGCCTGCAGCGGCAAACCGCGGCCAGTGGGAGTCTCGATCAGCCGAACCTGTGGACGCGGCAGGTAAACAAACCGGCCCGGCCCACCAGGGGCTTTCCCTGAACAAGGGCGTCCCAAGTTTGGGAAACACTGGTCTAATATATTTAATCTGGCCTCACTGTGGGGGGATGGAGTAGATCAGTGGTTCTCAACCTTCCCCCCCCCTCCCAGCCCTCCACAACATGCTATAAAAATTCCACAGCCCACCTGTGCCACAACCACTGTTTTTCGGCATCTAAAAGCCAGGGCTGGCAATAGGGGGTAGCAAGCAGGGCCACAGGGAGCCCCACAAAGCTGTGTTGCTCAGGCTTCAGCTTCAGCCCTAGGTGGCGGGGCTCAGGGCCCAGGCTTCAGCACCGCACAGTGCAGCTTCGACTTTCTGTCCTGGGCTCCAGCAAGTCTAATGACAGCCCTGCTTGGAGGACCCCCTGAAACCTACTCGGGGCTCCACAGGGGGCCCCAGACCCTGAATCACTGGACTAGATGACCTCTTGAGGACCCTTTCAGTCCTACATTTCCGCAATTCTATGAAATCCACTGGGGGGGTCAGGAGAAAGAAAATAAAATCACTAAAAGATGGAGCACCAGAAGAAAAGCTCCAATGGAAAAAAAACAAAGTTGCAAAGAAGAAAAGGCAAGTTTCAAAGACCTGCAGTATCCTCATCAGACCATGGGAAAGCAGCACAAGAAGTAGACTTTAGTCCAGCAGAGAGTCAATGCACTCTTCATTATTAGACACAGAAATCAAAAGGGGAAAGAGACAAAAACAAAGTCAGGTCAGGCAGTGATGAGAATCTCTCTGCATATATGAGAAAATACTGAAAGAAAAAAAAATACCCCACAAGATAGAATATTCTACAGGAAGCAACCATCCCAAAATATAAAACAGGAGCTGGTTATGTCCTTTTTGGGGTGTGGAGGGGAGAACTATAAATAGTCACAACTACCCTTCCCTCAAGGGACTGTGGGATAACTTCCAAAAAGAGACATAGTGAAAGCACTATATTTTGGATTATTTTAAAACTAGACAGGGCAAAGCAGAGGCTAGATTTAGGGAGAAATCCACCAGGGGGAGCACCAGTAGGTTTAGCCCTTCTGCCCCCACCATCTCTAACTTCCATGACTGTAAGATACATGTCATATGTCAAGCTATATATATATATTTTAAAAAGCAGAAAATTACTTATTCAGAGTTTAAAACCCTCAAGCACTCAAGTGCTTGTAAAAGATTTACAAGGGAGGGTATGGAAATTCCTCGGATTTATTCACAATACTTTATTTTACTGACATCATTTTCCTGTTTGGTCACTATTTCTTACAGTGTTGTTCCATCATTGTTATTTCATGTGGCATGTTTGGTTCCCTTGTCTATTCTCTCCTTAACACTGGGGTGGTTTTGCCCCAGTGTTAATCCTTCATACAATACCTTTCCTTTATCTTTGGAGCAGGGGAGGTTAAGGTAAATGTGTGTGTGTGTGTCTGCTAAAAAGTCTGCATGTGTATGTGAGGTGTTATAAATACCACTGAGGGATGGGGGTAATAACTAGGAATAATCAGAATTAAGATTTCTGTGTTTTAAGTGAACACTGTGGGAAAAATTCCTAACTGTGGTGTAGGGATGTTATTTCACATATAAAAAGGAAGTGGCAGAAGCCAGTCTGCCGGATGAGAAGCTGTTAATCTATGAATACTGATACATAATAATGGAATGAACATTGTAAGTGACTTAGTCAATGAGATATAACTGACGTGATCAGACTGTCCTGTGTGAATGTACTGATCTGACTAAGGCTTTGTCTACACTACCACTTCTACTTCTACTGCAGTTTCCACGGTATGCATCCAATGAAGTG
The DNA here is from genome assembly GCF_965140295.1 of Lepidochelys olivacea. Lineage (NCBI taxonomy): Eukaryota > Metazoa > Chordata > Testudines > Cheloniidae > Lepidochelys > Lepidochelys olivacea. Next base: position 12,737,352 of record NC_140429.1, read on the forward strand.
AGCTGTAGCTCATGAAAGCTCATGCTCAAATAAATTGGTTAGTCTCTAAGGTGCCACAAGTCCTCCTTTTCTTTTTGCAAAGACAGACTAACACGGCTGTTACTCTGAAAACTACCACTTCTGTTGGTAAACTTTTGTTGGTCAGGTGTGTGAAACAACACACACACCCAACTGACATAAGTTTCACTGGCAAAAGTGCTGGTGAGGACAGCACTATGTCGGTGGGAGAGGCTCTCCTGCTGACATATTGGGGGTGGTTTAAATATGCCAGCAGGAGAGCTCTCTCCTGCCGCTGGACACAACCCTTAATAGCGGGCTGCAGAAAGAGCAAAAAGAAAGCCACAACACAGATCTTGATAAGCAGCCTCAAGCACAGACTTGGAAGACAATGGGCAAGCTATCAGCTTCAAGGACCTCATAACCTGTCTCTAACACACAGCACGCCTCATTTTGGCCAAAGCTAGGAGGGTGGAGATCAAAAGAACACTAAACAGTTTAAAAAAAAAAACCTTTTCAGTAGGAGAAGAGGGAGGGAGCTCAGACAGGGAGACAAGCTGACAGAGAGAGAGGGGGAGAGAGAGAGAGGCTCTGTGGAAGAGCCCCAAGGGGAGTTGGTCCTCCCATGCCATGAGGAAAATGGTTAGATAAGGTGTCAGTCAGACATGCATACAGTCTGAAAAGCTTTTGTTCTAAATAAACAGTACTTTGCTTTAAAGAGGCTGTGTGATCACTGCATTAACCAGTGTTATTGCTCCCTGAGGGAACAGAATGGCAGGGTTTGAGCTTAAGACATAATGAGATAATCATTAATACACAGGGCATTGCAATCCAGGGCCTGCTCTGAGAGTGAGAGAATTGTATGATTCCACCTGCAGCCAAGTGATGGTTGGAGGCCCAAGAAAAGATGCACTACACAAGACCAGGAGGGGCTGCAGGTTCAGTTTGCTTAGTGATTGTGGCAGCCGCACTGTTTTAAAGTCAGACAGGACAAAGCCCTGACTAAGATACTATCAGGCACTGGTAGGTTAATGCATGACAGTAAATAACTTAATAGCGCTTTCCATCTCTGTTGTCTATGATTCTGTCTAAGCTGAGCCTAGCTGGAGCAGATGGATATTCTCTAGAAGGCCAGAGCTGCTTCTGGCTGGCAGGGGTACATACGACTGACCACCAAGTAAAGAGAAGAAAAAGTAAGGCATCTGCCCCAGCTTGTGCCTGTTTAGCTATTGTTTACTGGGACCTTATTACAATGTTAAATCCAGCTAAAAGCCAGGTCTGTGTGGTTATCTGAACTCATTTTTTATATTAGATCTGTAAGTTAAACATGCAGTTTGCGGAAGTACAACCAGTAAGAACTTTTTCTTTAAAAAGTGACCCACCACTTGCCTGAGGAAAAATTCCATATTCTCTCCCTTGCTCTGCTGTGGCCTCTCTTATTTTCTGAAAACTAGAACAATTTTAAAAGCCTTAAAAAAAAAAAAAATCATGAGGAGTGATTCAAAACTGCTACCATGTGATGATTGTCTGATGGGATCCATGGGAAAGCAGACAGTGACTCTTAGTCCAGCTTCCAGTGGACACATGTTTACCAAAAAGCCATCTCAGCAGACAGGTCAAGGAGTGAATGGGGAATGAACCCCCGCTCCCCCTTAGAAACGAGTTTCTCCATAAAAGGAATGAGGGTCCATCAATGGGACAGTGTCAGAGGTCAGGCTAACTTGCCTTCCTGCTTCCTGGGCAGTAGCTGTGAAGAAGGGCGTAACTCTAGCGCATTAAATCTGATACCTCCAAGAGCCCTTAACATTTGCTTTAATACATTTGTGTGGGGAGGGGATGACTAGGACTGTAGCACACACTTGAGATAATTGCCTGCAGCTAAAATGCAGCATTCACCAGAGTGAAGTACTACAGATTCAAAAGCTGTGAAGTACCAAATGGTTTGATGGTTTCTTTACCTAAAACACACACACAAAATCAACCAACCTTTCCCTTCGTATTCCTGTTTCACTAGCTGGAGCTTTCTATAGGCATGCGAGCACCCAACCCTGAAAGCATAAATCAGTTATGTAAAGGTAACAAAACAAACAATAGAGACAAATTGTTTTTCTGCAATGAGTGTTAATGGGATTTTTTACAAGAACCAAGAGCTTTCCTCCTTAGAACTGGCACTCACATCCCCTATTTCTCCCTCCACCCATCACCAGACATCTCTCATGGGTAAGTGCCATGCTGCTACATTCACAGGAGGAGATGCAGATTTGGGTCCATGGCAGACAAAGGAAAGAAATCCTCTCCCAAATGTGGGGAAATTTAAATTGGACCTCATTATCTCATTATACAACTGCAAACCTCTGGACAAACTGGCTGCTCCACAGAGCCACTGCTTCCCTTTCCCATTTCAGGTATAGCTGCTGTTGTGGGAAACTTACCCACTAGCGCACTGAAACATGCTGCAAAGTCTCACTTACTTTTTTGGTTTGGCGATGGTATCTGCAGATGATTCCTCTTCCATCAAATCCTTCTCTTGACTGTTTTCAGACTGCTCTGACAGACTGTGGACGCTGCTTTGACCCGATCTTTCACTATCTTGCATGGCAGATTTTCTAGAGAGACAATAATTTAAGCTAATTAACTCATACATTCCACTCCTCCAGGAATGCTGGATATTGTTTGACTTGTACGCGACAATAACTTCTAAGCACCAGCTCATGGTTCAAACTTTCCACTCCCACCCACTGGTTAGTGATACACAGCACTTTTCTTAGCACTGACGCAGAGAGATGATGTGAGACAAATCATCCCTCGCTAGCCCAGGCTCTGATCTCAGCAGCAGTAAGGGACCATGGAAGCATTAGTTCTGGTGCATCAAGAGCTTTAAACCTTGATACCTTTGGATAATATTTAAATGAGTTTTCACGGCTAAGTTTGGTGCATAAACTGAGTTGCAACAGATGTGCAAGACAAGGGAGAAGCAGTGGGGCACTGTAAGATTTGCACTAGGAAACTCAAACCTCCCACGAGCAGGAAATGAATTGTTTAAAACAACAGTATATTACATTTCTGTACTGCCTGTTTTCCCACAAGGGTCCCACAGCTCTGTACAATCTTTCTACGTACAGCACCACTGAAATACAGCCAGCTTGGGAATGAGGCTGGCAGCTGGGGACACAGAACAGTGCTGGGAGAGAAAGAGACATTTGGCCAAATACATTGCAATGGAGGCAAACCCTCTTCGTACTAAACATGTCCAGGGATTTTTGACATCCACGCAAAGCAGACAGAATGTTAACATTTAATCAAAAAGATCCCCTCCCACCACACACACACACACTAAATAGCACAACTGAAGCAAACTGCTGAGATCTGCACTTCTGGCTCTACAAGAATCTAGGGGCATGTCTACACTACAAAGTGAAATTGATGTATGACAGCTTAAGTTGACCTAACTATGTAAGTGTACACACTACAATGTTCCTCCTGCCGCTGTAACTCGCTCGTTAAGCCGATCCAGTAAATCCACCTTGATGAGAGGCATGAGGCTTAGGTTGACACAGTTCGGGTGACATAGTGTCTGTACAGTCACTGTGGTACTTGCATCACTGAAACTGAGTGGGGTGGAATGGGCTCTCAGCCCCCCACACTATCTATTTCAAGTCAGTGTAAGTGCTCCTGGTGAGGATGCACACCACTGACAGAAGGAGGGCTGTGTGGACAGGAAAAACAACAGTAAGCCCTGGTCTACACTAGGACTTTAGGTTGAATTTAGCAGCGTTAAATCAATGTAAACATGCACCCATCCACACAATGAAGCCCTTTATTTTGACTTAAAGGGCTCTTAAAATCGATTTCCTTACTCCACCCCTGACAAGTGGATTAGCGCTTAAATCGGCCTTGCTGGGTCGAATTTGGGGTTCCTGCGCATAACCAGCAGCCAGGTGATTTGCCTCAACCTCCCACCCCGCCATAAACGTCTCCCCCTTACTCTCACAGATATTGTGGAGCACACAGCAAGCAGTAATAACAATGGGAATATTGGTTTCGCTGAGGTCTAAGTGAGTCAGTAAACTGCGCCAGCGCGCCTTTAAACATCCAAATGCACATTCTACCACCATTCTGCACTTGCTCAGCCTGTAGTTGAACAGCTCCTGACTACTGTCCAGGCTGCCTGTGTACGGCTTCATGAGCCATGGCATTAAGGGGTAGGCTGGGTCCCCAAGGATACATATAGGCATTTCAACATCCCCAACAGTTATTTTCTCGTCTGGGAATAAAGTCCCTTCCTGCAGCTTTTGAAACAGACCAGAGTTCCTGAAGATGCGAACGTCATGTACCTTTCCCGGCCATCCCACGTTGATGTTGGTGAAACGTCCCTTGTGATCCACCAGAGCTTGCAGCACTATTGAAAAGTACCCCTTGCGGTTTATGTACTCGCCGGCTTGGTGCTCCAGTGCCAAGATAGGGATATGGGTTCCGTCTATGGCCCCACCACAGTTAGGGAATCCCATTGCAGCAAAGCCATCCACTATAACCTGCACATTTCCCAGGGTCACTACCCTTGATATCAGCAGATCTTTAATTGCGTGGGCTACTTGCATCACAGCAGCCCCAACAGTAGATTTGCCCACTCCAAATTAATTCCCAACTGACCGGTAGCTGTCTGGCGTTGCAAGTTTCCACAGGGCTATCGCCACTCGCTTCTCAACTGTGAGGGCTGCTCTCATCTTGGTATTCATGCGCTTCAGGGCAGGGAAAAGCAAGTCACAAAGTTCCATGGAAGTGCCCTTACGCATGTGAAAGTTTTGCAGCCACTGGGAATTGTCCCAGACCTGCAACACTATGCGGTCCCACCAGTCTGTGCTTGTTTCCCAAGCCCAGAATCAGTGTTCCACAGCATGAACCTGTCCCATTAGCACCATGATGCATGCATTGGCAGGGCCCATGCTTTCAGAGAAATCTGTGTCCATTTCCTGATCACTCACGTGACCGTGCTGACGTCGCCTCCTCACCCGGTATCGCTCTGCCAGGTTCTGGTGCTGCATATACTGCTGGATAATGCATGTGGTGTTTAATGTGCTCCTAATTGCCAAAGTGAGCTGAGCAGCCTCCATGCTTGCCTTGGGATGGCGTCCGCACAGAAAAAAGGCGCGGAACAATTGTCTGCCATTGCTCTGATGGAGGGAGGGGCGACTGACGACATGGCTTACAGGGTTGGCTTACAGGGAATTAAAATCAACAAAGGGGGTGGCTTTACATCAATGAGTATTTCAGGCAGGACTTCACGGAGGGTTCCAATAAGAAATGGTGCACCTAAGTAATTGTTCTTATTGGAACAAGCAGGTTGGTCTGGCCTCTGATTGATACATGGCTAGATTTACCTCGCTGCACCTTCTCTGTGAGTGACTGCAGTGTGACCTAGAGGAATGAGTCCCCTAGACAGGGGAGGGGGGAAGCAAATGAGTACAAAACAAATCTGGTCTATTTCTTGTTTTGATCCACTCCATCTATCTTTTACATCTTTGGCTGGCAGCAGACGGTGCAGAAGGACTGCATGCCATCCACATCTCATGGCTGCTCGGCAGAAGACGGTGCAGTAGGACTGCTAGCCATCCTCATCTCTTGCCTTCCTGGCAGAAGATGGTACAGTAGGACTGCTAGCAATCCGTATCGCCTGCCTGCTCACCATAAGATGGTTCAATAGGACTGACTGCAGGACTAAAGAGAATGACCTGGTCAAGTCACTCCAAATTTAGTCCCTGCACCCATGTCTGGCCAGGAGCACCTCGGACATGACGATGATGGCTACCAGTCGTACTGTACCGTCTGCTGCCACAAGGCAATGGGTTGATGCTGCTGTGTAGCAATGCAGTACCACGTCTGCCAGCACCCAGGAGACATACGGTGACGGTTACCTGAGCGGGCTCCATGCTTGCCGTGGTATGGCGTCTGCACAGGTAACTCAGAAAAAAAGGCACGAAACGATTGTCTGCCCTTGCTTTCACAGAGGGAGAGAGGGAACGGGGGCCTGACGATATGTACCCAGAACCACCTGTGACAATGTTTTAGCCCCATCAGGCATTGGGATCTCAACCCAGAATTCCAATGGGCAGCGGAGACTGCAGGAACTGTGGGATAGCTACCCACAGTGCAACGCTCCGGAAGTCGACTCTAGCCTCGGTACTGTGGAAGCACTCCACCGAGTTAATGCACTTAATGCACTTAGAGCATTTTGTGTGGGGACACACACACTCGAATATATAAAACCGATTTCTAAAAAACCGACTTCTATAAATTCGACGTAATTTCATAGTGTAGACATACCCTTAAAGTCAGCTGTACGTGGCTGTAAGTGCAGTAGCTGTAAGTCGACCTAACATAGGTTGACTTTACTGTGTAGTGTAGACATGGCCTAGGCAATTAACCCCTTAGTTCCCAGTCTAACCGGTAATATGTTTCGGTTGACTCTTGCAGCCACAGGGTTGATACACAGATTTTCCTGAATGATACTCAACTCCCACAGCAACTGCATTCATAGAGCACCATCATAAAGGCTCCCAAAGCACTTCATGATCCTATGAAGTCATTTCTCCTGCACCTGAAATGCAGTCACCTCCAGGGTGGAATGCTGCAGTGGTTTAACAGCACACAGCAACCCTGCTTGAGAGTTTCAGGACAAGAAGTAAAGAAAAAGCCTATATCCAGTTGAAAGGGCAAGGAAAATATTTATGGCAACAGAATAGACTGTAATTTCCTTACTGGAATTTGACCAGGGCAACAGGATAAAGGAGGAAAAAAACCTATTTAGAGCATGTAAACAGTGTATAAGTACAGTGTCCCATATTGGGATTGTGCAAGACAAGCGTTAGTGGTACTGTGACAAGACACCTGCTTCACCTCGCAGAACTCAGCATTCCCCGCTCTGGTGGTGGAGGCCTGGAGTAAATCAGTCCCGCTCATAGGCGCCAACTCCATGGGTGCTCCGGGGCTGGAGCACCCAAGGGGAAAAATTAGTGGGTGCTCTGCACCCACCAGCAGCCAAGCTCCCCTCCCCACCCCACCTCCTCCTCCTCCGAGCACGCCACATCCCTGCTCCTCCACCTACCTCCCAGCGCTTCCCACCTGGCCCCGCCAAACAGCTGTTTGGCAACGTTAGCATACTCTGGGAGTGGGGGGAGGAGCGGGAACGTGGCATGCTCAGGGAAGGAGGTGGGGAAGTGGCGGGGCCAGGGCGGGGATTTGGGGAAGGAGTTGGAATATTGGCAGGGAAGGGGGGAAATTGGGGCAGGGACTTTGGGGAAGGGGTTAGAATGGGGGCAGGGACGGGGTGGGGAAAGGTGGAGCAGGGCCAGGGCCAGGGGCAGAGCAGGGATTGAGCACCCACGTGAAAAAGGGGAAGGTCGGCGCCTATGGTCTCGCCCCAGACAGCTTTTACTCCTCATTCCGGTATTTACTCTTCAGTATTTACAAGGTGAGCCTCAGGGTAGGTCCCAGGAGTGCTTTTCAGCCAAACAAAAAGAAACAAATTCATAACACAAAAAGGGAATCTCTCTCCCTGCCTCCTCTTGGGAGTGTTGCTTTGTTATGTTGGCCTCTGGTTGCCAGCCCTTCCCCAAACAGTCATTAGGGGGCTTGCTTCCTCTGTAGGGAGGAGAGCAGCCTTCCCTCCAGGAGAAGCCTTTTCTCATTGTTGCAGCTTGTCTCCCATCTCTCCTTACTCTCTTACCAGAAAAGGGTTTTTTTAAAGGTCATAGGCAGCCCTTAATCGGACTCAGGTGTCCCTAATTGACCTGAGGTAACTTCATTTCAGCTCATGGAGAAAAGGGCCTTTAATGTTCTAGGGCTGATACATCTGCCTTCCACCAATGGCAGAATGTATAAGGCAATGAATTTCTAAGTCAGAGATTGTGGGTTCAAGCCCCATCTGGGGTGAAAAACTACCACTGTCTGGTGGCTCCTGCTCTTTGTCCCAGGTATAAAGAGGAGAGATGAATCCAGTGCTTTAACTGCTATCCTGTTAACTCCCATCTTTCAGTCTTGTGAGATAATGCAGACACTGGGTATCAGCAGAGCTCTGGTCAACAACAATAAAGCCAGCCTCACCTGGACTGTGGAGAGTCCTCCTGTGGGTCTATGAATGGAGCAGGAGTCTCTGGTCTCTTGGGTTTCTGGACACTGTTGCTGGGTGAAGGCCTCTCCCCACTGAGGCGATCCTGTAATGAGCTTTCTCTGTTCAGGTTTACTTCGGAATACGGGCAGCCAACTAACCTGTGTTGAAAACAAAGACAACCTCATCTAGCC